>NC_058386.1:109181770-111581770 GCF_018350175.1 Felis catus | reverse complement strand
GGAACTAATACCTTTAATTAAAAACAAGGTCATTTAAGAAATTGTTTTATGGCTTCGGATTCATAGCAGGCTTAGAGTTTTCCATCTTCATTGTGTGCTGCTGAAGGTAAGGATGAGGGTACAGAGGAGACTTTGGTTTTTTTTTGTTTAGAAACAGTAATTTTAGGTTCAGGGAAATTTGGCTAGCT
This sequence comes from Felis catus, assembly GCF_018350175.1. Lineage (NCBI taxonomy): Eukaryota > Metazoa > Chordata > Mammalia > Carnivora > Felidae > Felis > Felis catus. The sequence goes on along the minus strand of NC_058386.1, from coordinate 111,581,582 downwards.
CTTTGATCTGCAGGGAGCGTCACATTCTTTTGTAGAGAAGGTTGCTTTTGTGGAACTGTGCAGGTATGAAAACATTGCTTTTGTTGAATTGTGTAGGTGCAAAGGGAATAACTGTGCAGATTTCAAAAGGAAATATGCTTTAGGCAAGAGTCGTAAGGTGCCCTTATGCCTGGTGGCATTTTTCCCATTAGAAATGAACCTCAGCTCTTCTCTTCTGCCTGGTAACACACAGCCCCAAAGCACGAGATTATTTCGTCGTTGAGTTTTTATTGTCGTTTAGTTTTGTTTTGCCAAGCCAGTCTGTCTGTGGAACACTGACTCTGCTCTCTAAGGAGAACAAAGTTAGAAATCTGCTGATAGCCTAGAATAATTTAGAAATGAATGAACAGTGGAATTCAGGGGTTAATGTGGTTATAATGTAAATCAAAATAGTGTGTGAGAAGGCAGCTCCTTATATCAGGCTTGTCTACCATTTCCTCAGGTATGACTTGACTTGCAAGAGCCTCTTTTCCGCTTTTTGGGGGCTGTCTTCCTTTTTGAATATTCACATACCTTCGATGCTGCCATTTAAAGGGTATAGTTCAGTGGTTTTGTAATATATTCACAAAGTTGTATGACCAGCACCACAGTGAGTTTTAGAACATTTCTGTCACCCCCAAAAGAAACCCTGTACCCTTTGGCAGGCACCTCTCATACCCCACCCCACCGCCCAGTGCCTCCCAGCCCCGGGCAACCACTACTCTGCTTTCGGCCTCTATAGATTTGCCTGTTCTGGTCATTTAATACGAGTGGATTCGTGCAGTGTCTGGTCTTTTAGTGACTGGCTTCTCGAGTGTAGTTTTGTTGCACGTGGAGTGAGCGCGTCTCCTCCCGAGAACTGTGATTTCTGTGGAAGGAAGTGGTTGGTAAAATCAGTGGATGTGACTGGGGAGGGCCAGACACTTACTCGTTTTCTAGTCGGTTTTAGGCTGAATGGTTTTTGCTCGTACTCAGTCACTCATGATCTACTACTATTTACAAGATTCTGGCTAGGCTCTAGAATGGATATTGAAATCTTTGCCTGCCCAGTCAGGAAAGGCCAAGTAAAAATCATGCCCAATATTTTGGCAGATAATTGACATAGTTTTCAGGTGCGTCTAACTTTGTTAGCAGGTGTGTATACCTCAAGCCAGATGAGCTTCCCAAATTTCTTCTTTACTTTCCTCCCGTGAATTTCTGTTTCTGTTTTCAAGTATGTACCATAGGACTAAAGCTGATTTGGATGCATCGTAACAGTGCTAAATGAATTAAATTCAGAATTTTATTTATAATACTTTGAGACCGTCCATGACTACCTAGGGTAGTCCAAAAATGTAGTGATGTGAGCTAGTTAAGCCTGCAGGTGACTGCCAATTTTAGAGACATTCAGAAGCGTGTACTCAATATTGAAGGCTCGCTAGAATATAGCAAGACACTTCTTAATAACCAGGGAACCAGCCAAATGCTATCGGCTAATGTCCCAGCCACAGACAATGCAGATCGGCGGATTAGAGACCATGATGCTCTGCTAACTCCCTAATGATTGTTTCCTAAGCACTGTGGCTTATTTTTGAGTGACATGACAGCATCTTCCTGGTTGTATGTGGCCTGTTTCCATGATGTATTGAGTAGTGTTGTTTGTTGTGAACATCAATGCCTGTAACACCAAGCTAAACACCTTCTTTTGGATATGTTTCCTCTCTTTAAATGACCTTGCCCTGTCCAATAAATAAATGATTGTCTCACCCTGTTTTTGGTAGTGGTTTTTGTTTTTGTTTTGTTTTTTAAATATCATTCTCTTCTGCTTCTCTGTCCCCAGAAAAATTAAGAGCTAATTTTATGACTGTATTTTTTTTTCCAGTGTGATGCTGTTTTACTAAATTCAATGGATACTTCACTTTTTCTTGTACATGTAAAGTCTAATGGCTATTTTGTGTTTTTTTTTTTTTTAGAGTCAAAACAGAATGTGTAATCTCACTTATATTTATAAATTATCACATGCCCTTTGGAGTATAAGAATTTCAGTCCGTGAGTAGCAGTGTCCAGTCATCCCATTGCAAATTTGTTATAACTTTATACTTGACATCATTATGATTAAAGCATCAGGTGGCCAATCGGGAGTCTGATGAAAATCCAGGGGGCAGTTCTGGTTTGTAAAACTTGGCACCTCTCTGGAGTATTTTGAAAACTAACACCACCAGCATTCAATTCTATCTAGGGATATGTCAAAATAACCTACAAATCAAGTATGAAGTTAATATGCACATGGCAAAAACAACAAATCAGATTGTACAGAAAGGCATGACATTAAAACCTGCCCCTTCCCTCCCGTGCCTAATGCCCCTCTCCAAAGGTAACCAGCTTAAAGTGTCATGTGTATTTGTTCGGGGATGTCATTATTTGCCAGCAAATATATATTAAAAAAATTTTTACACTAATGGAGTCAGAATGTATACACTCTTCTGTATCTTGCTATTTTTGCCACCTGTGTCTTGCAAGATCTTTCTGTATCAGGCTATACAGAAATACCTCATTCTTTTTAATGACTGTGTGGCGTTCCAGTGTATGAATGTGTTACAAATGTCGAAACACTGATGGGATCTCAGGTTTTCAGTATTTTACTATGGTTAAACCATACTCCAGTGAACAGACTTGTACGTATAATGAGATTACACCCACAGGGTTACTTCCTAGCAGTAGGATTGCTGGGTCAAAGGCTATTTTTCACTTTCAGTTAAGTAGTTATTGCCAAATGGTTCTCCAGAAGTCTTTGCCTAGTTCTTCTCCCACATATAATGTATAAGAACAATTATTCCCAAGGCCTATGCCGTTGCTGGGTACTAAACTTTTAAACATCTGATCATCTGAAACTGAATAAGTGATACCTTGCACCTTACTTCAGCTATATTGCATTTTAATAAAGGATATGGGACACATTTTCATGTTTATTGGTTATATTTCATTTTCTGTGAACTGTGTGGTCATGTTCTGTTTTCTACTAGATGCTTTGTTTTTTATTGATTTGTATGAGCTCTTTGTAAGCTAAGAAAATTGGTCCATTGTCATATGTTTAGCAGTATTTTCCTGAGATTGATTTATTTACTTATTTATGTAGTTAAACTTCTCAGTCTTTATGGCTTTTGGGATTCATGCCTTGCTTAGAAAGGCCTTCTTTACATTTAAGAATAAATTTAATGTATTTTTCCAGTACTTTTAAGGTTTTTTTTTTTTTAATCTTTACATCTTTGATTCATTTGGACTTTATTTAGGTAGAAGGAGTGAGGTAAGGATTCAACATTTTTCTCCCCAAATAGCTGTGTGGTTATCCCAACTCCATTTTTTGACTTTTTTCCCCCACACTGATTTGAAAAGCCATCCTCATTCACACATTGAATTTATGTATATACTTAGACCTGTTTCTGAGTTCTGAAGTCTGTTGCAAAAATGACCGGGATTTTTCCTACTTATTCATGCATGTTTATATTTCCAGATGGACATTAGTATCATTTGGTCCATTTCTAGAATCCTGTTGGTTATTTTTCTAAAATTGTATTTTGAAAAATTTCAAACTTACGGGAAACGTGAAAGAGTAATAATAAGAATGCCAATATACGTTTCATTTAGAGTCACCATTCCTAATATTTTGCCACTTTTGTTTTTCTCTCCTGAATAGTTTATGGTAAATTGGGGACTTCATAATCACACTTCACGACATCCTTAAATATGTCAGTGTGCCATTTCTATAAGAATGAGTACATTTCCCATTTAACCACAATACAACTCTCACACTGAAGAAAATGGTGAACCATCCAATATATTCAAATTTCCCCATGTGTCCCCAGAATGACTTTCATAGCTGCACCCACCAAGGTTCACACATTATAGTATGTCTCTCTAGTCTCCTTTTTATTTTATTTTATTTTATTTTATTTTATTTTATTTTATTTTATTTTATTTTATTTTATTTTACATTTATTTATTTTGAGAGAGAGTGAGCAAGCGAGCATGAGTGGGAGAGAGGCAGAGGGAAGGAGGGAGGGAGGGAGGGAGAGAGAGAGAGAGAGAGAGAGAATGAATATCCCAAGCAGGCTCCACACTGCCAGTGCAGAGCCCAATACAGGGCTTGAACTCACGAACTGTGAGATCATGACCTGAGCCGAAATTGAGAGTCGGATGCTTAACCAACTGAGCCACCCAGACGCCCCTCTAGACCCCTTTAAACAGTTCCTCTACCTCTTTTTAAAAAATGATATTTTCCAAATAAACTTTATTTCTCAGAACTGTTTTAAATGTACACAGAAATTGGGAAGATAGCACAGAGTTCCCACATACCCCATGCTCAGTTTCCCCTATTGCTAACATCTTACATTACCATGAGTCATTTGATACAATCAAGGAACCAATATTGATACATTGTTATAAAGTACAGTTAATATTCAAGTTTCCCCAGATTTTACTTAACGTCCTTTGTGTGTTCCAGGATTCCAGCCAGGATACTGCATTGCATTTAACTGTGATGTCTTCTTAGGTTTTCCTTGGCTGTGGCAGTTTTTTATACTGTCCTTGTTTCTGAGGATCTTGACAGCTTTGAGGGATACTGGCCAGGTATTTGGTACAATTTCCCTTTATTGCAATTTGTCTGATGTTTTTACCATTACACTGGGATTACGCGTGCTATTGTTCTATCAAGGGTACATATTTATGAACGTGACTTACCACTGTTGATGTAATTCCTGATCACCTAAGTTAGTGTTTGTCAGGTTTCTCCACTGTAAAGTTCCTTCCCCCCCCCCCCATTTCCATACTGTCCTCTTTGGGAGGAAGTCACTATGCACAGCCCACACAGGGAATAGGGACTTCTGCTCTACTTCCTTGAGGATGGAGTATCTACATAAGTTATTTTTGGCATTCTTCTTTTTTTTTAATTTTTTATTATTTTTTTTATTTTCACATTTATTTATTTTTGAAAGAGAAAGAGCACAAGTGGGGGAGGGGCACAGAGAGAATGAGACACAGAATCCGAAGCAGGCTCCAGGCTCTGAGCTGTCAGCACAGAGCCCAACGCGGGGCTCGAACTCACAAACCTTGAGATCATGACCTGAGCCAAAGTTGGATGCCCAACCGACTGAGCCACCCAGGAGCCCCATTTGGCATTCTTTTGCACCGGAGGTATGTTTCTTCTTTCCCCCTTATTAACTTATTTGGTCGTTTATATGAGTTTTGACTCTTGGGTATGTTTTTTTACACTTTGGATTATCATGCAACACTACTTTGAGGTGGAAATTGCCCCAGTGTTGGACATTGGTAGCTCTTTCACTGGGCTCCTGTGTGTCCCTTTGACATACTCCCATTGTTGCGGATTTTTTCGTTTTGTTTTAAGCACTTCCTTACCTTCTGCCACTACAAGATGTTCCAGGCTCATCGTGCATATTTCCTTCCCCAGTCCTAGAATCGGGCTTTTCTCCAGGGAACCTGAGTCCTTTTCTTGAAGAATGGTATTAGAAACCAGGATCTGGGCCCCAGTGCTGCTGGGGTTTTGTTGCTTCAAGACCCTTTCAACTGATGGGGCAAGAAAATATATGTGCATACACTAACCTGTGCATATACACACATATATAAATATTTCCATACATAACTGCCGTATCTCTATTATGTGAAACACGAGTTCATACCGACATTCCATCCATCATCACATAAATCATTCTAACCACCTCCCCTTGCTGATCTGCAAACCGCTACTCCCATGCTAAGAAACCTGGCTCCCACGGTCTGCTACCTGTTTACTTGAATTGTTTAAACCCATTATACATGGTTTCAGAATCGTTACCCTGTACTCTCATGGAAAACAATATTCCCAACTACAGCAGTGATTATACATGTTTGTTTGCCATTGGTTTTATAGACCCCACTCATTTCCAAAGTTACTTAGGTCTACACCCCTCCCCTTCAGTATGTTTGCTTCACAAATTTGTAATACAGTTCGATTGCTTTGTCACATTCTGCATTCTATCTTGGGATTCCCCTGACCTCAATGATTTTTAAAAATTTGTATACATCAGTGGCACAAAAACAGACACTCAGCTCAATGAAACAGAATAGAGAATCCAGAAATGGACCCACACACGTATGGCCAACTAATCTTTGACAAAGCAGGAAAGAATATCCAATGGAATAAAGACAGTCTTTTCAGCAAGTGGTGCTGGGAAAACTGGACAGCGACATGCAGAAGAATGAACCTGGACCACTTTCTTACACCATACCCAAGAATAAACTCAAAATGGATGAAAGACCTAAATATAAGACAGGAAGCCATCAAAATCCTGGAGGAGAAAGCAGGCAAAAACTTCTTTGACCTTGGCCGCAGCAACTTCTTACTCAACACGTCTCCAGAGGCAAGGGAAACAAAAGCAAAAATGAACTATTGGGACCTCATCAAAAGAAAAAGCTTCTGCACGGTGAAGGAAACAATCAGCAAAACTAAAAGGCAACCGACAGAATGGGAGAAGATATTTGCAAATGACATATCAGATAAAGGGTTAATATCCAAAATCTCTAAAGAACTTACCAAACTCAACACCCAAACAACAAATAATCCAGTGAAGAAATGGGCAAAAGACATGAATAGACACTTCTCCAAGGAAGACATCCAGATGGCCAACTGACACATGAAAAAATACTCAACATCACTCATCATCAGGGAAATGCAAATCAAAACCACAATGAGATACCACCTCACACCTGTCAGAATGGCTAACATTAACAACTCAGGCAACAACAGATGTTGACGAGGATGCGGGAAAGAGGATCTCTTTTGCATTATTGGTGGGAATTCAAGCTGGTGCAGCCACTCTGGAAAACAGGATGGAGGTTTCTCAAAAAACTAAAAATAGAACTATCCTATGACCCAGCAATTGCACTACTAGGTATTTATCCAAGGGATACAGGTGTGCTGTTTCAAAGGGACACATGCACCCCCATGTTTATAGCAACACTATCCACAGTAGCCAAAGTATGGAAAGAGCCCAAATGTCCATTGATGGATAAATGGATAAAGAAGATGTGTATATATACAATGGAGTATTACTCGGCAATCAAAAAGAAGGAAATCTTGCCATTTGCAAATACGTGGATGGAACTAGAGGGTATTATGCTAAGCAAAATTAGTCAGAGAAAGACAAAAATCATATGACTTCACTCAGATGAGGACTTTAAGATACAAAACAGATAAACAGAAGGGAAGGGAAGTAAAAGTAATATACAAACAGGGAGGGGGGCAAAACATAAGAGACTCTTAAATATGGAGAACAAACAGAGGGTTACTGGAGGGGGTGTGGGAGGCGGATGGGCTAACTGGGTAAGGGGCATTAAAGAATCTACTGAAATCATTGTTGCACTATATGCTAACTAACTTGGATGTAAATCAAAAAAAAAAATAAATTGTATACATCAGGGTTCACTTTTTGTGCTTTGAAGTTCAAAGGATTTTGAGAAATTGATAATGTTATGTATCCACAATTGCACTCTCATATAGAATAATTTCATAGCTCCAAAAATCCCTGTGCTTCAGCTACTCAACCCTCTCCCTTTCCCTTGAGCCCCAGTTTACCACTCATCTTTTTACCGTCTCTATGGTGTTGCCTCTTCCAGAATGTCATATAGTCAGAATCCTGCATTATGTAGCCTTTTTAGACTGGCTTCTTTCCCTTAACAATATGCATTCAAGGTTCCTCTATGTCTGTCTACTGTTTAATTCATTTTTTTAAATCTCTGAATAACAGTCCGTTGGATCGATGTTCCACTGTTTATTTGCACATCACCTTTTGAAGGACATCTCCAGTTTTTGACGATTGTGCATAATGCTGCTTAAACGCATGCACATTTTTGTATGGGCATAATTATTCATATTAGTTGGATAAATACCAAGGTGCAGGCTTAGCTGGACCATATGGTGAGATAATGCTCTGCATCCTCGTCAGCAACTGGTATTGCCAGGTTTTAAGTTTTAGCTATTTGAATAAGTATGCAGTGATATCTCATTTTAATTTGCCGTTCCCTCATGACAAATGATGTTGAGCACCTTTTCACACACTTCTTTGCCAGCTGTATTTGTCTTCGGTGAAGTATCTAATTTGGATCTTTTCCCCAACTTCAAATTGTGCTGTTTCTTTTCTTACTGTTGAGGTTTAAGAGATTTTGGTATATTTCAAATACAAGTCTTTTACAGATATGTGTTTTTCAAAGATTTTCTCCCACTCTGTGGTTTGTCGTTTTTTTTTTTTAATGTTTATTTTTGAGAGAGAGAGAGAGAGAGAGTGCAAGTGGGAAAGGGGCAGAGAGAGAGGGAGACAGAGGATGCAAAGCAGGTTCTGCGCTGAGAGCAGCAAGCCCAAGCTCGATGCGGGGCTCGAAGTCACCAACCGTGAGATCATGACCTGAGCTGAAGTCGACGCTCAACCGACTGAGCCACCCAGGCTCCCCTGTGGTTTGTCTTTTCATTCTTGTAAAAGCATGTATCACAATGAAGTTTTTAATTTTAGTAAAGTCCAACTTATCAGATTTCTTTTGTGAATTTTCCTTTTGGTTTTGAATTTAGAAACTCATTTCCAAACCCAAGGTCGTCTAGATTTTCTCCTATGTTTTCTTACAGAAATGTTATTGTTTTTCATTTTATATTTAGGCCCGTTATACATTTTGAGTTAATTGTTGTGAAAGACAGAAGATCTGTGTCTAGGTTCATTTTTTTCCCACATGGATGGATAGCTGATTGTTCCAATCCCATTTGTTGAGAAAACTATGCTTTCTCCCTTGAATCACCTTTGCTCCTTTGTCAAAAGTCAGTTAACTATATGTGCTGGTCTCTTTCTGGCTTGTCTACTCTGTTTCATTCATCCACGTGTCTACTCTTTTGTCAGTACCATACTGTCTTTATGACTATAGCTTTATTTTTTTAAATGTTTATTCATTTTTTTCTGATAGAGACAGAGTGTGAGCGGGGGAGGGGCAGAGAATGAGGGAGACACAGAATCCGAAGCAGGCTCCAGGCTCCGAGCCATCAGCAGAGCCCGACGCGGGGCTCGAACTCACAGACTGTGAGATCATGACCTGAGCCAAAGTCGGATGCTCAACCGACTGAACCACCCAGGAGCCCCAACGACTATGGCTTTATATTAAGTCTTGGAACTGGGTAGTGTGGGTCCTCCGTGTTTGTTCTTATTTTTCAGTATTGTGTTGGCTGTTCGGGGTCTTCCATCTTTCCCTATAGTCTTTGTGGCCAGTTGGTCAATAAAATAACTTGCTGAGATTTTGATTTGGGATTGCTTTGAACAGATCATGCTGGACAGAATTGATATTTTAATAATATTGAATCTTCCAATTTGTGAACATGGAATATCTCTTTACTTATATAGCTCTTGTGGTTTTCCATACAGAGATCCTGTACATATTTCATTTGATGTGTATGTGTTTCATTATTTTGGTGCTGTTGCAAATGGCATTTTTTTTTAATTTCATATTCCAAAATTCCAATCACTGGTATTTAGGAAAGCAATTGACTTTTATATATTAACCTTATATCTTACTCCTTGTTATTGTTATGTTTAAAATTGGGAATGGATCTTGAATTTTGTCATATGCATTTTTGGTATATATTGAGATAATCATAATTTTTTCTTTGTTTACCTATTGAAGTGGTAAATTATAAGAATAGATTCTTATTTTTTTATTAAAAAAATTTTTTTAACATGTATTTATTTTTGACACAGAGAGAGAGCGAGAGACAGAGCATGAGCAGGGAAGGAGCAGAGAGAGAGGGAGACACAGAATCCGAAGCAGGCTCCAGGCTCCAAACTGTCAGCACAGAGCCCGATGCGGGGCTCGAACTCACAGACCGCGAGATCATGACCTGTGCCGAAGTCGGACGCTCAACCGACTAAGCCACGCAGGTGCCCCAGGAATAGATTTTTAAATGTTGACTCATCTTTGCATTCAAGGGATGTAGCAAATATCCATTAAAAATAACAGCCTGCTAGGATTTTTGTTTTTTCAATTTTCTTTAATGGTAACCCTGCTTCTATAATAGTTTCTTCAAACCACAGGTTCACTAGTAAGACTAAACTTCTGCTAAAAGTTGAATTTATTTCTTCCGTGGTTATTAAGGGCACTGTCCTCCTTCTCTGCCGTAACTTAAAAGCCTTTCTTTTTCCAGGCAAACGTTTTATAATGTAACTTCATTCATACAAAAATATATGGGACATTTTACATAAGATGAAACTTAGTAAAATGGATGTTTGTAAATTTATCATCAAACTTAAAAATGAGAGTATTACCAATGCAATTGTATCCACCTTTTCTGTTATGCTTAGCAATTTTTTTTTCCTTCTTAAGAAATCTTTTCCTATTTTGGAGGCGCCTGGGTGGCTCCATTGGTTAGGTGGCCGACACTTGATATTGGCTCAGGTTGTGATCTCCAGGTCTTGAGATCAAGCCCCATGTGCTCCGTGCTTAGCATGGAGCCTTCTTGGGATTCTCTCTCTCTCTCTCTCTCTCTCTCTCTCTCTCTCTCTCTCCCCCCTCCTGCTCATGCTTCCTCTTTCTCTCTCTCAAAATAAATTTAAGAAATAAACATGAATAAATAAATAAACATTAAAAAAAGAAATAAACATGAAAAAAGACGTATTTTCCTAATTTGAAGTCTTTTTTCTTTTTTTTATTGAAGTATAGTTGACATCCTATTCTGAAGTCTTCCAAATTTCTTCTACAGTCTTTTTTATATATTTAAGTACTTAATCATCTAAATTGTTTCTTTTTCTGTATATGGTGTAAAGAAGAAACCCAATCTATTTTTCACATAGATTGCCAATTGTCCCAGTGCCATATACTGCAAAAAGAAGAAAAGTCTGTTCTTACCCCAGTGATCTGAAATGGCATCTCTGAAATGCATGAAATGTCCATCTATGCATGACGCGGGCTCTGCTTTGTTCAATGTATGTATCTCTCTATCCCCGGCACATTGTCTTTATTACTAAAGGTTAGTAAGTCTTGAGACAGCAAGTCAGATTCTCCTACTTTGTTCTTCTTTATGTTTGTCTGGGCTATTTGGGGGCATCTACTTTTCCATGTAAATTTCAGAATCAGCTTGTCAAGTTTCATGAACAACTCTATTGGGATTTAGATTGTAATTGTGCTAGATTTATACACTAAATGAGTGGTCAAGGAAATGGACATCACGTCTTCCTATCTATGGTGTTTATGGTATAGCCGTCTCTTTAAATATTCTCTGGTGTCTTTCAATAAAATTTTATAATTATCTGCATACTGGTTTTACACACATTTGGTTATATTCATTCCATTCTCTCTCTCTCTCTCTCTCTCTCTCTCTCTCTCTCTCTCTCGCATACACACACCCACTCTCATATACATATATATTCCATATATATACTATGTATTTCTATCTTTATATATTTATTCCTTATATAGTTTAGCTAACTTTAGCAATAGCTTAAAAACTTACATTCCCAAAATTTCTTGTGGCTGTTATGTAGAAATACAGTTAATTTTCATGTGTTGATTTTACATCTAGCCTCATTGTTCAATTCTTAGTCTATAGACTACTTTGAGTTTTCAGGTTAGCTAAACAACTTATTTATCTTTTATTGTCTCGTGGTGCAAACTAGGGATTCTTGTAGTGCAGTGTTGAATAGACATGGTGATAGTGGACATACTTGTCCTGGCAAAGAGTATTTCTCATTTTCATCGCAAGGAATGATGTGCATTGCAGATTTCTGGCAGATTCACTCTTCAACCAATGCTTTTGATTTTGTCCTCATGGATAGTTATTACGTCTTATCATTTGTGCTTTCTACAGTGATTAGGATCATTGTATGACTTTGCTCCTTTGTGAATACAGCGTACTGGTTACGGATTTCTTGCCTCTCAGCTCCCAATTCAGGCCCACCAGATTGGGCCTGATCTGGTTCCTTTGTTTTCTCGCGGCAGTCGTCACTGAAGTTTGTCTGTAGGGGGCGCCAGAGACACTGCAGGGGGAAAGTTTTGCTTCCTGATCGGGTGGCGCTGGCACCTGCTGGGCACCAGGCTTCTCCAGCACCAGACCCTGCACGCAGCTTCTCCTGTACCCAGCTGCTACAGGGCGGTGTGGCCGGCAGCACGCCAACAGCTCCCCTTTAAACCCTCCCAAGCAGTAATACATCCGAGCGCTTCCGGTGAGACATCGCTGCGTACAACATCCTCAGCGACCCCTGAGGCAGATTTCAGGCAACTGTCAGAAGGCTGATTTCTAGAAAGTTCCAACGGTGTGACACCACGACTTGACTGCCATTGTCTGAGTTACTTCTAGTCTCCTTCAGTAAGGTAAGGATTTCAACTCCCGGGGTGGGAATACTTTTCCTTGGGCGCTTTATCTCTGCCCTGGAAGGGGGACTCTTCCTTGGGTGTTCTCAGGCCAGGGGGTGGTTCTATTCCTTGGTTGACCTATCTCAACCCTGGGAGGGATTGAGGTGCTTCCTTGGGTGCTATAGATCAGCCATGGGGTGGGGAGACTATTTTGTAGGGGTTCTGCCTTCAGCTATATGGGGGACTCCTTCTTGGGTGATTGTTTCAGCCCCAGGGGAGAGCTTTCCCTTGGGCACTCTCTCTCTCAGCTGTGTTGATGAGGGGGCTTTTTGGGGGTGTTATTTCAGTCCAGCGAGGAGGATCTCTTCTTTGGGTGATTAGCTCAGGACTGGGGGAAGACTTTCTTTTCTCAGCTATGTTGGGGGAAGGGACCTGCCTTTCTTGCTTACCAGCCATGCAGTGGGGAGTTACTTTCCTGATTGCTTCATTTCAGCCCTGGGTTGGGGGCTGTTTCTTAGATTCCATATCTAAGCCCTGTGAAAGCGCTCTCCTCTATGGGTGCTTTACATTGCCCTGGGGTGGGGGTTCTTCCTTGGATGCTCCGTCTTAGACACGGAGAGGGGGCTTTTACTTAGGTGCCCTGTCTGAGTGGAGGCAGGGTGGAGATCTTCCCAAGGCCCTCCATCTCAACCATGTTAAAAGGGGGGCTTTTTCCTGGAGCGTTTGCTCTCAGCCCTGGACAAAGGGATTCTCCCTTTGGTGCTACAGCTCTCATTCCAGAGGCTGGGTTTCCAGCACCACAAAAATCCTCTGCCATACATTGAGTCATAGCTCGGCGTCTCCAAGATCCGGACTTCAACCCTTTGGAGGTGGGGATTTTCCTCTTAAGTTCTCGCTAAGTCCTGGAGAGGACTTTTCACTGGTTGTTCTATTTCAGCCCAAGTGTGACACTCTTTCTGGGGTGTTTATGTCAACACTGGAGGAGGGGCTTTCCCTTCGGCACCATATCTCAGCTAAGCATTTGGGGGACTTTCCTTGGGTGCTATATTTCAGCCCTGGTGAGGATGCTTCCTTTGGTGCTGTTAACTCACTGCTGGGAGTTGTGCTTTTCCTTGGGTGCTCTTTCTAAGCCTTGAAGGCTGGCTCTTCCCCGGGGCTCTATCGCAGTCCTAGTGGGGATGGGAGGGACACATATGCACTTGTGGAAGAGGCCATGGGTATCGAGGCACAGGACAGGTAATAATCCTTGTCTCACAAAAACTAGACTTGATGGTATTCCGTTTTACCCCAATCTTCAATTAGAATTTTCCTTAATCTTTTTGTGCTTTGGTTTCCTTATTTATAACAATGAGAATGATAGTCATACCTAGTTCACAGGGCTCTGCAGGGGATTAAGTGAGTGAGTCAATACATGTAAGGCATTTAGAACAGTACCTGGCAGGTACTCAATGAAGTGTTTTCACCCTCTTTGTACTCTCCTGTTGTGGAAGATGCAAATGGTGTGGAAAATTGTTTCTTGTGATTTTATTCAAATAACACGGGGCATAGTTTTGGTTACCTTTGGATGTTGACAGCTTAAAGATAACCTAGGGGTGCCTGGGTGGCTCAGTTGGTTAAGTGTCCGACTTCGGTTCAGGTCATGTTCTCGTGGTTTGTGAGTTCGAGCCCCGTGTCGGGCTCTGTGCTGACAGCTCAGAGCCTGGAGGCCGCTTCAGATTCTGTGTCTCCCTCTCTCTCTCTGCCCCTCCTCTGCTCTCTCTCTCTCTCAAAAATAAATGAACATTAAAAAAATAAAAAAAGATAACCTTCTATACTTCTGGTCCTTATTCCCCAACATCGAAAAGCACCCCTCTCTACCTGGCACCTTGATGGACATATTTGAATTTCCCTGTGTTTGGGGACTTAACATTTTCAAATTACCTAACCCTTCACCATCTATGTGTAGCATTAGGTAGGTAATTAATAGTTGTCAATGATGAATTTAAAGCATAAACACACACACACACACACACACACACACACACACACACACACACACTCGAATGATTTCCCCTAAAGAGGGTTGACACAGAATGGGTTATACCTCGTCCATGGGTAACCACGTGTTTGGCTCCTTTTGGTTGATGAGAGCCACTCATTCCCCAAACGTTTTGATTAATCATGGTTGTATCATGTTTGACTTTGGACAACCCCTTGTATTTTCACTTCCTCCTCATTTCACTTAGACTGCATTAAAATTAAGTTGCATTTCTGAGAACAGAGCATTTATTTTTTTAGGTTCATTTATTTATTTTGAAGAGAGAGAGCATGAGTGGGAGAGGGGCAGAAAGAGAGGGCGAGAGAGAATCCCAAGCAGGCTCCATGCTGGCAGCACAGAGCCCAACACAGGACTTGAACCCATGAACCATGAGATCGTGACCTGAGCCTGAATCAAGTCAGATGCTTAACTGACTAAACCACCCAGGCGCCCTGAGAACAGAGCATTTCTTGGTGGATGGTAAATTCTTGTTGCACGATTAACACTTATATTAATGATGCAAATGCATGATTTTAGACATATATGCAGACTTTCCGATTTTGCAGTGGTTACATTTTTTGTCATTAATGGACATGTTGGTTGATTCTTTTCAGTGAATGGTGACTGATGGGACAGATGAGTTTGCTGCAGGGCTTGAAAACACAATGAAAAGTCCTGGAGAACTCGACGGTCCTTCGTCATCTAAGAGAAGGTAGAGTATGGCCTTGCTGTTAATGAAATAGGAAGGAAGATGGTAATTATGTCTTTGAGGAACAGATACGAGCATGCTTGCAAACAAACGAAAAAGAATCTAATAATGTGCAACCAGTTGGAGCTGCTGTAAGAGTCAGTAGGATGAAGCGGGTCTCTGGGGGCAGTAGAAGATGACGGGCTCAACCGGAAGATGGGCCTGTGTTCACTCTCTGCAGTCCTCACCTCCTGTTCACACTCTAACCCAGTGCAGCCTGGCTCCTACCTCCTCCGCTCTACCTGAAACTGTGTTGCCTTGAACTTCTCAGCAGCATTTGACACAGTCATTCGCTCAGTCCCCCACGAAAAACTTCTCGGGTTTCCAGAAACCCCATTTTCCTGATCTCTTCCCTCTTTTTCATTCTCTTTCTCTGGTTGTTGTTTTTCATTCCCGACACTAAGTATTGTAGGGGCACTAATTCGAATCCTGGGCCTTCTTCCCCTTGAACGTAGCCTCTCCCTAGATGGTCCCACATAGTCTTGGAACTTTAAATACGATGTGTATTTCAACAACTCCCAAGTTTATACCTCTAGATTACAGCTTGCTCCTGAACTCCAGACTCAAATTCAAATGCATACATGGTACCTCCGCTTGCATGGCTAAGAGACATTTAAAACTCAACCCGTTCCACACATTTAAACTGAACTCCTTGGGGTGCCTGGGTGGCTCAGTGGGTTGAGCGTCCGACTTCGGCTCAGATCATGATCTCACAGTTCGTGGGTTTGAGCCCCGCATCGGGCTCTGTGCTGACAGCTCAGAGCCTGGAGCCTGTTTCGGATTCTCTGTCTCCCTCTCTCTCTGCCCATCCCCCACTCTCGCTCTGTCTCCCTCTGTCTCTAAAATAAACAAGCATTAAAATAAATAAATAAATAAATAAATAAATAAATAAATAAATAAATAAACTGAACTCCTGAACTCCTGAACTCCCTCACTTTCAAAAGCCTTCTCTATATCCAGCACTATTTTGCCTTTTGGTGTTATATCTAAGAAATTATTGCCAAATCCAATGTCAAGGAACTTCCCGTCTATGTTTTCTTTCAGGAGTTTTATCATTGTAGGTGTTACATTGAAGTCTTTAATCCATTTTGAGTTTTTTTTGTTTATGGTGTGAGATAAGGGCCGCACTTTATTCTTTTTTATGTGACTATCCAGTTTTCCCAGTACCATTAAAAAATTTTTTTAAAGCAGGTTCCACGCCAAATGTGGAGCTTGAACTCGTGACTCTGATATCAAGAATCACATGTTCTACTGACTGAACCAGCCAAGCACCCCCGTCCCACCCCCCAGTACCATTTTTTGAAGAGACTCCTTTCCCCATTGAGTGGTCTTGGCGCTCTTGTAGAAGAGAATTTGACCATATATGCAAGGATTTATTTCTAGGATCTCTATCCTATTATTGGTCTCTTTGTGGATCTTCCCACCAGTACCACACTGTTTTAGTTACTGAAGCTTTGTAATACATTTTGGAATTAGGAATGTGAGTCTTCCCATTTTTTAAGTTTATTTATTTATTTTGAGAGAGACGGAGAGAGTGAGAGCAGGAGAGGGGCAGAGAGAGAGAATCCCAAGCAGGCTCTATGCTGTCAGCCCAGAGCCCAATGTGGGGCTTGTGAGATCATGATCTGAGTGGAAATCAAGAGTCAGTCGCTTACCTGACTGAGACACCCAGGTGCTTGAGTCCTCCGGTGTTTTCCTCCTTTTCAAAATAGTTTTGGCTATTCAGTGTCTCTTGAGATTCCATATGAATTTTAGGATGAATTTTTCTATTTTTGCACAAAATGCCATTGTGATTTTGGTAGGGGCTGCACTGTAGATTGCTTTGGGTAGTATAAGCATCTTAACAATATTAAACCTTCCAATCTATGGACATGGGATGTCTTTCCATTTATTTGTATCATCTTAATTTCTGTCCGCAATTTAATTTTTTTTTTTTTACTTTTAGAGAGAGAGCGAGTGCATGAGTGGGGGAGAGGGACAGAGGGAGAGAGAGAATCTTAAGCAGGCTCCATGTTCAGCATGGAGCCCAACACAGGGCTCGATCCCATGAACCCTGAGCTGAAATCAAGAGTTGGACGCTCAACTGAATGAGCCACCCCGGTGCCCCTTAAGTTTATTTATTTTGAGAGAGAGAGAGAGAGAGAGAGAGAGAGAGAGAGAGAGAGAGAGAGAGAATCCCAAGCAAGCTCCATGTTGTCAGTGTCGAGCCTGACTCGGGGACTGATCTCGCAAATCTTGAGATCACGACCTGAGCTGAAATCAAGAGCCGGACGCTCAACCAACTGAGCCACTCAGGTGCCTGTTTCAGTGAGTTTTTAAAGTAAACTCTACACCCAATGTGGGGCTCACACTCATGACCCCAAGATCAAGAGTCACATGTTCTACCAACCGAGCTAGCCAGGCACCCCATTTGGGCAATGTCTTGTAGTTTTCAATGCACAAACGTGTCACTTTCTTTGTTGGGTTTATTGCTAAGTATTTTATTCCTTGTGATGGTATTATAGATGGAATTGTTTTCTTCATTTTCATTTCAGGTATTTCATTGTTAGTGTACAGAAACACAGCTGATTTTTGTGTGTTGATTTTGTATCCTGCAACCTTTCATGTAGATTCATTTTATAGTCCCATGTTTTGTATCCCCCACAATGTCTTGCATAGCATAGATGTTTTAGGCATCTTTTGGTTAATGGCATTTCTGTTTATTTTCAGGTTAAAAAAAAAGATTCAGGACCTTGAGAAGGTACGAGAAAAAGTTAATTTTCATTCACCATCTTCATAACAGAGCTAATTACATCAAAAACATAACCTGTTATCGCAACTCTCTGGGAAAAACAAGGATAGGTTTGCTGTGCCGTAGAATGATGCTGGATTTTTCTGGTTTCCTAGAAGGTGACACTCAAGGGAATTGCCTTCCAGAGGTTAAGAAAAAGCAACGGAGCTTTTTAATGTTATGATTCTCCATCTGTAAAGTTTGGCTTTAGCCCTAAGGATATCCTTTGAAAATACAGTTGGCTTTCTTACTTGTTTGTTTTCCCACTCGAGGAGATGTGTGTTAGTAACTCTTCAGGCAGAAGCTATTATATTCCTGGTTTCTGCAGCAGATCACATTGCTGGCACTTATAACTACCTTCTTCTTTTAAGTTTATTTATTTTAAAAAAATGTTTATTTATTTATTTTGAGAGAGAGAGAGAGAGAGAGAGAGAGAGAGAGTGAGCGCACAGGGGAGGAACAGAATGAGAGGGAGAAAGAGAATCCCAGGCAGGCTCCATGTTGTCAGCGTGGAGCCCCCAACTCGGGGCTCAATCTCACACACCGTGAGATCATGACCTGAGCTGAAATCAAGAGGCAGATGCTTATGTGACTGAGCCACCCAGGTGCCCCTATAACTGCCTTCTTTCACAACCCTTGTCCTCTGCCAGCCCCTCAGCTCCTCTTGAGTCCTTGCCTGGGGAGATGACTCAAACCTTCATTCCTGAATGGTTTGGGCATTAGATGTTCTCTCTCAGGTTATTATTATTATCTATTGACTTTTTTTCCCAGCTTCATTGACAAGTAAAAGTGTAAGATATTTAAAATGCATACCGTGATGATGTGATATACATACGTCATCCATTGACTAATCGCGGAACACGGGTGTATCAGGAAGCTCTCTAGATATGTCAGACATACTCCTCCGTAGCACTTTTGTAGTAGGAACTCAATTTGCCTTTGATAGTCAGGTTCAGTCACCACAGCCAATACAGTACAGCCCTTCTTTTCCTGTCGATCGAGAGGTCTGGGGAGTCCAAAGTGGCCAGCTGGAAGTCTCAACTTCCCATTCAATGGAGTCATTGTTTTATCCCCTGGTGAAAGCATTTCTTTCTTTGGAACTAAGACCTCTGGTCCAGAAGAGCTAGATCTGTTATCACGGGGACAGGAAGCAAAAATTTTCTATTGTATTGCTAGGGGTAAAAGTGAGGGGAGGCATACCCATTTCCATACCTTGATTGCAGGATCCATAAAGCCATGTGACAAGAGGAACGGCACCACGTATCTATGCATGTTCGTGCTTAGATAAATGGTGACCATCTCCTAGAGGCTGTTGCCCCAGACCCTCAAATTACTGCCACTAAGCTAGAAACAATGGAGGTCTTCCAAAAGTCATTCCACTTCAGGATGAGGAGAAACCGAAGACCAGTGAATTCCACGAATATTGCTCAATTGCTGCACTCATCTCCTATGAAATGGGTTTCTTGTTTAGAAGTGATGCTGTTTGAAATGCCATGATATGGTGAATAAGGCAGTTTTCTTTTCTTTAAAAATTTTTTAACGTTTATTTATTATTGAGAGAGAGAGAGAGAGAGAGAGAGAGAGAGAGAGAGAGAGAGAGACAGAGCATGAACATGGGAGGGACAGACAGAGGGGGAGACACAGAATCCGAAGCAAGCTCCAGGCTCTGAGCTGTCATCACAGAGCCAGACACGGGGCTCGAACTCACAAACCATGAGATCATGACATGAGCCGAAGTCGGACGCTTAACCAACTGAGCCACCTAGGCGCCCCTCCGTTTCTTTTCTTTCCTTTTCCTTTTCCTTTTCCTTTTCCTTTTCTCTTTTCTTTTTTTTTTATTCTCAAGTTAGTTAACATATAGTGTATGTCTTGACTTCAGGAGTAGAACCCAGTGATTCATCACTTATATATGACACCCAGTGCTCATCCCGAAAAGTGCCCTCCTTAATGCCCATCACCCGTTTAATCCACCCCCCACCCCCCACTCCCATCAACCCTCAGTTTGTTCTCTATATTTAAGTGTATCTTATGGTTTGCCTCCCTTTCTGTTTTTATCTTATTTTTCCTTCCCTTCCCCTATGGGCATCTGTTAAGTTTCTCAAATTCCATTTATGAGTGAAATCAAATGATATCTGTCTGTCTCTGACTGACTTATTTTGCTTAGCATAATACCTTCTAGTTCCAACCTCTAGTTGTTGCAAATGGCAAGACTTCATTCTTTTTCATCGCCAAGTAGTAGTCCATCGTGTATATGTTCATCACATCTTCTTAATCCATTCATCAGTTGATGGACGTTTGGGCTCTTTCCATACTTTCACTACTGTTGATAGTACTGCTATAAACAGTGGGGTACATGTGCCCCTTCGAATCTGCATTTCTGTATCCTTTGGATAAATTCCCAGTAATGCAATTGGTGGGTCGTAGGGTGTGAATAAGGCATTTTTCAAATCAACAAATATTGGTTTCTCCAAAGCACTACAGGTGGGAAGGAAAATCCATATCCAGAGTAAGTATCTGTTTGGGTGAGCACAAAGCATTGCCCCTTCCTTAATAGAAGTGTTCTAGAGTGAACTCCCTGCCACCTGGTAGCTGGCTGATCACTCTGGAGACTGGTGCCGTATCAGGGGCTCCATGTTGGCCCTGCTTCTGGCCCTCAGAAGATGGGACACTCAGCAGTGGCTGTGGTGAGGTCAGCCTTGGTGAGTGGAGGCCCATGGTGCTGAGCACAACCTCCATCCCTGCCACTTGGCCACTTAGTTCTTGACCCCCCTGGGTTCTGACATGGCTGCTGGGGAAGAGCCTGATGGATATTTACCAAATGGGTATGCTAGCCATCAGAATATTGAATGTTTGTGCCGGTAAGGTTAGTTGCCAAGTTAGATTGGCAGATCACCCATGACACACACTTCCCTTCATATGTCTCTTCAGATAAGTGTATCCACATACGTCTTCCCTAGACCTCCTTGCCACCAATTTTCAGTCATGTATTTTCAAAGTCCCTGACCATTCAGCTAACGACTCGGACGTGGCATATGCATGGCCATACACTCATACCGCTGGCCATCTCTCCCCCAGGCAGCATGGCCAAGCAAGCGCACTGCTCACAATCTTCCCTCTGGGAGGCTTCCTCTTCACCACTGTCCTTCAGGGCTGTCGCAGGTGGGGCTGTAGCACAGCAGTTGTCCACTTTTGGCCTGCGTAGGAGGCAGGGTTCTAAGTATGCCCCCACCATAGTCCAGTCGTCTGGTTATTCAGACACTAATATGCGTACTGCTGAGGTCGGATTTTTTTTTTTTTAATTTTTTTTTCAGCGTTTTTATTTTATTTTTGGGACAGAGAGAGACAGAGCATGAACGAGGGAGGGTCAGAGAGAGAGGGAGACACAGAATCGGAAACAGGCTCCAGGCTCTGAGCCATCAGGCCAGAGCCTGACGCGGGGCTCGAACTCACGGACCGCGAGATCGCGACCTGGCTGAAGTCGGACGCTCAACCGACTGCGCCACCCAGGTGCCCCGAGGTCGGATTTTTTAATGCCAAAATGCGTATTTTATTGTGGTAGCATTAAACGAAAACCCCAAACAACGGTGTTTCTACCGGTGAGGTGAAAACACTGTTCAAACTTTGTTATCAATCAAATAGAATCCAGATGAGAGTATGTTTTATGAAGGTCCCAAAGCCCAGGCACATCTTAACACAGTGGTTCAGGAGTCTGTAATACTGAAAATCGCTCTCCTCTCACAGGGGGCTTAAAAACCTATTTTTTGAATTATAAAGCCAGTGAAGCAACCCCTTCCGAACAAATGTGTCAAGAGTGAACTAGCATGTTCCATTCAACACTCTAACGATTTCGTTGTAATGCTTTGTACTGCAGTGGGAATTTTATATAAATTTTGCTGTATTTAAACTAAGCTTTGAAAGTGGGAAAGTATATAAAGTTCCAGATAAAATGATTACGAGATGCAGTTTACTAAGGTTTCCCCTCCCCTCCCCTCCCCTCCCCTCCCCTCCCCTCCTTTATTTTTGATTGATGACCTTTAGCAGCTATGAGTTGAACTTTAAAATACCACCCCTGGAGCACCTGGGTGGCCATGATCTCGGGGTTTTTGAGTTCGGGCCCTGTGTCTGGCTCTGCACAGAGAATGTGGGGCCTGTTTGGGATTCTCTCCTTGTCTCCCTCTCTCTCTCTGCCTCTCCCCTTGTATTCTCTCTCTCTCAAAATAAATAAATTTTAAAAAGAAAATAAAAAATAAAATGCCACTCCCAAAATGAAAACCCAAGTTTTAAATCTTTTTTTTTTTAAAGTTTACTTATTTATTTTTGAGAGAGAGAGAGAGAGAGAGAGAGAGAGAGAGAGAGAGAGAACGAACATGGGCAGGGAAGGAGCAAAGAGAGAGGGAGAGAATCCCAAGCAGGCTCCACGCTGTCAGCGCACAGCAGTCTAAGGGGGGGGCTCAATCTCAGGAACTGTGAGATCATGACCTGAGCTAAAACCAAGAGTCAGATGCTTAACCAACTGAGCCACCCAGGCGCCCCCTAAGTTTTAAATCTTAAGCAGCTATAACTGGAAATGTTTACTATATTTGGACACCTTTTATAAGATTTCTTCTTTTTTGTATTAAAGCAGAATCTGGTTCCCACGCCCTGTCATTCGATTATGTATCCTGATTGGGCCAATATCTGAACTAGAAGACTGTCACTTTTGCTTCTGTAATTGTGACTTTTCTCTGGGGTCTTCTATAGCTTTTACAGAGTTCATAGTCCCTAATACCCCCCCCCCACCCCTGTTTCCCGGGTGGGGAAATGGCAGCCATAATAAACTTCTCACTGATAAAGAGTTTCTGGAAACATGTACTGTTTGTTATTATTTAAGAGGGGCTCGATGCGGGAATTCTGGGTGGATGGACTACAGGTTTTCTTGTGGTGCGTACCAGTTTCCAGCGTGAAAAATGCTGGGCACTTGAGGAACCGCACTTTCCAGAATGCTGGAAGCCAGGGTACTGTCACGTATGGAAGAATCCAGTCCCCGCGACAACCACCATCAGAACAGAAAGTGTCTGCATTCTCTCCGCTTCTGATACGCATCCCGGGGGGAAGGCCCGCCCGCGGTGTAGTCTGCGGGGTGCCAAGTTTTCGTCCCCACCTTGTGGGCAGTGCCAAAGAAACTGCGCCCGGCAGTCTATCTAGGTCCCCTCTAACTTCCCCATCTTTTCGAAGACACGGTAAAAGCCTGGGGACTAGGCAGTGATCCCCATCCAGCAGAAGTGTGAAGTCGGGCAGCGTCCTGAGGGTTTTTTTGACCTTTTCCCTTACAAAACGCAGCCCCTCCCCCCACCGATGTTTGGGCTGGGAGAACTTGGCTTCTCCCCAGTGGCCGAAGGAGTCGGGGTACTCGGCGTTAACGCATCCCACCCTCAAAGCTGCATTCTTCTCTTGGTCCCTGGGGCAGTCCCTGGGATCCCTGTCAACACTGCCAACGGCTGGACGCCGCAAGGACGGACACCTGCGGAAACGGACGGAAATGCACACGCCCAGCCATCGCCAGAACCCCGCGGCTGCCCTCGCTGACTCATCCCGGCCTGGGTGGGGGGGAGGGTTCCCGCTCCGAAGGCCTTCAGCTCGCCGGCGACCCTGGGGCTCTGCGCGTCCCCGCCCCCGCGCCACCGTCCCCGCGGCTGCAGGCGCCCCCGCCACTAGGAGGCGCGCTCGGAGTCCCCGGCTCCTCTGCAGGGAGCCGCACGCGACCGGGAAGACGCCCCGCCCGCCGCCGCCCTACCGCACCCCAGCTCCGCGACCGGGGCCTCCAGCGTCCCCGCGTCCTGGTCCTCGCTGCTCCCAACAGCCCCGCAGCCTCCTCCCACCCCGGCGGTGACCTTCCGTGATGGGCTTTTGCAGCTGGCCTAACCTCCCTGTTTCCACTGTCCGGGAGCTGTCGCGTCCCGTGGATGGGCCTGACGCACGCAGGTGGGTCCATTGAAGGCAAGCCGATTTCTTGATTGGGGAGCAGAAGAGGAAGCCAGGAAGGATTGGCCACCCTTTGCCGCTTGGAAGATGTTGGGGTCCACGTGAGAAGGGGTGCGGAGGAAAGCAGGAGCTGACAGCGGCTCCTGGATGACACTCAGCAAGGCAATGGGGACCTCATCTTTACAGTCTTACACACGCCAATAGATCCCCAAACCTTCTCCCCAAACCTTCTCCGTCACCAGGGAGCTGGACATCAAAACCACAATGAGATACCACTTGACACCCAGGGGGATAGCTGCTAACAGGTGTTTAACAAGGGTGAAGACCTTGGGACCTTCCCACGTTGCCGGTGGGAATGCAAAATGATGCGCATCTGCCCAGAACAGCCTGGCAACTCATCACAACACTAAACATAAAGGTATCAAGTGACCCAGCAATTTCACTGATGGCATGCAAGAGAAATAGAAGCTCGTGTCCACGCAAAAACTTGTACACGAGCGAGATCCAAGCATATACTGCTTCTGCCTCCTTACCCCTCCCTCTAGAACCATTCTCCTACATTTACCCCCAGGCTACCCTATACCTATTGGAAAAATCACGCTGTTCTTTTTGGTGAATGTCACATCTCCCCGTGGGTCTCATTGTGTAACCTGCTCTTCTGGCCGGCGGGCACTCGTGTCTAGTCATAGGTTAAGAAGCAGTGAGAGGTGGTGGTAGGAGGGGAAATAGCCCTTCTCAGGCAGGAGTGGAAGGCCTGCTTTTTCCTGGCAGAGATACTTCCGGAAATTCAGAGGCTCAGGGACCCGCACTCATTGGCATGCACCCGTATATCCCTATTCCAATTTCCGATATCCCAGTTTCCCCTAACATTAGCGGAAGAGACCCCGTGAAGTTGTAAATTCAGTTTGTGTTGTAATTCAGCCCCTCAAAGATTAAACTTTGGATCTGGATTCCCCAAATCTTGCGCCTGTGGCTATACCAGGTACTGGTTTCTTTCAGGCCTGTCACAGGACTTTTCAGGTCCTTCATTTGGACGTTGGTCTGAGACTGTAAGGTTCTGAGCTCAGCATTTTCTTTCCTCGAGTTCTGAGGCTCCTTTAGAAATGACAAATCTACTCCACAATACTCTTTATCTTTTGTCTTCATAATACTCCTTATTTTGATGAAAATATTTTAACATATCATACACTTAGTCACCCGGAGACTCGTCTTTTATAGGCACTTGATTATAGGTATGAAAAGTTGAAAATTTGTGTAACGCTTTTGCCACTTCCTGCTGCGGACTAACAGTGCCCACTTTACCACTGGAAACAGGGTCATTAAAGCCTTCCAATCTAATTAAAGACGTATTCCAGAAAACACAGTACAAATTCAGAGAACACACTGTCGAGATTAAGTTCCTTTGGAACCACTCTCGGGACCACAACCTGTATCAGTCAACCTTCGACCCGAAAAGCAGAACTAATGGGAGCTTTTAAAGGGTGTGTGTATATTACATAGACAAGTATATATACAATGAATGTAGTTGTTATGTGGAGTTGGTTCCAGCAGTCCCTTAAGGCTACTGTCTCCAGGTATGATCTTGGAGCAGGTCAGGCAGGCAGGAAGGGAAGACCGCGTGCAGGTTGACTGGCACCTTCTACGCTTTTAAAGCAGCAAAAGAGGGAGACGTTGGTCGAAGTGTACGGTTGTGGTTGTGTAGGACGAAGAAGCCTAGAGATCTAATGTGCAGCATGGTGACTCTAGCTAATTCTGTATTGAATCCTGGCAATTTGCTGAGAGAGTAGATTTCTGGTGCTGTCACCACATGCGTGCACACACACACACACACACACACAGTAACTGTGTGAGGAGATGTTAATTAGCTTGACTGTAATAATCATTTCACCGTGTATATGTGTATCACACACTGTGTTGTAAAACGTAAACATGTACAATTTTTTATTTAAAAAAGCAGAATAAAACATAATTTTAAGATACACTAAAAGACAAGCAAAATACGAATTTTTCTTTTCATGTTTATACCAAAGGTTATATTTAGCAGTGTTACACTCTTATTGATTTGCAGATATTTTGTGTAGCAAAAGACTGACTTTGCATATATAAAAAGAATACATTTTATTGATTTTTCGCAAGTTCATTGATGCTGGAGAGATTTCTAGTTATGTCTCTCTCAGGATTTGTCATTCCTTCAGAGAAAAATAAATTCTACTATTTTCTTTTAAAAATTTAAGATGAGGGGCGCCTGGGTGGCGCAGTCGGTTAAGCGTCCGACTTCAGGCAGGTCACGATCTCGCGGTCTGTGAGTTCGAGCCCCGCGTCAGGCTCTGGGCTGATGGCTCGGAGCCTGGAGCCTGTTTCTGATTCTGTGTTTCCCTCTCTCTCTGCCCCTCCCCCGTTCATGCTCTGTCTCTCTCTGTCCCAAAAATAAATAAACATTGAAAAAAAAATTTTTTTTTAATAAAAAAAATCAAAAAAAATAAAAATTTAAGACGAGCTCATAAGAATTTGGACTTCAAAACATCCCTCATTGTCATCAATGGTATTTGTTCATTTTTGGTTCCAAAATGGTGAACTCAGGGGCGCCTGGGTGGCTCAGTCGGTTAAGTGTCTGACTCTTGATATTGGCTCAGGTCAGGATCTCACAGTCGTGAGATTGAGCCCCGCGTCTGGCTCTGCACTGACAGTGCGGACCCTGCTTTGGATTCTGTCTCTCCCTCTCTCTGCCCCTCCCCTGCTCACCTGTATGTGTGCTCTCTCTCTCTCTCTCTCTCTCTCAATAAATAAATAAATAACCTTTAAAAAATGTTGAACTTAACAGCTGGGTAATTTTAAAAGGTGGATTTCAAAATCGGCCAAAGTTGAAGATATCAGCACAGAGATTGCTGTCTTCACAAGTCTAGAAGACGGTGGTATAATGGGGTTAGTAAGGGTTTGGTCATCTCCCTCGCTTAGCATTCAGCCAGCTGCAGAAGAAGTCGGGGGGATAGATGAATGGATAGATGGATAGATGGATGGATGGATACATAGATAGACAGATGGATAGATAGATTTGTTAAAGAAAATGGCCTTACACAATGTGGAAGGCAGTTAAGCAGGCTCTATAAGGTTGTTGTCATCTCAACTAAGGGTAAGGAGGTAGCAAACAGGCTGGAACTCACAAACGTGATCTGGGGCGCTATGAGGACAGACTGAAGTGCATACTCATCCTTGTTGCCTCTGACCTTGGTGACGATGGTGACCCATAGAAGCCAAGAGGGCCCTTTGCATGGAGCTAAACACACACACCTGGCCCAGAAGGTAGAGCCGCCGAAGGAGGATCCAGGGGAAAAGAGAGAAATTGCAGGGCCAGCTGCTACTTCACCCCAGTGAAG
This sequence comes from Felis catus, assembly GCF_018350175.1. Lineage (NCBI taxonomy): Eukaryota > Metazoa > Chordata > Mammalia > Carnivora > Felidae > Felis > Felis catus. The sequence continues at coordinate 111,554,346 of NC_058386.1, read as the reverse complement.
TGAATCGGCCAATCAGCAACAACGTGTGTGAGCTACAAAATGGCTGCTGCTTCCCCTCACACACCATCCCCTGTCTTCACAGAAGCTGCCCGTGGCACATGCTAACCAGATGCATACCAGAAAGGGTATTGTGGGTGACGTGATTTGGCCTGGCCAAGTTGACACATTACAAGTGACACAAGTTGACACATTACAAGTGACTTTCTCCGTGACACTGAGAAAATCCTAAGCCTTCTCTAAAAGAGGGCACTAAGTCTTATATTTTCTCGCCTTGCTTATTCTTCTGCTACCTGATTCACATCCCAACTTAACATCCTGTACCTTAAATGCTGAAAAAAAGTTAATAACACACCTTGTGTTGCAAGACAAAGGGAAGAGAGGGTGTCAAAACCAAAATTATTTGGTTAATATATATGTGGATAAATTCATATGAAAAGAAAGAAGTAAAGATTCATTATTAAAGTCCTTTTTTCTGCATTTGATTCCATCATTACTTCTTCCACTCTCCATTCCACATCCTCTTACCTGGTGACTGGTGATACTCCTTTTCCTGACGGGGGGTCGACCCTAACTTTGTCTCCTGAGGTTCATGGTCCTTGGTCCTGAATAAATGAGCTTGGTGTAGTTTGCATTGACCATAGTAAAGGGACACGGGAGTATGGAGAGGTGACCCCCACAGGATCACCTGCACTGCAGACCATACTTCTTACTCTACTAATGACTAAGGGTCCCTGAGTCAACCAAAGCCCAGACTTCACTAAAGGCCCAAAGACTCATGTATGAAGGGGAAGCTTCTTAGGGAAGGACCCTTCTATAGAAATTTCTATTGTTGGAAGGACCTTGTAAAAAAAAAGTTTCTATTGTTATCTTTCTCCCATTCATACCCAAAGGGGCCTGCAACCTTTTACCAGTGTGACTGTGCATTGGGGACAAGAAATAATCAGATTTATCCAAGATCACAGGACCCCAGCTCCAAAGTGGCACTACTTTTCTGGACACGTTAAATGTCATCCTGGTCCTTTTGAACAACATTTGGCCTACCACTGGGACTTAGCAGGAACGAATGCTTGACCAAGGGACACCGAGTTCCCAGGTCACCTGAGCTGCCCGTCCTAACCTGGGTGACCCACCAGTCACAGCAGTGGGTGTGCAGAGAAGCACCCCTTTTCCAATGCAAGTGGCTGTACAAGATCAACTCAAGCAGGTCCTGAAGCCACAAGGGCTTTGCACGAGGAAGTGGGCCCAAAACCCATGGCTCTGACTCCTGCTACCTTAACTTCTTTCTCTTGGAAAGAAGAGAAGAATTTGAAGATGTTCCCCGTGACCTTTGCCCTCTGGTGTTCTCCCATCGTCCTATTGGTGTCCTCCCATCTGACCTTTAGAGTGGGATTCCTGGGAGTGCCAGAGCCCCCCTCCTGAGCCTTTTCTGCAGTTTCCTCCAGCTGGTAGCATTGCAGGCAGCCGAGGTAGTTAGCAAGCTCGAGAAGAATCTGACGTGTCATTGCTCACTTGGAGGTGGACAGAGCCCCTGAAAAGGGCCTGACAGTGGCCTCTAGAGGTGACACTGAGCCCTAGCTAACAGCCTGTGAGAAATGCCAGGACCGGTCTCACGGGACAAAGGACCTGACTTCGGCCAACAATCCCAGTGAACTTGGAAGCTCATTCCATCCCGGATCTTCCAGATGAGAACCCAGCGCAGCTAAAATATTGACCTCGGCCTTTCCAGCCCCAAAGGAGAGAACCAAGTCAAAACTATCCAGACTTCAAGCTACAGAACTGTGTGTGGGAGAAGAAATAACAAACACTGTTTCAATCCACCAAGTTTGGCATACCTTTTGAAGTCACTAAACTGGGGGCAAATTGTGACACAAAATAAAAAAACTGATACCCTCTCCGAAAGGGGATTCACAAATGCCCATGTGGATTTCACGAAAACCAGTTGGCTAGAGAAGCAATGCATGAGGCCTGGATTGGGGAGTTTTTCCTAACAGGCAGGCACTGCCCATTCTAGTTTCTTCCAAAACAAGAAGAGAAACAGTGTAAGTAATTTACAACCGGATACACTGGATTTAGACTTTTTTCAAAATGTAACATACACGAAGAGGCGCGGGGGGGGGGGGGGGGGGGGTAGTGGAATGAGATCCTGTGAAAATCCACTCCAGCATGAAAGCAATAGGAACACAGGCATCGTATCTAAATGAACTGGCTCACAACTGGGCGAAGTAAGCCAAGGCTTGCCAGGCCAGAAGAGCGTTTACTCCCGAAACCTGGCTACATCCCAGTAGGAACAGCGAGCCTTGGGCTGTGGTAACAGCACTATTCCCACCGCCCCCTCCCCAGCTCCACGGTGGCCTTGAAACCCATGACCTCACATCCAGGGTAGCTCTGAATGCCAGCAAGCTGTCCGCCACTGGAAGGGACAGAAGTGATTGCAGCTCCCCAGCAATCTCTATTCCCAGACAATTGTCACTGTTTGACGTGCCTGGTAGTCACCCTGAAAAGCACCACTTCTGGGGCTTATCCATAATTGAACAGTCGGAGACCCCCTGTGTGCACAGCGCATTTACTACCTGAAGGTGCAAGGTAGGAATTCCTGTAGGGAGCGTTGAATAGAAGGGGTGATGGTGGGCAGTCTCATCTTGCTTTGATTTTAGTTGGAACACTTCTAATGTTTTTCCCCCAGGGAGAATGTGCAATGTCAATTTCTGCTAGACGCCTGTCTTAACAAATGCTTTTAATTTTTCCTCATGAATATTTGTTCATTTTTATCATAAGCATTCCTCCTTTCCTGTGAATATAGTATGCTGGTTTTTTATTTTTTCCGACTCAGCTTCCTACTCACCCTTTTTTCCTGAAATGTGAAAAATATTCTGGTTCCTTTAAAAGTTTTCCTGTGGCGTCAGTGACCGAGGTCTGTCTGTAGGGGGCGCCTACACATGCTGGCGGGGGGGCGTGGGGGGTGGAAAGACGAGCTTCTTGGCGCTGGGGGGCTGGTACAGCAGCCTCCTGGGGACCCGAGGCTTCTCCAGCACCAGGCTCTGCGCCCAGAACTGCAGGCCCGCTGCAGGGCAGCGGGCCTGCAGCATCCGGGGTCTGCAGCTTGGCTTACACCCCCCCGGGAAAGTAATAATGTATCAGTCCTGCGGCCACACACGTGCCTGTGCACAGCGCTCCCAGAACCCTTAGAGGGCGCATTTCCAGCGACTCCCAGAGGGCACATTTCTAGAAAGTTCCACGTGTGCACACCGCTCCCAGAACCCTTAGAGGGCGCATTTCCAGCGACTCCCCGAGGGCACATTTCTAGAAAGTTCCACGTGAGAGGCACCACAGCCTCACTGCCATTTTGCGGGTTACCGCCAGGCTCCGGGAACAAGGTCAGCCTTTTAACACTCGGAGCGCGGCTCCTTTTCCCTGGGAGCTCTCCCTGAACTCGGGAGGCGTGTCTCCCTTGGGTGCGGTATCTTGCTGGGTGATCTACCTCAGCTCCGTGGAAACAGTTCCTTGGCTTCTGGTCTCAGCCCGGGGTGGGCGGCCTTTCCCTGGGCAGCGGGCGTCGGCCAGCTTGGTGGTCAGAGAGACAGAGTTCCGCGAGGGCCTTTCCTCGTGGAACCGTCTCAGTGCTGGGGAGGGGACTCTTGTCCGGGGGCTTATGTCAGTCGTGAGTGGGGGTGGGGGTGTTTCCTGGCCGTGCACCCGAGCCGTGCGAGGGCAGCGTTTCCTCGGGCGCGCTGCCTCGGCCCCCAGATTCCTGCCCACGAGGGCCACTGCCTCAGCCTGTGGGAGCCTCTCCTCGGGGCTTGGCTCAGCCTGAGGGGGCACTTTTCCCTGGGTGCTCTGTCTCAGCCTCGGTGGCGGTGGGCTTTGCTCGCGTCGGACTGGTCCCCGGGCGGGGGGGGGGGGGGGACGCTGAGTCCTGGGGAGGCTTTCACGGGTGCTGTGTCACAGCCAGTGGGGGTGCTGCTCCTCGGGTGTTTAAGACTGGAGTGAAAGTCGCCCTCGGGGGGCTCTGTGTGAGCCGTCGGGGAGACAACTTGACGTTGGGTCCTTTCTGGGCGCTGGCGGCTTGGGCTCTTTCTTGGTGCTCCCGCGGCTGCCATCTGGGGAGCTGAGACTGTTGTTGGAAAGGTCCATCTGTGCACAGAAGGGGGACTCCGCCTTGAGTGCTCCGCCTCAGCCCTGGCTGAGGAGGTGTCCCTTCTGCAGTGGGGGGGACTAGGCCCCGGCTGCTGTCTCAGCCGTGGCTGCGGAGCAGTGTGGGGCTCTGTCTCAGCCTTTGGGGGGAGGTCTTCGTTGGGCGCGCAGAGGCACTTTGGGGGGGTGCTGTTACTTGGATGCTGTGTCTCAGTTGTGGGGTGAGGTCCTTTGATTTATTATTTATCTTTTTTCTTTTAGCTACGACATTTTATTCTGATTTTAAAAATAAAACTTGTTCCTATTGGGGAAAAGATGAAATGTTATAAATACGAAGAGAAAACGGTAAAGCATGAACATATTTTTTATCTTCCCTTTCAGCAGTTTTTTTTTTTTATGTGCAGATACGTTTTAACCCAAATCGAGATCGTGCTGCCTATCTCAGAACCTGTTGTGTCCTATAAGTTTATATCATCAGCAATTTCTCTAGTTGGTCAGTGTTAGTGTCAAACCTGTGCTTTAATGGTTGCAAAGTACTTGTAGCAATATAAAGATATTTCACCGCTTCTGTAGTGTTAAGCTTTCAATATATGTGTAATTTTCCACTTTTTAAATTTCATTTATAATATAATACTTATAGACAATATTTTATAAAATTCACATCTATAAATGAGCAGAAACAGTATTGCAGGGGATGAAGTCATGAAACATTAACCTTCAAATAAATGGCAGCAGTTAGGAAACTTTACAAGAAGGCACATTTTCTTGTCACTTTGGCCATAATTACTCCCGTTAGTACTTAATTTTAACATTTATATGGAATGTAGTGTTTTCTTGACTTACTTTTAACTTTTTTCCTTATTTTTTTGTATTTTTATTTCATTTCAAACATTTTGAACAGGCACTGGTTCATTCTAGCAAAAAAAAGAATTATTTTGGGGCGCCTGGGTGGCGCAGTCGGTTAAGCGTCCGACTTCAGCCAGGTCACGATCTCGCGGTCCGGGAGTTCGAGCCCCGCGTCGGGCTCTGGGCTGATGGCTCAGAGCCTGGAGCCTGCTTCCGATTCTGTGTCTCCCTCTCTCTCTGCCCCTCCCCCGTTCATGCTCTGTCTCTCTCTGTCCCAAAAATAAATAAACGTTAAAAAAAAAAATTAAAAAAAAAAAGAATTATTTTTTAATTTTTATTTAAAAAATGTTTATTTTTGAGAGAGAGAGATGGAGAGCGAGTGGGGGAGGGGCAGAGAGAGAGGTAGATAGAAAATCTCAAGCAGGCTCTGCACTGTCAGCACAGAACCCGACGTGGGGCTCGAACTCACAAACTGTGACATCATGACCTGAGCCGAAATCAAGAGTTGGACACTTAACCAACTGAGCCACGCAGGTGCCCCGAAAACAAAAACTTTTTATTTTATTTACTTATTTATTTTTTTAAACAAACACTTTTTAAAAAGAATACTGAGAGGGGGCGCCTGGATGGCTCGGTTGTTTAAGCGTCTGACTCTTGGTTTCAGCTCAGGTCACAATCTCACAGTTCATCAGTTCTAGCCCCACATCAGGCTCCACACTGATTGGGATTCTCTCAGTCTCTGTCTCTCTCTGACTCTCCTGTGTCTCTCTGACTCTCCTGTGCACTCTCTCTCATAATAAATAAATAAACTTCAAAAAATAATTAAAAAAGAATACAGGGTAGCTTTCAACAAACTAGGGGGAAAGTATGTACAATGACTATGAAAGATATGGGGCATATGGTCTTAATATATAAAAACCTAACAGAGAAGAACAAATGTAATGGTTGGGGAAGTTAAGGGCATTTAAAGAAAAAGCAATTCACTAAAGAAGAAGCAACAATCACCAACGGGTGTATGGGGACATGTTTTTATTCACTAGCAAAGCTGATGTCCGTTGTTTTTGTCTATTGTGTCCTTTTGGGGAACCACGCGTCCTCTCCCTCACAGGGTCGTACCAGAACTGTGCCCCTCCTAACACAAACTAGGGCAGCCCACACTCTTTGCAGACAAAAGTCAAGGCTGAGTTGTTCAAACAGCAACATCTTAAAAAAACTCTTCATCAGTTCATGCTTCCTGTATCTCCAGAATTACCCTGTTTCAACTGACACCAGGTTGCTCAGTTGTATTTTCCTTGATTTATCTCAGCCTTGAAAGTTCTGTGTCACCTTTCAGCTATGGCCTTGGAATCTGGGTGGGAGTCTGGGTCCAGCAATGGATAAGAGTTCTAGATGCACCGCGTTATAAACACTCTACAGACATTTGGGAATCTAGGCCACTCTGGGGGCTGTACAGGGACCTCTCATGATGTTTAAACTGCATTTCTCTGCTGATTAATGAAGTTGAGCGCCTTTTAGATATGGATTGACCATTTGGGTATGTCTCTATTAAGTGCCTCTTTGGGTCATTTGCTTATATTTTACTGGGATGTTTGTAAACTTTTTAAGTTTATTGATTTATTTTGAGAGAGAGGGAGAGACAGAATCCCAAGCAGGCTCCACGCTATCAGTGAGGATCCCAATGTGGGGCTTGAACTCACAAACCATGATATCATGACCTGAGCTGAGATCAAGAGTCGAACGCTTAACTGACTGAGCCACCAGGGGCACCTGGAATGTTTGTAAGTTTTAAACTGATATAGTTCTACGTAGATACATTCTGGATTCCAGCAATTTTTGGAGAGAGAAGTGTATATATATATATATATATATATATATATATATCTCCAGTTATACATACATGTTTATATATTTAAATACACAAAATTTACATATTATTTATATTTACTATATATTTATACATTATAAATATATATGAATATATGAATATTTATATATAAATGTTTGTCCAACTATGTATATACACAATTTTGAGTCTCTCCTACCAATCTGTTTTGCTTTTACTCTCTCTTAAAAGCATCTTTTTGATGAACAGAGGTTTTAAATTTAATTCTATCCAATTAAACAATCTATTACTTTTAGCCAGTGCTTCTTTTCTCTTTGTTAAAAAAATCTCTGTTTACCCTAAAGCCATGAAGATAATATCCTAAGTTTTCTACTAGATCCCCTATTCATCTCTAATAAAGTTTTATGGAATGAAACGGGGTAAGAATAAAGGTTCATTTTCTCCCTCTGTACCTATCATGTGGATTTATCAAAGACAGTATCCTTTCCACAATGATTTGAAGGGACTCTTATGTGATGAATCTAGCTGTTTTGTATTTCCAGGTTTGTTTCTAGGTCCTCTGCCCTTCCACTGGTGTGTTTGCCCAAACTTACTTCATGACCACACTGTTTTTTTTTTTTTTAATATTTATCTTTGAGAGAGAGAGAAAAAGAACGAGCAGGGGAGGGGCGGAGAGAGGGGGACAGAGGATCCAAAACAGGCTCCCTGCTGACAGCAGAGAGCCCGATGCAGGGCTCAAACCCATGAACTGGGAGATCATGACCTGAGCCGAAGTTGGATGCTTAACCGACTGAGCCATCCAGGCACCCTGACCACACTGGTTTTTTTTTGTTTTTTTTTTTTAATTTTTTTTTTCAACGTTTACTTATTTTGGGGACAGAGAGAGACAGAGCATGAATGGAGGAGGGGCAGAGAGAAAGGGAGACACAGAATCGGAAACAGGCTCCAGGCTCTGAGCCGTCAGCCCAGAGCCTGACGCGGGGCTCGAGCTCACGGACCATGAGATCGTGACCTGGCTGAAGTCGGACGCTTAACCGACTGCGCCACCCAGGCGCCCCTGACCACACTGTTTTAATGACAGCATTTTTATAGTGAATCTTCATATCTGGTAGGGTGTGTCTTCCAACTTTGTTCTTTTTCCTCAAGACTGTCTTGTGTATTCTGAGTCCTTAGGTATCCATAGACTTTTTGCTATCTGCTTGTTAATTTTTCAAAAAAAAAAAAACAAAAAAAAACAACCCACTAACATGGTGGGATTTTAAGCAGGATTGGTAGAGATCACCTGGGGGAGATTTGATCATAATGAGTCTTACCAACAAGAATTTCAATCTATGCAAAAAGTATTTCTCCTCATTTCCTGGAGTCTTTAATTTCTCAGTGATGTTTTGTTCTTTTCATGTCATGCTTTAGCACATCTCTCATTAGGTTCAGATATTTGATGTATTTGATACTATTTTCAGTGGCATTTAAAATTTTCTTTTCTGATTATTTGTTGCAGAAATAGAAAAAGTGGTTTTTATTATATCTTATAACTTGACTAAATTCACTTATTAACTCTAATGATTTGTATTCTTTTGCATATTCTATATAGAGAACAATTTCATCTGTGAATAATGACAGTTTTACTTCTTCCTTTCCAAACTTTATAACTATTATATTTTCCGGGTGCTACTGCACTTTTTAGGACCTTCCGGAAATTATTGAGTGGACAGTGGACATCCTTGCCTTTCTTCCAAACTCGGGAAAAACTGTTTTGATATTTCACTATTAAGTATGGCATTTATTATAGTTTTCTCTTGTACATGTGCTTTATGAGATTAAGGAAGTCACCCTGTATTCTAAGTTGCTAATTGTTTTTGTCATGAATAGGTGTTGAAATTTAATCCATTTATATAACTTATATGGTTTTTTCCTTTTTTTGTTTGCTTGTTAATGCGACACATCACATTGATTTTCAAATTTCAAAACAATATTGCCTTTCTGCAATAACCCCCCCTCCTAAGACAGGACGTGCATCCTTCAGGATACTATTATATTTTATTTGCTAAACTTTTGTTTAGGATTTTTGTGTCTAAGTTCAGGAGAGATCTTGGCCTTTAGGTTTTCTTTTTCCTTCCATTGTCTTGTCAGCTGTTGTGAACAGGTTTGTAGTGGCCTCCTAAAAAGAGAACAGAAAAGAAGAACTATTTCCCCTAACAGGTTGACACAGATTGGTTTGTACTTCTTCAAAGAGGTAATCATATTTTCATCCACGTTTGGCTGATGAGAGTTGCTCATTCCCTAAGCACTGTGATTAATTATGATTATAACATGTTTGACTTTGTATAGTCTTCTATGTTAGCTTCCTCCGTTTGCCCCCTAGACTGGATGGAAATGAGGCTGGCTTTCTTGAGAACAGGGTGTTTGTGAGGGCCTGGTAAACCTTGGCCTCCGAGAAAACTCACAATGATGCCGATGCATGTTGTATACACGTATGTACGAGGCGGTTTTACAATGGTTGCATTTTTGTCGTTGATGGACTGTGTTTCTTGGTATTTCTCAGGAAATGATGACAGATAAAGCAGAGGAGTCTACTGTTGGGCCCGAGAAGCAAATGAAACGTCATAGAGAACTCATGACTTCTCCTCTGTGTAAGAGTAGGCTGACCAGGGGGCTGCTGTCAGTGATGCCGGAAGAAGAGGCAGCATTCCAGGCCGGGGGCTCAGCCGTGTCTTTGGAAGATGGTGAGGATGCCTGTGCCCCGCTCCCCTTCCTGACCTGCCCCAGTGCAGCCTGGCCTCTGGCTCCTCCCTGCCAGGGAGCAGTTCGCTCAAGGTCACCGGCTTTGGGTGACGCTGCCCTTAATTTCTCGGCCACACTGGGCACAGGTGTTCCCGCTCTCCTACTTGGAAACCTTCCCGGATTCCCAAGCTCCCCACTCGACTGGTTTCCTTCTCTTTTTTGGTGACCGCTTTCCTTCTTTTTCTTAACAATTGTTAATGTTTATTTTTCAGAGAGAGAGACAGATTGTGAGCAGGGGAGGGCAGAGAGAGAGAGGGACACACAGAATCCAAACTAGGTTCCAGACTCTGACCTGTCTGCACAGACCCCAATGGGGGGCTTGAACCCACAAACCATGAGATCATGACCCGAGCCGAAGTCGGTCGCTTAACCGACTGAGCCACCCAGGTGCCCTGGTAACCCCTTTTCATTCTTGTCTTCTGCTTTTCCTTTATTTTTCTCCCTATAAATATTGTAAAAAATTCCTGAATCCAACCATTTCTGTCTGTGCTCCTAATTCTCTCTGACATGATCTTTCACCAAGATATTACAGTAGCTTCTTATATGGTCTATCATTCTTTTTAAAACGTTTATGTATTTATTTTTAGGAGAGAGAGAGAGAAGGGAAGAGGCAGAGAGAGAGGGAGAGAAAGAATCCCAAGCAGGCTCCATGCTGTCAGCACAGAGCCCTACGCAGGGCTTGATCCCATGAACCATGAGACCATGACCCGAGCCGAAACCAAGAGTCGGACACTTAAACCAACTGAGCCACCCAGGCGCCCCTGATCTATCATTGTAGCTCTGATCTGACTCATACTGTCTGCCTCTGCAGCCCGACTGACCATGTGCACACAGAAATCCGACCCTGCCACGTCCATCCCGAAACCCGCCACCAACTCCCCCGAGCACTCAGAACAGAATCGGAGCTCCTGACGCTGGTCTACACGCTCTGCAGGACCCGGGCCTGCCCTCCTCTCCTGCACGCGTCCTCTGGGTGTCCTCCTTGTTCTCTCTGCCTCAGTTCTTTGCTCCACGGCCCCGGCTCGTCCCCTCCTAGGGGCCCTGCACCGGCCCTCAGGGCAGCCAGAAGTCCTCCTCACGTGCACAGGCCGCCCTGTCTCCTGTTCCAGACTCTGCCCAGGGGTCACCTCCTCAGAGGACCCTGCCCGACCCCGGGGTCAAGGAGACTCCCCTTCCTGCTCTCTCTCACATCCCTGATGTCTTCCTTCCCAACGCACATTCACACTGTGTTGTTTCCTTTGTCCATTTTACGTGTATTACCTGACCTCCCCATGAGAATATGTCAGGTCTGAGATTTTCCTCTGGCCTGTATTTCTGCTATGAAATACAAAATTTAAGAAACCGTGGAGTACATGAATGTCTCTGTGGGGTTGTTCAAACACCCCTGTACCTAACTGCAGCTCAGTCTCTAAAGTTAGCTTCTACACGCTCCTGTCAGTCACAATATCCACGGGGAGGTGAGGGAAAGTGGTCGACCCACACTGATGGCTTCTTGTCAAACTCCGTTCCCCCAGAGCCTGTGAATATGGCAGGAGACGGTATTCCACGCCAACCAGTTGGATTCTCCGTCTCATGACTTAACCCGTCTCGGCAAAGGTGGGCTGAGTCACAAACCTGGTAGCAATTCACTGGCGGGACGAATCATTCCCCCGCTGTCTCTCTACAGATGACCCCAAGGTCGCCAGGAAGTCTGTGCTGTTCGGAATGATGCCGGATACGTTGTCATTCAATCCAGAGGCGATGAATAGTGATGTAAAACATCAAATCATGAAGGAAATTCGCCAGTTTGGACGAAGTAAGTAGCGTCAAAACTTGTATCCAGACAAACAAACAAAAACCCATGGGAAGCCCTTCTCATTTCACGACTTGGAATAAATCCGGCTTGCCTCTTGAGGTTGATCTGTTTCCAGAATGGGGTTCTCCCGTGATTTAGGATAGCTCATTTTTATTCTGACTGAAATGTCCCAGGAGACTTCTTTTTTTGTTCTTTTTCAGTTCTTAGCTGGTTATCGTTTACCACAATTCCATAGGTAGGTATGTTCAGGTGTCCGGATGTAGGCATACTATGTAACATTCTAGCCCTCGAATGACTCTACTAGGGCAGCAGATACACCAAGATTGAGTTCTACCTTCTCTTTGTATTTTAGACATATTGACGGGATTTGTTTTTTTTTCTAAATGTCTTCAGAATATGAAAAAATCTTCAAATTGCTTGAAGGAATTCAAGGACCTCCAAAAGTGAGGAGACAGTTTGTTGAATTTGCCATCAAGGAAGCAGCAAGGTGGGTATAGAGAGAAACTCCAGTACGTCTCACGTTGGGGCCCAGTGCGGTGTTGGGGGAGGGGTGGGGATGGGACTGCCTGGCGTTTCTCAAACCCTGGTCCTCACTCAGAATTCGTGCTGTCTCTGCAGCTATTTAGATCGATATTATCTAAGTCTCACTCATACTTCCAAGCTCCAGGAGACTTCTGTTCACACAGAGTTTCAGGTGGGCATTGACCCTGAACGACACTCTTTGTATTTGCTGGATTTTCCCTACCACCAGGGTCCATTTTCTATTCCCATGTAGATTGAACCACATCATAGGGATTTTTGGGGGGGGTGTCTTTTGGTTCATGACGTGTCTCTTCATTTTCAGATTTAAAAGACGAGACTTAATTAAGCACCTTGAGAAGATACTCGACAAGATAGAGTCTGACAAATTTCTCAGCAAAGATAAGCATAGCCGAAACCTATAATCCTGTTATCCCAACAATCAAAAAATAAGAACCAGATTGCTGTCTTCTAGAACGGAATGGGATATTGCTGAAGCCTCCTAGCATGTGTTAGTTAAGAGAATTGCCTTCCGGAGGCTAAGAAAAAGTTGTTGTAGTTTTAAAAATTTTATTAATTGTTGTTAATAAAAGCTGGGCTTTTGCCCTACGAGTTCATTTGAAAGGGTAACTTGTGTTTGTTTGTGTTCCCACCTGAGGTGGGAGTTACTATCAAGTCATCAGACTATGGAACAGTCCTAGTTTCTGCAGGTCACATGGTCATAACTGGTGTCTATTACAGTGTCTGCTCACTGTCCATTTCTTTGGAAATGTCCATTTCTTTGCCCTGAGACTGCACCTCACCTAGTCATGGTGCTTGGCCTGGGGGTCGGGTGACTTAATCCTTCTGTACTGAAGGATCTGGACCATTAGATGTCCTGCCTGATTTGGGTGGTTGTAACTTTCCGCATACTCTAACCACAAAACATGGGCATATTAGGAAGTGTTCTAGACCTTCCCCACATCCTTATCCTTAGCCACTGCTTAGCAGGGAACTCCATATCCTTGATAAGTTCCACCACCTCGGCCAGTTCAGAAACCCCCTTTGTATCTGTTGACTGAGACAGATGAGCAATCCCAAGTAGTTAACTGGCAGTCTCAACTTCCATTTCAATGAGTCATTGCTGGGTCACCTGTTGCTAAAATTTCCCCATTTGGAACGAAAACCTTTGGTCTGGCAGAGCTTCAAGATGTGGGGATGGGAAGCCAAATTTTGCTACTGGATGCATCGTAGGAGTAAGTGGGAGGAGGTCCCCACATTGCCAGTTCTTCACTGCCGAAGACACAAATGTGGTTATGGGAGAAACGCCGTCACATACCAGACGCTAAGAGAGAACATTGCCGCCTCCCAGAGTCGCCTCAGTTCCAAAAGGAATTGACATCAAGCTGGAACACTGAGACTCCAAGAGTCATTCCGTTATTTACTGAGCCGGCCAATTCAAGATGATAGTGAACATACGACCAGTGAAATCCATTAGCACGACCCCACTGCTGTACTTTATTTCCTGTAAAGTGATTTTCATTCTTAGACATGATACAGTGTAGAATACCATGATGGTGGATATGACATTTTTAAGTGTTTATTTTTGAGAGAGAGAGTGAGAGAGAAATGGAGAGAGTGAAATGCATGAGCAGGGGAGGGGCAGAGAGAGAGGGGGCAGAAGAGAGAGAGAGAGAGAGAGAACACACGCGTGAGCAGGGGAGGGGCAGAGGGGAGGCAGAAGATCCAAAGCAGGCTCCATGCTGATAGCAGCAAGGCGGAAGCGGGGCTCAAACTCACGAACCATGAGATCATGACCTGAGCTGAAGTCTGATGCTTAACTGACTGAGCCCCACCCTTGGATATGACATTTTTAAGACTACAAATGCTGGTTTTCTATGAGAACTCTGAGTGGGAAGAAAATCCATATCCAGAATAACTATCTGAGTAAGAGCAAAGCACTGCTTCAGTTATGAAATTAGACCCAAGGAATCACCTTGTCACCTTGAAGCTGACCTACCACTCTCAGAAACAGTATCATATTGGCCGCTTATTGTTGGTGTGCTGCCAGCAGATTACGCGGTCTGCAGTGGCTCTAGTGAGATGGGTCATGGTTAAGTGGAAGTTAATTTTGTTGAGCCCGTGAGTAACCATCATAGCCACTGTGACCATCATGTTCCATTACCACTCTGAAGAAGGTGTAGGAGTGGTCCCGGGAACCTAGAGTGGCCTCAGCTAGGAGACAGCAAGGAGATAGGGCCCTCAGTCCTACATCCTTATTAAACTAGACCTGAATGAGCTTGGAAGCAATTTCTTTCTCCGAGTCTTTAATGAGCCCGCATGGTCAACGCCTTGACTTCAAATTTACGAGACCCTAAGCAGAGAAACCAATGGAGCCTGCCTTGGCTGCTGACCTACAGAACTGTTTGCTAAAATACTTGCATTGTTTTGAGCTGTTAATTCGGGGTAACTTGTTATACAACAATAGAAAATCAGGGGCGCCTGGGTGGCGCAGTCGGTTAAGCGTCCGACTTCAGCCAGGTCACGATCTCGCGGTCCGGGAGTTCGAGCCCCGTGTGGGGCTCTGGGCTGATGGCTCACAGCCTGGAGCCTGCTTCCAATTCTGTGTCTCCCTCTCTCTCTGCCCCTCCCCCGTTCATGCTCTGTCTCTCTCTGTCCCAAAAATAAATAAACGTTGAAAAAAAAAATTAAAAAAAAAAAAAAGAAAATCAATTTGATGGTGCATGGCTATTGTGAAGTAATAACTGAAAATCGAGCACAGTGTTATTTCTTTTCTAGTCCTCTGGTCACGGGGAACTCCCTGTGAAGCCATAGGTGTAAGAGCACAGAACTTTCTCTTTTTCTGGGGGTTCCATTCCAAAGTAGCAGGTTTTCGGATCACTTGTCCGTGGATCATAGTGCCACACCACGATGTGTTATATGTTACCACCAGCATCTCAACAGGCCACCTCGTTGCTGAGTTCCTTCTTGGTGGTGAGGCAAGATGTAGGAACTTTCTGTTCACCTATGAGCACTATCTTGACATTTCCCAGACTACTAGAATTTCTAGTAAAAATTTCACTAATTGGGAAGGCGCCTGATTTTGTGTGGGAATTATTTACCAAATTATTTTACATGTTCTGTCATTCAAGTGCGTTGCCAATGTGGCCATATTAGTTTCAACTTCTTTATCAACCAGAATAATGTCATCAATGCAACGAAACAGTATCCTGCATGCAGTAAGAGAAAGGTCATCAAAGTCCTGAAAGAATAATTTATGTAATCAAAGTCCCTAAGGAATAATTTAAAAAAAATTTTATTGTTTATTATTTTTGAGAGAGAGAGAGAGACAGAGAGCAAGCAGGGAAGGGGCAGAGAGTGGGGGAGACACAGAATTGGAAGCAGGCTCCAGGCTCTGAGCTCTCAGGACAGAGCCTGACGCAGGGCTCGAACTCACAGACCGCGAGATCATGACCTGAGCTGTAGTCGGCCAACCAACCGCCTGAGCCACCCAGGCGCCCCGTCCTTAAGGAATAATTTATGACATAAGCTCATCTCTGATATAGAGATGTCAGGCTGATATAGCCTGAAGGAGGAAGTGAAGGTGCATTGCTGCCCTTTCCAGCTCAAGGCAAACTCCTTCTGGTGATATTCACTGAAGAAGGAAAAAAGCATTTACCCAACCAATACTGTATACCCAGTGCCTGGGGATGTGTTGATTGCTAAAACAACAAACCCACATGTAGAACAGCAGCTGTAATTGGAATAGCCATCATTAGGCTGATGATAATAATCTCTCTTTCTCTAAGATCCATCTTTTCTGCATAAGGCAAGTATGGAAGTTGGAAGGGATGTCCTAAGAATCACAACTCTGCATCTTTCTAATTCTAATGGTGGCGAAATCACTCCACTCCCTACAGGAATATGATATTGCTTTGGGTTGACTATTTTTATAGGTAGGGCAGTTCTAGCGGCTTCTGTGTAGCCTTTGTTACCAGAATAGCCCTCATTCCATAGGTCAGGGAGCCAATGTGGAAATTCTGCCACTTACTAATTCTGCACTATGGCTCTTGGAAATGACCAGAGCATGGATTCATTGACTAATTGGATTCATTGTGAGAGGGAACCTAAGATAAAACCACACTGATTGCCTGACCTCCATAAGCCAATACTCTAACCAGAGAACAACATTGATGTATGTATTTGAGTCGCCTGGAATTAGTGTCGGGTCAGAGCCAATATTGAATAGTCTCATGGAATTCTCATTATGTACCTTTCCACTATGCATTGTCACCCTAGCAATTGGCCCGGGGTCAATTGGGGAAACTTGGGACAGCACTTCACAGCATAAATATTTGGCGATGTAGCATGGTCCTTCCTCAAGGACAAGCCCGCAGTAATTTCTGACCAGCAGAGAAGAGAAGAGCCGCCACAGATGCCTGGGCTCCCCTTAGAAAGCATTTTACCATGGCCTTGGTGGAAATTGTATCTCTTAGAACTCCCAGGGTGAGTGAACACATCTTACATGATAAATTCACTCTAACTTTCCAGTCTCCTTAAGGCTTTGGATTTTTCCTCTGCAGTACATCGTGAAAGTTCTCGCATTTCTCCTGAAAGAAGGATGGGCCACCTTTGGGACGTATCTCAGTCAGCCGACCGAGCAAACTGTTAGAGCCATCCCCCTATCTGCTCAAGCAAAACCACTGACTCCACAGCCTTGGCTTAATGACTCCCTGTCAATAAATTTGGCCTACCTTGACTTTATTTTTTCTTCATACTCTACCTTCAAGTATTTTCCTGCACAAATTTCCCAGATTTCTAACTCCTCGTTTTAGAAAAATCATGCCGTTGTTTGGGAAAATTCTACACCTGTGCATAGGTCTCGCTAAAACCCACAGTTTTTGGCCTGTGGGAATTTGAGGCCCGTTGCAGGGCTTTGAAGGAACGAGAGGTGCTGGATGTAGCTTCGGTGCAGGGTGACTAGTGCCCTGCGAGGCGGCCACGTCAGGCAAGATTATGACAGATTCTTCAGACAGAGAGGAAATACCTCCTCAGAAAGTCTGCATCTGTTGGCAAAGACACCTCAGAGAATTCGGGGGTTCGGATGGCACAGCGTCATCAGGCTGTGCCTATGTGCTGCGCTACAATTTTCAGGGCCCCGACCATTCCCAAGTAGTGCCCTAACATTATGTGAAAAAACCATGACAATCTGGGACTTCATGCTGTGTTGTAATACAGAAGATGACAAGAGTAGACTTTGAATTTGGTTTTCCCACCTCTTGGCCCTGTGGCCACGGGAGATAATGATTTCTTTCGTGGCTAGTTCCTAGAAGCTTGCATATCCTTTATGTAGACCTTGAGCTGGGACTTTAAGGACATGAGGGCATTATTTTCTTTCCCTATATTCTCTAGCTGACTTGGAGGCAACCACTCCTCTACCATATACTCCTTATTTTGACTAAAATGTTCCCAGGTAGCACCTACTGTTTACGCCGACCTTCGGATTCTGTAGGTTCTTGATTTTTTTTTTTAATTTTTTTTTTCAACGTTTATTTATTTTTGGGACAGAGAGAGACAGAGCATGAACAGGGGAGGGGCAGAGACAGAGAGGGAGACACAGAATCGGAAACAGGCTCCAGGCTCTGAGCCATCAGCCCAGAGCCCGACGCGGGGCTCGAACCCACGGACCGCGAGATCGTGACCTGGCTGAAGTCGGACGCTCAACCGACTGCGCCACCCAGGCGCCCCTGTAGGTTCTTGATTATAGGCATCCAGATGTCATAGTTTGAGAAACTCAGTGGTCACTTCTGCCACAGAATACCAGTGCTCTTTCACCATTGGAAACAGAGTCACTAATGCCTTTAAAGCGAATCAGATTAAAGAAGAAATCCCATAAACCCAGAGCAATTTCAAAGTACTCATCCTTAGCATTCCGTTTTTCTGGAACCACTCTCAGTATAAAATCTGTATCAATCAGGCTTCAGCCAGGAAAGGAAAACCAGTGGGGGACAATACGCACACGTGTCTGTGCACGTACATGCACAAGTGTGTTGCCGTGTGTGTTAGTATACACCTGTTGCCGGGAAACAGTTGCATGCAGTGGTACTTGCTCATGCAGCAGTCTCTGCACGACCACGGTCTCCTCCTCTGAGGCCGGAGCAGGGCAGGTGTTCAGGAGCAAGAGATCGGGAGCAGGCCGAGACCCACGGACGTGAGCTTCACCCCCCACGCAGACCGCGAAGACCGCCGAAGCGCGGGCCCCTTCACCTGCACCCGGCCTTGGGGAAGAGGCTATTCTGCAGAGGCCAGGGCCCTTGGAAATGGACTGACTGCCAAGGCCTTTTACTCCGCTGCGGGTGAGATGTCTCCTCCTCGCAGAGGCTTCCCTGACCACCACAGGGAGATACGGTCCACCCTTTCCCATCTCTCCATCCCATCTCCACTTTCTGCAGCGTGCGTACCATTACCTGGCAGTTTCTCTGTCCGGCTGGTGTCTCCTGGATGATCCATTTGAATGAGGCCTAGTTCACGGTGATTTCACACCTAGATAAGTGGCTGGCACTTAGATGGGTTCTAACACATATTGAATGAATTATTTTTATTCCTCACCACAAGCAGGGGAGGTGGATGGTGGCAGGAGCCTCAGTTCAGCAAAGGGGATGTGGAAAAAAAAAATGTTCCGTACGGAGCCCCCGGCCAAGAGCAAAGGCGGGGGTCCCTGGAGGAACCACTGGGAGCCGGGTCTCCCTTGAAGCCAAGTTCTTTCCACGCCTCCGATGCTGCCCCTGGACTCCACAGCCTCTGGCTGCCCCTGGCCCACAGTCTCCCACTGGTCCCTAATTGTCATCTGACCCTGGATCTGGAACATTCTCTGCTCACTCTCCCTCCCTGATGGGAGCTCCCAGGGGAGGGAGGGCCTAGCTCTCACCTGCCCCAGCCTCGGCCTCAGCCCTTCAGCACTGAGGACTCCCAGGGACACCTGTCCTGTCACACAGGCCTAAGCTGGTGTCCCTTAGCCAGTGCTGGGCCCGTAGGGGAGTCTGCTCTCTGTGTGTGCCCCAAAGGAGATCCCTGCCCATCAGTGAATGACCCACCATGCACTGCTCTCTGCCCCGGAGCTGGTAGCCTCTCCTGGGTTCTGGGCCACGACTGTCTCCCACAGGCAGCACCAACCCCGAGCAGCACGTTTGCAGAGCACCTACCTCGTGCCAGGATGGGCTGGGGCTTCTGCCCATCCCGCTCACCTCACCCCCACAGCTACCTCATGAGGCAGGGGCTGCGATTTCCCCTCAACACCCGAGGAACCTGAGCCCCCAGGGAGCACGTCCTTGCTCAAGGTCAGACAGCTGGTTGGGAGCTGAAGCCAGAGTTCAACCCGGGCGTCCCTCCCTCCACTGCGTGCGCTCTTGAGAGCCGTGCAGCTCTGGGCCCGGACCTCACAAAAGGGAAACTCCATTCCTTACTAAATTGAGACGTAAAGTCCAAAGAGCGTGCGGACTTTGCCTCGCCGGGTGAAGAAGTTGCTAACCTTCAAAAGAAAACCGTCAGTTATTTCGCCAGCAAAATGCACGTGTTTGGGAATAGCCGAGAACTGCCATCCGGGCCAAGCAAGCTCCAGCCAAACCACAGGCGAATTCAGAGAACAAAGCAGAGGCCGGCTCTCTTATAGAGGAGAGGGGACAGCGGTAAACAGCGAGTCCGGTGGAAGCAGGAAATGGATTCAGGAGCTTTGATGGCGGCAGGGGGGGGTCATATTAACCTCAGGTGCTAATCTCCGTGTCCTTCTTCCATGACAACTTACCCTGATGGTTCAGGAAAGGGCGAATACGTGACAAGTAGATCATGTGGGATGAACAAAAATCAGGGTCGCGAGCAATTGTGCCCTTGGATGGGCAGCAGGTCTCTGCTTATTTTTTAAAATAAATGTTTATTCCATTTAAGAGAGAGAGCAGGGGAGGGGCAGAGAGAGAGAGAGAGGGACGGAAGATCTGAAGCAGGCTCAGTGTGGGCTCCGTGCTCATGACAGCAGGCCGGATGCAGGGCTTGAACTCACGAACCGTGAGATCATGACCTGAGCCGAAGTCAGACTCTCAACCTACGGAGCCTCCCAGGCACCCCAGATCTCTGCTTATTATACCTGATGTTCTGCTTCCAGTAGACTTTCCAGAAGCTCCTTATCCAATTCATGGAATCGCTAAAAATGACGGTCAGGGAGCCTAAGAAGAGGAATAGAGTTATCACCTTCTGGCAAAAGTCCCTTATGATGGCAGCAGTGGGCGGCACAGACCTGTGTTTAAACTGCTTGGGTTTTTTGGTTCTTTTCCCTTCTTTTGCAAAAATGTTTATTTATTTTGAGAGTGTGTGACCGGTGGAGGTGCAGAGAGAGAGGAAGAGAAAGAGGGAGAGAGAGAATCTCAAGCAGGCTGCATGCTGTCAGCGCAGATCCCCACGTGGGGTCTCAAGATCGTGACCTAAGCTGAAGTCCACTGTCAGATGCTTAACAGACCGAGCCAGCCGGGAACGCCTGTGTGTATCTACTTTAACCATAACTTCGACCCTTTCAGCCCCGTGCGACTGACCATGCAATCACGGAAGGGCAGTTGGAAAGAACCGCGGACGTGTGCAAACACACTTGGTAGCCCTCCCTTCCCCCATCCCTGTGCTGCCCCACGCCGGCCTCCTGGTTCCCTGCATGTGGCAGCCTGCGCCCATTCGTGGGCCTTTGCGGCTCTTCTTCCCCCTGCCTCAGCTCTGCTTCCCACGTCTTCTCACCCGTCCCCTCTCTCCTTAAAGGTCAACTCCTCAGAGAAGTGCTGGGTCACCCAACTACAGTAAGACCTCGGTAGTTCTCCTTCCGGCCCTTTACTGGCAGAGCACTGCCACTTGCAGTTAATCGGTCTGCTTCTTGGTTCTGCATTGGTTCCACGTGGGCAGGGACTGCTCTTTAATGTTTGGTAGCTACGATACCTGTCAATGCCAAGGATACTTTTCCATGTCCAAATTGTAACGGATTGACTCCTGTAATTTCGACAAGTTTCCACTTCCTCTTTTCCTGAAAAAAGTCCTTCTGACGTCTTATTTTCATTAATTAATTGTATAATTTACAAATATATTTTTAAATTAATACAACCTATTTGGACTAAATGTCATATGTAACTCATGTATAATACATATTTAAGTAATTTATATTCACTACCTATAGCCATCTAAATTAAAATATTAAATACAATAAAACCTTGGATTGTGAGTAACTTGTTCTGCAGTGTTCCGCAGACGAGCAAACATTTCTAATAAATTTTAACTAAATAATAATTTATTAACTAATTATTAATTATATATAATTATATTATATATAGTTATACATATATTATTATATTATATGTACAATTACATATATTATTATATATTATTAAAGAATTTAATTATTAACTAATAATTTAAATAAATGAGAGATGTCTTGCAATATGAGTAGTACGTGGTGCCGAACATCACATGATCACCACTGAGCCAACGGTTCTTCTCTCTCTCTCTCTCTCTCGCTCTCGCTCTGAGGGATTGTGGGTGATCATCTCCCATGCTTGGATGCTCGGTCTCAGTCTGCAGCGTTCGGCAGAAATCAGTGATTTTTCAGAACGTTGGAAGGTGCCCACAACTGGCAGTAGTGTATTTTTTGTCACTTCAAGGCACCTGTGGACGGTCCTATACTTTTCCAGACAAGAGTAAGCTCAGGAATGCTTTGCTTCATTCATTCAGGCTGCCTGCAGACAGAGACCCTTTCCTCTGCTGCCTTATCACCAGTTACATTAAATACAGTCTATGACCAGAGTTGATTAATACTCTACTGTAGTCAACATCCGTGCGAGCATATACAATGGCCCCCGTGCAGAAAAAGATTCCATTGAGCTAACAGGGAGCAGTGATTCCGTGAGTGACAGTGAAAGTTGTCCTACACCATAACCCTCCTCTCTCTTGTCTCCTTCACACCAGCCACGAAGATTTCAAAAGTAAGTGCGGGTTAATTTGTTTATTACTCTTTCTATTTTGTATTTTATTTATTATTTTGTTTTCTATTACAGTATTGTAATCATCTTGATACGAATATTTTCGGGTTCTGGAACGGATCATCTGAGTTTCCATTATTTCTTATGGGGAAATCCGCTTTGATAGACAAGTGCTTTGGATGACAAGCATGTTTCCAGAACGAATTATGCTCGCAAACCAAGATTTTACTGCACTTAGGTGCACACAAGAATTTGTATAAAATACAGACACCAATAATTGCAAACAGAAAATTACACACCACGTTTCCAGACCATGGTGGTGGAGAAAACTCGTGAAAAATAAATTTCTAAAAACGAAGTGAGCACCGTTGTCATCTACACAGTTGTGTTAAGCGAATAAAGTATCAAAGTTTTTGGAAAATGTTTCTCTTCCTGGCAAAAAATATTTTTTTCAAGAAACGTTTGACATTTGATCAAACTTCATTTTCAAAAAGTCAAATACATTAATGAGTATAACTTGTGTAACTTGCTGAGTGCTCTTGATAATATTCTCAAAAATTGGACAAATAGATATTTGTAATGAAATCAAACTATCCCTTTTGCCCTGCAGCACTGTGGAGTGCCAGAACATATAAAGGTAACGTCTTGCCAACTCCCCTCTTTAGGAAGTGATGGCCTTTAGAAGGCATTGCCAGCGAGAGTACATATTCAGTGTCTGGCTTGTGGCACCTGCTGTTCCCTTCACATGTGTGATTATCACAGTTGTGCAAGTACAAGGTCGAATCCTGTATTTAAAATTTTGAGGGGCACCTGGGTGGCTCAGTCGATCCAGGGTCCAACTCTTGGTTTTGGCTCAGGTCATGACCTCACAGGTTCCTGAGTTCGAGCCCTGTGTCGGGCTTTGCGCTGACAGTGCGGAGCCTGCTTGCGATTCTCTCTGTCTCCCTCTCTCTGCCCCTCTTGTGACCTCTCTCTCTCTCTCTCTCTCTCTCAAAATGCATAAATGAACTAAAAGAAAAAAGAAAAAAAGAAAATTTTGACATTGTGCTCATCACGATTATTTTGCATTAATTTTGATTTATAAGAAATGACCGCGAACCGGGGCGCCTGGGTGGCTCAGTCAGTTGAAGGTCCGATTTCGGCCCAGGTCATGGTCTCACGGCTTGTGGGTCCGAGCCCCGCGTCGGGCTCTGTGCTGACAGCTCAGAGCCTGCAGCCTGCTTCGGATTCTGTGTCTCCCTCTCTCTCTCTGCCCCTCTCCCACTTGCTCTGTCTCTCTGTCTAAAAAATAACGAAAAACATTAAAAAAAATAACAAAAAAGAAACGACAGGGAGCCATTTTTGCTAAATTTAATGGAATTTCATAGTCCAGTGGTAGACTAAGGCCATAGAATGAAGGGGCTTGGATCTCCAAGACAGAACAATTCTAATTCCAATTCTACCGCACAATGGCAATATTGACAGTGTTTGATGAAGAAGAAAGATATTCTGGGAAGACTCTCAATGTGGTATGTACCCAGTAAATATTATGTATTCACTAGGTTCAGGATGGACACCCAGAAGGAAAAGAACATAACGGTAGAGGTAGAAAGAACCTAGAGTTGCGCCAGTTCCATTCCTTCAGGTGAGCAAATGAAGAGTCAGAGAAGAAGAGCGACTTGAGAAAGGTCACAGAGACAGCTAGGGTGCTGAACTGGGGTCAGAGTCAAGGCTCCCCGAATCGTGGCACTGTATAACCCGTTCAGTTATGTAGAAGATGTTCATTAGGTTTCTACCGCTCTAGGCTCTCTTAAGCACGGGGATACAGAAATGAAAAGGCACATAGCGCTCATCCTGAAAAAGGTCCCAGTCTTCTGGGTGAGCATCCAAAGCGTGGTGGGAGAGCAGGCGACGTGCCAGTGCGTCAACCTGGATTGTCAGGGAGAGCTTCTCAGAGGAGCCGCGGCATAAACTCAAATGTACAGGAGGAACAAGATGGGACGGCAGATGGACCGGTGAATAGAGGGGAGGGAGGGCCTTCTGCAGGTGACATCACTGAGGAAGCCCGGGTACCCAAGAGTGTGATGAGCTTCAGGAACCACAAGGAGCCTCAAGTTTGAGGCTGAATCTTTTGAGGGATGAGGTTGAACAGATATTAAAGGGACCAGATTATGACACGCAGTGAAGTTGGAAGGGCAAGCGCGGAAATTTGTCTCCACAAACTTGTTCCGCCAGTAAATAACCTTTGAGGGGCACCTGGGTGGCTCTGTCGGTTGGGCGTCCGACTCTTCATTTTGGGTCAGGTCATGATCCCAGGATCAAGCCCCGAGGTGGGCTGCACGAGGAGCGTGGAGGCTGCGTAAGATTCTCTCTCCCCCTCTGCCCCCTCGCCCTTACTCAATGCACGCATGCTCTCTCTCAAAATAATAAATAAATAAATAACCAACCAACCAACCTTTGAGCACTCTTAAAAAAAAACGTCGGTAAGCCATTCCTCATATTGATTGCCAAGTGCTTCAGCAGTTCCTAAAATTTTGCACCTGGAGTGCCTCACTTGTTTCAACTTAGTCCTGACCCTGCTTCTGCCTGCCCCTGTGAACTTCACGTTGTGTGAGACCCTGAGCCATCTCGGGACTCACGGCAGATTTTTTGCCAGGGCAGCGTGCCCCTGAAGTATGAGATGTGCAAAGTATCGACACCTGGTCTTTTCCACCCCTTGTGGAAATCCGGCGCTAGAAATCCCGGCGCTAGAAATCCTCAGAGAGTACCCGGCGCTAAAAATCCTCAATGAACATTTGTTGAATGAAGGAAACATCACAAGTGTCCGGGGAATACCTCAAATTCCTTACGGGAACTCTTTTGGTTTCCAACAAGGTCGTTTTCAGACTTTCTTTCTTTCTCTTTCTTTCTTTCTTTCTTTCTTTCTCTTCTGTAACTGTGATTTATTTGAGAAATGATTTACATAAACATTCTAGAAAACTTCTAGGCTCTTTTGCAGTCTGGGCCTTGACAGTTCTTTACATGCTTCTTAACTTATCAAATACACTTTCCTTCTCTGTTCCGGCTCCATCGCACACGTGCAAAGGAAAAACAAAAACTATGACACGTGGGGAGTACACATTCAATCTCTTTCTCATAAATAACACTTATTCATAAAGATCATTTTCAACTTCGAAGTTGAAGCAATTAAAATTGATAAATGCATGCACCAGTAAATATGTTCAGATAATTTAGTTGTTTGAAAATATATATGTTGGTTGCATGTTTCGGTTTATAAGAGATTGCCTCTATGGCTCTACCGTTTTACGTTCCCGCCAGCGAAACATGATTGATCCAGTTTCTCTGACACACAGGAGGCCCCAAGGAGGGAAGGACCCATCCAGGATCATAGGCAGCTGGGGCCAGAGCAGAGTCTGGAAGCCAAGTCGGCACACCACCTACTGCGTGCACGGCTCCTTGCCCGGGCCCGGAAGTCTCATGTGTTTGAGCCGTGGCCGCTCTGTTGGCTGGGAACGGTATTTCTGTGAGTACGCTAAGCCGTGTCGCCGGCTTAGATGTTTCCAGTACGTGGTCTGCGAGTTTTCACCCACTGCTCTGAGAAATTAAATGTTGCCAAAGAAGCAGTGGGAACCTCTCAACTCATTTTCCATCTTTTGAAAACTGTTTTTCTTTTTTCTTTTAGAGAGGGTGAGAGAGAAAGAGAGAGAGGGCGTGTGACTGGGGGAGAGTGGCAGAGGGAGAGAGAGAGAAAGAGAGAATCTCAAGCAGGCTCAGCACGAAGCCTGACTCGGGACTCCATCCCACAACCAACATGGGGCTGGAACCACGAGATCACGACCTGAGCCGAAATCAACAGTGGACGCTCAACCGACGGAGCCACCCCGGTGCCCCCTCATTTTCCATCTTAGAATCCCCTACAAAAGCACTCTGCAAAACCTCTATAATTAGCAGTCATTTCAAAAGTTGGGGTCTATTTTTAACTCTCAAGTAGAGGAAACTGAACTACCATCCCTGACAGTTCACGTGGCCCACCCGGTGATCTCGCTAGTTTATGTTGAGAAATGTAAAATCGAATCTGCTCTAAACTCTCACTTAATGCCACTTGATAAATGAACAATAGGAAGGTTAAACAAATCCGTATCCAGATTAGTGGCTCACCTTCCTCGAGTCCCCGCTGTGGCAAAGTCCACCCAGTCAGAGGATAGGTATGTTCCCAATGCGATCGATGAATAGGCCCTCCCTTATGCATGCCTGCCTAACCACCTGCTCTGGGGTTTCTTCTCTGCGGCAGGGCTCCTCCTGACCGCCTTCGTGCAATGGCCATTTGATGCCTTTGTCATACTACAAGGTGGCCAGGCTGATGGACAATTTCCCTGGTCTCCACTCTCCCGTGTTTCTGGACAGAGGAGAACACAAGGGAGATTCCCGGGGATTTTCAGGGGCAGGAGGGAAGCGGTGACCGTTTTGTGGCTCACACACTTTGTGGCCAATCTGCTGGGTCACCTCATCGGTTGTTCTATCTTCCCGGAGTCTGACTTCGGCTTCTCTGACTCCAGGACCAAGAGGGTGTCTTCAGTTCCGTTCTGGAAGGCCTCTGCTTCTACAGGATACCCTCGTCTCTAAGGGCAGAGGCAAGAACTGCCATGGGTTTCCATCAATCCTCATGGAGTTTCAGCCGGTGCTTGTAGGTGTCAGCCTGGTCTCATCTCCCCTTCTTGCACGTTTCCCCTGGTTCAGCATTTCACGTGAGACAACAGCCTCATAGACAGAGACAGCGTGACTACCTCCAAATACTATATAAGGCCATATATATATAAATATGTATATAATATATATGCGCATATACACATACATACATATGATATTTAAAATTGTATCTATTTTATATATATTTAGAACTCTATACTCTCTATGAATATATGTGTATACTACACACATATATTGCTTCTACTTTTCCTGCTTGAAGTGTGGCTGATACTGATTTTGGTGCTCAGAGTTCCAGAGAAACCTAGATCTAGGGATTGTTCTCTGAATTGCTTCTGTGTTTTCTGGAACATCTTTTTTAATCTCATGAGATTTAGAGGCATCAGCTCCCCTGTTTCCAGTGTTAAAGAGGCTACAGGTAGTGAGTGGCAGGAAGTGGCAAAGAGTTATTCAATTTGTGAATTTTATCTCCCTTTTAATCAGTGTCCATAAAAAAAAAAACAGGCTCTGAGTCACCAAGTATCTGTTACCTTCGAACATTGTGGTTGCAATAAAAAGTAGAACAGGGTTGGTTGGTTGCTTCTTAAATGTGTTGAGAACCAGGGAAAGACACTGAGGAGCCCAAGTTCTCACATCCCCTGGTCAAGGTCTAAGAAAGGACCTGCAGTATTGGCAAGTTGCCTTCGAAGAAGCCATTACCTCCAGTAACTGCAGTCCTGAGATTTGGGAAAACCGGATCCAAAGTATAATCCTGTAAGTGGCTCGATGTCTGAATTCAGGCTGCCATAAGAGAATACCAGAAACTGGCTTAAACAACAGACATTTATTGCTCCCAGTTCTGGTGGCTGGCAAGTCCAGGATCCGTGTGCGAGTAAGGTCAAGTTCTGATGAGGGACCTTTTCCTGGTTTCCTCGCCTGGCGGCCCTCTTGAAGACAGCACTCTCATGACCTAGTTACCTCCCAAACACTCCACCTCCTATTACATTGGGGGTTAACATTTCAAGATATGAATTTTGAGTGGATGCAAACATTCAGTCCATAACACTGAATTACAACACACTGGATCCCAAATTCACAGGATGCCTTCTATTAATGTTAGGGCACTGAGTAGAAAGGAACAGAATCTCGACACTTATCGTTGGGATATATTGGTCCATTGCGATGAAATTGTCTACCTTGACCCCGTAAGCTCTGTGAGTTTTCTTTGCTCCTCAGCACTCTACCACTCTTGCCCAAGGAGATTCAGTTTCCTCTTTTTCTGAAGAACGTGATGTGGTTTCTCTGAGCCAGTTCCAGGGCACTCAGATCCTCCTCAGAAGCTCCACCTTCCACCCCTTTTTGCTTCTGAGGAATAACTACACCCAAGTCCCCACAAGCACAGGGAGCGAAGTATACCCTGCCACCCACTGGGAGCTGCGCCGTAACTGAAAAACTGCAAGCTTCTTCCCAATACGTATAACCAACAACTGCGGATGTTTGTTTGGAAATGGCCCTTAAGGGTAGAGTATAAGAAGGTGGGAGAAATATAAAGTTGGATCAAGCCAAATGTCTTAATTTGGAATGATTAAAATGAGGTTGTGAATGAAATCTCTTTGCTTTTTGAGCTGGCTCCAGTAGTTTGCTTGGTTGGTTAAGTGAAATAAGGAACAATGGCCACTTACTCTAAATTAAGGAGAAACGCAAGAACTTTCCTGGTGGACTATAGTGTGAGGCATCCAAAGGCCTCTGGGAGATTATGTTAGAGGGAATTTTTTTAATGTAAGATCTGCTCATCTACCTCTTGGAGGGTCCAGAAGACACAACTTTCACCAAGGCTGAGAAAAATTAATTTATAATGAGACCCCCAACATCTTTGAAGAGCTCTATGGTAGCTCCTGTCTGTTGGCCAGAAATTACTATGGAAACTTCTAACATCCATAAACACAATGGTCATGGTTGGAGTCCGAGGAATCAGAACCAAGTAGCAGAACTTAATAGCCAAAGACCAAGCAGGAACAGTTCTCATAATGAACACCAGAGATGGTGTGATAATCAGAGTAGTCTGATTCCTAGAGAATTTTGGCGTTGGTAGTTGATCGTGGAGTTTTTGGAAATGAAATAGATGTGCAGCCTACTAAATCCTTACTTTATCTAAGTGGACATATTCTACATTTAGGAATAGAAATATAAATTTAATCCCTGAAACAGAGAGGCTTGGCCTCTCAAAGGTATGTTTACAAAGACAGATTATGACAGGAAGAGTTGGTATTTTCTTGAGCTTGTCTGATATATTTATGCCTTTCATATTGCTTTTAGGTTCATGAGAGCAATTATCCCATTTTGGATTTACTAATTATTTTTAAAATTTATTCAGAGAGAGAGAGGGGGATGGAGGCAGAGAGAGAGGGGGAGAGAGAATCCCAAGCAGGCTCCCAGTTGCCAGTGCGAATAGGGACTAGGGGTGGACTAGGGGCTGGAACTGACGAACCGTGAGATCATGACCTGAGCCAAAATCAAGAGTTGGACGCTCAACCAACTCAGCCACCCAGCTGCCCCAGGATCAATTAATTAATTAATTGATTAATTAATGATTAGTGATCATTAATTGATTAGTTTAAGAATTATACCAGAGGGACCCTCCTGCCAGCAGATGCCAATATGGAATTAAATGTGCAATATATGTTTGGGGGTAATGTCTGTGAAGAATAAAGGTGAGAGAGAACAGGAGTCGGCGGGGGGACCTTCAGGCCACACGGCTGATCTAGCACTTGTGAGAGGAGGGGACGAGGAAGAAGATTGGGTATGAAGGATCTCAGGCAGGAGTGCAGCTGCGAGCAAGTCTTGGCCAGCCCAGCAGGGACGTCTGACACCGAGATCTCCCGTAGAGGAGGTCCACGTTGGGCAGAAGTGGCCAGGGCCTATAATCCACCCCCCCCACCATCTTTCTCAGTCCCTGGCTGGGGGAAGCCTGGGAAGAGCATGGCCTCAGCTCGACTGCTGCAGCAGATCCCGAGGGCACCACCGCTGGAAGCTCTTGGTTGACTGCATTCCTGGCAGGATCAGCCATTGCTTCCTCGACGGAGATCCCTGCCGCTCACGTCCGTGGCTGCCGGAGGAATGCATCTAGATTACAAACCTACAAGGCTGCCCCGGCATACACCTCAGGAGTTGGTGTTTGAAGGATATTCCCAGTGGCTTTAATGCTTTGTGGGTGCCTTAGAATTCAGGACAAGGCAAGCAAGCGCACAGTTTCCACTGGGAAAATTCTCCTGTGGTCAACTATATTAAATGTACAGTCATTCACTAAGATTTTAAGAGGATCAAATATTAATACAGAAATGAAAAGCTCAGGAGTAACTAAATTATTTGCTTTATTTAAAGCAGGATTTGAGGGGCGCCTGGGTGGCTCAGTCAGTTAAGCATCTGACTCTTGATTCCGGCTCAGGTCACGATCTCACAGTTTGTGAGTCTGAGCCCCACATCAGGCTCTGTGTTGACAGCACAGAGCCTACTGGGGATTTTCTCTCTCTCTCTCTCTCTCTCTCTCTCTCTGCCCCACCCAGGCTCTCTCTTCCTCTCTCTCTCCAAATAAATAAATAAACATTAAAATAATAAAGCAGGATTTGAATCCTCAGACATATAGAAATGCTTACGATATTCCCCGTAGTGGTCTTTTACACCAGTTAACTCAAAAGCGATCCAGTCTGCTGATAATGACAAATATTTGTGAAGGGCTTTTGTTGATTAAAAAAAAATCCCAAGTCTGACTTACATGAAGATGTTTATTACGAGTAGGTCATTTGATAGTACTTTAATATTTTGAATGCCAGTTTTCACTGAATCCCTAGTCAAATGTTATATATTTTTTTCTTTTGAGTAGGCTTCATGCCCAGCGTGCAGCTCAATATGGGGCACGAACTCCCAACCCTGAGATCAAGAACTGAGCTGAGATCAAGAGTGGGAAGCTTAACTGACTGAGGCACCCAGGCGCCCTGAGTTTTCACGGAATCCCTACCTCTGCTCAGGTGCAAGTTTATGTCTGTTAGGGAAGTGAGGGGTAACCAGCACACATCCTCCATTTCCCATGCTTATGCCCTTTTAATTCTCAAAACATCCACAGGAAGAAGATGTTATTTACATGCACATGTTATGGGCATGGAAACCAGGAATGGGAACTTAGATGGTCTGCTCAGCTTAATCAGGAGTAAAGAGGCTGCATCTGGGCCTGTCAGACTCTGGAGACTGCACACCCAAACACTGTTCCATAGGACCTTCTGTGAATTCAGTAAAGAATTTCTTGGGGAGGAGGGGCCAAGGCAGCAGAGAAGTAGGGGGATCCGTAGTACCTCCCGCATCTCTCAGACAAAGAAGGGCTGAAGCCAAAGGACTTTGAACCCCAAGAGTTGGGGAGGAAAAGAGACTGAGTCTACTGGGGAGAAACTGGGACAACCTGACATGCTATAGGTGGGTGATTGAGAGTGGGGGAGATAAAATTGGCCGCGTAGGCACGGAGGGGAGGGATCTCCTTCTGCGGAGAGACAAAGGGAAGAGAAAGAGGAGCTGGGAGGCGCAGGACTCTATCCGGACAAGAGAAAAACCTTGGATTGGGATGG
Source organism: Felis catus (assembly GCF_018350175.1). NCBI lineage: Eukaryota > Metazoa > Chordata > Mammalia > Carnivora > Felidae > Felis > Felis catus. The sequence continues at coordinate 111,523,176 of NC_058386.1, read as the reverse complement.
AGTGGGATCCCATCTCTAACTGCCGGGCTTTCTCCCGACTGGGGCTGGCTGCCCTGTTTGTGCACCTGGGGAGGAGGGGAGCCACCTCCGGCTTTGGTGGTAGGTCAAGGGCGCAGTCTGCAGCAGAAGAAACGGGTCCCCTCCCCTGAAGTGCTGCTGCATGGGACAAAACCACCCTGGACCACATATCAGGCTGGCATCGAGAGGCACACCCCCCCCCCCCAGTACTGGGACGCACGGAGCGGGAGTTTAAATCCCAGCCAAGCCCCCGGGGCACAGGAATCGGCGGAGCCAGACAGCTTCGTCTGCTCCCACCGCACAGTGAGGACAGCTCCAAAGGAGTGATTTGGGACACCAGGTCGTGGAGAGAAGACTTGGGGGTCGCCATCTGGCTCCCCACCACCACCGCCAAGCAGGGCCTCAGGGATGGGTCCCTGGGGCCCACAGTGGAGGCGGGACCAGCCTACACCAAGCCCCGCCCCTCCATGCACTGGGTAACTGCGAGTCTCCTGGAGTGGGATAGACGCTGTGGAACCAGACGGACCCCTCCTCCACATCAGCACTCTTGCATTGCCTGGATTAATTCTATATCATTCTCATACGGATATATTCTCGCTTCTATTTCTGCTTCTTATCTCTTCCCTCCTCTAGGCTGGTTACTCTGGTTATTGGTTTGTTTCAACAGGCATGTTTAATTCATTCTCTTGCTACATGTTCTACACCTCCTTCTGTACTTTCCTTTCTCTCTCTCTGGAATAATCAAGCAGTAGAGTTTCTTTGTCTGGGTAACTTTATCTTAGTTTCTTCTGCTCCGCCCCCCCCCCCCCCACCTCCTTCTTTATTTTCCTTTCTCTCTCTCTGGATTAAGCCTTTTAGTCTCTCTGCCTGGTGAATGTTTATCTTTTCTTCCCCTCCACCCCCCCACCCCTGCCCCATCCTTTCTCTCTTTGTATGTGCTCTTCCATCGGCACCACCTCCACCCTGTTCTTTACTTACAGCTGGTGCTTCTGGTGTTTTGCTTTTGGATCATTTTTTGTTTTTTGCTTTTGTTTTTGTGTGTTTTATTTGTTTGCGTGTTTGTATCCTTTTGTTTCCTGTTTGTCCGTCTGTTTGTTTTCCTCTCCAGGGCTACTTCAAAGAACGAATCAAGGCACACCTGGTGGAGGGTCCAAAACATCACTACAAGTAGGGAAATAAAATAACCAAAGTCACAACAACAAAGGGCAAAAAACACTGTCCAAAAAAGACCTCCTGAAGGGCCAGGCCCGGGACAGTGTATGACCCTCCCCCCCGCCCCCTTAATATAGCGGTGCTCACAGGTGCAGAGCACATAACAAGCTTTTCAAACTCATAAGGGACATAAAACTAGCCAAAATGATGAAATAGAAGAATTCCCCTCAAAAGAAATTCCAGAAAGAAGTGACAGCTAAAGAATTGATCAAAACTGATACAAGCAACATAACTAAACAAGGTTTTAGAATGATAGTCACAAAGTTAATTGCTGGGCTTGAAAAAAGCATAGAGGACAGCAGAGAATCTATTGATGCAGAGAACAAGGGACTAAGAAATAGTCATGAGGAGCTAAAAAATGCTATAAGTGAGGTGCACAATAAAATGGAGGCAGCCACAGCATGGATTGAAGAGGCAGAGGGGAGAATAGGTGAATTAGAAGATAAAATTATGGAAACAGAGTAAGCCGAGAAAAAGAGAGATAAAAAAAATCCAGGATTACAAGGAGAGAATTAGAGAACTAAGTGATTCAATTAAATGGAACAATATCCTTATCATAGAAATTCCAGAAGAAGAAGAAGAGAGAGAAAGAGGCTAAAGGTGTACTTGAACAAATCATAGCTGAGAACTTCCCCAATCTGGGGAAGGAAACGCATTGAAATCCAAGAGGCACAGAGGACTCCCTTCAGACGTAACTTGAATCGATCTTCTGCACGACATATCAGAATGAAACTGGCAAAATACAAAGATAAAGAGAGAATTCTGGAAACAGCTAGGGATAAACGGGCCTTAACATACAAAGGTAGACACATAAGGGTAGTAGCAGACTTATCTACTGAAACTTGGCAGACCAGAAAGGAATGGCTGAAATCTTCAATGTGATGAACAGGAAAAATATGCAGCCAAGAATCCTTTATCCAGCAAGCCTGTCATTTAGAATAGAAGGAGAGATCGAGGTTTTCCCAAACAAACGAAAACTGAGGGAATTCATCACCACTAAACCAGGCCTACAAGAAATCCTAGGGGGATTCTGTGAGTGAAATGTTGCAAGGACCACAAAGGACCAGAGACATCACTACAAGCATGAAACCTACAGACATCACAATGACTCTAAACCCATATCTTTCTATAATAACACTGAATGTAAATGGACTAAATGCTCCAATCAAAAGACATAGGGTATCAGAATGGATAAGAACACAAGACCCATCTATTAGCTGTCTACAAGATACTCATTTTAGACCTGAGGACACCTTCAGATTGAAAGTGAGGGGATGGAGAACTATCTATCACGCTACTGGAAGTCAAAAGAAATCTGGAGTAGCCATACTTATATCAGACAAGCTAGACTTTAAATTAAAGGCTGTAACCAGAGATGAAGAAGGGCATTATATAATAATTACAGGGTCTATCCATCAGGAAGAGCTAACAATTATAAATGTCTGTGCACCGAAAACAGGAGCCTCCAAATATATAAAACAATTAATCACAAACATAACCAATCTTATTGATAAGAATGTGGTAATTGCAGGGGACTTTAATACTCCACTTACAACAATGGGTAGATCATCTAGACAGAGAATCAGTAAAGAAACAAGGGCCCTGAATGATACATTGGATCAGATGGAATTGACAGATATATTTAGAACTCTGCATCCCAAAGCAACAGAATATACTTTCTTCTCGAGTGCACATGGAACATTCTCTAAGAAAGATCACATACTGGGTCACAAAACAGCTCTCAATAAATATAAAAGAACTGAGATCATACCATGCACACTTTCAGATCACAACGCTACGAAACTTGAAATCAACCACAGGAAAAAGTCTGGAAAACCTCCAAAAGCATGGAGGTTAAGGAACATCCTACTAAAGAATGAATGTGTCAACCAGGTAATTAGAGAAGAAATTAAAATATGTATGGGAACAAATGAAAATGAAAATACAACAATCCAAACCCTTTGGGATGCAGCAAAGGCAGGCCTAAGAGGAAAATACATTGCAATCCAGGCCTATCTCAAGAAACAGGAAAAACCCCAAATACAAAATCTAACGGCACACCTAAAGGAACTAGAAGCAGAACAGCAAAGACACCCCAAACCCAGCAGATGAAGAGAAATAATAAATATCAGAGCAGAAATATACAATATAGAATCCAAAAAAAAAACAGTAGAACAGATCAATGAAACTAAGAGCTGGTTTTTTGAAAAAATAAACAAAATTAATAAACCTCTAGCCAGGCTTCTCAAAAAGAAAAGAGAGAGGACCCAAATAGATAAAATCATGAATGAAAATGGATTTATTACAACCAAATACCTCAGAAATACAAGCAACTATCAGGGAATACTATGAAAAATTATATGCCAACAAACTGGACAACCTGGAAGAAATGGACAAATTCCTAGACACCCACACACTACCAAAACTCAAATGGGAAGAAACAGAAAATTTGAACAGACCCATAGATAGTGAAGAAATTGAATCAGTTATCAAAAGTCTCCCAACAAATAAGAGTCCTGGACCAGATGGCTTCCCTGGGGAATTCTACCAGACATTTAAAGCAGAGTTAATACCTATCCTTCTCAAGCTGTTCCAAAAAATAGAAAGGGAAGGAAAACTTCCGGACTCATTCTATGAGGCCACCATTACTTTGATTCCCAAACCAGACAGAGACCCAGCAAAAAAAGCGAACTACAGCCCAATATCCCTGATGAATATGGATGCAAAAATTCTCAACAAGATAATAGCAAATTGAATTTAACAGCACACAAAAAGAATTATTCACGATGATCAAGTGGGATTCATTCCTGGGCTCCACGGCTGGTTCAATATTTGTAAATCAATCAATGTGATACATCACATTAATAAAAGAAAAGATAAGAACCATATGATCCTGTCAATAGATGCAGAAAAAGCATTTGACAAAATACAGCATCGTTTCTTAATAAAAACCCTCAACAAAGTCGGGATAGAAGGAACATACTTAAACATCATAAAAGCCATTTATTAAAAGGCCACAGCTAATATCATCTTCAATGGGGAAAAACTTAGTGCTTTCTCCCTTATCAGGAACATGACAGGGTTGTCCACTCTCACCACTGTTGTCTAACATGGTGTTGGAAGTCCTAGCATCAGCAATCAGACAACAAAATGAAATAAAAGACATCAAAATTGGCAAAAATGAAGTCAAACTTTCATTTTTTGCAGACAACATAATAGTCTACATAGAAAACCCAACAGACTCCACCAAAAGTCTTCTAGAACTGATGCATGAATTCAGGAAAGTTGTGGGGTACAAAATCAATGTACAGAAATTGGTTGCATTTTTATACACCAATAATGAAGCAACAGAAAGAGAAATAAAGAGACTGACCCCATTCATAATTGCACCAAGAACGCTAAAATACCTAGGAATAAACCTAACCAACGATGTAAAAGATTGGTATGCTGAAAACTATAGAAAGCTTATGAAGGAAACTGAAGAAGACACAAAGAAATGGAAAAACATTCCATGCTCATGGATTGGAAGAATAAATATTGTTAAAATGTCAATACTACCCAAAGCAATGTACACATTCAATGCAATCCCAATCAAAATTGCACAAGCATTCTTCTCAAAGCCAGAACAAACAATCCTAAAATTTGTATGGAACCACAAAAGACCCCGAGTAGCCTAAGTAATATTGAGGAAGAAAACCAAAGCAGAGGCATCACAATCCCAGACTTTAGCCTCTACTACAAAGCTGCAATCATCAAGACAGTATGGTATTGGCACAAAAACAGACACATAGACCAATGGAATAGAATAGAGACCCAGAGTGGGACCCACAAGTGTATGGCCAACTAGTCTTTGACAAAGCAGGAAAGAGTATCCAATGGGAAAAAGACAATCTCTTTAACAAATGGTGCTGGGAGAAGTGGACAGCAACAGGCAGAAGAATGAAACTAGACCACTTTCTTACACCATTCACAGAAATAAACTCAAAATGGATAAAGGTCCTGAATGTGAGACAGGAAACCATCACAACCCTATAGGAGAAAGCAGGGAAAAACCTCTTTGACCTTAGCCACAACAATTTCTTACTTGACACATCTTCAAAGGCAAGGGAATTAAAAGCAAAAATGAACTATTGAGACCTCATCAAAATGAAAAGCTTCTGCGTTGCAAAGGAAACAATCAACAAAACTAAAAGGCAACGGAAAGAATGGGAAAAGATATTTGCAAATGACAGATTGGACAAAGGGCCAGAATCCAAAATATATAAAGAACTCACCAAACTCCACGCCGGAAAAACAAATAATTCAGTGAGGAAACGGACAGAAGACATGAATAGACACTTTTCCAAAGAAGACATCCAGATGGCCAATAGACACATGAAAACATGCTCAACATCACTCATCATCAGGGAAATACAAATCAAAACTACAATGAGATATCACCTCACACTGGTCAGAGTGGCTAAAACGAACAAATCAGGAGACTATAGATGCTGGCGAGGATGTGGAGAAACGGGAACCCTCTTGCACTGTTGGTGGGAATGCAAACTGGTGCAGCCGCTCTGGAAAACGGTGTGGAGGTTCCTCAAAAAATTAAAAATAGATCTACCCTATGACCCAGCAATAGCACTGCTAGGAATTTACCCAAGGGATACAGGAGTGCTGATGCAGAGGGGCACATGAACCCCAATGTTTATAGCAGCACTTTCAACAATAGCCAAATGATGGAAAGAGCCTAAATGTCCATCAACGGACGAATGGATAAAGAAATTGTGGTTTATATATACAATGGAATACTACTTGGCAATGAGAAAGAATGAAATCCTGCCATTTGCAGCAATGTGTATGGAACTGGAGGGTATTATTCTAAGTGAAATAAGTGAATTAGAGAAAGACAGATATATATTTTCACTCATATGTGGATCTTGAGAAACTCAACAAAAGACCATGGGGGAGGGGAAAGGGAAAAAAAGTTATAGAGAGGGAAGGAGGCAAACTATAAGAGCCACTTAAATACTGAGAACAAACTGGGGATTGATGGGGGTGGGAGAGAGGGGAAAGTGGGTGATGGGAATTGAGGAGGGCACTTGTTGGGATGAGCACTGGATGTTGTATGGAAACCAACTTGACAATAAATTATATTTAAAACAAAAATAATTTTTTGTTTACAAATAGTGAAACCGATAGTACCCAGGATAACTTGCGTCTGCTTTAAATGTGCCCCCACTCATTCTGTTCTCTTGATTTTAAGTGGCCTCACCAGTCCACTAAAAATGAGCAAATCTAAGCCAGGACAGCCCCCCACCCCCCCTCCCCCCCGAAATTGTATACCAAGTGTTATGTATAAGGGTACTTTTCTGTGAGAAGAGTCAGTAGATACAGTTAAATTCTCAATGAGGTTAAAGTTCTCTGCATGATAAGAGGCCACCATAGAGCCTAGGTTCTTCCAAATGCAGAATAAGTCAGTTTGGGCGGTTGTTTTCTTTTTCTTTTTTCTTTTTTCTTTTTTTGAGTTGAGATTATTATACGAGGAAGGTCGGCCTATTCACAATCCTGGGTAGAAGGGCATAGGAATTGTTTTAGCCTTAGTAATTTGAGCCTGTAGCAATAAATGAGATAAAGAGAGGCTATTCTAGATCCTAGAACATAGTGATGCAAGATACAAAATTTCAGACCATATCTCGTGAAGAGAAGCACATTTCCATGATCACTGTCTGTCCAAAGGACCATCCACTTCAGCTGAAATTGGTACAGAGTAAACTCCCTGCCACCTGGTAGCTGGCTGATCACTCTGGAGACTGGTGCCATATCAGGGGCTCCATGTTGGCCCTGCTTCTGGCCCTCAGAAGATGGGGCACTCAGCAGTGGCTGTGGTGAGGTCAGCCTTGGTGAGTGGAGGCCCATGGTGCTGAGCACAACCTCCATCCCTGCCACTTGGCCACTTAGTTCTTGGCCCCCCTGGGTTCTGACATGGCTGCTGGGGAAGAGCCTGCTGGATATTTACCAAATGGGTATGCTAACCATTAGATCATTAAACTTCTGCTCTGCTAAGGTTATTCTTTACTGACCAATCTCCTGAGACACATTTATCTTTACATTCTATGCTCATCTGGACACATCTATCCCCCCACCCCTTCCTCACACCCCTTTGTCACAATTCTCTCATTGTGTTCCTTCAAAGTTCCTGACCATGCAGCCATTCAACTGGGCATAAAATACACATCAATATAGACTTATATCTTTGGCCATCTCCCCCTTCAATAAAAATGAATGACCAGGAGGCCAGCTCGACTTTCTGCCTTCTGGAAGGATTTCCTTGAACAAAGTTCCTATAAAGTTGGCCCCTCTTGGCCTGTGTGGTAGGTGGGATTCTAAGTACGCCCCTTCAAGATTCCAGTCTTGTTTATTCAGTCTAACCCTAATATGAGCACTGCTGTGGTGGGTTTTGCAGACATACAGAGGCAAAGTGTTGGAGCAAGCCAGGCAGTCTGGAGGTTAAAAGACCCTTATCAGACTGACAAGGGATACGCTGTAAGAAAAACATGACATTGTGGAGTTTTCTTTTAATGTTTATGAGAAGGTTGACATTTCCTCAACTAGCCACGTTTTTACCAACTTACAAAGATTTAGCGTACACAAAGGTGACGACATCGCATACATACATGTATGAATTTTTTATTTTCACACGTTCATCGATGCTGGAGAACGTTCCAGTTATGACTTTCTTGTGATTTATTTAGTCCTTCCAGGACAAAAATTGTACCTTTTTCTTTCAAAATACTATCAAAGACTGGGGCACCTGGGTGGCTCAGTTGGTTGGGTGTCCGACTTCAGTTCAGGTCACGATCTTACAGTCTGTGAGTTCAAGCCCCACATCGAGCTCTGCACTGACAGCGTAGAGCCTGGAGGCTACTTCAGATTCTGTCTCCCTCTCTCTCTGTCCCTCCCCCGCTCGCACTCTGGCTCTCTCTCGAAAATAAAATAAAAACATAAAAAAGGTTTTTGAATAAAAAAAGAAATACAATCGAAGATGCGAATGTAAGGATTTAAATCTGAAACATCACTCAGCAACAAGGGTATTTGTTCACGTTTGGTTATGCAACTTAACAGCAAGGAAATTTCACATATGAAATCCCAAAGAATCCCTACCTGCAAGCTATCCACACAGGGGGAAATCTAACTAACTCTAGTAGCAGGTGCTATAATGAGGCTTAATGAAAATAGGGGATAGATAGATAGATAGATGATAGATAGATAGATAGATAGATAGATAGATAGATAGATTTCTTAAAGTCCTCATCATGGGTGGTTGTGCACAATTATATAGACACCACGCATTAGTTTTCTTCCAGAGGAAAAGGACTTTATGAATAATATAGTTTCATTTCTTGGGTTTATACTTAGATTGAAATGGAGTATGTAGGAAGAAGCACTTACAAAGTGGTGGAATAAAAACTTCTGAAAACCCACTGATGCCAAACAGCAATGAGAACACTGGCAAATGTTGTCAAGGTTTCAGCGCTCTGGAATTAACCAACGGGGCTACAAGACTCGGAACGATGTTCATGCAAGAAAACTGGCTAAATCGCAATGCTGACAGCAGCCTTTGTGATGTTTTAAACTGCCCTCTTCCTAACCTCCTCTTTTCTGCTCCCCAGTAGCCTTGAAAATTGACTCATAGCTCCTGTTGCTCTGTGAGGCGGCAACCTAGCAGCCGCACTGAAGGGGAAGAAAGAGATTCAGAGCTTCCGCAAAGCTCCCTTTCCAGACGGTTGTCACTATTCGAGGTGCCTGGTGACTGCCTGGAAAGCACTGCTGTCAGGACTGTGCGTAATTCCGCAGTCTGAGAGCTCCCTCTGTGTGCACAGCCCTGTTCACAACCTGATGCTCCTGTACCGAGTGTGGAAGAGAAGGGGTGATCCTGTTTTGATTTTATGAGCAATATTTCATTTTTAGTATATGTGCTGCCGAAGCGAGCACAATATTTCATTTTTTAAAAAAGGTTTATTTATTTTGAGAGAGAGAGAGAGAGAGAGAGAGAGAGAGAGAGAGAGAGAGAGAGAAGGGCAGAGATAGAAAGAGAGAGAATTCCCAAACAGGTTCTGTACCGTCAGCACTGAGCCCGACTCGGGGCTGGAACTCAGGAACCGCAAGATCGTGACCTGAGCTAAACTCGGCCCTTAACAGACTGAGCCTCCCAGGCGCCCCAATGAGCAACATTTCTAACTCTCCCCCAAGAGTAATGTGCAAAGCAGATTTGTGCTGGCAGTTTTATAGCAAGGGCTTTTAACTTTTTCTCACGAATATCTGCTGCATTTTATCACGTGTGGTCTTCATCTATTAGGATGATCATATCATCCTCCTCTCTTACTGTTAATACGGTGTGCCAGCTTTTGACTTATTCCCTCTCCGCTCCAAATTCACACTGCTAGCCTGCTGGATTGAAAAATGTTCTGGTTCCTTTAAGTTTTCTTGTGGCGTCAGTGACCGAGGTCTGTCTGTAGGGGGCGCCTGACACACGCTGGCGGGGGCGTGGGGGGTGGAAAGACGTGCTTCGTGGCGCTGGGGGACCGGCACAGAAGGGTCCTGGGGACCAGAGGCTTCTCCAGCACCAGGCTCTGCGCCCAGAACTGCAGGCACGCTGCAGGGCAGCGGGCCTGCAGCATCCGGGGTCTGCTGCTTGGCTTACACCCCCCCCCGGGAAAATAATAATGTATCAGTCCTCCGGCCACACACGTGCCTGTGCACAGCGCTCCCAGAACCCTTAGAGGGCGCATTTCCAGCGACTCCCAGAGGGCACATTTCTAGAAAGTTCCACGTGTGCACACCGCTCCCAGAACCCTTAGAGGGCGCATTTCCAGCGACTCCCAGAGGGCACATTTCTAGAAAGTTCCACGTGAGAGGCACCACAGCCTCACTGCCATTTTGCGGGTTACCGCCAGGCTCCGGGAACAAGGTCAGCCTTTTAACACTCGGAGCGCGGCTCCTTTTCCCTGGGAGCTCTCCCTGAACTCGGGAGGCGTGTCTCCCTTGGGTGCGGTATCTTGCGGGGTGATCAACCTCAGCTCCGTGGAAACAGTTCCTTGGCTTCTGGTCTCAGCCCGGGGTGGGCGGCCTTTCCCTGGGCAGCGGGCGTCGGCCAGCTTGGTGGTCAGAGAGACAGAGTTCCGCGAGGGCCTTTCCTCGTGGACCCGTCTCAGTGCTGGGGAGGGGACTCTTGTCCGGGGGCTTATGTCAGTCGTGAGTGGGGGTGGGGGTGTTTCCTGGCCGTGCACCCGAGCCGTGCGAGGGCAGCGTTTCCTCGGGCGCGCTGCCTCGGCCCCCAGATTCCTGCCCACGAGGGCCACTGCCTCAGCCTGTGGGAGCCTCTCCTCGGGGCTTGGCTCAGCCTGAGGGGGCACTTTTCCCTGGGTGCTCTGTCTCAGCCTCGGTGGCGGTGGGCTTTGCTCGCGTCGGGCTGGTCCCCGGGCGGTGGGGGGGGGGGGACGCTGAGTCCTGGGGAGGCTTTCACGGGTGCTGTGTCACAGCCAGTGGGGGTGCTGCTCCTCGGGTGTTTAAGACTGGAGTGAAAGTCGCCCTCGGGGGGCTCTGTGTGAGCCGTCGGGGAGACAACTTGACGTTGGGTCCTTTCTGGGCGCTGGCGGCTTGGGCTCTTTCTTGGTGCTCCCGCGGCTGCCATCTGGGGAGCTGAGACTGTTGTTGGAAAGGTCCATCTGTGCACAGAAGGGGGACTCCGCCTTGAGTGCTCCGCCTCAGCCCTGGCTGAGGAGGTGTCCCTTCTGCAGTGGGGGGGACTAGGCCCCGGCTGCTGTCTCAGCCGTGGCTGCGGAGCAGTGTGGGGCTCTGTCTCAGCCTTTGGGGGGAGGTCTTCGTTGGGTGCGCAGAGGCACTCTCGGGAAGTTGTTCTTCCAAGGATGCTGTGTTGCAGCCTTGGGCACAGTAATTTTCCTTGAATTCTGGATCTAGTCTTGGGGGAGTTTCATCTCACTTTTTAACTATCACCTGGGGCATCAAGCTGGGGACCTGGGTCCACAGTGTATGAGAGTTGGTTACGTTCCATACTCACAAACACTTGGTGTACAGGCAGTCTTGAATCTCAGCCACCCTGCTGGGTGTGCAAGGGCCTCTCCTTAAGTCTAAATGTGCCTTTTGTGCTGATTAGAGGTTGATTGGCCATCCGTGTGTGTGTTTTACGAGGTGCCTTTCCAGGTCTTTTTAGCCACATTTCATTGAAATATTTGTGTTTTGCTAAATTGATTTGTAGCCCTGCATATATTTCTATTTCTATGTATACTTAAATATATCAATCTGAGTATCTTCTGCGGATCTGTTTTGCTTTGTCACCATCTCAATAGTGTCATTTCGATGAACAGATATTCTCAGTTCAATTAAGTGTAATTGAACAATCTCTTCTTTCTGGTCAGTGCTTTTATTTTTTCAAAACCTTTCCTACTCCAAAGCCATGAAGGTGACGTCCTAGGTTTTATTCCAGATGTCCTCTTCATCTGATATCAATGTGGTGTGGATGGGACTGAGGTCAGAGAGGAGGCCCGTTTCCCCGCAGGGGCCGGGTGGACTTACCGAAGGGCCCACAGTGGTTCGCGGGCCCCAGTGTCAGCCGTCTAGCAGCTGTTCTTTCCGGATTGATTTCCAGACCCTCTAGGGTCTTGCACGGGTGTATCCGCCCACCCTTGCTCCAATGCCACGTGCTTGCCACTCTCCTCAGCCCTTCCACTGTGTACTATCAGCTCACTAATTTCCCCAAAAGGAACAAGATGGAGTTTTGAAATTCGAAATAGAAAGTTATTTACATTTTAAATATGATTACAATAGTTACTCCTGGCAGAAATGACAATAATGACTTAATGAGTCTTGCGATCCGTAAAAAAAAAAAAAAAAAAATGTATTTCTCTCCATTGCCTTGAGGCCTGAAACATCTCTCAGTGGGGTTTTTGTGTCACGTATAGTTCTCTGGGACACCTGTCATTAGGTTTACTCCCTGGGTTTTGATGTTGTTGACACTGTTCGCAATGGTATTTTAATTTTCTTTTTCTAAATATTTTGGTTATTACAGAGAAGTAGATGTGGTTTTCGATTCTTCCTCCTGAATACAATAAATTGGCTGTTGTTCACATATCAACTCTAATTGTTCGTATCCTTTTGGATATCCCATGTACAGAAAAATGTCATCTGTGAATGACAGTTTTGCTTTTCCCTTTGCACAATTTATACTTGTAATATTTTCTTGACACTGTTGCAGTTTTTTAAATTTTTTTTTTCAGCGTTTATTTATTTTTGGGACAGAGAGAGACAGAGCATGAACGGGGGAGGGGCAGAGAGAGAGGGAGACACAGAATCGGAAGCAGGCTCCAGGCTCCGAGCCATCAGCCCAGAGCCCGACGCGGGGCTCAAACTCACGGACCGCGAGATCGCGAGATCGCGAGATCGTGACCTGGCTGAAGCCGGACGCTTAACGGACTGCGCCACCCAGGCGCCCCAACACTGTTGCAGTTTTTATGACCTCCGTATATTTTTGAATAGATAGTAGACGTCCTTGTCTGGTTTACAAACTTAGGTAGAAAATGTGTGGTATGTCGCCATTAAGTATTATGTTTGCTATAGGATTTTGGGGGGTGAATACTCTCTATTAGGTTAAGGAAACTACCTTCTATTCTCAGTTGCTGATACTTTTTAAGCATCAGTAGCTTGTGAACTTGGAACCATCTATAAAATTAATAATGGAAACTTTCCTTGTTTTTTTTTCTAAATACAATTGGACTGATCAAATTTTAAACCAATGTTGCCTTCATGAAATACACGACATCATAACATGATGCATATCTTTTTTGTTTGTTTGCTAATCTTTTGTTCAGAATTTGTATATGTGTTTTCAGGAAAGGAATCTTGGCCAGTGGTTTTCCTTTCTTCTATGTCCTTGTTAGATGTTGGTGTCAGGTTTGTACTTGCATCATAAAATGAGGTGGGAACTGGTCCAAGAGTTTATGTAACACTGATATTATTTCCCCCTAAATTCGTGGAGTACTCATCAGGGAAGCCTTCTGGATAGGAAGTTTTTGTTTATTTTTAATTTTTTAACTTTTTAATTTTTTTTTAATTGGATAGGAGGTTTTTAAATTTTTTTGTTAATCCTTTTACCAGATACAGGAGTTCTAAGGTTTTGTCTTTCTTCTTTAGTAAAATTTTGGTGATCTTTATTTTTCCCTAAGTGTCTCTATTTTATCTCAGCTCATACAATGGAAGGTGCCAGGCAGGAGCCTTGAGAAAGCAAAGGAGGGGTGGTCCCTGGGTTGGCCTGGAATCAGGTTTGAGAACAGATCAGCTCCCTGTGCTGCTCAACCCTCATATGGTCACTTTACTCCAGGCCCTGACTGTGAACATTTTGAGTTCAAATGCAATCAAAGGTTTATCTTCAAAGTTAAATGCAGTTAACATCTTGCAGTTCGAATGGTACTCAAGTAGTTTTCAGGGGATGACAGTTCTCAGGGAAAGGGATTCACACTCACCAGCATCACAAGAGATCTGCTGATAAACAAGCATGTCAACGGCAGGGTGACAGATGTAGTCGAGGTGATGGAAGTCGTGCTCAGCAGACTGACACGCTCTTCCCTAGTCACTCCTGTTCCTGGATTTCTTGACTGTGCTCCAATGCAGCGCGTGAGGCCTCACAGCAGGGATTTCGGTGACCTTCAGTTCTTGTTCTGGCCACTCTTGATGTGGCCACCCCCGCCTCATCTCAACACTTTATTCTTTTTTAATTTTTTAATGTCTTTATTTATTTTTTAGACAGAGAGAGACAGAGCAGGAGCAGGGGAGGGGCAGAGAGAGAGAGAGGGAGACGCAGAATCCGAAGCAGGCTCCAGGCTCGGAGCTGTCGGCACGGAGCCTGATGCGGGGCTCGAACCCACCAACTGCGAGATCATGACCTGAGCCGAAGTCGGACGCTCAAACGACTGAGCCACCCAGGCGCCCCTCAACACTTTTATAAGATGGTCTGTTCCGAGCAAAGGGATTTTCGTGACCAGACGAAACTGAAGGCTGCATGCGAGCAACCCCTGGAGAAGGCATCAGTACTACCAAACCTTCCCACTGCTCCTGGGACTCTCTGGGCTCCAGATCCCTTCTGACTCCCTCCACATCTTCTCTTCCTTACCTTGGCCCTGAGTTTTTGCCACAATTATAGCTCTGTGAAATACTGAATAAATTAGTACGAGTAGAGCATTTAGCAGAGTAGAGCATTTAGCTGGCTAGTATGAAATGCACCCTGAAAATAATTCTCCCCTTTTGTAGTTCTTCTTAATGGGAACTGTCAATGATTCCGAAAAGGAATTTGTCCCCAGTTCGTTCCAATATGATGGGGCAAATTTGGGGGTTACCCTTAAATGAGAAGACCTTTCAGCTAGTCTGACATACCAATACGTGCCAATTGATCTATGAACAATATTGAGAAGTGCCCATCACAGGGCTCCTAGATGGACACGTTGGACTCTGTGCCATTGGACACGCGTGGATTAAAGATTTCCACCTCCTGTCCCCTCACCCTCGACCAGGGGCATTCTGTAAAGACTCGGCCAATATCGATAATGTTGTATTTAAATCAAATATGGAAAGGAAACTGAATTATTTCCCCTGAAAGGGTTGACACAGAATGTTATTTACTTTGTCAGCGAGGTAATCATGTATTTCTTTAATTCTGGCTGAGGGGTTCGCATCCTGCAAGTGAGCTGATTCATCGTGTACAATGTTTGCCTTTGGACTACGCTTGTAGGATAGCTTCCTCCCAAGCTTCCTCGATTTTCTCCCTAGAGGGATGGAAAAGAGGCTGGGGCTCCTGAGAACGGAGTGTTTCTGGGGGCATGATAAACCTTGGCCCTTGAGAAAACTCACATTAACGATGGAGAGGCATGTTGTATGCACATATGTACAATGAAGCTTCAGCATGGTTGCATTTTTTTAAGTTTATTTGTTTATTAGAGAGAGAGAGAGAGAGAGAGAGAGAGAGAGAGAACCAGCAGGGGAGGGGCAGAGAGAATGAGAGGGAGAAACCCGAGCAGCCCTGACTCAGGGCTCTGTCCCACGAACCGTGAGATCATGACCTGAGCTGATATCAAGGGTCTGAGCCACCCATGCACCCTAGTTTGGTTGCATTTTTGTCATTAATGGGCTATGTTTCTTGATGCTTCTCAGGAAATGATGACCGATAAAGCAGAGGAGTCTGCTGTTGGGCCCGAGAACCAAATGAAACGTCATGGAGAACCCATGACTTCTCCTCTGTGTAAGAGAAGACTGACCATGGCAATGCTGTCAGTGATGCCGGAAGGAGAGGGAGCATCCGAGGCCGGGGACTCAGCCGTGTGTTTGGAAGATGGTGAGGATGCCCGTCCCCCACCCCCTTCCTGACCTGCCCCAGTGCAGCCTGGCCTCTGGCTCCTCCCTGCCAGGGAGCAGTTCCCTCAAGGTCACCGGCTTTGGGTGACGCTGCCCTTAATTTCTCATCCACATTAGGCACAGGTGTTCCCGCTCTCCTTCATGGAAACCTTCCTGGATTCCCAAGCTCCGCACTCAACTGGTTTCCTTCTCCTTATTGAATATTCCTTTCCTTTCATTCTTTTTTGAGTCTTCTGGCTCTCCTCTTAATATTGTACTCCTTCCTGGATCCCACCATCGGGATGTCCCTCTACCCACCGCCTCCTCACTCAGCAGGTCGCTGCACTAGCTTCTGACCTTACAGCTGCTCTCCCACTTGACCCTCCTGACCCATCACCGCCCTGCAGCCCGACTGACCCTGTGCGCACGGAAATCCGACCCTGCCACGTCCATCCCGAAACCCGCCACCAACTCCCCCGAGCGCTCAGAACAGAATCGGAGCTCCCGACGCTGGTCTACATGCTCTGCAGGACCCGGGCCTGCCCTCCTCTCCTGCACGCGTCCTCTGGGTGTCCTCCTTGTTCTCTCTGCCTCTGTCCTTTGCTCCACGGCCCCGGCTCGTCCCCTCCTAGGGCCCTGCACTGGCCCTCACGGCAGCCAAAAGTCCTCCTCACATGCACAGGCCGCCCTGTCTCCTGCTCCACGGGTCACCTCCTCAGAGGGCCCTGCCCCACCGCGGATCCTGGAGGCACCCCCTCCTGCTCTCTGTCACATCCCTGATGTCTTCCTTCCTAACACGAGTTCAAACTGTATAACTCCCTTTACCCATTTTACACATACCGTCTGACTTCCCCATGAGGATGTAAGTTCCACAAGGGTAGGGATTGTTTCTGTCTGTCTCGTTCACTGCCCATCTCCCAGCATTTGGCTCAGTGCCTGGCACAGAGGAGGCTGAGTAAATGAAGGAGAGGTGTCAACATGATGTAGAAAATAATTCATCTTCTGGGACAGAAAAGACCGATGAGGAAGATCATTAACTGACTGGGAGTGTTAGTGATGGAGTGCCAATATCAGGCATGCTGACATCAAGTGGCACGTTCAGCTTTTTACCTTGTAAACGGCATCAAAGGGGCATTAAACCATGGGTGCCAGGGCCCTGTGAATGTTTGTTTACTGGTTGTACTGTCCAACTACATTTCCGTATGCACACAGAGTGCCAAGAATGTAAGAGGCTTCTTCTGTTATTTTTCCTGAAGTCCAATTTTCAGGTCCGATACATAGATCCGGTGTATCCTCCTGCTATGACCTAAGAACTTGAGAGACTGTGGAGCACGTGGATGTCCATGCGGGGTCGTTGAAATGCCTGCCGTTGCAGCTCCGCATTACACTTGGTTTCCAGATGCACCTGTCGTTCACAATATCCACAGCGGGCGAGGGAAAAGTGGTCGATCCCTACTGATAGCTTCTTGTCAAAATCCGTTTGCCCAGAGCCTATGAATATGGCAGGAGATGGTATTCTACACCAGCCAATCGGACTCTCTGCCTCGTGACTTAACCCGTCTCAGCAAAGGTGGGCCGAGTCACAAACCTGGTAGTAATGCACTGGCGGGAGGAATCATTACCATCCGTCTCTCTACAGATGATCCCAAGGTCACCGCAGTATCTGTGCTGGAAGAAGGGCCAGGGAAACTGCCAAAAACGATGGAAACCACTGTGGAAAGGAAACATCAACTGAAGAAGGAAATTCGAAGATTTGGACAACGTAAGTAGAATAGGAATTTTCATAAGTGAAACCACAGGAAGTCTTTCTCATTCTATGAGTTCAAAGTTTTTTTAAGTTTACTTATTTTGAGAAGGGGGGGGGGCAGAGAGAGGGAGAGAGAGAATCCCGCAGCCTCTGCACTGACAGTGCCGGGTTGGAGCTCATGAACTGTGGGGTTATGACCTAAGCTGAAATCAAGGGTTGGATGCTTAACCGACTAAGCCACCTAGGCGCCCCTCTCATTCTGTGATTTAGACTGGATTCCACAGAGCTCTTACGGCTTATCCTTTCCCAGAATTGGGTTTTCACATAATTTAAGACAGTTCCTCTTTATTGTGACTAAAATGTCTCAGTACTTTGTTCTTTTTTAATCTCTTAATTGTTTATTATTCATAAGGGTTGCATGGGGAGCTATGTTTCGGTGTCCGGATGTAAGCATGTAAAGCACAAGTACTATGTAACATTCTAGCCCTTGAATGATTGCTGAGGCAGCAGATACACCAAGATTGAGCTCTGCCTCTTCTTTCTACTTTAGAAATGCTGACAGTTTTTTTTTTTCTAAATATATCCAGAATATGATAGAGTCTTCAAACTGCTTGAAGGAGTGCAAGAACCTCTGGAATTGCGGCAAAAATTTTGTTGCATTTTGCAGGAGGAAGGCAACAAGGTGGGTACAGAGAGAAACTCCAGTATGTTTCACAGCAGGGCCCAGGGAGGTGCTGGGCAAAGGGTCGGGACAGGACTGCCTGGCTTTCTTAAACCCTGGCCCTCAGTCAGAGTTCATGCTGTCTCTGCAGTTATTTAGATTGATATTATCTGATCTGCCTCATTCTTCCAAGCTCAATAAGACTTCTATTCACAACAGAATTTCAGGTGGGTGTGGACCATCGACCGACACTCTTTGTATTTCCTAGATTGTCTCTTACCATGAGGGTCCATTTTCTATTCCCATGTAGATTGGAAGCTTCTCTTTCTATTCTTCACAGAGTCTCCATAATTATGGGTTCTTGGATATCTTTTGGCTAGTGACTTGTTTCTTTGTTTTCAGATTTAAAAGACAAGACTTAATAAGCCACCTTGAGACAGTACTAGAAAAATTGGAATCAGACCAAATTCTCAACGAAGATAATCCCACCCCAAATTTATAATCCTACTAGTGAAATGATCAATAACAAACCAGAACAAGATGGCTGCCTTAGAATGGAACCCGATATTGTTGATGCCTCCTCACACATGTTAGTTAAGACAATTGTCTTCTTGAGGCCAAGAAAAAGAGTTGGAACTTAAATGTTATAAATTTCTGTTATTAAAAGCTGGGCATTTTCCCTAAGTATTTGGTTTGAACAGACGATTTATTGTGTGTGTGTGTGTGTCTGTGTTTGCCTTCCCCCTGAAATGGGGGACCCCGTGAAGTCATCAGGTTGCACTGAATCCTACTCCTCAGCGGGCCCCAGGCCTGTAGCTGGCATTCGTAACTGTCTTGTCCACTAGCCATTTCTTCTTCGTTTTGCCTGAGAGCTGTCTCAGCCTGAGGGGTCAGTGGGCTCCTCCTGAGGGGATGACTCACACCTTAACTACAGATGGACCTGACCAGTAGATGTCCTCACTGAAGTGAGTTGTTATAACTTCCTTTGACTGGAGTCAGCACCGTGAGAGCGCCGGGAGACACCCAAACCTCGCCGACATATTCCTCCTCAGTGTCTTGTGTCGTTGCGAGCCAGTGTCCTTAACACTCGGGTTCCGTCTCCCCACCCTGTGCAGGCGCCCCGTGTTTGCCTGACGGTGGGGAGAGACGAGCATCCAGACTGACCGCCGGGCAGCGTCTGTTTCCATTTCAGTGGAGTCAGTGTAGGGGCTCTGGTGGAAAACAGTCCTCCTTTGGGAAAAGACCTCCGGTACGGGGAAGCCGGAAGCTGTGGGGACAGGAAGCAAAATTTCGCTACTGGATGCGTGGGAGTGAGAGTGAGTGGAGCCCCTCACATTGCCATCCCTTCAGTAAGGAAGACGTGATCACGCCCATGGGGGGGACAGCTCTCTCTCTTGGCAAATGAGGGAGAGCATGACAGCCTCTAAACTATATTGTCCCAGCCCCTCAAGGTACCGTCTCCAAGTTAGAACCAAAACTGAGGCTTTGAAAGATCATTCTATGATTTTTTCTTTGAAACTTCTGCTTGGGGATGATGAGGCAGGTCATAACCCTAGTGCATTCCGTGAGCATGTGCCCCGAGAAGCAATATCCTTGTTTCTAAGTGATGCTGCCTGGAAATCCATGACAGGAGATCAGGCATTTTCTAAGTCCATGAATGTTGGGTTCCTCAAAACTCGATGGGTGGGAAGGAAGATCCATCGGCAGAACCGAGGTGCAGCTACCTTTCCCTGAGGAAAGAGACCAAAATAATCAACCTGCCACCTGGTAGCTGACTGACCATGTGGGGGAATGGCGCCATATTGGGTTCTCGGTGTGGGTCTGTGTGACTGGCGCACAAAGAAGTCAGCAGTGTCTACACAACAACATCAGTCCTGGTGCGGGATGCCCCATTACTACTTGGAGGAAGAGGGGTGCCTGTAAGGAGCTATGGGTGTGGTCCTGGGAGCTCAGAGTGCCCTCAACTGAGAGACATAAAGGAATTGGGGACCTCACTCCTACAACCTGAAGAAACTAGACCTGACAATGACCTGACAGGGCTTGGAAGCAGGTTTTCTCTCTTGAGTTTCCAGTTAATGACTCAGCATGGTCAACAACTTGACTTTAACTCCATGAGCCCCTGAGGAGAGAAACTCATAGTACCTGCCTGGAATTCTGAGCTATGAAACTGCTTGAGAATACATTTGTGTCATTTCACACCGCTAAATATGGACAAATTTATTATGCAGAATTATAATATTAATATGGGTCTCTTATAGTTTGCCAAACCATAAGAGACTCTTAAATACAGGGAACCATTTCAGGGTTTATGGGGAGTGGGGAAGAGGGGAAAATGGGTGATGGGCACTGAGGAGGGCACTTGTTGAGATAATCACTGGGAGTTGTATGTAAGTGGTGAACCATGGGATCCTATCCCCAAAACCAAGAGCACACTGTGTACACTGTATGTTAGCCAATGACAATAAATTGTATTTAAAAAATGAAAGAAAAATAATATGTACAAAATGCTTGTATATTGGGAAGTAACAACTGCAAATCAGACATGATGTGTTTTTTTTTCCCGTCAAGTGGTCACAGGGACCTCCCACGTATGTGGCCATGGTGGATCCTCAGAGAACATCTTTCTTCTGGGCCCTACTCCAAGCTGGCATGTTTTAAGGTAACATGTCAGTGGGTCATAGAACCACAAAATCACAAAACCATAAACCATGTTATCACCAGCATCTGATAGGCCAACTCTTTGCTATATGTCTCTTTTTGAATGGGAAGAAAGTTCAGATTTACCAACTTGCTGTTCACCATACAAGCATAAACGTGACATGCCCCAGACTACTACATCGCTAAGCATTTCACTAAATTGCAAGGCCTCTGATTTTGTGAGGATTCTTTCCTACGTTCTGTCTTTCACGTGTGTTGCCAATGTGTCTATATTAGTTTCTCCTTCCTTCTCAATGACAATAACGTCATGGAGGTAAAGGAATAGTGCAGTGCCCGATGTCAGGGACAGGTGGTGAAGGCCTGTGAGGAGTAGTTTATGCCATCAGCTTAGAGAGTTGATACAAGCCTGAGGTAGGAAGTGAGGGTGCCCTTTCCAACTGAAGGCAAACTCTTTCTGGCTAGGTTTTCTAAAAGAGAAGAAAGCATTTGCTCATTCAAATGTACTTACCAGATGCCCAGGAATGTGTTAATTGCTAAAGAATGGAGCTTCACGGAAAACAGCAGCTATAATTGAATAAACAGCCAACTAAGTTTATGACACTTTGCTGTCATTGCCCAAGATGTAAAAGTTCTGCACGGGCCAAATAGGTAAGTGGAAAGGGACATGCTCAGAGTCATCACCATGCAGCTTTCAAATTCTTGATGGTGCCACTATCACCACTGGATGGATTTGGGGAAACCCTGACACCACTGAGCGACAAGACTGATGTAAAATTCCATCAATGAGGAGGAGGAGCCAAGATGGCAGAATAGCATGGAAGGTTTTTGTGCGTCTCGTGTCCATGAAATACAGCCAGACCAACACTAAAGCATCCTACACACCTAGAAAACGAACTGGAGGATTAACACAACCATCTGCACAACCTGAACCCCAGAATTCAGCAGGTACGTGGCGCGGAGAGGTGAATTTGGGGAGCGAGAAGCCGCAAAAGGTAGGGAACTGCTTTTGCGGGCAGAGAGAGGACGGAGACTGGGGAGGGGAGGAGAATACGGGAACAGCACCCCTCCCCAAAAGCAGCTGGAGAGAAAGTGGAAAATTGGAAACAGCCGCAGGGACTGAGCTAAAAAGGGAGAAAAGAGAAAGGAGAGGGCTTAAATTCCATTAAGACCATAAACAAGGGGAAAGCAAAGGCTGCAACTCTGCAGTTCGATACCTGGCGGTGCTCTGGTGGGAAGGGCGAATCCCCAGGAGCAGGGTGGGTCCAGGAGGTTCTCGGGCCACACGGGGAGAAGCGGTCCACTGCTGGAAGGACATTTGGTAGAGACTGTTGAAGCCACCTGGTCCCAGCAGACCCCGCAAAACGGCCACATTCGCTGGTGCTGGAACAAGGTCATTAAGGGGGAAGCCTGGTGCCAGATGTGTGTCGTGATTTTCCTTCATCCCTGAAACGCTGCTGCTACGCTGTCTCGTGAACTTTTTCTGGGGCGGGCTGGCACCTGGCCGCAGTCTCGGGGTCCCGCCCGCGTTCCTGGGTGTAGCCGACATTCGGCCATTGCTCATTCGGCCTTTGCTCTGTGAGACCCTCCCGCAGAGGGGTGGAACGGGTCAAAGCCGAAGTCCTTCGGAAGTAAGGGGCCGGGGAACACAGCCACATCTGAGACAAAACTTCGGAGAGAGGTACTGCCTGGGGCCTGGTCACGGAGAGTGAAAAAGCGGGGAGTCGACGAGAGCTGAAGAGAGAGGACGGGTGCGTGATTGCTGAACCGGGAGAACAGACTGGGTAGCTGGGTGGCGCCATTTTCACCGCTCCTGCGCATGTGCATAGGCACCACTTTCCCAGGGGGGTGTAAGCCAAGCAGCAGACCCCAGATGCTCTTCCACACAGAGCCTGGTGCTGGAGAAGCCTCAGGTCCCCAGGAGCCTGCTGTGCCAGTCCCCCAGCGCCACGAAGCACGTCTTTCCCACCCCCCCCACCATGTGTCAGGCGCCCCCTATAGACAGACTTCGGTCACTGACACCACAGGAAAACTTTTAAAGGAACCAGAATATTTTTCACATTTCAGGAAAAAAGGGTGAGTAGGAAGCTGGGATGGAAAACCAAAAGCTGGCACATTGACCTCAGAGAAAAAGAGGAGGATTAGTTGATTGTCATAATCGATGCAGGAAACCAGTGTGATCCAGTGCAATGTAATTCATGAGAAAAATAAAAACCATTTGATAAAAAGGTCCCCGCCCAAAACTGCTTTCCCCTTTTGTCCTGGGGGAAATCATCAGAAGCATTTATTACACGTGACATTGAAGCAAGACAAGATTGCTCACCATTGTCCCTTCTATTGATCTGTCCGTATAGGGGTCTTGCCTGGCACCTTAAGATGATGACCATGACAGTGCACACAGGGAGCTCTCAGACCCTTCAGTTATGATCTAGCCCTGGGGATCGTGCCCTTCAGGGAGTCACCAGGCACGTCAAATAGTGACAATTATTTGTGAATATGATGTTCGGGAGCTGCAAACAGTTCTGTCTCCTCCAGTGGCGGACAGCTTGCTGGAGTTCAGAGCTACCCTGGATGTGAGGTCGTGGGTTTCAAGGCCACCACGGAGCTGAGGAGGCGGCCGTGGGAATAGTGCCGTTACCACAGCCCAAGGCTCGCTGTTCGTATTGGGATGTAGCCAGGTTTCGGGAGTAAACGCTCTTCCTGTGGTTGCAAACCCTGTGTTAATTTGCACAGTTCTGAAACCCTTTACTTAGGGTTTGCCCATGTTCTCATCGCTATCATGCTGGAGTCGATTTTCACTGGCCCTGATGCCACCAATGCAGACGTGCCTCTTCCTATATGCTACTTTTTCTACACGGTCAAAATCCGGTGTCTCAGATTGTAAACAATTTACACCGAGTTCCTTTTTGATTTGGATGGACACTAGTATGGGCAGTGCCTGCATTCTGTGCAAAACTACCTGCACACCAGTCCTCGTGGATTGCTTTTCTAGCCAACTGGTTTAGTGAGATGCACAGGAGGAAATGGGCACGGGTTCAGGGAGTGGGTTCGTTTTAATTTTGTGTATGAAACCACGCGCATTTGGTGGCTTCAAACGTTACTCCAAATTTTGTGGGTGAAATCACACCCATTTATTGTTCCTTATCTCGGAGTTCTGTAGCTCCTAATTCTGGGTAGTGTTGACAGTGATCTCTGCTCCAGGCTTAAATGGCTGAAATCACGACTGTGGCCAATTCATGTCGTCCTTTGGAAGGCCCAGGTTGACTGTTGCCTCCACACTCATTCAGAATGTCGGCCAGTCCAGTCCCCTGCCACATAAGAGTATCATCCTTGCTTTCCTGACCGCTGTGAGCTGCAGGCCACCCTCACCCCCTGGGACCTGCTGTCAGGTCCCATTGTGGCCCTGTCATCTGCAGACAGTGAGGGCACAGCACCACGTTGTCCACATGCAAAAGTATCCTTACTCGCAAATGCACAGTTTCATAGATGATGGTGGTTAGAGGAAGGTGATCAAAGTAGAGAACAAAGCAGTTGAGTTTTTGGGAATGAATTTGGTGACTGGTGTGCTTGTGCACAAAATAATTTGTCTCTTTAAAGATCCCAGGAAATCATGGAAAGTCCAGATATTTACAGTTTTATTTTTTTAATGTTTACTTATTTTCAGAGAGAGAGAGAGAGAGAGAGAGAGAGAGAGAGAGACATAGCGTGAGCAGGGTAGGGGCAGAGAGGGAGGGAGACAGAATCCAAAGCAAGCTCCAGGCTCTGAACTGTCAGCACAGAGCCAGATGTAGGGCTAGAACTCACGAGCCCTGAGATCATGACCTGAGCCGAAGTCAGATACTCAACCAACTGAGCCACCCAGGCACCCCAAATGCTTTAAAGTTTTAAACTTTAACTGAACTCACAGGTCATTATCATGTTGAAGATCATTTTGCTATTGTACACTGTTGATGCAGCTATTCACTTGGCTGATTATAAAAAAGTCTTCTCTGTCATGTTTCTCTTATAGAGCTAAAAACAGATATGTAATGCTTCAGGAAAATATGTTACGTATGGCCTATCGTTGAGAATAAATGAAGCAAAATGTGTGTTCTTGCCTCTTGATCGTACACCAGATATGACTCATCGTGACCCGATTTCTGATTATTAAGTATGAGCACACTAAGGATGATTTCATACCAATAAATATTTTTATTGACTTGGTTGAAAGGAAGAGAAAAGGCTGACTACATACAGCCCAGCCGATAAAGTTTTTAATACATTGTAAGGTAACCTCGGCATTAAAATGCTCAGGCCAGGGATACAATGAGGGGCCAACTATGACAGGTTCATGCAAGTGTGCTTAGAGGCCATTATGCCTGCAGAAGTGATCGTACCAAATCTGTGTTGTGATGCGCTCATTTTCTGATGGCATCAATTGGCCGAAGAAGGTGCTTTATTTCTGTTAGAAAACTATATTTAAGTAGAAATGGAGACATTATAAGGCATCAGACCAAATGCAGTCAAGACACTTTTGCCCACAAATTAGAGACTTTCACAATTTTGTAAAAGCTATGATATCATATGACATCCACACAGTACAGTGAATCAAAAGTGTTTCGTAAACTCGGGTACAATCTCTTAGGTAACGTATATATGTGAGATGATAGTATGAACAAAACAGAGGAAGCCAATAAAACTCTATGGCCATAAACCGTGACTGTCTGTAAAGCCGTTGGCTTAAAAGAAGGTCTATTCCTTTGCTTACAAGAATGAGAGACTCATGAATTTTCCTTTGCCCACTCTTGTCCAAGTGGAGAAGTAGCCTTGAGATTTTTCATGAACAACACCCGTCACGGTGGCATCCTGCAAAAGAACGGTCAGTAAGCTGAAGTTAAATAAAAGTCATTATAAATCATCAGCTGGCGAGAGAAGTTGGCGCACGTGGCAAGTTGCTCATCAAAAATGACATCGGCAAGAAGTATCTTTTGAAACCTGATTGATGACTTTGCTACCGTGAAAGCCAGGGAGAGAAATTATAACAAATTCTATTTGGGGACAAAAATATTCAAGTTGAAAATAATATCGTGAGTTAAGGTACACCCAATTTTCAATCTTTCGATATCTTTCCAATGACTTACAAACGTTTCACTGATTTAAATTCCAATATAATTAACACACAGTGTTATATTAGTTGCACATGTCCAATATGGTGAGTCACAAATCTGGACCTTAGCCAGTGCTCCTCACAATTAGTGGACTGTTAATGCCCTTCACCTATTTCACCCCTCCCTCCCCCTCCCTCCCCTCTGCTAACCATCCATCCTCTATAGTTGAGTCTGTTCTTTTGTCTGTCCCTCTGTCCTTTGTTCATTTGTTTCATGTCTTAACTTGTACATATGAGTGAGAGTGTTCATATGACAGATACCCCAGATGGGATTTGACTTTCGTTGACAAACGGACAAAGAAGATGTGGAATGTTATACAGTGGAATATCACTCAGCCAGAAAAAATATAATTTGCCACAGGAATGGATCTAGAGGGCATAAAGCTAAGTGAAATAAGTCTGTTTTTCCAACATCTTTGATGTTCTGGGTGAAAAAATAACTACGATATAATTTCATAAGCCAGGTACTTAGGGACACATATTTTTCCCTTGTCTCAGACTCCAGTGATGGGGATTCGGGCTGTCCTCTTCCATGCGTCCAGACTCCTCTGTGGAAGGAGGCAGCTACGGCTGTGAAAGAAAGGACTTCCTTACACAACCTCAGCTGACATCTCTTTGTTCAGAACTGTGGACAAGGGCCATCCCACACTGCACAGGAATCTGAGAAGGGAAATACTTTTTGAAGGACACATGGCCGCCAAGGCGAAAGCAGGCTTCTAACAGTGAGGAAGGAAGGGGACTGAGCACGGAGGGACAGGTAGCAGTCCTGCCCACTTGGAAACCACGCGGAACCAGAGAGCAGACCGATTAACTGTCTGCAAGTGGCAGTGCTCTGACAGTAAAGGGCCGGAAGGAGAACTACCGAGGTCTTACTGTAGTTGGGTGACCCAGCACTTCTCTGAGGAGTTGACCTTTAAGGAGAGAGGGGACGGGTGAGAAGACGTGGGAAGCAGAGCTGAGGCAGGGGGAAGAAGAGCCGCAAAGGCCCACGAATGGGCGCAGGCTGCCACATGCAGGGAACCAGGAGGCCGGCGTGGGGCAGCACAGGGATGGGGGAAGGGAGGGCTACCAAGTGTGTTTGCACACGTCCGCGGTTCTTTCCAACTGCCCTTCCGTGATTGCATGGTCAGTCGCACGGGGCTGAAAGGGTCGAAGTTATGGTTAAAGTAGATACACACAGGCGTTCCCGGCTGGCTCGGTCTGTTAAGCATCTGACAGTGGACTTCAGCTTAGGTCACGATCTTGAGACCCCACGTGGGGATCTGCGCTGACAGCATGCAGCCTGCTTGAGATTCTCTCTCTCCCTCTTTCTCTTCCTCTCTCTCTGCACCTCCACCGGTCACACACTCTCAAAATAAATAAACATTTTTGCAAAAGAAGGGAAAAGAACCAAAAAACCCAAGCAGTTTAAACACAGGTCTGTGCCGCCCACTGCTGCCATCATAAGGGACTTTTGCCAGAAGGTGATAACTCTATTCCTCTTCTTAGGCTCCCTGACCGTCATTTTTAGCGACTCCATGAATTGGATAAGGAGCTTCTGGAAAGTCTACTTGAAGCAGAACATCAGGGATAAGAAGCAGAGATCTGGGGAGCCTCTGGGGAGGCTCCGTAGGTTGAGAGTCTGACTTCGGCTCAGGTCATGATCTCACGGTTCGTGAGTTCAAGCCCTGCATCTGGCCTGCTGTCATGAGCACGGAGCCCACACTGAGCCTGCTTCAGATCTTCTGTCCCTCTCTCTCTCTCTCTGCCCCTCCCCTGCTCTCTCTCTTAAATGGAATAAACATTTATTTTAAAAAATAAGCAGAGACCTGCTGCCCATCCAAGGGCACAATTGCTCGCGACCCTGATTTTTGTTCATCCCACATGATCTACTTGTCACGTATTCGCCCTTTCCTGAACCATCAGGGTAAGTTGTCATGGAAGAAGGACACGGAGATTAGCACCTGAGGTTAATATGACCCCCCCCCCATCAAAGCTCCTGAATCCATTTCCTGCTTCCACTGGACTCGCTGTTTACCGCTGTCCCCTCTCCTCTATAAGAGAGCCGGCCTCTGCTTTGTTCTCTGAATTCGCCTGTGGTTTGGCTGGAGCTTGCTTGGCCCGGATGGCAGTTCTCGGCTATTCCCAAATACGTGCATTTTGCTGACGGTTTTCTTTTGAAGGTTAGCAACTTCTTCACCCGGCGAGGCAAAGTCCGCACGCTCTTTGGACTTTACGTCTCAATTTAGTAAGGAATGGAGTTTCCCTTTTGTGAGGTCCGGGCCCAGAGCTGCACGGCTCTCAAGAGCGCACGCAGTGGAGGGAGGGACGCCCGGGTTGAACTCTGGCTTCAGCTCCCAACCAGCTGTCTGACCTTGAGCAAGGACGTGCTCCCTGGGGGCTCAGGTTCCTCGGGTGTTGAGGGGAAATCGCAGCCCCTGCCTCATGAGGTAGCTGTGGGGGTGAGGTGAGCAGGATGGGCAGAAGCCCCAGCCCATCCTGGCACGAGGTAGGTGCTCTGCAAACGTGCTGCTCGGGGTTGGTGCTGCCTATGGGAGACAGTCGTGGCCCAGAACCCAGGAGAGGCTCCCAGCTCCGGGGCAGAGAGCAGTGCACGGTGGGTCATTCACTGATGGGCAGGGATCTCCTTTGGGGCACACACAGAGAGCAGACTCCCCTACGGGCCCGGCACTGGCTGAGGGACACCAGCTTAGGCCTGTGTGACAGGACAGGTGTCCCTGGGAGTCCTCAGCGCTGAAGGGCTGAGGCCGAGGCTGAGGCAGGTGAGAGCTAGGCCCTCCCTCCCCTGGGAGCTCCCATCAGGGAGGGAGAGTGAGCAGAGAATGTTCCAGATCCAGGGTCAGATGACAATTAGGGACCAGTGGGAGACTGTGGGCCAGGGGCAGCCAGAGGCTGTGGAGTCCAGGGGCAGCATCGGAGGCGTGGAAAGAACTTGGCTTCAAGGGAGACCCGGCTCTCAGTGGTTCCTCCAGGGACCCCCTCCTTTGCTCTTGACCGGGGGCTCCGTACGGAACATTTTTTTTTTCCACATCCCCTTTGCTGAACTGAGGCTCCTGCCACCATCCACCTCCCCTGCTTGTGGTGAGGAATAAAAATAATTCATTCAATATGTGTTAGAACCCATCTAAGTGCCAGCCACTTATCTAGGTGTGAAATCACCGTGAACTAGACCTCATTCAAATGGATCATCCAGGAGACACCAGCCGGACAGAGAAACTGCCAGGTAATGGTACGCACGCTGCAGAAAGTGGAGATGGGATGGAGAGATGGGAAAGGGTGGACCGTATCTCCCCGTGGTGGTCAGGGAAGCCTCTGCGAGGAGGAGACATCTCACCCGCAGCGGAGTAAAAGGCCTTGGCAGTCAGTCCATTTCCAAGGGCCCTGGCCTCTGCAGAATAGCCTCTTCCCCAAGGCCGGGTGCAGGTGAAGGGGCCCGCGCTTCGGCGGTCTTCGCGGTCTGCGTGGGGGGTGAAGCTCACGTCCGTGGGTCTCGGCCTGCTCCCGATCTCTTGCTCCTGAACACCTGCCCTGCTCCGGCCTCAGAGGAGGAGACCGTGGTAGTGCAGAGACTGCTGCATGAGCAAGTACCACTGCATGCAACCATTTCCCGGCAACAGGTGTATACTAACACACACGGCAACACACTTGTGCATGTACGTGCACAGACACGCGTGCCTATTTTCCTACTGGTCCTCCTCTTCTGCCTGATTTCTGACTGGTACACGTTCCTAGATTCTTAACGTGTAGCTCCTAGAAGAACAGAATCTTTCACATGGCATCTGTGAGCTATTTCTGGGTTTCTGTAAATCCTTCTTAAAACGGATTCCTCGAAAGCTATTATTGACCCATTTTCCGGTTGTAAAATGACACTCGTAGTTCATAGCCAGAAATGACAAAGGAGTTTCTCAAATTGTCGCACTTAGACACCTGTAGTCAAGTATCAAGTGCCCAGGGTCTGGGCGACCAAGTGTGGTAGCAGTGAGCATTGCAGTCAAAATGTGGAGTATAGTGGAGATGGATGGTTGCTCTAAATGTGGTGAGGAACTGGGGGAAAACATTTATGTCCTCACGTCCTGGAAGTCCCAGGTTAAGGTGCACAGAATGGAACTGAAATAATCCATCATTGCCTGAACAACAAATCATTCTCTGGGGTGCCTGGGTGGCACTTTGGTTAAGCATCTGACTTTCGCTGAGGTCATGATCTCACGGTTCGTGAGCTTGAGCCCAGCATCGCATTCTGTGCTAAGAGCCTGTGCTAAGAGCCTGGAACCTGCTTCAGAGTCTGGGTCTCTCTCTCTCTCTCTCTCTGTCCCTCTCCCACTTGGGCTCGCTCTCTCTCTCTCAAAAATAAATAAATATTTTTAAAACTTTAAAAATTAATCTTTCTCTCCTAAGGGCTGACATTTGGGGAAACCCAATAAAAATTCTATTCCTATGAATGGCCGAAACACAACGTACATTCAATCCCAAATTCACATGGCCTTTCTGTTACTGTTACACCACCAATTGGGAATGAACGGGATCCTGAAACTCATAATGGGTCATATACGCACACTCTGATGAAACTGGGTCTCCGCAGCCCCCAATTCTGTGGAATGTCTTTGCAAAGAGAAACATACTTTCCACTCCTGGGAGGAGCTTATTTCCTGTTTGTCTGAAGAAACTGATGGTCTTGCCTGAAGTAGGTGCCTTGGAGGGCACGGCTGACCCTGCTCACGAGCGACACCCACCGTCTGTCTCTCCTTCCTTCAAAACTCTGTAACTACACGCATTCCCACAGGCCCTGCAAGTGAGGGACAGAATGTGACCCATGAGGACCTGCAACATTCACCAGAAGGTCTACGTGTTTTTCCTAATACGTGTATGTAAAAGCCTGGAGAGTTTTGAGTGGAATGTTTTTAAGAGGCGTGTCTGAAGGTGGAAGGAAAATACTCAGGGAGGAGATCAAGTTCATGACACGGGATCCTTAAGGGAGGGTATAGATTCAAAGCTTTCATTTTTGGAGCTAGGGATGCCTCTCATAGTTTGCTTGGTCAGTTCACTGAAACAAGCCCCAAAGGTGGCCTGCTATTAGGGAGAAATGCACGAAGCTCCCTGGTGCACTGGGGAGGAAGATACCCTCAAGCAGATGAGAGTGTTAACCTGAGTTCTCCAGACAGACGGGCTCACCTAGGGTGGGAGGTCCAGAGGACACGACATTCATGACGGCTGTGGTACGTTGTTTTCTAACAGGAGCCCAGGCATCTGTCAAGAGCTCTGTGTGGCTCTGCTCTTCTCTGCTGGTCACAAATGACTGGGCTTCCCCTTGAGGGAGGACCGTGCCGCACTGCCAATTATTTATGCTGTTAATGGTCACCCCCTCCTTCCCTGTAGCCCGTGGACCTGTAGCCGGGAACTAGCAGGACAGTGCATGGGGGAAAGGGAAGTAATCGGACTCTCGAAGAGTGATCAATACTGGATCCCAATGACACTAATTCCAGGAGACCCAAAGCATCCCTGTGGCCCACCAGCCACTGCGAGGGGCGACGGTCGTCAGGTCTTCGATGGAGTTTTACCTCAGTCCTGTCTCTCAGTGGTGTCAGGGTTTCCCCAAATCCATCCAGTGGTGATAGTGGCACCATCAAGAACTTGAAAGCTGCATGGTGGTGACTCTGAGCATGTCCCTTTCCACTTACCTGTTTGGCCCGTGCAGAACTTTTACATCTTGGGCAATGACAGCAAAGCGTCATAAACTTAGTTGGCTCTTTATTCAATTATAGCTGCTGTTTTCCATGAAGCTCCATTCTTTAGCAATTAACACATTCCTGGGCATCTGGTAAGTACATTTGAATGAGCAAATGCTTTCTTCTCTTTTAGAAAACCTAGCCAGAAAGAGTTTGCCTTCAGTTGGAAAGGGCACCCTCACTTCCTACCTCAGGCTTGTATCAACTCTCTAAGCTGATGGCATAAACTACTCCTCACAGGCCTTCACCACCTGTCCCTGACATCGGGCACTGCACTATTCCTTTACCTCCATGACGTTATTGTCATTGAGAAGGAAGGAGAAACTAATATAGACACATTGGCAACACACGTGAAAGACAGGACGTAGGAAAGAATCCTCACAAAATCAGAGGCTTTGCAATTTAGTGAAATGCTTAGCGATGTAGTAGTCTGGGGCATGTCACGATTATGCTTGTATGGTGAACAGCAAGTTGGTAAATCTGAACTTTCTTCCCATTCAAAAAGAGACATAGAGCAAAGAGTTGGCCTATCAGATGCTGGTGATAACATGGTTTATGGTTTTGTGATTTTGTGGTTCTATGACCCACTGACATGTTACCTTAAAACGTGCTAGCTTGGAGTAGGGCCCAGAAGAAAGATGTTCTCTGAGGATCCACCATGGCCACATACATGGGAGGTCCCTGTGACCACTTGACTAGAAAGGAAACACATCATGCCTGATTTTCAGTTGTTATTTCCAATATGCAGGCATTTCTTAGATATTAGTTTTCTTTTTTTTTTAATATAAGTTATTGTCAAATTAGCTAACATACAGTGTTTAAAATGTGCTCTTGGTTTTTTGGGTAATTCCCATGGTTCATCGCTTACATACAACAGCCGGTACTCATGTCAACAAGACCCTCCTCAATGCCCATAACCCATTTTCCCCACTCCCCCAAACCTCCATCAACCCTGAGATTGTTCTCTGTATTTAAGAGTCTCTTATGGTTTGGCAAACTATAAGAGACCCATATTACCCTTATAATTTTGCATAATAAATTTACCCATATTCAGCGGTGTGAAATGACACAAATGTATTCTCAAGCAGTTCCATAGTTCAGAATTCCAGGCAGGTACTATGAGTTTTTCTGCTCAGGGGCTCATGGAATTGAAGTCAAGTTGTTGACCATGCTAAGTCATTAACTGGAAACACAAGAGAGAAAAGCTGCCTCCAAGCCCTGTCAGGTCAATGTCAGGTCTAGTTTCTTAAGGTTATAAGGGTGAGGTCCCCATTTCCTTTCTGTTTCTCAGTTGAGTCCACTCTGAGCTCCTAGAACCACCCCCATAACTCCTCAGGTGTACCTCTTGTTCCTCCAAATACTAATGGTGCATCATGGTCATGGAGGCAGGGATGAATGTTATGCATGGCCCATAAACATGAACATCCTCTCACCAGGACTGATGTTGTTGCAGACACTGCTGACTTCTTTGTGCGCCAGTCACACAGACCCACACCGAGAACCCAATATGGCGCCATTCCCCCACATGGTCAGTCAGCTACCAGGGGGCAGGTTGATTATTTTGGTCTCTTTCCTCAGGGAAACGTAGCTGCACCTCGGTTCTGCCGATGGATCTTCCTTCCCACCCATCGATTTCTGAGAAACCCAGCATTCATGGACTAAGAAAATGCCTGATCTCCTGTCATGGATTTCCAGGCAGCATCACTTAGAAACAAGGATATTGCTTCTCGGGGCACATGCTCACGGAATGCACTAGGGTTATGACCTGCCTCATCATCCCCAAGCAGAAGTTTCAAAAAAAAAATCATAGAATGATCTTTCGAAGCCTCAGTTTTGGTTCTAACTTGGAGACGGTACCTTGAGGGGCTGGGACAATATAGTTTAGAGGCTGTCATGCTCTCCCTCATTTGCCAAGAGAGAGAGCTGTCCCCCCCGTGGGCGTGATCACGTCTTCCTTGCTGAAGGGATGGCAATGTGAGGGGCTCCGCTCACTCTCACTCCCACGCATCCAGTAGCGAAATTTTGCTTCCTGTCCCCACAGCTTCCGGCTTCCCCGTACCGGAGGTCTTTTCCCAAAGGAGGACTGTTTTCCACCAGAGCCCCTACACTGACTCCACTGAAATGGAAACAGACGCTGCCCGGCGGTCAGTCTGGATGCTCGTCTCTCCCCACCGTCAGGCAAACACGGGGCGCCTGCACAGGGTGGGGAGACGGAACCCGGGTGTTAAGGACACTGGCTCGCAACGACACAAGACACTGAGGAGGAATATGTCGGCGAGGTTTGGGTGTCTCCCGGCACTCTCACGGTGCTGACTCCAGTCAAAGGAAGTTATAACAACTCACTTCAGTGAGGACATCTACTGGTCAGGTCCATCTGTAGTTAAGGTGTGAGTCATCCCCTCAGGAGGAGCCCACTGACCCCTCAGGCTGAGACAGCTCTCAGGCAAAACGAAGAAGAAATGGCTAGTGGACAAGACAGTTATGAATGCCAGCTACAGGCCTGGGACCCGCGGAGGAACTAGGATGGAGTGTATCCTGATGGCTTAAGGGGATTCCCTCAGTTTATTAAAAAAAAACCTTTTTAATGTTTATTCATTTTTGAGACACACACACACACACACACACACACACACACACACAGAGTGCAAGTGGGGGAGGGGCATAGAGAGGGAGACACAGGAACCGAAACAGGCTCCTGGTTCTGAACTGTCAGTACAGAGCCCGGTGCGGGGCTTGAACTCATGAACTGTGAGATCATGACCACAGCCATGAAGAAGGTCCTTTAACCAACTGAGCCACCCGGATGCCCCAAGGGGGTTCTCCCACTTTAGAGGGAAGACAAACACACACACACAACAAATTGTCCGTTCAAACAAAATACTTAGGGCAGATGCCCAGCTTTTACTAACAGAAACTTATTTCCTTAAAGTTCTAATGATTTTTCTTAGCCTCAAGAAAACAATTTTCATAACTAACACATATGAAGAGGCATCAACAATACCGGGATCCACTCTGCGGCAGAGAACTGCTCCTGGTTTCTCATGGATCATTTCACCAATCGGATTATAAATTCGGGTTGGGATTGTCTTCGTTGAGGTGGTCAGATTCTAGTTTTTCCAGTATGTTCTTAAGGTGGCTTATTAAGTCTTGTTTTTTGTAGCTGAAAATAAAGAGACAGGTCATTCACCAAAAGATATCCAAGAACCCATAATTTCGGGGGCTTTGGGGGAAGAGAAAGAGAAGAAAGAGAAGCTTCCAATCTACATAGGAATAGAAAATGAACCAACATGGTAAGGAAAATCCAGCAAATAAGACGAGTGTCAGTTCAGGGTCCACGCCCACCTGAAACTCTGTGTGAACAGAAGTCTCCCTGAGCTTGGAAGAATGAGTGAGACTCAGACGATATCAAAATAAATAACTGCAGACACAGCAGGACCTCTGAGTGAGGACCAGGGCTTGAGAAACGCCAGGCAGACCCATCCCCACCCCTCCCCCAACGCCTCACTGGGCCCCAGGGTGAAACGTACTGGAGAGTTCTCCACACTCACCTCGCTGCTTCCTTCATGGCATATAAGACAAACTTTTTCTGCACTTTTGGAGGCCCTTGCACCTCCTGAAGCAATTTGAAGATTCTACCATATTCTGGAGATATTAAAAAAAAACCTGTCAGTATTGCTGAAGTATAAAGAGTACGTAGAAGTCAATCTTGGTGTATGTGCTGCCTCCGCAATCATTCAAGGCCTACAATGTGACAGGATACATGTGCTTTACATGCTTACATCCAGACACCGGAACAATCTACCAATGGAACTCTGGCACACAACAACCAATGGAGACATAGAAAAGAATCACCCCAAAAAAGTTTTCCTGGGGCATTTCAGTCAAGATAAAGAGGAACCATTGTAATTGGGAAAACCCAATTCTGGCAAAGGATGTACCTCAAGAGTTCTTTTGAATCGAGTTTAAATCATAGAATGAGTACGACTTACTGTGGTTTCATGGTTAGAAATTCCTGTTCTACTTACTTCGTCCAAACTGTCGAATCTCTCTCTTCAGCTGATCTCTTATTTCTATATTGATTTCCATTGGTATTGGTATTTTATCTGGCACTTCTCCCAGCACAGATATTGCTGTGACCTTGGGGTCATCTGTAGAGAGACAGCTGGGAATGATTCATCCCGCCAATGAATTACTACCAGGTTTGTGACTCAGCCCACCTTTGCTGAGATGGGTTAAGTCATGAGACAGAGAATCCAACTGGTTGGCATGGAATACCATCTCCTGCCATATTCAAAGGTTCTGAGGGAACGGATTTTGACAAGGGGTCAAGAAGGGGAGGGAGACAGACATCCTCACCTTCTTCCAAGAACACGGCTGAGCCCCCAGCCTGGGATGCTCCCTCTTCTTCCAGTTTTAGTGACAGCAGCGCCATGGTCGGCCTTCTCTTAGATGGAGCAGGAGTCCTGGGTTCTCCATGACGTTTCATTTGGTTCTCGGGTCCGAAAGCAGACTCCTCTGCTTTATCGGTCATCATTTCCTGACAAGTAGCAAGGTACATGTTTCATTAATGACAAAAATGCAACCATTCCAAAACAGTATGGAGTTTCCTCAAAAAGTTAAAAATAGAACTTCCCTATGATCCAGCAACTGTAATACTAGGTATTTACCCAAAGGCTACAAAAACACTGATTCTAAGAGGTACATACAACTGAATGACTGTAGTAAGCACTATCAGCAATAGCCATGCGGTAGGGTCCCTCCCTAAGGAAAGAATTAAAAAAACTCAAGGCAACCTGGCTATAAGTGTTTGTGACAACTTCCCTCATGACCTTGTAACATGAGGCCAGTTAATCAGACTGCCTGTTTGTGTGTTACCATATATGAGAGACAAAGACGTAAAAAATTTATAAAAAGCTACACCATGTGGCGTTCGGGGCTCAGTGCTTTGGGTATGAACCCAACTGAGCAGTGCCGGCACAAAAAAAGTTTTTCTGGGAATGAAAAGTCTTGGGTCACGACTCTCTGTGCGAGAACCCTGCTACATTATTTGGGGGCTCATGTCCGGGATTCAGAGGTGGTGCGTTTCCACCTCCTTTGCCACAGGGGGTGTGAACCGAACCTTGAGGTGTCGGGAGACAGCTCACCTGGAGCCAGTGGACCGCTTGATCTGCAGGAGACTAGCCCTCCAGGTGCACAGGGCGAGGACCCTGTGTGGGCCAATGGAACCCGTGAGGCCCAGGAGCCAGCTAAGGGAGCGCCCGTCAGACTGGTAAGAACCCGGGTTTGCTTTGGCAGATCTGTCCCTACGAGGCAGAAGGGGAGCCTGATTACCTCCCAGAGTTGCCCTAGTGGTTCCACAAAGGGCAAGGAATGAAGCTGCCACTCTAAGGCCCTGAATGTAGGGCGGTGGGTTGGAGTCCTTGTGTGACTGTGTGGGGGGACTTGTCTCTCATTTACTTCCCGGGTCAATGACGGTGATAATCAGAGCCATGTGTCTCTGGTTAGCCCACCTCAGAACGGGGACTTTAAGGAATATTCCCAAGCAGCAGCTGAAACTCCTTTTGTTTCGGGAACATTCCCTGTATTCTCCAGACTGACATGGACTGCCTAATTCCACTAGTGGCACCTCTCCTCTTCTGCCTTCTCTCGCCCTCCCCCACTCCTGTTTCTGCACCACCTGGGGGGGCAACTTGTATAACGGGCTCCTTAATGCCTCATGCACTAGCAGCTCCTCCTCCCACTCTAGATGTTGAGGAGGGAAGACCACCTACGTCAGGTTTCCCCACCAATGTTCCAGGTAAAAATTAGCCAGGGGGAACAAGTGGTCTTACATGGACCCAAATAAAACCGATTCAGTGTTTAAGCTAATTTAAGTTTGTTGGCTTGATGTAGACAATGTTTATCAACATTGAAAACAAATCTTTTATTCCACCTAGATTTGTTGAAGGTCAAATAAGCTCATGTTATCTCTGTTCCAATTTGCTAACAAAAGGATGACTTAAAGCGATGGTTAACTTTGTCTGTCTCGTAGTTTTCCATGGGTAATTGTTAAGATGGTTTTCAAAGTCTGTGGTAACCTAAAATGTTAAAGTTTTGCTTGCATGATAAACTAAGATTGAATTCATTGGATATCTAATGAGATAAGCTAAAGCACTAATTACTAGAAGTAGGTGTGTGCTTTTGACTTGTTGCAAAAAAAACTAAGGATATTTAGAACTGTTGACAAACATGCTTTGTGCTTAATGGATTCATAAGTTTGCCATCTAAAAAAAATTCTGATATAACATAGAGTTCGCGATTGGTTACTACTTAGTTTTCACTGGAGACCAAGGTTTCTAAGAGTTAAAATTCTGCTAAATATAGTTAAAACTGATAAAAATAAAAAAAAAAACTCTGTATGTAGAAAAGTAGTAGATATGAAAGAAAGATATATATATAAAAGATATATATAAAAGAAAATATATTTTTGTTAAAGGTAAAAGAAAGTAATGTTGTCCTAAATGAGACTGTTTAGTCGGAGAAAAATGGCTTGGGACAAAATCTAAATGCAAGGAAAAGTTGTAGAAGGTTCATGAAGGAAAATCTTTAAAAAGAAATTTTATGTGTGGTCAGGATGGACTAAGGTTAAAATAAACGGATTTTAAAGGTACACTGGGTTAAGATTAAAATTCCTCCTCCTTTGATCCAAAAGCTGGGGAAATGATGGCAATACCCTTGGTGCCGGCCTCCAAATCCTACACATTTGTGTTGTTCCTGTTCAGCAGAGGACTGGATGCCTGTGCCATATGAGGGAGGGATGATATATGAAGGGCTTTTACTAAGATACATGGGAACCATTTTACTAAACTTAGTCCACTGTATGCCCAAGATGGATATCCACATGGCTGAAACATATTTATATGGGCATTGTTGACAAAGGCAGGGGAATAGACCTTGACTTTGGCCCTTTAACCCCTTCCCTCAATGGCCAATGATCAATATGTAAGTTACTGTTAGGCCACAATAAAATTAGTGCATCCTACGACAACCAGGAAAGTCTTGCTTGGTCACAGTCCATATCCCCAAGGTCCTATAGGTGGGAAATGGAGGGGTAAGTTAAGAAAAACAAAACAAAACAAAACAAAACAAAACAAAACAAAACAAAACAAGAAAGACCAGGCCAGTGCTCAGAGGTAGAGTCAAGCCTGGGTAAGAATGACTACTCCCAGCACCTCACGAGACTGACAGGGCTTTTGGCTGCTAGTCACATAGCCAGCCAAAACACAGGGACAGGAGATGAGGTTTCTCCTGGCCAGCTACCGGAAATTGAGATAAGGGACATCTTTCTTCCTTTTTCCTATAGATGGGTAACTCCCCAACCAGGGCCATTACTCCTTTGGAATGCATTATGATTCATTTTCTTTTGCCCAAAGGCTTGGTCCCAATGGAAATTGGAAGAGGAACCTGGCCTCGAGAGGGAAATATCAATGACAATATTATCCTAC
The DNA here is from genome assembly GCF_018350175.1 of Felis catus. Lineage (NCBI taxonomy): Eukaryota > Metazoa > Chordata > Mammalia > Carnivora > Felidae > Felis > Felis catus. The sequence continues at coordinate 111,484,148 of NC_058386.1, read as the reverse complement.
AATTGGACTCGTTTTGCAAATGCGAAGGGAAATGGCCTTGAAGGGGAGGAGCTCTTACAGCTGCCAATTGGGTATATTACAAACAAAACAGAAAAGGAGGCTTAAAAAAAAATCTGAGGCCTTAGTTGTGGCCTTAACGTACTATGTCAGACCAGACTACCCAAGGTCCTGGCACCAAGTGCCAGTTATATGGCCATTCAGAGCACTAAAATGAGAATGTCCTCAGAGGGGACAACCAAAATGAAAACCCCATGAGCCCTGCCTCTAATGTGGAGACAGTCACTGGAGATCTGAATGCCCTCGGGGACCTGTATCTGTGAGGGTTCGGATAACCAGTGTCCGTAGAAGGGACGAACTGGGGCCTGGGGCTCTTCACGGTGAATCCCCTAAACCAACTGTCTATCAGAAACCCAGAACCTCGGGTAACTAAATTCAGAAGGAAAACCGGTTGATTTCCTTCTTAACACCAGAGATATCTTTTCTGCCTTCCTTTCCACTCCACGCCAACTATACAAACAAGGCATGACGATTAGAAGCATCTCCGGAAAACTTCTAACTGTTTCTCTCGGCCCCTGGGGTGTGTATGGGGAAACCTAATTTTTTCCCATTCTTCCCTGATAACTGCCAGAGAGCCTTACTCCCTTGCTAGAAAGGGACATTATAACTGTATTAGAGACTATGGTGCTACTCACTCCAGGACAGATAAACCATTACGTGTGATTTTGAAAATTACCGGATATTGTAGGCTATAGATACCAGGGTTCAGGAAAATAGTTTGCTGCTGTATCAATTATTAAAGGAAACTCAATCCCATCTACTCTCCCCCCTCCAAAAAAAATGAATACATAAACTGGGGTCTGACTGATAGACACTTTCTCCAGCCCTTGGAATGGTTACAAACAAAGCAGGGAAATTACTATTACGAAGCTCACAGAACCAAAAGATCATTAAAACACAACATCAGCCCTTTCATTTAGAGAGGGACAAAACTTATCAAATGGCCCAAAGATGTTTACAGAAAAAAAAAATTGTCAAGGACAATTCTGCAAGTTGTATCAGCCTGTGAAGTATGTCTTAGAAACAATCCTTTTGGGGTGCCTGCATGGCTCAGTCGGTTGGGCGGCCGACTTCAGTTTGGGGCATGATTTCGAGGTCCGTGGGTTCGAGCCCCGCATCAGGCTCTGTGCTGACAACTCAGAGCCTGGAGCCCACTTCGGATTCTGTGTCTCCCTCTCTCTCTGTTCCTTCCCTGCTCACACTCTCTCTCTCTCTCTCTCTCTCTCTCTCTCTCAAAAATAAAGAAAGATTAAAAAAAAAAAAAGAAACAATCCTTTCAACCACAAACTTGCTGTCCCAGGCAATCAAGGAACTGGAAGCTGTCCAGAAAAGACTAACAATTAGGTTTCACTCCTATGCCACGGTCAAAGAAATTCCAACGTCTGTTGGTATGGGTTAATACTTTTAGTAATTGGGTAAAGGCCTTCCCCTACAAGACAGAAAAGACACAAAAAGTAATAAAAATTCTGCTTTATAAAATAATACCCAGGTTTGGCTTACCTATAAATTTAGAAAATAATGGTAAATGGCTGCCTTGATTCTTTCTCTCGTAGAACTCCTGGCTGTTGGGAAAGTTTTATACATCAAAATAAAACAAACTGTCTGCTTATACTCAGCAAAACAGTAAATAACACCTCACAAGCATTAGGGGCTTTAAAATTTTTTTAAATTAAATTAGGGCCACACTCTTGGAAATAGAGCCATCACTGATTATTTACTGCGCCTGCTTCTCCATCACTTGGGTTATGAGAGATCCCCTGACATGTTGTTTACAAAGTCAGGGTCTCTCCTAGATTATTTGGCAGGTTTGGAAAGTGTAGACATGGTCTGAAGATGCCATCTTGCTGGTCAGTATAACCAACTTCACTTTGTGTTTTTTTCTCTTGGTGTCTGCCAGTGTTTATGCCGCCTCCTGCCTGCCAGCCTTCCTGTAGAAGCACAGTGTGGGCCACTCAACCAACCCGTGGGTGACTGTAACTGCTGTAGCCCGACACTGTCCCTTGTCAGCTTGAAGAAGCCAGAGCGGTCATCGTCCCTGTTCCCTAACAGCAGTTACAACCCTGTTCCAGGGGAGAAATAAATAGGGATAGGGTTACATTAGGCAGGGAGAGATAAGGGACCTTCAGGGAGGCAGGCTGCAGCTCCAGGTGGGAGGCCGAAGAAGCAGATGGGGTTCTCCCCTTAGGAAATCCTTTATGGGCACCCTCCCCCCATTATCAAGGGCATGAGGGGGAAGATCTAAATGACATAGGCAGTCTAACCCTAAAACAACAGATGCGGGCCCTTGGCTTTATACCCTAACCACTTTACCCCACTGGGTCAGGGAGCGATTACCTGTGAATCCGACCACAGGCACTCACCCCTTTAAACTAGGAGATGCTGTATGGATAAAGGAGTGAAATGTCCAGCCCCTAAAACCCGTCTGGAGGGGCCCATTCACTGTCATCTTGTCCACCCCTACTGCAGTAAAGGCAGACGAAGCGCGTCCCTGGATTCACTCCGGCAGAGTGAAGGCAGCCTCTGGAAACCGGGAGTGCGTTCCTGATCCATCAACGCCGCGCAAGCTGACCATACGGAAGAAGTAATCTGCAACTCCAGAGGCTCTGGGAGACTGCAGCCCTGCCCTGGTCACTCTGGAAGCTGACTGATCCACGCACGGCAGAAGCTTGAGAAATCGGCGGTCCGGTGGAACAAACAGACTGTCCTTAATTTCTATATGTTTCCTTACTGTGATGCACTATCACTCCTTGTTCCTCACTGGTATGGTGATTCTTGCTCAACTCTTTGCCGTAGGATTCGTGGAGGCCCCCCTGGCCGGCTGGAAACGTGGTAAGAAGTTTCTGTTAACCCTCACCTTCCTCTTATGGCTAGGATACTTCGTTGGTACCAACGTGGGGAAACAATGGCCCTAAGAGCCTAGAAAATTAGATCCCCACAAACCTTAGAGTAAAACAAAATACCCCAGTCCTAATACTGGGGTCTGGCTTCTCAAAAGCTCAATTATTGGGAAAGGCTGTCTTTCCTGGTAGGGAAAAAGTTCATTGTCGTCTCTGTTAAAAATGTAACATGCCTAGGCCGAAGGTTTTATAACTCAGTTGCCCAGAAAATCCAATGGTGGGGGTCCCCAGATCCCCTTGAGCCAGATCCCAACCCCTTGTCTAACTTCTCTCATCTCCGAGAGACCTGGGACAATGTCAACACAGTCATCACATGGCAGGCCCTGGGTGGACTATGCTAGATATGTGGAAGGACAGCCTACATAAACCTCTAAGCCAAGATGATGCTCTTTGACCCTAAATAGAGGGGTCCGAGCATTAAAAGGGGGGACGTGGTAGGGTCCCCCCCCTAAGGAAAGAACAAAAACCTCAAGGCAACCTGGCTATACGTGTATGCCACAACGTCTCTCACGACCTTGTAACATGAGACCACCTAATCAGACTGCATGTTTGTGTGTTACCATATATGGGGGACCGAGCACTTCCCCTGGCTCACATGCGTGAAGTGTAACACACACATCCTGTGAGACGTCCCATTGTAAATTCCGGAAGATAACGGCTCTCCCAGGCCCGATGGCACTTGGAGTCCTCGGCGGCACAGCACACCGATCCTCCGTGAGAGTCGGGGCAGTGGCTGCCTCCCGAGCCTTCCATACCTTTATGACGCTAGGTGTCTCGTCAGGGTCTCCAGTCTGCTGTGTGGGGTAACACACAGGCCCTACTAGTTGCTCATTCAAATGTATTAAGGCCTGGGACAGTACCTGAGTCCACCAGACCAAGGTGGTTTTACCTGTCGGCAGTTTAATCTGCTGCTTTAATATCCCAGTCTTCATCTTGACCAAACTGCTGCCCACGGGCCACAGGGCAGCTAGAAACTCCATCCCAGGTCACGGTCCTTTGCCTAGTCTTGCATATCATGACCCTTAAAATGTGACCCCGGTCACTGTTTGACAAGGGCATCCGTACTCAGTCCTCGGCCTCTGCGATCCCCTAATCATGGTGGCCCGGTTTGCCCTACTGGGTAAGGCTTGCATTAGGCCAGATGTTTGATCACGCAACGCACGGCCACTGTTGATCCCTCACTGGGAGGGAGGGGGCCCATGAAGTCAACTTGCCAACCCCTCACCAGTTGGGAACTCGGGTGGAGGGCCCCAGATGCCTTTGGCAGTAGCCCTGGGTTTTGTTTAGAATACACAAGACATGCTGTTGCTGCCTTAACCTGGTCGCTGTATTTTCAAGCCCCCCCTTCCCATGCCCGAAATCTGGGAAGGGTCAGTTGCTAGGGCTCAGCTCGTGCTAGGGCATCAGCTTCCTGATTGCCAGCGGTGTCAGTGCCTTAAGAGCCAGAAAGTGGAAAACAGGAAAGACTGCCTCAGGCTCCTGCAGGCATCCCAGATGTCTGTCCACATACCCTGACCCCAGAAGGGCTTATTCATGATCGCCCACCCTAGCTTCCCATTGGCCATGCCTGGGGTTCATCCCTGGGGATCGGGCCAACTGTCAGCACAAAGGGTTCTGGGCCCTCAGTCAAGAATGCCATGACCCTGTATCCCACGGCCACACTAACCACACGTGGATGCCTGCCTGGGCTGGGTGGGCAGCTACGTCAGTGAGCTCAGCGGGCCTATGAGCTCTCGTCAAGCGTTTACCAACTGGGATTCCGCGACCCGGGCTGTGCTGCTGAGTTTGATTTCCTTGGTATCAGGGGTCAGAGAGCACAGGGCACACATCCGTGTCCTCATGCATCACCAGCGTCTCCTCCTCCTCGCTCCCTGCACTTTCCCAGGGGGCTTCCCTCTCAGCGGTCTGTCAGCTTTGTCCCAGTCTTCGGACCAGAATCCGCGGACGGCCCGTGCCTCCTAACTTTGCAAAACTGTGCCTAAACTCTCCAACAGGCCGTCCTGCTGTCCTGCCTTGTCTGCCGCCCCCAGGCCTCGGAGCAGTGCATCCGGGCAAGTCCTTCTCTACCCTCCGCTCTTCTGTCTCCCTTGTATCCAGGCTGTATGGAGCCTGTCGCCAGGCACGGGTGACCACCGATATGCCCACAGCAGAGGCTAGCCTGCCACGCGGCTGTGGCGTATGTCCCTGTCATGGTGACCTGGTGCTGCTTCCCCCACGAGGACATCAGCCTGGCCGGTGCGGTCGGGGTGTCCCCATCCCCACGGGGGGGTCCCCAAGCACCTGATGGACGTTCACACCTCCCCACACAGAGGTCGATGGCCAACCCTGGGCTTCCCCAAGGATGCCTCCTTCTCCAGACCCATTTCTCTGGTCTCCTGGCCGGCTGGCCCCTTGTGAGCTCCTTCCAGAGCTTCTGGGTGAACTCAGACACTGGCCCCTTAAAGGGAGGACAAGGAGAGACCGGGAAGAGACAGGCCACTCCACGTGGGTCGTGGCAGGTTTAAGAAGCAAGGGATTACATACCAGGAGGCCCTATGACTGGATCTGTCCTGCCTTCGGAACCTTTACAGTTCCTATGGACGCCTTCAGGGATTTCACCCGGACAACAATGGCCAGATGGGCGGACCCCTGCTTGCCCTCAGGCTGTGACCTTGCAAAAGCTCCTAAGGTACAGGGAACTTACATTTCAAGCACAAGGGAGGGGGTGAGGGGGTGAGGGGGTGAGGGGCCTCCAATGGCCCAGGGCCAGCTTCAGGTCAACAGGAGGTCACGTTCTCTTAGGAATGCCTTCAACAAAGGCATAATTCTGGCAAAGACTAGGGACAAGGTAAGGCAGGGAAATGTAGGGGTCAAGAGGAATCAGCAAGCATAAGATTGCCTGGATGGGGGTGGGGGGTCGGGGGGTGGCCTGGCAGGACAGGGGCCTTACCCGGGTCCCTCCCATCAGCCTACAGTATCATCCATTCATCAAAATCCCTTTACTTGAGAGAGGACCGTCTTGTGAAAGCAACCAGGTGAGGAAGGGGCTGGTCCACGTTAAAAGTGGCCAGAACGAGAACTGAGAGTCACTGGAATCCGTGGCCGGAGGCCCCAACGTGCCTGTTCCACCAGGGTCACAAGGAACCTAGGAAACAGGAGTCCCGGGAAAGCATGGCCGTCAGCTTGTTAACTATTTCCCGCACCCCGCAATTGATAGGCTTGTTTATCTGAGCGAATCTTGTGAAGGTGCTGAGTGTGAACCCGTCTCTCTGAGATCTCTCATTCCCGGGACACTCCCTTAGCGACATTGTAACTGCAAAATTGTTACTCCATTTCACTTTAAATGCTAAGCTGTAATGGCAATTGAACCCGAAATGTTAAAGGTCACTGAAGACCGGGGCCTAGATTAATGCGACCCTGTGAGGGGTGAGCAGCGCTGGGGCCCACTGAGTCCTCACAGCTGAGTCCCCCACCCAGGGGCCGCCCCCTCCAGGTGCTCAGGGTTCCCGCCTGGCCTCCTCCATGGTGTCCACCCGCACAAGTGCAGAAGGGAGCCCTTCTTCCTCTCGGGGCTGCTCTGCAGTCTCTCACTTGTCACAGCAGAGTGGGGGCCCCCTGGGGGGACGCACTAAACAGAATCTTCACACGAAGCGCAAACTGTACTAAGAGCCCTGCCTTGTTCCGAGAGGACTCCAGGCTGTGGTAATGCTGAATGTGCAAACTGCTTGTGGCCAAGTGGCAATTTCGGGTGATTTCCACCTGCACCCTGTGTTTTCTCTTTGACTTGCCGCTGTGAACGCTGTTTTGCAAAGGTTGCTTTCAGGCGCAGGAGCACAGAACTCCCCCGTTTGGGCTAACGTGAGACAAGGAGCCAACAGCTAAGTGGAGATTAGCATCAAGTGAGGCCAAGTCCTATATTAATAGTATGACCAAAGTCCTGGCCTCTTCCCCACGTTCTCTTCTGCTTTCTGGAAGCCATTTTCATCCCCGTTCCGGCTCCTCCTCATGATCGCAAAGTGGCTGTCAGGGCTCCGCAGTTGCGTGCTACTTAAGTCCCGTTTCCTGGGAGAATACGGTGGCATCTCGCCTGGCGTTCCCAGGAGGGGTCCTAGGCTTTGCTTGATGGAATCCTTTCATGCGCCTGTCCACCTGCACCAGTTAGTTTGCTCAATGGGGCCTCAATCAGAATGTGCCAATTTGCTCGCTTCAGGCTCCAAATAGCAAATGTATAGATTGAAAGATACCATGAGACTTGATCGTGGCCTCACAACGAAACCTGTGTTCAATAATCAGGATATTGTTTCTCTCAGGGCGTCTGGGTGGCTCAGTCAGTTAAGCAGCTGACAGTTGATTTTGGCTCAGGTCATGATCTCACAGTTTGTGAGTTCAAGCCCTGCATCTGGCTCGCTGCCATGAGCACGGGGCCCACACCGAACCCGCTTCAGATCTTCTGTCCCTCTCTCTCGCTGCACCTCCCCTGCTCGTGCTCTCTCTCATAAAAGTGAATGAACATTTACTTAAAAAATATAAGCAGAAACCTGCTGCACATCCAAGGGCACAATTACATGGGACCCTGATTTTTGTTCATCCCACATGATCTACTTGTCATGTATTCGCTCTTTCCTGAATCATCAGGGTAGTTGTCATGGAAGGAGGGCAGGGAGATTAGCACCTGGGGTTAATTTCACCCCCCCCCCCATCAAAGCTCCTAAAACCATTATCTGGCTCCAGCGTCCCTGCTGGTTGTCTGTCCCCAATCAGTAAGAGTTGGCTTTGCCACTTACTGAGAGAGCTGCCTCAGCTGTCCCCTCACCTGCCTTGGCCTGAATTTCCTCATAACAGCAGGGGTGAATAATCTCCACCACATGGATCCTAAGGAGGCGTGGAAGAAGTCAGATGTTCTCAGGGCGTTGAGTGCCTGGACCCAGTGGCACCCAGAAATTTGTGGATTCATGATGAGGGTGATGACGAGGGGCAGCTGGGCTCCTTAGTGCTGGTGACCGCTACACGGAGACACACTCTGGGGAACCCAAAACACAAGGGAGACACTCTAAACGTGCAGAGAGCTAGGCCACAGGTCAGCATGCTCTTGGGGGGCAGGAACACCGTCCCAAGTGAGATGTCCGCTTTAGCTCAGCAGACTCTCCGCTGTCAATGTGAACTGGATTTCTGAGTCAGTCCCCTTGAAGGGACGTTGTTGTTCTAGGCGCAGGCTCTCAGAAGTTGGGCCATCCGTATCCCTTGACCCGCTCCGTGTTGCAGAAACTCCAAGTGTCTGCCTAGGGGCACTCAGCCTTCTGTGCTGGTCTCTTGAACCGGGGAGGCCTCAAGCTGTACTTGAAGATGAAAGGGGGGACTTGCCTTGGACTTCTTGAAGTTTAATAAAGGGAAACTTCACTACGTTGGAGCCAAGAGACCAGAAGGGGGAGCTCTCGCTCCCTACCATCCGGGGCCAATAGTGAATCCAACAAGAAGACAGGTACCTGGCAAAGCAACAGTTTCAGCCACTGTGTTACCATCCCAGCAGGAGGCAGAAAGATCTTCCTCCGCCCCCAGCAACAGCCCAGCCAATGAGAGATCGTCACAGCTCAGCCAATGAGAGACCTTCACAGCTGGGAACTGTGACTTTACTGCTGGGGACTCGCTGTTTACCGCTGTCCCCTCTCCTCTATAAGAGAGCCGGCCTCTGCTTTGTTCTCTGAATTCGCCTGTGGTTTGGCTGGAGCTTGCTTGGCCCGGATGGCAGTTCTGGGCTATTCCCAAATACGTGCATTTTGCTGGCGAAATAACTGACGGTTTTCTTTTGAAGGTTAGCAACTTCTTCACCCGGCGAGGCAAAGTCCGCACGCTCTTTGGACTTTACGTCTCAATTTAGTAAGGAATGGAGTTTCCCTTTTGTGAGGTCCGGGCCCAGAGCTGCACGGCTCTCAAGAGCGCACGCAGTGGAGGGAGGGACGCCCGGGTTGAACTCTGGCTTCAGCTCCCAACCAGCTGTCTGACCTTGAGCAAGGACGTGCTCCCTGGGGGCTCAGGTTCCTCGGGTGTTGAGGGGAAATCGCAGCCCCTGCCTCACGAGGTAGCTGTGGGGGTGAGGTGAGCGGGATGGGCAGAAGCCCCAGCCCATCCTGGCACGATGTAAGTGCTCTGCAAACGTGCTGCTCGGGGTTGGTGCTGCCTATGGGAGACAGTCGTGGCCCAGAACCCAGGAGAGGCTCCCAGCTCCGGGGCAGAGAGCAGTGCACGGTGGGTCATTCACTGATGGGCAGGGATCTCCTTTGGGGCACACACAGAGAGCAGACTCCCCTACGGGCCCGGCACTGGCTGAGGGACACCAGCTTAGGCCTGTGTGACAGGACAGGTGTCCCTGGGAGTCCTCAGCGCTGAAGGGCTGAGGCCGAGGCTGAGGCAGGTGAGAGCTAGGCCCTCCCTCCCCTGGGAGCTCCCATCAGGGAGGGAGAGTGAGCAGAGAATGTTCCAGATCCAGGGTCAGATGACAATTAGGGACCAGTGGGAGACTGTGGGCCAGGGGCAGCCAGAGGCTGTGGAGTCCAGGGGCAGCATCGGAGGCGTGGAAAGAACTTGGCTTCAAGGGAGACCCGGCTCCCAGTGGTTCCTCCAGGGACCCCCTCGTTTGCTCCTGAACGGGGGCTCCGAACCCAGAGTCTTTGATTCCGCATCCCCTTTGGTGAACTGAGGCTCCTGACACCATCCACCTCCCATACTTGTTGTGACGATTAAAAATAACTCATTCAATGTTTGTCAGAAACCATTTTAGCACCATCCGCTTCACTAGGTGTGAAAGAACCGTGAACTAGACCCTCTTCTCACGGATCCTCCGTTCCAGGTGGGAGATAAAGACACTAGAGAAGCAGAAAAGCTGTCAGGTAAGATTAGTGCAGTGCGGAAAAAAAAGGTGAAATCATAGATGTGAAGTGAGTATTGTGGAGCGTGTCTGATTGTGAACAACAGTCTGTGACAAATATCCTTTCCTACCATGATAAGGGGCACAAAAGAGCAGTGGGACTTGGTGGCTCCGGTGGTACCCTACTCCTCATTGTTATGCTATTTTGAGCCATTTCGCAAGTAACCTGAAAGCCTGCTAGTTTTGAGTGGGGCCTGGTTCATGAGAAAGTCCTCTGCCCCTGCACCTATGGCCTCAGGGGAGTTTCTTATGAACAGGTGGCTGGAGAACAGAAGCAAACCCCCTCAGGGGCGCCTGGGTGGCTCAGTTGGTTAAGGGTCTGACTCCGGCTCAGGTCATGGGATCGTAGTTCGTGAGTTCGAGCCCCACGTCGGGCTCCGTGCTGACGGCTCAGAGCCTGGAGCCTGCTTGGGATTCCGTGTCTCCCTCTCTCTGCTTCTCTCTCTCTCTCTCTCTCAAAAATAAACATTAAAAAACATTTAAAAAGCAACCCACCTCAGCCCTGGCTTACCCTCATTCCCTCACAGCAGGCATGCAACACAGTATTGATTCTATTTTGGCACATGACAAATCATCACAAGTGAGGCAGCTGAAAACACCATGCATTGATCGCCTCACTATTCTGCACATCAGAAAAACCCAGAAGGCTCATCTAGTATCTGCTGAATGACTCACAAGGCCAAGTGAAAGCATCAGCTAGGCCGGTGCTTACCTAGAAGCTCTGGGATCCTCCTCTTTGACTCATTCAGACCTAACCCTTGAAGGGTGGAGAACGAGGTCCCCGTTTCCTGGCAGCTGCCAACGAGGGGCTGCCTTCCCAGCCACCCCCATGCCCTCTCAGGGGCGCCGCTTTCTCCTCATAGTGGTCACTGCGTGTTGTGTGCATCTTGTGCTCTGAGGCTCTCTGACTTCCTCTTCCCTTCCTCGGTAGGGAAAAGCTTTGAAAGGACTCCCTGAGTGGGTCAGGCCCGCCCGCATTCTTTCTGTATCTCAGGATCAACTGACTTGGGATCTTAATTACATCAGCAAAATGCCACCAGAACGGCACTCGTGCATTGTACTCGTATGTTCGATACGAGAAACGGGAATACGGGAGGCCATGATGAGAATCTTGCTGTCTTTGTCTGCTCGCGCGACTATAATAAAGTACCATAGCCTGGGTGGCTTCAACCACAGAAGTCTATTTCTCACTGTCTGGGAGGCTGGGAAGTCCAAGATTAAGGTGCTGGCGGATTCAGTGTCAGGTGAGGGCTCTCTTTCTAGCTTGCAGGTTGCTGCTGCCATCGTCTGAATGGGTGTGTCCGTGCCCCCAATGCATACGTTGAAATCCTGATCCTCAGTGTGATGGTACTTTGAGGTGTGGGCCTTTGGCAGATCTTCATGAATAGGCTGTGTGCCCTTGTAAAAGGGGCCCCGGAGAGTTCCCCCATCCCCTCAGCCACGCGAGAACATGACGAGAAGACAGCTGTCTGTGAACCAGGAAGCAGGTTCTCCCCGTACACGGAATCTGCCAGTGCCCTGATGAGGGCCTTCCCAGCCTCCAGAACTCCAAGAAATTCATTTCTGTTTTTTCAAGTCACCCAGTCTATGGTGTTTTGGTAGAGCTGCCCTAATAGACTAAGACAGCTGCCTTGTCGCTGTGTCCTCACAGGGTGGAGGGCGAGAGCAAGATTTCTGTTTTCTTCTTATAAGGGCACTAATCCCATCGTGGCTGTTCCACCTTCATGACCTCTCCCAAACCTAATTACCTCCCAAGGGGCCCACGTCCAAACACCATCACACTGGGGGTTAGGGCTTCAACACATGAATGTGGAGGGGGAGACACAGACATTTAGTGCATAGCACTTGCCTACCACACAAGCCAAAAGTGGACAGCTGCCGTACTACGGTCCCACCTGGGACAGCCCTGAAGGACAGTGAAGGGTAAGCCTCCCAAAGGGAAGATTTTGAGCAGAGGTACAAGTGTATGGCCATGCACAGGCTGTGTTCGAGTCATTGGCTGAATGGTTGGGGACTTTGAGGATACGTGGTTGAAAATGTGGGACAAGGAGGTCTGGAGAGGATGTATGTGGATATACACCCACCCAGACAGACATCCGATGTGAAGATACGTGTGTCTCATGAGGGTGATCAGCGAAGAATAACCTTACCGGTGCAGAAGTTTAGTGACCTAATGAATAAAGTATCCATTGTGTAGATCTCAATCAGCCTCTTCGACCACACTTGCATCCTCCCCAGTGGGCTCAAATGTAAAGTCGCCAATGTGGCAGGGGTGGAGATTATGCTAAAAGTAATAACTTCTTTTTTTAATTTAAAAAAATTTTAATTTCTTTAAATGTTTGTTTATTTTTGAGAGAGAGAGAGAGAGAGAGCTTGAGCAGGGGAGGGGCAGAGAGAGAGGGAGACACAGAATCCGAAGCAGGCTCCAGGCTCTGAGCCATCAGCACAGAGCCTGATGTGGGGCTTGAACTCACGAGTGGTGAGATCATGACCTGAGCCACAGTGGGATGCTTAACTGACTAAGCCACCCAGGCGCCCCTAGAAGTAATAACTTCCAATACGCAGTATTTGCTGTATACAAGCATCTGACATCATTTGTTTTTCCCTCCTGTAGTCAGGATTCACAGGCGTTGAAATCAAAGGGTGGAAATGGCAGTACCCTCCTGTCACTTTATCACTAAAACCTCCCCATGCCTCTTGCTTTAGGCTTTTCTGAACCAGAGGTCTTCATCCCAAAGGGAGAAAAGCTTTCACTGAGGAACACAGTCGTGATTCCATGGAGAGGGAATTGAGACTGCTAGCTGGCCATTTTGGTTCCCTCAGCCCTCTCCATCAAAAGCCAAAGAAGGGGGGCCCATACTGGCTGGGGTGATGAAAGCAGACAATCAAAGCGAATGGGTTCCTGCTACCCAAGGAGCTAAGAAAGAGTATGTCCAGTACGTCCAAAGAGCTTACTGCTCGTGTGATTCGATTGTGGAAAATTGGCAACAACCCATTTAAGGCAGGACATCTTAGGGGCCCAGATGCTTCAGCAATTAAGTTTTGAGTCATGCTACGAGGCAAAGAACCCTGACCATGACCTGAGATGCTACCTCAGGGGGAAGGGAATGAGAAGTGGGTAGTGAAAGAAAGCAGGTTTAAATACCAGCTACAACCATGGGACCTGCTGCAGAAACCGGCACTGTAATAATATTCAGCTTCATGAGTTAATACATCGCTCTCCCCAGGTAAGAAAACAAAGAAACAAACAACAAACTATGCTTTCATAAGAAATTCTTAGGGCCATAGCCCAGCTTTTATTGATGGAGAACCATAAAATTAAAAGACTCCATTCCTTTTTATCTTAGCTTCTAGAAGGGAATTTTCTTGACTACAACATTTTGGGGCGCTTCAACACTACCCTATTCCATCTTAAAACATAGGAAATTCGCCTTTGCTTCTCAGTGGTCTTTGCAAGAACCCAATTCTCTGCTTTTCTGGTGATTAACGTTCTTGAGATGGCAGCGGGATTCCAGGTTTTCTAGTACCTTCTCAAGCTGCTGAATCAAGACTGCTCTTTTAAACCTGAAAATAAAGACAAATTTAAGGAACCAGAAGATACCTAAAGCATCTATAATGTGCTAGTCATAGTAGTGGATACAAAATAGAGCCTACAATCTCCATGGGAATAGAAAATGCATCCTCTTGGGAACATGTAGTCTAGCAAAATACCAAGAGTGTCATCAATTGAGGGCCCATACCCTCCCCTGCCCAGACTATGATGGCCAGGGCTTGGTTTTGACCCCTGTTCAGCATTGGGCACAACTGCTTTAAAAAAAATGAGGAGTTCTTAAAAAAAAAAAAATGGAGAGTTCTTTTTTCCACCTACCTTGCAGCTTCCTTGACGGTAAATTCAACAAATTGTTTTTTGACTACAAGAGGCCCTTGAACTTCTTCAAACAAGGTGAAAATCCTTTCATACCCTGAAAATGATTTTTAAAATTCAGTATTTTTAAAAACACAAAGATGGCTTAGAACTCATTCTTCGTGCATCCACTGCCTCAGCAATCATCCCTCATGGGCTAAAGGGCTGCATAGTGTTCGTGTTTTGAATGCTTACTAAGGAAACTATTGTAAACACCAAGCAAGCCAAACAGACAATTTTAAGAGGTGTATCAGGAATTTCGAGACCAGTTAAAGAGAAACCATCCTAAATTCTGTAAAAACCCAATTCAGCCAAAGGATGAGTCCAAGAGGTGGGTTGGATCTATTCTAAATCATAGAACGAGACTTCCCATGGTTTTATTAAGAGCCATCCTGTCACTACTTACTTCGTCCAAACTTCCGAACTTCCTTCATTAATTGATGTTTTATATCACTATTAATTTTCTGTGCCAGAGCAGCACTCATTGGCACTTCCTTTGGCACAACTCCTGTCGAAGGCACCGCTGGGACTTTTGGGTCACCTACGGAGACACTGCTGTTTTTGGCTCCTCCTCCAGGTGAATTACTACCAGGTTTGTGAGACAGGCCGTCTTTAGCGAAGTCATCAGAGAGCGAATCCTGTTGGTTGAGTGGAATACCATTTCCTGCCACATTCGTAACTGCTGGTGCAGCAGCATTTGGCAAGAAGCCATCAGGTGGGGTTGGATTATTTTTCATCTTCTTGTCACGGACTTTGTGAGTGACAGTGGCTCCTGAAAACCAAATTAAGAGATTGAGCTGTGAGGCAGGTGCATTTCATCACCCCCAGGGGTACATCCCCGGGCTCTGCACTTTTGAGAACATTGTTTGTTTCTTAAAGCGGAAGTAGATACCAAGTGGAAATATCAGATCCCACGAGTAGGTCTCCATAAAGATCATACCATAAGCCACTTTTTCTCTCTTGGCACTAGGAATACATACAGAAATGCAGTTTGACAGTACAACTAACAAACACCCACAGAGCTCTGACACTCGTGATTTAATGCCTCCTCGATGCCCTTTACAAGGTGGAAAGCAGACTATCTGTCTTACTTGATGCCAAGATATCTGATATTGGCACTCCATCACCAAGAATCCCAGTCCGTATATGATCCTCCCCATTTGTCTTTTCTGTCTCAGAAAGGTGAATTTCCTTTTGTTCCAAGTCTGACACCCCTGCTTCATATACTCAGCCCCCTCTGTGCCAGACACTGCCGAGTGCTGGGCGATCGGCATCGAGACAATCCCTGCCCTTATGGAACTTAGATCCTCGTGGGGAGGTCAGGTGGTTCAAGTAAAAAGGGGAAAGGAAATAATAAAGTGTGAATTCGCGTTGGGAAGGAAGACATTGGGGATGTGACAGAGAGTAGGAGAGGGAGCCTCCAGGACCCTGTGGTCGGGCAGGGCCCTCTGAGGAGGTGACCCCTGGGCAGAGTCTGGAACAGGAGACAGGGCGGCCTGTGCATGTGAGGAGGACTTCTGGCTGCCCTGAGGGCCGGTGCAGGGCCCCTAGGAGGGGACGAGCCGGGGCCGTGGAGCAAAGAACTGAGGCAGAGAGAACAAGGAGGACACCCAGAGGACGCGTGCAGGAGAGGAGGGCAGGCCCGGGTCCTGCAGAGCGTGTAGACCAGCGTCAGGAGCTCCGATTCTGTTCTGAGTGCTCGGGGGAGTTGACGGTGGGTTTCACGATGGACGTGGCAGGATCGGATTTCCGTGCGCACGGGGTCAGTCGGGCTGCAGGGCAGTGATGGGTCAGGAGGGTCAAGTGGGAGAGCAGGGAAATCAGATGAGAAGTTGTTGTAGGAGCTTGGGGACAGACGGTGGCAGCACAGACTAGAGGGATAGAGACCAAGGGTGATCCAGGCAAGGGTGATACAAAGGGTGATACTGGGAGTTAAGCTGCCTGTACTTGTTAAGGGGTGGAGGTGAGAGAAGAACAGAATAACAAGAGGAGTCATGAGTGAATCTAAGTGTTTTGTCCTGAACCCCTGGAGAAATAATAGTGCCAGGTGTGTGCAGGCTGTCAGGCTATCGCTCACAAGTGTCACAGATGTGGTCAATCTGTCCTGATTCTGGTTCAGTGACCCCAGGTTGGTAGCTTGAACTAGTCTATGGTGGGGCTATTTACACTATGGATATCTGCAAATCTAAGTATTGGAGCTTCTAGGCCTTCCGTGGCTCCCATAACGCTGGACAGCAGGTTGTTACACCTTTATAAATATTACACGAATGGGGTGCCTGGGTGGCTCAGTCGGTTCACCTTCTGACTTCGGCTCAGGTCATGATCTCATGGTTTGTGAGTTCAAGCCCTGCGTCTCACTCAGAGCCTGGGGCCCGCTTTGGATTCTGTGTTTCCCTCTCTCTCTCTCTGCCCCTCCCCCCACTTACGCTCTGTGTGCGTGTGTCTCTCTCTCAAACATAAATAAACATTAAAAATTTTTCTAAATTATTAAATAAATAAATAAATAAATAAATAAGTAAATGTTAAACCAATGGATGGTATTATTTGCTGAGATAGAGAAGGCTGAAAGTAGAGCATTTTTGGAGAGGAAGAAGGTCAGAAGTTCAGGCAGAACCAATTGTATTTTAGGTATGTAGTAGACGCTGATTGGAGGGGTCATGTAAGCTGTCGTATTTGAGTCTGAAGTTCAGGAGCAAGTTGTAGTCTAGAGGTATAAAGGTGAGAGTTCTTGCAGTATGAATAATATTGAAAGTTCTAAGACTGTGTGGAATCGCCTAAGGGGAGAGCGGGTTGAAGAGACAAGGGCCCAAGATCCAGCTTTGGGCCCCTGCAGAATTACAGGTGGGAAAGAAGAGGAAAAAATCAGAAAAGGGAGAAGGAAAAGGGGTCACTAGCCAGGGGATAAGGAATCCAGGAGAACGTGGTGTCTGGGAACCAAGTAGGTTTCCATGGAGCCCAGAGTGAACAAATACATCACATGCTTCTGAGAAATGAATGTCAAAGTGTAGCAGCCACTGGTGAAATTGATGCTAACAGCTTCACTAGACTATGGTAAGAAGCAGCCAGACTGTACTGGGTTAGAGCAGGAACACAACGTGAAGACAAGGAGAATATGAGCAGATCCATCCTGGTGGTGAGCCCATCATCTTTTTGTGTGTCCGGAACCTGCTTATTCTACAGCTTTTTAAAAAATGTTTATGTATTTGAGAGAGAGAAAGAGAGGGAGAGGATCCAAAGTGGGCTCTGCTTTCAGTTGACAGCTGAAACCCCGGTGTGGGGCTCAAACTCGCAAACCGTGAGATCGTGACCCAAGCCAAAGTCAGACGCTTAACCAAATGAGCCACCCAGGTGCCCTGGGAACCTGCTTGTTCTAACTCTTACACTGCCCAAATGGTTGGACCCAACGTACAGACCTGCCCCTCCGCTTGCAAACATGTTCGTACCTGTCCATCCCTCAAGGACATAACTATATATTTCCTTTGACCTGGCTGAGCCCTAGAGATGGGGTTCCCCTCTCTTTCCTGTTCGCTTAACCTTGGTGACGTACTTGGCCTTCTCTTAGATGATGGGCAGCTGCTGGGCTTCCTGGGACGTTTCATTTTTTTGTTGTTGCCCTGCTTCAACCTGATATCCTTTGTCATTCTTTATTTGCTGAAAAACATCAGTGAACACATTCCATTAAAGACAAAATCCAATCATCGCAAAATTGCACTCTTCATATGCACAGCCAGCCATGCGTTTATATTATTAATATAAGTTTTAATCATGGTCCAAAGATTTATATTCACTTAGCCCGCACCATGTTTTCAGAAAATGCGATCCGATTTTAGTATAACCTAAGTGAAATAAGGAGAAGGTAAAATACAAGGTGTTTGTACAAAACCAAACGTGGGACAACCACGTTTGCTAAGATTGCTGGAGAATGAGTGGCTTTCATCAATCAAGTTATCTCTCTGGAGATAACAGTTATCTCTTTGGAGAGGTACACACCATTTTGCTTCAGCTTTTGTTGGGGAAAAAAGAAAACACGTTTTTTGTCCTTTTGTGCTTTAACTCTATTAACAAATACTGATTAACACTTTATTAAATGATACATGGAGACGGTAAAAGGTAGAATAGATTGAACGTGTAAATCTCCCCACCTCTAACCTTATCGAGATTTAAATATGTCATCCTTGGAGCTGGGTGGGTATAGGGAGTTCTTTTCAGTGTTGGTGGGTAAAACAGGAAGTCAAGGGTGTAATAGGTTAGCTAAAAGCTGTTTTCATCAAAGGATAACTGCCTTGTCTGAATACAGTTGTGCTAAAAAAAATATTTTCCCAGCACGTTTGCGCTTCCCATAAGAGAGGAATCCAGAATGGTGAAAACATTTTCATTGAGCATTTAGTCTCCAATAGGTACTGTTCTAAATGCTCTACACTAACTCAATCCTCCACCAAGCCCTCTGACTTAGGTGTGATTATTATCTCTCTTGTGAAAAATGAGGAAACCAAGGCACAGGAAATTAAGAAAAACTCCAGTTAACTGAGGAGTTTGGGGTGAGGTGGCTAACTTTAAGTCTTGTGTTGTTACCGAAGAATTTGTTGCATGTTCTGTGCCTTTATGTCAATGATCTCTCCAATGAGAGCAGCTATGATCCTCTTTGCCCGCGTGCTTCAATAGTCAAGTCAGTATGTCTCTCTCATGCACACTATACACATCTCCCATTAAGATGTCCATAGGACAATCCAACTATGGCAACATCAGCTAGTACTTCAATTTCAAGAGGAACACTTATTTTCTAGATAGAGCACTAATGACTTGAAAAATGGAAACAGAGAAAGTAAACTGTGATCTCAATAGGAAGGGAGTTACTGGGGGGTGGGGTGGGAACAAATATAGACTCTGGAGCCAGAAAGATGTGGATTCAAATCCTGGCTCTATCTTTTGTCAACTGTGTCATTCAGAGCAACACATTTGACCACTGTTAGCCTTGATTTCTTATTATGAAAGGGGGGATAGTAATACTCATCTACAAAACGGTGGTAAGTATTAAATGGGATCATTTAAAACACCAGCTTCTACTCCAATAAATGGCAACCACTCTTTCTGTTCAACTAACACACTCTTGGATCAGGAGGCTCCTACTTTCTGTTCACATGAGATTCCTTGTATCATACTTTGTCCCTTAAATAAATAGAAGTAGAGCACATGACTTACATTCATCGTTTGAAGAAGAAAATAATTATACAAAGAATACCACAATTTAGGCAGAAATAGTCATAGTTATCTTACCTTATTATCATCTTGAAGCAGATAGCTGAGAGTATAAAGTCTTTTAGGTTGTTCTGGATTAGTCTTTTGAGATGGAGAAGCTGTTGTCTTCAGATCCTTCTCATAGTTAGCTATTTGTTTGGGTAGAGCACTCCAATGGGAAAGTGGATAATCAGTGGAAAAGACTTTGATGCTATACAGCTTAAATGTACTATCCATTAGGGAGGGCATGGCCACTGTTGGCGATGTGCCCCATGGCAACAAACAGAGTTTAGAATCTCATATCTACAATCTCTATTATATTTTAGAATCTAGAATCATCACCCCTCAGCTAAGTCATTATTCAGTCCACCATCACTACTGCCTATAGGCTCACCACTAGGTCCAGAACAATTCCCTTTTGCTTCAAGCTAGGTTTAAGAGTGGGCTGACGTCCCTTATACCAGGATCCCAACTAAAGGACCATACTTGTTCTCCTTTTGGAAGAACCTAAGCTCCATGGAATTCTTTCACACTTAGTCCATAGAACCTTGAGTACTGGGCCTTACCCTCTTTGGATGATTTGATTAAACCTACGTTCTTCTCAGAAAGACCCCTTACAAACAAAACTCGATGTATAATTTCAAGGGTGTGCCCAGCCTAAGATCTGATAAACTTAATGGACGGATGATCCCACTGAAAATCAACAAATGGGGCAAAGAAGCTATATAGACTGACACAAATTATCCTGCGTACTATCAGTTAAATTATTTTCATGTAAATAAGGAATTCTCTGCTGAACTCATAACTGTAGGCAGTGTGATATGGTATTAGAGTGTGCAGTCTCTGGAATCTTATAGATCCACATTCTGCCACTTTTCAATTGGCTAAACCTGGCAGAACCAGTTAAATTCTGATTCAAAATTTCTATTACCATAAAATAAGCGTAAAACAGTATCTACCTAATTGGGCTGCTTTAAGGATTACAAGAGATAAAGCATGAAGAGGATAGTGTATGTGATGCTTAACACACATCTCCCCTTATGCTTGAGAAAAATAAACGTGGACTGGGTAGATGTAGGGATTCAGTGAAAAAGGGTATTCTAAATATTAAAGTATTACAAAGTAACCTACTCATGCAATAAACATGCAAGCTAAACTTGATATTTTGATAATCCACAAATGTCCTAAACAAAATCTTGTCTGTCTTTAGCGGATCAATCACCTTCTAGTTAAGTACTAGACTTAGTACATGACTACCACATGCAACATCATAAACATTTCCAGATTTCAAAACTTGCTACAAAGCTACAATAGTTAAGACCATGTGGTACCGACGTAAGAATTGACATAGAGGCCAAAGGAACAAACCTGAGGGTCCAGAAATAAATCCTTAATCTATGATCCATTGAAATTCGACAAGGGTGCCAAGACTATTCAATGGGAAATGAAGTCTTTTCAACAAATGTTGCCAGGAGAACTGGACATCCATAAATAAAGGATGAAGTCAGACCCCTTCCTCACACCATAAACAAAAATGACCCAAAGTGGACCACAGACCTAAATGTAAGCAAATAGTAAGTGCCAACCACAAAAGAGCTTTGTTAGCAGGAAAAAAAACCAACAAGAGCATTCACTCATGTTTTAATTCATTGTCAAAAATCTAAATTAAAAAATTAAAAATAAAGAAGGAGAAAATAAGCATAAAGAAATACAAAGGGGGCTCCTGGGTGGCTCAGTCGGTTAAGTGCTGATTCTCGATCTCGGCTCAGGTCATGATCTCACAGTTTGTGAGTTCGAGCCCTGCGTTGGGTTCTGTGCTGACAGCGTGGAGCCTACTTGGGTTTCTCCTTCTGGTTCTCTACCCCTCCCCCACTCTCTCTCACTCTCAAAATAAATAAACTTAAAAAAAGAAATACAAAGTAAAAGCACAAATTAACTTGCTAAATACAGTCCAAATATTATCTGTAATTATAATAAATATAAATAGACTACACTTGCCAGTAAAGGTTGCCAGTAAGGATTTTTTAAATATAATTTATTGTCAAGTTGGCTAACATACAGTGTATATAGTGTGCTTTTGGTTTGGCGGGTAGATTCCCGTGATTCATCACTTACATACAACACCCAGTGTTCATCCCAACAAGTGCCCTCTTCAATGCCCATCACCCATTTTCCCTTCTCCCCCACCCCCATCAACCCTCAGTTTGTTCTCAGTGTTGAAGAGTTTCTTACGGTTCACCTCCCTCTCTCTCTGTTTGTAACTATTTTTTCCCCTTCCCTTCCCCCATGGTCTTCTGTTAAGTTTCTCAAGGTCCATGTATGAGTGAAAACATATGATATCTGTTTTTCTCTGACTGACTTATTTCACTTCGCATAACACCCTCCAGTTCCATCCACATTGCTGCAAATGGCAGGATTTCATTCTTTCTCATTTGCCAAGCAGTATTCCATTGTATATACAAACCATGTCTTCTTTATCCATTCATCAGTTGATGCACATTTGGGCTCTTTCCATAATATGGTTATTGTTGAAAGTGCTGCTATCAACATTGGGGTACAAGTACCCCTATGCACCAGCACTCCTGTATCCCTTGGGTAAATTCCTAGCAGTGCTATTGCTGGGTTGTAGGGTAGATCTATTTTTAATTTTTTGAGGACCCTCCACACTGTTTTCCAGAGCAGCTGCATTCCCACCAGCAGTGCAAGAGGGTTCCCGTTTCTCCACATCCTCTCCAGCATCTTTTGTTGCCTGAGTTGTTAATTTTAGCCACTCTGATTGGTGTGAGGTCGTATCTCAATGTGCTTTTGATTTGTATTTCCCTGATGATAAGTGATGTTGAACATCTTTTCATGTGTCTGTTGGCCATCTGGAGGTCGTCTTTGGAAAAGACATGTCTATTCATGTCTTCTGCCCATTTCTTCACAGGATTATTTGTTTTTTGGGTGTTGAGATTGGTAAATTCTTTATAGATTTTGGATACTAGCCCTTTATCCCATGTGTAATTTGCAAACATCTTTTCCCATTCCAGTGGTTGCCTTTTAATTTTGATGATTGTTTCCTTTGCAGTGCAGAGACTTTTATCTTGATGAGGTCCCAATAGTTCATTTTTGCTTTTATTTCCCTTGCCTTTGGTGACATGTCGAGCAAGAAACTGCTTTGGCTGAAGTCAAAGAGGTTGTTGCCTACATTCTCCTCTAGGGTTTTGATGGTTTCCTGTCTCACATTTAGGTCTTTCATCCATTTTGAGTTTATCTTTGTGTATGGTGTAAGCAAGTGATCCACTTTCATTCTTCTGCATGTTGCTGTCCAGTTCTCCCAGCACCATTTGTTGAAGAGACTGTCTTCTTTCCATTGGATACTCTTTCCTGCTTTGTCAAAGATTAGTTGGCCATATATTTGTGGGTCCATTTCTGGGTTCTCTGTTCTGTTCCATTGGTCTATGTGTGTGTTTTTGTGCCAACAGCATACTGTCTTAATGATTACAGCTTTGTAGTAGAGGCTGAAGTCTGGGATTGTGATGCCTCCTACTTTTCTTTTCTTTTTCAGGATTGCTTTGGCTATTCGGGGTCTTTTGTGGTTCCATACAAATTTTAGGATTGTTTGCTCTACCTTTAAGAAGAATGCCAGTGCAATTTTGACTGGGATTGCATTGAACATGTAAATTGCTTTGAGTAGTCATGAAATTTTAACAATATTTGTCTTTTGAATCCATGAGCATGGAATGTTTTTCCGTTTCTTTGTGGCTTCTTAAGTTTCCTTCATAAGTTTTCTATAGGTTTCATCATACAGATCTTTTACATCTTTGGTTAGGTTTATTCCTAGGTATTTTATGGTTCTTGGTGCGGTTGTAAATGG
Source organism: Felis catus (assembly GCF_018350175.1). NCBI lineage: Eukaryota > Metazoa > Chordata > Mammalia > Carnivora > Felidae > Felis > Felis catus. Next base: position 111,461,298 of record NC_058386.1, on the reverse strand, counting down.
GATTGATTTATTGATTTCTCTTTCTGTTGCTTCATTATTTGTGTATAGAAATGCAAATGATTTCTGTACATTGATTTTGTATCCTGTGACTTCCTGAATTCATGTATCCTGCGACTTTGCTGAATTCATGTATCAGTTCTAGCAGCCTTTTGGTGGAGTCTTTCTTGAGGGTTTTTATTAAGAAATGATGCTGTATTTTGTCAAATGCTTTTTCTGCATCTATTGACAGGATCATATGGTTCTTATCCTTTCTTCTATTCATGTGATGTATCACATTGATTGATTTGTGAATATTGAACCAGCCCTACAGCCCATGAATTAATCCCACTTGATCATGGTGAATAATTCTTTTAATATGCTGTTGAATTCAATTTGCTAGTAACTTGTTGAGAACTTTTGCATCCATGTTCATCAGGGATATTGGCCTGTAATTCTCCTTTTTGTGGGGTCTCTGTCTGGTTCAAGAATCAAGGTAATGCTGGCTTCATAGAATGAGTCTGGAAGCTTTCCTTCAGTTTCTATTTTTTGGAACAGCTTGAGAAGGATAGGTATTAACTCTGCTTTAAATGTCTGGTAGAATTCCCCTGGAAGCCATCTGGCTCAGGACTCTTATTTGGTAGGAGATTTTTATAACTGATTCAATTTCTTCACTAGGTATGGTTAAGTTCAATTTTCTACTTCTTCGCATTTGAGTTTTGGTAGTGTGTTGGTGTCTAGGAATTTGTCCATTTCTTCCAGGTTGTCCAGTTTGTTGGCATATAATTTTTCAGAGTATTCCCTGATAATTGCTTGTATTTCTGAGAGATTGGTTGTAATAAATCTATTTTCACTCATGATTTTATCTATTTGGGTCCTCTCTCTTTTCTTTTTGAGAAATCTGGCTAGGGGTTTATCAATTTTGTTTATTTTTTTTCAAAAAAAACCGCTCTTAGTTTCATTGATCTGTTCTACTGTTTTTATTTTGGATCCTATATTGTTTATTTCTGCTGTAATTATTTCTCTTCTTCTGCTGGCCTTGGGGTTTCTTTGCTGTTCTACTTCTAGTTCCTTTAGGTGTGCTATTAGATTTTTGTATTTGGGATTTTTCTTGTTTCTTGAGGTAGACCTGGATTGCAATGTATTTTCCTCTTAGTACTGCCTTTGCTGCATCCCAGTGTTTGGACTGTCGTGTTTTCATTTTCATTTGCTTTCATATGTATTTTTTATTTCTTCTTTAATTGCATGGTTGACCCATTCATTCTTTAGCAGGATGTTCTTTAGCCTCCATGCATTTTGAGGTTTTCCAAACTTTTTCTTGTGGTTTATTTGAAGTTTCATAGCATTGTGATCTGAAAATATGCATGGTATGATCTCAATTCTTTTATATTTATAGAGGGCTGTTTTGTGACCCTGTTTTGTGATCTATCTTGGAGAGAATGTTCCATGTGCACTTGAGAAGAATGTGTATTCTGCTGCTTTTGGATGAAAAGTTATGAATATATCTGTCAAATCCATCTGGTCCAGTGTATCATTCAGGGTCATTGTTTCTTTATTGGTTTTCTGCCTAGATGATCTGTCCATTGCTGTTAAGTGGAGTATTAAAGTCCCCTGCAATTACAGTATTCTTATCAATAAGATTGCTTATGTTTGTGAATAATTTATTTATATATTTGGGGGTTCTAAATTGGGGGCATAAACGTTTATAATTGTTAGCTCTTCTTGATGGATAGACCCCATTATTATGATGTAATGCCCTTCTTCATCTCTTGTTCCAGTCTTTAGTTTAAAATCTAGTTTGTCTGATATAAGTATGGCTACTCCAGCTTTCTTTTGACTTCCAGCAGCATGCTAAATAGTTCTCCAGCCCCTCACTGTCAATCTGAAGGTGTCCTCAGGTCTAAAACAGGTCTTTTTTAGATAGCATATAGATGGATCTTGTTTTTCATCCATTCCAATACCCTATGTCTTTTGACTGGAGCATTTAGTCCATTTGCATTCAGCATTATTATTGAAAGAGATGGATTTAGAGTCATTGTGCTATCTGTAGGTTTCATGCTTGTAGTGATGTCTCTGGTTCTTTGCAGTCTTTGCAGCATTCCACTCACAGAGTCTCCCTTAAGATCTCCTACAGGCTGGTTTGGTGGTCATGAACTCCTTCAGCTTTTGTTTGTCTGGGAAAGCCTTCATCTCTCCTATTCTTAATGACAGCCTTGCTGGATAAAGGATTCCTGGCTGCCTCTTTTTCCTATTCAGCACATTGAATATTTCCTGCCACTCCCTTCTGGCCTGCCAAGTTTCAGTGGCTAGGTCTGCTACTACCCTTATGTGTCTACCCTTGTAGGTTAAGGCCCGTTTGTCCCTAGCTGCTTTCAGAATTCTCTCTTTATCTTTGAATTTTGCCAGTTTCGCTATAATATATCGTTGAGAAGACCTATTCCCGTTACGTCTGAAGGAAGTTCTCTGTGCCTCCTGGATTTGGATGCCTTCTTCCTTCCCCAGATTGGGGAAGTTCTCAGCTGTAATTTGTGCAAGTACATTTCTTCCCCTTTCTCTCTCTCTTCTTCTGGAACTCCTATGATATGGATATTATTACATTTCATTGAGTAACTTAGTTCTCTAATTGTCCCCTCGTGGTCTAGTATTTTTTCTCTCTCTCTTTTTCTCAGCTTCATCATTTTCCATAATTTTATCTTCTATTTCACTTATTCCCCCCTCTGCCTCTTCCAGCCTCGCTGTCCCTGCATCTAGTTTATTTTGCACCTCATTTATAGCATTTCTTAATTCATCATGACTATTATTTAGTTCCTTGATCTCTGCAGCAATAGATTCTCTGCTTTCTTCTATGCGTTTTTCAAGTGGAGTGATTCATCTTCTATTATTCTAAATTCTTGATCAGATATATTGTTTATATCTGTTTTGAGAAATTCTTTAGCTGTCATTTCTTCCTGGAATTTCTTTTGAGGAGAATTCTTCTGTTTCATCATTTTGGCTAGTTTTCTGTCCCTTATGTGTTTTAAAAGCTTGTCAAGTGTCCTGCACCTGCAAGCACTACTATATTAAGGAGGGATCATACACTGTCCAGGCCCTGGCCCTTCAGGGAGTATTTTGGGAGTGTGTTCCATGCTCTCTGCTGTTGTGACTCTGGTTGCTTTATCTTCCTACTCACAGTGGTGGTTTGGACCCTCCACCACGTGTGGTTTGATTTGTTAGTTGAAGTAACCCTGGGAAAAAATTTTTGAATGGGGGTGGTGGTGGTGGAATAAGCCTTATCCCATACAAAGAGACAAATGACAGGGGCAAGGAAAAAGAAGAGAAAAGAAAATTGACCAGGTAGAGAAACTATATAGCTTAATCCAGAGAGAAAGAGGAAAATAAAGAAGGAGATGCAGAACAGATGTAAAGAGAATAGATTAAGTATGTCTGCTTAAACAAACTAACAACCAGAATAACCAGACTAGAGAAGGAGAGAAATAAGAGGAAGAAAAGGGAGAAAAAAAAAAAATATATATATATATGTAATAAGAATTGCCCCCAGATTAAATCAGAAAATGCAAAACTGCTGGGTGCCTTGGAACCAGTGGCAGCACTGGTCTGGAGGAGGGGTTGTCTGGTTGGTCAGCATCAATCTTAAATTTTAAAAAAGTTCATGTTTATTTATTTTTCAGAGGGAGAGAAAGAGAGCAAGAACAGGGAGACACAGAATCCAAAGCGGGTTCCAGGTTCTGAGCTGTCAGCACAGAGCCCGACAGGGGGCTCGAACCTGGGAGCCATGAAATCCTGCCCTGAGCTGAGGTCAGATGCTCAACCAACTGAGCCACCCAAGCGCCCCAGGTCAGCAATGATCTTGCTTGGGTAGACACGTAGTTACCAGGCACGGAAGGGCGTGGTTTGGTGTAAGCGGGCTCGCCTCCACCCTGGCCCCTGGCCCATTCCCTGAAGCCCCCCATCTTGCTGGTGATTGGGAGAAAACTGGCGAGACTCCATTCTCTCCTCCCTGGACTGGGTGTCCCAAACCACCCTGTTCAGGGTGTCCTCACAGTGCTGTGTGGGCATGAGCGGCCATTTTTTTTTCACTCCACAGTCCCCCACGCCTTCCAGGTGCTCGGCTGGGACCCAAACCCCCATGTCTTAAAGGGTCCCACTCTGTGCTCCCTGGTACCAGGAAAGTGCCGCCCCGCCCCGCCAATAAATGGCCTGTGGCTGGAGGGCGCAGTCAGTCTTTGTCCTTTGAGTGGTTATATACTTGCTTCCCCCAGCACTCGAGGGAGGGGACTGCTTTCTCCCACTGCCAACTGCGCCTCTGAACTAGTTACCAGTTCCGGGGCTGGCTCCCTCCTCCCCAGGGGCGCCAACTGGGCAGCCGGCCCCTGCAGTTAGAGATTGGATCTTTCTCCGTTTTTTTCCAGTCCCCGGTCCCTGGTCTTTCTCTTGTGCAAATACAATCCTACACCCCCACAGCCTCTCTTTCTCTTCCCTCTGTCTGTCTGCAGAAGGGGATCCCTCCCCTGCGTGCCTACGCCACCCATTTATCTCTCCCAGTTCGCAATCACACATCCGTGGCCCACCAAGTTGTCCCCGTGAGCCCCTGGAGACGTCTCTGTCACTCTTCAGCCCAGACTCTTGGAATTCCAAGTCCTCTGGCCTCAACACTGCTGTGTTTGAGGGACAAGGGCACTTCGGATCCCCCTACTTCCCCACCAGGTTGATCACCTTCTCTAGTAAGGATTTTTTTTTTTAATTCTAGTTATATGTTTTTTAAAAGAGAAACATTTAAATTATGAGAACACAGAGTGATTATTAAAAAAAATAACATTTTTTTACCAGGCAAATATTTTTTATACCAGGCAAATATTAAGCAAAATAAAGCTGAGGTAATTATATTAATATCAGATAAAAGAGACTTTAACAATGCATTATTACAGGAGCGCCTGGGTGGCTCAGTTGGCTGAGCATAGGACTTCGGCTCAGGTCACGATCTCACAGTTTGTGGGCCCGACCCCCTTGTCGGGCTCTGTGCTGACAGCTCAGAGCCTGGAGCCCGCTTTGGATTCTGTGTCTCCCTCTCTCTCTGCCCCTTCCCTGCTCACTCTTTCTCTCTCTCAAAAATAAATAAACAATTGCAAACAAACACTGCATTATCACAGTGCAAAAGTCACTATAAAATAACTACATTTTATTTCGCCAGAAATGTTTGACGACTGTCCACTCACATAAACCTAACAAAATAGCCTCAAAGATACATAAAGCAAGAACAAGTGGAACTACTGAAGGAAGTTGAAAAATTCACCTTTATTGTGGAAGATTTTTTAACACAATTCTCTACATTATTGTGAGTTCAAATAGACAAAAGACAAGTAAATGCATAAATGGTAACAATGCAAGTAACAAGTTTGATCTGTGGCCATTTATGGAAACTTATATACAACAGTAATAGTGTAAATTCTTCTCAAGCATATATATATAAAAATGGGCCGTGGTCTCAATGATGTTCAAATACATAGTTTCATGCACCCCATACTCTCTCAACAAAATGAAATTAAATTAGAAGTCAAGAACAGCAAAAGAATGTATTTTGAGATTTTAAAACACTCTTCTAAACACATAGAAATGATTAAGGAAAATATTACATAACAAAACTTTTTGGATGCAGTGAAAGTGGACCTCAAAGGAATAGCCTTTCTTATGCTCTTTTGTTAAAAAAGAACAAAAAGCCTGACAATCAGTTATCTGTATCCAATGTTAGAAGTTGGAAGAAAAGTAGAATAAACCCAAAGAAAACAGAAAGAAGGGGCTAGTAAAGATAAAGCAGAAATTCATGAAATAGACACTGCAATAAAGTCAACAAAATCGATAGTTTGTTCTTTGAAAACAACAAAAACACAGACAAACCTTTAATGAGATTGACCAAGAGAAAGATAATCCACCAATAAATAATATTAGCAGTGAGAAAGGAAACATAACAATGGATCCAGCACGTATTTTTAAGAGGGCATGGTAGGGGCCCCTGGGTGGCTCAGTCGGTTAAGTATCTGACTCTTGATTTTGGCTTAGGTCATGATCTCATGGTTCGTGGGTTCAAGCCTCGCATCAGGTTCTGTGCTGACAGCTCAGAGCCTAGAGCCTGCTTCAGATTCTACATCTCCTTTTCTCTCTGCCCCTCCCCTGCTCATGCTCTGTCTCTCAAAAGTAAACAAACATTTAAAAAAAGAAGAGATGGTAAATACTGTGAGCTTTATATTAAATTTGAAAACTTAGGTGAAATAGACAAATTCACAGAAAAATATAACTGCATATCTCTGTGGAAATGATAATCTTTTTAGTGAGTCCACTAGATGACCATATGGTAAAAATGAACCTTGATCTTTAAAAAAATTTTTTTTCAACGTTTATTTATTTTTGGGACAGAGAGAGACAGAGCATGAACGGGGGAGGGGCAGAGAGAGAGGGAGACACAGAATCGGAAACAGGCTCCAGGCTCTGAGCCATCAGCCCAGAGCCCGACGCGGGGCTCGAACCCACGGACTGCGAGATCGTGACCTGGCTGAAGTCGGACGCTTAACCGACTGCGCCACCCAGGCGCCCCTGAACCTTGATCTTTAGATCATTCCATACATGAAAATTTATTTCAGATGCATCAGAAATCTAGAAGAAAGCTTGGGACTCCATGACTTTGGGATAGACATAGATTTTTAAACATGATACAAAAAATAAATCTAAGATTGATTAATTGGACCTAATTAAGAACTTCTTTTCATTAAAAGACACTATTAAGAGAGTGAAAAAGTAAACCAGAGACTCATAGAAGGTCTTCATAATATATACATCTGACAAAGGAGTTGATTTTAGAACTCCTACAAACTGATAAGAAAAAGACAACCCCCCAAAAATATGGACAAAAGGCCTGAAAAAGTACTTCATAAGAACATTCCCCAAATGGCCACTAAATATATTAATAAGTATAGCTCATTAATCATCAGAGGCACATAAATTAAGGCCACAATGCAATGCCATTAAACACCCACCAGAATGGCTAAAATGTAAGACAGACAATGACCATATGTTTGTAAGAATTTGACATAACCAGAACTCTAATGCATTTTTGGAACCAGACTGATACACTGGTTCCCCAGTTCTCCAGTTGGCACTTTATCACAATCATCCATTGTGACAGTGTGACAAATTGTGAAGTTACGGCATGCCATGGATTACATTTATCCCATTTACACTGGCAGGAAGCAGAGCACTGCACCCAAGCCCAAAGGCACAATCAAATAAACTCCAAAGTCTTATCTTAAGGGTCAACCTCAAGGACCATCCTACCCACAACACCAGCTCTGTTTCAGAATGCATCACATCAGTAGAGAGAAACCACAGAGTAATTTGAACAGTGAATGATTGATATAAAGAATTATGAACTATAATGGGGGGAGAGGGGGAGTAAAGTAACAAGAGACTGGCTAGTAAGAAGTAAGGAGAACTCTAGGAACACCTGGGTGGCTCAATCAGTTAAATGTTCGAGTCCCACGTTGGGATCTGTGCTGACTGCCCAGAGCCTGCTTGGGATTCTGTCTCCCTCTCTCTCTCTCTGCCCCTCCCTTTCTCTCTCTCTCTCTCTCTCAAAATAAATAACAATAAACTTAAAAAAAAGTAAGGAGAACTCTATAGAAAGAGCAAATATAAGGAGCAGCTACTGTCCCCAAAACTGAAATAGAGCATCTATCTGCAATGGACTGAATGTTTGTGTCTCGCTCCTATAAATTCATATATTGAAATCCTCATCCCAATACCCAATGGTATTTGCAGGTGGGATCTTTGAGAAGTAACTACATTATAAGGGCTCCACTTTCATGGTAATTACATTATGAGGTCTCCTCCTTTACGGGAGTGGGATCAGTACCAGTGTAAGAACATTCTCTCTGCTACGTGAGGATGCAAGAAATCAGCTGTCTGCAAGCCAGAAGAAAGCCCGCACCAGAACCTGCCCCTGTTGGCACCCTGATCTTGAACTTCCAGCCTTCAGAACTGTAAGAAATAAATTTCTGTTGTTTCTTAAGCCACCCAGTCTATGGTCATTTGTTATAGCACCCAAGATCGTCTATTCCCCTCCAACTTCCCCCTGCCATTGTGAAAATAGATCATTCAAGGAACTGCCCCTCCGCCCCCCTTATTCTTTGGCCAAGTTAAAGCACTCAGAGAGGAACCTCCCAAGAATTGAGTTTGATCCCACAAGGAAGACTTTCCTGCTCAGAGCTGAGGAGCACCCAGGAAGTATCCTGTCTAGGCTAAGATAGAGCATACAAGGCAAAGCCCTTCTCACCAGAAGACTCTGATATATTATTATGACCCTACGGAGATGTAAGCGAAACTGCAGACTCCCAGAGTGTTGCGGGCACACTGCCCTGCAGCACCCCGCCCCGGAGAAGCTGCACGATGCAGAGCCTGGTGCTGGGGACACCCAGGGCCCCCAGGAGCCGGCTCTGCCGGCCATCCAGCTCCAGGATGCAAAGTGTCCCTTTCATTGTCTCTGGCGCCCTCTATAGACAAGCTTCGGTAACAACTGCTGCAAGAAAACATTTCAACGACGCAGAACATTTCCATAGAGCAAGACAAGAGTGAATTTGGAGCTTATAGACAATATAACCAGGCACTTTATTAACACATCGGAAGAGGCATGTCACACAGTAATCCAAAAGAATGCAAAAAAAAAACCCACATGGAATAAAAAGCAATGACTATTCATGAAAAAAATTGTAAAGCATTTGTTTAGAAGGGTATACAAATCTACAGAAATCTACAGCAGACACTATTCCTAGGTGAAGAAATAGAAGTATTCCTTGTAAGATCAGAAACGAAGATGCCCACTGTTGTCCCTTCTATTGAACACTCCCTACAGGGGTCCTGCCTGGCACCTTAAGATGGAGAACAGGGCTGTACACAAAAAGCAAGCTGTCAGACTGTTCAATTATGGGACAAGCCCCAGGAGTGGTGCTTTTCAAGGAGTCACCAGGCACGTCAAACAGTGACAATTGTCTAGGAATAGAGATTGCTGGGGAGCTGCAATCACTTCTGTCCCCTCCAGTGGCGGACAGCTTGCTGGCGTTCAGAGCTACCCTGGATGTGAGGTCATGGGTTTCAAGGCCACCGTGGAGCTGGGGAGGGGGCGGTGGGAATAGTGCTGTTACCACAGCCCAAGGCTCGCTGTTCCTACTGGGATGTAGCCAGGTTTCGGGAGTAAACGCTCTTCTGGCCTGGCAAGCCTTGGCTTACTTCGCACAGTTGTGAGCCAGTTCATTTAGATACGATGCCTGTGTTCCTATTGCTTTCATGCTGGAGTGGATTTTCACAGGATCTCATTCCACTAACCCCCGCGCCTCTTCGTGTATGTTACATTTTGAAAAAAGTCTAAATCCAGTGTATCCGGTTGTAAATTACACTGTTTCTCTTCTTGTTTTGGAAGAAACTAGAATGGGCAGTGCCTGCCTGTTAGGAAGAACTCCCCAATCCAGGCCTCATGCATTGCTTCTCTAGCCAACTGGTTTTCGTGAAATCCACATGGGCATTTGTGAATCCCCTTTCGGAGAGGGTATCAGTTTTTTTATTTTGTGTCACAATTTGCCCCCAGTTTAGTGACTTCAAAAGGTATACCAAACTTGGTGGATTGAAACAGTGTTTGTTATTTCTTCTCCCACACACAGTTCTGTAGCTTGGAGTCTGGATAGTTTTGACTTGGTGCTCTCCTTTGGGGCTGGAAAGGCCGAGGTCGATATTTTAGCTGCGCTGGGTTCTCATCTGGAGGATCCGGGATGGAATGAGCTTCCAAGTTCACTGGGATTGTTGGCCGAAGTCAGGTCCTTTGTCCCGTGAGACCGGTCCTGCATTTCTCACAGGCTGTTAGCTAGGGCTCAGTGTCACCTCTAGAGGCCACTGTCAGGCCCTTTTCAGGGGCTCTGTCCACCTCCAAGTGAGCAATGACACGTCAGATTCTTCTCGAGCTTGCTAACTACCTCGGCTGCCTGCAATGCTACCAGCTGGAGGAAACTGCAGAAAAGGCTCAGGAGGGGGGCTCTGGCACTCCCAGGAATCCCACTCTAAAGGTCAGATGGGAGGACACCAATAGGACGATGGGAGAACACCAGAGGGCAAAGGTCACGGGAACATCTTCAAATTCTTCTCTTCTTTCCAAGAGAAAGAAGTTAAGGTAGCAGGAGTCAGAGCCATGGGTTTTGGGCCCACTTCCTCATGCAAAGCCCTTGTGGCTTCAGGACCTGCTTGAGTTGATCTTGTACAGCCACTTGCATTGGAAAAGGGGTGCTTCTCTGCACACCCACTGCTGTGACTGGTGGGTCACCCAGGTTAGGACGGGCAGCTCAGGTGACCTGGGAACTCGGTGTCCCTTGGTCAAGCATTCGTTCCTGCTAAGTCCCAGCGGTAGGCCAAATGTTGTTCAAAAGGACCAGGATGACATTTAACGTGTCCAGAAAAGTAGTGCCACTTTGGAGCTGGGGTCCTGTGATCTTGGATAAATCTGATTATTTCTTGTCCCCAATGCACAGTCACACTAGTAAAGGGTTGCAGGCCCCTTTGGGTATGAATGGGAGAAAGATTAACAGTAGAAACTTTTTATTGTAGAAGGGTCTTTCTTCAAGAGGCCTCCCCTTTATACATGAGTTTTTGGATCTTTAACCAATCAAGGTTGGGCTTTGATTGACTGAGGGACACTTCATTGTAAGGGGAGTAAGCAGGTGTATGTCTGTAATGCCAGAGATCCTGCAGGGCATCTCCTAATACTCCCATGTCCACTCACTACGGACAATGCAAACTACACCAAGCTAATTCACTTAGGACTGCTAATGGTCAGGAACCTCGGGAATGAAGGTTTAGGTCACCCCAGTACAAACAGCACTTCTCCAGGAAAGATGCTTGCCAAGGGCTAAGGGACTGTGGAATGGGTAATTAAAAAAGTAACCACACAACCATTTGCAGAATCAAGGACTGTAATGATTCTGAGTGTTACTTCTTTATTTTAATATGAATAAGTTTACATACATATTAACCAAATATTTTGGGGTTTTATCTCCTCTCATCCCCTTAGCTGCTAACATAAAATGTGGTAATGAGAGCTAACTTTATTCTCAATAAATAAGATGCAGGATATTAAAGGCAGGGGTGGTTTAGGTAGCAAAAGAATGACAAAGATCTAAAGGCAAAAGTTGAACATTGTATCCTCTTTAGGAAAAGCGTTAACATGATATCAGTTATAAGCAGGGAGTCTTGTAGCTTGTTGGCCAGGAATATGGTTTTGTTGCTGCCTTTATTTAAAGATTAAGTGTGGTTTAAAGAGTTGGTCACTTGGGGTGCCTGGGTGGCTCAGTCGGGTAAGCGTCTGACTTGGCTCAGGTCATGATCTCACGGTTTGTGAGTTCTAGCCCTGTGTAGGGCTCTCTCCTGACAGCTCAGAGCCTGGAGCCTGCTTAGGTTCTGTGTCTCCCTCTCTCTCTGCCCCTCCCCTGTTCACTCTCTGTCTCTCTGTCTCTCTTTCTCAAAAACAAACATTAAAAAAATACCATTATTATTGTATTTTTTTTTTGCTGGTGTCTCTGCCTCTTTCTGTTTTTTAAATTTTAATTTTTTAATTTACATCCAAATTAGCGTATCGCGCAACAATGATTTCAGGAGTAGATTCCTTAATGCCCCTTACCCAGTTAGTCCATCCCCCCTCCCACAACCCCTCCAGTAACCCTCTGTTTGTTCTCCATATTTATGAGTCTCTTCTGTTTTGTCCCCCTCCCTGTTTGTATATTATTTTTGTTTCCCTTCCCTTGTGTTCATCTGTTTTGTCTCTTCAAGTCCTCATAGGAGTGAAGTCATATGATTTTTGTCTTTCTCTGACTAATTTCACTTAGCATAATACCCTCCAGTTCCATCCACATAGTTACAAATGGCAAGATTTCATTCTTTTTGATTGCCCAGTAATACTCCATTGTATATATATATATATATATATATATATATATATATATACCACATCTTCTTTATCCATTCATCCATTGATGAACATCTGGGCTCTTTCCATACTTTGGCTACAGTTGATAGTGCTACTATAAACACGGGTGTGTGTGTGTCCCTTCGAAACAGCACCCCTGTATCCCGTGGATAAATGCCTAGTAGTGCAATTGCTGGGTCGGAGGGTAGTTCTTATTTTTAGTTTTTTGAGGAACCTCCATATTGTTTTCCAGAGTGGCTGCACCAGCTTGCATTCCCACCAACAGTGCAAAAGATATCCTCTCTCTCCACATCCTTGCCAACATCTGTTGTTGCCTGAGTTGTTCATATTAGCCATTCTGACAGGTGTCAGGTGGTATCTCATTGTGGTTTTGATTTGTATTTCCCTGAGGATGAGTGATGTGGAGCATTTTTTCATGTGTCGGTTCTCTAAAGAAGACATCCAGATGGCCAACAGACACATGAAAAAAGATACCATTATTGATCGGAAGTGTCTTAGTTCAGGCTGCTGCAACAGAATACCATAGACACAGTGGCTTAAAAACAACAGAGACTTGGAGGGGAAGAGAAGATGGCGGCTTAGGAGGACGCTGGGCTCACCATGCGTCCTGCTGATCACTTAGATTCCACCTACACCTGCCTAAATAACCCAGAAAACCGCCAGAGGATTAGCAGAACGGAGTCGCCGGAGCCAACCGCAGACGAGAGGCCCACGGAAGAGGGTAGGAAGGGCGGCGAGGCGGTGCGCGCTCCACGGACTGGCGGGAGGGAGCCGGGGCGGAGGGGCGGCTCGCCGGCCAAGCAGAGCCCCCGAGTCTGGCTGGCAAAAGCGGAGGGGCCTGACGGACTGTGTTCCCACAACAAGCGCGACTTAGCGTCTGGGAGGTCATAAGTTAACAGCTCTGCTTGGAAAGCGGGAAGGCTGGAGGACAAAGGGAGGGAGAGCTGCTGAGCCCCCTGACGACAGAGCTCAGTTTGGTGGGGAACAAAGGCGCTCGCCAGCGCCATCTCCCCCGCCCATCCCCCAGCCAAAATCCCAAAGGGAACCAGTTCCTGCCAGGGAACTTGCTCGCTCCGCGCAAACACCCAACTCTGCGCTTCTGCGGAGCCAAACCTCCGGCAGCGGATCTGACTCCCTCCCGCTGCCACAGGGCCCCTCCTGAAGTGGATCACCTAAGGAGAAGCGAGCTAAGCCTGCCCCTCCTGCCCCCGTGCACCTTGCCTACCCACCCCAGCTAATACGCCAGATCCCCAGCATCACAAGCCTGGCAGTGTGCAAGTAGCCCAGACGGGCCACACCACCCCACAGTGAATCCCGCCCCTAGGAGAGGGGAAGAGAAGGCACACACCAGTCTGACTGTGGCCCCAGCGGTGGGCTGGGGGCAGACATCAGGTCTGACTGTGGCCCCGCCCACCGACTCCAGTTATACACCACAGCACAGGGGAAGTGCCCTGCAGGTCCTCACCACGCCAGGGACTATCCAAAATGACCAAGCGGAAGAATTCCCCTCAGAAGAATCTCCAGGAAATAACAACAGCTAATGAGCTGATCAAAAAGGATTTAAATAATATAACAGAAAGTGAATTTAGAATAATAGTCATAAAATTAATCGCTGGGCTTGAAAACAGTATACAGGACAGCAGAGAATCTCTTGCTACAGAGATCAAGGGACTAAGGAACAGTCACGAGGAGCTGAAAAACGCTTTAAACGAAATGCATAACAAAATGGAAACCACCACAGCTCGGCTTGAAGAGGCAGAGGAGAGAATAGGTGAACTAGAGGATAAAGTTATGGAAAAAGAGGAAGCTGAGAAAAAGAGAGATAAAAAAATCCAGGAGTATGAGGGGAAAATTAGAGAACTAAGTGATACACTAAAAAGAAATAATATACGCATAATTGGTATCCCAGAGGAGGAAGAGAGAGGGAAAGGTGCTGAAGGGGTACTTGAAGAAATAATAGCTGAGAACTTCCCTGAACTGGGGAAGGAAAAAGGCATTGAAATCCAAGAGGCACAGAGAACTCCCTTCAGACGTAACTTGAATCGATCTTCTGCACGACATATCATAGTGAAACTGGCAAAATACAAGGATAAAGAGAAAATTCTGAAAGCAGCAAGGGGTAAACATGCCCTCACATATAAAGGGAGACCTATAAGACTTGTGACTGATCTCTCTTTTGAAACTTGGCAGGCCAGAAAGAATTGGCACGAGATTTACAGGGTGCTAGACAGAAAAAATATGCAGCCGAGAATCCTTTATCCAGCAAGTCTGTCATTTAGAATAGAAGGAGAGATAAAGGTCTTCCCAAACAAAAAAAACTGAAGGAATTTGTCACCACTAAACCAGCCCTACAAGAGATCCTAAGGGGGACCCTGTGAGACAAAGTCCCAGAGACATCACTACAAGCATAAAACATACAGACATCACAATGACTCTAAACCCGTATCTTTCTATAATAACACTGAATGTAAATGGATTAAATGCGCCAACCAAAAGACATAGGGTATCAGAATGGATAAAAAAACAAGACCCATCTATTTGCTGTCTACAAGAGACTCATTTTAGACCTGAGGACACCTTTAGATTGAGAGTGAGGGGATGGAGAACTATTTATCATGCTACTGGAAGCCAAAAGAAAGCTGGAGTAGCCATACTTAAATCAGACAAACTAGACTTTAAATTAAAGGCTGTAACAAGAGATGAAGAAGGACATTATATAATAGTTACAGGGTCTATCCATCAGGAAGAGCTAACAATTATAAATGTCTATGCGCCGAATACCGGAGCCCCCAAATATATAAAACAATTACTCATAAACATAAGCAACCTTATTGATAAGAATGTGGTCATTGCAGGGGACTTTAACACCCCACTTACAGAAATGGATAGATCATCTAGACACACGGTCAATAAAGAAACAAGGGCCCTGAATGAGACATTGGATCAGATGGACTTGACAGATATATTTAGAACTCTACATCCCAAAGCAACAGAATATACTTTCTTCTCGAGTGCACATGGAACATTCTCCAAGACAGATCATATACTGGGTCACAAAACAGCCCTTCATAAGTTTACAAGAATTGAAATTATACCATGCATACTTTCAGACCACAATGCTATGAAGCTTGAAATCAACCACAGAAAAAAGTCTGGAAAACCTCCAAAAGCATGGAGGTTAAAGAACACCCTACTAACGAATGAGCGGGTCAACCAGGCAATTAGAGAAGAAATTTAAAAATATATGGAAACAAACGAAAATGAAAATACAACAATCCAAACGCTTTGGGACACAGCGAAAGCAGTCCTGAGAGGAAAATACATTGCAATCCAGGCCTATCTCCAGAAACAAGAAAAATCCCAAATACAAAATCTAACAGCACACCTAAAGGAACTAGAAGCAGAACAGCAAAGGCAGCCTAAACCCAGCAGAAGAAGAGAAATAATAAAGATCAGAGCAGAAATAAACAATATAGAATCTAAAAAAACTGTACAGCAGATCAACGAAACCAAGAGTTGGTTTTTTGAAAAAATAAACAAAATTGACAAACCTCTAGCCAGGCTTCTCAAAAAGAAAAGGGAGATGACCCAAATAGATAAAATCATGAATGAAAATGGAATTATTACAACCAATCCCTCAGAGATACAAACAATTATCAGGGAATACTATGAAAAATTATATGCCAACAAATTGGACAACCTGGAAGAAATGGACAAATTCCTGAACACCCACACTCTTCCAAAACTCAATCAGGAGGAAATAGAAAGCTTGAACAGACCCATAACCAGCGAAGAAATTGAATCGGTTATCAAAAATCTCCCAACAAATAAGAGTCCAGGACCAGATGGCTTTCCAGGGGAGTTCTACCAGACGTTTAAAGCAGAGATAATACCTATCCTTCTCAAGCTATTCCAAGAAATAGAAAGGGAGGGAAAACTTCCAGACTCATTCTATGAAGCCAGTATTACTTTGATTCCTAAACCAGACAGAGACCCAGTAAAAAAAGAGAACTACAGGTCAATATCCCTGATGAATATGGATGCAAAAATTCTCAATAAGATACTAGCAAATCGAATTCAACGGCACATAAAAAGAATTATTCACCATGATCAAGTGGGATTCATTCCTGGGATGCAGGGCTGGTTCAACATTCGCAAATCAATCAACGTGATACATCACATTAACAAAAAAAAAAGAGAAGAACCATATGATCCTGTCAATCGATGCAGAAAAGGCCTTTGACAAAATCCAGCACCCTTTCTTAATAAAAACCCTTGAGAAAGTCGGGATAGAAGGAACATACTTAAAGATCATAAAAGCCATTTATGAAAAGCCCACAGCTAACATCATCCTCAACGGGGAAAAACTGAGAGCTTTTTCCCTGAGATCAGGAACACGACAGGGATACCCACTCTCACCACTGTTGTTTAACATAGTGCTGGAAGTTCTAGCATCAGCAATCAGACAACAAAAGGAAATCAAAGGCATCAAAATTGGCAAAGATGAAATCAAGCTTTCGCTTTTTGCAGATGACATGATATTATACATGGAAAATCCGATAGACTCCACCAAAAGTCTGCTAGAACTGATACAGGAATTCAGCAAAGTTGCAGGATACAAAATCAATGTACAGAAATCAGTTGCATTCTTATACACTAACAATGAAGCAACAGAAAGACAAATAAAGAAACTGATCCCATTCACAATTGCACCAAGAAGCATAAAATACCTAGGAATAAATCTAACCAAAGATGTAAAGGATCTGTATGCTGAAAACTATAGAAAGCTTATAAAGGTAATTGAAGAAGATTTAAAGAAATGGAAAGACATTCCCTGCTCATGGATTGGAAAAATAAATATTGTCAAAATGTCAATACTACCCAAAGCTATCTACACATTCAATGCAATCCCAATCAAAATTGCACCAGCATTCTTCTCGAAACTAGAACAAGCAATCCTAAAATTCATATGGAACCACAAAAGGCCCCGAATAGCCAAAGGAATTTTGAAGAAGACCAAAGCAGGAGGCATCACAATCCCAGACTTTAGCCTCTACTACAAAGCTGTCATCATCAAGACAGCATGGTATTGGCACAAAAACAGACACATAGACCAATGGAATAGAATAGAAACCCCAGAACTAGACCCACAAACGTATGGCCAACTCATCTTTGACAAAGCAGGAAAGAACATCCAATGGAAAAAAGACAGCCTCTTTAACAAATGGTGCTGGGAGAACTGGGCAGCAACATGCATAAGGTTGAAACTAGACCACTTTCTCACACCATTCACAAAAATAAACTCAAAATGGATAAAGGACCTGAATGTGAGACAGGAAACCATCCAAACCTTAGAGGAGAAAGCAGGAAAAGACCTCTCTGACTTCAGCCGTAGCAATCTCTTACTTGACACATCCCCAAAGGCAAGGGAATTAAAAGCAAAAGTGAATTGCTGGGAACTTATGAAGATAAAAAGCTTCTGCACAGCAAAGGAAACAACCAACAAAACTAAAAGGCAACCAACGGAATGGGAAAAGATATTTGCAAATGACATATCGGACAAAGGGCTAGTATCCAAAATCTATAAAGAGCTCACCAAACTCCACACCTGAAAAACAAATAACCCAGTGAAGAAATGGGCAGAAAACATGAATAGACACTTCTCTAAAGAAGACATCCGGATGGCCAACAGGCACATGAAAAGATGTTCAGCGTCGCTCCTTATCAGGGAAATACAAATCAAAACCACACTCAGGTATCACCTCACGCCAGTCAGAGTGGCCAAAATGAACAAATCAGGAGACTATAGATGCTGGAGAGGATGTGAAGAAACGGGAACCCTCTTGCACTGTTGGTGGGAATGCAAATTGGTGCAGCCGCTCTGGAAAGCAGTGTGGAGGTTCCTCAGAAAATTAAAAATAGACCTACCCTATGACCCAGCAACAGCACTGCTAGGAATTTATCCAAGGGATACAGGAGTACTGATGCATAGGGCCACTTGTACCCCAATGTTCATAGCAGCACTCTCAACAATAGCCAAATTATGGAAAGAGCCTAAATGTCCATCAACTGATGAATGGGTAAAGAAATTGTGGTTTATATACACAATGGAATACTATGTGGCAATGAGAAAAAATGAAATATGGCCTTTTGTAGCAACGTGGATGGAACTGGAGAGTGTGATGCTAAGTGAAATAAGCCATACAGAGAAAGACAGATACCATATGGTTTCACTCTTATGTGGATCCTGAGAAACTTAACAGGAACCCATGGGGGAAGGGAAGGAAAAAAAAAAAGAGGTTAGAGTGGGAGAGAGCCAAAGCATAAGAGACTCTTAAAAACTGAGAACAAACTGAGGGTTGATGGGGGGTGGGAGGGAGGAGAGGGTGGGTGATGGGTATTGAGGAGGGCACCTATTGGGATGAGCACTGGGTGTTGTATGGAAACCAATTTGTCAATAAATTTCATATAAACAACAACAACAACAACAACAACAACAACAGAAACTTCTTTCTCACAGTTCTGGAGGGTGGAAGTCTGAGATCTAGGTGCCGGCATGACTGGATTCTCATGAGGGCCCTATTCCAGGCTGCAGACGGCTCACTTCTCATTGTGTCCTCATATGGCAGAAAGAGCACAAGAGAGGTCTCTGAGGTCTCTTTTATAAGGGCACTAATCCCATTCAAGAGGGCCCCACCACCATGACTTCTTCACCTTCCAAAGGCCCCACTTCCTAATACAATCACATTGGGGGCTACGATTTCAATTTGAATTTGGGGGTCACACAAATATTCAGTCCATTTTAGTAAGTAAATTTTTTAAACTTTGTATTTTTAGAGAAGTTCTAGGTTCACAGCAAAACTGAGCAGATACAGAGAGTTCTCAAGTATCCCCTGCCCCACGGATGCATAGCCTCTCCCCATCAGCATCCCTCCCAGAGGGATACATGTGTTACAATTGATGAACTTCCTTTGATGCATCATAATCACCCAAAGTCTGTAGTTTACATTAGGGTTCAATCTTGGTGTGGCACATTCTACAGATTTGGGTAAATGTATAATGGCATGTATCCACCATTATAGTATCATGAAAAGTATTTTCACTACCTTAAAAATAGCTTCCGTGCTTGGCCCATTCATTTCTCCTCAATCTCTCCAACTTCCAGCAACCACTGGCCTTTTGTTGTCTCCATAGTTTTGCCTTTTCTGGAATGACAGATAGTTGGAATCAGGCAGTAAATGGCCTTTTCATATTGGCTCCTGTCACTTATTAATATGCATTTAAGGTTTCTCTATGTCTTTCCATGGCTTGATAGTTCATTTCTTTTTAGCACCGAGTGACATCCTGTTGTCTGGAGGTACCAGTTTATTTATCCATTCACCTACTGAAGGACAATGGTTGCTTCCAAGTTTTGGCAATTAAGAGTAAAGCTGCAATAAACACTCACGTGCAGGTTTTTGTGTGGCCATAAGCTTTAAACTCCTTTGGATAAATACCAATGAGAGTCACTGCAAGGTGGTATGGCTAAAGTGTGTTTAGTTTTGTAGGAAACTGCCAAACTGTCTTCCAAAGTGGCCGTACCATTTTGTGTTCCCACCAGCAATGAATGAGAGTTCCTGTGGCCCCACATCCTTGTAAGCATTTGGTGGTGTCAGTGTTCTGGATTTTGGCCAATCTATATGAGTGTAGTGGTATCTCATTGCTGCCTTATTTTGCAATTCCCCAATGACATATACTGTGGATCATCTTTTCATATACTTATTTCCTATCTGTATATCATCGTTGGTGAGATGTCTGTTATCTCTGGCCCATTTTTTTTAGTTGGCTTGTTTGTTTTCTTATTGTAGGGTTTGAAGAGTTCTCTGAACATTTTGAAGACCAGCCCTTTATCACATATGTCTTCTGCAAATATTTTCTCCCAATCTGTGGCTTGACTTCCCATTGTCTTGACATTGTCTTTCACAGGGCAGAGGCTCTTAATTTTAATGATGTCCAGCTTCTCAATTTTTCTTTTATTAGTTGTGCTTTTGGCGTTGTACCTAAAAAGTCATCATCATACCCAGAGTCCTCTAGGTTTTCTCCTGCGTGATCTTCCAGTAGTTTATTACTTTTGTATTTTACATTTAAGTCTATGCTCCATTTTGTGTTAATTTCTGTGAAGGATGTAAGGTCTGTGTCTAAATTTGTGGTGTGTGTGTGTGTGTGTGTGTGTGTGTTTGCACGTGGATGTCTAGTTGTTCCAGCACCATTTGTTGAAGAGACACCTTTGCTCCATTGTATTGCTTTTGCTCCTTTGTCAAAGATCAGTTGACTAGGAGGGGGAGTTAAGATGGTGGAGGAGTAGGGGGACCCTAAGCTTGCCTCATCCCTTGAGCACAGCTAGATAAATATCAAATCATTCTTAACGCCCAAGAAATCAAGCTGAGGACTGAGAGAACAAAACTGCAAGTCCACAGGTAGGATCGTGGAAGGTAGGAGTTGCGGAGAGTTGATCTGGGGGAGATAAGAACTGCAGGTACCGTGGGTGTTGTGGACGGCAGGGAGCCCTGCTTACAGAGACTACCACAAGGTATTATATGCAGCAGGACGCAAAATCTGGAGCGTTAGAAGTCCTCCACAGCCAGGGTCGTGCCTGGCGTAGTGGTGTTTCTGAGGGGAAGGAGGGAAGAGTCCCGTGAGCAGACAGCATGGTCTGAGGATCCCCTGGGTCACTAGGGGAGAAACAGGTCCTCTGTTTGAAGTGCATTTGGGAGTGGCAGCAAGGCTTCTCCAGGGACAGAACAGGTGGTGCCAGGTGCCACACTGTTCCCAGGCATAGGAGCAGGGATGCCGGCTGAGGGCATTGAGACTTGGTGCCAGCTCTCCGCTCCACTTTACCATAAACTCTGAGCCACTGAGCGGTTGTGGGACCACTTGCCTGGGACCAGCCCGCAAATGGCTAAAGCGTGGGGAGACCCTCCCCCAGAGGATCCGCGCGGGGACCCGCTGCGCGAGTCCCTAAAATTTGGGGTTTAGAAACCCAGCTGTGTGCTGAGATAAAACAGCTTGGACACCAATAGGGGGTGAAGGCAGGGATCTGATGGAAGCTGGGGACACAGGAGGGGTGACTGTTTGCTCCTCTTTGAGGACTTCCTGAGGAGTGGCAGGTGCGAGCTTTCTGCTCTGGGGATGACAGAGCAGGGTGAGGCCAATTTGCCCCCTGGCCATCAGCCCTGACGGACCCCAGTGAGCTAAGCAGCACCACCGAGTGGAGACTGGGGCCTCTTACACCAAGCCCAGCCCTCCTGCACTCTGCGGGGGCATCTCCATAAGGGCAAGTAGGGGTGAGAATCAGGACAACGGGTGCATCTTCCAGAAGACCACCACAGACCCCTCACATGCACCAAGCCTACTGATCACAGAGTGCTGCAAAGCTTCAGCTCTAGGGGAAAAGAGGATCTAGCTTCCTTTTTGCTTTTATTTTGCAATATATCTTATTTTTGATTAAAACTTTTTTTTCTTATCTGTGCTTTTACTTTTAATTTTTAGATCTAGCTTCTTTTAGCAAGCAGACCAAAACACACCTAGGATATCCCCCCCCCTTTTTTTTCTGGACAAAATGACAAGCTGGAGGAATTCACCCCAAGAGAAAGAACAGGAAGTAGAAGTAATGGCCAGAGATTGAATGAACACAGTAATCAGTCAGATTTCTGGACTAGAATTTAAAACAACAATTATAAGGATACTAGCTGCTTGGAAAAAGTACAGAAGACCCCAGACAATCCCTTATTGCAGAGACAAAAGAGGTAAAATCTAGCCAGGCCAAAATTAAAAAGCTATAACCAAGATGCAAACCCGAATGGTATTGGATCACAAAGGTATATGTAGGGAACTCAGCGACTTCTTAAAACATAATAATATTTATATCATAGGAGTCCCAGAAGATGAAGAGGGAGAAAGAGGGGAAGGAAGTTTATTTGAGCAAATTATAGCTGAAAAGCTCCAACTGGGGAAAGACACAGACATTGAAATTCAAGAAGCACAGAGAACTCCATTAAATTCAAAAAAGCCAGCCATCACCTAGACATATCATCGTCAACCTCACAAAATACACAGACAAGGAAAGAATCCTGAAAGCAGCAAGGAAAAAAAAGCTCTTAACCTACAAGGGAAGACCGATCAGGTTTGCAGCAGATTTGTCCGCAGAAACTTGGCAAGCTGGAAGGGAACGGCAGGATATATTCAACGTGCTGAATGGGAAAAATATGCACCAAGAATCCTTTATCCAGCAAGGCCATCATTCAGAATGGAAGGAGAGATAAAGAGTTTCCCAGACAAAAAAAACTAAAGGAATTTGTGACCACTACCCCAGTCCTGCAAGAAATATTAAAGGGGACTCTTTGGGGAGGGGGAGACAAAAAGCAACAAAGACTAGAAAGGAAGAGAGAACATCACCAGAAATACCAGATGCCATTAAACTCATATCTTTCAATAACCATTCTGAATGTAAATGAACTAAATGCTCCAATCAAAAGACATAGGATATCAGAATGGATTAAAAAAAACCAATACCCATCTATATGCTGCCTACAAGAGACTCATTTTGACCTAAAAACACCTGAAGATTGAAAGTGAGGGGATGGAGAACCACCTATCATGCTACTGAATAATGTCTTTCAAAAGAAAGACAGAATAGCCATACTTATACCAGAAAAAACTAGATTTTTAAAACAAAGACTATATAACAAGGGATAAAGAAGGGCATTATATCATAATTAAGGGATCTACCCATCAAGAAGATCTAACAATTGTAAATATTTATGCCCCCAACTTGGACACATAGATCAATGGAACAGAACAGATAACCCAGAAATGGACTCACAACTATATGGTCAACTAATCTTCGACAAAGCGGGATAGAGTATCCAATGGCAAAAAGACAGTCTCTTCAACAAATCGTGCTGGGAAAACTGGACAGGAACATGCAGAAGAATGAAACTGGACCACTTTCTTATACCATACACAAAAATAAATTCAAAATGGATTAAAGACCTAACTGTGAGACAGGAAACCATCAAAATCCTAGAGGAGAATACAGGCAGCAACCTCTTTGACCTCAGCGGGAGCAACTTCTTCCTAGACATGTCGCCAGAGGCAAGGGAAAAGCAAAAATGAACTATTGGGACTTCATTAATGTAAAAAGCTTCTGCACAGCGAAGGAAACAATCAACAAAACTAAAAGGCAGTCTACGGAATGGGAGAAGATATTTGCAAATGACATACCTAATAAAGGGTTAGTATCCAAAATCTATAAGGAACCTATCAAACTCAATACCCCCCCCCCCCAAAATATGCAGTTAAGGAATGGGTAGAAGACATGAATAGACATTTTCCAAAGAAGATATCCAGATGGCTAACAGGCACATGAAAAGATGCTCAACATCATTCATCATCAGGGAAATGAAAATCAAAACCACAATATGATACCACCTCACACCTGTCAGAATGGCTACAATTAATAACACAAGAAACAATGAGTGTTGGTGAGGATATGGAAAAAGCAGAACCCTCTTGCACTGTTGGTGGGAATGCAAACTGGTGCAGCCACTTTGGAAAATAGTATGGAGGTTCCTCAAAAAGTTAAAAATAGAACTCCACTAAGGTCCAGCAATTGCACTATTAGGTATTTACCCAAAGGATACAAAAGTACAGATTCGAAAGGGCACATGCACCCTAATGTTTATAGCAGCATTATTACCCATAACCAAACCAAAGAGACAGCCCAAATGTCCATTGACGGATGAATGGGTAAAGAAGATGTGGTATATATGTGCAGTGGAATATTACTCGGCCATCAAAAAGAATGAAATCTTGCTGTTTGCAATGACATGGATGGAGCTAGAGAGTATTCTGCTAAGTGAAATAAGTCAGTCAGAGAAAGACAAATACCATATGATTTCACTCATATGTGGAATTTAAGAAACAAAACGGATGAACATATGGAAGGGGAAAAAAAAGACAAAGGCTAACAAACCATGAGAAACTCTTAAAGATAGAGAACAAACTGAGGGTTGATGGAGGGAGATGCGTGGAGGATGGGCTATATGGGTGGCAGGTATTAAGGAGGGCACCTGCTGTGATGAGCACTGGATGTTATAAGTGAGGAATCACTGAATTCTCCTGATACCTGTATGGCATTGTATGTTAACTAACCATAATTTAAACAAAAATTTGAAAAGATAAAGATCATTTGACTATTTTATGTGGGTCTATTTCCAAGCTCTCTATTATGTCCCACTAATTTATTTGTCTATTCTTGCACCAATACCACCCTGTCTTGATTATTGCACCTTTATAGTGAGTCTTGAAGTTAGGTAGTGTTAGCCCTCCAACTTTCGTCTTTGTTTCTTATTGCGTTGCCTCTTCTGGAACTTCTGCTTCTCTATATAAATCTTAGAATCAGTTTATCAATATCCAGAACATAACTTGCTGGGATTTTGATTGGGATTGCATTGAATCTGTAGATCAAGTTGGGAAGAACTGACATCTTGACGATCAAAGACTGGAGTTTTTAACTCTCAGACTTGTGCACACTAAGCATCCAGAAATTTGTCAATCATAGTTCAGGTTTTTCTACCCCATTCTCATGGTGGTTTTCTATCATTAATCTCTGCTCCAGCAAGCCATGCCTCGCTGTTATTGACCTATGTCTCGCTAATCTTGGGGGTAGTGGTTTGCCCTGTGTCCTCCCCTCACTTATAGATCCAAGAAGAGTTGTTGATTTTTCAGTCTGTTCAGCCTTGTACTTGTTGGGAGGGAGTAGCAACTTCCAAGCCATGCGGGACCAGAAACCAGAAGTCAATGATCTTTTTTTAAAGTTATTACACTTCTCAAAAAATTTAAAATAAAATTATCATATGATCCAGTGATTCTATTACTATTCTATACTATTACTCAAAGAAAACAAAAACACTAATTGAAAAAGATATACACTCCTATGTTTCCTGCAGCATTATTTACAATAGCCAAGATATGGAAGCAACCCAAATGTCCATCGATAGATGAAGGGATAAAGAAGATGGCTATGTGGGGGGCGTGTGCATGCGTGTGTGCAATGGAATATTTTTCAGCCATAAAAAAGAATGAAGTCTTGCCATTTGTAACGACATGGATGGAGCTAGAGAGTATTATGCTAAGGGAAATAAGCCAGTCAGAAAAAGACAAATATCATATAATTTCACTCATATGTGTAATTTAAGAAATAAAACAAATGAACAAAGGCAAAAATACAAAGAAATAGCCACTCATTTTTTGGTTTATTTACTTTGAGAGATTAAGAGAGAGAGAGAGAGCAAGGAAGGGGCAGAGAGAGAGATAGAGAGAGAGAGAGAGAGAGAGAGAGAAAACAGACTCTTAACTGTAGATAACAACCTGGTGGTTGCCAGAGGTAAGGTCAGAGGGGGATGTATAAAATAGGTAAAGGGCATTAAGAGTACACTTACCATGATGAGCACTGAGTAATGTATAGAATTGTTGAATCACAATATTGTACATCTGAAATTAATGTAACACTGTGTGTTAATTACACTGGAATTAAAAAAAAACATGACACTTCATAATTTTGCATGTCAGGAATTTGAGCAGGGCTGAGATGGCAACCATTCTGCTCCATATGGTATCACGTGGCATCAGATGGCACCTGGACTGCTCCAGAGCATTCTGTTGTTGCTGTTGGTGTTGTTGCAAATTACACGTAAAATGTACCACTTTACAATTTCCCACTCAATGGCATAAAGTTGTGCAACCCTTAAGGAGCTCTCTGGTTCTAGAACTTTTTTATTCTCGCAAAAGGAAACTACACTGGCAGTCATTGCCCATTTCTTCCTTTCCCCACGCTCTCAAAACCAGTTATCTATTTTGTGTCTCTATGCATATGCCAGCTCTTGATATTCCGCACAAGTGGAATCACACATATGTGCCCTGTTTTGTCTGGCTTCTTTCACATTCTTTCTTCCACAATGCTTCCGATGTTCATCCATGCTGTGGCACGTGTCAGTACTTTATTCCCAGCGATGTATGAGGGCTCCAGTTACTCTCTATCTTCAACACACTTATTTCCTTTTTGACGATGACCGTCTTGGTAGATGTGAAGTGTTCTCTTATTGTGGTTTGGATTTGCATGTCCCTGATTACATGTTGGCCATCTTTTCATGGGCGCGTTGGCCATTTACACTTCACGTGCTCCTTTGTGTGTGTTCTTTGGAGATGGGTTTTTTCAAAAGTTTTTTGGCCTATTTTTCCTTAGATTGTATCTTTGTTGTTGAGTGGAAAGAATGCTTTTTATATTATGGATACTGGACTCTTATTAGATGTATGTGTTACAAATATAAAATACTCCCATCTTATGGATCATCTTTTCACTCTCTTGATAGTCCTTTGAGGTACAAAAGCTTTTAATTTTTATTTATTTTGAGAGAGACAAAGACACTAAAAGAGGGGGAGGTGCAGAGAGAGGGGGAGAGAGAGAATCCCAAGCAGGCTCTGCGCTGACAGCCTCACAAAGTGTGAGATCATGACCTGAGCCAAAATCAAGAGTCGGACACTCAACCAACCGAGCCATCCAGGCGCCCCTAAAAGCTTTTAATTTTGATGAAGACAAATTATCTATACTTTTCTTTTGTTGCTTGTGCTTTTGGTGCCATATTCAAGAAACTATTGTCAAATGCAAGGTCATGAAGGTTAACTCCAAAGTTTCCTTCTAAGAGTTTTAGGGATTTAGCTCCTATTGATTTATTGTTCATTGATTTTTGTGTCTGGTATGAGATGAGTATCCAACTTCTGTTATTGATTTCTAGTTTAATTCCATTATGGCAAAGGAGCTACTTTGTATGATTTCCATCTTTTAAGATTCATTGAGACTTGTTTTATGGCTTAGTATACGGACAATCCTGGAGAGTACTTTGTGAGCACTTGAGAATATGTACCCTGCTGTTGTTGGGTGGGCGCTCTACAGGTGTCTGTTAGACCTAATTGATGTATAGCATTGCTCAAGTGCGCTCTTTCCTTACTGATCCTCTGACTAGTTTATCCACTATGGTGCTGAGCCTAACGCTTCACCAGAGGTGAAATCTTATGGTCTTCTCAGGTCTTTTCGACTCTGAGCCCTGCCCCGGGCATGCACATGGTTTTCTAGATATCCAGGTACACACACAGGAGCATTTCAAAGCCCTCATTCTTCAAGGTAACTCATTCCCCAGTTTCTCCTTCCAGGAGTTGGGTGAACCAGAAGCAATTGCCCCCCTTGTGTCAATCCTTCAGGGAGCTCCAGACAGGTTCAAACAGACAAACATAATTTCTTGGGACTGAGGTCCACTCCCCTCCCTCCAGAAGCGAGAACCGACACATAGAACGTAAGCTGTCATCCTCAAGACTGGGGGGGGGGGGCAAGAATACGTTCAAATGCCACAAAACTCTCTTATGTTTCACTGGCTTTTCTCCTGATTCAGTGTTCGCTTGGTTGCTATAAACCTTTGCTATCTTCCAGAGTCCTTCATTCTGACAGGTGTCTTTTTCAGTGTTTTCAGTGTTTCTGGAGAGAGACTGACCCCCAGAATACCCTGCTCTGCCATTTCCCCCAACATCGCTGGGTTCTGTGAGTGATGTTTTGAAGTTTCAATCCTTATGTTAACATCTTCACTTTATAATGTGCACTCTGTTTTCTGAAAGGAGTAACAAGTCACAGGAAAGATCAAACTAGAAATGTCTCCAGCATTAACAAACTTGTGAAAACCAATAAAATGATTTATTTTATATATGCAAACTCAAAATCTCTTTGTACACTTAAATTTCTGCAAATTAATCCAGACAAAACAATACTGCTCCATATAAACCTTTGTATAAACCTTAAAGGAAATATATACATTATTTTTTTTTCTTTTAGTGCTCCCAAAGCACAGAACGTACAAGTCTGCCTGAAGCCTTTCGGTCATCACACGCAAGAACAAATGTCAGGGTTGGGGTAGCCTCAGGTGCACTTTGTAATGTCTCTAGACAAAATAGAAGAGAGTTGGAGGTAGATCATTTGTGACTCACCCTGCCCCCTCCCACAGAGAAATAAGTTACCCGAATAGCAGCTTTCTTACTCTTTGTTTCAAACTGTCCTGAATATTGCATGGTTTAAAAGGCACAACTAGGAATTGTTGAAAACTCTGTTCGGCACACACAAGATGACCACCAAGCAGTGCTCCACGTTACAGGTGGCTCTTAGTCACTCTGGAAATGCCCAGAACAGCAAAGTTCATATGAGGAAACCCTTGTCACATCTAGAAGGGGCGACAGCGGGGCGCCTGGGTGGCTCAGTTGGTTGAGCGTCCGACTTCGGCTCAGGTCATGATCTCGCGGTTCGTGAGTTCGAGCCCCGCGTCAGGCTCTGTGCTGACAGCTCGGAGCCTGGAGCCTGCTTCGGATTCTGTGTCTCCGTCTCTCTCTGCCCCTCCCCTGCTCACATTCTGTCTCTCTCTCTCTCTCTCTCTCTCAAAAACAAAGATTAGAAGGGGTGACAGTGCTTACTGAAGTTGACCTGCTGAATTAATAATATCGTCTTCCTCAACTGGGAAAAAAAAAAAACCAACAAAACAACAAATTAATACTTTCAGAAAAACCCTTAGCCAGCTTTTACTTCCAGAGAATCAAAAAAAAAAAAAAAAAAAAAAGCTCCATGGCTTTTTCTTAGCTTCGGGAAGGCAATTCCCTTGCCTAGAACATTCTAGGAAGCTTTGACAATATCATCTTCCACCGTACAGCATAGAAAACTTGCCCTTTTTTCTCCTTGGTCTTTGCATTAACATGATGATCTTCTGTTGATGTGATTAACGTTGTTGAGGTGGTGGTGGGAGTCTATCTTTTCTAGTACCTTCTCAAGGTACTGGATTAAGACTCGTCTTTTAAACCTAGAAATAAAGAGAAATTTTATTAACCAAAAGATACTCGAAGCCTTTCCAATGTGCAAGGCACTGTGCGGGGCACAAGGTGGAACTGGTGGTCTACGTGCGGCTTAGCAGGGGCGCCCGGGTGGCTCAGTCGGTGGAGCATCCGGACTTCGGCTCAGGTCGTGATCTCGCGGCTCGTGAGCTTGAGCCCCGCGTCGGCTCTGTGCTGACAGCCTGGAGCCTGCTTCGGATTCTGTGTCTCCCTCTTTCTCTACCCCTCCCCCGCTCATGCTCTGTCTCTCTCTGTCTCAATAGACACTCAAAAGAAATTTACCAGAAACAAACAAAAAAAGATGCGGCTTAGCAAATACTGACAGTGCCAGCTTGAGGGCCTGAGCCCACCTCAGGCTGTGGTGAGCTTAGAAGATTCCACAGACGTGGATGAATGAGTTGGACTCCGATAATACCAATCTCAGTGCCTCTGGAGACAGCCTTAACTACGAGAGAGGGCCAGGGTTTGAGAAAACCGAGGGACAGTTCATTCCGCCCCCCGCCCCCCATTCTGCATTGGGCCCTACCGCTTAACGACAAGCGGAGACGAAGGTCTCCACTTTACACCCACCTTGCAGCTTCCTTGATGGTAAACTCAACAAATTGTTTCTTGACTGCAAGAGACCCTTGCACTTCTTCAAGCAGAATGAAAATCCTTTCATACTCTGAAGATATTTAAAAAAAAAAACAACAAACCCCAAACCTCAGTATTCTTAAAAAATACGAATAGGAAATAAAATTCAATCCTTACACATCCTCAGTAATCAATCCTCACAGGTGGAAAGTTACCATTTGTGTTTTAAACACTCGAACCCAAACATCCGCGCATCAGCTACTAAGGAAACTCTTGTAAACACTGAACAAACGTGGCAGACTGAATAATGGCCCCCAACGTTGTCCACATCTTACCTCCTGGAACCTGTGAATATGTTGCCGTATACGGCAAAAGGGACTTGACTTTGCAGATAGAATTGAGCTGTGGATCTTGAGATGGGGAGATTATCCAGGCTTATGCATCAGTGTAATCACAAATATCCAAATAATAGGAGGCGGGGAGTAGAATTGGAGCCAGAGAGAAAAGACGTAAGGATGGGAGCGCGGCTAGACAGGAGAGAAGGCCCTGACGTTACTGGCTCGAAGCCGA
Source organism: Felis catus (assembly GCF_018350175.1). NCBI lineage: Eukaryota > Metazoa > Chordata > Mammalia > Carnivora > Felidae > Felis > Felis catus. The sequence goes on along the minus strand of NC_058386.1, from coordinate 111,431,213 downwards.
AGGAAGGGGCCAAGAGCTAAGGAGCACAGACAGCCTGTAGGAGCTGGAAGGGCAAGGAGACAGATTCCCCCTGGAGCCTCCAGAAGGAACACCTTTCTGTTAGCCCGGTGAAAATAATTTCAGAATTCCGACTTCCATGAGTGTAAGGGGAGTACAGTTTTGAGCCACGTGGTTTGTGGCAACTTGTTACGGCAGCAAAAGGAAACTATTACGATCAGTAAGGTGCAAAAAGAGGAAAGGGTGTACTGGGTCCTTTTATTTTTTTTTTTTAATTTTTTTTTCAACGTTTATTTATTTTTGGGACAGAGAGAGACAGAGCATGAACGGGGGAGGGGCAGAGAGAGAGGGAGACACAGAATCGGAAACAGGCTCCAGGCTCTGAGCCATCAGCCCAGAGCCCGACGCGGGGCTCGAACTCACGGACCGCGAGATCGTGACCTGGCTGAAGTCGGACGCTCAACCGACTGCGCCACCCAGGCGCCCCATGTACTGGGTCCTTTTAGTTAAAGCAAGAGGAATCACTTTAAATTATGTGAAAACCCAGGGTGCTGGGTGGCTCAACTGGTTGAGCGTCCAGCTTTGGCTCAGGCCATGATCTCATGGGTTCATGAGTTTGAGCCCCACGCACGTCAGGCTTTGCGCTGATAGTGCGGAGCCTGCTTCATTCAGATTCTCTGTCTCCCTCTCTCTCTCTCTGCCCCTCCCCTGCTCGTGCTCTCTCTCAATCTCTCTCAAAAATAAACATTAAAAAAATAATAATAAATTATGTTGAAAACCCAATACTTCCCCAATACCTCCAGAGATAGCATGAATCTATCCTGAATCATAGAATTATGAGAAGGACCTCCCATTGTATTATTGATACTTGTGCTTTCATTACTTACTTCGTCCAAATTTTCGAACTTCCTTCATTAACTGATGTTTTATATCAGCATTGATTCCTTGCGCCATAGCAGGAGTTATTTGCAAGGTGTTTGGTACAGTTCCCAAAGTGGGTGTCACCGAGGCTTTTCGATCATCTACAGAGACACTGCAGTGTTTGCCTCCTCCTAGAAGTGCATGCGTACCAGGTTTGTGAATCAGGCCGTCTTTCCTTAGACTAGTGAAGTCGTCAGATAGAGAATCCAACTGGTGGTGGTGTGGAATACCATCTCCTGCCATATTCATAAGCTCTGGGGGAGCAGATTTTGACAAGAAGCCATCGGGTGGGATCTGACCATTTTCCCTCTTCTCCTCATGGACATCAGGAATGACAGTGACATCTGGAGGCCAAATCAAGAAGGTAAACTGTGAGATGGGTGCGTTATATCAACCCCACAGGCAGATCTTCACGTTTGAGGAAATCATTTGTCTCAAAAAACAAGAAGGTGTACAGATGGGAGGCTGAGACCCCTCAAACCGAGCCCAGGAAAATAATACAACAAAACCACCTTCTTTTCTTCACGACACTCCCAATACATATGGAAACCGAGTCGGGCAAGACAACTACTGAGCGTTCTCAGGTCCCTGGCACCCGTGGTTTAGTGGCTGCTTGTGCTTTACAAGCTTAAAGGCAGCAAGTCTCACTTGATGTCATGATTTCTGTCATTTACATATAAAATGCCATGCTTAAGAAAATAAAGAAAATGCCAGGCTTCACCGAGCTTGGCACCAGACTACATGGGCCCCCTTCAATTTCTCTCCTATCTCAAAAGTTCTAAGAAAACAGAGGTGGCCGTTAGGCCTCGAGATTCTACATGTAGTCCGTCACCAAAAATCTTTGTATGTGATTCTCATCATTCCCTTCTGTGACAAGGAAATGGGTTTCCTTTTACTCCAGGCCTGACACCTCTACTTCATATGCTCTGCCTCCTTCCTGCCAGGCACTGAGACAAAGCTGGAGGATCGGCAGTGAATGAGACAGACAAGAACAATCCCTATCCTTACGGAACTTACATCCTCATGGGGAAGTCAGATGGTATGCGTAATTTGGGCAAGGGGAATAATACAGTTTGAATTCTTGTTGGGAAGGAAGGTATCAGGGATGTGACAGGGAGCAGGAGGGGGAGTGTCCGTGACCCCGGGGTCGGGCAGGGCCCTCTGAGGAGGTGAGCCGTGGAGCAGGAGACAGGGCGGCCTGTGCATGTGAGGAGGACTTCTGGCTACCGCGAGGGCCAGTGCAGGGCCCTAGGAGGGGACGAGCCGGGGCCGTGGAGCAAAGAACTGAGGCAGAGAGAACAAGGAGGACACCCAGAGGACGCGTGCAGGAGAGGAGGGCAGGCCCGGGTCCTGCAGAGCATGTAGACCAGCGTCGGGAGCTCCGATTCTGTTCTGAGCGCTCGGGGGAGTTGGTGGCGGGTTTCGGGATGGATGTGGCAGGATCGGATTTCCGTGCGCACGGGGTCAGTCGGGCTGCAGGGCGGTGATGGGTCAGGAGGGTCAAGTGGGAGAGCAGGGAAATCAGATGAGAAGCTGTTGTAGCAGCTTGGGGACAGACGGTGGCAGCACAGACTAGAGGGATAGAGACACAGGGTGATCCAGGAATCGGACTGGGTGTCAGAGTGTCTGCACTTGCTAAGGGATGGAAGTGAGAGAAGAATAAAAGAGAAATCACGGTGACTCCGAGGATCTTCACTGAACCCCTGGGGAAATAATGGTGCCAGGAGTGTGCTCTTCCTGATCTGGCCCAGTGACCTCACGTTGATGGCCTGACAGCGATCACGTTGGCATCCTTTACACCGTGGAAACCTGCAAACGTTATAATCCAGGGCTTCACCCCCCCGGCCCCCACACACTCGGACAGCTGGCTGTCGCACCTTTACCAGCATACTGCCGGATGGTGTCACTTAACATTAAGAGTCATGCCTGTGGCAGGCGGTAAGCAGAGCTGTTTTGGAGAGCGCGAAGGTTAGGGGTTCTGATGAAACACGTGAAACCGAATTTTATTGGTCTATGGGGCACCTAAGTGGAAATACCATGTCCATGGTTAAATTTAGGTCTGGAGTTTGAAGCAAGGTGTAAACACCCAAGTTGTTGACATGTAAATGTCCTGGAAAGCCCAAGACTGCATGGGATCACCTGGGGTGGGGGGGTGGTGTCTGGAATCCAGATTTGGGTCCCTACGCTATTTACAGGTGGGAGAGAAGGGGAGAAACCAGAAAAAGAGGGTGAAGAGGAGTTGCCATCAAAGGGAAAAGAAAACTAGGACGTGTGGTGTCTGGGAACCTGAGAAAGTTTCCAGGGAGGAGGGAGTGAACAACTGTGACAAGTGACGCGAAGAAGCAATGGCAACACGCAACAGACCCTGGGGGCCGTGATGACGCCTGTCTCGGTGCGGTGGGGAGACAGAGCCAGACCGCACTGGGCTAGAGCGGGAGCAGGAGTTGAGGACACAGAGAGCCAGTGCAGACCCAGCCTCGTATTAAGCTGGTTTGCTCTTGCTGCGTCGAGAACTTGCTTCCTCGTTCTGACTCACGCAGCAACACGCTCCTATCCCCATGTCTCCCCCTTGTGCTAGTTACTACATAAGTATGGATCTTCTCGCCTCAGACAGTGACTCTGCTCCCCACGGGGCCCTTTGTACCTACCACATTGATGATTTAATAATGGTTTACTTAACGAACAAAAAGCGGATACAAAGGAAATGAACACAAAGGAAAATAAGGCTGTTTAGTGTTAGTCTTCTAGGAGCCATAAGGAAATCACAACCACTACTCTATACCTGTATGTACAAGGGTGGGTTTTATGAGGTTTGGATAAGATGGGAACCACGAGGCTGAGGGTGGTCCCTTTCCGCCCACATGGTTAGTTACAGTGGGTGGTGTTTGTGGTTTCGCCAACAGCAGGGACATACTCCGCCTTCTCTTAGATGACAGAGGACTGTTGGGTTCTCCGGGGCGCTTCACTTTGTTCTGTGGCCCTGCCACGAATTCATCTGCTTCATCAATCATCATTCCCTAGAAAACACCAATGAACACTCTCCATTAAAGAGCACAGCGCCCGCACGCGGCACACGCACACTCAACCAAACATCCTGTTACCAACACACGTCTTCATCACGGGCCAGAGATTTACCGTGCCCCACCTAGACCCTGTTCTCAGAAAGTGCTACTCCAGTCCAATCTTGACCTAGTCTCGGTGGAACAAGGAGGAGATGAAAAGATAACGTGTTGCCAAGGTCAAACACAATACAATCATGATTAACCAGAAAGCTTGAGAAATGAGCAACTCGCATCAACCGAAGAGGTTACTTTTCGGAGGAAGTACAGACCATTCGGAAGCGACCCTTGGCAAGTGAACCGATTCCCTTTTGTGTGCTTTTGTGCTTTAAATGCATCATTAAGAAATATTGACTATCACTGTACAGAACGCTGCATGTGGACGGTAGAGAGCAGGTTGACAGAAAATGTCACTGCCCCAACAGCAACCTCACGGAGGTTCAAATATGTCCACCTTGGGGGCTTCTCATTCTTGGGGGTAGGTAAAGGATGACAGCCAGCAGTGCAGAGGGTTAGCTAAAAGCTGTTCCCATCCAAGGATAACCCGAGAATATGAAAATATTTTCATAAAATCATGATAAAAGACTCTTCCAAGGCATTTTCCAAAGCAACACGGTACAGAAAGGGGAAACCATACACCCTGAGCATTTACTGCATGTAGGTCATGTTTGAAATGGGTACATGCACTAACTCAATACTGCACAGGACTCTGGTAAGTGTAATCATTATCCCCAGGGGTTCAAATGAGGAGCCCAAGGCACAGAAAGATTAAGAAAAAGTCCAATTAATTGAGGATTGGGGTGAAGTGGAATATCTCTCAGTCTAGTTTTGTTACCAGACAGATTATTATATGGTCTGCATAACACCAATAGTCTTCTCCATGTGTGCAAAGAGAATCCCCATTTGTCTTCATCCTTAGATGGTCAAATCGGCATCTCTCTCTCTCTCTCTCTCTCTCTGTCTCTCTCTCTCTCTCACACACACACACACACACACACACACACACACACACACCTCACATTTAGATCTCTACTAGGACAATCCAAAGAAAGCAGCATCACGTAGTACTTCCTATTTCAAGATGAACACTTCATCACCGTCTGGCTAGAGCACTAGAGATCCGAGTAATGGAAACAGGAAATAACTGGTGATCTCAATATTAAAGGAATTAGTGTGCAGAGGTGGGAATGAATACAGACTCTGGAGCTGGAAAGATGTGGGTTCAAATCCTGGCTCTTCTCAGCTGTGCTACTCAGAGCACACCACTTGACCACTGTGAGCCTTGATTTCTTCTTATGAGAGAACAGATGGTAACACTCATCTGCAGAACCGCTGTGGCCATTAAATGTGATCGCGTAAAACAACAGCTCCTACCAGGTACTCAGTAAATGTCACTTATTCTTTTGTTCAAGCAACACACCTTTGTATCAGGAGGCTCCCACTTTCCATTTATGGAGAGCCCTGGAGTCCTATTTTATCTTGCCAACCAACAGAGGGAGAACCTCTGACTTATATTCACCTTGCCCAGAAGAAAGGAATTATAGCAAGACTATCACAACTTGGGCAGACTTAGAAATAGGTATCTTACCTTCTTATCTTGTTTGAATGGATTGCCAAAAGTATGTAGTCTTTTTGGTTGATCTGGATCAATCTCTCGAAGCGGAGAAGCCAGCGTCTTTAGATATTCCTGATAGTTACCCATTTGTGCGACTGGAACACTATGAAGGGAATCTGTGAAACCACCGGCAAAGAAACAAATGGTACACAGCTGCAGTGTATGCATCAGGAGGACAAGGGGACACGATCAGGGACTCAGTAGGTTGAGCATCCTATTCTTGATTTCGGCCCAGGTCATGATCTCACGGTTTGTGGGATCGAGCCCCGTGTCAGGCTCTGCGCTGACAGCATGGGGCCTGCTTGGGATTCTCTCTCCCTCACTCTCTGCCCCGCCCCTGCTCACATGTGTGCATGTGTGCTCAATAAATAAATAAATAAAACTTTAAGAGGGCATGATCATAGTCTGGTTTGGCAACGTGTACCTTGGCATCCAATAGTCTAAAATCTCAAATTTTGGGGGCACCTGGGTGGCTCAGTGGGTTAAGCATCTGACTTCAGCTCAGGTCATGATCTCACGGTTCATGGGTTGGAGCCCTGCGTCAGGCTCTGTGCTGACAGCTTGGAGCCTGGAGCCCGCTTCTGATTCTGTGTCTCCCTCTCTCTCTGCCCCTCCCCTGCTCGTGCACGCGCTCTCTCTCTCTCAAAAATAAATATAAACAGGGGCGCCTGGGTGGCGCAGTCGGTTAAGCGTCCGACTTCAGCCAGGTCACGATCTCGCGGTCTGTGAGTTCGAGCCCCGCGTCAGGCTCTGGGCTGATGGCTCAGAGCCTGGAGCCTGTTTCCGATTCTGTGTCTCCCTCTGTCTCTGCCCCTCCCCCATTCATGCTCTGTCTCTCTCTGTCCCAAAAATAAATAAACGTTGAAAAAAAAAATTTAAAAGCACTTTTAAAGTGCTTTTTAAAAATAAATAAATAAATAAATAAATAAATAATATAAACATTTAAAAGCATCTCAAATTCTAAGATCTAAAATTATCTCTCTTCATCCCACTCACTACTCAGGGTACCATCACTACTCCCTACAAGCTCAAATCACTAGGCCAAGTACAATGTCCTTAGGCCTCAAACCAGGTTTGAAAATGGGCTGACATCCTGTATGTCACCACCCAGCCTGAAACACCATATTTGTGCTGCATTTCAAAGAGCCTGGCCTCCATGGTTCTCTCTTATCATCCAGAGACCTTGGTTAGTAGGCCTTCCATTCTTGGGGAATGTGACTAAATCTATAGGCTCCCTTCCTAGAGAAGCTTCCCTCCTCTCCACAGAACTCAGTATATAATTTTAGGAGGTCGACCAGGCTAAGATTTAACTCCTCTTAATGCACAAACGACCCTGTTTCAAATGAACACAATGGAGTAAAGGGGAATTGTACACCATCACCAACTGTCCCACACACTACCAGCTTCATAATTTTCATGTAAATGAGGAATTCCGGACTGAATTCATCACGACAGGCTGGGTTGTGCCATGTCCAAAATCTGACAGACCTAGGTCCCGCCACTTTCCAGTTCACTAAACCTGGAGTGGCTATCAAAATGCTCGCCCTTGAGAGAGATATACCAAGAAACAGACTCTTAATCACAGAGGACAAACCGATAGTTACCGGAGGGGAGGTGGGTGGGGGGAATGGGTGAAACAGGCGATGGGGATGGAGGAGGGCACTTGTCACGAGGAGCACCGGGTGAGGTAGGCAAGTGTTGAATCACTGTATTATACACCTGAAACTAATATGACACCGTATGTTAACTGTACTGGAATTCAAAGAAAAACTTTAAAAACTGCTCACGCTCAGTGAGCCAATTAATGCACACCTGCCCTACAACCTGAGAACAGGTGAAAATGAGCATTCTAAGCCTGAAAGTCTTACAAAATAACCTACCCGTTATGCAATAAGCACTTTCATGTAAGTCAGGCTTGATATTTTCCTAGTCAACAAAAAATCCTTCTTTGTTCATTTACCTTCATCTTGTCCAACAATAAACTTGTGTGTTTTCAGCAGATTGGATCTCATCCTGGTTAACTGGTCTAAAAGACCTCTACGTGGAATATCATAAGCATTTCTATATGTCTGAGGTTTCAAATCCTGTTTGAGACGGAACAAATAGTTTCAGTTACTCCTGAGGCTTTTAATATAGAAATGTAATTCTTAATGCTGCAGTGTGTGCAAAATCGTAGTGAAGGGAGGGATATTCAATACAATAGCTACCATAGAATTTTGCCAGTGGAAACCTCGCCTTTGCTGGCCTTGTTCCAAATTCTAATATATCCACAACATGCTCAAACCACTGAGAATATCCTTTCCCAAGTATGTCAACTGGCCTGGCCACCTCTGCCCAACGGGGACCTCCTCTATGGGAGATCTTGGTGTCAGAGGTCCCTGCTGGGCTGGCCAAGACTTTCTCGAAGCTGCACTCCTGCCTGAGACCCTTCACACCCAATTCTCTTCCTCGTCCCCTCCTCTCACAGGTGCTAGATCAGCCGTGTGGCCTGAAGGTTCCCCCGCCAACGCCTGTTCTCTCTCCCCTTTATCCTTCACAGACATTACCCCCAAACATATCTTGCACATTTAATTCCATATTGGCGTCTGCGGGCAGGGCAGTTCCTAAACTAAACCGTTGATAAGTATGGAGTCCAAAACAGGGTCGCAATTATTTCAAAACTAAAATACTATGGCATAAATGCATCAGACAAGCTCAAACAAATACAAAGTATTTATGTCCACAATTTACCTTGTTTAAGAGCCCTACTTGGAAGCCAGCAAATTCTTTGGTATTCAATTCTGTCAGTCTTGGTGCACTTTCCCCTATGATTTCTTTCAATAGTTTTCTAAAATTTTTACTGTGGGTAAAGGACACGCCACCTCCAGAATGATTTTTCACTTTGATTCCAATTTCCTGGGGAGGTTTCTTCCCCACGGATGCTAGTATCCGTTCTGACTCTAGTTTGGTCTAAAATGAAAGTACATAGTATGTTATGAAAAGATCTATATTATCACTGCTGTTTTTACTACTTAAGAAAGGGAACACTTTAAGAACCCCACAGAACACTTTTCAATTGTAAATCACAGAAAAATGGGTAATTAAACATTTCCCTGTGCTTCTCTGCACTATCACAGCAAACAGGGAGGTGGGGGTGAGAAAAATAACTTACTACATTTTTTCTCTTGTCTAATGGCAAAATTATGATTGGATCATGGAGAGAATGGAAACCATGGGTAAGAATTACATTCATAGACATTTAAAATCACATTTTGTTGCTGTAAAATCTAGTCTAAGTCAGTATATTTATTTCAGACCCAGACATAAAGGTTTAAATTTAACAAACGTTACCACGCAAATGATTTGTAATATCTGCTCAGTAAGTTTCTAGCTAACTTACAAAAAAATCCTAATGGACGCTATTAAACCGCATTGATAAATAGTGCCTGACGGTGACTCGTAGCAATATATTGGGCATATCTGGTGATTCACATACATGGTTCAAGGAACACTGGTGACACAGTTGTTATTAAATTAGTAATTAAATTAGTGATTAGAGTGATTACAAATTAGTAATAATTTTTTTCTTTAAAAGAAGGGATTCCACCAGTGCCCAGTAAGCCCAAAAGGATTTTTCATTTCTTACAGTTAGGTCGGAGAGACTCATTAATTCTCACTATGATTGGAATTAAGTATGTTTCTTATCTTTGGCACAAAATTAAGTCATGAAATAAGGGATAAGAGCAAATGAAGGGTCTGTTTCCAGAAAGGGTCCCGAAATCTCATTTAGGAAACTACACAAGCAACGTGTTCCAGAAGGTCCCAGAACTTGCACGACTCAACTCTGCTCACTATTCTTCCCGGTGGCCATACCCTGCTGACACAGCCTTAAAGGCCTAAGGTAGACATCAAATAAAAAAATATATGTAAATCAATAGGTCAATCAATCAATAAATAACCAAAACAAAACATTCACAACAACAACAAAAATCTATTGGCGGAGAGGAAAGGGGGTCACGGGGACGCTCGGTGGACCAGAAATCTAGGTCTGCCTGTGCTTTCTTTTGCATTCATGAGCACACTGGACCGGCAGGAGCTGGTAAACTCCAGACCATACTTCTGTTTGTGCCGGATCCTAGCAAGGTGTGTCAGCGTCCCCAACTGCGGAGTCATTTCAGTTCTTTAGTGAAATCTGACACTCTTTTGCTTACGGCTGTCTGTCTTCTAAAGGCCCAACTTCCAGACATATGTGACTTAAAGCCTGACTGCCACTGCAGACGCTACCGCTGCCCCCTACCTGGGAGCACCCTTGTGCACAAGAAGAAAGTAAACAGGCTGCATTAATTTGTCATAGAACGTAACACATTCGTATGGCAGTAACGCTCTACCTCAGTAGCTCTGAAACACTTCCATCCTGCAAGAATGGGCTAGGTAGAGGTGAGAAGTATGGTAAGTAAGGGTGAGTGGAGGATGAGGTACTAATAGAGGGGCAGGCAAGGGACAAGGTGAATAATGGTAAATGAGGTGGGGGTATAAAGGAACGGACGGAGGGCAAGAAGAGAGGAGGTTGAACTCCACTCTTCGGGTCCCCAAGGGGCCTATCACCCTCCAGCGTGAGGAACACTGGTCTCATCTCCCCCTCGCCAAGAAAGAGCGTGTGCATATGTTTATTGCCTAAGAACTAATTTCAGGCCAGACGTTGAGGCACACCATGCCTCAGTGTGCCGACCTAAAGAAGGGGGATGCGCTAGCCCAGTGTGATTGGAGGAGAAACTAGGTTGAGGATAGACAACATGTGACCCATGAGATCATTCTCTTAAGCCTCTGCCCCTCTTAGGCCACAAGATGTCAACCAGCTCGTGGGTAGCACAAACTGACAGACCCTTAGCTGCAGCTTAATGGTGAAGCTAGAAGCCATAGAGAATCACATTATCACTAATCCATAAAGTGGAGAGATATATACACATTTAATTTGAAAAATGACAATTACACTAAAGAATAAGGAAATGCACTTCTGAGGGCAAAGGATTTTTGTTTGTTTGTTTTTACCAATACTACCTGTTGGCTGAGTTTTTTAAGGTAAGAGATAACACTGTAACTAAGTCCACAATCTAAATTATCTGATATCAGATTTGGAGCTCCCATCATCCTTAGTGCTTTCTTTAATGGCTATAAGGAAACAAAATACACAACAGTAAGAATAGAATAAATCTTAAAATACTCAAAGTTCAGTTATAAGGGGCAAAGGGACATGATTCATTTCTTAGAAGTCAAGGTGCTGCACATAAAACCAAACATGGAACATTAAAAAGTGGCAATGAAAATAGCAGAGGAGTAAGGAGCAGAAAGTAAAAAATAAAAAGTAAAAATAAATAAATAAATAAATAAATCAGAAGAGAGTGGGATAAGAAGATCAAGAAACAGCATATTCACACAGGTAAATTGCTTTCAGTCTTAATTCCCAAGTCATAAAGTCATTTCATATTGCATTTTATCGTGCACCCCATTCCTGCCATGGTAAATACTAACGCACCCCAATTTCTCCTTCCAGTGACACCAACAGTACCATTTAAGATTCTGCCTTTTCACCTCTAGAAACTTGGCTTAAGGTTTGCTACATCCGCCTCTGAAACGATTTTGGCAATCTGGATTTCGATTACATGACCAGTTCAAAAGCATCACGAAGATTTTTCTCAAGTTGTAAACACCCAAATGAGGCCAAGTAACTTTTGATTCTTTTTGGATTCCCCTCCCCCAACCAGCGGCCCTGCTTCCTGCTGTGTCTAGAACACATTTGACAGGCAATTGGCACATATGCCGCCTTCCAGAATTTCTTCTTTCAGAGGGAAACCCCACATTGAAAATTTCTAGAGTTAAAAAGGGAAGTTGACATTCATACACGAATCCAGACATATTTTTCGCAAATTCCAAAATTCCAATTTCACAAGGTTGCTTTTGCTAAGAGAAACAGAGATGTGTTTTTATAAAAATAACCATGGCAGTTAAAGGAAATAAAATAAGCAATTCTCTTTTGTGCCACCATGACATCTCCAAGGTCTTACGCATAATTCGCGAAGACGGTGGCGATACAGATATTTAGAAATTAAAAAATCTGTCTCATTTCGGGGGTCAAGTTTTTGGCTCACTGACATTTCTTGCAACAAGAATCATCACTGATACAGTTAATGCACATATACGCAGAAATACATACTAATAAGTAGTATGGAGGCAGAGTTTTTAAGTAGCTGTCAAAAGCCTGTCGCCACTTCAGATTTGGCTTAAGCTTGTGAACTTTAAACAAGTCATCTGCAAGAGAAAACCAAACAAAATATTACGTTATTCCAATCCTAAATTCCAAGATCTAAATCAAGCGCATCCGTTATAGCATTTCCTAGAAATCTCAGTGTAATTAAAACATTACATTAGACGAACCTTTCTTTGGAACTTATTTGATTGTCTTTTTTTGGGGGTGCTCTTTGCCAACATTATATATAGCATTTTTCTAGCAAATAAAACAAATTCTCAAGTTACCTACGCCTCTTCCATGTGTGAAGCTACATAAAATCTAGTCTTAAAGCACCACCTCTGAGCCACAGGAAATATTTTTCTGACCTCCTACATGCTGGTAACACTACTGTAGTTATGTGCACTGAGGGGGAATCCACGGACATTGGTTGATAAATGGAGGCTGTTAAGGTGCGCCTGGGTGGCTCAGGTTGTTAAGGGTCTGACTCTTGGTTTCGGCTCAGGTCATAATCTCACATGAGTTCAAGTCCCGCCTGGGGCTCAGCACGGAGCCTGCCCAATTCTCTGTCTCCCTCTCTCTCGGCCACCTCCCCCCGGCTCTCTAAATAAATAAATAAATAAATAAATAAATAAAGGCTGTTAACGCAACAACAACAAAAAAATTAAACTCACAGAGAACAGATTGGTGGTTGCCGGAGGCTGGGTGGGGGAGAAGGGGGCAGGCGAAATGGCTGAAAGTGGTCAAATGATACAAACTTCCACTTACAAAATAAAGTCCTGGCGACTACAGTTAATAATACTGTGCATATTTGAAAGTTGCTCAGTGAGTAGATCTTCAAAGTTCTCATCACAAGAAATTTGTGACTCTGTGTGGTGATGGATGCTAACCAGTGTTCCCAGTGTTCTTTTCACAATAGGTATACAAATATTGAATCATTATGTTGTACATGGGAAACTAATATAATGTTACATGTCAGTTATATCTCAATAATGAATAGAGAAGTAAACAGTGAGTGTTACACTTTTGGCTGAAAGGTCAAGGTAAGAAGCTTTACAAAGTATATGAGAACAAAAGCAAAGCCTCTAACTTTCAGACAGAGACCGCAAACTCCAAATTATGCTTTGGATCCTCTTTAATAAGTCTACACTTTGTATAGTCCCTCCCCCCCCCCCCCCCGCCTTCTTCATTTCTTTCATTTCCAAACTTTGGGTCTGTCAAATGCTAGTTACCAATTGGGTCATGGCACTAGCAAAAGCTAGTAGAGATGTTAGGTTGTAGTTCAAAACTCTGTACAACTAAATATATTCTCTTGAATACCGTGTGTGTTAATACCACTAAAGACACTGTCCTTAAGTAAGCAGATCTATCTTTCCACACTTAAATTTAATTGTTTTAATAATCTAAATGCATTCTATACACTACAGGAAAATTTTCAAAATTTGTCATTATTCCCTTCTGAGGGAAAGAAAAAATATATTTTATATAATAATTCAAAATCAATAGCCCCACACATCAACAGGAGCCTGCCACGCTTACTATAAATACCAGAGATATTTCAAATCCATCGTCTATTTTGTTTTTTTCAGGTTTCATTGGCTCTTATCCAACAAAAATCCAAATGCTTTACTTCTAGGGACAAAAGCATCCCAACGCCACGTGCATAACTTCTCTACGATTAGGGCTATTCTTTGAAATTCTGAATTACTACACTTAAGGAAAACAACTACACATTTTCTTCCTTTTACTGCTATAATAAATGATTCACCCCTGCCGAAACTAATTTAAATGAATTTACAAAGTCATAAAATGTAGGTCTTTTGTTCTTTTGGTGCAGGGTAGAAAGAACAAAGAAAACCATATCTTGACAGAAAGGAATGAGAGACTGTGGAAATATCCTGTTACACTTGGGTCTTTATGTGGAGTCTGTTGGGAATGAAGCAGAGTTTTGGAAACTGACACATTGAAAGACCACAAGACTGGGGAGACATCTAGATATAAACAGATTAGATAGTGAAACGAGAATCAAGAATACTCTTAACATTTCTAGCAATGCCGACTGCAATGATTCCACCAATTAGTCTAATTCAGTCTAATTATTTCTTGCCGGAGTTTTTGAAAGGGGGGAAAGAAGAGAGAGAATGTTCCGCAATCTAGATTAAGGGTAGAGAGCCACTGGGGTAGCACCCCTTTAGTCACATTCTCCGCAGTTCAGTGAATGATTTCCATGGCATGAGGTCGCCATTCACACGGAGTCTCCACAGTGGGACCCCGAAGACGCCATAAACAACCAAGCCTAACCCATAAACAACCAAGTCGTCAACATTTGAAAGACGAGGAGACCAGAGGATAGGAACGTGAAGTGATAACTGCTGACACCTCAAAGACTACTGACATTTTCTCTTCCATTCCTTTCTCCCCATTTCCGGCAGAAAAAAAAAAAAGGGGGTGGGGGTGGGGGGGAGATGTGGGTTTGAGCTCCAGGCTCAGCCACACGCTTGGCAGAGTAAGCTTTGAGAAATCGCTTCCCTTTCTGGGCCTCCATTTCTTGTTCTCCTGATCACAACTGGTCTGAATCTGAATTTTACTTTTGGCACAAGTCCCAGTTCTTAAGTTAAAAGACAAAGCTACAACAAGTGTCTTCATTTCTGTAGTTGTTGGCCTTCGATAGAAAAAATAATTTCCTGGGGCGCCTGGGTGGCTCAGTTGGTTAACACGACGGACTTGGGCTCAAGTCGTGATCTCACGGTTCGTGAGTTCGAGCCCCGTTGTCAGGCCTTGTGCTGACAGCTCAGAGCCTGGAGCCTGCTTCAGACTCTGTGTCACCTTCTCTCTCTCTGCTCCTCTCCTGCTCGTTCTCTCTCTCAAAAATAAAAAGATTTTTAAAAAAAGAAAAGAAAAATAATTTCCTTAGTGAGAGATAATCTCACTTACCCATTCCAGGTTAAGTTTTAGCGCTTCGACAATTAAACCTCGATTAACTACTTCTGATGGAAATCTTGAATTAATACAGAAAAAAAACCAAGGGTGACCTTAATGGACAGTTATGCAACTATGCAGTAATACAGTGATGTTCCTGGGCATTAGGAGGTATATGTGACTTAACTCGCCCTTTTCCTCAATGCCCTGTCCACCAAACTGCAAAAAAGCCCTATGTCTTTATATAATGTCCTTAATATGGACTAGCAGTGCCTTTAAGAGCTATGAAGATAACATAGATATTAATTTATTTAATCCCAACTAAATGCCTTTGGGGTACCCCCCACTATCATTACCCCCCCATTTTACAGATGAAATGCCTAAGGCACAGAGAAGCTATGTATCTTATCCAAGATCACAAAGCGAGCAAACAGCAGAGCCAAGATCCATACCAGGGCAGCTATGCTCTGTAGTCCATACTCTTAACACTATGGGGCTGCACAACCCAGAAAGCGAAGTCACGGTGGAAATGCTGAGAGTGTCCATTTCAGAACTCCACATGAAACTCAAGTTTGGGGTTCGGGGGCACAAGGACCTCCAGCCTCAAATGGTGTGAAAAACCCTGTGCTCCTGGGAAGACACAGGTTACAGAAAAGCGTGGGAATGGATATTTATTTTTTAATGTTTATTTATTTATTTTGAGAGAGAGAGCAGAGAAGGGGCAGAGAGAGAGACAGACAGAAAGAGAGAGAGAGAGAATCTCAAGCAGGCTCCACGCTCAGCACAGAGCCCAACTCAGGGCTCAATGACCATGAGGTCATGACCTGAGCCGAAATCAAGAGTCAGATGCTTTACCAACAGAGCCACCCAGGCGTCCCTGAAAATGGATATTTAAAGCCAAAGGGCAGAATGGGAACTAAGTCAAGGATGGACTGACCTTCAGATGGATGTGTGGGGTTGGAGAAGGGGGAGGAATCAAAGGTGCCTCTGGGGATTCTGGTTTGAGATGTTTACCGAGAGATGGTGACGCTCTAGGCAGGGTGGGATGCTCCGTGTCACAGAGTAAGGAGGACCAGGGACAAATGAGGCACGCGTATCTCTTGGGACAGAAGCGTTTCATGGAGAAAGGGAACGTGACACTTGGGGAAGAGAGTAATACAGCCTGACGGGGGACCAAGAACACAGTGCCAGGACCTCACGTAGTACTGGGGAGTGAGAGGGTGCAACATGTGGCAACTTAGGTGCGACAGGTTTTAGACAAAGGAAGAACAACTCAACCGTTATCCCACGTCCACATCTGACCTCTGCTACCTGCAAGACCACCAAAGGCCAGGCCTAGAGGGAGGGGCATCTTGTGAAGTGCAGCACATCTCAGTTTCTAATGGGAGACCAGCTCCTCTAGTTAGGGGCACTTTCATATGATACTTTGGAAGGCAGGCTGAGCTTAGGCCAAAGATGAGGTCCTAAAATTTGGCCCAGAATAGTTCTATAGAACTTTTCCACTGCCCTCCGGTGATAAGGCCACCCCCACCCCTGCGGTGTCCATGTAGACCACGTGGGGAGGAGTAACAAGGAATTCCTAATTCTTAAGGTATTGTTCTAGTGAGGATCCAGAACTCCCACCCCCCACAGCAATAACAAGGAGCCCCTCCCTTTGAATGTCAACAGACGCCAAGTGGGGAACCTGGACTTCTACCCCCTCCTGGCACTGAGGAGAGTCAGTACCTACAATCTCTGCCAGGAGTGTGACAGGAAGCTAAACCGGAAGGCTTAAATAAGATAGAGACTCGTAACAGAATACTGAAAATGAACAGGATTCAGCTGAAAATCACTCATCATACCAAGAACCAGAAAGATCTCAAATTCAAAAGACAATCAAGAGATGCCAACGCCGAAATGACAGACACATTCAAAATGTCCGATTAAGATTTAAAAGGAGCCATCATAAAAAACGTTTCAACGAGCAATTATAAGCAGGCTTGAAACAAATGAGAAAAACTGAAAGCCTCATCAAAGAAAGAGAAAGTAAAAAGCAGAAGATGTAAAGAAGAACCAAATGGAAATCTTAGAACTGAAAAATCCAATAACCAAAGTAAAAAGCTCAATGGAACAGCTCAAAAGCAGAATGGAGGGGGCAGAGGAAATGATCAGTAAACTGGGAAAGAGAACAGTAGAAAGTACCCAATCTGAATAACAGAAAACAGAAAACCTACCCCCCTCACATACACACACACCAAAAAATGACCGGATACATGATTTGAAGAATTTCCCCCATTCCATAGCTCGCCTTTTCACTCTGCTGATTATGTCCTTTGATGCACAGAAGTTTTTAAGTTTGATGTAGCCCCACGTGTTTATTTTTGCTTCTGTTGCCTGTGCTTTTGGTGTCATCTCTCTCTCTCAGTATTATTTTTTTATTGTAAGTTTTTATTTTAATTCCAGTTAGCATACAGTGTTATATTAGTTTCAGGTGTAGAATTCAGTGATTCAACACTTCCATACATCACCCGGTGCTCAGCACAAGTGCCCTCCTTAGTCCCCATCACCAACTTCACCCATCCCCCACCCACCTCCCCTCTGGTAACCGTCAGTTTGTTCTCTATGGCTAAGAGTCTGTTTTGGGGGGGGAGGGGCGCCTGGGTGGCTCAGTTGGTTAAACATCCGACTTCGGCTCAGGTTATGATCTTGCGATTCGTGAGTTCGAGCCCCACATGGAGCTCTGTGACGACAGCTCAGGGCCTGGAGCCCGCTTCAGAGTCTACATCTCCCTCTCTGTCTGCCCCTCCCCTGCTCACATTCTGTCTCTCTCTCTCTCAAAAATAAATAAACATTATAAAATTTTTAAAAAGAGTCTGTTTCTTGGTTGGTCTCTCTCTTTTTATTTCCTTTTGCTCATTTCTCTTGTTTCTCAAATTCCACATGTGAGTGAAATCATTTGTCTTTCTCTGACTTACTTCGCTTAGTATTATACTCTCTAGATCCATCCATGTTGCAACAAATGGCAAGATTTCATTTTTATGGCTCAGTAATATTCCATTGTGTATATATACTACATCTTCTTTATCCATTCATTGATCAATGGATACTTGGGCTGTTTCCATATGTTGGGTATTAAAAATAATGCTGCTATAAACATCTAGCGGCATGTATCTCTTTGAATTAGTGTTCTTGTATTCTTTGGGTATGTATCCAGTAGTGTGATTATGGATCATATGGTAGTTCTATTTTTAACTTTTTGAGGACCCTCCATACTGTTTTCCACAGTGACTGCACCGGTTTTCTCTTATTATTTCTTACAATTGCATGTGAATCTACAATTATCTCAAAATAAGATATAGTCTTAAAAGTAGAAAAATAGGGGCGTCTGGGTGGCTCAGTCAGTTGAGAATCCGACTTTGGCTCAGGTCATAATCTCGAGGTTCACGGGTTTGAGCCCCACCTGGGGCTCTGTGCTGACAGCTCAGAGCCTGGAGCCTGCTTCCGATTCTGTGTCTCCCTCTCTCTCTGCCCCTCCCCCACTCTCGCTTTGTCTTTCTCAAAGACAAAATTTCAAAAAGAATTAAAGTTTAAAAAATAGAAAAATAATACCATAAAAGTCTACGTGAAGATTATCTAGTCTAATCCTTCCCTTTATAGTTGTGAAAACTGAAGTCATAAAGGATGAGATTGTGACATGGATAGTTTTCTGCTAAGTGAAATAAGTCAGACTGAGAAAGACAAATACCATGTGATTTTGCTCATATGTGGAATCTAAAAACACAAAACAAATGAACAAACAAAAAGGAGCATCAGACCTATAAATACAGAGAGCAAACCGGTGGTTGCCAGAGTGGGGGGGGATGGGCAAAATGGGTGAAGGGGAGAGGGAGGTGAGGGCTTCCAGTTATGGAATGAATAAGTCACGGGACTAAAAGGCACGGCATAAGGAATGTAATCAATGGTATTGTAATAGCGTTGTATGGAGACAGATGGTAGCTACCCTTGTGATGAGCACAGTGTAACATACGGACTTACCCCATCACTATGTTGTACGCCTGAAACTAACGTACCATTGTGTGTCAACTACACTTGTTTTTAAAAAATATTTTTAAGGAAATAAGTCACTAATAAATAATAAACTTATTTATGAATTTATACATGTTTGAATTTATATTTGTTATATTTATACTTGTATGAATTTATATTTGTTTATAATTTAAACAAATCCACAAAATATAGGTACTTTTTATTGGTACCCTTATTAATAGCAAAGACATAACCTATATTTTATAGCAATGACAATCACCTTTCAAACTTTTTTTAATGTTCATTTAATTTTGAGAGAGAGAGACAGAGACAGAGCAGGAGTGGGGGAGGGGCCGAGAGAGAGGGAGATACAGAATCTGGAGCAGGGTCCAGGCTCTGAGCTGTCAGCACAGAGCCCGATGCAGGGCTTGAACCCATAAACTGTGAGATCATGACCTGAGCCGAGGTCAGAAGCTTAACCGAGTCAGTCCCCCAGGCGCCCCAATGACAATCACCTTTTAGAGGATATTTTTAGATTAGACTAAGAAGTGAAGTAGACTATGTACAAAACAACCATGCTAATACATTTACGACGGCCCGTTCCTAACCTGCAACATTTAAAAGAATTGCTTTTTCAGTACATTTAGTACAAATAGAGTTCACCGCACTAAAAATCTTATGCTTTTAATGACTAGGTTAAACTTAAAGGTTGACACTTTTTGCAAAAACCCCACCAAATAAATATGTTCGCAATTCACAGCTAGGAGGACACCACGTGGTACTCTATTACCCTCAACAGATGCGGCTCTTTCAATGAGAGAAAAAAAAAATCTCTACTCGCATTTTCAGTGATATCTCAGTAACAGCTGCCGAAGCTGTTCCTTGTAGAATTGTGCCATGGGAACTGCAGCTTCTACAACTACAGTCATTACAGAATTTACCCTTGTACCTGTTTCCTTAACTTGCCTGAAACAGATGCCTCCAGAGCATTTAAGGCTCGTTTGTGGAGGAACGAGTGGGAGCCAAAACCCGCACAGAAGGCCTACTTCCTGGAGAGGTTCTTGGAGCATTAACCCCAATCAGTGGAATTTTGTGTCCCAAATTAGTCTACGAAAAAGCCAAGCGCACTTTAAGCCGGGGGCGCAGAGGGGGGCATGGGGAACGGCAGTATTAGAGCTAAGCGTCCCTTCTGTCGGATGTGAAAAAAAAAAAAACAAAACCACAGCAAGAATGAACAGAACAGAAAACAGTGTGTAAATGCTATCCTTCCAAAGCAGTTTTCAAACTTTTCTATATCCTGCTATCGCTCTTGGACTACATTTAAAATGCTTAGGCCATTATCCTATTTTTCATTTCTGTTGTATTTTAAAGATGATAACGTGGGAGCGCCTGGGTGGCTCAGTCAGCCGAGCATCCGACTTCGGCTCAGGTCATGATCTCACGGTTCGTGAGTTCGAGCCCCGCGTCGGGCTCTGTGCTGACAGCTCGGAGCCTGGAGCCTGCTTCGGAGCTCTGTGTCTCCTTCTCTCTGCCCCTCCCGCCTTCTCTCAAAAATAAAATAAAACATTAAAAAAGAGTTTAAAGATGATAAAGTGGCACATACTTTACTTACCTAAAAGAGGGAGTAAAACTGGGTAGTTGTACGGCATCACAAAGAGGTTTACACAAGTTAAAGTCGTACTGGCTTTTAAATAACCAAATGGATAACCAAGTTCATTGTATTTTCCACTGCTGGTAACAAATACCTAAAAACATGAAGTAATATATAGTTATGACAATAAGGATTTTATGTGAAACCAAACTCCCAGCAACATCTAAGGCACAGCTAACTTATGTAATTTAAAAATGGCAATAGTGCTTCTAGCCTATGGTTATGCCCAAATATGTCATACTAAATCACATCGCAATTCCTGTATACATTATATTAAGAAATGAGGGGCACCTGGGTGGCTCAGTCGGTTGAGCATTCGACTCTTGGTTTCAGTTCAGGTCCTGATCCCAGGGTTGTGGGATTGAGCCCCATGTTGGGCTCCGCACTGAGCATGGAGCTTGCTTGGGATTCTTTCTCTCTCTCTCTCTCTCTCTCTCCCCCTCCCTCCCTCTTCCCCTCTTCCTCGCTTGGGCACTCTCTCTCTCTCTCAAATAAATAAAATGAAAAAAAAAAGTTTTTAAGAAAAAGAAATGACACCGTACTGTGCAATAACCGCTCGGAGACCACAACGTCCAAATATTTACTTGGTTAGCACAATGGCAAACAAGGCTGAAATAGTGCTAAGTGATAACCAGCCATTAAAACAAACTGACTTCTCAAAAGAACAAGTGGTGACTGGAGTGGAGGCTTTAGAAAAATGGAATATGGCCCCATGCCTAAAGCATGCGATTACAAAAGCAAAGCCCGTTTAAAATAGTATGCTAACACTCCTCACGTGTACGATTATCAGTCTTGCTCTACTTCCTTTTGGTACCCCCATTCCCCTACCCATTTATTCATTTTTCATCCAATAATTTTTTTAATGTTTATTTACTTTTGAGAGAGAGAGAGAGAGAGAGCGTGAGAGGGCAGGGCAGAGAGAGAGGGAGACACAGAATCCGAAGCAGGCTCCAGGCTCCGAGCTGTCAGTGCAGAGCCCGATGCGGGGCTTGAACTCATGAACCGTGAGATTATGACCTGAGCTGACATCGGATGCTCAACCGACTGAGCCACCCGGGTGCCTCTCATCCAATAAACATTTATCAAGTAGCCTATTATAAGCCAGGCACTGGTGCTAATTCTTTTGAGGCAGCAAGGAGATGCTTTGGTTCAGTCTGGAAGGCATTTTTGTCTTATAAATTATGCTGGTAGAGCAAACATTCACTAAAGATCAAAACATTAATCTTTATTCCGTGTGACTCCATCTTCTCCTTTATTGATATTCCTGATTTGCTATATATTATATTGTCAGTTCCCATACACTCGCTGTGCTGTGCTGAAGTCCTCTGGCTACCGTGCCTTCTCAGTGTTCCGTGTTTGCTCTTTGGCCCAAATCAGGGCACCAACATATACTCTTAGGGACCTAGACTTTTGTCTTTTCCAAAGTCCTTCAGCAGGATCATTTAAGACAAAAGTCAAACCCTGGTGGTAAAGAGAATCCATCTACCTTGCTAATTGCTGGTACCAGCAATATCATCTACCAGTTGAGTAAATTCTTGCTATGTTTAGTCATAGCTAAGAATAAATCTTTCCTATGCCATTTATGACCCCACATACAATGAGTTGAGCTGTAAAACAGGACTCATCTAGACTTTGTGTCATAATCTGAACCTTAATAGAAACAAATATCTGTAATAACACATGGTAGGTTTTGCCCTATTTCCTAAGTGTGTATAACAGAAGAGGAAAAATCATCATAAAGGATCAAAAGCATTACACACACTGTCAAGGGTCAGACCTATGATTCCCATGAAGGGAGAAACACTGTTTTGTTTCTCTCTCTCTCTCTCTCTCTCTCTCTCTCTCTCTCTCTCTCTCCCTTTTTCCCCTCCTTCCTTTCTTTCCTCCCTTCCTTCCTTCTCATAAGCCCTTCGAGTTCTTCCAAATTCCTTATCACTTGCAGATTCAAAGAACTTGGGGGTTCAAAGGGATCATTAGAGACTGTCTAGAGAAAGTAAGTATCTGGCCCAAGACCACATAAACTGGTGGCAGAGTTAAGGGTTGGAATCCAGTCTCCATTAGGAATTAGCCAAATTTCCTGGCTCCTGGTTCATCTTATTCTTGTTCATCCCCACTAATTCATTGCATTAAAACTACTCTAAATCAAAGTAACGTAAGGTACAGGAGATAGGCATGTGACATAGTTAAGGGGTGGTGCAGGAAGCCAGGGCAGGATTTAAGTTTCTTTGGATAAGATTTACAAGAAATGTGCCATTTGGAAAAGAGGGCTTATGTTAGGGGAAAGCTATAATTTGTATTTGCTTTTATTGCGAAATTTTTGTCAACCCATGAAGTCAAACCTCCTATCTTGATTTTAACATTCTACTATCCATAGCTCTACATTTCTAGCACATTTCCAGTGCACTTAACCGAAATATAAACATACATTCAGAAAAGTGCATGAATCATAAGCATACAGCTCAATGGGGGCTCCTGGGTGGCTCAGTCGGTTGAGCGTCCGACTTCAGCTCAGGTCACGATCTCGCGGTTCGTGAGTTCGAGCCCCGCGTCAGGCTCTGTGCTGGCAGCTCGGAGCCCAGAGCCTGCTTCGGATTCTGTGTCTCCCTCTCTCTCTGCCCCTTCCCTACTCATGCTCTGTCTCTCTCTGTCTCTCAAAAATAAAAAGAAAACATTAAAAAAAAGTATACAGCTCAATGAATGCTCACGAGGTGACTGAACATGTGTACTTGGCACCCAGACCAAGAAATAGAACGATGACCAGAAACCCCCTCATGTCCTTTGCTGGTCACAACTCTGCACCCACAAGAAAAACCACTATTCTGGCTTCTGACAGAGTAAGCCAACTGTACCTTTTTTTGAATGTAGACAAAATAGAATCATAGGACATGGGATCTTTTATGTCTGGCTTCTTTTGCTCACTATTATATTTATGAGATTGTTGTTTCTTGCACTCTTACATGCTTGCTTTAAGCTTGCTCCTTTTTTTCTAACCAGTTTTAGCAGCTTTGGAGAATTTAAGTGGCTTAAAGACAGCTAGTAGCAATAATCGCACATTTTCGGATGAAACAGACGGCAGTCTAAAAATGTTTCCTGTGTAAATAGAACCTAACAATCACTGATTTGCTATATGGTGCTGTAGTCTAGAAATAGAACAAACATACTTCCAGCGTGGGGCCTCCTTATTATATCCAAATAAAAAGGCTGTGACTGCCGTGTCTGGATTTTTACAAACTAATATCCAAAGGTGAATCTATTAACGAATCAGCAAGCCCTTCTGGCTGGAGTGTAACACCTGGAAGAGCCAGCCTATGTGCATCTGCCTCGTCCAAGTAAAATCCACATTACACACGCCATTGTGCTTGGTACAGGAAGAGAAGTTTGGTTACATTACACTAATCCAAAAAGTAGTTTCAGGGCTTAAGGTTTGTGTGTGTGTCTGTGCCAAAAATATTTTGTACACATGAAACTAATATTACCCTGTATGTTAACTAACTGGAATTTAAAGAAAAGCTTAAAAAAATAGATCTTGTGGGGCGCCCTAGTGGCTCAGTTGGTTAAATGTCCGGCTTCGGCTCAGGTCAGGAGCTCGCAGTTCATGGGTTCGAGCACCGCTCGGGCTGTGTGCTGACGGCTCAGAGCCTGGAGCCCGCTTTGGGTTCTGTGTCTTCCTCTCTCTCTGCCCCTCCCCCACTCACGCTGTCTCTCTCAAAAATGAATAAACGTTAAATTTTTTTTTTTTAAATAGATCTTGTACTTCCAATCTGTCAAGTTCACGCTAAGGTTCAGCTGCAGAAGCCACAGCTAAATAGAAGGACATCCTTTAGGTTAGGGATGCTTAACCTGGGGTCCCTGAATAGGCTTCAAGGGGTCCGCCAAATCCTCAAATACACAGGTGTCATCAGATTCCACTCCCTTAAATGGCAATGTCAGGAGGCTAATGATTCCTATCACACTGAAATGATTTGCTTGGCCCTGTTGCTTATTTGATAGGATTTGTCAGAAAAGTTATTAACAGATTCAGTCTAATTATTCCTAGATTAACCTTTGCAACTTCTCAAAACAATTCCCCGATCCCAGAGTGATTACAGACATTGGGCCAACAGGTAAGGGGTAGTACCTGCCAGCAGGTATGGGGAGACTTTCGTTCCAGGATGTACTGAGTTAAGGGTGAAGGTTCAAGTTCATATTTGTCAAAAGGAAGTTTGTCTATTACCATTGGCTCACAATCTACACAGGAGAACCTCACAACAGGATGAGATGTTCGTGGAGGCTAAAAGACAAGAGGGGAAAATACGGTCCGTTAGCAAGTGAGCTTATATTTCTGACAAATCTGCAACCCCTTTCGTGTTTTTGTTAAACCATCGCTGAGATAAAACCAGCGCTTTGAAAAAGAGGGCATCACCAACGGCTTCCATCCGGGAAGGGCCCACAGATTCTTTATTTCTTCCATGTACTTGGCATTGGGAGGAGGAAAGGTAAATTCAAACACTTGTAACTGCCATTTCAGCGAAGTGAAAACTACAACTGCTTTGAATACGGTTAGGAAGTCACCGATGATCCATAGGATGAACCCTGATTTTCAGATCCACTGTCGCAACCTCCAAGCATGACCCGCCCTTCATTCCTTTATACCCAAAAGGTTACGGATGGGCCAGACGTGGCTAGCAAAGAAGAAATCCATGAAGATTTCTGATGAGTTGATGACAGACCTAGAGCCACTAACAAGCAAATGAAAAACTGTAAAGGCATGGGAAGGGCAAGGCAGGTGCCCCCAAATGAGCCAGTCACAACACCCAGGACTAGTGGAAAATTTTTTTTTCAACTGAAATTTTTATAGCACTCCTCACACGCACACGCTTGCCTTGAACAGCTAGGGCTGGGTATGCTTTGGACTGGGCTGCAAAGGCCTCTGTACCTGGGGGAGCAGAGCAGATTGGTGGGGCAGCCGTTCCGTTAACAGGTTTAGCTTGTGGGGATAGAGAGCGCCCGGGAGAGACGTGGCGGCAGCAAGAGAAATCCCAAGAGATGAGAAGACAGGACCGAGTCCCGGGGACAAGGGTGAGATGTGGCGGCACCTGTTCTCGCCGAGAGCTCTCTAAGCCGAGCATGAATGTGACAAACCATCTCTGTTTCCCCTTTAAAGGGGAAAAACATGCTCCTCTGCCTTTATGGTTTACACACCTACAAGATGTGTTGGGAGTCGAAACAAACAGCCATCAGATGTGCTTTCAGAGCTGGAGGGATGGTAGGTAACACGGGTGATATGGGAGTGAGCTGGAATTTCTTTCATTCCAGTTTTTTCCTGATTTTCATTTCAATTAGACTCGAGAAATATTTCTGGCTTTTTACATTTAAACCGATTTAAAAAAAAAAAAAAAAAGAAAGGCCGTAAAGACCCAAGTGAAGCCCCGTCACTGGCGACAATGAAGTAAATTCGTGACCGAAACATTCACTCTCTCGGGTTTGGAGCTGAGGGAGGGCAACCGGGCACCGGGATCTGACCAGTGTGTCACCTTGGAGCCCTGAGGGAAGGTGGAGGAGATGTACCCTCACTCCCAGCCGGGGTGGAAGTGGCCCTTCAGTCCTATAGTCTCATGGCCTCTCCTGAAAACAGGAGCCTAAAAGGAGTAAGCCAGGAGAAAATGCAGCTCACGTCAGAAATTTCTAAAACGTACGCAGAACAGAGACGGGCTGAAGCAGTAAGGGGCTAAACGGAAGGCCTTTTTACAGAGGCTGCGGGGAGGAAGAAGGGGGAGTGGGTTTCGTGCGCTTTCCCGTGTTAGCAGATACCTGTCTCCCACAAAAGTCCACTTCATCTGGGACTAAAAAGGAGCAACTACACTATCAAACCCTCCTCTCCTGAATGCAGTGAAGAAAAAGGAAAGTCCTCCTTGAGAGATAATTTTTAAAAGATCGCTTGGTTACGGCGCTTGGGTGGCTCAGTTGCTGAAGCGTCTGACTCTAGATTTTGGCTCAGGTCATGATCTCAGGATGATGAGATCGAGCTCACCATGTGCCAGCCATGGAGCCTGCTTGAGATTCTCTCTCTCTCTCTCTCTCTCTCTCTCTCTCTCTCTCTGCCTCCTCTCGAAATATCATTGGGAGGTACATTGCCAAGGAACACAAGTCCATTGACTACAAAAAGATGAAAAGGAGGTCCACAAAGTTCCACTAGGTGTCTAGTGACTCCCTAGAAAGATGTAGAAGAGCTTCTGTTTTGAATATGTTTCTAGAACCTACACAAGGTGCAAGCTAAATTGTAATTCCCTGAGGGTGTACATGAAAATCAATGCTAGCACTCTTCAGACATTGCGTCTGCCATGTAAATCAAGTCAGCCACTCTGAAATAAGAGCCAAGCCACCGATCGCAACACCATCAAAAATAGCCATGCCCTAACATCCAAAGTGGGCAGCTCAAGTGGCAAAAGCCACTGAAAGGAAGAATGCCAGAATAGCACGAAGTCCTCTCTTGCTTTTTGGTACAAGCTTAGGCTCCCAGCAAGAGATAGAAAGCACGGCTTAAAATCCTCAAAGTAATTTACAAGGGTCACCGTAATCAGGAAACGGAAAACCCAAATGATGTTTACCATTTTGTTTTATGCTACTTACTAGTGAAGGTAAATTCTGATCTGGCCAAAAAGATTCTGGAATTGGCCAATGTCCAACAGGAACACCAGTTTTAGAGTTAGGCCGTACATAAATCAGCTTATGGCAACTATGCCAGGGTTGAGCAGCAAACGAGTTGCTTGGCCTGGATGAATCCGTAAGTCCATCTACAAGTTAAACAAAGACAGACACTAAGGCATACGGTTCTTTTTCCAGCTGCTGATCTTGTACAAAATTTTCAGCTAAAAGCAAAGTACAAAACAAACCAAAACACCCCGATCCTTAACTATGCCCCAAATGCGTAGTTACATCGAAAACCATTATAAAATTAATTTTCAATTTGCTGAGATTTGGACACATAAATTAAACACAGCACACCAACTAGAGTTATTCTTCCAAATCAGGCAAATGAAATCGCTCATCCCCTGGTATAGTTTTTACGTCTGTGGAATCTGACAAAATAGGTCATAAATTCCATTTGCCTTTTCTTTCTAGTCCCCATTAAGTGGCAAAAATATGCTTGACTAAACCCACCCAATGACTACAAAAGCAAAATGAAAACGATCCAGATTCACTCCAAGATAGAAGGAATGTAGGGGCGCCTGGGTGGCTCAGTCGGTTAAGCGTCCAACTTCGGCTCAGGGCATGATCTCACGGTTCAGGGGTTCGAGCCCTGCGTCGGGCTCTGTGCTGACAGCTCAGAGCCCAGAGCCTGCTTCGGATTCTGTGTCTCCCTTTCTCTCTGTTCCTCCCCTACTTGCACTCTCTCTCTTTCTCTCTCTCAAAAATAAACAAAGATTAAAAAAATTTTAACATGGAAAAAATTAAAAAAAAAAAGAACCGTAGACAAAGGAGAAATGGAGCTAGAAAGAAAACTCTGAGCTATTTACATGACACCAAATCCAATAGGCTTCCAGTATGACCATCCCCAGTTCACATTAAGGTAACTGAACACAAAAGTATGGATGAAGCAGTGAATCGTTAGCAATACATAACATGTCCTTCCTTTACAATTACGTTAATGAATTTAAAACAGACTGTGAGGCCTCAGTCTTCTGTGGTGGGTGTTCTTAAACTGGAGTCCAAGAAACTCTAGAATTAAATACAAAATTGTGTTTGTGTGGCCTATGTCCGTTCTTCTAGGGAGAGAGGTCTCTATTTTTCCAACAGCTTCTCAAAGGGTTCAAGGCACTAAACATCAGAAAGGTCAGGAGCCACAGGATCCATGGCTTCCGACAGAGACGTATGTCTTTCTGAGCAGCTATGACTGATTGTGGCCACACAATTAAAACTCATGGATCAGGAGAGCCTCGCTGAGTCAGTCGATAGAACATGCGACTCTACGTCTCAGGATTGTGAGTTCAAGCCCCACACTGGGCATGGAGCCTACTTAAAAAAAAAATGTATGGATCAGGTCAGACAGGCACGGTGGTAATGATGTGTGCGAGAGCACAGGATCGAGGTGAAGCGCACAGTGCTCCAGGGCTTGCGGTGCAGGGATGATTTGCAGGAGAAGACCCTTCCCCTGTACAAAAGGACCTCTGCTATCATCCACTGCCATAATCTGTCTGTTTTGAGATGTGGAACGTTCTGTGAGATGTCATTTGAAGAGAAAAGGTTCTGCAGTTAAACAGTGGCCAGGAAAATACTGGTGTAGGATCTTATAGGATATCAGCAGTTTCCGGATAAAGGTTCACGATCTCTTGCTGACATACGGTACCGAACACAGATTTCATAAAGATAGCGTGGCCCATTTGGCACTCACAAGACCAAAACCAGATTACTAGTTAAGTGGCACTCCTCCATGATTCTCCAGGTACTTCGTTCATAGAGAGGTGAATAATGCAGGGTATCCCAAGACTGGGACCAGGGAAGATGAAATGGGTAAGAAAAAGGAAGAATTTTCTTAAGAAGGTTTGCCACTGGATTAAAGTTGTTAGCATCAGACCAACTGACACGTGAACGCATGACCATTGTTTGGATGGATGTTTGCAACCACATGAACGTGTGTGTGGATAGTACAGGCTGTGTCTATTATCAGTTTACTGTCTTCCCAACCTCGGATCATTCTCTGGGGTGCAAAAAAAAAAACACAAAAAAGTCACGTACTGTACCTTCTCCAACAGGAAGTGGATCTGGTCCCGTTTTTTCAAAGTTAATAACTACACCACTCTGAATTTTCTGAACTAGAGATTCTAAACACTGATTCAACATTCTTTGTGTTCTAACACAGTAGGAGCGACCTATACCAGAAGGAAAAGCAAATAGTGTCAGTTTGAGCAAATAAAATACTACTTAACAATGTAAGCATCTGAAATCGTAGAGTATATCTTGAACCAATCATAACTATGTTGGCTGCAAACATCACACTCAGGATGAGCTTAAGCAGGAGAGCTGAAAGATTCTGAAGGAAAACAAGACAAGACAGGATACGGCATTTAAGCAAAACCATACTCTGCTGCTCTGAATTCTTCCTCTAGAAATATGAAATATTGCCAATACCTCCTGTGACTTCACACATCTGTGTGATGGCAGACTCATCAGTTGGTACACTCCCTAGATGCTCTGGTTCCGTAGAAGCCAATCCAGGCAAACGCAACACCAGGGCAAATAACCTTTGATCCCAACGAAAAGGTTCTTTGGTTAGTTCACTTCCAGGCAGAGGAGAATTCAAAGGAAGATGAAGCTGATAAGGCAAAAGTTGAAAAGTTTCATCATAACAACCCATACAAAACTGAAGAGAGAGTCAAAAGGGTCATTTTTCTTTCATGTACTCGGTAATCTTTCAAGGATTGTGAAGACGGAAGGTCTGATCAAACTTATTCTTAACTGGAAACGTATGCCTCCCACAGAAATAGCTGCATGTTCTCCGCCATTTAAACGAAATTTACAAAAAAACATGAAATCTCACCTCTTCCTGAACACCAGCAGTACTTGTTAACTTGTTTCCATCTGTGATGGTAATTAAAATAGATGGTTCTAAAAAAAATGGATTTCTCCCCTAAAATACATTTAAAAAGTATTAGAGCCATGTAAAGTAATAAAATGGTATTTAAACTTTTACATCTGCCTGGCCAGTGATCTCTCAAGTGTGTGATAAAATTTGCCTGGATAAACAAGAAGGAAAAGATTAGGGATTGAAACGGGTGGGAAATCCAAGTAACAATCCCTGCAGAGGTAACATTCAGAATGGACTGAGGGATTCTTATCAGTCGGGAACTCCCCCAACTCGCATATCCAAAAACTCCTCTCCCTCTGCGGTCTAAGTAATCATAAAAGAAAGAGACTGGCAAATTCCTGGCACAGGTAGGGGGACATTAGTGACTCATGCTCTGCAATCTGGACTCTACTCTGGTTACTGTGAGCAGAGTTTCTAGGGCAGGAAAGGACACCACTATTTCTTCATCCATTTATCCATCAATGGACACTTCTAGAACTTTTTCAATTGAATTGGGAGAGGCAAGAGGGAGCTAAGGACACTGAAATTTTCTCTTCAAATACCTTGTTCCAACACTTGTCAGCAATTTATTCACCCCATTCTCAGACACCTGATGACCTGAGGGGGAGGCAATTGGCACTACACATTTTATGATCAAGCCACATACAAGACCCCCCAAAAGGGGGACATTTTTTTAAAGTATGTGTTTAAAAGATATGGACTTCCTTTGGGCAGTTGTGAAAAGTAGCAGAAAACTTGGTAACCACGCCCAGTTTTAAATTCTTACCCCAAGTCACCAAAATAAATTAGCTGTACTCACTCAAAAGTTTTTTTACCTGTCCATAATTGTCTATTCCAGATATTAATCTATTGAGATTTAACAAATCAAATGAGGATCTTAGAGCCTGACCAAGAGTAGTCAGTCCAGAAGCCTGAAGATTTTTTAGTTCACTCATGAATGTTGCGTGATTTTCCTTCCAACCAGCCTGAAAACCAAACATTTACAAAGAAATTCCCGATTACACAATGAACAATATATAAAGTGCAAACAACCACTAAACAGCAAGTATCCAACCTCTAACAGATTCACTAGTCCCTCGATCTAATTCTAGTCTAGATCTTGGCTGATCGGAAAGATCTGTCGGCGTTAACGACCAAGAGCAAAGAGGCAAACGGTGCATTCGTCCATTATGGCTGGAAGGCTCTGGCTCAAGAAGTCCAATCTTCTATTCAGGTCCAATCAAACCTACCCAAACACCTCAGTATTTACCTTAGTTTGACACTGATGATGAGCATGAAGAAAGGAGGAGGGGAGGGGCTATTTTTAAGTGCGCTGTCCTTGATAGAGACAATTCGCTACTGAGGGGCTGAACTGCATGAACTTTTCTAACCAAGATTCTTCCCCCCAAACAATATGTTCACTTTAAATAAGAGTCAAGGGGGAATTCTAGGAATAGAGCCACCACTATTCGGAGACAACCTTTCTGGCATCTTCAAACATTCAGAAAGCCCCACGTCTAGAAAAAGGGGAGAAAGAAAAGAAATTTAAAAAGTTTTGGCAAAGAAGCAGCCCCCAGGCACTCCCAGCAGAGCAGCAGCAAAGAACCAAAGACCCCAGGCCAGCAGCCAACATGCTGTGGTCGAATGGTTTGGAGACCAGGAGGAAAAGATCACGTTGACTGGGGGCCAGTAATGGCTATAAAAACAAAGCAGCACCAAACGCAAAGAAGAGAAGTCAAAAGAAGAACTGGCAGTTGACAGCAGGTCACAGAGGAGAAGGCCAGCAAAGGAGAGAGCAAACAGCACAGCCTGGCAACTGGGCGGGACAAACAGCCACCTTAGTGTTGGTGACACTGAGGGCAGCAGTGTGATAGGTTGAATGCTGAAGTCATGCCAACCAGGCCGGTACAGCTGGAGGTGGAAGGCGAGAGCAAATAATAAGAGATCAACCAAATCATTTCAATTTCATGTCTGGCCGAAGGCACACTGGCCATTATCCATACAACTACAGCAAACGTTCTCTCTTCCAGTTTCATAGTCTCCAGAAGCAGTTTGGGTCAGAATGACTGAGATATCTGCATGACCCTGAGCGAGCCTGTTGGCCCCAGGGACCGAGATGGTATTCTCTGGAATTGGAGAGGATTAGGCAAGCAGGGACACTGTGCGAGGCTGTGCGTAATATAAGCAGCGGAAGGAGTCATTCACATTGGAATCCGACAGAATGGCGCCCCCTTCGGCTGAACCGTCCAGAACCCGCATAACCATACAGGGTGAAGGTCCTGGTTAATACCCATTCCAGTCCAATAGCCTGAAATTCTGTGAAATTAAAGATGTCCTTAGCCGTTGGGTTTTTTTTTTTTTTTTAATATTCCTGACATATCCTACAGATCGAAGGGTCTAAAGGTAAAACCTTTCCACGTGTCCCTTTGGCCAGATTGTATATATGACTTTTAGTACCTAGGGAAAGCAGAGCATGAGAATTCCTTGTGGCCTAAGAAAAATCTTAGGCCACAAGCAATTATGGCCTTTTCACTAAAAGCGTAGTTACAAAGAAAGCTTGTGTGGAAATTGTCCTCCTCAAATACCTAGAACTATCAGCACGTTGCAAATCACACTGAATTAAAAAATGACCTTTCTTCTTTGTGGTGGAAGAGAAAGGTATGCATTTGGGAGGGATACTAGCAATTCTTTCCTTTCTTCAACAAATTTGCACGGGCCAACTATGCCGTACCGGACAGAACACTGCACGCTGGAGATCTAGAAAGGGATCAGCCCTTGAGGAGTTCCTGTCACAGAGGCATGAGAAATGTATTTATGGGCACTAAAAGGACAAGTGACCAGAAGGTTAGGGAAGGCTCCTCACGGAAGATGGGGCATCGGAAGAGGAGCAAAGGACATCCTGCACTGATGGCAGGCGTGGAGGGGCAGGCCAAGGAAGAGAAGGAGAGTCCACAGAAGGATAGGGCAGGAGGCAAGGCTGATAAGTGGGCTTCTGGCTGTATAATGCTTTGTAGTTTGGATTTCATCTGTTGGCTCTGGGAATAACTTGAGGTTTTTAATCAGGGCAGCGGCTTGATCAGATTTGTGTTTTAGCAAGATCGTTCTGCTGGGGAGTTGGAGAACAAACTGGGGGGTGGAGGGGAGGCTGAAGCTTGAGGCAGGAAAACTGGTTTGGAAACTGTTGCCATAGCTTATGGGAAGAGCAGAGGGGAGGAGAAGGGGCTGCCGATGAAACAAGAATTTCAGAGGCGGCATCAGAAGGATTTGGGAGCTGATCAGAAGGGATGGGCGAAGGACCCAGGTCATCCATTAGGTCGAGCTTTGTGGCCTGGGCAAACCTGAGAATGGTGGGCCCTTCCCTCACAATCCACTTTACAAAGTTGACTGCTTTCTCGGAGTTACTTCACGGAGCAATCTTACTTCCACACTGTAAATTCCGCATTATACCCACAGCGAGCACTGAACTCCTGGGAGCCGCAAAGCAGTCCGCGGCATGACTAAAGAAAAATGAGCAGACAGCTTGGTTTGGTAAAGGGCTGGGGTAAGATGTGGGTACCACTTAGGCAAGCACCCTGTAACTCCTCCATATGGAAAATAACGTGTCCCGATTGTTCAGAGTCTTGCTAATTAATCTGTCGGAATAATTGCTCTTTCGATTTCTCTTTAGCCTATGGATTGGAAGGAAGCATTTTACAAATCATTCCTGCACTTGAATCGCTGGCATTCTGTTATCAGGTCAATCCCAATTGTTTGCAATGAACTGAACAACGCAAGAACTAAAAGCCCCTAAACGCATTCCTCACCATGCCGAAGGGGAAAGAGCCTATGGATTAATCTCACTATCTTGAGAACTTCATTAATGTGACAAATTTCTTCCCAAAAGATAATCATGAAGGGCTAGTGGCAGAAAGTCCGTGTTTCTATTTCTCGCTCATTGTTTGGAGTTGATTTTTTTTTTTTTTTTATAGAAATGAATTCAGGACAGCCCGTTTCCTAATACAGTCTTCTTAACACAGTCTTTTCTTCCAAATTACTCCACAGGTACGCTACTCTCAGGTCAGTAAAATCTTGACTCACGATAATGAGTTCCATACATTCTTATGGAACCTTTACAGCTTACCAAGTACTTCCACATTTCACATTTGGTTAGGACAACCCTATAAAATAGGCATGGTATTACTGTCCCTATTTTGTTTGCCGAAACCAGGAAGAAGTAAGACTTAAGTCGGTCTTGTTTGTGGGGGTGATAGTGGCAGGATTGGGGATCGAGCCTCGCATCGGCTCCACACTGAGAGCAGAGCCTGTTTGGGATTCTCTCTCTCTCCCTCTGCCCCTTCCCTGCCCTCTAAAAAAACCAAAAAACAAAAACAAAACCCCCAAAACACGGCTAGTCTGACTTGAGATGTGAGGTAAGTGTAAAATCCATGCGGCGTTTGGAGGACTTAGAAGAAAAATAAGAATGACACTATCTCAGGATTTACTTTTATATTGGTTACGTGCCGAAGTGATAGTGTTTTAAATTTTCGCAGTTAAATAAAATGTATTACTAAAAGTTCCACCTGTTTCTTTTTACTCCTTAACGTGGCTACTAGACGAGGTTACAATTTGTGTATGGCTGGCATTATATGTCTGTTGGATAGAGATGTGCTAGAAGGACCTGGGGGTCAGGCAAGGGAGCTCGGCCTGGCTTCGGCAGACAATAGACTCATTACAGATTCCAGGGGAGGGGGAAACAGGATCAAAGCAGTGTCTCAGGAAGGTCAGTCTGGCAGTGACACATAGGACAGATTGGGGAAGGAAGGCAGGCTACAGATTTCTGTCCATAGCCAGGAAAAAGAAGCTAGGAGCCTTGACTAGTAATCCCAGCCTGAGGGAATCAGGACCTGAGTTAGCCTGGGAATGAAGAGGAAGGCAGAAACATTTTAAACCAACAAGACAGGACTTGGTGACAGACCGACCATGAGCGTGAAGGAGAGAGCGCAAAGATGGTTACAAAACTTCTAGCCCGGGAGACCAGAGGGACAGAGGTTTGGGATGAAGGAGCAACCTGAGACGAGTGAACTCCTGAACTAAGGGTTTACTTAGGTCAAGTTGTAAAAGTCTCCCTGGAGTAAAGTCACAACGATGATGAAGACGGTAATGGTGGTCAGTAATAATCATAGGTAATGTGCATCTGTGCTTATGTGTCAGGACCTCACTTAGGCTCAGCATACCATTCTATCTGTAGCCTCATCTGGGCACCTTCACCACCCCACGAAGTAGGTGCTGTTATTACTTCCATTTTATAGATGAGCACACTGAGGCTCAGAGAGGATAAGCAACTCGTCCAGGGCGAACAACTAGGAAATGACACGGCTGGGATCTGAACGCAGGTAGCCTAATTCTAGAGCCCACCAATTTAAACCACTATACTCGAGAATCTTCTAGGTAGTCCACATCCTCACCTTGTAGACAAGTCTTGTTATAGCTCCAAAGTCATACACTTAATGGAACTTCCAAATTTCCTTTCAGTGAAACTTCCTTTCCCTCATGTCTAAATGCAGACCAGTTGCGTGGTGTGGGGAGCAGTGACCTAGGACTTGGAAGACCCTGGTCCATTCGTGGCTATAGCCAACTAGCAAAGCAACTGGTCCAGAGTAAGTCGTTTATCCCTTACTGGGGCTGTTGTCTCATCTAAGCAACGAAAAGGTTGACAACCCAACTGGAAGGTCCCTTTGGGTTTTTGTATCTTGTAATTCCATACCTTTATATAAATCTGGCTTACGGAAAGAAAACCACTCACATCTGAATCAGTACGTTAGTTCGGGCCTGGTTGAAATGTGTATTGGCAACTGAAAACGTCTTTGAATGCCAACAGAAGAAGTATGGGCTTTTCAGTCTACCAGTGCCTTGGGTTCTGTCCCAGCTCCAGACTAGCCACTAGCCATTTATCGTCCACTCACATCAGCACAGAAAGGAGAGAATCTGCCCAAAAGAACTATGTCCTACTATCCTCTGCAACCTTATTAAGGCCCTGCTCCCATCTCTAAAGGTCACTCGTAATCCAATTCCAAAATACAAATGACCTTGTTAGGCTCAGTGTCATGTGCAAATTTAAGGAACACGCTACGAATCTCCTCATCTAAGGTAACTGAGGAACACATTTAGGGCAGCTACATCTAACTTTCCACAAGAGAAGTGCCCCTTAAAAATGACATGAATGGAATAACTTGCAAATCGAGAAATAAATGAAGGGGTGCCTGGGTGGCTCAGTCGGTTAAGCATCCAACTCTTGATCTCTGCTCAGGTCTTGATCTCAGGGTCGCGAGTTCGAGCCCTGCGTTGGGCTCTGTGCTGGGTGTGAAAGGGAATCACAGTGAATCTTTTCAAAGAGCACAAATAATCCTTCTATATTATAGGTTGTCACATGCCAGGCTCTCTCTCTGTCCCTCTGACTCGGTGCTGAGCCACTGCACTGACCCATTCTGGGCACACACGCCCGAAAGCCCATTTGGATGCTCCCCTGAAAAGCTCCGCCCAAGTCTTCCTGGGATCCAGGGAGAGAAAATACAAGTTGCTTCCCTCTCCTTGACAAGACTTGTGTAAAAAAATCTTTTATTCAAGGAAATGAAATCAGGCTGGCAACATTTGCCCTTCAGAGTCCCATACAGAGGGGACTATCCTGGACCTTGGGCTCTTCTTCGAGGTGATTACAAACTAGATGATTAACGGATTTGAGTATTTTCCCAGATGTCGCAAGTTAAAGCCAAAGAGTTTAAATTTAGCAGGGCCACCATTTCTCTTGTTGAAAGATAAACTATTTTCCTTTTTCCATCTGTTCTCCACAAGTTGGGGATGGGGGCGGGGAACTGGTTCTGCAACAACTCAGACAACCTGACTAAATCGACTTCAAGAGCATTTTTCAACCAACTCACTTTCTTCTGCAACCTGACATTCTATCGACTTTGTCACGGCATATCGTCCTTGCACTGGTAACCGGACCAGTGAGACAGAATGACATGGAAAGGAAGAAGCCCTGCTTTTCCAATCAAGTCTGCCTCCCAAGGAGACACATGACTTTTCCCTCGAGCCTTATACGGAATATCCGTGTGAGTTAAAGCTTGAAAGGCTTCTGGAGTTTTCTCCTCACGACTGAAACAGACTCTAATTCGGAGAGGAGACACGGTTTACTTGGCCTCCTACGTAAACAGAACACTGTGACAAGCTGAATCATCTTAAACTGTTCAAGCATCTTTTTCAATTGTGTTTACCTGCAGCACACCTACAAAGGAGGGTGCTAACATGATGAACGCACACATTAGGAAGACGCTGTATGGGTGAAAGAACAGAACTGTCTTGCTTCTCGTATCTCTTTTAAAACTTCCTTCCGGCATTGCATTTTCTGACCCTGACACAACTGTTTTCCCCCTTAAACCTCCAGCAATTTGGACTGGTAGCACTTTTTTGTGGTTTTTCTCCCTTGGCTCAAGGTACTGGTTCGCTTCCAGGTTCGACAGGGGCTATCTAGGATTCTGTGTTTGATGTGCACTGACACAGCTTCTTCTTCTAAAATTACTTAAGACCATCCAGTTCTCTTGGGTTCCTTCTTGTCTAAGTTACTTCCCCAGGGGCGCTTGGTGTCCTGAACTTGCTAAAAGCCTCAAAGTCCATTTGATTTGATTGCATCAGTTCTCTCCCTGAGACAACTGAAATAATACCAGTCAAGACCAGGCAAAAGAATTCTAGCTTACTTGAATCTCCTAGTTTTTAAAAGACATTCTTAAGAAATTGACTCCCTAGCGTTATGCTAAGCAAAATTAGTCAGAGAAAGACAAATATCATATGACTTCACTCATATGAGGCCTTTAAGACACAGAACAGATGAACATAAGGAAAGGGAAGCAAAAATAATACACAAACAGGGAGGGGGACAACACAGAAGAGACTCATAAATATGGAGAACAAACAGGGTTACTGGAGGGGCTGTGGGAGGGGGGATGGGCTAAATGGGGAAGGGGCATTAAGGAATCTACTCCTAAAATCATTGTTGCACTATATGCCAACTAACTTGGATGAAAATTTTAAAAATAAATTAAAAAAAGAACATTAAAAAAAAAAGAAATAGACCCCCATACTACACTGCAGAAATGTATTTGACAGTCTATGGCCTGCAGGATTGTTTTTCCAGCAGATGGTTAAAGGCCCACATCATGAGCACCTATGTTGAAGTAAACTGGGCAAAGAAATGATCCACAGTTTGAGTCTACTGACACAGAGTTCACGATTTTGCATCATGGGTCTCTAGAATACCTAGTATGAGGGATTTTTTAAGGGGATAAACAATCCTAGAGGTAAGTCTAAAATATATGCAAAATGCATTGTTGAGTTTTCAAAATTTCTCTTGCCCCAGAGAATCAGGAAGAAATTATGAGATAGAAGCCACATTTTAGAAACTTTTCTCCTTTGTCCAAGAGTCAATTATATTGTTAGTGAAAGAAAAATATCTTAGAGTAGCAAAGACTTTGCCAAACTCGGTCAGATACAGTGTTAAATGTTTCCTCTCTCACTCTCAGACCATTTCAACTGTGGCTATTGACCTATTATCAGGAAAAAAAAAAGCTATTGTGCAGATCACATGCTCAATTGTTGAGACTTTGGGTTCGGATAGGAGACATTTTATTTTTATTTATTTAAAAAAATTTTTTTAATGTTTATTTTTGAGAGAGAGAGATAGAGTGCAAGTGGGGGAGGACAGAGAGAGAGAGAGAGGGGGACATAGAATCTGAAGCAGGCTCCAGGACCTGAGCTGTCAGCACAGAGCTTGAACTCACGGACCTCGTGATCATGACCTGAGCTGAAGTCGGATGCTTCACCGACTGAGCCACCTAGGCGCCCCCAGATAGGAGACATTTTTATGAACACATACGCAAAATAAAAATGAGCAAAGATGGCCTTGGAAAAACGCAAGGACCGGAGTGAGAGCCACCCAAACACTGCAGAAAGAACTGAACAGAGGAGGCCCCAGAAGGGCCATTCATTACTTTCCAAAGTATTACATGGCATCTCTTTCTTCCAATTTTTAAAAATTATTTTCTCAAAAAAATTTATGACCATTTTTAAATTTTATTTTTATTTTTTTAATGTTTATTTTTGAGAGAGAGAGAGAGACGGAGAGACAGAGCGTGAGCAAGGGAGGGGGGCAGAGAGAGAGGGAGACACAGAATCTGAAGCAGGCTCCAGGCTCTGAGCTGTCAGCACAGAGCCCGACGCGGGGCTTGAACCCATGGAGGTTGAGATCATGATCTAAGCTGAAGTCAGTCGCTCAACTGACTGAGCCACCCAAGCGCCCCATGAGCAGTTTTTTAAATGTTTATTTTTGAAAGAGAGCATGAGTGGGGGAGGAGCAGAGAGAGGGGGGAACCGAGGATCTGAAGCAGGCTCTGCGCTTACAGCAGAGAGCCTGATGTGGGACTCGAACTCACAAACCATGAGATCATGATCTGAGCTGAAGTCGGCTGCTCAACCAACTGAGCCACCCAAGTGTCCCTATGAGCAGTTTTTTACATTATGCAAGTAACATACATTCAAGGTTAAAAATTCCAACAGAAATATGAGGCCAGTCAATACCTTCCCCAAACTCCCAGGGCCACCCTCTTGAGAGGTAACCATTGCCAGGAATCTGTCTTGATCATTGAACTGTTATAGGCAAACAGAAATGACACCAATGAGATGGAGTCCCATTTACCAATGAAAATGGAGTGACATTCATCAACATAATGAGTAAGTGTCCAAGAAAGCACAGTAAGCATGGCCAGGAACCGTTTTCTAAAATTTAAAAAGCAAGTTTGAAATCACCCTGAAATCCATACCTCAATTATTCGCCTTCCTGCCTTTCAGTTATACCGTTCTCGCCTATACATTTTTTGGAAAGAACACTGGAAATAACCTAATCTAATCTCTTCATTTTACAGATAAGAAAAAGGACCACATAAAAGGTAAGTGACTTACTTGCCCAGGGTCATGTATCTATCTAATCAGTGGCAGACTGTGGCTAAGAGTCGAAGTGACACCCCTTGGCACACGTACACGACAGTGCGTGGGGTGATCTACCAGACAGGATGTACCATGACCAATTTTTAAAACCTGATTTTTGTAAAAGTACCTAGATTTAAACAGACTTCTAACACACAGCTTGAAAACATCACTATGAAATGGAGGTTACAAGTAAGCTTTTAAGAAACATGGAGAGCTTTGCCCCGCACATCTTCAGCATTCTTCCATAAGAAATAAAACAGGAGGGCCCCCCACTTCCCAATGCCATGGCTGGATGAAAGCCTAGATTTTTTTCCCCTGGAACCTGCAGTCTACTGTCTAGTTATGCGGGCTCCCTTTGGCACAGACAAATGCAAAGAGAGATGGGGCTCCAGATTAAACCGTGCCTCCAGGCAACTTCAGGCCAATTTAAATCACAACCTATTGGTCTAGTTCAGACTAATCAACCTCTAAAGGTCGTACTCCAGCCTCTTCCCTCTTCCTTTTGCAACTTTTCTTCATTATAATAAAGCACCTTTGGTCACATCCTCCTCCTCAAGTCACACCCTCACTGGAACGCTGCCAGTTCACTCCTCCCTCCCTGCCACCCCCCCTTCAGCTCTCTGTATCTCCCTCCTTCTTTTGGTTCACTGATGCTCTAAGGGAGACCAACTCAGGGGGTGGAAGAGACAGGTCTGGCTGATGCAGGGAACTCCTGTGGGCAGATGACGGGGAATAAGTTTCTATGCACTCACGGAGCAGATTGCAGAGGGCTCAGGATGGCATCCATAGGCCTAGGGAGTCTTTGGAGGCTTGGTTGCGGGGACAGGGGTCGAAACCATCTTTTTTAGAAACTTGGCGGTTGGTGTGGGAAGAGTAGGAATTTGGGGGGTACTTTGGAGAACCAAGTCGAAGGTTGTTAACAGTGGTCAAAGAACCAAATTTCAGGATCTGGACTCAGGTGATGGCAGCAGAAATTGTGATGAAGGAACGTATGTAAGAAGCATTTCCCAGGGATGATGGACAGATCTCAGAAGAAACGGAAGGACAGGGTCAAAGGTAAATAATGCCTTGCTTTCAACCCTGGGTGACTAAAAGCTGGGAAATATGGAAAAGGGGATAGGTTTAGAACCACAGGGTCTTCTTGACATGGTCACTATGAGCTGATGGCAGGACAGACAGCCAAGTGGAGATGCCCTGTAGTCAGCTACAGGTGCCTGGGTAAGAAACCGAAGATGGGGAGCCATCGGTGTGGAAGGAATACTTGAAACCACGAACAAGGCAGTCGAGGGCAAAGAGAATAAACATTAGTAACTCAGCCCTTTCTCATTCATACTGTTCCTTTCTTGCACGAACATAAATGCGTTCTGCCTTTGGTTCACTCGCATTCGAGTCCAAAATGTGGCTCTTGGTACTAAGTTTACTGAACTATTTGACCTATGGGGCAGGATATGAATAACAACAACAACAACAACAACAACAAAAAACAACTGCCATTAACGACTCATATAATCAGGAGCACATGGTTTAAGCAACAGAACCCCCACTTTTTCTCCCAACATCTGGCACATCAGTACAAAAGCCTTCATATCCCTTTTCTCTGGTTAGGACCCCAGTGGCTGAGTGGGCGGCATCGCTGTTCCTTCTCGGAAATCCACCCTTCCCAGCTTAACTAAGCAGGAAGGAGAAATAGGTATCTGGCTCCGGAAGGGGTCGGGGACTTGGGGAGACCGGGAGATGTGGAGGGAATGAGAATGGTACCATCAGGTAAAGGCACAGGCTGATACATAAAACTCCGTAAAGGTGCTTATGGTGCCTTCCAGCCTTTTCCAAGCCACTCTGCCTCCCCACAGGTTGTGGATTGGAAGAAAGCAACGGTTACTGTGAAGTATCCCGAATGTCTTTCTTTTCCTTACCAGAAACACATTTGTCGGGAGATTGATAAAGTCAAAGTGGCAAAATTAGATCCTGGCAGCCACTAGAAGGCCAAAGACTACCCTGCTGCTTTTTCAAGCCTACCGCTTCTCCTATAGGGTCTACTCAGCCCAGACGAACCGTCCTCAAACTCCACCCCCGACATGGACACACTAACCAATCTCAATCCCCACCACCAGCTCCACACGCTGCCAGGGTAGGGGCAGAACTGTGGCCCATCAAAAGCCAAACTGTTTCACAAACGAATGCACTGTGATACTCGCCTAGAAATCGTCAGAAAAAAATAAAACTAGTGACTCTGGCAGTAATAATGTTCAGTCGGTGAGTGCTTGCTATGGTGCCAAGCACTGCTATACCAAAAACAAATACAAGTGAGAAGTTATTAAAAGGAATGTTCTCCCATGACTGATAGGAAAAGTAAAGCGGCTCATTACCGAAGCCTCTGGAATAGAGACAGACCCGGGTCACTATTTGGCTGTGTTACTTAACCTCTCTGGGCCCCGGTTTCCTTATCCGTTGAATGGGGATAATAACAGTACCTCTGACTTAGGCTGGCTGGGAAGATAAATAAAAGAAGTACCTTATATTCACTGGCACATTGCCCGGTGCATAAGCATTACTCAATAAATGTCAGCTGCTGTTATTAGAAAGCTTTTGTATTATTGTTCATTATTACAAGAAAGTAGTGATATGTCCAATCCTATCTGTAAAAGTCGGATAACACCTTCGACTACAAGGGAGGGTTTTATTTATTTATTATTTTTTTTATTTTTTTATTTATTTTTGGGACAGAGAGAGACAGAGCATGAACGGGGGAGGGGCAGAGAGAGAGGGAGACACAGAATCGGAAACAGGCTCCAGGCTCCGAG
Organism: Felis catus; assembly: GCF_018350175.1. Lineage (NCBI taxonomy): Eukaryota > Metazoa > Chordata > Mammalia > Carnivora > Felidae > Felis > Felis catus. The sequence continues at coordinate 111,388,464 of NC_058386.1, read as the reverse complement.
CCATCAGCCCAGAGCCCGACGCGGGGCTCGAACTCCCGGACCGCGAGATCGGGACCTGGCTGAAGTCGGACGCTTAACCGACTGCACCACCCAGGCGCCCCAAACAAGGGAGGGTTTTAGAAGGACCCCAAACTATGACATGTTATATGCAAAATACGTGCCATTCAGTACTTCTGTCCAGACTCAGGATTAAACATTGCTTTTTCTTCCTTAAATGGAAGTCATTACAGTAACAAAAAATAATGTGGTCACTTCTGTAACCCCCATTAGGAGGACTGAGGTTAGAGAAAGTAATCATCATGGGAGTTCTCCCATCGTGTGAACCTGGACCCACCCCACCCCCCCTTTCAATGCTACTGATGACATCCCATGATATAAGACAAGGGCTTGCTAGGGAACATCCAGAAAGTCTTCAGTAAGAGCAGTGATACAAACCTCCCTTTGTTTCTTAGGTTTTGTACTATGCCAAGCTAGAGAATTTATCCTTTATCCTACTTTTATTGATGAATACTGTTCCTAAGAATTCTTGGGCCAAGGAGCTCTCTAAGTCAAATGAGGGCTATGTCACATATTTCTAATAACACTAAAAGCATGGAACATTTCGAGCCACTGGCGAGCACACATTACTAACAGAATTCTGAATTCCCGCATTTACATTAGGAGTTCACACATATATTCTATTGTACTTAGCCTAGGAAAACACTTCTAACCCAACCAGTTAGATCACCAAACTGGCTTCCAATACAAACAAGAATGGGATGCTTTCATATTTTGCCCCAGGGCCAAGGTTATCAACCCATCAACTCTGAACCGTATGATAACCTTTCATACACAAATAAGTCCATTATGGTGTTAATTTTAAACAGAACTTGAAGAGAAAGGAACTTCCTTGGCAAATAATTTCTAGGATGCGAAAGTCGGAAATATCTTAAGAAAGAACAGAAACTAACACCGCTGTCCAACGGAAGTATATAGTGCATGCCACATATGTCATTTTGTATTTTTAAGTAGCCACATTTTTAAAAACTGAGGTAGGTGAAATTGATAGTATATTTCATTTAACCCAATATATAAAAAGTATGGTTGCTTAAATTTGTAATTGATCTAAAAGTGGTTAATGAGATGGTTTATACATTTTTGTACCGAGTTTTCAAAATCAAGTGTTTAAATTACATTTAGAGCACATCTTTTTTTTTTTTTTAATTTTTAATGTTTATTTTTGAGAGAGAGAGAGAGAGAGACAGAGAGACAGAGCGCGAGCTGGGGAGGGGCAGAGAGAGAGAGAGGGAGACACAGAATCCGAAGCAGGCTCCAGGCTCCGAGCTGCCAGCACAGAGCCCCACGCGGGGCTCCAATTCATGTACCGTGAGATCGTGACCTGAGCCCAAGTGGACGCTTAATTGACTGAGTCACCCAGGCGTCCCACAGTTACAGCACATCTCGATTCAGACAAGTCACCTTTCGAGTGCTCAAAAACCACATGTGGCCAGTGGGTACTGTTCTTAACAGGGTAAATATAGCCAGCCAATCTAAAACATGAATGGTATATTTGAAGAGCTGTGCCTACTCTCACCAACACCTCAGCCCTTCACCCTCATCACTGGAGCCTTTACAATGTCGCCCCCCGCCCCCACCATCCCTGAGTTGTGAAAAAGATGTGTTTTTAACAAATCACCTTGGAAACCCAAATCCATTTCCCCCGTGGAAACAATAACAAACACAATAGTTCTCTGGCTAACTGACATTAAGGGTTAAGAAGGCTTTCCTGGGGAGGAAGGTCTGGGAACCTAATCACCATTTAGAACATCGTATCCAGGAGATAGTGTGGTCCAGCTCACAGAAAGTACTCACACGAAGGGACTGCCTGGATCTCTCACTCACACTCTCGGTGAAAGGGAACCAGAGGCCCTGTTTACAAAGAATTCTTCATTTAAGAACTTAAGCCAGTGGGGGTCCCGTCTTCATACCTGTCGCTCCCCCCATACAGAGGGTCCTTCGACCCTGCCTTTCTCTGGGAAGCGCATCTCTCCCTGAGTCGTGGGAACTGTAGCCATGTTTGACCACTCGGTGCACCTAAGAACCCTGTCTCATGAGCCGTTCTGATTATCTTCTCGAAGCACAGGCAAACGGAGGACAGTATCGGCCCTGGCCTGACATGCGCCCTGCCCTTCTGCCATCCCGTCCACCCTGATCCCAACCTCCAGGCCAAAAGCTCCCACGCGATCCGCACTGATGCAAAACGAGGCAACTGCAACTCCATTTTGGGGGTCGCCTCCCCCTTTCCTTCTGCCCACTCCCTAGCCCACCCCAATGCAGGCCACTGCGAATAAGCCAACCAATGTACAGACAGCAAGCTTTTGCCTCACTTCTCTTCAAACCCACTTCACAGCTCTTCATCCCAGGAAAAACGTACAAACTCTAGCTCAGAGGTTTCAAAGCCCTTTTGTGGTCTCGTCTCGGCTAGTTACAATCCTGACTGGATGAACTGAATTCATCCTGCTGTGTCCTGCCCACCCTCCTCCCTCACTTCCAACGTGTTGGTTAAGAGTCCACCGTTCTTCGGGCGCCTGGGGCGGCACAGACAGTTAAGCGTCTGACTCCTGATCTCAGCTCAGGTCAGGATCTCACAGTTCAAGAGTTCAAGCCCCACATCGGGCTCTGTGTTGACGGTGTGGAGCCTGCTTGGGATTCTCTCTCTCCTTCTCTCTGACCCTCCCCCGCTTGTGCTCTGTCTCTCTCTTTCAAAATAAATAAGCAAACTTAAAAAAAAAAAGAGTCCACTGCTCTTCACACACCCCATACCTGAATCCACTTTTTCCAGTCACCTTTTTCCAATGTCCATTCTCAAGAACTTTGATGACTAGGACTGCGTCTTTTACTCTGCTGGTCTCTCCCTGGGCCAGGACTTTCCGGCCTATGTCATAGGCCCCTGTAACAGACCTGGTCCAGAGAGGGTGCTCAGTGAACATATGGCAAATGAACAGCTAGACTGCTACAGTAGCAATCCACTGGCAGACTTCTCGTCAGGAAACACCATTTTGATCATATCACCACAGTGGTGACAAAGGTCAGACCAACAGTTACCTGCAGGAAGGAAGGGATCACAGGAAGAAGCATTTTCTGAGTTGACGGAAATGTTCTGTATCTTGGTCTGGGGTGGAGGTTACATGAACGTATAAAGGTGTAAAAATGCATTGAGTTGTTAAGATTGCTGTGTTTTAGTATATCAGTTATACTTCGACAAAGAAAGGGGATGCATATACATTGGTCTTGTAAAAAATACAATTCTGCTACATTACTTTTTGTCTATTTACTGACTACCTGCTAAAATCTAGGCACTCCCTTAAGTGCTCAGGGTTCAGATAGAAGTTCAAGTATGTGCCCTTGAAAGAACTCACATTAGGGAGGCCAACATGAACACCGGGAATCACCACATGACACGCTAATTGCTATAGTGAAGGTCTGGACAGTGTCAGGGGATCACAGTGGGAGTCGTCACACTGCTGGGAGTATGGGTGGGGCAGAGGGGCAGAATGACTTTTGAGAATGTAGGATCAAGAGTTGAGGCACGTCAGGTCAACAAGTGTGTCCCCGGCGCAGGGAACAACATATGCGATGGCACAGAAGCAAGAGGCATAGTAAGTCTGGGGAAGACAGCCTTCTCGCTGTGGCCGGAGGCTGAGGCCCAGGAGAAGGGAAAGGAGTGGAAAGACACAGTTGAGAAGGTGAGCTGGGGTCATGGAAGCCTTGGAGGAGTCTGGCTTTTACTCTGAAATGTACTGGGGAAGCCACTGAAGGATTTTAGGAGGGGGGTGACTTTATTTTACTTTTAAGAATGACCGATTTAGGGGCACCTGGATGGCTCAGTTGGCTGAGCATCCGACTCTTGATTTCAGCTCAGGTCATGAGCTCAGGGTCCGTGAGTTTGAGCCCGGAGTTCGCCTCTGTACTGACATCGTGGAGCCTGCCTGGGGTTCTCTCTCTCTCTCTCTCTCTCTCTCTCCCTCTCCCTCTCCCTCTCTCCCCCTCTCTGCCCCTCTCGCGCGCGCTCTCTCTCTCTCAAAATGAAATAAACTTAAAGAAAAAAAAGAACGACCAATCTGGTGGCAATGAGGGGGAGGAATCAGTGAGGGGCAAGACCAGACCAGAAGCAGGGAAACCAATGGAGTGGCTGTTGCAAAAGCAGTCCAGGTGAGGAAGGACCAAGAGTGAAACAAGGGAGAAGCAGGTAAGAATGAATGGCTAGAGGAGAGATTTGGGGGTACGGAACACACAGGACTCTGCAATTCTGCCAGCACTCCCCGTCACCTGGCAGCGGGTGCCCAGTCTGGAGACAGCACTTACTCCCCTGGCCAGAGATCTAGTCTTTTATCGAAAACTTTGCTTGTTTTTTTTTTTTTTTTTTTTTTGGAAGAAATATTTTATTCACTGTAGCACAAAATTCATTGTAGCTACATTTGTAGCACAAAATGCTTGCATTCCACATGCTTTCTATATGGTCCCCAAATCAAACCGAATTCCATCCACGCCAGACTGCAAGTAAGCAGAGGTTCAGATAGAGTGGCATATATGAGTGATGAAGGGTTATTTGTACAGGCTTTTCACTAAAGTTCTAATTCCTGGCATGGAAAACTGGTAAACTACATTTAAATCATAGGTTGGACGAAAGTCTGTAAGCATTTACTTCGTAGGTATGTGTGTATAACTGACATATTGTTATATTAGTTTCACGTATACAACATACGGATGTGATGTTTGTATATATTGCGGAACGATCACCACATTAAGCCTGGTTAACATCCACTGCCATGTGTAGCCACAAAACGGTTTTCTTTTTTTCCTAGGATGAGAACTTTTAAGATTTACTCCCTTAGCAACTTTCAAATATGCAACACAGTATTTTAACTATCATCACCATGCCATACATTACAAAAAAAAAAATCCCCATGACTTATTTATTTTATAACTGGAAGGTTGTACCTTTTGAGCCCTTCGGTCATGCTGCCCACCTCCCACTTCCCGCCTCTGGCAACCGCCTATCTGTTTTCTGTACCTGTGAGCTTGTGTGTTGTTTTCGTTTTTTGTTTAGATTCCACATATAAGTGAGATCAGATAGTATTTGTCTTCCTCTGTCTGACACATCACTTAGCATGATCCATGGTTTGCAAATGGCAAGATCTCCTTCTTTTGTGCAGCTGGATAATATAGGTATCACTATTTCTTCATCCATTTATCCATCAATGGACACTGATGTTGTTTCCATATCTTAGCTATTGTAAATAATGCTGCGATAAACGCAGGGGCCTGGGGGTGCAGGTATCTTTCTGAATCAGTGTTTTTATTTTGAGATAAATACCCAGAAGCAGAATTGCTGGAGCATAGGGTAGTTCTATGTTTAATTTTTTGAGGAACCTCCACACTTTTCCAGAGTGGCTGCACCAGTTTGCATTCCCACCCACAGCACACAAGGGTGCCTTTTTTTCCACATCCTCGCCAACACCTGCTATCTCTTATCTTTTTGAAGACAGTCATTCTAACTCGCATGAGGTGAGACCTCATTGTGGTCTTGATTTGCATTTCCTTGATGCTTAATGACCTTGAGCATCTTTTCATGCACCTGTTGGCCATCTCTAGGTCTTCTTTGGAAAAAACGTCTATTCAGATCCTCTGCCCATTTGTAAATCAGATTGGTATTTTGCTACTGCGTTGGAGGAGTTCTTTACAGACTTTGGATATTAACCTCTATCAGATACATACGTGGTGGGCAAATATTTTCTCCCATTCAGTAGGTTGCCTTTTCGTTTTGTTAATGGTTCTCCTCCCTTTTCTAATTTCAAAATAACTATCATCGCATGCGTTGAAGGGCCAGTGAGGAAGGTGAAAAGGAAGCTAGGTCAGGGGAGACACAATTCATCATAAAAGTCAATGCACCGCCTTTGTGGCATTTTGCGTGCAGAGTGCACCCTCTACTCTCATGCTGCTCTCACAGGCCGTGTGGCTACTGTTTCACCCAAAAGCACTTCCTTAGCTTCCAACCACAGTGAAAGGCTCCCCTAAAGGTCACTCTTCTGTCCAAATAAGGCCCATAAAATACACTTGTGGGCATATGAAAAAGTTATGCGTTCGTTACAATACCAATAAATGCTGGGAACACAGGTCATTTAAAAAGCCCAAGTTTAGGGGCGCCTGGGTGGCTCAGTCAGTTAAGCGTCCGACTTCGGCTCAGGTCATGATCTCACGGTTCATGGGTTCGAGCCCCGCGTCGGGCTCTGTGATGACAGCTCAGAGCCTGGAGCCTGCTTCGGATTCTGTGTCTCCCTCTCTCTCTGCCCCTCCCCTGCTCGCACTCTGTCTCTCTCTGTCTCTCAAAAATAAATAAATGTAAAAGAAAAATTGTTTCAAAAGCCCAAGTTTACTCCCTAAATCTGTAAGCCAAAATACTGCCTTTGCTGATACATGTTGATAAAGGCATACAGATACCAGTAAACACAACTAGCTACAGGATGTGAAAAAAAGCAACACTCAAGGGAAAGTTTCACTTTTTCAAATGCTCTATGTTTTCAAATTACAGACTTGGGCTAGTTCTTTGAAACATCTCTTCCTATTTATATATAAAAAAAAAAAACCACTTCTGCCCACTATTTATACATGTGTTTCAGCTATTTCTAGAAAAGTGACTCAGGTTTATATTAAAAAAGCATTTCCTTCAATAAAAAAGATATCATTTTAAGAAGGTCACTTCAAACATCAAACTATTTTGAATATTTATTATGTTCCCCAGTCTCATGGTTCACTTTCTTCTTGGTGCCCTCAATTTGCTGGGAGCTGGTAGTACCCACAGGCTTACCTCAGCTATCTTTCACTGAATAAAAGGAAATTGTGATTCATGGCAAAACAACACACACAAGGCAGCGGAACCTCAGCCAAAACTATTAGGAACTAGTATGCAAAACAAAGCCCACTTTAAAAAAATTTTTTTTACTGTTTATTTATTTTTTTTTTGAGAGAGAGAGAGACAGGGAGTGGGTGGAGGAGGGGCAGAGACAGAGGGGAAACACAGAATCCGAAGCGGGCTCCAGGCTCTGAGCTGTCAGCACAGAGCCCGACACGGGGCTCGAACCCACGAACCCAGAGTTCACGACCTGAGCTGAAGTCAGACCCTTAACCAACTAAGCCACCCAGATGCCCCTCAAGCCCACTTTTTAAAATCATGTATTAGTCTTATATGGATATACTCGAAATTTTAAACTATTAAACAGGGTTTCATCCCAGCTGTATAGATACCTTTGTATGAAAGTAGTGTCAAGCCTTGTGACACTATGTATAAAACGTGTCTACAAAGCAAAGCTTGAAACAGATGTAGCACAACATGCTTGCATTCCACATGCTTTCTATATGGTCCCCAAATCAAACCGAATTCCATCCACGCCAGACTGCAAGTAACAGGTATGACGAATTTTAAAAGAGCACATAGCCATCCCTAAGTGCAGTAAGAATCCACTAAGCCCTACGTGAAATACTATATTCATGTACACAACAGTATACATCAGAGAAAAATTCCAGTCACTGTAACTTTTGACAAGATTTATTGTCAGAGCCTGTAAGTGGATATACTGGGAAGAGTTCCACGCCTATTAGAAAAAAAAAAAAAACCCTCCCAAATGCACAACTCAACTCATGCCTGTTTACACCACCAACAGCCCTGAATCTTCCAGTAGCACACACACACACACACACACACACACACACACACACACACACACACAAATCGTTCGGCAGTGTTTGGAGCTGGATATAACCAAGACCTGAGAAATAAGTAGTTATTTTGAGAAGAGATAAACAATGACCCTCCAACTGGAGAGCAACTGAGAAATACAGTTCACACTATTCTGCAGAAAAATAAGCTACCAGCAAAGCCCTATGTAACATCACTTGGCTGAAGGGACCCAGACTCTTAACGGAGAGTGAAGTTTTGAGTAGGGACCGAGATGCCTGCTGACAATCAAAGAAAGACCAATTTGATAATCGGTGTGACAGAAAACAGACCTTTCTGGCTCCCAGCTATTAGCTAATGAAAGACTCAACTAACTTTTAAGAAAAATTCACCAGACGTTCTAAAATTTCAGGCCTTCCCAAATGCCTAGATCCTAAAAGCCAAAGAACAAATAGTTACCACATGCTGAGGGGAGGGGTGGGGGAGGCAGAGGACTGGCTGCGGAGACCCAGAAAAAGAAAATGCTACCAAAGATGTACATCCTTAGTGATTCAGGTACGGACAGCAACATGACGAGAACATCATTAAGATAACTAACCGGTAACCGTTTTCTAGTGCATGTAAACACGGCGCCTTCTCCTTTCCCATCTACAGAAGAAAACAAAGATCAAATTCAACTTGGAAGGATGCTTTTTTTTCTAAAGGGGAAAAAATGTGATATATAACATGGCAGGATTAAGAGAGCCGAGAGATGAAATTTCCACTAAAAACAAAGTCCGACTTTCCCCCTCTGTTCATAGAACTATCTGGAGCCTCTAAAATACCATGGATAAGTTACACAGCCACTAAAAATTTTAAGTATGAAGACTATGTGGCAACCCAGAATAATTCATGGGACAAAACAGGCGGGAAAAGCAGGACATAAAGTAACATGTATATACCATGATAAAGATGCTAGGTAAAAAGATGTCACCATGGTTGTTGGGGGGGGGGGGCTGTGGGATGGGGTGGGAAGTGAGACTTTCTTTTTCCTTTCCAAAGATTCTGTAAATATTGCCACGAAATGTTTCTAGATCAAAAACAACAACAACAACAACAACACTTTTAAATGGCAAGTCTTGGCATTTCAGAAAAATGTTAAGTAAGTTATCCTTTAAAGAAAAAAAAGCCACACGGCTTTGTGGCTTATCCTTTTTCCTCGTTCAAATTAAGGAGAATTTCAAATGGCCACCCTACAAACGGTGGGTTCTTATCTGTATTAGTACTCAAAGGGTGTAGGCTTTCAGACTCAGGACGTACAAACATCTGCTTTTCTATGTGGAAAAAAAATGGTCACACCCTTTTGGGAAACTGACATTTTTTCAAAGCTTGTGGCATTTTGGAAGCGGTCTACTTGCTGCAGTTTTTAACACAGATAAATCACAAACTGAAAACAAAGCCCCCAAACCAGAACAGTTTGAAGGGGAACCTAATAATCCAACTGTGAACCCAAGCTACGAGTTACAAAATTAAAGCCTCCCTTTGGCCTTATTTCTGAAGGCACGCTCTCTCTGGCCAACTCTTCAGTTTGGTAGGTTCCATTCTTTGAAACACTTCCCTCGGCTGAAACGGATTACAACATGTCCCGACTGCAGCTCCCCAGCACAATTAAGATAATTCTGAGAAAAAGAAGGCGTCTAGCAAAAGACGTCAAGGATTATGGTAATATATTTTTGAAATTTCAACATGCAAGCAGGACTCTCAGGCAGGTTGACTTAATAGTCTGAGTTCTAGTTTATCGGGCCACTGCAGGCAAGGCAGTTCTTTATCTCCTCGCCATTAGGAACATGAATTAACTACCCCACGGAGGTTAAATCCTCCCTACTTTTCGCCTGTAGGTCAGAATCCCGTGGATCGAATCATCGAATTGGACTACCGCAGCCTCGCGCAGTCGAGTCCTCCCCCTTCCTTCCTTTCTTCTCCCCGGACAAATCCCTGCGTGGCTAACAGCAACCTAATTTAGGATGTAAATAGGTAGGCCAGGTCCTTAAAAAGCTCGGGCCCCCAGTGAGTTCCGATCCGCACGTCCCCGCCCCAGCCCGTCGCGGCTTCGGCGGAGTCTGCAAGGAAACACTAACAGTCGCTAAGGTGCCCGAGAGCGGGCTGGAGCGGACCGATCCAGGGGGAGAAATGAGAAGTTTCTCCGGGTCTAGGGTGGGGGAGGCTAGCTCCGCGGGCAGATCTGCCATCGGGTGGGGCGGGGTAGAGACCACAGACGTGCACGGGCTCCGGCTCCACTCCGAAGGCCGGCGGCTGGCTCTGCCACGCTCTCAGCAGGAAGGGGAGGGGAGCGGGAGGAAGAAGGGGGAGGCGCGGGGGGGGGGGGGGAGGGGAGGGGCGGGCAGAGGAGGGGGGAGGGGGAGGAGGCTGGGCCGGGAGGAGGAGGAGCCGGCGCCGGGAGAGCCCGCGCGCCGGGCCCGCAGCACCTCGGGGCGGAGTCGCCCAGCCCGCCCGGCCCCGGGGCCGCCGCCGCCGCTCCCGGTGCGCCCCGAGGGGGCGGGCCCATCCCGCAACCTCCCTCCCGGTGTCGGGTCTTCCTTCCCCTCCCCTCCCTCCCCTCCCTCCTTTCCATCTCAGCAGCGCCCTCAGTCTCCCTCTCTGGCTCATACAAAAGCAAAATGTCCGCCATGTTCCGAGGCCGCTGCGGTCGGCGCCGCCGCCGGCTCGGCCTCCGCGCCGTTCGTCCCGGGGCCGCCCCTCCGGCGTCCCCCGGCCCCGGCCCCGGGCGCCGCCGCCGCTCCGCCCGCCTTCCGCGCGCCCCCCCCCCCTCCCCGCCCGCCGGGCCCGCGCGCCCCGCCGGGCGCCGCAGCACCGCCTCGGGCGGGGGCAGGGGCGGCAGCCCCGGGGAGCCTGGCTCCCACTTCCCGCCCGCCCACTCCCTCGGTGGCCCCTTTACCTTGATGCAGTACGGGGGTTCGTCGTAGGTGACCAGCATGTACCTGTCTCCGCGGCTGGCCGGGTCCCGGGCGCGCAGCTGCGGGACGAGGGATGACGGAGGGGGCCGCGAAGGGAAGGAGGGAGGAGGGGGCGATACAGACGTTACAGAAGCACCTAGATCCACCACCACCCCCATCCCTCGGGAGCTCTCCCCAGCTCTCCCCTCCCCTCCCTTTACCTTCAAGAATAACTCCACAGCGCCTTTGGCAATGTCCAAATAGGAGGTGCCCAGGTCAGTGCGCTGGTTCATAGAGGCGGACGTGTCTATGAGGAACAGCAGGATGGGCATCTTCCCCCGCACCCCTGGCTCCGCTGCCCACTCTCCTGGCCCTCTTGCCCTCACTGCCGCGGACTGCCACCCGAACCCTCAACTCTCGCAGAGGCAGGGTGCAAGGAGCAAGAGGAAAAGGGGGAGACGGGACGGGACGGATGGAACTGCTCCTGGCCTCCTCTTTCTGCAGCCCCACCTCCTCTCCCTCCAAGGGAACTTGAAAGTGGGAGCGTGTGTAGCCCTCGGGGCCCTCCCCCTTTCCCCTCCCCTGCCACCACTACTGCCGCCGCCGCCGCCGCCGCCGCCGCAGGGACTACTGCCCAAGCATCCGTCCACGCTCACTCAAGCGCTCGCCCCAGACTGAGAGCTGTCTCTGTTCACCGACACACAACTTCTGTCCGCTCACCTACCATGGGCACCATGTGACCAGAAACCACGCCATTGGCTGCCAATTATGTGGTATTTGCATATTCATTAGATGACAGGGCAAGGGGCGGGACTTGGGCGAACCCTGGGAGTTGAAGTTTGAACCCAAGCAGGGGGTAAGTGAGGGGAGATGTTAAGGACCCTCCTTTAAACGACTTGGAAGCCGTTAGGATACTTAGGGTGGTTTGGATGTATATTCTCTTGCTCTTCAAACACGATGGCTCAAAGGAAGAGTGAATTTGAGCAACAGTTGCGCAGCACTACAGAAGCAGATGCTTGGACTGGCTGCACAGAAAACGCTCTGCTAACTGCAATCGATCAATCCTGCCAGTGGCTAAGACCAAAACATTTCAGAAGCAGCAAACTTCTTTCCTGGCAAGACCTACTCGCATTCCTTTCGATGCCTCCCCACTCTCGATCAGTATTTGTAAGGCGGTTGCTGGCCTTGCATTCCACATATATCTACTTAGAAAGAAAACTAAAGCTTGGAACAAACACGGTTACCTAAACTGGCCTTTTGTATCCACAAGCTTCTTCAGTTTCATTGAGCTTTTCAAGTATTGGCTTGCCTGTGATACTTCCACCCATGGTTGTGCCTGCTACAGCCTTTACACATGGGAGGTTTCCCACCCTAGGTTCGGATTCAACTCTCACTTATTGAGCACCTACGATGTGCCGGGCACCCACGTTGGCTTTATTTAATCTTTGAAATAATTGGGCTAGATGGCATTATATTTGATTTCCAGTAAAGGAAAGTGCAGCTTGCTAGAATTAGGGTAACACTGAGGGATATTCTCAAGTCTGGTTCCATGGAGAGGCTCAGTAGAGGGCCAACCGTGCTCGGCTGACTACTTGGTGTAACACAACTTTTAAATATGGAGGTGTGATCCCAGCAGTATGCTATGCATAACATGGAATCCTGAGCTTCAATGAGCTTACAATTCATATGTGCTTTGTAATGTAATACATATATACGCACACACGCACATGTATACATATATAGTACATGCATACACATTCAATAACATTTTCAGAAAAAAAATAAGATTTCAGAAGAGGTGCCATGGCAGCATTTGAACCAGAGACAAACAAGCAATGCAAATAAAGAGTGCAATGAAAGCAATGGTCTAGTGGTCTGGAAGTTCGGAAGGTTTCATGGAAGGGGCACAGAGGCAGAAGGGAGGGATTCTGGGTTGGAAGGAATAGGGTGAACAAAAATTCAAACCAGTAACAGTTATATGCGTGGGGCGTTCCAGGCCAGTCTGGTGGGATACACCTGGTGGGAATTAATGAGGAAATCAGGATGAAAAAGGCACTAGAAGCTTCCATTTCCATTCTGATACAAATATGGTTAGAGAAGGGCAAGGTTCACATGGGCCAACGAGCTGAAAGTGCAGGCCTGGTTGGGGCACTGGTGTGTTAGTTTTCTACTGCTGTGTAACAAATTATCACAGAGTCAGCAGCTCAAAACGACATGCATATTTATTACCTCACTGTTGCCATGAATCAGGGGTCTGGGCATGGAGCGGCTAGATTCTCTGCTCAGTCTCAAAGGCTGCAATCAGGATGTCGGCCAGGCTGTGTTTTCATCTGGAGACTCGACTGGGAAGGAATCAGCTTCCAAGGTCAGTCAGCGTGTTGGCAGAATTCATTTCCTTGTGGCTGTCTTTTTGCTGATGGCCACCTTCAGGTCTCCCTGCACTTGCAGTTCCCTGCCATGTGACCGTCTCCGGAGGCTGTCCACAGCATGGCTATCTGCTTGCTCAGGGCCATCAGGGAAACTGCTTGCTCCCATCTGCTGAGATGGAGCCTTATATGACGTAACTTAATCTTGAGTGACACCCATTACCTTTGCCGTATTCGATTGACTAGAAGGAAGTCACAGGTCTCATCCCCACTTAAGGACAGAAGATTATACAGGATGTAACATCGGGGGGTGGACATCATGGGAGTCATCTAAGAATTCTGCCTAACATTAGGTGGGGGTGGGATTATTACCTAGAAACAAACTTTCCCTGGCTCACAGCTTTTGCTAAAGTCAACTCCAAGTAATAATATGCCACTTTCATTCCATGAGATCAATGCATGGGGATGATTGGTTGATTTGGTTGAAGATGTACAAGATTTCCTATCAGGAGTTTATATCATATATATATATATATATATATGATCATAATATATATAGGAAATATATATATGATATATATATTATATCAAGATTTCCTATTAGGAGTGTATATAATATTATATGTATTATATAATAATATATAATATATATAATTTAATAATATGTAGTAATTTAATATATGTCATATAATATACATAAAAATACCATTTGTGAATTGAGGCAGATCACACTCCCTATTTATGCATTTATATCTCTATAAAATACTTATTTATAGTAATAAATATAATAAATATTTAATTATAAACATTTATATTATATTCTATTATATTCTATTCTATTATATTATAGATGGTAGGTAGGTAGATAGAGGTATGCCCCAGTTCACAAATGGCATTTTGAGATGACATAAAAAAAATCTTTATACTTTCCTCCCAACTTTTCTACAATGAGTGCCCTACTTTTATAATCAGAAAAGAGATTATGTTACAAAATTGCATACAAAGTATTCAAAACAATCCCTCCAAGGTGAATACTATTGAAACAGTCTTCAAAACGGCTTCAGCAGTATTCCAGAAGCACACATGGTTTCAGTCAGGCAGTGCTCCCTGTGTTGAGGGCAGGCGGGCCCCTCAGGACCATCCTTAGGATGTGCTTCCCATGCAGGTAAATGCCTTTTCATGGTTTTTTCCCCCCTAACAGGGCATGTTATTGATCTTTCTCGGCATAAGGACAAATGGAATTGAAATGATATAAATATAGAATCTGAAATATATCTGTGTCTCATTATAAAACTATAAAAGTGACGATATATAAAAAAATAGCCATCTAGTGGATTTATTGGCTTCTTCAGATCGCACCAAACCCCAAGCCCACAGCATACAACCTCTCTTCTTCACTTCCTGGAGGAAAGTAAACCTTGCATTGTGCTTGAGTGTGCATATATACCTCTTTATTGCATTTCTCTGGCACACATCAACACTGAACCCCTCAGAGCACTTCCTTTTTACATCTGTTTCCACTCTGGACCACCAGTCCCCTCTGTTATAGGTTAAGTTGTGCTTTGGCTTTGCCTCCTACTGGAAGGTACTCTCCTGGAGAGCAGGTAGAGCCTATAAGCAGTGCCTGGTGCAAAGAGCCTGCTCAGCAAATGGTTGTTGAAAGAAATTGCTCGCGGCACTATTTTTCATTGTCTTCCTGGGTGCTGCTTTCCTTGGGTTCCCAGCCTGCCTTGTTGGCCCCTGCCTGCCACCCCCCCCCCACCCCCGCTTAAGCAGGATGGCTCCCTGTCTCTTTGGGGTTTGAGCACCACTGGGCTTCTTCAGGCCGAGCCCCTGAGCTGATGATCCCCACCACGCCCCACAAAAACAAAATAAAACAAAACAAAAACAAAATCCTGCTGCTTCCCTGTGGTTCTACTCATGCTTCCTTCCGAAATGACTCTTCTTTGGGCCACTGCTCACTGTTTACCGCCCCCCCCCCCCCCCAGCCAAACCCTGTGCCTGACTGCTTTCCCATTTTCACTGCCAGGCCTCTGGCCAGGTAACAGGATTCTTTGTTCTTTGCAGCTCTATGCCCTGCACTGACCGTCCTGTCTTCTTTCTGGTTTCCTCATGCTTTTTGAACTCGTGAGCTCTTGAAAATAGTTTCCTCTTTCCTCTTCATGTCTCTGCCCTTTATCTGCTTTTCTTTCACCGGTAGCTTCTAAATCAATTTGCTTTAATACTTCACCATACTCCCCGATTCCAGATCTGTCTACCTTATGGCTGGGGTTAGCAGACATCTCTCAGGAAAAAGTTCCTACCAAGCACTGCCCTCCTGGCCTTCATTCCCTTCACAACAAATGTTAGCATGCTTTGTCCCACGTTTACACTCCCTGGCATTGGCCGTGGTGGGGTATTTTGGTGACGGCTGGTTTGACTTCTCACTTCCCAAAAATGTGTGACCCCCTGCCTTTAAGTGGACCCCGATCACTGCATGTTAACAAAAAGACCTGACTTAACCTGATTGTTCCCCCTTCCGGAGTCGCCTGTCGTGGCTCGGAGGGGAGTAAAATTTGTCTGGCTTCTGCAGCACCTACTGCCTCCTCAGCCTTGCAGTCTGGCTTCTCTTCCCAGCACTCTTTGGAAACTGCTCCGATGTCCCCCAGGGCCAGCTCCTGGCCAGATCCCATGGTCTGGTCTAGATTTCCTTTGTCGAAGGCAGAGCTATCTGTCACTGGCCATTCTGAGCTCTCCCTCCCCGGCCACCTTTTCTTTCATCACCTGCCACTTCTCTGGGCGTCTTCCTTACCCTTTGGACTATTTGCTTTCAACTCCTCTGACTCCTAAACTTACTCTCTGTCTCAGTGTGTGGCTACCTCTTTTCCCTCTCCTACTGTTCCACAAGAGACTTTGCCATTCCCATGGTCAGTATCCATTTAGTCATTCTTTTTTTTTTTCTCCAAATATTTCTTGGGTGCACCTGCTATGTGACAGGCAATATCTTGGTGAGGGGCACCTGGGTGGCTCAGTGGGTTAAGCATCCGACTCTTGATTTTGGCTCAGGTCATGATCTCACCATTTGTGAGTTCAAGCCCCGCGTTGGGCTCTGCGCTGTCGGGGCGGAGCCTGCTTTGGATTCTCTCTCTCCCTCTGTTTTTGCCACTGCCCCACTCACAAGCGCATGTGCTGTCTCTCAAAATAAATAAATAAACTTAAAAAATAAAGGGAGAGAGAATACTTTAGTGAACAAGGGAACTGGTGTATTATAATGGTTGAGAGCTTGGATTTGGGGGTTCAAATCCCAGCTCTGCCCATTACTAGCTCTATGACCTTGGGCAAGTTCCTTGACCTCTCTCTGCCTCAGCTACCTTGTCTGTATAATGGTAATAACAGTATTGCCTCATAGGACTGTTATGAGGATCAAAGGAATTAATATTTGTAAAGAGTTTCTAGAGGTGCTTAGCACAGAGTCAGCTCTAGGTCAGTGTTAAACCAAAGCAAGAACAGATATCGTCCGTGGCCATGGAGATTATATTCTATTGGGGAAAATAATTAAGAGAGTAGATGCAGTGTATATATGAAGTGCTGTGAGAGAGGCAATGCATTGTGTTATGGGGACACTGGGAAGGAGCATATGCTCTGCGGGGTGTGGAGAGGTCAAGGGGACACACAGAGAAGGTCTCCTGAGGAGATGACTTTGAAGCTGTCACTCAAGAGGAACGAAGGGAGTAGCCTGGTGAAGGAGGGCTGGTGCAGGTGAGGCATGGCTCAAGGAGACGAGGGACAGTGTTCTAGACAGGGAATGGTGAGGTGGGCAAGATTCTGAGAGACATTAAAAGAGACCTCGTAGATGAGCACTGGGTGTTGTATGGAAACCAATTTGCCAATAAATTATATTTAAAAAGAGAGAGAGAGAGAGAGAGAGAGAGAGAGAGAGAGAGAGACCTAGTAGAGGGGCACCTGGGTGGCTCAGTCAGTTAAGCGTCTGACTCTTGACTCCAGCTCAGCTCATGGTCTCGTGGTTCGTGGGTTCGAGCCCCATATCAGGTTCTGTGCTGATAGCGTGGAGCCTGCTTGGGATTCTCTCTCTCTCTCTCTCTGGCCCTCCTCCACCAGATAAATAAATAAACTTAAAAAGAAAAAGGGGACCCAGGAGAAAAAGGAAAGTTTTGTATTAAAGGGGAGGGAGGGCAGAGGAGCAGGATGGGCACAGAGGTGAGCAGGGGCCACGCCATGAGCACCTAGCAGGCCCTGCTAGGGAGGGACTTTTATTCTGGAGGCAGTAAAGGACCAGTGAAGAATTATTTGGGTAATATCAGTCCATCTTCAGCATAGACCGTGGGTTAGGTGTGGGCAAACATGGAATCCAGAAGACAAATTAGGAGTCTCGTTGTTTATTCTGAGTGAGCCAGGTTGTCATGTTAACAAGGGGATGAGGGGAAGTGCCTGGGTGCCAGGGACCTTTAGGTGGTAGGACAGTCAGGTGTTAACCCTTGATTGAATGTGGGTGTGAGGCAAGGGAAGGAGCTGAGGAGGACCAGCGCCCTGGCTTGGGCAACAGGGCAACTGCGGGGCCACACGCATATTGGGGGGTGGCTCATGCAACAAGTGTTTATTAAGCATCTACTACACACCGGACATTGTTCCAGGAGCTGGAGAAACACCTGTGAACAAGACAGGCTGAGCTCTCTGCCCTCAGGAATGGAGGATAAGTAAACAAGCAAATATCTAGTGCGGGAGATGGTGACAAGTGCTACGGAGAAAATAAAGGAAGGAGACCCAAGTATAAAAGAAGTCAGAGGTTGGGGCGCCTGGGTGGCGCAGTCGGTTAAGCGTCCGACTTCAGCCAGGTCCCGATCTCGCGGTCCGGGAGTTCGAGCCCCGCGTCGGGCTCTGGGCTGATGGCTCGGAGCCTGGAGCCTGTTTCCGATTCTGTGTCTCCCTCTCTCTCTGCCCCTCCCCCGTTCATGCTCTGTCTCTCTCTGTCCCGAAAATAAATAAACGTTGAAAAAAGATAAATAAATAAAAGAAGTCAGAGGCAAGCTGGCCGGGTAAAGTATAAGAATAAGCCTCCAAGGGACGAGAAGCCACCCCGTTCTTGCAGAGTTGGGGGGAACACATCAGACTTATGGGTGCGTCGTTACTTAAGCGCGAACTATGTGCAAAGCAAGGTGCTTGGCGCTTTGCACACCTAATTTCAGGGCGAGAGTCCTGTGAGGTGAGGCCTGTTCATCCCCTTGTGCCGGGGCCGGAAACTGCGGGCCCTCAGGTGCTCAGCTGCCTGAGTCCGGAGCCCCAGCTCTCCTTCCCCACTTAGCAGGAACATTAGCGGGATGAGAGGGTACGTGCAGGTGCCCGAGAGCCCACCCCCGGATTCAAGGCAGCCCAGCAGGAATCAGCTCACCAGCAGGATGCAGAGGGGCCTGAGAGAGGAGGGCGTGAGTGGTCCACCAGCCCCAGGTGGCACCACGGGCCCGTAGACTGCCATCTCATCCCCCAGGGGTAGGCCTTGGATAACCCATCCTGCGAGGTGGTGTGGGACCTGGGTTTGCTGTGACCTGCCTGCTGGCGGCTGTTGATTTACCTGTGCCCAGGGAACCTTCTTTGTGAAACCTGATAGGAGGAGGACTGATGAGGTAACCCGAGGGGTGCTGAGGTCCTGGGATCCCAGTGTTTCCCCTTCATATCTTCTGCGGTGCTCACCTCCTTCCTCCTCACTGCCCTGAGGCCACTGCCCCATTCCCCATCGTGTGGAGCCTCAGTCAGACACCCACAAGGCTTGAACACCGGCACTCTGTGGCGCTCCAGGGGTGTACGTCAAACGCAGAATGATTCCAAGCACAGCAGCAGGGAAACCGGCCTTGGCCTTGGCCTTGGCCTTGGCGTGTCTGGCCTCTGGCAACCTGGAGCCCTTTTCCTCTGCCTTCCCCCACATCCACCAGGTCACTGAGTACCCAGGAGCCTTTATCTTGTAGGTATTACTCAAATTCATCTCCCTCCTTATCCCTGGATTCAGGCCCTCTGTGTCTGAGTTGCCAATGGCACTGACATAACTTTAGTTTCTCTTTGTACGTCCTAGCAGGGATTAGTGCTGTGACAAACTCTCCCATAGCTTACACCGAGCCACAGCTGCTAAAAAAAAATCACTTCTCTTCCTGTGAAAACATAGATTTCATCATCTTTCCCTCTTCACCTTAACACTGTTGTTTTTTTGAGTTTTTTTTAAATGTTTATTTATTTTTGAGAGAGAAAGAGAGACAGAGCATGAGTGGGGGAGGGGCAGAGAGAGAGGGAGACACAGAAGCGGGCTCCAGGCCCCGAGCTGTCAGCACAGAGCCCGACGCGGGGCTCGAACTCACGGACAGCGAGATCATGACCTGAGCTGAATGCTTAACTGACTGAGCCGCCCAGGCGCCCCTTCAACTGAAAATGTAAAGCCAAACACTTATAGACAGAATCCCCATGAGGCCACCCAGGCACCTCAACACTGTTGTTTTTTAAAGTGACAACATTTAAACCATGTTAGAACATATTCTTTAAAATGTGACAATAGGGGGGCCTGGGTGGCTCAGTTGGTTGAGCATCCAACTCAGGTCATGATCTCACGGGTTCGTGGGATCGAGCCCCATGTCAGGCTCTGTGCTGACAGTGTGGAACCCACTTGGGATTCTCTCTCTCTCTCTCTCTGCCCCTCCTCTGTGCACGAGCGCACGCTTTCTCTCAAAATAAATAAAGAATTTTTAATGAGTAAAAAAAAATTAAAAATTAAATGTGACAATACTAGGACAGTATTTGTACTTAGGGGTGAGGAGAAACCCTTTAGCTAGTTTATTTGTCATAATCACTTAATTTGTCACAAATATATTAACTAGATTTCCCACTCTCCCTCCTACTACATGGGGACGGAAAAGCTCTTGACAGCAGGGCTGGCTGGCTGAGCACCATCACCTTAAGAAGCCACTTACCTGGTGTTCAATTCACCAGCTATTTATTTAGGCCTGCTTCACCTGGCACTCTGCCAAGCGCCCGGGGCAAAAAGATGAATTGATGTGGTTCCTGCCTTGGTGTCTATCCGTAGGGGAAGTCTAGTTATGTAAGCAGATACTTTCAGTACCTGGTAAATGCTGAGCTCTGGGGAGAGTCTCACAGGGTTCTGTGTGAGCACAGAAGGGTAGGGTGTAGTCAGCTAGTTATCAGGGAAAGCCTCCTGGAGGAGGTGATACCAGTGAAGAAAACAAGAGGCAGTCGTATCCCAGGATAAAGGACTAGTACGAGCCAGAGTCTGAGGGCTTGAAACGGATTGACGTGCACGATGGCCTTTGCTGGTGCCCTGCCCCAAGTCCCCACAGCTGCTGTGAATGTGGGCTGCTAAAAGCTCACAAGTTCTCTCCCTTCTCTGGAAAATTGCCCTGAGGTGTGAGAGCTGCCTTGGTCCAGAGGTCAGGCACCATGCCACGTGGGCAGCCTGCCTGCCTGCCTCCCCTCCTCCAACCTGCAGCCAATGACTGATGGACACAGTTCCCTTGCCTTAGAATGGGATCACTTTGTGGTATCAAACATCCTTCATAGGGATCTGGGATCTGGCCAAAGCTAGACTCCAAATGGGACCACATCCTTCCCCAGCTCCGTTCCCTGCTCCAGGGGACATCCCGTATTCCCTTCTTCCTGGGAGCTCTCCCTCAGTAAATTACAAGCACCCAGATCCTTGTCTCAGGCTCTGCTTCTAGGGAACCCGACCTGAGATGGTATGTTTGATGAACTTCTAGAAATTTGGCCTATCTTGTATTTAAGGTATGAATCTAAGAATAATTGGAAGATTAAACCAGATTAAACCCAAGAATTAGGCAAGAGCCAGATCATAGAGAACCTTGTATGCTGTGTTCAAGACCTTTGAGTCTTTTTTATTCTTACATTAAGCCTTTTATATTAGACTACAGCACTCTTGCTCAAATTATGCCTCCCACTTTGATGACATAGCCTCCCCACATTCACTGACTTATTCATTTAGGCCAAGGCATAGGGGACTACCGGAGTCCTTAGCTAAATACAGATCTCTCTGAAAGTGATAATCCATTGAGACATTAATAGTGTAATTCACCTTAAGGTATGATGTAGGTGTGAGAGATTGTATTTTCCAAAGATAGTCACACCTATGGATCTTGCTCATGTGCTCTTACCATGTGGCTTTCTTCCCAAAGTGAGGTCTGTTCTTCCTGCCCTTGAATCTGGGGATAAGGGCTTGAGACCGCACTGGCCAGTGCCGGGGGACGTCCAAAGCAAGGTCACAGAGGCAATATGGCTTCCACCTGGGCCCTTCTTTCTCTCTTGCTCTCTTTCTTTTTTTAAAAAAAAATTTTTTTTTCAATGTTTATTTATTTTTGGGACAGAGAGAGACAGAGCATGAACGGGGGAGGGGCAGAGAGAGAGGGAGACACAGAATCGGAAACAGGCTCCAGGCTCCGAGCCATCAGCCCAGAGCCTGACGCGGGGCTCGAACTCACGGACCGCGAGATCGTGACCTGGCTGAAGTCGGACGCTTAACCGACTGCGCCACCCAGGCGCCCTCTCTTGTTCTCTTTCTGTCAGGATGCTCATTCTTGGAACTCAGCCACCATGCTGTGGGGAAGCCAGGCCACCTGAACAGGCCGTAAGTTGGCATTCTGGTTGATACCAGCATCAATCTTCAGACACTCGAGTGAGAGAAACATCAGATGATTCCAGCCCCCATATTCTGGATCTTCCAGCAGAGGGCACAGATGTCATGGGGCAGAAACGAGTTTTCCTCATTGTGCCTAGTCTGAATTCCTGACCCACAGAAACCATACAGATGCCGTGTGATTAATGTTATCTTAAGTCACTACGTTTTGGAGGAACTTATTTTGCTGCAGTAGAGAACTGGTACACTTGTCTAGACTCTGAAGTTACGATAGCACCTTTAAAATTCTTCCTTTAGGGGCGCCTGGGTGGCGCAGTCGGTTAAGCGTCCGACTTCAGCCAGGTCACGATCTCGCGGTCCGTGAGTTCAAGCCCCGCGTCAGGCTCTGGGATGATGGCTCAGAGCCTGGAGCCTGTTTCCGATTCTGTGTCTCCCTCTCTCTCTGCCCCTCCCCCGTTCATGCTCTGTCTCTCTCTGTCCCAAAAATAAATAAAAACGTTGAAAAAAAAAAATTAAAAAAAAAAAAATTCTTCCTTTAGCTTCCCCATCCAGGGAACTGGTATCCCCAGGTTCTTTCAGTGACTGAGCTCTCAGTTTGCATATAATTAGTCACTAAGTCCTGTAGATTTTCCTCTATAGAGTATGTCTGCCATCGGTCCTTTCTCTTGGTGCTTGTCTCTCTCCAGACTAAAGCCCTGCCTGAATCATGTTCAAATGTCTCCAGAACTGCCAACTTTCACAAAAGCACAACCTCCAGGTGGAATTGTACGGTTCCAGCTGCAATTTATATATTCCATATATATATACGTACATATATATATACACACATACACACACATAAATTACACTTTGCTTGTTCATTGTAATAAATTTAGATTTGTTACAATACAGATGTATTTTTTAAAAAAATGAACATCTCACTCACCAAAGAAGTGTGGGGGGAGCCTCAGGGCCCCTGGCCTGAGACCCCTCCTCTGCAGGGACGCCCCGCCCCGCCCCGTGGGTCCCCGGTCCCGGTCCCGAGGGCGCAGGAAGTTCTAGTGCAGACATTTTTCTAGGGGGGTGTGTGTGTATAAAAATGTATATGTTATATACACATACACAATAGATATGTTTCAGAAACATTTTTTTTTTTTACAAAACTAAGATCACAGCACACACGATGTTCTGCAATTTCGCTTTTTTTTTTTTTTTGCAATTTTGCTTTTTTACCTAACATTACTTCCTGCTTCTCTTTTCATGACAGCACATGTGGATCTGCTTCATTCATTTTAAGAGTTACACAGTATATTGCACCATCATTTATTTAACCATTTCCTTGTTGAAAAACATTTGGTTGTTTGTACATTTCGCTACCAACTGGTGCTGCAGTGGGTACCGTTGTGCAGATGTCCTGATGCCCTTGTGCCATTTCTGTAGAAGTGGTTGGAGTCCTGGAAATGTGACCACTGGATCGTAAGGTGTTGAAAATTTAAATATTTTTTACAGTTTTTTTTAAGAGAGAGAGAGAGAGAGAGAGCGTGAGTGCAAGGGTGGGGGAGAGGGGCAGAGGGAGAAAGAGAGAGAATCCTGAGTGGGCTCCATGCTCACACATGCAGGACTCAATCCCACGACTCTGGGATCATGACCTGAGCTGAAATCAAGAGTCAGATGCTCAACCCGCTGAGCTACCCAAGCGCCTCGACAATTTAAATATTGATAGGAAATGCAAGATTGTCCTAATGGGGTTGGACCAATTGTCATCCACATAACACTTTAGCCAAAACAGGGTACTATTAAGGTTTGCTAATCTTTGCCCTATACAGTCATTAATATGGACAAGGTAGCTCTTGAAAGTACTGTCAGGAGAAGGTGTTCGCCAAAGTAAAGGGAAAAGACAGAAGGCACAGTGTAATTCCATTTTTGTGTGCATGCAGAAAGTGTCTGAAGTATATGTAACACAGCATTAACAGAAGTTCCTTCTGGGAAGTAGGCGAGTCTGTGGAGAGCTTTAATTTTTTTTCCCCTTATAGTTAAAAACAATTCTGTTTAATACTGTCAGGAAAGATCTTTTCCATTTTGAGAAACACTGCATAAATAATGTAAATGTTAGAAACGTGCTACGCATGGCTAAAAGAAAAAAGGAACAAGACGGGGAAACAATGAGCAAGCAGTTAGAAATCTACAGTTGACATCAATTCCCTTCTGCGAACTGTGGGAACCGACTACAGAGACATAATTAGACTCAACATCAAATGGGCTTTATAAATACACAGCCCGTATCCCATTGTTTAACATAGCTCACGTGTAAGGGCGCTGAATGGCTCTTTGGCAAACGTGTGGTAAATCAAAATTCTCATTAAATTAACTCTATTCTAATAAGCTGCTGAAACAATGAAACATTTTGGAAAATAACAATCCCCAATTAAAAGAGAATAAACCTTCAGTGGCTTCCCTTCACTTAAGATGCTGTTTTTTTTTTCATTGTGGTGAGCACAGCATAATGTATAGATTTGTCCAATCAGTATGTTGTGCACCTGAAACTAACGTAACATTCTGTGTTAACTGTACTTCAGTTTAAAAAAAGAAAACAAAAACTTTTAATCAAAAAGAAATCTTTATTCGAAAAAAAAAACCCCCAAAAGATGGTGTTTCCCAACTTTACTTGCATGTCAAAATCATTCCAGGTATTTTAAAAGAACAGATATTTAGAGGCACCTGGGTGGCTCAGTCTGTTGAGCATCCGACTTTGACTCGGGTCATGATCTCACGGTTCGTGGGTTCGAGCCCCACATCAGGCTCTGTGCTGACAGCTCAGAGCCTGGAGCCTGCTTCGGATTCTGTGTGTGTCTCTCTCTCTCTGCCCCTCTGTCATTTCTCCATTTCTCTCTGCCCCTCCCCTGCTCTCTCTCTCAAAAATAAATAAACATTGAAAAATTTTTTTGGAAAAAAAAAAGAAAGTACAAATGTTGCACCTGGACGTTTACAAATTTCCATGACTCCTGGCAGCATATGTAACTCAGTCTGAGGCATGGTGCTGCATTGTTCCAGTTGTTGGACCATTCAGGATATCACCTAGGAGGAATTTGTTTTAATCAAGGTAGAATTCACATACCATAAACTGCATCGTTTTGAAGAGTGCCATTCATGGGTGATGGGCATTGAGGAGGGCACTTGGGATGAACACTGGGTGTTGTCTGTAAGCCAAGTTGATGATAAATTATATTTAAAAAATAAAAAAAATCAAGAGTGCCCTTCAGTGGCATTTAGCATTTTCACAAAATCATGCAACCATCATCACTGTCTTATTCCAGAACATTTTATCATGCCCAAAAGGAAACCCCATGGCCATTAGCAGGCACTTCCCATTTCTTCCCAATCCTACCAGCCCTGGCCACCACTAATCTAAGTTCTGCCTCTATGGATTTGCCTGTTTTGGACATGTCATATAAATGGAATCATAATATGCGGGTGGCCCTTTGCATCTGACTTCTTTCACTTTACATAAGGTACTTCATTCGTTTCCATGGCTGAATACTGTTCCATTATGTGGGTATGACACATTTTGATTCTCCATTCTTCAGTTGATGCATGTAGGGGTTATTTGCACTTTTTGGCAATTATGAACAAGGTCTGGGGAGCTTTTAAAGCTACAAAATTTCCGGGGCTCACCTCAGACCAATGGAAAGAAAGTACCGGAGGGGTGGGGGATAGGTGGTGGCTGAACATTTTTGTTTTAAAAAGATCGAACTCACTGGACTAGCCTAAGGAGAAGCCAGAGTTGAGAATCACTACAGAGATATCCCTAAGGGAGTGATCTTAAAATGTAGTCCCTGAAGCTGCAGTATTGGCATGGACTTGTCAGGTGCATTTCCAACCCCCATCCCACATTTAGCCAATCTTAATATCTGGGGAATGTGTGCAGCAAATCGTGCTTTTAGCAAGCCCTCCAGGCAATTCTTTTTTTTTTTTTAATTTTTTTAATGTTTACTTATTTTTGATAGAGAGAGGGAGAGAATGAAAGCGAGCACAAACAGAATAGGGGAAGAGAGTGACGGAGCCACAGAACCCGAAGCAGGCTCCAGGCTCTGAACTGTCAGCACAGAGCCCGACGCGGGTCTCGAGCTCACGAGCTGCGAGGTCATGACCTGAGCCGAAGTCCGCTGCTTAACCGACTGAACCACCCAGGAGCACCCAGGCAATTCTGATGCAGGCTCAAGTCTGAGAATCACCGTGCCTCACACTGTCACCTTCAAATCCCCCCAAATTCAGAATTTCAAAACATACCTGTAGACTTCCATTTCCAGAAGGATGGAGTAGATGTGCTTCCCCCTCGTGCTCCCACTAAGTACAGCTAAAACCCCTGGACATTACTTATGAAACAAACCCAAGAAGGCACTTAAAGGTGGGAAGAAAAAGGCAGGTGGAGGAGAAAACACGGGATGCAAAGAACTAAACAGTGAAGTCTCTCCAGACTGGGTTCTGGAGAGGCTGGCGACCCCGAATGCCAAAAGGCACAGACAAAAAAGCTCCAAGCTCTCTCTAGCCAAAGACCAAGGAGAGAGGCAGCCTAGCAAGACGGAAATCTTTTAGACAATAACCACTCTAGCCAAACCCCACGGAAAATCCTGAAGCCTCAACCCAGCCATTCTCATGGGGTCCTGGTGCAGAGCCTATACTCCGCCCCCAAGAGGCTGTCCCAGAGCTGTCTCCTCCCCCTGCCAGGGTGGAGTTGAAAAGGCCTAATGAGGGGTCAGGACCTCTAGCGGAATATAGGTCACCCCACACCACCCACAGTTCCCGAATATCAGCGAAGGCCCTGTGAGAAGTAAGCAACAAAGCCTTCCAACGTTTTCCACCCGAGCGGGTATCAGTGGAGACCATACGAAGAGCCAGGCAGAGACTTTGCTTCCCTTTACCTTCCCCCATTTATAATGTAATTGTCTTCATAAATGACGACCGGGTCAAGGTAGTGTTTTCGTCTTCGCTTCAATTGTCAAACACCATTTAGAAAACGTGTCTCCTTTTCAGTTCTCTCAATTATGTTTTCTACACTCACCCAAACTGGGAAAATGATGGTACCAGTAGACTGTGATGAGTTCTATAGGCATCAGGCCCAGAGCAGCCACTAAAAGGCTGTAAAAGAAGATACACTAAAAAAACACTATGTTTACATCAAAATGGGATTCTAAAAAAAAAAAAAAAACACACAAACATTCAAATAACCTACAGGAAGATAAGAACCGTAAAACAGAGAAAAGTATCAGGGACAGAGGAGGAGCATTACACAATGATAAAAGAGCCAATCTGCTAAGAATCCCGAAATGTGTATGCACCAAATGGCAGAGCTGAGGAGTTTGTGAGGCAAAACTTGATAGAACTGAAAGGAAAAAGAGATCCACAATTTTAGTTGAAACATCAACACTTCGCTCTCGACAACTGATAGAACAACCAGGCAGAAAATCAGCAAAGATACAGAGGAACCAAACCATCTACCAAAAGGATCTAATCAACATTTATAGAATATCCCATCCAACAACAGAGGAATGCACATTCTTTTCAGGCCCCCGTGACACATAATACCAAGAGAGACCATACACTGGGCCATACAACAAACCTCAACAGATTTAAAAGAATTGAAAGCACACAGTTTGTTCTCTGACCACAATGGGATCAAATTAGAAATTAGGAAGAGAAGGCTAACAGAAACATTTTAAAACACTTGGAAACTATAGAACACACTTCTAAATAATCCAGAGATCAAAAGAAGACGTTTCAAGGGAAATTAAAAAAAAATACATTGAACTGAATGAAAATTAAAATCTGACATATAATTTCTGAGACCCGGATAAAGCAGTGTTAGAGGGGAAATTTATGGCACCAAATGTTTACAATAGAAAAGAATCAGGGACGCCTTGGTGACTCAGTCGATTAAGTGTCCGACTCTTTTTTTTTTTTTTAATTTTTTTTTCAACGTTTTTATTTATTTTTGGGACAGAGAGAGACAGAGCATGAACGGGGGAGGGGCAGAGAGAGAGGGAGACACAGAATCGGAAACAGGCTCCAGGCTCCGAGCCATCAGCCCAGAGCCTGATGCGGGGCTCGAACTCACAGACCGCGAGATCGTGACCTGGCTGAAGTCGGACGCCCAACCGACTGCGCCACCCAGGCGCCCCTAAGTGTCCGACTCTTGATTTCAGCTCAGGTCATGATCTCACAATTTCTGAGTTCCAGCCCCACACTGGGTTCTGTGCTGACAGCGAGGAGCCTCCTTGGGATTCTCTCTCCCTCCTTCTCTCTCTCTCTCTCTCTCTCTCTCTCTCTCTGCCCCTTCCCCACTCTAAATAAACAAACAAACAAGCAAGCAAGCAAACAAAGAAACATTTTTTAAAAAAGAAAAGGATCAAATCAGTAATTTAAGCCCCAACTTTAAGAACTCAGAAAAAGAAGAGCAAAATAGATCCAAAGCCAGGAAAAGGATGAAAATAATAAAAAAAAAAAAAAAGCAGAAATCAATCAAATTGAAAGTAGAAAAAAAATTATAGAAGATCAATGAAACGAGAAGCTGGTTCTGTGAAAAAGTATATAAAATTTACAAAGCTCTCGCAAGCCTGAAAAAGGAAAGAAAGCGAGAAGACACAAACAACTAACATCAGGAGCAAAACAGGGGACGTCACTACAGACTCGGCAGCCCTTGAAAGAATAGTAAGAAAATACTACAGGGGCGCCTGGGTGGCGCAGTCGGTTAAGCGTCCGACTTCAGCCAGGTCACGATCTCGCGGTCCGGGAGTTCGAGCCCCGCGTCAGGCTCTGGGCTGATGGCTCGGAGCCTGGAGCCTGTTTCCGATTCTGTGTCTCCCTCTCTCTCTGCCCCTCCCCCGTTCATGCTCTGTCTCTCTCTGTCCCAAAAATAAATAAATGTTGAAAAATTAAAAAAAAAAAAAAAAGAAAGAAAATACTACAAATAACTCTACACATGGAAATCTGAGAACTTAGATAAAATGGACCAATTGTTGAAAAGCACAAACTACCAAAACTCACCCAATATGACATAAATAATTTGAATAGTACTACAACAATGAAAGAAATTGAATTCATAACTTTAAATCTCTGTAAAAAGACATCTCCTGGCCCAGTTGGTTTCATTAAAGGATCTTACCAAACATTTAACAGACAATTAACATCGATAATCCACCGTATCTTCCAGAAGAGGGGAACACTTTTTCAACTCATTTCATGAGGTCAGTTTTACTTTAATATCAAAACCAAGCAGAACACACACACACAAAAAAAAACCAAAACAAAACAAAACAAAAAACCCGACCAAAAAGTATAGACTAATATTCCTCATGAACCGAGATGCAAAAATCCTCAAGAAACTATTAGCAAATAGAATCCATCAATATAACAATTCTACTGCATAACCAATTGAGTTTTACTCCAGAGATGCATGGCTGGTTCTGTAGTTTTAAAAAATGAATCAATAAAATCCACGATAATAACTGGCTCGAGAAAGTCACATGATTTTTTTAAGTTTTTATTTATTTACTTTGAGAGAGAGAGAACCAGAGGGGCAGGGGTAGAGAGAGGGGGAAAGAGGATCCAGAGTGGGTTCTGCACTGACAGCAGCGAGCCCGTTGCAGCACTCAACTCACGAACCCTGTGATCATGACCTGAGCCGAAGTTGGACACTTAACTGACTGAGCCACCCAAATACACCCAACCACATGATTTAAATTTTTTTTTATTTTATAGGGAGAGAGAGAGAGAGAGCTCGAGCAAGGGAGAGAGGCAGAGGAGACAACAGAGAGAGAGAGAGAATCCGAAGCAGGCTCCACGCTCAGCGGGCCTTAATCCAATGACCCCAGGATCATGACCTGAGCCAAAATCAGGAGTCAGACACTCAACTGACTGAGCTACCCAGGTGCCCCCAAAATCACATGATTATGTCAATCCATGCAGAAAAAATATTTGACAAAATTCAACATCTAATTATAATTTTTAAAACACTATTAAAAATAAGAATAGAGGGTAACTTCCTTAACCTGATTAAAAAAAAAATCTGCAAAAATCCTTCATCTAACATCATGCTTCATGGGGAAAGAATGGATGTTTCACCCCTAAGACCGGGAACAAGGCAAGGATATCTGCGCTTACCACTGCCATTCGACATAGCGCTGGAAGTTCTGTACGGTGCAGTAAGACAGGTTCATGGGTCTCATCTCCAACTCTGGGTGTAGAATCTGGGAGTTCGCATTCAACAAACTCCCCAGCAGATTCAGGCAATGAGAGGACCACACATGAGAACCTCTAGTTAGGGTTAACGTGCTCGGCCAAGGGCCGAGAAGATCCCAGATGGCCAACCTTGTTGCGTCTTGCACTATTCTTTCTAGTTCAGCATCTCAACCTTGGCTACACATTAGAGTCATCTTGGGAACTTTAAAAAATCTGCCTGTCGGGACCACGTACCAAAACAATTAAAACCGAATATCTAGGGGAGGGGAGCCCAGAGTATCAGTCTTTTTAAAGGCTCCCTAAACAATCCCACTGTGTAGCCATGGCTGGGAAACACAGTGAAAACAGGAAAGGCAATGACCTGGTCAGGATGTAGTCTGACATAGGGAGACAGCAGAGAGAGGCAAAGTGATCAGGCTAGGGTGGTACTTCTTGGTCCGTGGACTCCATGGGGGCAGGGACTATCTATCCTGTTCTCGGCGGTATCCCCAGCACCCAGTGCTAATGAAGTATTTGTAGCATCAACTAAAGCATGAGTCTCATTTTAGGACCATCTGCCTCAGAATCACCTAGGGCAGTCATTGAAACAACAGATGTCCTTCATTGTGTCACGACTGCTCTTTCTATTTTGCGTGGAATACTTCTAATGCTCCCTTGTTTTCATTAGGCCAGTCTTCCCAGCAGCTTCCAAAGTATTCCATTAGAAGACTTCCAAGGTCATTAGCAGAATGAGAGCATTCGTTCATTCACCCAATATTTATTGGCCAGTGAGCACTGCACTCTGGAGGCAGCAGCCTTCTAGTAGGGAATATTACACAATAAACATACGAGTACACTAGGAAACATGTAACTATCAATCACCAGAAGCTCCATGAAAGAAAAGAACATGATGTGCTCTGTGAATGAATAACAGGGGAATCGAACAGACTGGTGAATCAGAAAAGGCCTTTCTGAGGAAGCAACATTCTAGCAGATTTGTAGGATGTGTGAATTAGTCAGAAGAAGGACAGAGATGAGCTCTCTGGGCAGCAGACATGGCCTGGGTGATTGTCCAGAGTCAGGAAAGAACTTGGTGCTTTTGGAGTGAAAGAAAGCCAGGGTGGGCAGAGCACAGTAGCAAGTGGCAGAGTGGCTAGTGAGAAAGGCAGGAAGAGCTCATTCAGGGATTTGTCGGAGAGAGGGAAGAGCTTGGATTTCTTCCTGGATATGGCAGGAAGCCACTGGAAGGCTTGATCAGGGGAGTGGTACGTATGATCCGGTTGACCCAGCTGCTGTGTAGACAAAGGATTGTAGCGGGGCACCACTGGAAGGAGGGGGTCCACATGGGAGGATCCCAGGGTACTCTGGGTGGAGTAGTGGAGGCAGGAAGGAGTAGATGCGTGGGATGTTTTTGCTGGAGAAATGAGCCTTTTCCCCCATTCTGGTCCTTTCTGTCTCTGCAAGCGAGGAATCACATAGAGCTCCGTGTTAGGACACAGGGGCACACACGTGTAAGGCTAGAGATACTCTGGGAGGGAGAATTGTCTCAGTTGCACAAGAACAGACCACGGGTGGTGACGGCCTTGCTTCAACCACTCCAGTGGGAAAGGAAGGCATCTCAGGAGAGATCAGTGACCCACAACAGACTCTTTTGAAATGCGATTGAGCCATTGGTTCTCGAATTTATTTGTTTCACTGAGGCACAATTTAATTCCATTGAAGGCACAGATCTTGCCTGCCCAGTCTTATGATCTTTGCAAGACGTACACAGCCATGTTACGATTACCCAAGTAATCCCAGAGAGCGCCCCCCCCACAACCCGTGCCTATTTCCAGTCGATGCGTACCCTCTCATAGGTACCCGCTATTCCAAATTATATCACCATCAGTTATTTTGGCCTGTTCTTTAGCTTTCTATAAATGGAATCATACTGCATATATTCCTTCATGCCTGGCTTTTTTTTTCCCCCACTCATCATAATATTGTTGAAATTGTGTTGTGTGTATCAGCAGAACATGCCTTGTCACTGCTGAGTAGCATTCCATCGTGTGAATACATCCCAAATGGTTTCTCCATCCTTCCGCTGATGGGCATTTGAAGAGTTTCCCAGTGGCTAACTGTCAGTCTGAATTTCATTAAAGTTTTGTTACGGGGCAAGACGCAGCTTCAATTCACTTTTCACTTGTTTACCTCACCACGTTCTACCTCAAAGTATCTACTCATCCATCCATCAGCTCCCTCCCTTACCATCCATCATCTAACCTTGTCAGTGAGAATAGTCTTCTGTTCTTACTTTAGTTCCAGTTACACTTTTTCCAGGAGTCCATGGATCCTCACTCCAGTTGTGTCTATCCCTAGAAACCAGACGAGAAACGTCAGCTAGATTCTTACTTAGAACACCTTTCCTCGCAGGGAGAAGATTCACAGTTGTGATAGGAATCCAAGTAGGTGATGAAGGCTGTGTCCCATTTGCTATTTTAATCTCGTATTGAGGATAAGCGTGTCTCAGAACTGGCAACATGAATTTTTTTCCCCCAAAACCTTACACTTTCCAAAACAGAAAGAACTAGTGAGAAAAGTGGTGTTGGCTTGCATTTTTGAAACTCTCTTTAATGTCTGGCATAATAAAAGATGGCTAGATCCTCAAATTGGCTTCTGTGGTCAGTCGGTTGCCATATGCTGTTTTGGTTACAGGATGTAAAGAGAATCAGGCCTCATATAGATATGTAGTTGGAAAAAAAGATTAGTGTTTTAATAACTTTTTCAGATAACCAGGGATATTTTCCTTTGCTACTACACCGTGTATTCTGCTAGATCTGGAGACTGGAAGATAAGAGGTTGGAATAATCCAGTGTTTGAGGTGTTGAAGGAGCTATACACTTTCCTTTAGATGCCGTAGATGGTCCAGGCTCCAACCAGGGCAAGGTTTCTCAACCTTGGCTCTACTGACATCTTGCATAGGGTCATTCTTTGTTGTAGGTTGGAGTGGGGGAGCATTCTGTGCATAGTAGGGTGTTTACCAGCACCCACTAAATGTCAGTAACACCTCCCCCACAGTAGTGACAACCAAAGATGTCTCCAGACATTGCCATTGCCAAATATCGCCTGGTGGGGCAATGTCACCCCCCATTTAGAACCACAGAACAGGCGCCCCAGAAAGACCCTTTAGGCTGGACTAAACAATTCCAGATAAAAGCTATGTAAGCAACTTTACTTTGATCATTTTTCTTAAATTTCTGTGTTGGAAAGACAATTGAAAGCAGCTATCATTTACTAAGTGTCATTAGGCACTTTGCAAACATTAACTAATTTACTCCTCACATCGACACTATGAGGTAAGTATTAATATCCCCATTTTACAGATGAGGCCATCAAAACTCAGAAAGATCATCATGTGCCCAAGAGAGGGGGAAGAACTGGGATTAGTATCTGTGTCTAATTGATTCCTCTGCTTATGCTCTGAACCACCATAGTGTTTGTTTTGTTAGAAATGTAGTTTCCTCTGTGGATGTTAATATCTGGCACGCATTGCATAATTATGTCCAATGACCTTATTGAGATAATGCAGTCGTGTATGGTTTTAGATGGGAAGTAGAATCGGGGGTGACTTCTTGACCTAGTACCTGGAATGGCTTTGGGATAAACTTAATTGAAGCATTACTTTGATGGATTGCAGAGATTTCTGGGGTAAGATCAAAGAGACGTAACTATAAGGCCTTGAGGGAGCAAATTACCCATCTCATTGGTTCTAGAAGCCAGGGCAATAATTAATCAAGCAGTCTTGTGAAGGTGCTGGCAGGACTTTTCTGATACCTCTGATTATCTCCCCCAAGGGAGGACATTACCGCTTCTGATTGACCCCAGGCCTGGCTGTTAAGCTTTTTGCTTTAGCGGAGGAGAAAAATGTTTGGGGAAATGGTAACCATGCACTCTAACCTGTAGGGCGGTGTTCTTCCAACTGTCCATCACAACGCTTTCGGGGTCATAAAATCAATTTAGTGGCTCATGAACAGCGTTTAAGAACAAATAGAGAAGACCAGAGCAGAAAGCATCCCAGCCCCCCCTCCCCACATTACAGGCGGGACTGGCTACAGAATATGGAAAATGTGGGGTTCCTCATCAAAAGGCGGGACAAAGGTGGTATGAAAGGCATGTAAATATAAAGCTTTTCCCCTTCTTCTGCAGTCTTTGTTTTGACTTATCACAGAATTTTTACATGCTCTTTATCTATTTGTTATCATCCTAAGGAAACAAAACTTTGGTCATTAACATGAGTTTTACCATACGTTTTTATGTTTTGCAATGCCAGGTTAAAATGCAAATGTAAATAAATAAATATATAGATAGATGCATAGATAGATAGATAAAATGCAAATGTAACAGGGCACCTGGGCAGCTTAGTTGGTTAAGCGTCCAACTCTTCATTTGGGTTCAGGTCATAATCCCAGGGTGTGGGATAGAGCCCCACGCTGGGTTCTGCACTAAGCATGGAGCCTGCTTAAGATTCTCTCTCTCTCTCTCTCTCTCTCAGGGCACCTGGATGGCTCAGGCGGTTCAACGTCTGACTTCAAATGAGGTCACGATCTTGCGGTTCGTGAGTTCGAGCCCCACATCAGGCTCTCTGCTGTCAGTACAGAGCCCGCTTTGGATTGCAGTCCCCCTCTCTCTCTTCCCCTCTCCCCCTCTCTCAAAAATAAGTAAACATTAAAAAAATTCTCTCTCTCCCTCTGCCCCTTCCCTCCCACTTGCTCACACACTCTCTCTCTCTCAAATTAAAAAATAAAATGTAAATGTAAGAACATCTAACCAACAGGCCGAATCACCATGCATGCACGTATACTAAGTATTCAGTTCTTACCAGAATAGTGACCACACTTCACAAAGCTCATTCGGCTGTTTTGATTTCATTTCATTTTCTAAATTTTTATTTCGCGTTCTTTAAATGTTTGGTGGGATATAATTGACATATAGCCTGATACTCGTTTTGGTTGTACAACACCATGATGTGCTATTCTCATCCCAAGGGAAAAAATGTTATTTCCTTTCTTGATCCATGTCCATGTCACCAATAGTCTCTACCTTCAGCTTCCCGATGAGTAAGGATGGATGAAAGGGAAAGGGTGGGTTTCTCTTTGCCTCCTGTGTCATTATGTCCAGCATCAAGGGTTAGCTAATACAGGAAAGTAACTCACTGGGGTATGCTGGGGTTCCTGGGTCTCCATGCTTCTCAGAATGCCACTGACTTCTTTCTGTGCTGGAAACAAGCTCTGGTTCAAAAGGAGAAGTGTGGCCTCTGGTTTGTCACCACCAACTTACTCAGTTGTAGATGCGACGCGCTCACTTTGTCCTGGCCCGGAGTCTTGCTGAACCCCGCTGCACCACGGCCCGACGGAGTGCGGCGCCCCAGAGCGGGGTGTGTGTGTGTGTGTGTGTGTGTGTGTGTGTGTGTGTGGCGGCATCCACAAAGCCGTGGGCAAACGAGCAGCGAGAAATGACAGCAGACACGCATGTTGCCCGAGTTTCATCTGCGCATGGGCAGGCGCCACTGTTCCACCCGACTTCACCTGCAGGTTCTCTCTGTATCCTTTTAACCCCTGCGTCTCATGTGGCTGTTATGACAAGACAGACCAGGGTCACCTCCTGTGATGGGCAGGCACCCTTGATCTCACCCAAAGAGGAAATCATAGTGGGCCAAGGAGAAAAAGGCAGGCCTACCTCTAGCCTAAATTCCTTTAAGCTCAAGGACAAGAGGTGTCCTTTCATGGCACTTACACTTCGGGCCAGTTTACCAGGAAATTTAACTACTTAGAGACTCAGTACTACGTTGGCTCTTTCCTGGGGCATCTTTGGGATTAGGGAATCTGCAGGGTTTGGCCAGCAAGACGGCCTTCAAGGATCCGGAGAACTTTAGCCATACTTGTCTTTTTCATTGTTCACATAATAGGCCTTGACATTAGGGGCGCCTGGGTGGCTCAGTCGGTTAAGCTTCCGACTTCGGCTCAGGTCACGATCTCCTGGTTCGTGGGTTCAAGCCCCGCGTAGGACTCTGCGCTGACAGCTTGGAGCCTGGAGCCTGCTTTGGATTCTGCGTCTCCCTCTCTCTCTCTGCCCACCCCTCCCCCGTTCTCGCTCTCTCTCTCTCTTTCAAAAATAATAAACATTAAAAAAATTAATAGGCCTTTACATTAACTTTATGTTTTACGTTGTAAAAGTTTTACAAGTTCTGTAGAGAACTGAGAAGACACAGAAAATTATACAGAAGAAAATAAAAATTGCTTACTGTCATAACCACTATGAATATATTTTGTGTGTTTTCTACCATTCATTTTTTTCTTTTTTTTCAAGTTTATTTATTTAAGTATCCTCTACACCCAACTTGGGGCTTGAACTCACGACCCCGAGATCAAGAGCCACATGCTTTTCCAACTGAGCCAGCCAAGTACCCCTGCCGTTCATTTTTCTATGTGTGTGCACTACAATTAAAGACAATGGTACACTGAAACTAATAAAATGTTATGTCAATCATACCTCCAAAAAGGCAATGGATGCTCTTGTGTAGACAGGTTGAAATCCGGTATTCCACTTAATATTATATGAGATTCAGTTTGTCTCTCCCTTAGACAATGCTGCACATGCACAGATAGAATCTCTTTCTCTCTCATACTGTTGTCTACATATTATTTCTTTAGATGCATTAATATCATTGGTTCAGCAAAAGTTAATTTTTAGTTGTTCCTCGTAAACTAGGAAACATTCTTTCCACCTGTTAATTTCCCTGTCCAAATTTCATCTCTGCTCTTGTAATTTGCACCCTCTGCCACGAGATAATGGGGAAAGGGAGAAGATTTTCCCTTGGAGCTAGAACCAGACTTCTACACCAAGTTCAACTTTTCATCAAAAAGTATATCCTTGTATTACAGTTTTATGAGTACCAAAACTTTGAATGCAATACCCATTAAATCTGTTGGTCAAAAATAAAATATTAATTAGGTATGTCTTTTTTTTTTTTTTTTTTTTTGTTCTGAGTACCTCGGCAGCTCTGTGTCCTTTCTCACATTTAAAATCTGACTTAGGGGCGCCTGGGTGGATCAGTCGGTTGGGCGTCCGACTCTTGATTTCGGCTCAGGTCATGATCTCACGGTTCATGAGTTCAAGCCCCACATAGGGCTCTGCACTGTGTCACGCCGGAGCCGGCTTGGAAGTCTCTCTCCCTCTCTCTCTGCCTCTACCCCATGCTCTCTCTCTCTCTCTCTCTCTCTCTCTCTTTCTCTCTCTCTCAGTCTTTCAAATTAAACCGAAAAAAAATTTTTTAAATAAATAAATAAATAAATAACCTAACCTAAGTGGGAAGAATTTCTCTTGTCCTCATGCCTGCCTGCACTCGCCTTGGCCTCTAGACTCTAACCTTCGGCTGCACCATTTGGGTCCCTGGCTTCAGGTGTACTCCCCAATTGGGAAGGCAAAGACGGTGTTTTACTGATAAATCCAGAACTGTGGTTTTAAAATTTTTTAAATAGCTGGAGCACCCGGGTGGCTCAGTCAGTTAGGCATCCTGCTCTTGGTTTTGCCTCAGATCACGATCTCATGGTTCGTGAGTTCAAGCCCCGTCTCAGGCTTTGTGCTGCCGGCACTGGGCCTGCTTGGGATCCTCTCTCTCCCTCTCTCTCTCCAAAGAAATAATTTTTTAAAAATTTTAGTAGCTGAATTATAATAGTAATTATAAAAGGTCAATACGTCTTTCCCCAGAACATAACTTTTTAAACACGTTTATGCACAAGAAAAACCGAGGTTTCAAAATAAATACAGCAAGAGTTCCTCCCTGCTGTTAGAGGCCTTGGCTGATCTCACGGTTCTTGAACCAAATTTCCTTCCCCTCATCCTCCTCTTCCTCCCACTTCTGAGGAGTGTTACCCAGAGTCCTCATTCAAGTCAACACTAGTCAGAGAAGGTGGGATGGTCAGGCCCCAGTGTATCCCGTTATGTCTAAACAAGGAAAGAGCATTTGAAAAGAATTTCTAAGGAAATGCCTCTGTCCCTATTGTGATAATAAGTCTGTTCTAGAATAGATGAGAAATGATGGTGGCCACTATCCAAGGATCTCATAGCTCTAGTTATCTGGAGTTTGCGGACTATGAACATCATAGAGTGTCCCACTCTGGAAAGCATCCCATTCTGTGGTTCGTTTCAAAGACACAGAAAAGATTCAGAAAGCGAAGGAAATGGCAAGCCACCTATCTAGTTAGTGGCAGATCTGAGGCCACGAGGCCATGTTGCCTGATTCTGAGTTCAGCACTTGCAACTCTGCCAAATTGTCTTACCCCTGCATAAGGACTTTTAGATTTTATTTGATTTTAGGATTTTAGGCTCTGATGAGCAGCAAAGTGCTGAATGGCAGAGGAGCTGGCGACATATGCAAATTGGTGGGGCCCTTGTTAAAAGGGAAATCGATTTATTTGTTCGTTCAATTCCACAAATATTTACTGTCGGCCTGGCACGTGTAAGCAAAGTGCTGCACTCTATGGGGGAGTTCAGACCTTCATGCGGCTCATAGCTTCTTAGGGAGGTCATAAAAGAAAAACCACGTTGTAAGAAAGTGTCAGTGCCACGGAGGCAGAAGTGACCCAACCCCGCCGGAGTTTCGGGGAAAGACAGTTT
This sequence comes from Felis catus, assembly GCF_018350175.1. Lineage (NCBI taxonomy): Eukaryota > Metazoa > Chordata > Mammalia > Carnivora > Felidae > Felis > Felis catus. The sequence goes on along the minus strand of NC_058386.1, from coordinate 111,349,965 downwards.
GGTGCTTTCCAATAGGGATCTGGAAGGAGGGGGTGATGGAGAAAGGGCAGGTGAACTTGGCTTTGCAAGACAAATGGTTTAGGGTTTCTTGAAATGGAGACGAAGCAGAAAATTCAATATTAGATCTGGCTAACGATCTAAAGCCTGAACTCTTAAACATTTGCTGTCTAAGCCCTTTGACAAGGTTGGGACTGAGGGCTGGCAAATCGCATAGGGCCTTTACTGCCATGCTAAATGATGTGGACGTATTCTGCAGGCAACTGGTAGCCATGAAAAGTTTTAAAGAGTGTGGTCTGATGAGCACTGTGGTCTCATCCCCAAAGTGCTAAGCACTTAGAACTGTGGGTCTTGAGAGCAGATCAAAGACGACAGTGCAAAGGCCAGGGTTCCATCAGAAGCTCTGGTAGCTGGGAATTATTCTGCAACTTTAATTGCTCAGAGCCTTTTGCTAAGCTCCACTCTGTTACACTTGGCCGGTCAAGTTAAGAGCTGTCACATCTATTCCCTGAGCTATGGAGTGAACCAGGATTGTCTCAGAAGTCGGGTTTTATTCAAAGAATTTTATTCTAGGTTTTCTTGGAGAAAGGTTTTATATCCTTTTTTAGATGAGAAAAAAAAGTAATGTCGTTTCCTGATTCCAAAATTTTCTAACATTATGGAACTCTGCAAATATTATAGAAAGTGAAAGTGTCCCATCATTCCAGCCCTCGAGAGATAACAACTGTTAAGTTAGTATCTAGTCCTCCAAACATTTTTTCTTGTATGTATAATAGCATTTATTAAGAAAAAAAAAAAAACCATTTCTAAACAAACTATTCATGCGATTTGTAAACTTTCTTCACTGATCTATATGGCATGGACATTTTCCCATATCATGTAAACCTATCTAATTTTTAAAAAATAATGCACCATTGTATATTTTCTCATTTCTTTTATGAATAGACATTTGGATTCAACATCTTGTATATAAATCTTTGCAAATTTGTGGCAAATTTCTTATCATATTTGTGGTACATTTTTAGCACTGGAAATGTGGATTCACTGGGTCTGAAAAGTTATCTTTTTTTTTTTTGAGAGAGGGAGAGAGAGACAGAGAGAGACAGAGAGAGAGAGAGAAAAGTTATCTTTTTTTGAGAGAGAGAGTGGGGGAGGGGCAGAGAGAGAGGGGGACACAGAATCTGAAACAGGTTCGAGGCCCCGAGCTGTCAGCACAGAGTCCGATGAGGGGCCTGAACCCACAAACCGTGAGCTCATGACCTGAGCCAAAGTTGGACGTTCAACCCACTGAGCCACCCAGGTGCCTCTGAAAACTTATCTTTCAATAAATGCTATCCAATTACCCTTTGAAAATGTTATACCAATTTTCACTTTCAGCCAGAGGCTGCCGGTTTGTTCACATCCTCTTCAATATCATCAAAGTTTTAAACCTTTCCTAGTATGATGGACAAAAAAAAAAAAAAAAGGTATCTTATTGTTCCAATACTCCATACATGCTAAAAATCCCTATTTAGGGTGAATTAGGAAACATCACTATTTAGGGGGTTAACTGGCCTCTGTCATTCTTCCATATAACCTGCAAACATCTTCAGAAAGTTATTAGGGCCATTTCTCAGGGCCTGGCATGTCAGATGTCCACTCTGCGAACACACTCTAAGACAAATGTTTGGTAAATATTACTTCATAGAGTTTCTAGATAGGAAATATAGACGGAAATGGATAATAGGTGTAACTCAGGGTGTACACTAACCTAATCCAAGGAGATAGCCGAATCACCCATCAAAAGGCACAGACAAAGAAAATCTTTATCGGGGAACAGCGACCTAGAGAGCATAGGGGGTGTGCCCCCCGGGTCCGCCACTTAGCGGTTTGTCTCGTTTCATTTACACCGTGTACAAATCACACTTTCCAAGTGGTGACAACAGCATCGCTCACACTGCGGCTCAAGGAGCGGGAATCCCTTTGCCAGATGATTTAGCGTTGTTGGCTCAAACCCAAGAACAGATGATGGCATAATCTCCAGTCAGGAAAAACGACTGTAACAAAACCATTCGAGCTCAAACATTTGAGTGTTTGGCTCTCTAGATGCAATAACCGACAAACGAACTTGGTGTACAATAAATGTAAGTGGTATCTGCTTAGGAGAAGTCTAGTGCTCACCCAGCTGGTGTCAGTCTAACTGGTCTTCTTCTTCTGAGGGAGGGCCCTGGAGGATTCCAGCTCCCCACGCCCCTTGGTTATTGGGAGGAGCCAGGGGCCTCAGTGTGGCCAATGAATTGTGAGATGAAGAGATGTATTTCATGACCAGGGCCCTGAATTGCCTGTGTGAGACCCTATGCTTTCTGTCTACCTGCCTGTAGTGATTGTAGAGGCACATGTGGAGATGTGGGTACCACAAAATGAGAGCAACCGGTGTGACTGAGTCACCACATGGCGGAAAGCTGCCCCCACGTGTCACCTAGGCTAAATTAGCCACTGAGATTTGGGCATTGGTACTACAGCATGATGAATACATCGTCTGTTGGTCACAATGAATCCGCTAAATGGCCTAGCAGGTGGAGAGGCAGAAGGGTCAAGTAAGGATCATTCACGAGTGTTTCTCGTGCGCCCAGGAGGCTGTGTGGTGCACATGCACGACGCAAAATGTCTGAAACATATTCAGACCCCGCTGTCTCTGTTTGTCTTTGATTCCCTGCTTCCCAGGTGGGTTCCTATAACACTTTCACCTTCCTACTCTCAACCCTTCGGCCGGAACTGAGGTACCGGCAGTTCTGTGGACAGGTCCACATCTCTCCCCAGGCCTTTGTCCATGCCGTTCGTTCGACCAGGGAATGTCACTTGTACTCTCTAGCCCCTTGCCCAGCTAGCTCTGACTCATTCCTCACGCCTCAGGATTATTACACCACTTCTTGAATCCCTCCTTGCGGCCCTGGGTCTGGGTCAGGTGCCTCTCTTCCGGCATCTCGCTGCTCACTTAGCATGGTGCCGAACGGTTGCCTTTTTGTTCACCTCTACCAGATGGCGAAGGACCGTCCTGTTCACCTTTGGGATCTAGCACCTCATCAAGATCCTGGCACAGAGTAGGTCTGTAAGACATTTTGAGTGACGCAAATACGGTATTTCGTCATATGATACGACCGTCTGTGAATGAATGAGCTTGCTAGGTTCACGGGGGCACCGATGGACAGGGAAATAAGGGCACGGCGGCCTGATGGGGGGTGAGGGTGGCGGAATCTTGGTGGCTAACGTAGAAGTTTCGACTTTCTGCTACCGGAAATCTGAAACGTTTAGCCCGGGGGAGTGAGTGTCACATGTGACATTGAGGGATCATTACTCTGGCATCCGGTACTTGGGATGGACCGAAGGTGGGAGTCATTGGGATTATCCAGGTCAGCTGGTGACCATTCAGGTAGGAGAAAATGAGAGCCTGAGCTAGGTTGGCAGGGGTGGGGCTGGGGAAGAATAGATGGTGCTAGAACATTTTAAGTCATCAGGCAGAGGAGCCGGGAAAATCACCTCACAGTGCCTTCCCTGATGATTGCAATCTATGTTTCAAATCCAGAGGCAAGCAAGTTAAAATGCACATCGGGATAGCTTTAGTGGGAAAAGGAGTCAAAGAGCAGGGTGACTGAGTGGCCGCCAGGGAAGCTAGTCTCTCACCACTTTCTAGACTCTCAGTTTATAAGCCTCAGGTAATTTTATTTTTCTACGTCAGGGACTTATTATCTCTCCCAGCATGCCCCTTACATAAGCTCCAGCACGTTGGGCCCCCAAAGCCATCTCCCCAATTGGCCTTAAGGTAGGGATGATTTTGTTGACTTGACCCAACCAAAGTCGTGTGTGTGTGTGTGTGTGTGTGTGTGTGTGTGTGAGAGAGAGAGATAGGTCTCTCACAGCAAAAGTATCTAGAAACACAAGGGTTTTGGGTCCTTAATTTAATAGATCTTCTTTTTTAATGTTTAATTTTTATTTATTTATTTTTTTATTTAAAAAAAATTTTTTTTAACGTTTATTTATTTTTGAGACAGAGAGAGATAGAGCATGAACGGGAGAAGGTCAGAGAGAGAGGGAGACACAGAATCCGAAACAGGCTCCAGGCTCTGAGCTGTCAGCACAGAGCCCGACGCGGGGCTCGAACTCACGGACCGCGAGATCGTGACCTGAGCGGAGGTCAGACGCCCAACCGACTGAGCCACCCAGGCGCCCCTAATGTTTAATTTTTAGAGAAAAAGAGAGAGAGAGAGAGAGAGAGAGAGAGAGAGAGAGCAAGTGGGGGAGGGGCAGAGAGAGAAAGGGACAGAGGATCAGAAACAGGCTCTGCACTGACAGCAGCGAGCCCGACGTGGGGCTCAAACTCACGAACTATGAGACCATGACCTGAGCCGCAGTCAGATGCTTAATTGACTGAGCCACCCAGGTGCCTCCGTTTATAGATCTTCTGAGCTGAATTGTTGCTCAATACACACTCATACGTGTGCACATGTGCATACATACACATGCATGCACATATACATGCGCAGTCCTAAATAAGAAGAGTGGATGAATTAATGAGTTAGCTCAAATTAGAGAAGTTTGCCATACAACATAGAAATAGAGGAATTCTGGTTTCTCTGCAGAAATTAATGACAGGGGGTCCTAAAGCCATTTAAAATAAGCTAAGAAGAGGTACCCAGAATGAACATACAAATACGAATAGGAATATACAACAGCATAGTCAACTGACATGCAGACATAATGTTCTCAGTCAATATTGCATGGAACGCATTAGGGTGCAGAATTTAAGAGACTAGACCCCAGCTGGTCAGATCTGGTCCCCGCCACCACTCACTAGCTGTGTGTACTTTAACCAATACGCACCTGTTTCCTCAGATGCCAAATGGCATAATAATAACACTATTTCCATAGATTTTTGGTGAAGATTGATATCATAGACACAAACAGGCTGATATACAGTAATACTACACATGAGCTATTGGGGTGCCTGGGTGGCTCAGTCAGTTGAGCGTCCAACTCCTGATCTCAGGTCGGGCCGTGATCTCAGTGTCGTGAGTTCAGGCCCGTGTTGAGCTCTGTGCTTGGCATGGAGCCTCCTTAAAAAAAATACAAGGATACTTGGGTGGCCTAGTCAGTTAAAGGTCCGACTTCAGCTCAGGTCATGATCTGATGGTTTGTGAGTTCAAGCCCTGCATCGGCCTCTGCACTAACAGCTCAGAGCCTGGAGCCTACTTCTGATTCTCTGCCTTCCTCTCTCTCTCTTCCCCTCCCCCATGTGTGCACTTTCTCTCTCTCTCTCTCTCTCCCTCAAAAATAAATAAACAAACATTTAAAAAATACATAAGAGCTTTTCTTCTTTAAATACAAATGTAAGGTTGTATGTCCTTTATAAGTCATTATATTTTGTCAGCTGGCCATATGGGAGACCACCACAGTGGAGTCAGAGGAAGTAATGAAGGCAAGAAACCAGAGAAGAGAAGAGTCTCCGCTGAGGTATGAATGACCGAGAACCTTCCCCACCCTCACCTGTGTCTGGAGAATTTTTATAATAATTGATTCATACTGGCTGTCTGTAATAACCTAGTGTACTTTGAAAAAGCCATCCACATTATTAACGAGGGTCTGGAATGTGAAATTACGTTCAAAGGCTTTTCTCTCTCTCAATTGTCCTAGCTCAAGACTTGGAATACCTGAAGGGCTGCCATTCAAAGAGTGTTTCCTTTTCACTCGAGTGTAGTCTGAAGGGTATGGACTCTGAAACCAAACTACCTGGACTCCAATACCCCAGAGGTACCATTTGATAGCTATGTTGTCTTGGGCAATTTATTTAACCTGTCTGTGCCTTGAATTCCTCATCTGTAAAATGGTTAAAATAATACTACCCCCCTCACAGGATTGTTATAAAGATTAAATGAGATATTCCCCATGCTACTCTGTATTATTATCTTTCTATTTACATTTACTGCCAGGACCTGTGTCCTAATCATCTTTGAAGATGATGGCCAAAAGACATTTCTTTTTGATTATGAGGAGACCTGAAGTAATATGTTTCCTTGATGCGTCAATATTGAGGAGCGCCTGGGTGGCTCAGGCGGCTAAGCGTCCAACTCTTGATTTAGGTTCAAGTCATGATCCCAGGGTCATGCGATCAAGCCCTGAGTTGGGCTTTGCGCTGAACGTGGAAACTGCTTGGGCTTCTCCCTTTCTCTCCCTCTGCTTCCTTCCCCCTCTTGCACTCTCGCCCTCTCTCTCTAGAAATAAAATGTAGAAATACATCGATATTGAAAGACAGATCTCTGCAACTGACATGAGGTAGGTTTTAGTTGACACTTTCTACTTAAACTGAAAGTAGGTCAACGAAATGGGTCACCGGCCACCCTCGCTTTATGGAACAAAACAAGACGTTTCTCATATGGTAACGACTGTCTGCACTACAACTTGGAACCCAGTATATGGCATGAAATTCTGGCCTCGTTTTGAAGCAATTCCAAAAGGTCAAAGTGTTCTTAGCAAAGTAAAGGATTTCTGCTGTGGTTTTGGTAATCTAGGACTTTTAGTTTTGCTTCCTAGAGAAAGTGTGCTGTTCTGGAGAGCATGTAATTGGCTACAGATGGATCTATCCTGATTTGTTGCCTAGTGACGGCCATTACAGCTTCACACAAAATGGCCTCATAGCAATGTTTGGTGAAGGCAGTGCAGTGCTCATTTGATCTCAAAATGGTTACCTTGGGGAGGTCTTACATTCTGAACCCCTGGTTTGCTCCCTAGGACCCCCACCGAGGCTTGAGATGACATAAGAAAGAGTCCAGTGGCTCCAGCGAAGCCCCCTAAGTTACTCAGCATCAGACCCTACAAATCTAGGTCTTTCAGAAACTCCAGGGGACTGATGAGTCTGTACACCCCCTCCAGATTATCCAACTGCCGCAGGGGTCTGTCCCCAATTAGAATGTACTCTTTAATCAACTCTCATCCTAATTGGGGACAGACCCCTGCGGCAGTTGGATAATCTGGAGGGGGTGTTGGCAGGGTCAGGCTCCCTCTGAAACCTCTATGGGATTTCTACCTTGCCTCTTACTAGCTCCCAATGGGTTGCCAGCAATCTTTGGTTTTCCTTGGGTTATAGATGCATCTCTAATACTCTGTCACATGGCATTCTTCTTGTGACTTTATATTGCCTTCCCTCTATACATGTCTGTCTCTGTGTCAAGTTTCCCCATTTTATAAGGACATATAACATCATATTGGTTTCGAGTCTACACTAATGATCTTGTTTTAACTGGATTACCTCTGTAAAGACCCTATTTCCAAATAAGGTCACATTCTGAGGCACTGGAGGTTAGGACTTCAACATCTCTTTTTGGGAGGGGGAACACAATTCAACCCATAACATACCATTTGTTGTTGTTTTGGTTTGGTTGTTTAATCTCACCAGATTCCAGCTCCCCGGTTCGTCCATGTTCTCCTACTCAGTCAACCCCTTTCTGTCATCAATTCTTTCCCAATCCAGACTAGACTGGCAGTACATCATGTGATAACTCCCTGTCTTATTCCCCTTATATTTCCATTCCATTTCTCCAGAAGTCCGATCCTGGATCAATCTAACTACATCTGCCTTATTTCTGCCTCCTTATCTAGAGCTGCTGAGCACTTCAAGAGAAAATCCTGCAACCATATGGATGGGTAGACTGCAAATTCACGGTCTCAAACCTCAACCGAGTCCTTGATGCCATCCAGCAACCTTTCTCTGTGTTCCAAGCCAGCAGACTCAGCCTCTGACTGTAGGTTCTGTCAGAGTTCTCTAGAGAAACAGAACCAATAGGATGTATCTTGACCGATCTATCTATCTACCATCTATCTATCTATCTATCTATCTATCTATCACCTAGGTACCCATCTATCATGAAAGAGAGATTATAAGGAATTGACTCACATGGCTTTGGGGCTGACAAGCTGGAATTTGACAGGATCGGCCAGCAGCCTGGAGACCCAGTGAAAATTTGATGTCGCAACTTGAGTTCTAAGGCAGTCTGTGAGCAGAATTCCTTCTTCCTCCGGGGACCTCAGTCTTTCCCTCTTAGGGCCTTCACCTGATGAGGCCCACCCATATTATGGAGGGTAATCTCCTTTACTCAAAGTCTACTGACTTAAATGTTAATCTCATCTGAAAAAAAAAAAGTCTTCACGGCAACATCTAGACTAGTGCTTGACCAAATATCAAACTGTGTCCTAGCCAAGTTGAACCATAAAATTAACCATCACATTTTTCCATGCCCCATAAAAACTATTTGAAACCTTCTCCACTTGTAACCCTCGGTGGTAATAAAAGAAGTTTGCTTCCCACTCCTCAGAGAAAATGGACACTGTTGGGCAGGAAGCCCCTTAGCTTCCTACCTCCCCACCACTAAAAACTCACCCATTTCAGCAGGCCATCCTTGCCTCCTCTCGTCTTGTCATGTTGGAAGAGAAGTTGCTCCACCTGAGCCCAGTCTGTCTGTCCATCTGTGCTCTGGGTCTGGATTACCACTGCATTTTCAGGACCTATATAACGCAGGGAATATGGCAGCCCTTAAGCACTTGTTGAGACTGAATCCTCACTTGTCCCCTCTCCTTGGTTTCCACCCTTTCCCCCATTTTCTTTTTTTTTTAATTTTTAAATTTTATGTATTCTTTTAAGTAAGCTCTGTGCCCAACATGGAGCTTGAATTCATGGTCCCGAGATCAAGAGTCACACGCTCCCCTGACTGAGCCAGCCAGGCGCCCCTTACCCTCTATTTTCGATCTCTTCTCCACTCCTTAATGTGTCTCACCAGCATTTAAACAAACCCAAGTCTTTCCCATTAAAACAACATCAATGTAACCAACACCTTGACTCTGGCCCTCTCTAGCTGTTGTCCTTTCTTCTTCCTTCACAGTCATGCTTTTTAAAAGAATTGTCTGTATTTGCTGTCTCCAAATCTTGCTCTCCTATCCACTCCTCAGCTGCTGCAATATGGCTACCACCCTTATCACTCAACTGATATCGGTCTTGACAAAATTCAGACATTTTCCTTCTGGTCATCTACCTAGTATTGAATGCTGTTGACCACCGCCCTCCTCCTCTGCACCCTCAAATTTCTCTTTCTGTGACGTGACTTCTTATCCAGGCTGGACTGCCTAGACAGAATCCAGTGCTTCTATTACTTTCTTGCTCAATTTCTGCCCCTCCCCTTTACCCTTCAGTCTGAACTACTTGGGAGAACCCCATCACACTTTTGTTACTGACACACCTGAGGTGCTTAGAAAAGGCTGGGAGGATTTCCCCCATGGTGTTTCCCCCATGGCTTCCCCCATGGTGTTTATTTCTCCTCACTGTAATGAGTAATAAACCCAACCTGTTCAACTACGGGTGTACTCCTGGTGGGCATAGGCTGAAGGTCAAGGGCACTTTCAAGTTGCCCAAATATTGGGGGCATCAGAAGCACTGGCAGACATCAGAAAAACTAAAATCAAAGTATGGGAAATGTTCACTCCTCCAGCTCCACCTCACAATCCGACATTATTTGACACCCATTCAGGTGAACTCACAAGAACACAATGATTTGATCTTTCCATTGTAAACAACTGACACTATCCTATACAGAAATTGGTCCCCTGGAAGTGGGGTCTGGCAAAGGCCAGGCTGAACAATGTAGAATTGACTAAGGCAAGGGTAGGTAGATGGCAGTGAAGAGCTCTCTATCCTGTGTTGGGCAATGGGCAAACTTCATTATATGGCTTCAAAGTGGTCTTTTTTATTTTTATTTTTTGGTAAACTGTGTACCCAGCAAAGCTAGGGCCTTATAGGACTTTGTAGAGGGTTGAGATATAGGTGTTCTTTTGGTTGCTCCTTGTGGCATTCAGAAAGGTTCTACAGGGAAGAGACAAGTTTTGGATGGTGAAACTGATCCATCTGAAAGCAGACAGAGAAGAAAATAGGACCCTTGCAGCCTACATTCCAAGATGGCTGAATCAGACAACTGTGCAAAGTGGACCAAGCCCAATTATCTGCCCCAGGGTGAAGGTGGGACCAGTTAAGGCAGAGACCTAAGAGGAGCCAAGTCTAATCCTCCCAGCCTTTTCTAAGCACCTCAGGCTGGACATTCCTTGTCCGGGAAAAATACCAATTATTCCCATAGACCCTCTCCATCTCAGGCTATTGTTTAGAATTATCCTAAAACGGAAGCCTCGGAAGGTTCTTAAGCTGAGGACCAGGGGGATTGGACTTAGCAACAAAGAATGATGGTAAGAGACAAAACCACCCAAGCTGAAGTCTATTGTTTGGTGAGTGTCCTCTTGAATCATTAGGCCATAGAATTGGCCAGAAGCAAAGAGATCCCAAACCTCCTAAATTGATAAAAGGGTCATCTTGCTGGAGAAACTTCCAGCCTCACAATCAAGGACCTGAATGCTTACCCCCACCAGGCACCTAACCTATCATCAGGAAGGAGACTGCTACATCCCCCAGAAGGGTACTCTTTTCCCTGTGCCATTCTCAGATGTGGCCAGGACAAGGATGGACAAGGTTTTCTTCCCAGAGAGCAGAAACCAAGAGCAGCAGAAATGTGGCCCAAGCAACTCATTCCTTCATCAGAATGGGGAGCCCCTGCTTTTCCCTGTCTAGCAGAATGCGAGATACGTGACATTTCGGGGACCACCATAGGTGATTTCTTCCCTTCCTTTTCGAAATGGACATCGTATTACAGGTTTTCTGTTATCTTACTCTCATCTTGTATTGGGACTCTTGGGGGTAGGTCATGTCCTCTTTTAACTGCAGGTGAAATTATGAATTAAGAAGCGCCACACCTAGACATGAACAAAAGGAAAGACCATCACCCAGAGGTACTGTGCTTGAGGCTTGATGTAAAACAAAAGATGAGATTATGGGTTGTCTCCTTTGAGAAGGGGGTGAGTGCCTTTGGCACAGTGCATGTGACAGTGACGCATTAAGGGGTATTTTTGCGAATAAACGAATGGCAACTAGAGCGTGTGTGCACAGTGCTGGGCAGCTGGTGGGGACTGGGGAAGTGGGGAGGGGGTGGCCTATAGTACATCAGTTATTTTGCACACCTTGTGCACCATTTCCCTGTATTCTGGTGAGAGTGGTGGCACTGGGATGACAATCTGTGCACGATGAACTTTCAATCATCTGGCTCATTTCGGGAGGACAAAGTCTCCAAAATGGAAATTGCTAGGTCAGAGGTTACACTTTCATGGCTCTTATTGAATCCTTGAAAACTGTTTTCCTAAAGGGTTAAAGCAATTGACACGCCTACCAGGAATATGGGAGACTGTTAGTGGATATTTCATCAACTGCTTCTGAAGTTTAATGCTCCATGAGTACATCCTTCAGCCCCCAAGGTGTAGGTGAGCCTCTACGGTGATGATCGTCTACACAGACTAAGAATTGTCCCCCAAAGGTTTTTTTGATTCATTTGGTAAAGTTGCACCCCAAACGGGATCTTCTCCTAGTTTCCCTCGGCTCAATTCTGCTGCCTCCACCAGAGGCATTAATGCATTTCTCTCTCCTCTCCTTTCTGGCTGAAGCCCTTAGGATCATTCTACTTCCAGCCCTTCCCTCTCAAGCGTTTCATTCAATCAGAATACTCTGAGATGGCACCTGAGGCATCAAAATCTACCCAACTGTGGCACGAGGCATCTCAGGGCCCCAGGGAGGGGCACTACATAGACGACATCTCACTTGGCAAAGTGATAGACATCTCACTTGGCAAAAACTAGCTCCTAAGTCACACTTTGCTGAGTTTGGAAAAACGTAAACAAAGGTTTAAATCCTAAAAGATGCATGCTTGGGAGTGTCATTAGGCCAAAGCTCATAGTCTGCAGGGAAGCAAATGAGATCTCAAAAGGCTTAAGGGCCAAATGCACATAGCTAGTGAGCCATGGACGTGGGATGCTGGTCAACTCTCCCTATATGTTATGCTTCTGCCTTGTTCTGGCCCATTTCACTTCAGGCTGGGCTGCCTATCTCCCCCAGTCCTGGCCCTTGGTCCTATCTTGGCTGGTTCCAGGGGCAATTCCTCTGAATCCAGTAACAACTGAATCTATGAAGGTTCCTAACATAGCAGTTACTCATTGGTCCACACATCCAGAAACATCCAGCTACCCTCTTCTCGAGGCTCCACAGCCTGGGGAAGACTGGGGTTACTCTCAAAACTGGGACAGATCCTTCTCCTTGAAGACCCTTCCAGGTCAGGAGCTTGGAAGCACCCTTCTGTTTTGTCATGTTTTCCCACCGCCAGCTCTCCCCTCGGTGCTCCATCTGTAAGGAAGGAAAAATTGTCCCTCAACCCTTCAAGGTCTTCCAGCTGGGCTAAGAATTAAATCAACGTAAGACAGATAAACAGGAGACAAAACTAAAAATTTTATTACATGTGCACGGAGACTCAATAATGACACCGAGATCTAAAGAAATGACCAACACAGGCAGTTTTTATCCTTTTTGGTCAAAGAGACAATAAATCTGTGAGGAATTGACAGGACAAAGACAACTTAACTTTGGGAGCTTTAGGTAGTAAGAAATTCTAAACAGAATTTGGGCTGGGGTAGTACAACAGTAAAAAGTTACAAGGGTTGTTTCTATAGCCTTCTGGGCTCTCAATTTCCCCCCTCTGGCGATAAGTATGTCTCTTTACCTCCTGGAATGGGAAGGGCACCTTTCACATGAGAAATTTATTTCCTGCTTTGGGGGAGACAGAGGAGATTCTGAGTGTCCTTCTTGCATAGGCTGTCTCTTAAGCAACTTTTGTTGTAAATAATCAGATGCCAAAGTGGCACGTCTTGGGGCAGCCTGCCCTTGGCCCCTACACGTCCTCTGACTGGACATAGTGTCCAAAAAACTGCAGGTACGGGGATTGCCCTAGACTCAGAGCTGTCTTTGAAGAATCTCGGGGGAGGTGAGGGAAAGGAATGCCTTTCATCGGTCTGGTACTTCCTAGTCTCAATCCAGCAAACCCTTAGATCAGTGGATTTTATATTTCTTTTGGCCACAAGCCACCTCAGGAAGCTGATGAGAGCAAAGGACCCTCTCCCAATTAACATTAGCACAAAACTGTACCTACAATTTCAGGGCCATCAAAGACGATCTGAATCCTATCCATGGTCCACAGATAATTGGGGGGGATTTTATCACAGTGCTTACTTCCTGGTCTTAAGCAGAGATACTTTCCAATAATTATGGGAGAATTTGAACCCTGCAGGTTACTTCCTGGCCTCAAACAAAACATGAATAATTGTTGTGTCTGGAGTGGGAGGTGGGGAATTTTGTTCATGGCAGGTTTTTTTCCTCAGCTCATTCACACAGATGGCCTCCTAAATAATTGTGGGGATGTTATCACAGTAGGTGGCTACCTAAAGCCTTCCTGCTAATATACCTCTTGGGCACAGCAGGCATTATTCTGCCCTGTCAAAAATAGTTTCAGGCTTCAGACTGGCCTATAACAGTGGGTACAAAAATCTGCTTATGATGGTTTCTGGTTGAGCTGTTAACCAGAAACTTCTGGTTAGCTATTAGGATTATAGATGAGTTAACTCATAGTGATTTTTGCAAAGAGTAGTAGAGTCAGCTTGCCCAATAAACCCCTATACTGTAGTGTTTCTCCACTTGCTATGGTTATGTCTCTGAAAACCACCATGGGAAGAGAATTTATAGTTGACAAACTTAGAACTTTGTGGGGAAAAGTAGAGTCAGAAACCAAAGGTCAGATGTGAATCTGTAAAAGCTCTTCGAAACGTTTTTTGGATGTTAGTAAAATGAAATGTTAAAGATGGCTCATCAAATACAAGGAACGTCAATGTATTATACAGGTCGTAAGCTAGAAATAGTCAAAATAGTTCTGTACAATTTCTATCTATCATCCCTTAATCACTAGAGCATTTTCAGGAACTCTCTCTTCCTGTATTCGATCTTTATTTGTATTATTTGTTTTTATTTTTCATGTTTATTTATTTATCTTGAGCGAGAGAGAGAGAGCAGGGGAGGGGCAGAGAGGGAGAGAGAGAATCTCAAGCAGGCCCTGCACTGTCAGCACAGAGCCTGATGTGGGGCTCAATCTCATGAACTGTCAGATCATGACCTGAGTGGAAATCAAGAGTCAGACGCTTAACCAAGTGAGCTACCCAGGCGACCCTGATTTATTTTTTTTAAAAATTTTGATGTTTATTTATTTTGGGGGGGGGGGAGGAGCAGAGAGAGAGAGGAGAGAGAGAATCCCAAGCAGGTTCTGCACCATCAGCACAGAGCCCCATGCAGGGCTGGATCTCATGAACCCTAAGATCACGAGCTGAGCCAAAGTCAGGTGTTGCACGCTTAACCGACTGAGCCACCCAGGAGCCCCTGTATTATTTATTTTTAAAGTAACACTCTTGTGGGGCGCCTAGCTGGCTCAGTCAGTAGAGCATGCAACTCTTGATCTTGGGGTCATGAGTCTGAGCTTCACATTGGGGGTAGAGTTTACTTAATAAAAAAAATTAAAGTAATATTCTTGTAACAATTTAATTATATAGAAATGCTATAAAGTGAAAAGCAAAAGTTGCTCAAATTCCCGCTCAGATCATCAATCAGTATTCATGGGAGGATATTCGGACTGTTTTCCATTGTGGCTTTTTTGGTTTTAGGCTTATTTTTTAGGTGCCTGGTTTTTATAGCTACGGTGATTGCAAGGTGGGTTTGAAGACTCCTGTGAAGCTGGGGAGAAGGGGATGGGAATAGTCCAAGTTAAAAAGCCATAAACCCTCCGTTGTTACTGAGATTCAGCTGTTTTTTCTCAAATCAAAGCTCCTCAGGTTGTTGCAAGCCTTGGGTTAATATCCGGAGTTCTGAACACGATGACTTTGACAGTTTCATTGCTTTTCTGGAGGAGCAGGTTCACGAAGGTCCTCGTGCTGCCATTCCAGACTTCCTCTCACCTCGAGCCAAGCCTGATGCACTTCTCTCTTTTTAAAAAATATGGGGGCCACTTGGCAAGGAACTGTGGACAGCCTCTAGAAGCTGAGAGTGACCCCCAGCTGACAGCGAGAATGTCCTGAACCCCCGAGGAAAGGAATTCCGTTAACAACCAGTGAGCTTGCAGGAGGGTCCCGACCTTCAGATGAAAAAGTGCAGACTGGTTTGGACCCAAAGCAGAGGAGCCAGCTCACCCGCTCCCAGACTCCTGACCTCTGTCCTTTTCATCCTTGACCTGCCCCCTTCCCCTGGCAAGGCCCCAATTCAGAGCCAATACCATTAATCCAGAATATTTAAGGGGCTTTGCAATAATGGGGCTAGTTTCCCCAAATATCTCCTACGACCCATGCAAACCAGAAGTCTTTCATTCTTGGTACTTTCTGGGAGGGGCCAGACGGCAAGGAAAGAACTCTTTCTTCAAAGCAGTGCTTCCGACGCGCCCCCCCCCCCCGCGCCCCCGGATACTAATAGCCGCCCGTAACTTACAGAGAGGCCTGGAGAAATTACTCTGGTTAAGGGGGCTTATTGATCCCCAGCTTCACTCAGCTGTTACTTCACTTCAGGTTATTCCAGGAACCTGACACAGAGAGCTCTGTGCAGTCCCTGTCCCCAGACACTCTCTGCTTCGTGTGTTGACATCTAACAGGAACACCTGAGACATCATGAGATGTACCTCAAATTCTTAAAACCCCAGCCATGGGTGGCTAGTCATAAGCCACTGGCCAGAATGAGAGGGCTCACGCAGCAGCCCTGAATGCAAGACGCACTACCCGGCAGAAGGACCTCAGGCACATTCAGACCTTGCCAGCCTTCTTTCTTACGTCTGCGGTTGAAGACATGCATGGACTCGAGTTTGGAAATGTTCGCAACAGCCTCTTAACAGAAGTCATTCACCCCTAGCAGATGATGCCCCAAGTGCTTCAAGTCATTTCAAAACGTAGTGGGCTCCTGCCCGATCCATCAACCCCACATCCCCTTCCTGCGCTCCTGCCCGATGGGTTCAGACCAAGCCCAGGAGGAGGGAAGAAGGTTCTAGGGTTTGTTTTCTTCCCTCCTCACCTCCATCTGCTGGTAGACTGTTGCAGTTCAGGTGTGTATGGAGAGTGAGTCCAGTTAAATATACACTACCAGCCTGTTGGTGGCAACAGGGTACCAGGACTTTATAGAGGGAGCCATTCTTGCAGTCCTGGGTCAGGACGCACCAAACCATAGCCTCCATGAAGCCCTACTCTTCGTTTTACCCAGGCCAGGGGGGCCCAAGACCAGGGCTACATTAAGCATTCCCAGCCTCATGGGAGTGCTTCAGGGATCAGAAATAAAAAATCTAAAGCTTTCTTTTTAAGAATATTCTGTGTATCCACTGTGATTTAAAATGGCCTTGGGGCACCTAGATGACTCAGTCCCTTAGGTGTTCAACTCTTGATTTCGAATCAGGTCACAATCTCACGGTTTGTGGGTTCGAGCCCCGTGCCAGGCTCTGTGCTGACCGCGTGGAGCCTGCTTGGGATTCTGTCTCTCTCCCTCTTTCTCAATAAAATAAAATAAAATAAAATAAAATAAAATGTTCTTTAGAAGGAACAGGGCTGAAATGTCTGTTGTCGGTGGCAAGCATCCTGCCTAACAGCCTTGGCAGAAGCAGAAGCAAACGGTGATCACGTGGCCAAGGAACTGGATATCAGACTCCCCATGGCTCATCCCAGAACCTGCCAGAAATTGGAATCTTAGTCTTGAACTCCAACCTACTTGGGGACACCCTGATGCCAAATGTCTACCTTCTTAGACCTTTTCCCATTAGACTGCTCGACTCGTCAAAGACAGTTTCTAGCAGGGACTGGGATGAGGAATGTGTTGGGAGGGGCGAGTAAGGGGGGGATATTCTTGAACCCAGCTCTGGAGGAACTTAGGTAAGGAAGTAAGTTACAGATTTAGTTTCAAGGACATGGGACAAGGGCCCTGTTATCACCACCAGGCAGAAGGCTGGGGCTCGGTGCAGAAACAAAGCATCAGCCTGGCCACTGGGACCCAATGAGAAATCTGCCACAGGGTGTAATGTGGGGGCCTCAGAGTCACAAGCCCCCAAGTGGTGCTGTTGCTACTGGTCCCTAGACCACACTGGAGTAGTGTGCCAGCATAGAGGACCACAGAGTGGCTCAGGGCTGGTGTGGGTAGAAGGCCAGAGGCAGAACTCTAGTTACCAGCCCCCAAGCTTCAGCCAGAGCAGCTCGCCTTTGATTTGATTTGCATATTAGGGTTCCACTTTTAACATCTTATTTGAAAAATAAAAGGGGTCTTTTTGTTTGTTTTTTTAAGCTCATTTATTTATTTTGAGAAAGAGGGGAGGGGGAAGGGGCAGAGAGAGAGAATCCTAAGCAGTTTCCGTGCTGTCAGCACAGAGCCCGATGCGGGGCTTGACCTGAGCCCAAACCAGGAATCGTAGGCGAAACCGACTGAGCCACCCAGGTGCCTCTGTTTATTTTTTTAAAGAGCTTGGAAACCATTGGATTACAGCCCTTTGGGGGGGCAGGGCTATTTTAACCTACTTTTATTCTGGAAAATTTCAAACACACACCAAATTCAAAAGGGAAGTATAACAAACTCGCATGTACCCACTACCCAGCCTCATCAAGTACCACCATTCTGTCAATCCTGCTTTAAATCCAACTGATAAGAACTTTAAAAACCAGGGCAGCCTCTCTGTTCTGGTGTCTGGTGGCCAGCTCTGTTAAATGAAACAACTTCTACGGTGGCGGACTGGACACTCATTCACGCTATAGGAGAATGAGTTTAGACAACATGAGCTGTAGCGTCTTAAGGACACTCTCCAGAATTAAACAGCCACCTTACACAGCCAAAAGGCAAAGACCGAGAACACCAAGAAGTGGCCTCAGAACACAACATCCAATGTTTGCCGTGTTTGGCCAGCCACAGATTTAGGAATTCAAAGAGGTCTTTGACATGATTGATCCGAACACAGATGGCTTCATCAAGGATAATTTGCGTGATATGCTTCTTCTCTAGGGAAGAATCCAACTGATGCATACCTCGATGCCATGATGAATGATGCCCCAGGGCCCATAAATTTCACTTCACTCCTCATGATGTTTGGTGAGAAGTTGGACGGCACAGATCCAGAAGATATCAGAAACGCTTCTGCTTGCTTTGATGAAAAAGCAACAAACACGATTTGAGAACATTATCTGAGAGCTGTTGACAACAACGGGAGATTAGTCTCCCAACAAGGAAGTACATAAGCTGTACGGAGGCTATTGACAAACAGGGAAATTTCAATGAGCATCTTTAAACATGAAGCAATAGAAAAAGATCATTGAAAGAACTTCAGATAGAAACTTCCAATTTCTGTGTCTTACTCTGTTACATTTCCCAGACACTTGCTCCCACCCTCATAAGAACGTGATGGATGCGACTTAGTTTCACAACTTTGCCTTTTTATTAATTAATTTTTTCATTTAAATCCAAGTTAGTTAACATTTAGTGTAATAATGATTTCAGGAATACAATTTAGTGATTCATCACTTACATGTAACACCCA
The DNA here is from genome assembly GCF_018350175.1 of Felis catus. Taxonomy (NCBI): domain Eukaryota; kingdom Metazoa; phylum Chordata; class Mammalia; order Carnivora; family Felidae; genus Felis; species Felis catus. Next base: position 111,331,447 of record NC_058386.1, on the reverse strand, counting down.
GTGCTCATCCCAACAAGTGCCCTCTTTGATGCCCATCACCCATCTAGTCCACCCCCCCCCACCCAATATCCCACCAGCAACCCTCAGTTTGTTTTCTGTACTTAAGAGTCTCTTATGGGGTGCCTGGGTGGCTCAGTCGGTTGAGCGTCCGACTTCGGCTCAGGTCATGATCTCACAGTTCGTGAGTTCGAGCCCCGCGTCGGGCTCTGTGTGGACAGCTCAGAGCCCAGAGCCTGCTTCAGATTCTGTGTCTCCCTCTCTCTCTGCCCCTCCCCTGCTCATGCTCTGTCTCTGTCTCAAAAATAAATAAAACATTAAAAAATTAAAAAAAGAGTCTCTTATGATTTGTCTCCCTCTTGTTTTTATCTTATTTTTCCTTCCCTTCCCGTATGTTCATCTATTTTATTTCTTAAATTCCACATATGAGTGAAATCATATGATATTTGTCTTTCTCTGACTGGCTTATTTCACTTAGCATAAAACCCTCCAGTTCCATCCATGTTGCTACAAATGGCAAGATTTCATTCTTTTTGATCGCCAAGTAATATTCCATCGTATATACCACATCTTTATCCATTCATCAGTCGATGGATATTTGGGCTCTTTCCATACTTTGGCTATTGTCGATAGTGCATTGGGGTGCATGTGCCCCTTAGAATCAGCATTTTTGTATCTTTTGGATAAATACCTGGTAGTGCAATTGCTGGATCATAGGGTAGTTCTATTTTTAATTTTTTGAGGAACCTCCATACTGTTTTCCACAGTTTATTCCAGATCTTTCTGCCACTTAGCACTTGTATAATGAGACTGGAAAGGGAGGTGAGGTTGTAAGTTGTACTGAAAAAGAGATTGCAAATAAAAATCAACAAATCAACAAATATGAAAGCCCAGGAAAACCTATCTGTATTTCTGGTTTTGCTGGATTGTTATGTTTTTATATACTGAAAACGATCTTTTGAAATAAAGATTATTCTGACTCAAATAGAATGTAATGGCAAGTTAAACAAATGGGTGGTAGTTGGGGATAGTCTTTGGGGGGGTTTCAACTTCATATAATTCATACTTCATGGTAAAATTGATTTTTCACATATGTGGGACATTGTCCTTCAAAACTTCTAAGTACACTTTCACATTATCATGCAGTGAAAACTAGTTATGCCTTTGTGTTTTTTTCATGCTTCTAATAAGTCAGATGTTTGAACTACTGGATGATAAATATGGAATGTATCTGAGAAAACATTCAACATTTTATTAATCTAAGATTCTAAGAAGTGGCAAAATTCTGAACATTTACTATGTGTAAGGAAATGTACATACACAATTTTTAAAAATTTTTTTCAGTGTTTATTTATTTTTGAGAGACAGAGTCAGAGTGTGAGTAGGGAAGGGGCAGAGAGAGAGGGAGACACAGAATTCAAAGCAGGCTCCAGGCTCCGAGTTGTCAGCACAGAGCCCGACACGGGGCTCAAACCCATGAACTGTGAGATCACAACCTGGGGCCGAAGTCAGACGCCCAACCAACTGAGCCACCCAGGTGCCCCATTGCACATACACAATTTTCATGGACTCTTCCTGACAACTTTGTAAGATAGATTTTTATTAGCTCCATATTTTAAATGAGGGACTTGTCTATTATATATATATATATATATATAGAGAGAGAGAGAGAGAGAGAGAGAGCGCACACAAGCAGGGGGCGAGGCAGAGAGAGTATCTTAAGCAGACTTCACGCTCAGTACAGAGCCCAACATGAGGCTCAATCCCATGACCTTGAGATCATGAACTGAGCCAAAATCAAAAGTTGGATGCTCAACCAACTGAGCCACCCAGATGCCCCTATTTCTTTTGTTTAAAGATTGTTTTTTAAGTTTTAAGTACAATCTACCCTCCAATGTGGGGCTCGAACTCATGACCCCAATGTCAAGAGTCACATGCTCCACTGGCTGAGCCAGCCAGGTGCTCATTAAATGAGCAACTTATTTAAATGAGTCCTGAGTAGTTGAATAATTGATCAGCATCCCTATTAGTAAGTGAGAGTTGGAATTTCCACCTAGAGCACCTGACTCCAGAGCTTATGGTGCCTGAGTGCTACGCTGTCTCTATGAAAAGCCCCCAAATGCCAAGAAGTGTCAAGACATTTCCGCTACATTATAAATATGATTCGGTAGTCACTATAGAAACTTAACATAACCGGGGTAATTCTTTGAATAGAATTTCAGAAAATTCTATCCCAAGTCAAAAAAAAAAAAAAAAAATAGAAGACCAAAGATGATAAGCACTACAATTGTATGTTGAAAGGAAGTGTATGTAGTGTAGTTTGAAAAACATATCGACAGGGGCGCCTGGGTGGCTCAGCCAGTTAAGCGTCCGACTTCAGTTCAGGTCATGATCTCGAGGTCCGTGAGTTCAAGCCCCGCGTCAGGCTCTGTGCTGGCAGCTCAGAGCCTGGAGCCTGTTTCAGATTCTGTGTCTCCCTCTCTCTCTCTGACCCTCCCCTGTTCATGCTCTGTCTCTCTCTGTCTCAAAAATAAATAAATGTTAAAAAAAAAAAATATCGACCAAGGTGCTATGAGCTTATTTAAAATCCTCAAGGCCAAGCAATGTGAGAAAAAGAAGAGAAACATTTGAAAAGGGGAAAAAATCCATTAAAGTTTTCCACTGTTGTTCAACATCTAGTCCCTCTTCTACAAGTGTTGTGTTGGTATTTTATTTGCTTAAAGTCAATTCATTTGCATATCGTTTAGTATTTGTGCTTTATGGCGGGGTGCAGTGGTCACATCTCTGCTTACTTACTTAGTTTTTCTGGGCTTCTTTTTCCTCACCTCTCTTCTCTTGTGGTAGAGACAGTGCTCTGTAGTTCATCAAAGCTTTCACATTTATTATCCAAACTCACAGCCCAGGAGGTAAGTAGACTTAAGTCGAGCTGAAGTATAGATTAGCTGAAGCACTTAACCAAGATTCCTCAAGTACAAGAATCCATGTCTGGTCCCCTTGTCCACTTACAAGCTTAAAGTCACCATGAAGTAGCATAATACCAGGTGGAGAATCATTGTGTGCCAGGATCCGTCCTAAGTGTTGGGAGTAAATGGGGGGCAGGCCAGACAAGGACATGCCCCCCTGGGGTTCACATTCTCTAGCGAGAAACGGTCAATATGCAGGTGTGGCAGAGGGCGGTCAGCAAAGGCCTCTTGGAGATGTCATGTTAAGCGGAGGTCTGAATGACAAGAAGAGGGTCCCATGACATGACCAGGGTGAGGCTTTCCATTCAAAAGATTCAGCTCCTCCCAAGGCACATGTGGCAGGATCCTTGGCAGAGCTCAAGAGAACAGCAGAAGGACAGTATCTGCTGCGTGGCCTAAGTGCCAAATCGTAGGACTTTAGGAAGGGGAGAAACATGTTTTATGTCTCAAAAAAACCCAGACTTTCTGCTGTGTATGGAGCAGCTTCCAGAAGGCTGTTGCTGCCCCCCAAGCAAGACATGAGGGCAACTTGGACTCAGGAAATGCTTTGGGACATGCCTATAAAATGCCTTTCCTTGTCTGACCCATTTCTGTCCCTCTATGTTTTGTAACCATCTTTCTCGCATAATTTTCACTGCCTTTATTCTATTGCTTTGCTTCAAGCCAGATTTGAAAGATTGAGGGGGAAGAAGCTTTCGAGATTGAAAACAAAAACAACTTAATTGTTTTTTGAATGCCTTATGTTTACCTGACATAAGCTGTTCCATTTCCCCTATATTGCCTACAAAGAACATTGTGGAATCACGTACTACACGGTGCCTAGGCCAGGGGCTTTATCCTCCTTAGTGTCCAGTGAATATTAGTGATGATGATGAAATCAAAGCAACCCAAACCAAATGTAAAGCAACAACAAAGAAACATAAAGACTATCTTTGGTTGCAAAAATGCTGGGCTTCCAAATTCTTCCCACTCCCAATGAGTCGGGCTGCAGAGCTTCCCTGGCTGGGCTGAACACCAAAGTGGGGAACAAGTGGGCCCAGTTTGGAGAGCTCTCAGGAAGCAGGGACAGGAAACTGCGCAAAGCATTACAAGGCCTGCTTCTCCCTGGCAAGGGAAAAGGCGAAGTCACAGGAAGGAATGGAGTGGGGGCAGGAATGTGGCCAGGCTCTCACCCTTCAGTTCTCCCAGAGGCACTGGCGAGAGAGATGAGAAATGGCCCCAAGAGTCTTGCTGCTGTGGCTGCTAGGACTCAGGACGTTTCCGGCAAAGCTGGGAGCCAGCAGAGGAAAGCTGGGAGCTTCGGGGATCTCACTGCGGGCTGAAGCTGCAATACAGCCATCAAAGGCACGGATGGCTGTCCTTTCCGAAGCTGGAAACATGTGGATGGATGGAATCCCCTCTGTTTTATGTTTTCCTGTCTCTCCTTGTCCATGTCTGCTCCCCGCCCCCACGCGTCTGAGTGCTGGCGGAGGAGACGTCATGGACAAGGTGTAGACAAGGCAGAAGGAAGGAGTTGTTCCCGTGGGCCGGTGCGCTGTGGGTGGTGCTCCTGGCGTGCAGGATGCCACAACAGCAGCCGTGACCCGTGGGGCCCTCCCTATGTGCCAGGCACCTGCCAGCGCCGCGGCATCTGGTCCCCATGACAACCTGTGAGGAGGATGTTGCACATGCGAATTTTATCAGTCAGGACGCCAGGGCTGGTGGGGGAGTGGGGGGAGCGAGTGCTGTTCCCACGGCCCCTGCGAAGGGGCACGGCAGCTTTATCTAACGACGAAGTTTGTGGCCTTGACACAATGCTGCCTTTTGGCGTCCCTGAGACTGAACAGCTTGGATGACTAGCTACGAATAAGGCTAATAGCTGATAAAGACTAGTCCTCATTCACTGACCCCTTCCACGAGGCAGGCACCGGGGCTCAGTGTTTAGTCGTTGATGCGTATTATTTCACGGATTCCGCACTGAACCTCCGAATTACGAATCCTTGTGTAGATGAAGGAAGTGAAGGTCAGAGAGTGAGGGGCCGGGCCATACTCATACCCTGAAGACGTTACCTCTTCCAAACCCGCTCACAACCTGAAGAGCCAGGGTTCAGGGTTCAGACCCAGCTGGCTGCCCCCTCCCAACCCTGCTGGAGCCACACTGCGCCTGGTGTCCACATGGGACTGACCATCTCCCAATGTCAACGACGTTCTGAAAAGACCCTGAAGACGTGGGGGTGCCCTGCTCCCCACACCGTGTTTGAGAACCACGGTTGTAGCGTGCATGCAGTCGGAAGCACATAATCCGTTTGTGGCTTCTTATTTGCTCAAGATCATGCACCTCGTGTAACTCGAATACCTATGTATCTCGTCCATATGGTGTATTCATTTACAGGAAGCTAATTCTGTCAAGGCTGCACGAAATGCTCTTGGCCGCAGCCCTATTCTGGCTTGTGCTAACAGAGCAGCGCCATCTAGTGGTGACTGCCTTGAACTACATCAGAAAGCCCTTGGGGTGTTGCTATGGCCTTCCGCCAGAGGGACAGTCAGGGTGCATGGCAGATTTTGGTCAGGGGAAGGGAAGAGAGGTCTCGGGACACAGGAAGGGCGTGGGGTACGTGGGTGTCAGTGTGAGGCTGCAGAGCGTCTGCCTTAGCCATTGCACTGGGATTCCCAGGGTGATGTGGTCTGACTTTTCATTGAATTTGACATCGGGGAAAAGCACCCCCAGCAGTGCAGCTGAGAACGGAGGTACCCTGCAGGTGGCATGTATTACGGTTTGGTCTCTTACATGTATGTCCTGACTTTGAGCTAATTTTTGTATATGATGTAAGGGTCAAGTTTCGTTTTTACAGATGAGCTCTTCCAGTGTTTCCAGTACTATTTGTGAAAAATATCTTTTCTCTATAGGATTGCCTTGACACCCCCGTCAAAACTCACTTGTCCACAGAGTTATGAGTATATTGTGAATTCGGTGTTCTGTTCATTGAGCTCTATCTTTCTGGATGATTGCTGTTCTACACTAAGCCTTGAAACTAGGTAGTGAGGGGGTGCCTGGGTGGCTCAGTCAGTTAAGCGACTCTTGATTTCGGCTCAGGTCATGATCTCACGGCTCCTGAATTCAAGCCCCCGCATCAGGCTCTACAGTGACAGTGCAAAGCCTGCTTGGGATTCTCTCTCTCCCTCTCTTTCTGTTCCTCCCTGCTTGTGCTCTCTCTCTCTCTCTCTCTCTCAAGAGAAATGAACTTAACAAGAAATTTTTTTAAAGAAACTAGGCGGTGAAAGTCCTGCAACTCTGTTCTTTTTCAAGATCATTTGGCTCTCCTAAGTCTTCTGCATTTCTGTATAAGTGTTGGAATCACCTTAGTAATTTCTTTAAAAAGTCCTGCTATGCCAGGTCGTCTGGGCGGCTCAGTCGGTTGGGCATCTGGCTCTAGGTTTCAGCTCAGGTCATGATCTCACGGTTCGTGAGTTTGAGTCCTGAGTGGGGCTCTGTGCTGACAGTGCTCGGAATTCTCTCTCTCTCCTCCTCTCTCTCTGCCCCTCCCCTGATCTCTCTCAAAATAAACACACTTTTAAAAAAGTTCTGCTATGACTTTAGTGGAAATTCGCGAATCTATACATCACTCACATTGTGTGGACAGCAATACGGAGTCCTCAAATCTGTGAGCACGGTGTAGTTCTGCATTTATGTGTATTCTTTAATTTCTTCTGCAGTTTTCAGGGTACAGGCCTCGCATAGCTTTTGTCGAATTCATCCCTAAGTACTAATCTTTCTACAAAGATACACAAATGGCCAAAAGCACATGAAAAGATGCTCAACAGCCTTAGTCATTAGGGAATTGCAACTTAAAATGACTACTTCACACCCACTAGGAGGACCATAATTTACAAAAAGAAAATAATAAGTATCGGAGAGGATGTGGAAAAATTAGAACCATCATATGTGACTAGTGAGAATATACAACGGTGCAGCCTCCATGTGAACCCGTCTGGTGGTTCCTCAATAAGTCAAACATAGAATGACCATGTGATCCAGGAATTTCACTCCTAGATATGCACCCTCCAATTCAGAATCAGGTGTTCAAACAGAACTTGTACCTGAACGTTCATAGCAGCACTTTTCATAAGAACCATAAGGTAGAAACAACACAAATGTCCATCAACACGTGAACGGATAAACAAAGCGGTGTAGCCACATGATGGAATATTATTCACCCCTGAAAAGGAACAGAGGACTGACACGTGTAACAATGTGGAGGAACCTCCAGAACATTATGCTACGTTAAGAAACCAGACATAAAAGGTCACCAATTGTATGATTCCATTTTTATAAAATATCCAGAAGAGGCATATACACAGAGACATACAGCATATTTTTGGTTGTTAAGGGCTGGGGTAGGGAGGGAACGGGGAGTGATTGCTTAATGCTATGGTGTTTCCATTTTGGGGTGATGAAAATGTTCTGGAACTTGATACTGGTGACAGTTGTACAACATTGTGAATGTACTTCATGCCACTGAATTGTATCTTTTAAAATGGTTACGATGGTAAATGTGACATGCACTGTTGATATTATATGTATTTTGTCCACATGTATTTGTAATTTTTTACATATTATCTGTATTTTGCCAGAATTAACTAATCAATGGATCATAAATGTAGGGATTTGTTTACAGTCTCTCAATCTGTTCTGCTTATTTATGCACTTATTGTTTCATCAATACCACACTGTCTTTATTACTGTGGTTTAAAATAAGTTTTGAGGGGGGCGCCTGGGTGGCTCGGTCAGTTAAGTGTCCGACTTCAGCTCAGGTCATGATCTCACAGTTCCTGGGTTCGAGCCCCATGCTGGGTTCTGTGCTGAGTAGTCAGAGCCCGGAGCCTGCTTTGAGTTCTGTGTCTACCTCGCTCCCTGCCCTTCCCCTGATCACACTCTGTCTCTCTCTCTCCCTCAAAAATGAGTTAACATTAAAAAAAAAAAAGAATAAAATAAAATCAGTTTTGAGGAGTGATCATGATCAGAGCCAAAATCAAGAGTTGGCCGCTTATCCGACTGAGTCACCCAGGCGCCCCAGGTTCTTTTCTTAATTTCATGTTTTGAGTTTTTGTTGCTAGTGTATAGAAATACAATTGCTCTCTTAATATTGATCTTGGGTCCTGTGGCCTTGCCAAATGTTTATGGATGTGGTAGCTTTTTTCTCTGCATGCATTTCTTGGGATTTTCTCCATATGGGATCATCCGTGAATAAAGATAGCTTTATTTTGTCCTTTCCAATCAGAATGGTTTTATTCCGGTGGGATGGGGAGATTATTCCACTGGCCAGAACCTCCAGTTTTATGTGGAGTTGAGATGGCAAAAGTGGACATCCTGCACTTTCCCATATGAGGGAAAACCTTCATTGTTTTTTAAGTTTATTTATTTATTTTGAGAGAGAGAGAGAGACCAGGGGAGGGGCACAGAGAGAGATTGGGAGAGAGAGAATCCCATGCAGTCTCCATGCTGTCAGCGCGGAGCCTGACTTGGGGCTTGATCTCACCGACCTGGAGTGAGACCCTGATTCTAAACCAAGAGTTGGATGCTTAACTGACCGAGCCACACAGGCACCCCAAAACTTTCATTCTTTCACCATTCAGTATTGTGCATATGATTATGTAGGTATTCTTTAGTAGGCCGAGGAAATTCCTTTCTACACCAAATTTGTTGAAAATTTTTATCATGTACGGGTGTCGGATCTTGTCAAATTTGCTTTCTGCACCTATTGCAGTGGTCATGTTTCCCTCCTTCCTGTATTAATATGGACTATAACATTAATTGATTTTAAGATGTTAAACCCACGTTGCATTCCAGGGAAAAATCTCACTTGGTCATGGTGTATATCTCTAGGGTGTTTGGACCAGGCCTTGCCTGGTCTCCCTACTTACCATTCACACAGGGTGTTGTCCATGAGGCAGAGAAAACAGAATCACGGTGACAACAGTGACATGCTTGTGCTCCACCTCTTAGTGGCTACAGGAGTTCCCATTGGCTGGACGGCGCTGGGGGCGGACCCTACGCGAGGAGCCTCAGGGGCACCCAGCTTGGGGCACGTGCCTGGTCCTGGGATGGCAGCAGTGTTCTGAGGTGGGTCCGGAGTAGGAGGTGTGGTGCTGAGAGGCTGCTGTGAACTTAGGGCAACCATGAGGCCGAGGCTTCGAGAGAGGCAGGATGTGTGCTTTGTTTTGTGTGGCGGGCCATGCAGCTGGTGGAGACGATGGGGCCTTGCTCAGGCTTGAGACCAGGTCTGTGGTCTTCTTCCACAGGAGGGTGCACTATGCGGAAGGGGACTGCCTGAGGCAGGCCGATGCCCTGGCAGGGACTATCTCAGTTCCTTTGTCCCCCATGTAAGGATCCTCTCTAGAGGGGCTCCCTCACCCCTGGTCCAGGCTGCAAGGGTGGGTCTGGCTTGTGTGCATGAGGGGTATGTTCCCAAGTCTGCCACCGCTGGGCCTGCATCCACCTAAGCCCCAAATGGCACCCGTGAAACCCGAGAGGGCACGCCGGGGTGGCCGGCGTCCCTGCTCCGCAGCGCGTTCATCGGCCGAGCTGAGCGCTTGTGTGTGCCAAGCGCTGGGCTCGGGGCCTTAGGGGGCATTCGTGCCATTGGATCCTCGGAAAGCCCTCACGAGGGAAGTCAGAGTATTGTCCCGTCCGCTTTACAGCCGGGTCAGGGAGACGCGAGCAGGGGAGAGAGGGGGCCCCGGCTGGTCTCCCCCAGGCCCGGAGGCCCAGCAGCCACCCCCTGACGTGTGTGCCCGGGCTCGGAGGCACTTCCTTCCACGGGGTGAGTGTGTGTTTGGTCAGCGTCATCCTCCCAGCTGGGACCCGGCCTTCCTGGTGCCCGGATGTCATGCAGCTTCTCTGCCGGCGGAGCGTGAGCCCTGCAGAGTGGTGGAGTCTCAGCTGAGTCGGCCACAGAAGCCTGCGGCTTAGCCCTTTTCTCTCCCTTTCCTGCATTGGAGGGCAGGGCACCGAGGGTAGGCTGGGGGGACTGCAAGCCTGTGCAGAAAGGGTACAAAGGTGGCACCAGAAGCCAAGGCCGGGGTGAGGAGCTGCCCGGCAGCGTCACAGTGCACACAGCGTGACTCTGCAAAGAAGCCAACAGACCAGACGGAGGATATGGCGGAAGCGCTCCCCAGGTCGGGAGCCAGCTGCAAACACAGAGAGGTGGAGAGAGAGGGAATGCTGGGGTGACCCCTGGGCCCCGGACGGGAACTGAAGGTATTGTGTAATCTCCTAGTTTTCAGTAGAGATAGGGATAAGTCTTTTAAACTCTCCACTCAAATTTCTCCAAAAAAGGGAACCATAGAACCCTGAGAAATGGCGGAAGAAATGGCCTTTCCAATGTCCAACCAAACAAATCAAACAACCACACATTGAACATGACAAAGAGAGGCTGTTGATACTGACAGCGCATATGTGTCAGGACGATGTACAGTCCAAGCCACATGCCCAGAACAACCACCACAGTGAGCTCTGGGGAGGAGGACATGGCTGGGGGCACATGTGCGCTGGGGGCAGGCAGGTGTCGAGCACCAGGGAACTCACACACCAGAATTGTCTTGGCGCCTGCAGCGGGGGACATGTCCACATACGCACCTGCCAGAGTCCCAAGGGTTGTCGTGAGGCCTTCACTGGGTTTGGCCACAGATAACGTCCAGGGAGGCCCGGCAACACCTCAGTCATGGAAGGCTATGATCCAGGAACACCTCCCAGGTGGAGGGGACAGTGGGTGCAACGGGCACTCCAAGGACAGGAGAGGAGGTGAAGAGCCTCCGATTCCCCGGCTCAAGCTCGAGGGTCAACCAGGGACCACATCCTCACCATGACCTCCTCGAAAGACGGCCATGGGAATGATGGGAAGATTAGGGGGACAAAGCATCCAGCATGGAACCTGGTGCCGGGCAGGCTCTCGCAAACTGTCACCAGGCAGTCGCCTTCACATCCTTTCTTCTACTCATAGTGACAAGGGTGGTCCAGGTGAGACCTGAGGTCAAATGTTGAATAGCCAAGAACCCGATGAAAGCTCAGAGCCACCATGAAGGATCTCTACTGATGACGCATGAGTACACGTGGCCAGATTGGGGCCAGGGAAGAGCTGGGCTCAGGGGGGAAACAGTAACCAGAGAAGAAGCACTCTCCACGTGCCCTCGACTCAGCCCTTCGGGGATACCACTGCACTGGTGTGGGTTCAGCTCCTGGGGACTCCTGGGACCTACCCCTAACCTTAACCTTACCCCTAACAGGAACCCTCCACGGAAAACTAGGCCAGCCTCGAAAACTAACCCTAAACTTGAACCCAACCATTGCATGGGCCCTCACTTGAGGCCTCGAGGGAGATCACGAGACTGGAGTCTCTTCGGCCCTGGCGACGTCTATGGACTGAACGCTAACCCTAGCTAAGGCTCACTCCCCATGGGGACCCAATCCCATAGTCTGAAAACACAACGTGCCTGGGGTCCACAACCTATGCAGGGTCACTCAGCTTGGAACCTGGAAGCACACCATGTCGTTTCCAAGGACTGCCTACAGCTGCCCGAGAGGATTCCTGACCTACCTGACCAGGGGCCCACAGAGTTGTGCGGCCTTGGAAGTCAGAGACTGATGCTGACAGGCACCATCTCTTGTGCCCTCAACTCAGGCCTTCGGGGAGACCACTGCACTGCTGTGGATTGAACGCCTGGAGCCTCCTGGGACCTACAACTAACCCTACGCCTAACTGGAACCCTCCACCAAAATCTAAACAGGCCTCGAACTGTAACCCTACACTTGAGCCACAACGTCTCATGGGCCCTCACTTCAGCCCTGCACGAAGATCACAAGACTGGAGTCCCTTCGGCGCTGGCAACGTCCCTGGAGTGAACCCTAACCCTAGCTAAGGCAGTTTCCCCAGGGGTCTCAATACCGAAGACTGACAACACCACGCGCCTGGGGTCCAGAAGCGGTGCAGGGTCATTCGGTATGGAAACTGGAAGCTCACCCCGTCGGTTGCCAGGCCTGACTGCAGATGCCCGAGAGGTTACTGAGGCCTCCACGACCAGGGGCCCATAGAGTTGTGTGGCCTTGGAAGCCACAGACTGATGCTGACCGGCACCCTCCCTTGGACCCTCAACTGAGCCCTTCGGGGAGACCAATCTACTGCTGTAAGTTTGGCGCCTGGAGCCTCCTGGGACCTAAACCAAACTCTAACCCTACCGTTAACCAGAACCCTCCACCGAAACCTAAGGCGGCCTCAAACCCTAACCCTACACTTGAGCCACACCATCTAATGGGCCCACACTTCAGCCCTCGAGGGAGATCACGTGCCCGAAGTCGCATCGGGCCTGGCGTCGTCCCTGTACTGAACCCTAACCATAGCTAAGGCTCTCTCCCCATGGGGACCCAAACCCATAGTCTGACAACACCACGCGCCTGGGGTCCAGAAGCGGTGCAGGCTCACTCGGCATGGAACCGAGAAGCTCAGCATGTTGTTACCCAGGCCCGGCAGCAGCTGCCCGAGAGGATTCCTGAGGCCTCCCCGACCAGGGGCCCAATCACGTGTGTGGCCTTGGCAGCCAAAGACTGATCCTGAGCGGCCCCCTCCCTTGTCCCCAAAACTCAGCACTTCAGGGAGACCACTGCCCTGTTGTGGGTTTCGCGCCTTTAGCCTCCTGGGACGAACCCTAACCCTAATCATACTCAAAGGGGAAACCTCCACCAAACCTAAGCCGGCCACGTACCCTAACCCTCCACTTGACCCGACCCTTCGCACGGGCCCTCAAGTCAGCCCTCCAGGGAGATCACGAGACCGGCGTCGCTTCGGCCCTGGCGACGTCCCTGGACCGAACCCTAACCCTAGCTAAGGCTCTCTCCCCGTGGGGACGCAAGCCCAAAGTCTGAGAGCACCACGCACCTGGGGTCCAGAATCGGTGCAGGCTCACTCAGCATGGAACCTGGAAGCTCAGCATGTTGTTACCCAAGTCGGGCTGCAGTTGCCCGAGAGGATTCCTGAGGCCTCCTCGACGAGGGGCCCATCAACGTGTGTGGCCTTGGCAGCCAAACACTGATCCTGAGTGGTCCCCTCCGTTGTGCCTTCAACTCAGCCCTTTGGGCAGACCACTGCCCTGTTGTGTGTTTCACACCTTGAGCTTCCTGGGACCGAACCCAAACCCTAACCATACCCCGAGGGGAAACCTCCACCGAAACCTAAGCCGGCCTCGAACACTAACCCTCCACTTGAGCCGCTCCGTCGCATGGGCCCTCACTTCAGCCCTCCAGGGAGATCACAAGATCAGAGTCGCTTCGGCTCTGGCGTCGTCCCTGGACTCAACCCTAACCCTCGCTAAGGATCTCTCCCCATGGGGACCCAATCCCAAATTCTGACAACATCACGCGCCTGGGGTCCAGAAGCGGTGCAGGCTGACTCGGCATTGAACCTGGAAGCTTATCATGTCGTTTCTTAGGCCCAGCTCCAGCTGCCCGAGAGGATTCCTGAGGCCTCCTCGACCAGGGGCCATGGAACTGTGTGGCCTTGGCAGCCAAAGACTGATCCTGACCAGCACCCTCCCTTGTGCCCTCAACTCAGCCCTTCGGGGAGACCACTGCCCTCCTGTGGGTTTGGTGCCTGGAGCCTCCTGGGACCCAACGCTAACACTACCATACCCCGAACCGGGTTCCTCTTCCGAAACCTAAGCCTGCCTCAAAACCTAACCGTGCCCTTGAGCCGCCTTCTGGCATGGGCCCTCACTTCAGCCCTCGAGGAAGATCACGAGACCTTAGGCGCTTCAGCCCTGCCGACGTCCCTGGACAGAAACCTAACCCTAGCTAAGGGTCTCTCCCCATGGGGACCCAATTCCAACATCTGTCAACACCACTCGCCTGGGGTCCAGAAGTGGTGCAGGCTGACTCGCATAGAACCTGGAAGCTCAACATGTCCTTTCCCAGGCCTGGCTGCAGCTGCCCGAGAGGATTCCGGAGGCCTCCTCGACCAGGGGCCCATCGACGTGTGTGGTCTTGGCAGCCAAAGACGGATCCGGACCGGCACCCTCCCTTCTTCCCTCAACTCAGCCCTTCGGGACACAAGTGCCCTGCTGTGGGTTCGGTGCCTGGAGCCTCCGGGGACCTAACCATAACCCTAACACTACCCGGACCAGGGAACCCCAACCGAAACCTAAGCCTGCCTGGAACCCTAACCCTGCATTTGAGCCACCTTGTGCCATGGGCCCTCACTTCAGCCCTAGAGGGAGATCACGAGACCGGAGTCGCTTCGGCCCTGGCAACGTCCCTGGACCGACCCTAACCCTACCTGAGGCTCTCTCCCCATGGGGACCCAATTCCAACGTCTGACAACACCACGCGCCTGGAGTCCAGAAGCGGTGAAGACTCACCAGACATAGAAACTGGAAGCTCACCATGTTGTTTCCCAGGACCGGCTGCAGCAGCCCGAGAGGATTGCGGGGGCCTCCTTGATCAAGGGCCCATCGAGGTGTGTAACCTTGGCAGCCAAAGACTGATCCTGACCGGCACCCTCCAATGTGCCCTCAACTTAGCCCTTTGGGGAGACCACTGCCGTGCTGTGGGTTCGGCGCCAGGCGCCTCCTGGGACCTAACCCTAACCCTACCCCGAACCGGGACCCTCCACCGGAACCTTAGCCTCCCTCGAATCCTAACCCTGCACTTGAGCCGCCTTGTGGCATGGGCCCTCATTTCAGCCCTCGAAGGAGATCTCGACACCTGAGTCGCTTCAGCCGTGGCCAAGTCCCTGGACCGAACCCTAACCCTAGGTAAGGCTGTCTCCCCAAGGGGACCCAATTCCAACGTCGGAAAACACCACGCGTCCGGGGTCCAGAAGCGGTGCAGGCTCTCCCGGCAGGGAACCTAGATGCTCAGCATGTCGTTTCCCAGGTCTGGCTACAGCTGCCCGTGAGGATTCCGGAGGCCTCCTCTACCAGGGACCCAATCACGTGTGTGGCCCTGGCAGCCAAAGACGGATCCTGACCGGCACCCTCCTTTGTGCCCTCAACTCAGCCCTTCAGGTAAAGCGCTGCCCTGCTGTGGGTTCGGCGCCTGGAGCCTCGTGGGGCCTAACACTAACCCTAACCCTACCCCGAACCGGACCGTCCACCGAAACCTAAGCCTGCCTCGAACCATAACCCTACACTTGATCTGCATTGTGGCATGGGCCCTCACTTCAGCCCTCCAGGGAGATCACGAGACCGGCGTCCGTTCGGCCCTGGCGACATTCCTGGAGCGAACCCTAACCCTAGCTAAGGCTCTATCCCCATGGGCACCCAATTCCAACGTCTGACAACACCAAGCGCCTGGGGTCCAGAGGCGATGCAGGCTCTCCCCGCATGGAACCTGGAAGCTCACCATGTCGTTTCCGAGACCCGACTGCAGCTGCCCGAGAGGATTCCGGGGGCCTACTTGATCAGGGCCCATCGAGGTGTGTGACCTTGGCAGCCAAAGACTGATCCTGACGGGCACCCTCTGTTTTACCCTCAACTCAGCCCTTCGGGGAGACCACTGCCGTGCTGTGGGTTCGGCGCCAGGCGCCTCCTGGGACCTAACCCTAACCCTTACCCTACCCCGAACCGGGACCCTGCACAGGAACCTTAGCCTCCCTCGAATCCTAACCCTGTACTTGAGCCGCCTTGTGGCATGGGCCCTCACTTCAGCCCTCGAGGGAGATCTCGACACCTGAGTCGCTTCAGCCGTGGCCAAGTCCCTGGACCGAACCCTAACCCTAGGTAAGGCTGTCTCCCCAAGGGGACCCAATTCCAACGTCGGAAAACACCACGCGTCCGGGGTCCAGAAGCGGTGCAGGCTCTCCCGGCATGGAACCTGGATGCTCAGCATGTCGTTTCCCAGGACGGGCTGCAGCTGCCCGAGAGGATTCCGGAGGCCTCCTCGACCAGGGGCCCATTTACGTGTGTGGCCCTGGCAGGCAAAGACGGATCCTGACCGGCATCCTCCGTTGTGCCCTCAACTCAGCCCTTCGGGGAGACCACTGCCCTGCTGTGGGTTCGGCGCCAGACGCCTCCTGGGACCTAACCCTAACCATAACCCTACCCCGAACCAGGACCCTCCACCGAAACCTAAGCCTGCCTCGAACCCTAACCCTGCACTTGAGCCGCCTTTTGGCATGGGCCCTCACTTCAGCCCTCGAGGGAGATCACAAGACCAGTGTCGCTTCGGCCCTGGTGACGTCGCCGGAGCGAACCCTAACCCTAGCTAAGGCTCTATCCCCATGGGCACCCAATTCCAACGTGTGACAACACCACGCGCCTGGGGTCCAGAGGCGGTGCAGGCTCTCCCGGCATGGAACCTGGAAGCTCACCATGTCGTTTCCGAGGCCCGGCTGCAGCTGCCCAAGAGGATTCCGGGGCCTCCTTGATCAAGGGCCCATCGAGGTGTGTGACCTTAGCAGCCAAAGACTGATCCTGACCGGCACGCTCCATTGTTCCCTCAACTCAGCCCTTCGGGGAGACCACTGCCGTGCTGTGGCTTCGGGGCCAGTCGCCTCCTGGGACCTAACCTTAACCCTAACCCTACCCCGAACCGGGACCCTCCACCGAAACCTAAGCCTGCCTCGAACCATAACCCTGCACTTGAGACGCCTTGTGGCATGGGCCCTCACTTCACCCCTCAAGGGAGATCACGAGACCGGCGTCGCTTTGGCCCTGGTGACGTCGCTGGAACGAACCCTAACCCTAGCTAAGGCTCACTTCCCATGAGGACCCAATCCCAAAGTCTGACAACACCACGTGCCTGGGTTCCAGATGCGGTGCAGGCTTACTTGGCATGGAACCTGGAAGCTCAGCATGTCGTTACCCAGGCCCGGCTGCAGCTGCCCAAGAGGATTCCTGAGGCCTCCTCGACCAGGGTCCCATCGGCTTCTGTGGCCTTGGCAGCCAGAACTGATCCTGAGCGGACCCTTCCCTTGTGCCCTCAACTCAGCCCTTCGGGGAGACCACTGCCCTGCTGTGGGTTTGGCGCCTGGAGCCTCCTTGAACCTAACCCTAACCCTAACCCTATCCTGAATCAGAACCCTCCACCGAAACCTAAGCCGGCCTCAAACCCTAACCCTGCACTTGAGCCACCCCGTGGCATGGGCCCTCACTTCAGCCCTCCAGGGAGATCAGGAGACCGGAGTCGTTTGGGCCCTGGCGACGTCCCTGAACCGAACCCTTATCCTAACTAAGGCTCTCTCCCCATGGGTAGTCAATCCCAAAGTCTGACAACACCACGCGCCTGGGGTCCAGAATCGGTGCAGGCTCACTCGGCATGGAACCTGGAAGCTCAGCATGTCGTTTCTGAGGCCCAGGTGCAGCTTCCCGAGAGGATTCCGGGGGCCTCCTTGATCAAGGGCCCATCGAGGTGTGTTTCCATGGCAGCTAAAGACTGATCCTGAGCGGCCCCCTCCCTTGTGCCCTCAACTCAGCCCTTCGGGGAGACCCCTGCCTTGCTGTGGGTTCAGTGTCTGGAGCCTCCTGGGACCTAACCCTAACCCTACCCCGAACCCGAATCTTCCACCGAAACCTAAGCCGGCCTCGAACCCTAACCCTCCACATGAGCCGCCCTGTCAAATGGGCCCTCCCTTCAGTGCTCGAAGGAGATCACAAGACCGGAGTCACTTCAGCTCTTGCGTCGTCCCTGGACCGAACCCTAACCCTAGCTAAGGCTCTCTCCCCGTGGGGACGCAAGCCCAAAGTCTGAGAGCACCACGCGTCTGGGGTCCAGAATCGGTGCAGGCTCACTCGGCATGGAACCTAGAAGCTCAGCATGTCATTACCCAGGCCCAGCTGCAGCTGCCCGAGAGGATTCCTGAGGCCTACCCCACCCGGGCCCCATAGAGTTGTGTGGTCTTGGAAGCCAAACTGATCCTGTCTGGCACCTTCCCTTGTGCCCTCAACTCAGGCCAGCGGGGAGACATCTGCATAGCTGTGCATTCAGCGCCTGGAGCTTCCTAGGACCTAACCCTAACCCTACACCTAACCAGGACACTCAATGGAAACCTAACCTGATCTCGAACCCTACCCCTACCCTTGACCTGCACCATCACATGGGCCCTCACTTCAGCCCTCGAGGGACATCACGACACTGGACTTGGTTCGGCCATTGCGACGTCCTGGACCGAACCCTAACTGTAGCTCAGGCTCTCTCCCATTGGGGACCCTAGGAACAAACCATAAATCGTCTGTGAGTAAAGTTGAAGAAACAGAAAGAAATGGAAAACATTCCATGTTCATGGATTAGAAGCACAAACATTGTTAAAATGTCAACACTACCCAAATCCATCGACACATTCAATGCAATTGCTATCAAAATGACACCAGCTTTCTTCACAGAGGCAGAACAAACTACCCCAAAATTTGTAAGGAGCTAGAAAAGATACCAAAGAGCCAAAGTCATGTTGAAAAAGAAAACAAAGTGGAAACATAACAATTTTGGATTTATGGTGTATTAGAAAGCCGCAATCATCAAGACAGTATGGTACGGGCACAGAAATGGAGAGAGACATCAATGGAAGAGAATAGGGAACCTATAAATATACCCTCAAACATATGGCTAAGTAATCTTTGATAACACAGATAAGAATATCCAGTGGAAAAAAAGAGTCTCTTCAGCAAATCGTCCTGGGAAAACTGGACAGTGAGAAGAATGAACCTGGACACTTTTCTTAAACCACACACACACACACACACACACACACCTCAAAATGATTGAAAGATCTAAATTTAAGTCAGGAACCATCAAAATCCTAGAGGAGATAACAGGCAATCTACCTCCTTGATCCTGGCCGCACCAACTTCTCACTTGTCATGTCTCCAGAAGCTAGGGCCATAAAAACCAAAATGAACTATTGGGTCCTGAAGATAAAAAGCTTCTGCACAGCAGGGGACACAATCAGCAAAACTAAAAGGCAACTGAATGAAATGGGAGAAGATATTTGCAGGTGACATTTGAGATAAAGGGTTAGTATCCAAAATCTATAAAGAACTTATCACACTCAACACCCAAAAGCCAAATAATCCAGTGAGGAAATGGGCAAAAGACACGAAGAGACACTTTAAGAAAGATGACATCCGAATTGGTCACACATGAAAAGATGCTTAATCTCACTCGTCCTCACTGAAATACAAATCGAAACCACAATGAGATATCCCCTAACACCTATCAGAATGGCTAAAATTGACATCTCAGGAAGCAACAGGTGTTGGCAAGGATGCAGGGAAAGGGAACCCTTTTGCAATGAACTAAATGAATGGGTCAAACAGGAAATCAATGAGAAAATACACTGAAACAAATGAAAATGAAAATACACTGGTAAAACCCTTTGGAATGCGGCAAAAGCAGTCTATGATGGAAGTATATAGCAATACAAGCCGACCTTAAAGAGCAAGAAAAATCTCAAACAATCCTAACTTACAACTAAAGGAATGAGAAAAAGAGCAGAAAGAAGGAAATAATAGAGATTAAGGCAGAAATAAGGAATATAGAAACCAAAAAGACACTAGACCAAATCAATGAAACCAGGGGCTTGTTCTTTGAAAGCAGTAATCAACTTGAAAACCTCCTAGGCAGGCTTTTCACAAAGAAGAGAGAAAGGACTCAAATAAATAAAATCACAAATAAGAAAGGAGAAGTAACAGTCAACACCACAAAAATACAATTAGAAGATAATATTATGAAAAGCTAAATGCAACAAATTGGACACTCTGAGAAAAATGGACAAATTCCTAGAAACACACAACCTACCAAAACTGAAACAGGAAGATATCTAAAATTTGAAAACAGAAAGAAATCATGTCAGTAATTAAAAAAATCTCCCCCCAACACAAGAGTTCAGGGCCAGATGGCTTCATTGATGAATTCTACCATACATTTAAGGAAGAGGTAATATGTATTCTCCTCGAATTATTACAAAAAATAAAAAAGAAGGAAAACTTACAAATTCATCTTATGAGGCCATCATTACCCTGATACCAAAACCAGATAAAGCCTCCACCAAAACCGAAAAGTGCAGCGGCGCCTGTGTGGCTCAGTCGGTTTACTGTCCAACCCTTAGTTTCAGATTAGGACATTATCTTGAAGTGCGTGGGTTCGAATCCCACGTTGGACCCTGCCATGACAGTGTGGGGCATGGCCAGGATTCTCTATCTTCCTGTCTCTCTGCCCCTCCCTCACTTTTATGTACTCTAAGTAAAGAAATAAACATTTTAAAAAATGTTAAAAAAAATTTTAAATAAAACTGTAAACCAATAGCCTGTTGACTATGTATGCCGAAATTCTCATTAAAATACCTTCAAATTAAAGTCAACAATACATTAATAGAATCATTTACCATAATCAAGTGGGATATATCCCTGGGCTGCAAGGGGGGTTCCACATTCACAGATCAGTCAACATAATGCACCACAGTAATAGAAGAAAGGATAAGAACAATATGATGCTTTCAACAGATGCAGGAAAACCATTTGACAAAATGTCACATCCATTCATGATAAAAACCCTCAGCAAAGTACATTGAGACTCAACCTACTTGCACATAATAAAGGTCATCTAGGAAAAACCGACAGCTAATCTCATCCTCAATGGGGAAAAATTGAAAGTTTTTCCTCCAAGGTCAGGGACAAGACAGGGATGACCCCTCTCACCACTGTTATTCACATAGTACGGGAAACCCTAGCCACAGCAATCAGGCAACAAAAAGAAATAAGAGGCATCCAAATTGGCAAGGAAGAAATAGCACTTTCGCTATTTGGAACTGACATGATGTACTCTATAAAAAACATGAAAGATGGGGCGCCTGGGTGGCGCAGTCGGTTAGGCGTCCGACTTCAGCCAGGTCACGATCTCACGGTCCGTGAGTTCGAGCCCCGCGTCGGGCTCTGGGCTGATGGCTCAGGGCCTGGAGCCTGTTTCCGATTCTGTGTCTCCCTCTCTCTCTGCCCCTCCCCTGTTCATGCTCTGTCTCTCTGTGTCCCAAAAATAAATAAACGTTGAAAAAAAAAATTTTTTTAATAAAAAATAAAAAAAAACATGAAAGACTCCCATAAAAATTGCTAGAATTAATATATGAATTCGACAAGTCACAATATACAGAAATCAATGTACATAAATGTATTGCATTTCTATACACGAATCATGAATTAACACAGAGAGAAAGTAAGGGATCAATCCCATTGACAGGTTCACAAATACCACAAGATACCAGGAATATACCTAACCAAAGAGGTGAAAGACCTGTACTCTAAAGACTATGAAACACTGATGAAAAAAATGCAAGAGGACACAAAGAAATGGAAATACATTTCATGTTCATGGACGGCAAGAACAAAATATTGTTAAAATGTCTACCCTGCTCAAAACAATCTACACATGTAATGAAATCCCTATCACACTAACAAAAACATTTGTCACAGAACGGGAACAAATAATCTCAAAATTTGTATGGAATGACAAAAGTCCCCAAACAGTCAAAACAAACTTGAAGAAGAAAAGCAAAGCTGGAGACATCACAATTCCAGACTTTAGGTTATATTACAAAGCTGTACTGATCAGAGCAGTATGGTACTGGGAAAACAACAACAACAACAACAACAACAACAACAAAACACAGAGGCATAGATGAATAGCATGGAAACCCAGAAATGAACTCACACCTATATGGTCAATTAATTCTCAACAAAGCAGGAAAGAATAGCCAATGGAAAAAAAAAAAAAGATAGTCTTGGGACACATGGTTGTCTCAGTCACCAAAGCATGTGATTGTGAATTCAGCTCAGGTCATGATCTCAGGGCAGTGCAGAGCATGTGTGGGATTCTCTCTCTCCATTTCTCTCTGCCCCTCTTTTGCGTGCTCTCTCAAAATAAATACATAAACTTAAAGTCTCCTCGACATATGGTTTTGGAAAAACTGGACAGCAACCTGCAAAACAAAACAAAACAAAACAACACAACAACGGACCACTTTCTTACAACATACACAAAAATAAATCCAACATGGATAAAGACCTATGTGTGAAACCTGAAACCATAAAAATCCCAGAGGATAACAAGGGTAGTATCTTATTTGACATTGCCTGTACAGACGTCTTTGTAGATATATCTCCTGAGGGAAGGGAAACACAAGCAAAAATAATGGGACTTGGTAAAAATAAAAAGCTTCTGTCACCAAGGAAATAATCAACAAAACTAAAACACCTACAGAATGATATTTGCAAACAACATCTGATAAAGGGTTAGTGTCTAAAATATATAAAGTTATACAGCACACAAAAAATGAGAAATCCGATTAAAACTGGGTAGAAGAGGGCGCCTGGGTGGCGCAGTCGGTTAAGCGTCCGACTTCAGCCAGGTCACGATCTCACGGTCCGTGAGTTCGAGCCCCTCGTCAGGCTCTGGGCTGATGGCTCGGAGCCTGGAGCCTGTTTCCGATTCTGTGTCTCCCTCTCTCTCTGCCCCTCCCCCGTTCATGCTCTGTCTCTCTCTGTCCCAAAAAACTAAATAAACGTTGAAAAACAAAATTAAAAAAAAAAAAACTGGGTAGAAGACACGAATAGACATTTTCCCAAGGAAGACATACACGTGGCCAAGAGACACATGAAAAGATGCTCAACAATACTGATCTTCAGGGAGATACAATTCAAAAGTACAACGAGATAACACATCACATCTGTCAGAATGACTAAAATCAATGAATGATGAAACAGCAGGTGTTGCCAAGGATGTGGGGAAAGAGGAACCCTCTTGTACTGTGGTAGGAATGCAAACTGGTGCAGCCACTCTGGAAAACATCATGGAGATTTGTCCAAAAAAAAAAAAAAAAACACAACTGGAACTAGAACTACCTTACGATCCAGCAATTTCACTACGAGGTATTCACACAAAGAATACAAAAATAATTCTTCAAAGGGATACGTGCACCCTGATGTTTACAGAAGCATTTTCTCCAACAGCCAAATTACGGAAACTGCCCAAGCGTCCATCAACCGATGAATAAACTGAGATGCAGCGTATGGAATGTAATATTATTTAGCCGTAAAAACATGAAACCTTGTCATTTGCCACGAGGTGGAGAGAGCGAGAGAATGTTATATCGGGTGAAATAAGCCTGTCAGAGAAAGACGAACACTCGATGATTCCACTAACACATGGCAATAAAACAAAACAAAGTGGGGGGGGGAGGGGACAGTGACAAACAAACAGACTTTTAAATTTTTTTTTTTTCAACGTTTATTTATTTTTGGGACAGAGAGAGACAGAGCATGAACGGGGGAGGGGCAGAGAGAGAGGGAGACACAGTAATCGGAAACAGGCTCCAGGCTCCGAGCCATCAGCCCAGAGCCCGACGCGGGGCTCGAACTCCCGGACCGCGAGATCGCGACCTGGCTGAAGTCGGACGCTTAACCGACGGCGCCACCCAGGCGCCCCTACTCGCTGGAATTTAAATTAAAAATAACATAAGGCTAATGACAGGTACGAACCAGGTTTTCTGTAGTTTTCAATCACTTCACTAGGTTGGAAAAATAACCATGAAATTTTTAAAGAAAGCATGTATGATGTGGGGGACAGTTTGTGCCCTTACCTCCGTCTCTGGTTCCAGCGGGACTCGGAACGTGGGTCCCAGCTCATTCTTCTAAAAGATCCAGAGACGAGCATTTCATGGATCCGCGTCCTAACTGGTTGCAGCTCCCGTTCTTGTGAATTTCTGTCAGGGTTTCTTCCCGGAAACAAGCCTGAATCTGGAACAAACCATCGACTGCATCTATGAGGTGATGTCGTGGGACCCCGCAATCCACGAGTCCTTTAGTAAAATACGTCTTGTTCAAACACTGTCCGGGAAGGGGTGGAATGAAACACGGGAACAGCCCAGAAAATGCAAAGGCCTGGGCAGCTCAGCGACCAGCTTGCCCAGGGAAGCCACCCAGCGCCCCCTCCTCAGCACTCAGTACAACAAGGCAGCTTCTCTCTGGCGACTCAGGAGATGCCAAGTTGCTGCTAAGCTCCCAAGGTCTCCCCTGGGGCGGGTGGCAGAACCTGCTGGAAATGCAGCTCTGCTCTCTGTACTGAGGCAGCTGCAGAGGCCCTGAGTCTTCTGGGAGCAATAGAGGCCCTTCCTGCTCTGAGGTGCCCTGGGTCAGAAAAGCAGATGGTGCGCCCTCTGTTGGCTATCACTGCCCAGCAGAAGAACCCGCCCCTCCCGGTCTGTGGTGCTCGGGCTCCCTCTGCTGGCCACTATGGGAATTCCTGCAATGTTGAAGGCCCTGGTTGCTCAGCTGAGAGACCGAAGGTGCTCTGGGCAACTAAGCCTGTTCTCCACATTGGGAAGGGTTTTAGTGACAGGGCCTGGGACACAAAATCTTTTCCTTCTCCTTTCTTGTGAGTGAAGAATGAAACCTAATTTATTAACGTAATGACGTCATTTGTAATGTTTTAAGCAATACAATTTACACATAGAAAATAGACCGCCAATTTACACATGCTGAATAAGAGGTAATTTTAGTTACCCACCAAAATACTTAGGTTAGGTAAAGAATGGACACCTTTGAGAGAGAGATACCAGCGTCCAGCTATGGAATGAATGAGTCCTAGGGATACAAGGGACCGCCAATGGAATGGAGTCAATCCTGTAACAATACTGTTGCATGCTTCCACATGATAGCTACACTTGTGGTTAAGTACAACATAATGTATAGATATATGGAATGACTACAACGTATGCCTAAAACTAACACAACAAATGTGTGAACAATATTTCAATTAAAAATAGACATCCTTTACACTATCTTTAATTTCTCCTTCTTTGCCAATAAGCTATCCTTCCTGGGGCGCTTGGGTGGCTTAGTCAGTTAAGTGTCCGACTTTGACTCAAGTCATGATTTTGCAGTCCATGAGTTTGAGCCCCACGTCAGGCTCTGTCCTGAAAGCTCAGAGCCTCGAGCCTGCCTCAGATTCGGCGTCTCCCACTCTCTCCCCCCTCCCCAGCTCGGGCTTTCTCAAAAAAAGAAACATTAAAAATGAAAAATCATTCCTCATTTAGAATCTGTGAAATTCCATTTATACCAGATTCTCTAACATCACCTTCTTGATGTTGAAAGCTTATCTGAAAAGTCCCTAATAATATCTTTGATGACACATATGTGACAAGGTCAGAATGCAACTTACAGGGAGCTACACATCTGTTGTGAATTTACAGTATGTATCCTTGGCTAATGTTTCCAATGAAATGTGCTTTAGGGATACGGATGGATAAAATAATGTCCATCAGTCATATAGGTCAATTTCCCATAGGACTATTATGCCTTCAATTACTAATTGCCATCTCTTCAGAATTAAAAGAAAGCTGGGACAAGAAAATGTCTTTGAACTTGATGTAAGAGAAGACTATGGTGTTTTAAAGGGTTCACCTACCTTCTGGAATCCTCAGATTGGTTGTGGACAGGAGGATAGCAACCCACAATTTGGATGCACACCGCTAGTCCCAGAGGGAGGATATGGACCTTATTGTCAAATTTTTTTTTTTTTTATCAATATTACTAATCCACCTCTTCCAGGTCCAGACTGCAGGACCTGGGGGCAACACAATGCCTGATGCCTGGGTTCAGAACTTGAGGAAGGCCAGCTGGTGGGGGGGAGGGGGCAAATCCAACAGGGCCTGGGGCAGTGAGGGAGATGGCCCCGGGACACCTCCCCACAGGGCAGGCTCTGGAGTTTACCTGCCAAAGAGCAGCACACTCTCCCTCAAGACATCCCTCTCCATGATAGAACGTGAGGCTGAGCCTCACAATTCCAGAAGAAATGAGGGATACCCATCTTTTCAATTCCAAAGGCCTCTGCAGA
Source organism: Felis catus (assembly GCF_018350175.1). Classification (NCBI taxonomy): domain Eukaryota; kingdom Metazoa; phylum Chordata; class Mammalia; order Carnivora; family Felidae; genus Felis; species Felis catus. The sequence goes on along the minus strand of NC_058386.1, from coordinate 111,305,644 downwards.
GCTTGGACCCAGGAATGTTGGAGTCTTGGGGTCATGGAACTCTGATGCCCATGATAGAAGCCCTTTCTGCCCCAGGACTCAGAGCCACTTCCTACATCCCCTCTCCCCTGGCCCATCTAACCCTGTCCACATACCTGGACCAGGTATCTACTTTCCTCCTTGTACTTCCTCTTTGTCTCTGTTTCTCTCTAACCACATCTCTCTCTGTTTCTTCCTTTCACTCTCTAGGGAGTGGTGTAACATACGGTGCTAAGCTTTGTTCTTATACATGTGAATATCCAATTTTCTCAGCACCAGTTATTCAAAAGACTACTCTTCTCCACTGTGTATTATTGACTCCCTTGTCAAATACTAGGTGACTGTGCATGCATGGGTTTAGTTTGGGCTCTCAATTTCTGTTCCATTGTCTTGTGTGTGTGCTTATGCCAGTGACATAACTGATTTCTTTGTGTTAGAATGAAGCTTGAAATCAAGATGTGTGATGCCTCCTGTTTTGTTCTTTCTTGCGTTGGCTACTTGGGGTCTTTTTGTGGTTCCAAATACATTTTAGGATATGATTTTCTAATTGCATAAAAATTGCATCGGAGTCTTGATAGAGATTGCACTGAATCTCTAGAGGGCCTTGGGTAGTATGGACATTGTATCTATATTAATTCGTCCGAAAGTTGGACATGGGATGGCTTTTCACTGACTTGTGTGTTCCCCTGTTTCTTTCACCCAAATTGAATTTCTTCCATTCCTGCACACAGGTTTTATAGTTTTCTGTAGAGAGATCTTCCACTTCCTCGGCTAAATTTATTCCTATAAATTGTATTGTTTTTGATGCTATTGTAAATGGGATTGTTTTCTTTACTTCTTCTTAGATAATTGGGTTAGTGTATAGGAAGGCTACAGAATTTGATATGGTGACTTCCTATTTTGGAACTTTACTGCCTTTCTTGATTGATATTAACAGGTTCTTTTACATAGTGCTCGTTCAGCAGCACATATACTAAAATTGGAACGATACATTAAATTTTTTATTTCAGTCCATTACCTTATTAAAAAGAAAAACATGTTATTTGGGAATAGCTGACACACTATGTTACGTTGGTTTCAGATGAACACCATGGTGATTGGACAAGCGTATATATTCTGCTACGCTAACACCGGTGTAGCTATCATCTGTCAGCATGCATCACTATTTCAGTACCGGTCTCTATGTTCCCTATGCTATATCTTCTATCTGTGATTTATTCATTGCATAACCAGAAGCCTGCATCACCCAATCCCCTTCACATATCTAGGGCATCCTTGTCTTGTGCCTGGTTTTAGTGGAAAATCTTTCACAATTTCACTATTGAGTATGATATTAGCTGTGGGCTTCACATACATGGCCTTTCTTATGTTGAGATATGTTCCTTCTACACTGAATTTTAAAGAGTTTTTTAGCACAAGTGGATACCAAATTTTCTCAGAACTTTTTTTCTGTGTCTATTGACATCATCACGAGTTTTCTTTTTATTTTTTAAAATGTATTTATTTAGTTTAGTTTAAATGTATTTATGTATTTCTTTAGTATTTATTTTTTCAAGTTTTTATTTAAATTCCAGTTGGTTAACATACAGTGTAATGTTAGTTTCAGGTATAGAATGTAGTCATCCATCACTTACATACAACACCCAGTGATCCTCACTACTAGTGTCCTCCTTAGCCCATCACCCATTTAACCCATCCCCCTGCCCACCTCCCTTCTAGTAACCCTCCGTTTGCTATTTATAGTTAAGAATCTTTTCTGGTTGATTTTTCTTTCATTCAGTTATGTGAGGGGTCACAGTGATTGATTTGCATTTCTGAAACATCCTTCCTTTGCAGGGAAAAAACCCTTCATCACGGTCAATGATCCTTTTAATGTGCTGCTGAATTCGGTTTGCCTGCATATTATTGGGAATTATTCATCTACATTCATCACGGGGATACTGGCCTATAGATTTCTGTTCAGGTAGTATCCTTTTCTGGCTTCCTACCAGGGTAATTCCAGTGTCATGAAATGAGTTTGGTGGTGTTCATTCCTTTTGAATCAGGGAGACGACTGCTGTTAGTTCTTCTACAAACGTTTGGTCAAATTCACCAGTGAATCCACCTGGTCCTGGGCTTTTCTTCCCTGGGAGAACTTCGATTACTGATTCAATTTACTTACATTGGTTATCTTCTTGTATTGATACAGTCTTCCTTTAATGGGTCTGTGCAAACCTTCTATTTCTTCCTGGTGCAGTCTTGGTAGGTTGTGTGTTTCTAAGAACCTATCCATTTCTTCTAGGTAGGCGGTTTGCTGGCATCTAATTTGGCCATAGTCGCCTCTTTGTCTCTTTTATGTTTCTTTGGTATAAGGTGTAATGTCTTCTCTGTTATTTATAATTCTTTTGAACTGGGTACTCTCTCTGTCTTAGCGTAGTCTATGTATAGTCTTGACAATTTTGTTTCACTCTTCTGAAAACCCCTGCTGGTCTACTTCATATTTTCTATTGACTTCATGGTGTCAGTTTCATTGGTCTGCACTCTCATATGGATTACTTTCTCCCTTTTGAGAACATTGGACATAGATTGTTGGTTTTTTTTCTAGTTCTTTGAAGTTAAAGGTAGGTTGTTCATTTGAGTCCCAAATCTATCCTCCACGCATGCAAATCCAGTGCCTCATCAGAGAACCTTCAATAGGTCTTTTCTGTCCTATTTCTCATTCTCAGAACTCTGAGAAATGGAACCATAAAATTTATTTGAAGACACAATAGATGAAAACTTCCCTAATGCGGGGAAGGAGACAGATCCAGAAGCAGGAGGCACAAAGAACCCCCAATATATTCAACAGAAGCAGATCCACACCAAGTCATATAGTAATTAAAACTCAAAATGTCGTGATAAAGAAAAATTTTCACAGCAGGAAAACAAAAGATGACATTTACCTACAAGGGAAACCCCATAAAGTTATCACTGGATGTTTTTCAGAAGAAACTTTGAAACTGTAAGTAACCAGCATGGTATGGTAAAGGTGCCGAATGGAAAACATCTGCAGCCAAAGAGAGTCTATCCAGCAAACTATCATTCAAAAGGGAGGAGAGATCAAGAGGTTCCCAAATAAATACTCAGCGAGCTCACAACCAACAAACCACGCCCGCAATAAATGTTAGTGGAAAAGAAACACCTAAAGTGACAATATTAAAGTGCGAAACGCAAAAGCAATAAAAATGAGTATATCTGTAAAACATCAGTCAAGGTATTCACGATATGAAAGGTTTTGAAATAGGAACACTACATAGCTACAACACGGGGAGGAGAGGAGTAAAGAACTGGTTCAAACTCAAGCAACTATCAACTTAATATAGACTTCTATATGCAGAAGTGGTTAGGTACAAACCTCATAATAACCACAAAACAAACACCACTAATACATATGCGGAGTATAAAGGCAAGCAATTTCAACTGTGAAATTGTGATGAAACCCAGCAAACCAAAAAAAGAGAAAGAGAAGAAAGGATCAGAAAAATTCAGAAACAACCAACATCAAGTAATAATAGGACAAGTACATGTCTATCAATTACTTTGAATGGTAACAGAATAAATGCTCAAATCAAAGGCACTGGGTGACAGATAGGGGCAACTGGATGGCTCAATCGCTTGAAATTTCGATTCTTGATTTCGGCTTAGGCTATGATCCCAGGATCATGGGATTGAGCCCCAACTGAGCTCTCCACTGAGCATGGAACTTGGTGAGGATTCATTCTCATTCTCATTCTCTCTCTCCCTCTTTCTCTCTTTGTCTCTCTCTTCCCCCATTCCCCCCACCCTGCCCTCCCATGCCTGTGCTTTCTCTCTTCATAATAAAAGGCACTGGGTGATAGAATGAATACAATATAGGACCCATCTATTTCCTACCTACAAAAGACTACTTATAGAACTAAAGTATCAAAAGAAAACTGCAGTAGCCATACATATATCAGACAAAATAGATTTAAAAATAAAATTGTAACAAGAGACAAAGAAGGACACTATACTAATAAAAGGTACCATCCAACAAAAAGATAGAACAATTGTAAACATAGATGCGCTCAACCTGAGAGCATCCAAACACACAAAACAGTCCAAAACTAAAGTCAAGAATTGATAGTCATACAATCATAGTAGGGCACTTTAACACCCCAATGACATCAATGGAGAGATCATTCCATCAGAAAATCAACAAGGAAGTAGGGACTTTGAATGATAGAGTAGACCAGATGGAGTTAACCGATATATTTTAGACATTCCATCCTAAAACAGCACAATACACATTCTTTTCACGTGCACATGGAACATTCCCCACACTCGATAAAATATTAAGTCATAAAACAAGCCAAAACAAAATCAAACTGATCGACGTCACACCATGTGTCTTTTCAGACCACAATGCTATGAAAGTAGAAGACTACAACAAGAAAAAGAAATCTGGAAAAGGCACAAAGAGATGGAAGTCAAATAACATGCTACTAAACAATCAATGGCTCAACCAAGAAATCAAAAACAAAATCCAAAATGACATGGAATCAAATGAAAATTGAAAACACAGCAATCCAAACTTCTGTAAAGCAGGAAAACTGGTTCTAACAGGGAAGTTTATAGCAATACGGGTATGCCTCAAGAAAAACAAAAAAAGGGGTGCCTGGGTGGCGCAGTCGGTTCAGCGTCCGACTTCAGCCAGGTCACGATCTCGCGGTCAGTGAGTTCGAGCCCCGCGTCGGGCTCTGGGCTGATGGCTCGGAGCCTGGAGCCTGTTTCCGATTCTGTGTCTCCCTCTCTCTCTGCCCCTCCCCCGTTCATGCTCTGTCTCTCCCTGTCCCAAAAATAAATAAACATTGAAAAAAATTAAAAAAAAAAACAAAAACAAAAAAACCCTGAAGTAAACTCCATACTCTTATAACTATAAAAGCCAGACAAAGGACAACAAACAAAACCCCCAAACAGCAGAACGAAGAAAATAATTAAAACCAGAGGAGAAATAAATGATATAAAGATTAAAACTATGCACCCCATGGACGAAACATGGACGAGGCAGTACGTGAAAACCTACCACAACAAGAGAGGGCAGCGTGACGGTGTGAAACACTCCACAACCAAGCTGGAATGGGGCGAGGTGAGAACAACCCCCAGTGCAGGGAGACAGGGGAGATAAAATGAACACAATCCCTCCCAGATGGAGGGCCGTGTCCACCCATGATCATCCTCCCATTACAAGTGGGAGAGCAAACATGACCTACTTCTTGCCCTAGCCCTAACCCTAAAACTAACCCAAATCCCAACACCTAAACTAAACAACTAACCCTAACCATAGCCCTAAACTAAATCCTGCCCCTGTCCATATGTCTAACACAACTTTAACCATACTGAACCATAAAAATAAACCTAACGAGAACTAACCTTAACCCTCTTACCCTAATCCTAAAACTCTAATCCTAAAACCCTAACCCTAATTCTCTAACTCTACCTGCTAACCCTAAATTTATAAACCCTAAAACTACCACTAACCCTAACCATAAAACTCTAACACTAACCCTAACGCTAACCCCTAATCCAATCCTCTAACCCATAACCAAAGTCCTAGACCTAGACCTCACCTTATTCCTAAACCTAACGCAAACCCTAACACTAACCCTAACACCTAACCCTAACTATACCATCTAACCATAACCCTAACTCTCAAACCCAAACCGTAACCCTAAACCTAAGCCTAACCCAAGCCCAAACCTAACGCCTAAACCTAACTCTAACTCCAAACCCTGACGCCTAACCATAACCCTAAACCCAATCCTAATGCATAAACCTAACTCTAGCCCCTAACACTAACCCCTAACACCAACCCTAACCGTAACCCTAACCCCTAACACCAAACCCAATCCCAAACGCTAACCCAACGCACACAACACACAGGAATGGTGTCACCTCAGCACTGGTGAAGTCCCTGGACAGAACATTAACCCTAGTTAAGGATCTCTCTGGATGGGGACCCAATTCCTATTTCTGAGAACACCACAAACAATGGGCCCAAAGCAGTGCAGGATTACTTGGCATGGAACATGGAACATCATCATGACATTTCCAATGTCCGCATGAAGCTGCACAAGGGGGTTGATGAGGCCCAACTGAAGATGGCACACACATGAGGCTGGCCTTGGCTCACAAAGACTAAGCCTGAACAGCCCACTCCAATGAGGCCTACACTCAATCCTCTGGGAAGACCACTACCCCACAAGAGTTTCAGCACTTGGAGCTTCATGGGACCTAACCCTAACCTTAACTGTGACACTCACATACCGCTCAAACTAAACCTCATCCCAACTCAAACCTAACCCTACACGTGACCCACACCTGCACATGGACCCTCATTCAGCTCTCCAGGGTGATCACGGCAATGGTGTCGCTTTGGCCCTGGCAACGTCCCTGGACCGAAACTTAACCTTGGCTAAAGCTTTCTCCTAATGGGGACCCAATTCCTAAGTCTGAGGACATGACGGACATGGGCCCCAGAAGCGGAGGAGAATTACTCGGCATGGAACCTGGAATATCACAATGTCATTTCCAAAGACCAGAAGGAGCTCCACAGGGGACTTCTTGAGGTCTAACCGAGGAGTGGCCCTGGCACCCAAAACTCAGCCTTGACTGAGACCCACCTTAGACCCCTCTACTCAGCCCTGCGGGGAGACAACTGCCCTACTGGGGGTACAGCTCCATGAGCCTCCTCTGATCAAGCCCTAATCTTAACGGTGACCCACAGTATACACGTGAACCTAAACCTCACCTCATCTTTAACACACACCCTAAACCTGACTCGCACCATGCATGTGCCCACACATCATTGATACAGGGAGATCACAGGACTGGTGTCACTTCAGCCCTGGAGATTTCCCCGGCCCAAACCGTAGACGTAGCTAAGGCTTTCTCCACATGGGGACTGAACACCACAGTCAGACAAGAGCACACACACTGCGTTGAGAAGCAGTGCAAGATAATTCGGTGTGAAAGGTGAAACATCAAATGTATCACAACACATGTAACAACGTGGAGGAACCTCCAGAACATAATGCTACGTTAAGAAACCAGACATAAAAGGTCACCACTTGTATGATTCCATTTTTATAAAATATCCAGAAGAGGCATATACACAGAGACATACAGCATATTTTTGGTTGTCAAGGGCTGGGGTAGGGAGGGAACGGGGACTGATAGTTTAACGGGTATGGTGTTTCCATTTTGGGGTGATAAAAATGTTCTGGAACTTGATACTGGTGACAGTTGTACAACATTGTGAATGTACTTCATGCCACTGAATTGTATATTTTAAAATGGTTATGATGGTAAATGAGACATGCACTGTTGATATTATATGTATTTTGTCCACATGTATTTGTAATTTTTTACATATTATTTGTATTTTGCCAGAATTAACTAATCAATGGATCATAAATGTAGGGATTTGTTTACAGTCTCTCAATCTGTTCTGCTTATTTATGCACTTATTGTTTCATCAATACCACACTGTCTTTATTACTGTGGTTTAAAATAAGTTTTGAGGAGGGAGACTGGATGGCTCAGTCAGTTAAGCATCCAACTTCAGCTCAGGTCATGATCTCACAGTTCCTGGGTTCGAGCCCCATGCTGGGTTCTGTGCTGACTAGTCAGAGCCTGGAGCCTGCTTTGAGTTCTGTGTCTGCCTCGCTCTCTGCCCTTCCCCTGATCACACTTTGTCTCTCTCTCTCTCTCTCTCTCTCTCTCTCTCTCTCCCTCAAAAATGAATTAACATTAAAAAAATAAAATAAAATCAGTTTTGAGGAGTGATCATGATCAGAGCCAAAATCAAGAGTTGGCCACTTAACCGACTGAGTCACCCAGGCGCCCCAGGTTCTTTTCTTAATTTCATGTTTTGAGTTTTTGTTGCTAGTATATAGAAATACAATTGCTCTCTTAATATTGATCTTGGGTCCTGTGGCCTTGCCAAATGTTTATGGATCTGGTAGCTTTTTTCTCTGCATGCATTTCTTGGATTTTCTCCATATAGGATCATCCGTGAATAAAGATGGCTTTATTTTGTCCTTTCCAATCAGAATGGTTTTATTCCGGTGGGATGGGGAGATTATTCCACTGGCCAGAACCTCCAGTTTTATGTGGAGTTGAGATGGCAAAAGTGGACATCCTGCACTTTCCCATATGAGGGAAAACCTTCATTGTTTTTTAAGTTTATTTATTTATTTTGAGAGAGAGAGAGAGACCAGGGGAGGGGCACAGAGAGAGACTGGGAGAGAGAGAATCCCATGCAGTCTCCATGCTGTCAGCGCGGAGCCTGGCTTGGGGCTTGATCTCACCGACCTGGAGTGAGACCATGCCCTGATTCTAAACCAAGAGTTGGATGCTTAACTGACCGAGCCACGCAGGCACCCCAAAACCTTCATTCACAGATACCGTCCAGAGAGGCCCGGCAACACCTCAGTCTCGGAAGGCTGCGAGCCGGGAACAGCTCCCAGGAGGGGACGGTGGGTACAACGTGCACTCCAAGGACAGGGAAGGAGGTGAGGAGCTTCTGATTGCTTGGCTCAAGCTCACGGGTCAACCAGGGACCACATCCTCACCATGACCTCCTCCAAAGACGGCCACAGGGATGATGGGGAGATTAGGGGGACAAAGCACCCAGCATGGCACCTGTTGCCGGGCAGACTCTCACCACCTGTCACCGGCCAGTTGCCTTCACTTGGTTTCCTCTCCTCATAGTGACAAGGCTGCTACAGTTGAGAGCTGAGGACAAATGTTGAATAGCCAAGAACCCGCTGAATGCTCAGAGCCACCTTGAAGGCTCCCTACTGATGACCCATGAGTACATGTGGCCGGACTGGGGCCAGGCAGTGGTCGTCAGAAGAGCTGGACTCAGGGCGCCACCCTTAACCAGAGACGATGCCGCCTGCCTTGCTAGGTGGCAGGGAAGGGTGGTCCTCCCTCACCAGTGTGCCTGGGCCCCTGAGCCCTGGTCTGACCCTCCCATCTTGGTTGTGACAGGCTACCTGATCCCTCGTCTGAGTTCAGGACCATCAGGCACTGAACAGGACCATCCGGACAAAGCAGAGGGAAGCTCAGGGTGCTGGCAGGGACTGGGGTCCATCCCTCCTGTGGTGGCAGGTGTTGGAAGGGTCGCTCTTGTCACGGTGCTCCGGCGGGTGGAGCGCACCCAGGCTGTGCTCCTCAGCGTGACCGTGACTTTGCATCCTCAGGACACCTCCGCCCTGGGGACGGTGGGCCTCCCTTCTTCACCTCGGCCACTGCGGTCCTCCCCGGGCCCCCTTCACCAGCCCTCTCTCTGCCTGACTGCCCATCCTTAGCCCTGCAGCCTCGGACCCCGTCACAGGCTTCCCTGGGGAAGCACTGAAGGGACAGCTCGGGTCTAAGACGGGGAGAAGGGGTGCCGGCTTTCAGTCCCCGTGATTCATCGTTTCCAAAGCTGGGAGGCCACCTGGACGGCAGGGAGCCAAGGGGCACTTTGCTCTGCTGTTGCAGAGGGGCCTCCAGGATACCCAAATTTGGTGCAGAGAACCCATTTCCCCCCACCTCCCCCATCTCCCCATCAAGACTGACCGCAGGAAGTGCTTTCTGACACCAGGCTGTAAAATGAAGAAAAGACTCGGGTACTGGGTACTCGGTTATGCAAACAAAGGCTGTGAATGGGACAAACTGCCCCCAGTCAGGCCTGCGCTCCTGCCTTCTCCTCCAGGGGCACTGGCCCAGGCAAGTCGGGCCTCTGAGCATCTTCTGAGCAGGCCTGCATCCCTGCCACGGCCCCACCCCCCTTGCAGCCCTCCCAAGTGGGTCCCCCTCCCCCTGCTCCGGGCCCTCCAAGGGGGGCTTCCGGGCTATTGCCCCACACCACGAGAGGAGGCCTCTGGTCTTATTTTATTTTATTGAACTCAAGGAGTCTTGTTTGGTTTTGTTTTGAACTTAGAGTGACAAGATCTGACAATACCAGAAGCAAGAACATTTCTCAGCAGACGGTGCTGACCAGTACAATCACACGCAGGAAAGTGACGCTCATCTTATTCAGCTCGTGTCTCTGATTTTGTAGAAGCTTCGCTGCCTGGAAAACAGACTGCAAATAAATAAAGTGCACTGAGAGCCCATCAGGCAGCCAGGGCCCACGGAGGGAGAGGGGAGAGGCGGGGGAGGAAGCAGCTAACTACTCAAGGCCAAAATGGTCAGAAAAGCAGAGGCAGGAACACATGCTGAAGATGTGCGGGCCCCTCCCCAGGCCCCGGGCCTCGCGCTGAGACTTCCTGCGCCCTCGGGACCGGGACCGGGGACCCACGGGGCGGGGCGGGGCGTCCCTGCAGAGGAGGGGTCTCGGGCCAGGGGCCCTGAGGCTCCCCCCACACTTCTCCCTGTTGGGAAGAGGTGTCATAGGCCCCGGGCAGCTCCAGCTGAGCCACAAGGCTGCATCTGGGGAGCAGGTCACCCCGAGGGTGAGACCTGGGCTTGAACGGGGCACATCTGTGGATCAGCCCCGAGGAGGCCCCTCGTCCTCTCCTCTCGGGCAGCCCGTGTGGCTCTCGCAGGCTGTCCCCACAGATCTGTGGATGGAGTCAGCAGGCTGGCAGGCTCCCACAAGTGGTTCCTGGTGGAAGGGGATTGGGTGCAGGAGGGGCCACAGGACCGGGGATCCCAGGACACTCGGTACAAGGAAGGAAGCCAGTAGCCCCTGTCTGCGGGGAAACTGCAGGGGATACATGGTGGCCTCGTCTGGCCTCAGTCCCCAGGGCCAGGCAGGCAGAGCCCTTCACCCAGGACCGGGCTCGCAGCTGGACGGCAGAGGAGGGCAGGTGCTGTGACCCTGGGCCACGCTGTCCCTGGGGCTGACCGGACCACTTCGGTTTTCAGTCCCAGGAACTCGGAGCACTGGGGGCCGAGAGCAGCCAGCGGCAGAGCGGCTGTGGGACCGGGGTCTTTCCTGGCTCCCCCGGGGCCGAGCCTGGCCATCCTGGTACAGGGGGAGCAGCACACCCGGGGCCTCCAGGACCATCCAAGCCCATCTAGAGGAGGTTCTCTCGCGTGATCCTGGGCTCGGGGGGCCAAGCCTGGGGACAGAGAGATGGGGTTATGCGTGGGTCCCGGCCCCGGCCCCCACACCAGCTTTATCCCTTCACCCTCCTGGTTCCACCACGTTCCCAGGAGCCACGCTACCCCCCACCCCCACTCTGCCACCCAGACTGAGAGGCTTCTGCCGCTCGACTGCTGAGGAGTCCTTGGTCACGCCTGGGGTGGGGCGGCAGGGGAGGCCAGGCTGTGTAGATGAAGGCCTCGGCTCCACAAGGGGTTCTGGGACCGTCTCCCGTGTCCATCTCAGCCCTCCATCTCAGCCCCGACTGTCTTCCCTGTGACCTGCCACCGCCCCCCCCCCAAGGAAAGCCAGTTCCCCACACTCCCTACCCTGGGCCTCTCTCTCCCCCTAGGTGCCCCGAGGGCCTTGAGGTCCCCTCCCCCACCCCAACCTGTCCTGCCAGGTTTTCTGGAAGACAGGGGACAGATTCAGCCCCACCACTTCTTATGTGTGTGACAAGGGCAAATCTCTTCCTGTCTCAGAGCCCGCTTTTCCAATCATGGGGTGGGGAGAACAGAACGCCCTCAAAGTGTTGCTAGGAGGTCTAGTGTGGAGGTGACAGGGTCTCATCCTTCCCCACGCCAGAACTGGACCGCTGGGTACCCCACCCCTCCGTGCCTCTGCCTGGAAGGCCCTTCCTGTCCTCCTGGGCCAGGCCCTTTGCCCAGCAGCTCCCCGGGGCAGCTCTAGGGCCAGGGGCGCCCCTGGGCAGGGATTTGAGTCTCTTGACAAGGCCAGAGAAGGGGCGGGTCACCACCTACAAACACTGGTTCCTGAAAGACAGAAAGAGACGGAGGCTTGACAGTGCCTCCTCACCCAGAACACCCCCTCCCCTTTCCCCAAGTGCTGCCTCCTCTACAAGCCCCTCGTCCACCTGCTCTCCCCACCCCAGCCTGAGAGCTGCCCTCTCCTCAAGGAGATCCCCACTGCCCTAGCTCCTCTGGGTGCACAGGGGCTGCTGGAGGCGGCATTCCGTGGCACCTGGCCGGCAGAGGTAGGGGCCGGAGGGAGCGTGGAGCGTGGCTGCGATGGCGGAAGAGCAAGACTGTGGGGGCAGGGACAGGGCGGAGCAGCCTTCCCACTCGTCCAGGTCTCCAAACGTCCAAACGTCCGGCCCCAGGATGCCCTCAGAGGGGGAGGGGAGCGGGAACAGGCCGAGAGCGGCCCCCCAGCCCCCAACACAGGACAGGAGGCCGTTCTGCCGAGGGCTGGGCGGGAGCTGTGGCGACCCCAGGGGCCTGAGAAGGGGACCGACCAGGGGTTTGGCCGAGAACGCAACCACCCTTCCTGTCTGGCCCCACAAGGGGGTGAAAGATGGCAGCATCTTTTCCTTCTAGAGCCTTCCCCGGCGCCTCTCCCAGCCCATTCCCTGGGGTTCCGGTGGCAGCATAGGGGCCTCAGGGGACAGCGGGGCGGGGATGGGCCGACCCTCCGAGATGCCCAGGCCGCCGCCGCCCCTCACCCGTCTGGGAATGAGACCCAGGGAGTCCTGGGCACCTGCGGCCCCCCCTCTCCGCCCCGCCCCGCCCCTGCCTGGGCAGCTCAGGGGCTGGCTCCCTCGGGTCCAGGGCACAGTTCCTGCCGGCCACCACGATGTCATGGCAAGCGCTCCCGCCGGCCCGACGCCCCAGCCTCTGGCCTCCTACCTTGTTGGTCAGGGCCAGTCAAGTCCCTGCTGCAGAATTTTTCCTTTCTGCTTCCCCCACCCCGGCCAACGTGAGGCGACAGGTCGGCCGCAGTCAAACGGTGTTTTCTTTCTCGAGCCCGACGGAAAGGACCCGTCTGGTGAGTTTCTGTGCAATGGGTCACCGGCCGCGACGCGTGTGGGCGGGTCGCGGCCGGGGCCCGGCTGGGTGGCTCGGTGGCCCGCGTCCTCCCGCGGAGGTCTAGGGTCCGGGGGCCCCGGCCGCCCCGCCTCCTGCCCCCGCCGCGTGCCGGCGGCCGTCCTCCATGCCGGCGCCCCTGTCCGTCTGGGCCGCGCGCGCCGGTCCCTCTGGCCGGGGCTGCGGCGGCGTGCGCTCACTCGATCCGCACCTGCAGGCGGACGTTGAGCATCACCGAGGCCACCACGTAGAAGTAGGGGAAGTTCATGCGCAGCCGCCAGGCCAGGTCGAAGAAGGTGATCAGGGTGCGCGTGAGCCCCTTGCAGAAGGCGCCGTACGAGCCGCGGGCCGCTGCCGAGCGCGACAGCCGCAGCGCCAGGCCTGACAGGGCCGCCGCCGCCGCCGCCGCCGACAGAGCCGCGGACGCAGCCATGGGCCTGGGCCCGCGCAGGCCCCGCCGACCGACACGAGTGCGAGCGGCCGGGCAGGTGGACGCGAGGCCTGCAGCGCCCCGCCCCGCGCCGCCCTCTGTCACCTCTTCCCTTGCTGGCCCCGGGATGCCCCACCGCCGCCACCTCCGCCACCGCCCCTTCTGAGCCGCTGGCAGAGAGCTCCGCCCACAGAAAGCTCCGCCCCTCACCGGCTGCCGCAGCGGCGGCCGCCAGTATAACCCCGCCCCCCTCTTGGCCACACCCCTCCCGGGCGCTACAGAGCGGCCGCCGCTGTCATAGGCCCGCCTACGGGACCGCCCCGCCTGCAAGCCCCTCCTCCTCCTGGGCTCCCAAGGGCAGAGCCCGAGGGCGTGAGTGGTTTGGAAGGTGGTGCTGCCCAGGGATTGCTTTTGCCGAGTATCCTTGAGGGGAGGGGAGGGGAGGAGAGGGGAGGGCCGGAAGGTCTGGACCGCTATACTGATTCTGTATTGAAGGCCCACTGGGAAGGCTCCCCCGGTTTACCTTATCCCCTGCCCCACCATCTCCTCCGAAAACCCCGCAGGGCGACCTGTTGGATCTTTCTTTAATTCACATTTCTCTGCTAACTCAGCAGAGTTTCCCCCAAGCCACAGGCGCATTTTCCCTCTCTGGTATGTTTGCTGCTCATGTGTATTTCTTTATTATTTCATTGCCTTGTTACCCCTGTTGTCTTTTTTTTTTTTAATATATGAAATTTATTGTCAAATTGGTTTCCATACAACACCCAGTGCTCATCCCAAAAGTTGCCCTCCTCAATACCCATCACCCACCCTCCCCTCCCTCCCACCCCCCATCAACCCTCAGTTTGTTCTCAGTTTTTAACAGTCTCTTATGCTTTGGCTCTCTCCCACTCTAACCTCTTTTTTTTTTTCCTTCCCCTCCCCCATGGGTTCCTGTTAAGTTTCTCAGGATCCACATAAGAGTGAAACCATATGGTATCTGTCTTTCTCTGTATGGCTTATTTCACTTAGCATCACACTCTCCGGTTCCATCCACGTTGCTACAAAAGGCCATATTTCATTTTTTCTTATTGCCACGTAGTATTCCATTGTGTATATAAACCACAATTTCTTTATCCATTCATCAGTTGATGGACATTTAGGCTCTTTCCATAATTTGGCTATTGTTGAGAGTGCTGCTATAAACACTGGGGTACAAGTGCCCCTATGCATCAGTACTCCTGTATCCCTTGGGTGTATTCCTAGCAGTGCTATTGCTGGGTCATAGGGTAGGTCTATTTTTAATTTTCTGAGGAACCTCCACACTGCTTTCCAGAGCGGCTGCACCAATTTGCATTCCCACCAACAGTGCAAGAGGGTTCCCGTTTCTCCACATCCTCTCCAGCATCTAGAGTCTCCTGATTTGTTCATTTTGGCCACTCTGACTGGCGTGAGGTGATACCTGAGTGTGGTTTTGATTTGTATTTCCCTGATAAGGAGCGACGCTGAACATCTTTTCATGTGCCTGTTGGCCATCCGGATGTCTTCTTTAGAGAAGTGTCTATTCATGTTTTCTGCCCATTTCTTCACTGGGTTATTTGTTTTTCAGGTGTGGAGTTTGGTGAGCTCTTTATAGATTTTGGATACTAGCCCTTTGTCCGATATGTCATTTGCAAATATCTTTTCCCATTCCGTTGGTTGCCTTTTAGTTTTGTTGGTTGTTTCCTTTGCTGTGCAGAAGCTTTTTATCTTCATAAGTTCCCAGCAATTCACTTTTGCTTTTAATTCCCTTGCCTTTGGGGATGTGTCGAGTAAGAGATTGCTACGGCTGAGGTCAGAGAGGTCTTTTCCTGCTTTCTCCTCTAAGGTTTTGATGGTTTCCTGTCTCACATTCAGGTCCTTTATCCATTTTGAGTTTATTTTTGTGAATGGTGTGAGAAAGTGGTCTAGTTTCAACCTTCTGCATGTTGCTGTCCAGTTCTCCCAGCACCATTTGTTAAAGAGACTGTCTTTTTTCCATTGGATGTTCTTTCCTGCTTTGTCCAAGATGAGTTGGCCATACGTTTGTGGGTCTAGTTCTGGGGTTTCTATTCTAGTCCATCGGTCTATGTGTCTGTTTTTGTGCCAATACCATGCTGTCTTGATGATGACAGCTTTGTAGTAGAGGCTAAAGTCTGGGATTGTGATGCCTCCTGCTTTGGTCTTCTTCTTCAAAATTCCTTTGGCTATTCGGGGCCTTTTGTGGTTCCATATGAATTTTAGGATTGCTTGTTCTAGTTTCGAGAAGAATGCTGGTGCAATTTTGATTGGGATTGCATTGAATGTGTAGATAGCTTTGGGTAGTATTGACATTTTGACAATATTTATTCTTCCAATCCATGAGCAGGGAATGTCTTTCCATTTCTTTAAATCTTCTTCAATTACCTTCATAAGTTTTCTATGGTTTTCAGCATACAGATCTTTTACATCTTTGGTTAGATTTATTCCTAGGTATTTTATGCTTCTTGGTGCAATTGTGAATGGGATCAGTTTCTTTATTTGTCTTTCTGTTCCTTCATTGTTAGTGTATAAGAATGCAACTGATTTCTGTACATTGATTTTGTATCCTGCAACTTTGCTGAATTCATGTATCAGTTCTAGCAGACTTTTGGTGGAGTCTATCGGATTTTCCATGTATAATATCATGTCATCTGCAAAAAGCAAAAGCTTGACTTCATCTTTGTCAATTTTGATGCCTTTGATTTCCTTTTGTTGTCTGATTGCTAATGCTAGAACTTCCAGCACTATGTTAAACAACAGCGGTGAGAGTGGGCATCCCTACCCCTGTTGTCTTTATCTTTCACATCGTAGTGATTTTTTTAATTTTTTTATATTTATTTATTTATTTTTTTGAGAGACATAGAGCACAAGTTGGGGAGGGGCAGAGAGAGGAGACACAGAATCCAAAGCAGGGTCCAGGCTCCGAGCTGTCAGCACAGAGCCTGACGCGGGGCTCGAACCCACAAACCTCGAGATCATCACCTGAGCCCACTTAACCGGCTGAGCCACCCAGGCACCCCGACCTTTCACATCATAGTGATTTCTAAGTACTCTTAAGTTTATCTTTGCCCTGGATACTGCACAAGGTCTTCTCCGTTTTTATTTGCCCTTGTTTATGGCTTTCCCCGCCCCCCTTGCCGGTGGGCTTAAAAGTCCTTTCCTGGTTTCGTCTCATCTTTGTTCTAAAGCACATCCAACCCAAACTTTACCACGTTTTCAAGACTACTGAAGTGTTCAAGCTTCATTATAGCATGACTTTTGAAAAGCTGTCTGCAAGAAGTAGATTCCCCATGACCTCGGCCCAGTTTTCACAAGAAGGGCTGGCCTGGGTATTTAGGCTCTCTCAAAATGCCTATTCATCATCACGTTGAACATGTGTGGCATCTCTCTAATGAAGGAACTCAGCAGAGTTATATACGCTTTTTGAGCAATTGTCATACCTACATGGTCATGGGAGAAAAAAGAGAATTTCAGAAACACTAGGTTATTGTGTGGCATCATGGCTTTATCCACAACATAACCATGCACAGGTGTGAATGCATTAAAAAATGCTAGAGCAGATAGATCAAATAATCAACATTGTTTACCTCTGGTTAAGGCAGTAGGAAGACATGCTTTTTTTTTTTTACTCTCTGTATACGTATGTATATCCATTTGTATAAGTATTATTTGTGTAATACAATGAAAAACTTCATCATTTGAAAAAGAAGGGCCACAGAAATTCAGGCTTAAGCCACATAGAAACCCTTTTGTTCCAGACTGAATCCAGCCTCATTCACTTCTATAGCTTATTTCCTCTAATCTAATTTCTGAAACCCCTCCTTGGCTTCATTTCATTTATTTTTTTAATTTTATTTGTTTATTGTAGAGAGAGAGAGCTCTGATGGTGGGGGCAGAGAGGAGAGAGAGAGAGAGAGAGAGAGAGAGAGAGAATGAATCTCAAGCAGACTCCATTCTCAGCGCTGAGCCCGACTAGGATCATGACCTGGGCTGAAACCACAAGTCTGACACTTAACCGAATGAGCCACCCAGGTGCCCCATCATCTCATTTATTTGTAACATTTTATTTTGAAATAATTATAGACTCACAGAAAGTGGCCAAAATAGTACGACAAAACCTTGTGCCTTTCACCCAGCTTTCTCAATGGCTACATTTTCTATAGATGCAATGTAATATCAAAACCAGGAAATTGACATTGGTACATTACTGTTATCTAGACTCAGGCCTAATTCAGTTTTCACCATTTTCCTAACCTGCCTTAATTTGTGTGTGTGTATGTGTATTGATCTAGCCATTTTATACCATGTCAGGATTCCTGTAACCACCATTACAATCAAGATACAAAAATATTACATCACCACAAAAGACCTCCTTTGTGCAACCTCTTTGTACTCACTCAGTCACCTGTACATATTTTGTTAGAGTTATATCTATTTCATTTTATTTGGAGTGGCTGTGAGTGATACTATGTGTTTAATTTTGGTTTCCACATGTTCATTGTTAGTATATAGAACTGAAATTGAATTTTAATTAAATATTTTTAAATTTTGAGATAGTCATAGATTTGCATGCGGTTGTGAGAAAAAATAGAGAGAAATCCTATGTACCTTTCACAGAGTTTCACACAGTATTGCATCTCTCAAAAGTATGGTACAGTATCAAAATCTTGTTCTTGTGTGTGCGTGTACATTTAGCTCTATGCAATTTTATCAGATGTGTAGGTTCATGCACAGTCAAGAAATAGCACTTTCTTCACCATAGGGATCCCTCATGTTGCCCTTTTCTGACCACATCCACTTCCGTTCCCCTCTGTCCTTAAGACCTGGCAACCACTAATCTGTGTTTTCTATTTTCTTTCAAGAAGGTCATACAAATGGAATCATGCAATGTTTATCCTTTTAGGATTAGCTTTTTTTTTAAGCAGCATCATTCTGTGGAGAGTCATCCAGTTGTGGGGCATGTCTTGTCAATAGCCACTTCTTCTTATTGCCAAGTAGTATTCTTTGATGGTTGCATCAAAGATGCATGGATGCTTGTGTGCCATCCACCCATGAAAGACATCAGGGTTGTTTCCAGTTTTGCTATTAGGAATAAAGCTACTGTGAATACCTCTTTACAGGTTATCATGTGAACCAAATTTTTTACCTAAGATAAAGATCCCAGAGTTCAACTGCTGGGTTGTATGGCAAGTGCATGTTTAGTTTCGTGATTCCAGAGTGGCTGTGATATTATACATTCCCATCAGCAATTTATGAACACATCCAGTTTCTCTGCATTCTCATTAGCACTGGGTGTTATCACTGTATTTTTTACTTTTGCCATTCTGGGATCTTTCATTGTGGTTTTAAAGTTTATTTATTTATTTTTGAGATGGGGGGAGGGGCAGAGAGAGAGAGAGAGAGAGAGAGAGAGAGAGAGGAGAGAGAGGGAATCCCAAGCAGACTCCACACTGTCAGTGCAGAGCCCAACATGGGGCTCAATCCCACACCCCTGGGATCATGACCTGAGCTGAAATCAAGAGTCCGATGCCTAACCAGTGCTGGGAAGTGTCTTTTGTCATTTTCTAATCGAGGTGTTTGGTTTTTATTATTAAGTTTTGTGAGCTTTTTTTTTATATATATATTCTACATATGACAAACACACGGTTTGCAAATATTTTCCTCCCAGTCTGCAGGTTTGTCTTTTCATTCTGCTCTCTTGGAGACAAATTTTTAAATTTTGATGAGGTCCAATTGACTTATGGATTGTCATTTTGGCATCAGATGTAAAAACTGGTTTGTTTAGTTTCGTTTTGTTTTTGCCGGGACTTAGGTCCCAAAGATTCTCTCCTGTGTCTTCTTTGTAAAATATTAGTTTTGTTTCACATTTATATCTGTGGTCCATTTGAGTTCATTTTTGTGGAAGGTTTGGAAGTTTAGGTCCAGGTCCGATTTTTGATAAGAATGCCTAATTGCTAGAGCACAATTTGTCAGGAAGGCTATCCTTCCTTCATTAAGTTTCTCTCCCATGTTTGTCAAAAACCAGTTGAGTATATCTCTGTGGATTGCACCATATTCTGGCGCATTGACCTATGTGTCTATCCTTTCTTTAATGCCATACTGTCTTGGTTACTGTAGCTATCTAGTTTATGTTAATATCAGGTGGAGTGATTCCTCCCACTTTCCTTTTCTTTTTCGACAGGTCTTCGGCAATTCTAAGGCTTGTGTTTGTCCATATATATTTGTCTATGGGTTCAGAAAGCCTATGCTAGAAATAGTGTGGGACTTACCAAGTTGGGGGAGAATCGACATCATTTCTGTTTTTAGTCTTCTAATCCATGAACACAGTGTGTCTTTATTTATTTATTTATTTATTTATTTACTTACTTACTTATTTATATCTTGATTCCTTTCATCAAAATTTGTGTAGCTTTCTGCATTTGATCCTATACATGTTTACTACATATTTCTTTTCTTCGAAGCAATTTTAAATGATATTGTGTTTTTCATTTCGGTTTCCGTGTGCTCATCATTGCTGTGTAGAAACTCTGTAGAATTAATTAGAAGTATGTTGTTTATTTTCCACATGTTTGGATATTTTTCTGGTTGATTTTCTGTTATTAATTTCTAGTTTAATCCAACTGTGATCAGAAATCAAACTCTGCGTGCTTTCAATTCTCTTAAATATTTTTAGATTTATTTTATGATTTTAGGAAGAGCATTACTCTGGAGTGTTTCTAGAGGCAGCCAGTATGGGTGATAAAAGAACTGGGTCCCAGGTGCCTGGGTGGCTCAGTCGGTTGAGCACCCGATTCTTGATTCAGCTCAGGTCATGATCTCGCAGTCATGACATCAAGCCCTGGGATGGGCTCCATGCTGGGTGTGGAGCCTGCTTGGGATTCTCTCTCTCCTGCTCTCTCTACCCCTCCCCTGCTCATGCACTCTTTCTCTCTTTCTCTCTCTCTTTCACTCTCTCAAAATAGATAAACATTTTTTAAAAAGACCTGGATCCAAGTCTTGTGATGAATGATTGAAAGAAACATTTGTAGTTTAGAAAACAAGACTTATAAAGGAGATGTAAGAACTCCTTCAAATACTTGAAGGTCTACCAAGCTTAAAAGGGATTAAACTACTGCTTTATTATTCCATTGTTTAGAATTCAGGCCAATGAGCAGAAACTATTCTTGGTCAACATAAGGAATGGACAGCCTTGACAAGTGATGAGGCTCCCACCATTTTAAGTACCGAGAAGCACGTGGAAATTAATTATTGGTTGGAGATATTGTTAAATTAAGTTTTCCATGATGGAGCCATTAAACTTCAGTGGCCTGAGTGATCCTTTACAATCCCAGTCTCATGTGCTTCCAAGTTCACCCATGTTTATGTTCATTATAAAATTAAGTAATTTTATTTTGTAATTTATTTGGATACCGATTTTTTGTACAAGAAGCATCAAACTATGCTTAAATGTGAATATATCTTTAAAATAATGTAAAATTTGAAGGTTCTTGTAGACAGCATAAAGTTGGGTGATGTTTGCACAAAACTCTATCCTGCTAATTTCTTTCGATTGCCATTCTTATGCCGTCTACATTTAAAGTAATTATTGATGCATTACAGCTTAAGTCTGCCATCTTATTCTTTGTTTTCTGTTTGTTCATGTTGCTTCTCATTCCTCTTTCTCTTTTCTTGTTTTCCTGTAGGATACTTGAGCATTTTTTAGGAACTCCATTTTTATTTACTTACAGTGTTTTTGAGTATATGTCTCTGTAGAGCTGTATATCATTTTATTTTATTTATGATTTTGATATTTATTTCATAGTTTTTTTCAATGCAATATACACGTGTACATATTACAGTTGACTGGTGTTAGCACTTAAATCCATGGGGTGAAGTAGAGAAACTTTACTTCCATTTAGGTCCTTTTATCCTCCTTCCCTTTAAATATAAATAAGTTAAGTATTTCCTCTACGTACACTGAACCCACATCAGAAGATGCTATAGTTTTTGCTTTAACCATAAAATAGGATCTTAAAAACTCATGAGGAGACAGTGCTTCTATCCTATTTACTGCTACTTTTTCTCACTCCGTCAGTCTGTCTTCTTGCCTGGAGGCCCATCCTCCTTATGTTACCATTTCCTTTCTGGTTTTAGGGGACTTCCGGTAGCCATTCTTCAAGCGTAGGTCTGTTGGCAACCAATTCTCTTCGATTTCCTTCATCTGAGAATGTCCTTGTTTCACCTCATTCCTGAAGGATGTATTTGCTGGATACAGAATTGGCAGTTGACACTGAGTGGGAAAGCAGAGGGCCAGGAGGGGATCAGAGTGGTGGGACGGAGGGTCAGCTCCCCACCCACCCTGCTGAAACTGGGAAAATGAGAGGGGCGCTTTGGCTGAAGGAAGGTGGGTGTTGTCCAAAAGGTGTCCTTTTCTGTGAGGCCACCCTTTTCCTGGCCTTGGCCCAGGGGGAGCAAGCTTTTCTTTGTTGATGGTTCTGGGTTTCAGACTTCTCCAGTGCCACTGTAGGAATAAGTGGCAGGCAAGGAGCAACCCGGAGAACTCATTGCCATATCTTTCCTCAAGTCCTAAGGTCCCCAGGCAGCCTTGCTTCCATCTCTCAGAGATTTCTGTTTGAGATGTAATCAACATACAACAAAATGCAACACTATTAAGTATACATTTTGAGGAGTTCTGTTAAAGTTACACATCTGTGCAGCCATCACCACAGTCAAGATATAGAACATTCCATCATAACAGAAAGTTCTTTTGTGCCTCTCCCAGTCACTCCTTCCCTCCACACCCATCCGCAGGCCATCCCTGATCTGTTTTCTGTCATTACAGATTTGTTTCTGGTATTCATTCCCTTGGGCAATCCACAGCCTTGAACATAGGCTGGACTCCATGACTTACATTTAATAGCAACACTTACATTTATTAGTAACACTTACATTTAATAGCAACACTTTTTAATTGTAGCCATCCCCATCCTACGGGGTGTATACTGATATTTCACGGTGGTCTTCTTTTGCATTTCCCTTATGATTAATGATGCTAAGTATCTGTTCATATGCTTATTTGCTATTCAATATCTATTTTCTTGTAAAGTGTCCATCCAAATCTTTTACCACCTTTTATTTTACTTATTTTTTTTTCATTTATTTTTTTACTTTAGAGAAAGAGAGAACACATGCGAGGAGAGGAGAGGGGCAGAAGGAGAGAGAGAGAGAGAGAGAGAGAGAGAGAGAGAGAGAGAGAGAGAACCTTAATCAGACTCCAGGCTCAGCACGGAGCCCAACAGGGATCTCAATCCCCTGACTCTGGGATCATAACCTGAGCCAAAATCAAGAAATGGATGCTCAACTGACAGAGCCACCTAGGCATCCCTCTTTTCCCCCCTTTTAAAAATTAGGTTGTCAGGGTACCTGGCTGGTTCAATCAAAAGAGCAATAATCTTTGCAATATACTTCTGTCCTGAGCACGCAGTGAAGGCATGCACACAACTTGTGTCTTTCTAAGGCATCTGCTTTATTCAGTCACCAAGCGAGGTTAACATAATTATAAAGCAGGTTCAGGATTCCCAGCTCAATGACACTTCACCGTGTGTTTAACTTGGTTTCTTACATGTCACACACAAAGCAAAGCACAAGTCACACAACAAACAAGATAGAACAGGGGGTAGGAAGTTCACGAACCAAACACGTTATCAGTCTGCAGGCACACAGTTGAGATAAGGCCTCAGTCTGGTCCAGGCCAGCTCTCCGGGCTTACTGTTTATTTATGTTCAAGCAGTGACAGATCTCAGGTCTGTTCAGAGATTGATCAAGCAGAGCCCTGGGTAGCAGCTGCCCTTCTGAAGTGGTCAGACATAGAGAGGTCAGTGTCTGAGGAGCCTGACAGTTTGCTGCAAAAAATCCTCTTTTCAAAGGTTTTTAATCAGTCTTGGGCCTCTGCAGACCTCCTCTGTCTCTGCTGGTTATCAGTTCTGAGGGTCTCATCAGCTGGCGCTGGTCTCTGCAATATCTGGTGTTAGCTTCCATGCCCTTAGCTGTTACGTCATCGCTTGACACAGGCTCCTGCTTGACATAAGTGACTCCATCTTGCTCTCCACAATTTCAAAGACCAGAAGGTTTTAATCCTGATAAAGTGTATTTGATCAGTATTCTCCCTATGGTTCATGGTTTTTGGTCCTGTGTGAGAAACCTGTGCCTGTCCCAAAGTTACCAAGATCTTCTCCTATGCTTGACTTTAGAAGTTTTATAGTCTTCTTTTACATTTTTTTCATGTTTATTTTATTTTTGAGAGAGAGAGAGAGACAGACAGACAGACCATGAGCGGAGGAGGGGCAGAGAGAGAGGGAGACACAGAATCCGAAGCAGGCTCCAGGCTCTGAGCTGTCAGCACAGAGCCAGATGCAGGGCTCGAACCCACAGACTGTGAGATCATGACCTGAGCTGAAGTCAGACCCTTACCCGACTTGGCCACTCAGGCACCCCAGAAGTTTTATAGTCTTAGTGTTTCACTTTGATCTGTTACCCGTTTTAGAATAATTCTAGCCTGGCTGCCAGAAGTGTCTGTGCACAGGGAGAGAACTTTCCTGCTCTGGCTGAAAAAAAAAAAAAATTGCGTCCCGCATAAAAGACAATGTCCATTTCATTTATCAGACACCATTATGGAGGTATAATTGACAGAACATATTTAAAGTGTATAATTTAATAAGTGTTGTCATGTATATCCTCTTGAAACCATCACTGTGCTCAAGTGAATACATCCATCACTCTCGGGTCTCCTCACACCCTTTGTAATTTCTTCCTCCCACGCTTTCCTACCTCCCACACCTAAGCGACCACTGATGTACTTCCTATCATGATAGATTCATAGGAGGAAGGGCCACTCACCAGGAGCTACAATTGTGGAGGGACATAGCCATTGCCAAAGACACAATGACAAGTCAGGGTTGTAAGAGGCAGGGAGGCAGGGAGTAAGAACCTTGGCCTCTCCCCTCCCATCCTTGGATTTCGTGAAGTCGCTTACCATTGGCCAAACCCAACTACCAGCGAGAAGGCAAAGGAGGTCAGGTAATGCAATCTATGAGGTGCAGCCTTCTAGGGCACATAGCACATAGAGACAGTCACATGCACGTAGCATGTCCAACAGTCCTCTTTTTTCAGGAACTGTTGATGGAAAAGGTCCAGCACTGGTCAGCCTATGGGCTTGTAACGTGAAGAGAGCAGAACCAGAGCTGTCAAGACCAGCCAGACAAGTAAGTGCCTCCCTATGTAGGAGGAGGTGAGGGGTGCTGGGCAGAGGGCAGCCCCTCTCTCCTGTCCCATGTGCCATCATTAAAGATGGTGTTGAAACCCCTTCTCTGTGTTTGTACTACGCGGTGACATTTTTCCCAGTCTTCATTTGTGTTCCTATGTCCACTGTGTGTGCTGCTGTTACAGACATATCGACTTGGTGTTTCCATGTAGGAAAAAGGGAAAAGATGAGACCCATGGACCAAGTGGAGAGCAGGGAGGGTGGTCTGCCAGTCTTTTCCTGCCACGGTAGAGTAGGCATGCGGTAAGGGTCTTGGAGGCATAGGCCAACAAAGTCACAACTACATCAGTGTTACTCTGCATTCTTCACCTTTGATACACGGTCCATTTTCTTGCTTTGCAGACCACAAAGCGTGTCTTACAGGCCTCCAGTATTGGAGTCTGGGAACCCCTTGGCTCATTCCCACAAAACTTCAGCTTCAAGCCTGGGTTTCCTCAGCCATAAAATGGGAAGCATGCTTTGCTATGAGGAATGTTGCAAGGATCAAGAGAGATTATCTTTGTAAAGTGCCCAGCATGCAGGAGATAGTCAAGGGATTAGCAGCCCATATCCTTAATCCACATTTCGGGGCAGAACGTCCCGAACCTTGGTTTAGCATTTCTTCCTAGCCAGCCATCTTCCCGCTCCCTACCTCCCACCCCCACTCCTCCTCGTCCAAGCTCTTCAGACTTGATCATCATTTCCTTTGTTTGTCTTTTTTCCCAAGGGCACCAAGTTTCCTCAGGGATTAAATGGGCTTCTCTTTGGAAACCACACTTCTGTAATCTTACTCTGTAATCTTACTGTGAAGCAAGACGTGGCCCAGGACCCCCGGCTTTTCCTTGCTCTGAGCCATGTTCTGCCCCGGTGAACTTGGTTACGTGGAGGCTGACGTGGCTCAGTACCCAGCGCCTGTGAGGACTGTCCAGGATGTGAATATTGTGCATGCTGACCGTGCCTGACAGTTGACAGTGGCAGAGAGCTTTCTGCCCTGTCTTTTCTTGTATAAGGTCACTTCTTTTCTGGGCAGTGATTAAATCATTGAAGATCAGGCAAAGACTTGACAATTAGAGACTGAGGGGTGGGGGGTGGAGATGACCAAATACAAATATGAACTATTAGAAAATGTTCTCAAAGAGACTTTTTAAAAAAAATTTTTCTTAAGTTTATTTTTGAGAGAGAGAGAGAAACACAGTGTAAGCAGGGGAGGAGCAGAGAGAGAGAGAGAGAGAGAGAGAGAGAGGGAAACACTGAATCCGAAGCAGGTTCCAGGTCTGAGCTGTCAGTGCAGAGAGTCTGACCCAGGGCTCGAAGTCATGAACCATGGGATCGTGACCTGAGTCGAAGTCGGACGCTTAACCAACTGAGCCACCCAGGCACTCCACTCAAAGAGACTTTGACCTTCATTCTCAACAGACATCTCTGGTTATTCTCTTTTTCTATATGCACAGGTTTGATCACCAGGGTGGTATCATGCATCTGATGTCAGGAAAAGCTACATAATTTGCGGGGCTTCAGTGCAAAGTGAAGATAAGTCTCTCATTCAAAACCTATTAAGAATTTCAAGATAACAATAGCAAAGGTTCAGACCAAACCCGGGCTTTGTTTGAATGCACAGGATGTACATTCATGAGGCCAGCCCCACACCTAAGATTCAAACCCCTAAATTTCTATTTGGTTAGAAACCAAACACCCAACCTCGCTTTTGTAGAGCACGTTGACATTCCAACATTCACCATAATTTATTAAATAATGTAAAAATCTAGGAATGTGGGGATCATTGTTATTTTCTATCTGTGACATACTGAGGCCTTACATGTTTAGAAAAAGTGTAACCCCAAACCGTTTATTTGAGCCATGGCACTCAAGTTCTTTTACCAGGTGATTTGATGGTGACCAAGGGCCAGTCATTACCCAGATTTATAATCTGCTCTTGACCAAAATGTTGCTTATTTGCTTGACCAAGAAAGTTGTGAAGGTGAACTATATCTATAAAACTTCTCTTACCTTAGAAACCCTGTCATCTTGAATGCCTTTATTGTAGGCTGGGGGAAGACATCTGTGAGTTATTTGGTTTAATGAGCAACCTCACTGAGAAGAGGCGTTTAAAAAGGGCAAAGGTGGGGCGCCTGGGTGGCGCAGTCGGTTAAGCGTCCGACTTCAGCCAGGTCACGATCTCGCGGTCCATGAGTTCAAGCCCCACATCAGGCTCTAGGCTGATGGCTCAGAGCCTGGAGCCTGTTTCCGATTCTGTGTCTCCCTCTCTCTCTGCCCCTCCCCCGTTCATGCTCTGTGTCTCTCTGTCCCAAAAAATAAATAAACGTTGAAAAAATTAAAAAAAAATAAAAAGGGCAAAGGAGTCCAAGAAGGGTGACTCTAATTGGTGGTAATCTCCAAACGTGGAAAAGTACTCACCCAAGGAAGGAAGGGGAAGGTTACTCTCCTCCAAATTTATAAAGTCTGGCTCCTTGGATCATTCTTGAGTTGACTTCTAGGCAGGACAAAAAATTTGCTATAAATTAGGAGTGATGTATTCCACATCAAACGAAGTGTTTTCTTTCTCCTTGTTATTGTCCTTATTGAAAAGAGAATTGTCATTGGAACTTTAAGGCAAGGCCATTGACTTAAACCCTGTGGACTACCTCTGGAGGAGGCACTTTTGCTAGTAATTGATGAAAAAGCACAACATATAAAAAGGCTGGGTATGCTAAATTTCTGTTCTATTCGAAATGACTGTTCAAACAATAGATGTGATATGTGCTAATGTAAAAGGTCTAGAGACTTCAGAAGTATACAATCAGATTTAAGATCACTGAAAAGCCACCTACCTAGAATTATACTGGTAGCATTTTAGTGAATTTGTAGTTAAGCTTCCCTAACTCCCTAGCTAGACTGGGCAGAAAGTCTGGGTGTCTCTACCACACTATTACATTAAGTGGCACAGAAGAGCCTAGTTACTGGCAGATTTCCAAAGAGCAGACCTATGAGCTTCTGCTAGAGGTTGCCTCACAGAGTCAGACTTTGCTTGGACCTTTCTCCATCTGATGATGCAGTAATTGATGTCTGGGCAAGGAATTCACCGGAGGGGGCGGAGTTAAGAGATGCCAGCTGGAAGTATGATGGGAAAAGAGCAGAGGGCGCCTGGGTGGCGCAGTCGGTTAAGCGTCCGACTTCAGCCAGGTCACGATCTCGCGGTCTGTGAGTTCGAGCCCCGCGTCGGGCTCTGGGCTGATGGCTCGGAGCCTGGAGCCTGTTTCCGATTCTGTGTCTCCCTCTCTCTCTGCCCTTCCCCCGTTCATGCTCTGTCTCTCTCTGTCCCAAAAATAAATAAACGTTGAAAAAAAAATTAAATGTACTCTCTATGGAGCACCTGGCTAGCCCAGTCATGCAGCCTGGGACTCTTAATCTCGGGGTCATGAGTTTGAGCCCCATGTCGGTTGTGGAGCCTACTTAAAAAATAATATAAACAACCAACCAAACAAACAATTGACCCAACAAACCCAATTTCTTCTTTTCACTACTTCCCCCTTGGATGCTAAGCGGCTTCCTCTCTCAGGGTCTTTGTGAAGTGAGGATCTGTGCCAACAACAGAAGAGAAGCCCTATTTAAGAAAAATTATAGGTGGGGGGCACCTGGGTGGGTCAGTCAGTTAAGCATCTGACTCTTGATTTTCCCTCAGGTCATGATCTCCTGGTTTGTGAGACTGAGCCCCGCGTTGGGTTCTGTGCTGGCAGCACGGAGCCTGCTTGGGATTCTCTCTCTCCCTCTGTCTCTCTCTGCCTCTCCCCTACTCGTGTTGTCTCTGTCTTTCTCAAAATAAATAAACTTAAAATATATATATCTGGATGGGGAAAGGCACTCCTTCCCTCTGCCCCCTGCTGGAAATTTCAGGCCTGTACTTGACCCTCAAGTGCCATCCTCAGTTCTCCTAGTGACTAGGTTGTTTTTTTGGAGCCTAGGTTCCAACCACAGATGGGAGACATTCGCCATGAGAAAAAATGTAGCTGTGTGTATTCTTTCCTGAAAGACAAAGCATTCCCGTTAAACCAGCCAATACAGGTACCCAAGCAGCAACAGTCCTTTTGGAAGAGGCACTAACTTGTTGGAAATGACCAAGTCATTGTTGCTGGTTGTGGAGGAGATGGTAATGAGCACACAGCCAGAGCTCCCAATGACGTAAAGCCTGACCAGGACCAAGAACTGGGCGCAGCATTTCATCTGTCTCCATCTTCTCAAAAACCCTATGGGATAAGTAACTACTCTCACCTCCATTTTCACAGAAGAGATTGATTATTCCAGCATTCATCATCATAGCTGACGCTACACCTTGTTTCTGTCACCATCTTCATGCTAGTTGTTCACACACCGAAACATTAGCTTCTCTGGGGGCCATTTTGTTGCCCCTAGTCTAACATGGCACCTTAAAATTATGCCAGCAGCCATCGTCACGCCTCTCATGTTACATCAAACCTTCACCTTATTGCTGCCTTTCTCATCATGTTTGCTATTTCCCACCGAAGTTTATTATTTAGGAGTCTTATTCAGGAGTCAACACTATGTGGTTGCCTCACCCTGAAACAATCTTATCGTGACAGTCATCTTTGTTCTTGGCCCACACTGCCATATGACCCTTTGAAGTAGCTGTCTTCATACCTAATGTCTCACACTGAACAATTGCCTTACTTCAGCCTTCATCATCATGCTGTGGTCATGCATACAACTTCAGCTTAATCTGGTGGTCATTCACCTAGTTATTATCGGACACAATGCTGATTCAACTCCAGTGGTCCTCTCCATCTTCAGGCTGATTGTCTCACCTGCATGCCGTCCTTATTCAAAGACATCTTCTTGGTAGTTGTGCCATACTGAATCTTGACCTAGTCCATCAGTAATATTCTAGATTGTGGACACACCTTAAATCAAACCTTATTCCAGTGACGTTAATGGTTGTTGGGTCACACTGAACTCCAGCCGTTCTCCACCAGTACTCTTCTTGCTTCTGTTGGCTTGGTGAACCCTAACTGTATCTCGGCTCTCATCTTCATCCTGGTTGCCACTCACTGCACCTCAAAGGTATTCCAGTGTCCTCTTGATGCTTTTGTTGCAGACTGTTTATTCACTTTACTCCAGCGATCAACTGAATGCTTGATATCACCAAGCCAACACAAGCAAGAAGAGTACTGGTGGAGAACCTTGTATCATACTGAATCTTCACCTTGTTCCAGCAGTCCCCATCGTATTGGTTGTCTCATAAGGATCTTTAATCTAATTCCTATGGCCACCACTACACTTGTTGTCCCTCACTCAAGCATAATCTTATTCAAGCAATCATGACCCTGACACTGTTCGATCTTATGACACTTACCCCAGTGGTCATCTTCAGGTCTGTGGACTCCCACTGAACAACAGCCTGATGGTGGGGGGGGGGGTCAGCTTCATGTTTGATGCCTCACAATCAACCTTATCCGTCTTCCAGTGGTCCTTTTCGTAACTGTAGTCTCACACCAAACATGTCCTTCCTCCAGAGGATCTTCACATTTGTTTTCTTAGACTGAACCCTAACGTTTTTCCAGCAGGCATTTTATGCTTGTTGCCTCACACTGAAGCTTAAACACTTTTGTAATTCACCCACTTGTTTATTGTTGCACACTGAACCTTGCCCTTATTCCAGCAGATGTGTTCAGACAAATTGCCACATGTGGAGCACTAATCATATTTCAGGTTTGTCATCTCGTTCTGACCTTCTGTTATAACTGTCGTCAACATGCCTGAGCATCATGCTGAACCTTCATTCCAGCAGTAATCAAATCAGCATGCTCATTCCTCACAATGACTGTAACTTTATTCCAACACCCAATTCCTAGCTTTGTATTCATTTTAAGCATGGCTTATGTATTACTCGAATCATTTTTTCTAGTTCCAGAACTCTTTTTTTTTTAATGGTTACTTACTTATTTTGAGAGCGAGAGCGCGCATGCAAGTGAGCATATGGGCAGAGAGAGAGGAGAGCGAGAATCCTAAGCAGGCTCCCAAGCTGATAGCGAGGAGCCAGACGAGGGGCCTGACCTCATGACCTGAACCAAAACCAAGAGTCAGACGTTTAGCTGACTGAGCCACCCAGGCACGCCAAGAACTCTATCTCTCTTTATTTTTTTTTTTTTCAACGTTTATTTATTTTTGGGACAGAGAGAGAGACAGAGCATGAACGGGGGAGGGGCAGAGAGAGAGGGAGACACAGAATCGGAAACAGGCTCCAGGCTCTGAGCCATCAGCCCAGAGCCCGACGCGGGGCTCGAACCCACGGACCGCGAGATCGTGACCTGGCTGAAGTCGGACGCTTAACCGACTGCGCCACCCAGGCGCCCCTATCTCTCTTTATTTTTAATTGAAGTCTAGTTGACATACAATGTTACATTAGTTTCAGGTGTACAACATAATGATTGGACAAGTCTATACATCCCGCTGCGCTCACCGCAAGTGTAGCTCCCATCTGTCCCCATGAAGCGCTATTACAATATCACTGACTACGTTCCCTATGCTGTACCTTCCATTCATATAACATTCATCCCATAACTGGAAACCTGGGCCTCTCATCCCAGCTTTTTGTTGCGCACTCGGAATCACCTTAATTCAGGGGTTGTCTCTACAGTCACCAACTCACGCTGAACATTAACCTTATTCCAGTCGCCACTCTTCACACTATTGTCGCACTCTGATCCTTAACCGTAATCTCTCAGCCATGTTCTTGGTTGCTGTGTCACACTGAATGTTATCCTATGCCTGCAGTGACCTTCCAGCTTGTGGTCACACTCAAAGCCTTTGCCTTACTCCAGCCGTCAAGTTCATGGTTGTTGTGTCACACTAAACTTTATTCCCCCAGTGATCTTCTTTCTTGTTGTTGCACACCAAACCCAACCTCACCCACCAGTCAGCTTGGATGCTCTTCGTCTCACACTGAGGAACAAACTCACTGTGGCATTTGTCATCATCCTTGTGTTAAACTGAAACAATCCTTTTCTGAGAGGCCATCTAATTGCTAAAGCTGCCCGGTGAACCTTAACTTCATTCCTACAGACACCTTCAGGGTTGTTCTTCACACCGAGGACAGCCTTATTTCAGCACTCATGGTACTGAACTTGGTGTCTCGTACTGAACCATAACCTTTTCCCAGTGAGAGTCGCCTGCTTTTGTAGTACAATGAACAAACAGTCATCCTCATGCTTCTGCTTTCAACCTGAATCTTAATTTCACTCCAGTGGTCACCTGCAGAAGTAATGCTGCACCTTCTGACTAGTCCACCAGTCAGGTCTCTAAGCCTGGTATCAAACACTGAACCCTCACCTTATTTCAAATGCCATCTATACTTGCTGTCTCGCTCTGAACATTAACATACTTATGGAAGTCATTTTACAAAGTAAATGTGGATGCATTTGTTTGGTGCTAAACATTTAAAATAAAACAATCTCCTGAATTGTTATAGTTTAAAAAGTAAAATTTTCCAGGGCACCTGGGTGGCTCAGTCGGTTAAGCAACTGACTTCGACTCAGGTCATGATCTCAAGGCTCGTGGGTTCAAGCCCCGCATCGGGCTCTGCGCTGACAGTTTCTCTGTTCCTCCCCTGCTTGTTCTCTGTCTCTCTCTGTCTCTCAAAAATAAATAAACGTTAAAAAAAATTTTTTTAAGAAAAATAAAATTTTCCAGTGCGCCTGGGTGGCTCAGTCCGTTAAGCATCCGACATTTGGTTTTGGCTCAGGTCATGATCTCACGGTTCATGAGTTCCAGCCCCACATCAGGCTCTGCACTGGCAACATGGAACCTGCTTGGGATTCTCTCTCTCTCCCTTTCTGTCTGCCCCTCCTCTGCTCTCTCTCTCTTGCTCTCTCAAAATAAAAAATAAACTTAAAAAAAAAACAAATTTTTCCATTCTCCTTTAGAAAAAAACTGTAGCACAAATCAACTCAGTGACAACAGAATTACATTTAAAATACATCTAGAAAGCAGGGGTGCCTGGCTGGCTCAGTTGATAGAGCATGCAATTCTTGATGTCAGGGTTGTGAGTTCAAACGCCACACTGGGTGTAGAGATTATTTAAAAACAAAATCTTAAAAAAATGTTTTTTAACTTTAAAAATTTTTAATTTAAATCTGAGTTAGTTAACACATAGTGTAATAATGATTTCAGGAATAGAATTTAGTGATTCATCACTTACATAGAACACCCAGTGCTCACCCCAACAAGTGCCCTCCTTAATGCCCGTCGCCCATGTAGCCCATCACTCCACCCAACACCTCACCAGCAACCCTCAGTTTGTTGTCTGCATTTAAAAGTCTCTTATGGTTTGTCTCTCTGTTTTTTGCTTCATTTCCTCTATGTTCACCTGTTTTTCTTAAATTCCACATATGAGTGGAATCATCTGATATTTTCTCTGACTGACTTACTTTGCTCAGTTAGCATAATACAGTCCAGTTCCATCGACATTGTTGGAAATGCCAAGATTTCATTCTTTTTGACCACCGAGTAATATTCCATTGTATATCTATGCCACACCTTCTTTATCCATTCATCAGTCGATGGACATTTGGGCTCTTTCCATGCTTTGACTACTGTGGATAGTGCTGCTATAAACATTGGGATGCATGTCCCCCTTCGAATCAGCATTTTTATATCCTTTGGATAAATACCTAATAGTGCAATTGCTGAATCATAGGGTAGTTCTATTTTTAATTTTTTGAGGAACCTCCATACTGTTTTCCGGAGTGGCGGCACCAGCTTGCATTCCCACCAACAATGCAAAAGGGTTCCCCTTTCTCCGCATCCTCACCAACATCTGTTGTTGCCTGAGTTGTAAATGTTAGCCATTCTGACCGGTTGAGGAGTGGTTTTGATTTGTATTTCCCTGATGATAAGTGACGTTGAGCATCTTTTCATGTGTCTGTTAGCCATCTGGAGGTCTTCTTTGGAAAAGTGTCTATTCATGTCTTCTGCCCATTTCTTCCTGGGATTATTTGTTCTTTGGGTGTTGAGTTTGGTAAGTTCTTTATAGATTTTGGATACTAACCCTTTATTGAATATGTCATTTGCAAATATCTTCTCCCATTCTGTCGGTTGCCTTTTAGTTTTGCTGATTGTTTCCTTCACTGTGCAGAAGCTTTTCATGTTGATGAGGTCCCAAAAGTTCATTTTTGCTTTTGTTTCCCTTGCCTCCAAAGACGTGTCAAGAAGTTGCTGCAGCTGAGGTCAAAGAGGTTGTTGCCTGTTTTCTCCTCTGGGATTTTGATGGCCTCCTGTCTTACGTTTAAATCTTTCATCCATTTTGAGTTTATTTCTGTGTCTGGTGTAAGAACGTGGTCCAGGTTCATTCTTCTGCATGTTGCTGTCCAGTTTTCCCACTACCATTTGCTGAAGAGACTGTCTTTTTTTCCATTGGATACTCTTTCCTGTTTTGTCGAAGATTAGTTGGTCATACGTTGGTAGGTCCATTTCTCAGTTCTCTGTTCAGTTCCATTGATCTATGTGTCTGTTTTTGTGTCAGTACCATATTGTCTTGATGATTAGAGCTTTGTAATACAGCTTGAAGTCCAGAATTGTGATGCATCCAGCTTTGGTTTTCTTCTTCAACATTACCTTGGCTATTCAAGGTCTTTACTTGTTCCATACAAATTTTAGAATTGTTTGTTCTTGCTCTGTGAAGAATGCTAGTGTTATTTTGATAGGGATTGCATTGAATATGTAGATTGCTTTGGGTAGTATCAACATTTTAAATATTCATTCTTTCAATCCATGAGCATGGAATGTTTTTCCATTTTGTGTGTGTGTCTTCTTCACTTTCTTTCATAAACTTTCTATAATTTTCAGTGTATATATTTGTCACCTCTTTGGTTAGGTTTATTCCTAGGTATTCTACGTTTTTTGGTGCAATTGTAAATGGGATCGACTCCTTGATTTCTCTTTCTTCTGCTTCATTATTAGTGTATAGAAATGCAACTGATTTCTGTACATTGATTTTATATCCTGCAACTTTGCTGAATTCATGTATCAGTTCTAGCAGTTTTTTTGTAGAGTCTTTTGGGTTTTCCACATAGTGTATCATGTTATCTGCAAAGAGTGAAAGTTTGACTTCTTCCTTGCCGATGTGGATGCCTTTTACTTCTTTTTGTTGTCTGATTGCTGAAGCCAGGACTTTCAACACTATGTTAAACAACAGTGGTGAGGGTGGACATCCTTGTCATGTTCCTGACCTTAGGGGGGAAAGCTCTCAGGTTTTCCCCATTGAGGATGATATTAGCCATGGGTCTTTCATATATGGCTTTTATGATGTTGAGGTGTGTTTCTTCCATCCCTACTTTCTTAAGGGTTTTTAATCAAGAAAGGATGCTGTATTTTGTCAAATGCTTTCTCTGCATCTATTGAGAGGATTATGTGGTTCTTATCCTTTCATTTATTAATGTGATGTATCACATTGATTGACTTGCACATATTGAACCAGCCCTGCATCCCAGGTATAAATCCCACTTGATTGTGGTGAATAATTCTCTTAATGTATTGTTGGATCTGGTTTGCTGTATCTTGTTGAGAATTTTTGCATCCATGTTCATCAGGGAAATTGGTCTATAGTTCTCCTTTTTAGTGGGATCTTTGTCTGGTTTTGGAATCAAGGTAATGCTGGCCTTGTAGAATGAGTTTGGAAGTTTTCCCTCCCATTCTATTTTTTGGAACAGCTTCAAAAGAATAGGTGTTTACTCTTCTTTAAATGTTTGGTAGGATTCCTCTGGAAAGCCATGTGGCCCTGGACTCTTGTTTGTTGGGAGTTAAAAACAACATATGAAAATATATAATAAAATATAATATAAACAAAAACATATATATATATATATATATATATTTAGAAAACAAACATACTCATAGTAGGTTAGTAAGTATGATATGTAATTGCTGGTAACAAAACCCAACACAAATAAAACACAAACACAAGCATTTGCGTTTTATTGTGTTTGCATGCATCATAAAAAATAAAAACATGTTTTAAACTTTTCCAGGAGATGAATATAAACATATAAACAGACTATTTTCTTACATCATACATGAGAAAAAACTCAAAATGGATTAAATACCTAAATGTGAGACCTGAAACCATAAAACTCCTAACAGAAAACATAGGCAGTTATTTCTGGGACATCAGCCTTAGCAATATATTTATGGATCTGTCTCCTTGGGCAAGGGAAACAAAAGCAAACATAAACTACTGGGACTACACCAAAATAAAAAGCTTCTGCACAGCAAAGGAAACCATCAACAAAACAACAAGGCAACATACTAAATGGGAGAAGATATTTGCAAATGATATATCTGATGAGGAGCTAATATCTAAAAATATACAGAACTTATACAACTCAACACCAAAAAACCAGTCTGATTAAAAAATGGGCAGGAGGCTTAAATAGACATTTTCCCAAAGAAGACATACAGATGGCTGTATGTAGACACGTGAAAAGATGCTCAGCATCACTAATCATCAGGGAAATGTAAATAAAAACCATGATGAGATTTCATCTCCCACCAGTCAGAATGGCTAGTATCAAAAAGACAAGAAATAACAAGTGTTGGCGAGGATGTGGAGAACAGAAAACCCTGGTACGTTATTGGTGGGAACGTAAATTGATACAGCCACTGTGGAAAACAGTGTGGAGGTTCCTCAAAAAAATTAAACATAGAAATAGCATATGATTCAGTAATTCCACTACTGGTTATTTATCCAAAGAAAACAAAAACACTAATTCGAAAAGATACATGCACCCCTATGTTTAATGCAGCATTGTCTACAATAGCCAAGTTATGGAAGCAGCCCAAGTGTCCACCAACAGATGAATGGATAAAGATCTCTCTCTCTCTCTCTCTCTCTCTCGCACACACACACACACACACACACACACACTGGAATATTACCCAGCCATAAAAAAGAATGCTATCTTGCCATTTGTGACAACATGGATGAACCTATAGGGAATTCTGCTAAGTGAAATAAGTCAGACAAAGACAAAATACCATATGATTTTTAGACAAAATATCACACGATTTGCACTTACATGGGGGATCTAAAATGAACAAACAAACAAAAACAGACTCTTAAATACAGAGAATAAGAGATACAAATGTACAGTTATAAAAAAAATAAGTCATGTAGATGAAAAGTACAGCATAAAGAATATAGTCAATAGTATATTGTAATATAACGTTGTTCGGGGACTACACTTACGGTGAGCACTGAATATTGTATAGAATTGTTGACTATGTTGGACACCTGAAACTAATATAACATTCTATGTCAATTATACTTTGATATTAAAAATACATATAAATAGAAAAAACTGTCCCTTGTTTCTTTTTGCCGCAAACTTTCTTCTGTATTCAGTGATAAAACTTTTTACTTTTCAAAAGCGTATGACAGCTCTCAGTATGAAGTTCTCACCGTAACATTCACATTTCATTTTATGATATACATAGCAGGCATTCATGATGCGTTTTTAAACGGAATAATTTAACGTCAAACCCGGGATGCGGCCATGTAACCAGAGAAGACGTACAGCCAGGAACGTACCACATCAGACTGTGCATGCAGGCAATGCTGTGGTGTCTCACTTGCTCCCTGCTCACACACAGTTGGGCCTGAAGGTAACTGCACACTAGACTTATAGCTTAGGAGCCATGTCCAGTGCCTGGTCCTGCTACAGAAATGCGAGCTGAAGCAGGGCTTGAATTTTGACCAGTCTGAATCTGCATATGAGCAGATTCATTCTCTGCCACCAGAATCTGTTCCACAGAATGTTCCATCCCGCTGAGAGTCAATGATTTCCACGATCACTTGTTTTAATAGAATTTATCCTGCCACCTTTGCCCATTACTAAGCCGTTTGCAATCAATGCTTTGCTCCTTCCCCGTTTCATTCCTCAATTATCCAGTGCGATGTGATTTCTGTAAAGGACCTGGTCACTGAGTGTAAACAGAGGAGGTAGAGATGAGAGCCCACCGCCCCTTGGGAAGGGTGCTCAGGCCCCCAAGTCAGCTCTAAGGCGCAGGCGCACTTCTCCCCCCCACCTCCAAACCAACCGAGATTGGTAGCAGTCCTTTTTAAAAAAAAAAAAATTAATGTTTATTTATTTAGGACAGGTAGAGGCAGAGCACGAGAGGGGGAGGGGCAGAGAGAGAGAGGGAGACACAGAATCGGAAGCAGGCTCCAGGCTCCGCGCTGTGAGCACAGAGCCCAATGCGGGGCTCGAACTCACAGACCACGAGAGCATGACCTGAGCTGAAGTCGGTCGCTTAACCGACTGAGCCACCCAGGCGCCCCTTATCTCACTTTGAACGTAAACTTATTCCCAGGTCTGCTTCGTGCCACGTCTTATAGTGAAACTTACCCTTTCCAGGCTAGAATCCTAATGGGCACCTGTAGACAACACCGGGTGCCCAGGTGTCCAGGCTGGCAGCCTGACCCTACTATTCCTGAATGCCTAAGAAGGCATATACCTGCACGCTGCCTCAAGGAAGAGGCTCCAAACGGCATATGCTTGATATCGGGAGAATTACTAAGTCCCTGAATCACATAGAGATCCAATCAAGTATACTTATCCCAGGAACCACTCCTTAGGCCATGACCAAGAAGCAGACTACCTCTGTACAAGTTTATGTGATGTGGTTTCAAATCAAAAGTAAGACACTCAAATGCTACAAGCCCACTTGAAACCATGGATCGTTTACTCCTTGAGGGAACTAGGACATCACATTATCAGGTACAGAGAGGAAAGGGAAGCCTGAATGACTTTTGTAAAGTGAAATGCAGAGGGCTCCCCGAGGCTTCAGAGATAAAGTTCTGGTAAGCAACACCCCTTTGAGGCAATGGAAGTGCCCCTGTGAGAAAACCAAAATGGCAAATGGGTTCAGACTACCAACAGCCAACGGCTTTTAGCAGAGAAAAAAGGAGAGGGCCGTTTTCTTGAGGACAAACCCACTTCTCCATACTAAAGATGTTCAAAAACTAAATCCTGTGGCAACATGCACCTTTACTATGAGCAAATGACTTGTACTAAGAGGCTTTCTGGCATCACGTGGAAGAATTGACTTGCAGTCCCACCTTTACCAATAGGGGTGACCCCCTCCCTTGTGTATGGGGTAAGGTCTTGGTACCGCTGTATTAATCCAACACCTCGTTGATGTTTTTAATCCCAGGGGACTTTGAAAAGGTAAATCGGATTCCAAAGTTTGGAGACACTATTGCCAGAACTCAGTGCATCAAGGAGATCAGAATGGAACTTGAAGATTGAGGTGGATAGAAGGAGCATCCTGGTTTGGACTTACCACTCGCGTGGAAGGTGTCGTGGACACAACAGAGAGATTTATTCAACTTCTTGTAGTTCTTCGGCAGCTGGAGTGGTTGAAGGATAAGGTGGAAGTCGTATTCAGAGGGGTGGTTAGGTTTCTCTATTTCACTGTTTTGTCTTCTCTAGACGCTTGAGCTCTGGGTCAGTTTAGGTGGGAGTCAGAGCGGGGGCTTTGGTAAAACTAAGAGAACAGGAATTTTGTTTTGAAAGGCAGTAGGACAAGGGGAGTAGTTTAAGGAATATGGAAAAGCCTGGAATGAGGTACAGAGTATTATGCGTCCTGGACTTTCTTCCACGGCATGTAGCACTTCAAAATGCAAGCCATGTTGAAAGGTGAGGACAGCGGTAGGAGTGTCCAGGAGAGCGAGGGTCACGGATGGAATCCGCCATGGCCCTGTTGAAAGGAAATTCTGAGTGCCGCGGTGACTGCGTACATTCAACGCAAACTACTCATATTGTTCATTTCGAATAAAAATCTCGAGAAATTCTTCAGTGACTCAGTAGTTCTGTACCTTTTGAACGTAAACTGGTTTTCTAACATATGAATCAGGTTTCCAGGTAATCCTTGGAGATAAAATTTCGGTGTTGAAAATCAGTGTTTCATGTGTATCAGGGATTGTGATGGGTTCCGCTCACCCAGGGGAAAGATGAGTATTTTCGTTATCTCTGGATCCTCAAAAAATGTGAACTTAGGCCTTGCTAGACCTCTGAGAAGTCCTGTCTGGCAAACCAAGATGGAAAAGCTGAAAAGAGAATAACTTATCCATCATCACACTGGTGAGAAAAGAATCTACGATCACCCTTCAGTCCCAGTAGTTAAAATTCCAGAACTCGGGGCAGGCGAGGGGGAGTGGGGGGGGAGGGGGGGGAAGGGGCGGAGTACACTGATTAATGCTAAGGAGAGGCTAGGAGGTGAGCTGTCTGCACATGTGTTCCACATCTGTTACAGAGGGACTAGAAAAGAAGCCGGGGCTGCCCAGGGCCTAAGTGTGAGCTTTGGTTATGTACGAGATTATTCAGCCCATATCCCTAGGCTAGAAATGACAGCAGGCTTCACAACCTGCCAGTGAGCCACTAGGGGCTGATTCACCTGTGTGTCCCGATTGCCTGGACTTGAACCTGGGTAGCCGCTGATTCAGCAGGGCCACCGTCGCAAACACCTCAAGGCATCCAGTGCAGGCTCTCTGCTTCCAGGGGGATAGACCACTATGGAATGCTCAGATTCTCGGCTGGGTATGGAGACCCTAGGTCTCTCCTAGGTCATTTGGCCTCCTGCTTGTACTGCCGGCCTTGACAGCTGGGCAGCTATTAACAACTGCTACATAACATCCAGAACGTATTCCCAAAAACACTTCTTACCGAGGGAGCAAGGGGTGCTTCACAAACACCAAGACGCCCCTAAAGGCATTAAAGTAATGGAGAGGTCCGAGACTGTATTCTAAATGTGTGCCTTACATCCAGGATCCTTATGGTCTAGGGCTTTGGGATACCT
This sequence comes from Felis catus, assembly GCF_018350175.1. Lineage (NCBI taxonomy): Eukaryota > Metazoa > Chordata > Mammalia > Carnivora > Felidae > Felis > Felis catus. Next base: position 111,265,094 of record NC_058386.1, on the reverse strand, counting down.
CCCCAATTTTATCAAACAGAAGCTTCAATTTTTTAAAAGTCTAAAATGAACTTTAAAAGCAGAAATAGAATGAACCTCATTTTCTAGTCTCAATGGGGCAAAATCAAAAGTTGAAAGGAAAACTGCAGTATCGTATAGCTTTGGATCAAGGGGAATTGTAGCGAAAACTGCAGTAACAAAGCATTTTGAAATCATCAGTCGTAACAATGGGATGATTAATTCAACATGTCAACTTGACTGGACTAAGGGATGCCTGGATAGCTGGCAAAACATCACTTCTGGGCCTGTCCATGAGGGTGTTACCAGAAGAGATCCACATTTGACACAGTGACTGAGTAAAGCGCTCTGCACTCACCAAGTGCATGGACAAGCATCCAATCTTGAGGGCCTGAATAGAACAAACAGGTGAAGAAGAGTGAATTCCCTCGCTCTGTTCTTGAGCTAGGATGTCCATCTTTTCTTGCTCTTGACCATTAAAAGCTTCTGCTTCTCCGATTCTCAGACTCTGGGACTTACACCTGCAACCCCCCGGTTCCCAGGCCTTCCACTTAGGACTGGGAGTTACACCATCGGCTCCCCTGGTTCTTACGTGTTCCAACCCGGGCTGAATTATACCACCAGCCTTCCTGCCTCTCCAGCTGGCAGATAGATTATGGGACTTCCCAATCTTCATAACTGCATGAGCCAATTCCTATAATCTCTCTCTCTCTTTCTTTTATATATATATATATATATATATATATATATATATATATATATATATAATTGGTTGTTTCTCTAGAAAATCCTAATGCAGACATTATATATAAAACTATAAAATGTGACTAGGACTAAAACCATATTTAGAGGAAAATCAACAACTGAAATGTTTTTTATAGTTAAACAGCAAAGAATTAAAAGACAGTATCCTGGGGCACCTGGGTGGCTCAGGCAGTTAAGTGTCTGACTCTTGATTTTGGCTCAGGTCATGATCTCATGGTTCATGGGCCCGAGCCCTGCATTGGACTCTGCACTGACAGTGTGGAGCCTGCTTGGGCTTCTCTCTCTCTCTCTCTCTCTCTGCCCCTCCCCCACTTGCACTCTCCCAAAAATAAACACATAAACGAATGAATGAATGAATGAATGAATGACATATCCTGAATATTTATTGAAAGCTTATCCTGTGTAAGGCCTGAACAATACATCTCTCATTTAATCTTCTTAGCACTGCTGAGATGGGTACTGGTTTTTGCCCTTCATAGTAGGTAGATATTTTGCCCTTACCTTTCTCAAATGTTCAGAAATTTAATCAGACACATCCACACAATGTTCTAACTAGGATGTCTGTTTCCAAGATTTCACATATTTCTTGATTTGATGTCACAAGTACTTATTGGTGTGTGTTACATATGGGACAGTATCACAAGGCAACAGGTAACGGATGTTCTCTACGCTGCAAAACCCGGCTATGTGTGTATGCTACAGATGAGGGGGAGGATGTGGCTCACACTATGATCACAACTAAGCCTACTAGCTAAACTTGCCTGTAGGAAATGCTCAGAATGATGCATGAAGCCGGCACCACGGCCGCAGGGAGTAAAGTGATCCCACCTTTGGGTGGGAGCAGCAGTCAACTGTGGCACTTGCTGCCATAGCTGTCGGAAGTGCTTCTGAGTTGTTCAAACCGTCAGTTAATGTGATTGAAGCAGGAAGAGCATACACATTTCCACTTTATTAAAATATTGCATAGATACAGAGCAGTTGGGCACATCCATTCTAAGGCACTGTTCTGGTTTGAATGCAAGTCCACAAGAGAGAAAAGAGAAGCCATTACATTCCGTATTTTTCATCTCTACATTCAGACTCCTCCTGTGTTACATGTTTATTGCTACTGGGATGTCAATTTTAACCCCACACTTATAGCAGCATCATACAGGGACCTGGATGACAGGAATTAAAGATACGTCCTGGCTGTAGCACGTGATATGCTTTGGCACTTAATTACAAACTCTCTTGCATTGTTCTCCATTTATTTCCCAACTCTTGTTTAACTAACGATACTATAAACTCCTTATGAACCGGACTCACGGATTCATGTCTTTACTAGTTTCCATTAAGCCTAGAACAGGACCAATTAGGCACAGAGTACTTGCCCCCGAAATACTTATTTTCAACATCACTTCCGAGAACTTCAGTGGAATAGAACAAAATACACTTTCCCTACTCCTAGTTTAGGGAAAGAATGACTGGTGTCTTCATAAAGGGAAAATACTTGAATGTCCTACTTCTTGTATTTTATAACAAGGAACTAGGCTGAATGAATATTTTCATGTATTAACAGCTATAACTGACAAAGAGAGTGCCTCCCTTGCTACAGGAATTTGAGTCCTTACCACGATTATACAATGTTTATATAAGTAGCAATATGCGTGTGTGATTATAAGTAAAATTCAAAGAGGTTGAGAATCACTGAACGACTGATAAATTATCTCGATTGGTGACCCTCACCTCCTTAAAATGATGTGTGTGTTACATAAAAAAAATGTATATACGTAAAGAATTTTTCATAACACCCTTGAAACAACTGAAGATAACTAGGCTTGGGAGCAACAAAACTATACTGATAGCTATAGAAATGGTTAAAGGCGGTGTGTTCCAAGGAATGTTTGCAGAATACTAGTTCTGTGGGTTATTACCGGGTATACATGAAAAAGGGTTCTGGGCGTCAAATAAGTTTAGAAAACACTCAGCCAAAAGAGGTGCTTTTTCTGCCTTTACCGGAGGACCTCTCAGAGATCCTTGTATGCTGATGTGCATTGTGTATCTAGGAAAGTGGACACAGCAGGGATTCCCGAACTTATTTGTAAAATATCTGGTAGAACTAAGTGCTCTATGACACACGGTTAGGGGGACACTGAATTAAAGAATGGGCAAAATCTTAAAAGCACGGAGAGACACATCGGTGAATACCAAAGGACAGTAAAAAGCCACAGACACTGGTTTCGCAATCTAAATTAAGTTAGATTCTACCTGTATGACATCAATTGTCCAAGGGATTCTTCCACAAAGAGCTTAGTTATTCTGTGAACAAAATAAATCATCAAGTTGACACTCAGCTCTAAGCAGCATCACCCCAGACCGCCAACTAAACAGACTAGCAAACTTTGCAAAAATTCGTAAGTAAAGGTTAAAATCTTAATTTCCTTCGACATAAACAATCTCAATGGAAATAACCCAGTTCTTACCAGGCAAATGTGTTCTCGACACATTTTTATTATTTGACAAAACACATTGTCTCCTTGCTTACTACTTAGAGGACACATATAAAGCTTTGCACGAACATCATCCCCTTTCGTAATGACAGCAGAATAATTATGGTGCTGCTTTAGTAGTTATGTTGATAGACATGATCATCCATCATATTGACCCTACTCTGAAAAGGATTGTCATCAATTCTATGCTTTATGCTTATATCTATGACATAGTTGGCTTAGGACACAAAACATTTCATTGTAAAAAAAAAAAAAAAAAAGGAAGAGAGACAGCATAAATCAAATCTGGGATTGTTGCAAGAGTAGACAGGTAGTCTAGAATTCATATACTTTGGAAGAAGGGCTTTTTAAATAGTTTTTAAAACCTGTTCTCATAAGCTCAAACAAAAAGATTCTTCCAAGGCAAACAGGCTGCTGTTGGTTAACTTTTTTTTTTTTTTTTAGTTAGTGTCAATCTCTGTGGGAACCTGTTCTCTTCAAGATTCTTAAAGAAGTCCTCTAAAGTGAGTGACCTGGTGCATAATAAGGCCTGCCCTCTGCCTGAAGCTTTTAGAACAGTGACTACACTTGTATGGCTTCTCCCCTGTGTGGATTCTTAAATGAATAACAAGGCTCGGTCTCTGTCTAAAGCTTTTCCCACAGTAATTACATTTAAAAGGTCTCTCTTCGGTGTGAGTTCTCTGATGCAAAGTAAGAGCTGTCAGTCTACTGAAACTTTTCCCACAACTGTGACATCTGTGAGGTTTTTCACCCGAATGAGTTTTCAGATGTCTTTTGAGACTCGATCCATGACAAAAGCTTTTCCCACACTCAAGACATTTGTAGGTTTCTTCTTCAGAATGCGTTCTCTGGTGCCCTATAAGGTGCGACCGTCGAGTGAATCGCTTTTTACACACAGTGCATTCGTAGGGCCTCTCCCCGGTATGAAGCCGTTGGTGTCTATAAAGGTCTGAACTACGAAGGAATCTTTTTCCACACTCAGGGCATTTATGCGGTTCCTCTCCAGAGTGAATTCTCTGGTGCCCTGTAAGCTGCGACTTCCGCGCAAAGCATTTTCCACACTGAGGGCATCGGTGAGGTTTGTCCCCTGGACTCTTTTTCTTCTGGGGTCTGGGGTCGAGAGGCTCTTCTAAGTTGGAATTCTCAGGTTTCTCTCCTGCAGAGGGGTTCGGATGATCTACCAGTTTTGTTAAATCTGTCTGTAGATCCTCCGGGGGGCTTTCCCACTGATTTTCCAACTGTACGTAGTCTTTTTGCAAAATGGGCCCATGGAGAGCATTCCCCTCTAAAGTGAGAATAAATGGATACATGTTCTCTAGTTTTTTCTGTTTTGAAGAATCTTCTTCATTTTCTATCCCCATCTCAAAACCTGAGAGAAGAAACAGAAACTGAAGATGTCACTGCGTCCCCCAGAGAGGAACACACGAGGGAAAAGGAAGGATTGTATTCAACCACCAGCAGGAATACAGAAACTCCTTGGTAGAATCCCAAACTCTTTACCCTGATGAAGGCCGGATTTTTCTTTTCTTTATCCCATGACGTCAATGAACCATGACTTACCTATCTTGGAGTCAAGTAACTGTTTCATTTCTTTGGAATCTTGTAGTTCCTTCACCCATGCCTCTTCTCGAGGCTCCAATGAAAAGTTCACGTCCAGCTTTGGTATTGGATACCCTGGCCATAAGAAAGATGAGATGCAGAATAGTTTATGTCATCAAGGGTTTTCTCTGACGACATCTGGGACATGTGGCCGCTTAAGGTCTACTTTCTCCCCAATGACTATGACTCCACCCAAGATCTCTCACAAGAGACTCTCTTTTTTAAAGATAAACACAAAACATGTGATGAGAGAACATCCTTTCGTGCTCAATTCAAGGCCATTCTCCTCTATGGGAGGAGAGTAAACCATTTCTGTGTTGAAATCAACACACTACATGATTTCTATATCTAGTCTGATATTCAATTTATTCAGGTTAGAACCAAAATAGGCAGTAAATCTTCATAGAGTTTTGGCATATTTTGGCATAAAACTGAGAAATGCTGCTATTGATACCGAGTGAAGAGAAAGCTAAAAGTTGGGGTTAGGAGGGGCACCTGGGTGGCTCAGTCAGTTAAGTACGTGACCCTTGATTTCTGCTCAGGTCATGAACTCTTGGTTCGTGAGTTTGAGCCCCCAGTCGGGTTCTGTGCTGAGAGCTCAGAGCCTGCGTGGGATACTCTCTCTCCCTCCCCCTCTGCCCCTCCCCCGCTCCTGCACATAGGCACGCCCTCTCTCAAAAATAAATACGCTGAAAAAATTAATAAATAAATGTATGGGTTAAGAAACTATTTACTAGAATCTTCTCTATTGAGATTTTCAAATAAAATGGAAAATGACTAGGTTGCCAACAAGCAAAAGCAGGGTTTATGTTTATTTCAGGGGAAGTCTAGAAGTGCACGCTCTTGAAATTAACCCAAAAAAAACCATCCAATGGTATTTCTATCAGTCTAAGAACAACTGGAACAAGTTCCTACATTCACTGTCCCCATGTCCTACCACCTCTCTCCCCACTGACAGCTGCTGTGGCTCACATTCTCTTTCCACGACCTTTCCTCACCTTCCTCGGTCTGGCAAAGTATATTGGTCTGCAATAAAGTGTGGGATGAAAACTGTTGCCTTGAAATCTAACTGCAGGATGCTGTTTAAACATCAGCAATATTTTTTTAAATAGTAGCATTATTAAAATACATTAGCAAAGGAATGAAAATTTACGTTTCAAAACATTATGTCAAAACGTAGGAAGGGGACTAAAATACCTTATTTTATATTTTCATGGAAAAAAAGACCTTTTGCAATTAAGAATGACAAACAAAAATGCATTTCAAATACAATTTTGTTTAAGTTCACTATATTGTTGAGGTGCCCAGGGTGGTTCAGTCTGTGAAGTGTCTGGCTCTTGATTTCATCTCGAGTCAGGGTCTTGCTGTAAGTGACTGTGAGCCCCAGATCGCGGGGGCCTCTCTCTCTGCCTCTCCCCCCACGTGCTCTCTCCTTCTCTCAAGATACATAAGCTTACAAGAAATGAAAAATAAATTCACTGCATTGTTTTTGTTTAGATTGCAAAGCGAAGAGTGGGGTCAAAGGGTAACATGGCACAGGTCAAACAAAACTGGGGGTTCCAGATCCAAGGAAAGCTGCCATGAGGGAAAACTGAAACTTGAAAGAGGCAGACTAGCAAAGGCCTCGGTGTAAAATGTGGATTTATAACCGAAATGTAGTCGGGGAGGTGGATTTCCAACATAGCACGAGGAGCTCTGCAGACCTACTTCCCAATGAAACTAGTGACAATTATTAAAAATAAAAAAAAACAGGATGGGGCGCCTGGGTGGCTCAGTCGGTTAAGCGTCCGACTTTGACTCAGGTCACGATCTCGCGGTCCGTGAGTTCGAGCCCCGCGTCGGGCTCTGGTCTGGCAGCTCCGAGCCTGGAGCCTGTTTCCGATTCTGTGTCTCCCTCTCTCTCTGACCCTCCCCCGTTCATGCTCTGTCTCTCTCTGTTTCAAAAATAAATAAACGTTAAAAAAATTTTTTTAAATAAAAAAAAACAGGGGCACCTGGGTGGCTCAGTCAGTTAAGCGTTATTTGGGCTCAGGTCACGATCTCACAGTTCATGGGATCGAGCCCCGCAATGGGCTCCATGCTGACAGCCAGGAGCCTGCTTGGGATTTTCTCCCTCCAGCTGCCCCTCTCCTGCTCGTGTTCTCTCTCTCAATAAATAAGCAAACTTTTTAAAAAATTAAAAAAAATAAAACAAACATTGGTCCTAAGGGCCTACAGCAAACTAGGAAACATCTATTTTTTTTTTAATCTGCTAAAATTCACAGGTAATAGGGAGATTCTTTTTTTTTTTTAAGTTTATTTATTTTTGAGAGAGAGCCAGAGCACGAGCGGGGGAGGGGCAGAGAGAAAGGGAGACACAGAACCCGGAAGCAGGCTTCAGGCTCTGAGCTGTCAGCACAGAGCCCGATGCAGGGCTCGAACTCAACTCGGAAACAGCGAGATCATGACCTGAGCCGAAGTCAGACCTTTAACTGACTGAGCCACCCAGGCGCCCCGGTAATAGGGAGACTCTTGAGGATTTAAACCACAACAGTTCTCTTTGGTGCCTCTCCCCGCTCCACTCTACACTGGCACAGGGACCGAGGCAGCCTCTCCCCCAGACCCTTCCGAGGGCTATCTTCTTGGAAGGGGCAGGACCTCAGCATTTCTCATCCTACCCCAGCTACCCATTGTTGATTCTAAGGTCCAAACAATCGTGGCTGCAAGGTGGGGTCAGCTTTTATCTGCCCAGTCTCTACTGGTGGCATGGAGGAGCTACCCTGGGTGTCCTATTGGTGACAACACTAGAGTACTCCCTGTCTGCCCTTGTAAGGCAGTTGTGATTATAAGACAGTGGTTCTAAGCCTGGAGATGCAACCCAAGAAGACCTGAGGGCCGGACCTAGTGCTCAGCTGGAAAGTGGCAGTTTCACTTAGAGATAAGCACACCATTTCCCCCACCTCCAGAGCAATGCATCAGAGATTTGGCCTCGGAGAAAGCAGGCCTTAAAACAGGTAGCTCCTAATATATTCTCAAAAAAAAAAAAAAAAACCAAACACCTGATTCATTTGCAACAGAGGATGAACATTTAAGCCTAAGGATATTCTAAAAAAGAGCACAGATGATAATGAAAGGCAACAGGAAAGAGTTTGATAGATTTATGGGACTATACACCCTAAACCCCAGGCTGACTAGCTTGCCTGAAGAGAAGTGGGGAAAAAAGACAAGCTGGGAGGAGCCCTCCTGGGATCACAACAAATCTCAAAACCTGACCTCAGGAGCTAGCCCAACAAAAGGTATCTGAAATTGACTAGATTGGTCCAGGGAGAAATTATGCTCCAGGGCATTGCTGAAAACAATAGAGCAATTAGCTGGAAATTAATGGCAGGGTCAGGTCAGGGAAAGAGGCAGCCAAAGAAAGCCCTGTAAAAGTGCTGCCTTTCCAGGGTGACTGTGTGCACACCCGAGACTGTGCTCCCTGAGGGGCAACATCAAAAGGTTAACATTTCACAGTGGACTAGAGTTGACTGAAGGAACGCAGCCATTACCAAACAAATAAGCAAACAAATAACAATAACAAGCCCTAGGGAGGGGAAAGAAGGACTCCGGAGTTGCTACAATGTTTTATCTAAAATGTCCAGTTTCCAACAAAACATGATGAGCCATGCATGTGGACAGGAAAGTATGACTCATACACTAGAAGAAAAAAAAGAGTGGGGACCGGACTCTGCCTATATGAGTGACTAGATAGTGAATTTAGCAAAGACTTCAAAGTAGCCATTATGAGTATCCAAGAACGAAACCAATCCATGATTAAGGAAGTAAATTACGATGACAAACAGCATCACATCACATCACATCAAATAGACAATATCAATAAATAGAAAGTATAATAAGAATCCAGTGGAAATTCTGGAGCTTAAAAGTACCATAACTGAAATGAAAAATTCCCGAGAATGGCTCAAGAATGGATGTGAACTATCAGAACAATCAGTGAACTTGAAGACAGATCAGTGGAGATTATACTATCAGAAGAACAGAGAGAAAAAAAGACTGAAGGGAAGTGAATAGAGCCTCAGAGAAAAGTCGGGTACCACTAGGTGCCATTATAATAGATGTATAATGAGAGAACCAGGAGAGGGTGAGAGAAAGGAGCAGAAAAAAAAAAAAAAAACAAATTGAAGAAATAGTGGTGCCAAACTGCCCAAATGTGTTGAAAACACATTCATCTACACATCTCGGAAGCTAGATGAATTCCAAGCAGGACAAACACAAAGAGATCTTCAAACAGACATATCAGAGAGCCTGGGTGGCTCAGTCAGTTAAGCATCAAATTTGGCTCAGGTCATGATCTCCGGGTTTGTGAGTATGAGCCCCACATCAGGGCTCTCTGCTGTCAGCACGGAGGAGCCTGCTTGGGATAATCTGTCTCCCTCTCTCTCTCTCTCTGCCCCTCTCCTGCTCTCTCTCAAAAATAAACATTTTAAAAAAACCAGACATATCATAGTAGAAATCCTGAAGGTCACATAAAAAGAAGAAAACCTTGAAAGACAGCAAGAGGAAAATGACTTGTCACTTACAAGGGAACTCCAATAAAATTAAAGGCCGAGTTCTCACTAGCAACACTGGAGGCCAGAAGACAGTGGGACAACATATTCAAAGTGCTCAAAGAAAAATGAGAAATTATATCCAGAAGAGCTATCTATAAAAAATGAATTGTGAGGGGCGCCTGGGTGGCTCAGTCGGTTAAGTGTCCAACTTCAGCTCAGGTCATGATCTCACCATTCATGAGTTCGAGCCCCACGTCGGGCTCTGTGCTGACAGCTCAGAGCCTGGAGCCTGCTTCGGATTCTGTGTCTCCCTCTCTCTCTGCCCCTCCCCCTCTCATGCTCTGTCTCTGTCTCCAAAATAAATAAACATTAAAAAAAAATTTAGGGGCGCCTGGGTGGCGCAGTCGGTTAAGCGTCCGACTTCAGCCAGGTCACAATCTCGCGGTCCGGGAGTTCAAGCCCCGCATCAGGCTCTGGGCTGATGGCTCAGAGCCTGGAGCCTGTTTCCGATTCTGTGTCTCCCTCTCTCTCTGCCCCTCCCCCGTTCATGCTCTGTCTCTCTCTGTCCCAAAAATAATTAAACGTTGGGAAAAAAAATTAAAAAAAAAATTTAAAAATTAATCTGGAATAACAATATTTCTAATAAACAAAAACTGAGAGAATTCATAGGCAGCAGTCTTGCCTAACAAGAAATACTAAAGGTAGTTCCTCAGTCTGAAAGCTACTGATTCCAAATGGGAATTCAAATCCACACGAAAAAACAAAGGGCACAACAAGGGAGGGTAATTATAAAAGACGGTATAAATACTAATTTCTGCTCCTTTCTTCTCCTAAAAGATTGAGAGAGAGAGAGAGAGAGAGAGAGAACGAACAAACAAGCAGGGGAGGGGCAGAGAGAGAGGGAGACACAGCATCTGAAGCAGGCTCCAGGCTCTGAGCTGTCAGCACAGAGCCCGACGCGGGGCTCCAACTCATGAACCCTGAGATCATGACCTGAGCTGAAGTCAGTTGCTTAACTGACTGAGCCACTTAAGTGCCCCTCTTCTCTTAAAAGATTTTAAAAGCAGTGTATAGAACAATATATATGTAGTACACTGTTGGGCAAATAATCTGTAGAAATGTAATATATTTGCCAATAACAGCACAAATGAGGTGGATAAGCGCAAAACTGTATGGGGGTAAAAAAATGACTCTAATTAATAACTAAAATCCACAGGAAAGATGAAGAAAACTGGAAATATAAATAATGTTAATACAACAAAAGTCATAATATCTATTTGTATTTCTTTCTTCTCTAGCTCTTTTAGAAGGCTTAAAATTATATAAAGTAATATCTTTAACAATGTATTTTTGGGTTTCTAACATTTTTTTTGAGGTTTTAACATTTTTAATGCAATATGTATGATAGTAACACCACAAAAAAGGAAGAAAATAGAGGTATATATAAGAAATATTTCTATATTTTACTAGCATGAAATTAGTATAAATCTAAATCTTATTACGTTAAGATGTACATGCTAATCTCTAGAGTAACCACTAAGGAAATAATTTTTAAAAAATAGTGAAAATTGATTTAAGTAAAGTGCTACATTCAAAACATTTACTCAGTGCAAAAGAAAGCAGCAAACGAAGGACAGAGAAACAAAAAAGATATGAGAAATATAGAAAACAAAAAGTAAAATCGCAGATGTAAATTACACCATATCAAAAATCAGGTTAAACATAGATGCATTAAACAACTCAATCAAAAGGCAGAGATCATCATACTAGGTTTTAAAAATCCATCTAGGGGCGCCTGGGTGGCGCAGTCGGTTAAGCGACCGACTTCAGCCAGGTCACGATCTCACGGTCCGTGAGTTCGAGCCCCGCATCAGGCTCTGGGCTGATGGCTCGGAGCCTGGAGCCTGCTTCCGATTCTGTGTCTCCCTCTCTCTCTGCCCCTCCCCCGTTCATGCTCCGTCTCTCTCTGTCCCAAAAATAAATAAAAAACGTTGAAAAAAAAAATTTAAAAATCCATCTACATGCTGTCTACAGGAGACACACTTTAGATTCAAAGATACTAACTGAAAGTAAAGGGATGGAAAAAGATGTATCATGCAAATAACAACCACAAGACAGCCAGACTGATTACACTAACATCATACAAAATGGACATCAAAACAAAAAAGTTTCTAGAGATAAAGAGGATCAGTTTATAATGGTAAAATGACCAATCAGGAAGATACAACAATTCTAACCATACATGCACTTAAAAACAGAGTACCAAATACATGACTGCAAAAACTGACAGAAAGAGTAAAAGAAATAGACAATTGAGCAGTAGCAGAGACTTAAATACCTCTTTGCACTACTGGATAGAATATCTAGGCAGAAGATCAACAATAGAAGACAAAAAATTATAATCCTACTAAATGTCACAGACATTTATAGAACATTCCACCTAAGAAGTACAGAATATGTGTTCTTCTCAAGTGCACATGGAAAATTCTCCAGGGCAGTCAAGATGCTATACCATAAAACAAATGTTCAAAAATGTGAAAGGATCACAATTACAAAGTATATTCTCCCACCAAAATGGAATGAAGTTAGAAAAAAATAACAGAAGGGTGCCTGGGTGGCTAGGTTGGTTAAGTGTCTGACTCCTGATTTCAGCTTAGGTCTTGATTTCAGGGTTCTGAGTTCAAGCCCTGCATTGGGCTTCACGCTGGGTATGGAGCCTACTTAAAAAAGAAATAACAGAAAGAAACTTGAGGACTTCATAAATACAAGGTCATTAAACACACTCTTAAATAAATAATCAATCATAAAAAAATCCAAAGAGAAATTAGAAATACTTTGAGATAAATGAAAATGAACACACAATATACCAAAACTTAGGAATGTACCTAAACCACTGCTTCAAGAGAAATTTATAGCTATGAATGCCTATATTGAAAAGAAAGAAAAATCTGAAATTAATAACCTAACTTTGGCACCTTAAAATATTAGAAAAATAAGAGCAAACAAAACCTAAAACAACCAGAAGAAAATAATAAAGATTAGAGCAGGATTTAATGAAACAGAGAACGGTAAAACAATAGAGAAAATCAATAAAACCAAGGTTGGTTCTTTGAAAAAAATTAACAAAATTGACAAATCTTCAGCTAAATTGACCAAGAAAAGAAGAAAGAAAACTCAAATTACTATAATCATAAATGAAAGGGGAACTATTACTACTAACCTTACAGAAATAAAAAGGATTATAAAGGAATAGTATGAACAACTGCACAGAAACAAATTAGATAAATGAAATGCACAAATTCCTGGAAACACAAAAACTACCCAAAATTGATTCAAGAAGAAATATAAAATCAGAATAGACCTATAACAAGTAAAGGTACTGAATTAGTAATCAAGACACTTCTCACAAAGAAAAGCCCAGGTCTGGATGATTCAGTGGTGAATTCTACCAAACATTTAAAGAATTAACACCGATTCTACATAATCTCTCACTGAAAACAGAAGAGAATGGAACACTTTCCAACTCACTGTACTGGCATAAGGAAAGAAAAATGTATCAGTGGAATAGAATTGATAAGCCAGAAATAGCCTTGTCATTTATTGTCAATCCATTTTTGAGAAAGGTACCATGACAATTCAATGGGGAAAGAATAGTTTCCTCAACAAATGGTGCTGGGCCAACTAGATATGCACATGTAAAAGAATGATGCTAGTCCCATTTCTCACACCATATACAAAAGTTAATTCATAATGGATCAATGATCTAAATTTAAGAGCTAAATCCACAAGACTCTTAGAAGGAAACATAGGTACAGAGGCACCTGGTGGCTCAATTGGTTGAGCATCCAACTTTTGATTTTGGCTCAGGTCATGATCCCAGGGTCATGGGATTGAGCCCTCTGCTGGGCTCTGCATTGAGCCTGGAATCTGATTAAGATTCTCTCTCTCTCTCTCTCTCTCTCTCTCTCTCTCTCTCTCCCTCCCTCCCTCCCTCTGACCCTCCCCTGACTCACGCTTTCTCTCTCTCTTAAAAAAAAAAAAAAAAAAGAGGGGCACCTGGGTGGCTCAGTTACTTAAGCATCTGACTTTGGCTCCGGTCATGATCTCACAGTTCGTGGGCTCAAGCCCCATGTCCAGCTCCACGCTGTCAGTGTGGAGCCTGCTTGGGATTCTCACTATCTCCCCTCTCTCTGCCCCTCCCCTGTTCGTGCTTTCTCTCTCTCTCAAAAGAAATAAACTTAAAAAAATATATTTAAAAAAAGAAGGAAACATGGCTATAAATCTTCATGACCTTGAATTCGGCAACAGTTTCTTAAATGTGACATCCAAGGTATAAACAACAAAAGAAAAAAAAAACAGAAATTCTTCACAAACACATCCAAAAAATAGAAAAGGAACAAAGACTTTCCCACTCAGTCTATGAGGCCAATAGTACCCTGATAACAAAACCAGATAAAGACAGGACCAAAAAAAAAAAACACCTACAGACAGTATCTCCGATGAAAATAGATATAAAAATCTTCAACAAAATACTAGCAAACCAAATCCAGCAACATATAATATGAATTATACACCAGGATCAAGTAATATTTGCATCAGGAATGCAATGTTGGTTTAACATTCAAAAGTTAAGGAAATACACCATTACAAGAGAATAAAAAGTAAAACCATGATCATCTCAATAGACGCACAAAAAGCATGTGACAAAATTCAAGAGTTTTTTTGATAAAAACACTCAATAATCCATGAAGAGAAGGGAACTTCCTCACCCTAATAAAAGGAATCGAGGAAAGGCCCACAGCTAACATCATAAATAACAGTAAAAGACTAAATACATTTCCCCTGAGATCAGAAACAAGACAAGGATGTCCGGTCTCACCACTTACATTGAATATTGTACTGGAGGTTCTAGCCAGGGTAATTTGGCAAGGAAAAGGAAGAAAAGGTATCTAGATTAGAACAAGATAAGTAAAGCTATCTCTTTTTTCAGATGACATAATCTTTGATATAGAAAATCCTAAGAAACCCACTAAAAAATAATTTGAACTATTAAACAAGTAGGATTACAGGACTCAAGATCAATATGCAAAAATTAATTATAATCCTATATAGAGAGATATTAAGTTTATTTATTTTGTTTTGTTGTTGTTGTTGTTGTTGTTGTTGTTGTTTTTAATTTTTTTTCCAACGTTTAATTATTTTTGGGACAGAGAGAGACAGAGCATGAACGGGGGAGGGGCAGAGAGAGAGGGAGACACAGAATCGGAAACAGGCTCCAGGCTCTGAGCCATCAGCCCAGAGCCCGACGCGGGGCTCGAACTCACGGACCGCGAGATCGTGACCTGGCTGAAGTCGGACGCTTAACCGACTGCGCCACCCAGGCGCCCCAAGTTTATTTATTTTGAGAGAAAGAGAGCACATGCACGGGAAGGGCAGAGAGAGAAAGGGAGAGAGAGAAGCCCAAGCAGGCTCCATGCTCAGTGCATAGCCCAATGCGGGGCTAGAATTCACAAACCGTGAGATCATGACCTGAGCTGAAACCAAGAGTCAGATGCTTAACCAACTGAGCCACCCAGGCGCCCTGTAATCCTATATATTTTTAATGAACAACCCAAAAATGAAATTAAGAAAACAGTTCCTCTGGAAGAACTATTAAAAAGAATACTTGGGAACAAATTTCATAACAGCAGTGTAAAAACTTATACTTGGGCAACTATAAAAAATGTAAAAAAAAAAAAAAATGAAAGAAAATCTAAATAAATGGAAAAGCACCACATGTGTATGCATCACAAATTTAACACTGTTAACATGGCAATACTCCCCAAACTTATCTACAGATTCAACACAACCCCTATGAGAATCCCAACTGACTTCTTTGTAGAAACTGATAAGCTGATGCTAAATATCACATGGAATTGTATCAAACTCAGAACAGCCAAGACAATCTTGAAAAACAAAAGCAAAGTTGGAGCCCTCACACTCTCATATTTCCAAACTTACTGGAAAGCAATAATAAAGACAGTGTGGTATTTCCATAAGAATAGACATTTAGATCACTAGACTAGAGCTGACTGTCCAGCAGTAAACCCATATACCTGTAGTCAACTGATTTTGGACAAGAGTTTCTTTTTTCTTTTCTTTTTTTTTTTTTTAAGATAACCCCATTGTTCAACGTTTATTTATTTTTGGGACAGAGAGAGACAGAGCATGAACGGGGGAGGGGCAGAGAGAGAGGGAGACACAGAATTGGAAACAGGCTCCAGGCTCTGAGCCATCAGCCCAGAGCCCGACGCGGGGCTCGAACTCACGGACCGCGAGATCCTGACCTGGCTGAAGTCGGACGCTTAACCGACTGCGCCACCCAGGCGCCCCTGGACAAGAGTTTCAAGTCCATTCAATGTGAAAAGAATGAGCCTTTTAGCAAACCATGCTGAAACAACTGAATATGCGAGAATATATGTAAATATACATATTATTTGGGCCGCTACTGTGCAACTTATACAAAAATTAATTGAAAATGAATCAAAGCATTAAATGCAAGCTAAAACTATAAAACTCTTAGGAGAAAATTTAGGGGTAAATTTTCATGACCTTGTATCAGGCAGTGGTTTCTTAGGTATGACATAAAAAGCACAAGCAACAAAACAAAAAATAGTTAAACTGGACCGCATCAAAATTTAAAAAAAAAAAGAACTTTTGTGCTACAAAGGACACTATTAAGAAAGTTAAAAGACAGTCACAAAACATGAAAGACTACTTATAAGTCATATGTCTAATAATAGACTTTTATCTAGAATATAAAAAGATCATACACAACTCAATAATAAAAACACATATAATCCTACTTAAAAATAGGCAGGGGTGCCCAGCTGGCTCAGTTGTCAGAGCATCCAACTCTTGATCTCAGGGACCGGAGTTCAAGGCCCACGTTGAGTGTGAAGCCTACTTAAAAAAAATAAATAAATAAAAAACAAAAATAGGCAAAAAGTCTAAATAGGCATTTCTCCAGTGAGGATACACAAACGCCCAATAAGCCCATGAAACGATGCTCAACACCATTATAGTCTTTGAAGAAACACTTCACACCCACTAAGATGGCCAGAATAAAAATCTCAGATTCTTCTCAAGTGCGTATGAGACAGTTTCTGGGATGCAGATGGTATGTTAGGCCACAAATTCGTTTCTATATATTTAAAAACACAGATCTCATTCAAAGTACTTACTCTGACCACAATGGAATGAAGTTAGAAATCAGAACAGAAGGAAAACTGGAAAATTGGCAAATTTGTGAAAATTAAATAACACCCTGCTAAATAACCAATGGATGCAAGAAGAAGTCACAAAGAAAATTAGAAAATACTTAGAGATCAATGAAAATGAAAATGCAAAGTACCAAAACTTTTGAGACATAATGAATGCAGGGCTAAGTAGGGAATTTATAGCTATAAATACTTACATTAGTAAACAAAAAAAGCCCAAAACAGTAACATAACTTTACAACTTAAGGAACTAATAAGAAAAGAAAAACACTAAGCCCAAAGCAGAAGGAAGGAAACAATAAAGATCGGTCAGAGATAAACAAAATAAAGACTAGAAAGACAATAGAGAAAATCAATGAAAGCAAACATTGGCTTTTTGAAAAGATGAATGAACTTGACAAACCTTTAGCCAGATGAACTAAGACAAAGAGACAAAGAGAAAGAAGGCAAAAATTGTTAAAATTAAAATTAAAGTCGGGATATTGCCAATCATTCTACAGAAATAAAAACAATTACAAGGCAGCACTATGAACAACCGTATACAAACCAATTGGATAACCTAGATGAAACGGATAAATTACCAGAACCACAAAACCTACCAAGACTACATAACAAAGAAACAGAAAGATCTGAATAGACCTATTCAGTAAACTAGTAAAGAGAGTGAAGCAGTAATCAAAAATCTCCTGACAAAGAAAAGCCCTAGACCTGATGGCTTCACTGGTGGATTCTACCAAACATTTAGGGAAGAACTAATACAAATCTTTCTCAAACTTTTCCAAAAAAAAATGAAGGGGGGGAAGCACTTTCCTCATCCTCTGAGGCTAACATTACCCTGATACCAAAGCCAGAAAAGACACTATAAGAAAATGACACAACAATATCCCTTATGAACATTGATACAAAAAACCCTGAACAAAATATTAGCAAACTGAATTCAGCAACACATTAAAAGGATTATATAACATGAGCAAGTGATATTTGCTTCTAGAATGCAAGGCTGCTTCAACATATGAAAATCGGTCAATGTAATATACCACCTTAACAGAATGAAGGGAAAAAAACACACCATTTCAAATGATGTGGAAAAAGCATTTTGACAAAATTCAACATCCTTACATGATTAAAAAAAAAAAAACACTCAACACAATAGGAACAGAAGGAAATTACCTCCACATAAATAAAAGCCATATATGAAAAACCCACAGGGAAAATCACACTCAGTGGTAAAAGGCCGAAAACTTTCCCTCTAAGTTGAGGTAGAAGGCGAGGATGCCTCACTCTGTTCAACACAGTACTGAAAGTTCTAGCCAGAGAAATTAGGCAAGAAAAAGAAGTAAAAGGAATTGAAATTGAAAAGGAAAAAGTAAAATGATCTCTATTGGCAGATTATATGATCTAGTATGTAGAAACCTTGAAGATTCCATTAAAAAACTGTTAACATAAATAAATGAATTCATCAAAGTACCAGGATACAAAATGAACCTGCAAACATCAGTTCCATTTCTATATACTAACGATGAACAATGAACAATTCCAGAAATTATGAAAACAGTTCCATTTACAATAGCATCGGAAAGAATAAAATACTTAGGAATTAAGTACATCAAAGACTTGTACCACAAAAATGACAAAGCATTGGTAGAATAAATTAAAGAAGATATAAATAGGAGCGCCTGGGTGGCTCAGTTGGTTGAGCATCTGACTTTGGTTCAGGTCATGATCTCGTGGTCTGTGAGTTTGAGCCCCACATCGGGCTCTGTGCTAACAGCTCAGAGCCTGGAGCCTGCTTTGATTCTGTGTCTCCCTCTCTCTCTGCCCCTCCCCTGCTCGCACTCTGTGTGTCTCTCTCTCTCTCTCAAAAATAAATAAATATTTTTTAAAACAAAAAAAAATAAAGAAAGAAGATCACATCCCATGTTCATGGATTGGAAGACTTGATACTATTAAGATGTCAATACTACCAAAAGTGATCTACAGATTCAATACAATCTCTATGAAAATCCCAATGGTACTTTGTTTGCATTAATAGCAAAACCCATACCTAAAATGATATGGACTCTACAGGGACGCCCAAACAGACAAAAATTCGTGGAAAGGAAGAACAAAGCTACAGGACTCACACTTCCTGATTTCAAAACTTACTAGCATATAGACTAACGGAATAGAACAGACAGCCCAGACATAAACCTTAATATATATGGTGAAATGATTTTTAACAATGATACCAAGATTATTCAATGGAGAAACAATACTTTTTTCAACAAATGGTGCTGGAAAAACTGGGTATGTGTGTGCAAATGAATGAAGTTAGAACCTTACATAACAGCACGTGCAAAAATTAACACAAAACAGATCAAAAACCTAAAGTCAGGACCTAAAATTATGAAACTCTTAGAAGAAAACATAGGAGAAAGCTTCATGACACTGGATTTGGCAATTATTTCTTGGATATGACACCTAAAGTATAGGCAACAAAAGAAAAGGTAGACACAGAGTAGCTCATGAAAAATTTAAAAATGTATCCATCAAAAGACAGTTTCAACAGAGTAAAAAGGCAACCCACAAATGGGAAGAATATTTGCAAATCATATCCGATAAGGGATTAATATCTAGAATATATAGAAAATTCTAAAATTCAACAACAAAGCACATTCCGTTTTTGAAATGTACAAAGGGAAATAAACTTTAAAAAAAAAAATGGAGCAGCCGGGTGGCTCAGTCGGTTAAGTATCCAACTCTTGGTTTGGGCTCAGGTCATGATCCCGTGGTTTGTGAGTTCGAGCCCAGTGGCAGGCTCTGTGCTGACAGCATGAAGCCTGCTCGGGATTCTCTGTCTCTCCCTCTCTCTGCCCCTCCCCCACTCATGCTCAGGCGCACGCTCCCTCTCTCAAAATAAACCTTAAAGAAAAAGAAATGTTCAAGGATTTGAATACACATTCTCCAAAGAAGATATACAAATGGCCAATAAGCACTTGAAAAGATGTTCCATGTCACTAACATTTGGGAAACACAATTCCAAATTACAGTGAGATACCACCTCACATCCAATAAGAATGCTACTATCACAAAACAGAAAATAACAAGTGTTGATGAGGATGTGGACAAACTAGAAAAGTTACGCACTATTGATGGGAATGAAAAATGGTACAACTACTGTGGAAACCAGTGTGGCTGTTCCTCAAAAAATTAAAAACAGAATTGCCGTATGATTCAGCATTTCCACCTCTAGTTGTATACCCAAAAGAAGTAAAAGCAGGGTCTCAAAGAGATATTTGTATAGATATTTGTATACTAACTAAAACATGGAAGAAAACTAAGCATACATTTATGGAAAATAGAGAAAATGCAGTAGGTATGTACAATGGCATATTATTTAGCCTTTACTTGGACGGAAATACCGCCATATGCTACAAAATGGATAAACCTTCAGAACATGTGTTAAGTGAAATAAGCCAGTCACAAAAAGACAAATACTGTATGATTCCATGTAAATGAGGTACGCAGAGTAGTCAAATTCATAGAGACAGAAAGCTGACTGGTGGTTTCCAGGGCTAGAGACATGGGCAATTATTTGTTTAAATGAGTATGGGGTTTCAGTTTTACAAGGTGAAAACAGTTACAGAAACGGATGTTAGTAGTGGTTTGACATTAATAATGCACTCAATACCACTGGACTATACACGTCACAATGATTAAGATGGTAAATTTTATGTTACGTGCATTTTATAACAATAAAAACAACTGAAAAGGGGAAAACAGGCTTCTTGAGCAGGGTCATTAGCTTACAGGGTTTTTAATCCCATCTGATGTACCGTGCTTTGTTCTCGGCTCCTCCCAGAGAGGCGTCCCTCCTCCCACGCTTGATCACAGTGGTCCCCCTCCATCCAGCAGTGGGTGTTTCTGACCCACCCCCAGACCTGGAGAGCGCTTCAGCTCTCAAAGTACAAACCTCAGAAAGGAAATAAAACCCCTGCCTTACCGGGGTCCAGGAACGGCTGGCACTCCTCAGCGGCACCATAGCTCAGCTCCTGCAGCCCTGCCTGCGGGATCCAAGGCTCTGCCACTGGGCCCTCCGGGGCAGGTCCCATTACTTGGAGTGGGGGTGACTCCAGGTGGATGTTTGGTGGTACGTGTGCCGTTCCCACCGGTGCCAGTTCTTCCAAGAGCATTTCCTGCCTATCGATCTGGGGCAAATGGCAGAACCCATCACTCTAAAGTCTAGACCAGCAATGCCCGGCAGCGACAGTGTGACCCGTGTACGTCATTTTGCTTTTGCAGTACCCGCATAAACAAAGAAGAAAGCGATGAAGTCAATCTTAATAACATGCCTCGGTTAACCCAGTACCGCTAAAATACCCTAAGTTCAGAATGTAATCAACGCCAACCATTACTAGGGAGATATCTCACCTACTTTATTTCTCATGCTCAGTCTTCTGAATGTGGCCAGCATTTGCCACTCAGAGCGCATCTCAGTTTGCACTGGCCACATCGCTAGCGCTCAAGGGCCACCCGCACTTGGCTGGTGGCGGCCGTACCGGGCAGCGCACGATTAGGCCACAGGCACGTAAAATCTGCTATCGTAAGCCAAACCCAGAGGACAGAGAGAGGAAGGGAAACCATAAATTCCTTACGCCCTGGGGCGGGCGCAGGAAATTTTGCAAGGCTCCGGTTCAGTGAGGCTCGCTGCACAGCCCCGTCAACACACAATACCGGGCACCTAAGGCCCAGCTCGAAGCCCTTTCTCCCTCCTGCCACAGGTTCTGCCCTGTGCCCTTCTGAGCAGGGGACAGTAGCGCCACCACCACAGGGTGACGTGGCATGAAGGCAGGTGGCCGGCGGCGTTCAGTGGGCAGAGACGGGAGTATATACCGTTCACGGTGCGGCACTGCTCCGGGTCCCCGCCCACTCTGTAGTTCCCCCTCAGACTTCCATCCAGGTACAAAGAACCTGTCAAGGACTTCACACTGTGGCTCATACACACACCAAATAGTCTTGCATATGGTAGCGTGGCCTGAATTTTCTAGGAAAGCCCTACCTGGGAAATCAGACAACCACTGTATTCCTTGTTCAGATTGACTGACACTCGTTGCCACTGGGGAAAATCACACGACCAGCGGTGCCACCCAGTGTTTGAGCTGTCCCAGTCTGAACTGGTGGCTGTCGCCTTCCCGGTGACTTTATGCACAGATGCGGGCACCTGACAACTTCAAGTCTTCTGTGCAGTCAAGCCCGAAAAGGGAGTGTGTTCAAATGCTGATTCGGTTATGGCAAACCATGTCCCCTTTCCTTGATATCCTTTCTAGACTCCACCTGACCCGGGCTGGCAACATTTTCTTATAGTGATATATTAAATAATTTACACTTTATGGGTCATGTTGGTCTATCACCTACACTTCTTGTATTTAACAACCTTTTAAAAAGGTAATAACCAGGGGCGCCTGGGTGGCGCAGTCGGTTAAGCGTCCGACTTCAGCCAGGTCACGATCTCGCGGTCCGTGAGTTCGAGCCCCGCGTCGGGCTCTGGGCTGATGGCTCAGAGCCTGGAGCCTGTTTCCGATTCTGTGTCTCCCTCTCTCTCTGCCCCTCCCCCGTTCATGCTCCGTCTCTCTCTGTCCCAAAAATAAATAAACGTTGAAAAAAAAAATTTAAAAAGGTAATAACCATTATTAGCTCATGGCCTGCATAAAAACAGGCCTGGCGCTGCATTTGGCCCACAGACCACTTATTGTAGTATTGTTTTTGATTTTGTGTGTATGTAAGGTTACATTACATGTAAATTTCATTTCAGGACAGCAGAAGAGACATTACTAAGTATTTGTTACAGAATAGAAGCTGGGTTTAATAGTTGAGAATCACGGAACCATATGCCAATTCCAGCAGAAGGAAAAAATGAAAATCATTTCAGGGAAAGCGCGGGGTTGGACTTGAAATGTCTGATCTAGTACCAGACGTCTCTGCTACTTCTGTCTAATTACCAAGATCCCAAACTCTTCTCACCTGCTGATCTGGAATCTCAAGTTCTCTCTGTAAGTCTTCTATCAGCGACACAACTCTCTCTCTATTCTCCGGGCAATGTTCCCTCACCCAGGTCTCTATCTCCGTGGGCAGGATGGTTAGGAACTGCTCCAACACCAACAGCTCCAGGATTTGTTCCTTAGAGCGCATCTTTGGCTTGAGCCATTGACAGCAAAGCTCCCAGAGTTTGTTGAAGGCTTCATGAGGCCCGGCTGCTTCTTTGTACTGGAACTGCCGGAAGCGCTGGCGGAAGACTTCACAGTCCGCGTCATAGTCTTGAAACACCGAGCCCTGATTCAAGGAAGCCTGGATTGCACAACCCAGGGCCACAGCCATCGCCCCCTGCTGGCCGTGTGCAATTTCTCTGGGGCCTGAAGTCTCAGATTCCAGTTATTTCTTTGTGTACGTGTGTCAAGGGGGAGCCACCCACAGCTGAGGACAGGACAAAAGGAAAGGAGAAACAGCAGTGATTACCAGAAGCCACACTTACTTCCCTTAACTTGTTTACATTCCGCCAAAGCCCTAAAGCAGCAGACCTTAATCTTTTCTGGTGATTCTGAGAATCTAAGGCAGGCCAGGGAATCACTTCCTAGAAAAATACACATACACATCTAATGCTGCATCCATTTTCCAAACACTTACAGAATGTTCTGCGCCCTACACGGACCCTCTAGAACTGTGCTGCCCAATATGGTAGTCACAAGTCCCATGTGGTAGATTCAGTTCAAAGTCAGTGAAATTAAAAATGCAGTCTCTCATTCATACTAGTCACATTTCAAGTGCTCCACAGACATCGCTGTAGAAAGTTCTACTCGATAGTGCGACTCTAGAATTCCATTGACCCAAGGCTAAGAACCTCTTCCCTTAAATGAACCACCCTAGATGTGCTGCCCTGTGACTATACTCCCAAGCTAATACAAGCTACTTTGTGTCTCTGAATATATACAGGCCACAAAAGAAAGAGGGGAGCAGTGGTGAACCACCCTGAATTCCCTGTGCTATTGGAACCCTTGGTTGCCTTAAATAACAGGCATCTTAGGAGAACCACACCTCCAAAGGCTCCAAATCCGCAACCTTTCATTCTTCTCCACTCAAGGCGTGTGTACTTCAGCCCACATCAGCGTGACCCTCATCCTGCTATGGCATGCCTGCTGGCTTTCTCATGAGAAAAATACACTACATCAGGGCAGGCCATCAGCCATCTGGGCTGCATTAATTCCGAAGGCCACTGATGGCATTCATGTTGCTAAGTCCAAGTGCTGTTCTCGGCTTCCTGCATTTATTAGGTCAGGTAGCCCTCACCCAAAGAGAGGAGGTGGGGACTAGTATTATGCCATGAATTCAGATGAGGGAACTGAAAGTTGAGGCTCAGGAGGACTGAATAACCTGTCCCATGTCACCCAGTGAATGCCAGAGGGAAATGGTGACGAGGCTAGAGTGGATAGACCCTTGCAACGCTCACGTCTAAAACCATCCAAATGTTCTTAGTGCGATGTCTGAGGTCGCAGGGGTGGTCACATGCACATCTGCACAGGTCTCTAGACCTGTGGGTACCTGCCCCCACGCTCTCTCTGTATTCACCCACACAATTCATGTATCCTTCCTCCTCCCATCCCTGGGCAAGTCTCTTAAAGGACACCCAGTGTCTCTCCTTGTAACAGCAGCTTCACAAAATTTCCTGTGTCGGATGCAACTGCACGGAAGCGAACGACAGCATGCGGGGCACAGAGGAAGCACTCAGGAAAGGTTATTGTCCCGAGCACTGATTCCTAGAAAGCTTCCCCATCTCCCGCCTAGGCACCTAACCGTCGCTGGAGGGCATCCAGGAACTCGGCCGGCTGGGGCTGCGGACCCGCCCTTACCGTGCTCAGCCTCGCAGCCCGCAGCCCTCCCCAGACGCGCCGAACCCTCCACCACGTCCACCAGGGCCCTGACCGTCCCGCTGTCCCCCCATCCGCCCTTCCGCAAAGAAACGTCACTGCACCCCGGGACTCACGGCTTCTCCCCAAAAGCCGCCAGAGCGAGCCTGCTCTCGCCCGGCCCACGGATAGAGAGGTGTTTGCAGAGCGGGCACTCGGAGAAAGGCGAGGGGGGACACGTCGTGGGAACGTCTAAAAGCCAGTCACAAATCGGCTGCCTGGGGCGCGAGCATGGCCCCAGCGCGCTCCCGCCCACGATGTCCCGCCGCCTCGAGGGGCGATCCCGGTCTCGGACAACCTCGGGAAGGCCCGGCCCGGTCGCAGGGAGCGGTGGTAGGGTCCCGGCCGGACAGCGGCCCGCCGCCCGTCGCTCGCCCCTGCACACGCCGCGGGGTCAGAGCTGGCGATGGACGGTTGCCGTAGCCCCAGCAGCACCGGAGCACCTCCGCCCGCGCCCGCGCCCCAGGGACGGCCACGCCCTCTGGCCGCTCGGGGACTCACCGCCTCGGCGCCCACGGCTCTCCCAGGCTCCCCGGGGCAGCTGCGCAGGGCGCAGGCGCGCGCCCGCCTTTTGGACTACATTTCCCGGCAGGCCCCGAAACACCCGCCAGCCGTCTGGGCCCCTTAGCAAGCTGACGTGGGAGGGGTCGCCACTTCCTTGGCCTCCCCTGGGCCTCCAGGCGCTATGGAAGCCTTCCCGTTTCCGGTCTTAAGTGCCTCTGGAGCCCAGGGGCTTGGGTGGGACGTTCCCGGTTCCTCTCCTAGGGAGGGCTTCTCTCCCGGTAACCCTACAGAAATCAGAGCGGTGGGGACCTCCGTTAACTCTGTTAGGACTGGGTCACTGATTCCCAAACCTCTCTGTGCAGGAAGAATTTCTTGGGAGAGCCTGGGAAAACTTCAAATTTCTGGGCCGCTTCCCAACACCCTGAAGCACCGCAGCTTGCATGAGCTCGAGATTTCGCATTTTAACAACCTTTCCTGGGCTTATGACTCTGGTCAGGCTCTCACAGATCGCAGCGGCCTTGGGCTACCTTTCTAGTTTCTTCTCTTGAAGACCCGAGCTTCAACCTCGCTACCCTGTGTGCTCCTCTCTCTGCCTACCGCCGCCACCCGCGGGCTTCTGGGACTTTGGGTTCGCGCAGTGGCCCTGCCTCTTGTCTTCTGATTCGTGCCTCCCGAGCCCCGCGCTTAGGTCACATTTCCCCTCCTGGGTGAGTTGGCGCAAGGCCACAGGGGATGCTGTTCCTGGGAGATCTAGTCCTCACATTGGTCCTCAGTTAGCGCTGATGGTGTTCGGACGCCAGACTTTAGTGCTGGTACTTCCCTCGTGGGACCAGGACCTAGTCCTGCGTGGGCCCTGGACGGAGAGCCTCCTGTGATTGTGCCTTCCAGACCTGGGCGGGAGTGAGATGAGGGGCCAGGCGCCCCACCGCCCCGAACATGCAGAGGCCCGGGCACTGGAGACAGCTCCCCCCGGGTCGGAGTTGGGCTGGTGGGCTGGGACTGGGGGCCAGGGGCATGCGGAAACTGCACATGCTGTTTATTGTCGCACGGGGCTCCGGACACCTTTGCCGGAGGTCGGAGGTCGCGGCTGGTTTCGGGGTCAGGATGTCTAGGAACCTGACCATGGCATCTGGCCCAGGCTCCCAGGAGCAAAAAGGGCCCCTGTTGTGACACCCCAGGAGTTACTGTGCCTACAGTGAGGACCTGCCCTGCCCACCCACCCCCTTGCCCCCCGCACCTGATGGCCCAGACTGGTGGCCTCCCACTTGCGCTTCTGTGGCTCCTGGCGCTAGGTCCCTGGAAACCGTCAGGCGGCTCCTGGAGCTGTGTCACTCGTGGGTGGCTTTGGCCTGACGCGAACCCTGGAGCAGGCCCTAGATCTGTTGGTGTCCGAGCGGTCCCTGGCCCTCCTGTCCCAGGACATCCACAGCCAGGTGCAGAAGCTGTTTCTGCCTCTTGCAGCGTCTATGCAGAGAGCTTGAGAGATGAGGGAATAGGTGAGAGAGAGGGACAGAGAGAGTGCTTTTATCTGGTTTGGTTGGCCCCGAAGACTGGGACACCACGGACACTTACTTCCGCATTCGGATTTTCTTGATTCCCCGGCGTAGAGCTGACTTGGGCGAGTGACTTTTTCTCATTTCGTCTGGAACCGTGGTCCTCCAGATTTTCCCCAGGCGCAGAGTGAACGGGGAAGAGGGCCTGTTGCACAGGGAGGCAGTGTTGCTGCTACAATGGTCAGCGTCCACTCGAGGTAGATCCTAGGGGTTCAGGTCCTGGCTCTGCTCACTGCCCACTGACGATGTGACTTTGGGCAGGTGACCGTTGCCCCTTGGGCCTCGCTTCCCGCGTGGCTCAAAGGCTCATGTGGTGGTTTTGAGGGCTAAAGGGGGAGCACCGTGTCCATTTGACGGCACTGCTGGCATGTTGGTGCTTAAAACTGTTAGCTGGCCTGGCCTGGTGGCCAAACCTGTAGGTCCAGCTGCCCCGGAGGCTGAGCCAAGGAGGATCACTGGAGCGCAGGAGTTCTTGGGCTGGAGAGAGCTATGCTGGTGGGGTGCGTGGGCCAAGGTCGCCATCTCTTTGGTTAATCTCTCAGAAGCGACAGACCACTAGGTTACCCGAGGAGAGGCGAACCCACCCAGGCCGGAAACTGAGCACGTGAAAATTCACAGGTGGGCCAGCAGTGGACTTGTGCCTGTGAATGACCTCCGCCCTCCATCCTGGGCAACATAGGGAGACCCGTCTCTAAACAAACACAACGGTTGGTTAGCCGTTGTTACGTTAGGGTCAGCAGTCCGGTCCCGTCCGCAGAGCTGGGTCTCAGTTGACGGTGAGCCCAGAAAAGCAGTTTGGCTTGAGGCGCTGAAGTCTTTACCCCCACAACCCCCCCAAGTCAGGTTATCCAGCAGTGAGGAATGGGAGAACTGGTGGGGGAAGGAAAGAGGGAGTGGAGTACGTCGGAAGATGTATGGGGGGAAGGTGTGCACTGGGAACGTCTCCCCACACGCTCCACATACAATCACATGCACACATTTCCACTCTTGAAGCCATTTGAAGCTCTCGTGGGGTCCAAAGTGACAAACCGGTCGTCTGTTATGAAAGTTTGTCCTCAGATCCCTGTAATAATTTCCCTCGCTGTTTGGCCCTTTTATGATAAGTGATGGCAGGTTGGCTTTTAGGTCACAAACAATGGGCTGGGAACAGACATGCTTTCCAGGGAAACTTTGCCTCAGGGAACAGCGTGAACATCACTGAGCTTCAAGCTGTGGCCAGTGGACACTCAGGGAAGCCCTGAAGCCTAGAGTAGTTGCTACTTCTGGTTCGTTGGGTCTAATCAGCTTATCGTCATCAATATAGTAGTTCTTGGTGATGTCTTGTGGAAGGGAAAGTTGATCAAGATTCCCGGAACTAGAGGTGCCTCGGTGACTTAGTCGATTGAACGTCCAGCTCTTGATTTTGGCTCAGGTCACGGTCTCGCGGTTCATGGGTTCGAGTCCCGTGTCGGGCTCTGCATTGAGAGTTTGGAGCCTGCTTGAGATTCTCTCTCTCCCTGTGTCTCTGCCCCTCCCCTGCTCACTCATGCACTCTCTCTCTCTAATATATACACTTTTTTTAAAAGCTTAAAAAAAAGTAAATTTAAAAAAAAGTTCCAGGGACTAAATGAGGACACAGATTTAGAAGTTGACAAATGCCCGAGGTGGGACAATGCAAATGTATTGCTGGCCTTGCTGGCTGAAATCAAATGGCTTCTGGTGGTATTTACTAAGAGTTATCGAGGAAACACATTTGCCAGGAGCTGCATACCAGGTATCGGCAATGAAACCACATCTGAAATAGTATCTGTAACTGTGGCCCCCACCTGGGCGAGTTTACGGTAAGGCACTGTCATCCCCCAGGATGCATCTGGTGTCTACACAGGCTAAATCAGCAAAGTGAATTGGGGCACAGTGGGAATCGCCATTCCTACGTGTTTCAGGTCCTTGGTGGTGGCACTCACCCCTGAAATCCCTCTAAGAATGTGGCATTGCTTCTATATTACTACTTTTCGTAAATACAGGAAGTTCTAGTGGTTTCCACTTGGCCTTTCTCACCATAATAGCTGTCACTCCATAGGTCAGGGAAGAAATGTGGGTATACCTGTTCCAGTTATAGTCTGAAACGGGGGAAATAATCATAGGGTGCGTTTGGGGACTTAATGGGCCCTCTGTGAGACAGTACTAAGCTAAAACTGCATTAATCACCTGACCTCCATGAGCCCCCACTCTGACTGGTGGGCCACAGCAATGCTTCGGGTCTGCTGGAATTAGTGTCAGCTCAGAAGCAGTGTTCATTACTCCCCCAAAGGTCTGCTCATCTCCTTTTCCCTAATGCACAGTCACCCTGGTAATAGGCCATAGGTCCCTTCGGGGGAGGGCTGGCAGAAAGATTAACATTCTATATTTTTGGCAGTGTAGTGAGGTCTTTCCTTAGGGGCCTTGTGTCCCCTTCATTCAAAGGGAGCTGGGTATAAAAACTGGCTCAGGGCACCTGGGTGGCTCAGTCGGTTGAGTGTCCGACTTCGGCTCAGGTCTTGATCCCACGGTCTGTGAGTTCGAGCCCCGCGTCGGGCTCTGTGCTGACAGCTCAGAGACTGGAGCCTGCCTCGGATTCTGTGTCTCCCTCTCTCTCTGACCCTCCCCCGTTCATGCTCTGTCTCTGTCTCTCTCTGTGTCAAAAATAAATAAACATTTAAAAGAATTAAAAAAAAAACCGGCTCAAATCTGGCAGTCGGTTGAGGGGCTGTGACTGTTTTGGTCAATCAATTTCAACTTCTGCACACTCAACCGGGAACACTTCCACTTAAATAGCTCAAGTAAGAATTTAGTAGACTGTCCATTTGCTTCTCTTCAAGGGACACCATGATCAACTATGACACAAAGCTCATCCCTGGATTTTGGTGGAGGGCATACACTGTGCACTGTCCAAGTTTTCCAACTTTTCTGTGTGTAGACAATCCTCATGAGAAAGAGTTGGGGAAAGTCTTTTAAAAATACCATGGTTCATGCCCACCCAGGGACACACACAAAAAAGGGGAAACCTCATAAAACAAGACCCGTGTACCTTATGATCACAAGCACATTGAAGTACAGGGGAAGGAAGAATCACCCTTCAACCTGCTTTCATGCATCAAGTACACCAAGTGGTCACAACTGTGAAAACATCGACACCAATTCTGCAAAGGGGTCACAGTTTCTGTTTCCTTTTACTGGGACCATCTCCACTGTCACCGTGTCACTCTTCAACCGCTGCGGTGCCCAAGGTGGAGCCCAGCCCCTTCAGGGAGCACCAGATACGGAGGGGCGTCCAGATCCCCACTTCTTGCCATCGGGCTTGTCCGAAGTCTCTGTCTGCAGGCGGTGGAGGGAGGTTTGCTGTTTCTCTTTGTAGCATAGCACACACCAGTTGGAGTTTTGATTCTTGACCTCATTTTCCTCTGAACCCCAGGTCCTTTGCTGGTTACCCATCTTTTTTTTTCTCCTTCTGGAGTTTCCCAGTCACATACAGTTTTGGTTGATATTGACACATGAGAGTTAAGGCTCTTTTCTCATATTAAACCCACGCCTCAAGGAACATACCGTCTCTCCCCACTGTCGCCTCCCCCAGGCAGACCTTCCCCTGTCATCAAACTGATGTGGCTCTTCCTTGAGGCCTTGTGTCTTGAACCTACAACAGTGAGGAGCCCCAGATACTTGAGAGGCACTAGAAAGTCACCCGGATGAGAGGCCTCACCCAGCCCCAATCTTGTGCCGTTACTGGCAAACGTCACCGGCATAGCTATTCTCTGCTGTTTTCATGAGATGATGTCACTACGAAACATCACACGTAAAACATGGGCCAGGTGCACACGTGTGTCTGTGCTGGCCGGGGACAAGTAAGCTGGCCGATTTCCTTTCTGATTAGTCCCTGGCCCTGGGGTCAATGTCAGATAACACTGGCCGGACTTTGTGGTGATAACCAGCTATGGGAAGGCAGGATCGATGGGCCCCATGCTCTCGTAGTGGTATTTCATACAGCAGGCCCAAGCCCCTTCCTGGAGGATCCCATGAGGTCCCTGTGAGGGTGTTTTGTTTTGGGAAGCAAATTGTGCTCAGAGACTGAGCAACGTATTTAACACAGGTTCTCTTGGGAATTTCATAAGCCACTCGCACACAGGGTAATGTCTTTTAAAATTTTTTTAAATGTATTTTTGAGAGAGAGAGAGAGCACAAGTGAGGGAGAGGCAGAGAGAGAGGAGCCACAGACTCTGAAGCAGGCCCCAGGCTCCGGGCTGTCAGCACAGAGCCGGACGCAGGGCTCGAACTCCCTGACCGCGAAATCACGACCCGAGCCAAAGGCAGACGCTGAACCACCGGAGGCCCCCAGGTGCCCCCAGGGTAATGTCTCTTAAGAAATGAATACAGAAGCATCATGATCCAAATCGATCACACTGTTGTCCCAGGTAAGGGAGATGAGAGGAAGCAAGCGCAGATTTAGTCGAGCTGTACCTTTCTGAGTTGGTACTAGGCAGAGATGACTTAGCCAGCTGACAGCTGGCATGCGGCTACCACCGCAAACGCAAAAGCCCCCGTGGCTAGAGCAGGTTGCTAGAGAACCAATGCGGCTACCGGTGCTTCTGGGCAAGAGGATGGCCTTCCCAGGGCCAGTGGGTGGCTTTCATCACTGTGGGAAAAAGAGGCGCCTTTACTGTGGCAGTAGCTAATTGCCCCCAAGGTCTCTGGAGAACTGTCTAGATCAGCAAAGTGTGGCCCGGCCCAGGCCAAACACTTTCGGACTGCCCTCCCAAACTCTGCGTATTGATAGCCAAAATGTCCCCTTATCTGGACATGTTGCTTCTTCGTATGTTTTTTATAGATAAGCCCCCAGCGAGGGCTTTCAGCGGCTGAGCTGCTGCGTGCTTATCTGTGAGAACAGACAGATGATGACGTCCCGACACAATCGGCCCATTCTTCTCTCAGAACAACTCTTTTGTCTTGTCAGAAGCAAGTGGATTTGAGATAATACCAAACCACTGCACAGCAAAGAGGCAGCTGAGTTCATACCTTTTATGTTCCTACTTTTACATCACGTACCACACGCTGTTATGCTCTGACATGTCTGTAAAGGAGACCAGAACAGATTTCAACTGGTTTTATACAAAAGTGAGGTTGATGCTGGGGACAGTCAGGACCCCTGGCCCCTAAGACCCAGAGGCCACAAGAGCGTGTCTGTGAGACATGGGCTGACCCTGAGCAGGAGCCATGCCTCTTTGCGGCAGAGGTAGTGTGAGAGAGGGGCCGAAGGCTGCTGGGTAGAGCATCAGTACCACATTTCTACACTGATGGAAATAAAGCCCTAGTACCAGACCTGGGGGAGGGAGGTTATATTGTCATATACCAACAAAAATCCCTGAATTGTATGATTTTTTTTCAGGAAGTCACTTTATCTAAAAATTTTTACTGGAGCAGTAAAGGAATGTATGGATCTGAACGTCATAATCAGAAATTTGAGGTTTTAGACTCAGCAGCCTTTTAAGAAGAGGTTAGAAAGATTGCTGCCGAATCACTACATCAACACACACAATTTTAGAATGCCCAAAATGGCCACTGCTGGTTTAAGAGTTACAATCTATCTAAACGTTTCATAAGAGTTGAGGTAACTAATTCTTGATATGTATTACCGGAAAACCTACCAGCACGTTTCTTAACATCAGAAGAATTCCTAACTCTGAATGTCAGGACTCAAGAATAGCAAGATGCGTGGGTGGCCCAGTCCAGTAACTAACTTATTCTTCTTGATCTCAGCTCAGGTCTGGATCTCAGGGCCCTGAGTTCAGGCCCCACGCTGGGCTTGACACCTACTTAAAAAAAAAAAAATAGCAAGAACAGTTGAAGGAAAAAAAATGCATATATTTTAAGACATGTTTAATTTAACATCTTATCTTACCCTATCCTATCCTATCCTATCTTACTATTTGAAAGAGAGCCCCTCAGCAGGGAGCCTGACATGGGGCTCTATCCCACCACCTTGGGATCATGACTCCAGCTGAAATCGAGTTGGATGCTCAACTGACTGAGCCACCCAGGTGCCCTGAAACATTTATTTAGCTTTCAATCTAACTTGCAAGCAATTTTAATAAAAATTCCTTTCCATTCTTGAAATGAGATCTCATTTCTTTCTGATAATATTATTTCTTACTAAGAGTGGATTATATACATTTCCTCCACGAGAGAAAATGCTTAAGGTTACCCCTTGCCTGACAGTGATACAAAGGACGTGTGCAGAGGATGTGTGTTACAACGTAGGTAAATTCAACAGTGTCGCAAAATGGTTGCGGATGAAAAATACTCATACTACACCAAAAAGAAACCTCATAAATCTTCCAGTAAACATTAATATCCTCAATTTATTCCTCAACCTGGTAAAGAGTATCTGAAAGCCCACAGCTAATATACTTAATGGTGAAAGATTAAATACCCCTATGATCAGAAACAAGGCAAGAATATTTTATAGATGTCCCTCTTCTGGACTTTTATATGAACGGAACCATATAAAAAATGTGGCACTTGGTTTCAACATTTTTTATTTATTTTTGGGACAGAGAGAGACAGAGCATGAACGGGGGAGGGGCAGAGAGAGAGGGAGACACAGAATCGGAAACAGGCTCCAGGCTCCGAGCTGTCAGCCCAGAGCCCGACGCGGGGCTCGAACTCACGGACCGCGAGATCGTGACCTGGCTGAAGTCGGACGCTCAACCGACTGCGCCACCCAGGCGCCCCTGTGGCACTTTGTTTCTGGCTTCTGTCACTTAGCACAATGTTTTCAACGTTTGTCCATGTTGTAGCAGTATCATCACATCATTCCTTGGTATGGCCAAATAATATTCCATATATGGATCTATAATTTGTTTATCCAGTAATCATTTGTTGGACGTATGGGTTGTTTCTTTTTTGGCTGGTATGAATAAAGGTAAAATTCACATTTGTCTGCAAGTGTTTGTGTAGCCATATGCTTTCATTTCTCCTTGGGTATATGCTAGAGGTCGAATTACTGGGTCATTGGTAATGTTATGTTTACATGTTTGAAAAACTGTGGGGCTAGTTTGCAAAGTGTCTGCACAATTTTACATTCCTGTAATGCGTGAGGATTCCGGTTTCTCCATTTCTCTCCAGTGCATGTTAATTTCCGTGTTGTTTGGGGGTTTTTTTGGCTACCCTAGTGAGTGTGAAGTGGTACCTTAGTCTGCTTTTTATTTACATTTCCCTAGTAACTAACGATGTTGAGCATCTTTTCATGTGCTTGTTGGCCGTGTGTATATCTTTTTGGAGACATTTCCATGCAAGTCCTTTGCCAATTTGTAAATTGGGGGTTTGACTTTTTGTTGTTTAGTTGTAAGAGTTCATTATATCTCAGAATGGATCAAAGACCTAAATGTAAGTCGTAAAACTATAAAACTCTTAGAAAAAATGTAGAGATGAATTTTCATGACCTTTGGATTTGGCCGTGGTTGCTTAGATATGATTCCAAAAGCACGACGAACAAGAGGAAAAGCCAGGTAAATTGTGCTTTATCAAATATTTCTAAATTTTTCATCAATGGACACTATTATAAGAAGGAAATGACAACTCACAGAATAAAAGAAAAATTCTTCAAATCATACGACAAGGTGTATTGTCCAGACTATAAAGAATTCTTACATTGTAACAAAAAGACAAACAATCCAATATTTGTAAATGATCAAAGGACTTGAATGGACATTTCTCCAAAGAGTCTCAATGGCCAACACCCAGATGAAAAGATGTTCAACGTGATTAGTCATCAGGAAAATGCGATTCAAAACCACAATGAGATGCCTTAGACCGTGGAGTTGACCAAGAACCCACATGAAGATTTGGGAGGTACCCCCTGCTACCTGTTAGGTCCCTCTGCGCTGCTCGTGCTGTCTCTCAAGGTGCTATCTGTGAGATTCCTCCCCGTTGTCACGGGCCTCTAGGTCCCAAGACTTATGGATCGTCTTGCCTCCTTTTTCTGTGAGCTGCGTGGGAGAGGGTGCGCGAAATCGCCCCTCTGAGTCAGAACTCACATGGCAAGGGGACAGGCCCAGGGAGGAGGTGACAGGATGCAGAGGGCTAGAGTTGTCCTGCATAACCCAAGGTTGGGGGTGGGGTGGGGAGCAGGAGCCCTGATGTGCGGGCAGGTGGAGGGTGGCGGGGGACCATCCTCGACCAAAAGCGGGGCTGGGGTCAGGCAGCTGTCCCCACTGCCCAGGACAGTCCTGCCTGCAGCTGCACTGCTCTCGCGGCTCCGCCCTCTCTCTCCCTGTCTCCTGGCTGGTCCCCGGGGCCGGCCATGTCGCCAGTGCACCCTCCCCGCTTAGCTTGCTTCTCGATGCCAAAGTCCTCACTCCCATGCCGACTTCCCCAGGGGACTGTCGCGCCCTGCACCCTCTCCCCAGCATCTCTTCCAGGGGATCCCGCATCCCAGAACTGCCGAGATGGGCTGGGGCCTTCGGTCCAGTACATTCTCGGCTTCCAGCCACCACCACCACCGACTGCCAGGTTTTCCCCACCCGACCGGATAAGGGCCTGGCCGGTCCAGACTTTGGGGACAGTGAGAAGAGTCATTCCCTTCAGGGGGCCCGGAGGGTGTGACATTCCCATATTAAAATGCCCTGTGCTCTGACTTTTGAAATATGAAATAGAACCCACAATGACGCAAGGCTGTCGTGTCTAAATGACAATCTGAGCATCAGAATAAGAAACCCCAAAGGAGTGTCCTCAACTTCCCGCCCTGCTGGTGGCCTGTTCTGAAACAATGTGTGTCCCTAGGCTAGTACCTGGGTTTTCCAGGGGAACCCAGAGGGTGTCTCAAAACCGCCTAGGGAGAGGAGTCTCCCTTCCTGGAGGGACCCGCTGCCACATCGCGGTTCCCTTTTGTCCCGGGTTAAAGGTGGAAGAGACCTGCCCTGCAGTGTGACCTCGCCATCCCCCGGTGTGGGAGACCTCCTGCACTCCGTGTGACCATGAGTACGGTCCCCTGTCCAGCGTAACTGACCTAAGAATGCTGTTCGGGCAATAAGAACACATCGAACCACAAGGAGGAAAACGCAGCTTTTATTTCAAGAGCTGACACGAGAGAGGTGTTTGTTATTTTAAATCAATTTTTCTTTCCCATTTTCAAGAGGTGGGGGTGGGGGTGGGGGTGAGCAGGCAAGACCCATGGTTGTTTGGAAGGGGCCACCTGCAGCGGGGCGTGGCTCAGTCCAGCATCCACACCCACATGGACAGGTCCACGTCACTTCTGTGCCTCCCCAGCTGCCTATTCAGTAAAAAGCACAGGATATTTTGGGAAGGCCTGGGGCGTCTTGAGGGTCTAGTTGTCTTCTCCTCGTCGCTGGGTGCGGGTGTGCTGGGTTTCACTTCAGGCTTTTCTTTCTCCATGACTCGCTGACGCCACAGACGGCTTCACGAAGGAGCACCACTCCTGGAAAAGATGATGCAAGTCAATCGACCCAGGGGACCCGGGGGGCTCTTCCCCCCCCCACCCCCCCACCACATGCACCTGTTTCCAGGGTAGTCCTCAGAGATCGCTTTATCTGCCTTGTTCCCTGCAACAGGCAAGAACAGTTAAAGAGAATCCACTCCAGGCATTTCAAGAAGGAAAGGATCTAAGGCTGGGAACTAGGTGCTGACAGATCTGTGCAAGGCCCGGAGGAGCAAAGGACGAGGGCTGTGAGTGTGATGACAAACTGCCTTTGGAGACCGCACTCACCCCTAATACCTGACCTTGACCCCCACACACCCCTGATCCCTACCACGACCCCCAGACTGCCCCCCCCCCAAAAGTTTTGTGCTGTATTTCTGAACCCGACGCAGTGCCTGTTTTATCCGGTAGGGTTGGGGGTCATCAGGTGGGTGGGCGTGGTAACATCACAAAGAAATATTACATGTTATTGGTGGATATGGATGTCTTACCTCTCAGACCACCGAGCTCGCTTCAGGAACGTCTGGAAGAGAGGTCAAGGAGTGAGAGAGAGGATTCTTCTCCTCCTTGTCTTATCCTTCCTGCCCTGAGCCCCAGGGCCTGACTGGCTAAGCCCAGAGGTGTCACAGTGACTCACAATGGCTCTCAGAACCTTTTGACCACACGCAAGTTCCGAGCGCTTGACACGATCACCTTGGTTACTACTGGTTCACGACTGAAAACTGCAAGTGGGCCAGTGGTTCCGGGGCCAGTGGGGGGGGGTGTCAGTTGTTACCCACATTCAGTGACACCTGGATTAGTTGAGGACTATGAGAACCAGGTCAGACCTCCTTTGCCTGAGAGGCAGGGAGGGCCCAGCCTCCAAGCTATCGTCCCAAACCGAGTAGAACCACGTCAAGACATTAAGATACGGAGTTCAGTCTCTAAAAGACCTCAGAAAGGGATGAGAACTATTGTTAGTGTCCGACTAACACAAGACAGTGGCAAACCTGCCTTTGTCTTAATGGATTTCCTTCTTAGGAGAACCAAAGTAAACACCCAGGAAGTAGATCAGGAAAGGTTGGCTGACATCAGTTAAACACATAAGAAAATAAGTTTTGTAGACACTTCTATTAGGAAATACAATACAAAGAAAATGTCTTATTCAAACACGTCATGAGCATTGTAAAATACCTCCAAATATAATTAACTTAAAAAAAAAAAAACCTAGGGAAAATGTCCATGAACCTTTTCATGAGCTTCCTGTTTGGACACTGAAATAACATTTTTATTTATTTGGGGGGGGGGGGAAGGAAGGCTAATCTTTGAAATGTTGTCGATTCTGCTCTGAATTCCCCTCTAAATGTGTGATTTCAGTGTGATCGCAATCATAAACCACAACAGGAATTTGAGTGTACACTTGGAACCAGTACCTGGGGTATAAAATGACCTTGAAGAGAAAATGCGAGGGATTATCCAAACGGGGGAGTTTTCCCTACTGGACATTAAAACTTACTCTACAGGATTAGCAATGAAACAGGAATTGACAAACACGTCAGTGGAACAAACTAGAGAGTCTAGAAATATTTTCATATATATGTGGGGATCAAGTAAGTGATAAAGCTGGCGTTTCACATCAGGTGTCACCTTTAAGCAGTATCTTATGACTAAGTTGGTGTGTGTGTGTGTGTGTGTGTGTGTGCGCCCCCGCGCCCTTGCGTACACATGTTGCGTGTATTCTTAAAGTGCGGAGGAGCTTCTGGGGCCACTTGTTATCTCTCCTAGAGGTAATTCTAGATCCCGTCAATTTTTACAGGCTTTTTCAGTCGTGCTTCTTCCCGAAGCCGGCTCTGGTGTCAAGCAGTCATGGAGAAAGGACACGGAGAAGTCGGTCCCAGCGCGCCCTCGCAGAGCATCAAGAAGGCAGGTGAATACCTGAAACCCGCCTGGGCCTGTTAAAACGTGCTGATAGCTTTTTCCTGGGGCGGCAGCTGGGGAGGCGCAAACAGGATGAGGCTCTGACCCGGTGGCTGTGGACACTCACACAACGGTCACCAGGGTGGACGTGGCCTTTGCCAAAAAGCCATGGGACTGACCCACCCAAGATCCTTGGGGATCATGAAAAATCCCAGGAAATGGTGTGGGTCCACGAATCCTTCCCCTGAGGAAACCATTCAAGTTGAAACATTGATTTCACTTCTCCTGGGTTCGTGTGTTGCGTGTTCTCGTGCTCTCCGTGCTTCCGACTCTGTGCCAGCCAAAGGCCACCAACGTGTCAAGTCCTGCTAGTCACCCTTAGACGACGGTGTTTCCTAACTAACACGGCAGCGTCTGGGGGATTTGGAATCGAGAGGGGCCCCCTTTGGAGAAGCTGGAAAGGCTGCCGAGTTTACGAGCGAAAAGGCCTCACACCTCCAACTTACTGAGGAGACGGGTCTTGCGGGAGGCCGCTCGGAGGTCTCAGAGTTTGCGGGGGACAGTGGGAAGAAGTCAGAATCCAAATAAGTTTCGAAAGGGGGTGACTGGAGGGAATGAGGACAGTTCTCCATGTGGGGGTCTAATGGTTGGAAACGGGGAGGGAGGCATATTCTGGCTGAGTCGCAGTGGGACGAACGTGCCACACCTGGTCCCCCTTTCCTACTTAGGCCTTTAGCCCGGGCCAGGCCCGAGCTGGGAGGGAGCGGAGGCATAAACATTGGCTTCTCTGGTGTGTCAAGCCTGCTGCCTTTCAGACTACAACCTACACCTACATTGTCGAGGGCTCACTGCGGACTGGAGATCTTGGGACTTCTCAGCCTCCATAAGAACACAAGCCAATTCTGTTTCTGTTGCTTTTTGGTTTCCTGTTTTAATTTATGCTTTTTCTAATTAGGCTCCATGCCCAATGTGGGGCTCAAACTCACGACCCTGAGATCAAGAGCTGCACGCTCTACCGACTGAGCCAGCCAAGCATCCCATAAATACTGTTTATTAAGGCTCCCCACGACCTAATTCTTTCTCATAAATCTGACTCTATCAACCTACCTACCTACCTGTCTGTCTGCCCATCCTATTCGGTCTGTCTCTTCAGAGACCCCTGACTAATACTGTAAGAAATGCCAAATCTTGCCAGCAAGCTAGGCAAGGGCCTGGAACATATTCTCCCTCCCGGCCCTCAGAAGGAACAACACTGCCCACTCATGACCTCTGACTTCTCGTCTCCGGAACTGTGACTCCATACGTTTCTGTTATTTCCTCCACCGAGTTTGTGGCAAACTGATGAACCTTCTGACGCTACAAGTCGCAGAAGAGAATTTAAACAGCAGCCTGCTCTTTCCCCCTTGTAACCCTGAGTTCCCCGGTTCCCAATTGTTGCGAGGAAAACAAACACCCAGAGGTTAACGCATTGTGCTTTTCTTCCACGTTTATGGCCGTTTCTAAAGCGGCTGTTATTTCTCAGGTGTTTTTTCTTTTCTATTCTATTTGCTTGTACCAGTTCATTCTGATTCCTGATGTTTCTAATGTGGCTTCATTTCAGCAATGGCTTTATTTCTTACTGTTTTTTTAAGAAGTATTTTTTATTGTATTTATTTATTTATTTTTTATTTTAGAGAGAGAGCATTGCAGGAGGGGGAAAGGGGCAGAGAAAGAGAGAGAGGGAGAGAGAGAGAGAGAGAGAGAGAGAGAGAGAGAATCCCAAGCAGGCTCCATGCTCAGCAAAGGGTCCAGAGGCACGGTTTGACCCATGACCCTGGGATCATGCCCTGAGCCAAAATCAAGAGTCAGACACTCAAACGGACTGAGCCCCTATTTCTTCCTATTTTTACATGAACTTTGCCAGCTCATTGTTATCTGTTTATTTCCTTCTTTATCTTATCATTTCTCCTTTATTTTCATTTTTTCCATTATTTAAAATTTCTTAGTGCTATTAAAAAAAGAGTATGCGTAACTTTCTCTTACACTACCTGGTAGTGATTCTTTTCCCTAGAATACTTTCTCTGCCTTTTGTATTTTTTTGTGTGTTACTTTGTTCCCTTTCTTCTTTCTTTCTTTCTTACTTTTTTCTGATAGCATCAACCCCCCATCTCATTTATTTAAACTTCTGCTTACTACTTGATTTCAATTACAGCAACCTTAACTCAGCCCGACACTGCTTAATAACAGATTGTGGGGCGGGGGGGGGGGGCGGGAAGTGTGAAGCATGAACACAGGGAGGGTCACTGGCAGTTAAACGTGTAGTTCTTATGTGATCCCCACTTCTGATTTTACTCCCCTTTATGTTTTTATTTTTATTTTTAAGAGACAGAGTACTTGCATGCACGAGTGGGGGAGGGGCAGGGAGAGGGAGACAGGATCCAAAGGGGGCTCAAACTCACAAACCCTGAGAGCATGACCTGAGCCAAAGTCGGACACTTAACGGACTGAGACACCCAGGCGCCCCCGATTTTGCTCGCTTTTGTTGGCGCTAGAATCTAGAGGGCTCCCTGCCTGCCCGCCTGCCTGCCTTAATGTCTCCTTCTCTTGTTTTTTTTTCAAAGTTTATTTATTTAAGTAATCTCTACACCCGACGTGGGGCTTGAACTCCCAGCCCCGAGATCAAGGCTTGCATGCTCCTCCAACTGCGCCAGCCAGGCGCCCCCTTCTTGCATTTAATGACATCTGCACGTTGTATAATATCTGCAGTTCTTGTCAGAGCTCTGCATCCTTCCTCTATATGTGGTTTGTGTCTGATTGTATTCCTACTATTATTGCAAATGGAATTTCATTCCCAATATTTTAACTTTTGGCTCACAGCTATCACAATGAGTTTCTACTCCCTATTCTACAAAAAGCCACTGGGAGGCAAGTTGGGGAAACTAAAAATACCTGCTGAAACCTCATGGAGGAACACAGTATACAGCTCTAGGCAACATGACTGAGTGCTTCCATCAGGACGTTTGAGCCACAGACCAGGGACAGCCCCAAGTCACTACGCCCTGCTCAGGTCTCAGCTTCCTTGCGTGTAACATGAAGGGGTTAGAGGAAGTCCGTTCTGAGCCTTCCACAGTTCTAAAATGTTACAACAGTAAATGTGATTTCATGAACCACAATTGAATTATTTCAGGGAAGAGGGACACTTTTTGAAAGGTTTCTCTAAGTGTGCTATGTGTAGGAGATTGAACAGGCAAAAGTATGTTGCCAACGTTTGTTTGTTTGACTGATGGCCTCACATTGACCTGTGTCAATGAGAACTGCGTGTCCCAAGGAACAAAGTACTTTTTATGGCAATTTTGCTTCCAGAGAGAAGTCATAGTGTCAGAGTCTGTATTTGATGCTAATAGAACTTTTGTTCCTGGACAGATGTATGTTTTCTTTCGCAAGATTCCTTCCGATTATAAGCGTATTCGTAATGCACAAGCATCGTGTCCATGCACCATTCTGTTGAAGGGTCTCTGGTGTCCTTGAGAGCACAGGCCCCTTTGCACACATCAGGGAGCCCTGCCTCCTCTCTCCTTCCGGCTGCTCTAATGGGGGGGGGGAGGGGAGGAGGGCAGCCAATTGAGTAGAGGGAAAGAGAGGTGGCCCACCCCTTGCTGGTTACATTTTCACTTCCTGTTCCTGTCCCCACCCCGGAAGACAGAGGAGGGGTGGGCATTGTGTCCCCTCTTCCAGAGCCTTTGGGAACGATGGAGGGTCTTCCCTGGCCATTTGGCGCTGCTTCTCCAGGCACTGGACAGGGGATGCTGTCAAGCTCCCCAGGAAGGACTCTTCTAGAAGAGGGTCTGAGCCCCTGGACAAACCAGAAGGCGGGAGGCTCCTAAGGGGGATGGGTGTGGACTTGGCTGGTCCTGTGCAGGGGGCCCAGGATCGACTTCTGGGGCCAATCGCTCTTTCCTTCCCCCTTTCTGGCTCCCTCTCCTCCGTCTCGGTCTCTCTCTGCCCGCCGCCGCCCCTTTGGATGTCTTACTTGTGCTTCTGACTTCTGGAGACACAAATGACGCGGAGATGCATCCCTCCAGTAACATTGTGGTGGAGGGATGTCCCTCCAGTCCGATCTGCACACCATGGGGGCTCATGGGGAGGCCTCTGTGACCTCCAAGCCCCCCATTCTTCCCCCCTCCCCCCTCACAGCAGGCCCCTCAGTGGCAGACCTGTCACATTTGCTACCGCAGTGTCACTGCCCAGGGCTGGGCCTCTGTGGAGCCTCAGCTGGGCTGCTGCTTGGCTCAGGCACCCCTGGGAGATGCAGGGTAGGCGGCGCCAGCCGCTGCACGGGGTCCCGAGTCCCAGGAGCGACAGTGCCACCTGCTGCACCGGGTGGAGACCTGCGTGCACACACGTGCACCCGCGGTGCCCGGCACCAGAGGGGACATTGCGACGTCCCTCTGCGCCGCTCGTGCTGTCGCTCAAGGTGCTATCCGTGAGTTTCCTCCCCGTTGGAACGTGGCCCCCTGCGTCCCAAGGTTCGCGGCCCATAGCAACTCCATTTGCTGTGAGTCGTGAGAGGTAGGATGCCAGAAGCCGCCCTCCAGGAACACTAGAGGCCGAGTCAGATGGCACTCGGGGAGGGCACAGGCTCGGGCGGAGGTGGTGGGATGCAGAGGGCTTGAGTTGTCTTGCGTAACCCGAGGTCGGAGGGGAGGGGAGGGGAGGAGCAGGCGCCCCGACCTGCGGGCAGGTGGGGGGAGGTGGGGGCCTTCCCCTACCAGCCGTGGGGCTGGGGTCAGGCAGCTGTCCTCACTGCCTGGGACAGTCTTGCCCGGGCCTCACTGCTCCCGCACCTGCGCTGCTCCTGCACCTTCTCTCGCTGGTCCCTGGCTGGTCCCCTGAGCTGGCCATGTACCCAGGGCGCTCTCCCTGAGGGACTGTCGAGCCCTGTAGGCTCTTGCAGGGGATCCAGGGCCCCGTACTGCCAAGATGGGCTGGGGCCTTCGGTCCAGTACATTCTCGGCTTCCAGCCGCCACTGCCTACCAGGTTTTCCCCACCCGGCCAGGTAAGGGTCTGGCCGGTCCAGACTTCGGGGACAGTGAGAAGGGCCATTCCCTTCAGGAGGCTTTGAGGGTATTGGTACTGGACAGGGAACAGGCTCCCAACTCCAGTTCAGCTGCTCGCCAGTGAAAAATCAATACTCGG
Organism: Felis catus; assembly: GCF_018350175.1. NCBI lineage: Eukaryota > Metazoa > Chordata > Mammalia > Carnivora > Felidae > Felis > Felis catus. The sequence continues at coordinate 111,221,945 of NC_058386.1, read as the reverse complement.
GAGACAAGTGATGGTGGGTAAGGAAAGGTTGCTTTATCCAGGAGGCCAGCAACCTGGGAGGATGGTGGGCATACGTCTCAATGACCATCTTCCCATCCAGGGGCAGCCTGAGGGTTTTAAAGGGGAAGGCTTGGGAAAAGGGAGGGGGGGGCTGTGCACAGGAGAAGCAGGTGCCCGGGTGGTCAGTCGTGTGTTGACACGTCCTTGAACAGATTTGCGTTTGCAATGGCTGTTTTCGAATGCAGTCAGGCCTTATCTTCTGAGAAAGTCTGGCCCTTCACTCGTCGAGGCCACTGGTCTGCAAATCTCAAGGCAAGTAGGTTAGTTCCACTACAGACCAAGGGACTTAGGTCAGTAAGGAAGGAGTGCATAAGCTTCACGCACGTTAACCCTTAAGACCGGTTGGAGTGCTGTTTCAGTATGGTGTTCCCATATTAAAATGCCTCGTGCTCTGATTTTTTTATATGAAATAGAACCAACAAAGACACAAGGCTGTAGTGTCTACAGGATATTCTCATGAGCATCAGAATTTTAAAAAGTGCGTATCCTAAATTTCCCAACCAGCCCAAGGCCTGTTCTTAAACCAGTGTCTTTCACCAGGGTAGCAACTGGGTTTTCCAGGGGAACACACTGGGTGTCTTTGCAAACGCTAGGGAGAGGAGTCTCAGTTCCTGGAGGGACCTGCTTCTACATCACTGTTCCCTTGCTTTTGTTCCAGGTTAGAGTTGCGAGAGACATGCCTCGCAGTGTGAGCTCACCATCCCCCAGTACGTGAGAGCTCCTGCACATGACGTTAGCACTGGTTCCGTTCCATTCCATTGTCCAGTGTAACTAACCCAAGAAAGCTGCTCGGGCACAAAAAAAAACGTATCAAACCGTAGGAGTGAAAATGCAGCTTTTATTTTAACAGCTGAAACGAGGCAGGAGTTTGTTATTCTAAAGCATTCTTTTTGCCTTTTCCAAAATTGTGGGTAGGCATAAGCAGGTAAGTTATGTGATTTTTTTGGTCAAGGGCCACCTCCACCCTGGTGTGGCTCATGTCAGCATCCACAGCCACTTTGACAGATCCAGATCATTTCCGTGGCTCCCTAGTTGCCTACCCAGGAAAAAGCTCAGCACATTTTTGGAGGCCTGGTTGGATGTTGAGTATTCATCTGCCTTCCTCTTGATGCTCAGTATGGGTATGCTGGGACTGACTTCCGAGTGTCCTTGTCCACGACTGGCTAACACTACAGATGGCTTCGGAAGGAGCGCAAGTGAAGAAGCCTGAAAGAGATGATGAAACCCAGTGGAGCCAGTGGACCCGGGGGCCTCTTCCCCCCACCCCCCACACCACATGCACCTGTTTCCAGGGTAGTCAGAGGATGTTGCTTTGTAGAATCATGCGTTTTGAAATGCCAGCCTTATCACTTTTTCCATTCTGTCATGTACACAGGTCTGTGTCTAGCATCTCGAATCTGCTCCATTGACAGATTGTTCCTGTTTTAATCGCTAAGTCTGCAGTGTAGATTTTCATATCTTGTGTGGCAAGCTCACCATCACGGCTACTCCCACATAGGTTCTCTCCCATTTAATTGAACAATCAGCTCGTTTTATTTCATGGCGAAATCCTGTTAAGGTTCATGACTGTGCTTGCACTGAATTCATAGATTTATTTTGGGAAGAATTCATAGGATCACCATAACTAATTTTCCTGTCCGACAAGAAATGGTATTTTTTAGCATCAAAACAGTTGACTCCTAAAACAGTTTCATGCGTATTTCCATTTTGTTTAAATGTTTATTTATTTATATATTTTTTATGATAGTAGGCACTCTTCAGTATTTATTTCCTTTTTCTTTAAAGTGCTATACACAGGGGCGCCTGGGTGGCACAGTCGGTTAAGCGTCCGACTTCAGCCAGGTCACGATCTCGCGGTCCGGGAGTTCGAGCCCCGCGTCGGGCTCTGGGCTGATGGCTCAGAGCCTGGAGCCTGTTTCCGATTCTGTGTCTCCCTCTCTCTCTGCCCCTCCCCCGTTCATGCTCTGTCTCTCTCTGTCCCAAAAATAAATAAAAACGTTGAAAAAAATTTAAAAAAAAAATAAAGTGCTATACACAGTAAGAAATATACTTTATTTTATTTTTTTAATATATAAAATTTATTGTCAAATTGGTTTCCATACAACACCCAGTGCTCATCCCAAAAGATGCCCTCTTCAATGCCCATCACCTCCCCTTCCCTCCTTCCCACCCCCCCATCAACCTTCAGTTTGTTCTCAGTTTTTAAGAGTCTCTTATGATTTGGCTCTCTCCCACTCTAACCTCTAAATGTTTATTTATTCTGAGAGTGTGTGGACGCCAGTGGGGGAGGGGCAGAAAGCGAGTGAGAGAATCCCAAGCAGGCCCTTCATTGCCAGTGCAGAGCCTGAAGCAGGGTTCTGTCCCTCAGGTCATGATCTCATGGTTCGTGGGATCGAGCCCCGCGTCGGGCTCTGTGCTGGCAGCACGGAGCCTGCTTGGGATTCTCTCTCTCCCCCTTCTCTGCCTCTTCCTCTACTTGTGCTCTCTCTCTCTCAAAATAAAATAAACATTAAAGGGGCGCCTGGGTGGCGCAGTCGGTTAAGCGTCCGACTTCAGCCAGGTCACGATCTCGCGGTCCGTGAGTTCGAGCCCCGCGTCGGGCTCTGGGCTGACGGCTCAGAGCCTGGAGCCTGTTTCCGATTCTGTGTCTCCCTCTCTCTCTGCCCCTCCCCCGTTCATGCTCTGTCCCAAAAATAAATAAATGTTGAAAATAAAAAAATAAAAAAATAAATAAAAAAAGTAAATAAATACAGTGCAGTAGTGTGTAAATGTACTCTCTCTTCCTTATGACTTTCTTAATAACGTTTTCTTTTCTCTAGCTTGCTTTATTGTAAGAATACAGTATATAATACATAAAACATATAAAATATGTGTTGGGGCACCTGGGTAGCTCAGTCAGGTAAGTGACTGACTCTTGATTTTGGCTCAGGTCATGATCTCAGGGTCTTGAGATGGACTCCCATGTCAGGCTCCGTGCTGAGCCTGGAGCCTGCTTGGGATTCTCCCTCTCCCTCTGCCTCTCCCCTGCTCTCACTTGCTCTCTGTCTCTCTAAAAAGAAATAAATAGATAAAATAAAATAAAATACGTGTTCATTGATTGTTTATGCTATCAGTAAGGCTTCTGGTCGACAGTAGGCTATTAGTTGAGTCTGGGGGTGTGAAAAGTTTTTTTTTTTGTTTTTTGAGTGTAGTTGACACACAATGTTACATTACTTTCAGGTGCACAACATAGTGATTTGACAAGTTCATATGTTATGCTGTGCTCACCACAAGAGTGGCTACCATCTGTCACCATGCAGTGCTATTATCATATTATTGACTGTATTCCTTATGCCATGCCTTTTATTCCCGTGACCTAGTCATTCCATAATTGGAAGCCTGTTTCTCCCACTCCCCGTCATCCATTTTGCCCATCCCCTCACCTCCCCCCCACACCTCTGGCAGCCACCAGTTTCTTCTCTGTATTTCTAGGTCTAATTCTCCTGTTTGTTTGTTTTTCACTTCTTTTGCTGTTTTAGGTTCCACGTATGAGTGAAATCGTATGGTATTTACTTCTCAGACTGACTTATTTCACTTTGCAGGATCACATGAAAAGATGCTCCACGGGGCGCCTGGGTGGCGCAGTCGGTTAAGCGTCCGACTTCAGCCAGGTCACGATCTCGCGGTCCGGGAGTTCGAGCCCCGCGTCGGGCTCTGGGCTGACGGCTCGGAGCCTGGAGCCTGCTTCCGATTCTGTGTCTCCCTCTCTCTCTGCCCCTCCCCCGTTCATGCTCTGTCTCTCTCTGTCCCAAAAATAAACGTTGAAAAAAAAAATTAAAAAAAAAAGAAAAGATGCTCCACATCATTAATCATCGGGGAAATACAAGTCAAAACCACAACGAGATACGACCTTACACCTCTCAGAATGGCTAAAATCCAAAGGACAAGGAACAACAAGCGTTGCCGAGGATGACGAGAAAAGGGAACCCTTGTACACATAAATTGGCACAGCCACTCTTCAAAACACTATGGAGTTTCCTCAAAAAATTAAAAATAGAAATCCCATATGATCCAATAATTTCACTACTGGGGAGTCAATAGTTTTACTCGAATTTTTGACTATGCCTGGGGGAGGGGTGGTTGGTGCCCCAAACACCATGTTGTTCAAGGGTCAAATGTATATTTGATCTTCTGTCTCTGTTTCTCTGTCTCTGTCTCTCTCTTACACAGACATATTCTTTATAGTTATAATTCTACTATCTGTCCACAATCAAAAATTCCCAATTATCCCCATATCATTCTTTGTACCTTATTTCTAATCAAAGACTAGACAAGACATTTACTTGTCATATCTCCATAGTCTAATTTGATATAGAAAATATCCACTGTTCTCCAGTATCTTTTTTTCTTGTAAGATAGTGTGATGTTTTTGAAAAGTTCATTCTAAGTAGACTGCCTCTAAATTTTGATTTGTCTGATTTTTCTTCATTATCAGGCCAAAGTTAAACATTAAATCGTCTCAAGATCTCTCCATTGTAATTAATGGAGAATTTCCTCTTTATAATAAAGAATCTAAGCGTGTGTAAATGCCTGATTTCCTTACAATTTTTCACTCAGTGATTTTCGCATCCATCAATGCTCTCCTCCTAAATAATTATAAGGGTTGTTGAAAATGGTAATGTTTCCAAGGAGACCTGTTAGTCAGCATTATTTGCTCATCACGGTTTAAACTTTCTGCACTTCTCGTGAAACCTTCAGCCTAAAGATGTGGGAATTTTTGTTTGTTGGTTGGTTGGTTTAGATTTTGACCATTTAGTTACTTTGGAATATATCACTCTTTGCAAGCTAGGACATAGAATCAAGCCGTGGTAGTCTAGTCTTCTAGGAGTCCAGGCCATAGCTTGCCACCTTCAGTGGGGTGGCATCCTAATACAAGGTGCTAAGGACAGGTTTCTAGTCTTTAAGTAATAATCACTTACCTACATTTTCCCCTTAGAAGACTCTCAGGAGTCTAGTCATTAAAGGCATGATACACAGAACATCTTGATCGACAAAGGACAGAATGACCCAAATTATATGCCGGCCAATGTGTTGGTTAACCAGGTTAGAGCTGGACAAGGGCTGGTGAACAGAAAGTGTTTACGTTTGGAAAACTGGCTCTGGAGTTTTAACAATTCCCAGTTACCAGCAAAAAGAAAGCACGTAAAACATATTTCAGATGCACCTACGCTGATACTTGATTTTGCCAGAGCCTTCCACCAGAACACAGAGGCGGGGGCCAGGGATAAGATTCCTAGATAGTTTCAAAATACATTCCTTAGTAATAAGAAATGTGACACAGTACATTCTTCCATTTGCCACTACAACAAACGGACAATAAGCACTATTTAAAAGAAAGGCTCAAACCTATAATTGGTGGTCTCCAGAATAACCTCCAAATTTCCTGTACCGGTAATAGGGCTGCTCTTCCAGGATATATATTTAAATTTTTTTTTAATGTTTTACTTATTTTTGAGAGAGAGACAGAGCATGAGTGGGGGAGGAAGCAGAGAGGGGGAGACACAGAATTGGAAACAGGCTCCAGGCTCTGAGCTGTCAGCACAGAGCCCGACGCGGGTCTCGAACCCATGAACCTCCATGAACCGTGAAATCATGGCCTGAGCTGAAGTCGCCTCTTAACACACTGAGCCACTCAGGAGCCCCATTCTAGGATATGTATTTAAATGGCCGAACCACTCAGGAGCCTTTGCCAGGGCCAGGAGGTGAAAAATAGAGCTTAAAAGAGTGTAACCAGCTAATTGTAAACTTGCGGTCAGTTGACACCTTCACAGTGAACTTGTTGCTTGTTAACTATCTGCAGTATCCAGAATTGCATCATCCCTGGCTCTGCTCAGTGTCTTAAGGAACTGCCTGCCCAACTGTGACTCTTCTGCTAGAGCTAAGGTGGGCGCTAATCTTCAAAGTCTGGAATGTCAGGAGTACCCCAGGGGCATTTGGATGTAAGTGACTCCCCAGTGGTAAAATGCCACCCCCCCACCCCCCCCACCCCCGCGGAACACCGGGATGCCAAAGGTCAGACCAGCAAGGATCAGGATGGGTCCGGCCTCTTCACACCCCTCCTTGCCTGCCTGCAGGGGGAGCCTACGATAATGAGAAAGGGGCCAGGAGCCATGTAACAAGCTCAAGGGCCCTCTGTGGGATCTTCAAAGGGCTTTTCTTAAACTGAAGGTCAATGTAGCCATAGTCTGTACTGGAGAACTTTAAGCATTTCACTTTACTAGTGGGAATTCCAGCAGCCAGGCTGGTTCGAGAGGGCATCCGAACAGGCCGTCACAGCTGCAGTCAGAGCCTGTCACACCAGCCACCCTGAGCTCCCCCTGGCCGGCAGCTGAGTCTCCCAGGGCCACCTCGCACGCCTCGTCTAACTGCCCCCAAACTGGCTGCCCGGCCCCCAAATCGAGCCAGCGGGGCACGGATAATGTGTCTTACAGGTATGGTTTGATATTTCACCTTCTCAGGGACATAAAAGGTTCCTTCGTGATAGAAAGTTTTGTGATGCAGTCACCTTGAAAGGCATCCTTTCAATATTTCTAATAGTAGAGAATCGTTCTGATTGGGGAGTGAGACAGGCAGATCTTTGGAAGCCACATGGATGAGTGACATATTTGTAGGCTGGCAGCAGGCGGGAACCACTCGAAAATCTGGCACTTGGTGGCTGCTCAATGGACACCTGTGAAGGTGTGCATTTTACTGATGAGGATACATTAGAACACGACAAGGTTTTCTGAGGTGTTTCCTATCCCGGCCCTAAATTGCATTAAGGTAGCTCCTACAGGGCGAGAACTGAAAGAAAACTCCGTCAGATGATGGGGGTGTGCTTCTGACATCTATTTTCCACAAAGACAGAGAGGTGGGTAGATAAGGCAGTCTGTGTGTTTCTTTTTCGTGCAAATAAACACAAAAAATGACAAGAGTATTTTCTTTGCTTTCGGTGACACCAGTGACTCTTCGGACTGGGGGATTTCTTGAATGCAGTGAGGCTTTTCATGTGCCAGGCCTTGCCTTCCCCAAGCATCAGACATGTGTTGGTTCCTGATACTATCCCAGGTACCTCGGTCCCCGCCTGTCAGCAAATACACAGAGTCCAGCCTGACACTGTGCCTGGCACATGGTAACCGGTGAAATCGGCTCCCTCCGACAATGAAGCGGCGACAGCAGGAAGAGAAATCGTGACCTTTGGGCAACTTGGCAGCTGGGAGAAGTGAGTGCCAGGTCAGCTGTTTTTTACCAGCAGGAAACTGGGTAAACTCCTTGACCCCCTTGCCTTCCAGAAGCCCAGGAAGATGCCAGTGCAGATTCCTACACTCGTGATTCTCCCCCTCAGACGGTGCCCCTAGCTTCAAACTTCTCATTTGCTTTTCTTTTCATAATCAACTTTCATTCAGGGCGTTGTCACCAGGTGTTTGATTAGAGGAAGTCCCCAATGAGCTAATGACATTGGTGTGTGATTAATTACAAAGAAGCCCCTATAGGGCTTTAGTAGAGTATGACTTTTTAAAAAAAATTTCTTTATGTTTATTTATTTTTGAGACAGAGAGAGACAGAGCATGAGTTGGGGTAGGGGCAGAGCGAGAGGGAGACACAGAATTGGAAGCAGGCTCCAGGCTCTGAGCCGTCAGCACAGAGCCCGACGCGGGGCTCGAACTCACGGACCGCGAGATCGTGACCTGAGCCGAAGTCAGACGCTTAACCGACTGAGCCACCCAGGCGCCCCACCATCCTTCTTTTTAAAGGCATATTTCACACAGTAGAGAGGTCAGTGTCGATCAGAGACCCACCTTTGAGTTGAATCCTCACAATAATTCTAATGAGTGCGCACCATCCAGTGGGAAGTAGCCAATAGTTGAGCTCCCAAGGGGTTCCGGCATCCAACAGGGGCTAGAGGGAAGATTCCAAGAACACGTTTTCCTCTGAGGCATCCTATGCTGTTACCTTCCACAGCTAAACACGAAGTCCGGAAGCACGGCCAACTTTACACCCACCCCTCCGAGCTCCGGGCCAATGAGACCAAGAATGAAACTCAAACTGTACCAGTGACATCTGAAAATTCTAAAGCTCCCAATTTTGAATACCCACAAAGACTGTTGCCTGCTGCTGCTGGGCTCTGTGCTAAGCAATTTGCCCTTGTCATCTGCCTGCATGCTTATGGAAAGCTGGGGAGCCAGATACTCTCTGCTGTCGGAGAAAGTTGCCTAACTTGCCCAGGAACTCCGAGCAGACTTCCTGCAGAGAAACTGTCCAGAATCTGAACAGCCAGTGATGGCCTCAGAATGCCTCCTTAAACAAGAAATGAGAACCCAGTAATGAATCTTTGTCAGAGTTCACAAATGGCTTCCATGCCTGGCTTCACTGCCCACCACCCCTGACTCGGCTGATGGGAGAGGTTGGCCAAGAGCATAGGCTTAAGTGCAAAGCCTTGGGCTGGCTTTATATGACAGAGTGTGTGAGTTGAGGCAGCCATGGTCTCAGAAAGCCAGGGATACACTTAGGAAGGAACTTCTATCTTCTGGGCTGTCAGCCTTCAGGACTCAAGGCGAATATAGGGCTGGCTCACCTGGCACCCTTACTCTCCCACAGAGACTTTAAGTGGCAGCGAGAAGTGTATGGTCTACATGGAGGGCCTTTGGGCCTCAGAAAATAGACATTATCAGAGGGATGGTGTGTTCAGTGTTCTCAAGGAGGAGGTAGGACCCATAGGGAAGACAATTGGGAGAAAAATTGATGATATTTAGCGATAACTTCTCCGGACACCCGACCGGCTCAGTCGGCAGAGCACGCAGCTCTTGAGCTCAGGGTTTTGAGTTCAAGCCCCATACTGGGTGCAGAAACTGCTTAAAAAAATTATTCAAGAGAGAGAGAACTTCTCACGTACATTTTCAGTTAGGACCAGCAAGAATAAATACACAAGTAGCTAGTTGTTTGAGAGAGAGAGCATGCTCACAAGCAGGAGACAGGGGGAGAGGGAGAGAGAGAATCTAAGGAGGCTCCACACTCAGCAACAGCACAGAGCCTGATGTGGGGTGACCTGAGCCAAATCAAGAGCCAGTTCCTCAACTGACTGAGCCACACAGGCACCCCTGGAAACTTCTCTTCATCAAGGTATAATAAAGGTACACTAGTGAGCAAGTGAAACCATAAGCCAAGGAGGGGGAGAAGGTCCCTGTAGAACATTTTGCCAGTGTTTAGACAAGGTGAATAGGTGTAGACCACAGGACCCACTCCTAGGGTATGCCCTACAAGCAGGACCCTTATTCTCTATGGTCTTGGTAGAGAGTCCTCGAGAAAATCTAAATGCACGTCAAAGCAGAAATAGAACAAATATCACTTATTAATGAATATGCATTATAATCAAAACCTGGCAGGAAAATATCAACCTTGTTCAACTCTTGGAGCAAAGAGGAAATGATGTGAAAATTGGCATAACCATTGCAAAATCATAAATAATGACCTTGCATGCAATTTGTGGTGTTAGCAAAGCCAGGCTTCAAGCAAAGTTTGATGCCTTCAATGAGTTCACATTTCAAAGAACAGAGAATGAAAATGCAATCTGTATTGAAAGTTCACCCTGGGTAGGACCTCCGTGCTAATGTATTCCTTCCACTCTTCCCGGCACTTGCATGGTGGGCAGTGTTACCTGCCTTGCAGAGTCCTTTATGAGTTGGATGCTTCCCCTTGTCCTCGTTCCACATTTCAAAAATGGACTGTGTCAAAGGCTCAGAAGATGTGTCGACAGCAACGGCTGCACAGGCGCACACGATTCTGATACGTGATCTACGTGGGAGCCGAGGGAAGTGCTCTTTGCCCCTGGTAGGGGGGTATCCGCGTGCTGGTCCAACAACTGGTTGGTGGGAATAAAGCGGGAAAAGCAGATACATTTCCCCATGACTAAAATGTTGCATGGATACACGGCGATTGGGCGCATCCCTGTTTACTGGGACACTGGCCCTAGAGCTGAAAGGAATGCTTCTCACACCTATGCCACAGTTGGCTTGGGGCTCTCTTCAGCGTGTGTATTCTGGTGCAAAGTAAGAACCCTCTGTCGACTAAAACTTTTCCCACAGCTGGGACATTTATGGGGCTCTCCTCCTCGGTGGATTTTCCGGCGTCTCATACAACTTGATCTATCACAAAGCCTTTTCTTACACTCAAAGGATCGGTTCATTGCTTGTTGACGAGAGGCTCTCTGGTGCATTATTAAGCGTGACCCCTGAGTGAATCGCTTGTTACACACAGAGTATTCACAGGGCATCTCCCCTGTGTGAAGTCGATGGTGCCTAAGGAGGTCTGATTTACGAAGGAATCTTTTCGCACACTCAAGGCACTCAGGAGGGGGCTCTCCCGAGTGAATTGCATGTGCTTATTAAGTAGCTTCTTTTTAACAAAACATCTCCCACACTGCATACATTGGTGTAGTTTCTCTCTGGAACTGTTTTGCTCACTGGCTGTGGGGCTGAAAGGATTTTCCCAGTTGGAGCTCTCAGCTGTTTCTCCTAGAGAGAGACTCCGATCATGGACAGGCATGGCACGATCTCTGCATGACGGTTCTGCAGGTTTTCCCAATGGAAATCCCAACCGGGCTCCGATGTGGGGCTCGAACTCCCAAACCTTGAGATCATGACCTGAGCAGAAATCAAGAGTCAGATGCTTAACCAATTGAGCCACCCAGGCGCCCCAATCATATCTATTAAAGTTATAAATATATATGTCCGCTAACCAACTGTTCCTATTTTCGAAATCTGTCCTACCAACACATGCCCATAGAAGGATGCCCATTGTGTTTTATGGCTTGACTCCAGGGTATTTTGGCCAACACTGAATTGCACTCAGAAGTCATGGGGAGTCTCTTCTCTTTATCCTCATCACCAGCCAGTTTGTGTTGCCACATAACCAACCACCAGATTGGTTTTTCTAGACATGAGCCTAAGTGCATGAACGAACCCTCTTTGTATTGGCCCCTCGGGCGTTCATTTCTTCCACACAGACGGACACCCCTTAGCTCAAAAGCCTGCTGCTGGTGCCAAACCAATTCTCTCACACGCAGTGATTTAAAAGGTAATCCCAGAATCAAACTGTTAGCCATTTAGACCCCGCCTACTTTGCATACCCCAGGAAACTTCACCCCACATCTGCCAGCCATTGAAAAGATGGAGCCTTACGGTTGGTTCTATAACCTCAAGCTGCTGCTGCCCTTCAGAATTCAGTGACCCATCAACTGCCCGTCATGCTGCTGGGCTCTAAGATCCCTAGATAGGCAAGTCCCCTCTGGGAGCCCTCACTCACTCCCGCCTCCTCCTCCCCTTCTGACTCTGGCCTTGGCCGGAAGCAAAGCAGAGAGTTGCCACAAACCTTGTACACGCTACTGCCACCTCCTGGCCACATCTTTTTCCTTGATCAGTCCCTAGATCTCTCAGACTTTCTCCAAGTGTAGGAAGGATGGGATTTTGGCGATCAGGAGGTAGATATGAGGACCTCCCATTCAGTAGTATGAAGCATATTAGATCACTATATTTTTTAATTTGTTTTTACATTTTATTTATTTTTGAGAGAGAGAGAGAGAGAGAGACAGCACAAGTGGGGGAGAGGCAGAGAGAGAGAGGGAGACACAGAATCTGAAGCAGGCTCCAGGCTCCGAGCTGTCAGCACAGAGCCCGACGCGGGGCTTGAACTCACAAGCCGTAAGATCGTGACCTGAGCCGAAGTCGGACGCTTAACCGACTGAGCCACCCAGGCACCCATGAAGCATGTTAGATCGATCACTTTAAACAGTTATGAGAAAGGGGTAGTTTCCTTTGTTCCTACCGGGTGTATATTACTTGTTGAATTCATCCTCTGTCTCTCTTGCTGAATACACGGGACCATCTGGTACTTTCGAGAAGCCAAGTATCACAATCAAGAACAATGTGGCAGCTTGGCATCACATGTGATCTTTGTACTTCGCACTGTTGCCACGAGGAGCAGTCCGCATGGGGAGTGGGGGGTGGAATGCAGAGATTTGTATTTAAACGTGACTGGCCAGGTTCTGACACTGTTTGCAGGCATAGACACAAAGCACAGGTTTTTAAAACCTTGACAACAGACCAGAGACGTAGGTGAGGCAAACGTTGGAACATAAATGACAATATTTTATACAGTTTGGCTTTCACCATAATAAATACACATACGTATTTGCAGGCTTTCCTCTGTCACCTCTATTAAAAACGAGACGGAGTCCACGACTTCTACGTGCCCCGTACTTGCTAAAGTAAGCTACAAAAAATACAGCACCCGGACAAATCGATTCAATGTACAAAGGAGCCCAAAGGTGTCGCCAAACACGCACTCTGTAATGGTAGGAGTTGAATTCTACGGGAGTCATGGCATCGCACAGACAGCATATCGTCCCAGTGTTAGGTGTGTGAGGACTCAGCTGTTCTCTCCAAGGAGAGAGTGGAGTCTCACGTGTGCCCTCCCCCATAATCTGCCAGGCACCTGGAGAAGAGAGATGGCACTCAGAATGGGAACCACAAGAGATGGGGTGGAAGCCATGGTTAAGCACAGGAGTTAGAATGATCTATTAGCGTCAAGAGGGCATTTGAAAGCAAGAAACCCAAGCAAGGTAACTGAAACTTTGACAGATCTTCGCATCCACATAAAATGATCATTTCTGACATGTTATCTCCCAGGATCTGCCTGCAAGACCTTGTACTTTCTTATTGTGCACAATCCCCCAAAGATCTCGACCACCCTAGACACTTCTATCACCTTCTATAAGCTTTTGGCTTGCACACCTCTTTCCCAAACCCTGATCTCTCTCCTGAGCTCTGATGCCACATTGGCCATTTCCACCTGGAGACCCATAAGCCTCGCGAGTTCCTCGCATACAAATCTAGACTCACTTTGACCCACCAAATCGGACCCTCCTCTTGTGTTCTGTGTCAGTGAATAACGATGCCATTTACCCAGTTCACCAGAAACCGGATGCCATTCCCAACGCTCACTTCTCCGTCACCCAATGCCACGTTGGTGGTTGACTAAACCACCAAGTCCTGCATTTTCCACGGGCCACGTAGCTTTTGAATCAGTCCCCCTTTTCTCATTCTGTCATCACCAACACGACCTTAGTTTAGAAAATCATCCTCTCACCTGGGTGATTGCAACAACCTTCCAAATGGTGCCCCTGCCTCAAGTCTTGTCCTTTCCTATTGCGGTCAGAGTGATCACGTAAAATGCAATCTGTGTAGTAGGTCTCTTCCCTGAGAATGCCCGGTGACTCCCCGTTGCCCTGATAAGAAAGAGTAACTTCTCCACAAGGCTGACAAAGTTGTTCATGATCCAGGACACTGCTTCTCTCTCCAGCCTTTTCAGTGCTACTCAGGTTCCTTGGTACCCCTCGAGCTGTAGCAGGACGTCCTCAAATATACCAAGCGCTCTCTCCTCCGAGCCTCTGCACATGCTGTGTGTTCCGCCCAGAGCTCTCTCCCTTCCTCACTACGATTCATCCTACAGGTTTCCACGCAGACCCCCCCCCCTTCCTCCAGGATGATTTCCCTCTCTGCCAGGGGCTGGTTGGGCAGTCCTCCTATGGATTTCCATAGCATTTTACAGTCCTGTACGCCTCACAGATGGTACCTACAGTCCCATTTACATCTGTGAACTGTGCATAGCTCTTAGTAGGTGCTCATATATGGTACTTGAATGGATAAATGTTCCAAAGATGTGGAAAAGGGACCTGGTTTCGAAGCCCAGGCACTGAGCTGGTTATGGATCTGCCAGATATCAACATTTCGTAACTTGGGCTATTCTCGATATGTTCATTTTTTACGTCTCTTTGTTGTCTCAGCATTTCAGCGTCTTAGAAGTGTCAACATGTTGGGGCGCCTGGGCGGCTCCGTCGGTTAAGCATCTGACTTCGGCTCGGGTCATGATCTCACGTTTGTGAGTTTGAGCCCGGCGTTGGGCTCTGTGCTGACAGCTCAGAACCCGGAGCCCGCTTTGGATTCTGTGTCTCCCTCTCTCTCTGCCCCTCCCCCTCTCGTGCTCTGTCTCTCTCTGTCAAAAATAAATAAACATTAAAAAAAATTTTTTTTTAAGTGTCCACATGTTGAAGCTGTGGCTGAGAGAGTTAGAAAGGACATTTCAGGCCACATTTGGGCCAAAGTCAGTGGGGGAGGGGAGAGCAGAGGGGTGTCGGGTAGCCACAGGAATCACTGGTAGCAATGTTACGAGAATCCCCAAGGGGAAGCGAAATGTTAGGGACACGAGCTATGCAGCCCAGCTGCCTTTCTCTGCCTGGACCTTCTCCTTCTAGCACAAACTCTTGGAGACTCTGGAGCAGTGATCCTGTAGTATGTACAGGCCTAGCCTGGAGAGCTTGAGAAAATGCACCCCAGGTGACCCTGAGACACGTAAGCCGCTTACCACTCTTGGAGAAATGCTGTTCTGGGTTCTGATCGCATGAGATACATATTTGCTTTATACTGTGGTAAGTGATTAAGTCATCTTCAAGGACCTAAAGTGAGTATATTTATAGTGCACCAAGTTTGAATGAGGCTGTTGTGCCATAAAAGCCATTGAGGAACCCACAACAATGAGTTTTTATTTATTTATTTATTTATTTATTTATTTATTTATTTACGTTTATTTATTTTTGAGACAGAGAGAGACAGAGCATGAATGGGGGAGTAGCAGAGAGAGAGGGAGACACAGAATCGGAAGCAGGCTCCAGGCTCTGAGCCATCAGCCCAGAGCCCGACGCGGGGCTCGAGCTCCCGGACCGCGAGATCGTGACCTCAGCTGAAGTCGGACGCTCAACCCACTGAGCCACCCAGGCGCCCCAACAATGGGTTTTTAATCCCATCTGATGTACCGTGCGTTGTTCTCGGCTCCTCCCAGAGAGGCGTCCCTCCTCCCACGCTTCATCACAGTGGTCCCCCTCCATCCAGCAGTGGGTGTTTCTGACCCACCCCCAGACCTGGAGAGCGCTTCAGCTCTCAAAGTACAAACCTCAGAAAGGAAATAAAACCCCTGCCTTACCGGGGTCCAGGAACGGCTGGCACTCCTCAGCGGCACCATAGCTCAGCTCCTGCAGCCCTGCCTGCGGGATCCAAGGCTCTGCCACTGGGCCCTCCGGGGCAGGTCCCATTACTTGGAGTGGGGGTGACTCCAGGTGGATGTTTGGTGGTACGTGTGCCGTTCCCACCGGTGCCAGTTCTTCCAAGAGCATTTCCTGCCTATCGATCTGGGGCAAATGGCAGAACCCATCACTCTAAAGTCTAGACCAGCAATGCCCGGCAGCGACAGTGTGACCCGTGTACGTCATTTTGCTTTTGCAGTACCCGCATAAACAAAGAAGAAAGCGATGAAGTCAATCTTAATAACATGCCTCGGTTAACCCAGTACCGCTAAAATACCCTAAGTTCAGAATGTAATCAACGCCAACCATTACTAGGGAGATATCTCACCTACTTTATTTCTCACGCTCAGTCTTCTGAATGTGGCCAGCATTTGCCACTCAGAGCGCATCTCAGTTTGCACTGGCCACATCGCTAGCGCTCAAGGGCCACCCGCACTTGGCTGGTGGCGGCCGTACCGGGCAGCGCACGATTAGGCCACAGGCACGTAAAATCTGCTATCGTAAGCCAAACCCAGAGGACAGAGAGAGGAAGGGAAACCATAAATTCCTTACGCCCTGGGGCGGGCGCAGGAAATTTTGCAAGGCTCCGGCTCAGTGAGGCTCGCTGCACAGCCCCGTCAACACACAACACCGGGCACCTAAGGCCCAACTCGAAGCCCTTTCTCCCTCCTGCCACAGGTTCTGCCCTGTGCCCTTCTGAGCAGGGGACGGTAGCGCCACCACCACAGGGTGACGTGGCATGAAGGCAGGTGGCCGGCGGCGTTCAGTGGGCAGAGACGGGAGTATATACCGTTCACGGTGCGGCACTGCTCCGGGTCCCCGCCCACTCTGTAGTTCCCCCTCAGACTTCCATCCAGGTACAAAGAACCTGTCAAGGACTTCACACTGTGGCTCATGCACACACCAAATAGTCTTGCATATGGTAGCGTGGCCTGAATTTTCTAGGAAAGCCCTACCTGGGAAATCAGACAACCACTGTATTCCTTGTTCAGATTGACTGACACTCGTTGCCACTGGGGAAAATCACACGACCAGCGGTGCCACCCAGTGTTTGAGCTGTCCCAGTCTGAACTGGTGGCTGTCGCCTTCCCGGTGACTTTACGCACAGATGCGGGCACCTGACAACTTCAAGTCTTCTGTGCAGTCAAGCCCGAAAAGGGAGTGTGTTCAAATGCTGATTCGGTTATGGCAAACCATGTCCCCTTTCCTTGATATCCTTTCTAGACTCCACCTGACCCGGGCTGGCAACATTTTCTTGTAAAGAGCCACATAGGAAACATTTTAGGCTCTGTGGGCCACATTCAGTCTGTCCCTTACTGTCCTTTCTTCAAAAAACAATAACCCTTTCACAGCTTAAAACTCCTATCAGTTCACTGGGTATACAAACACAAGCTGTGACCAGATCTGGCCGGCACACCCTAAAGCACAACATTGATGCTATTGGAGGATCAATGTGGGTGGGTTGTGTTATCTATGAATTTGTGTGCCCATTTCTTTGTGTACACGCATCAGCGGGCACCAGCCACAGCTGAGGACAGGACAAAACAAGAGGAACAGCAGCGGTTACCAGAGGCTGTACTTACCTGCCTTAACTTACTTACTTTGCACCAAAGCCCTAATGTAGCAGACGGAGCTTTCCGGTGGTTTTGAGAGGCTGACAAAAGCCATGCACTCACTTCCTGGAAAAATACCCATGCAAATCCAGTTCTGCATCCAATTTCCCAAAGGTTCATAAAACGTCCAAGACCCTTCTAGGACTGTGCTGTGCAATAAGGTAGCCACTCGAGCCAGGTGGACATTTAAGCCTAAAGTCATTAAAATACAAAATTCTGGTCCTAGCCACATTTCAAACGCTCCGCAGCCGCCAGAAAGATCTCTTGAACAGCTTGGCTCTGGAATTCCGCCAAGGCTAAGAGCACCTGCCTTAAGGAGAACCCACCACATGTGTGCTGGCCTGTAACCCCACTCCCTGTCTGATACAGGCTGTCTTGTGTCTCTGAATATACACAGGCCACAAAAGAAATGGGGAACGATACTTACCACACTGGTGAACACCCTGAAAGTTCATGTAGCCCTGAGGAACCCCCGGTCACCTTCAACGGCAGGCATCTTAGCTAGAGCCACGCCTCCAAAGGCGGCAAATCTGCACCCCTCATCCTTCTCCACTCAACGTGTGTGTACTTCAGTCCACATCGGCGTGCCCCTCATCCTGCTGTGGCATGCCTCATGGCTTTCTCGTGAGAAAAATACACTGCCACAGGGCAGGCCATCAGCCATCTGTTCTGCATTAATAACCAGGGACACCGATCACGTTCGTGGCTCTCTGTCCGAGTGCTGTTCTCGGCCTCCTGCATATATGAGGTCATGTGGCCCTCACCCAAAGCTAGGAGGTGGGGACTAGCGTTATCCCCTAAATGTAGACGAGGGGACTGAAGTTGGAGGCTCAGGAGGACTGAATAACCTGTCCCATGTCACCCAGTGAATGCCAGAGGGAAATGGTGACGAGGCTAGAGTGGATAGACCCTTGCAACGCTCACGTCTAAAACCATCCAAATGTTCTTAGTGCGAAGTCTGAGGTCGCAGGGGTGGTCACATGCACATCTGCACAGGTCTCCAGACCTGTGGGTACCTGCCCCCATGCTCTCCCTGTATTCACCCACACAATTCATGTATCCTTCCTCCTCCCATCCCTGGGCAAGTCTCTTAAAGGACACCCAGTGTCTCTCCTTGTAACAGCAGCTTCACAAAATTTCCTGTGTCGGATGCAACTGCACGGAAGCGAACGACAGCATGCGGGGCACAGAGGAAGCACTCAGGAAAGGTTATTGTCCCGAGCACTGATTCCTAGAAAGCTTCCCCATCTCCCGCCTAGGCACCTAACCGTCGCTGGAGGGCATCCAGGAACTCGGCCGGCTGGGGCTGTGGACCCGCCCTTACCGTGCTCAGCCTCGCAGCCCGCAGCCCTCCCCAGACGCGCCGAACCCTCCACCACGTCCACCAGGGCCCTGACCGTCCCGCTGTCCCCCCATCCGCCCTTCCGCAAAGAAACGTCACTGCACCCCGGGACTCATGGCTTCTCCCCAAAGCCGCCTGAGCGAGCCTGCTCTCACCCGGCCCACGGATAGAGAGGTGTTTGCAGAGCGGGCACTCGGAGAAAGGCGAGGGGGCACACGTCGTGGGAACGTCTATTTTTATTTTTCTTTAATTTTTTTTATTTATTCAATTTCAAGTGATCTTTTTTTTTAATATATGAAATTTATTGTCAAATTGGTTTCCATACAACACCCAGTGCTCATCCCAAAAGATGCCCTCTTCAATACCCATCACCTACCCTCCCCTCCCTCCCATCTCCCATCAAACCTCAGTTTGTTCTCAGTTTTTAAGAGTCTCTTATGCTTTGGCTCTCTCCCCCTCTAACCTCTTTTTTTTTTCCTTCCCCTCCTCCATGGGTTTCTGTTAAGTTTCTCAGGATCCACATAAGAGTGAAAACATATGGTATCTGTCTTTCTCTGTATGGCTTATTTCACTTAGCATCACACTCTCCAGTTCCATCGTCGTGGGAACGTCTAAAGGCCAGTAACCAATCGGCTGCCGGGGTAGCGGGCATGGCCCCAGCGCGCTCCTGCCCACGATGTCCCGCCTCCCAGAGGAGCTATCCCAGCCCCAAACAACCCTGAAGGCCTGGCCAGGGCATAGCGATTGGTGGGCGGCAGGGACCCCCACGAATTGGGGTTGGCAGCCCGTCTCTAGTCCCTGGGCCTCTGGAAGAATGAGGCACCTCACTAGTCGCTCCTATTCGTGCTGAAGCCCAGGTCAGGGCTGGAGGTGATTCAGGTCCCCTGGCCTCAGGGTCAAGGGATCTCAGCTTTCTGGAAAGTGTCTCTGGGAGGCACAGGGACCCGCTTTATGTCCCACCTTTCTTTCCAGCTCCAGAGACTCAGGAGAATCTGCCTCCACTTATGTTCCTGTGTCCAGGGACACACAAGGACCCACTACTCGATGGTCTTTACGTTCCCGCACCCTGGGACTCACAGGGACCTGCCACCCCTTCCATTTCTGTGTCCAGGGACACACAGGACCATGCCACGTGATGGTGTTTCCATTCCCGGGTCCAGGGATGCACAGAGATCAGCCTCCAATTCCATCCCTGGGTCCATGGGTGCACTGGGACCCGCCACGCAATGGTCTTTCCATTCACACGACCAGGTACCCACAGGGACCTTCCATTCCTGTGTCCAGAAATGCACAGCGACCAGCCACGCGACTGTCGTTCCATTCCTGCACACAAGGACACACAAGGACCAGCCTCCCCTTCCATTCCTTTGTTTAGGGACCCACAGGGACCCGCCGTGCAAGTTCTTTTATTGTCTCACCCAGGGACACACAGGACTCTGCCTCCCCATCTGTGCCTGTGTCCAGGGAAGGGTATTGCCTTCACCCCCCAAGAGAACCACGGAGACGCGAATCCGTTCCATTCCTGTGTCGAGCAACGCAGAAGGACGCGTCACCAAAGGCTGATCGGTCACACGCACTGGGCCCCACAGCAACCTGCCTCCACTTCCATTCTCGTGGCCAGGAGGACACAGGTACCCGTTTGCCACATCCTTTCCATTTCCTCACTTCTTGGAAGCCAGGGACCTGCTGAAATTTCCAGTCCTGCTTCCCTGGATGGGACGTCCCTGGAGGGCCCACAGATGCCTTTCTCTTCCCGCCCTCAGGGACTCCCAGGGACCTGCATCTCCTACTCTTCCTGTGCCCAGCGATGCACAGGCGACACCTGCCATAAGATGGTGTATTCATTTCCCTGTCAAGGAACCAGCGGGACCTGCCGCCCCGTCCATCCCTGTTTCCATGGCGCACAGGAACACACGAAGCCCAAGTTTTGTCACTTGGTGAGCGCGAGCATGGTTGGGGACCAGCCTTCCCTTCCGTTTCTTTGTCTAGAGGTGCACAGGGACCTGCCACGACATGGCCATTCCATTCCTGCACCCAGGGAAGCACAGGGACCTGCCACCCTTCCCTTTCTATTTTCGAGGTGCACAGGGATGGGGTACACAAAAATCCATCCAAGTGCGGCACGCAGGGATGCACACCCACGGACTGTCCTCCGCTTCCTTTCTGGTATCCAGGGGGACACAGGGGCCAGGCACTTGATGATCATTCCATTCCCGCGCCCGGGTCCCCACTGGGGATCTGCCTCCCCTTCCATTCCTGTGTCCAGGGACACACAGGAACTCACCACAGGGCAGTCTTTTCATTTCGCACCCAGGGGCGCAAGGATCCTGCCTCCTGTCGCATTCCTGGGTCGAGGGACACAAGGGGCTTCGCCACGCATTGGCCCTTCCATCCCTGCGCCCAAGGACGCACAGGGACCCTGTGCTGCCTCTCCCATTCTTATGTCCCTGGATGCAAAAGACCGGCCACGCGACGCTCTTTCTATTCCTCTGCTTTCGGACTCACACTGACTTGCCTCCCCGTCCACTCCCGCGTCCAGGAGGCCGATGGACACGCCCCCGTGGCGCTCTTTTCCTTCCCAAGCGGGACGCACAAGGCCGCGCCCACCAGAAACAGCCTCCCTTTGAACGTCTTAGGGCAGGCACCGGAAAGGACCACCCCTGGCCCGGTTTCTCCGTTTCCGCGCCCAGGGACGCGCAGGAATCTACCGCCACTTGCATTTCTGTTTCCGAGGCCCAAGCGATCCAAGCCTCAAAAGTTTTTATTGTTGTTGTTGTCTACCCCAGCCCAGCGATGGAACAGGATCAGGCTCTCCTTCCATTCCTGTGTCCAGGGATGAATCCAGGGAGGCCAGGCGAAGGTCATCCCATTCCCGTGCCCAGAGACGTACAAGGACCTGTCTCCACGTGGATTCCTGTGTGCCAAGAACGCACAGGGACCCGCCCCGCGGCGGTCTCTCCCTTCCCGCACCACGGGATCCACAGGAACCTGCCTCAACTTCCATCCACGTGGCCAGGGAGGCACAAGGCCCTGCTGCCACTTCCCTTACTGGTTCCCTGGATGCAGCGGGAGCCGCCAAGCATCGCCTTTCTCTTCCCGCGCTCAGGGTCTGGGGACCTGCATCACCTACTCTTCCGGTTTCCAGTGACGAACAGGTGTGTTCCTTCCCGAACACTCCGGGAACAGCCTTCCTTTGAATGCCTTTGTTCAGGGTCTTGCAGGGACCCGCTCTGGCCTGGTCTCTCCATTCCCTCGCCCAGAGACGTGCAGGAATCTACGTGCACTTGTATTCGTGTTTCAGAGGCACAGGGGGACACAAGCTGCAAAGGTTTTTTTCGTGTTTTTTTTTTTTTCTTCCCCAGCCTGGCGATGGAAGGGAAGCAGGCTTTCCTTCCATTCCTGTGTACGGATGAATCAGGGCCGCTAGGCGATGGGCATCCCATTCCCGTGCCCAGGGATGTATCGGCACCTGCCTCCACGTGGACTGCTCCTATGCTAGGCCTGCCAGTCTGTTTTTTTCCTTTCTTGCATCAGACGTGCATGTAGAGACGGTGACCTTCTCCCATAGGGACTCTTGATGTCTGACTCCCAGGTAGCTATCCCTGCCTCTAATTTGGATGCGGGGAAGGAGAGTGGGGCAAAAATATAACCAGCCTCCTACTCGCTACTTGGAGAACACAAATAGAGTTGGAAAGCAAGAGGAAAAATGTGGAAACTGGGCTCTGAGGTGATGAGAAGAGGGAGACCGAGCTATGTGAGAAAAAAAGAAAAATATTCACAGCTTCATTGCAAATTGTTGAGAGCTCACTTGAAAAACATGGAGGTGGGTGTTTATTCACCGAGCAAACATCTAACGAGCACCTTTTGTGAGCCAGGCATTGGCTGTCGAGCAATGAATAAAACGTGATCCTTGCCATCAATAGTCTGAGAGGTCCCACCAACTGAATAATTGATGGAATTCGGTCTCTTAAGTACATCAGTAGTACTACCAAGTATTAACCATCCATCTTGAATTACGTAGAAACAAGTAGAAAGTTTCATAAAATTAAATCAAAGTAGTAACAGCCTCTACAAAGAATTCTGGAAGCAAAGAAGGTAAGATTTTTTTGTGTGGGTTTAATGTGGAGGGGCTGACAAGAGCTGGGTGTTCAGCTCTTTAAAGCATTTTCAGCTTTCTACCTGAGCCAGGTTCTGGGCTAAGTATTGAGGATGAAAACGCTGGATAGAACACATTTACTCATAATAAAAGAGCACACAAGAGAATGGAAGCAGACATGTCAACTAGCAAACATATCTTATAAAATGTGTTCAAAATCTGACCACAGAATGTTACTGGAGCACAAAGGACATACTTAAAGCAAACTTGGAAGAAGGAAAGGGTTTCCCAAAAGACATGATGGCCCTTCAAGTGAGCTTCAGACGGTGCTGAAAAGGAGTTTATTAGGTTTTATAAAAGGGAGTGAACAATGAGGGGAGACATTTAGAAAGAAAGAATAGTTCTTGGACAAGGCAGAGATTTTCAACAATTGTCTTAGGGAGTGTCATGTGTCCAGAAGATATAAATACTTGTGGGTATGTGGAAAAAGATGAAGTCAGAGAAGAAGGCAGAGGCCAGGTCAGGAAATATCTTGTGCCCTAAACTAAGGCCATTGAACTTCATGCTGAAAGCACTGGAGATCTCTTGAAGAATTTTCAACAAACCATGTTCTGACTATGGAGAGCTGCTGCTGGAGGCAAAGGGTGGGAAATAGAGTCCTGGCAACACTATATGAACCTTTGCATCCAGGAAAGCCTGAAAACATTTCTACTCTTCTGACTTCTCCGTTACATAAGCCAATACATAATAATAATAATAATAATAATTCTTTTCATTTTTTGCTTAAGTTAGTTGGAGTCCAACTTCTTGGACTGAAAACCCAGAGTCCTGATTAATACCAGGTCTATCACAGTAATCCAGACCAGAAATAGAATTAAAATAATGCCACAGTGGATGAAGAGGGAAAAGAGACATAAGAAAAAAAGTAAGGAAGCACCATCTATAGGATCTGGTGGTTGATTACACAGTGGGTGTGGAGAGGTAAGAGTCTTTGATCATGTCATACTTCCTGGCTTGGAACACTGTGTGGCTAGTGGTGATGTCCAATGAGAAAGTGAACGTAGGTGGGAAAACAGGTTTCAGAGGAAAAATAGTAAGTTCACTCTTGGATATGTTTATGGAGATGAGGGTCGGACTTGGGCTCCAGATTTAGGAGTGGTAGATAGTGGTAGATAGAGCTATCATTGTGAATATGTTAAGCCAGAGAGAATAAAGAGAGCAAAAAAGATCACTTTTCAGTGAAAAGAGAATGTCAAGGACACAGCCTAAGTGGATGACTGTTATATGATGGCACGCAGAGGAAAAGGAACCACAAAGGAGACTGAGGATAAGACACTGGAGAGGTTGTGTGACAACCAGGTCATGTGCCTCAAGAACTTTGACAGCGATTGAAGGAGTAAGAGTTTCAAGAGTGAAATTCTGTTCAACAGACTCTGTACTAAAAAAGACAAACAAGTGACTTATTTTCACTTCTGACTTCTAAAGTGCTTATAGAAAAAAAAAATTTTTTTTTAAATAAAATAAAGGGGCGCCTGGGTGGCGCAGTCGGTTAAGCGTCCGACTTCAGCCAGGTCACGATCTCGCGGTCCGTGAGTTCGAGCCCCGCGTCGGGCTCTGGGCTGATGGCTCGGAGCCTGGAGCCTGTTTCCGATTCTGTGTCTCCCTCTCTCTCTGCCCCTCCCCCGTTCATGCTCTGTCTCTCTCTGTCCCAAAAATAAATAAACGTTGAAAAAAAAAAATTTAAAGTGCTTATAAATGATGTCCTTAACAATTAGCAAAATTTGAATGAACTGTATGTAAATGATAACCTTTTCTTATACTCCACTGAAAATTAAGGTTGCCGGGCAAACTGCCACCCTAACATCTAGGGACAGGCCAGGACAGACAATCACAGCCAGGGACAGTTTGCCTGGAGCCCAAGCCACTGGAGCCATAAACTGGTACGAACACTCAGCAGGTAACTTTGACACATTGCTGAGTCTGAGTAGGACTAGCAGGACAGTGAGGGATACTTGGGGGCTGCAGTCTTAGGAGGGTCATCACACTTTCAGGAGTTTTACCTCCAGAACCCGCCCCCCCCCCCACAAGTTTACACAGGAAGACATAAGGAAAACTCAGGTTTCTGATAGACTAGGCTGGCGGTAGCACTGACCATTTTGAAAGACAGGCAGTACTTTCTCCATGACAGAGTTCCCCTATTCAGCAGGGGAAAATTACCAGAGTTTTGCCATACCTGAGACCAGGGAAATTACTCAATTCTACCCCGTCTAGACTTTCAGTCTTAACTAGAAGGAGGGAAAAAAATTCTGAGACACACCAGTGAAGGTCACAGTCCAGGGACAGGGCCTACTAAAAGATAGATATTTAACATAATATTATAGAACAATTGGATTCCCCCTGCATCATACCACCACAGTAACAGGGTCTAGAATGATAGCAGGGGACTATTATACTGTTATACTGCAGTGCAAAGAGCTGTAAGGCCCAGATTCTTATTTAAGAAGGAATTTTTAGGGGCACCTGGGTGGCTCCGTCGGTTAAGCGTCCGACTTCAGCTCAGGTCATGATCTCACGGCTCGTGGGTTCGAGCCCTGTGTTGGGCTCTGTGCCGACAGCTCGGAGCCCGGATCCTGCTTCGGATTCTGTGTCTCCCTCTCTCTCTGGCCCTCCCCCACTCACGCTCTGTCTCTCAAAGATGAATATACATTAAAAACTAAAAAAAAAAAAAAGAAGGAATTTTTAGGGACGACCAAAGACCACAGGAGAGTTACAAATAAGGATGCTGGAGGAAATTGAAACCTTGGCACTTACGGCTAGACAACTAGAACAAGCACTAAACAAAGCCCAACTCCAAGGCAGATTGATAACACCTTACACCAAAGGCCTACTTCCTTAGCTCCTATTATCCAGTATATCATTCCAGCTTTCAATAAAAATGACAATGTATGAGACAAGGCAACAATATGCAGTCCGAGGAGACAAAGCAAACATCAGAACAACATTCAGACATGGTAGAGATTTTAGAATCATCAAACAGGGAATTTAAAATAACTGTGATTAATATGTTAAGGGCTGGGGCGCCTGGGTGGCTCAGTTGGTTGAGCGTCCGACATCGGCTCAGGTCATGATCTCATGGCTCGTGGGTTCGAGCCCCGCGTCCGGCTCTGTGCTGACAGCTCAGAGCCCGGAGGCTGCTTCGGATTCTGTGTCTTCCTCTCTCTCTGCCCCTCCCCCTCTCTGTCTCTCTCTCTTCCTCCAAAAAAATATGTTAAGGGCTATAACGTGAAAAACATAGGCGATGGGCAAGAACAGACAGGTAGAATACGGAAGAGTGACATCAGCAAAAATAGTAGAGTAGGGAATTTGAAGGGTCTGTCCCTTCACAGAAACACCAGAAAATGGGCAACTACTATCCGAATTAACTTTGTCAGACTCTAGGAAATAAAGTTTTCTAGCAACCAAGTGAATGCGGAAAAAAAAAAAACAACAACACAGAAAACTGAGGATAGGAGAACTCTGTGGCCTTTTGACTGAGCCTCAGCCCACTCCCCTCCCCTCTGTGACAATAGTCCTGAAGACAATAAGCTGGCTTTCCTGGTGTGGGTACCCTGTTCTGAGGGAGCAGAGGAGATCTTGTTCCCAAGGAATTGTATTTGTCTACTTTAACCTGTCGGGGGTTTCCCTGAGGACCGATGCAAGGTGCTTGCTTTTTTTTTTTTTTTTTTTTTTAACCTAACTCCAAACTCTCTCGTGGTGACAGAGTAGCTGAATAAGGACAAAGAGAATAAGAACCTTGAAAGCAGCAAAAAAGCGAGGGCGCCTGGGTGGCTCAGTCAGTCAAGCATCCAACTCTTTTTTTTTTATTTTTTTTTACATTTACTTATTTTTGAGATACAGAGAGACAGAGTGCCAGCGGGGGAGGGGCAGGGAGAGAGGGAGACACAGAATCCGAAGCAGGCTCCAGGCTCTGAGCTGTCAGCACAGAGCCCTATGCGGGCTCGAACCCACGAGCCGTGAGATCATGTCCTGAGCTGAAGTTGGTCACCCAACCAACTGAGCCACCCAGGCACCCCTAAGCATCCGACTCTTGATCTTGGCTCAGGTCATGACCACACGGTTCATGGCATCGAGACCTGTGTCGGGCTCTGTGCTGGGATTCTCTCTCTCCTTCTCTTTTTGCCCCTCCCCCACTCATTTTAGGCCCAAAGACAAAAACAGGTTTAAAGTGAAAGGATGGAAAAGATATCCCATGCAAATTGTAATCAAGAGACCTGAGGTGGCTATGCTAGTATTAGGCAAAATAGATTTTAATCAAAACATGTTACGTATTGATAAAAGAGTCACATTATCAAGAATTAATACAACAATTATAGACATATTCACACCTTACAAGAGAGTCCCAAAATATATGAAGCAATGTTTGATAAACTAAAAGGAAGAAATGGGCTTACAATTGTCAAAAACTTCACTTCTCACTTTCAGTACTGGATAGAACACCTAGACAGATCAATAAGGAAACAGAAAACTTGAACAACACTATAAATCAACTTGACCTAGCAGACATATATTCCACCCCCAAACAGTAGAACATACATTTTCATGTGCACATGGACTATTCTCTGGATAGATTATATGTTAGGCCGCAAGTCTGTAGCCCACTTTTTGAGTTATTAGCTTTTTGCTGTGGAGTTGTAGGAGTTCCTCATATATTTTGAACATCAACCCCTTATCAGATATATGCTTCACAAACATTTTCTCTCATTCCATAGGTTGCCTTTTAACTCTGTTGATTCCTTTGCTGTGCGGAAGCTTTTTAGTTTGATACCGTCCCACTTCTCTATTTTGGCTTTTGTGGTCTGTGCTTTTAGTGTAATAGTACGAACGCATGGCCAAGACCAATGTCATGAAGCTTTCCCTCCTATGTTTTCTTCTAGGAGTTTTATTTTAAGTCTTCCATCTGTCTTGAGTCCATTTTGAGTTGACTGTTGTTGTACAAGATGTGGGGTCGGATTTAATTCTTTTGCATGTGGATACCCAGTTTTGCCAGTTCCATTTGTTGAAGAGATTATTACTGCCCCACAGCAAATTCGTGGCACCCTTGTCAAAAATCAATTGACCATATATACATGGACTTATTTCCAGACTCTCTATTCTGTTCCACTGGTCTATATGTCTGCTTTTATGCCAGTACCATACTGCTCTGACCAGCTTTGTAATATATTTTGAAATAAGGAAGAATTATGCCTCCAGGTCTGTCCTTCTTTCCTCAAGATTGACTTGGCTATTCATTGTCTTTTGTGGGCCTATATGAATTTTAGAATTGGTTTTTTTCTATTTCTGT
Source organism: Felis catus (assembly GCF_018350175.1). Taxonomy (NCBI): domain Eukaryota; kingdom Metazoa; phylum Chordata; class Mammalia; order Carnivora; family Felidae; genus Felis; species Felis catus. The sequence continues at coordinate 111,194,342 of NC_058386.1, read as the reverse complement.
TTTTAAAAAGTCAGTGGGACTTTGATAGGATTGCGCTGAACCTATGGATTGCTTTGGGAAATATGGACATTTAAACAATGTTAAGTCTTCTGATCCATGAACATGGGGTGTCTTGCCATTCGTTTGGGTTTTTAATTTCTTTCATCAGCGTTTTGTAGAAAATGGGCTAAGAACTTGAACAGACATTTCTCCAAAGAAGACATACAAATAGAACAACAGATATATGGGGAAAAAAATGCTCAAAATTATTAATCATCAAGGAAACGTAAATCAAAACCACAATGAGGTATCACCTCACACCTGTCAGAATGGCTATTATTTTTTAAAAAAAGACAACAAGGGTTGGCAAAGATGTGGAGAAATTGGAACCCTTGTATACTGTTGGTGGGAATGCAAAATAGTACAGTCGTTATGGAAAATAGTATGGAGGTCTCTCAAAAAATTAAAAATAGAACTATCAGATGATCCAGTAATCCCACTTCTGAGTATTTATCCACAGTTGCTGAAATCAGGGTCTCAAGGAGCTATTTGCACTCCCATGTTCATTGAAGTACAATTCACAACAAACAGCCAAGATATGGAAACAACCTAAATGTTCCTTGATAGACGAATAAAGAAAATGTGGTATATATACATGCAATGGAATATTATCCAGCATTAAGAAAAGAAGGGCGCTCACTTCGGCAGCACATATACTAAAACTGGACCTATACAGAGAAGATGAGCATGGTCCCTGCACAAGGATGACACACAATTTGCGAACTCTTCCCAAGAGTTTCTCAAGAAATGCCACGAAAAAAAAAAAAATCTGCAAAATGGGACAACATGGATGAACCTTGAGGACATTATGCTAAATCAAGTAAGGTAGTCACAAAAAGTCAAATGCCACACTATTCCACTTACATGAGGTACCTAAAATAGTCAAATTCATAGAATCAGAGTGGAAGGGTGGCTGCCTGGGGCTGGGGGGAGGGGGAAACAGGGAGTTGCTAAGCGATGGGCATCAAGTTTCAGTTAAGCAAGATGAGTAAGTTCTAGAGATCCACTGTACAACGCTGTACTTATAGTCAACAATAATGTAACATCCACTTCACAATTTTTAAGAGGGTAGGTCTCATATTCAGCATTTTGCTAAAATAAAATTTAATTTAATTTTTTTAATGTTTTTATTTATTTTTGAGACAGAGAAAGACAGAGCATGAGCAGGGGAGGGGCAGAGAGAGAGGGAGACACAGAATCTGAAGCAGGCTCCAGGCTCCGAGCTGTCAGCACAGAGCCCGACGCGGGGCTCGAACTCACACACCGCGAGGTCATGACCTGAGCCGAAGTCGGACGCTCAACCGACTGAGCCACCCAGGCGCCCCAATAAAATTTAACTTAATTTTTAAATTAAGCCCCAGTAAATTTTAAATGATTGATATGACAAAATATTTTCTCTGACCACAACAAAATGAAGCTGTAAGTCAGTAACAGAAGGAAAACTGGAAAATTAACAAATACATGGAAATTAAATAACACCCTCTTAAAAACACTGATTCAGAGAAAAATATTACAGTGAATCAACAAAACAAAAAGGTAACTCTTTGAAAAGACCAACAAAGTTGACAAACACTTACCTAGAGTAACAAAGAAAAAAAAGGAGGAAAGATTCCAATCAGAAATGAAAGTGGCAACCTTACATAAATATAAAGGATTATAAGAAAATACTATGAATAACTGCACACCAACAAATTAGGCAACTGAGATGAAATGGACAACACTGTACCGGAAGTTCTGGCCAGAGCGATGAGACAAATGAACAAACCAAAAAGTCCTCATATTGGAATGGGAAAAGTAAAACTATATTCACAGGTTCCATGATCTTAATGTAGAAAACCCTAAAGAATTCACACACAAACTACTAGAGCTAATAAACAAATTCATCAAAGTTGCAGGATAAAATATCAACATGCAACAATCAGTTGTATTCTTATATAGGAGTAATGAACAACGTGAAAAGGAAGTTAATAAAATATATTTACAGTAATAGCAAAAGGAATGAAATACATTGGACCAAATTAAGCCAAGGAGGCACAAAAGTTGAAACAAATACTACAAAACATTACTGAAAGAAATGTTAAAACACCTAGCGGGAGAACCTGGGTGGCTCAGTTGGTTAAGCGTCCAACTCTTTTTTTTTTTTTTTAAGTTTTATTTATTTTTGAGAGAGAGAGAGAGCGTGAGCAGGGGAGGGGCAGAGAGAGAGGGGGACAGAGGATCCAAAGTGGGTTCCACACTGACAGCAGCAAGCTCGATGTGGGGCTCAATGAACTCATGAACCGCGAGATCATGACCTGAGCTGAAGTCAGACGCTCTACTGACTGAGCCACCCAGGTGCCCCATTGTCTAACTCTTGATTTCAGCTCAGGTCACGATCAAGCCCTATGTTGGGTTCTGTGAAGACATCCTACGTTTATGGACTGAAAGACTTATTGCTAAAGTGGCAATACTACACAAAACAATCTATAAAATTCAGTACAATCTCTATCAAATGTCCAACAGCCTTTTATACAGAAACAGAAAAACCAACCCTAAAATTGATATAAAATTGCAAGACATCCCGAATAGCCAGAACAACCTTGAAAGAGAGGGAAAATGTTGGTAGATTTCTACTTTCTGATTTCAAAATTTATTAGAATCAAAACAGTGTGGTACTGGCATAAGGCTATATACAGACAAATGGAATAGAATTGTGAGTCTAGAAATAAGCCCATACGTCTACAGTCAACTGATTTTTGACAAAGGTGCAAGAGCATTCAGTGAGGAAAAATTGGCTCTTCAAAAAAATAATGCTGAGACAATTGGATATCCACATGAAAAAGTATGAAGTTGAACCCCTACCTTACATTATACACAAAAATTAATTCAAAATGGACTAAAGACCTAAGTGCTCAAAGAGCTAAATGATCAAGGAGTTAAACTTTAAAATTCTGAGGAAAACACAGGTCAAATCTTCATGACCTTGAGTATGGCAGTAGTTTTTAAAAGATGACACCAAAAGTATAAGCAACAAAAGGAAAAATAAATAACTTGGACTTCAGTAAAAGTAAAAACTTTTGTGCATCCAGAAAGAGACGCATTTCTCCAGAATGGGAGAAAATATTTGCAAACCATATAAATGATAAGGGCCAATTATCCAGAATATACAAAGAACTATTACTATTCAACTATAAAAAGACAAACCACCCAATTAACAAATGGGCAAAGGGCTCAAACAGACATTTCTTCAAAGAATATATACATATGGCCAACAAGCACATGAAAAGATACTCAACATTATTAGTCATTGGGGAAATGCAAGTAAAAGCCACAAAACCTCACACCCACTAGGATAGCTATAATTAAAAACAAATGGAAATTAACAAGTCTTGGTGAGGCTGTGGAGAAATTGGAACGCTCGTACATTCCGGTAGGAACGTAAAATGGGGCAATTGTGGAAAACCATTTGGAGGTTCCTCAAAAAGTCAAAAAATACAATTACCAAATGACCCAGGTGTATACTCTACCCCAAGGTGTATACCTGAAAAAAAATTGGTATTTTCAATTATTTTGAAAACAGCCATCCAAACAAATACTCGTTCGTGAATTTTCATAGAGCACTATTCACAAAGCCAAAAGATGAAAATAACCTAAATGTCCTTCAATGGAAGAATGAATAAACAAAATATGGTATATCTATTCAATGGAACATAATTCAGCCTAAAAAGGAATCAACCGATACATGCTACAACGTGGGTGGACCTCACAAACAAGTGTACAATTAAGTAGCATTTAGTACCTTCACTATGTTGTGCATTCATCACATCTGCTTTGAAAACATTCTCATTACCCCAAAGGAGACGCCCATCCTCCCCAGCCTCTGGCAACCACTAATCTGTTTTCTGTCTCTATGGATTTACCTATACTGAATATTTCACATAAATGGAACCATATAGTATATGAGCTTCAGTGCCTGGTCAGCATATTGTTTCTTGAGGTTTGTCCACGTCATAGCATATATCAATATTTCATTCCCTTTTCTGGCCAAAGAATTATCCACTGAATGGATATACCACCTCTTGGGTATGAAGTCAATTCCAGATGAATTTTATATCTAAATATATAAGGTAAAATAATATGACTTGTAAATGAAAACATAGGAAAATATCTGCATGACCTTGGCGTAGGTGATTTTTTCCTAACCAAGACTCCAACAGCACTAATGATAAAGGAAAATACTGATGAACTGGAAGACATTACAACTGGCAACTCTTCTTCAACGGACATCATTAAGTGAGTGAAACAGCAAGCCACAGAGTGGGAGAAGACATCTGCAGCACATGTATCCAACAAAGGATTCAAATTCAGAATCAAACACATCAGTAGCAAAAAAAGAACCCAATAGAAATACGGGCAAGAGACCTAACAGGCACTTTGCAAAAAAAAAAAAAAGTATATTCAAATATTCACTGACCATGTATTCTACACAGGAAAAGGTGCTCATCTTAATTGATCATCAAGGAAATGCATATTAAAACCATAATCCTACTACTCACCAGGATGGCTGAGATGAAGGAGCCAGCCAATTTCAAAAAAAGTTGAGAAGGGGCAAGTGGACCCCTCATACACTGCCAGTGGGAATGCAGATTGTACATTTTGAAAAACATTTTGGCAGTATCTAAAAAAGGTGAACGTATGTAAACCCTATGACCCAACCATCCCACTCCTAATGTGCTGGTAATGATCTTTTTCTTGATCTGGGTGGTGGTTACAAAGCCATGCACTTAGTGAGAATTCACTGAGCTATACACTTAATAGTTGAGCATTTTTCTGTTTGTGCATCATGCTTCAATAAATTTCTTTTAGAATACATACAAAAAGGTGGGAAATGTCCTATAACCATGAGGCTCTAAGTGTTAATGTGTTTCTTTTGATTATTATTAAACACTATTGATTAAACATAAATATATTATAAATTTGGGCGCTTATAAACAGAACATGCTTATTGAATATCCCACTCCTAATGGTACAAATGAATTTCTTGAAATTACTTCATATCATGAATGAATATTAGTTATCTCCCGAATGAGGTCTGGCTCATCACCAATTATATCTCTATTTCCCATTTTCCAGAGATGATATATCAATGAGCACAGGCAGAATTTTGTTACAGCAGGGTCGCTCAAAACTTTTAAATTTCCTTTAGAGTTATATGGCTTAAATCAAATACTGAACTATCACCAATTTTTTCCCAATGATCTATCAGCTGATCAATTAATTAATAAATCCTTCTTCTGGGACGCCTGGGTGGATCAGTCAGTTAAGCATCCAACTTCAGCTCAGGTCATGATCTTGCGGTTTGTGAGTTTGAGCCCCGTGTCGGGCTCTGTGCTGACAGCTCAGAGCTTGGACCTGCTTTGGATTGTGTGTCTGTCTCTCTTGCTCTGCCCCTCCCCTACTTGCATTCTCTCTCCCTTGCTCAAAAATAAATAAACATTACAAAAAATTTTAATTAAAAAAAATAAATCCTTCAATTCTAAAAGAAAAAAACCCAGGAAACTATTTGATATGCAGGATTCCCTACCTAGTCATTCGTCATTCAGTTCCCCAGGCAGGATGGTTTAAAGCCTCTTTGGCTCCTCGGATGCCTTAAACCCTGGGGCAACACACCATGGCAAGATCAGAGCAGGTAGGAGTGGAGGCTGGGTGGTGATGAAGGCGAGGTGGGGAGGGAGAACCTCCCTCAGAGTTTTTCTCAGGATCAGTTTTAGGAAGAACGTATGGAACCAAGGACTTGGAAATAGTTGCCTTTAAAGCTATTCATGTCCGATCTCCCTTGGACAGTCTTTACGCAGCCCTGCCAGGCATGAGCGAACCTTGGTCCCAAAGGACCCCTCAGAAGCGGCTCCTCAAGACTGCATGTCTAGGAGGCCTCTCTGGGTCTCGGGCACTCAGCCTGCCACTGATCTGCAGGCCTCAGTGAGGGTGCAGGGTCTCCCTTACTACGCTAACTGTCCAGTTCACCTCTGAAGTGCTGGGTGGTTTTTGCTCCCACCCATGTCCTGCATGAGGAAGGAGTTAGAGCACTCAGGGAAAGGCGAATCTCCCTAGGGAGAACCAGGCCGCCGTGCTTCCCTGGTAATCCTTTCGGGTTGCTCCATGACTTCTGCCAAGGAAGTCATGCGTGGACCCGCATGACAGATGGGCTGAGACAGCACCAGGGAGAAGGAAAACCAGTTAGCAGAGATGCCTCTGAGGTGTTTCCGTCAAATGCACTCCCAGAGGTCACCAGATCCCAGAGGTCCTTGCAGTGCAGCCAGCTTCATGGCGACCAATGTGGGCCCGTGTCCAGAGAGCCGGCAAGGAGGCCAGGCACGCTGGCCGTCCCAGAGGCTGAAATACACAGGGAAATCAGGGAGACGGGATGGAACCCTCAAAACTCAGGGAACACGGAGGGTCTTTTCGGCCACACTTAAGTTTTGGTAGTGATTTGCCAATTACATGAGAGTAAAGTGCATATTAAGTTCACATTTAACCCTAAACTGGTCAGCCCCATATGTTCAGGGAGTTTATATGGATATCCAGTCCTGGGCGAGCCTTTGCTAGTTACTGAGGTTCTAAGACCATCTCTGGCCCCGGGAGAAAGTACTCGAGAGGTATCCTAAGACAGCAGTTCTCAAAGGGGGAATGGTGGAAAATCAGCATCATGCGGTAACTTGTTAGAAATGCCCATTTTCTGGCCCACTCCAGGCCAACTGAGGTAGAAACTCTGGGGGTGGAGCCCAGCAATTGCTGTTCTAACAAAATCTGGGCTTTAAAGGCTGTTCTAAGAGGAAAGTCAGTATGGAGTGAGTTTGGAGAGCCAAAGAAGGAAGATGTGATTATGCCATCGAAGGAAGGATTAGGACAGGCCGGGAGGCAATACTGGGAGCTAAAAGCAAGGAATAATTGAAGGCGCATTGGCAGCTTGACCCAGCACCGGATCTGTGAGCTGGGGGACAGGGAAGAAAGTTGGCTGTCACAGAGCCAGATGAACGGCCTGGAAAACCAAGGAGGGAACAGGACACAAAGGATGTGGGAACTGGGGGCTACCGAAACCTTGATGGAAGAGTGACTTGGTGACCACGGTCGTGGAGGAAAATTAATGAATGCATAGCACAGAAATAAGGAGGTGGGTTGTTTTGAGGAGAGGCGGCCTCTCCAGGAACATGCCCCCCATGTCCAGCTTTTCCTGTGACTCTCCTACGAGTCCCAGACCCCTTTGGGCTTGAGACTGGGTAGAAGGGGGATGGTTCCCCGGTCCTAGTCCGTGTACAGGGACAAGACATACTTTTGGAGGCCTGGCACCCTCTGTTAACAGGGCAGCTCTTTCTTAAAGAGCTCAGAAGTGGAACTTCCCGGCTGAGGGGTTATCTTGAGAGAAAAGGGTTTGGAGCCCCCCAAGAACAAAACAGATCGTGGCTGAGAAGGGATTCCTCGCTCCACAGGAAACAGCTAAGAGGTTTAAGAATGACACTTCCCGAGGGGCGCCGGCGTGGCTCAGTTGGTTAAGCGTCCAACCTCGCCTCAGGTCATGATCTCACAGTTTGTGAGTTCAAGCCCCACATCAGGCTCTGTGCTGACAGCTCGGAGCCTGGAGCCTGCTTCAGACTCTGTGCCTCCCTCTTTCTCTACCCCTCCCCTGCTCACGCTCTGTGTCTGTCTCTCAATAATAAATAAACTTTAAAAAAAATTAAAGAGTGACACTTCCAGAGAAGCCATTGCCAGGAGTTGAATATATCATGTCTGGAGAGAGACCAAGAGTTCCAAGGCCTGGGTGTTGGGAGACTATTTCAATTCCTCCCTCTGCCACAAGGGCCCTGGGAAGGAAAACCCCCTAAGCTCCTATTGAATCTTCTGCAAAATAAGAAGCATGGTCTCCTCGGCTTCCAAGGGCCTCTTCAGCCCTGGTAACTGGAGAAAGTAGGGGATACGGCTTTAAGCGATTACAGCAGTAATTGCGGAGGGACCCCAACAGGCCCTTGGGTAGAGGCCATGTCACTGTTTGCTGCGGGGGGAGAAGGTAAAGGCCTGAGTCCTACATGAACTGGCCTGAACCCAGCCTCAGTCACAGCAAGTGGCAGTGCTGTGCCCTCTGAGCCCTTGACTTCCACCCTCACACCTTACCGATGCAGACCTGAGTGGAAAAGGCCTGCTGTCCTCTACGCTCCCAGCTCCTTGGTCACCCTCTCTGTCCAACCCATCTTCTCTCTGAGGTCACCTCACTTCCTGAGGACGGGAGCACAGACATTGGGGTAGGAGCCCACAACCCTCACACCCAGCTCGGGTCAGCCTTTGTCTCCTCAGTTCCATCTCTGCCTGTGGGATCTGAACTTGGAGCCTTCTGCCTCTTCGTTCTGTCCCTTGGATGAATTACCAGCCCGTTTCTCCAGTCTCCAAGCTTCCGTGTGCCGTCTTCTTGTTGTGTCCTCAGAAAGGCAGTGGAGTGTTCCCATCTCTCAGCTACATGCTGGGGATGTGGTGGGCAAGTATAAAGCAGAGGACATCTCCCCCCTTTATTCCACTCTGCCATTTCTCTCCCTAGTGCCCATGTCTCTCTCCTCCTTTTGCTGAGACAGTCAGGGCTAAAATGAGTAGTCAGGATGCATGGGGAATGGAACCCTAGGAAGCTATGTCAGAAGGTTGAAAGGGAAAAATAGGTACCGACGAGTCAGCCAGGAAGCCCAACTTCTAAACCCTGTCCCACAACCGCAGGGACAAGAACGTCCTTTCTTCCTGGAGACCTTGTATTCAAGGGGCAGCAGAGTCCGAATTCAGAACCAGGAATCAATTCTCTTCCTGTTTCTGCCCATTTGCACCTAAGGGCCTGCCTGCCACTTGCCTTCAATAACTGATCTCTAAAACAGAACCCATGTTCCCTGGTTTTGACCTCTCCTGGGGATGCCAGCATAGACGAGGACCTCCAAGATGAGCTTTCAAGCTAACAGGTTTTATAACAGATTTTGGCAACTTGATGAACATGGAGGCCTTATGCTGACTCATTTTCAGGAATTTTGAGGAATCTCTCAAATGGGCAGTAACTGCTTGCTCCATTGATACAGCACTTCCTTCAATTTTTGAGTCAATCTCTTTCTAAATGCTACATTAATAAAGGTCCTTTGAACAGTGATACAACAGTAGGTGTCCAGGATGGTACCAAACACATTCACACAGTGACTGCCCTCTGCAAAAAGTTGAATTTCCCCTTAATTCCAAGGGCACAATCTCAGATGGTTCTGGAAGGAATGGTGGGGGGCAGTCAATCTCCAAGCCTTCAGGAATATAATGGGATCCTTTCCTTCCAAGTCACCTTCTCCTCTGGCCTTAGTGCTTGCATTCTTTTCAGTGGCCATTCCAGTCACTTCCTTCCTTTCCCATCAGTTTGAGGATACACCTAATAGTGTAAATACTGTCCACAAATAGTCCACCCCTAGCCATCACCTCCCCTCCCCGCTCTGCAGGTATCTCAAATTGGGGGCATCTAGTCTATTTTGGTTCTGTTACTCATTAGCAATATATCTAGCTGAATGGGGACATTAGTTTATTGTTTCCCAATGACTAGAGAGAAGTATCTCTAGAAAGGAATGTCATACCGGGCTACCCTTCTGACCACCACTAGCAGGCTTATAAAACAGCTGGGAATGAAGGAAACACCATTAATTAAGAATGCTTAAAAGCTGGATAAGTAGACAAAATTGATTTTCTTTTTAAAATAACTACTTGGAAAGGGCACCTGGGTGGCTCAATCGGTTAAGCGTCCGACTTTGGCTCAGGTCACGATCTCATAGTTCGTGGGTTTGAGCCCCGCGTCGGGCTCTGTGCTGACAGCTCAGAGCCAGGAGCCTGGAACCTGGGGCCTGATTTGGATTCTGTGTCTCCCTCTCTCTCCGCCCCTCCCCCACTCCCGCTCGCGCTATCTCTCTCTCTCTCTCTCAAATAAACATTAAAAAATGTTTAAAAACATTTTAAAAAATGTTCAAAATTACCAGCTGAAAGACAAAGGAAGAATGTTCCAAATGTTTGTGGAACACCCGCTGTGGCCCATCAGTGTGAGGCATGTTCACATCTCATTTAATCCTCGCAGCAGCCCTGAGAGTACATAATTATTATCTCCACTTCGCAAACCCGATAGCAGGCTCAGAGGGGTCTCTTGATGGAAAAAATCTCTGGAGATACCTATTTCAAAAAAGTGACTGTTTGCCATCTCTGGGTGATTCGGTAACAATGGAGTTTTGTTTAATGTTTAATACGAAACAACATTCCATTTTATTAAAAGGTAAAATGTTATGAAATAATAAATATGTAGGAGCCTCGGCCAACATCTTAAACTAGGATCTGACAGAGCCATAATGCCCTGTCTTCCAACTTCCCTGCCCTTCCCTTGACATCACATGGTCTTCTCAGGAGATAAGCCCTGAGGCTGATGGGGAAGGAAGAGAAACCACCAACCTCAAGAACCAGGTTCCATCTGACCTGGCTCTCACTGGGGCCATCACTCTAAGCCACAGGCCTTCTTTTGCTCTGACACGTCTCCCTCCAGGTATCCAAGGTGCACGAAGGCTATGAAGGCCACAGGGCTCACCTTGCCATTCTCAGTAAATCACTTTATAAAATGTCCAGACTTTCCTGCAGAGCATCCAAAGTGTATGGGGTTGTGGCTGAGCTTCCATAAAAACGGGCTTCCCTCTAGGCCCTGGAGCAGTGTGGCACCAATCTGAAAGCTTCTAGTTCACACAGTGAAAAGTCCAAAAAAAAAAAAGCCATTTACCACGGCCCTGGGCTTTCCACCAAGAGACAAATTCAGGGATGAGGGCCCAGACTGCCTCCATCATCGTTTCATTCTATGTACCTCAATGCTGAGAGGAGTGGCGGGAGAGATATCAAGTGCTTGCAAGGTCCCTAGGTCTGTGCTGGCATTAAGGCCTTCCCCTGCGGCTTGGGATTCCTTGACGGAAAACACTGTGGCAGCGAGGGCTCAGTGGGGAGGCCGCTGGAATGGGGGCACTTTCCTGTTGCAGAATAAAGCTCCCTCAGCCCTGGGCTTGGTTGTTCCTGTCGACAGAATGCTAGCCACAGAAACCCTGTCCAGCTTAGTAATTTTCTCTGCGCTCCCTTCGGAGGACCCGAATACCCCTTTTCCACCTCTACCGAGAGAGGATGCGAGTAGGACCCAAGACTCTCACGTATTTGCTGAGCACCCGATACTTGCCGAATTTAGATCACAGAGGGTGGGGAAGCTGGGTAACCAGACAGATACACGGAGAGAGAGAGAGGAGTAGGTAACTATAGGTATTTGATAGCTATATTTCCACGCGTTTATTTAGCAAGTACTCATTGTGTATCAGTCTCGTGCCAGGCGCTGAAGATACGATGCTGAACGCGAGAGACAGCTTAGACTCCTTTCTGTGACGTATGGCGTGTACCCCTCCAAAATGTCCCGTTGGTGACAAATTCTTTATCGTGGGTGCCTCATAGTTTTACACTCTTTCATCGCCTCTGGGGTCAAGAGCCGTACGGTGATTTTCTTCAGACCGGAGACCCTGGACAGGATTCCCTTGTCCTGTGGAGCTTCTGGTGTCTCAGGAGGCTTGACCGCCTGCTGAAGCTTCTCCTGCATACGCTGCAGGTATACGGCTGCTCACCCGTGTGGGTTCTCTGGTGCTTAATAAGGTGAGAGTTCTGAATGAATCTCTTCCCACATTCGTAACATTTAAAGGGCTTCTCCCCTGTGTGAATTCTTAGGTGTGTGTGCAGGTTTGTATTGTGACTGAAGCTCTTGCCACACCACGAGCATCTGTAGGGTTTTATTCCTTGGTGTGCCATTAAGTGCTTATTAAGATCTGAACTCCACCTAAACCTCTTGTCACACTGTTGACATTTGTAGGGTTTCTCTTCAGTGTGAATTCTCTGGTGCTTAATAAGGTCAGAGCTAACCCTGAAGCTTTTCTCACATTCCTGGCACTTAAAGGGTTTCTCTCCTGCATGGCCTTTCCCGGGAAGATCCATTTGTTTTGGAAGCTCTTGTTTACAAGTTGAAAGTTTCTTTCTTTTCCTCCCTAGGAAAGCTCGGTGCCGTTGCCGCAGCCTACGTGTAGCCCCGTGATTTTCTTTGCCTGTTGTTTTCTGGGCCCCTTTCATTCTGGCCTTTCCTAACACTTTGCGTCCTGACGCTTGTATTTCTGATGCAGAAACAGATACAGGTCGGTCATGTCCAGTGTCATTCTTGAGCTTTAACCCTGTTGGAATAAACAGAAGAGTCAGCCGTCTGTGCCCCAGAACAAGAAAACTATAGGAATGGAGAGAAAAATCTATGATGACTGCTTTTTCAAAAACACGGGAACAAGTGACTCCTGGTCCGATACGGACACATGGCATAGACGCATTTCCTCCGGATCCTCCCGGCTAGGCACAATAACGAACCAGTTAAAGAACGCAAGCCACAACCAACAGAGAGTTCTAAAAGATGCTAAAAAGAAAGCAAAATGGTTTGGGCTCCCAGGACTAGCAGAGTAACACAGTAGAGCATCTTACGTCCCCACACCCACCAGAAGATGGCAACCCTGATCTAGTGTTTTCCCACCATCAACCTAGCAACAGAAGGCTGCCCGGATAGGCTTATCCCTGCACCGGTCTCAATGGGAAGCCTGCCAACATCAGAACCCCAGCTAGGAGACTCCAAAGTGGGCAGGCAGAACTAGCAAGAGGCACCTAGCCACAGTGGCCTGGCCCAGAAAGCCTCTTCATCCCTGAGGGTCTGAGATTCCCCTTTTCCCACAGAGAGGCACTCTATCCTCCGAAATACCTTCCTCCCCGTCAAGCAACACCAGCAGGCACACATGGGAGCCCTGGCAGGAACACGAAAACCAAGGAAACCACAATAACACCGTGAAGCCTCTGAAAATTAAACTGTCACTGGAAGCATAACCCACAAAAGCAGCAAAGAACCTATGTGCTAAACTAAAATAGGGGGACTGCTCATTAAATTAAAATATTGAAATGTGACCCAGACTCTCCTAACGTAATAGATAAAATGATCAGGATACAATCAAAAATCACCCGTTGGAGCAAGAACAAAAACAAAAAAAATCACAACTTCTCACAACAGTGACAAGAGGCAATCTGCCAAAAATGGAATCAGACCAGAAATCAAAAACAGAAAGAGGAAAATCGAAAAATATGTGGAAATGAAATAATACACGTCTGAAAGTTCTGTGGTTCAAAGAGAAAGTCTCCAAGAAAATGTAAAAAGACAGAGTCGAATGAAAATGAAATTATAATATATTAAAATACGTGGCACTCAGAGGAAAAGGCACAGCCCCAAGCACTTCCAACACTAAAGGAGAAAGGTCTCCAATCAATACTCTGGGTTTCCACCTCAACAGACTAGAGAAAAAAACTAAAGTAAACCCAAAGCAAGTTGAAAAGGAAATAATAAAGATCGGAGCAAAAGTCACCACCAAAGGGCTTGTTCTTCAAAGCAATTGGTAAAATTGAGAAACCTCTATCACAACTGACAAAAATAAAAGGAGAGAAAACCCAAATCACCAATGTCAGGAAGGAAATCGGGTCCATCACTACACATTCTGCAGCAACTAAAACGATGGTAAGCGAATACCATAAACAGCCTTATGTTCGTGTCTTTTAAAAGTTGGGGAAAAAAATGAAGCAGTTCCTCAAAACCACAAACTAGACCAACCAACACGAAATAGATCATCCGAACAGCACCATCACCATTACACAAAGTGAATTCATAGTTGAACTAGGTCTCCTCCAAATCCAGGCCCATATGGTGTTACTGGAGGGTTCTACTAAATATTTATAGAATTAACACCAATGTCATACAATTTCTTCCAGAAAAGAGGAGGAAATACTACCCAACTCTTTTTATAAGGCCAGTATTACCCTGACAGCAAAATCATATCAAGTCAGTACTAAAAAAGAAACTACAGACTAACATCCCCCGTGAACTTAAATGCAAAAATCCTGAACAAAATATTGGCAAACTGAATACAAAAATATGTAAGCATTATATACCATGATCAAGAAGGATTTATTGCAAGTAGGCAAAACTGGCTCAACATGTGAAATCAATCAACATAACATACCATTATCAACAAGCTTTTAAAGATCATACTCCTATCAACGGACACAGAAAAGTATCTGACAAATCCCCCCATCCATTCATGATAAAAACACTAAGTTAGGAATTGTATTGACTTGATAAAAGAGTATGAACAACAAAAAAAACCATACTAACATTAACAGGTGATGGTGAGACTTAATGTTTCCAAAAGACTGGGAACAAGGCAAGGGTGTCTACTCTTCCCACTTTTATTCAACACAGCAGGAAGTTGGAGCTACTCCAACTAAGGCAAGAAAAAGTTAAGGCAAGAAAATGAAATCAAAAGGCACTGCGGATAATGTGATGACCTAGATATAAGAATCTCAAGGGTATGGGGCGCCTGGGTGGCGCAGTCGGTTAAGCGTCCGACTTCAGCCAGGTCACGATCTCGCGGTCCGGGAGTTCGAGCCCCGCGTCGGGCTCTGGGCTGATGGCTCAGAGCCTGGAGCCTGTTTCCGATTCTGTGTCTCCCTCTCTCTCTGCCCCTCCCCCGTTCATGCTCTGCCTCTCTCTGTCCCAAAAATAAATAAACGTTGAAAAAGTTACTGCTCATTTTAAAAAAAAAAAAAGAAAAAAAAGAAAAAAAAAAAAAAAAAGAATCTCAAGGGATCTACAAAATAACTCCTAGAAATAATAACTGAGTGAGTAGGGTCACAGAAGACAAGATCAAAATACACAATCAGTGGCATCCCTGTATGAAGAGAGTGCAAGAAACCAAAATTAAAAACAATACCATTTCCAAATACTCCTATGAAAATGAAATGCTTTGCCACGTACTTCACACAACATTCAGAGGATCTGTGCACTGAAAATTACAGAAGTTGATGAAAGAAATCAAAGACCTAAATAAACAGAGACTATGTTCACTAATCAAAAAAAATATCAACAGGGGCGCCTGGGTGGTGCAGTCGGTTAAGTGTCCGACTTCAGCCAGGTCACGATCTCGCGGTCCGTGAGTTCGAGCCCCGCGTCAGGCTCTGGGCTGATGGCTCGGAGCCTGGAGCCTGTTTCTGATTCTGTGTCTCCCTCTCTCTCTGCCCCTCCCCCGTTCATGCTCTGTCTCTCTCTGTCCCAAAAATAAATAAAAAACGTTGAAAAAAAAAATATCAACATAGTAAAGATACCAATTCTCCTCAAACTAATACGTAGGTTTAATGTAATTTCTAGCAAAATCCCAACAAACTTTCTTGTAGACATTGATAAGCTTACTCTGAAATTTACGTGGAAAGGCATAGGCCCTAAAAGGGCTAAAATAAAATTTTATTTTACAAACAAGAATAAAGGGGGAAGAATCCGTCTACTTGACAGATATTAAGTCTTTTGTATTATATAGCTACAGTTACCAAGACAGTACACTATTGGCAGAGGAACAGACAAAGAGCTCAACGGAACAGAATAGATGCATACAAATATACCCAACTGATCTTTGAGAAAAGTGCAAAGACAATTCAGTGGAGGATCTAGGGTTAGTCAGAGTTCTAGCTTTGACACCAAAAATACAACGTATAAAAGGAAAAAATGAGAAATTGGTCCTCATGGGGCAGCTGGCTGGCTCAGTTGGTGGAGCATGTGACTGTTGATCTCAAGGCCATGAGGATGAGCCCCATGTTGAGTGTAGAGATTACTTAAATAAATAAAAAGTCTTTAAAAAGTTGGTCCTCATTGGGGCACCTGGGTGGCTCAGTCGGTTAAGCGTCCGACTTCGGTTCAGGTCATGATCTCATGGTCCGTGGGTTTGAGCCCCAGGTCCGGCTCTGTGCGGACAGCTCTGAGCCTGGAGCCTGCTTCGGATTCTGTGTCTCCCTCTCTCTCTGCCCCTCCCCCACTCGCATCATGTCTGTCTGTCTCTCTCTCTCTCTCAAAAATAAATAAACATTAAGTAACATTTTTTAAAATAAAAAATTGGTCCTCATCAAAATGAAACACTTTTGGGGCGCCTGGGTGGCGCAGTCGGTTAAGCGTCCGACTTCAGCCAGGTCACGATCTCGCGGTCCGTGAGTTCGAGCCCCGCGTCGGGCTCTGGGCTGATGGCTCAGAGCCTGGAGCCTGTTTCCGATTCTGTGTCTCCCTCTCTCTCTGCCCCTCCCCCGTTCATGCTCTGTGTCTCTCTGTCCCAAAAATAAATAAACGTTGAAAAAAAAATTAAAAGAAAAAAATGAAAAACTTTTACTCTATAGAAGCCCCTAGGAAGAAGATTGAAAAGACATTATACAGACTGGGAGAAACTATTTACAATCTGCATATTCAACAAAGCGCTAGAATCTATAATATATAAGACACTCTCGGGGCGCCTAGGTAGCTCAGTCAGTTGGGCATGACTCTTCATTTCAGCTCAGGTCTTGGTCCCAGGGTTTGTGGGGTCAAGTCCCTAGTCAGTGGTGTTGGGCTCTGTACTGACAGCGCAGAGCCTGCTTGGGATTCTCTCTCTGCCCCTCCCCACTCACGCAGACCTGCACACACTCTCTCTCAAAATAAATAAACATTAAAAAAAAACACTGTGTTTACAGGGGCGCATGGGGGGCTCAGTTGGTTAAGTGTCCAACTTGGGTTCAGGTCATGATCTCACAGTTCACGAGCTTGAGCCCCACATCGGGCTCTCTGCTATCAGCACAGAGCCCACTTCTCTCTCTGCCCCTCCCCTGCTCACATGCATATTCTCTCTCTCTCTCTCTCTCTCTCTCTCTCTCAAAAATAAACAAACATTAAAAAAAGACTTTGTTCATAAAAATATATATGTATATATATATATAAAACTCTCAAAACTCAACAATTAAAAAAGAATCCAATTAAAATACGGGTAAAAGACATTTCACTGAAGAGAATACACAGATGGCAAAAAAGCACATGAAAAGCTATAAAACATCGCTGGCCACTAGGGAAATGCAAACCCCAAACCACAATGAGAGAACACTACATACCTATCAGAATGGCAAAAATAAAATGGAGACAAACCAAACACTGGCAAGGATAAGGAGAAACTAGATCACTCATTCATTGCTGGTGGGGAATGCGAAATGCTACAGCCACCACAGGGAAACAGTCAGGCACATTCTTGTGAAATTAAATATGTAATTGCCATATGAACCAGCAATTGCACTGTTAAGACATTTACTCCAGAGACATGGAAACTTATCTCTGTAAAACATCCTGTACATAAATGCTCATGACAGCTTCATTCACAATAGGCAAAAACTGAAGACTGCAAAGATATCTTTTCAATGATGAATGGTTAAACAAACCGCGCTCTCTCAGTATCATGGTGTGCTACTCAGTAGTGTTAAAAACAAAACAAAACAAAACAACTATGATACACACAACAATTTATATCAATTTCCGGGGAATTATTCTGAATGAAAAAAGCTAATGCCGAAGAGTCACACACTTTATGATTCTATTCATATGACATTTTGAAATGGCAAAATTTTGGAAATGTGGAACGGATCAGCAGTTGGCATGGGTCAGTGATGGGGTGAGATGTAGGAGGCAAGTGTGTGTGGTTCTAAAAGGGCAACAAGAAGGTCCTTGTGGTGGGGCGCCTGGGTGGCTCAGTCAGTTAAGCATCCAACTCTTGATCTAGGCTCAGGTCACGGGCTCAAGGTTCTTGGGGTATGAGCCCCAGCCTCTGTCAGTGCAGAGCCTGCTTGGGATTCTCTCTCTCCCTCTCTCTCTGCCCCTCCCCCTGGCTTGTGCATACGTGCTTGCGTGCTCTCTCTCTCTCTCAAAATAAACTTTTTTTTTAAAAAAAGAAAGGCCTTTGTGGTAATGTAACTGTCCAGTATCTTGACTGCAGCGGTGAATATGCAAACTTACACTTGTAATAAAACTTTCAGAACTAAATACACACACAAATCAACACAAACTGAAAATATGAAGGTCAGAAGACCGTATCAATATCAATATCCTAGTTGTAATATATGATACTGTTGCAAGAGTTATCATTGAGGGAAACTGGGTAAAGTGTCTGTACACAGGTTCTCTTTGTATTACACTTTAAATCTGCATGTGAATCTACAATTATCTTAGTAAGAAGTTCCGTTAAAAATACACAGGAGTAGAATCTTGGGATATTAATCTCCTGTAAAGGTTCTTATCAAAGAACATTTCTCCCCTTCCCATGTATATACTTACCTGCAGGAGACCCTCCAAGATTGTCCTTGAACTCTTGGGGACCCTGGGTCTGCGATTTTCCCCACTGTTCTAAACAGATTACTTCAAGTTTAGGGGGTTAACAATAATGTTCTGAGAAGAAAAGCTGGAGGTCATGGACTGCTATCATAATGCCAGATTACTTTCAGGGAGAGTGAATGACTCTTTCATACTTTCATTTACTCCGGGTGTTTAAATGGGCAGAATCTTAGACTCAGTACCTTCTTTCTAGTCTCCTATGGCTGTGAGTAGACACACAAGGAGGAAGCTGAGAAGGAAGCGCCAGGCGTGCACGTGTAGCAGTATGGGGAAGGGAAGTCCCATGCTGCTGAAGCAGACACGGTCAGGGATGACGGCAGCTTAGACCAGGATGGTGAGAGCAGAAGACGGGGAGACATGACTGTAGTCAGGATCTATTTGGGATGATCCGGATATGTCTTTCCTTTCCCCCACACCATCCAGTTGAGACCCAAGCAGCTACTGGAACACTGGGACTCTCCCATAGGAGATGATTTGCCACAAACTGCGGCCAGATCACTCAACTTCCACACAAAGGAAAGGAAGAATCTTTACCTAGAGAGATGACACTCTCGTAGTTTTCCTGCATGACATCATTGTAAAGGATCTTCTGAGCAGGGTCCAGTAATTTCCACTCTTCCTCAGAAAAAGACACGACCACATCTTCAAATGTCAACAAGCTCTAAAGAAAAGAATGGGTTTGGGTTCAGTACTTGCCACTATAAAAGCCGCCCTTTCACTCATTTCTGAATTACACAGCAGGCCAGTCACCAAAGAAGAGTATTAAGATTTAGAGGGGAAAAAGGTGAGAGGGCAGGAAAGGAAAAAGCCAGAGATCGGGAAGCAGCGTGGGAAGGGCCCGGTCGCCACCGTGCCCAGCCTAGTTACCTAGAGGTGAACATCCGGGGCTAACACGCCTCAGAGCACCCGCCGAGCCCTGTGGGTCATGGGCAGCAGAGAAAAGCACAGACAAGGCCATGTTCAGGCTGCCTGAGAAAGCTGGAAAGTACAGCTCACCTGGAACTCAGGCAAGATGAGCTCAGACGCCATCTTCCAGTTTGGGGGGCTTTTCTGCTCAGAAAAGGCTAGAATCTGTTGAGCAGGCAGCGCTGTGGATGGAAAAGAGCCAGAGAAAATTTCTCTCTTTTAGGTTCACAAATACCCTGAGTTGATTTCTACACCACAGAACATCGGGAGTCCTTCGGTAAAGATGGCTCACCTTCACAAGTGTGTGTGTGGTGCCAGAGTGGCCCTCTCCTTGTCAGTAAGAACCAAATATCCACCGCTCCAAAGAACCGGTTCCCCGGTTGACTGTTCCCCCAGATTTCATGAGAGAACTTGACCAAAGGAAAGCCATTATGTCTTTTTTCCCTCTCACCAAATACACCGTTTACTGGGGTGGGCAAGAATTCGAGGTGGTTGAAAACGAAAGGCTTGGGTCCTCTAGTGCAGGTGGTGTGTCTCATACTGTGTTTCTTCCCGGTGCGCCATTCTCCACCCCCCCCCCCACCCCGTTCTGTCATGACAGTCCATTTCTGACCCCAGTTTCTTCCCTGACATAAGAAGTGTGAGATGATCCCTCCGTCCCTGTTCCGTCTTCTCTCCTCTCAAATTTCTAAGGAGCAAGGTCCACGCCATCAATACCGGGGTTCTATGGTTTGGACATTTCTGTACGCCAGGCTGACCCTCACCGCCGCCCACCGTTAGCCTACTGTACTCCCAACTTGAGAGACGTCCGAACAGCCGGCCCGGCTGGGCGCCTGGCAAATTCCCATGACTTTCCAGCTGAACCGGTTACCGTCACAGCTCCCAGGGGAAGAGAATTATTATGAAGCTCCTCACCTCTTTCACATACAGGCTGGGTTTCTTTGTGAGTATTCCAGCCCAGCTGTTCCTGCAGTACCCGGTATGTATTCCAACATTCTTTCTGGAACACACCCATTGGTTGGGGCTCTGCGGGCTTCCACTTAAAGCCTGGGGCCACTGCTGTTCCTCCCAAGGGCACTGCCTCCTTTTCCCGATCATGGGCTGTGACCTAGAAATAATCCCCATCCTCATTAGCACAGAACTTACTTTTGGCTTCGGGGTGGCCGCGGAGGGATGAACAAGAGAGCCCAGATTCAGGAAAGGGCGTGGCACTCAAGGAAGTAACAAAAAAACCTAAAGCGATATTGCGTCACCATTTCCTCACAGAGAACCATATACATCGTTGGGGGAAATTAGTGAAAGATGAAAATAGCTGTGACTGCTGCCAGCCTCCAGCCACCCAGGCCACAGCTCAGGCCACGAGCAGGGTGGAGGCAGGCGGCCTTCACGAGCTTGCTTCCTGGACGTGGATCCTCATCCAAGGGCATTGCTATCTTCTGAGTTTTTCTCTAAATAATAATGAGTTGGATTAAAGAAAAAAAAAAAAAGATTCTCAGATTTTTTCCAACCCTCTCATGGCCAGGGAAGGATGTCATGGAGAAAGGGGATGCGGGAGAGGAAAAACCGGGGGAAAATTTGGACTCTAACCTCCCTCCGTAGGATCCAGTTGTAGAGAGACACCAAAAATAGACCCTGCCCTGTGTTCCTCAAGGCGGGCTCCCCATGGAAAGGAAGGGTGCTGCCTTCTCCCGAGGGCATATCCTGGTTCCCCACTCCCCAGCAAGGCCAAGGGCAGACCACTAAGGGAGAGTGACGGAAGGTTTTCTTCTGGCCCAGAGATACGTGTGCCCACCAGACAGGGCGCTACCCTTCAGCATCCTGATTCTGTCCACTCCCCTGTTGGCATTTTCCCTTTTTTTTTTTTTTTTTAGTCATTTTTCTTCTTTCTGGATCCTTGTTTCACTTTTTCCTTTCCATTTCTCCTCTTCCTTCAGTCCTCCCAAAGCTGATTAATACTTGTATTAACCACCCTCTCTCTCCTTTGCTCTCTAAGTGCTGTGCATTTTCCCCCCGGATTTTTCCTCCTTTGCCTACTCGGTCTTGCCTTTTATTTCTCTGCCTCCACGAACTCAAGTCCTCTCTCCTTGGCCATGCCAGACTAGGCCCACCAACTCTAGTTCACCCCGGCCCGAAAAAGGGCAAAAGGCATTTCTTTTTTCTAAGGCCCAGAAAGATGGCCAGAACTCTGAAACCTGCCGTCTGCAACTGCTGCCTGCCTGTGACTCCAGACCCTGCCTAGCTGTCCTAAAGGAACAGAAGAGTGGCTTAATCCACCCCATTCCCCCGCCCCAGATATATCCACCTTTACTCTATTTTATTGTACATGTAAGGAATCCTCTCACCTCATCACTTATTCCACCACGTTCCCTCTGAAAGCGCTCTACCAGGGCCACAGCCTCCTTGATGCTCTGTGGATGATACTTCTGCACCCAGCTCTGGGTGCTCCTGGGCAGAATGGTCAGGAACTGCTCTAACACCAGCAGTTCCAAGATCTGCTCCTTCGAGTGGATCTCTGGCCTCAGCCACTGGTGGCATAATTCCTGAAGCTGGCTGACAGCTTCGTGCGGCCCAGGTGCTTCATGGTAATAGAAGCTCCGGAAGTGCTGGTGAGCGCTCTCAGGACCAAGACTGTCCATTCGTGGGCTGGATTTCTTCCTCTCACCGGAGCGCTCTTTCACGGACTCCTTAGTCTCCCATAAAGCCTCCCTGTGGGGGTACAAGCATGCCTTCACCTCTAGATGTCTCATCATCATCTGCTCTAGGAACAGTTTTACTCCTATGTGTGACATCCTCCTGGGGCCTTGGACAACTGAGGCCTTGTCAGGTTTGGTATAAAACCAATGAGCAGATCTTCTCAAGGGCACTGAAGGAGGGGAGAAAAGAAGTACATGTCAAGAAGAAAGCCACATGGCACACATTTACTTGCCATTTACGGTTATAAGAGGAGAATGAACAGAAAAGAACCTGTCCAATCTCCCTTCTAAAATCAACCGCCACGTATTAGGACACTCGTGATCACAGATTACTTCAGGACGCACATTTCTCTCTTTTTTTCTCTTACTCAGCTTTGACACAAAGCAAGGCTCAGAAAAAGCAAATGTCAATTGATAACTTTCCTTTTTTAAAAAAATTTTTTAATGTTTACTTTTGAGAGAGAGAGACAGAGCGCGAGAGGGGAGGGGCAGAGACAGGGAGACACAGAATGGGAAGCAGGCTCCAGGCTCAGCTGTCAGCACAGAGCGGGACACGGGGCTCGAACCCACAAACCGCGAGATCACGACCTGAGCTGAAGTCAGACGCTCAACCGACTGAGCCACCCGAGCGCCCCAATAACTTTCCTTTTTTTGTTAAAGGTCGAGGAAAGGCTGGTGGGTGAAAATATTGGCACCCACTCGCTAAAAGGAGCTTTGAGAGTAGCCAACAGTTAATCTGTGTGCTTCCTGTCCTATCTTCACAAACAGGGCATGTCCGAGTTTCTCTAAACGTTAACAAATCATCCCAGTCTTTTGTCTTTAGTTAGGTGGAAACAACTTCTTTGCCCCTTCATCCTCTTAGAAGACTGAAACCTTTACTTCGTGGAACATTTGATATTCTCCTTCCCGTTGCATTAATACTGGCAGGAGAACTGAGACAACCCGATCAGAAAGAAGTAAAGCATTTAGGCAAAAAAAATAACCTTACTCCCCTCAGCAAATACCCCCAACTGAGCAACCAGATGTCAACATTTTGGGGGGTACTTTTTGGGAAGACTTAAGGGCACGGTGCAATTCTGGACCTGTGTATTCGTTTTTTGCTTACTTTACTGGAAAGCCAAGTCGGCCCTGTTTACTAAATACAATGTCGGCTTGTAAACATAGAAAAAGAAAGGGTGATGATTAAGGCTCTTCTGAGACAGGAAGGGTCCTAGTAAAGGTAGCCCTTCTCTTGACTTTACATTTCCTCAGGGTCAGGGTCGTACAGATCTTTAAGTAGGGCTAAGGGTGGCCTTGAGAGACCGATTTTCCCCGAGGTTTGCCAGCAGAAACAACAACAAAGTTCTTTTGAGGATGCCACGGGCATTCAAGCAAAAGCTTGGTTTCCTGCTGCCTATCCAGGCTCAGAGGGTACGGGGGGGGCGCCTCCTCTATTTCTAGGTTACTAGAAGCTAACGTCTTTGAGGCTGGGATGCCCCTTCCTCCGGCGACCCAACCACCAGCCGGCGGAAACGCGGAAGTCTCGCGGAGCGCAGCGGCGACACCCCCACCACGAGTCCGAGACGCCCTCGGGCCCGACCGCAAACGCGCCCCGGAGCGCTCCGCGGGTGGCCGGCCCCCAAAGGTGCCCGGGGAGCAAACCTGGGTTGCACGCGCACCTGGGGGACAAAGAGGTTGCTTGCGGAGGCGGGACGCCGCGGCCGGAGCCCGAGGACCGGCCGGGCCGAGCCGCCGCGGGGCTGGGACCAAGCGGCGCGCGCCGCGGGAGGCTGCCGGCCCCGCCCCTGCTCGTCGCCGGGGGGCGGGGGGGAGGGGGCTGCCACTGGCACGTGCCGCCCCGCAGCGCCGGGAGCGCGCCGGACCGAATCCCAGGGGCGACGCGGCTTCTCCGTTACCTCCGCCCAGCTCTGGCTTCCGCGGACGCCACTTCCCTCTTCCTCGGCTCGGCTGCAAGGTCGACAGGCCTCCCCGCCGCCCTAGGGGAGGAGGCGCCCGCTTCCCGCTCCTCTCCGGGCCTGGAGAGTGGAGCTCCGAGCTCCGGAGCGCGGGGTCCTGGGAGGGCCGGTCCCCCACTTGATCCCTCTAGCTCCCTGACCCCGTACCCCGACTCGCCATTTTGGGCTCTGTGGACCGGGCCCAACCGGAAAAGAAAGATGCGCTTCCGGTGGCTTTGTGACAGCCACGCCCAGCCATCCCCCTCTCTCTACCTGGCGCCGCCGGGCGGGAACCGAGCCGCTGGTCCTTCCCACCCGAGGGGGGAGCCGGCCTTCTGCTCCGGCTCATCCCCGGGCGCGAACACGCCTTCTCCCAGCCGGCTGGAGGCCTAGGGGAGCCCCGTAAGCTGTTCGTCGCCTGGGAGCCGTGTAGCTTACTGACTCCAGGTGCCGCGATCTTGTGGCCCTGATCGCCAAGTGCAGATCGTGCCTGGTCTCGTTCTGGCGGCCGGCAGCCCTTTCTACTAGAAACTCCCCAGTGAGGGCCACCGCCCCGAAAGTCGTCCCTAGATCTGTCCTGAGCCTCCTGAGATGTAGGACGTGACGTCCTCAGGGTCACATAGATTGCCAGCGGCAGATTTTAGACAAGAATTTAGGTCTTGCTGCTTCATCGCATGCTTTTTCTTTTTCTTTTTTTTTTTTTAATTTTTTAATGTTTTTATTTATTTTTGAGAGACCGAGACAGAATGTGAGCAAGGGAGGGGCAGGGAGAGAGAGAGAGAAAGACACAGAATCTGAAGAGGCTCCAGGCTCTGAGCTGTCAGCACAGAGCCCGACGCGGGGCTTTAACTCATAAGCTCATAAGCCGTGAGATCATGACCTGAGCCGAAGTCTGACGCTTAACCCACTGAGCCACCCAGGCGCCCCACCGCATGCTTTTTCTACCGCATTATGCTTCTCTGTAGGACAGGACCCTCGTTTCATTTGTATATCTCCTGTAATGTTCAGCATAGTCCTCTGGATAAGTCATCTTTCTAAGAATCTGTGTATCTTGGGTTGTCAGTATCCACATTATCAGTGTTTACCTAGCGTTGAGCCGTTTGGACGAAAACTGTCACTGTGAATCAATAGAGGGGAAACTAGCTCAGTAGGGCAGTGAGGATGAAACTGACATCTTTTGAAAGTCACTGCCAGTAACTACTCCGGCAGGCAAAAAAGAGAGTGCCTAGGAGAAAAATAACACCTATGCAAAAGCAGATGAGACTCAAGCCAAGGTCAATCCCCATTTGAAAAACAAAGCTGCCCCAAAAGCGTGCTAGAGGAGACAGTGCATTATCTGTGATATATAACCCTAGTAAATATGTTTGCCTCAGCAGAGAAACCATTTTAGAATGGTTCTTTCAAAGCTATGTTCCTGAAGT
Organism: Felis catus; assembly: GCF_018350175.1. Taxonomy (NCBI): domain Eukaryota; kingdom Metazoa; phylum Chordata; class Mammalia; order Carnivora; family Felidae; genus Felis; species Felis catus. Next base: position 111,169,024 of record NC_058386.1, on the reverse strand, counting down.
CAGGCATTTTCACCTAATGTTTTTTGACAATGAAGAAGTCAAGGCATTGTTACTTGTGAACAATTCCTGGGCTTACCCTTCAAATTGAATCACTCACTAACCTATGGGGGCAGTTAGATGAAAGACATTTTCTTTTTCTTTCTTTGTTTTTTTAAATCGTAAGTTTTTAAACCATATGGGGTTTATATATTAATCTGCACAAAATTATTCCTTGTAATTGTCTTCAATAGAAATTATCTGTAGATTAACAGCCATTTAGAATGACTATAGAAATAAGTATAACGCCCTCTTCAACCTACTATGGTTTGTATGCTTCAAAGAGAAGAATCTTATTTAAAAGGACTAAGGGGCGCCTGGGTGGCTCAGTAAGGTAAGTGTCCGACCTCAGCTCAGGTCGTGATCTCACGGTTCAGTCGTGGGTGTGAGCCCCGTGTCGGGCTCTGTGCTGACGGCTCGGAGCCTGGAGCCTGGAGGCTGGAGCCTGGAGCCTGGAGCCGGGAGCCTGCTTCAGATGCTGTGTCTCCTTCTCTCTCTCCGCTCCTCCCCTGCTCGCACTCTGTCTCTGTCTCTCAAAATAAATAAATGTTAAAAAAATAAAAATAAAAATAAATAAAAGGACTATAGACTCCAGGAAGACAAGTTGTAATTTACTTAAAATACATTTCATTATATATTGTTAATATTATTAATAGGAAAACCATACATTGAGCCATGTTCTCTTTTATAAAACTGCAAAATTAAAGGTTTCTAATTAAACCCATGACACCTAGATGCCATTTATAGTTAAATTTTGGCCGATATGTTTGAAACACTGAAAGAGAAACTACGTAAAATCTGTAAGTCATTTTCCTTCCCTTAAACACTTCAACCTTGATTCACCCAAGGAATCAAGGTATGATCCTTAACTGGAAACAACTTGAAGAAAGTCATAATTTTGAATAAGATTGCAATGAGCAAGACAAGGAAAAGGAGTTTCCAGAATTAAAATCCACAACACAAAAATGTGATTTTTAACTGGGCCAAGAGTTGAGATGAAGTAAAACAAATAACTATAGCAGCTTCCTAGGAAATCTTTATAGAAAGGAAACTGAGTAGGGTCTGAAAGGCTTTGAAGAGGACAGTTGTAGATAAATTCTTGAGAAATGTGGAGAATTAGAAGCCAACTTGGAAAAAGATAGGATGTGGCTAAATGGGAATGAAGACTACAAAGGCAGTTGTCCAGTAAAGAGAGACTAATGAAAAACAGACTCCAGTATTTCGAGTATCTACTGTAAGACAGTGGACTATCTCCTTGATTTTGCTGATACGACAAATGAATTCCAAAGATTTCATTTTGAGCTGAAAGAGATGCAACAAGTAGTAATAAAAACAAAACAGTTGTGGGGCATCTGGGTGGCTCAGTCCGTTGAGCGTCCAATTCTTGATTTTGGCTCAGGTCATGAACCCAGGGTTGTGGGATCGAGCCCTGAGTCAGGCTCTGTGCTGAGTGTGGAGCCTGCTTGAGATTCTCTCTTTCTCCCTCTCTCAAAATAAAATACATCTTTTAAAAAATGGTTGCAGAGGGGTGCTTGGGTGGTTCAGTCGGTTAAGCATCCAACTTCAACTCCGGTCATGATCTCGCGGTTTGTGAGTTCCAGCCCCGCGTCGGGCTCTGTGCTGACGGCTCAGAGCCTGGAGCCTGCTTCGGATTCTGTGTCTCCCTCTCTCTGCCCCTCCCCCACTCATGCTCCTCTCTCTCTCTCTCTCTCTCTAAAATAAACATTAAAAAAAATTTTTAATGGTTGCAGAGTAGATTCCGTTCTAAAATTGGTAACTTTTGAAACTGAGGCCTGACAATATTAATGAACTATTAAACATGACTTAGACTTCTGGTTCTAGTAATTAGATTTTGTAACGGCTTTATTGTGCTATATCTCACAAATCATACAATGCACCCATTTAAAATATGCTAAAAGTCAGTAGTCTTTGGTATATTCACAAAGTCGTACCACCAACGTGGAAAGTGATTACAGAATATTTACATCACCCCAAAGAGAAACACCAAACCCTCAACCTGTAACTCCTCATTTCCTGTAATTCTCTTCCACCGACCAGAGCAACCAATGATCTATTTTCTGTCCATATACATTTACCTATTCTGGATGTTTCATATCAATGGAATCATGCAACATGTGGCCTTTTCTGTCTAGCTTCTTTCACTACACCTGACATTTTCAGGCTTCATCCATTTTGTAGATATATATCAGTACTCCATTGTATTTTACTGTTGAATGATTTTGTATAGCTATGCTATACCATTGTATGGATATAGCACAGGGCATGAATATATACACTGAAGTTTCCAGGAAAAGTTTTTCATACTTTCTCCTTTTACTTCGTGTTTCAAAATGTGGTATATCCATACAAAGGTATGGATAAAGCACAGGGCATGAATATATACACTGAAGTTTCCAGGAAAAGTTTTTCATACTTTCTCCTTTTACTTTGTGTTTCAAAATGTGGTATATCCATACAATGGTATGGATAAACAAAATGGACCAGTTAAAGGTTATTGGGGTCTTTCCCTACCTTTTAGCTACTATACCGAATGTTGTTAGGAACATTCATGTACAAATTTTTGTTTGGACATATGTTTTCATATCTTCTGCATATATATGTAAAGTTATGATCGCTGGATCATATGGTAACTCTATGTTTAACCCTTTGAGGAATTGCCAGACTGTTTAGCAAAGGCGATACACCATTTTACATTCCCACCAGTAGTGCCTGAGGGTTCTAAATTCTCCACATCCTCACTAACACTTGTTATAATCTGTCTCTTCTATTATACTCATCACAGTACTGTGACATAGTACCTCCCTGTGGGTTTGATGTGCGTTTTGCTGATAGGTAATGACATCGAGCATATCTGCATGTGCTTACTGGCCATTTGTATAAGGATAGTAATGTTAACTACAAGATTTATCAACTATTTTATGGGTGTGATATGAGCAAATTTTCAACAGCCATTACCTAACATTAACTTCCCTAGGTCATTCCTACCTGCCTCCTTTCTGTGTACCTGTGTCAGGCAAGAGGCGATCTTAAACCTTTCTTCTTGTAGAAGAAATGCATATAATCCCTTCTTTGTAAAGACTTACATGATCGCAAGGAAATGAGTCTTCTTTTCCAGAATGGAAGTCAATTTTTATTCAAAAGTGCTTGTAAGCTAGATTGAAGGATAAAGGAATAAATGCTTCAAAACAAACGTTTTTCCATTCACTGATCTTGATCTTGATATGCTTGAGCTCCTGGGGAGACAGAAAAGTTAGAAATTCTGTTAGTGCTAACAAATTTGCTAGTTGGTTTTCTTATAACACATATTTAAGACTTAACCATTTCAGGCACTTGCCAAACATATAGATAAACTGTGGCTCCTAAGCAGTGGTGGTGATTTCGCACATTCCAAAAGCATATAAATTGATATAGCGATTCCACTGTCAGCTCTGAAATCTTTCTCAAAAGGACGCTAACTCTGGGCACTGGCGCGGCTCAGTGGGTTGAGTGACTCTTGATTTCAGCTCAGATCATGATCTCACAGTCATGAGATTGAGCCTCACGTTGGGCTCTGCACTGAGCATAGAGCCTGCTTAAGATTCTCTGCCTCCCTCTCTCCGTGCCCCTCCCCTGAGGACCCTGACTTTAAATCCTCAAATTTCTTCTTATGATGTTTAGAACCATATGGTCCTTCATTACAGCAGTAAACATTTTAAAGTTATTTCCTGGAAGAAAAAAAAAAAACAATTCGGTTATTGTTGTTATACAACAATATAACCTCCCTGCCCCAGGTCTGGTACTAGGACTTTGTTTCCATCAGTGTAGAAATGTGGCACTGATTCTCTACCCAGCAGCCTTCCGCCCCTCTCTCACACTACCTCTGCCGCAAAGAGGCATGGCTCCTGCTCAGGGTCGGCTCACATCTCACAGACACTCTTTTGTGGCCCCTGTGGTCCTTACTGTCCCCAGCATCAACCTCACTTTTGTATAAAACCAGTTGAAATCTGTTCTGGTCTCCTTTACAGACATGTCAGAGCATAACAGCGTGTGGTACGTGATGTAAAAGTAGGAACATAAAAGGTATGAACTCAGCTGCCTCTTTGCTGTGCAGTGGTTTGGTATTATCTCAAATCCACTTGCTTCTGACAAGACAAAAGAGTTGCTTTGAGAGAAGAATGGGCCGATTGTGTCGGGATGTCATCATCTGTCTGTTCTCACTGATAAGCACGCAGCAGCTCAGCCGCTGAAAGCCCTCGCTGGGGGCTTATCTATAAAAAACATATGAAGAAGCAACATGTCCAGATAAGGGGACATTTTGGCTATCAATACGCAGAGTTTGGCAGGGCAGTCCGAAAGTGTTTGGCCTGGGCCGGGCCACACTTTGCTGATCTAGACAGTTCTCCAGAGACCTTGGGGGCAATTAGCTACTGCCACAGTAAAGGCGCCTCTTTTTCCCACAGTGATGAAAGCCACCCACTAGCCCTGGGAAGGCCATCCTCTTGCCCAGAAGCACCGGTAGCCGCATTGGTTCTCTAGCAACCTGCTCTAGCCACGGGGGCTTTTGCTTTTGCGGTGGTAGCTGCATGCCAGCTGTCAGCTGGCTAAGTCATCTCTGCCTAGTACCAACTCATACAAAGGTACAGCTCGACTAAATCTGCGCTTGCTTCCTCTCATCTCCCTTACCTGGAACAACAGTGTGATCGATTTGGATCATGATGCTTCTGTATTCATTTCTTAAGAGACATTACCCTGGGGGCACCTGGGGGCCTCCGGTGGTTCAGCGTCTGCCTTTGGCTCGGGTCGTGATTTCGCGGTCAGTGAGTTCGAGCCCTGCGTCCGGCTCTGTGCTGACAGCCCGGAGCCTGGGGCCTGCTTCAGAGTCTGTGGCTCCTCTCTCTCTGCCTCTCCCTCACTTGTGTTCTCTCTCTCTCTCAAAAATACATTTAAAAAATTTTTAAAAGACATTACCCTGTGTGCGAGTGGCTTATGAAATTCCCAAGCGAACCTGTGTTAAATACGTTGCTCAGTCTCTGAGCACAATTTGCTTCCCAAAACAAAACACCCTCGCAGGGACCTCATGGGATCCTCCAGGAAGGGGCTTGGGCCTGCTGTATGAAATACCACTACGAGAGCATGGGGCCCATCGATCCTGCCTTCCCATAGCTGGTTATCACCACAAAGTCCGGCCAGTGTTATCTGACATTGACCCCAGGGCCAGGGACTAATCAGAAAGGAAATCGGCCAGCTTACTTGTCCCCGGCCAGCACAGACACACGTGTGCACCTGGCCCATGTTTTACGTGTGATGTTTCGTAGTGACATCATCTCATGAAAACAGCAGAGAATAGCTATGCCGGTGACGTTTGCCAGTGACGGCACAAGATTGGGGCTGGGTGAGGCCTCTCATCCGGGTGACTTTCTAGTGCCTCTCAAGTATCTGGGGCTCCTCACTGTTGTAGGTTCAAGACACAAGGCCTCAAGGAAGAGCCACATCAGTTTGATGACAGGGGAAGGTCTGCCTGGGGGAGGCGACAGTGGGGAGAGACGGTACGTTCCTTGAAGCGTGGGTTTAATATGATAAAAGAGCCTTAACTCTCATGTGTCAATATCAACCAAAACTGTATGTGACTGGGAAACTCCAGAAGGAGAAAAAAAAAAGATGGGTAACCAGCAAAGGACCTGGGGTTCAGAGGAAAATGAGGTCAAGAATCAAAACTCCAACTGGTGTGTGCTATGCTACAAAGAGAAACAGCAAACCTCCCTCCACCGCCTGCAGACAGAGACTTCGGACAAGCCCGATGGCAAGAAGTGGGGATCTGGACGCCCCTCCGTATCTGGTGCTCCCTGAAGGGGCTGGGCTCCACCTTGGGCACCGCAGCGGTTGAAGAGTGACACGGTGACAGTGGAGATGGTCCCAGTAAAAGGAAACAGAAACTGTGACCCCTTTGCAGAATTGGTGTCGACGTTTTCACAGTTGTGACCACTTGGTGTACTTGATGCATGAAAGCAGGTTGAAGGGTGATTCTTCCTTCCCCTGTACTTCAATGTGCTTGTGATCATAAGGTACACGGGTCTTGTTTTATGAGGTTTCCCCTTTTTTGTGTGTGTCCCTGGGTGGGCATGAACCATGGTATTTTTAAAAGACTTTCCCCAACTCTTTCTCATGAGGATTGTCTACACACAGAAAAGTTGGAAAACTTGGACAGTGCACAGTGTATGCCCTCCACCAAAATCCAGGGATGAGCTTTGTGTCATAGTTGATCATGGTGTCCCTTGAAGAGAAGCAAATGGACAGTCTACTGAATTCTTACTTGAGCTATTTAAGTGGAAGTGTTCCCGGTTGAGTGTGCAGAAGTTGAAATTGATTGACCAAAACAGTCACAGCCCCTCAACCGACTGCCAGATTTGAGCCGGTTTTTTTTTAATTCTTTTAAATGTTTATTTATTTTTGACACAGAGAGAGACAGAGACAGAGCATGAACGGGGGAGGGTCAGAGAGAGAGGGAGACACAGAATCCGAGGCAGGCTCCAGTCTCTGAGCTGTCAGCACAGAGCCCGACGCGGGGCTCGAACTCACAGACCGTGGGATCAAGACCTGAGCCGAAGTCGGGCACTCAACCGACTGAGCCACCCAGGTGCCCTGAGCCAGTTTTTATACCCAGCTCCCTTTGAATGAAGGGGACACAAGGCCCCTAAGGAAAGACCTCACTGCACTGCCAAAAATATAGAATGTTAATCTTTCTGCCAGCCTTCCCCCGAAGGGACCTATGGCCTATTACCAGGGTGACTGTGCATTAGGGAAAAGGAGATGAGCAGACCTTTGGGGGTGTAATGAACACTGCTTCTGAGCTGACACTAATTCCAGCAGACCCGAAGCATTGCTGTGGCCCACCAGTCAGAGTGGGGGATCATGGAGGTCAGGTGATTAATGCAGTTTTAGCTTAGTACTGTCTCACAGAGGGCCCATTAAGTCCCCAAATGCACCCTATGATTATTTCCCCCGTTTCAGACTACAACTGGAACAGGTATACCCACATTTCTTCCCTGACCTATGGAGTGACAGCTATTATGGTGAGAAAGGCCAAGTGGAAACCACTAGACCTTCCTGTATTTACGAAAAGTAGTAATCCAGAAGCAATGCCACATTCTTAGAGGGATTTCAGGGGTGAGTGCCACCACCAAGGACCTGAAACACGTAGGAATGGCGATTCCCACTGTGCCCCAATTCACTTTGCTGATTTAGCCTGTGTAGACACCAGATGCATCCTGGGGGATGACAGTGCCTTACCGTAAACTCGCCCAGGTGGGGGCCACAGTTACAGATACTATTTCAGATGTGGTTTCATTGCTGATACCTGGTATGCAGCTCCTGGCAAATGTATTTCCTCGATAACTGTTAGTAAATACCACCAGAAGCCATTTGATTTCAGCCAGCAAGGCCAGCAATACATTTGCATTGTCCCACCTCGGGCATTTGTCAACTTCTAAATCTGTGTCCTCATTTAGTCCCTGGAACTTTTTTTTAAATTTACTTTTTTTTAAGCTTTTAAAAAAAGTGTATATATTAGAGAGAGAGAGTGCATGAGTGAGCAGGGGAGGGGCAGAGACACAGGGAGAGAGAGAATCTCAAGCAGGCTCCAAACCCTCAATGCAGAGCCCGACACGGGACTCGAACCCATGAACCGCGAGACCGTGACCTGAGCCAAAATCAAGAGCTGGACGTTCAATCGACTAAGTCACCGAGGCACCTCTAGTTCCGGGAATCTTGATCAACTTTCCCTTCCACAAGACATCACCAAGAACTACTATACTGATGACGATAAGCTGATTAGACCCAACGAACCAGAAGTAGCAACTACTCTAGGCTTCAGGGCTTCCCTGAGTGTCCACTGGCCACAGCTTGAAGCTCAGTGATGTTCACGCTGTTCCCTGAGGCAAAGTTTCCCTGGAAAGCATGTCTGTTCCCAGCCCATTGTTTGTGACCTAAAAGCCAACCTGCCATCACTTATCATAAAAGGGCCAAACAGCGAGGGAAATTATTACAGGGATCTGAGGACAAACTTTCATAACAGACGACCGGTTTGTCACTTTGGACCCCACGAGAGCTTCAAATGGCTTCAAGAGTGGAAATGTGTGCATGTGATTGTATGTGGAGCGTGTGGGGAGACGTTCCCAGTGCACACCTTCCCCCCATACATCTTCCGATGTACTCCACTCCCTCTTTCCTTCCCCCACCAGTTCTCCCATTCCTCACTGCTGGATAACCTGACTTGGGGGGGGTGTGGGGGTAAAGACTTCAGCGCCTCAAGCCAAACTGCTTTTCTGGGCTCACCGTCAACTGAGACCCAGCTCTGCGGACGGGACCGGACTGCTGACCCTAACGTAACAACGGCTAACCAACCGTTGTGTTTGTTTAGAGACGGGTCTCCCTATGTTGCCCAGGATGGAGGGCGGAGGTCATTCACAGGCACAAGTCCACTGCTGGTCCACCTGTGAATTTTCACGTGCTCAGTTTCCGGCCTGGGTGGGTTCGCCTCTCCTCGGGTAACCTGGTGGTCTCTCGCTTCTGAGAGATTAACCAAAGAGATGGCGACCTTGGCCCACGCACCCCGCCAGCATAGCTCTCTCCAGCCCAGAAATCCTGCGCTCCAGTGATCCTCCTTGGCTCAGCCTCCGGGGCAGCTGGACCTACAGGTTTGGCCACCAGGCCAGGCCAGCCAACAGTTTTAAGCACCAACATGCCAGCAGTGCCGTCAAATGGACACGGTGCTCCCCCTTTAGTCCTCAAAACCACCACATAAGCCTTTGAGCCACGCGGGAAGCGAGGCCCAAGGGGCAACGGTCACCTGCCCAAAGTCACATCGTCAGTGGGCAGTGAGCAGAGCCAGGACCTGAACCCCTAGGATCTACCTCGAGTGGACGCTGACCATTGTAGCAGCAACACTGCCTCCCTGTGCAACAGGCCCTCTTCCCCGTTCACTCTGCGCCTGGGGAAAATCTGGAGGACCACGGTTCCAGACGAAATGAGAAAAAGTCACTCGCCCAAGTCAGCTCTACGCCGGGGAATCAAGAAAATCCGAATGCGGAAGTAAGTGTCCGTGGTGTCCCAGTCTTCGGGGCCAACCAAACCAGATAAAAGCACTCTCTCTGTCCCTCTCTCTCACCTATTCCCTCATCTCTCAAGCTCTCTGCATAGACGCTGCAAGAGGCAGAAACAGCTTCTGCACCTGGCTGTGGATGTCCTGGGACAGGAGGGCCAGGGACCGCTCGGACACCAACAGATCTAGGGCCTGCTCCAGGGTTCGCGTCAGGCCAAAGCCACCCACGAGTGACACAGCTCCAGGAGCCGCCTGACGGTTTCCAGGGACCTAGCGCCAGGAGCCACAGAAGCGCAAGTGGGAGGCCACCAGTCTGGGCCATCAGGTGCGGGGGGCAAGGGGGTGGGTGGGCAGGGCAGGTCCTCACTGTAGGCACAGTAACTCCTGGGGTGTCACAACAGGGGCCCTTTTTGCTCCTGGGAGCCTGGGCCAGATGCCATGGTCAGGTTCCTAGACATCCTGACCCCGAAACCAGCCGCGACCTCCGACCTCCGGCAAAGGTGTCCGGAGCCCCGTGCGACAATAAACAGCATGTGCAGGATCCGCATGCCCCTGGCCCCCAGTCCCAGCCCACCAGCCCAACTCCGACCCGGGGGGAGCTGTCTCCAGTGCCCCGGCCTCTGCGTGTTCGAGGCGGTGGGACGCCTGGTCCCTCATCTCACTTCCGCCCAGGTCTGGGAGGCACAATCACAGGTGGCTCTCCGTCCTGGTCCCACGAGGGAAGTACCAGCTCTAAAGTCTGGCGTCAGAACACCATCAGCACTAGCTGGGGACCAATGTGAGGACTAGGTCTCCCAGAAACAGCATCGCCTCTGGCCTCGCGCCAACTCACCCAGGACGGAAAACGTGACCCCAGCACGGGGCCCGCGAGGGACCAATCAGAAAACAAGAGGCAGGGCCACTGGACGAACCCAAAGTCCCACGAGCCCTCTAGTGGCGGCGGAAAGTAGAGACGAGCACTCGGGGTAGCGAGGTCGAAGCTCGGGGTGTTCAAAAGAAGAAACTAGAAAGGTAGCCCAAGGCCACTGTCACCCGCGAGACCAAGACCAGAGTCATAAGCCCAGGAAAGTTTATTAAAATGAGAATTCTTGAGCTCATGGGAGATGTAGTGCATCAGGGTGTCGGGAAGGGGCCCAGAAATCTGAATTTTTACCAAGATCTCCCAAGAAATTCTTGCCTCACAGAGAGGTTTGGGAATCCGTGACCCAGTCCTAAGAGTTAAAAGGGGTCCCCACCGTTCCGATTTCTCTAGGGCTGCTAGGATCAGAAACCGGGAACGTCCCACCCAAGTTCCCGGGCTCCAGAAGCGCTTAAGACCGGAAACCGGAACGCTTCCAAAGTGGCTGGGGGCCCGGAGGAAGCCAAGGAAGTGGCGTCCTCTCCCATGTCGGCTTGCTAAGGGAACCAGATGGCAGGTTGGACGTCTCGGGGCCTGCCGGGAAATGTAGTCCGCAGGGAGTGCGGGCGCGCGCCTGCGCCCTGCGCAGCTGCCGCGGGGAGCCTGAGAGAGCCTTGTGCAAAGATGGGGAGTCCCTAAGTGGCCACAGGGCGTGGTCGTCCCGCGGGCGGTGTGAAGGGGCTGGCCGGTCCCGCTGGGGCTTCACCTACTGGCCGCCGCCAGACCTGACCCGGTCAGTCGCCGCTGCAGCTCCCTACGACCCGGCCGGGCCTTCCCTTGATTGTCCGCGACCGGGATCGGTCCCTGGGGATTATCCCTCCGGGCGGCGGGACATCGTGGGCGGGAGCGCGCTGGGGCCATGCTCGCGCCCCAGGCAGCCGATTTGTGACTGGCTTTTAGACGTTCCCACGACGTGTCCCCCCTCGCCTTTCTCCGAGTGCCCGCTCTGCACACACCTCTCTATCCGTGGGCCAGGCGAGAGCAGGCTCGCTCTGGCGGCTTTTGGGGAGAAGCCGTGAGTCCCGGGGTGCAGTGACGTTTCTTTGCGGAAGGGCGGATGGAGGGACAGCGGGACGGTCAGGGCCCTGGTGGACGTGGTGGAGGGTTCGGCGCGTCTGGGGAGGGCTGCGGGCTGCGAGGCTGAGCACGGTAAGGGCGGGTCCACAGCCCCAGCCGGCCGAGTTCCTGGATGCCCTCCAGCGACGGTTAGGTGCCTAGGCGGGAGATGGGGAAGCTTTCTAGGAATCAGTGCTCGGGACAATAACCTTTCGTGAGTGCTTCCTCTGTGCCCCGCATGCTGTCGTTCGCTTCCGTGCAGTTGCATCCGACACAGGAAATTTTGTGAAATCGACGCTATCATCATTTTCATGTTACAGACAGAAGCGCTGGGTGTCAGGCTCACAAAGCGAGCAGGTTATCCCACCTGGATGGTCTGCCGCTAAAGTCCAGGTTACCATCACGATAAGGGGTGATAGGGTCACAGTGTACATTTGGGATGACTAGAAGGGATGATTTGGGATGATTAGGAAGATCATGAGTATTTTTTTCTTTGTCCCACTCCAGGGAAGAGGACAGGTACAGAAGACATCTTGGCAAATGCAGAGAGAGTACCTATAGCTTAGGGTGGGTGCTGGTATTGAGACTCGTGTGTGACCACGTGGGTGGCCTCAGGGATTGACCTAAGAACATTTGGATGTTTTTAGACATGAGCATTGCAAGGGTCTATCCCTTCTAGCTTTGTCACCATTTTCCTCTGGCATTTCCTGGATGACATGAGACAGATTATTCAGTCCTCCTAAACCTCTGTCCTCAGTCCCCTCATCTGTATTTAGGGCATAATACTAGTCCCCACCCCCTAGCTCTGGGTGAGGGCCATATGACCTAATATATGCAGGAGGCTTAGAACAGCACCTCGACAGAGAGCCATGAACGTGATCGGTGTCCTTTGTTATTAATGTAGAACAGATGGCTGGTGGCCTGTCCTGATGCAGTGCATTTTTCTCACGAGAAAGCCACTTGGCATGCCATAGCAGGATGAGGGTCATGCTGATATTGGCTGAAGTACACACGCCTTGAGTGGAGAAGAAGGAAGGATTTTGGATTTGCAGTCTTTGGAGGCGTGGCTGTAGCCAAGATGCCTGTGATTGACGGTGACCAAGGGTTACTCAGAGCCGTATGGACTTTCAGGGTGTTCCCCAGTGTTTTAAGTATTGATCCCTATTTCTTTTGTGGCCTGTATATATTCAGAAACACAGGACAGCCCATGTTAGACTGGGAGTGGGGTGACAGGCCACCAGATGTATAGGGGTTCATTTAAGGGATGGGGTTCTTAGCCTTGTGCCCATGGAATTTCAAAGCCCAGTTGTGGCTTTGAACTATAATAGAACTGCAGTTATGTCTATGGAACACTTGAAATGTGGCCAGTATGAATGAGAAACTGAATTTTTTTAATAATAATTCATTTAAACTGAATCTGCCACATGGGCCTTATGACCACCATATTGGGCAACACAATTCTAGAGGGTCCGCGGATGTTCTAGAACATTTTGTAAAATTTTTAAATTGGATGTGTATGTGTGTGTTTTTCTAGGAAGTGAGTCCATCAGCTTCTCAAAACTACCAAAAGATTAAGATGTGCTGCTTTATGGTTTCGGCAGAACGTAAGCAAGTTAAGGGAGGTAACTATGGCCTCTGGTAACCACTGCTGTCCCTTCTTTCTCATTTTGTCGTGTCCTTAGCTGTGGGTGACTCCTCATGATGAACCCCTATGTTGTTTACTTCGTCATAGCAGGCTAGGACCAAAGGGGCCCAAAGCCCACTGGTGTCAAACCCAAATTCTCATACGTCCAGTTGTTTTAAATAGTCCAAAAAACATATTTCCAAAGCCATTTGGAGCCTACCTACTTTACATACTCCACAAAACTTCACCCATCATCTGCCAACCGCAGATAAGTCAAACACTGGAGCTACAAAAGACCCCAGACTGCTGCCACCCTTTGGAACTGCCTGACCCAGAGATTCCCCACTAAGCCGCTAAGAGACATGAAACCGTTTCCTCTCTCATTGTCCCTTCTTCTCTGGAAATTTCCTTGCCCCATTCCCCATGTGGGTGGTGGCCCCCATACCTCTGTCTCCGGAAGGTCTCTTGCTTGGAGGGATTTCCCCTCCCATAGAACCCTGTCCTTGTGCTGCCCAAATAAGGTTTGTGTGCTACTCCCTCTCATTGTCCTGTGTCTTCCTTGATCACCAACCGCCCCCCCCCCCCGCCAAAATCCCTCTGCTCACCAAGCATCCTTATATAAGGAAGAGGCAGGAGGGGTGGAGTTAGTAATAGGAGATATTACCATGGAAGCAGTGGCTGGAGTGATGCCAGGAAGGGGTCATGAACCAAAGAATGCAGGTGGCCTCTGGAAACTGAAAAAGGCAAGGAAATGGATTCTTGCCTGAAGCCTCTGGAAGGAATGCAGCCCATTAACAACTTGAGTTTAGATTTCTGAACTCCAGAAGGCTAGGAGAAAAAAAAATTCTTTTGTTTCAAGCCACTGGGTTTGTGCTAATTTGTTACAGCAGCAATAGGAAACTAACGTCACTTGTATATGCACAAATCTATAAATATTCCTATATCTATCCATTTGTGTCTATTAGAATAAATATGACTTTAGTCCATTGCCACATGGGTCATCCTAGCCTTTCCTTCTTGCTGAACTGTAAATTTCCTCACCGGCAGTGGCTCCCACCATCCAGCCTCCGTAAACTATACCCGTGCGGCCATTTCTGAAATGTTCATCTATACCCCCATGAGAATGTACCACGCTGAGGACAGTGCTTTGTCTTTAGCCAATCTGCCGACTTTTATTTTTTATTCATCCCCCACCTTTTACATTTTGAGACATTTTTTTTTTATTTTTTTTTCAACGTTTATTTATTTTTGGGACAGAGAGAGACAGAGCATGAACAGGGGAGGGGCAGAGAGAGAGGGAGACACAGAATCGGAAACAGGCTCCAGGCTCTGAGCCATCAGCCCAGAGCCCGACGCGGGGCTCGAACTCACGGACCGCAAGATCGTGACCTGGCTGAAGTCGGTCGCTTAACCGGCTGCGCCACCCAGGCGCCCCAAGACATTTTAAACATAGGGAGAATTTGCTTTCTGCTTGGCAACCTTAGTGCTGTGAATGCCGCCTCTCTCTCTGCTCCACTCGTTCCCTCTGGATTTCAGTCCCCTTCCCCTGAGGAGCTCCCCAGCAGGGGCACTGCAGGGGTGTAGACCTGCTTGACCCACATCCCTACCCCGTTGCCTCGCTCCGCCACCCAAGCCCGCGGCTTTCCCAGTTCTGCCTGACTCCTCTCCTGGTGGCTTTGTGGCTCCCGTCACATCCCTCCTCAACCTCCAGGCTCTCCCAGGAGGTTGTCCCCAGGTACACACACCTATATAACTGTATGCAATGGTACTGGAGAGAAAAGGCTACGTGTTGAGAGACTTGGAAAGGAAGGGGAGAGTATCAGGATAGGAAACATGAACAGGACAGACATTCAAGACAGGTTGGAAACCCTAGAGCAGAATGGCACCTGGCCCCAAATTCTACCTGGAGCTCTGGGAGGGAGACACCCTCTCAGTGCCCCCACACCAACAGAAGGAGGCAAGAGGAGGCCAGAAATGCCAGCCTGGCACTTAGGAGAGGCCTGAGATTATTTCCCTGGGTTCCGCATGGCTCATTTGTAGCATGAACGATTCCCGCTGCAGGCCTCAGAAAGATTCCATAGAGACGCCCAGGGGAGCCTGGGTCAACAAGAAGAGGCGTGGGGTAGGGAAGCGGATGGCCCAAGATGGACAGCTCTCCTTATTGGGAGCCACAACAGCAACCACAGACACCAGAATCAGATGCTGGTATGTGCTCACAGCCAGCCAGGACCAGTAATCCAATGGCCAACATTCAAACACCAAGGAAGACAAGAAAGCAAAGGGAATGAGTCTGTCCTTTGGCCACAATCATCTTGTGTAAGCATCTGTATCCAGAGATCTTCTTGGGGAGAGAGAAGAGGGTGGGTAAGAGGGAGAAGATGGGAGGAAAGAGGAGGGGAAAAAGAAGAGGAAGGGGAAGAGTAGGAGAGGCAGAGGAGTAAAGAAGTCTTCTTGAAGATTTCAGTGCTGGTGGATACTGTGCATCACCTGTATAAGTATATAACATGGTGTAGACTTTCCCAGACATACTGGTCAAGGGAGTACTTTGTTTACAGCACACTCATATCTCCTAGATCCAGTACTCCCTGAAAGAGTTTGGGAAATGTGGCTCTATAAAGAGGCGAACAGAATATCTGGGCCTAGGGCACAGATGGGGGCGGATGGGGGTCCCTAACGGAGAGGCAGTGATACGTTGAAGACACTTGCCCCTCTCAAATTTGTTTTGAGTGCCCCTGGGCTGGTCATGGTCCCTTAGCCTGTCTTACTGTAAACAGGGATTGCACTAGATCTCTTTTAAAGGGAGCAGCTCTTTTAGAGTTCATTCAGAGGCAAGCATCTGGGGCCCTCTGAGCCACTAGGACTCCCCAGTCATTTACAACTGCAGCCTGAAGTTGTGATAGCTCTTAGGCATTTTGCCGACAGTCGATGACTGGTGGTACTGGAGACAGAAAAACAACAAACAAGGGAGCTGGACACTGAAAGCCTAATCTGAACCATGACAGAGATTCATAGCTGGACTCCCATCAAAGCTGAAGAGGGCCGCGGTGGCCACATGGGACTGTGCTGGGGACCTAATGGAGTCACCACGGAGAACAGCCTTTCTGAGACCCCTGGGCCAGGAAGCACACACTAGGAGGATGCTAGGCCAGGGGTGGTCATGGATGCGCCGGGGTGGGGGAAGGAGCAGCCTAAGAGAGGTTAATAACAAGGATATAAATACAGTTCCAGCTGCCATGGGAGACCAGGAGAGGAGGTTCCTGGCACACTCTGCACTCTCAGGAGCCCCTCACACAGGACGTCAGACGTTGCAGCTTGGGCCCCTCTTGACCGGACGGCAAGAACAGAGCTGCTGACATCCACAGCCCAAGATCCTTCTGAGATCCCGGGGAGAGATAGGTGCCCACGTGCCCAACGGTGCGTATCTGTAGGTAGAACAGAATGCAAAAGTCTTGCTCTCTTTTCCCCTGAGAGAAGATTGTAATGTCTGCAATGCAAACGTTCTTTAGACAGCTGAAACCTTACAACATTTTCCGGGACTGGGGCTCCTGAAACCCGATTCCAATTATAAATGCTAATCGGTTTAATGCATGATCAGCTTTAGAGAAGAAATGTGATTGCAGTTCATTGAGAACTTTGCACAAACAGTGGATAGAATGTTGACATATCTAAGGAGCAGACTATGTCAAAAAGATTAGGACACTGACATGTATTTTGATTCTCGCCTTTCAAAACCAGGTCTCACGTCTATACCCACAAGGCCGCTTACTACAATCACCCATGATTCTCTGCCTGAGTGTTTTTTCTTACCCTTGGAGCATGCTGGACATGACCCAAGGCCACTGGAAGTGTCAGATATTTATTGCCTCTGCAAGTAGCGAGCCCTTTATTAATAATGGTGGGGGGGGTGTGGCACCTGGGTGGCTCAGTCAGTTAAGCGTCCAACTCTTGATTTCGGCTCAGGCCACAATCTCAGTTTGTGAGATCAAGCCCCTCAACAGACAGTATGGAGCCTGCTTGGGATTCTCTCTCTCTCTCCCTCTCTCTCTCTGCCCCTCCTGTTCTCTCTCTCTCTCTCTCTCTCTCTCTCTCTCTCTCTCTCTCAAAAATAAATAAAATAAACTTAAAAAAATAATGTTTGGGTATTTGGCAACTACATACTCTAGGTTCCACGTCCCATACTTGGGATGGATGTGAAATGTATTCTACCCAGTCTCCCATAGTCCCCCCCACTGAATAAGCTCCACTTGCCAAAGTGGTAACTTTCTAGATCATCCCCCCCTTAATTGGCTGCCTTCCTTGCAAGTCTCACTTCATCACACACCCTTACTGGTGTTACCTGGTACTTCCTTTCAAGTAAGCTATTTGTACTGATGGTTGGCCTCAGGGTCTGCTTCCTAGAAACCAGGACTTGGACACTTTGTATATTAAAAATGCATGCAATTCAATAACACTGATTCAAAAACATATATGTTCCCCTATGGTTATTGCAGCATTATCTACAATAGCCAAGATATGGAAGAAACCCAAGTGTCCATCAATAGATGAATGGATAAAGATATGACATTACACATGCTCACACAACTCACACACACACACACACACACACACACAGAGTGGAATATTACTCAGCCATAAAAAAGAAGGAAATCTTGCATTTACAACAACATGGATGGACTTAGATGATATCATGCTAAATGAAATAAGTCAGGGAAAGATAGAAGCCATATGAGTGTACTTATATGTGGAACCTAAAAAAACACTGAACAAACAAACAGAAACACATTCATAGATACAAAGAACAGACTGGTGGTTGCCAGGGAGGACGTGGGGGAGGGATGGGCAAAATAGGTGGAGGGAATTAAGAGGTACAACCTGCCAGTTATAAAATAAATAAGTCATGGGGATGAAAAGTGCCCCATATGGAATATCATCAGTAATATTGTAATAACTCCATGGTGACAGATGATAGCTATACTTCTGCTGAGCATTGAGTAATGTATGGAATTGTTTGATCACTTACGCTGTATACCTGAACTAACCTAATATTATATGTCAACTATACTTAATTTAAAAAAAATTTTTTTAATGTTTTTATTTATTTTTGAGACAGAGAGAAACAGAGCATGAGTAGGGGAGGGGCAGAGAGAGAGGGAGACACAGATTCCGAAGCAGGCTCCAGGCTCTGAGCTGTCCGCACAGAGCCCGACGTGGGGCTCGAACTCACGAACCGGGAGATCATGACCTGAGCTGAAGTCAGATGCTCAACCAACTGAGCCACCCAGTCGCCCCAACTATACGTAAATTTATTTTTAGATGTGTTTATTTTACTCTGAAACTCATAAATTCGGTTGGAAATAGAGTTCTACACTCAAAGTTATTTTTTACCAATATTAGAAAGATAGGCTCTACACCATTCTTTTTCTCTCGGTCATTGTTGCTTGCTTCATTATCTCCCCTTTTCTTTTTCCCAACTGATGAAGTGTATCAGGAACACAGAAATGTATAGAACATATAGGGAATAGCATAATGAATGACTGTGTGAACACCTCCCAGCTAGGGAAATAGAACTTGCAACACAGGGAATCTATCTGCCCTGGGGTGAGCACCAGCCTGAATCTGGGATTTCCCATGTCTGTGTGACTGTTATGTAGAGCAAACAGGGGCCAAACCACGAACATGGTGTTTCCTGACCCCTCTGGATGCCCCAGCAAACCTCTGCCGGCCTCCTTCTTCTCTATTTCCCATCATCAACTGCAGGATCAGGCCTCATGATTTTTGTGATCACTATGCGGTGATAGAATGTGTTTGGTGAGCTTAGTATTCCACACGGTCAGGGGGTCAGGGTCCTGTCCAAGGTAATAACCACAGCTCTGATGGATTTTCCAAGTCTATGCCTCCGCTCCCTCCCAGCTCAGGCCTGGCCCAGGCTAAAGGCCTAAGTAGGAAAGGGGGACCAGGTGTGGCACGTTCGTCCCACTGCGACTCAGCCAGAATATGCCTCCCTCCCCGTTTCCAACCATTAGACCCCCACATGGAGAACTGTCCTCATTCCCTCCAGTCACCCCCTTTCGAAACTTATTTGGATTCTGACTTCTTCCCACTGTCCCCCGCAAACTCTGAGACCTCCGAGCGGCCTCCCGCAAGACCCGTCTCCTCAGTAAGTTGGAGGTGTGAGGCCTTTTCGCTCGTAAACTCGGCAGCCTTTCCAGCTTCTCCAAAGGGGGCCCCTCTCGATTCCAAACCCCCCAGACGCTGCCGTGTTAGTTAGGAAACACCGTCGTCTAAGGGTGACTAGCAGGACTTGACACGTTGGTGGCCTTTGGCTGGCACAGAGTCGGAAGCACGGAGAGCACGAGAACACGCAACACACGAACCCAGGAGAAGTGAAATCAATGTTTCAACTTGAATGGTTTCCTCAGGGGAAGGATTCGTGGACCCACACCATTTCCTGGGATTTTTCATGATCCCCAAGGATCTTGGGTGGGTCAGTCCCATGGCTTTTTGGCAAAGGCCACGTCCACCCTGGTGACCGTTGTGTGAGTGTCCACAGCCACCGGGTCAGAACCTCATCCTGTTTGCGCCTCCCCAGCTGCCGCCCCAGGAAAAAGCTCAGCACATTTTAACAGGCCCAGGCGGGTTTCAGGTATTCACCTGCCTTCTTGATGCTCTGCGAGGGCGCGCTGGGACCGACTTCTCCGTGTCCTTTCTCCATGACTGCTTGACACCAGAGCCGGCTTCGGGAAGAAGCACGACTGAAAAAGCCTGTAAAATTGACGGGATCTAGAATTACCTCTAGGAGAGATAACAAGTGGCCCCAGAAGCTCCTCCGCACTTTAAGAATACACGCAACATGTGTACGCAAGGGCGCGGGCGCGCGCACACACACACACACACACACACACCAACTTAGTCATAAGATACTGCTTAAAGGTGACACCTGATGTGAAACGCCAGCTTTATCACTTACTTGATCCCCACATATATATGAAAATATTTCTAGACTCTCTAGTTTGTTCCACTGACGTGTTTGTCAATTCCTGTTTCATTGCTAATCCTGTAGAGTAAGTTTTAATGTCCAGTAGGGAAAACTCCCCCGTTTGGATAATCCCTCGCATTTTCTCTTCAAGGTCATTTTATACCCCAGGTACTGGTTCCAAGTGTACACTCAAATTCCTGTTGTGGTTTATGATTGCGATCACACTGAAATCACACATTTAGAGGGGAATTCAGAGCAGAATCGACAACATTTCAAAGATTAGCCTTCCTTCCCCCCCCCCCCAATAAATAAAAATGTTATTTCAGTGTCCAAACAGGAAGCTCATGAAAAGGTTCATGGACATTTTCCCTAGGTTTTTTTTTTTTTTAAGTTAATTATATTTGGAGGTATTTTACAATGCTCATGACGTGTTTGAATAAGACATTTTCTTTGTATTGTATTTCCTAATAGAAGTGTCTACAAAACTTATTTTCTTATGTGTTTAACTGATGTCAGCCAACCTTTCCTGATCTACTTCCTGGGTGTTTACTTTGGTTCTCCTAAGAAGGAAATCCATTAAGACAAAGGCAGGTTTGCCACTGTCTTGTGTTAGTCGGACACTAATAATAGTTCTCATCCCTTTCTGAGGTCTTTTAGAGACTGAACTCCGTATCTTAATGTCTTGACGTGGTTCTACTCGGTTTGGGACGATAGCTTGGAGGCTGGGCCCTCCCTGCCTCTCAGGCAAAGGAGGTCTGACCTGGTTCTCATAGTCCTCAACTAATCCAGGTGTCACTGAATGTGGGTAACAACTGACACCCCCCCCCCCCACTGGCCCCGGAACCACTGGCCCACTTGCAGTTTTCAGCCGTGAACCAGTAGTAACCAAGGTGATCGTGTCAAGCGCTCGGAACTTGCGTGTGGTCAAAAGGTTCTGAGAGCCATTGTGAGTCACTGTGACACCTCTGGGCTTAGCCAGTCAGGCCCTGGGGCTCAGGGCAGGAAGGATAAGACAAGGAGGAGAAGAATCCTCTTTCTCACTCCTTGACCTCTCTTCCAGACGTTCCTGAAGCGAGCTCGGTGGTCTGAGAGGTAAGACATCCATATCCACCAATAACATGTAATATTTCTTTGTGATGTTACCACGCCCACCCACCTGATGACCCCCAACCCTACCGGATAAAACAGGCACTGCGTCGGGTTCAGAAATACAGCACAAAGCTTTTGGGGGGGGCAGTCTGGGGGTCGTGGTAGGGATCAGGGGTGTGTGGGGGTCAAGGTCAGGTATTAGGGGTGAGTGCGGTCTCCAAAGGCAGTTTGTCATCACACTCACAGCCCTTGTCCTTTGCTCCTCCGGGCCTTGCACAGATCTGTCAGCACCTAGTTCCCAGCCTTAGATCCTTTCCTTCTTGAAATGCCTGGAGTGGATTCTCTTTAACTGTTCTTGCCTGTTGCAGGGAACAAGGCAGATAAAGCGATCTCTGAGGACTACCCTGGAAACAGGTGCATGTGGTGGGGGGGTGGGGGGGGGAAGAGCCCCCCGGGTCCCCTGGGTCGATTGACTTGCATCATCTTTTCCAGGAGTGGTGCTCCTTCGTGAAGCCGTCTGTGGCGTCAGCGAGTCATGGAGAAAGAAAAGCCTGAAGTGAAACCCAGCACACCCGCACCCAGCGACGAGGAGAAGACAACTAGACCCTCAAGACGCCCCAGGCCTTCCCAAAATATCCTGTGCTTTTTACTGAATAGGCAGCTGGGGAGGCACAGAAGTGACGTGGACCTGTCCATGTGGGTGTGGATGCTGGACTGAGCCACGCCCCGCTGCAGGTGGCCCCTTCCAAACAACCATGGGTCTTGCCTGCTCACCCCCACCCCCACCACCTCTTGAAAATGGGAAAGAAAAATTGATTTAAAATAACAAACACCTCTCTCGTGTCAGCTCTTGAAATAAAAGCTGCGTTTTCCTCCTTGTGGTTCGATGTGTTCTTATTGCCCGAACAGCATTCTTAGGTCAGTTACGCTGGCCAGGGGACCGTACTCATGGTCACACGGAGTGCAGGAGGTCTCCCACACCGGGGGATGGCGAGGTCACACTGCAGGGCAGGTCTCTTCCACCTTTAACCCGGGACAAAAGGGAACCGCGATGTGGCAGCAGGTCCCTCCAGGAAGGGAGACTCCTCTCCCTAGGCGGTTTTGAGACACCCTCTGGGTTCCCCTGGAAAACCCAGGTACTAGCCTAGGGACACACATTGTTTCAGAACAGGCCACCAGCAGGGCGGGAAGTTGAGGACACTCCTTTGGGGTTTCTTATTCTGATGCTCAGATTGTCATTTAGACACGACAGCCTTGCGTCATTGTGGGTTCTATTTCGTATTTCAAAAGTCAGAGCACAGGGCATTTTAATATGGGAATGTCACACCCTCCGGGCCCCCTGAAGGGAATGACTCTTCTCACTGTCCCCAAAGTCTGGACCGGCCAGGCCCTTATCCGGTCGGGTGGGGAAAACCTGGCAGTCGGTGGTGGTGGTGGCTGGAAGCCGAGAATGTACTGGACCGAAGGCCCCAGCCCATCTTGGCAGTACGGGGCCCTGGATCCCCTGCAAGAGCCTACAGGGCTCGACAGTCCCTCAGGGAGAGCGCCCTGGGTACATGGCCAGCTCAGGGGACCAGCCAGGGACCAGCGAGAGAAGGTGCAGGAGCAGCGCAGGTGCGGGAGCAGTGAGGCCCGGGCAAGACTGTCCCGGGCAGTGAGGACAGCTGCCTGACCCCAGCCCCACGGCTGGTAGGGGAAGGCCCCCACCTCCCCCCACCTGCCCGCAGGTCGGGGCGCCTGCTCCTCCCCTCCCCTCCCCTCCGACCTCGGGTTACGCAAGACAACTCAAGCCCTCTGCATCCCACCACCTCCGCCCGAGCCTGTGCCCTCCCCGAGTGCAATGTGACTCGGCCTCTAGTGTTCCTGGAGGGCGGCTTCTGGCATCCTACCTCTCACGACTCACAGCAAATGGAGTTGCTATGGGCCGCGAACCTTGGGACGCAGGGGGCCACGTTCCAACAGGGAGGAAACTCACGGATAGCACCTTGAGTGACAGCACGAGCGGGCAGAGGGACGTCGCAATGTCCCCTCTGGTGCCGGGCACCGCGGGTGCACGTGTGTGCACGCAGGTCTCCACCCGGTGCAGCAGGTGGCACTGTCGCTCCTGGGACTCGGGACCCCGTGCAGCGGCTGGCGCCGCCTACCCTGCATCTCCCAGGGGTGCCTGAGCCAAGCAGCAGCCCAGCTGAGGCTCCACAGAGGCCCAGCCCTGGGCAGTGACACTGCGGTAGCAAATGTGACAGGTCTGCCACTGAGAGGCCTGCTGTGAGGGGGGAGGGGGGAAGAATGGGGGGCTTGGAGGTCACAGAGGCCTCCCCATGAGCCCCCATGGTGTGCAGATCGGACTGGAGGGACATCCCTCCACCACAATGTTACTGGAGGGATGCATCTCCGCGTCATTTGTGTCTCCAGAAGTCAGAAGCACAAGTAAGACATCCAAAGGGGCGGCGGCGGGCAGAGAGAGACCGAGACGGAGGAGAGGGAGCCAGAAAGGGGGAAGGAAAGAGAGATTGGCCCCAGAAGTCGATCCTGGGCACAGGATCAGCCAAGTCCACACCCATCCTCCTTAGGAGCCTCCCGCCTTCTGGTTTGTCCAGGGGCTCAGACCCTCTTCTAGAAGAGTCCTTCCTGGGGACCTTGACAGCATCCCCTGTCCAGTGCCTGGAGAAGCAGCGCCAAATGGCCAGGGAAGACCCTCCATCGTTCCCAAAGGCTCTGGAAGAGGGGACACAATGCCCACCCCTCCTCTGTCTTCCTGGGGTGGGGACAGGAACAGGAAGTGAAAATGTAACCAGCAAGGGGTGGGCCACCTCTCTTTCCCTCTACTCAATTGGCTGCCCTCCTCCCCTCCCCCCCCCCCATTAGAGCGGCCGGAAGGAGAGAGGAGGCAGGGCTCCCTGATGTGTGCAAAGGGGCCTGTGCTCTCAAGGACACCAGAGACCCTTCAACAGAATGGTGCATGGACACGATGCTTGTGCATTACGAATACGCTTATAATCGGAAGGAATCTTGCGAAAGAAAACATACATCTGTCCAGGAACAAAAGTTCTATTAGCATCAAATACAGACTCTGACACTATGACTTCTCTCTGGAAGCAAAATTGCCATAAAAAGTACTTTGTTCCTTGGGACACGCAGTTCTCATTGACACAGGTCAATGTGAGGCCATCAGTCAAACAAACAAACGTTGGCAACATACTTTTGCCTGTTCAATCTCCTACACATAGCACACTTAGAGAAACCTTTCAAAAAGTGTCCCTCTTCCCTGAAATAATTCAATTGTGGTTCATGAAATCACATTTACTGTTGTAACATTTTAGAACTGTGGAAGGCTCAGAACGGACTTCCTCTAACCCCTTCATGTTACACGCAAGGAAGCTGAGACCTGAGCAGGGCGTAGTGACTTGGGGCTGTCCCTGGTCTGTGGCTCAAACGTCCTGATGGAAGCACTCAGTCATGCTGCCTAGAGCTCTATACTGTGTTCCTCCATGAGGTTTCAGCAGGTATTTTTAGTTTCCCCAACTTGCCTCCCAGTGGCTTTTTGTAGAATAGGGAGTAGAAACTCATTGTGATAGCTGTGAGCCAAAAGTTAAAATATTGGGAATGAAATTCCATTTGCAATAATAGTAGGAATACAATCAGACACAAACCACATATAGAGGAAGGATGCAGAGCTCTGACAAGATCTGCAGATATTATACAACGTGCAGATGTCATTAAATGCAAGAAGGGGGCGCCTGGCTGGCGCAGTTGGAGGAGCATGCAAGCCTTGATCTCGGGGCTGGGAGTTCAAGCCCCATGTCGGGTGTAGAGATTACTTAAATAAATAAACTTTGAAAAAAAAACAAGAGAAGGAGACATTAAGGCAGGCAGGCGGGCAGGCAGGGAGCCCTCTAGATTCTAGCACCAACAAAAGCGAGCAAAATCCGGGGCGCCTGGGTGTCTCAGTCCGTTAAGTGTCCGACTTTGGCTCAGGTCATGCTCTCAGGGTTTGTGAGTTTGAGCCCCCTTTGGATCCTGTCTCCCTCTCCCTGCCCCTCCCCCACTCGTGCATGCAAGTACTCTGTCTCTTAAAAATAAAAATAAAAACATAAAGGGGAGTAAAATCAGAAGTGGGGATCACATAAGAACTACACGTTTAACTACCAGTGACCCTCCCTGTGTTCATGCTTCACACTTCCCGCCCCCCGCCCCGCCCCACAATCTGTTATTAAGCAGTGTCGGGCTGAGTTAAGGTTGCTGTAATTGAAATCAAGTAGTAAGCAGAAGTTTAAATAAATGAGATGGGGGGTTGATGCTATCAGAAAAAAGTAAGAAAGAAAGAAAGAAGAAAGGGAACAAAGTAACACACAAAAAAATACAAAAGGCAGAGAAAGTATTCTAGGGAAAAGAATCACTACCAGGTAGTGTAAGAGAAAGTTACGCATACTCTTTTTTTAATAGCACTAAGAAATTTTAAATAATGGAAAAAATGAAAATAAAGGAGAAATGATAAGATAAAGAAGGAAATAAACAGATAACAATGAGCTGGCAAAGTTCATGTAAAAATAGGAAGAAATAGGGGCTCAGTCCGTTTGAGTGTCTGACTCTTGATTTTGGCTCAGGGCATGATCCCAGGGTCATGGGTCAAACCGTGCCTCTGGACCCTTTGCTGAGCATGGAGCCTGCTTGGGATTCTCTCTCTCTCTCTCTCTCTCTCTCTCTCTCTCTCTCTCTCTCTCCCTCTCTCTCTTTCTCTGCCCCTTTCCCCCTCCTGCAATGCTCTCTCTCTAAAATAAAAAATAAATAAATAAATACAATAAAAAATACTTCTTAAAAAAACAGTAAGAAATAAAGCCATTGCTGAAATGAAGCCACATTAGAAACATCAGGAATCAGAATGAACTGGTACAAGCAAATAGAATAGAAAAGAAAAAACACCTGAGAAATAACAGCTGCTTTAGAAACGGCCATAAACGTGGAAGAAAAGCACAATGCGTTAACCTCTGGGTGTTTGTTTTCCTCGCAACAATTGGGAACCGGGGAACTCAGGGTTACAAGGGGGAAAGAGCAGGCTGCTGTTTAAATTCTCTTCTGCGACTTGTAGCGTCAGAAGGTTCATCAGTTTGCCACAAACTCGGTGGAGGAAATAACAGAAACGTATGGAGTCACAGTTCCGGAGACGAGAAGTCAGAGGTCATGAGTGGGCAGTGTTGTTCCTTCTGAGGGCCGGGAGGGAGAATGTGTTCCAGGCCCTTGCCTAGCTTGCTGGCAAGATTTGGCATTTCTTACAGTTTTAGGGGTCTCTGAAGAGACAGACCGAATAGGATGGACAGACAGACAGGTAGGTAGGTAGGTTGATAGAGTCAGATTTATGAGAAAGAATTAGGTCGTGGGGAGCCTTAATAAACAGTATTTATGGGATGCTTGGCTGGCTCAGTCGGTAGAGCGTGCAGCTCTTGATCTCAGGGTCGTGAGTTTGAGCCCCACATTGGGCATGGAGCCTAATTAGAAAAAGCATAAATTAAAACAGTAAACCAAAAAGCAACAGAAACAGAATTGGCTTGTGTTCTTATGGAGGCTGAGAAGTCCAGTCAGCCGAGAGCTCATGGCATAGGTGTAGGTTGTAGTCTGAAAGGCAGCGGGCTTGACACCCCAGACAAGCCAATGTTTCAGTCCAATTTGGAAGGCCAGAAAAGATCCAATTCATAGCTCAGGCAGGCAGGAGGAAATGCCTCATATTCATAGGAGGGCCAGCTGTTTTTTTATCTTCACATCTTCTACGGATTGGAAGAGGCCCACTCACATTATGGGACAATTTGTTTTACTCAGTCTATCAATTCAAATGTTAATCTCATTCATAGCACTCTCACAGACACACCAAGAATAATGTTTGGCCACACTTCTGGGTACCCTGTGACCCAGTCAAGTTGATACATAACATTAAGCATCACACTTACTTCTTCATCGCCGTGATCTCTGCCTTCACCTTCACATGTCGGTTTCCCTGTATACATACCTGTGTGCACACATCCCGTTTTGACAAGGACACCAGGTCATATGGAATTAGAGGCCCGCCCGAGTCCAGAATGACCTCATCTTAACTAATTACATCTGCAACAACCCTATTTCCAATAAACTCACGTTCTGAGGGTCTGGGGGTTAAGATTTCAACATGAATTGTTGGAGGCACAATTCAACCCCTAACAGAAAGCATATCAGTGAGTTTTTCAGAATTAGGATGGTGGAAATGTGTATTACCTTGTGCCTCTGGAGGCATCACCGTTCTATGTGAATAATGCCTCCTGGGCTTACATAAAAGGGTTGTTTGCCTACGTTGTAGGCAATAGAAAATCTTCTCAAGTGTGCACTGGCAGAGGAAATGCAGATACCCACAAAGCCGTCTCGCAAATTTGTCTTAAAGGCAAAGTATAGTCCATCATGACCTAAATCAAGGAAAATGATTTAGGACTGGATGAACAATTATGTTAAAAGGAGAGTAGGATGGGAATTCAAGCTGGTGCAGCCACTCTGGAAAACAGTATGGAGCTTCCTCAAAACACTAAAAATAGAACTACCCTACGACCCAGCAATTGCACGACTAGGCATTCATCCACGGGATACAGGTGTGCTGTTTTGAAGGGACACAGGCACCCCCATGTTTATAGCAGCACGGTCAACAGTAGCCAAAGTCTGGAAAGAGCCCAGATGTCCATCGATGGATGAATGGATAAAGAAGATGTGGTATATATGGACAATGGAGTATTACTCGGCAATCAAAAAGAATGAAATCTTGCCATTTGCAACTACGTGGATGGAACTGGAGGGTATTGTGCTAAGTGAAATTAGTCAGTCAGAGAAAGATAAAAATCATATGACTTCACTCATAGGAGGACTTTAAGAGACAAAACAGGGGCGCCTGGGTGGCGCAGTCGGTTAAGCCTCCGACTTCAGCCAGGTCAGGATCTCGCGGTCCGTGAGTTCGAGCCCCGCGTCAGGCTCTGGGCTGATGGCTCGGAGCCTGGAGCCTGTTTCCGATTCTGTGTCTCCCTCTCTCTCTGCCCCTCCCCCGTTCATGCTCTGTCTCTCTCTGTCGCAAAAATAAACGTTGAAAAAAAAATTAAAAAAAAAAAAGAGACAAAACAGATGAACATAAGGGAAGGGAAACAAAAATAATATAAAAAAGGGGACACAACAGAAGAGACTCCTAAATATGGAGAACAAACTGAGGGTTGCTGGAGGGGTTGTGGGAGGGGGGATGGGCTAAACGGGTCAGGGGCACTAAGGAATCTACTCCTGAAATCATTGTTGCACTAGATGCTAACTAATTTGGATGTAAATTTTAAAAAAGAAAAAAGAAAACAAGTTAAAAGAAAAAGAAAAAAAAAAGAAGCAGGAAAAGCACCTTTCCTCTCTGCCATACATCTATTGTTTCAACAGGAAGTCTCACAGACATGGTAATTGCTTAGCAGAACATCAACAGACGTGCAAGTAAGTCAGGTCACCCAGCGGCCTACACCCTTCTACTCAAATAGATGTGTGAAAGAGAGAACCTTTAAACATATCCAGACAGATTCTTGCTTTTGTCCTGGTAACCTTACAAAAGAAAAGTGCCAGTTATTTTACCAGCAAAATGGGTTCATTTGGGATTAGCAGAGAATTGCAATCTGGGACAAACAGGCTACAGCAAAACCATAGGCAAGTCCAGAGAACAAGTTAGAGGAAGACTCCTTTGCAGAGGAAAGGGGGCAGTTGGGAGGGCGGTTGTAAACAAGAAGTCCATTGGAGTAAACTGGGAGTTGGAAGTATAGTGACTTCTCATTGACTGAGCTGTGACTGTCTCACAGTTATTTGCTTGCACCTAAGGAGCCCACACAGTGAGACAAGAGACTAAAAAGGTGGGTTGAGGTCAGATCATTCAGTGTTTGGAAACCTGGACTTGATTCTCTAGGCAGTAAGGATTCATTGAAAGTTTGAGCCATTTAGAAATATTATATAGGAACATTATTGGCAACGATTGGACGGTGTGAAAATTAATCAAGGGAAACCTCACTAAAATGGAGTCGGGAGGTTGGCAGGGGCAGCCTCTGACTCCCAACCACTCATCAGCGTTTACAGACCCAACAGGAAGAGAAGGACCTTGCATATGGATGGGCTTTACTATCCCAGCAGGAGCAAGGAAGGCTTCCTCCCACCCTGGCAACAGCCCAGGCAATTAGAGATAGTCACAGCTCAGCCAATGAGGAGCCACTATACTTGGAACTCCCAGGGTACTCCAATGGACTTCTTGTTTACAACAGCCTTCCAGCTGCGCCTTCCCTCTAATAAAAGAGCCCTCCTGGCCTTAGTTCCCTAGACTTGCCTACGGTTGTGCTGTAGCTTCCTTGTTCCAAATTGCGATTCTCTCCTATTCCCAAATAAGCCCATTTCCTTGCTGGGAAAATAACTGGCAGTTTTGTTCTTAAGGTTAACAAAGGACATATTAGAGGCAAAGGGAAACTATTATGGGCTAGCACTCTATGAATCAATCCAAGTTTCCCAAATACCCCAGTCTGGAGCCTATTGGAGTGGTCCAGGTGAAGGATGATGAGGACCCAAATTAGGTTGATGACCGTGTGAAAAGAAAGAAAAGTACAGCTCAGTTGGAAGATTTAATTTTTGGATTTTTTTTTTTTTTTGACAAGGCTTAGCAATTCATTAGATGTGATGATCAAGAAGGAAGTAGATAATGACTCAAATCAATTCTTGGCCTCACTGGCTGAAACAGTAGAAATTTTGTTAACTGAAGTAGGGCGCAGAAAAAGAGAAACAACTTTTGAGTTTAAGGTAGTGGATTAAGTTTTGGACAGACGTCAGTGAGGCAGTATTTACCAAGCACTTAAACAAAGCTACTATTTATAGAGGTTTGCTATGTGTCAGGCACTTTGCGAAGCACCTGACATGCATTACATTGGCCCAAACTCACTTCATCTTTGTGAGGCAGGTTTTGTTACCGTATCTCTCTTCTAGATCAAGAAAATGAGCCTTAGAAAACCTAAGTAACTTTCTCTAAGCCACATCCTTGTGACTAACTGAAACAAGGTTTAAACCTAAACAATCTTACCATATGGCCCACCCAATTGGCCACCACCCTGTAGTAGCTCCCTCATATGTAGATTTGGAGCTTGGAAGAAAATCAGGGCTAACAAAGTAAATTTGGAAGTTTATTCCATAAGCCTTTATTGAACTCCTGCCAAAGTCCAAGTACAGCGCTCTGAGTTTCAAGTACGCAAAAGCCAGTGGCATGACCCTAGAAGTGAAAATTAAAACAATGGACTTGAATCAATAAGTGTGAGCAACAGGAAGGGAGGAGGCGAAAGCTAAGAATCCTGGGTTGGGCACATGAGTAGACAACACTCAAGAAGAGGAAAAATAAGTAGTCAGAGAAATTGGAAGAAAACTCGATCCAGGGGGCAAACAAACTGAGGAACGAGTGGCCAACTCTGTCAAGTGGTCCAGAAAATAATTAAATGAAAGAATATTGAGAAGAGCTGCTAAGTTTTATACTTTTTGGTGTAATTTAATTATCTTCCTAGCAACTAGCCTCTCTTGACTTTTTAAGAGAATGTGAAGGGCAAATGTGAAGACATACGTAAACCAATATACAGTTGACCCTTGAACAACATGGAGGTTAGCGGTGCCCACCCCTCTGTGAAGTGGAAATCCTGTGTATCAGTCTTGACTCCCCCAAGACTTAACTACAAACAGCCTACTGTTGACTGGAAGCCTTACTGATAACATAAACAGTCAACACGTTATTTTGTATATTATCTGTATTATAGACTGTATTCTTACAATAAAGTGACCTAGAGGAAAGAAAATGTTATTAAGGAAATCACAAGAGGGCGCCCGGGTGGGTCCGTTGGTTAAGCATCCGGCTCTAGATTTCCGCCCAGGTCATGATCTCACAATTCATGAGATCTAGCCCCACGTCAAGCCTTGCATCAGGCTCCACGCTGAGAGTGGAGCCCGCTTGGGATTCTCGCTCTCCCTCTCTCTGCCCCTCTCCCCTGCTCATGTGCTCTCTCTTTCTCTCTCTGTCTCAAAATAAAGAAACATCTTTTTAAGAAAAAAAAAGAAAGAAAACCACAAGGAAGAGAAAATACATTTACAGTACTGTACTGTATTTATTGGAGAAAAAAAAATCTGCAAATAGGTTGACCCGCATAGTTCAAACCCATGTTGTGCAAGGGTCAACTGTACTTCAAAATTCGGAGCATGAAAAGAAAAGCAGATACAAGAGGATGGCTTAAGGGAGAAGCCGACATTGAAGAGAAGGCTGTGTCTTTCTTGCCGCTTCACAGAACTTTTTCCTGATTCTACAGCCGAGGCAAGGGTATTCTATGCAGAGTGAAAGCACTTTGTACTTACAAAGTCAGAATTGATGGGTAGATGATCGATAATTGAAAATGCAGATTCAAATGCAAAATCATATAAATAATGATACCTGAGAGAGAGAGAGAGAGAGAGAGAGAGAGAGCGCGCATGCGGGGCGAGCTAGAGCACAAGCAGGGGAGGGGCAGAGAGAGAGGGAGACACAGAATCCGAAGCAGGCTCCAGGCTCCGAGCGGTCAGCACAGAGCCCCACGCGGGGGCTGGGACTCAGGAGCCGCACGATCATGACCTGAGCCGAAAACAAGAGTCAGAGGCGTAACCAACTGAGCCACCCAGGTGCCCCATTAAGCATTTTATTTTAACCTGAAACATATAAATATTCATTTACTCACCAACTTTTTGCTAGGCAGCCAAGGCCACTGCTTTGCTTGCGGGCCTGCAGTTGTGTGTCCTCATTGTTTGCCTGCATAACCAGCGTTCATGATACAATCTCACCGTTTCCAGCGTGGGTCTCTTTAAAGGGAGGCAGACCTTATAGCCCCTGGGAAACAACTCAAACACAAAGGCCTCCTTGATGTTTTTTTAGGATTCTTTCAATCTTTTGCCATTTTCTTTGTCACGCACAATTCAACAATTTTAGATGACGACTTTCCAAAGGCTTTCTTTTTTTATTATTTATTTAAAAAATTTTTAATTCCAGCATAGTAAACAGACTCTCCAAAGACTTTCAATCTAGTTTTCATAAAAGGATCAACTCTCTTTTCACATAAATATTCCACCAGTTTATACAGGCCTACACAAGGCCTCTAGCCAAGAAATTGGGGAAAGGAGTCAGCAGCAGAGGGCCACAAGAAGGAAAAATTGTCCCGCCGTTGGGACTGCAGGGGGAAAAGAGAGATGTTTCCCAACCTGGGCTGAATGTGAGTGGGAGCCTTACTGGGTCATTTGGGAAAGGACCCTGGAAGGGCGGGCCTACGCCGGCCGACTCCATCTTGTTCTGTGTCCTTCACCTTGACCACGCCTCCTCCCCTTGAGTAACCCCCCCCCCCACCTGCCTAACAGGACTCGGACCCTTCCCCAGCCAATTGGCTGAGGCCACAGCCATTACCTCACCAACTGCCCCTAGGCCCCAATAAAACCTTTGTCCTTTTGAAACTCGCTCTCTCTCCCCGGTATCTCACCGCTGCACGGGTGCAGGTAGGGGATTGAGCTCGAGCTAGCTTGAATAAAGGCTCTTTTGCTTTTACATCGGACTCGGCTCCCTGGCGGTCTTTGGGGATCACGAATTCTGGGCATAACAACCCCACCCAAGACAACTGCCAGGATCAGGAAAAGCTTAGTAAAAACAGGCTGAAGGTGCACTGTCAGATACAGGGAGTGGGGGTGTCTTATGGGAGGAACAGAGGAGAGGTGTTGGCCCAGGTTCCCTGTTGAAGGAGGGGCCATCAGATGTCTCTAGAGGAAGAATCTCAAGGAAATCCATGAACGGCAACTCTCAACATCCCTCCAGACCAGACAGCATCAAGGCCAAGTCATGACACTAACTCTTCAAATAAGACTCTCCCATCCACAACACTCACCCTTCCCCCATCCACTTTGACCCTGGAGATGTGTGACCCCATTCAGCAAGCACAGGTGTAAAGAAAAAGATTGCGAGGCGGGAAAATAGATTAGAAGCCAACCACAGCTCCACTTTGCTGCTAGAGAATTTCCAACTTAAGTAGATCCAAACTGGTACAGAGACATGACTTAATTTTGTGTACAGTGAAGGAAAGCAAAATTTCCCTCTACCATCCAGGTCTTCCAGGGGGATTGAGAATTAAATTTATATGACGGACACCTGGGTGGTTCAAGTCGGTTGGGCATCGGACTCTTGATCTCAGCTCGGGCCTTGATCCCAGGGTTCTGAGTTCAGGCCTCACACTGAGCTCTGTGCTGGGCACGAAGCCTACTTTCACCAACATGAATGAAATTTGTATGATACAAATTAACAAAGAAAAAACCCCAAAGTTTTATTACATGCACACGAAGGCCCAATATTGAAATTGAGACCCTCAAAAATGACTAAGGCAGCTTCCCTTTTAGACAAAGAGACAGTAAGTCTGTGAAGGATTGACAGGACAAAGAAAACTTAACTTGGGGAGCTTCAGTTAGTAAGAAATTCTAAACAGAATTTGGGTTGGGGGGTAGTACATCAATAAAAGGTAACAAGAGTTGTTTCTACAGTCTTCTGGGCTCTGAATTTCCCCCCTCTGGTGATAAGTATGTCTCTTTACCTCCTGGAATGGGAAGGGCACCTTTCACATGAGAAATTTATTTCCTGTTTTCGGGGAGACAGAGGAGATTCGGAGTGTCCTTCCTGCATGGGCTGTCTCTTAAGCAACTTTTGTTTTAAATAATCAAGTGCCAAAGTGGCACATTTTGGGGAAGTCTGACTTTGGCCCCCAAAATTGTTTGGGATTATACAATAATCCCTACAAATAATAATCTGTTAAAAGAAATGGGACATTTTAATTACTGAAATTATCTTATCTGTATGGTTATAGTGACCATAGAACTTTTTACTATCTAAAAGTAATCAAAATAATAAGAGTAACCACCACCACCACCATCATCGTCGTCATCATCATCATCATCATCATCATCATCCAAGGAGTGGAGACCCAGTTTGGACCCACAGAGAAGGTTTAAGCAAATTTGGAGGTGAAACGTAGGAGGGGAGAATCAAGTTTTCTGCTTACACCTTATATGGTTACCCTGTTCTCATGCAAAAATTACAAATAGTTATCTCCCAGGGTGTGTTGATTCTAAACTGAATGGTACTTTTGCTCTTTAACTTATCTTTTGTACTATGATAATCATTATTAACCTTAAAAATAAAACTGCCAGTTATCCTAGCGGCAAAAATGGGTTTATTCGAGAATAGCACAGAATTGCAGTCTGGCACAAGCAAGCTAGGGCAAAACTATGGGCAAGCCCAGAGAACAAAGCAGAGGAAGGGCTGTTTTATAGAGGAAAGGGGGCAGTTGGGAGGGCGGTTGTAAACAAGAAGTCCATTGGAGTAAACTGGGAGTTGGAAGTATAGTGGCTTCTCATTGGTTGAGCTGTGACTGCCTCTCATTGGTTGGGCTGTTGCAGGGGTGTAGGGGTAGTAAAGCAGTAGCTATGTGCAAGGCCCTTCTCTTCCTGTTGAGTCTGTAATTGATCAATAATAGGTCATGAGACCTCTCCCTGCTCACCCCCAGACTCCATTCTAAATGAGATTTTCTTTAATTAATTTTCACATTGTCCTTCAGGATGAGGTCATAATATAGTCATTTAAATGTAAACATGGATTTGATATCATTCATGCAGGGTTTTCCTTTGTGAGTGATTTCCCTACTGGACTACTCTCTGAATGGCTTCCCCTCCCAATTATCAGGGATTGGAAACAGAGGTTTTACTTGGTTTCAGCTTTTTTTTCTATCTCCTATTTATTATAATATCCTTATTCATCCCATAAATAATCATCACAAGGTATGTGCAAGGCCTCATAGAGAGTGCAGACATGTATAAACAGAAAAATAATGCCCAATCTAAATGTAAAATATGTTGAGCTCCTATGGTTTGCCTAGAGCTTGGCGGATGTTGTGTTCACACTGTCGTGACTAAACCTGTCTTTGTGTGAGGCTAAAGCTGCAGAGAACTGTTCCTGTCAAATGAAAGCGATATCAGCATGTGCGTTCTGCCATTTGAATCCCTAACAAAGATGCATTTGTTTTTCGAAAGCTTGTTACCACCCGGCTGACAATTAATGAAATCTGTCCGTAATAAAAGCTGAAAGCAAGAGTGTAAAGCAATATATGGAAACCTCAAAAAATTCATCTGTGCAGGCAAATCCATACATGCACCAAGTATTGTATGTAGAATAAAAACTCAACATGGCTTTGCAGAAATATATGGTCCTTTTTTTTTGTTTTTTTACATTATGTCGATGCCGTTGTAATTAATAAAATAAAGCCAATTGAAAACAACAAAAAAGTCACCTATGACATTTGGGGACAGATGCAACTGATATTTTAATTGAGGACCCTCTTCCTAAACTAAATATGATGCCTTAGAAGACGTAAAGAGTTTATAGTCATAATTTGGTTTTGACAAAGCAGAATACATAAAAAAATGAAGACTTGCAAGTTGCACTAAGCATGTAAATATATCCTTACCTTGTTCAAACACTTGATTTGAAGGAGTCGTGACAAAGTGTGCTCCCCCACATATACAGCATTTGTAGGCTGTCTCGTGTGATTGCTGAAGGGGCACGTGCAAGCTGTACTGTGATCTTTTTTTTTTTTTAATGTTTATTTACCTTTGAGAGAGAGAGAGAGAGAGCACAAGCAGGGGACCGGGAGAGAGAGGGGGAGACACAGAATCCGAAGCAGACTCCAGACTCCGAGCTGTCAGCACAGAGCCCGACTCAGGGCTCGAACCCACGAACCATGAGATCATGACCTGAGCCGAATCCGGACACCCAACCGACTGAGCCACCCAGGCACCCCATGTACTGCGATCTTCTAACTGCACTCCGAATGCTCATAAATGCTTTCTTGCTAGGATTTATAGGCTTTGTGTTGCTTTACACTGTTTCATTCACTGATATTATTTCTGAGGTGGGTATAATAATCCATATATCAATTCACTTTTCATACACTTTGAAGATTATTAAACCGGTTATTTGAGTCCATCCTTAATGTTAAAATACAAATCACACACTTTGAGGTATACATTCATTCCCCCAATACCCAGCCATTGTAGTCCCATTGTGTGGAATACACTTTGCCTCTATGTCTGACCATGACGTTCCTACCTGTATTTCAAGGTCCTTTCATTCATGTTGTCCTTAATAAACATCTTTGGAATTTCTTTCTTAGTCTTTCTATGAAACAGTGGAAGAGAACACAGTGGAAGGTCACAGGAGTTGAGTTGTTTAGAAGATGGATTTAGAAAAGAGGATATGAAGAGTCCTATGAATGGACTGATGAGGAGCTGATGAGGTCCAAGGGTTCTCCGGGTTTTTTTGTGGTGATTGATCTGAAGGTCTCAAAATAGATCATGGTGGTGAGGCAGGAAGCGTTGGCATGTAAGGCAAAGGTGGGAGTACTTGCCAGGAACATACAGAGTTCTTGGGTGTCCTCCTCACCGTCTTGGGGCAGAGTGGACCTCCTCTGGATAGAGTCAATCTTGGGGGCTGTTACTTTGGGTTCAGAGCACATGAAGCTCTGGGGGCTTCTCCTCAGCTCCCAGGAATGGGTTGATGAGGGATTCAAAGAAGTGAGCCCAGTTAGGACAAGAACTGTGCCTTTTCATCTGTTTCACCAGCGTTAGCTGAGCCATGTAACAATATTGCTTTAAAAAATTAACAAATGAGGGACACCTGGCTGGTTCAGTCAGTTGGGCGCCTGGCTCTTGATTTGGGCCCTGGTCACGATCTCACAGCTCACGGGATTGAGCCCTGTGCGAGCCTGCTTGGGATTCTCTCTCTCCCTCTCTTTCTGCCTGTCCCCCGCCCCCTGCTTGCACACGCACACTAGCGCTCTCTCTCTCTCAAAATAAATAAATAAATGAACTTTTAAAAGTAAATAAAAATAAAAAGTTAACAAATGAGGGGTGCCTGGCTGGCTCAGTCATGGAGTTGGTGACTCTTGATCTCAGGGTGGCAAGTTCGAGCCCCACATGGGGCATAGGGCCTACTTATTAAAAAAAAATGTTAATGACAGGCTCCTGGGTGGCTCAGTCGGTTAAGCATCTGACTTTGGCTCAGCTCATGATCTCGCAATTCGTGAGTTCGATCCCTGCTTCGGGCTCTGTGCCGACAGCTCAGAGCCTGGAGCCTGCTTTGGATTCTGTGTCTCCCTGGCTCTCTGCCCCTCCCCTGCTCCTGCTCTGTCCCTCTCTGTCTCTCAATAATAAATAAACATTAAAAGGTTTTTTTTTTTTAAGTTAATGTATTCTCAGACAGTCCATGTCTTCCTTCATTCACTCAACTGGAGTAGTCTTTGCTTTCAATGAGCTTAGAAATATGCTTGGGGAGCACAAAAAGTGAAACAAAAGAAAATAGAATAAAAGAGATATCACGAGGTCGGTTAATCACAAAATTAGATGCTGATGCCTGAAGTGCTTGTGGTTTGCTGAATGCATTCCTCACGTCAGGGTTCACTGGGTTTTGTCTACAAAGTCTGTAATATATATATATGCATATATATATATATACATATATATATAAATCATACATATATATATATATAATACAAAGTCTATAATAGTAATCCTTAGTTCTCTCCAAGCAGCAAATTTTTTTATTTTCTTTTTTCTCTTTTTTTAATTTTAGTTTTTATTTTTTAAAATTTACATCCAAATTAGTTAGCATCTAGTGCAACAATGATTTCAGGAGTAGATTCCTTAGTGCCCCTTACGCATTTAGCCCATCCCCCCCTCCCACAACCCCTCCAGCAACCCTCAGTTTGTTCTCCATATTTATGAGTCTTCTGTTTTGTCCCCCTCCCTGTTTTTATATTATTTTTGCTTCCCTTCCCTTCATCTGTTTGGTGTCTTAAAGTCCTCATATGAATGAAGTCATATGATATTTTTCTTTCTCTGACTAGTTTCGCTTAGCATAATACCCTCTAGTTTCATCCACGAAGTTGCAAATGGCAAGATTTCATTCTTTTTGATTGCCAAGTAATAGTCCATTGTATATATAAACCACATCTTCTTTATCCATTCATCCATCGATGGACATTTGGGCTCTTTCCATATTTTGGCTATTGCTGATAGTGCTGCTATAAACATGGGGGTGCATGTGCCCCTTCGAAACAGCACACCTGTATCCCTTGGATCAATGCCTAGTAGTGCAATTGCTGGGTCATAGGGCAGTTCTATTTTTAGGTTTTTGAGGAACCTCCATCCTGTTTTCCAGAGTGGCTGCACCAGCTCGCATTCCCATCCAAGCACCAAATTTTGACTCTACTCAAGAAAGAGGAAAAAAATCTACTCTATTTATATTCTTCAGGTCAAGATGATAATCCACTCTAAGATGCATTTAATGTTCTATACCTCACAGCGTGGTGTTCACTATGTACTTTAGAATATAGCTGGTCAGCATGTGTAATGACAAACTTGTGGTAATTACACGGAGTGTTCATGTTTCCTACAACTGTTATATGTGAACCAACTTAAGACATTAACTTCACTCTCCTAAATTGTGTGCTGGGCCTTCAGCCTTTTGACTATCTTTGTTGTTGTTTGGTTATTTATTTGTTGTTTTTTTCTGATCAAGTTTTGGGTACTAGACAATCACAAAATTCTCTTGAAGTTGAAATTGCCTGTGCCAATGAGTAAGAAGAGGTATTCTCATTCCACACCTAATACAGAAAATATCTTAGTTTATATAATGTGGTGGATTCTAGAGGATTTAGTTTACCGCAATCCAGAAAATGATTATTTAAATAACTAGAGATACAATTATTGTGAGGGAGGGAGGAATTTACTTAGCTTTGGCATCAGCTAACATGTATGAACTTGGCACATCTTTGGTATTGTGCCAGATGACTCCATGCACATTGTCTCAGTGCAGGATATGGAATGTATTATATCACAGCCTACACGCTCTTCAGCATAGGTACATATGCAGAAAATTGAGGGTCCCTATATCAGGAAAGGCCCCTATACCTTGGTAGAGACATAGACCAGCAAAGTAATCAGAGAATCCGTATTATAGAAGCGGTAAGGAAAGTTTGGGTCAAAAGATATAATATGTCTTTCTCACTGTCTGTGAGGTGAGAGGATTCTCAGAGGTTCTTCTTTCTCCCCTTTTATATTAAAGAGAAGAGAGCAAAAAAGAAGTAT
The DNA here is from genome assembly GCF_018350175.1 of Felis catus. Classification (NCBI taxonomy): domain Eukaryota; kingdom Metazoa; phylum Chordata; class Mammalia; order Carnivora; family Felidae; genus Felis; species Felis catus. The sequence goes on along the minus strand of NC_058386.1, from coordinate 111,130,014 downwards.
CATCTACCTGTAACTCCTAGGTTTTAAGATATACATGAAAGAGAGGCACAAATCAAATGATAGCACAACGAAGTAACTGGCCAGACCCAGAATGTGGAAGATTCTTCAAGAAAAAAAAGAAAAACTTACTCTTAAAACAAATCAATAAAAAGGGGTGTCAGGAGGGGACTACTGAATAAAAGATACGTCAGAGATATAAAAAACAAATTAAATATGTGGGTATTATTTGGATCTTCATTTGAACAAAACAATTGAGAGAAATTTGAACATGAAGTTGGAATTAGATGAAATTAGATGATTTCTATTCATTGGCCTGGGAATTACTATTTAATTATGATTGGTATATCCTTATGGTTTAATGACACATAATACGGTGACCATGGGTAAAATAATATGTCTTGAATTTGTTTTAAAATACTTCAGTCAACAGGTGCCTGAGTGGCTCAGTCAGTTGAGTGGCCAACTCTTGATTTTGGCTCAGGTCATGATCCCAAGGTCATGGGATCAAGCTCCGTGTCACGCTCTGCACTGAGCGTGGAGCCTGCTTAAGATTCTCTCTCTCTCTCTCTCTCTCTCTCTCTCTCCCTCTGCTCCTCTCCTGCACTCATGCACTCTTTCCCTCTAAAATAAAAAAAATTAATAAAATAAAATACATCAGTCAAATGGGGCACCCGGCCGGCTCAGTTGGCGGAGCATGTGACTCTCGATGTTGGGCTTGGGAGCTTGAGCCCCATGTTGGGTGTAGAGATTATTTAAAAATAAAATCTTAATTTAAAAAAATGTCAGGGGAAGGGCTCCCAAACTCTGACCATGCTTTTGAGGATTGAATGAGATAGTGGATATAGGTTGCTAGCCCAATGTTGTGAGGATAGAGGGCAGTCAAAATTCATGACCTTGGGGCGCCTGGGTGGCTCAGTCAGTTGAGCGTCCGACTTCAGCTCAGGTCACCATCTCGCGGTCCGTGAGTTCGAGCCCCGCGTCGGGCTCTGGGCTGATGGCTCGGAGCCTGGAGCCTGTTTCCAATTCTGTGTCTCCCTCTCTCTCTGCCCCTCCCCCATTCATGCTTTGTCTCTCTCAGTCTCAAAAATAAATAAACGTTAAAAAAAATTAAAAAAAAATTCATGACCTTTGCTCTCTGTATATCCTGAGAGCAGAGTCCTAGTACCATTCTCATAGCAAATAGCCAGCATTTTTGAGTCTTCATCATATTTTCTGGCTGATGTCGTGCAAATAGTGCTCTTAGATACTATAGGAAGGTAATATAATGTATGGAACTTGGAACTAATGAACACTTACTTCCTTAACTGATATTCTGCATAAGCCTCTATTTCACATTTAGGTTTGCCTTTGGCCTGAAACAGACGGGATTTTTACAAGCAACAGTGGAATTGTAAAGAACATAGAGATAAGGGGCGCCTGGGTGGCTCACTCAGTTTAGCGTCCAACTCTTGATTTCAGCTCAGGTCATGATCTCACAGTTGTGAGATCGAACCCCACCTTTGGCTCTGCCTTGAGTGTGAGCCTGCTTGGGATTCTCTCTCTCTTTCTCTCTCTCTCTCTCTGCCCCTCCTCTGCTGGTGCTCTCTCTCTCTCTTTCTTTTTCCCTCTCTCAAAATACATAAACATTAAAAAAAGAATATGGAGATGAAATTCTAGAAAAAAGTGAACAACATCAACAAGAACAAAGCACAAGGAAAGCACAAGGCATGATGTAAGAGCAGTTCGTGTCCCCTTTGGGTGACATTTGCCGGTCCTGCTCACCGGGACGTGGAATACAGCTAGTCCAAGGTGTAGCTCCAGAGATGGATGATGAACAGTGGTCTTATGACACCTGAGTTTGAGCTCGAGATGGATTGCAGCAGGCGAACGGTTACACATTTTAAAAACTTAAGCAGCACACCTAGGTGGGAATGGCAATTTGAAATTCAGATCGCAAGGGGCATCTGATGCCATATGTGTGGCCAACTGAATGCAGGTGGGTCTTAATGTTTATAGGGCTTCAGAACCGCTTGAGGAGCTGACTTGAAAATGTGTATGCGACTCTATCATGAAGGTGAAATGTACAATCCAATGTTTATTCCTGATACGCTGTGTGTTCAAGAGGGAGTGGAAAGGTATGAAAATTAAGGTAGTGGTGATGGCTGCGTACCACTGCAGATGTACTAGAAACCACTGACTTGAACACTTTAAGTGGGTTAATGGTATGTTATGTGAATCACCTCTCAACAAAGCTGTTTAAAACAGGCACGGGTCAGATTTGGCACACGGGCTGTAGCTGGCTGGTGCTGCTCAAGAGGACTGTCTTTAGTTTCTTTCCTCCATTTGTAAAGATGCCCGAATGAGCGGAGGGGAATCTGTGCATCAGCACATCTGCTACTCACTCCCAGCACACTGGTCGGGAAGCTCTACTGCAGAACACTGGAGCCCCAGAAACTTGGGGTGGCAGGTCCCTGTGCTTTCATGTGACTTATTTAAACCTTGCTTCCAACACAGCTCAGATGGATACTTCCTGCTCCCCGGTCCTATTGTCATGACGTCATCCATTCAGGGAGACCAAGGTGACACCCTGATGAGGGTGAGAAAGACGATCGAGGACCGTGGTAAGCCACTGTCGGTGTCAAGAACACTATCCCTCACATCGACCCAGCGGGAGACTACAGTGGGGAAGTGGGAGAATCCACAGCCCCTGTGTCTCTCCGGTCCGATTGCGGACTTCTCTGTAGTCCCCACAGGGTGTGGTGCTGCTGTAGCAGGACGACTTTCGTGGGGACCTGGAGCCGATACTGCCCCCAGTTGCTCCTTTCTGTCCTGTGACCCCATGACTCTGGGAGCCTGATGGGCATTAACAGAAGGCAAGTTCCATCAGGGCGGCCTTTGTGTTCAAGGCCGTAACCCCTACGTGCACCTGGCACGTAGAAGGCAATCGCTATTTCTAAAGTGAATCAATGAGTGAATACCTAAAATCTAGAAGATACTGACTCCACTTATTGACCACAACGTGGGGGAACTAACTACAACATGGTTGGGTGATCTCAAGGATCTGTAATGTAGACTCAGAATATTTTTCTTAAACCATGATGCACGCTGTGTCTTAAAAACAAAGTTTCTTGGTTGAGAAACTGTTCTAAAGGTGAAAAAACTCCAGAGGATGTGGGTTAACTTAAAAAATAAACAGACCCACCAAAAGGAGAAAATCACAAACAAGATTATCACAAGGAGTTACGAGGAAAATGTCTTTAATCAATAACGAAAACTGCTGACCACTATCCAGAAGGTACACTCCACTGAGCCAACCCACACAGGACTTGAAAGGTTGCATTTGAATTAATTCCTGAGGTTTACTGAACTATTCATCACAAAACACTTTCAAGCCAGGATCTTTACTGACAAGAGAAGAAAAGCTTCACGGCGACTACAAATGCTGTTTTCTCATTACCACCTTTTCACTGGAGTCATGGAGATTGCTCTCCACATATAGCAGGACTGACTGCTCTCCACCACGACAGCATTAACAACATCAGATATTTGAGGTGTGTATCCATCGGGAAGCTTCAGAGATTCCAAGGTGAAAAAGATGCTGTCATCTATCACCCCGTTTCTTCCATGTAGGCTAGTAATGTAGACCTGTAATTACAGATAACAGAAACGTTCATGTAAAAGCTTTGTATGCCGTAACAAGGTCCGCAGCTCCTCTCTCTGGCCTTAATCTGTAGGTCACTCTAAATCAGTGATTCCCAGCCTGGCCACCATATTTGTCACATCCGGAGCACTCTGTAAGACTACCCATGCTGCCAGACCCCACCTCACAGCAGCTAAGTCAGGTTCCCTGCAGGTGGGGCCCTGGTCTAGGATTAGAAATGCTGCTCTAAATATAACACTCAATGTCCATTAACCTTTCTCCTAATGGTTGAGAGAGTGAAAGGGGTAGAGTGAGAAAGGAATGTGGTGGCCAACAAATGTCACTGCCCTACTTCCTGGGTCACATCCCAAATGCCATCTGTCCTTTTCTGCAAACTGACTTTCCCACGCATTTCCCATCTCCACTACCTAAATCACACCCAGCATTTACTGCAAGCTCTGGTCCCACAACCTCTCCATTCATTCTTCCCCAACAATTCCCTCAACATGATTTGTTTTCTATTATGGTTGCTCTCAGAGCACTTCAATACCTCCCAAGTAAACTACCTAATTTAGATTTTAATTACATGTGTGCTCCATAGAATTCCTGAATTCTTTCCCTTCAGAAGCACGGTCCGTTCCATGAAAAAATAGAACCCTCTATGGCAAAGGATGGTTTTCCCAACACACCCCACGGGATCACGAGCAGCAGCAATAATCACTAGTGGGAGGAGAAGCAGAAACAGACGACAAGAGCTACATGCAAACGAACTACCTCATGCACATGCTTATGTCTCAGAGGCTTCACCGACAGGGCTCTTCTGCCCAACGTGTCTGATTGGGTGGAAAACTCAACTTCTACTCGGTCTCCTTGGTAAGGCTCAAAACCTAAAACAGCCATGGAGAGAAGCCGAGTTGGAATATTCTTGGTCATATCATGCTTCACCATTACTTTGACGTTGTAATACCCTAAGATAGTCTCTATTACATTGAAAGCACACTTTGAACCTTTTAAAACAAGTAACCTGTAAGTATTTCTGTCAGAAAGGATGTTTATAACCCTTCATGCGTTGATTTTCTCCCTGGTTTAACAAAGTCTTTTGGAGAAAAGCATCAAGTGGGCATCACAGGGCAATCTCTTTGAGAGCACCATGGGATTTCTTCAAACATTGGTCACATTCACAAGTCTTTCTGGATAGGCAGGGAAGTACGTAAGTCAGGGCACAAGTATGAATCCGGCTGCCTCGGTTCAAACCTTGACGCTGCCACTTACTCAGCTTGCAACCTTGGTCAAGTTACTTAACCTGTTTGTACCTTGACTTCTTCATCTATAAAATGAGAAGCATAATTGTGGTACTTACCACAGAGAGTAAAGGGACAACCGTCAGTACATATAAAACTCACAGAACAATGCCTGGCACATAATCAGCCCAAATACGCGCCACAGCCTAAAAATGGCAAGATTCTTCCAAACTATCAAGTTGGGAGGACCACCGGGAAATGTGAGACACCCTGGGTTATGTTTACATGAAACATTAACAGGAAAACTCAGCTCAGATGTCTTGTCATACACTGAATGTTCCTGTTATAGTACAAATCTATAAGTACTTATCTGTTTCATAGTTTGGTAACCCCTTTTTTTAGTTTTCAATAAACCTTTTTGGCAGCAATGAGCAAAAGAATGAATGTGTGCTTAGGGAAAAATGAGTAATGAATTCATTTTCCAGGAAAGTTGATGACTACATGAACTATGTAATTCATCTGTGCTATGGACTGAATGTTTGTGTCCCCCTAAAACTCTTATGTCGAATCCCTGACCTCCAGTGAGGCTGTATTTGGAGATGGGCCTCTAAGGAAGTAACTAATATTAAATGAGCTCATAAGGAGGGGCGCCTGGCTGGCTCAGTCAGTAAAGCACGTGACTCTTGATCTTGGGGTTGTGAGTTCAAGCCCTGTGTTGGGTGTAGAGATAAATATAAATAAATAAATAAATAAGCTCATAAGCAAGGGGCCTTAACCCAACAGGATTTGTGTCCTTGTAAGGAGAAACGCTGAGAGCTTGTGCTCTCGCTCTCTCTCTCTCTCTCTCCCTCACACACACCAAGGAAAGGTCATATGAAGACTCGGTGAACTGAGGGGCACCTGGGTGGCTCAGTCGGTTAAGCGTCTGCCTTCAGCTCAGGTCATGATCTCACAGCTCGTGAGTTCAAGCCCCACATCGGGCTCTGTGCTGACAGCTCAGAGCCTGGAGCCTGCTTCAGATTCTGTGTGTTCCTCTCTCTGCCCCTCCCCTACTCATGCTCTGTCTCTCTCTGTCCCACAACAATGAATAAATGTTAAAAATTTAAAAAAAAAAAAAAAGACTTGGTGAACTGGAAGCTGGAAGCCAGAAACTGTAAGCCAAAAAGAGTTCTCACCAGAAACCAAATTGGCTGAAACCTCAGTCTTGGATGTCCAGCTTTCAGAACTGTGGGAAAATAAATTTCTATTGTTTAAGTCACTGAGCCTATGGTGCTTTGTTACAGCAGCCCGAGTAGACCAAAACAACATTTGGTCTGTCAACATTTACTCTCCACCATAGGGGCCACAGTGATATCACTATCCATGAGAAAACCAGACGACTAGATCCCCTGAAGCTTTTACTTTTACCACTTAGTAGATATTTTAAGAAACAGTGCCCAAAGACCACAAGTTAACATGGGAAGTTACAAAAGGTGCATTGACATATAATTCTATGATGCCTGACTTTTCTCTTATCAAACAACCGCTCTAACATAATTTCAACAATGTTGTATTACAATTTTTCTTAGGTACATTGAGTTTAACAGTAGCTGTTAAGATCTTAGGTCCATGAGGAGAAGAACTTCACAAATGACCAAATGATGCCAGATGCTTTAAAGAAGAAAGAGTTAAATGAATTCCAGTAATGGTTTGATTCCTTCCATCCAAATCATGGAATGAAAGTGAGAGGGAAAATGATCAGCCTCTAATGTCCAAAACTAGTCACAGCTAGACCTCAGTATTATAACTGTAATAATATTATAATATTATACTATGATAATTAGAATTCAATATCATAACTATTAAGTGTGGTCTGACACAGCCAGGCCATTTTGCTTTCCTGTTAGACATAAACAATCTCATAGGATACAACCTCAGATAAAGTCACCCTGAGACTATGACAAGATGAAACAGAACAAAGCCATTTCATAATTTTGCCTAAGCATGAAAAAAAGCAAGGCTACTGTGCCACCCACAAAATAACCAATCATAGATCGCCCCACTCTCTGACAGCATCCAATTGAGGGTTAACCCTCACTTCCTTACACCCTCCCCCAAGTCACCCAACTAAATCTCGAAGCCTATAACAGCTTCTTCCTGATACCCTGTAACTGAGACATGCCGTGGTTTCACCATGGTGTGTGTTCTCCCCTCTGAAACAAGTACTAAGCCTAACTTGATCTTTGCCTGAAGAGCTTCGACAAAAGTTGTGAAAGTTCTCTCTGGCAGAGGCAAAATAGCTAATATTAGTACAAATGCTGTTATAAATTCAGTATAAAAGTCCTACACTGGGGTAGCATTATCAACAATAGCCAAGTAATGGAAAGAACCCAAATGCATAAAGATGTGGTATATGTACAAGGGAATATTCCTCAGCCATCAAAAAGAATGAAATCATCCCATTTGCAACAACATGGATGGAGCTAGTGTATATTATGCTAAGTGAAATAAGTCAGTCAGAGAAAGACAGCGTATGATTTCATTCATGTGTGGAATTTAAGAAACCAAACAGATTAACATAGGAGGAGAAAGAGAGGAAAACCATAAAACAGACTCTTAGCTATAGAGAACAAACTGAGAGTTGCTGGAAGGGTAGTGGGCATTAAGGAGGGCACTTGTGATGAGCACTGGGTGTTATATGTAAGTGATGAATCACTAAATTCTACTCCTGAAACTAATATTACACCATATTTTTTTTAATTTTTTTTAACGTTTATTTATTTTTGAGACAGAGAGAGACAGAGCATGAACGGGGGAGGGGCAGAGAGAGAGAGGGAGACACAGAATCGGAAGCAGGCTCCAGGCTCTGAGCCATCAGCCCAGAGCCCGACGCGGGGCTCGAACTCACGGACCGCGAGATCGTGACCTGAGTTGAAGTCGGACGCTTAACCGACTGAGCCACCCAGGCGCCCCTACACCATATTTTAACTAACTAGAATTTAAATAAAAATTTGAAACATAAAAAAAAGCCCTACACTGGGAATATACTCTTTTGTTTTTGCAGTGTTTTTTTAGATTAATTTATTTTGAGAGAAAGAGAGCACAAGTCAGGTAGGGACAGAGAGAGGGACAGAGAGAGGGAGAGAGAAAGAATCCCAAGTAGGCTACACACACCAAGCTCCACGCTGAGCCCAACATGGGGCTCAGTCTCACGACCCTGAGATCATGATCTGAGCCGAAATCAAGAGTCAGAGGCTTAAGGGACTGAGCCACCCAGGGGCCCTTATTTTTGCAGTGCTAACATAATTACAAATTTGGAACAAAGTATCACAGTAAACGTACTGTTCGTGGAAATTTAAAAAATTGATGGGGGGCGCCTGGGTGGCTCAGTCAGTTAAGTGTCCAGCTTCGGCTCAGGTCATGATCTCGCCATCTGTGGGTTCGAGCCCCACGTCGGGCTCTGTGCTGACAGCTCAGAGCCTGGAGCCTGCTTCGGATTCTGTGTCTCCTCTCTCTGCCCCTCCCACACTTGCGCTCTGTCTCTGTCTCTCAATAATAAGTAAACATTAAAAAAATTTTTTTTAAATAAAAATAAAAAACTGATGGAACAGAAATGTAATTGGAATTGGTTGTGGTGCAAGCATAATTCATACCCGCATCCAAACATCCATGATATTCAACCAACTGAAAAAAAGCTGTAGTAATCAAAATTTAGAAAACATGTGTGTGCATGTGTATACCTGTGTGTGTTTACATATTCAAAATAACAGAACTACAAACCTCTGGGACAAAGTTAATACTGAATACAAAAAGATAATGACTCAGCAGGTCCCTGGCTGGCTCAGTCAGCAGAGGACATGTCTCTTGATCTTGGGGTCATGAGTTCAAGCCCCACCTTGGGGGTAGAGTTTACTTAGTAACAAACAAACAAAAAAAGATAATGACTTAGAATGGTGACTTTTCTCTTTTTTCTTACTACTTTCTTCTGTTTCTTATACAGATCAATCAGATTTTAAGCACACTTGAGCCTCTGAAGGGCTGTGAAACCAACCCAACTGTCTTACTATGGTAGTGATTTTGGTTTTTTTTTTGGAAACGAGTCCTTTTAAGTTTGGTTACAGTCTGTTTAAAATCAGTTGGAAGCCTTTAATAAAAAAATTCAACCAACATAGTGCCAAAATTCAGGTTTGGAAGGTTTTGGAGAATTATATTTACCCACATGAAATTTGCAGGGAGAGAGGTCAAAAATTCCCTCCCCTCAAAAATGGAAGAAGTGAGCAAATTGAACCATCAGAGCTCAACTGCTGTACAAATTTGAAATCAGATGATTATACTTAAGAACATTTCAGAGTGTGGCAAAAATCTTCATATGCAGCTCTTATTTTGTATTGGAGATATTTCTATCCATAGCAGGATGGAAGGAAATTAAGAAAACCTACAAATTTGCCACTGGATCGCAATTTGATGAAACATTCAAATGTTTCTGTTGATGGACTCAGAGACGTTCTTTTTTAGAACTAATTTTGTTTTTGAAAGACGTATTAATACTATTTTAAATGTCCAAACTTAAGACCAATTTGTTAGTCACAGATAAATAACTCAAAAGCTGATTTAATTTTAATCAATTGTAACACCCCATTTTAGTCTCAAAAAATGACTCAGATTGGGGGGTCCCTGGGTGGCTCAGTTGGTTAAGCGTCTGACTCTTGATTTTGGCTCAGGTCATGGTCTTGCGGTTCATGAGTTCGAGTCCTGAATCAGGCTGTGTGCTGGCAGAATGGAGCCTGCTTGGGATTCTCTCTCTCTCTCTCTCTCTCTCTCTCTCGCTCTCTGCCCTTCCCCTGTTTGCACACACTCTCCCTCTCTCAAAATAAATAAACATTAAAAAAATTTTTTTAATGACTCAGATTGGACAACAGAGGATATGGTCACCCCCTATAGCTATAGCTGAAGGAGAGGAGAGTTGCCCTACAAAAGCTATGGCCTTTGGTAGATGTATAAAGTCATTGCCAAAGTGCAGCCTGGCAATGAGGTATCTAGGGAAATAAATATTCCATCTCCCTGCCCACTCCAGTCTCCTGAATTCAAGCATAAGAATGTCAGAGGCTGAAGGACAGGGTTTTTTAGTGACTATTGGTCACTATAGTGGCATATTGAAACAGGAAGCTACCTCTGACCTGAGTAAGACATTGTACAGTTGGACACTTCAAGGCATGAGGCAAAGTCCAAAAAGGGATAAGAAGGTTACACAGAATTTTTTTTTTTTAATCTTTCAAGTGGGCACTCAAGCCAGTATGTTCTGAAAAATAAAGAAATAACCTTATTTGTGACCTCAGCTTTCTAACTCAGGTCGCGCTGGTTACATAAGGATATGTAGGATGATATAGGACCATATTAACACATAACCTGAAAAATAAAGGGGAATGAGATCGCAACATTATGCACTTGGTAGGCCCCCCACCCCTGCCCTGAGGGTCTTGAAGGCTCAATTCCATTTTAGCATCCTTCACCAAAATGGTTAAGATTTATTGTTTATTCACATACAAAATACAATCATGGACCCAATACTGACATTAACTATTTCCCATGAGTAACACTCATGGACCTAAACCCTCAAATCCTGTGTGCATAATGGGGACTGATCACCACCATCCTGTGAGGCAAGTCCAAACAAATGGGATCTTGGGCCCCGAAGCACCCATTAGAGCACCTCTCACTGACACATAAGCACATTCAGGCTGTGCCGAGAAGAACACACACTCTCAGCTACTCTCTTCCACGCTCCTGTCCCACACCGGTCTCCATATATTCACTTCCCACTCACTCCTCAACCTGCTTACCCCTCTTTCCGTCACCTATCCCATCTGATTAGAACTGACCGCATCAAGGTTATCCCAAAAGGTTCTCGACAGGAGTAAATCTAGTGTAAATTATGCCCTTCACACAGGACCAGGTTCTATCCCATTTGGATCCTACTGGCACTTACAACCTCATCTCAAACCATTTCACATTCGGGTCATACCACACATAGTCACCACCCTCCCGCCACCCTCTCCTCCTTCCCATCGCAGGCCCCTATTCCCTGACTCCAAATATTTTCCCCAGCTGGCTCCTTCTTCAGGTCTCAACTCAAGTATCACTTCCTCAGCAAGGCCTTCCCTAAATTGCTGTGTATAGCAAACCCCACCACACCGTACCCTCCTGCTGTACTATTACGGCACCTAGTTCAAGTCCTAGACGGTAAAGAACAACCTGGAACTCTCTCTCTTTTTTGGGGGGTGGGGGTTACTTGCTGATTGCCTGCGATCTAGCTCATTAGAATGCAAATATTAGGAAAATAGGACCTGGAACAGAGCCAGACGTTCAAATATTTACTCTGTTGCATGAACATCAAGAAGAGAATACACACTGCTTTCCCATTGTGTGGGACCAAAAACTTTCACTCAATTGTTCCTTTTTTTAGATTCCCATTATGCTTTTAAATTGGAATTGTCTTTTGCCATTTTCATTGGGTTTCATAATCACATCAACAGCAGCTGTTTTGACAATTCTAACCATGACTGATTAGGTGCTCAGGTCTTTTTAATCTACCCCCTTTCTTACCCTAGAGAAGTCTATTATTCTGATTCACTTGATTTATTTTGTAGCAATAAATCCCCTCACCCATGATTTGGGGCCCGGCCTCTATTTATGCCTCAGGGCCCCGGTTCCATCAGTCTTTCCTGCTCTCTCCTGCACCTTCAGTCAATCCCTTTGGCATTACAAACATGTTCAAGTGTTTCCCATATTGAGAAGAATTCCGCTAGCAAGGGCTACTACTGTTGGCAGTGACTTCCAGTTGGCATGGTTATATGAACCAGGAAGTTGACTTTGGAGCTTAGCAATCACAAGGGCCTTTTCTCTTAGAATTGGGTATTTCTAACTAAACTTGTCTTAAAATCCTAGCTGCCACCAGATAATCATCTTTGGGGACTTCCATGGTTACCAACTAAGGTCAAGTCCTGGCTTTTTAATCCAAGAAAAATCAAATGGAAAGATGCAGTGTGGCTGAACTAACTTCCCCTTTTGTGTTCAAGCTAAACAGCATCTGGTTGGGCTTAAACAGGTACAAAATTTTTACTTGTATTCATCTTTCAAAACCCAGCCTGGCAGGGGGTTGCAGGGCTGTGGAGCCCAGCTGGGAAAGCAGCCTTCCCCAAGTCTCCCTGTAGCAGTCATTTTCTCTCCTCTGCTCAGTAGTGTTGTTTTCATCATGTTCTTTTTTTTTTAATGTTTTATTTATTTTTGAGAGCAAGAGAGAGACAGAGTGTGAGTGGGGAGGGGCAGAGAGAGGGAGACACAGAATCCAAAGCAGGCTCCAGGCTCCAGGCTCCGAGCTGTCAGCACAGAGCCAGACGAGGGGCTCGAACCCACGAATTGTGAGATCATGACCTGAGCTGAAGTCTGACACTCAACCGACGAGCCACCCAGGCGCCCCTCATCATGTTCTTTTTTTTTTTTTTTCAACGTTTATTTATTTTTGGGACAGAGAGAGACAGAGCATGAACGGGGGAGGGGCAGAGAGAGAGGGAGACACAGAATCGGAAACAGGCTCCAGGCTCCGAGCCATCAGCCCAGAGCCCGACGCGGGGCTCGAACTCACGGACTGCGAGATCGTGACCTGGCTGAAGGCGGACGCCCAACCGACTGCGCCACCCAGGTGCCCCTATCATGTTCTTTTAATGTATCCACATGTCTATCTCTTCCAGTTAGACTGTGAGCTCTTTGTAGGCGTGGCTTAATAAAGTCTTACTTATCTTGGTCTTGCCGATACCAAGCACTCTATCATGTGCTGAGTTAAACTCAAATAACTTAAACAAATTAACAAATTACAGCTTTAGGCATAAAACAACAAAATGTTGGGGCGCTCAGTCGGTTAAGCGCCTGACTTCGGTTCGGGTCACGATCTCACAGTTCGTGGGTTCGGGCCCTGCTTCAGGCTCTGTGCTGACAGCTCGGAGCCTGGAGCCTGCTTCAGATGCTGTGTCTCCAGCTCTCTCTGCCCCTTCCCCGCTCACGCTCTCTCTCTCTGTCTCTCAAAAATGAATAAACATTACAAAAAATTTTTATAAACAACAAATTGTTATACCTGATAATTACCAAATAGAATTCAACAAAAGTACACACACACACACACACACACACACACACACACACACACACACGGAAAATGCTAAAGGAGGTTATCAAGAGGACATGACCACCAGTTGACCCATGAGCTGGACCCCAGGTGGCTGGAGGCTCTTCATCACCCCCCGCCCCCGTCTTTGGAAGGTTATGTTCTGCCCACCACCCCCACAGCTGGAGGACATAGCATTTAGAGATCAAGGTTTTGCTGAGACCACCCGGACAGTGTATGTAACAATGCAATTAAGGCATCTATGTAAATTTTTAAGATTCTGGCAGGTGGGTGCAGAGATCTATTCACTTGGTGTCCACCCAAGACAAGCCTTGTATGTAAGTTCCCTTGCTTATTACACTGGCCACCTACCAATTGGGAGGGGTTTGCCTGTTTCTTTGATCTCTCCTTGCCCTCCGTGTACAGGGGCCAGTTTGCAAGCCAACGGAAAGGTACAAGGCTATCTCCAAATTTATTTTAAAGCATTTAAAATATTTTTTAAAAAAGAGCATCCCTTAATGTTTTTCTGTTAGATTATAAATTTTATGCCTATATGAATGGATAAATTACAAGAACACTAGCTGTTGCATCTAATAAATGAAATGGTAACAAATGGCAGCATGAATTCTTAAGAACATTAGGTATCTGTCCCTTGTTGCACGTTATCTTCAACTCCAAAGGTCGATCTCAAGCATTAAAGAGCCTCCGATTGGAGCCAAGGATGCTAGAGAAGTAGTTCTAATGTGAAAATCCTCTTGCCAAGTAGCGTGTTTGAAATTTGACGCTGGAAATGATGCCTATAACCATCTGCAAATCCAATCTATAAAATGAAAAAATAGATAAAACCTAATATTAAATTTTAAAAGATGTAAATTATACCTTTACAAACAACATCTAGTGAGAAGTAAGTTGTATGATCAATGTAGTCAGCCCCTTCCTCTGCAGAGGTAATAGAGGCAAATGAAACTCTAGCATAGGAGTTGGACATTCCATTGCCATGGCAACTATCACAGAGAGCAACCACCTGCGAAATAAAGAAACAATTACTGCAAACATAACACAAATTTAAAAAGCAGAAACACACTTCAATCATTGTCATTCAAGAAGTGGTTTAAACAACTATAACAAACAGTGGTGAATAGATTTCACCTGACAAACATATGATAGACATGAGACGATGATAAAATAATGAGTGAGCTTTATATCTTTCATTACTTTATTTTTTAGAGAAGTTTGCAAAAATTGAGCAGAAATTTCCCATACATTCCTCTCCTCCATTCTTAGTTTGCCCTATTACTAGAATCTTGCATTTGTTTGATTGGTACATTGGTTCAATTGATGACCCAATATCGACACAGTATATTTAATTAAAGACCATTGTTTAAATTTTTTTAACATTTATTCACCTTTGAGAGACAGAGTGAGACAGCGCGAGTGGAGGAGGGACAGAGAGAGAGGAAGACACAGAAGCAGAAGCAGGCTCCAGGCTCCAAGATGTCAGCACAGAGCCTGACACGGGGCTTGAACCCACGAACCATGATACCATGACCTGAGCCAAAGTTGGACACTTAACCAACTGAGCCACCCAGGCACCCCTTAAGTTCATTGTTTAAATGAGGGCTCACTCTTTGTGTTGTTCTGTCATATATTTTTTTAATGTTTACTTATTCTTGAGAGAGGCAGAGCACGAGTGCAGGAGGGGCAGAGAGAAAGAGAGACAGACAGACAGAATCTGAAGCAGACTCCAGGCTCTGAGCTGTCAGCACAGAGCCCAACCTGGGGCTTGAACTCACGAACTGCGAGATCATGACCTGAGCCGAAGTCAAAGGCCTAACCGACTGAGCTACCCAGGAGCCCCATGTCATATATTTTTAAAATGTGTCTAAAAACACAATTTGTGTACCAACCAGGTTTAATGCACTGATGGTACTAGATTTGAAGGTAAAAGATATACTGTTCCTGCCCTCCAGCAAGTCACAATCAAAGGGGAGTAAAAGACAAAAATCACTAATTCAGTGCAAGTTGTGACAAATGGTAAAACCAAGTGCAAATGCTGGCTGCTGCGAATTCCCAGCAGGGAGGGAATTTCAGACTGAAAGAATATAGGACAACAGAGTGCCTGTCTAGCTCAGTCATGATCTTGGAGTTGTGAGTTCGAGCCCCACATGCATGTAGAGATTATTTAAATAAATTTTAGGGGCACCTGGGTGGCTTAGTAGGTTAAGTATCTGACTATTGGTTTTGGCTCAGGTCATGATCTCACGGTTTGTGAGTTTGAGCCCCACGTTGGGCTCCATGCTGACAGTGTGGAGCCGCTTCGGATTCTCTCTCTCCCTCTCTCTCTCCCCCTCCCCTGCTCACTCTCTCTGTCTCTCTCTGTCTCTCTCAAAAATAAATCAATCAATAAACTTAAAAAAATTTAATAAATTTTAAAAACTTAAAAAGAAGAATATAGGACAACTTCCTGGAGAGAGTGGGATTTGATATAGGCTGTGAGAAAAGAGAAAGATTTTTACCTGGCAAATGTGTGTAGGGTTGAGGACAGGGGCAGGGAAATGACAAGGGAGGAGAGACAACACATCTCAGTGTAGAAGAACAAGGAAGAAAACTAAAAGATTCCAGGTCAGTGCCCCCAGAGGGAGAGAGCATGAGATAAAGTTGGGAAGATAATGGGGAAGGGGGAAGCTCTAAAAAGACAAACAGAGCTGCCTGGGTGGCTTAGTCTGTTAAGCATCTGACTTTGGCTCAGGTCATGATCTCCCAGTTCGTGAGTTCAAGCCCTTCGTTGGGCTCTGTGCTGACAGCTCAGGGCCTGGAGCCTGCTTTGGACTCTATGTCTCCCTCTCTCTCTGCCCCTCCCCCACTCGTGCTCTGTCTCTCAGAAATAAACAACAGATTAAAAAATTTTTTAAAAACAGTCTTGGAGGAAATACTGGCAAAACGTTCATATGATAAATTTCCTAACAAAGCTCTAATTTCCATAACGTACAAACAGCTCTGATGCTCCTACTAGAAATAGCTCTAAGAAAAAAAAAAATTGTTGTACTCTCCCCAACACTTAAAGAAATGCAAAATAAAATTATGAGACTGCCTTTTTTTAAAGATTAGAAAAGATTTCGAAGGTTGAAATATTTCAAACCTTGTCGATATTGGCAAACAGGCATTTTCACAGCCTGCTATTGACAGTGCCAATTGGTACAATAAAGCTGAAGCATAATTTGACAGTATCTATTAAAATGGTAAATGTCTACATTGAGGTGATGATTGCATGACTCTGTACAATTTACTAAAAATGTCATCGAACTATGTCCTTAAAAATGGAGACTCTTGGGGTGCCCGGGTGGCTCAATCAGTTGAGTGTCAAACTCTTGATTTTAGCTCAAGTCATGATCCCAGAGTCATGGGATCAAGCCCCAAGTTGGGCTCTGCCCTGACCATGGAGCCTGCTTAGTGCTTAGAATTCTCTCTCTCCTCTCTCTCTCTCTCTCTCTCTCTCTCAAAATAAATAAATAAACTTGAAAAAATAAAGTGCATGTCTGTTCACCCAGCAATTACATTTCAGCAAAATCAAAAATCCTTTACTTGGGTGAGAAAAGGAAGTTGCAGTATAATAATCTAGACTCTAATAATTATTATTGTTAAATAGTTTTAGTGCTGAAGAATAGATATACAATTTCTACTTTGATAAATAGAAAGCACTACAAAGTTAGGAACAAGTGTACCACACAACACAGTGAATTGGACTTCAAATTCCACTCTACCTCTGCCATGCCAGGTCACTTTAGAGAAGCTGAATAAACAGAAGCAAGATTGAAATCCCCCCAGGAATAAAGATGGTCCCCAAACTCATACTAATCTTACTTTGATCGCTCTCCATCCATATGTTTTATCTTCTTCCACAATGGCAGTGACTTTTTGTCCCACGTTCAGAAACACACTGTCAGTCACAACATCACTACTGAAGTAGATCAAGTCATCAATCAAGCCGTGGTCCTTACAGACCTTTGTCACAGCTCCCTGCACAGTTTTTAATGTGGTGTCACCTAAGAGAGGGGTAAACAAAATGTTTCATTAATCAGTCTCCAAAGTAAGTACCCATGAGAAGTAAAGCCTTCCAGGGGAAGATGTGGTAGCCAATGATCTAGCTACAGAAATAAGCTGGACTTAGTTTGAGATGCAGAGGGGCACAGTGATTAAGTGTTTGGGAGGCAGAATGCTCATGTTAAAAGGTTGGTTCCACCATTTCTCTGTAAGGCACAGTAGCCCAATGCACTTGGCAGTGGAGCTTTGCCATAGAGGGCACTGGGTCTGGGACTCTTTGGCTGTGAACACAGTTCTTCCCTTTACCATCTGTGTGACCCTGGGCACATTTCTTAACCTCTCTGAATTTGTTTTCATCTGTAAAACCAGGGCATTCTTAATGTCTGCCCGAGAGAATAGATCTTAAATGTCCTCACCACCCACCCACCCACACACACACACACACACACAGGCACAAAGGATAACTATGTAAGGTGATGGATGTGTTCATGAACCTTATTGTGCAAACATTTCACAATATATACATATAACAAGGCATCATGTACACCTTAAACTTAAGAGTGTGATGTGGAAATTATGTCTCAATAAAGTAGGGGGGGGGGAAGGGTTGTTGTAATTATTAACTGACATGTACATGTCAAGTGCTTAACACTGTGAATGTCTCCCACAGGTTAGAGCTTACGTGTTTGTTGTTATCATGGCTTCTGCGTCTAGAGAGTCTTTAAACGGCCATTATTGTTATAGAATTTTATCATTATCAGTGATAGCAGCAGCATCTAGAGATTATTCAAACATCTCACCAGACAAAACACATAAGGAGATCTGGGGGTTTAAATCTAGTCCAAATGTGCATCCCAAACTCTCAGGTTTATTTTTTTCGGAACAAACACACCTAGTAAGCCATAATTTTGGATCTGAACCTAGAGACTAAGCCTGCAGAGCCCGCACTATGAACCACAACACATTAGGTGCCCTCTAAAGTGAGGCTGGGAGAAATATTGATTATAATAGATTATGGTTTCAGGGGGGCACATGGGTGGCTCAGTTTTTTAAGCACCCCACTCTTGGTTTCAGCTCACATCATAATCTCACGGTTTGTGCGTTCCAGTCGGGCTCTGTGCTGGCAGCGAGGAGCCTGCCTGGGATCTCTCTCTCTCTCGTTCTCTCTGCCCCTCCCCTGCTTGTGCTCTCTCTTCTCTCTCAAAATAAATAAACTTGAAAAAATAGATGATGGTTCCAGAAGCCAAGAAAATCCTGGAAACCTTTTTTTTTTTTAATGGGTCAAATTTATCAAGTGAAATCATAAAACACAAAGAAGGGGCACCTGCCTGGCTCAGTCGGTAGAGCATAAGAATCTCGATCTCTGGGTTGTGAGTTTGAGCCCTGGGTTGGAGATTAGTTAAAAATAAAAAATATATATATAAGATAAAACACAAGAAGGGGACGGGACAAGAGGGTAACTGCCACTTAGGCTCATGAGAATATGTCAGAATTTCTTCTGCATTGTCCCTTCGGCAAAAACGCAGTTAACGCACGTGGCAGTGAGAGCTTCCCACTAAAGCTAAGCCGCAGGCTTCTGTGGCCGACTCTGCTGAGACTCCACCACTCTGCAGGGCTCACGCTCCGCCGGCAGAGAAGCTGCATGACATCCGGGCCCCAGGAAGGCCGGGTCCCAGCTGGGAGGATGACGCTGACCAAACACACACTCACCCCGTGGAAGGAAGTGCCTCCGAGCCCGGGCACACACGTCAGGGGGTGGCTGCTGGGCCTCCGGGCCTGGGGGAGACCAGCCGGGGCCCCCTCTCTCCCCTGCTCGCGTCTCCCTGACCCGGCTGTAAAGCGGACGGGACAATACTCTGACTTCCTTCGTGAGGGCTTTCCGAGGATCCAATGGCACGAATGCCCCCTAAGGCCCCGAGCCCAGCGCTTGGCACACACAAGCGCTCAGCTCGGCCGATGAACGCACTGCGGAGCAGGGACGCCGGCCACCCCGGCACGCCCTCTCGGGTTTCACGGGTGCCCAGCGACACAGGGACGCCTGCACCGGGGTCCCCTGAGTCATCCACTCAGGGCCCAACCCTGGGGCGGGAGTTCAGGACACAGAGGGGAGCGAGTTACATGTGGCCCCTGGCCGCGGACCAGCGACACACATAGGACTTGACCACCTGGCTTCAGATACACGCGTGTTTGGGAAACAAGATGAAATGCAATCTCAAGTCAGGGAGATCCACTACTACTGAAAAGATGAAAAGGAATCTGGTGCACATTTCCACATTTACACCATGTAAATTCCAACGGCACTTGGGGAAATGCAAGGGCCGGGCACAGCTCCCCAGGGGCCTCCTCTGTCTACACCACCATCCCCTAGGACAGGAGAGTTCTGGGCATGCAGGGACTCGAGGATGCCTGTCCTCACAGGGAGGCGTTGCCAGGGGCATGCGGCGCCCTTCCGAGCCAGGAAAGGGGAGCACCCTTAGGTGCAGGCCCCTGGGAGGGAGGAGACGAATCGAGTACCTTCCAAGAGCTTCACATGCTGCTCCTTCTCGGCCTCCGAGGAGTCCACCCTCCGACGGAAGAAGGCAAGAGCCTTGGAAATGAAGCGAAGCATGGTCCCGTTGTTAGGGCAGCCTGTGCCCCTCGGACACAACACCATGCTTGCTTCTCTGCCTCCCACAGAGCCGCTCAGACGCCACGGCCACCCCTCAGCACCACGCGAAGTCCAGACAAATGCCTATGAGAGCCTTCGTTCAGCCTGCCCCACGAGGGGCTTTAGCAGGCTCACCATCCAGCCAATGGGAACACAGCGGGCTCAGTGGAAGCCACTGAGAAGCCGGGAGCTGATGGGCGGGACTTCATGGCTCCTCCTATCAGAGGTGAGAGCGGAAATGTGGTGGCCAGCCGGAAATCACTTCCAGTGTGATCCCTTTTTGCACCTCTCGGAGAGTAGAGGGTCTCGGTGGGCTTCTGTAGGGAGGGCCTGATGCCTGTCTTGGAAGGTGGCACAGCATCTTGCCCCGAGGACCTTGCTCCCAGATGTGTAATCCCCACTCCTCGCTGCCTTCTTTTCTCTTCCTTTGTCGCTAGGCGCCCTCCACACACCACCCCCCCCCCCCACCGCCACCCTACCAACACCACCACCTCACCCCTACACTCACTCCACAGAGAGATCAGTGAGTGTTCAGCTCTAAGCAACGGCTTTCTGTTCAATGTTAAACGATACCACAGATACTGTGGGAAAGATGAACTTGCACGTCTATATTTGTATCAAAACAGGCTGTGTTTTGCTCTTCTTGGAAGGGAGCCAACTGTGCCAAGGCACTCACTATGCACTATGGTCCCAGGAGCCACTTTTTTTTAAATCTTTTTTTAACTTTATTTTGAGAGAGAGACAGAGAAGCAGAGAGAGAGGGAGAGAGAGAATCCCAAGCAGGGTCCGTGCTATCAGCTCTGTGCTATCAACCAAGAGTTACAGGGGAGAGGAATTTGGGATGTGTGGTTTCGAAAGAAAGTCATTGGAGGAGAGTGAGAGTCCAAGGTTGTGATGGCCTCTCATTGGCTGAGTTGTGGCAGTTTCTCACTGGCTGAGTTGTTGCTGAGCGAGGAGGAAATCTTCCTTCCTCCTGCTGGGGTAGGAAAGTAAGTTTCTTCCTGTTGGGGTCTACAGATGTTGTTGACAAATGGTAGTGTGTGAGAGCTCTCCCTTTAGGGCTTTCCCACTCCATTTTAAATGAGGTTTCCTTTATTAATTTTCACATTTTCCCCCTTTTGATCATTTTCCTCTAAAACATCACTGATCAAGAGTCAGGTTTTCCACATTTACTGGCTTTGTCCCTCAGTGCCAGGAAGGACCCTTCATGGTTGCCATGTCTCACATTAGAGGAAAAGTACACAGGTTGGAAACCGTTAAGATCACATTTAGTAACAAGGAAGGGTAGGAAGGAGAACTCTCAGCATTCACATCTAGAGTGTGTATCTTAACAGGGTTGTAAGCACTGGAGATCATCTCAAAGCATTGGGCTAGTATCACCCTGTTCCACATGTTGTTTCTACAAAGGTTTATCAGGTTCATATAGAAAGCTTAAAAATAATTATACAAAGCAGAATTGAAAGTAATATGACAAATCCCATTTGAGCAATGGTTCTAAACTCGGAACCCCAACCTGAAGGTAATCAGCTAAAGAGATCAAAGGACCATGGATCGTTAGGTTAAATTCATCGTAGCCAATGTGCTTGTTCTCTCATTTTGTGCAATTGCGTTTCTACTTCCCCAGAGTGTAGTACGTGGTTTTGACTATCACGCAAGCACTTTCTTGTTCAGCAAGGAGATGACCAAGGGCTGCGTGATTACACCAAACTATTTTAGCCAGGGAGTCAAATGATTGTTTCTGAGCTGCCACTGCATTGGCTGTGGAGTCAGCTACCTCTCCTAATGTTATGGAGAGATTTCTGATCATGTGTTCATTGGCACTTACTCTGACCCAAGGAAGAAAGGCTCTCCTTATGGAGGCAAACCCAGAGTCACATACATCTCCTGGAAGTTCCCATGTAAGACAACTGTAGAGGTTTAATGGGATGGACCAATGAAAGCTTCTGATTTGTTGTGGATGTTGACAGGGACAGCCAAACATCCCAATAAACACTGACCTCCAATTCGCCAGTTACCTGAACAGTTAGGTCCATGGGAAATGCCATCCACTGCAGACAAAAATGAAACCAGGTGGAACTCAGACTACTCTGGCTGGGGTCTGGTTATTGACAGATCCATTAGCCAGAATTTTCTGATTGACACTTTCAAGCCAGGAATCAGAAGAGTTGGGATAACATCCTCTAAGAGGCCATCCCATCCTAAAACAGTCCTTTCTACAAATCTTGCAAAGAAAAATTAGCTGATTTGTATTTCCCTTGGGCTCAGGGAGACAGGACACACTTAGATAAGGAAAAGAACATGGAAGGTGGCGAAGATTACACAATTTGCAAAGATGGAGGGATTTAGCTGAGCTAATATAGTTATGACTGAAGAAAGATGGAGACAAGGTATGGGGACACTGGGCCATAATAGCATAACTTGATAAGTAACACCCATAAACTTGTAGGCATAATTGGAAGTGGCATTTGGGACTAAGAACAAATTGGTTACAGGTAAGACCAAGGGGTCTCTGACACCATGAACAGATCCAGAAGGCAGAAAGGTTTCCTCCTTTTGCAATGGATTTGGAAATGTGGATAAGAGCATTATTTTTCCAGGAATGAGAGGGAGAAAATAAGGTAAGAAGCAACAGTGAGAAAATGGTATGCTGTATACATGATAACTAATCATAGCGTACTGACATTGACAATTTAAAGCACTTCCAGGGAGGTATAGAAATCGTACTTCCATTTAGGTCTATTTAACCTTTTCACTTTTATAATTTTTTAAAAGTATATTTGTTTATTTTGAGAGAGTGGGGGGGCAGAGAGAGAAGAGAGAAAATCCCAAGCGGGTCCACAGTGTCAACGTGGAGCCCAATGCGGGGCTCAAAGTCACAAACCGTGAGATCACGACCTGAACCAAAATCAAGAGTCAGACACTTAACCAACTGAGCAACCCCGGCACCCCTAACCTTTTCACTTTTAAATATAAATGTCAAGTATTTTCTCCATATGAGATGAAATTCTAATTTTTGCTTCAACCATCAAAATAATTTTGAAATCTCAAGAAGATAGTCTATTATATTTTCTCTTCTTTTTACCCATTCCAATGACTCTTTTTCCTTCCTAAAGTGCCATCTTCCTCAGGTGATCTTTTCCTTTCCATTTAGGAAACTTCCCTGAGCCATTCTTTAAGGATATATCTGCTGATCAAAATTTCTCTTAATTTTTTTCCATCTGAGAATGTCTTCCTTTCCTCTCTATTTTGAAGGATGTATTAACAGAGATAAAATTTGTGTTTGGGTGGTAAAGTGAACCACCCATTAGTCCTATTCCCTACCACCTCCTTCAGTTTCTTTGATGCTTCAGGCTTGCCTTGTTTCCCTTTACTATATGGTAGGAATTGCCAGATCAGTATATATGGATTTGCTGAGTTCCTTACGCCATTATAGAGATGCCACAGAGATGTTCAAGTGTGGTGGTGAACAGGCATTTTGAGAGAGCCTAAATACTCAAGCCAGCTCTCCTTGTGAAACTAGGATGGGGTCATTGTGAATCTACTTCTTGCAGACAGCTTTTTTTTTTAATGTTTATTTATTTATTTTGAAAGAGAGAGAGAGAGAAAGAGCATGTGCACGCATGAGTGGGGGAGGAGCAGACAGAGAGAGAGGGAGAGAGAGAATCCAAAGCAGGCTCTGCACTCTCAGTGCAGAGCCCGACTTGGGGCTCAATCTTACCAATTGTGAGATCATGACCTGAGCCAAAATCAAGAGTGAACGATCAACAGGGTGAGCCACCTAGGCGCCCCCAGACAGCTTTTTTGAAAAGTTATGTGTATAGGGGCACCTGCATGACTCAGTAGGTTAAGCATCTGACTCTTGGTTTCAGGTCATGACCTCACAGTTCATGGGTTCAGTCCCAAATTTGGGATTCTCTCTCTCTCTCTCTCTCTCTCTCTCTCTCTCTCTCTTTCTCTCTCTCTCTCTCTCTGTCTCTGCCCCTCTCCTGCCCTCTCTCTCTCTCTCTCTCTCTCTCTCAAATTACATAAATAAACTTAAAAATTAGAAAATAAAAATAAAAGTTATGTGTATAAGCAAGCATGACTATTTCCACAATTTATTAAATCGCCTTTAATAACTGATCAAGTTTGAGTTGGATTTGCCTTGGAATAAAGATTAGGGTGGAACCACAGAAGTGCTTCTAAGCACACCATTAAAAAATGCCATGAACAAGGGCAACTGAAAACCTGAGACGATCCTGTACAGTATCCAGGGCAAACAATAGATTAAGAGGAGTGCTTAGAAATCACCATGTGATTTGAAGGACTTCGGGGCACACCATGCCAAAATATGCCACTTTGGCATATTATTTTGAGCTAAAAGCACTTGAAACATAGCAAATGCAGGGAGGGGCTTTCTCTGAAATCTCTGTGAAAATTAATAAAAGGAAACCTCATGGGAGACCAGAAGGGGACCCCTTATGTCCTACCTACCATTCCTTGTATATTGCAGACACTGAGAGGAAGAGACATATCTTTCAAATAGATACTACATTAGCTATTACTACCCCACCAGGAAAAAGAAAGATGTTTCTCCTTCCCTCCCTCCCCAACAACAGCCCAGCCAATGAAAGACCGTCACAACCAAGCCAATGAAAATCTACTATACTTGAAACTCCCAATTTACTCTAATGTACTTTTTGTTTATAACAGCCATCCTAGCCTCCCCCTTTCCTCTATAAAAGAAACTTCCTCTCTTGTTCTCTCGACTTGCCTACCATTAAGCCATTGCTTGATTGTCCTGGGTTGTAATTCTCTCCTATTCCCAAATAAACATGTTTATGCTGGTGAATTACTGATAATTTTATTTTTTATTAAAATTTTTTTAAACGTTTATTTATTTTTGAGAAAGAGGCAGAGAGACAGTGCACGAGCAGGGGAGGGGCAGAGACAGAGACGGAGACACAGAATCTAAAGCAGGCTCCAGGCTCTGAGCTATTAGCACAGAGCCTGTCATTGGACTTGAACTCACAAACCGCGAGATCATGAACTGAGCTGAAGTTGGACACTTAACCAACTAAGCCACCAGGTGCCCCTGACAATTTTATTTTTTAGATTAACATCCCCTTATGGGCCTAAAGACAAATCCTCCAAAAGGAACTCAATTCTCATAAAACCCCTCCTAAGAAATTTCATCAACCAAGGAAATTGATTCTTACCACAAGGGGGAAAACTAGAAATCCACACCACATCCAAAATCTTTCACAAACTATCCAACCTCCAGTCCATTCTACTAAGAACTCACTCATGTTTCCTAAAAAAATCACTTAGTCTCCCCTAAATTGCCTACATCACCAATCCCCTTCCCCGATTAAGATGGTATATAACCTCTCAAATCACACTGCCTTTCTGGGTGTTCACATTTTTTTTTTTTACCTGTGATGTCCCCGGACAGGTAATATTAAAAATTAATAAAGGTGTATACCTTTTCTGCTGTTAATCTGCCTATTGTCGATTTATTTCATACACCTAGGAGGTGTATACATATAGAAACTAAGAGTGTAGAGGGAAAGTTTTCTTTCCCTACAGGTATAAGAATGAGAATGTGGGGGGAGGGGGGCGCCTGGGTGGTTCAGTCAGCTAAGCATCTGATTCTTGATTTATGCTCAAGCCATGATCTCACAGCTCAAGAGTTCTAGCCCCACATCCGGCTCTGTGCTGTGTCAGTGCAGAGTCTGCTTGGAATTCTCTCTCCCTCTCTCTCTCTGCCCCTACCCCACTCATGCTCTCTCTATCTCAAAATAAATACTTTTTTAAAAAAATTTAAAAACAAGGACAATAGGGCAATTCAATAAAGAAATACACATGAGCAGCAAACATACCAGAGAGGGAAAATGCGCCTGTGGCTTGGGGGAAACTCTGCTGAGTTAGCAGAGAAATGTGAATTAAAGAAAGATCCAACAGGTCGCCCTGCGGGGTTTTCGGAGGAGATGGTGGGGCAGGGGATAAGGTAAACCGGGGGAGCCTTCCCAGTGGGCCTTCAATACAGAATCAGTATAGCGGTCCAGACCTTCCGGCCCTCCCCTCCCCTCCCCTCAAGGATACTCGGCAAAAGCAATCCCTGGGCAGCACCACCTTCCAAACCACTCACGCCCTCGGGCTCTGCCCTTGGGAGCCCAGGAGGAGGAGGGGCTTGCAGGCGGGGCGGTCCCGTAGGCGGGCCTATGACAGCGGCGGCCGCTCTGTAGCGCCCGGGAGGGGTGTGGCCAAGAGGGGGGCGGGGTTATACTGGCGGCCGCCGCTGCGGCAGCCGGTGAGGGGCGGAGCTTTCTGTGGGCGGAGCTCTCTGCCAGCGGCTCAGAAGGGGCGGTGGCGGAGGTGGCGGCGGTGGGGCATCCCGGGGCCAGCAAGGGAAGAGGTGACAGAGGGCGGCGCGGGGCGGGGCGCTGCAGGCCTCGCGTCCACCTGCCCGGCCGCTCGCACTCGTGTCGGTCGGCGGGGCCTGCGCGGGCCCAGGCCCATGGCTGCGTCCGCGGCTCTGTCGGCGGCGGCGGCGGCGGCGGCCCTGTCAGGCCTGGCGCTGCGGCTGTCGCGCTCGGCAGCGGCCCGCGGCTCGTACGGCGCCTTCTGCAAGGGGCTCACGCGCACCCTGATCACCTTCTTCGACCTGGCCTGGCGGCTGCGCATGAACTTCCCCTACTTCTACGTGGTGGCCTCGGTGATGCTCAACGTCCGCCTGCAGGTGCGGATCGAGTGAGCGCACGCCGCCGCAGCCCCGGCCAGAGGGACCGGCGCGCGCGGCCCAGACGGACAGGGGCGCCGGCATGGAGGACGGCCGCCGGCACGCGGCGGGGGCAGGAGGCGGGGCGGCCGGGGCCCCCGGACCCTAGACCTCCGCGGGAGGACGCGGGCCACCGAGCCACCCAGCCTGGCCCCGGCCGCGACCCGCCCACACGCGTCGCGGCCGGTGACCCATTGCACAGAAACTCACCAGACGGGTCCTTTCCGTCGGGCTCGAGAAAGAAAACACCGTTTGACTGCGGCCGACCTGTCGCCTCACGTTGGCCGGGGTGGGGGAAGCAGAAAGGAAAAATTCTGCAGCAGGGACTTGACTGGCCCTGACCAACAAGGTAGGAGGCCAGAGGCTGGGGCGTCGGGCCGGCGGGAGCGCTTGCCATGACATCGTGGTGGCCGGCAGGAACTGTGCCCTGGACCCGAGGGAGCCAGCCCCTGAGCTGCCCAGGCAGGGGCGGGGCGGGGCGGGGCGGGGCGGAGAGGGGGGGCCGCAGGTGCCCAGGACTCCCTGGGTCTCATTCCCAGACGGGTGAGGGGCGGCGGCGGCCTGGGCATCTCGGAGGGTCGGCCCGTCCCCGCCCCGCTGTCCCCTGAGGCCCCTATGCTGCCACCGGAACCCCAGGGAATGGGCTGGGAGAGGCGCCGGGGAAGGCTCTAGAAGGAAAAGATGCTGCCATCTTTCACCCCCTTGTGGGGCCAGACAGGAAGGGTGGTTGCGTTCTCGGCCAAACCCCTGGTCGGTCCCCTTCTCAGGCCCCTG
This sequence comes from Felis catus, assembly GCF_018350175.1. Classification (NCBI taxonomy): domain Eukaryota; kingdom Metazoa; phylum Chordata; class Mammalia; order Carnivora; family Felidae; genus Felis; species Felis catus. The sequence goes on along the minus strand of NC_058386.1, from coordinate 111,102,795 downwards.
GGGTCGCCACAGCTCCCGCCCAGCCCTCGGCAGAACGGCCTCCTGTCCTGTGTTGGGGGCTGGGGGGCCGCTCTCGGCCTGTTCCCGCTCCCCTCCCCCTCTGAGGGCATCCTGGGGCCGGACGTTTGGACGTTTGGAGACCTGGACGAGTGGGAAGGCTGCTCCGCCCTGTCCCTGCCCCCACAGTCTGGCTCTTCCGCCATCGCAGCCACGCTCCACGCTCCCTCCGGCCCCTACCTCTGCCGGCCAGGTGCCACGGAATGCCGCCTCCAGCAGCCCCTGTGCACCCAGAGGAGCTAGGGCAGTGGGGATCTCCTTGAGGAGAGGGCAGCTCTCAGGCTGGGGTGGGGAGAGCAGGTGGACGAAGGGCTTGTAGAGGAGGCAGCACTTGGGGAAAGGGGAGGGGGTGTTCTGGGTGAGGAGGCACTGTCAAGCCTCCGTCTCTTTCTGTCTTTCAGGAACCAGTGTTTGTAGGTGGTGACCCGCCCCTTCTCTGGCCTTGTCAAGAGACTCAAATCCCTGCCCAGGGGCGCCCCTGGCCCTAGAGCTGCCCCGGGGAGCTGCTGGGCAAAGGGCCTGGCCCAGGAGGACAGGAAGGGCCTTCCAGGCAGAGGCACGGAGGGGTGGGGTACCCAGCGGTCCAGTTCTGGCGTGGGGAAGGATGAGACCCTGTCACCTCCACACTAGACCTCCTAGCAACACTTTGAGGGCGTTCTGTTCTCCCCACCCCATGATTGGAAAAGCGGGCTCTGAGACAGGAAGAGATTTGCCCTTGTCACACACATAAGAAGTGGTGGGGCTGAATCTGTCCCCTGTCTTCCAGAAAACCTGGCAGGACAGGTTGGGGTGGGGGAGGGGACCTCAAGGCCCTCGGGGCACCTAGGGGGAGAGAGAGGCCCAGGGTAGGGAGTGTGGGGAACTGGCTTTCCTTGGGGGGGGGGGGCGGTGGCAGGTCACAGGGAAGACAGTCGGGGCTGAGATGGAGGGCTGAGATGGACACGGGAGACGGTCCCAGAACCCCTTGTGGAGCCGAGGCCTTCATCTACACAGCCTGGCCTCCCCTGCCGCCCCACCCCAGGCGTGACCAAGGACTCCTCAGCAGTCGAGCGGCAGAAGCCTCTCAGTCTGGGTGGCAGAGTCGGGGTGGGGGGTAGCGTGGCTCCTGGGAATGTGGTGGAACCAGGAGGGTGAAGGGATAAAGCTGGTGTGGGGGCCGGGGCCGGGACCCACGCATAACCCCATCTCTCTGTCCCCAGGCTTGGCCCCCCGAGCCCAGGATCACGCGAGAGAACCTCCTCTAGATGGGCTTGGATGGTCCTGGAGGCCCCGGGTGTGCTGCTCCCCCTGTACCAGGATGGCCAGGCTCGGCCCCGGGGGAGCCAGGAAAGACCCCGGTCCCACAGCCGCTCTGCCGCTGGCTGCTCTCGGCCCCCAGTGCTCCGAGTTCCTGGGACTGAAAACCGAAGTGGTCCGGTCAGCCCTAAGGACAGCGTGGCCCAGGGTCACACCACCTGCCCTCCTCTGCCGTCCAGCTGCGAGCCCGGTCCTGGGTGAAGGGCTCTGCCTGCCTGGCCCTGGGGACTGAGGCCAGACGAGGCCACCATGTATCCCCTGCAGTTTCCCCGCAGACAGGGGGTACTGGCTTCCTTCCTTGTACCGAGTGTCCTGGGATCCCCGGTCCTGTGGCCCCTCCTGCACCCAATCCCCTTCCACCAGGAACCACTTGTGGGAGCCTGCCAGCCTGCTGACTCCATCCACAGATCTGTGGGGACAGCCTGCGAGAGCCACACGGGCTGCCCGAGAGGAGAGGACGAGGGGCCTCCTCGGGGCTGATCCACAGATGTGCCCCGTTCAAGCCCAGGTCTCACCCTCGGGGTGACCTGCTCCCCAGCTGCAGCCTTGTGGCTCAGCTGGAGCTGCCCGGGGCCTATGACACCTCTTCCCAACAGGGAGAAGTGTGGGGGGAGCCTCAGGGCCCCTGGCCTGAGACCCCTCCTCTGCAGGGACGCCCCGCCCCACCCCGCCCCGTGGGTCCCGAGGGCGCAGGAAGTCTCAGCACGAGGCCCGAGGCCCGGGGCCTGGGGAGGGCCCGCACATCTTCAGCATGTGTTCCTGCCTCTGCTTTTCTGACCATTTTGGCCTTGAGTAGTTAGCTGCTTCCTCCCCCGCCTCTCCCCTCTCCCCCCAGTCGGCCCTGGCTGCCTGATGGGCTCTCAGTGCACTTTATTTATTTGCAGTCTGTTTTCCAGGCAGCGAAGCTTCTACAAAATCAGAGACACGAGCTGAATAAGATGAGCGTCACTTTCCTGCGTGCGATTGACTGTACTGGTCAGCACCGTCTGCTGAGAAATGTTCTTGCTTCTGGTATTGTCAGATCTTGTCACTCTAAGTTCAAAACAAAACCAAACAAGACTCCTTGAGTTCAATAAAATAAAATAAGACCAGAGGCCTCCTCTCGTGGTGTGGGGCAATAGCCCAGAAGCCCCCCTTGGAGGGCCCGGAGCAGGGGGAGGGGGACCCACTTGGGAGGGCTGCAAGGGGGGTGGGGCCGTGGCAGGGATGCAGGCCTGCTCAGAAGATGCTCAGAGGCCCGACTTGCCTGGGCCAGTGCCCCTGGAGGAGAAGGCAGGAGCGCAGGCCTGACTGGGGGCAGTTTGTCCCATTCACAGCCTTTGTTTGCATAACCGAGTACCCAGTACCCGAGTCTTTTCTTCATTTTACAACCTGGTGTCAGAAAGCACTTCCTGCGGTCAGTCTTGATGGGGAGATGGGGGAGGTGGGGGGAAATGGGTTCTCTGCACCAAATTTGGGTATCCTGGAGGCCCCTCTGCAACAGCAGAGCAAAGTGCCCCTTGGCTCCCTGCCGTCCAGGTGGCCTCCCAGCTTTGGAAACGATGAATCACGGGGACTGAAAGCCGGCACCCCTTCTCCCCGTCTTAGACCCGAGCTGTCCCTTCAGTGCTTCCCCAGGGAAGCCTGTCACGGGGTCCGAGGCTGCAGGGCTAAGGAGGGGCAGTCAGGCAGAGAGAGGGCTGGTGAAGGGGGCCCGGGGAGGACCGCAGTGGCCGAGGTGAAGAAGGGAGGCCCACCGTCCCCAGGGCGGAGGTGTCCTGAGGATGCAAAGTCACGGTCACGCTGAGGAGCACAGCCTGGGTGCGCTCCACCCGCCGGAGCACCGTGACAAGAGCGACCCTTCCAACACCTGCCACCACAGGAGGGATGGACCCCAGTCCCTGCCAGCACCCTGAGCTTCCCTCTGCTTTGTCCGGATGGTCCTGTTCAGTGCCTGATGGTCCTGAACTCAGACGAGGGATCAGGTAGCCTGTCACAACCAAGATGGGAGGGTCAGACCAGGGCTCAGGGGCCCAGGCACACTGGTGAGGGAGGACCACCCTTCCCTGCCACCTAGCAAGGCAGGCGGCATCCTCTCTGGTTAAGGGTGGCGCCCTGAGTCCAGCTCTTCTGACGACCACTGCCTGGCCCCAGTCCGGCCACATGTACTCATGGGTCATCAGTAGGGAGCCTTCAAGGTGGCTCTGAGCATTCAGCGGGTTCTTGGCTATTCAACATTTGTCCTCAGGTCTCAACTGTAGCAGCCTTGTCACTATGAGGAGAGGAAACCAAGTGAAGGCAACTGGCCGGTGACAGGTGGTGAGAGTCTGCCCGGCAACAGGTGCCATGCTGGGGGCTTTGTCCCCCTAATCTCCCCATCATCCCTGTGGCCGTCTTTGGAGGAGGTCATGGTGAGGATGTGGTCCCTGGTTGACCCGCGAGCTTGAGCCGGGCAATCAGAAGCTCCTCACCTCCTTCCCTGTCCTTGGAGTGCACGTTGTACCCACCGTCCCCTCCTGGGAGCTGTTCCCGGCTCGCAGCCTTCCGAGACTGAGGTGTTGCCGGGCCTCTCTGGACTGTATCTGTGAATGGAGGTTTTGGGGTGCCTGCGTGGCTCGGTCAGTTAAGCATCCAACTCTTGGTTTAGAATCAGGGTCTCACTCCAGGTCGGTGAGATCAAGCCCCAAGCCAGGCTCCGCGCTGACAGCATGGAGACTGCATGGGATTCTCTCTCTCCCAGTCTCTCTCTGTGCCCCTCCCCTGGTCTCTCTCTCTCTCTCAAAATAAATAAATAAACTTAAAAAACAATGAAGGTTTTCCCTCATACTGGGAAAGTGCAGGATGTCCACTTTTGCCATCTCAACTCCACATAAAACTGGAGGTTCTGGCCAGTGGAATAATCTCCCCATCCCACCGGAATAAAACCATTCTGATTGGAAAGGACAAAATAAAGCTATCTTTATTCATGGATGATCCTATATGGAGAAAATCCCAAGAAATGCATGCAGAGAAAAAAGCTACCAGATCCATAAACATTTGGCAAGGCCACAGGACCCAAGATCAATATTAAGAGAGCAATTGTATTTCTATACACTAGCAACAAAAACTCAAAACATGAAATTGAGAAAAGAACCTGGGGCGCCTGGGTGACTCAGTCGGTTAAGTGGCCAACTCTTGATTTTGGCTCCGATCATGATCACTCCTCAAAACTGATTTTATTTTATTTATTTAATGTTAATTCATTTTTGAGGGAGAGAGAGAGAGAGAGAGAGAGAGAGACAAAGTGTGATCAGGGGAAGGGCAGAGAGCGAGGCAGACACAGAACTCAAAGCAGGCTCCAGGCTCTGACTAGTCAGCACAGAACCCAGCATGGGGCTCGAACCCAGGAACTATGAGATCATGACCTGAGCTGAAGTCGGATGCTTAACTGACTGAGCCATCCAGTCTCCCCCCTCAAAACTTATTTTAAACCACAGTAATAAAGACAGTGTGGTATTGATGAAACAATAAGTGCATAAATAAGCAGAACAGATTGAGAGACTGTAAACAAATCCCTACATTTATGATCCATTGATTAGTTAATTCTGGCAAAATACAAATAATATGTAAAAAATTACAAATACATGTGGACAAAATACATATAATATCAACAGTGCATGTCACATTTACCATTGTAACCATTTTAAAAGATACAATTCAGTGGCATGAAGTACATTCACAATGTTGTACAACTGTCACCAGTATCAAGTTCCAGAACATTTTTATCACCCCAAAATGGAAACACCATACCCGTTAAACTGTCAGTCCCCGTTCCCTCCCTACCCTAGCCCTTGACAACCAAAAATATGCTGTATGTCTCTGTGTATATGCCTCTTCTGGATATTTTATAAAAATGGAATCATACAAGTGGTGACCTTTTATGTCTGGTTTCTTAACGTAGCATAATGTTCTGGAGGTTCCTCCACGTTGTTACACGTGTCAGTCCTCTGTTCCTTTTCAGGGGTGAATAATATTCCATCATGTGGCTACACCGCTTTGTTTATCCGTTCACGTGTTGATGGACATTTGTGTTGTTTCTACCTTTTGGTTCTTATGAAAAGTGCTGCTATGAACGTTCAGGTACAAGTTCTGTTTGAACACCTGATTCTGAATTGGAGGGTGCATATCTAGGAGTGAAATTCCTGGATCACATGGTCATTCTGTTTGACTTATTGAGGAACCACCAGACGGGTTCACATGGAGGCTGCACCGTTGTATATTCTCACTAGTCACATATGATGGTTCTAATTTTTCCACATCCTCTCCGATACTTATTATTTTCTTTTTGTAAATTATGGTCCTCCTAGTGGGTGTGAAGTAGTCATTTTAAGTTGCAATTCCCTAATGACTAAGGCTGTTGAGCATCTTTTCATGTGCTTTTGGCCATTTGTGTATCTTTGTAGAAAGATTAGTACTTAAGGATGAATTCGACAAAAGCTATGCGAGGCCTGTACCCTGAAAACTGCAGAAGAAATTAAAGAATACACATAAATGCAGAACTACACCGTGCTCACAGATTTGAGGACTCCGTATTGCTATCCACACAATGTGAGTGATGTATAGATTCGCGAATTTCCACTAAAGTCATAGCAGAACTTTTTTAAAAGTGTGTTTATTTTGAGAGAGATCAGGGGAGGGGCAGAGAGAGAGGAGGAGAGAGAGAGAATTCCAAGCACTGTCAACACAGAGCCCCACTCAGGACTCAAACTCACGAACCGTGAGATCATGACCTGAGCTGAAACCTAGAGCCAGATGCCCAACCGACTGAGCTGCCCAGACGACCTGGCATAGCAGGACTTTTTAAAGAAATTACTAAGGTGATTCCAACACTTATACAGAAATGCAGAAGACTTAGGACAGCCAAATGATCTTGAAAAAGAACAGAGTTGCAGGACTTTCACCGCCTAGTTTCTTTAAAAAAATTTCTTGTTAAGTTCATTTCTCTTGAGAGAGAGAGAGAGAGAGAGCACAAGCAGGGAGGAACAGAAAGAGAGGGAGAGAGAGAATCCCAAGCAGGCTTTGCACGGTCACTGTAGAGCCCGATGCGGGGGCTTGAATTCAGGAGCCGTGAGATCATGACCTGAGCCGAAATCAAGAGTCGCTTAACTGACTGAGCCACCCAGGCACCCCCTCACTACCTAGTTTCAAGGCTTAGTGTAGAACAGCAATCATCCAGAAAGATAGAGCTCAATGAACAGAACACCGAATTCACAATATACTCATAACTCTGTGGACAAGTGAGTTTTGACGGGGGTGTCAAGGCAGTCCTATAGAGAAAAGATATTTTTCACAAATAGTACTGGAAACACTGGAAGAGCTCATCTGTAAAAACGAAACTTGACCCTTACATCATATACAAAAATTAGCTCAAAGTCAGGACATACATGTAAGAGACCAAACCGTAATACATGCCACCTGCAGGGTACCTCCGTTCTCAGCTGCATTGCTGGGGGTGCTTTCCCCCGTGTCAAATTCAATGAAAAGTCAGACCACATCACCCTGGGAATCCCAGTGCAATGGCTAAGGCAGACGCTCTGCAGCCTCACACTGACACCCACGTACCCCACGCCCTTCCTGTGTCCCGAGACCTCTCTTCCCTTCCCCTGACCAAAATCTGCCATGCACCCTGACTGTCCCTCTGGCGGAAGGCCATAGCAACACCCCAAGGGCTTTCTGATGTAGTTCAAGGCAGTCACCACTAGATGGCGCTGCTCTGTTAGCACAAGCCAGAATAGGGCTGCGGCCAAGAGCATTTCGTGCAGCCTTGACAGAATTAGCTTCCTGTAAATGAATACACCATATGGACGAGATACATAGGTATTCGAGTTACACGAGGTGCATGATCTTGAGCAAATAAGAAGCCACAAACGGATTATGTGCTTCCGACTGCATGCACGCTACAACCGTGGTTCTCAAACACGGTGTGGGGAGCAGGGCACCCCCACGTCTTCAGGGTCTTTTCAGAACGTCATTGACATTGGGAGATGGTCAGTCCCATGTGGACACCAGGCGCAGTGTGGCTCCAGCAGGGTTGGGAGGGGGCAGCCAGCTGGGTCTGAACCCTGAACCCTGGCTCTTCAGGTTGTGAGCGGGTTTGGAAGAGGTAACGTCTTCAGGGTATGAGTATGGCCCGGCCCCTCACTCTCTGACCTTCACTTCCTTCATCTACACAAGGATTCGTAATTCAGAGGTTCAGTGCGGAATCCGTGAAATAATACGCATCAACGACTAAACACTGAGCCCCGGAGCCTGCCTCGTGGAAGGGGTCAGTGAATGAGGACTAGTCTTTATCAGCTATTAGCCTTATTCGTAGCTAGTCATCCAAGCTGTTCAGTCTCAGGGACGCCAAAAGGCAGCATTGTGTCAAGGCCACAAACTTCGTCCTTAGATAAAGCTGCCGTACCCCTTAGCAGGGGCCGTGGGAACAGCACTCGCTCCCCCCCCCCGCCCCCACCAGCCCTGGCGTCCTGACTGATAAAATTCTCATGTGCAACATCCTCCTCACAGGTTGTCATGGGGACCAGATGCCGCGGCGCTGGCAGGTGCCTGGCACATAGGGAGGGCCCCACGGGTCACGGCTGCTGTTGTGGCATCCTGCACGCCAGGAGCACCACCCACAGCGCACCGGCCCACGGGAACAACTCCTTCCTTCTGCCTTGTCTACACCTTGTCCATTACATCTCCTCCGCCAGCACTCAGACGCGTGGGGGCGGGGAGCAGACATGGACAAGGAGAGACAGGAAAACATAAAACAGAGGGGATTCCATCCATCCACATGTTTCCAGCTTCGGAAAGGACAGCCATCCGTGCCTTTGATGGCTGTATTGCAGCTTCAGCCCGCAGTGAGATCCCCGAAGCTCCCAGCTTCCCTCTGCTGGCTCCCAGCTTTGCTGGAAACGTCCTGAGTCCTAGCAGCCACAGCAGCAAGACTCTTGGGGCCATTTCTCATCTCTCTCGCCGGTGCCTCTGGGAGAACTGAAGGGCGAGAGCCTGGCCACATCCCTGCCTTTGCTCTGTTCTGCCTTCAGCCTCAACTCATCCCTCTGTATGGTTTTCTGTCATCTGTGTCTTCCAAGGAGCATAGGGACATCCCCAGCCTCTAGGCTACAGAAGGCTTAAAATTGCAAAGTCAGCCACATTTCTTTCTCTGGAACCCTCACATAACGTTATACTACTATGCCTGACCTGGGGCTCCTGAGGTCTTTATGTCCCCACTACCCGGTGAAAATATACCTGTCCTGGGATCCCCATCCCATAAGAACACCTTCTGCTTTCTAAATTCATGTTGGTGGTTTATCCTGACAATTTATAGTTCTCAATCATGAAAGGTGATTGGCATGCTTGTTTGTAAATCAATCTCTGGTGAGTTTACCTCAACTCTTGAGTCTTGTAAAAATGAGATCATGACCCTGTGATGGTGAGGACCAGCCCTTAGACACGGTAACCAAGCAGGTTGTAATCACAGATCTAACTGCCTATGGTACGCTCAAAGGTTCAAACTCAAAGTGTTCCAAGTTGAACTTGTCTTTCCTACAAACCAAAAATACCCTTCTTTTCTTCCTTGGCTTCCTATATTGGGTGGTGTCACCAAATATCCACCCAGAAATCAGAAGTCATCTGAGTAGACTGCATCCTTCTCTCTAATGTATCCAGTTAATAAGACTCCACTTCCTATGGCTTCGGGAATCCACCCCCAGTTTCCAATCCCCATCAGCCTTGTCTTGGTTTACATACAAATTATTTCCCCATTGATTCTCTACAAATGTCCCATCATTGTCTACCTTTTCCCAGGTTTTCAGCCCCACCCCCTGCCAATGCCAAATTCGTCTTCATCCCTGATAATGTGATTCATGGAAAACATAAGTATGGCCATGCCCCTCTCTGCTCAAACATCTTTCAACAAATCTCAAAGGACCTGGATTTGCGGTTTCTCTCCAAGGCTGATCACATTTCACAAACGTCATGGAAATGTCAAACATGGGGGAGTTGAAAAATAACACAGAGAAACTGCATGTTCCCATGATCTATGTAGAATAAGTATCAACTGATAGTCAATCAGGCTCCATCTCTGCCTCTTCCCCTTTCCTACTACCACGGGATTATTTTTAAATAAATCTCATACATTATAGATGAGTATGTATAGGAAATAGTTTTCAAAAAGAGGACCAGAAAGCCTTATGAATAACTCCAAGCATGCAATTTTCGGATCTGTTGTATTCATCCAGATTGTATCGGCTTACGAAATACTTCAGACATTCCCAAAGCCGGGATGGGGCTGGTGGGGTGGCTGATGCAGGGATCATTTTTTTGAGTTTCTAGGCATGGGAAAACTATCCAGCCCCATAGGAGAAGAAGGCACCACATGTGAGTCTGGCTGTGATGCAAGCAGGTGTAGCAGGTGGTATGATACAGTGCATATTGGGTTGCTCTATGAAGCCTGTGGCAAGCCACAAGATGGGATTGTTCCTGCCACATTCTTCTAGGGGAAGCCTGTGCTCTCTTCACCTTTTCGTTACCTCCCTTGGATCCATACTAGACTCTGCTGCTAGGAGACTGAATGCCCCACCGTGAGATACCAGGTGCCCTAAGCTACCCTCCCCAACTGGTGATACCTGAGGCATAACAGTTTATTAAGAAAAGAAAGAAGGTAGGTAAATTAATACCTCTCTATGAGAAGTGATCCTCTGGGCCACTATGTGAAGGCCACAGATACATATTTGGGGGTTGTAGGGGTGTTGAGGGAAATCTCCTGATCCTGTTAAGGGTAAGGCAGAGGTAGGGTGACTATAGTCACCTATGGTCCTAGAGAAGATCACATAAGAAGACAGGAGGATATGACACCAAAAGGAAAAGCAGCAAAAGCAAAAATAAACAAGTGTGATGACATTAAACTCGAAAGCCTCTGCACAGCAAAGGAAACCATCAACAAAATGAAAAGGCAACCTACTGAATGGGAGAAAATATTTGCAAACCATGTATCTGATAAGGGATTAATATCCAAATATATAAGAAGAATTCATACAACTCAACAGCAAAAGGACATAATCTGTTTTAAAAAATGGCAGATTTGGGGGCGCCTGGGTGGCGCAGTCGGTTAAGCGTCCGACTTCAGCCAGGTCACGATCTCGGGGTCCCGGAGTTCGAGCCCCGCGTCAGGCTCTGGGCTGATGGCTCAGAGCCTGGAGCCTGTTTCCGATTCTGTGTCTCCCTCTCTCTGCCCCTCCCCCGTTCATGCTCTGTCTCTCTCTGTCCCAAAAATAAATAAACGTTGAAAACAAAAATTTAAAAAAATAAAAATTAAAATTAAAAATGGCAGATTTGAATAGATGTTTTTCCAAAGAAAGCATACAGATGGCCAACGGGTACATGAAAAGATACCATACATCAATGGAAATCAAAACCACAATTAGATATCACTTCATACCTGTTAGAATGGCTATTATCAAAAAGCCTAGAAATAACAAGTGTTGGCCAGGATGTGGAGCAAAGGGCACCTTCGTGCACTGTGAGTCAGAATGTAAATTGCAGGGGCGTCTGGGTGGCTCAGTCAGTTGAGCGACCAACTTCGGCTCAGGTCATGATCTCACGGTTTGTGAGTTCGAGCCCCGCGTTGGGCTCTTTGCTGACAGCTCAGAGCCTGGAGCCTACTTCGGATTCTGTGTCTCCCTCTCTCTCTGCCCCTGACCCACTCGCATTCTGTCTCTCTCTCAAAGGTGAGTAAACATTAAAAAAAAAAAAAAAAGAATGTAAATTGCAGCCACTATGGAAAACAGTATAGAGGTTCCTCAAAAAATTAAAGATAGAATGACCATATGATCTAGTAATTCCACTTCTGGGAAAACAAAAACACTAATTTGAAAAAATATATGCACCCCCCACGTTCATTGCAGCATTATTTAAAATAGACAAGATACGGAAACAACCTAAGTGTTCACTGCTGGATGAATGGATGAAGAAATTGTGATATATATTCAATGGAATAGATACACATATATACACATGTATATACATGCATATGTACATATATGTATACACTTGTACATACATGCATACGTGTATACACGTGTATATACATACATGCATATATACATGTATGTGTGTATATACACATACACACAATGGAATATTATTCAACCATTGAAAAAGAAGGAAATCTTGCCATTTGCAACATGGATAGACCTCCACTGTGCTAACTGAAATAAGTCAAAGAGCAGAAGACAAATACCGTATGATTTCTCTTATATGTGGAATTGAAATATACATGCACATAATATACATATATAGTAAAATATATATTTAGTAATATATATACATATATATGTATATATATATATATATTTGTGTGGCTCAGTCAGTTAAGCATCTGACTCTTGGTTTCGGCTCAGGTCATGATCTCATTGTTCGTGGGTTTGAGCCCTGCATCAGTCTCTGTGCTATCAGTGTGGAACCTGTTTGGGATTCTCTCTCTCTCTCTCTGCCCCTTCCTTGCTCACTCGCTGTCTCTCTCAAAATAAACAAACATTTAAAAAGAAAAACTTAGCTCATAGATACAGAGGACAGATTTGTGGATGCCAGAAGCAGATTTGGGGTGGGAGAAATGAGTGAATTGTTTGGGGGTCTTTTTTAGTTTACATAAATTGGGAAAAAAGAAGGAATATGTATTTGAAAGTACAAGAATTTGGTAGTGAACACTTTAAGGCAAGTGGCAGATGATTGCACATGAGTGCCAGCCATTGGGGCCTACTGACTTATGCACTCTTTCCTCCAGATGGGTATCTAAGATCCCTGGTAGGTGAGAATTCATTACACAGGGTGTTTTTGTAAATCAATCTAAGGTCTTATGTGCAAAATGAACATTGCGTTAATGAAAGAAAGGGGAAAAAAACAGACGAAAATGAGACCTTTTTTTTTTTTTTAAAGCCCTAAGCATATATACTTTTCTTTACTCTCATATGTAGTGAGTCAGGGGTGAGGAGGGCACCATTTGAATTCCAGTAGTTTCCAAAGGGGATCTCTCTGTCTGTTTTTTTCCTCTTAACCCGTTGTGTTTCTTCATAAAGCAGCTGTATTACCAGGGGAACTTCTTGAAGTATGGAAGTCGTAATTCTCAAGCTCAAATAGAGTTGCAGGAGTAATTTGAATTGTTGGTTGATGCATTCTACAGTGTAGATGAGCACAGCTGTTGTTCAGCACTAACTACTATGAAGATGAGAAGTAATCATAAAAAACAAGCACCACACAAACAGACTCGCAGAGTCTACAGAGAACAAACTGGTGATGGGCAAATGAGGTGAGGGGGATTAAGGGGCACAAACTTCCACTTATCGAAGAAATAGGTCACAGAGGTGAAAAGTACAGCATAGGGAATACAGTCAATAATATTTTAATAACGTTATACGGTGACATTTGTGATGAGCCTTGAGTAACACATGGAATTGTCGAATCAAGATGTTGTACACTTGAAACTAACATTACATGGTATGTCAATTATATTTCAATTAAAAGATAAGCACAATGGGGCGCCTGGGTGGCTCCGTCGGCTAAGCGTCCGACTTCAGCTCAGGTCATGATCTCGCGGTTTGTGGGTTTGAGCCCTCATCAGGCTCTGTGCTGACAGCTCAGAGACTCGAGCCTGCTTCAGATTCTGTGTCTCCCCCGTCTCTGTCCCTCCCATGCTCATGCTCTGTCTCTCTCTGTCTCTTAATAATAAATAAACGTTAAAAAAAGTTAAAAGATAAGCACAATTGGGGCACCTGACTGACTTCGTCAGTGGAGTATGTGACTCTTGTGGCTTTAAGCTCGAGCCCCACGTTGGGTGTCAAGATTGCTTAAAAATAAAATCTTTAAAAAACACAGCCCAATGAACCAGGGGCACAATATTAAACACAGGACTGCACTGATGAACATCAAAGTATTAGTTTCAATAATTCTCATTAGAAAGAAAAAAATCTTAGAAATGACACGACTGAGATTTCTTTTCTTTTTTTTTTTTTAAGTGTATTTATTTATTCTGAGAGAGACAGAGAGAGTGAGCAGTGGAGGGGCAGAGATACAGGGAGAGAGAATCCCAAGCAGGCTCCACGTTATCAGCTCAGAGAGTCAGCTACTCAATGGACTGAGCCAGCCGCCCAGGCGCCCCTGAGATTTACTTTCTTAATGAAATTAAATTTGAATTCATATTATCATTAGCAGTATATATTGGAATAGTGAAAATTTATATGGTTATTGTTATTATTACATTTGTGAGAGATAACTGCACTGAATTGCAGGGTGTGACTTTTTTTGTCCGGTTTGAATCCATGCAAATCAGCCTTTTTCTTGGTCTCTCTTCAGATGACATCTACTGATTTGGTGCAGCGTGGTTCAATGGTTTGTTCGGAGAGTTCTAGGAACAGCGAGGCCAGCCTTTTAGACTCCTGCTTCTCCTAACACACACAAGCCTTGGAAAAGTGCATCAAGTGATATTTTTCGAACTCTAACTTGTCATGTCGACACAGCTGTGATTTTCACTTGAATTTGGCAGTCGTGGAGTTTGTTTTTCAGGCTTTATATAAAATCATCCAATTCGCAGCTCCAACAGCATAGTTGGGACTAATATTACAGTGAACAAATGTACCCAGGGCAGGATGAATCAGGCAGAGTTGCTGGAATCGCTACAATTTTCAAGTATACTCTCAGCTTCCTGAAAATTTAAAAACTGCTCCTTGGAGCACCTGGGTGGCTCAGTCGGTTGAGTGTGCGACTTCGGTTCAGGTCATGATCTCACAGTTCATGAGTTCGAGCCCCGCGTCGGGCTCTGTGCTGACAGCTCAGAGCCTGGAGCCTGCTTCGGATGCTGTGTCTCCCTCTCTCTGTCGCTCGCTCTCTCTCTCTCTCTCTCAAAAATAAACATTAAAAATGTTTTTTAAAAACTGCCCCTTAAGAAACATGTTATTTACAATTAATCTTCTAGACTCTTAATTTATTTTTCTTATATTTTTATAGATCCATTCTTAGGGCCATTAAACACACACACACACACACACACACACACACAAACACAAACGTCTTCTCAGTCATTACTTGGATTCAACTCACTGTCGAACCTATCATTTTTTGGCTTTGTTCTCCACGTTCTTGTAAAAAGAAAACACCTGAGGGGCGCCTGGGTGGCTCAGTACGTTGAGCGTCCGACTTCAGGTCAGGTCATGATCTCACAGTTCATGGGTTCGAGCCCCGTGCCGGGCTCTGTGCTGACAGCTCAGAGCCTGGAGCCTGCTTCAGATTCTGTGTCTCCCTCTCTCTCTGCCCCTCCCCAGCTCGTGCTCTCTCTCTCTCTCTCAAAAATAAACATTTACATTTTTTTTAAAAAAGGAAACACCTGAAACTAATATAACATTGTATATTAATTACACTTTAAAAAAACCGTCCAATTTCTTCCCTCCATGAAAGAACATTTTTTATGTTAATAAACTAACACGGAGGGGCGCCTGGGTGGCTCAGTTGGTTGAGCATCCGACTCTTGATTGTGGCTCAGGTCATGACCCCAGGGTCATGGGGTGGAGCCCCCCGTCAGCCTCCATGCTGGGCATGGAGCCTGCTTGAGATTCTCTCTCTAGCAGGCACCTCTTCTCTGAGAACTGCCCACTCCCCACACACCCTTGTGTGACAGTCCCCTGGCCATAGCTATTTGGTTTGATACTGGTTGCCTCACCCTAGTTGAGCCAATCACAGTCTTCGTCCTACTAAGTTTAGAGTACTGAACTAGACCCCCAAGACTGAGTGATTTCCTGCTAAGTCTCATTAATGCCATTTCTTTTGAGAGTGTTACTTAGGTGACCAACTGGTGATTTCTCCCGAGCTACCTTTGTTCCTGTTCTTGTGACACTTGCTCGTTGGTTTGCTTTCTTGGATTTTGTAAAAATGCTTGCGCTCCTCCAGTGACATTTTGTGTTGCTGTTGGCGAAGCTCCCGCTTGTAGATTGTTATCATTTGCAATGTATACAAATGTGATCAAGGAAGTATGTGGTATACATCAAGGGTGTATAGCAGGGCAGAGCTCTGAGCTCTGTAATTGGAGGCACTGAGGTCAGGGGGTTGGTAGCAGGTGTAAGGGGTCTCCAAGCCAGAACTGAAGTTCTCCCCTTGCTGTCAGGAGCAAACAAGGAGCAAACCTTGGTAAGGTAAGAAAGGTAGTAGATAATCTGACACCTTCCGATGAAAAGTGGCCACTTCATAATGATCACAAATACATGTTCAGATATTGTGGGGGTGATGGGGCATCTTCTGTTCCTGCTAGAATAAGGCAGGGGTGGGATGACCAGCCTGGGTCTGCCCAAGGTCAATTCTGAAGTCACGAGAATCAAAAGTAGAAACAGCAAGCATGCGGTTAATTCCTGGTCAAGACTGTAATAGAATCTTGGTCCACTAAGTCTGAAATATTTCTCATTGCACCACACTACCTGGTCTTATAAAGTCTTAGTAAGGGCAGAGTCCAGAGAGGCAGGCCAGTGAAGATTATTTGTACACTGTCCCTTAAAAATGTCAATACATTTCCCACTACTTGTGTAAAAGTTCCAAAGAACTAAAACTGCATGTCCTCTGTAGGATTTAAACATTCATCAAATAGCCTTATCATTGTCGTCATTAAAATCTCCGCTGATGGGAAGGGAGAGTAAGATTGTGGCAGTCTGTTCTCTTTTTTTTTTTTTTTTCTATTTTTTTTAACGTTTGTTTATTTTGGGGACAAAGAGAGACAGAGCATGAATGGGGGAAGGGTCAGAGAGAGAAGGAGACACAGAATCTGAAACAGGCTCCAAGATCTGGGCTGGCAGTACACAGCCCAACACGGGGCTCAAACTCACAGACCGCGAGATCATGACTTGAGCCGAAGTCGGACGCTTAACCCACTGAGCCACCCCGGCGCCCCTGTGGCAGTTTGTTCTGATGAAAGATGTGTCCCTCTGGGCAGGGGGGCACAGGTCTCTCCCTGGGATCTCATAAGGATCTTGGGCTTCAGGTGACAGCTCTGTTCTTGCCGTTCAGTTGAGAGGGGCCGAAGCTGTAACGTCTCCTGTCCTGCCCGCAGAGCTCCTTAGCATGCAGCGTGCTCCGGGTCTCCCGTGGCAGCTGGAACTATATTTATAAACAATCCCCATCATCACCCTCTCTGTCTTAAGGAATGGGTTGTCCACTGGGCTGCAAGCCACCCTTACCCAGCTACGCTCACCCTCACCTCAAACAGTACACTGGTCCCCATCGTGTGTGTCCCTCTCCCCAGGGAGTCTCAGAAATGCCTTTCTGGGTGGCGAGCAGTTTGCAAGGGACTGAGGGGTTAGGTGAGCAGATGGCCAGTGACATGTGGGTATTATTACTAACGAGACTCTATATTAGCACTGGCACAGCCACAGGTGGCAACAGATGGCCTTTCCAAGCTTGTGATGAGGATCCAGGAATGAATCTTTGTCAAAATTCAGATGTGGCATGGGTGCCTGGCTCCGTTGGCTGCTCAGTGATAAAGGAAATTGTCAACTTTTAATGTTTGTGGGCCCTGCTCCTGGGCTCCCCGGGAAGCTATACTAGGTCAAAATGACTTGGCAAAACCTCAAAGCATGGGCTTTGTCTCTGCCCTGAACACACATTATATGTCTGGTTCATTTTTTTTTAATTTTTTTTAACATTTATTTACTTTTGAGACAGAGAGAGACAGAGCATGAAGGGGGGAGGGGCAGAGAGAGAAGGAGACACAGAATCGGAAGCAGGCTCCAGGCTCTGAGCCATCAGCCCAGAGCCCGATGCGGGGCTCGAACTCACGGACCACGAGATCGTGACCTGAGCTGAAGTCGGACACTTAACCGACTGTGCCACCCAGGCGCCCCCTTTTTTTTTTTTTTTAATTTTTTTTAACATTTATTTATGATTCATTTTTAAAAAAAGAAAAAAGCGCATTCCAAACACAGAAACAAGAAAAGCAACAACAACAACAAAATCCCTCCCTGGTTCCCGTAAGATTATAATCATACAGCCTTGCATATATGAAAAACATTGAAGTCTGTAAGTTTCTGGAATGTTCTTCCTCATGATGACTTGTGACTTTATATAAAAAACATGTATAACCCTGCACCAAATGTTCTTTCCCCAGAACACTCTCTTCTTCGTGAAGATTGTGTAGCTTGGGCAGCTGTCCCAACGTGGGCTGGAATAACTCTTTTCCTTTCTCTTTGAAAATTTCGAAAAGGGTGTGTTTATTTTGCATTGATACCAGCCAAGCGTACGGTAGCTTCCTTCAGCTGTCAGAGATTCTCTGAGCTGTCACCATCCACATAGCAGGGAATACTTAAGGTTGGTGCCCCCTGCTCTAACTCCCCAGAGAGATTTTCAGTGGCAATCAGAGGCCCCAGCCTGGATGGAGGGGGTCTGGACCCGGGAAACAGACATTCCGGGGGTGGGGGGTGAGTGTATCAAACACCCTCAATAGGAAGATAGGCTCTCCAGGGCAAGAAGCTCAAGAAAACTATGAGAGACGTGGAGATTTCTGACATCTGCTTTCCATTTGAGATCAGCAGGTATAAACAAACAGAACCCCCCTCCCCCCGCAACACACATAAGCACACAAACCAACAAATAAAACAGGCAGGCTGGGGTGTTTGGTCCTGACAGCAAGCTGAGGCAACCCCCAGGGTTCACCTGAGGGGCTGTTTCACCCTTAGGGAACACTACCCCAGCTGCTTGAGGTCCAGTGTCAGAAAACTATCATTTTCTGATTTTTAAATGTTTTCTTTTCTTTTTTACTTGTGAGTAATTTTGGGTTAGCTAGGTCCACAATGGATACGTTGCCCGGGAAAGGTCATGGGGACCCAGGCGCTGGTGCAACTCAAGCAGGTGGAGGCAGATTTGTTGTCACCTTATTGGTATGCGGGAGCCGCTGGCTCTGTAGCTCATGCAGTTCCAGCTGGGTCAAGTCTTTGACCTTCTCACTGAGGCCGCATGGGCACCTCTCCGGGTACCACCGCAGTCCACGTTTCCTCACACAGGGAAAACTAACATCCGTAAAGGGTTGTACCATTCTGTATCAGACCTGGTCATGCATTTCTGCTTGCTTATTTTTTTTTTTTTTTGTATCCTTCTTTAGCATTTAACAATGTTTTTAAGTGGCTTTTACAATTATTCGAGTACAGCACAAGGCACTGTTTCTTTTTGATTGCTTTCTTAGAATTGACTCATTAACACCACTATCTACTTTAACTGGTTACTTTCTCCACATATGAAAGCTGGTGACGAATTTATATTAATTTTGTACTCAACAATACAAATGAAATCAGATATAACCTGTAATGGTTTCCCTTCCTTCAATCGGTTAAGCTCTCAGTTATTCCTTTCCTTACTCTTCCGCACGGAAGTGTGCAACGTCATTTTTGGAAAGCATTCAACACCGCTCACTTTTGTCTCTTTGTTTCTATACCGATAATCCTCTTTTGGTCTCCTATATATCAAATTAAGTGATTTCTTATCATTTAAACCTCTTTACATTAACTGGTCATGGAACATCATTCTTTGAATACGGGGTTCTAGATAACATTTGCAAATATTTGGGGCTTTCCCATTATGCTGCAAAGCAGCCATATTTACAACCTGCTGTACAACGCTTCTCTAGCTGAGAAATGCATGATTAAGCGGGAAACAGTGTTCGAAAATCCTCCCTCAAGTGATGTCCAGATACGAGAGTCCGCAAATACGGACTAGATACGCCTAGATACGCTAGGCTTGAAAAGGTGAGAAGGAAGGACTCCTCAACCCCCAGAAAAGGACCCCACCCAAGTTCACCTGTAACAAGCCCTGCCTGCACCAGGGAGAGTCACAGATTCTGGGCTCCTCCCCCGGCCTCTCCCCTCACTAGCTGCCGCCTTGAGAACCTTGGGCCCCGCCCCTTCATTCTGACCCTGCCTCCCTGCAAAGCCATTAGGCCTGACCCTCCCCCCCCCCCCCCCCCCCGCCCCATGCTCCCCTCGGCTAGTGCCCTAGGGCACCCACCCCTCCGTCACCCATGAGCCCAGAATAGGGTGTTTAACAGCATTGTACATTTTATCCGATTGTTTCCTGTATATATGAAAGCTGGTGATACATTTATATTAATCTCGAATGGCAAACTTCCCCGTATCCTTTCCAATTTTTTATTTTTTATTTATTTATTTTAAATTTTTTTTAAATGTTTCTTTATTTTTGAGAGAGAGAGACAGAGCATGAGCAGGGGAGGAGCAGAGAGAGAGGGAGACACAGAATCTGAAACAGGCTCCAGGCCCCGAGCTGTCAGCACAGAGCGCAACGCGGGGCTCGAACTCACAAACCGTGAGACCATGACCTGAGCCAAAGCCGCACGCTCAACCGACTGAGCCACCCAGGCGCCCCCCTTTCCAATTTTTTAAAAGTAAGCACTAAACCTAACGTGAGGCTTGAAGTCACAACCCCGAGATCAAGAGTTGCATACTCTGGGCTGCCTGGGTGGTTCAGTCAGTTAAGCATCAGACTCTTGATTTCAGTCAGCTCAGGTCATGATCTTCCAGTTCATGAGATGGAGCCCCCTGGACTCAGTGCTGACAGCGTGGTTCCTGACTGGGATTCTCTCTCTCTCTCTCTCTCTCTCTCTGCCCCTCCCCTGCTAGCTCTCTCTCTCTCACACACAATTAATAAACTTAAAAAAAAAAAAAGAGTTGCACACTATACTGCCTGAGCCAGCCAGGTGCCCCTCCTTTCCAATATGTTGAGATCTTACTCTTTTCCCTTTTTCTTGATGTACGAACATGTATAAAGTCATGGTTGGAAAGCATCCAACCACTCTTTTGTCTTTCAGTTTCCATACTGATTATTCTCTTTCTGCCTCTTAATATAGCATATTAAGAGATTTCTTAACGTCCAACTCTTCTTACATGCCCCAGTCCTGGTGCATCATTCTTAAATATGCTCTCTGGATTATGATAGTTAAATCAACATCTGCAGCCTGGGTGCCAATAAACTCTGGCCGACAAGATGTATAAGCAGCAAAAAGTGGCCGCAGCAGCTCATGCAAGGGGCATCCAGAGGCAATGGGTCGGCGAAGGAACTCGAAAGGGCGGGTGGCCTGCAGGCACGGTGTGCACCAGAAGCACTCCTCAACTAGGAAGCACTTGGCCCGCTCTTCCCCACGTGCAGCTGACTCCGCCCACACCTAAGACCTGGTGACTTGGGCTCCTCCCCTGGCCCCGCCCCTCTCTTACCGCCCGCAGCCCGCGAGGACAATCTCGGCCCCACCCCTCCATTCTGACCCCGCCTCCCCGAGCGGCCTTTAGGCCCGACCCACCCGGTGCGCTCGCGCCCTAGGGCACCCACCACTCCGTCACGCCTGCGCCCTAGCGACCACCCGGCCTCGTGGGCGGAGCCGGCGCCAGTCCCGCCTTCGCCCCCCCCCCCCCCGCCCCGGGCCTGCCTCCGCGCACACGCACTTCCCGCCACGCCTCCCCGCCCAGCACAGCCCCGCCCCGCCCCGCACAGCCCAGCCCAGCCCAGCCCGACCAGCGCGAGCGGGAGCGCGGCGCGATGGACGGCCGAGTGCAGCTGATCAAGGCCCTCCTGGCCCTGCCCCTGCGGCCCCAGACGCGGCGGTGGAGGAACCCGATTCCCTTCCCCGAGACCTTTGACGGCGACACCGACCGCCTCCCGGAGTTCATCGTGCAGACGGGCGCCTACATGTTAGTGGACGAGACCCTGTTCTCCAGCGATGCCCTGAAGGTGACGTTCCTCATCACCCGCCTCACGGGGCCGGCCCTGCAGTGGGTGATCCCCTACATCAGGAAGGAGAGCCCCCTCCTCCATGATTACCGGGGCTTCCTGGCCGAGATGAAGCGGGTGTTTGGCTGGGTGGAGGACGAGGACTTCTAGGCCGGGAGCCCCTCGGGCCTGGGGGCGGGTGCTCGGGGGAGGGTGCGCTGCGCCCGTCGCCGCCGCGCAGATGGCCGCGGGCGGCGCCTCGCCGCGCCTCGCCCTCCCTCCCCCTCGCCGCGATCGCGCGGCCGCGCTCTCCCCCGCGCTGCTGTCCCCTCCCGCGTAGTGCTTGCCTTTGTTCCAGGAATAGCGCTCCAGGTCCCCGCTGCCGCCGCCGGGCCCCGCTCGGGAGCGCGCCGCCGCCCCCTGCGGCCGGCCGGGCCCCTCCCGCGCAGCACACTTGGCCTCGGGCCCGCGCTCCAGCTGCGGGCTGGGCTCCCGTTCCACGCCGGACAGACCACCCACAGCCCGGCCGCTGCGGGCCGCCTCCGCCAGACTGACCGCCAGGCCTGCGGCGCCGCGCGCGGAGACCCGCGCTGAGGCCGGGCCGCCGTCGCCACCCAGCGCACACCGCCGACACACTGCGGCCCGCAGCCATCTGGACTCAGCCGACAAGCGTCTGAGCCGGCCACGGCCCCTGGCCCCTGGCCCCTGGCTCCTGGCCCCTGGCCCCTGGCCCCTGGCCAGCGATTCCAGCAGCTCGCCACCCACCGCGCCCCGGCTGGAGGGCCGGGCCGGCCTCTCACCTGCAGCGGGACCCACTCCCTCCCACCTCCCGGAGACCTCTTCTGCTCCTGCCAGATGGCCGCCGGGTCCCAGGGGTGCCTGGCAGCCAAATCCAGTCACTCGTTTCCTCCTGTGGACCTGTTAGTTTTGCCCACAATCCAGTTCTCTTCTCAATTCGCGGCTGTCTCTCTGACGTGTGCCTTTTGTTCAACACAGTAATTAAGCCCTGCACTCTGCCCGGCTCTTCTACACTACCTGGACAAACGTCTTTTCCTTCTTTTCAATAAATGTCAGACGCTGTGCAAAAGAAATTGAGTCTCCGTGAGTGTGGCACCTCTCCCTCCCTGGTCCAGTGCGTGGGGTCCGTGGCCCGTTGAGCAGGCATGTGTGTCCCCTGTCATTCTGTGGCCGACGTCGAATCCTGCATGGTGCAAGCGAGCCGACGGTCCTGCGCTGGTCCCGGGGACGGGCACCCCGCTGGTGGCCGTTGGGGCCCAGAGGCTGCCTCGTCCAATCCAGTCGGCTGCGTGCCCCTTAGGAAATGGACCTCGATCTGAGTTTGGCCAAGGCGAGAGCAGGAAAAGTCGACCAGGAGGCTTCTGGAAAAGAATTCCTCATTTCCAGAATGCTGCTTGAAAGCACAACACCTTTTTGTGGCAAATCATGAATCCCACACGTTTGTTGCCGAACACCTGTCAGACTGTATTTAATTCATTATTCAGGGAATCCGCAGAATGACAGGTTCTTTAGAAAAAGCACTTACATTTACAAAGCCTTGACTGGGTGAGTGGTAGAGAAGGGAATGCACCAGTGGCATCGTTCGCTGCATACAAACCTGGTGGGGGAGCCTCAGGACGATAAAATTCTAAGTTTCTCTGAAGGGCAGAATAGGAACAAAGACATTACTTCTTACTGTTTCTCTGTATGCTAACCTCTGAAGTCTGTGCGGACAATAGCCTCTGCTACCTCGTCTGTGGCTGGGAAGGTTAAATATCCTGATAGAGTCAGATAAAAGGTGGGCTTATAGAGGAGCACTCAGTCAGCTCTGCCTCATTTCTGATTCGGGAATCTGTAAAACTCCAATAGATTCTCAACCCAAAGAAGTTGCATTCCAGCAAGAAAAATTACATATATGTTTGTGTATTATTTTTGCCTATGTGGCCATAGCAAAGCACCACAACCTGGGGTCTTAAAGACCAGTAATTGCTTGTCTGACAGTTCTGAAGGCTAGAAGTTGAAAATCATGTGAACAAAGTCGGTTCCTTTTTTTAAACTTTATTTAAACTTGAAATAAATTTGGGGCGCCTGGGTGGCACAGTCGGTTAAGCGCCCGACTTCACCAGGTCACGATCTCGCGGTCCGTGAGTTCGAGCCCCGCGTCGGGCTCTGGGCTGATGGCTCGGAGCCTGGAGCCTGTTTCCGATTCTGTGTCTCCCTCTCTCTCTGCCCCTCCCCCGTTCATGCTCTGTCTCTCTCTGTCCCAAAAATAAAAATAAACGTTGAAAAAAAATTAAAAAAAAAAAAAAGGAAATTTAAAGAGACAGATGCACACAGAGGGAGGATAATACAAAGAGGCTTAGGGAGAGGGCAGCCATCTATCACGCAAGGAGAGAAGCCTGGAACAGAGCCTTCCCTCACAGGCCTCAGAAGGAACCGACTTCTCGGCACCTAGGTGGCTCAGTAGGTTAAGAGTCTGACTCTTGATTTCAGTTCAGGTCATGATCTCACGGGTTTGTGAGTTCAGGCCTTGCCTCTGGCTCAGCACTGACAACATGGAGCCTGCCTGGGACTCTCTCTCTCTCTATGCCTCTCCCCTTTAAATTTATTTCAAGTTTATTATTATTATTATTATTTTATTTTTTTTTTAATTTTTTTTTTCAACGTTTATTTATTTTTGGGACAGAGAGAGACAGAGCATGAACGGGGGAGGGGCAGAGAGAGAGGGAGACACAGAATCGGAAACAGGCTCCAGGCTCTGAGCCATCAGCCCAGAGCCTGACGCGGGGCTCGAACTCCCGGACCGCAAGATCGTGACCTGGCTGAAGTCGGACGCTTAACCGACTGCGCCACCCAGGCGCCCCAAATTTCCCCTTTTTATAAAGAAACCAATCATGATAGATTAGTGCCTGCCCTAATGACCTGATGTAACTTGGTTACCTCTGCAAAGACTCTATCTGTACATAAGGCCATGTTCCAAGGTACTGGGGGTGAGAATTACTACACAGCCTTTGTGGGGAGACAATTCAACCAATAACTGATTCCATGTTCATATCAGAGTTTTCAAGAGAAAAAATCCCTGCCCTGTTCTGTCCACATGGCTTCTTTTATTCTAGATCATGTATGTCATTTCACTCTGAAATGAGTAGAAGGTGCAAGTTAATTCACCACCCTTTAAATGGGAAGAGGCCCTTGGCTCTTTTCAGTGCAGCAGGTCTGAAGAGAGCAAAGTAGTGACAGGGAGGGAGAGGAAGAACGAAAATTCATCTCCGTGCAGTTCAGACCTTTGACCTCTGTATGGGCCTCAAGAGCATGTACACATTTTTTTTCTTCTGGCTGGTCTAGCACAGCTTTTCAGAAAACATTTTAGATCAGTCGGCATACTCTTGCTGTCCTCTCCTCCCCAGTCAGAAGTGTCCCCTGGTGAAATAAGTCAGAGAAAGATTGACTTATAATTTCACTTATATGTGGAAACTCAAAACTAAAATAAATGAGCAAACAAAACAAAAGAGAAACAGACTTATAAATACAGAGAGCAAACTGATTTCTTTGCCAAAGTGGGGGGGTGACATAGGTGAAGGGGATTAAGAGGTACATTTTTTCAGGGTACCTGAGTGGTTCAGTCGGTTAAGCACTCTTAATTTCACCTCAGGTCATGATCTCACAGATCTAGCCCCATGTCAGGCTCTGAGCTCAGCTCAGAGCCTTCTTGGGATTCTCTCTCTCTGCCCCTCCCCCACTCATTCTCTCTCTCTCTCTCTCTCTCTCTCTCTCTCAAAAATAAACATTAAAAAAAGAAGTACAGGGTACGCCTGGGTGGCTCAGTCCATTAAGCGTCTGACTTCAGCTCAGGTCATGATCTTGCAGTCTGTGAGTTCGAGCCCTGTGCCTTGCTCTGTGCTGACATCTCAGAGCCTGGAGCCTGCTTCGGGTTCTGTGTCTCTTTCTTTCTCTGCCCCTCCCCCACTCATGCTCTGTCTCTCTCTCTCTCTCAAAAATGAATAAATGTTAAAAAAAGAGGTACAGTTGTTGAGTTATAAAGTAAATAACTCAGAGATGTAACCTACAACATAAGGGATATAGTCAGTAATATTGTAACAACTTGGTATGTGACAGATAGTGACTGGATTTATTGGGGCGACCATTACATAATATATATAAATATGAAATCACTATGTTGTACACTTGAAACAAATACAATATTGTATGTCAGTTATCCTTCAATTTAAAAAAAGATTTGTCCACTGGCTAGTAGATCTCTATATTGGCCTGGGGACGTATATAGTTTTTGGAGTTATGAATTGTCCTAATAATTTCGTATACATTCTGAAATCTCTACATGACATTATAATGTACAGACACGAGAGAGTGCTGGCAACACAGATATGTGTTTTTACAGCAACATATTTGAAATTTGAAAAATTATTGTATTGCTAGTGAATTACATTGGTTCATTCAGCCCTCCAGTCTTTATCAGATTGTGTGTGTTAGTTGGTTAACATATGATGTGCTTATCATGCCTGATATTAGTATAATGCTTTCACAATTCATTTGCCATCCCTTTTAATCTTCTCTGCAAGACCTTGATTAATTGACTTGTTCACTCATTTGTAAGTCAGTCACTTATCATTTATTAAGTAATTCCTGGGTCCTAGGCACCTTACTATGAACTATGGATACATCAGTGCACAAGTATGTCCAAGTCTTCCAGGAATTTAGAGTCCATTTGGCTGTACTGGGAAAATAACATGTTTCTGGAATCTCACTTTTGGATTTGATTAAGAAGGGCTTGAGTCCATTCTCGGTCACACCAGTTGTATGATGTTATGCAAATTTCATAACCTTCCTAATCCATTATTTTCTCATTTAAAAAGTGGGTGAAATGATACATATACATTGGGTTCCTTATGGGAATTCGATGAGATAACAAATGTAAGGTCTGAGTACTCAATAAATGGGACTTGCCATAACTCTACTCTAATAACAATAATCATTTGTATTATTTTTTAGGGTATGATAATGGTTTGGTGCTGGTATATGGCACAGTGGGACTATAGAATAAAGAACATTTAAATCTGCCCTTGTTAAGACGGGGACCATCTCAATAGAGGAAGTAGTAAATGCATGGAGACTTGATTCCAACTTAAGAGGGCCACTTCTGTCTGAGGTTCAGAAGAATGAGACAGTGTGATTAGTATATAAAAGTCAGGGACAAGACATGGTGGCACAGAAAGAACGCTACATCCTGATAACTCTTGTACGCCATGCAAAGTCATATATCAATTATCCTGTAGTCACCAGGGAACAATGGAAAGAAATTGACTGGAGCACTGACATGATTAGATTCACATTTTAATGTTCACTCTGGGGCTGACGTTGAGTAGAGTTGGGGGAGGATGGGTTGTGGGTCAAGTCCAGTAATGAGCATTTTGCAGGTGAAAACTATTGAGGGCTTCAAGAGCCTCAAAAGCGGATGGGAAGATAAACGTGACATTTAGATTTATTAGAACTATTGGTAATTATTTGGGAAGTGGAGGTTGGGGCGAGGAGGAATCTGGGATGGGCCCAAGTTTCTGGCTTAGGGATTGGGCCATTCTTGGATCTGACATGGACCAGGCTCTCTCTAGCTGCTTTATTCCTTTGGGATATTTTGTGATTCTTCTTTGCTTTCCCATAATTTTCACCAGACGAATAAGACTATTTCTTACCCACTGGACCTCTTCACTTCAGTTAGAAGTTCTCCCTGAACTACCACGTCTACCTTAGTAGCTCCCCTAATAGGCATCCCATACGTCCTCAAACTTTCATATGGCACCATATTGAAATAGGATGAATCTCATTTAATTGTGGATATTCAATCAATTTTTGTGACAGATCTAAAAATCAACTTTAAGGGCGCCTGGGTGGCTCAGTTGGTTAAGCATCCGACTTCAGCTCAGGTCATGATCTCACAGTTCGTGAGTTCGAGCCCTTAATCGGGCTCTGTGCTGACTGACAGCTCAGAGCCTGGAGCCTGCTTCGGACTCGGTGTCTCCCTCTGTCTTTGCGCCTCCCTCGCTTGTGCTCTCTCTCTCTCTCTCTTTCTCTCTCTCTCTCTCAAAAATAAACATTAAAAAAAATTAAAAATCAACTTTAGATCGAGCTATAATTTACATGCAATAAAATCACCCATTGAAAGTATAGGTTTCACTGCATTTTGAAATACATACAATACGCGTGTTTCAGTGTATGAGTGGCTTTTCATGGCCTCCCATTCACCACGTTGGTTAGGGAGGGATTTCTGCCCTAGGGTTACGGGGATGGCTAAACCTAGAGCACCTGACAACGGACACTTTTCAGCTATTGGGCCTCTGGCAAATTAATTTCCCTTGCTAAGCCTCAGTTTTGTCAAATATAAACTGTGCTTACCTTGGGGGAGATGTCGAGGATTAAGAAAGAACATCTGTGTAAACATCCTGGGACATAGGAAATGCCCAAAACTCTCCAGCCATTTTGTTATTGTATAGGCCTTTCTCTCTAAATCAAGAACATCCTTTAAGTGAAAGAAAGCTGGCCTTGTGAAAACTGAAAACAAAATACTATAGATTTAAGAGGTTAATTTGTAGAAACATAGTAAGAAGTGGTATTTTTTTTTTTCTGGACATCAACCAGGCTTGTACCTAAATTAACAAAGTCTAGTACTGCATTCCTTTCTCCACACCGTTTAAATGATTCTTTTCAGAATGGTCAAGTTTATTGTAATATATTCATACAATGCAATAAGCAAACTACAATCACACACAAATATATGGTCCAATCCTACAGAGTTTCGAGTAAAACAAGCCCAACTCCAAATACTATAGATGGTATCCTTCCATTTATAGAAAGAACAAAAATAGGCAAAAGTGATGTGTGCTGTCAGACATCAATTTGGACGCACCTTAAAGTGCTAGTGAGTGGGAGGGGGCATGAGAAGGATTTCTGAGGTCCCTCTAGTGTTCTCTTTTTTGATCTGGGTACTGGTGAAACATGTGTGTTCTGTTTGTGAAAATTCTTCAAGTGGTATGGTCATGGTATGGGCACTTTGCTGTATACTTCTGAAGTATATATACCTCAATAGAAGGTAACGGAACACTAATGGATATAGTATGAAGTCAGACTCAGTAATAAATGAGACTTTGACACTTGTCCCTCACCAAGCTGTGTGACAATTATGGTCGTAACAATTTGAGAGTTGCCCTTTCAAGCCAGTTGTGTTTTTTTTTTTCAAATGTTTACTTATTTATTTTTGAGAGGGGGGCGTGGAGGGGCAGAGAGAGAATCTCAAGCAGGCTCTGTGCTGTCAGGCCAGAGCCTGATGCAGGGCTTGATCCCACGAACCGTGAGATCATGACCTGAGCGGAAATCAAGAGTCAGATGCTTAACCCACTGAGCCACCCAGGTGCCCCTCAAGCCACTTATTGAGTTCTCTCTACCAAGATTGTCCTGCAGCCCAAGATCTCTGGACACTAAACCAAAGGTCACTTTGTCCTGTGTCTACATATTACATTTTTTTGTCCACATGAGTCACAAAATTTGTCTCATGTTATCTTAATTATGGACTTCAAGTCAATATTAGTTGGGGCTCCAACCACCACCACCAAAAAAAAAAAAAATAAAGGGGGGGGCATTAATTTCCTTTTCTCTCTCATGCCTCCTATATTCCTTTTTTAAAAAATCAGTCTATTAGGGGAGCCTGGGTGGCTGAGTGTGTTTCCCCCTCCCAAATCCATATGTCAGAGTCCTACCCCCACTATGGTGGTATTTGGAGGTAGGGCATCAGGAGAGGTCATGAGGTGTAGATGAGGTCACGAGGTTGGAACCACCATGGTGGGATTAGTGCCCTTATAAGAGGAAGGAACCAGAACTCCCTTTCTCTCTCTTATGACCATGTGAGGATACAGGCAAAAAGGCAGCTGTTTGCAGTCCTGAAAGTGAGCCCTCACAAGACACCTAAGGTATCAGTACCTTGACCTTGCATTTCCCGGCCTCCAGAACTATGAGAAATGAATGTTCTGTTGTTTAAGGCACCCAGTCGGTGGTGTTTTATTACAGCAGCCGGCACTGGAACTGAGATACTAATGCAAAAGAACCCCCCTTCTTCCCTTACAAATACCATTTCTTCCTTCTCTTCCTTTATGGAGTCTTGTGAGAATGTTCATGATTAATTCTTGAGAAAATGCTCGTGTTTAATTTTTTTAATGTTTATTCTTGAGAGAGTGCAAGTGGGGGAGGGGCAGGGATGAGGGACAGAGGATTGAAGCAGGCTCTGCATTGAAAGCAGAGAGCCCAATGCGGTGCTCGAACTCCCGCACTGCGGGATCATGACCCGAGCCAACGCTGGACGCTTAACCAACTGAGCCACCCCAATGCCCCTCTCATGTTTAATTCTTGAGAACTGTTAACCATCTCCCAGACAGATGTATCACAATAAAGGACTGAGGACGATACAGCTACTGTAGACTAAGGCACGATCCTAAACAGAGCCACACTGGCAGGAGGAAGAAGACTGTAGGGCATTGTTGTTGAGGGAGGAAGAGGGTTACTGACATCATTCAATTGATGCCCAAAAGTCCCTGCCCTGTCCTACCTCTAGAGCCAGGCGGACACAGGTCGTAGGGAATATGCTGGACCAACTCCATGAAGTGTTTCCAAAACACCTTCCAAGCCACTTTAGCAGAATCTATGTTTAAAACTGAACAGCGAATACGCTGAACACAATCATGTTTTGTACCCATCCACAAAGGCCACCTGCCAACACCTTGAATTAGAGCCTCATAATTAGCCTGCTTTCAACTATTTTAAGAACGCTGTGAATCATAAAAACCTCATTTCATTAAGCAATTCAAATTTTTCCTCTGACTTGAAGGCTTTGACCTGTTATGTGCCAAACTGCAGGTTAACGGTGGTCTCACTATTTGGAGGAACCAAAAAATAATAATAATAACCAAGGCGCATAATGCAGGTTATGTACCTCCAGCTCAATCACAACATATGAACAAGAGCTTACCCGTTCAAATGAAGAAAGAGTTGGGAGACAAATAAGAAGCCCCAAAACACCGGTGTGTCTTATTCTACCCTCCTGTGTTCTGGAAAATCACCAAAACTTAAAAATGAGGCAAAAAGTTGACGGTACAACCTTAAACATCGCACCAGAGAACTGCGTATGAGCCCGCCTATGGGTCATCTGACTCAGGGTATTTAATTTTGATGACAATTGGTGAGGGAGTACAGGCTTTTTATAGTACTATAAATATAAATGATTAAACTGTAGATAAACAAGGAGCAATGACTTTTTTTTCAGATTATTAGGTAAGTTTATACATTTATTGTCCCACAAGTCATCAACCAAGTTTGTACATAAACAATCTCATTTCTGCATGCTTTTCCCACCCCCAATACCCACATAATGGAGGTTCTATAAATGTTTTTTAAAGCACCTATATCATTTTGCTGGTTTCCTGAAAAATGGGTTAAATAAAACTGTGACACTGTTCACCATCTCTGTGGGATTAATGGTCTTTGACAATTTGGGTGCATTCAAATGACTTTTTTGGAAATGAAAAAAAACCTTTTCAGAGTAGCCTCCTGGTTGACTTCTCACATCACCTCAGCCAAACTACAGATCCATTTCTTAAGAGGCTTGGAACAATCCTTACTAGTTCAAAGGAGTCATCATCTGGGATTGACAAATTGCAAGTGAGGTCTCTATCCCCACCATCTCAGGATCCTAACTTTGACGTTTTATAATGCATGAGTCAACGGAGAGAGTTTCTAACTTATTCATGGAATGGCAAAGGAAAGCCCTTCTGAACAAGACATGGACCCCTTTTACGGGAACAGGGAAGAAGTGCCATGTTTATTGAGACATTTCTTTTTTAAGTGTCTGACATTTGTTGAAAAAAAGGAAAAGACGTTTGTCCAGGTAGTGCCAGGAGTTGTGTAGAATGTGGGAGTTAGAATGATGACCAACAAACACATATTTAAGAAATTAATGCGAATTGAGAAGAGAACTGGATTGTGGGCAAAACTAACAGGTCCACAGGAGGAAACGAGTGACTGGATTTGGCTGCCAGGCACCCCTGGGACCCGGCGGCCATCTGGCAGGAGCAGAAGAGGTCTCCGGGAGGTGGGAGGGAGTGGGTCCCGCTGCAGGTGAGAGGCCGGCCCGGCCCTCCAGCCGGGGCGCGGTGGGTGGCGAGCTGCTGGAATCGCTGGCCAGGGGCCAGGGGCCAGGGGCCAGGAGCCAGGGGCCAGGGGCCAGGGGCCAGGGGCCGTGGCCAGCTCAGACGCTTGTCGGCTGAGTCCAGATGGCTGCGGGCCGCAGTGTGTCGGCGGTGTGCGCTGGGTGGCGACGGCGGCCCGGCCTCAGCGCGGGTCTCCGCGCGCGGCGCCGCAGGCCTGGCGGTCAGTCTGGCGGAGGCGGCCCGCGGCGGCCGGGCTGTGGGTGGTCTGTCCGGCGTGGAACGGGAGCCCAGCCCGCAGCTGGAGCGCGGGCCCGAGGCCAAGTGTGCTGCGCGGGAGGGGCCCGGCTGGCCGCAGGGGGCGGCGGCGCGCTCCCGAGCGGGGCCCGGCGGCGGCAGCGGGGACCTGGAGCGCTATTCCTGGAACAAAGGCAAGCACTACGCGGGAGGGGACAGCAGCGCGGGGGAGAGCGCGGCCGCGCGATCGCGGCGAGGGGGAGGGAGGGCGAGGCGCGGCGAGGCGCCGCCCGCGGCCATCTGCGCGGCGGCGACGGGCGCAGCGCACCCTCCCCCGAGCACCCGCCCCCAGGCCCGAGGGGCTCCCGGCCTAGAAGTCCTCGTCCTCCACCCAGCCAAACACCCGCTTCATCTCGGCCAGGAAGCCCCGGTAATCATGGAGCAGGGGGCTCTCCTTCCTGATGTAGGGGATCACCCACTGCAGGGCCGGCCCCGTGAGGCGGGTGATGAGGAACGTCACCTTCAGGGCATCGCTGGAGAACAGGGTCTCGTCCACTAACATGTAGGCGCCCGTCTGCACGATGAACTCCGGGAGGCGGTCGGTGTCGCCGTCAAAGGTCTCGGGGAAGGGAATCGGGTTCCTCCACCGCCGCGTCTGGGGCCGCAGGGGCAGGGCCAGGAGGGCCTTGATCAGCTGCACTCGGCCGTCCATCGCGCCGCGCTCCCGCTCGCGCTGGTTGGGCTGGGCTAGGCTGGGCTGGGCTGTGCGGGGCGGGGCGGGGCTGTGCGGAGCGGGGTGGGGCTGTCCTGGGCGGGGAGGCGTGGCGGGAAGTGCGTGTGCGCGGAGGCGGGCCCGGGTCCGGGGGCGGGGCCAGGGCGGGATTGGCGCCGGCTCCGCCCACGAGGCCGGGTGGTCGCTAGGGCGCAGGCGTGACGGAGTGGTGGGTGCCCTAGGGCGCGAGCTCACCGGGTGGGTCGGGCCTAAAGGCCGCTCGGGGAGGCGGGGTCAGAATGGAGGGGCGGGGCCGAGGTTGTCCTCGCGGCCGGTGGGCGGTAAGAGAGGGGCGGGGCCAGGGGAGGAGCCCAAGTCACCAGGTCTTAGGTGTGGGCGGAGTCAGCTGCACGTGGAGAAGGGAGGGCCAAAGTGCTTCTTATTTGAGGAGTGCTTCTGATGCACAGCGCCCCTGGGGGCCTTTCACCTGTCCCCTGGGTTGAGGGTCCCTTAAATTTTACCCCTTCCTCCCCTCAGTCTCAGTCCTGCTGTGTCCTTTGCGGACCTTGTCTCTTGACACCACTCGAGTGAGATTCTGTGAACACATGTTTCTGCTGATTCGTGCTTATTCGTGCACTGCTCAACCAAAGAAGTAATGCATCGCTGATTATAGATGAGATTGCCTTGCAACAAAAAGGGAAAGCCCCAAATTCTAGCCAGCATAATCCAAAGAAGCATATTTAAAGGATAATGCACCTTGAGCAGTTAATATAACAAAGTATAATAAGAATCTCTTAATTTGGTTTCAAGCTTGCAGGTAATTCTGTGCTGTGTTGCCCTCTCCACAGGTACTTCAACACTGCAGCTTTCTTCTTCATGGCCAGTGGGAGAAGGAGAGCGACTCAGTTTGCAAAATAGAGACATGTTTAATGTAACATAATCACAGCAGTGATGTTCCATCACCTCTGCCATATTGTCTTTTTTTAGAGCAATTCACAATCCCCACCCACACTCAAAGACATCAGCAGGAGGTCGGGATCATGTGATCACTTTAATGTTAGCCACAGTATGGATAAATGTATTACAGTTTGGGGATCCATTCATCTGTTAAAGGACATTGGGCGTGTTTCAGGTTTTTAGCACTTGCAAATAAGTCAGCTATAAACATTCACGTACAGATTACTGTGTAAGCATGTTTTCATTTCTCTAGGGTAAATGCATCGAAGGAGAATTTCTATATTATATGGTTCTTTTAAAAACTCTCATCAAACTGGGAATAAACTAGAACTCCTCAATCTAATGAAGAGCATCTACAAAACCTACAGCTGACATCATACTTCCAGGTGAAGGCCAGAATGCTTTCCACTCTTAGATCAAGAACAAGAGAAGTTTGCCCACTCTCACCACCTCAATTCAATATTGTACTGGAGGTTCCAGCCAGTGCAATAAGGAGAAAAAGAGAAAGAAAGAAAGAAAGAAAGAAAGAAAGAAAGAAAGAAAGAAAGAAAGAAAGAAAGAAAGAAAAAGAAAATCTAGATTGGCAGGGAGAAAGAAGGCAAACTTTTGTTATTTGCAGACTACTTGATCGTGTGTGCAGAAAACAGCTTCTCTAGGATCTAGCATCAACAACAACAAACTAGAACTAATAAGTGAATTTAGGAATGTTGCAGGACCCAAGGTGAATGTTCAAAACAATCAGTCATATTTCCAGTGACAAACAAGAGAACATTGAAATTAACAAAAATCTAACACCTTAGAAATGTTTAAAACTTAGGGATAACTATGACAAAAAATGTTAAAAACGTGTACAATGAAAACTACAGAACATTCTGGAGATAAATTACAGCTGATCTGAGTAATGGAGAGATATATGTTCATGGTTTGAAAGGTCAATATTGTTAAGATGTTAATTCTCCCCAAATTGATCTATAGATTCAAAGTCACAACAAAACATTTTAATATATAAAAAGTAACTGATTCTAAAATCCATATGCAAATAAAAGAACATACAATGGAAAAACTATATTGAGAACTAACTAGAAGGACTAGTACTATTTGATTTCAAGATTTGTGATAAAGCTATAGTAATTAAGACAGTGTAGTTTTGTCATAAACAGACAAATAGATTAATGGAAGAGAATATGGAATCCAGAAATAGACCTACACACATATGGACAGCTAAGTTCTGACAAAGTTGTAAATGCAGTTAGGTGGAGAAATTCCTTTCCAAAAAGATACAGGAAAAATTAAATATCCATCTGCAAAAAACACATTGCAATCAATACCTCATATGATATAAAAATTAACACAAAATGGGGTGTGCCTGGGTGGTTCAGTTGGTTAAGTGTCTCACTTTGGCTCAGGTCATGATCTCACGGTTGGTGGGTTCAAGCCCCACATCAGGCTCTGTGCTGACAGCTCAGAGCCTGGAGCCTGCTTCAGATTCTGTGTCTCCCTCTCTGCCCCTCCCATACTTACACTCTCTCACTCTCAAAAATAAATAAACATCAAATTTTAAAAAAAAAAATTAACACAAAATGGTTCATAATTCTAATGATAAAACCTAAAATTATAAAACTAGGAGAAAACAGGATAAAAGCTTATACAACCTCAGATTAAGTGATGATTTCTTATCTATGACACCAGAAGCATCATGCATGAAAGGAAAATTAGGTAAATTGGACTTCATCAAGTTAAAAACCTTGTGTTCTTTAAAAAATACTTTTAAGAGAATGAAAAAAAAAAACAGGCAAAGTCTGGGGGGAAATATTTGTAAATCGCATATCTGATTAAGACTTGAATACAAGTCTTAATTAAGCATCCGACTTTAGGTCAGGTCATGATCTCGCGGTCTGTGAATTCGAGCCCTGTGTGGGGCTCTGTGCTGACAGCCCAGAGCTCAGAGCCTTGAGCCTGCTTCGGATTCTGTGTCTCCTTCTCTCTCTGCCCCTTCCCCACTTGTGCTTTGTCTTTCTCTATCAAAAATAAATAAATGTAAAAAATGGGCAAAATATTTGAACAGACACTTCATAAATATATATGGCAAATAAGCACATGCACCAAAAGTGTTCACTATCATTAATAATTAGGGAATTGCAAACTAAAACCTCAATGAGTTACCACTTCACAGCTATTAGAAGGGCTAAAGTAAAAACAAAACAGAACAATGAAACAAAACTTGACAGTAATAAGTGCTATTGAATTTGAAGAGCAAATTAATCTCATACATGGCTGGTGGGAATTCGGAATGATAGAGTTGCTTTGGAAAATATTTTTGGCATCTCATTAAATTCCTTCATGCAACTTTACAGACTCTAATCACCCCTCTTTTGGGATAACCACTATTCTAAATGCTACAAACATTAGTTTTGCCCATTCTTGGCATTGATATAAAAAATAATCATGAACTTATATACTTTCTTTTTTTTAAAAAAAAATGTTCATTTTGAGAGAGAGAGAGAGACCAGGGGAGGCGAAGAAGCCTGAGAGAGAGAGAGGGAGAGAGAGGGAGAGAGGGAGAGAGAGAGAGAGAGAGAGAGAGAGAGAGAGAGAGAATCCCAAGCAGACCCCACACTGTCAAGGCAGAGCCAGACTCGGGGGCTCAATCTCATGAACTGTGAGATCACCTGAGATGAAATCAAGAGTGGGATGCTTAACTGACTGAACCACCCAGTTGCCCCTACACTTTTTTGTGTTCACTTCTTATACCGGATATATTTTCTGTAGCAGTCATCCATATTGCTGTGAGTAGTTACTTTTTAAATATTGTCTGTGGGCGCCTGGGTGGCTCAGTCATTAAGCATCTGACTTCGGCTCAGGTCATGATCTCATGGTTCGTTGAGTTCGAGTCCCACTTCAGGTGAACACAAGCCCTGCTTAGGGTGAGCCCTGCTTCTCTCTCTCTCTCCTTCTCTCTGTCTGCCCCTTACTCACTTGTGCCCACTGTCTCTCTAAATAAATAAATAAATAAATAAATGTTCTCTAGAATTCCACTGAATGAATATATCACGATTTAGCCCATTGCAATCTAGTAATGTATTTTTTTTTTTAAATACCACATCAAAATTAAGTGTAGTCTATCTCAGGAATGCAAGGTTGTTTTATGAATTGAAAATCAAATGTAATTTGCTATACTAACCAAGAAGAAGAATGTAGTATACAGAATAATGACCCTTCAAAGATGTCTGCATCCTAACCCCCACAACCTGAGAATATACAGCAAAAGGGAAATAAAAAAAGTTGCAGATGGAACTAAGGTTTCTAAGCAGTTTATCTTAAAATGCTGAGATCGGGGCGCCTGGGTGGCGCAGTCGGTTAAGCGTCCAACTTCAGCCAGGTCCCGATCTCGCGGTCCGTGAGTTCGAGCCCCGCGTCAGGCTCTGGGCTGATGGCTCAGAGCCTGGAGCCTGTTTCCGATTCTGTGTCTCCCTCTCTCTCTGCCCCTCCCCCGTTCATGCTCTGTCTCTCTCTGTCCCAAAAATAAATAAACGCTGAAAAAAAAATTAAAAAAAAAATGCTGAGATTGTCTGGGAATATCTACTCCGGTAAAATCTTAACAATGAAAGAGGGAGGCAGAAGAATGGGTTAGAGAAATACGGTATGAGAAAGACAGAACCCATTACTTTTGACTTTTAAGAAAGCGGAAGGAGCCCAGGAGCCCAGAAAGCAGCATAATGTGCCAATACTATGATTTTTGTTTGGAAATGCCCATACCAAACGTCTAGCAATGCAGAACTGTAAGATCATAAACTTGTGGTAATTTGTGATCAATATGTGATAATTTGGAAAGACAGCAATACAAAACTAACATAAAGAGAAAAATCCAGATCACCTGTATGGTTCAGTGGATGGAGCATGGGACTCTTGATCTCAGGGTTGTAAATTCCAGCCCCACCTTGGGTGTAGAGATTACTTAAAAATAAAATGTTGAGGGGCACCTGGTGGCTCAGTCGGTTGAGCGGCCATGTTCAGCTCAGGTCACGGACTCACGGTTCATGGGTTCAAGCCCAAGTCAGGCTCTGTGCTGACAGCTCAGAGCCTGGAGCCAACTTCGGATTCTGTGCCTCCCTCTCTCTCTCTGTTCCTCCCATGCTTGCACTCTCTCTCAAAAATAAAGATTAAAAAAAAATTTAATAACATAAAATGTTAAGAGAGAGAGAAATCCATGTGATCATTCCAAGAAACTAAAAATATATTTGACACCTTTCATTTCCTACTATTAAGGAATAGATAAAATTCATGGAGGGCATCTTGGGACTTTTGGAGTCAAGAAATATATTTAGTTGCACTGGTAGGATTGTTTTATTGAAAAGCATGTATGGATGCAGGCAGAAGTCATACTATCCGGCTCCTCAGACCCCGTAACACAGCAGATCAAACTGTGTTCAAAGAATCGATAGCAAATAAGGAATCATGGTACCATCATCACTAATAAAATGCATTGACACAACTAGCCCCTTGATATGCTGGGAGAGACACAATATCTTTTCAGTGGCGAAAATAACGAGAGCAAAGCAGAGACACTTTTCACAAGATGATTTATTTATGACATTCCAAAGTGTCAATATCGATGCTGGGCGAAGGAACACGCCGGGAGAGGTGCATGGACTCCAGAGGGGTGTACAACAGGAGCACACCTCAGCTCCACATGCTGGGAATTTCTTCCTCCTCCTGCACCTGGCCACGCCCTCACCAAGAAGACCTGTGTCTGGACCCCTTCCCTGTCCCCGCCCCTCGCCTACCTAACCCCAGATGGAATCTCGGTCCTACCCCTTCACTCTGACCACCACCACCCCCCACCCCCACCCCACCCCCCCACCCCCGACTACCAGGCCTTAGGCCCATCCCTTCCCACTCCTCTCAGGCCCTAGCGATCCCACCCCGCATAGCACCTGTGCACCCCGCCTGTAATGTGCCTGCGCCGTAGCGACCATCCGGTCTCTGGGTAAAACCTGCCAAATACATTCCTTTCCTTCCTTCTCTTTCTTATTAGTCTGGAGCTCCAATGAAATATCATCTTCTCCTTTCATACGATCCTCTATGTGTCTTACTTAATCTGTATTTTTCATATGTTTATCTTTCAGTGTTTCATTCTGGATATTACGACACATCTTTTGGTCCACTGTTTACCTCTTGAGCTTGTATCACCTATGCTTAGACATATCCACTGAAGGAGGGTGTCCCCGTCACCGACTCCCGGGTCAGTGTCTGCCAAGCCTGAAAGGCCAAAGCCCAGAGGGTGGCTGAGGCTTGCTCCCGTGTGGAGCCTGGGAGAGAGGAAAGGACTCTCATCCTGGACGTGTGGGGTTAGCTCTCCAGGCTCCGGGCAAGAGGGTGACGGTGTAGCCGTGAGGCAGGCAGGCGGAGGTCCGCTGAGGGGAATCTGGGTGCAGCAGGCTCTCGTGAAGGAAACAGCCTCACAGTACAAGCATGTGGATGTGGCAGACCAGGCTGAAAGTCCCCACCCAGACCACTGTCACTATTTCACCTGGCACAAATCCCTGAAAAAGTCCCCTTCCAGGACATTGTTTATTTCACCAGACTGGGAGGTAGGTGTGGGAAAGCGCTGTCATCACGGATTTCCTGGGAGAACAAAATCAGAGATGATTGCTTCACAGCAAGGTCACCTGAGGTCGCTGGCATCTTGTATTGTAGGTGGGGTAAGAGATAGGAAAAACCAACTGGTAAATAATAATATATTTTTGAATATCTGTTAAAACACCGCATTGCCCTTACGTTTCAAAAATTTCCACGCTGATTTTGGGTCTTCATTGCTCCATATGAACGTCAAAATCAACTCATCTAATCAAAAATATCCTCTTTGAGTTTCTGGTAAGATTATTTGGGGGGAGGGGGTAGCGAATGCTGCACATAATTGGATTAAACGGAGTATTTGCACATAGCCTGACCCCATCACTAGGCATGTGGTGGAAGTATAATTTAACTTAGGGAAATTTAATGTCTTTAGGATGTGGAGTCATTGTATCCCAGATCTGGGATATCAGTCCATTTGTTAGACTATTATTTGGATCCATCTTTAGCTTAAGACACTTCCTCATGCGTTTTCTTTACAAGTAAAAAATACATTCCTGGTACTACTAACATTGAATTATTCTGAATAGGGTGTTTAATATCATTTTACATTTTATCCAATTATTTCCTGTATATATGAAAGGTGGTGATACATTTATATTAATCTGAAATGGCAAATCTCCCCGTATCCTTTCCAACTATTTAAAAGTACACCCTAAGCCTAAAGTGAGGCTTGAACTCACAACCCTGAGATCAAGAGTTGCATCCTCTGGACTGCTTGGGTGGTTCAGTC
The DNA here is from genome assembly GCF_018350175.1 of Felis catus. Taxonomy (NCBI): domain Eukaryota; kingdom Metazoa; phylum Chordata; class Mammalia; order Carnivora; family Felidae; genus Felis; species Felis catus. The sequence continues at coordinate 111,063,233 of NC_058386.1, read as the reverse complement.
AGTTAAGCATCAGACTCTTGATTTCAGTCAGCTCCAGTCATGATCTCCCAGTTCCTGAGATGAGCCCCCCCCCCCCACCCGCTCGGTGCTGATAGTGTGGCTCTTGATTGGGATTCTCTCTCTCCCTCTCTCTCTTTTCCTCTCCTGTTCACTCACTCTCTCACAATACATAAATAAACTTAAAAAAAAAAAAAGAGTGGCATACTATACTGCCTGAGCCAGCCAGGTGCCACTCTTTCCAATTTGTGAAAATCTTACCTATTCTCTTCCTTTTTTCTTGATGCATGAACATGTAAAAAGTCATGGTTGGAAAGCATCCAACCACTCTTTCACTTGCCTTTCAGTTTCCATATAGATTACTGTCTTTTGGCCTCTTAATATAGCATATTAGCTTTCTTCCAACTCTTCTTACATGCCCCAGTCATGTCATATACGAATCGCTAATATACTAAGCAAAGGCCTCTCGTAAAATCAAATGATCCCTCATTTTTATCTTTTCAAAATCTGTGAAGGTGACATGAGTTTCTCCTGATCTCGCGATACAGCAAATTCAGCGATTTCTTAACATGGAATCCTCCTTTCGTCCCCTCGTCATGGTGCATCACTCTTTGAATGTGCCGCTCTGGATTCTGTGGGCTAATATTTGGGGTGTATGTTGGCTAACATGGGGGTTAATGCTGCAGGCAACATCTGCAGCCTGGTGCCAAGAACCACTGGCTGAGACACATGAATAAGCAGGCAAAGGTGGTCACAGAACCTCACGCAAGGGGCCTCCAGAGGCCGAGAGTCAGCTAAGGACACCCCAGCTCCAGAGGTTTGGGACTTTCCCCTCTCCACGTGTAGCAGGCTCCACCCTCATCCCCCGAAGACCAGTGCCCTGGGCTCCTCCCTCAGCCCCGCCCCTCGCTGGCCTTCCAACGGGGGCCCCCTCGGCCCCGCCCCCCGATTCCGATCCCGCCTCCTCTCGCCAGCCTTAGGCCCGCCCCACCCCCCAGAATCTCTGGCCAGGGCGCGCCTCCCTCGCCTCCCTCGTGTTGCGCCTGTGCGCTAGCTGTCTTGTGGGCAGAGCCTGCGCAGACGTCGGGTACCGCCCATGGCGCCCCCTGCTCCTACCCTGGGCCCGCGTCCACGGAATGCGCTTCTGTTGGTGCCTAGAAGTGTAGTAGCGTAGTAACGGGATGTCGTGGTGTTTGGTAAGGTAAGAGTGAATAAGTACCACAGGTAAAATCATACCCACCGACCTAAAATAGGACCAAGAGGAATTGGGTCCCAGTCTGCCCCACAAGAGAGGATCCTATAAGGGATACAAAGTTCAGCTGCAGTTGGAGAACAGGAGAAGTGATTTGCATTCCGCGTACTGCTGAACCTCTCAGGCAGGACAGTGAGACATTGCAGCTTGGGCCCCTCTAGACTGGATGGCAGAACAGAGCTGCTGACACCTGCACCCAAACAAAGTCTTTATGAAACCCTAGGGAGACACGTGTGCCCAACCACCCAGTGTATTTACACGCGGAACAGACTGCCCGGGTCGCGAGCCCCTTTCCCTTGGGAGATTTTAACGACCACGATGATGTGTTGAGGTTTCTAAAAAATATTTTATTTTCGAGTAATCTCGACACCCAACGTGGGGCTACAGACTGAGCCAGCCAGGCGCCCCACAGGGATGTTTCAGCCGCGGTAAGCTGTGTGGGAGACACGCAATGTTAGCTACTGGAAATTTTATGCAAGAACTGGAAAGTGTGCATGTGTTTAAAGAACAAGCTGCCAAAAAACGTTACTACCCACTTAACTAATTTAACTCTGCGTTGACAAAGCCTTTATAAGTAAGACCCATCATGAAAGATGCCCCAGAGGCAAGGGACCGAGATTCTACTGCTGGCTTCGCCAGGCATTCACTGTGTGCTTGCTGCTTCTAGTTTTGGTCCTACTGATTTCTGGACCGACCTTCTATACAACCATGCTGGTCCTGCTCCTTCTGACTTACCCTTGGGAGTATCAGCAAATTCCCCCACAACTGCCACAATCCCCACATCCGTGCTTATGGCCTTGGTGAAGTGCCCGAAAGGGTCACTTTTCCTAGGGAGGTAGTAGATTACCTAATCGCTTGAGGGGACTACTTGCATGAACAAAGGGGAGACCTTAACAAAGACAGGGAACTTCCACTGTGGCCTGGAGAACCCGTTCGCCTGGCACCAAGTCCCCGTTGTTAATGCATCAAATTCCACACTTCAGAGCGCTGCCCTGGTTCAGGCGATGATGCACACAGCAGAGCTACAGACTCTGTGACCATGCTGGCGTTCATGTGAATAAAAGAATTCTACAAGAGAGATTTTCTGAAGCACATCAATTTTATTGGAAGAACACAAGTATTTTACAAAATGCAAGATACTTGAGCAAGAAATACATTTTAAAGACGGAAGTGAGCATAGCTCAGGGACACTCAACAGTATGTCTTCTCAATGATATTGCTTGTAGTGAAAGGATATCAACTAGCCTTTTCAGGATATCACTCATTCGTGGGGTGCCTGAGTGGCTCAGTCGGTTAAGCGTCCGACTTCGGCTCCGGTCATGATCGCACAGTCCGTGAGTTCGAGCCCCGCGTCGGGCTCTAGGCTGACAGCTCAGAGCCTGGAGCCTGCTTCTGATTCTGTGTCTCCCTCTCTCTCTCTGACCCTCCCCCGTTCATGTTCTATCTCTCTCTGTCTCAAAAATAAATAAACATTAAAAAAATTTTAAAAAAAGTTATCACTCATTCTTTTTTTATAACGATATTTGTTTATTTATTTAATTTAAGCTTCATGCCCAGGGTGGAGGCCAAACTGGGGCATGAACACAAACCCTGAGAGCAAGACCCTGAGATCAAGAATTGACCTCAGATCAAGACTTGGATGCTCAACCGACTGAGTGACCCGGGTGCCCCTGTAATAATTTTTTTTTAAGTAATCCCCACACCCAATGTGGGGCTCGAACTTAACAACCCCACGATCCACAGTCACATGCTCTACTGACTGAGCCGGAGAGGCCCCCACGATATCACACATTCTTGGGGTCTAGTCCCAAACTCTAAATACAACAAAAGTATCATTGGCTCAACTATGATAGGTGAAAAGCATCAAAGCAAGTAGCTGTGGCAGGGGAACTGGGTCATACAGTAGACAGAAGGGTGTGGGACACGCTCAGAGAAAACATGCCGACTGGAAAGACCAATCAGCCGGAAACTGCGGCCCTCCACCCCGTAGGAGAAAAATACACTGTACATCCATGGGTTGACAAGTTCTCATATGCAAAATAGTTTGCAAGATTACTTGCACAAGCACAAAATCACAAATTGTAAACACTGACAACATACCGAACGCACGCCAATACCAAAATCACATTAACCCAGTGTCCATGTCTTGTCATATGACAAGTTGCTGATGTCACAGGGCCACTCCTTGAGTCCAAGTCCTCCAGGGGAAGTTCATGGCTTCTGTAGCACTGCTGCAAGTCAATGAAATTTAAAATCCTATGGACAATAAAGGTCACCCTTGTACATCGCCAATACAAATGCGACATATAAAGGGAACAAGCAAGGCAAAACAATAAGAAAGGAGCAGTCATCTCCCTTTTCCCTGTATGGACACTTCCTTCCCCTTCAGTTTGAAAATCTAAAAGCATCTGAGGAGAACACTCATCTGTACTCATGGGAGGCTCTTTTTTTTATTGTTTCTTCAACCACTTTACTGAGGTATGGAGACGTACGAGTGACATACGATAAGCTGTACAATAGTTAATGTATACAACCTAATGAGTTGAGGGATCAGTGTACATCCATGTATCAACCATCACCATCAATTATGTCATACGCATATCTGCCCCCTCCAATGTTACATTTCACCCTCACTAGTCAGTATTTTTCTTTGTAATAAGAAGGCAACCAAAGGCAGAAGACCTACCCTAAGAGGGCAACTGTTTCCGTATGCATTTACTCTGAGCTCTGGAGGAGAACTCCTGGTGTCTCCTTGCGGCTTTAACCATATCCCACATCCTATGGGTCGGCACCCCAACGGCACAACCCGTCATCTACCCGGAGGGTAGAGTGGCATCTACACCAGGCCTTTTGGCATTCTGTGAGGCCGCTGTGTCTGACTGATGGGGGAGACTGAGGCAGTCAGTGAGTCTCCTCCAGAGTCACTGACCTCAGCCCACTGATGTCCTTTTCTGAAGCTGGAAGGAAGCCTTACAGTGGGTGTGCATATGAATGACAAGAGACCAGGCAAGCTCGGAAGGCCAACCCCAATCTCACCCGGCAGGTGGTCTGCTTGGCAGGGGTCCAATCCATATATGGTGCTCCTCCAGTGGGCACAATGGATGGGGGGGTAAGCTCAAATGCAGATGGGCTGGATGCCACCACGTAAACTGTCCAGGAATGCACACGATTTACACGTTCCTCCCGCCCATTTCGAGAGGCCTGCGCACTAAGTATCCATCACACAGGCTCCGAGTCCTCCCCTCCTACCAAGTGTTCTGTCAGGTCCTGTGTGCCACAAGACAGACAGATCCTCAGCTGATCCAGGGCACTCGAGAAAGAGAGGCCGCGAGAGGGGAAAGTACAGCTCAACTTCCAGCGACCACTGACACCAGCATAGTGACTCAAATCCTCTCTTAACAAGGTTTCTACTTTCCTTGCTCACTGCAGTTGACTCTCCGGATCACAAACAAGCCCCCTGAGGACACAGGCACGGGCAGGAACAGAAGCAGGCCAGAGCACAAGCCACTGCTCATGCATCTTAACATTCAGGTGAAGGTACTCTTGGCACAGATGGCTCTAGAGGAAGCTCTATACACAGGCCTAACGTTGGCCAGTACGCGGGGCTCACCAGTCGGGGTTGGCGTGCAGGTACCAAGGGGGCCTGGTCTCTCATGGGAGCATGGCATCAGGGCAAAGAAAATACAAAACAAGAGCTAAACTATCCCCATTGCAAAGGGGGACACGACCTCCCCCTTCCCTTCTCTGGGAACACGGACTTTGGAGAACTTGTCATTGTGCGCTCTCTGCCTCTTCGCAAACCTTTTGAAAAGCTAAACAAGCCTCTTGGCAGTTTGAAAACCCAGCCTCCTGACACATGGAGGGGGAAGCACACACCACAAGCAGTGCCCAAGAGCCAACACACATCCGGGACAAGGGAAGAAAATGTCCCTGGAGGATCAAAGAGGCATAAGCAACGGCAGCTCCTTCTCAGAAGGGCCTCAGGTGATTGTCACCTGCAACAAGACAGCAGGGGGAAGGACGACCCACCCTACCCCGTGGCCTTCCTTCCCTCACAGGCCCATGGTACCACAGAGTAAGGATGAAACAGCAGAGCCGTGCCTGCTGGCAAACCCACACTCCACGGGGAACGTGGAAAACAACACCCTGTTCTCCTAATGAACGTGTCAACTCAACAAGACAGGCATAGTGTCTCATATCACATCCACCAATGTCCATTGTCTTCTCGCCCCCAGTTATGCTGACCCCAGGGTAGTGCGTGAGAAGGGACAAAGGCAGGGGACACACCCCTGAACCCACAATGCCTACCACAACTTTCACTCCAAGTCCCTCGGCCCACCCAAGGTCAAGATTCCTTCTCTTCCCAGGGTGTCCTCAGAGCCTTTGTGGGCCCCAGATTTCAGTAATCAAGTGAAATCAAGAGCCTGAAAATGGAGGCTGATAACCACAAAGGCACATTAGCAAATGTCCTTGATATTCTAAAGGTCCCCTGCCTCATGGAAGCTTCATTGACAGCACCCACACGCCGCTCCTCTTGCCGCCATGTGCAGAGTATGGTCAGCAGAAGAGTGCAGAAAGCTTGGATGGAAACGCGTGGATACAATTCCAACCACATTCCCGTACACAAAATGAGGATTGCTAACGATTCCTAGGAGGCCATTGCTCTGTATGATAGACAAACTCTTTTAGCTTCTTTGTATTGGAAGCCTGAGAACCAGACATGACCTATTTCTTCCCTGGGATCTAATATCTGTCATGCCCAGATGCTGCCATTGCCCCTGAACCCACAATGCCTACCACACTTTCACACTAGGACACTCTACCCACCCCTTGCAAGTTTCTTTACACTCCCAGAGTTTACTCATATATCCCTTCTGGACCCTAGGTTTCACTAATTGGGAGAAATGAATGGCCCGAAATGACGTATAGAAACAAAGGCCCAACGATGAATCCTCCACCCTGGACACCTGACCCAGGAGACTCCCGGACATCCAGCTCATCAGCTCATGTCCGTGAGAATCTAAACGTCCCCTGCCTCATGGAAGGTTCATTGACAGCACCCACACGCCGCGCGTCTTCCCGCCATGTTCAGAGTATGGTCAGCAGAAGAGTGCAGAAAGCTTAGATGGAAAGGCTTGGATACAATTCCAACCACTTTCCAATACACAAAATGAGGATTCCTAACGATTCCTAGGAGGCCATTGCTCTGTATGATAGACAAACTCTTTTAGCTTCTTTGTATTGGAAGCCTGAGAACCAGACATGACCCATTTCTTCCCTGGGATCTAATATCTGTCATGCCCCAGAGGCTGCCATTGCCCCTGAACCTACAATGCCTACCACACGTTCACATCAAGACCCTCGACCCCCGCTGTCAAGTTTCAGTAAATACTCATATCCCTTCTAGACCCCAGGTTTCATTAATCAAGAGAAATCAAGAGCCTGAAACATCACAAGGAAACAAAATAGGAAGGATTAATCCTCTAACCTGGACACCTGACCCAGGAGGTTCCCGGACATCCAGAAACATCTGCACATGTCCATGAGAATCGAAACGTCCCCTGCCTCATGGAAGGTTCACTGACTGCACCCACGCAGGTGCAGGTACCAAGGGTGCAGGTCCCAAGGGGTGCAGGTACCAATGGGGCCTGGTCTCTCATGGGAGCATGGCATCAGGGCAAAGAAAATACAAAACAAGAGCTAAACTATCCCCATTGCAAAGGGGGACACGACCTCCCCCTTCCCTTCTCTGGGAACAAGGACTTTGGAAAACTTGTCATTGAGCGCTCTCTGCCTCTTCGCAAACCTTTTGAAAAGCTAAACAAGCCTCTTGCCAGTTTTAAAACCCAGCCTCCTGACACATGGAGGGGGAAGCAAACACCACAAGCAGTGCCCAAGAGGCAACACACATCCGGGACAAGGGAAGAAAATGTCCCTGGAGGATCAAAGAGGCATAAGCAACGGCAGCTCCTTCTCAGAAGGGCCTCAGGTGATTGTCACCTGCAACAAGACAGCAGGGGGAAGGACGACCCACCCTACCCCGTGGCCTTCCTTCCCTCACAGGCCCATGGTACCACAGAGTAAGGATGAAACAGCAGAGCCGTGCCTGCTGGCAAACCCACACTCCACGGGGAACGTGGAATACAACACCCTGTTCTCCTAATGAACGTGTCAACTCAACAAGACAGGCATAGTGTCTCATATCACATCCACCAATGTCCATTGTCTTCTCGCCCCCAGTTATGCTGACCCCAGGGTAGTGCGTGAGAAGGGACAAAGGCAGGGGACACACCCCTGAACCCACAATGCCTACCACAACTTTCACTCCAAGTCCCTCGGCCCACCCAAGGTCAAGATTCCTTCTCTTCCCAGGGTGTCCTCAGAGCCTTTGTGGGCCCCAGATTTCAGTAATCAAGTGAAATCAAGAGCCTGAAAATGGAGGCTGATAACCACAAAGGCACATTAGCAAATGTCCTTGATATTCTAAAGGTCCCCTGCCTCATGGAAGCTTCATTGACAGCACCCACACGCCGCTCCTCTTGCCGCCATGTGCAGAGTATGGTCAGCAGAAGAGTGCAGAAAGCTTAGATGGAAATGCGTGGATACAATTCCAACCACATTGCCATCCACAAAATGAGGATTCGTAACGATTCCTAGGAGGCCATTGCTCTGTATGATAGACAAACTCTTTTAGCTTCTTTGTATTGGAAGCCTGAGAACCAGACATGACCCATTTCTTCCCTGGGATCTAATATCTGTCATGCCCCAGATGCTGCCATTTCCCCTGAACCCACAATGCCTACCACACTTTCACACTAGGACACTCTACCCACCCCTTGCAAGTTTCTTTACACTCCCAGAGTTTACTCATATATCCCTTCTGGACCCTAGGTTTCACTAATTGGGAGAAATGAATGGCCCGAAATGACGTATAGAAACAAAGGCCCAACGATGAATCCTCCACCCTGGACACCTGACCCAGGAGACTCCCGGACATCCAGCTCATCAGCTCATGTCCGTGAGAATCTAAACGTCCCCTGCCTCATGGAAGGTTCATTGACAGCACCCAAACGCCGCTCCTCTTCCCGCCATGTGCAGAGTATGGTCAGCAGAAGAGTGCAGAAAGCTTGGATGGAAACGCGTGGATACAATTCCAACCACATTCCCATACACAAAATGAGGATTGCTAACGATTCCTAGGAGGCCATTGCTCTGTATGATAGACAAACTCTTTTAGCTTCTTTGTATTGGAAGCCTGAGAACCAGACATGACCCATTTCTTCCCTGGGATCTAATATCTGTCATGCCCCAGATGCTGCCATTTCCCCTGAACCCACAATGCCTACCACACTTTCACACTAGGACACTCTACCCACCCCTTGCAAGTTTCTTTACACTCCCAGAGTTTACTCATATATCCCTTCTGGACCCTAGGTTTCACTAATTGGGAGAAATGAATGGCCCGAAATGACGTATAGAAACAAAGGCCCAACGATGAATCCTCCACCCTGGACACCTGACCCAGGAGACTCCCGGACATCCAGCTCATCAGCTCATGTCCGTGAGAATCTAAACGTCCCCTGCCTCATGGAAGGTTCATTGACAGCACCCACACGCCGTGCGTCTTCCCGCCATGTTCAGAGTATGGTCAGCAGAAGAGTGCAGAAAGCTTAGATGGAAAGGCTTGGATACAATTCCAACCACTTTCCAATACACAAAATGAGGATTCCTAACGATTCCTAGGAGGCCATTGCTCTGTATGATAGACAAACTCTTTTAGCTTCTTTGTATTGGAAGCCTGAGAACCAGACATGACCCATTTCTTCCCTGGGATCTAATATCTGTCATGCCCCAGAGGCTGCCATTGCCCCTGAACCTACAATGCCTACCACACGTTCACATTAAGACCCTCGACCCCCGCTGTCAAGTTTCAGTAAATACTCATATCCCTTCTAGACCCCAGGTTTCATTAATCAAGAGAAATCAAGAGCCTGAAACATCACAAGGAAACAAAATAGGAAGGATTAATCCTCTAACCTGGACACCTGACCCAGGAGGTTCCCGGACATCCAGAAACATCTGCACATGTCCATGAGAATCGAAACGTCCCCTGCCTCATGGAAGGTTCACTGACTGCACCCACGCAGGTGCAGGTACCAAGGGTGCAGGTCCCAAGGGGTGCAGGTACCAATGGGGCCTGGTCTCTCATGGGAGCATGGCATCAGGGCAAAGAAAATACAAAACAAGAGCTAAACTATCCCCATTGCAAAGGGGGACACGACCTCCCCCTTCCCTTCTCTGGGAACAAGGACTTTGGAAAACTTGTCATTGAGCGCTCTCTGCCTCTTCGCAAACCTTTTGAAAAGCTAAACAAGCCTCTTGCCAGTTTTAAAACCCAGCCTCCTGACACATGGAGGGGGAAGCAAACACCACAAGCAGTGCCCAAGAGGCAACACACATCCGGGACAAGGGAAGAAAATGTCCCTGGAGGATCAAAGAGGCATAAGCAACAGCAGCTCCTTCTCAGAAGGGCCTCAGGTGATTGTCACCTGCAACAAGACAGCAGGGGGAAGGACGACCCACCCTACCCCGTGGCCTTCCTTCCCTCACAGGCCCATGGTACCACAGAGTAAGGATGAAACAGCAGAGCCGTGCCTGCTGGCAAACCCACACTCCACGGGGAACGTGGAAAACAACACCCTGTTCTCCTAATGAACGTGTCAACTCAACAAGACAGGCATAGTGTCTCATATCACATCCACCAATGTCCATTGTCTTCTCGCCCCCAGTTATGCTGACCCCAGGGTAGTGCGTGAGAAGGGACAAAGGCAGGGGACACACCCCTGAACCCACAATGCCTACCACAACTTTCACTCCAAGTCCCTCGGCCCACCCAAGGTCAAGATTCCTTCTCTTCCCAGGGTGTCCTCAGAGCCTTTGTGGGCCCCAGATTTCAGTAATCAAGTGAAATCAAGAGCCTGAAAATGGAGGCTGATAACCACAAAGGCACATTAGCAAATGTCCTTGATATTCTAAAGGTCCCCTGCCTCATGGAAGCTTCATTGACAGCACCCACACGCCGCTCCTCTTGCCGCCATGTGCAGAGTATGGTCAGCAGAAGAGTGCAGAAAGCTTAGATGGAAATGCGTGGATACAATTCCAACCACATTGCCATCCACAAAATGAGGATTCGTAACGATTCCTAGGAGGCCATTGCTCTGTATGATAGACAAACTCTTTTAGCTTCTTTGTATTGGAAGCCTGAGAACCAGACATGACCCATTTCTTCCCTGGGATCTAATATCTGTCATGCCCCAGATGCTGCCATTTCCCCTGAACCCACAATGCCTACCACACTTTCACACTAGGACACTCTACCCACCCCTTGCAAGTTTCTTTACACTCCCAGAGTTTACTCATATATCCCTTCTGGACCCTAGGTTTCACTAATTGGGAGAAATGAATGGCCCGAAATGACGTATAGAAACAAAGGCCCAACGATGAATCCTCCACCCTGGACACCTGACCCAGGAGACTCCCGGACATCCAGCTCATCAGCTCATGTCCGTGAGAATCTAAACGTCCCCTGCCTCATGGAAGGTTCATTGACAGCACCCAAACGCCGCTCCTCTTCCCGCCATGTGCAGAGTATGGTCAGCAGAAGAGTGCAGAAAGCTTGGATGGAAACGCGTGGATACAATTCCAACCACATTCCCGTACACAAAATGAGGATTGCTAACGATTCCTAGGAGGCCATTGCTCTGTATGATAGACAAACTCTTTTAGCTTCTTTGTATTGGAAGCCTGAGAACCAGACATGACCCATTTCTTCCCTGGGATCTAATATCTGTCATGCCCCAGATGCTGCCATTTCCCCTGAACCCACAATGCCTACCACACTTTCACACTAGGACACTCTACCCACCCCTTGCAAGTTTCTTTACACTCCCAGAGTTTACTCATATATCCCTTCTGGACCCTAGGTTTCACTAATTGGGAGAAATGAATGGCCCGAAATGACGTATAGAAACAAAGGCCCAACGATGAATCCTCCACCCTGGACACCTGACCCAGGAGACTCCCGGACATCCAGCTCATCAGCTCATGTCCGTGAGAATCTAAACGTCCCCTGCCTCATGGAAGGTTCATTGACAGCACCCACACGCCGCGCGTCTTCCCGCCATGTTCAGAGTATGGTCAGCAGAAGAGTGCAGAAAGCTTAGATGGAAAGGCTTGGATACAATTCCAACCACTTTCCAATACACAAAATGAGGATTCCTAACGATTCCTAGGAGGCCATTGCTCTGTATGATAGACAAACTCTTTTAGCTTCTTTGTATTGGAAGCCTGAGAACCAGACATGACCCATTTCTTCCCTGGGATCTAATATCTGTCATGCCCCAGAGGCTGCCATTGCCCCTGAACCTACAATGCCTACCACACGTTCACATTAAGACCCTCGACCCCCGCTGTCAAGTTTCAGTAAATACTCATATCCCTTCTAGACCCCAGGTTTCATTAATCAAGAGAAATCAAGAGCCTGAAACATCACAAGGAAACAAAATAGGAAGGATTAATCCTCTAACCTGGACACCTGACCCAGGAGGTTCCCGGACATCCAGAAACATCTGCACATGTCCATGAGAATCGAAACGTCCCCTGCCTCATGGAAGGTTCACTGACTGCACCCACGCAGGTGCAGGTACCAAGGGTGCAGGTCCCAAGGGGTGCAGGTACCAATGGGGCCTGGTCTCTCATGGGAGCATGGCATCAGGGCAAAGAAAATACAAAACAAGAGCTAAACTATCCCCATTGCAAAGGGGGACACGACCTCCCCCTTCCCTTCTCTGGGAACACGGACTTTGGAAAACTTGTCATTGTGCGCTCTCTGCCTCTTCGCAAACCTTTTGAAAAGCTAAACAAGCCTCTTGCCAGTTTTAAAACCCAGCCTCCTGACACATGGAGGGGGAAGCAAACACCACAAGCAGTGCCCAAGAGGCAACACACATCCGGGACAAGGGAAGAAAATGTCCCTGGAGGATCAAAGAGGCATAAGCAACGGCAGCTCCTTCTCAGAAGGGCCTCAGGTGATTGTCACCTGCAACAAGACAGCAGGGGGAAGGACGACCCACCCTACCCCGTGGCCTTCCTTCCCTCACAGGCCCATGGTACCACAGAGTAAGGATGAAACAGCAGAGCCGTGCCTGCTGGCAAACCCACACTCCACGGGGAACGTGGAAAACAACACCCTGTTCTCCTAATGAACGTGACAACTCAACAAGACAGGCATAGCGTCTCATATCACATCCACCAATGTCCATTGTCTTCTCGCCCCCAGTTATGCTGACCCCAGGGTAGTGCGTGAGAAGGGACAAAGGCAGGGGACACACCCCTGAACCCACAATGCCTACCACAACTTTCACTCCAAGTCCCTCGGCCCACCCAAGGTCAAGATTCCTTCTCTTCCCAGGGTGTCCTCAGAGCCTTTGTGGGCCCCAGATTTCACTAATCAAGTGAAATCAAGAGCCTGAAAATGGAGGCTGATAACCACAAAGGCACATTAGCAAATGTCCTTGATATTCTAAAGGTCCCCTGCCTCATGGAAGCTTCATTGACAGCACCCACACGCCGCTCCTCTTGCCGCCATGTGCAGAGTATGGTCAGCAGAAGAGTGCAGAAAGCTTAGATGGAAATGCGTGGATACAATTCCAACCACATTGCCATCCACAAAATGAGGATTCGTAACGATTCCTAGGAGGCCATTGCTCTGTATGATAGACAAACTCTTTTAGCTTCTTTGTATTGGAAGCCTGAGAACCAGACATGACCCATTTCTTCCCGGGGAACTAATATCTGCCCAGTCGCCAGATGCTGCCATTGCCCCTGAACCCACAATGCCTACCAAACTTTCACACTAAGACACACTACCCACCGCCTTGCAAGTCTCTTTACACTCCCAGAGTTTACTCATATATCCCTTCTGGACCCTAGGTTTCACTAATTGGGAGAAATGAATGGCCCGAAATGGCGTATAGAAACAAAGGCCCAAGGATGAATCCTCCACCCTGGACACCTGACCCAGGAGACTCCCGGACATCCAGCTCATCAGCTCATGTCCGTGAGAATCTAAACGTCCCCTGCCTCATGGAAGGTTCATTGACAGCACCCAAACGCCGCTCCTCTTCCCGCCATGTGCAGAGTATGGTCAGCAGAAGAGTGCAGAAAGCTTGGATGGAAACGCGTGGATACAATTCCAACCACATTCCCGTACACAAAATGAGGATTGCTAACGATTCCTAGGAGGCCATTGCTCTGTATGATAGACAAACTCTTTTAGCTTCTTTGTATTGGAAGCCTGAGAACCAGACATGACCCATTTCTTCCCTGGGATCTAATATCTGTCATGCCCCAGATGCTGCCATTTCCCCTGAACCCACAATGCCTACCACACTTTCACACTAGGACACTCTACCCACCCCTTGCAAGTTTCTTTACACTCCCAGAGTTTACTCATATATCCCTTCTGGACCCTAGGTTTCACTAATTGGGAGAAATGAATGGCCCGAAATGACGTATAGAAACAAAGGCCCAACGATGAATCCTCCACCCTGGACACCTGACCCAGGAGACTCCCGGACATCCAGCTCATCAGCTCATGTCCGTGAGAATCTAAACGTCCCCTGCCTCATGGAAGGTTCATTGACAGCACCCAAACGCCGCTCCTCTTCCCGCCATGTGCAGAGTATGGTCAGCAGAAGAGTGCAGAAAGCTTGGATGGAAACGCGTGGATACAATTCCAACCACATTCCCGTACACAAAATGAGGATTGCTAACGATTCCTAGGAGGCCATTGCTCTGTATGATAGACAAACTCTTTTAGCTTCTTTGTATTGGAAGCCTGAGAACCAGACATGACCCATTTCTTCCCTGGGATCTAATATCTGTCATGCCCCAGATGCTGCCATTTCCCCTGAACCCACAATGCCTACCACACTTTCACACTAGGACACTCTACCCACCCCTTGCAAGTTTCTTTACACTCCCAGAGTTTACTCATATATCCCTTCTGGACCCTAGGTTTCACTAATTGGGAGAAATGAATGGCCCGAAATGACGTATAGAAACAAAGGCCCAACGATGAATCCTCCACCCTGGACACCTGACCCAGGAGACTCCCGGACATCCAGCTCATCAGCTCATGTCCGTGAGAATCTAAACGTCCCCTGCCTCATGGAAGCTTCATTGACAGCACCCACACGCCGCGCGTCTTCCCGCCATGTTCAGAGTATGGTCAGCAGAAGAGTGCAGAAAGCTTAGATGGAAAGGCTTGGATACAATTCCAACCACTTTCCAATACACAAAATGAGGATTCCTAACGATTCCTAGGAGGCCATTGCTCTGTATGATAGACAAACTCTTTTAGCTTCTTTGTATTGGAAGCCTGAGAACCAGACATGACCCATTTCTTCCCTGGGATCTAATATCTGTCATGCCCCAGAGGCTGCCATTGCCCCTGAACCTACAATGCCTACCACACGTTCACATTAAGACCCTCGACCCCCGCTGTCAAGTTTCAGTAAATACTCATATCCCTTCTAGACCCCAGGTTTCATTAATCAAGAGAAATCAAGAGCCTGAAACATCACAAGGAAACAAAATAGGAAGGATTAATCCTCTAACCTGGACACCTGACCCAGGAGGTTCCCGGACATCCAGAAACATCTGCACATGTCCATGAGAATCGAAACGTCCCCTGCCTCATGGAAGGTTCACTGACTGCACCCACGCAGGTGCAGGTACCAAGGGTGCAGGTCCCAAGGGGTGCAGGTACCAATGGGGCCTGGTCTCTCATGGGAGCATGGCATCAGGGCAAAGAAAATACAAAACAAGAGCTAAACTATCCCCATTGCAAAGGGGGACACGACCTCCCCCTTCCCTTCTCTGGGAACAAGGACTTTGGAAAACTTGTCATTGAGCGCTCTCTGCCTCTTCGCAAACCTTTTGAAAAGCTAAACAAGCCTCTTGCCAGTTTTAAAACCCAGCCTCCTGACACATGGAGGGGGAAGCAAACACCACAAGCAGTGCCCAAGAGGCAACACACATCCGGGACAAGGGAAGAAAATGTCCCTGGAGGATCAAAGAGGCATAAGCAACAGCAGCTCCTTCTCAGAAGGGCCTCAGGTGATTGTCACCTGCAACAAGACAGCAGGGGGAAGGACGACCCACCCTACCCCGTGGCCTTCCTTCCCTCACAGGCCCATGGTACCACAGAGTAAGGATGAAACAGCAGAGCCGTGCCTGCTGGCAAACCCACACTCCACGGGGAACGTGGAAAACAACACCCTGTTCTCCTAATGAACGTGTCAACTCAACAAGACAGGCATAGTGTCTCATATCACATCCACCAATGTCCATTGTCTTCTCGCCCCCAGTTATGCTGACCCCAGGGTAGTGCGTGAGAAGGGACAAAGGCAGGGGACACACCCCTGAACCCACAATGCCTACCACAACTTTCACTCCAAGTCCCTCGGCCCACCCAAGGTCAAGATTCCTTCTCTTCCCAGGGTGTCCTCAGAGCCTTTGTGGGCCCCAGATTTCAGTAATCAAGTGAAATCAAGAGCCTGAAAATGGAGGCTGATAACCACAAAGGCACATTAGCAAATGTCCTTGATATTCTAAAGGTCCCCTGCCTCATGGAAGCTTCATTGACAGCACCCACACGCCGCTCCTCTTGCCGCCATGTGCAGAGTATGGTCAGCAGAAGAGTGCAGAAAGCTTAGATGGAAATGCGTGGATACAATTCCAACCACATTGCCATCCACAAAATGAGGATTCGTAACGATTCCTAGGAGGCCATTGCTCTGTATGATAGACAAACTCTTTTAGCTTCTTTGTATTGGAAGCCTGAGAACCAGACATGACCCATTTCTTCCCTGGGATCTAATATCTGTCATGCCCCAGATGCTGCCATTTCCCCTGAACCCACAATGCCTACCACACTTTCACACTAGGACACTCTACCCACCCCTTGCAAGTTTCTTTACACTCCCAGAGTTTACTCATATATCCCTTCTGGACCCTAGGTTTCACTAATTGGGAGAAATGAATGGCCCGAAATGACGTATAGAAACAAAGGCCCAACGATGAATCCTCCACCCTGGACACCTGACCCAGGAGACTCCCGGACATCCAGCTCATCAGCTCATGTCCGTGAGAATCTAAACGTCCCCTGCCTCATGGAAGGTTCATTGACAGCACCCAAACGCCGCTCCTCTTCCCGCCATGTGCAGAGTATGGTCAGCAGAAGAGTGCAGAAAGCTTGGATGGAAACGCGTGGATACAATTCCAACCACATTCCCATACACAAAATGAGGATTGCTAACGATTCCTAGGAGGCCATTGCTCTGTATGATAGACAAACTCTTTTAGCTTCTTTGTATTGGAAGCCTGAGAACCAGACATGACCCATTTCTTCCCTGGGATCTAATATCTGTCATGCCCCAGATGCTGCCATTTCCCCTGAACCCACAATGCCTACCACACTTTCACACTAGGACACTCTACCCACCCCTTGCAAGTTTCTTTACACTCCCAGAGTTTACTCATATATCCCTTCTGGACCCTAGGTTTCACTAATTGGGAGAAATGAATGGTCCGAAATGACGTATAGAAACAAAGGCCCAACGATGAATCCTCCACCCTGGACACCTGACCCAGGAGACTCCCGGACATCCAGCTCATCAGCTCATGTCCGTGAGAATCTAAACGTCCCCTGCCTCATGGAAGCTTCATTGACAGCACCCACACGCCGCGCGTCTTCCCGCCATGTTCAGAGTATGGTCAGCAGAAGAGTGCAGAAAGCTTAGATGGAAAGGCTTGGATACAATTCCAACCACTTTCCAATACACAAAATGAGGATTCCTAACGATTCCTAGGAGGCCATTGCTCTGTATGATAGACAAACTCTTTTAGCTTCTTTGTATTGGAAGCCTGAGAACCAGACATGACCCATTTCTTCCCTGGGATCTAATATCTGTCATGCCCCAGAGGCTGCCATTGCCCCTGAACCTACAATGCCTACCACACGTTCACATTAAGACCCTCGACCCCCGCTGTCAAGTTTCAGTAAATACTCATATCCCTTCTAGACCCCAGGTTTCATTAATCAAGAGAAATCAAGAGCCTGAAACATCACAAGGAAACAAAATAGGAAGGATTAATCCTCTAACCTGGACACCTGACCCAGGAGGTTCCCGGACATCCAGAAACATCTGCACATGTCCATGAGAATCGAAACGTCCCCTGCCTCATGGAAGGTTCACTGACTGCACCCACGCAGGTGCAGGTACCAAGGGTGCAGGTCCCAAGGGGTGCAGGTACCAATGGGGCCTGGTCTCTCATGGGAGCATGGCATCAGGGCAAAGAAAATACAAAACAAGAGCTAAACTATCCCCATTGCAAAGGGGGACACGACCTCCCCCTTCCCTTCTCTGGGAACACGGACTTTGGAAAACTTGTCATTGTGCGCTCTCTGCCTCTTCGCAAACCTTTTGAAAAGCTAAACAAGCCTCTTGCCAGTTTTAAAACCCAGCCTCCTGACACATGGAGGGGGAAGCAAACACCACAAGCAGTGCCCAAGAGGCAACACACATCCGGGACAAGGGAAGAAAATGTCCCTGGAGGATCAAAGAGGCATAAGCAACGGCAGCTCCTTCTCAGAAGGGCCTCAGGTGATTGTCACCTGCAACAAGACAGCAGGAGGAAGGACGACCCACCCTACCCCGTGGCCTTCCTTCCCTCACAGGCCCATGGTACCACAGAGTAAGGATGAAACAGCAGAGCCGTGCCTGCTGGCAAACCCACACTCCACGGGGAACGTGGAAAACAACACCCTGTTCTCCTAATGAACGTGTCAACTCAACAAGACAGGCATAGCGTCTCATATCACATCCACCAATGTCCATTGTCTTCTCGCCCCCAGTTATGCTGACCCCAGGGTAGTGCGTGAGAAGGGACAAAGGCAGGGGACACACCCCTGAACCCACAATGCCTACCACAACTTTCACTCCAAGTCCCTCGGCCCACCCAAGGTCAAGATTCCTTCTCTTCCCAGGGTGTCCTCAGAGCCTTTGTGGGCCCCAGATTTCACTAATCAAGTGAAATCAAGAGCCTGAAAATGGAGGCTGATAACCACAAAGGCACATTAGCAAATGTCCTTGATATTCTAAAGGTCCCCTGCCTCATGGAAGCTTCATTGACAGCACCCACACGCCGCTCCTCTTGCCGCCATGTGCAGAGTATGGTCAGCAGAAGAGTGCAGAAAGCTTAGATGGAAATGCGTGGATACAATTCCAACCACATTGCCATCCACAAAATGAGGATTCGTAACGATTCCTAGGAGGCCATTGCTCTGTATGATAGACAAACTCTTTTAGCTTCTTTGTATTGGAAGCCTGAGAACCAGACATGACCCATTTCTTCCCGGGGAACTAATATCTGCCCAGTCGCCAGATGCTGCCATTGCCCCTGAACCCACAATGCCTACCACACTTTCACACTAAGACACACTACCCACCGCCTTGCAAGTCTCTTTACACTCCCAGAGTTTACTCATATATCCCTTCTGGACCCTAGGTTTCACTAATTGGGAGAAATGAATGGCCCGAAATGGCGTATAGAAACAAAGGCCCAAGGATGAATCCTCCACCCTGGACACCTGACCCAGGAGACTCCCGGACATCCAGCTCATCAGCTCATGTCCGTGAGAATCTAAACGTCCCCTGCCTCATGGAAGGTTCATTGACAGCACCCAAACGCCGCTCCTCTTCCCGCCATGTGCAGAGTATGGTCAGCAGAAGAGTGCAGAAAGCTTGGATGGAAACGCGTGGATACAATTCCAACCACATTCCCGTACACAAAATGAGGATTGCTAACGATTCCTAGGAGGCCATTGCTCTGTATGATAGACAAACTCTTTTAGCTTCTTTGTATTGGAAGCCTGAGAACCAGACATGACCCATTTCTTCCCTGGGATCTAATATCTGTCATGCCCCAGATGCTGCCATTTCCCCTGAACCCACAATGCCTACCACACTTTCACACTAGGACACTCTACCCACCCCTTGCAAGTTTCTTTACACTCCCAGAGTTTACTCATATATCCCTTCTGGACCCTAGGTTTCACTAATTGGGAGAAATGAATGGCCCGAAATGACGTATAGAAACAAAGGCCCAACGATGAATCCTCCACCCTGGACACCTGACCCAGGAGACTCCCGGACATCCAGCTCATCAGCTCATGTCCGTGAGAATCTAAACGTCCCCTGCCTCATGGAAGCTTCATTGACAGCACCCACACGCCGCGCGTCTTCCCGCCATGTTCAGAGTATGGTCAGCAGAAGAGTGCAGAAAGCTTAGATGGAAAGGCTTGGATACAATTCCAACCACTTTCCAATACACAAAATGAGGATTCCTAACGATTCCTAGGAGGCCATTGCTCTGTATGATAGACAAACTCTTTTAGCTTCTTTGTATTGGAAGCCTGAGAACCAGACATGACCCATTTCTTCCCTGGGATCTAATATCTGTCATGCCCCAGAGGCTGCCATTGCCCCTGAACCTACAATGCCTACCACACGTTCACATTAAGACCCTCGACCCCCGCTGTCAAGTTTCAGTAAATACTCATATCCCTTCTAGACCCCAGGTTTCATTAATCAAGAGAAATCAAGAGCCTGAAACATCACAAGGAAACAAAATAGGAAGGATTAATCCTCTAACCTGGACACCTGACCCAGGAGGTTCCCGGACATCCAGAAACATCTGCACATGTCCATGAGAATCGAAACGTCCCCTGCCTCATGGAAGGTTCACTGACTGCACCCACGCAGGTGCAGGTACCAAGGGTGCAGGTCCCAAGGGGTGCAGGTACCAATGGGGCCTGGTCTCTCATGGGAGCATGGCATCAGGGCAAAGAAAATACAAAACAAGAGCTAAACTATCCCCATTGCAAAGGGGGACACGACCTCCCCCTTCCCTTCTCTGGGAACAAGGACTTTGGAAAACTTGCCATTGAGCGCTCTCTGCCTCTTCGCAAACCTTTTGAAAAGCTAAACAAGCCTCTTGGCAGTTTGAAAACCCAGCCTCCTGACACATGGAGGGGGAAGCAAACACCACAAGCAGTGCCCAAGAGGCAACACACATCCGGGACAAGGGAAGAAAATGTCCCTGGAGGATCAAAGAGGCATAAGCAACGGCAGCTCCTTCTCAGAAGGGCCTCAGGTGATTGTCACCTGCAACAAGACAGCAGGGGGAAGGACGACCCACCCTACCCCGTGGCCTTCCTTCCCTCACAGGCCCATGGTACCACAGAGTAAGGATGAAACAGCAGAGCCGTGCCTGCTGGCAAACCCACACTCCACGGGGAACGTGGAAAACAACACCCTGTTCTCCTAATGAACGTGTCAACTCAACAAGACAGGCATAGTGTCTCATATCACATCCACCAATGTCCATTGTCTTCTCGCCCCCAGTTATGCTGACTCCAGGGTAGTGCGTGAGAAGGGACAAAGGCAGGGGACACACCCCTGAACCCACAATGCCTACCACAACTTTCACTCCAAGTCCCTCGGCCCACCCAAGGTCAAGATTCCTTCTCTTCCCAGGGTGTCCTCAGAGCCTTTGTGGGCCCCAGATTTCAGTAATCAAGTGAAATCAAGAGCCTGAAAATGGAGGCTGATAACCACAAAGGCACATTAGCAAATGTCCTTGATATTCTAAAGGTCCCCTGCCTCATGGAAGCTTCATTGACAGCACCCACACGCCGCTCCTCTTGCCGCCATGTGCAGAGTATGGTCAGCAGAAGAGTGCAGAAAGCTTAGATGGAAATGCGTGGATACAATTCCAACCACATTGCCATCCACAAAATGAGGATTCGTAACGATTCCTAGGAGGCCATTGCTCTGTATGATAGACAAACTCTTTTAGCTTCTTTGTATTGGAAGCCTGAGAACCAGACATGACCCATTTCTTCCCTGGGATCTAATATCTGTCATGCCCCAGATGCTGCCATTTCCCCTGAACCCACAATGCCTACCACACTTTCACACTAGGACACTCTACCCACCCCTTGCAAGTTTCTTTACACTCCCAGAGTTTACTCATATATCCCTTCTGGACCCTAGGTTTCACTAATTGGGAGAAATGAATGGCCCGAAATGACGTATAGAAACAAAGGCCCAACGATGAATCCTCCACCCTGGACACCTGACCCAGGAGACTCCCGGACATCCAGCTCATCAGCTCATGTCCGTGAGAATCTAAACGTCCCCTGCCTCATGGAAGGTTCATTGACAGCACCCAAACGCTGCTCCTCTTCCCGCCATGTGCAGAGTATGGTCAGCAGAAGAGTGCAGAAAGCTTGGATGGAAACGCGTGGATACAATTCCAACCACATTCCCGTACACAAAATGAGGATTGCTAACGATTCCTAGGAGGCCATTGCTCTGTATGATAGACAAACTCTTTTAGCTTCTTTGTATTGGAAGCCTGAGAACCAGACATGACCCATTTCTTCCCTGGGATCTAATATCTGTCATGCCCAGATGCTGCCATTTCCCCTGAGCCCACAATGCCTACCACACTTTCACACTAGGACACTCTACCCACCCCTTGCAAGTTTCTTTACACTCCCAGAGTTTACTCATATATCCCTTCTGGACCCTAGGTTTCACTAATTGGGAGAAATGAATGGCCCGAAATGACGTATAGAAACAAAGGCCCAACGATGAATCCTCCACCCTGGACACCTGACCCAGGAGACTCCCGGACATCCAGCTCATCAGCTCATGTCCGTGAGAATCTAAACGTCCCCTGCCTCATGGAAGGTTCATTGACAGCACCCACACGCCGCGCGTCTTCCCGCCATGTTCAGAGTATGGTCAGCAGAAGAGTGCAGAAAGCTTAGATGGAAAGGCTTGGATACAATTCCAACCACTTTCCAATACACAAAATGAGGATTCCTAACGATTCCTAGGAGGCCATTGCTCTGTATGATAGACAAACTCTTTTAGCTTCTTTGTATTGGAAGCCTGAGAACCAGACATGACCCATTTCTTCCCTGGGATCTAATATCTGTCATGCCCCAGATGCTGCCATTTCCCCTGAACCCACAATGCCTACCACACGTTCACATTAAGACCCTCGACCCCCGCTGTCAAGTTTCAGTAAATACTCATATCCCTTCTAGACCCCAGGTTTCATTAATCAAGAGAAATCAAGAGCCTGAAACATCACAAGGAAACAAAATAGGAAGGATTAATCCTCTAACCTGGACACCTGACCCAGGAGGTTCCCGGACATCCAGAAACATCTGCACATGTCCATGAGAATCGAAACGTCCCCTGCCTCATGGAAGGTTCACTGACTGCACCCACGCAGGTGCAGGTACCAAGGGTGCAGGTCCCAAGGGGTGCAGGTACCAATGGGGCCTGGTCTCTCATGGGAGCATGGCATCAGGGCAAAGAAAATACAAAACAAGAGCTAAACTATCCCCATTGCAAAGGGGGACACGACCTCCCCCTTCCCTTCTCTGGGAACACGGACTTTGGAAAACTTGTCATTGTGCGCTCTCTGCCTCTTCGCAAACCTTTTGAAAAGCTAAACAAGCCTCTTGCCAGTTTTAAAACCCAGCCTCCTGACACATGGAGGGGGAAGCAAACACCACAAGCAGTGCCCAAGAGGCAACACACATCCGGGACAAGGGAAGAAAATGTCCCTGGAGGATCAAAGAGGCATAAGCAACGGCAGCTCCTTCTCAGAAGGGCCTCAGGTGATTGTCACCTGCAACAAGACAGCAGGGGGAAGGACGACCCACCCTACCCCGTGGCCTTCCTTCCCTCACAGGCCCATGGTACCACAGAGTAAGGATGAAACAGCAGAGCCGTGCCTGCTGGCAAACCCACACTCCACGGGGAACGTGGAAAACAACACCCTGTTCTCCTAATGAACGTGTCAACTCAACAAGACAGGCATAGCGTCTCATATCACATCCACCAATGTCCATTGTCTTCTCGCCCCCAGTTATGCTGACCCCAGGGTAGTGCGTGAGAAGGGACAAAGGCAGGGGACACACCCCTGAACCCACAATGCCTACCACAACTTTCACTCCAAGTCCCTCGGCCCACCCAAGGTCAAGATTCCTTCTCTTCCCAGGGTGTCCTCAGAGCCTTTGTGGGCCCCAGATTTCACTAATCAAGTGAAATCAAGAGCCTGAAAATGGAGGCTGATAACCACAAAGGCACATTAGCAAATGTCCTTGATATTCTAAAGGTCCCCTGCCTCATGGAAGCTTCATTGACAGCACCCACACGCCGCTCCTCTTGCCGCCATGTGCAGAGTATGGTCAGCAGAAGAGTGCAGAAAGCTTAGATGGAAATGCGTGGATACAATTCCAACCACATTGCCATCCACAAAATGAGGATTCGTAACGATTCCTAGGAGGCCATTGCTCTGTATGATAGACAAACTCTTTTAGCTTCTTTGTATTGGAAGCCTGAGAACCAGACATGACCCATTTCTTCCCTGGGATCTAATATCTGTCATGCCCCAGATGCTGCCATTTCCCCTGAACCCACAATGCCTACCACACTTTCACACTAGGACACTCTACCCACCCCTTGCAAGTTTCTTTACACTCCCAGAGTTTACTCATATATCCCTTCTGGACCCTAGGTTTCACTAATTGGGAGAAATGAATGGCCCGAAATGACGTATAGAAACAAAGGCCCAACGATGAATCCTCCACCCTGGACACCTGACCCAGGAGACTCCCGGACATCCAGCTCATCAGCTCATGTCCGTGAGAATCTAAACGTCCCCTGCCTCATGGAAGGTTCATTGACAGCACCCACACGCCGCGCGTCTTCCCGCCATGTTCAGAGTATGGTCAGCATAAGAGTGCAGAAAGCTTAGATGGAAAGGCTTGGATACAATTCCAACCACTTTCCAATACACAAAATGAGGATTCCTAACGATTCCTAGGAGGCCATTGCTCTGTATGATAGACAAACTCTTTTAGCTTCTTTGTATTGGAAGCCTGAGAACCAGACATGACCCATTTCTTCCCTGGGATCTAATATCTGTCATGCCCCAGAGGCTGCCATTGCCCCTGAACCTACAATGCCTACCACACGTTCACATTAAGACCCTCGACCCCCGCTGTCAAGTTTCAGTAAATACTCATATCCCTTCTAGACCCCAGGTTTCATTAATCAAGAGAAATCAAGAGCCTGAAACATCACAAGGAAACAAAATAGGAAGGATTAATCCTCTAACCTGGACACCTGACCCAGGAGGTTCCCGGACATCCAGAAACATCTGCACATGTCCATGAGAATCGAAACGTCCCCTGCCTCATGGAAGGTTCACTGACTGCACCCACGCAGGTGCAGGTACCAAGGGTGCAGGTCCCAAGGGGTGCAGGTACCAATGGGGCCTGGTCTCTCATGGGAGCATGGCATCAGGGCAAAGAAAATACAAAACAAGAGCTAAACTATCCCCATTGCAAAGGGGGACACGACCTCCCCCTTCCCTTCTCTGGGAACACGGACTTTGGAAAACTTGTCATTGTGTGCTCTCTGCCTCTTCGCAAACCTTTTGAAAAGCTATACAAGCCTCTTGCCAGTTTTAAAACCCAGCCTCCTGACACATGGAGGGGGAAGCAAACACCACATGCAGTGCCCAAGAGCCAACACACATCCGGGACAAGGGAAGAAAATGTCCCTGGAGGATCAAAGAGGCATAAGCAACAGCAGATCCTTCTCAGAAGGGCCTCAGGTGATTGTCACCTGCAACAAGACAGCAGGGGGAAGGACGACCCACCCTACCCCGTGGCCTTCCTTCCCTCACAGGCCCATGGTACCACAGAGTAAGGATGAAACAGCAGAGCCGTGCCTGCTGGCAAACCCATACTCCACGGGGAACGTGGAAAACAACACCCTGTTCTCCTAATGAACGTGTCAACTCAACAAGACAGGCATAGTGTCTCATACCACATCCACCAATGTCCATTGTCTTCTCGCCCCCAGTTATGCTGACTCCAGGGTAGTGCGTGAGAAGGGACAAAGGCAGGGGACACACCCCTGAACCCACAATGCCTACCACAACTTTCACTCCAAGTCCCTCGGCCCACCCAAGGTCAAGATTCCTTCTCTTCCCAGGGTGTCCTCAGAGCCTTTGTGGGCCCCAGATTTCACTAATCAAGTGAAATCAAGAGCCTGAAAATGGAGGCTGATAACCACAAAGGCACATTAGCAAATGTCCTTGATATTCTAAAGGTCCCCTGCCTCATGGAAGCTTCATTGACAGCACCCACACGCCGCTCCTCTTGCCGCCATGTGCAGAGTATGGTCAGCAGAAGAGTGCAGAAAGCTTAGATGGAAATGCGTGGATACAATTCCAACCACATTGCCATCCACAAAATGAGGATTCGTAACGATTCCTAGGAGGCCATTGCTCTGTATGATAGACAAACTCTTTTAGCTTCTTTGTATTGGAAGCCTGAGAACCAGACATGACCCATTTCTTCCCTGGGAACTAATATCTGTCATGCCCCAGATGCTGCCATTTCCCCTGAACCCACAATGCCTACCACACTTTCACACTAGGACACTCTACCCACCCCTTGCAAGTTTCTTTACACTCCCAGAGTTTACTCATATATCCCTTCTGGACCCTAGGTTTCACTAATTGGGAGAAATGAATGGCCCGAAATGACGTATAGAAACAAAGGCCCAACGATGAATCCTCCACCCTGGACACCTGACCCAGGAGACTCCCGGACATCCAGCTCATCAGCTCATGTCCGTGAGAATCTAAACGTCCCCTGCCTCATGGAAGGTTCATTGACAGCACCCACACGCCGCGCGTCTTCCCGCCATGTTCAGAGTATGGTCAGCAGAAGAGTGCAGAAAGCTTAGATGGAAAGGCTTGGATACAATTCCAACCACTTTCCAATACACAAAATGAGGATTCCTAACGATTCCTAGGAGGCCATTGCTCTGTATGATAGACAAACTCTTTTAGCTTCTTTGTATTGGAAGCCTGAGAACCAGACATGACCCATTTCTTCCCTGGGATCTAATATCTGTCATGCCCCAGATGCTGCCATTTCCCCTGAACCCACAATGCCTA
Organism: Felis catus; assembly: GCF_018350175.1. NCBI lineage: Eukaryota > Metazoa > Chordata > Mammalia > Carnivora > Felidae > Felis > Felis catus. Next base: position 111,036,793 of record NC_058386.1, on the reverse strand, counting down.
CCACACGTTCACATTAAGACCCTCGACCCCCGCTGTCAAGTTTCAGTAAATACTCATATCCCTTCTAGACCCCAGGTTTCATTAATCAAGAGAAATCAAGAGCCTGAAACATCACAAGGAAACAAAATAGGAAGGATTAATCCTCTAACCTGGACACCTGACCCAGGAGGTTCCCGGACATCCAGAAACATCTGCACATGTCCATGAGAATCGAAACGTCCCCTGCCTCATGGAAGGTTCACTGACTGCACCCACGCAGGTGCAGGTACCAAGGGTGCAGGTCCCAAGGGGTGCAGGTACCAATGGGGCCTGGTCTCTCATGGGAGCATGGCATCAGGGCAAAGAAAATACAAAACAAGAGCTAAACTATCCCCATTGCAAAGGGGGACACGACCTCCCCCTTCCCTTCTCTGGGAACACGGACTTTGGAAAACTTGTCATTGTGCGCTCTCTGCCTCTTCGCAAACCTTTTGAAAAGCTAAACAAGCCTCTTGCCAGTTTTAAAACCCAGCCTCCTGACACATGGAGGGGGAAGCAAACACCACAAGCAGTGCCCAAGAGCCAACACACATCCGGGACAAGGGAAGAAAATGTCCCTGGAGGATCAAAGAGGCATAAGCAACGGCAGCTCCTTCTCAGAAGGGCCTCAGGTGATTGTCACCTGCAACAAGACAGCAGGGGGAAGGACGACCCACCCTACCCCGTGGCCTTCCTTCCCTCACAGGCCCATGGTACCACAGAGTAAGGATGAAACAGCAGAGCCGTGCCTGCTGGCAAACCCACACTCCACGGGGAACGTGGAAAACAACACCCTGTTCTCCTAATGAACGTGTCAACTCAACAAGACAGGCATAGCGTCTCATATCACATCCACCAATGTCCATTGTCTTCTCGCCCCCAGTTATGCTGACCCCAGGGTAGTGCGTGAGAAGGGACAAAGGCAGGGGACACACCCCTGAACCCACAATGCCTACCACAACTTTCACTCCAAGTCCCTCGGCCCACCCAAGGTCAAGATTCCTTCTCTTCCCAGGGTGTCCTCAGAGCCTTTGTGGGCCCCAGATTTCACTAATCAAGTGAAATCAAGAGCCTGAAAATGGAGGCTGATAACCACAAAGGCACATTAGCAAATGTCCTTGATATTCTAAAGGTCCCCTGCCTCATGGAAGCTTCATTGACAGCACCCACACGCCGCTCCTCTTGCCGCCATGTGCAGAGTATGGTCAGCAGAAGAGTGCAGAAAGCTTAGATGGAAATGCGTGGATACAATTCCAACCACATTGCCATCCACAAAATGAGGATTCGTAACGATTCCTAGGAGGCCATTGCTCTGTATGATAGACAAACTCTTTTAGCTTCTTTGTATTGGAAGCCTGAGAACCAGACATGACCCATTTCTTCCCGGGGAACTAATATCTGCCCAGTTGCCAGATGCTGCCATTGCCCCTGAACCCACAATGCCTACCACACTTTCACACTAAGACACACTACCCACCGCCTTGCAAGTCTCTTTACACTCCCAGAGTTTACTCATATATCCCTTCTGGACCCTAGGTTTCACTAATTGGGAGAAATGAATGGCCCGAAATGGCGTATAGAAACAAAGGCCCAAGGATGAATCCTCCACCCTGGACACCTGACCCAGGAGACTCCCGGACATCCAGCGCATCAGCTCATGTCCGTGAGAATCTAAACGTCCCCTGCCTCATGGAAGGTTCATTGACAGCACCCACACGCCGCTCCTCTTCCCGCCATGTGCAGAGTATGGTCAGCAGAAGAGTGCAGAAAGCTTGGATGGAAACGCGTGGATACAATTCCAACCACATTCCCGTACACAAAATGAGGATTGCTAACGATTCCTAGGAGGCCATTGCTCTGTATGATAGACAAACTCTTTTAGCTTCTTTGTATTGGAAGCCTGAGAACCAGACATGACCCATTTCTTCCCGGGGAACTAATATCTGCCCAGTCGCCAGATGCTGCCATTGCCCCTGAACCCACAATGCCTACCACACTTTCACACTAAGACACACTACCCACCCCCTTGCAAGTTTCTTTACACTCCCAGAGTTTACTCATGTATCCCTTCTGGACCCTAGGCTTCACTAATGGGGAGAAATGAATGGCCCGAAATGGCGTATAGAAACAAAGGCCCAAGGATGAATCCTCCACCCTGGACACCTGACCCAGGAGACTCCCGGACATCCAGCTCATCAGCTCATGTCCGTGAGAATCTAAACGTCCCCTGCTTCATGCAAGGTTCATTGACAGCACCCACACGCCGCTCATCTTCTTGCCACGGGCAAGGTATGATCACCAGAAGAGTGCAGGAAGTTTTGATGGAAACGCGTGGATACAATGCAACCAGTTTCCCGTACACAACATGAGGATTCCCAGTGATTCCTAGTTGACCATTGCTCTGCATGGTAGACGTATTCTTTCAGCATCTTTGTAAAGGGAGTCTGACAACCTGACAGCCTCACACTGGGTAGCACTAAGGAGAACAGTAGGATGTCCTCTCAAAAAATTAATAATTGAGCTCCTATATGATGTATCAATCCCGTATCTGGGCGTTTATGTAAACGACAGGAAGCCACTATGTCAAAGACACATACTCATTCCATATCCTCACTACAGTATTATTCTCACCATGTATGACATGAGAGACTTGTGAGCATCCATCAACAGTATAAATGGATAAAGGAAATGTGGTACATGTATCCAATGAAATAATACTCATCCGTGGAAACGTGCGCCTATAACAGGGAACCGGTGTGACAACGAATCCACTCCATTTCAAAGGCCTTACCTCGTGCTCCTTCGGCAGCACAGGTGCAAAGGCCTTACCTTCAGGTGTTCGATATCCATTCCCTTTCTGTCACCGACATACATAAGAGGAATGAAAATCCACTTCAGGCTAACAGGGTTTGACATGAAATACGTCACACCAAGAATTCATAACTCATTAACATCCCCGCTGGGAAGTACACATTCATTGAGTACAGGCCTCATAATGCAACTGATGTGGCGGGCTCCAGAGTGGACTCCTGGGAAAGAGCCACCAAGCCAGATCCCACCTTAAATTGGGAGGGTCACCTTGTCTTTCCCTCAGGGTGCTGAGTTTGAGATGCCACCAGTTAAACAGTCACCCTTTTGGAAGCGTCAACCTTGGGACTTATTTTGTTAAGTGCCAGTACTCAGAAGACTTACCCATAAAACATTCATCTACGTCTTCCCCATCCCTCCCCCCAATGAAATGACCCAACATGACTTTGATGGGCAGTGGGCGCGCACCAGTGTGTGTGCAAGAAGGAGGAGGCATCACAGTCGTTTAGTTGTACAACTGCTTTTGACAAGCAAACAAGCCATTCTTGTTCACTTTTGTACCTCCCGCCTGGGGAAGGAACATGTGTTGGGGCACAGAGTTTTCTAAGTACCTCAGGTCTCAGGTTTTCACTGGGTAGGAAGTCGTAATGACCCCCATCTCCCACGGCTTGAAAGTAACTGAACCAAGTATAGGGATAAAGGAAAAGTCTCTGAAATGTCAACATGCTGTGGAAAGGCTACATACGTTAGTGTCTAACCACAAACAAATGTGGATCGTTTGGACTTTGGGCAGTGCACATCAGGCTCTGCGATGCCACCTTCTGGATAAAACTGGTGCGAACAAAGCAACAGAGGAACCAGAGGTGTGTCTGACTCTAGAGGTCCCGAGGGTCTTTGAATGCACCTTAGAGCCATTCGTCTTTATGCTTAACACTCTCACACCCAACCGTCAACGTCTTCACCTGATTTTCACCAAATTAACCCCTGCCCAGCAAAGAAGTAACTTTATACAGAGAAGGAAAGACAGGAGACCTTTGGGCACTGCCAGTTACCAAGCACCCTCCAGCCCCAACTTGACGCTGAGTGACATCAGCTTCCATGTCAGACGTCCAAGGCAGCCAGGAAAGAATGCAGCTCAGAGAAAGGCAGGGTCTGGGATGCTGGGCTACCTCCTGGCATCACAGCAGAGTTAGAGAGGTCCATTTCCAAAGAGATGCCCAAGACCCTCTGAGAATAGTTGCTGGCCCTGTGAAAGGAAACAAAATGTAGCTGAAATTTCAGCAAAAGGCTCAAGAAATGAAGTGCAAGTGGGGTCTGCACAGGTGGCAAGAGGATCTAAACCAAGCCATGATCCTTTGCTCCCATACACACATTCTGGAAACGGTGTCCTAATTTCTTCAGTACCTCCTGTGTGCTGAGCACTTCCTAAAGACGATCACGCTTGACTTTCACACCACGCCTGAGAGCAAGAGCAAGGTGTCATTTCCATTTTGCAGATGTGGAAGCTGAGGCTCAGAGATGACAGGAAGAAAGGGCCGAGGGTCTTTCAGACTCCCATACTGGAAACGTATTGTGAACGAAACACGATGGGTGACACGGTCTCGGCAACATCTGCAAAGCCAAAAAATAGCTAGAATGTACGGAAGGGGAAACCTGCAAAGAAGTATTGACCCACATGTTGCTCGAACCGTTAGCCTGTGCTTCTAGGACGGCTGCCACATAAATGCCCGCCCACCCACCCCAGCGGGGGTGGGCCGGGAGACTGTCACCCTCTGGCACCCACTTGGTGTACAGGTCTCATCTTTCTCGCCTCGCCTAGGTAGGTACTCCTGGCTTTCAATTAATTCAGATCCGTGACTTTAAAAAGTTACATTCAGACCTGAAGAAATGCACCTGAGCAGTGCTCCCACAATCTCGGAGTTCCTGAAGTTTGTGTCTGACCATCCCATCCAGTCCATCCTGCTTCTGCATGGTAGTAGAAAGCGATTACCAGAAGGATAACAAGGCTCAAGATCAGGGTCTTTCGGACATCTGGCGTATTCTAATAAAGCCAACGCGTGTGTAACAGTGGCACGCAACAGTAAGCAGAGGAACACGAAGAAGGTCTGGAAGAAAGATGCCGCTGACTCCTTGAGGAAATTGACTCCAGACATGGAGTCTCTACCACGGAGTTAACAAGTAGTGTCTAGGGAGTGACCCCGACCTTGTGGGAAGCGCCCATGTTAGAGACTCAGGGATGGGATTTCCACACCATCTGGAAGAAAGGTACAGCGGACAGGAGATAAGTGCTATTCACCCAACACCTCTGGCCTCACACAGCCTAAGGTTGCTCTTACCTGTATGGCTGGTCTTGACTCTCGGTTCAGGGTCCTCTCCTCTCATTACGGGCCCACCGGCTGACCGGAACTGGACGTTCCCATCACAGATCCTGAGGGAGGGGATGACGGTACAAATCTACAAAGAGCCTTACCTGTGGAAGGTCAGCTTGGGACCGCTGCAGGAAAATCAGGTCACTTGGAAACTCACAACACGCGTGGATGGGGCAAACTTCCTCTTTCCCTCATCCAGAGCAATTTCTGAAAGTGGTTGCTGGGGCCAGAGGACCCAATCACGCAGCCTGTGTGAAGTAGGCCAAAAGAGTGAAGGAGAACGTAAGGCAGGAACTGCATGAGTCAACCCACAAGGTGAGACTGCGGCTTCAGAGGCTGGCTGATTGTCCCCTCAGCACGAACCATGGTGCATCCCGCCTTCATCACCCAGCGCAGGGGAATTCTTAAAAATTATGTTAAGAGGTATCACCACTCAGTGGCGAGAAGGGGTGTCTCAGAACTCCCATGTCGCTCTTCACTAATGAAACCGTCCACTCATACACAATTGCGGGTAACAAACCTCTGGAATGGGTGGTGGTGTTCTCACTTTGTCACCAATGGCTGACACTGACATACCACGCAAGACGATGGCTAACAAATCATTCAAATGGGTTTTGTGTTCTACTTAATAGACCACGAAATGCACCTTACGATGGCTGGGCCGCTATACTAGACTTCGTAATCGGTAACATAGTAAGGTCCAAAACTGCTAGAAAGGAAAATGAGCTAAGTTAATCACAACAAATTCCCGAAGCATTTCACACATTGCATAATGCCCCTACCACCTGACGTTGAACGTAGGTCTCCGAGGGGGAAACAACGGGAACAAATTGGACATTTGGTTACATACACATCGGAGAATCTGCTCTCAATGTGCAAGAATGCCCCTAGGATACTACAGGCAATGGGCCAGTAATGAAAGCACCTTCATTCCACACTTAGATTTTGTTCAAGATCTAGGACTCTGTCTCAAAAGTCAGGATTGGTGAGGCTAGTTGAGGGTCCCCGTTCCCGAAGTCTGCTTTCCTGTCAGTACCGACGACAGTCAAACCCAAATACCAGCAGTGGACCTTTCACAGGTCTAAATGTAATCAAAGTACGTTTTACAGACCTCCAACGTGTCACCGATATGAGTCATTAAATCGTTCCTACGTGAGCTAAGATACCAAATTCAAGTCAATATCAAGAATCAATCAGCAAAAAGGCTAATAAGGCAAACCCAGCTATCACCATTATCAAAAGGAAGTCCCTGTTGTACTTAACACCAAGTATCAGATGACACTCAGGGATGAGGGCGCTCAGGGTCGTGAGCAAAACAACAGCTTCCCTCTCAGTTAATTCTCCCCTTGTATACACATTAGGTCTGACACGGGAAGGGAGGTGTATGAGGAGAAGCAGGCAGCCACCGACTATTTCCTAAGCCAATATGCTAGCCCTTGGGGCATTAAGGCACGGTCAGCTCTTGTGGCTAAAGAGGCAGGGACAGCACCCTCTGCGATTGGGGTGCAGTAGGGTGCAGGGAGAGCGGCATCTCCAGTCTAGCCCAGGACCCCTAACAAGGAGGACTGGAGGTGTCAGGGGACAGACTGTTTGCAAATACGATACCAGAAAGTGATCTTTTCTATGGGAGAACACCGAGGAAGGAACACCTGGGTCAGCATTTAAAGACATAACAAGAAAAAAAAGAAAAGAAAAGAAATACCACTATGTCACGTGCACAATCAGGGTTCTAATATAATATTCAAAAGTATGCACTGCGACCAGCAAGGGCCATTCAGTTCTAGAACACAGAGAGCAATGCTTCTGGGGGTGAATTTGCTTGTAAATAAATTGAAAATGCCCCGTGACGTTCAAAGCAAATGCATTAAAGACTAAGTACAGAACTGACCTGAGTAAAGTTGATAAGTGTCATGTGATTATCATGAGAAATGAAACCCAGGACGAAGCCAACGGAATTCCGGGATGGCCGGTGACAGGCACTTCCCGGAATTCGTGGTCAGGAAACAGCACCGTCAGCCTGATGGTCAGTACCTGCTATTTTTTACATTGGAAAGAAAATTTTAAGTAGACCCATGAAATAAAACACTCAGAGCCGGTTTTTCAGAAACATTTTAATAGCAGATAAGACGAAAGGTTGGGCTCCCGGGCCACCGGGAGCCAGTCACTGTCATAAAGCAAGAAGCACACACATAATTAAAACAATCTTTTCCTCATTTGTAAATTAACGATAACGCCAAAACTGGTTAACACAAAGCTTACGCAAAGGGCCTGGAACCACATTGAATGGAACAAAGTCATAGGAGTCCCAATTCTCTTGTACACCCAAATCCCCAACTGTATGAGAGGCAAGCATTCACCAGATTGTTTTGAATTGAGATTTGAGATCACCTCAAAACGTTTATTATTATTCATTTTGAAGGCTTTATTTTTAAGCACTCTCCACACCAGTGTGGGGCCTGCAACCACAACCCCCCCATCAAGAGTCACAGGTTCTATCACTGAGCCAGGCAGTTTCCCCAGAAAGCCTCTGTTTTTAAGAGAATTTATCCATAGCGAACAAGACCAGGATTTAGCAAAATAAATTGTGTCAAACACGCCATTATACTGGAAACATAAGGCACCCCATTAGACGTTGAATGCCTCCTCTGTAAATTGAAATTTACACCAAGCACTTTAAAGGAAATCTATGAGGAGCGCCAACATCAAAATTCAATTGGCTGCCTTAAGGCGAACATGGAAAATTAAATGCCAAAACAGTGTTCAGTCTTGGCTAACAAGAGCGGCTAGGAGACCTTCGGCGTGTGAAACTTTCACGTGTCCAGCCGGACAAATTGTTCCACGGTGCACGCTGAAAATACTTTCACCTTTGGAGAACGCGTAGGAAACACAGTCAAAATAAAAAACCAAACTCAAACGGATGCCATGTTGCAAGATCACAGGGAAAACACACCCCACTGCCATTACGCTATCCCATGAAACAAGAACTAAGATCCCGAGCAGATCATTCCCATCAGGGACTTAAAGCACCAAGGCCCTGCCAAGCCGACCCAATAGGCTACCTTCTCATTCGAAGACGGCAATTAATAGAACATTTTTTTTTTTATGGAAAACACGTGAAAAGCTTCCGGACCGCTATTGGTTGGATACAATGATAGGAAAAACACGAACACGTTACAGAAAAATGCAGCTTTCAGTGATGACTGAAGACAATTCCCGGTGGTCAGTGAACAAGCCCTGAGCCCACCACGCCATCTGTTTCCCCACTTTCATGTTGGCATTATCAGGCGGTTCCCCCGCCTTTTCAAGGCAGCATATGCAGAAGACCATTCCAAATTTTCAACAACTGATAGGAAACACACAGTCATGTTCAATGAAAGACAAAACTGCCCTCAAAGACAGGCATCGGCTGGCTGTCGTAATCACACACGTGCCCCCCTCTCCTTACTTTCAGTTTCCTTTTGTTTCACATCAAGATAAGAGATAGCCGGTCACCGAGACACCTCACGCAAATGGCCAAGACCCAGATGTAAACAACAGTCGGCGACAAGTCCCGTCCCCAAACACCGTACCGTGGAAACCAAAAGCGGCTCCCAGGCAGCCAACAGCCATCGTCCTGTCTGAGACCCACTCAGGCTCAGCCAACCGCACCCTTTTTTCTGCATTTTTAAGCTGCAAACACCACAAAACCTGAAGACCACGAATCGGGAGGGGGGGTGGGTACGAGACCCACACTCAGACAAATGAAATGATCTGAAAGACTCATCATGTTGTCACATAAAGCACAACAATGTCCCCAAAGGCAGCTAAGGGCCCTTCCCTTGTCATCAATCCGGAAGCCCATGAGACACATCTGGCAACGTGTCTTAGGACACACCATCCGCCCTCCCCCCCCCCCCCCGATTCTCTTAAACTCACACTTCAAACAGCCAATTATGAGAAAAAGCCAATTAAACTTACACTTGTGAGATCGGAGCATGGTCAACCGCCATATAGCCACAGTACCCGCCATATATCCACAGTACCCGCCGTATTTCGTCATCACTGAGGGGAACGGTCTACGGAAGCCTCGTTGCACAATCCAAACCGTCATCGGCCTGCTCACGTGGTAGGGCTTCATTGTCGGGTGCTTGCCATCCTTCAATGGCCCCGCCCTCAGACATCAGCTTGGAGGGCCTGCAGTGATTGACAGGCAGGCTGTCCATTCTCTTAGGTCTACGAGTGGAAACCGCCATACTTCCAGGTCCAAATAAATCACTCAAATATTTGTTCATATTTTTGTCTTTGTACATCCGTGTCTGTCCCTCAAGGCCGACCCCACCCCCCCCGCCTTGTTAGACCTTCGCACATACCTTTTCCTTTGTTTCCAGTCATCTCGCACTTCGGAAATCTGGCTCACCTAGTGTATCCTGACCTGGCTAAATGCGTCCTCCTCCAGGAAGCCTTCCATGCTTACTCCTCCCATCTTCACAGAGTGCACACCACCCCTGGCAAAGACCCTGTCGTGCCGGCACTATCCTTCCCCCATTTGTCAGGCGGGTCGGGGGTGTTGCGAAGCTTTATTGTGTAAACATTGTCACGCAAGGGTTTGTGAGGTTGCCCTAACTACTGCGATGGTTAATTTTCGGGGTCAACTGGACCGTCCGTGGATGCCCGAGTTAAACATTATTTCTGGCTGTGTCTGGGAGGCTGTTTCTGCATGAGGTTTGCATTCGAATCGGTCACTCAGGAAAGTAGTTTGCCTTGCCCGCTGTGAGTGAGCATTATCCCAGGCACCGGGGGCCAGAATATACCAAAAGGCACAGGAAGGAAGAATGGTCCCCTTTCCTTCTGCCTCACTACTGGAGGCGGGACATTTCATCTCATCTCCTCCCGCTCCTATTTCTTTTCTAAGTAGGCTCCACACCCACTGTGCGGCTTGACCTCATGGCCCTGAGATCAAGAGTCATGCCCTAGTGACCGAGCCAGCCAGGTGCCCCACTTTTCCTGCTCTTAGACTGGGATTCATATCATTGACTCCCCTGGTTTGAAGGTGCTCAGGCCTTCATTCTCAGACTGAGTTACCCCACTGTCTTTCCTGGCGTTCCAGCTTGTAGATAGGAGATCGCGGGACTTCTCGGCCTCCATACACGTATGAACCAAAGTCTTCGTAATATATTCCCATCGGTTCTGTTGTCTGCAGAATGCTGACTAATAAATTGGGAATATCGCGGCTAGCTGCAGCTGTCACAGATGGCTTCATAGGCCTCAAATAGAACTCTGGAGCAACAGCGAAACCAAATAAAGTAAAATGACTTCCAAACTACGGGGGATGAAAGGAAGACACCAGAAGCAGACAGCCTGATAGTTGGGCAGTGTTAAGGACCCAGCCGTTGGCCCAGATGGGTGTCTTATCCACGGAGTCTGGCTGCCGCTCATTTACAAACTCAGTGAGAGCTTGTGGTTGAGCTGGGTTGGGGGTAACAGGTTAACAAAGATCTAGAGGGCAACAGAGTGGTTGCAGGCTTTGCCCAGCAACCAGTGAAGGGATGGTTTGGGGCAGTTAATCCACATGAGGGGAGACAGGAAGATAGCCTGGAGCTGTTGATGTAAATGCCGTCCCAGGATCTGCCAACCCCTTCAACACTCGTCTCTAAGGCTTGTCCCTCTGACTGGTTCTGTGGACGGACACGTGCTGGATCCTTTCAATGCCTGGCGTGTGAGAACCTGTAACACACACGTCCCGTTTCTCAAATCGCCTACGTGTCCCTCGTCCTTGGGTCACCAATCGTTCCTGTCCCATTCACACTCAATCCCAGGCCAACGCCCTGGGCTGCTTCTACCTGTGCGGGAAGCACTAGCAATCACTACTTATCTGCTGTGCATTGCGGCCAGTGGTTGCGTCTGTGGGCTGCACCTTTGCTGCTGGGATTCACACACCAGCTCTTCCTCCTCTCAGCTGGGTGACGTCAGATGATTTTTGTGCTTCAGTTTTCTCCTCGGGTACGTGAATGTGCCAGTAAGAACCAGCTCACTCGGCTGATGGAATATTCGTTGAGTTCACGCAAAGCCCTCTCCTGCTGCCTGGAGCCTTCCCATCCCAATGTAGCCCATATAAATCTGTAGTTTCTAGACACCGTTCGGAGCACATAATCCGCATCTTACAACACACTACCTAGGTCTCCGATTGTTGGTTCCACAGCTTGACTGCTTTTGTCTGCGGTCATTTCTCCATGCTAATTAATAAATCAACCAGTCCTGATTTTTTCAGTTTCCTAGGCCTCATACCACGTGCTCATTTTAGCAGCACAGATCCTCCATCTGTCTCATGTCTCCCTTCTAAATGCATCACCAGTTTCCCACACATAATCATAAAATAGAGCTCAGTACACAGCACGGCGTATATGGGGATTCGGTATGTACCTGTGTAGGTCCTGAAAGAGAACCTTTCCCCGGGAGATCTGCAGAAATACTCCCTCTTGAGGAGTTCCTAAACCCTCTGGTCCAATGACGGGTTGTGCCCGAAGGCACAATGGGAGAGGTGCTCCCATAGAGGAGCTGGCAAAGGGCTCGGGAAGATGTGGTTGCCTGTCTCAGGCCAGTCTCTCAGGAACGTGCCCCAGGCTGAAATGTGTACCCCTGAGACTTGCTGTGGCTTGTGAGAGAGGAGGTAGGTTAACGGACTAGGGACCTTTCCGAGGACATGAGGAAGTCATTTGCTTTCCTTGGGAGGATCCGTGGGTGCCGAGTGCTGGGAGAAGTCACCAGACCGAAGGCTGAGACTGTGCTGTGCCCGTCCCGCCGTGGTCCAGAAAGGCAAGTCGGCCTCCAAGTCCTGAGCGCCCACACATGCACACACACTCGCATGTAATTGTGACACTGTGATAGACGGAGATCTCAGGACCTCACAGACGGGCACAACTCGCTGACGTACCACAGACAACGCCTGAGACTGTCTTCCACTAAAAGAAATACAACTTGCCAACAACCTCGAGGCCCACACCTGGCCCCTTTTAATCACAGTGTTCTGTGATTGAAGGTCACCATCTCCTGACTTCCCTAATAATCTCTTCCTTTTCTGTTTAGTTTCACTGACTAAGCTTGATTCCATAACTATTCAGCTTTTCATTACTCTTCACTCATGGAAAGTTTGTCTTCGGCCTGAGGAATATCGGTGAGTATTTTCCGCAAGTCCTACTTCTGGTGACAGATTCTCTCAGGTTTTCCCCTGTGGTGCTTATAAGAAGACCTTTATTTCATCTTCATTCTTGAAATGTGTTGTGGCGGGGGGAGGAGTCTCCCGCTGGGAAGTGTATTCTTTCAGCGCATAGAAGACGACATTTCATTTTCTATTCTTTTGCTTTTTTCCCTTTTTTACTTGAGAAGGCAGCTCTCAGGCTAATTTGCTTTCATCCTCTGAAAGCTGACAACTACTCTATTCGCCTTTGGTTCTCAATAGCTTTCCTAAAATGTGCTCACGTGTAGATTTCTTGCATTTTTCTCCACGAGGAGCCTGTTCTCGGCTCCTATCTGCTCATGTACTGCTTTGCTTCGTTCTCTTTCCTATTTGCCTGGAAGCCCAAGGAAATAGCATCTCTTTCTTTCATACGATCCTCCTTGTGTCTTACGTAATCTGTCTTTTTCGTATGTTTATCTTTCAGTGTTTCGTTCTGGATATTTTCTTACGACACATCTTTTGGTCCACTGTTTACCTCTTGAGGTTGTCTCACCTATGCTTAGACACGTCCGCTGAAGGAGGGAGTCCCCGTCACCGACTCCCGGGTCAGTGTCTGCCAGCCTGAAAGGCCAAAGCCCAGAGGGTGGCTGAGGCTTGCTCCCGTGTGGAGCCTGGCAGAGAGGAAAGGACTCTCATCCTGGACGTGTGGGGTTAGCTCTCCAGGCTCCGGGCAAGAGGGTGACGGTGTAGCCGTGAGGCAGGCAGGCGGAGGTCCGCTGAGGGGAATCTGGGTGCAGCAGGCTCTCGTGAAGGAAACAGCCTCACAGTACAAGCATGTGGATGTGGCAGACCAGGCTGAAAGTCCCCACCCAGACCACTGTCACTATTTCACCTGGCACAGCTCCCTGAAACAGTCTCCTTCAAGGGCATTATTTATTCCGCCCGCCTGGGAGGTAGGTGTGGGAAAGCTCTATCATCAGGAATTTCCTGGCAAAACAAAAGTCACAGAGGATTGTTTCACGGCAAGGTCACCTTAGGTCGCCGGCATCTTGTATTGTAGGTGGGGTAAGAGATAGGAAAAACCAACGAGTAAATAATAATGTATTTGGGAACATATTGTCGAGACAAGTCACCCGCATCGCCCTTCTGTTTCAAAAATTTCCACACTGATCTGGGTTGTTTATTGTTCCATATGAAGGTCAAAATCAACTCATCTGATCAAAAATATCCTCTTTGTGTTTCTGGTAAGATTATTTGGGGGGAGGGGGTAGCGAATGCTGCACATAATTGGATTAAACGCACTATTTGCACATCGCCTGACTCCATCACTGGTCACGTGTGGGAAGTATAATTTAACTGAGGGAAATTTAATGTCTTTAGGATGTTGAGTCATTGTATCCCAGATCTGGAATATCAGTCCATTAGTGAGACTGTGATTTTGGATCCCTTTAGCGTTAAGACACTTCCTCATGCGTTTTCTTTACAGTGAAAAAATACATTCCTTGTACTCTTAACGGTGAATTGTTATTCCGAACAGGGCGTTTAACATCATTGTGCATTTTATCCGATTATATCCTGTACATATGAAAGCTGGTGATACATGTATATTAATCTGGAATGGCAAATTTCCCCGTATCCTTTCCAATTTGATAAAAGTAAGCACTAAACCTAACATGAGGCTTGAACTCAAAACTCCGAGATCAAGAGCTGCGTACTCTGGGCTGCCTGGGTGGTTCAGTCAGTTAAGCATCAGCCTCTTGATTTCAGTTAGCTCATGTTATGATATCCCAGTTCGTGAGATCCAGCCCCCTGGACTCGGTGCTGATAGTGTGGCTCCTGATTGGGATTTTCGGGATTTTCTCTCCCTCTCTCTCTGCCCCTCCCCTGCTCGCTTGCTCTCACAATAAATAAATAAACTTAAAACAAAAAAAAAAGAGTTGCACACTATACTGCCTGAGTCAGCCAGGAGCTGGCTGTTAAATTTGTTAAATTTGTTAAAATCCTACGCATTCTTTTCCTTTTTTCTTGATGTACGAACATGTATAAAGTCACGGTTGGAAAACATCCAACCACTCTTTTGCTTCTCTTTCAGTTTCCATATGGATCATTGTCTTTTTGCCTCTTAATAGAGCATATTAGCTTCTTAACTCCCAACTCTTGTTACATGCCTCAGTCCTGGTGCATCGTTCTTAAATATGCTCTCTGGATTATGTTAGCTAAATCAACATCTGCAGCCTGGGTGCCAATAACCTCTGGCCGACAAGATGCATAAGCAGCAAAAAGTGGCCGCAGCAGCTCATGCAAGGGGCATCCAGAGGCAATGGGTCGGCGAAGGAACGCGAAAGGGCGGGTGGCCTGCAGGCACGGTGTGCACCAGAAGCGCTCCTGAAATAGGAAGCACCTGGCCCGCCCTTCCCCGCGTGCAGCAGACTCCCCGCTCACCAAAGAAGACCGGCTGTCCTGGGCTCCTCCCCTGGCTCCGCCCCTCTCCCACAGACCTCGGCCCCGCCCCCCATTCTGACCCCGCCTCCCCGAGCGGCCTGTAGGCCCGACCCACCGGGTGCGTTCGCGCCCTAGGGCACCCACCGCTCCGTGACGCCTGCGCCCTGGCGACCACCCGGCCTCGTGGGCGGAGCCGGCGCCAATCCCGCCTTCCGCCCCCCCCCCCCGCCCCGGGCCCGCCTCCGCGCACACGCACTTCCCGCCACGCCTCCCCGCCCAGCACAGCCCCGCCCCGCCCCGCACAGCCCAGCCCAGCCCAGCCCGACCAGCGCGAGCGGGAGCGCGGCGCGATGGACGGCCGAGTGCAGCTGATCAAGGCCCTCCTGGCCCTGCCCCTGCGGCCCCAGACGCGGCGGTGGAGGAACCCGATTCCCTTCCCCGAGACCTTTGACGGCGACACCGACCGCCTCCCGGAGTTCATCGTGCAGACGGGCGCCTACATGTTAGTGGACGAGACCCTGTTCTCCAGCGATGCCCTGAAGGTGACGTTCCTCATCACCCGCCTCACGGGGCCGGCCCTGCAGTGGGTGATCCCCTACATCAGGAAGGAGAGCCCCCTCCTCCATGATTACCGGGGCTTCCTGGCCGAGATGAAGCGGGTGTTTGGCTGGGTGGAGGACGAGGACTTCTAGGCCGGGAGCCCCTCGGGCCTGGGGGCGGGTGCTCGGGGGAGGGTGCGCTGCGCCCGTCGCCGCCGCGCAGATGGCCGCGGGCGGCGCCTCGCCGCGCCTCGCCCTCCCTCCCCCTCGCCGCGATCGCGCGGCCGCGCTCTCCCCCGCGCTGCTGTCCCCTCCCGCGTAGTGCTTGCCTTTGTTCCAGGAATAGCGCTCCAGGTCCCCGCTGCCGCCGCCGGGCCCCGCTCGGGAGCGCGCCGCCGCCCCCTGCGGCCGGCCGGGCCCCTCCCGCGCAGCACACTTGGCCTCGGGCCCGCGCTCCAGCTGCGGGCTGGGCTCCCGTTCCACGCCGGACAGACCACCCACAGCCCGGCCGCTGCGGGCCGCCTCCGCCAGACTGACCGCCAGGCCTGCGGCGCCGCGCGCGGAGACCCGCGCTGAGGCCGGGCCGCCGTCGCCACCCAGCGCACACCGCCGACACACTGCGGCCCGCAGCCATCTGGACTCAGCCGACAAGCGTCTGAGCTGGCCACGGCCCCTGGCCCCTGGCCCCTGGCTCCTGGCTCCTGGCCCCTGGCCCCTGGCCAGCGATTCCAGCAGCTCGCCACCCACCGCGCCCCGGCTGGAGGGCCGGGCCGGCCTCTCACCTGCAGCGGGACCCACTCCCTCCCACCTCCCGGAGACCTCTTCTGCTCCTGCCAGATGGCCGCCGGGTCCCAGGGGTGCCTGGCAGCCAAATCCAGTCACTCGTTTCCTCCTGTGGACCTGTTAGTTTTGCCCACAATCCAGTTCTCGTCTCAATTCGCGGCTGTCTCTCTGACGTGTGCCTTTTGTTCAACACAGTAATTAAGCCCTGCACTCTGCCCGGCTCTTCTACACTACCTGGACAAACGTCTTTTCCTTCTTTTCAATAAATGTCAGACGCTGTGCAAAAGAAATCGAGTCTCCGTGAGTGTGGCACCTCTCCCTCCCTGGTCCAGTGCGTGGGGTCCGTGGCCCGTTGAGCAGGCATGTGTGTCCCCTGTCATTCTGTGGCCGACGTCGAATCCTGCATGGTGCAAGCGAGCCGACGGTCCTGCGCTGGTCCCGGGGACGGGCACCCCGCTGGTGGCCGTTGGGGCCCAGAGGCTGCCTCGTCCAATCCAGTCGGCTGTGTGCCCCTTAGGAAATGGACCTCGATCTGAGTTTGGCCAAGGCGAGAGCAGGAAAAGTCGACCAGGAGGCTTCTGGAAAAGAATTCCTCATTTCCAGAATGCTGCTTGAAAGCACAACACCTTTTTGTGGCAAATCATGAATCCCACACGTTTGTTGCCGAACACCTGTCAGACTGTATTTAATTCATTATTCAGGGAATCCGCAGAATGACAGGTTCTTTAGAAAAAGCACTTACATTTACAAAGCCTTGACTGGGTGAGTGGTAGAGAAGGGAATGCACCAGTGGCATCGTTCGCTGCATACAAACCTGGTGGGGGAGCCTCAGGACGATAAAATTCTAAGTTTCTCTGAAGGGCAGAATAGGAACAAAGACATTACTTCTTACTGTTTCTCTGTATGCTAACCTCTGAAGTCTGTGCGGACAATAGCCTCTGCTACCTCGTCTGTGGCTGGGAAGGTTAAATATCCTGATAGAGTCAGATAAAAGGTGGGCTTATAGAGGAGCACTCAGTTCAATCTGCCTTATTTCTAAATGGGTGATTTTTCAAGAACATGAAAAAGAATCCATCAGGTTCCTAAAACAGTATTGTTTTCCTTTATCACTTTCTGTGCACCCGTTGTTTTGAACAGGGAATCTTTTGTCATTCCTGTGAAGTTTTTCATAGACTGTACACGGAGCTAGGGGAACATCTGAATTATATATATGATGATGTCTGTATTCCAAGAAGTAGTGGAAGGCATCATTTACTTTCAATTTGGCTTGTAATACATCACAGTCTTGATATCAGAGGGAATATTTTGAGTTACTTAATATAATAAAGTTGTCATGGTTCACAGGGTTCTTAAAACAGTTGAAAGCTGGCTAATTATGAGATCCCAAGTGGAGGTGCTAGCTGTCAGCTCTCCTGCGTGGGTTTCAAGGATGATTGTGTTAAGCATATTCAGTGTTTGGTTTACAGTTTGTTTATTTATTTATTTATTAAAAAAAAATTTTTTTTTCTTCAACGTTTATTTATTTTTGGGACAGAGAGAGACAGAGCATGAACGGGGGAGGGGCAGAGAGAGAGGGAGACACAGAATCAGAAACAGGCTCCAGGCTCTGAGCCATTAGCCCAGAGCCCGATGCGGGGCTCGAACTCACGGACCGCAAGATCGTGACCTGGCTGAAGTCGGACGCTTAACCGACTGCGCCACCCAGGCGCCCCTATTTATTTATTTTTGAGAGAGAGAGAGAAGAAGGAGGAGGACGACGACGACGACGACGATGACGACAGAGAGAAGGAGAGAGAGAATCCCTAGCCGGCTCCGAGTTGTCAGCCTGGAGCCCCACGCGGGGCTCCATCTGAAGAACCAGGAGATCATGACCTGAGCCCAAATCAAGAGTTGGATGCTTTAACAGACCGAATCACCCAGGCGCCCTGCTTTTATTTATTTATTTATTTTTTTAATTTTTTTTTTTCAACGTTTATTTTTGGGGGGACAGAGAGAGACAGAGCATGAACGGGGGAGGGGCAGAGAGAGAGGGAGACACAGAATCAGAAACAGGCTCCAGGCTCCGAGCCATCAGCCCAGAGCCTGACGCGGGGCTCGAACTCACGGACCGCGAGATCGTGACCTGGCTGAAGTCGGACGCTTAACCGACTGCGCCACCCAGGCGCCCCAAGCGCCCTGCTTTTAAATGTAGACCCTGCTCACGTGGTTTGGAAACAGTTTCTAGAGTCAGCCTAGCATGTCCCCCATGATATTTGTCTACCTGGCTCTAGAGAGGTAGGTGTCATGGGCAGGGACTTCTGGGTGTCCTTCAAACAATGTCCTTAACTCCCCTTCCTCTCCCTGCAGTGTTCTTCCTCCTGCCAGCATGGCTGTGTTAGGGATCGTGCCCTCATCTCTTCGAGTTGTACCCTTCCCGGTCATCTTTCATGCTGAAAATGTCTTGGAGAGGGTCTTAGTTTGCCAGAATCTATCATGCACACTTTAGCAAGAGTCCAGAAAAGGACAAAGGAATGGTATTTGTCAGGAAGAAAGGAGGTTCTTTGTCATTACTTTGCAATCCCCCACCCCTCCACCTTGCAGTTACATTCTCAGTTCGTTGCCCCTCGCTTCCCTCTTGCACTGGACTGGACTCCACACCCATCGAGAAGCCTTATCTTAGAAGGGGGGACTGATATAAAGACTGACAAAAAAGAAGATGAATATAAGAGGAACAAGAGAGAAATGCAATTAACGATGTATTGACTTATTTTTGCTGGTTGGAGCCAATAATGACCTGAAAGCTGGAATTAAGATAACAATACACAAATTTTGTGACGGTGAAATCCACAAAAATTTAAAGCCTGACCAAGTGGACTTGGAGTGCTTCAGTGCCCTGAGTCTCAGGTCTCAAGGGAATCTTGGTAGAACACACTCATGAAATGGCTCTCTCTTCCCTTAATCCCAGAGGACAGAGAGGGGGTAGGAAGGGAATTCTAAATGGACCCTTTGTGAGTGCCCATGATGTATCTGTCCACCAGAAGCCTGGAGCCGAAGGGGCAGGCTTATAGAATACCAGCAGTTTGAATCTTCTTCTAGGAGCCTTCCCAGGGGACGGATACCCGGCTTCTTCAGGAGTTGAGACACTGCTTTGTCTTCCATCATGAAGCTACTGTTACTCCTTGGGTACTCCATCAAGCCCTTTTGAGCAGGAAAAATTCTTAAATGAAAAGTCACACATCTAATGGGACCAGGTGTGGGAAGGACAGAGATCAATCAAAACACAGTGAAATAGAGTGAAAGCCTGTCATGATCTCAAACCATTTAATAGCCTGGGGAAGTGGTCACGATGGAACAGGAAGCAAAAAAAAAAAAAAAAAACAAAAAAACAAAAACAAAAAAAACCAGTGTACCGAACAGTCAAGACCCAGTTAGGGCATCGAGACCCTTCTATCTTGCCACCACTGCAGCTCATCACAAAGTCCGGACTGCAAGGTCCTGGCCTGGGCCCAAAGCTCCTTACCTTCCCCTTTGCTCCCGTCGGTTCTCTTGTTGGTTCCGCCACCGGCCCCCAGTTTTGTGGCCTATATTAGAGCACTGGGGGGGAGTGCTCTTCATGCCCACGCTCTTACTGGTGCCTCCTAGACAGCCCCCACATCCGTTCTGCCCCGCTTTCACTTCAGTGGGTCCCCTCTGCTCCAGCCCCAAGGCACCAGCCCCAATTCCGATCTCCTGCCCCCTCTATCCGGGGATTGCAGGGGCCCCGGCGCAAGTGCCCGGCTGATTCAGGAACCTCTTTTCTCTTCCTGCTGTTGGTGTCTCCTTCTGTCTCGTGGCAGCTGAGAGCACGCTGCCAGATGGCCAACAGGGGAACATTTATAATGTCAGTGCCCTGTTGGACCTAAGGAAACAGTAAGCCTGTCATTTGGGCCTTGACCGCGATAGTACCTATTCTGCTATCTGAGCAGAAGAGGGCATATTTAGTTACCCTCGAAGCAAACACGTTCTTTGTAAGATTAGGATAGATTTCTAAAATTAACACATAGACCAAAGTCCATATAACACTGTACCTATTTTGACCTGTCAAAATCTCACTCCAGAAAGATTGTTTTCAAATCATATTCTTACTAGTAATGTGAAGAAATGTCTCTTTGCCTCGGTTACTATATTAAATTTTTTTTTCAACATTTATTTATTTTTGGGACAGAGAGAGACAGAGCATGAACGGGGGAGGGGCAGAGAGAGAGGGAGACACAGAATCGGAAACAGGCTCCAGGCTCCGAGCCATCAGCCCAGAGCCCGACGCGGGGCTCGAACTCATGGACCGCGAGATCGTGACCTGGCTGAAGTCGGACGCTCAACCGACTGCGCCACCCAGGCGCCCCTTAAATTTTTAATTTTCAAGAAGATGTAGTATCTCAACAAATACTCTTTCCCACAGCAAAAGGCTCTCTTTCATCCTGCTTCGCCTCTGTCACCAATAAGATGAGGCTCTTAGAGAATAGTTACTTTCTCCCTCTCTTCTCCTCTCCTCTACCTTACTATAACCAAGACAGTTGGAAACATTCTTCTGTTTCCCAACCCCACTCTCATCCCCTCAAGTGATGGGGCTGGTGGAAACTGTTGACACCAGAGGGTATGGGAATAATTCAGCTAGGAATTTTTATCATTTTTAGGTCTCTATGAGGAACAATATTTAACTTGTACTATGAAAGTCTATCAACCCACTTTCAGGTATTTGATGTTAAATGACACCTTAGGGATGAAGACAATGGTGAAGTTAAATTTAGACCTTTTCAACATCTACAAACACCGAGGTTTTCCCATTTGCTCCGAAGAAAACATACAAGTATATTCAAGTAATGAGTTAGCAGAGTTGCTAGGCACAATGGTGAATGAAAGAGAAAGAACGCCTGCCCGTGAGATATTGAGAGGAGATCAAAGGGTCAGACATCAGACAAAACTTCAGATGTAACCACCCACAAATTTGGAAGCCACATTTCCTTCCACCAAGAAATCTTTTTTTTTTTTTTTTTTTTTGAGAGTGAGAGAGTGTGAGCAAGGGATGGGCAGAGAAAAGACGGGGGACAGAGGATCCAAAGCAGGCTCTGCACTGAGAGCGGCGAGCCCCATGTGGGGCTGGAACCCATGAACTGCGAGATCCTGATCTGGGCGGAAGTCGGACACTTAGCCGACTGAGACACCCAGGCGCCGTTCACGTTCGCCAAGAAACTTTGAGCGAGGGAGTTCATCTAATGTGATTCTGAACGGGTTGTAAAGACAACGTGAGGTTAAGGTTTAAGGATAGGAACCTTCACGTTGACTTTCAGTTTTATTCTATCTTCATGGAATCACGCAGCCTGTCTTGGAAGTCAGAGTTCGGTGGGTAACACCATGACTAGCACCACCCTTCTCAGGTGTTTACTGCCATTATCATCTCATCTCAACCCCTGAATAATCACTCAAATAAGTTTTTTTTTAATGTCTATTTATTTTTGAGACAGAGAGAGACAGAGCATGACTGGGGGAGGGGCAGAGAGAGAGAGGGAGACACAGAATCGGAAACAGTCTCCAGGCTCTGAGCTGTCAGCACAGAGCCGGATGTGGGGCTCGAAGTCACGGACCGTGAGATCACGACCTGAACCGAAGTCGGACGCCTAACTGACTGAGCCACCCAAGCGCCCCATCGCTCAAATAAGTTTAACGGATATTCTGTGTGTGTCAGTTGTAGCAGGTCATTCGACCACCGAGCACGTTGAGGAGGACACTCTCGGGCAACCCTGGAACCTCAGACCACTATGGGACGTTTAAACCCATTATTTAATGAATTGACATCCACACAATTTGTGCAATCAAGTCCATAAAGACAAGGAGCAAAGAATTTGCTGTGTGAGTAGCCGTAACATCAAGGCCAGCCCCGTTCTCTCTGCCTACACTAGAACACGCTAATATCTAATACTTGAAAGTAACGAAGACTTACGTGTATTGAGCTCTTAATATGTACAAAGAAATGCCAGAAGTGCCTCATGCACATGAACTTATTCATCATCACTTTAAGATGAAGTCCACAGTTCTGTCCACTCCTTTTAGAATAGCACAGGTAGGGGCGCCTGGGTGGCTCAGGAGGTTAAGCCTCCGACTCTTGATCTCGGCTCAAGTCACGAGCCTGTTTGGGATTCTCTCTCTCCCCCTCTCTGCCCCTCCCTCTCTCATGCTCTTTCTCTCTCTCAAAATAAATAAGCAAACATTCTTAAGAAAATTTAAAACATTAAAAAAAGAGACTCATGCCCTACTGACTGAGCCAGCCAGGTGCCCCTTGAGTACCTCTTTCTACATTTATTGGCCACTTGGTACCTTCTTTTATGAAATATCCATTCAAAAGCGTCACCTATTCTAAGTTTATTTATTTTGAGCCTTTGAGAGAGGGAGAGAGGGAATCCTAAGCAGGGTCCCACTGTCAGCACAAGCCCATCTCGGGGCTCCATTTCACGAATGGTGAGATCATGGCCTGAGCTGAAATCAAGAGTCAGACGCTTAACCGACTGAGCCACACAGGCGCCCCTCGCTTATTTTTAAACTGGTTTATCTATCTTCTTATTGACCAGCAGCAGCTCTTTATATGTTTTTGGTGTTACTACTCCAGCCAAAGGCCATCAGGAACACACCTATAATTGAGCGAGTTGGGTCTGTTACTCCTTGGAGCAAGGGAAAACACAAACCGTGCAGAGCCACGGGGCATCTCAGTAAGATGTTAGAAGAAACTTACCGAACTTGGCTCGTGTTAGGTAATTTGGGTGACAGTTTTAAAAAGTGAGGCTTTGTTCTGGATTGGATGTTGTCAGGAA
Organism: Felis catus; assembly: GCF_018350175.1. Classification (NCBI taxonomy): domain Eukaryota; kingdom Metazoa; phylum Chordata; class Mammalia; order Carnivora; family Felidae; genus Felis; species Felis catus. The sequence continues at coordinate 111,013,860 of NC_058386.1, read as the reverse complement.
GTGGGGGAAATTCTATGACTGTCTTTTTGAGAGAGGGAGAGAGAGAGAGACAATCTTAAGCAGGCTCCACACTCATTGTGAAACCTGATATGGGGGCTCGATCTCACAACCGTGAGAACATGACCTGAGCTTAAATCAAGAGTTAGACACTTAACCAACTGAGCCACCCAGGCCCCCTGGAGATATCTTCTTGTATTGTCTTCTAAGACCTGCTTGATTTTTATTAGAATTGCATTTAATCTAGAAATAAATTTGGGAAGAATATGTATTGTAACAATTTTGAGTCTTTCAATTCATTACCATCTTATATCTTTCCATTTATTTTGTTATTTAAATTAGTTCAGTAATATTTCATACGTTTCAGTGTCAAGGTATTGAAAATATTTTATAGATTTATTCCTCGGTATTTGATAATGTATAATACTATCATAAATGGTATTTTTTAAGATTTTATTTTTTTAAGGAATCTCTACACCCGTGAATCACGAGATCATGACCCGAGCCAAAGTCTGATGCCTAACTAACTGAGCCACCCAGCCGCCCCTCTTATTAATTAAAAAATTTTTTTTATTTATTTTTAAAATTTTTATTTATTTTGAGAAGGGGGAGGGGTCGAGAGAGAGGGAGAGAGATAATCCAAAGCAGGCTCCACGCTCAGTGAGGAGACCAATGCGGGGCTCAATCCCATGAACTGTGAGATCATAACCTGAGCCGAAATCAAGAGTTGGACCCTCAACCGACTGAGCCACCCGGGTGCCCCTCATATACACATTTCTTTTTTAAAAATGCTGCAGTCAACGTTCTTATTGGAACTGCTTGTTGGTAGGGCATGCATGTCATAAACCTTACGAGGTATTGCCACATTCATCTCAAATTTTGTTCTCCACTGTCAACCAGCATTTTGTGAGAACTCTCATTTTCCCACATCCTTCAACATTTGATATTGTCAGTATGTTTACTTTTACCAATCTAGTAGTTTTGAAATGGGAGGCTGTTTTTGTTCTGCTTAAAATCTGTGTGGGAGCTTCCTGATACGTGAGCATACGGCAATTTGGGGAGAATGGTGTGCTCTGAGAGGGCCTGGAAGCTCTGTGCCCCTTCCCACACACCTTGCCCTCCGCGTCTCTTCGCACTGGCTGTTCCTGAGTTCTCTCCTTTCTTAATAAAGCAGTGATGTGCACAGAAAAGGCCAGGTGAGGACACAGCAAGAAGGTGGCCTATAGAAGCCAGGGAGAGAGACGTCAGGAGATACAGAATCTGCCCACACTGGGATCTGGGACTTCCAACCTCCAGAGCTGAGAGAAATAAGTGCCTGTTAATTAAGTTAAAAACACCCACACATACACACTCCCAACTCTGATTGCCAGTGTGATTGTGCATCTCTTCAAATGTCCCTCACTTGGCATTGATTGTTCATGTATCTTTTGGATATCTTCCATTTGTCCTTGTGTAATTACTCTCCTCCACCGTACTCTGTGCCCAGGACGCTGACCCTTTTGGACAGCATGAACGACTCACTTGCCCTCTGGCTTCTGCTTGAGTTTGCTGAGTTGCCGAATTGTTGAGATTGTTGAGTTCTGATTGAGTTTGGCCAATGAGAGACCTCCATCTCTACCAGACCGAGTGGTGACTGTGGCTGAGTTCCTCTACCAAAGACAACAAATGCCCTCCAGGGGCTTTCTTGTTTTATTTGTTTGAAGTTTTATTTTATTTATTTTGAGAGAGAGAGAGAAACAGAGAGCAAGTGTGAGCAGGGGAGGGGCAGAGAGAGAGAGGGAGGGATAATCCCAGGCAGGCTCTACACTGACAGAGACTGAGACTCTAGCCCAAAGACCATGAGCCCATGACCTGAGCCTAGATCAAGAGTTGGACGCTTAACCAACTGAGCCGCCCAGGCACCCCACCACAAAGACCTTTCTCGTTGCCCTACAATAACGGTGTATAAGAAATTCCTCAAAACTTAAAGGTGGGCTTGGCTCTACGATGCCAATTGCATCTCGGTTTGCTTCGGTGTGAAGCAAATGTATCCAGAAGCAAATGTATCCCTGTAGTCCAGACCAAAGGATCAGTGAGTACTTGGGGCAAACTCTTCTCACGGCAATCACGGGAATGAAGGACCAACAAAACCTCACAAGCATATTGACGTTCTCTATTCACATCATGTCTGCTCACACTGCCTTGATAAAAACAAGTGTATGACAAAGCCTAGATTCAGAGAGACAGCTAGGTACACTCCACGCCGAGAGTGGTGGGGGTGGGAGTGAATATTTGCAGAACAATTATCCAATCTATCACAACTTCCTCTGACCGTACGCACACTTTTTTCATAATCCCTTCATTTAATTCTCCTCTATTACCCCATTTGTGTGCGCCGTGGGTTTCTTGTTAGAACCCTGATTAAGCCTGTATCATCCTCACAAGTTTCCATAGATTTTCCACTTTTCAGGGACATACGATACCCCCTCTCATTTTAGTGCAGCCTCCCCCCCCCTTTTATGCTTTCCTTTTTTGTGCGGGTCCTCTTCCCTGAAGGCCCTACCCCATCTCTGGCACCAACCCTTTCCCACCTCTTGTGACTAATGCTAACTTAGTGTGCATATTTCTATAGTTTTCTTCATACCTACCCAATCGTGTGTGTGTGTGTGTGTGTGTGTGTGTGCATTCATATGTAAGCTTTTTTTGAGTTAATATCTATTTAACAACCAAAACATGATGCATTTTTCTACATATTGTTTCTTATGTGAAGCCTTACAAAATCTCCCCAAATTGGCTGCCATAGACCTTTCTTATTCCTTTAAAATGCTGAATTATGGGGGTACCTGGCTGGTTCAGTAGGTAGAGCATGCGACTCTTGATTTGGGGGAGTTTGAGCCCCACGTTCGGCAGAGAGATTACTTAAAAAAAAAAAACTAGGGGCACCCGGGTGGCTCAGTCAGTTAAGTGTCCGACTCTTGATATCAGCTCAGGTCACGATCTCACGGTGCGTGGGACTGAGCCCCGCATAGGGCTCTGCGCTGACAGGGTGGAGCCTGATTGGGGTTCTCTTTCTCCCCCTCTCTCTCTGCCCCTCCCTGGCTCTCTTTCTCTCTCAAAATAAACATTAAAAAGCTAAAATGCTGAACTATGTTCCATCCATGCTGACTCCATTCCACTATTGATGAGTGAAGTTCCTGGCTTAAGTGCCGCCCAGATCCCACATTTAGGCCTGAGATAGTCCTTCCCCCAGCTGCTGGGAGCCTAGGCTTCTGAGAGCCACAGCTGAATCACTCCCCAGTAACTGCTATGGGTTGAAGGGAGTTGCCTGGCCCAGGGGTACCTATTGCCTTCAGGTAAGACCATATCTAATGACTACTCAGCATGGAGGTACCAAGGCCTGGCCTCAGCTCCTCAATCCATAACTTTTCTGAATGGCTATTCCAGCTTGAGAGGTCACTGTAGAATCAACTGAGGCCTCAGTCGCCACTGCCATGTTTCTTTAAAACCTCCCTCTGCTGAATCCTTCTCTTCCTCCCTTACAGGTGTTACGACATCTGTTTCTGAGGGAACTTAAAGTGTATTTGGGGCTAGAACGGGTCCTAAGAGCAGATTACGAGATAGGATTTCGGAGTGCGATTACCTACCAGCTGCTTAGATGTGAGGACTCCATCACCGGTGGTGGGTAAGTGCGGATAACCTGTGATGTGGTAGTGATGCACCTGTCAAGACTTTCACTACTGTGAACAGAGACAGGACACCAATGGAGGGAAATGTACCGGCAGGTGCAATGTCTCAGGGGTCGACTTGTTCAGAAAGTAGTAACTATAAAGATTGTGCAAATAGATGGTTGTAACAAGAGACTACTGTAGAACTGCACAAAGACGAAGAAACGCAAGCAGTCATTAACACCAATCTAACCCAGGCACCAAAGCCAAGAGTCTCAAATGCAGACAGAAGGCAGAGGCTGACTACTGGCCTGTAAGCATTAGTCCTCTTTGCTTCTCACAAGTCCATTTTGTTTTCTACAACATGACAGATCTACTCATGCACAGACTAAGCTCAGCCTTTCCCACTCCCTTCACGTGTTCAGAGAAAATCACTAAATCAGAAATGAGTCAGAGGTTGGATTCTATGAACTCAATATGCAAGAGTGCTGCCCTATAAGCCCATCTCTTATCTAAACCTACCAGGATATTTAACCTTCCCAGCCACAGACGAGGTAGCAGAGGCTATTGTCCGCACAGACTTCAGAGGTTAGCATACAGAGAAACAGTAAGAAGTAATGTCTTTGTTCCTATTCTGCCCTTCAGAGAAACTTAGAATTTTATCGTCCTGAGGCTCCCCAACCAGGTTTGTACGCAGCGAACGATGCCACTGGTGCATTCCCTTCTCTACCACTCACCCAGTCAAGGCTTTGTAAATGTAAGTGCTTTTTCTAAAGAACCTGTCATTCTGCGGATTCCCTGAATAATGAATTAAATAGTCTGACAGGTGTTCAGCAACAAACGTGTGGGATTCATGATTTGCCACAAAAAGGTGTTGTGCTTTCAAGCAGCATTCTGGAAATGAGGAATTCTTTTCCAGAAGCCTCCTAGTCGACTTTTCCTGCTCTCGCCTTGGCCAAACTCAGATCGAGGTCCATTTCCTAAGGGGCACGCAGCCGACTGGATTGGACGAGGCAGCCTCTGGGCCCCAACGGCCACCAGCGGGGTGCCCGTCCCCGGGACCAGCGCAGGACCGTCGGCTCGCTTGCACCATGCAGGATTCGACGTCGGCCACAGAATGACAGGGGACACACATGCCTGCTCAACGGGCCACGGACCCCACGCACTGGACCAGGGAGGGAGAGGTGCCACACTCACGGAGACTCAATTTCTTTTGCACAGCGTCTGACATTTATTGAAAAGAAGGAAAAGACGTTTGTCCAGGTAGTGTAGAAGAGCCGGGCAGAGTGCAGGGCTTAATTACTGTGTTGAACAAAAGGCACACGTCAGAGAGACAGCCGCGAATTGAGAAGAGAACTGGATTGTGGGCAAAACTAACAGGTCCACAGGAGGAAACGAGTGACTGGATTTGGCTGCCAGGCACCCCTGGGACCCGGCGGCCATCTGGCAGGAGCAGAAGAGGTCTCCGGGAGGTGGGAGGGAGTGGGTCCCGCTGCAGGTGAGAGGCCGGCCCGGCCCTCCAGCCGGGGCGCGGTGGGTGGCGAGCTGCTGGAATCGCTGGCCAGGGGCCAGGGGCCAGGAGCCAGGAGCCAGGGGCCGTGGCCAGCTCAGACGCTTGTCGGCTGAGTCCAGATGGCTGCGGGCCGCAGTGTGTCGGCGGTGTGCGCTGGGTGGCGACGGCGGCCCGGCCTCAGCGCGGGTCTCCGCGCGCGGCGCCGCAGGCCTGGCGGTCAGTCTGGCGGAGGCGGCCCGCGGCGGCCGGGCTGTGGGTGGTCTGTCCGGCGTGGAACGGGAGCCCAGCCCGCAGCTGGAGCGCGGGCCCGAGGCCAAGTGTGCTGCGCGGGAGGGGCCCGGCTGGCCGCAGGGGGCGGCGGCGCGCTCCCGAGCGGGGCCCGGCGGCGGCAGCGGGGACCTGGAGCGCTATTCCTGGAACAAAGGCAAGCACTACGCGGGAGGGGACAGCAGCGCGGGGGAGAGCGCGGCCGCGCGATCGCGGCGAGGGGGAGGGAGGGCGAGGCGCGGCGAGGCGCCGCCCGCGGCCATCTGCGCGGCGGCGACGGGCGCAGCGCACCCTCCCCCGAGCACCCGCCCCCAGGCCCGAGGGGCTCCCGGCCTAGAAGTCCTCGTCCTCCACCCAGCCAAACACCCGCTTCATCTCGGCCAGGAAGCCCCGGTAATCATGGAGGAGGGGGCTCTCCTTCCTGATGTAGGGGATCACCCACTGCAGGGCCGGCCCCGTGAGGCGGGTGATGAGGAACGTCACCTTCAGGGCATCGCTGGAGAACAGGGTCTCGTCCACTAACATGTAGGCGCCCGTCTGCACGATGAACTCCGGGAGGCGGTCGGTGTCGCCGTCAAAGGTCTCGGGGAAGGGAATCGGGTTCCTCCACCGCCGCGTCTGGGGCCGCAGGGGCAGGGCCAGGAGGGCCTTGATCAGCTGCACTCGGCCGTCCATCGCGCCGCGCTCCCGCTCGCGCTGGTCGGGCTGGGCTGGGCTGGGCTGTGCGGGGCGGGGCGGGGCTGTGCTGGGCGGGGAGGCGTGGCGGGAAGTGCGTGTGCGCGGAGGCGGGCCCGGGGCGGGGGGTGGGGGCGGAAGGCGGGATTGGCGCCGGCTCCGCCCACGAGGCCGGGTGGTCGCCAGGGCGCAGGCGTCACGGAGCGGTGGGTGCCCTAGGGCGCGAACGCACCCGGTGGGTCGGGCCTACAGGCCGCTCGGGGAGGCGGGGTCAGAATGGAGGGGCGGGGCCGAGGTCTGTGGGAGAGGGGCGGAGCCAGGGGAGGAGCCCAGGACAGCCGGTCTTCTTTGGTGAGCGGGGAGTCGGCTGCACGCGGGGAAGGGCGGGCCAGGTGCTTCCTATTTCAGGAGCGCTTCTGGTGCACACCGTGCCTGCAGGCCACCCGCCCTTTCGCGTTCCTTCGCCGACCCATTGCCTCTGGATGCCCCTTGCATGAGCTGCTGCGGCCACTTTTTGCTGCTTATGCATCTTGTCGGCCAGAGGTTATTGGCACCCAGGCTGCAGATGTTGATTTAGCTAACATAATCCAGAGAGCATATTTAAGAACGATGCACCAGGACTGAGGCATGTAACAAGAGTTGGGAGTTAAGAAGCTAATATGCTATATTAAGAGGCAAAAAGACAATGATCCATATGGAAACTGAAAGAGAAGCAAAAGAGTGGTTGGATGTTTTCCAACCGTGACTTTATACATGTTCGTACATCAAGAAAAAAGGAAAAGAATGCGTAGGATTTTAACAAATTTAACAAATTTAACAAATTTAACAGCCAGCTCCTGGCTGGCTCAGGCAGTATAGTGTGCAACTCTTTTTTTTTTGTTTTAAGTTTATTTATTTATTGTGAGAGCAAGCGAGCAGGGGAGGGGCAGAGAGAGAGGGAGAGAAAATCCCGAAAATCCCAATCAGGAGCCACACTATCAGCACCGAGTCCAGGGGGCTGGATCTCACGAACTGGGATATCAGAACATGAGCTAACTGAAATCAAGAGGCTGATGCTTAACTGACTGAACCACCCAGGCAGCCCAGAGTACGCAGCTCTTGATCTCGGAGTTTTGAGTTCAAGCCTCATGTTAGGTTTAGTGCTTACTTTTATCAAATTGGAAAGGATACGGGGAAATTTGCCATTCCAGATTAATATACATGTATCACCAGCTTTCATATGTACAGGATATAATCGGATAAAATGCACAATGATGTTAAACGCCCTGTTCGGAATAACAATTCACCGTTAAGAGTACAAGGAATGTATTTTTTCACTGTAAAGAAAACGCATGAGGGAGTGTCTTAACGCTAAAGGGATCCAAAATCACAGTCTCACTAATGGACTGATATTCCAGATCTGGGATACAATGACTCAACATCCTAAAGACATTAAATTTCCCTCAGTTAAATTATACTTCCCACACGTGACCAGTGATGGAGTCAGGCGATGTGCAAATAGTGCGTTTAATCCAATTATGTGCAGCATTCGCTACCCCCTCCCCCCAAATAATCTTACCAGAAACACAAAGAGGATATTTTTGATCAGATGAGTTGATTTTGACCTTCATATGGAACAATAAACAACCCAGATCAGTGTGGAAATTTTTGAAACAGAAGGGCGATGCGGGTGACTTGTCTCGACAATATGTTCCCAAATACATTATTATTTACTCGTTGGTTTTTCCTATCTCTTACCCCACCTACAATACAAGATGCCGGCGACCTAAGGTGACCTTGCCGTGAAACAATCCTCTGTGACTTTTGTTTTGCCAGGAAATCCCTGATGATAGAGCTTTCCCACACCTACCTCCCAGGCGGGCGGAATAAATAATGCCCTTGAAGGAGACTGTTTCAGGGAGCTGTGCCAGGTGAAATAGTGACAGTGGTCTGGGTGGGGACTTTCAGCCTGGTCTGCCACATCCACATGCTTGTACTGTGAGGCTGTTTCCTTCACGAGAGCCTGCTGCACCCAGATTCCCCTCAGCGGACCTCCGCCTGCCTGCCTCACGGCTACACCGTCACCCTCTTGCCCGGAGCCTGGAGAGCTAACCCCACACGTCCAGGATGAGAGTCCTTTCCTCTCTGCCAGGCTCCACACGGGAGCAAGCCTCAGCCACCCTCTGGGCTTTGGCCTTTCAGGCTGGCAGACACTGACCCGGGAGTCGGGGACGGGGACTCCCTCCTTCAGCGGACGTGTCTAAGCATAGGTGAGACAAGCTCAAGAGGTAAACAGTGGACCAAAAGATGTGTCGTAAGAAAATATCCAGAACGAAACACTGAAAGATAAACATACGAAAAAGACAGATTACGTAAGACACAAGGAGGATCATATGAAAGAAAGAGATGCTATTTCCTTGGGCTTCCAGGCAAATAGGAAAGAGAACGAAGCAAAGCAGTACATGAGCAGATAGGAGCCGAGAACAGGCTCCTCGTGGAGAAAAATGCAAGAAATCTACACGTGAGCACATTTTAGGAAAGCTATTGAGAACCAAAGGCGAATAGAGTAGTTGTCAGCTTTCAGAGGATGAAAGCAAATTGGCCTGAGAGCTGCCTTCTCAAGTAAAAAAGAGAAAAAAGCAAAAGAATAGAAAATGAAATGTCGTCTTCTATGCGCTGAAAGAATACACTTCCCAGCGGGAGACTCCTCCCCCCGCCACAACACATTTCAAGAATGAAGATGAAATAAAGGTCTTCTTATAAGCACCACAGGGGAAAACCTGAGAGAATCTGTCACCAGAAGTAGGACTTGCGGAAAATACTCACCGATATTCCTCAGGCCGAAGACAAACTTTCCATGAGTGAAAAGTAATGAAAAGCTGAATAGTTATGGAATCAAGCTTAGTCAGTGAAACTAAACAGAAAAGGAAGAGATTATTAGGGAAGTCAGGAGACGGTGACCTTTAATCACAGAACACTGTGATTAAAAGGGGCCAGGTGTGGGCCTCGAGGTTGTTGGCAAGTTGTATTTCTTTAGTGGAAGACAGTCTCAGGCGTTGTCTGTGGTACGTCAGCGAGTTGTGCCCGTCTGTGAGGTCCTGAGATCTCCGTCTATCACAGTGTCACAATTACATGCGAGTGTGTGTGCATGTGTGGGCGCTCAGGACTTGGAGGCCGACTTGCCTTTCTGGACCTCGGCGGGACGGGCACAGCACAGTCTCAGCCTTCGGTCTGGTGACTTCTCCCAGCACTCGGCACCCACGGATCCTCCCAAGGAAAGCAAATGACTTCCTCATGTCCTCGGAAAGGTCCCTAGTCCGTTAACCTACCTCCTCTCTCACAAGCCACAGCAAGTCTCAGGGGTACACATTTCAGCCTGGGGCACGTTCCTGAGAGACTGGCCTGAGACAGGCAACCACATCTTCCCGAGCCCTTTGCCAGCTCCTCTATGGGAGCACCTCTCCCATTGTGCCTTCGGGCACAACCCGTCATTGGACCAGAGGGTTTAGGAACTCCTCAAGAGGGAGTATTTCTGGAGATCTCCCGGGGAAAGGTTCTCTTTCAGGACCTACACAGGTACATACCGAATCCCCATATACGCTGTGCTGTGTACTGAGCTCTATTTTATGATTATATGTGGGAAAGTGGTGATGCATTTAGAAGGGAGACATGAGACAGATGGAGGATCTGTGCTGCTAAAATGAGCACGTGGTATGAGGCCTAGGAAAGTGAAAAAATCAGGACTGGTTGATTTATTAATTAGCATGGAGAAATGACCGCAGACGAAAGCAGTCAAGCTGTGGAACCAACAATCGGAGACCTAGGTAGTGTGTTGTAAGATGCGGATTATGTGCTCCGAACGGTGTCTAGAAACTACAGATTTATATGGGCTACATTGGGATGGGAAGGCTCCAGGCAGCAGGAGAGGGCTTTGCGTGAACTCAACGAATATTCCCTCAGCCGAGTGAGCTGGTTCTTACTGGCACATTCACGTACCCGAGGAGAAAACTGAAGCACAAAAATCATCTGACGTCACCCAGCTGAGAGGAGGAAGAGCTGGTGTGTGAATCCCAGCAGCAAAGGTGCAGCCCACAGACGCAACCACTGGCCGCAATGCACAGCAGATAAGTAGTGATTGCTAGTGCTTCCCGCACAGGTAGAAGCAGCCCAGGGCGTTGGCCTGGGATTGAGTGTGAATGGGACAGGAACGATTGGTGACCCAAGGACGAGGGAGACGTAGGCGATTTGAGAAACGGGACGTGTGTGTTACAGGTTCTCACACGCCAGGCATTGAAAGGATCCAGCACGTGTCCGTCCACAGAACCAGTCAGAGGGACAAGCCTTAGAGACGAGTGTTGAAGGGGTTGGCAGATCCTGGGACGGCATTTACATCAACAGCTCCAGGCTATCTTCCTGTCTCCCCTCATGTGGATTAACTGCCCCAAACCATCCCTTCACTGGTTGCTGGGCAAAGCCTGCAACCACTCTGTTGCCCTCTAGATCTTTGTTAACCTGTTACCCCCAACCCAGCTCAACCACAAGCTCTCACTGAGTTTGTAAATGAGCGGCAGCCAGACTCCGTGGATAAGACACCCATCTGGGCCAACGGCTGGGTCCTTAACACTGCCCAACTATCAGGCTGTCTGCTTCTGGTGTCTTCCTTTCATCCCCCGTAGTTTGGAAGTCATTTTACTTTATTTGGTTTCGCTGTTGCTCCAGAGTTCTATTTGAGGCCTATGAAGCCATCTGTGACAGCTGCAGCTAGCCGCGATATTCCCAATTTATTAGTCAGCATTCTGCAGACAACAGAACCGATGGGAATATATTACGAAGACTTTGGTTCATACGTGTATGGAGGCCGAGAAGTCCCGCGATCTCCTATCTACAAGCTGGAACGCCAGGAAAGACAGTGGGGTAACTCAGTCTGAGAATGAAGGCCTGAGCACCTTCAAACCAGGGGAGTCAATGATATGAATCCCAGTCTAAGAGCAGGAAAAGTGGGGCACCTGGCTGGCTCGGTCACTAGGGCATGACTCTTGATCTCAGGGCCATGAGGTCAAGCCGCACAGTGGGTGTGGAGCCTACTTAGAAAAGAAATAGGAGCGGGAGGAGATGAGATGAAATGTCCCGCCTCCAGTAGTGAGGCAGAAGGAAAGGGGACCATTCTTCCTTCCTGTGCCTTTTGGTATATTCTGGCCCCCGGTGCCTGGGATAATGCTCACTCACAGCGGGCAAGGCAAACTACTTTCCTGAGTGACCGATTCGAATGCAAACCTCATGCAGAAACAGCCTCCCAGACACAGCCAGAAATAATGTTTAACTCGGGCATCCACGGACGGTCCAGTTGACACCAAAAATTAACCATCGCAGTAGTTGCGTGACAATGTTTACACAATAAAGCCTCACAACACCCCCGACCCGCCTGACAAATGGGGGAAGGATAGTGCCGGCACGAGAGGGTCTTTGCCAGGGGTGGTGTGCACTCTGTGAAGATGGGAGGAGTAAGCATGGAAGGCTTCCTGGAGGAGGACGCATTTAGCCAAGTCAGGATACACTAGGTGAGCCAGATTTCCGAAGTGCGAGATGACTGGAAACAAAGGAAAAGGTATGTGCGAAGGTCTAACAAGGCGGGGGGGGGGGGGGTCGGCATTGAGGGACAGACACGGATGTACAAAGACAAAAATATGAACAAATATTTGAGTGATTTATTTGGACCTGGAAGTATGGCGGTTTCCACTCGTAGACCTAAGAGAATGGACAGTCTGCCTGTCAATCACTGCAGGCCCTCCAAGCTGATGTCTGAGGGCGGGGCCATTGAAGGATGGCAAGCACCCGGCAATGAAGCCCTACCACGTGAGCAGGCCGATGACGGTTTGGATTGTGCAACGAGGCTTCCGTAGACCGTTCCCCTCAGTGATGACGAAATACGGCGGGTACTGTGGATATATGGCGGGTACTGTGGATATATGGCGGTTGACCATGCTCCGATCTCACAAGTGTAAGTTTAATTGGCTTTCTCTCATAATTGGCTGTTTGAAGTGTGAGTTTAAGAGAATCGGGGGGGGGGGGGGGAGGGCGGATGGTGTGTCCTAAGACACGTTGCCAGATGTGTCTCATGGGCTTCCGGATTGATGACAAGGGAAGGGCCCTTAGCTGCCTTTGGGGACATTGTTGTGCTTTATGTGACAACATGATGAGTCTTTCAGATCATTTCATTTGTCTGAGTGTGGGTCTCGTACCCCCCCCCTCCCGATTCGTGGTCTTCAGGTTTTGTGGTGTTTGCAGCTTAAAAATGCAGAAAAAAGGGTGCGGTTGGCTGAGCCTGAGTGGGTCTCAGACAGGACGATGGCTGTTGGCTGCCTGGGAGCCGCTTTTGGTTTCCACGGTACGGTGTTTGGGGACGGGACTTGTCGCCGACTGTTGTTTACATCTGGGTCTTGGCCATTTGCGTGAGGTGTCTCGGTGACCGGCTATCTCTTATCTTGATGTGAAACAAAAGGAAACTGAAAGTAAGGAGAGGGGGGCACGTGTGTGATTACGACAGCCAGCCGATGCCTGTCTTTGAGGGCAGTTTTGTCTTTCATTGAACATGACTGTGTGTTTCCTATCAGTTGTTGAAAATTTGGAATGGTCTTCTGCATATGCTGCCTTGAAAAGGCGGGGGAACCGCCTGATAATGCCAACATGAAAGTGGGGAAACAGATGGCGTGGTGGGCTCAGGGCTTGTTCACTGACCACCGGGAATTGTCTTCAGTCATCACTGAAAGCTGCAGTTTTCTGTAACGTGTTCGTGTTTTTCCTATCATTGTATCCAACCAATAGCGGTCCGGAAGCTTTTCACGTGTTTTCCATAAAAAAAAAAAAAAAGGTGTTCTATTAATTGCCGTCTTCGAATGAGAAGGTAGCCTATTGGGTCGGCTTGGCAGGGCCTTGGTGCTTTAAATCCCTGATGGGAATGATCTGCTCAGGATCTTAGTTCTTGTTTCATGGGATAACGTAATGGCAGTGGGGTGTCTTTTCCCTGTGATCTTGCAACATTGCATCCGTTTGAGTTTGGTTTTTTATTTCGACTGTGTTTCCTATGCGTTCTCCAAAGGTGAAAGTATTTTCAGCGTGCACCGTGGAACAATTTGTCCGGCTGGACACGTGAACGTTTCACACGCCGAATGTCTCCTAGCCGCTCTTGTTAGCCAAGACTGAACACTGTTTTGGCATTTAATTTTCCATGTTCGCCTTAAGGCAGCCAATTGAATTTTGATGTTGGCGCTCCTCATAGATTTCCTTTAAAGTGCTTGGTGTAAATTTCAATTTACAGAGGAGGCATTCAACGTCTAATGGGGTGCCTTATGTTTCCAGTATAATGGCGTGTTTGACACAATTTATTTTGCTAAATCCTGGTCTTGTTCGCTATGGATAAATTCTCTTAAAAACAGAGGCTTTCTGGGGAAACTGCCTGGCTCAGTGATAGAACCTGTGACTCTTGATGGGGGGGTTGTGATTGCAGGCCCCACACTGGTGTGGAGAGTGCTTAAAAATAAAGCCTTCAAAATGAATAATAATAAACGTTTTGAGGTGATCTCAAATCACAATTCAAAACAATCTGGTGAATGCTTGCCTCTCATACAGTTGGGGATTTGGGTGTACAAGAGAATTGGGACTCCTATGACTTTGTTCCATTCAATGTGGTTCCAGGCCCTTTGCGTAAGCTTTGTGTTAACCAGTTTTGGCGTTATCGTTAATTTACAAATGAGGAAAAGATTGTTTTAATTATGTGTGTGCTTCTTGCTTTATGACAGTGACTGGCTCCCGGTGGCCCGGGAGCCCAACCTTTCGTCTTATCTGCTATTAAAATGTGTCTGAAAAACCGGCTCTGAGTGTTTTATTTCATGGGTCTACTTAAAATTTTCTTTCCAATGTAAAAAATAGCAGGTACTGACCATCAGGCTGACGGTGCTGTTTCCTGACCGCGAATTCCGGGAAGTGCCTGTCACCGGCCATCCCGGAATTCCGTTGGCTTCGTCCTGGGTTTCATTTCTCATGATAATCACATGACACTTATCAACTTTACTCAGGTCAATTCTGTACTTAGTCTTTAGTGCATTTGCTTTGAACGTCACGGGGCATTTTCAATTTATTTACAAGCAAATTCACCCCCAGAAGCATTGCTCTCTGTGTTCTAGAACTGAATGGCCCTTGCTGGTCGCAGTGCATACTTTTGAATATTATATTAGAACCCTGATTGTGCACGTGACATAGTGGTATTTCTTTTCTTTTCTTTTTTTTCTTGTTATGTCTTTAAATGCTGACCCAGGTGCTCCTTCCTCCGTGTTCTCCCATAGAAAAGATCACTTTGTGGTATCGTATTTGCAAACAGTCTGTTCCCTGACACCTCCATTCCTCCTTGTTAGGGGTCCTGGGCTAGACTGGAGATGCCGCTCTCCCTGCACCCTACTGCACCCCAGTCGCAGAGGGTGCTGTCCCTGCCTCTTTAGCCACAAGAGCTGACCGTGCCTTAATGCCCCAAGGGCTAGCATATTGGCTTAGGAAATAGTCGGTGGCTGCCTGCTTCTCCTCATACACCTCCCTTCCCGTGTCAGACCTAATGTGTATACAAGGGGAGAATTAACTGAGAGGGAAGCTGTTGTTTTGCTCACGACCCTGAGCGCCCTCATCCCTGAGTGTCATCTGATACTTGGTGTTAAGTACAACAGGGACTTCCTTTTGATAATGGTGATAGCTGGGTTTGCCTTATTAGCCTTTTTGCTGATTGATTCTTGATATTGACTTGAATTTGGTATCTTAGCTCACGTAGGAACGATTTAATGACTCATATCGGTGACACGTTGGAGGTCTGTAAAACGTACTTTGATTACATTTAGACCGGTGAAAGGCCCACTGCTGGTATTTGGGTTTGACTGTCGTCGGTACTGACAGGAAAGCAGACTTCGGGAACGGGGACCCTCAACTAGCCTCACCAATCCTGACTTTTGAGACAGAGTCCTAGATCTTGAACAAAATCTAAGTGTGGAATGAAGGTGCTTTCATTACTTGCCCATTGCCTGTAGTATCCTAGGGGCATTCTTGCACATTGAGAGCAGATTCTCCGATGTGTATGTAACCAAATGTCCAATTTGTTCCCGTTGTTTCCCCCTCGGAGACCTACGTTCAACGTCAGGTGGTAGGGGCATTATGCAATGTGTGAAATGCTTCGGGAATTTGTTGTGATTAACTTAGCTCATTTTCCTTTCTAGCAGTTTTGGACCTTACTATGTTACCGATTACGAAGTCTAGTATAGCGGCCCAGCCATCGTAAGGTGCATTTCGTGGTCTATTAAGTAGAACACAAAACCCATTTGAATGATTTGTTAGCCATCGTCTTGCGTGGTATGTCAGTGTCAGCCATTGGTGACAAAGTGAGAACACCACCACCCATTCCAAAGGTTTGTTACCCGCAATTGTGTATGAGTGGACGGTTTCATTAGTGAAGAGCGACATGGGAGTTCTGAGACACCCCTTCTCGCCACTGAGTGGTGATACCTCTTAACATAATATTTAAGAATTCCCCTGTGCTGGGTGATGAAGGCGGGACGCACCATGGTTCGTGCTGAGGGGACAATCAGCCAGCCTCTGAAGCCGCAGTCTCACCTTGTGGGTTGACTCATGCAGTTCCTGCCTTACGTTCTCCTTCACTCTTTTGGCCTACTTCACACAGGCTGTGTGATTGGGTCCTCTGGCCCCAGCAACCACTTTCAGAAATTGCTCTGGATGAGGGAAGGAGGAAGTTTGCCCCATCCACGCGTGTTGTGAGTTTCCAAGTGACCTGATTTTCCTGCAGCGGTCCCAAGCTGACCTTCCACAGGTAAGGCTCTTTGTAGATTTGTACCGTCATCCCCTCCCTCAGGATCTGTGATGGGAACGTCCAGTTCCGGTCAGCCGGTGGGCCCGTAATGAGAGGAGAGGACCCTGAACCGAGAGTCAAGACCAGCCATACAGGTAAGAGCAACCTTAGGCTGTGTGAGGCCAGAGGTGTTGGGTGAATAGCACTTGTCTCCTGTCCGCTGTACCTTTCTTCCAGATGGTGTGGAAATCCCATCCCTGAGTCTCTAACATGGGCGCTTCCCACAAGGTCGGGGTCACTCCCTAGACACTACTTGTTAACTCCGTGGTAGAGACTCCATGTCTTGAGTCAATTTCCTCAAGGAGTCAGCGGCATCTTTCTTCCAGACCTTCTTCGTGTTCCTCTGCTTACTGTTGCGTGCCACTGTTACACACGCGTTGGCTTTATTAGAATACGCCAGATGTCCGAAAGACCCTGATCTTGAGCCTTGTTATCCTTCTGGTAATCGCTTTCTACTACCATGCAGAAGCAGGATGGACTGGATGGGATGGTCAGACACAAACTTCAGGAACTCCGAGATTGTGGGAGCACTGCTCAGGTGCATTTCTTCAGGTCTGAATGTCACTTTTTTAAGTCACGGATCTGAATTAATTGAAAGCCAGGAGTACCTACCTAGGCGAGGCGAGAAAGATGAGACCTGTACACCAAGTGGGTGCCAGAGGGTGACAGTCTCCCGGCCCACCCCCGCTGGGGTGGGTGGGCGGGCATTTATGTGGCAGCCGTCCTAGAAGCACAGGCTAACGGTTCGAGCAACATGTGGGTCAATACTTCTTTGCAGGTTTCCCCTTCCGTACATTCTAGCTATTTTTTGGCTTTGCAGATGTTGCCGAGACCGTGTCACCCATCGTGTTTCGTTCACAATACGTTTCCAGTATGGGAGTCTGAAAGACCCTCGGCCCTTTCTTCCTGTCATCTCTGAGCCTCAGCTTCCACATCTGCAAAATGGAAATGACACCTTGCTCTTGCTCTCAGGCGTGGTGTGAAAGTCAAGCGTGATCGTCTTTAGGAAGTGCTCAGCACACAGGAGGTACTGAAGAAATTAGGACACCATTTCCAGAATGTGTGTATGGGAGCAAAGGATCATGGCTTGGTTTAGATCCTCTTGCCACCTGTGCAGACCCCACTTGCACTTCATTTCTTGAGCCTTTTGCTGTAATTTCAGCTACATTTTGTTTCCTTTCACAGGGCCAGCAACTATTCTCAGAGGGTCTTGGGCATCTCTTTGGAAATGGACCTCTCTAACTCTGCTGTGATGCCAGGAGGTAGCCCAGCATCCCAGACCCTGCCTTTCTCTGAGCTGCATTCTTTCCTGGCTGCCTTGGACGTCTGACATGGAAGCTGATGTCACTCAGCGTCAAGTTGGGGCTGGAGGGTGCTTGGTAACTGGCAGTGCCCAAAGGTCTCCTGTCTTTCCTTCTCTGTATAAAGTTACTTCTTTGCTGGGCAGGGGTTAATTTGGTGAAAATCAGGTGAAGACGTTGACGGTTGGGTGTGAGAGTGTTAAGCATAAAGACGAATGGCTCTAAGGTGCATTCAAAGACCCTCGGGACCTCTAGAGTCAGACACACCTCTGGTTCCTCTGTTGCTTTGTTCGCACCAGTTTTATCCAGAAGGTGGCATCGCAGAGCCTGATGTGCACTGCCCAAAGTCCAAAGGATCCACATTTGTTTGTGGTTAGACACTAACGTATGTAGCCTTTCCACAGCATGTTGACATTTCAGAGACTTTTCCTTTATCCCTATACTTGGTTCAGTTACTTTCAAGCCGTGGGAGATGGGGGTCATTACGACTTCCTACCCAGTGAAAACCTGAGACCTGAGGTACTTAGAAAACTCTGTGCCCCAACACATGTTCCTTCCCCAGGCGGGAGGTACAAAAGTGAACAAGAATGGCTTGTTTGCTTGTCAAAAGCAGTTGTACAACTTAACGACTGTGATGCCTCCTCCTTCTTGCACATACACTGGTGCGCGCCCACTGCCCATCAAAGTCATGTTGGGTCATTTCATTGGGGGGAGGGATGGGGAAGACGTAGATGAATGTTTTATGGGTAAGTCTTCTGAGTACTGGCACTTAACAAAATAAGTCCCAAGGTTGACGCTTCCAAAAGGGTGACTGTTTAACTGGTGGCATCTCAAACTCAGCACCCTGAGGGAAAGACAAGGTGACCCTCCCAATTTAAGGTGGGATCTGGCTTGGTGGCTCTTTCCCAGGAGTCCACTCTGGAGCCTGCCACATCAGTTGCATTATGAGGCCTGTACTCAATGAATGTGTACTTCCCAGCGGGGATGTTAATGAGTTATGAATTCTTGGTGTGAAGTATTTCATGTCAAACCCTGTTAGCCTGAAGTGGATTTTCATTCCTCTTATGTATGTCGGTGACAGAAAGGGAATGGATATCGAACACCTGAAGGTAAGGCCTTTGCACCTGTGCTGCCGAAGGAGCACGAGGTAAGGCCTTTGAAATGGAGTGGATTCGTTGTCACACCGGTTCCCTGTTATAGGCGCACGTTTCCACGGATGAGTATTATTTCATTGGATACATGTACCACATTTCCTTTATCCATTTATACTGTTGATGGATGCTCACAAGTCTCTCATGTCATACATGGTGAGAATAATACTGTAGTGAGGATATGGAATGAGTATGTGTCTTTGACATAGTGGCTTCCTGTCGTTTACATAAACGCCCAGATACGGGATTGATACATCATATAGGAGCTCAATTATTAATTTTTTGAGAGGCCATCCTACTGTTCTCCTTAGTGCTACCCAGTGTGGGGCTGTCAGGTTGTCAGACTCCCTTTACAAAGAAGCTGAAAGAGTACGTCTACCATGCAGAGCAATGGCCAACTAGGAATCACTGGGAATCCTCATGTCGTGTACGGGAAACTGGTTGCATTGTATCCACGCGTTTCCATCAAAACTTCCTGCACTCTTCTGGTGATCATACCTTGCCCGTGGCAAGAAGACGAGCGGCGTGTGGGTGCTGTCAATGAACCTTCCATGAGGCAGGGGACGTTTAGATTCTCACGGACATGAGCTGATGAGCTGGATGTCCGGGAGTCTCCTGGGTCAGGTGTCCAGGGTGGAGGATTCATCGTTGGGCCTTTGTTTCTATACGCCATTTCGGGCCATTCATTTCTCCCAATTAGTGAAACCTAGGGTCCAGAAGGGATATATGAGTAAACTCTGGGAGTGTAAAGAGACTTGCAAGGGGGTGGGTAGTGTGTCTTAGTGTGAAAGTGTGGTAGGCATTGTGGGTTCAGGGGCAATGGCAGCATCTGGCGACTGGGCAGATATTAGTTCCCCGGGAAGAAATGGGTCATGTCTGGTTCTCAGGCTTCCAATACAAAGAAGCTAAAAGAGTTTGTCTATCATACAGAGCAATGGCCTCCTAGGAATCGTTACGAATCCTCATTTTGTGGATGGCAATGTGGTTGGAATTGTATCCACGCATTTCCATCTAAGCTTTCTGCACTCTTCTGCTGACCATACTCTGCACATGGCGGCAAGAGGAGCGGCGTGTGGGTGCTGTCAATGAAGCTTCCATGAGGCAGGGGACCTTTAGAATATCAAGGACATTTGCTAATGTGCCTTTGTGGTTATCAGCCTCCATTTTCAGGCTCTTGATTTCACTTGATTAGTGAAATCTGGGGCCCACAAAGGCTCTGAGGACACCCTGGGAAGAGAAGGAATCTTGACCTTGGGTGGGCCGAGGGACTTGGAGTGAAAGTTGTGGTAGGCATTGTGGGTTCAGGGGTGTGTCCCCTGCCTTTGTCCCTTCTCACGCACTACCCTGGGGTCAGCATAACTGGGGGCGAGAAGACAATGGACATTGGTGGATGTGATATGAGACGCTATGCCTGTCTTGTTGAGTTGACACGTTCATTAGGAGAACAGGGTGTTGTTTTCCACGTTCCCCGTGGAGTGTGGGTTTGCCAGCAGGCACGGCTCTGCTGTTTCATCCTTACTCTGTGGTACCATGGGCCTGTGAGGGAAGGAAGGCCACGGGGTAGGGTGGGTCGTCCTTCCCCCTGCTGTCTTGTTGCAGGTGACAATCACCTGAGGCCCTTCTGAGAAGGAGCTGCCGTTGCTTATGCCTCTTTGATCCTCCAGGGACATTTTCTTCCCTTGTCCCGGATGTGTGTTGGCTCTTGGGCACTGCTTGTGGTGTTTGCTTCCCCCTCCATGTGTCAGGAGGCTGGGTTTTAAAACTGGCAAGAGGCTTGTTTAGCTTTTCAAAAGGTTTGCGAAGAGGCAGAGAGCGCTCAATGACAAGTTTTCCAAAGTCCGTGTTCCCAGAGAAGGGAAGGGGGAGGTCGTGTCCCCCTTTGCAATGGGGATAGTTTAGCTCTTGTTTTGTATTTTCTTTGCCCTGATGCCATGCTCCCATGAGAGACCAGGCCCCATTGGTACCTGCACCCCTTGGGACCTGCACCCTTGGTACCTGCACCTGCGTGGGTGCAGTCAGTGAACCTTCCATGAGGCAGGGGACGTTTCGATTCTCATGGACATGTGCAGATGTTTCTGGATGTCCGGGAACCTCCTGGGTCAGGTGTCCAGGTTAGAGGATTAATCCTTCCTATTTTGTTTCCTTGTGATGTTTCAGGCTCTTGATTTCTCTTGATTAATGAAACCTGGGGTCTAGAAGGGATATGAGTATTTACTGAAACTTGACAGCGGGGGTCGAGGGTCTTAATGTGAACGTGTGGTAGGCATTGTAGGTTCAGGGGCAATGGCAGCCTCTGGGGCATGACAGATATTAGATCCCAGGGAAGAAATGGGTCATGTCTGGTTCTCAGGCTTCCAATACAAAGAAGCTAAAAGAGTTTGTCTATCATACAGAGCAATGGCCTCCTAGGAATCGTTAGGAATCCTCATTTTGTGTATTGGAAAGTGGTTGGAATTGTATCCAAGCCTTTCCATCTAAGCTTTCTGCACTCTTCTGCTGACCATACTCTGAACATGGCGGGAAGACGCGCGGCGTGTGGGTGCTGTCAATGAACCTTCCATGAGGCAGGGGACGTTTAGATTCTCACGGACATGAGCTGATGAGCTGGATGTCCGGGAGTCTCCTGGGTCAGGTGTCCAGGGTGGAGGATTCATCGTTGGGCCTTTGTTTCTATACGTCATTTCGGGCCATTCATTTCTCCCAATTAGTGAAACCTAGGGTCCAGAAGGGATATATGAGTAAACTCTGGGAGTGTAAAGAAACTTGCAAGGGGTGGGTAGAGTGTCCTAGTGTGAAAGTGTGGTAGGCATTGTGGGTTCAGGGGAAATGGCAGCATCTGGGGCATGACAGATATTAGATCCCAGGGAAGAAATGGGTCATGTCTGGTTCTCAGGCTTCCAATACAAAGAAGCTAAAAGAGTTTGTCTATCATACAGAGCAATGGCCTCCTAGGAATCGTTACGAATCCTCATTTTGTGGATGGCAATGTGGTTGGAATTGTATCCACGCATTTCCATCTAAGCTTTCTGCACTCTTCTGCTGACCATACTCTGCACATGGCGGCAAGAGGAGCGGCGTGTGGGTGCTGTCAATGAAGCTTCCATGAGGCAGGGGACCTTTAGAATATCAAGGACATTTGCTAATGTGCCTTTGTGGTTATCAGCCTCCATTTTCAGGCTCTTGATTTCACTTGATTAGTGAAATCTGGGGCCCACAAAGGCTCTGAGGACACCCTGGGAAGAGAAGGAATCTTGACCTTGGGTGGGCCGAGGGACTTGGAGTGAAAGTTGTGGTAGGCATTGTGGGTTCAGGGGCAATGGCAGCATCTGGCGACTGGGCAGATATTAGTTCCCCGGGAAGAAATGGGTCATGTCTGGTTCTCAGGCTTCCAATACAAAGAAGCTAAAAGAGTTTGTCTATCATACAGAGCAATGGCCTCCTAGGAATCGTTACGAATCCTCATTTTGTGGATGGCAATGTGGTTGGAATTGTATCCACGCATTTCCATCTAAGCTTTCTGCACTCTTCTGCTGACCATACTCTGCACATGGCGGCAAGAGGAGCGGCGTGTGGGTGCTGTCAATGAAGCTTCCATGAGGCAGGGGACCTTTAGAATATCAAGGACATTTGCTAATGTGCCTTTGTGGTTATCAGCCTCCATTTTCAGGCTCTTGATTTCACTTGATTAGTGAAATCTGGGGCCCACAAAGGCTCTGAGGACACCCTGGGAAGAGAAGGAATCTTGACCTTGGGTGGGCCGAGGGACTTGGAGTGAAAGTTGTGGTAGGCATTGTGGGTTCAGGGGTGTGTCCCCTGCCTTTGTCCCTTCTCACGCACTACCCTGGGGTCAGCATAACTGGGGGCGAGAAGACAATGGACATTGGTGGATGTGATATGAGACGCTATGCCTGTCTTGTTGAGTTGACACGTTCATTAGGAGAACAGGGTGTTGTTTTCCACGTTCCCCGTGGAGTGTGGGTTTGCCAGCAGGCACGGCTCTGCTGTTTCATCCTTACTCTGTGGTACCATGGGCCTGTGAGGGAAGGAAGGCCACGGGGTAGGGTGGGTCGTCCTTCCCCCTGCTGTCTTGTTGCAGGTGACAATCACCTGAGGCCCTTCTGAGAAGGAGCTGCCGTTGCTTATGCCTCTTTGATCCTCCAGGGACATTTTCTTCCCTTGTCCCGGATGTGTGTTGGCTCTTGGGCACTGCTTGTGGTGTTTGCTTCCCCCTCCATGTGTCAGGAGGCTGGGTTTTAAAACTGGCAAGAGGCTTGTTTAGCTTTTCAAAAGGTTTGCGAAGAGGCAGAGAGCGCTCAATGACAAGTTTTCCAAAGTCCGTGTTCCCAGAGAAGGGAAGGGGGAGGTCGTGTCCCCCTTTGCAATGGGGATAGTTTAGCTCTTGTTTTGTATTTTCTTTGCCCTGATGCCATGCTCCCATGAGAGACCAGGCCCCATTGGTACCTGCACCCCTTGGGACCTGCACCCTTGGTACCTGCACCTGCGTGGGTGCAGTCAGTGAACCTTCCATGAGGCAGGGGACGTTTCGATTCTCATGGACATGTGCAGATGTTTCTGGATGTCCGGGAACCTCCTGGGTCAGGTGTCCAGGTTAGAGGATTAATCCTTCCTATTTTGTTTCCTTGTGATGTTTCAGGCTCTTGATTTCTCTTGATTAATGAAACCTGGGGTCTAGAAGGGATATGAGTATTTACTGAAACTTGACAGCGGGGGTCGAGGGTCTTAATGTGAACGTGTGGTAGGCATTGTAGGTTCAGGGGCAATGGCAGCCTCTGGGGCATGACAGATATTAGATCCCAGGGAAGAAATGGGTCATGTCTGGTTCTCAGGCTTCCAATACAAAGAAGCTAAAAGAGTTTGTCTATCATACAGAGCAATGGCCTCCTAGGAATCGTTAGGAATCCTCATTTTGTGTATTGGAAAGTGGTTGGAATTGTATCCAAGCCTTTCCATCTAAGCTTTCTGCACTCTTCTGCTGACCATACTCTGAACATGGCGGGAAGACGCGCGGCGTGTGGGTGCTGTCAATGAACCTTCCATGAGGCAGGGGACGTTTAGATTCTCACGGACATGAGCTGATGAGCTGGATGTCCGGGAGTCTCCTGGGTCAGGTGTCCAGGGTGGAGGATTCATCGTTGGGCCTTTGTTTCTATACGTCATTTCGGGCCATTCATTTCTCCCAATTAGTGAAACCTAGGGTCCAGAAGGGATATATGAGTAAACTCTGGGAGTGTAAAGAAACTTGCAAGGGGTGGGTAGAGTGTCCTAGTGTGAAAGTGTGGTAGGCATTGTGGGTTCAGGGGCAATGGCAGCATCTGGGCATGACAGATATTAGATCCCAGGGAAGAAATAGGTCATGTCTGGTTCTCAGGCTTCCAATACAAAGAAGCTAAAAGAGTTTGTCTATCATACAGAGCAATGGCCTCCTAGGAATCGTTAGCAATCCTCATTTTGTGTACGGGAATGTGGTTGGAATTGTATCCACGCGTTTCCATCCAAGCTTTCTGCACTCTTCAGCTGACCATACTCTGCACATGGCGGGAAGAGGAGCGGCGTGTGGGTGCTGTCAATGAACCTTCCATGAGGCAGGGGACGTTTAGATTCTCACGGACATGAGCTGATGAGCTGGATGTCCGGGAGTCTCCTGGGTCAGGTGTCCAGGGTGGAGGATTCATCCTTGGGCCTTTGTTTCTATACGCCATTTCGGGCCATTCATTTCTCCCAATTAGTGAAACCTAGGGTCCAGAAGGGATATATGAGTAAACTCTGGGAGTGTAAAGAGACGTGCAAGGCGGTGGGTAGTGTGTCTTAGTGTGAAAGTGTGGTAGGCATTGTGGGTTCAGGGGCAATGGCAGCATCTGGCGACTGGGCAGATATTAGTTCCCCGGGAAGAAATGGGTCATGTCTGGTTCTCAGGCTTCCAATACAAAGAAGCTAAAAGAGTTTGTCTATCATACAGAGCAATGGCCTCCTAGGAATCGTTACGAATCCTCATTTTGTGGATGGCAATGTGGTTGGAATTGTATCCACGCATTTCCATCTAAGCTTTCTGCACTCTTCTGCTGACCATACTCTGCACATGGCGGCAAGAGGAGCGGCGTGTGGGTGCTGTCAATGAAGCTTCCATGAGGCAGGGGACCTTTAGAATATCAAGGACATTTGCTAATGTGCCTTTGTGGTTATCAGCCTCCATTTTCAGGCTCTTGATTTCACTTGATTAGTGAAATCTGGGGCCCACAAAGGCTCTGAGGACACCCTGGGAAGAGAAGGAATCTTGACCTTGGGTGGGCCGAGGGACTTGGAGTGAAAGTTGTGGTAGGCATTGTGGGTTCAGGGGTGTGTCCCCTGCCTTTGTCCCTTCTCACGCACTACCCTGGGGTCAGCATAACTGGGGGCGAGAAGACAATGGACATTGGTGGATGTGATATGAGACGCTATGCCTGTCTTGTTGAGTTGACACGTTCATTAGGAGAACAGGGTGTTGTTTTCCACGTTCCCCGTGGAGTGTGGGTTTGCCAGCAGGCACGGCTCTGCTGTTTCATCCTTACTCTGTGGTACCATGGGCCTGTGAGGGAAGGAAGGCCACGGGGTAGGGTGGGTCGTCCTTCCCCCTGCTGTCTTGTTGCAGGTGACAATCACCTGAGGCCCTTCTGAGAAGGAGCTGCCGTTGCTTATGCCTCTTTGATCCTCCAGGGACATTTTCTTCCCTTGTCCCGGATGTGTGTTGGCTCTTGGGCACTGCTTGTGGTGTT
The DNA here is from genome assembly GCF_018350175.1 of Felis catus. Taxonomy (NCBI): domain Eukaryota; kingdom Metazoa; phylum Chordata; class Mammalia; order Carnivora; family Felidae; genus Felis; species Felis catus. Next base: position 110,988,665 of record NC_058386.1, on the reverse strand, counting down.
TGCTTCCCCCTCCATGTGTCAGGAGGCTGGGTTTTAAAACTGGCAAGAGGCTTGTTTAGCTTTTCAAAAGGTTTGCGAAGAGGCAGAGAGCGCTCAATGACAAGTTTTCCAAAGTCCGTGTTCCCAGAGAAGGGAAGGGGGAGGTCGTGTCCCCCTTTGCAATGGGGATAGTTTAGCTCTTGTTTTGTATTTTCTTTGCCCTGATGCCATGCTCCCATGAGAGACCAGGCCCCATTGGTACCTGCACCCCTTGGGACCTGCACCCTTGGTACCTGCACCTGCGTGGGTGCAGTCAGTGAACCTTCCATGAGGCAGGGGACGTTTCGATTCTCATGGACATGTGCAGATGTTTCTGGATGTCCGGGAACCTCCTGGGTCAGGTGTCCAGGTTAGAGGATTAATCCTTCCTATTTTGTTTCCTTGTGATGTTTCAGGCTCTTGATTTCTCTTGATTAATGAAACCTGGGGTCTAGAAGGGATATGAGTATTTACTGAAACTTGACAGCGGGGGTCGAGGGTCTTAATGTGAACGTGTGGTAGGCATTGTAGGTTCAGGGGCAATGGCAGCCTCTGGGGCATGACAGATATTAGATCCCAGGGAAGAAATGGGTCATGTCTGGTTCTCAGGCTTCCAATACAAAGAAGCTAAAAGAGTTTGTCTATCATACAGAGCAATGGCCTCCTAGGAATCGTTACGAATCCTCATTTTGTGGATGGCAATGTGGTTGGAATTGTATCCACGCATTTCCATCTAAGCTTTCTGCACTCTTCTGCTGACCATACTCTGCACATGGCGGCAAGAGGAGCGGCGTGTGGGTGCTGTCAATGAAGCTTCCATGAGGCAGGGGACCTTTAGAATATCAAGGACATTTGCTAATGTGCCTTTGTGGTTATCAGCCTCCATTTTCAGGCTCTTGATTTCACTTGATTAGTGAAATCTGGGGCCCACAAAGGCTCTGAGGACACCCTGGGAAGAGAAGGAATCTTGACCTTGGGTGGGCCGAGGGACTTGGAGTGAAAGTTGTGGTAGGCATTGTGGGTTCAGGGGTGTGTCCCCTGCCTTTGTCCCTTCTCACGCACTACCCTGGGGTCAGCATAACTGGGGGCGAGAAGACAATGGACATTGGTGGATGTGATATGAGACGCTATGCCTGTCTTGTTGAGTTGACACGTTCATTAGGAGAACAGGGTGTTGTTTTCCACGTTCCCCGTGGAGTGTGGGTTTGCCAGCAGGCACGGCTCTGCTGTTTCATCCTTACTCTGTGGTACCATGGGCCTGTGAGGGAAGGAAGGCCACGGGGTAGGGTGGGTCGTCCTTCCCCCTGCTGTCTTGTTGCAGGTGACAATCACCTGAGGCCCTTCTGAGAAGGAGCTGCCGTTGCTTATGCCTCTTTGATCCTCCAGGGACATTTTCTTCCCTTGTCCCGGATGTGTGTTGGCTCTTGGGCACTGCTTGTGGTGTTTGCTTCCCCCTCCATGTGTCAGGAGGCTGGGTTTTAAAACTGGCAAGAGGCTTGTTTAGCTTTTCAAAAGGTTTGCGAAGAGGCAGAGAGCGCTCAATGACAAGTTTTCCAAAGTCCGTGTTCCCAGAGAAGGGAAGGGGGAGGTCGTGTCCCCCTTTGCAATGGGGATAGTTTAGCTCTTGTTTTGTATTTTCTTTGCCCTGATGCCATGCTCCCATGAGAGACCAGGCCCCATTGGTACCTGCACCCCTTGGGACCTGCACCCTTGGTACCTGCACCTGCGTGGGTGCAGTCAGTGAACCTTCCATGAGGCAGGGGACGTTTCGATTCTCATGGACATGTGCAGATGTTTCTGGATGTCCGGGAACCTCCTGGGTCAGGTGTCCAGGTTAGAGGATTAATCCTTCCTATTTTGTTTCCTTGTGATGTTTCAGGCTCTTGATTTCTCTTGATTAATGAAACCTGGGGTCTAGAAGGGATATGAGTATTTACTGAAACTTGACAGCGGGGGTCGAGGGTCTTAATGTGAACGTGTGGTAGGCATTGTAGGTTCAGGGGCAATGGCAGCCTCTGGGGCATGACAGATATTAGATCCCAGGGAAGAAATGGGTCATGTCTGGTTCTCAGGCTTCCAATACAAAGAAGCTAAAAGAGTTTGTCTATCATACAGAGCAATGGCCTCCTAGGAATCGTTAGGAATCCTCATTTTGTGTATTGGAAAGTGGTTGGAATTGTATCCAAGCCTTTCCATCTAAGCTTTCTGCACTCTTCTGCTGACCATACTCTGAACATGGCGGGAAGACGCGCGGCGTGTGGGTGCTGTCAATGAACCTTCCATGAGGCAGGGGACGTTTAGATTCTCACGGACATGAGCTGATGAGCTGGATGTCCGGGAGTCTCCTGGGTCAGGTGTCCAGGGTGGAGGATTCATCATTGGGCCTTTGTTTCTATACGCCATTTCGGGCCATTCATTTCTCCCAATTAGTGAAACCTAGGGTCCAGAAGGGATATATGAGTAAACTCTGGGAGTGTAAAGAAACTTGCAAGGGGTGGGTAGAGTGTCCTAGTGTGAAAGTGTGGTAGGCATTGTGGGTTCAGGGGAAATGGCAGCATCTGGGCATGACAGATATTAGATCCCAGGGAAGAAATGGGTCATGTCTGGTTCTCAGGCTTCCAATACAAAGAAGCTAAAAGAGTTTGTCTATCATACAGAGCAATGGCCTCCTAGGAATCGTTAGCAATCCTCATTTTGTGTACGGGAATGTGGTTGGAATTGTATCCACGCGTTTCCATCCAAGCTTTCTGCACTCTTCTGCTGACCATACTCTGCACATGGCGGGAAGAGGAGCGGCGTGTGGGTGCTGTCAATGAACCTTCCATGAGGCAGGGGACGTTTAGATTCTCACGGACATGAGCTGATGAGCTGGATGTCCGGGAGTCTCCTGGGTCAGGTGTCCAGGGTGGAGGATTCATCCTTGGGCCTTTGTTTCTATACGCCATTTCGGGCCATTCATTTCTCCCAATTAGTGAAACCTAGGGTCCAGAAGGGATATATGAGTAAACTCTGGGAGTGTAAAGAGACTTGCAAGGCGGTGGGTAGTGTGTCTTAGTGTGAAAGTGTGGTAGGCATTGTGGGTTCAGGGGCAATGGCAGCATCTGGCGACTGGGCAGATATTAGTTCCCCGGGAAGAAATGGGTCATGTCTGGTTCTCAGGCTTCCAATACAAAGAAGCTAAAAGAGTTTGTCTATCATACAGAGCAATGGCCTCCTAGGAATCGTTACGAATCCTCATTTTGTGGATGGCAATGTGGTTGGAATTGTATCCACGCATTTCCATCTAAGCTTTCTGCACTCTTCTGCTGACCATACTCTGCACATGGCGGCCAGAGGAGCGGCGTGTGGGTGCTGTCAATGAAGCTTCCATGAGGCAGGGGACCTTTAGAATATCAAGGACATTTGCTAATGTGCCTTTGTGGTTATCAGCCTCCATTTTCAGGCTCTTGATTTCACTTGATTAGTGAAATCTGGGGCCCACAAAGGCTCTGAGGACACCCTGGGAAGAGAAGGAATCTTGACCTTGGGTGGGCCGAGGGACTTGGAGTGAAAGTTGTGGTAGGCATTGTGGGTTCAGGGGTGTGTCCCCTGCCTTTGTCCCTTCTCACGCACTACCCTGGGGTCAGCATAACTGGGGGCGAGAAGACAATGGACATTGGTGGATGTGATATGAGACGCTATGCCTGTCTTGTTGAGTTGACACGTTCATTAGGAGAACAGGGTGTTGTTTTCCACGTTCCCCGTGGAGTGTGGGTTTGCCAGCAGGCACGGCTCTGCTGTTTCATCCTTACTCTGTGGTACCATGGGCCTGTGAGGGAAGGAAGGCCACGGGGTAGGGTGGGTCGTCCTTCCCCCTGCTGTCTTGTTGCAGGTGACAATCACCTGAGGCCCTTCTGAGAAGGAGCTGCCGTTGCTTATGCCTCTTTGATCCTCCAGGGACATTTTCTTCCCTTGTCCCGGATGTGTGTTGGCTCTTGGGCACTGCTTGTGGTGTTTGCTTCCCCCTCCATGTGTCAGGAGGCTGGGTTTTAAAACTGGCAAGAGGCTTGTTTAGCTTTTCAAAAGGTTTGCGAAGAGGCAGAGAGCGCTCAATGACAAGTTTTCCAAAGTCCGTGTTCCCAGAGAAGGGAAGGGGGAGGTCGTGTCCCCCTTTGCAATGGGGATAGTTTAGCTCTTGTTTTGTATTTTCTTTGCCCTGATGCCATGCTCCCATGAGAGACCAGGCCCCATTGGTACCTGCACCCCTTGGGACCTGCACCCTTGGTACCTGCACCTGCGTGGGTGCAGTCAGTGAACCTTCCATGAGGCAGGGGACGTTTCGATTCTCATGGACATGTGCAGATGTTTCTGGATGTCCGGGAACCTCCTGGGTCAGGTGTCCAGGTTAGAGGATTAATCCTTCCTATTTTGTTTCCTTGTGATGTTTCAGGCTCTTGATTTCTCTTGATTAATGAAACCTGGGGTCTAGAAGGGATATGAGTATTTACTGAAACTTGACAGCGGGGGTCGAGGGTCTTAATGTGAACGTGTGGTAGGCATTGTAGGTTCAGGGGCAATGGCAGCCTCTGGGGCATGACAGATATTAGATCCCAGGGAAGAAATGGGTCATGTCTGGTTCTCAGGCTTCCAATACAAAGAAGCTAAAAGAGTTTGTCTATCATACAGAGCAATGGCCTCCTAGGAATCGTTAGGAATCCTCATTTTGTGTATTGGAAAGTGGTTGGAATTGTATCCAAGCCTTTCCATCTAAGCTTTCTGCACTCTTCTGCTGACCATACTCTGAACATGGCGGGAAGACGCGCGGCGTGTGGGTGCTGTCAATGAACCTTCCATGAGGCAGGGGACGTTTAGATTCTCACGGACATGAGCTGATGAGCTGGATGTCCGGGAGTCTCCTGGGTCAGGTGTCCAGGGTGGAGGATTCATCGTTGGGCCTTTGTTTCTATACGTCATTTCGGGCCATTCATTTCTCCCAATTAGTGAAACCTAGGGTCCAGAAGGGATATATGAGTAAACTCTGGGAGTGTAAAGAAACTTGCAAGGGGTGGGTAGAGTGTCCTAGTGTGAAAGTGTGGTAGGCATTGTGGGTTCAGGGGCAATGGCAGCATCTGGGCATGACAGATATTAGATCCCAGGGAAGAAATGGGTCATGTCTGGTTCTCAGGCTTCCAATACAAAGAAGCTAAAAGAGTTTGTCTATCATACAGAGCAATGGCCTCCTAGGAATCGTTAGCAATCCTCATTTTGTGTACGGGAATGTGGTTGGAATTGTATCCACGCGTTTCCATCCAAGCTTTCTGCACTCTTCAGCTGACCATACTCTGCACATGGCGGGAAGAGGAGCGGCGTGTGGGTGCTGTCAATGAACCTTCCATGAGGCAGGGGACGTTTAGATTCTCACGGACATGAGCTGATGAGCTGGATGTCCGGGAGTCTCCTGGGTCAGGTGTCCAGGGTGGAGGATTCATCCTTGGGCCTTTGTTTCTATACGCCATTTCGGGCCATTCATTTCTCCCAATTAGTGAAACCTAGGGTCCAGAAGGGATATATGAGTAAACTCTGGGAGTGTAAAGAGACTTGCAAGGCGGTGGGTAGTGTGTCTTAGTGTGAAAGTGTGGTAGGCATTGTGGGTTCAGGGGCAATGGCAGCATCTGGCGACTGGGCAGATATTAGTTCCCCGGGAAGAAATGGGTCATGTCTGGTTCTCAGGCTTCCAATACAAAGAAGCTAAAAGAGTTTGTCTATCATACAGAGCAATGGCCTCCTAGGAATCGTTACGAATCCTCATTTTGTGGATGGCAATGTGGTTGGAATTGTATCCACGCATTTCCATCTAAGCTTTCTGCACTCTTCTGCTGACCATACTCTGCACATGGCGGCAAGAGGAGCGGCGTGTGGGTGCTGTCAATGAAGCTTCCATGAGGCAGGGGACCTTTAGAATATCAAGGACATTTGCTAATGTGCCTTTGTGGTTATCAGCCTCCATTTTCAGGCTCTTGATTTCACTTGATTAGTGAAATCTGGGGCCCACAAAGGCTCTGAGGACACCCTGGGAAGAGAAGGAATCTTGACCTTGGGTGGGCCGAGGGACTTGGAGTGAAAGTTGTGGTAGGCATTGTGGGTTCAGGGGTGTGTCCCCTGCCTTTGTCCCTTCTCACGCACTACCCTGGGGTCAGCATAACTGGGGGCGAGAAGACAATGGACATTGGTGGATGTGATATGAGACGCTATGCCTGTCTTGTTGAGTTGACACGTTCATTAGGAGAACAGGGTGTTGTTTTCCACGTTCCCCGTGGAGTGTGGGTTTGCCAGCAGGCACGGCTCTGCTGTTTCATCCTTACTCTGTGGTACCATGGGCCTGTGAGGGAAGGAAGGCCACGGGGTAGGGTGGGTCGTCCTTCCCCCTGCTGTCTTGTTGCAGGTGACAATCACCTGAGGCCCTTCTGAGAAGGAGCTGCCGTTGCTTATGCCTCTTTGATCCTCCAGGGACATTTTCTTCCCTTGTCCCGGATGTGTGTTGGCTCTTGGGCACTGCTTGTGGTGTTTGCTTCCCCCTCCATGTGTCAGGAGGCTGGGTTTTAAAACTGGCAAGAGGCTTGTTTAGCTTTTCAAAAGGTTTGCGAAGAGGCAGAGAGCGCTCAATGACAAGTTTTCCAAAGTCCGTGTTCCCAGAGAAGGGAAGGGGGAGGTCGTGTCCCCCTTTGCAATGGGGATAGTTTAGCTCTTGTTTTGTATTTTCTTTGCCCTGATGCCATGCTCCCATGAGAGACCAGGCCCCATTGGTACCTGCACCCCTTGGGACCTGCACCCTTGGTACCTGCACCTGCGTGGGTGCAGTCAGTGAACCTTCCATGAGGCAGGGGACGTTTCGATTCTCATGGACATGTGCAGATGTTTCTGGATGTCCGGGAACCTCCTGGGTCAGGTGTCCAGGTTAGAGGATTAATCCTTCCTATTTTGTTTCCTTGTGATGTTTCAGGCTCTTGATTTCTCTTGATTAATGAAACCTGGGGTCTAGAAGGGATATGAGTATTTACTGAAACTTGACAGCGGGGGTCGAGGGTCTTAATGTGAACGTGTGGTAGGCATTGTAGGTTCAGGGGCAATGGCAGCCTCTGGGGCATGACAGATATTAGATCCCAGGGAAGAAATGGGTCATGTCTGGTTCTCAGGCTTCCAATACAAAGAAGCTAAAAGAGTTTGTCTATCATACAGAGCAATGGCCTCCTAGGAATCGTTACGAATCCTCATTTTGTGGATGGCAATGTGGTTGGAATTGTATCCACGCATTTCCATCTAAGCTTTCTGCACTCTTCTGCTGACCATACTCTGCACATGGCGGCAAGAGGAGCGGCGTGTGGGTGCTGTCAATGAAGCTTCCATGAGGCAGGGGACCTTTAGAATATCAAGGACATTTGCTAATGTGCCTTTGTGGTTATCAGCCTCCATTTTCAGGCTCTTGATTTCACTTGATTAGTGAAATCTGGGGCCCACAAAGGCTCTGAGGACACCCTGGGAAGAGAAGGAATCTTGACCTTGGGTGGGCCGAGGGACTTGGAGTGAAAGTTGTGGTAGGCATTGTGGGTTCAGGGGTGTGTCCCCTGCCTTTGTCCCTTCTCACGCACTACCCTGGGGTCAGCATAACTGGGGGCGAGAAGACAATGGACATTGGTGGATGTGATATGAGACGCTATGCCTGTCTTGTTGAGTTGACACGTTCATTAGGAGAACAGGGTGTTGTTTTCCACGTTCCCCGTGGAGTGTGGGTTTGCCAGCAGGCACGGCTCTGCTGTTTCATCCTTACTCTGTGGTACCATGGGCCTGTGAGGGAAGGAAGGCCACGGGGTAGGGTGGGTCGTCCTTCCCCCTGCTGTCTTGTTGCAGGTGACAATCACCTGAGGCCCTTCTGAGAAGGAGCTGCCGTTGCTTATGCCTCTTTGATCCTCCAGGGACATTTTCTTCCCTTGTCCCGGATGTGTGTTGGCTCTTGGGCACTGCTTGTGGTGTTTGCTTCCCCCTCCATGTGTCAGGAGGCTGGGTTTTAAAACTGGCAAGAGGCTTGTTTAGCTTTTCAAAAGGTTTGCGAAGAGGCAGAGAGCGCTCAATGACAAGTTTTCCAAAGTCCGTGTTCCCAGAGAAGGGAAGGGGGAGGTCGTGTCCCCCTTTGCAATGGGGATAGTTTAGCTCTTGTTTTGTATTTTCTTTGCCCTGATGCCATGCTCCCATGAGAGACCAGGCCCCATTGGTACCTGCACCCCTTGGGACCTGCACCCTTGGTACCTGCACCTGCGTGGGTGCAGTCAGTGAACCTTCCATGAGGCAGGGGACGTTTCGATTCTCATGGACATGTGCAGATGTTTCTGGATGTCCGGGAACCTCCTGGGTCAGGTGTCCAGGTTAGAGGATTAATCCTTCCTATTTTGTTTCCTTGTGATGTTTCAGGCTCTTGATTTCTCTTGATTAATGAAACCTGGGGTCTAGAAGGGATATGAGTATTTACTGAAACTTGACAGCGGGGGTCGAGGGTCTTAATGTGAACGTGTGGTAGGCATTGTAGGTTCAGGGGCAATGGCAGCCTCTGGGGCATGACAGATATTAGATCCCAGGGAAGAAATGGGTCATGTCTGGTTCTCAGGCTTCCAATACAAAGAAGCTAAAAGAGTTTGTCTATCATACAGAGCAATGGCCTCCTAGGAATCGTTACGAATCCTCATTTTGTGGATGGCAATGTGGTTGGAATTGTATCCACGCATTTCCATCTAAGCTTTCTGCACTCTTCTGCTGACCATACTCTGCACATGGCGGCAAGAGGAGCGGCGTGTGGGTGCTGTCAATGAAGCTTCCATGAGGCAGGGGACCTTTAGAATATCAAGGACATTTGCTAATGTGCCTTTGTGGTTATCAGCCTCCATTTTCAGGCTCTTGATTTCACTTGATTAGTGAAATCTGGGGCCCACAAAGGCTCTGAGGACACCCTGGGAAGAGAAGGAATCTTGACCTTGGGTGGGCCGAGGGACTTGGAGTGAAAGTTGTGGTAGGCATTGTGGGTTCAGGGGTGTGTCCCCTGCCTTTGTCCCTTCTCACGCACTACCCTGGGGTCAGCATAACTGGGGGCGAGAAGACAATGGACATTGGTGGATGTGATATGAGACGCTATGCCTGTCTTGTTGAGTTGACACGTTCATTAGGAGAACAGGGTGTTGTTTTCCACGTTCCCCGTGGAGTGTGGGTTTGCCAGCAGGCACGGCTCTGCTGTTTCATCCTTACTCTGTGGTACCATGGGCCTGTGAGGGAAGGAAGGCCACGGGGTAGGGTGGGTCGTCCTTCCCCCTGCTGTCTTGTTGCAGGTGACAATCACCTGAGGCCCTTCTGAGAAGGAGCTGCCGTTGCTTATGCCTCTTTGATCCTCCAGGGACATTTTCTTCCCTTGTCCCGGATGTGTGTTGGCTCTTGGGCACTGCTTGTGGTGTTTGCTTCCCCCTCCATGTGTCAGGAGGCTGGGTTTTAAAACTGGCAAGAGGCTTGTTTAGCTTTTCAAAAGGTTTGCGAAGAGGCAGAGAGCGCTCAATGACAAGTTTTCCAAAGTCCGTGTTCCCAGAGAAGGGAAGGGGGAGGTCGTGTCCCCCTTTGCAATGGGGATAGTTTAGCTCTTGTTTTGTATTTTCTTTGCCCTGATGCCATGCTCCCATGAGAGACCAGGCCCCATTGGTACCTGCACCCCTTGGGACCTGCACCCTTGGTACCTGCACCTGCGTGGGTGCAGTCAGTGAACCTTCCATGAGGCAGGGGACGTTTCGATTCTCATGGACATGTGCAGATGTTTCTGGATGTCCGGGAACCTCCTGGGTCAGGTGTCCAGGTTAGAGGATTAATCCTTCCTATTTTGTTTCCTTGTGATGTTTCAGGCTCTTGATTTCTCTTGATTAATGAAACCTGGGGTCTAGAAGGGATATGAGTATTTACTGAAACTTGACAGCGGGGGTCGAGGGTCTTAATGTGAACGTGTGGTAGGCATTGTAGGTTCAGGGGCAATGGCAGCCTCTGGGGCATGACAGATATTAGATCCCAGGGAAGAAATGGGTCATGTCTGGTTCTCAGGCTTCCAATACAAAGAAGCTAAAAGAGTTTGTCTATCATACAGAGCAATGGCCTCCTAGGAATCGTTAGGAATCCTCATTTTGTGTATTGGAAAGTGGTTGGAATTGTATCCAAGCCTTTCCATCTAAGCTTTCTGCACTCTTCTGCTGACCATACTCTGAACATGGCGGGAAGACGCGCGGCGTGTGGGTGCTGTCAATGAACCTTCCATGAGGCAGGGGACGTTTAGATTCTCACGGACATGAGCTGATGAGCTGGATGTCCGGGAGTCTCCTGGGTCAGGTGTCCAGGGTGGAGGATTCATCATTGGGCCTTTGTTTCTATACGCCATTTCGGGCCATTCATTTCTCCCAATTAGTGAAACCTAGGGTCCAGAAGGGATATATGAGTAAACTCTGGGAGTGTAAAGAAACTTGCAAGGGGTGGGTAGAGTGTCCTAGTGTGAAAGTGTGGTAGGCATTGTGGGTTCAGGGGAAATGGCAGCATCTGGGCATGACAGATATTAGATCCCAGGGAAGAAATGGGTCATGTCTGGTTCTCAGGCTTCCAATACAAAGAAGCTAAAAGAGTTTGTCTATCATACAGAGCAATGGCCTTCTAGGAATCGTTAGCAATCCTCATTTTGTGTACGGGAATGTGGTTGGAATTGTATCCACGCGTTTCCATCCAAGCTTTCTGCACTCTTCTGCTGACCATACTCTGCACATGGCGGGAAGAGGAGCGGCGTGTGGGTGCTGTCAATGAACCTTCCATGAGGCAGGGGACGTTTAGATTCTCACGGACATGAGCTGATGAGCTGGATGTCCGGGAGTCTCCTGGGTCAGGTGTCCAGGGTGGAGGATTCATCCTTGGGCCTTTGTTTCTATACGCCATTTCGGGCCATTCATTTCTCCCAATTAGTGAAACCTAGGGTCCAGAAGGGATATATGAGTAAACTCTGGGAGTGTAAAGAGACTTGCAAGGCGGTGGGTAGTGTGTCTTAGTGTGAAAGTGTGGTAGGCATTGTGGGTTCAGGGGCAATGGCAGCATCTGGCGACTGGGCAGATATTAGTTCCCCGGGAAGAAATGGGTCATGTCTGGTTCTCAGGCTTCCAATACAAAGAAGCTAAAAGAGTTTGTCTATCATACAGAGCAATGGCCTCCTAGGAATCGTTACGAATCCTCATTTTGTGGATGGCAATGTGGTTGGAATTGTATCCACGCATTTCCATCTAAGCTTTCTGCACTCTTCTGCTGACCATACTCTGCACATGGCGGCAAGAGGAGCGGCGTGTGGGTGCTGTCAATGAAGCTTCCATGAGGCAGGGGACCTTTAGAATATCAAGGACATTTGCTAATGTGCCTTTGTGGTTATCAGCCTCCATTTTCAGGCTCTTGATTTCACTTGATTAGTGAAATCTGGGGCCCACAAAGGCTCTGAGGACACCCTGGGAAGAGAAGGAATCTTGACCTTGGGTGGGCCGAGGGACTTGGAGTGAAAGTTGTGGTAGGCATTGTGGGTTCAGGGGTGTGTCCCCTGCCTTTGTCCCTTCTCACGCACTACCCTGGGGTCAGCATAACTGGGGGCGAGAAGACAATGGACATTGGTGGATGTGATATGAGACGCTATGCCTGTCTTGTTGAGTTGACACGTTCATTAGGAGAACAGGGTGTTGTTTTCCACGTTCCCCGTGGAGTGTGGGTTTGCCAGCAGGCACGGCTCTGCTGTTTCATCCTTACTCTGTGGTACCATGGGCCTGTGAGGGAAGGAAGGCCACGGGGTAGGGTGGGTCGTCCTTCCCCCTGCTGTCTTGTTGCAGGTGACAATCACCTGAGGCCCTTCTGAGAAGGAGCTGCCGTTGCTTATGCCTCTTTGATCCTCCAGGGACATTTTCTTCCCTTGTCCCGGATGTGTGTTGGCTCTTGGGCACTGCTTGTGGTGTTTGCTTCCCCCTCCATGTGTCAGGAGGCTGGGTTTTAAAACTGGCAAGAGGCTTGTTTAGCTTTTCAAAAGGTTTGCGAAGAGGCAGAGAGCGCTCAATGACAAGTTTTCCAAAGTCCGTGTTCCCAGAGAAGGGAAGGGGGAGGTCGTGTCCCCCTTTGCAATGGGGATAGTTTAGCTCTTGTTTTGTATTTTCTTTGCCCTGATGCCATGCTCCCATGAGAGACCAGGCCCCATTGGTACCTGCACCCCTTGGGACCTGCACCCTTGGTACCTGCACCTGCGTGGGTGCAGTCAGTGAACCTTCCATGAGGCAGGGGACGTTTCGATTCTCATGGACATGTGCAGATGTTTCTGGATGTCCGGGAACCTCCTGGGTCAGGTGTCCAGGTTAGAGGATTAATCCTTCCTATTTTGTTTCCTTGTGATGTTTCAGGCTCTTGATTTCTCTTGATTAATGAAACCTGGGGTCTAGAAGGGATATGAGTATTTACTGAAACTTGACAGCGGGGGTCGAGGGTCTTAATGTGAACGTGTGGTAGGCATTGTAGGTTCAGGGGCAATGGCAGCCTCTGGGGCATGACAGATATTAGATCCCAGGGAAGAAATGGGTCATGTCTGGTTCTCAGGCTTCCAATACAAAGAAGCTAAAAGAGTTTGTCTATCATACAGAGCAATGGCCTCCTAGGAATCGTTAGGAATCCTCATTTTGTGTATTGGAAAGTGGTTGGAATTGTATCCAAGCCTTTCCATCTAAGCTTTCTGCACTCTTCTGCTGACCATACTCTGAACATGGCGGGAAGACGCGCGGCGTGTGGGTGCTGTCAATGAACCTTCCATGAGGCAGGGGACGTTTAGATTCTCACGGACATGAGCTGATGAGCTGGATGTCCGGGAGTCTCCTGGGTCAGGTGTCCAGGGTGGAGGATTCATCCTTGGGCCTTTGTTTCTATACGCCATTTCGGGCCATTCATTTCTCCCAATTAGTGAAACCTAGGGTCCAGAAGGGATATATGAGTAAACTCTGGGAGTGTAAAGAGACTTGCAAGGCGGTGGGTAGTGTGTCTTAGTGTGAAAGTGTGGTAGGCATTGTGGGTTCAGGGGCAATGGCAGCATCTGGCGACTGGGCAGATATTAGTTCCCCGGGAAGAAATGGGTCATGTCTGGTTCTCAGGCTTCCAATACAAAGAAGCTAAAAGAGTTTGTCTATCATACAGAGCAATGGCCTCCTAGGAATCGTTACGAATCCTCATTTTGTGGATGGCAATGTGGTTGGAATTGTATCCACGCATTTCCATCTAAGCTTTCTGCACTCTTCTGCTGACCATACTCTGCACATGGCGGCAAGAGGAGCGGCGTGTGGGTGCTGTCAATGAAGCTTCCATGAGGCAGGGGACCTTTAGAATATCAAGGACATTTGCTAATGTGCCTTTGTGGTTATCAGCGTCCATTTTCAGGCTCTTGATTTCACTTGATTAGTGAAATCTGGGGCCCACAAAGGCTCTGAGGACACCCTGGGAAGAGAAGGAATCTTGACCTTGGGTGGGCCGAGGGACTTGGAGTGAAAGTTGTGGTAGGCATTGTGGGTTCAGGGGTGTGTCCCCTGCCTTTGTCCCTTCTCACGCACTACCCTGGGGTCAGCATAACTGGGGGCGAGAAGACAATGGACATTGGTGGATGTGATATGAGACGCTATGCCTGCCTTGTTGAGTTGACACGTTCATTAGGAGAACAGGGTGTTGTTTTCCACGTTCCCCGTGGAGTGTGGGTTTGCCAGCAGGCACGGCTCTGCTGTTTCATCCTTACTCTGTGGTACCATGGGCCTGTGAGGGAAGGCCACGGGGTAGGGTGGGTCGTCCTTCCCCCTGCTGTCTTGTTGCAGGTGACAATCACCTGAGGCCCTTCTGAGAAGGAGCTGCCGTTGCTTATGCCTCTTTGATCCTCCAGGGACATTTTCTTCCCTTGTCCCGGATGTGTGTTGGCTCTTGGGCACTGCTTGTGGTGTTTGCTTCCCCCTCCATGTGTCAGGAGGCTGGGTTTTAAAACTGGCAAGAGGCTTGTTTAGCTTTTCAAAAGGTTTGCGAAGAGGCAGAGAGCGCTCAATGACAAGTTTTCCAAAGTCCGTGTTCCCAGAGAAGGGAAGGGGGAGGTCGTGTCCCCCTTTGCAATGGGGATAGTTTAGCTCTTGTTTTGTATTTTCTTTGCCCTGATGCCATGCTCCCATGAGAGACCAGGCCCCATTGGTACCTGCACCCCTTGGGACCTGCACCCTTGGTACCTGCACCTGCGTGGGTGCAGTCAGTGAACCTTCCATGAGGCAGGGGACGTTTCGATTCTCATGGACATGTGCAGATGTTTCTGGATGTCCGGGAACCTCCTGGGTCAGGTGTCCAGGTTAGAGGATTAATCCTTCCTATTTTGTTTCCTTGTGATGTTTCAGGCTCTTGATTTCTCTTGATTAATGAAACCTGGGGTCTAGAAGGGATATGAGTATTTACTGAAACTTGACAGCGGGGGTCGAGGGTCTTAATGTGAACGTGTGGTAGGCATTGTAGGTTCAGGGGCAATGGCAGCCTCTGGGGCATGACAGATATTAGATCCCAGGGAAGAAATGGGTCATGTCTGGTTCTCAGGCTTCCAATACAAAGAAGCTAAAAGAGTTTGTCTATCATACAGAGCAATGGCCTCCTAGGAATCGTTAGGAATCCTCATTTTGTGTATTGGAAAGTGGTTGGAATTGTATCCAAGCCTTTCCATCTAAGCTTTCTGCACTCTTCTGCTGACCATACTCTGAACATGGCGGGAAGATGCGCGGCGTGTGGGTGCTGTCAATGAACCTTCCATGAGGCAGGGGACGTTTAGATTCTCACGGACATGAGCTGATGAGCTGGATGTCCGGGAGTCTCCTGGGTCAGGTGTCCAGGGTGGAGGATTCATCGTTGGGCCTTTGTTTCTATACGCCATTTCGGGCCATTCATTTCTCCCAATTAGTGAAACCTAGGGTCCAGAAGGGATATATGAGTAAACTCTGGGAGTGTAAAGAGACTTGCAAGGGGGTGGGTAGTGTGTCTTAGTGTGAAAGTGTGGTAGGCATTGTGGGTTCAGGGGCAATGGCAGCATCTGGCGACTGGGCAGATATTAGTTCCCCGGGAAGAAATGGGTCATGTCTGGTTCTCAGGCTTCCAATACAAAGAAGCTAAAAGAGTTTGTCTATCATACAGAGCAATGGCCTCCTAGGAATCGTTACGAATCCTCATTTTGTGGATGGCAATGTGGTTGGAATTGTATCCACGCATTTCCATCTAAGCTTTCTGCACTCTTCTGCTGACCATACTCTGCACATGGCGGCAAGAGGAGCGGCGTGTGGGTGCTGTCAATGAAGCTTCCATGAGGCAGGGGACCTTTAGAATATCAAGGACATTTGCTAATGTGCCTTTGTGGTTATCAGCCTCCATTTTCAGGCTCTTGATTTCACTTGATTAGTGAAATCTGGGGCCCACAAAGGCTCTGAGGACACCCTGGGAAGAGAAGGAATCTTGACCTTGGGTGGGCCGAGGGACTTGGAGTGAAAGTTGTGGTAGGCATTGTGGGTTCAGGGGTGTGTCCCCTGCCTTTGTCCCTTCTCACGCACTACCCTGGGGTCAGCATAACTGGGGGCGAGAAGACAATGGACATTGGTGGATGTGATATGAGACGCTATGCCTGTCTTGTTGAGTTGACACGTTCATTAGGAGAACAGGGTGTTGTTTTCCACGTTCCCCGTGGAGTGTGGGTTTGCCAGCAGGCACGGCTCTGCTGTTTCATCCTTACTCTGTGGTACCATGGGCCTGTGAGGGAAGGAAGGCCACGGGGTAGGGTGGGTCGTCCTTCCCCCTGCTGTCTTGTTGCAGGTGACAATCACCTGAGGCCCTTCTGAGAAGGAGCTGCCGTTGCTTATGCCTCTTTGATCCTCCAGGGACATTTTCTTCCCTTGTCCCGGATGTGTGTTGGCTCTTGGGCACTGCTTGTGGTGTTTGCTTCCCCCTCCATGTGTCAGGAGGCTGGGTTTTAAAACTGGCAAGAGGCTTGTTTAGCTTTTCAAAAGGTTTGCGAAGAGGCAGAGAGCGCTCAATGACAAGTTTTCCAAAGTCCGTGTTCCCAGAGAAGGGAAGGGGGAGGTCGTGTCCCCCTTTGCAATGGGGATAGTTTAGCTCTTGTTTTGTATTTTCTTTGCCCTGATGCCATGCTCCCATGAGAGACCAGGCCCCATTGGTACCTGCACCCCTTGGGACCTGCACCCTTGGTACCTGCACCTGCGTGGGTGCAGTCAGTGAACCTTCCATGAGGCAGGGGACGTTTCGATTCTCATGGACATGTGCAGATGTTTCTGGATGTCCGGGAACCTCCTGGGTCAGGTGTCCAGGTTAGAGGATTAATCCTTCCTATTTTGTTTCCTTGTGATGTTTCAGGCTCTTGATTTCTCTTGATTAATGAAACCTGGGGTCTAGAAGGGATATGAGTATTTACTGAAACTTGACAGCGGGGGTCGAGGGTCTTAATGTGAACGTGTGGTAGGCATTGTAGGTTCAGGGGCAATGGCAGCCTCTGGGGCATGACAGATATTAGATCCCAGGGAAGAAATGGGTCATGTCTGGTTCTCAGGCTTCCAATACAAAGAAGCTAAAAGAGTTTGTCTATCATACAGAGCAATGGCCTCCTAGGAATCGTTAGGAATCCTCATTTTGTGTATTGGAAAGTGGTTGGAATTGTATCCAAGCCTTTCCATCTAAGCTTTCTGCACTCTTCTGCTGACCATACTCTGAACATGGCGGGAAGACGCGCGGCGTGTGGGTGCTGTCAATGAACCTTCCATGAGGCAGGGGACGTTTAGATTCTCACGGACATGAGCTGATGAGCTGGATGTCCGGGAGTCTCCTGGGTCAGGTGTCCAGGGTGGAGGATTCATCCTTGGGCCTTTGTTTCTATACGCCATTTCGGGCCATTCATTTCTCCCAATTAGTGAAACCTAGGGTCCAGAAGGGATATATGAGTAAACTCTGGGAGTGTAAAGAGACTTGCAAGGCGGTGGGTAGTGTGTCTTAGTGTGAAAGTGTGGTAGGCATTGTGGGTTCAGGGGCAATGGCAGCATCTGGCGACTGGGCAGATATTAGTTCCCCGGGAAGAAATGGGTCATGTCTGGTTCTCAGGCTTCCAATACAAAGAAGCTAAAAGAGTTTGTCTATCATACAGAGCAATGGCCTCCTAGGAATCGTTACGAATCCTCATTTTGTGGATGGCAATGTGGTTGGAATTGTATCCACGCATTTCCATCTAAGCTTTCTGCACTCTTCTGCTGACCATACTCTGCACATGGCGGCAAGAGGAGCGGCGTGTGGGTGCTGTCAATGAAGCTTCCATGAGGCAGGGGACCTTTAGAATATCAAGGACATTTGCTAATGTGCCTTTGTGGTTATCAGCGTCCATTTTCAGGCTCTTGATTTCACTTGATTAGTGAAATCTGGGGCCCACAAAGGCTCTGAGGACACCCTGGGAAGAGAAGGAATCTTGACCTTGGGTGGGCCGAGGGACTTGGAGTGAAAGTTGTGGTAGGCATTGTGGGTTCAGGGGTGTGTCCCCTGCCTTTGTCCCTTCTCACGCACTACCCTGGGGTCAGCATAACTGGGGGCGAGAAGACAATGGACATTGGTGGATGTGATATGAGACGCTATGCCTGCCTTGTTGAGTTGACACGTTCATTAGGAGAACAGGGTGTTGTTTTCCACGTTCCCCGTGGAGTGTGGGTTTGCCAGCAGGCACGGCTCTGCTGTTTCATCCTTACTCTGTGGTACCATGGGCCTGTGAGGGAAGGCCACGGGGTAGGGTGGGTCGTCCTTCCCCCTGCTGTCTTGTTGCAGGTGACAATCACCTGAGGCCCTTCTGAGAAGGAGCTGCCGTTGCTTATGCCTCTTTGATCCTCCAGGGACATTTTCTTCCCTTGTCCCGGATGTGTGTTGGCTCTTGGGCACTGCTTGTGGTGTTTGCTTCCCCCTCCATGTGTCAGGAGGCTGGGTTTTAAAACTGGCAAGAGGCTTGTTTAGCTTTTCAAAAGGTTTGCGAAGAGGCAGAGAGCGCTCAATGACAAGTTTTCCAAAGTCCGTGTTCCCAGAGAAGGGAAGGGGGAGGTCGTGTCCCCCTTTGCAATGGGGATAGTTTAGCTCTTGTTTTGTATTTTCTTTGCCCTGATGCCATGCTCCCATGAGAGACCAGGCCCCATTGGTACCTGCACCCCTTGGGACCTGCACCCTTGGTACCTGCACCTGCGTGGGTGCAGTCAGTGAACCTTCCATGAGGCAGGGGACGTTTCGATTCTCATGGACATGTGCAGATGTTTCTGGATGTCCGGGAACCTCCTGGGTCAGGTGTCCAGGTTAGAGGATTAATCCTTCCTATTTTGTTTCCTTGTGATGTTTCAGGCTCTTGATTTCTCTTGATTAATGAAACCTGGGGTCTAGAAGGGATATGAGTATTTACTGAAACTTGACAGCGGGGGTCGAGGGTCTTAATGTGAACGTGTGGTAGGCATTGTAGGTTCAGGGGCAATGGCAGCCTCTGGGGCATGACAGATATTAGATCCCAGGGAAGAAATGGGTCATGTCTGGTTCTCAGGCTTCCAATACAAAGAAGCTAAAAGAGTTTGTCTATCATACAGAGCAATGGCCTCCTAGGAATCGTTAGGAATCCTCATTTTGTGTATTGGAAAGTGGTTGGAATTGTATCCAAGCCTTTCCATCTAAGCTTTCTGCACTCTTCTGCTGACCATACTCTGAACATGGCGGGAAGATGCGCGGCGTGTGGGTGCTGTCAATGAACCTTCCATGAGGCAGGGGACGTTTAGATTCTCACGGACATGAGCTGATGAGCTGGATGTCCGGGAGTCTCCTGGGTCAGGTGTCCAGGGTGGAGGATTCATCGTTGGGCCTTTGTTTCTATACGCCATTTCGGGCCATTCATTTCTCCCAATTAGTGAAACCTAGGGTCCAGAAGGGATATATGAGTAAACTCTGGGAGTGTAAAGAGACTTGCAAGGGGGTGGGTAGTGTGTCTTAGTGTGAAAGTGTGGTAGGCATTGTGGGTTCAGGGGCAATGGCAGCATCTGGCGACTGGGCAGATATTAGTTCCCCGGGAAGAAATGGGTCATGTCTGGTTCTCAGGCTTCCAATACAAAGAAGCTAAAAGAGTTTGTCTATCATACAGAGCAATGGCCTCCTAGGAATCGTTACGAATCCTCATTTTGTGGATGGCAATGTGGTTGGAATTGTATCCACGCATTTCCATCTAAGCTTTCTGCACTCTTCTGCTGACCATACTCTGCACATGGCGGCAAGAGGAGCGGCGTGTGGGTGCTGTCAATGAAGCTTCCATGAGGCAGGGGACCTTTAGAATATCAAGGACATTTGCTAATGTGCCTTTGTGGTTATCAGCCTCCATTTTCAGGCTCTTGATTTCACTTGATTAGTGAAATCTGGGGCCCACAAAGGCTCTGAGGACACCCTGGGAAGAGAAGGAATCTTGACCTTGGGTGGGCCGAGGGACTTGGAGTGAAAGTTGTGGTAGGCATTGTGGGTTCAGGGGTGTGTCCCCTGCCTTTGTCCCTTCTCACGCACTACCCTGGGGTCAGCATAACTGGGGGCGAGAAGACAATGGACATTGGTGGATGTGATATGAGACGCTATGCCTGTCTTGTTGAGTTGACACGTTCATTAGGAGAACAGGGTGTTGTTTTCCACGTTCCCCGTGGAGTGTGGGTTTGCCAGCAGGCACGGCTCTGCTGTTTCATCCTTACTCTGTGGTACCATGGGCCTGTGAGGGAAGGAAGGCCACGGGGTAGGGTGGGTCGTCCTTCCCCCTGCTGTCTTGTTGCAGGTGACAATCACCTGAGGCCCTTCTGAGAAGGAGCTGCCGTTGCTTATGCCTCTTTGATCCTCCAGGGACATTTTCTTCCCTTGTCCCGGATGTGTGTTGGCTCTTGGGCACTGCTTGTGGTGTTTGCTTCCCCCTCCATGTGTCAGGAGGCTGGGTTTTAAAACTGGCAAGAGGCTTGTTTAGCTTTTCAAAAGGTTTGCGAAGAGGCAGAGAGCGCTCAATGACAAGTTTTCCAAAGTCCGTGTTCCCAGAGAAGGGAAGGGGGAGGTCGTGTCCCCCTTTGCAATGGGGATAGTTTAGCTCTTGTTTTGTATTTTCTTTGCCCTGATGCCATGCTCCCATGAGAGACCAGGCCCCATTGGTACCTGCACCCCTTGGGACCTGCACCCTTGGTACCTGCACCTGCGTGGGTGCAGTCAGTGAACCTTCCATGAGGCAGGGGACGTTTCGATTCTCATGGACATGTGCAGATGTTTCTGGATGTCCGGGAACCTCCTGGGTCAGGTGTCCAGGTTAGAGGATTAATCCTTCCTATTTTGTTTCCTTGTGATGTTTCAGGCTCTTGATTTCTCTTGATTAATGAAACCTGGGGTCTAGAAGGGATATGAGTATTTACTGAAACTTGACAGCGGGGGTCGAGGGTCTTAATGTGAACGTGTGGTAGGCATTGTAGGTTCAGGGGCAATGGCAGCCTCTGGGGCATGACAGATATTAGATCCCAGGGAAGAAATGGGTCATGTCTGGTTCTCAGGCTTCCAATACAAAGAAGCTAAAAGAGTTTGTCTATCATACAGAGCAATGGCCTCCTAGGAATCGTTAGGAATCCTCATTTTGTGTATTGGAAAGTGGTTGGAATTGTATCCAAGCCTTTCCATCTAAGCTTTCTGCACTCTTCTGCTGACCATACTCTGAACATGGCGGGAAGACGCGCGGCGTGTGGGTGCTGTCAATGAACCTTCCATGAGGCAGGGGACGTTTAGATTCTCACGGACATGAGCTGATGAGCTGGATGTCCGGGAGTCTCCTGGGTCAGGTGTCCAGGGTGGAGGATTCATCGTTGGGCCTTTGTTTCTATACGCCATTTCGGGCCATTCATTTCTCCCAATTAGTGAAACCTAGGGTCCAGAAGGGATATATGAGTAAACTCTGGGAGTGTAAAGAGACTTGCAAGGGGGTGGGTAGTGTGTCTTAGTGTGAAAGTGTGGTAGGCATTGTGGGTTCAGGGGCAATGGCAGCATCTGGCGACTGGGCAGATATTAGTTCCCCGGGAAGAAATGGGTCATGTCTGGTTCTCAGGCTTCCAATACAAAGAAGCTAAAAGAGTTTGTCTATCATACAGAGCAATGGCCTCCTAGGAATCGTTACGAATCCTCATTTTGTGGATGGCAATGTGGTTGGAATTGTATCCACGCATTTCCATCTAAGCTTTCTGCACTCTTCTGCTGACCATACTCTGCACATGGCGGCAAGAGGAGCGGCGTGTGGGTGCTGTCAATGAAGCTTCCATGAGGCAGGGGACCTTTAGAATATCAAGGACATTTGCTAATGTGCCTTTGTGGTTATCAGCCTCCATTTTCAGGCTCTTGATTTCACTTGATTAGTGAAATCTGGGGCCCACAAAGGCTCTGAGGACACCCTGGGAAGAGAAGGAATCTTGACCTTGGGTGGGCCGAGGGACTTGGAGTGAAAGTTGTGGTAGGCATTGTGGGTTCAGGGGTGTGTCCCCTGCCTTTGTCCCTTCTCACGCACTACCCTGGGGTCAGCATAACTGGGGGCGAGAAGACAATGGACATTGGTGGATGTGATATGAGACGCTATGCCTGTCTTGTTGAGTTGACACGTTCATTAGGAGAACAGGGTGTTGTTTTCCACGTTCCCCGTGGAGTGTGGGTTTGCCAGCAGGCACGGCTCTGCTGTTTCATCCTTACTCTGTGGTACCATGGGCCTGTGAGGGAAGGAAGGCCACGGGGTAGGGTGGGTCGTCCTTCCCCCTGCTGTCTTGTTGCAGGTGACAATCACCTGAGGCCCTTCTGAGAAGGAGCTGCCGTTGCTTATGCCTCTTTGATCCTCCAGGGACATTTTCTTCCCTTGTCCCGGATGTGTGTTGGCTCTTGGGCACTGCTTGTGGTGTGTGCTTCCCCCTCCATGTGTCAGGAGGCTGGGTTTTCAAACTGTCAAGAGGCTTGTTTAGCTTTTCAAAAGGTTTGCGAAGAGGCAGAGAGCGCACAATGACAAGTTTTCCAAAGTCCGTGTTCCCAGAGAAGGGAAGGGGGAGGTCGTGTCCCCCTTTTCAATGGGGATAGTTTAGCTCTTGTTTTGTATTTTCTTTGCCCTGATGCCATGCTCCCATGAGAGACCAGGCCCCCTTGGTACCTGCACGCCAACCCCGACTGGTGAGCCCCGCGTACTGGCCAACGTTAGGCCTGTGTATAGAGCTTCCTCTAGAGCCATCTGTGCCAAGAGTACCTTCACCTGAATGTTAAGATGCATGAGCAGTGGCTTGTGCTCTGGCCTGCTTCTGTTCCTGCCCGTGCCTGTGTCCTCAGGGGGCTTGTTTGTGATCCGGAGAGTCAACTGCAGTGAGCAAGGAAAGTAGAAACCTTGTTAAGAGAGGATTTGAGTCACTATGCTGGTGTCAGTGGTCGCTGGAAGTTGAGCTGTACTTTCCCCTCTCGCGGCCTCTCTTTCTCGAGTACCCTGGATCAGCTGAGGATCTGTCTGTCTTGTGGCACACAGGACCTGACAGAATACTTGGTAGGAGGGGAGGACTCGGAGCCTGTGTGATGGATACTTAGTGCGCAGGCCTCTCGAAATGGGCGGGAGGAACGTGTAAATCGTGTGCATTCCTGGACAGTTTACGTGGTGGCATCCAGCCCATCTGCATTTGAGCTTACCCCCCATCCATTGTGCCCACTGGAGGAGCACCATATATGAATTGGACCCCTGCCAAGCAGACCACCTGCCAGGTGAGATTGGGGTTGGCCTTCCGAGCTTGCCTGGTCTCTTCTCATTCATATGCACACCCACTGTAAGGCTTCCTTCCAGCTTCAGAAAAGGACATCAGTGGGCTGAGGTCAGTGACTCTGGAGGAGACTCACTGACTGCCTCAGTCTCCCCCATCAGTCAGACACAGCGGCCTCACAGAATGCCAAAAGGCCTGGTGTAGATGCCACTCTACCCTCCGGGTAGATGACGGGTTGTGCCGTTGGGGTGCCGACCCATAGGATGTGGGATATGGTTAAAGCCGCAAGGAGACACCAGGAGTTCTCCTCCAGAGCTCAGAGTAAATGCATACGGAAACAGTTGCCCTCTTAGGGTAGGTCTTCTGCCTTTGGTTGCCTTCTTATTACAAAGAAAAATACTGACTAGTGAGGGTGAAATGTAACATTGGAGGGGGCAGATATGCGTATGACATAATTGATGGTGATGGTTGATACATGGATGTACACTGATCCCTCAACTCATTAGGTTGTATACATTAACTATGTACAGCTTATCGTATGTCGCTCGTACGTCTCCATACCTCAGTAAAGTGGTTGAAGAAACAATAAAAAAAAAGAGCCTCCCGTGAGTACAGATGAGTGTTCTCCTCAAATGGTTTTAGATTTTCAAACTGAAGGGGAAGGAAGTGTCCATACAGGGAAAAGGGAGATGACTGCTCCTTTCTTATTGTTTTGCCTTGCTTGTTCCCTTTATATGTCGCATTTGTATTGGCGATGTACAAGGGTGACCTTTATTGTCCATAGGATTTTAAATTTCATTGACTTGCAGCAGTGCTACAGAAGCCATGAACTTCCCCTGGAGGACTTGGACTCAAGGAGTGGCCCTGTGACATCAGCAACTTGTCATATGACAAGACATGGACACTGGGTTAATGTGATTTTGGTATTGGCGTGCGTTCGGTATGTTGTCAGTGTTTACAATTTGTGATTTTGTGCTTGTGCAAGTAATCTTGCAAACTATTTTGCATATGAGAACTTGTCAACCCATGGATGTACAGTGTATTTTTCTCCTACGGGGTGGAGGGCCGCAGTTTCCGGCTGATTGGTCTTTCCAGTCGGCATGTTTTCTCTGAGCGTGTCCCACACCCTTCTGTCTACTGTATGACCCAGTTCCCCTGCCACAGCTACTTGCTTTGATGCTTTTCACCTATCATAGTTGAGCCAATGATACTTTTGTTGTATTTAGAGTTTGGGACTAGACCCCAAGAATGTGTGATATCGTGGGGGCCTCTCCGGCTCAGTCAGTAGAGCATGTGACTGTGGATCGTGGGGTTGTTAAGTTCGAGCCCCACATTGGGTGTGGGGATTACTTAAAAAAAAAATTATTACAGGGGCACCCGGGTCACTCAGTCGGTTGAGCATCCAAGTCTTGATCTGAGGTCAATTCTTGATCTCAGGGTCTTGCTCTCAGGGTTTGTGTTCATGCCCCAGTTTGGCCTCCACTCTGGGCATGAAGCTTAAATTAAATAAATAAACAAATATCGTTATAAAAAAAGAATGAGTGATAACTTTTTTTAAAATTTTTTTTAATGTTTATTTATTTTTGAGACAGAGAGAGATAGAACATGAACGGGGGAGGGTCAGAGAGAGAGAGGGAGACACAGAATCAGAAGCAGGCTCCAGGCTCTGAGCTGTCAGCCTAGAGCCCGACGCGGGGCTCGAACTCACGGACTGTGCGATCATGACCCGAGCCGAAGTCGGACGCTTAACCGACTGAGCCACTCAGGCACCCCACGAATGAGTGATATCCTGAAAAGGCTAGTTGATATCCTTTCACTACAAGCAATATCATTGAGAAGACATACTGTTGAGTGTCCCTGAGCTATGCTCACTTCCGTCTTTAAAATGTATTTCTTGCTCAAGTATCTTGCATTTTGTAAAATACTTGTGTTCTTCCAATAAAATTGATGTGCTGCAGAAAATCTCTCTTGTAGAATTCTTTTATTCACATGAACGCCAGCATGGTCACAGAGTCTGTAGCTCTGCTGTGTGCATCATCGCCTGAACCAGGGCAGCGCTCTGAAGTGTGGAATTTGATGCATTAACAACGGGGACTTGGTGCCAGGCGAACGGGTTCTCCAGGCCACAGTGGAAGTTCCCTGTCTTTGTTAAGGTCTCCCCTTTGTTCATGCAAGTAGTCCCCTCAAGCGATTAGGTAATCTACTACCTCCCTAGGAAAAGTGACCCTTTCGGGCACTTCACCAAGGCCATAAGCACGTATATGGGGATTGTGGCAGTTGTGGGGGAATTTGCTGATACTTCCAAGGGTAAGTCAGAAGGAGCAGGACCAGCATGGTTGTATAGAAGGTCGGTCCAGAAATCAGTAGGACCAAAACTAGAAGCAGCAAGCACACAGTGAATGCCTGGCGAAGCCAGCAGTAGAATCTCGGTCCCTTGCCTCTGGGGCATCTTTCATGATGGGTCTTGCTTATAAAGGCTTTGTCAACGCAGAGTTAAATTAGTTAAGTGGGTAGTAACGTTTTTTGGCAGCTTGTTCTTTAAACACATGCACACTTTCCAGTTCTTGCATAAAATTTCCAGTAGCTAACATTGCGTGTCTCCCACACAGCTTACCGCGGCTGAAACATCCCTGTGGGGCGCCTGGCTGGCTCAGTCTGTAGCCCCACGTTGGGTGTCGAGATTACTCGAAAATAAAATATTTTTTAAAAACCTCAACACATCATCGTGGTCGTTAAAATCTCCCAAGGGAAAGGGGCTCGCGACCCGGGCAGTCTGTTCCGCGTGTAAATACACTGGGTGGTTGGGCACACGTGTCTCCCTAGGGTTTCATAAAGACTTTGTTTGGGTGCAGGTGTCAGCAGCTCTGTTCCTGCCATCCAGTCTAGAGGGGCCCAAGCTGCAATGTCTCACTGTCCTGCCTGAGAGGTTCAGCAGTACGCGGAATGCAAATCACTTCTCCTGTTCTCCAACTATAGCTGAACTTTATACCCCTTGTAAGATCCTCTCTTGTGTTACATAATGAGCCTCACATTAGGTTGGGACCCAATCCCCATTGGTCCTATTTCAGGTGGAGGGTATGATTTTATCTGAGGCATTTATTCACTCTTACCTTACCACACACCATGACATCCCGTTAGTACAGCACTACATTGCTAGGCACCAGCAAAAGTGCATTCCGCGGACTCGAGACCAGGGCAGGAGCGGGGGGAGGGGTTATGGGCGGTACCCGACGTCTGCGCAGGCTCTGCCCACAAGACAGCCAGCGCGCCGCGCAGGCGCAACACGAGGGAGGTGCGCCAGGACCAGGGATACCGGGGCGGGGGCGCCTCAGGCTCGCGAGAGGAGGCGGGTTCGGAATCGAGGGGCCGCCGAGGGTCCCCCCCGCGTTGGACGGCCAGCGAGGGGCGGGGCTGGGGGAGGAGCCCCGGGCCCTGGGTCTTCCGGGAGGTGGCGGAGCCTGCTACACGTGGAGAGGGGGAGGTCCCTAACCTCTGGAGCGGGGGTGTCCCTGCTGTTGTCTCAGCCTTTCTAATTTCTTAGCTGACTCTCGGCCTCTGGAGGCCCCTTGCGTGAGGTTCTGTGACCACCTTTGCCTGCTTATTCATGTGTCTCAGCCAGCGGTTCTTGGCACCAGGCTGCAGATGTTGCCTGCAGCATTAACCCCCATGTTAGCCAACATACACCCCAAATATTAGCCCACAGAATCCAGAGCGGCACATTCAAAGAGTGATGCACCATGATGAGGGGACGAATGGAGGATTAGATGTTAAGAAATCGCTGAATTTGCTATATGGTGAGACCAGGAGAAACTAATCATGTCACCTCCACCGATGTTGAAAAGATAAAAAGAGGGATTATATGATTTTACGAGCGGCATTTGCTTTTAGTACATTAGCAACACCACAACATTGAATCAGCACTCTGATGATGTCATTACCTTCTCTAACATCATAATCACATGTATGCACATAACTTATTTAATTAGGGCCGTGACACTCCAGTGTCCTTCAGAAATCATGTGCTTTTATGAGATAATGCTACAGGTCATGCCCCTTCCCCGCTGCCAAAACAGCTTGGCCCGAACGTGATGTGGCTCCTGATGTTCCAACTTAAACTATGCAATCGAGTTATGGGTTTGGAGTTGGAATTTTAAGTAGAACTCTTACTCAGTTTTGATATTGCTTGTATATTGGAACATTTAAGGGAAACTTAGTTTCACTGATTTCATAGGCTTACTTTTTAAAATAAGTTGAATTATTTAGTATTTGTGATAGTTTTATTCAACGCTCTGTTTTTTTCCCTCCCATGCTTGCTCTTTCTGTTTTCCCTCCTTGGTAAATGGTAACTCCTTCCTTTCTATTGCTCAAGACAAACACTTCGGTATCTTTCTTGACTCTGTTTCTTCCATGCCCATCAGCAAATCCTCAGCTCTGCCTTCAACACGCAACCAGAACTGACCACTTTCTTACACCTGCACTGTTACTACCCTTGTTCAGACTCCCTTTACCACTCTCCTGGATTCTTCTAATAGCCTCCTTACTGGTCTCTCTGCTTCTTTCTGTGCTCCGCACAGTCAGTTCTTGCACTCATGTTTTGCTGAATAACCTGTACATATTTCTGTACGGGAAAGAACCTAGAGTTACACTTGCTGGGTCACAAGGGATCCTTGTGTTTAGCTTTGGTAGATACTGCCAGTCAGGTTCCCCATTTGTTGGGTCAATTAATACTCCTATTTTCAGTTGAGCTTCACAGTAAGGAGAACAGGAATTGGTGAGGAAGGAAACCCGACCGCGATCCCACCTCATCAATGCATCAGGTGCATTCATTTTTCCTCAGTCCTTTCTATTTGGGACATGATTTCCTTGTGCCATTGGGATGACACGTTGGCATCTAGAAGATGTGTATGCAGCCATTGGTGGTAGATCATGAGGAGTTCCAGACCATGAAACAGAGCAGATCAGGTCCTGTGAACCAAGATGGGTAGGGCTGCCTCTTCTGGAATGTGAGGGTCAAGGCCTAGTTTCAGGGAGGGCAGAGCCCAGGCTGACCACCATGTGTACTCCTTGTTTCCTCTCCGCCCTGCCTACTCACGCACACATTTATACAATGGATTTCTGGTGATAGTAAACCTGCAGGACAGCTTTGATGGCAAGAATCCAGAAAACAGCAACGGGCAGCCTGAAAAAGGTGTATTGGAGAGAGCCCGGCCCCAGCTCTGCACCTCGCCCTGAGGAGGGTTTGTGGACTGCTTCTATGAAGGTGGGGATCAGGGACTCTGAGTCACTGCCCAGCGGCCAGCAATATGGGGCCCTGGAGAACACAGGGCCAAGAGCCATTGGTCCTTTGTGTCAGATCCAGATAGCAAGTCAGTATTTTCCAGGGTAGCTTTAGACGGGGGGTGGGGGTGGGTGTCATGGGTGAACATGCCTGGCCTGGCCTTGTGCTCAGCTCCAGTCGCACCGTGGCTCAGGACTGTATATATTTCACAGCTCCCAGGAGATTTAGGCTCCCAGGCTTCTTAACATTGAGGTCTTGGAGCTCCAGGAGAACAAGAATGGAAGCTTCAAAGTCTCCTTGATGAAGCTCCGAAACCCCACAGTGCCCCTTCCACTGCCTTCTATAGGTCAAGGAAGTCACAGGCCACCCCAGATTCAAGAAGGTGGAGAAATAGATTCCACTTCCCAATGGAAGGAATGGTGAAGTCCCAGTGCTGTGCACTCCCAAGGAGGGGAGGGACTGCTGTGGCCTTTGTGATCAATCTACCACAGTCTGTGTATGGAAATATGAGCCAATACCTAACGCAGAGTCTCAAAAGCAGAATGTGGACTCACGAAAGGACATGAGCTAATACATAAGAACAATGTCTGCGTGTGGGATATGAGCTTACTCAAGGTGTGTGGATCCCTTCTGTGGGTGAAAATGGAATAAAAAACTGGATGTAAAGGAACCATCTGTGAATTTGCAAGGAGTTGGAATTTCAGCTCGGTCTTTCCTCTTTGGACCCAAAAAGGAAGAAAAAAATAAAGGGAATCTCCTGTCTATCCTCCAGGAGAGCGGAAGGGAAAACGAATATTTAGCCCACAACTTGAATGTTGTGCAAAGTTCAGATGCAGGAATGGGGTTTTGTTTTTTTTAATTTTTACTATTTAAAAAAATTTTCTCGATGTTTATTTTTGAGAGAGAGAGACAGAGTGCTAGCAGGGGACAGGCAGAAAGAGAGGGAGAGACAGAGTCCAAAGCAGGCTTCGGGCTCTTAGCTGTCAGCACAGAGCCCGGCACGGGGCTCGAACCCACGAACCATGAAATCATGACCTGAGCCGAAGTCAGATGCATAACTGACTGAGCCACCCTGGTGCCCCACAAATAGGGTTTTAGACCGCTGTCTGGGATCAGTAAAACTTGTTGCTTTGTGATGATAAATAAGGCATGGCTTGGCTCCATCTAGGTTAGAAGTGAAAATGGGATATGGACCTAGCACTCCGAGTGGGCTTAGAATATTGGTTCCTGTTGGTCATCACAGTGATACGTTGTTCTTTGGCAATATCCTTCATCAGAGGCAATGAGAACACTGAAAATACACTCCTGTGGGGTCAGTTTATGCTATTTTCCCATGGGAAGGTCCTTAATATCAGGAACAATGATTCATCAAAACATAATAGTTCACTGAGAATCCTAAACTGGAGACTCAGAGTAGCCTTGGATATCTCCTACTACTATAGCCTGACTTGTGTCCCCACCCCCAATTTCATATGTTGAAGCCCTAACCCCAACATGATTGTATTTGGAGATAAGGCTTTTAGGAGGGAATTGAGGTTACATGAGGTCATGAGGGTGCTGTCCTAATCAGATGGGATTGGTGTTCTTATAAGAAGAGGAAGAGAGGGGCATCTGGTTGGCTCAGTCGGTTAAGCGTACAACTTCAGCTCAGGTCATGATCCCTCAGTTCGTGGGTTCAAGCCCCACATCGGGCTCTGTGCTGACAGCTCAGAGCCTGGAGCCTGCTTCAGATTCTTGTCTCCCTCCCTCTCTGTCCTTCCTCCACTTGCACTCTATCTCTCTCAAAAAATAAACACTTAAAACAATTTTTTAAAGAAGAGGAAGATCTCTCTCTCTCTCTCTCTCTCTCTTTCTCTCAGCTCACACACATGGAGGAAAAGCCATAGACAACATAGCTAGAAAACAGTCATCTACCAGCTAGGAAGAGGGCTATCAACAGGAACTGATTTGGCCAGCACCTTGATCTTGGACTTCTAGCCTCCACAACTGAGAGAAGTAGATTTCTGTTGTTTAAGCCACCCAATCTATGGTATTTTGTTTTGGCAGCCCGAGGTCACCAAGACACCTAATCTAGGGTTTTCCTGTGATCTGAGAAACACTGGTGTGTCTGAACTATTAGTAGGTGTTGGTTCTGTGGTCAAACACCTTTGAGAATGCTGCATACCATTAACACCTATTGGAAATCCACAGTGTACATTCGAAGAGTAAAGGTTTCCAGAGCCCAAGACCGAGGAAATATGGTTGGCATTGTTGGAGAAGCACCTATTACCATGTACATCACAGATTTCTAACATAGGAGTACTTTGGAAGCACCTGTGGAATGTTTTTTGTTTTTGTTTTACACATGTGTCCAGGCCCTGACTCTGCCCCATGCTTAGTGAACCAGAATATTTAGGGGTAAAGCATGGACATATATATATATATTTTCAAAGATCATAGGTAATTCTGATGAGCAACCTAATTACAAACCACTAAAGGAATAGATGCCTTGTGGGGGTGAGTTTGGAAACCAATGATCTAGGACCACACCCTTATTTTATGGGCGAGGAAATTTACGTTTGAATAGGGAAAATGATTTGCCTAAGTGTGAACACAACAAATGCTTGAACCCTTTTTCCTCTGCTATAAACGACCTCAAGATGGCAGTCTATTTCTTGGTTTAGTCAGTGCTTGAAGGTAGAAAAGTTGAACAGTTACTGGATGAACTTGAGTGTGGTAGTAGTACACAGTCTAGTCAAATGAGTGTCCTTCATGATATGTTGCCTTGGACCAGGGAGTTCCTGGGCTGTTTCTGTGTATTCCTCGCAGGCCAGGTTTCCAGCCTGGGAAGTGGAGATCTGAGGGAAAATGATGTGTAACCAGGGAGGGGAGAGGTGAGAGGGCAGCCATCCTTTTCCCCATGGAGCCTCTTGTGGCCATGAAGCCAACTACTCTCCCCACAGCACCGTCTCCTCAGACCTGACGGGCACAAAGATACGTCAAGCCAAGACAGCCGGGTTTTCCCAGACCACCCACCAGTTGATACATTCTTCGAGAAGGACTACTTTGAAAACTATATCTGATGAAGAACTATTTAGAGAGATGCTTTCTGAAATCCTGTCATTTTAAGAAACCTTTTCTCTCATCCCTACTGTTTGCCATTAGCATCCGAAGATATTTGGAGAGTTTCAGACTCTCCCAGGCCAATACCAGGATTCTCGTCTAGCTGCTAACTTCCAAAGTGACGTTGGGCAAGTCACTTCCCCTTCCTCAGCCTCAGTTTCATCATCCTGTTTATTTTCATTAAACGCCTTCAATAAATCAGTGACAATCTGAATGCTGGTTTCAACTTCAGCAACTCAAATAATTCGTGTTGGGCAAGATCCAGCATCTCACACACACTCATCTTACACACTTAGTAAGAGCTTCTCTTTTTTTTAGTATCATCAGGGAATTATTCCAGAAGTATAGCAGGCTCCAGACACGGAGCTCCAGCTCTAGCTCTTTGCCATTCCTTGGGATCTTTCACCCTCCAGGACTGGGTTCCATTGTCGGCTCTTAGCAAGATGGCTACAGCAGTTCCCAGGGGCCATATTCAGATCTAACGATGTCTGGGGGGGGGGGGGATGGGGGGGTGTGGAAACCATGCCTCCTGGCATTTACTTCTTAGGAGAGAGGAAAGCTTTCTTGGTAGCACCGTAGTGCACTTTTCACATTTCACTGGTCCTGATTGGATCAGTGGGGCTTTTTTCCATCTTCTGACAAAGGGAATGGTAGAATCATTATTAGCTTGCATTAATCATTGTGTGTGTTGGGGGGACAATGGATATTGAAGTCAACTACTTGTAACCGGGACAAGGTTTGGACAGGGTTGTTCCAAACCCCCCGAGGATTAAATGGTCAATTCACGATGTCAGTCAGTAATTGCTGTCTGTTCTGTGTTTGTGTGTGGAGAGGGAGGAGCCACCTTATGGAGAATATAATTACTCACGATCCAAAGATTCTGTCATCTTTCTAGATTGACTCAAGGCATGTCATCCAGGGGTCGGAAGTGAGAAACAGTGTCAGTCAAGGAACAGAGTTAAATGCAGAGTGAGTGATGGACATTCATGAATTTTGTTTGCTGTGATGGGCTTAAGCAGCAGGCTGTGATTCTATTTTCTGGGCTGTCTAATGCCAATCTGGACCAGATGCTAGCCTGTGATATATGGCATTGAGGGGCTAGGACTCACTGGCATCATGTAGGGGAAGAAATTCAAAACTTCTGAACATGAGACTACAGTATTGGGTCCCATGAGCATCTACCCATTCACTCCCTGGCTTTGCCCTCCAAAGAAATGTGTCTGTCCTGTAACCTTGGCCTCAAGAAACTAGTGAATAAGTGAAGCATCAGAAGCTTTCAAAAGCACTTCTGCTAGCTGTCCTCTCTAGACTGAGGATGCCAGCGAAAAGTAGGTGCCATTAAAATGGGCTCTCTGGTTTGTAGTGTGTTAGAGCCAGGAATAGAGTCTAGGAGGTGGCAGTTAACATCAGCAGCAAAGTGGGTATTGTTACCCTAACAGACATCCGGGAGTCTTCTGCCATGCTGTTATACACTGAATTGTGTCCCTCTGGCCCCCTCACTGTGAATGTTGAAGCCCTAACTCCCAATGTGACTCTATTCAGAGATAGGGACTCCAAGGAGGTAATTAAGGTTAAATTGAGGTTATAAGGGTGGGGCCCTAATCCTATAGGACTGGTGTCCTTATAAGAAGAGGCAGAGAGATCCCTGTCTACACACACATAAAAAAAAAACACCATGTAAGGACACAATAAGAAGGCAGCTGTCTATAAGATCGCGTTGGGAAGAATTTTTCTCTCCTTCAAGGGTCTTTCTAGATGGATTAAGAATCAAATTAACAAGAGACAGATTGACAGGAGAAAATCAAATTGAATAGAAATATGAATGGGGAATCCACACAGACATGGAAATTCCAAAGACAGTCAGGCAAAATGAGGTATACATCTGATCCTGAACTAAGGAGAAGGGGCAGGGGTCTGGGACTTCAGAGAGAAGCAATGCACTTCACAGGGCAATAACAGCAGATGTTGGTAATTGGATATTTGCCTGCCATACAGATGGGTCACTCAGATAATATTCATCTCTGGTAATAACCCTCACTGTGGGAAAGACCCCCAATTTAGATTCTTCTGTGTAAAGGAGGGACAAGAATTTCTCTTGAGCCCCCAGGGTCTTGACTGCCTTCAGCTTAGAATAATCTTCATACCAGGGTGGCCCATCTTGGGATGGCCTGCCTTCAGTTTCTGTAACAGAAAGAGAGGCCTCACCAGAAACGAACTTGCTGGCACTTTGATCTTGGACTTTCTGTCCAAGAGGGGTATGAGAAAATAAATGTTTGCTGTTTAAGCTACCCAGGCTGTGATATTTTGTTATGGCAGCCTGAAGAGACTACTACCCACGCAGAGATCTCTGACTATGGGTAATTAAGCTTGGAGTTCCCAGGAATGAAATCTATAGACATTCCGCCAAGGCCTTAGTTGATTTGTATAACCAGAAAGTTTCTTAAGTCTGGCCAGCAGAAGTGTCTAGTATTTGAGTCGCCATACCAGCCTAACAGCTAGAGGAATAGCTCACATACAATTCCCATGCATGAATCATAATTACACAGATCCAGAATCCTTAGAATGGGGAGACAGTCAGGTGCAAGAAATTTGTTATCACACTTGTGAACGTTTCCCTTGGCCTTGCCCTGAAAGTGCCTGTACCCACTGACCTTGGCAACTTGCAACTGGGAGCAGGACAGTCCCAAACCTTTCAGAGGCTAATGTAACTTCCTTTAAGTCAATGCTAGTCTCACGGGACCCAGAGAACCCCTGCAGTGGTACCTACCACAGAGTAGAGGGGGTGCTGATGGAGGTTAGGGGAAAATGGAGTTCTTCCCTGGGTCTGCCACTCAGCAGGCCGAGTGAGACTCTGTACGCCTCCTCTGGGATGATTCTACCAGTTCCTGGGTATGCTTAGCATCAGGCAGCATTTACACATTTCTGAGTCCATACTTTCTGTTATTGTTGTTGTTGATGTTCGATCTCAGGGCATGCCCCTCACCCCCTACTGTGGCTGAGAACCCTCTCAGAGGGGGTACATTTTGGTGTTTGTTTGTTTGTTTGTTTAAGCTCTATGCCCAACGTGGAGCTTGAACTCACAACCCTGAGAGCAAGAGTCACATGCTTTACCAACTGAACCAGCCGCCAGCCAGGTGCCCCGGGTGTCCTTTGAAACCCAGCAGACCAAGTCCCCCAGTCCTCTCTCCAGATGGAGTGAGTGTTCCTTCTCTGGCTGGTAGCTGTCAGGGTTACCCTGAGGTTCTGTTGGCTCTTCCAACCTCCATGCTACAGCACATGGTGTCACGGAAAATACTAAAGTTATCTTCTGCACCCCCTGAGGGTTGCAGAGGCATGGAGGGGAGGATTGTCCCACCCTTTTCTTCCTATTCACCCCGCTGGTACAGGTGGCTCCAGCAAGTCTCCTGACTTCAGAAATCTCCAGCCAGAGACCAGTGCCTGCCTCCTATATACTGCCACATTGGTTACCTGGTCCCTGGAGAAGGGGGTATAGGGGAAGAAGGGGCAAATGGAATCCATTAGAGCTCCACCTCCTTATGAACAGAGCAAGTAAAATTGATAGCTAATCCTTATGGGAATTGCAGATTTTTGCCACCATCCCAGCCCAGAGGCTAATGTGGGCCGACAGCTAACACAGGCTCTCCAAGCTGGTGTAGGCTACCATGCCAGTAAGTCTGCACCTTGGCCTTTATCATCTAGCTGATCCAATGGTGCCCAAAATGTTTGGGGGTAAGTCAGTATGTTGTATGGAGCCTGTGACACGCCCTGATAGGAGAATCACGGCAGAGACTGCAAGGATGTAATAAATAGTATGAACCAGCCGCCAGTATATAGTGCTGTTTCTCCCACTACCAAGATCTGCAAGCCGGGGAATGAGGGGGTGGAAATAAAGGTCATTACACCTGACCCATCTGCAACATTTTACTTCTAGCTCCTACAACTCTGCTAGTTTAGAGGTTTTAGTTCCCTAGAAGAAACACACCCAATATGCTATGAAACCATGGTTCCACCAAATTTGAAGCCACTCTTAGCTCCTGAAGCCACTCAAAACAGGTGATCATGGTGTTCATGCTATAGAATGAGGACGAGGAGGAATATGGATGAGACTCAGGGAATCCCCACATGCATTGCAACCCTACCAAGGACCATCAAGGGCTCAGACTCCTCAGGAATGAAGGACTGAGCTTCCCCCACAAGAAAGACAAAAATAACGTGAGATTGATAGAGAAATCATAAATGACAGGACCTCGTGGCCACCGCAGAACTGAGGACTTCACTCTCTACCTGTATTTCCCTAATGATTACCCTCTACCTGTATTTCACTGATGATTATTTGCTTTTTCAACTCTCTCACCTCTTATTTAGTCTTGCAAATAGGATAGAGTGGTGGTGATGAATTCACCATTTGGCCATAGAATTGCAGAATATCAATATCCAGTTGGGATAATGAGCGAGCTAGAGAAGACTCATCACCGGGAGAAACTGAACTGTAAACGGAGGCCCCATGACCTCACCTACAACTAAAAATGTTTGTATGGGTAGTTCTTGGTTGTACATGGAGTAATTAAGTTATGCCAGGAGGGAGTATTTTTGGAATCCTTTGAAAGGACGAAGGGTGTTTGTACATGCTAAGAATCCAAGGAGTAGAAGGTTATTACTGTCTACATTATTTTTCTACTTAACATCCCCACCTTTTGGGAACTGCCAGAAATCAGTGGGATTCAGTACCCCACACCACAGGAGTATTTGGGGTAGAAATACAGGTGATGGAAAGACATTAGCATCCAGTAAAGCCCTGGAATATTGGATATCCTTGCTCGTCCTGGAGCCTCCACCTTATGAGACTTTGGTTACCTTACCCAGGATCATTTAGATTCTTTGGTTCAACAAAATTTGGCTTTATAAACCTGACCTCCAGGTTCTCAAGCACTTTTCAAGGAGGATTTGAAGTGAAGCTCTTAGATTTGCAGTAAGAACACCCAAAGGGGGACTTATGGTAAGTCGTAACTTGAAAGACAATGCTTACAACTCTCCAACTATTTCCACCCTACACTGGAGACAAGGGTTCTAGAGACAGTGTCTTTGAGTTGCTGAAGAAGAGTGTCAATGCTAGTAGTCATTCAAATGACCAAATCCAGTGTGAGTCTGAAGGCAGTCATGGAACTGCATCCAAGGAAGGGGGTTCAAGGGTCACAAAAGAAAGCCCAAGCTGAAGAAGTCCAGGGTCTGGAGTCTGACATCTGTGTCTGTCAAGTCAGATGCTCGGTCTTAGGAGAGGACGTGGAAGGGGGAAATGATAGAGTCAAAGTAGAAAATCGTGGGCATTAAGAGAGGCACTCCCTCCCATCTGGTGCTTTCAGAGAATTGCATAGAAAGTTTGGGTTAAAGGATATTTTCTGTTGCTCTAGGGTAGTGTTAGCAGAGCTCAAGAGAACTGCATCTAACTCTACAACAAGCCTGTGCTAAACGATGCCAGAGATATTCAGCTCTTGAAGGTCTGAGGAGCATGGAAAGAGGTTAATAAATCGGAGGATGCTGTCCTTACACTCGTTTTTTTTTGTTTTGTTTTTTTTTAATCTGTGGGATGAGAGAAATTATCCCTGCAGTGAATTAGGAGAAATAATTTGAAAAGTGAAACCAAAAGCCCCTGCTCTTTGCAAGTTAAAATTTTAAACTGTGACTGTTTAGAAATGTGCATATTTGATCTTTGATAATGGGCAAAAAGATGTGTTTTCTGAGAAGTGGTATATAACTAGTTACACTTTCTACATTGAAACCAATTTGCTTTCATTTGAATATCTGCTGTAAAGAATGCTTTTTTAGGGGCGCCTGGGTGGCACAGTCGGTTAAGCGTCCGACTTCAGCCAGGTCACGATCTCGCGGTCCGTGAGTTCCAGCCCCGCGTTGGACTCTGGGCTGATGGCTCAGAGCCTGGAGCCTGTTTCCGATTCTGCGTCTCCCTCTCTCTCTGCCCCTCCCCCGTTCATGCTCTGTCTCTCTGTCTCAAAAATAAATAAACGTTGAAAAAAAATTTAAAAAGAATGCTTTTTTAATGTTTATTTTATTTTTGAGAGAGGGAGAGACAGAGCGTGAGTGGGGGAGGGGCAGAGAGAGGGAGACAGAATCTGAAGCAGGCTCCAGGCTCTGAGCTTTCAGCACAAAGCTCGAAGCCGGGCTCGAACTCACAGACTGCGAGATCATGACCTGGGCGGAAGTCAGACACTTAAATGACTGAGCCACCCAGGCGCCCCCCAAGTATTCTTATTTCTATATAAGCGGAGTGCGCAAATACACACACATATATACGTGTGTGTGTGTGTGTGTGTGTGTGCGTGCGTGCACTTCCCCCCTCTGGTTCAATCATAAGCCATTTGTGACATGACTTCCCATCTATTAAATTCATTCCACTTCTATAAAATAGAATTATTTTTTTTAAGTTTATTTATTTTGTGAGAGAGATTGCGCGCATGAGCAGAGGAGGGGCAGAGAGAGAGGGAGAGGGAGAGAATCCCAAGCAGGTTTCACATTGTCAGTGCAGAGCCTGATGTGGGACTCGAACTTAGGAACTTGAGATCATGACTTGAGCTGAAATCAAGAGTCAGATGCTTAACCGACTGAGCCACCCAGGTACCCCTAGAATCCCTTATTTTTGATGGCTACACAGTACTCCATTATACAGTTGTGCTATTTTTATTCAACCAAGCTTACAGTTGGGAAGTTCCTCTGCCCTTCGAGGTCCTTCTTGCCAGACGAAGAATCAAATCGATAGAAGACAGGTTAACAGAAAATCAAATTTAATAGCAGACATATGGGGAATCCACACACACCTGAGATTACAAAAACAGTGAGGCAACATGAGGCTTATAGGAGCTAAGAAGAGGGGTAGGGCCTAAAAATAAAAGGGGAGAAAGACCATTAGCTGGAAGCGGGGAGGAGATGTTTGGAAAACAAAGGTCGCCCTGTTATGCAGAGAAGTTTCTTAAGTAAAAAGGAATCTCTGTTCCCAGCTCTCTTCCCGGTAAAGACAGGCAGTTGAGGGGGAGGTGAAGAGTTTTTCCTGCATGTGCTGGGTTTGGATTGCTTTTGACTCAAAATAGTGTTCATGCCAAAGCGGCCCATCTTGGGGCGGCCTGCCCTGTGCCCCTACACTAATGGTGGACATTTCGTTAATTTCCACTGTCTCGCTATTATGACCAACACTAAAATGTAGGCATCTTGTCTAAACATCTTGAGGCACTCGTCCAAATGTCCATCAACATTCTGTATGACCGCACTCAAATGGGGAATCTAAAACAGCCAAACCCACAGAAACAGAATGGGATGGTGTTTACTGGGGGCGGGGATGGGGGGGTGGGGGAAGTGAGGACCTCCGTGTTGGTCCAAAAACACGAACTCCCAGAACGAACTTTAGGGAGCTAAGACAGAGTTGTGATTACAGTTAACAATATTCTGTCATATACTTGAAGGTTGAGAAGAGACTAATCTGGAATGTTTTCACCACAAAAACAGTAATTATGTGATGTGATAGAGGTGTCAGCTATAGGAGGGTATCAAATCAACGCACTACACAGCTTACATTTACACAATGTTAGATGTCCACTTATATCTCAACAAAACCGGAAAACAGTTTTGAAAATTTATAAGTTTTATAAAATAAATCTCTCTCTCTCTCTCTTTCGCTTTTTTTTTTTTTTTTTTTTTTTACCTTAACTGCGACACTGCAGAAATTTGCCTGTGCAGTTTCAGAGAGTGAGGAAGCTCTGGGCTACCTGAAGATTACTGGCCATTTTTAGTTTTAAAGTTTTGCCTTGGGGGTCTACCAGCTCCCCCTCCCCCAAATTTCCTTCTAATTGCAGTAAATGCAGTTTTTAATAAGTTTTAATTTTTTTTATTTTTTTTCTTTTTTTTTTTTTTAATTTTTTTTTTTTTCAACGTTTATTTATTTTTGGGACAGAGAGAGACAGAGCATGAACAGGGGAGGGGCAGAGAGAGAGGGAGACACAGAATCGGAAACAGGCTCCAGGCTCTGAGCCATCAGCCCAGAGCCCGACGCGGGGCTCGAACTCACGGACCGCGAGATCGTGACCTGGCTGAAGTCGGACGCTTAACCGACTGCGCCACCCAGGCGCCCCAGTTTTAATTTTTTTTAAATGCAGGTTCTGATTTAGGGGACTGAAGATCTGCAATTTTTTTTTTTTTTACTTTAGAGAGAGAGTGAGCAGGGGAGAGGGGCAGAGGGAGAGAGAGAATCTTAAGCAGGCTTCACCCTCAGCACGGGCTGGACACAGGGCTCGATCCCTTGACCCCGGGATCATGACCTGAGCTGAAATCGGAGAGTTGGATGCTCAACCGACTGAACCACCCAGACGCCCCAATAAGTTTTCATTTTGAATCAAAGCAATCCATACACGGTTTTCAAAAAATCAAATAATAAAAAAGGCATATAATGAAAAGCAGTAAATCCCCGCCCATCCCGTTCAACGCAGTTCCCCCCAGCCAGCAGCCAAAACGTTTACACGTCTGTTTAGTGGTTACCTTTTTTCTTCCTTGAGAATATGCTTTTGTTACTATTTTTTGACTTGATAACAGGAGGAATTTTTTGACTTCCTGCCCTCCCAGAACCTCCTACCCGCTCAAAATGGCTGAATCACTATTTTTAAATCTCCTGTTAGCTACTTTGTTGACTTGAATAATACAATCCCCCAAACCTGCCTTATTCTTTCAACTAGAGACAGAATCTGGACTTCCTGCTTTCTGAGAATAACACCACTGTTCCATTTCCTCCTCTCTGCCTGCCTGCTGATTGCCTGGACTCCCACACTGTGCGAGCGGCTAACATTGCCGTCTGGTTCTACAACCATAACTGTCTTCCCTCCTTAGCGGACAGATTCAGCCTAAAAACGGAAAACCGTAACGTATATTTCCACTGAAATGGTTATTCCGATATCGTTCACTGAAGAGCTGAGTTGAACCGGGTGACTGGTCTCCTCTGTGACCGCAGAGTCATGGTGCACGTGCCAATCAGTGTCCAAGCCGGATTCCCTTTCTTCCACTCCTGGCAACTGTTCAAAACCAGGCCCCGGCCGAGGTTGCTTTATATTTGAAGCATGCCTTCCTTGTACAGTTTGAAAGGTTCGTTCTCCTCTGCAGTTTCCGTTCGCCACTGGCTTCTCTTTGGGGATGAAGAAATGTATGCCTTCCAGATCATACGCAT
Source organism: Felis catus (assembly GCF_018350175.1). Taxonomy (NCBI): domain Eukaryota; kingdom Metazoa; phylum Chordata; class Mammalia; order Carnivora; family Felidae; genus Felis; species Felis catus. Next base: position 110,948,170 of record NC_058386.1, on the reverse strand, counting down.
TTCCTCCAGCGTCTAACTCAACCCATCTATTGCTCAGAATTCATTCCCTTCCGTTGAAAGTCTGTTCACCCCTTTTTCTCGTTTGGAAGATTTGCCTCCTAGTTGCACCCCTATGGTACGGTTAGTTTACCTTTAAGTTCTTAGCAACCTTTCCTCTTGTTTTCCCCCTTCGGGCATCCTGTGACCATTGTCATTTCCTACCGTTTGGGCTGTTTTGTGTTTCTATGGATGCAAGAGCCTCTCAAGTATTTGTGAGGATTTTCCGAGTTTAAAGTTCTTTCCTTGTTCCTTGAATTATCTATTTCCTAGAGAATCACCTTTTCATTCTATCTTAGGCTTTCCTGGTTGTACTGTGGGCTCGGGGCAAACGATGATTTCTAGCCGCCCATTTACATGAAAAGATAAGGCAGTGGAAAGGCAGACCGGCAAGTCTGCGTGCGGGAGAGTCGAACTGGCCGCTTTGCTCTAGGGCTGGCGAGCCGGTGGGTGGAAGCCAGCCATCCCGCCGGGCCCCCCACCCCGAATGCCACAAAGTTAGTTGCTCTAAATATGTACCTGCAGGCGGACGTTGAGAATCACCGAGGCCACCACGTAGAAGTAGGGGAAGTTCGTACGCAGCCGCCAGGCCAGGTCGAAGAAGGTGATCAGGGTGCGCGTGAGCCCCTTGCAGAAGGCGCCGTATGAGCCGCGGGCCGCCGCCGAGGGCGACAGCCGCACCCCCGGGCCCGACAGGGCCGCCGCCGCCGCCATCGGTCTGGTGTAGCCTCCCATTTGGTGCCGGGAGCCCGGGGCTTTGAGCCGGCTGCACGGACCCACCGATCGACTCACGGAGGGACGCACGGGGCCGCTCTCCGCGCGGGAGGTCGACCCCGTGACCGCAGATGTCAGCCGCGCTGCCCGGCGGACGCTCTCCTTCCCCGCCGCGTTCGGGCCGCGGCGACCCGCGATCGTCAGTCCTCCGCGAGGGCCACCAAGCTGAGCTGCCTCGAGGCGGGCGGAGCGCCGGAGATCGCGAGCCCCTGGACGCGGAGGGGAGGGGGACGGGGAAGGGGGGACTCAAGCTGGGGGAGGCGGGGGAGGGAGGGGGAGGAGCGCGCGGCTTTCCCGGGAGACCCGGCTTCCACCTCCCGGTGGGTCCTTTTTTTTTTTTTTTAAAGTGTTTTAAATTTCAACGGAAGCAAAACAAAACTTGCTCAAAACGTTAGACAATTTCCTTCATAAACGTGATCTTGAATAGCTTAGAAGCGTGAACCCGTTTTCTGTTGGCTCACATCCCTTTAGGAATTCTTTCAATCCTCAACTGGGAGCGAGTACGCACACACAAAACCTACCCATTTTCTCCACTGTAAAATGTGTACATTCTGTTTTAATGATTCAAGTGACTTTGGAAAATTTTGTTTTAGGTCTTTACTATTCTTCTCATGGGAAAAGTTATACAAACAAGTTGCTAGAGGTTTTCAACAGCACAATTAGAAATCAGAGTCCCTGCTAAGTTGCACATTCCTCACCCTGCCCCCTCCATGAACTCCGGTTGGGTTTTCTGTATATACTTTCAAACCTGATATGTTCATATAGTGCTCTTACCATGTCAATAATATATAAGTACCTCAGTCTCTTGGACGACTGATCACTACCCCAATATATAGGCTGACTAATAATGTTCAATAATTTATTTAACCAGTCCCCTATTGAATGAACATTCTGAATGTTTCCAGTTTTTCTTATGCGGTATGCATCATTGTATGCATGAATTTTCAAGTGGCAGAAGAGAATGAGGAATATAAGCCTATCTTTATTTATAAAAAAAAATCATATAAACATATATATATATAGAGAGAGAGAGAGAGTGCTCAAGGTCAAAAAGTTTTACTTTTTAATATATGTGCTTGATCAAAGAAGTTTAGAGACCCGGGCTCTACGAAACATTGAATTGGAATTTTTTCTGCCAATATGAAAGGCAATAATTATGTCTCATTGCTCCTCTAATTCGCACTCATTTAATTATCAGTGAAGCTGAGCAAATTTTCTAAACTTCTTAATCTTTCAGTATTATTTGACTCATTGCTTGTAAAACATTAAAACATTGTAAATATGTATTATGAGAAAAGTACAATTCTTCAGATCACAACCCCCAGAAAGACTATTAACAGATTGGTATATGTTTTATCAATTATTTACATATATTAATATCAAGGCATATATACATGTATCACACACAAATCACAAAACAAGAAATGGAATCATAAACATACTGCCCTGACAATTGTTTTTAAACATAATGATGTATCTTACATATCTTTCCATGTTGATACCTTATGGCAACTGTGTATTATTCCTTACGGATGGCCAATAATTAACTGATCGATATTTGGATGGTTTCAAATTTTTCACTAGCATAAACAATGTTGAGATTAATATTTTTGCGTGCACATTTTTGTATGCTTCTCTGATATTTCCCTGGATTACATTCCTAGAGGTGGAATTCTTGGATCAAAACGTTTTCATCTGGGGTGCCTGGTTGACTCGGTAGACCATGCCACTCTTGGTCTCGGGGCTGTGAGTGTGAGACCCAAGTTGGGTATAGAGATTACTTGAAAATAAAATCTTTACAAAAAGGTTTTCAATAAGAGACTCTTAAATATGGAGAACAAACAGGGTTACTGGAGGGATTGTGGGAGGGGGGATGGGCTAAATGGATAAGGGGCATTAAGGAATCTACTCCTGAAATCATTGTTGCACTATGTGCTAACTAACTTGGATGTAAATTAAAAAAACTAAAATAATAAATAAAATAATAAATAAATAAATAAAGGTTTTCATCTGTTTATGGATTTTGATACATGTTGTTAGAACTGCCTTCCACACAGCTTGTACTAATGTACCTATGAAAACTTTCGACTTTCCTAATAATGGGCATTCACTTTCTTTCAAATCACTGATATCCTGATAGGTAAAAAGATATCTCACTGTTTTCATTTGCATATTGTGATTACTAGCAAGGTTAAACATTATATGTGCATATACCCTTGCATGTTTGCATAAAAGGAATTACCGTGTCAAAGTTTTGCAGGCTTAATTTTATTCAGTATTTCCCACTCCCCAGTAAAAAGGTTGTACCAATGAACACTCAGGCTAATGGATCCCGGAGACCTCAGGGGCAGGGGTGACAGTGAAGAAGGGGATAGTTAGGCAGGCTTCTCCTCCCTTTCCCTTGGCTCCCTGCCCCACAGGCTGCCCAGGTCGTGACCCCTTTGTTTATTTTTATATTAAATTTTTTCCTAAGGCAGGCAGGACAGAACAAGCAGACTGATCATGATAAAAATCTCAACCATAGCCCCATGCAAAACCAGAGTAGACAAAATAGCCTCAGGTGATGCACTAAGCAAAACGCCTCCTCCCTCACACCACACACTAAATATGAAATAGTAGCAATGGGCCAAAATTATTGTCTTTAGGAAATTATACAAGTCTCCTGGTTCTTCTTACCCACAATAGAGGGCATATGCCTTAATTCTTCTCTCTGAATCACCCACTCTTAACGTATGTGGAAAGAACACATTAACTGCTATATTGGTCTAGAGGTAATAGATTTAAATGTAATCAGAGGCTGTTGTAGCAGAAGGCACTGAATTGAACGCAGGCGTTTACCCCTCCAAATCAAATAGAAACCATCAGAAAGAAGTGCAAAGTAAACTGATTCGTGAAATTAATGAAAGGGGTGAGGATAAAGGACCAAGAGTTTGAGAAATTCCCCAGATGAATGCGGATTGGCTCAATCTGAAGACTCAGTCCTGGTGGGGGGCACCACAGCCCAGCGCATCTCAGGCAAAGCCTGGGTGGGGCAGGAGCAGAAGTCGGTTTCATGGAAGAAGCACCTTCACATTGCCGGGTATGGAGGGTTGAAGTGGGAGGATGGCATTAAGGGAGCTGTTTATGCTGAATAAGGGCATTTCTACCACCTCCCCTCCACTGCCCGCCACCTAGTGGAGGAGTTTATCTCCTGGATGAAAATGGACAGTGTTTCTCTAAAGAAAATGAGTGGGGCCACTTGGGTGGCTCCGTCAGTTAAGCAAGCGACTCTTCATTTCAGCTCAGGTCATGATCTCATGGTTCATGGGATTGAGCTCCGTGTAGGCACGGAGCCTGCTTGGGATTCTCTCTCTCCCTCTCTGTCCGTCTCCTGCTTGCTCTCTCTCTCTCTCTCTCTCAAAATAAATAAACATAAAAAAAGAAATTGAGTGATGTGTTTAAAAGGACAAGGGCTCTGGAATGGGGTGGGGTGGGGTTGGGGGGGGTGGAATTGGTGACTGTGGCAGACAGTAAAAATAGAGACAAATGTTTCCCCTCCCTGAATCCCCTAACTTTGCATTGACCTTGCAGATCCTTACATCAAGAGGTAGCCTGTGTCTTTTTTTCTTGAATCCGCTATATGACTTGTTTTGGTCCATAGGACCCTGGCAAAGACAGTGCAAGCAAAAGCGAGGAAGGTGTTTACCCGCTGGGGCATGTACTCTTGCTAGTCTTGGAACCCCGGCACCACGTGATCAAAGCAGATGAGCCTTATGCCCCAATCATCCCTGTAGCCCCAACTGACGGCCAACCAACCCCTAGGGGTCGTGTCACCAAGACCACCAGCAGCAACTGACCACAGACACGTGACAGTCCAGCCAACACGAGCCGAGTAGGCCAGCCCAAGCTGTCAATCACCAACAGCTTGTTAAATAAATGAATGGTTGTTTTAAGCCTCTAAACTTTGAGGCGTTGTTTTCATAGCAAAAGCTAACTGATAGCCATGCTCGGGAAGAGAGCTACAGGGCAGAGCGTCAATCAAAATGGTTTGGTCAACAGTGATCTTTGGTGGTGGTTACTAGATCATGGGAGCCCTAGGACTGAAACAGAAGCATGGCCCATTTAATGAAAAGAATTCTGGCAAACAGAAAGTTGGGTCACCAACCCCGCAGGTCATATCCCCAGAGTCCCTAGGATGAAGTGGAGGCCAGGTACCACAAGGAAGGCTGCTATGGTAACATCATAATTATGTACTGTAAATCTTCCTAACTATCCCCCAAAGGACCTGCAGTGATTTCCCAAGGTAACCGTTCAGTGGAGAAATAAAAATCCATACTGTCCAGGGATTATTGGACTATGGCTCTGAGCTAGCACTAATCCAGGGGACTCAGAGCAACACTATTGCCCACAGAGCAAGGGCTAAAGGAGGGCAAGTGATAAATGGAGTTTTGGCTTAAATCCCACTCATAGTGGGCCTAGGGGGCATACAAATTCACTCTGTAGTAATTTCCCAAGTTCCTGGGTTTTCTTTTTTTTTAACGTTTATTTGTTTTTGAGAGAAAGAGAGCATGAGTGGGGGAGGGGCGAAGAGAAGGGGACAGAGCATCCAAAGGTTGCTCCCCCCTGACAGCAGCAAGCCCAACTCAGGGCTCAAACTCACGCACCGCGAGATCATGACCCCAGCCGAAGTTGGACGCCTAACTGGCCGAGCCACGCAGGCACCCCTCAAGTTCCCGGGTTTTCAGTTGTAACAGAGGTAACCAGCAACTGGCAAAACACCCCAACTGGCCTCCTGACCTGTGGGGTGAGAATTTTTCTGTTAGGAAGGGCCAGATGGAAGGCTGGAACTTACTCTCCTTTACAATCCTAGCAGTAATAGCAAACATACATTATTTTGTGTCAGTCGGTCTTCCAAACCCTTTACGTATACTAACATATCATTCCTCAGAACAACGTCACCAAAACAACAACAACAACAACATTACAAAGTAGACACTATTATACACATTTTACAGAAAATGAAATCAAGGCATTGAAAGTTTAAGCAACTGGCCCAAGGTTGTTTGTAATTGGTGGAACCAGAATTTAAACCAGAATCCATGCTCTTAACCACTATGCTGTCCTCTCCAAAGAGCAGACCAAAACCAATGCTATATGCATGGAGGACTCCCAGAAATTAGGGCTACCATCGAGACTAAAAATTCCACGGTAGTGATCCCCATCACATCCCTGATGGATGTACTTGTTTGGCTAGTGGAGGATACAGGAGGATCCTGAAAAGAAGTGGTATATATGACTTGGCCTTCAGCTGGTTCTAGGGGCACACGTAAGGTTCATGAGCAATGGTTCACACTCCTCGTATGTCTTTGCCACACTGCCTTCCTTTTCTCGACCCACACTTATGGTTTCATGGGGACTCCAGCGGACTGAATTGTGTCCCCGCCACATTCGTACGTTGAAGTCCTAACCTCCAGTATCACAGAATGTGACTATATTTAGACATAAGGCCTTTAAACAGGTAATTAAGGTGAAACGAGGTCATCAAGGTAAGTGATAATCCAACATGACTGGTGTCCTTATAAGAAGAGGAGATTAGGACATAGATAGGCCCAGAGGGAAGACTGTGTGAAGATACATGAAGAAACCAGCCAAGGAAAGAGGGCTTCAGAAGAAATCAACTCTGCCGATATCTTGATCTCTGACTTCTAAGCTTCCAGAACTATGAGAAGATAAATTTCTGCTTTTTAAGCCACCCGGCATGTGGTACTTTGTTATGGCCACCCTAGCCTGCTGATACAGGGACCTCTCTATAACCAGTTGTATTAGTCAGGGTTCCCTAAAAATTTAACCAATAAAAAGTCATATGTGGTGGGCCCTCTAATGGCCACAGGGTATAAACACATTTGTGTTCCATATACATGCCCACCAGGGGTCATGAACTGTTCTCGAGGACTCACAATTATCATGTGAACAATATGGCTCGCTCAGGGGCCATGTAAAAAGTGGTCATGGTTGCAGAGACAGAGGCTTTCCATGGGCTCAGTTATATGGACTTCCCCTCACCAAGTCTGATCTAGCTATCAGAACAATTGAGGTGTCCAATTCCAACCTGCCAAGAGCAGAGGCCAACGCCGACCACCCCCCACCTCCTCCAAATGTACCATTTTCTTTTGGCGGGAGGAGGCTCCAATCAGCCATCTGCTGGGAGGGTGATTACAATGGGCCCCTTCCATCATGGAGGGTGCTGCAGTGTGGATTTATCTTCCACGCCTACAACACCTCAACAGATACCGCGTTTGTGGGCCTCCGCACAATCATGATATCCCATACAACACTGCTTCTGATGACAGAACTCATTTTACAGCAAAATAAGGCAAGAAAGAGCTCAAGAGAATTCACACTGGTCGTACCTTATCCCGGCCATGTCTTATTTTTCATCATCTGGAATGGTGGATTGCCTGTTCAACATCCATTTGCAGGTAGTTTCTATCTGTTCCCTTGATTTTAGCCTCTGCTGATTTAGGGGTCTGATTATTAGTCTACCAGTAGAAACTACAAGACTCCATTGAACTGAATGAATGTTGAGACTGCAGCCGAGCTATTTAAGCTACACATGTCACTGGGCCAACGGGAAAAATAGGACTTTGATTGGTGTGATTGATCCTGATCATCAAGGGATGTTTGGTTGCTTTTATGCAATGCAGGCAGGGAGGATTAAGCCTGAAGGTGCGCCCCCCCCAATACTGCAATGTTCAGTGGTAAAAGTTGATGAAAGATGACAGCAACACCATATAGGCAGGACTACAAAGGGCTCATATCTCTCAGAAATGAAGCTTTGCCTCAGTCCACCAGGCAAAGAGAACTTGGTAGCTGAGAGACTGGTTGAGGGCAAGAGAAAACAGAATGGGTAGTAGAAGAAAAGTTATAAATATCAACTATGGCCTTGTAACTAGTTTCAGAAACAAAATGGAAGTGGTTGTTCATATGTTTTTCTTTATTTTGGAGTGTGTGTGTGTGTGTGTGTGTGCGCGCGCGCGTGCACGCGCGTGTTGGTATGTTAATGTATTCTCTTTGCCCTGCCCCTTATATACGGTGTGTTGATGGTAGTTGAAATTTACAGTTTAGCCCACAAATGACAGAATATCAGTACACGATTGTGACAAACTTAAAGAAGGATGAACATTGTTCAGCTATCATTTTTACACTTTTACATTTTCTTTTTTTGAATAAGCTCTATGGCCAATGTGGGGCTTGAACTCTGGACCCCAAGATCAAGAGTCACATGCTCTACTTACTGACCCAGCCAGGCGCCCCTCAACAGTCTTGAATTTAGAACTGGATGTGATCATGTGTGAGACTTTTGAGAAGAAGTTGAGTGGGATTTGTTTTGTCCAAAGCATAGTTGTACAATGTGAAGTGGGAGCATGTGATTGTAGGAGAGGAAAAGTTTTCCCTTCTTCCCTTCTAGATTCCTGGGCTGGTCTAATAATTAAATTGACATAAGACAGATTAACAAGAGAAAAACAAATTTCATTTCATACATACGGGAGCTCATAAAAACACAAGACTCAAGAAATGACCAACGCAGGCAGCTTTTATACGTTTTAAACAAAGAAACAATACATTTGTGAAGAACCTAATGAGACAAAGAAGTTTGGGATTAGGGCAGTGAATTGGTGAAGTAACAGAGTTTGTTTATAAAGCCTTCTTGGCTCTGAATTCCCTACTTCTGGTGATAAGGATGCCTTCTACTCTCCTGGTACAGGGATGGTACCTTTCACATGGGAAATTAATTTCCTGTTTTCAGGGGGGCAGAGGGGGGGCAGAGTGTCCTTCTCGCACTGGCTCTTTCTTAAGTGACTTTATTATTTCTTCCCTCCCACCTCCTCTGCCTATGTCCTCTTTTTTTTTCACTAGGTTTTCACGCCCAACATGGAGTCCATACCGCTCTCTTAAGTAACTTTAATTCAAAATAATCAATATGCCAAAGTGGCATATTTTAGGGCAGACTGCCCTGAACCCTACCTTTTTTAAAAAAAGTAATCTCGACACCCAACATGGGACTTGAACTCACAACCCCAAGGTCAAGGGTCACATGCTCTACCAACTGAGTCAGCCAGGCACCTCTGAACCCCAACATTGTTGTTGCTGTTTGTTTTATTTAGAATTTTAAGTGTGGAAAAAGACTGTATAGGCACTCTTCATTATTTGAACTAATCTATTACTGGAAATATGTTGGATGTCACATTTTTGGATGGCAGAATTCTATCTTTTGTTCATTTATTTTTTTTAAATTTTTTTAATGTTTTTATTTATCTTTGAGACAGAGAGAGACAGAGTGTGAGGAGGGGAGGGGCAGAGAGAGAGGGAGACACAGAATCCGAAGCAGGCCGCAGGCTCTGAGCTGGCAGCACAGAGCCCGACGCGGAGCTCGAACTCACGGACCGTGAGATCATGACCCGAGCTGAAGTCGGACGATTAACAGACTGAGCCACCCAGGCACCCCTCTTTTGTTCATTTAAATGGGAAAAATAATAATGCTTCTCATCTCATCCAAAACAATTTTCCCAAATATCACTAAAACACCAAAGGTTTCTGCATAATATAAAGCATTTATAACCCAACCGTCTAATTATTTAATATTTCATGGCGATTTCATACAGTGTGCAATGTGAATTATATTCTCCTTCCACACTGCAGGAAACACATTCTGTAACATAAATAGGACGAAGTCTTATGTTTGCATTTTATCTATTTTATTTATTTATTTTTTTTAATTTCTTTTTTCAACGTTTATTTATTTTTGGGACAGAGAGAGACAGAGCACGAACGGGGGAGGGGCAGAGAGAGAGGGAGACACAGAATCGGAAACAGGCTCCAGGCTCTGAGCCATCAGCCCAGAGCCTGACGCGGGGCTCGAACTCACGACCTAGAGATCGTGACCTGGCTGAAGTCGAGATCGTGACCTGGCTGAAGTCGGACGCTTAACCGACTGCGCCACCCAGGCGCCCCTTATTTTGTAAACTACCATACCATAATGTAACAGCATGGTATTGAAGAAGAGATAAACACACGTATCAATGGAACAAAATAGAGTCCAGAAATCGACTTACACATATATGGCTGGTTGATACTTTACAAAGATGAAGAAGCAATTCAAAGCTTTTTTTGCCTTTCAGCAAACATGTTGAAATAATTGAACGTCAATAGTCAAAAAAAAAAAAAAAAAAAAAAACGAAAGAAAGAAAGAAAAAGAAAAATTGTGCCTTGACCTAAAAAATAACACCTTATTCAAAAATTCATCCAAACTGGATTACAAATCTAAATGTAAAACATAAAGCTGCAAACATTCTCAGAAGAAAGCACAGGAAAAGCTGTGTGTGCCCTGGGATTGAGCAAAGAGTTTTTATACATGACATAAAAGTATGATCCACAGGGGCGCCTGGGTGGCGCAGTCGGTTAAGCGTCCGACTTCAGCCAGGTCACGATCTCGCGGTCCATGAGTTCGAGCCCCGCGTCGGGCTCTGGGCTGATGGCTCGGAGCCTGGAGCCTGTTTCCGATTCTGTGTCTCCCTCTCTCTCTGCCCCTCCCCCGTTCGTGCTCTGTCTCTCTCTGTCTCAAAAATAAATAAAAAACGTTGAAAAAAAAATAAAAAAAAAAGTATGATCCACAAAAGAAACAATTGGTAGATTAGACAGAAACAATTGGTAGATTAGACTTTATCAAAATGAAAAACCTGTGCTCTTTGGAAGTCGCTGGTAAGGAAATGAAAACACAGGGTGATGTCAAGAATTCTACCAGCTCTGAGAGTTTACCATAGGTATAGGCTAAAAAGTTAACTTGTTACTGCTTCGCCGATATTGGCAAAAGACACAAGATTCCCGAGTCTGAGAAAATGACCTTATTACTCCCAGCAAAGCAACTTCCAGGGGATCTGCCGAGTGCCCGTGCTGGTTTCCCACGCTCCCGAAGTCCCACGGAGGTGATGCAGCAGACTTATCATGGGTGTTGGCGCACGCAGTGGACTCCAGTGTAGGACAGCAAGTGGAAACAAGCCTTGTCTGTGTGGGGGGAGACATCACCTCATCCCTCAAGGCTGTTTGCCGTGACGCAAAAACCATCTCGAGAAAAGCCAGGTAAAGAGCAGTCAGGGCCTTCCAGTCTTGGCATGCCCGGCAAAAAAATGTGCGAAGGCACCGACGGCCCGGCCCGTGGTGGATTGCCTCCCCCAACACTGCACCCTTTAGCCCATCACATTCTTAGCCAAATTTGAATTTTTACATGAGCATGCCACTGATTCATCAGAACACCAGCGTGTGGGGTCAAATCTGCTTAAGTTGTCTTATAAACGATTTTCATCCCTGCCTCCCAGAGTCCTGGTCTCACCCAACTCTGAAAAAGTCCCCGGGGACTAAGTCTTCTTTGAAACTGTAAGGCTAGGGGCGCCTGGGTGGCGCAGTCGGTTAAGCGTCCGACTTCAGCTCAGGTCACGATCTCGCGGTCCGTGAGTTTGAGCCCCGCGTCGGGCTCTGGGCTGATGGCTCAGAGCCTGGAGCCTGTTTCCATTTCTGTGTCTCCCTCTCTCTCTGCCCCTCCCCCGTTCATGCTCTGTCTCTCTCTGTCCCAAAAATAAATAAACGTTGGAAAAAAAATTAAAAAAAAAAAAAAAAGAAACTGTAAGGATATAGTCCAAGGCCAGACTGTTAGCCATCACACATAACCCAGGGCCACCCAAGTGTCACAAGCATAGGAATTGTACTGCATCCCGTGTTGACACGTGTGACTTTTCAGGAGCTGCCATTCATGGCGTCAGGAATAAAATAGTCTCCGGCCAGCATATGCACATGAGTTTTTCTGTTTTCATAGCACGTGGAAGGGGACTACAGACTCAGCAGCAGGTCGGAGTGCCAGTGCAGCTGCTGTTGGACTCCAGTGGCAATGCCGGACCCAGGGAACAAAAGCAGTATTAATTGTCCCCTATCCTTCAGAGGTCTAACGGAATTCTCTCCCAAGCTCCTAGCGTTGGCACTTTTCCTCCACCGCCACACAGTCGCCATGTCCCGTACAAACACCTGTAACTTCGTCTTACCTTCAATCAGCCCCTGCTGTTTTCATCCTAAGCGTCGCCAAGAGATCCCTTGCTGGGGACCTGCATTCAGTGACCAAATTGCCCCACCAAGGTGTGAGGACCCAGAGGAAGCAGAGGCAGGTGGCGTTCCAGAGCTCCACGATAGCAGATACTAATGCAGTGCGGAAAGTGCATCAAACCGTTTTGACTATTGGCCCGTTCCGGGGTGACGCCTGAGGAAAAAAGACGCACCGTTTGCCAGGCTGCAAGTGGATTGGAGAGCGGAAAGCACGCCACAGATAAGACCGACGGAAGCCGCAACAGTGTGCTGGGAGTCAGCTGATCAGACCGGAACGGCAACGTGTGACCTGAAAACGTATCAAAAGTGGTGAGACCATTGGTAGCACCGAGAGGTACACACAGTCTGAGGTCTGATGTAGTCAACCCGTCAGGAGCGAGCAGGGTCAATGCCGAGTGCAACGTGGTCTCCTTCGTTGCAAGAGTCACAAATGTGGCCTGTCGCCGTGGCTTCTGCATCAGAAACATAGGGCCCTGTACTTTGTGCCCAGTCCCTGATGGTAGATGTGCCGCCATGTCTGATGGCAATCTGGGTAGTGCAGGCTTGATCAGCAGCTTGATTTTAGTTGGTCTCATTGGAGAACGGCCCTTTACTGTGGGCATCTCTGTGAGTGACCCAGACAGTCCCATAAGCATCCGTAGTCGGTTTCCACACTCTGTGACTCCAAAGAGAGGTGTCTTTTTTTTTTTAAGTAGTCTCTATACCCAAAGTGGGGCTCGTACTCACAACCCAGAGATCCGGAGTCACATGGTTTTCCAACCGAACCAGCCAGGTGCCCCAAGAAAGGTGTCTTTTTAAAAAATAAAGTTTATTTATTTTGAGGCGGGGAGAGAGAGAGAGAGAGAGAGAGATAGTGAGCTCAAGTGAGGGGGAGGCAGAGAGAGAGGGAGAGAGAATCCCAGGCAGGCTCTGCACTGTCAGCACAGAGCCCGACGTGGGGCTCAAACGCACCAACCACGAGATCATGACCTGAGCTGAAGTCGGACACTCAAGTGACTGAGCCACCCAGGTGCCCCGAAAGGTGTCTTTAATCTGCCAGTCTAACTCTTTCAACTGGCAGATTAAATGGCTAGGCCATCGACAACAGCCCCAGGGTCGGTAAAAATATAACAGGTTTCATCAAGGGAAGGATTGGCCGAACTTGTGAGAGCAGCCGAGTCCTGCCCATGGAGCGGGAGTGTGGAGCCAGGGAGTTGATCGCGCTAAATACTGACAGCCACCCCCTCACACGCACTGTAATAAATCACAGGGGCATTTGTCGACTTGTGTCAGTGCCCTGAGCGGGAGATTCTCTTATGCTTTATGAGCATTTGTAGTACAAGCCTGGAACACATCACTGTCCTTACACATTTTCACAACAGTGGATTGAATCGGTACAGAGGGCCCCATCCACAGGGTCACTTGAAGTGCTTCTCTTCACTGAGAGCTTGACCCAGACCCTAATCAGTTAAATTCAGCAGCTCTGGGCATTTCTGCCTGGGAGGAGGGAATGGGGAGGGGACAGGACTGGAGGAGGTCAGCATGGGGGAAAGGGCTGGAGGCTTTTCCTCCTTCCTCTCCCAGCCCCGAGAGGTACCTGCACATCTCTCTCCTCCCCCTGTGTCTCCTCACACACGGACACCTCAAGCCCTTGGCCACGTCTGTGACCAGCGCCCTTTGCTGGGGACTCGGCTGCTTGTTGCCAACAGTCATAAAAGCTGAAGTCCTCCCCCCTGCAAGTTCCCCTCTGTACCCCTTTATAAAGCAGCTGAAGTCCTGGTGGGGGAGGAAGCAGTCATCCGGGGGTGTGGAGGGAGACAGAGGTCTGCAACAGTAAGCCAAGCTTCCGATTCTGAATGGCTGCCCACTTGGGCTCAACAAATGAACGTCTGATGTTTTTCATTACCTACCTACCTACCTGTTCATCCTTGGTTCTGACACTGTATTTCGACTTCGGTGACCCCTTTGAATCAGCCACCACAGTCATAGTCGCTTCTACGTAGGGCTCCATGGCTTGCTGTCCTACTGTCATGGTAACAACCCTTCCTTTGCCCACCCAGAAGACAGGGATCAAGAACTAAGGTACTCAAGTTCCAGAAAAAGAGATCACACTTGTAGTTACCAGGGGCAGGGGTGGTGGCAGGGAGGTGCCCTTGGGGAAGGTGCTCAAAAGGTGCAAACTTCCAGGTATAAGACAAGTAAGTACTAGGGATGTAATATACAACATGACTACAGCTAAACAGCTGTGCGATAGGGAAGTTTAAGAGAGTGAATCCTAATTTTACCGACTGATCCATCATGGCTACTAACTCTGGAAATGGAACAGGTGAGCCCTTGTGCTGTGGGGCCAACTGCTCTGGCCCAGAGAATCCTGAGGGTGCTGGACAAATCGAGACCACAGCTCCTGGTGGAGTTTGCCAAATTGTTGCCAAACTCTGATAAGTTCGTCACGAGAGAAGCCAAATAACTCAAGAGACAAAGGTTTGGAAAAGAGAAAGAGAGAAATGTATTTCAGGTGCCAGCATCGGCGGGTGGGAGGGAGGTATGGGGGTGGGGGTGGGGGTGCGGTCCGTATGTATTCAGTCCATGATCGCGGGCAGGGAAGGGGATGCGTTGGGTGTGGTCTTCTGGGCATTCATTCCACTGCTGTCGGGGCTTTTCTGGTCTGGCGGTTGGAATGTTCCAGTCGTTGTCAATGCCCCAAGAAAATGCAATAAGAAATAAGCGCAATGGGTCCTAGTTGAAGCATGAGTTAAGCGGTCTTGTCTCTTTTTGATTGTAACTGTTGGGGTCTACAGATGAGCAGGAGGGCTCGCTAACACTAAGAGTTCTGTCGTCACAAAGAAAACATTTTTTTCTCCATTTCTTTCTATTGTATCTATATGAGATAATGGATGTTAACTAAACCTATTGTGGTAATCATTTCACAATATATGTAGGCCAAGCCTTTATGCTGTCCACCTGAAACTCATACAGTGATCCCACTAAAACCACAGGAGCAGAGGGAGAACTATGGTACCCAGTGGACTTTTCCACAGTTGGAGTGTGCATTGATGTGGGAAACAAAGGCAAGACAAAAAAATTCAATTTCCTTACTACTTACAGCCCACTGACAAGTCCTTGAAACAGGCAGACTGACCTCCCTCTAGGAGCTCAGCTGCCTCGATGTTGACACTTTGCTAAGGGCAAAAGGCAATCTTAGCTTAACATTATCCTGACCTCCAGGATCCTGTTAAGTCTTCTTTTTTTTTAATTTTTAAAAAAATGTTTATTTATCTTTGAGAGAGAGAGAGAGAGAGAGAGAGAGATCGAGGAGGGGAGGAGCAGAGAGAGGGAGATACAGAATCCGAAGCAGGCTGCAGGTTCTGAGCTGTCAGCACAGAGTCCGATGCGGGGCTTGAACCCACGAACTGTGAGATCATGACCTGAGCCGAAGTCGGACACTTAACCGACTGAGCCACCCAGGTGCCCCATAATATATAAAAACCCTTTGGAAACTTCCTTTATCTCTACACGCCCCCCCCCCCCATATATGTGAACAATTATCCTCCAAGCATACGGCCCACTGACATATATCTGAAGGGTCTCATGACTAACAGTTTACTAGACACTAGTAAATGACCCCTCAAGGTCCTGGAAACCTTGCTTCCAAATTCCTTAAAGACTTAGGCTATCCCTAACTCCCTCCCAACTTGCAAGTATAGAATCAGCCATGCCTCACAACCCCAGCACAGCTCTTTCTGCCCACAAGTCCTGTGCCTGTACTTTAATAAAACTGATGGGGTTTTGGAGTGGTGGGGGTCAGGAGCTGACAGCCAAAAAGAATTTTGGAGACGTCTCTGGTGCAAAAAGGTGATCTTGTTAAAGCACGGGGATAGGACCCTGGGGCAGAAAGAGCTGTACTGGGGTTGTGAGGAGGGACTGATTATATTCTATGGAATTGGGAGAGAGGGAGGTAAAAGAGAGGCCTCCAGAAGGCTTTGATATGCTAAAGAGGACTCCTAAGATGCCGGAGGCCTTGCTATTGTCCAGAAGCTAAGGTTGTTTTCTGGGTGGTAAGGTATTAACATTGAGACAGTAGGCAGTTCTGGAGAAATGTTATATACTCTGCCTATCTCAAGGATGTGTCAATGGGCTGCAGGCTATAAGGAAATTTAATTTGACTGCCACTTCCTTCTTGCCTTTGTTCCCCACATCACTATGGAGGGGAGGGTGATGTTGGAGCTCCAGAAAACGGAGTCTGTAGGTTTCTGGAGATTAAGCTATTGACAAGATTGCCTTTTTCTTGTAATGTACTAAGACATTTGTAAACGGATGGAGACTTGTCCTGCAGGACTGTGACCTCTATCAGTTAACTATTGGTCTTTCCCTTTCCTTAGAATTCCTGACCTCTGAACCCCAACCTTTCCACATCATGCGCTGTCGTTATAATTATAAATGTTCAGGCTTAAAGCCTCCCACCTGTGAGTCCGTGTGAGGCTGAAGAGAGAGCCCGGGGCTTCTGCTCAGGGGTTTGGGGTGATCATTTCCTTCTGGCCATCCCTCATCACAAGCAGTGGCTTACCCTGGGTGTGTGTGTGTGTGTGTGTGTGTGTGTGTGTTGGGGGTGTACCCATTCTGGGCCTGATGCACTTGTGTCTGCTTTTGCGGTGAGACAGGAGGCAGGCCACCTCAGCATTTCACTGTCGCAGCCCAGAGAGGATGGCCGAGGACTGGAGTGTGCGCTTTCCAAGATGTAGGACATCCGTATCATGGCAGCAAGCTTCTTGTCAGCTTCCCTTTACCCCCACTCCCCACCGCACCCCAGTTCACGATAGAAGAAACAGGGTAGCTGAAGAGCCTAAGGGAAGGCAACGTTTAACCTCATCAGCAGTGACGGGGAGCAAATTTCGCCACCCCAAAATACGCTTCTCTGGCATATTTATTATTCTCCCCAAACCCAGTTATAAGTTGCCATTTTGTGATGAGGTTTTTGGGGTGATGGGGTTGGTTCGGAGCCGACGGCCAAAAAAAGGATTCTTGAGACGTCTTGGGTGCGAAAAAGGTGATTTTATGAAAGCACAGGGACAGGACCCGTGGGCCGGAAGAGCTGCCCTGGGACCCTGAGGAGAGACTGGCTCTATAGTTGGGAGTTGGGGGACCTAAAACCTAGGGGAAGCTTCCAGAGATTTTCATATGCTAAAGAAGACTCCCAGGCTACTGGAGGCCTAGCTATTGTCAAGCTAAGATTGTTTTTCCCTCTAGTTAGGCATTAACATTAAGACAGTAGGGGGTTCCCGGAGAAAGGTCACACTCCGTATTTGCCTCAAGGATGTGTCAAAGGGCTGCAAGTTATAAGGAAATTTAATTTGACTGCCACTTCCTTCTTGCCTTTGTTCCCCACATCACTATGGAGGGGAGGGTGACGTTGGGGCTCCAGGAAACTGAGTCCACAGATGTCTGGAGGTTAGGCTATTGATAAGATTGCCCTTTGCTTGTAGTTTACTGAGATATTTGTAAACTGATGGAGATTTCTGTCCTGCAGGACTGTGATCTCTATCAGTTAACCATTCGTTTTCTTTCCTTTCCTTTGTCCTTGGGCAGCCAGGCGTGCCTGAGGAATATCACACATATCCCAAGGCGGGGGTGGCATTTGTGGGGTATCAGCTTGCCTTATCCCCCTCATCATTTTGTATCGGACATTTCCATTTATAGGAGAAATCTCCATTTGTAAGAGTGTCTCCTCCTCTGTTCCAGGAAGAGGGGGATGGCTCGAAACCTATACAAACGTTTACCAGTGGAAAGGGTAACGATTTAAATCTGCATAACAAACTTAACAAACTTACCCTGGTCCACCGTACTTTTCCCCATTGTTAGCCTCCCCAAACTGACTCCCCACCCCCAACATCTTCCTCTTTTTTAGTTTATTTACTTTTTTTTTTTTTTTTTTGTAATCTCTATACCCCATGTGGGGCTTGAACTCACGACCCTGAGATCAAGAGTCACATGCTCTCGTAACTGAGCCAGCAGGCACTCCCCCCTTTTGTCTTCAGCTGAAGGCGGTAGTTAAGGTGATGCCTTCAGCCATTTTGTAGAGTTACCCTGGTTTTCTGGGTCTCTTCCCACATACACCAGAGATACACATTGTTAGTAACAAAAAACCAAGTCCATTTAAAAGATTCAATTGGCTTTATTAAACGATTCATGAATTGGGCCCCATCCCATCTAGCAAATAGAGGGCGCTTCAAGGAGTCCCACAAAGTGGAAGGTTTTAACAGGGGGGTGGGGCAAGAAGTCACTAGGGAAAAAACAAAGCCAAAAAAAACCTCACCTTTCTTTGGAGAATCAGGACGCTGACTCCTTGGTGCTGACCGAAAAATTCCTGACTGTTTAAGACCACATTTCTGGGGGGAGGCTGAAACTGCAGTTAGATTAGGTATTCACCCCCAGTTCGGGAACTCGGTCTACGTGACACCAACTTGGGCCTGGGGTTTTCTTGTTAAAGAACATGTTATTAAACTTTGGTTTTTCCTCCTGCTAATCTGTCTCAACCAAGAAAGAATCCACTGAGAATATAAGCAAATGGGCATTGGGTTGGGCAACTAAAATTGCAATTTGGGAGACACAGACTCCGGTAGAGACACTAGATTCGTGTTCGCAGGAAGATTAAGAGGGGGCCGAGTTCCAACGGCGAAGAGACAAGGAAAGACCCCTGCTTAGCTTAATAACACACCCCCACCCTATCTTCAGTTTCGGTAACGCCTCACTTGTAGGGCTTGTACTTCCACCAGTTGACAAACAGGATATCTGCAGTTAGACATCCGGACCCCGGGAGAGCTGTACCCCCACCTTTCCCTACGCAAGACAGGAACAGGTTGCCACATAAATAACCGCTTTCATCTCGCTTCTGTAAACCTGCTTACGCGCCCAACCCTAACCGGAAAAGTCCCCAGCCGCTTCGCAACCCGGGCTCCAAGTTGCATCAGCCGAAGGAAACTTCATTTCCCAAGCTTCCCCAGGACAAAATTACCCACACCCCTAACCACCACCGAGCAGGGAGCCTACCACCAGCCTGTATGCAAATGTAACTCAAATGGTATAAAAGACCTGTAACCTCGTTTATCGGGGCTCTCCCGCTTTCTAACACTGGGGACCCCTGGTGCACCAGTACAGACTCTCTGCCGAAGCCGGAGTGCCGTGTGGTTCCTCGCGCCAAATCTCGTTCCCTAGGGGCTTGGGTCCCAACATTTGGTGCGTTGGCCAGGAATCGAGAGGCGGCCGGAGAACCCCGGCCCCGTCGGTAGACGACTATTCGGCCCGGGCCACCACTGACGGACTGACCGAGGACGGACCTTTGTACCTTTGTCTGCATACAGGTATTGTGTTCTGTCTCTGTACTCTGAACTCTGAGGCCGGCCGGCCACCTCATTAGGAGTGTTGAAGGAGGACAGACGTGTCCTGAACCTTCACACCCCGGCCCCGAGGGACGCCTCAGTGGTGCTTGTAGGGGAGAACTGACCAGTTCGTCAGACTCCCCAAATCCGAAGGCAGGCCTCCCCTGCCATCTGAATCTGAATACCTGGCCGCGCGGCTCCTTGGTTGTTGTCTAGTCTGTGTTGTCTGATCTGTATCGATATTGTAGTCATATTCGTGTGTGTGTGAGTGCGCATGCGTGGACGCGTGGACGGGACGACGCAGCCGTGGGACAGACACTGACTACTCCTCTATCTTTCACTCTGACTCATTTCTCGGACGTCCAGGCAAGAGCCCACAATCTATCCGTTGAGGTTCGAAAAGGTCGGTGGCGAACTTTTTGTTCGTCGGAGTGGCCCACCCTCTACGTAGGGTGGCCCCGGGACGGGACTTTTGACCTCTCTGTTATATTACAGGTTAAGATGAAGGTAATGGATCCTGGACCACAAGGTCATCCAGATCAAGTGGCCTATATCCTCACCTGGGAGGATCTCATCCGGAATCCTCCGGCATGGGTGAAACCCTTCCTCCCTTCCTGCCCCACATCTCAGTCTACCCTCCTACCCCTGGAAACCTCAAAAAACCGAGCCTCAGCCCAAACTTCAGATCCGCCCAAACCAGTTCTTCCCGATGAGTCCCAAAGGGACCCTCTCCTCCTAGACGCTTTGTCTTCGCCGCCCCACAACCCCCTCTTACAACCCCCACCCTATAATTTACCCCTGGCCCCCGTCTTGTCCCCGGTACCCCCTACTTCCCCTTCTGCCCCTAGTTCCTCCTCCCCCTCCCCAACTTCCTCCCCCGCCTACACGTCAGCCCCATCCTCTACTCCAGCCCCACCCGATCTAACTCCCCAGACCCCACCTCGGACCCCCCGCCTCCGTCTCCGGCGATCGGACGACCCGAACGGCCCTCCCACTTGGCAATCTTCCCTGTTTCCTCTCCGGACTGTCAACCGGACTGTCCAGTATTGGCCATTCTCTGCATCTGATCTTTATAATTGGAAAACTCATAACCCTTCCTTTTCCCAAGAACCCCAGGCCCTAACCTCACTGATAGAATCTATCCTCCTCACACACCAGCCTACTTGGGACGACTGTCAGCAGCTCTTACAGGTCCTTTTGACTACCGAGGAAAGGCAACGAGTTCTCCTAGAGGCCCGGAAAAATGTGCCGGGGCCTGGAGGTCTTCCAACTCAGCTCCCCAACGAAATAGATGAGGGGTTTCCCCTCACCCGCCCGGACTGGGACTATGAAACGGCTCCAGGTAGGGAGAGTCTCTGAATCTATCGCCAGGCTCTGTTGGCGGGTCTCAAGGGGGCAGGAAAACGGCCCACCAATTTGGCCAAGGTAAGGACCATAATCCAAGGAAAAGAGGAAAGCCCCGCAGCCTTTATGGAACGGCTTCTAGAGGGGTTTCGGATGTATACTCCGTTTAACCCCGAGGCTCCAGAACATAAGGCTACCGTGGCCATGTCATTCATAGATCAGGCAGCGTCTGATATAAAAGGAAAGCTCCAAAGGCTAGATGGGATTCAAACCTATGGGTTGCAGGAACTAGTTAGGGAGGCAGAAAAGGTATATAACAAAAGGGAGACTCCAGAGGAAAAGGAGGCTAGGCTAGCAAAAGAGCAGGAAGCACGGGAGGAACGGAGAGATCGAAAGAGAGATAAACATCTAACCAAAATCCTGGCAGCTGTAGTGACAGAAAATAGAACAGGAAAGTCAGGGGAAATGAAGAGGCGGCCCAAAGTAGAAAAAGACCAGTGTGCCTATTGCAAAGAACGCGGGCACTGGATCAAAGACTGCCCTAAGCGCCCCAGGAACTCAAAGAAACCTGCCTCTGTGCTCGCCTTAGGCGAAGAGAGCGAATAGGGATGTCAGGGCTCCGGAGCCCCCCCCCGAGCCCCGGCTAACCCTATCTGTAGGGGGGCATCCCACCACCTTCCTGGTGGACACAGGAGCTCAACACTCGGTCTTAACCAAGGCAAACGGGCCTCTGTCCTCTCGTACCTCTTGGGTCCAAGGAGCGACAGGAAGAAAAATTCACAAATGGACTAACCGCCGTACAGTTGACTTAGGGCAAGGGACGGTGACACACTCCTTTCTGGTAGTACCCGAATGCCCATACCCCCTTCTAGGACGAGACCTCCTAACCAAGCTTGGAGCTCAGATCCACTTCTCTAAAGCGGGGGCCCAAGTGCTAAACCGGGACGGCCAGCCTATCCAAGTTTTAACTGTGTCCTTACAAGACGAACACAGACTCTTTGAAACCCCGGTCACCACTAACCTCCTCGAAGCCTGGCTGCAGGACTTTCCCCAGGCCTGGGCAGAAACGGGAGGGCTCGGTCGAGCCAAATGCCAAGTCCCAATCATAATTGACCTAAAGCCCACGGCAATGCCTGTATCCATCAGGCAATATCCCATGAGCAAGGAGGCCCATATGGGCATTCAGCCACACATTACCAGATTTCTAGAGCTTGGGGTCCTGCGACCTTGCCGCTCACCCTGGAATACCCCTCTTTTGCCAGTAAAAAAACCTGGCACCCGGGATTACAGGCCCGTCCAAGATTTAAGAGAAATCAACAAAAGGACAATGGACATCCACCCTACGGTCCCCAATCCTTATAACTTGCTCAGCACCCTGAGCCCAGACCGCACTTGGTACACGGTACTAGACCTAAAAGATGCATTCTTTTGTTTACCCCTGGCCCCCCAGAGCCAGGAACTGTTTGCCTTTGAATGGAGGGACCCTGAAAAAGGAATTTCAGGCCAATTAACCTGGACCCGCTTACCCCAAGGGTTCAAAAACTCCCCCACTCTCTTTGATGAGGCTCTTCACAGGGACCTGACTGACTTCCGGACCCAACATCCAGAAGTAACTCTACTCCAATATGTGGATGACCTTCTTCTAGCCGCCCCCACAAAGGAAGCCTGCATACTAGGTACCAGACATCTGCTCCGGGAATTAGGAGAAAAAGGATACCGGGCATCCGCCAAGAAGGCCCAAATTTGCCAAACCAAGGTAACCTACCTGGGGTACATACTGAGTGAAGGGAAAAGATGGCTCACCCCTGGGCGTATAGAGACTGTGGCTCGCATTCCGCCGCCCCAGAACCCCAGAGAGGTACGTGAATTCCTGGGAACTGCTGGGTTCTGTCGCTTATGGATACCCGGATTCGCTGAGCTAGCCACCCCCCTATATGCCCTCACGAAAGAGAGTGCACCCTTCACCTGGCAGGAAAAACATCAGTCAGCCTTTGAGGCCCTAAAAGAGGCACTCCTCTCCGCCCCGGCTCTTGGGTTGCCAGACACCTCCAAGCCCTTTGTCCTCTTCCTAGACGAGAGACAAGGAATTGCAAAAGGAGTCCTAACCCAGAAATTAGGGCCCTGGAAGAGACCAGTAGCATACCTGTCCAAAAAGTTGGACCCTGTGGCAGCCGGGTGGCCCCCATGTCTTCGCATCATGGCAGCTACTGTTATGCTGGTCAAGGACTCTGCCAAATTAACCCTTGGACAGCCACTAACTGTTATCACCCCACATGCTTTAGAGGCCATAGTGCGGCAGCCACCGGACCGATGGATAACCAACGCACGCCTAACTCACTATCAGGCCCTCCTACTGGACACGGACCGCGTCCAATTTGGCCCTCCGGTTACCTTAAACCCTGCCACGTTGCTGCCGGCGCCAGAAGACCAACCGAGCACACACGATTGCCGGCAGGTACTGGCTGAGACCCATGGAACACGGGAAGACCTTAAAGATCAAGAGCTCCCGGATGCGGATCACTCTTGGTATACGGACGGGAGCAGTTACATCGACTCAGGTACCCGAAGGGCGGGAGCGGCGGTAGTAGATGGCCACCACATCATATGGGCACAACCACTACCTCCTGGTACGTCTGCGCAAAAGGCTGAGCTAATAGCGCTCACCAAGGCCCTAGAACTATCCGAAGGGAAAAAGGCTAACATATACACAGATAGCCGATATGCCTTTGCAACGGCTCATACACATGGGAGTATTTATGAAAGAAGGGGCCTACTAACCTCAGAAGGAAAAGAAATTAAAAACAAAGCTGAAATAATTGCATTGTTAAAGGCCCTTTTTCTTCCCCGAAAAGTAGCCATAATTCATGGCCCCGGGCATCAGAAAGGACAAGACCCAATTGCAATAGGAAATAGACAGGCAGACCAAGTGGCCAGGCAAGTCGCTGTGGCAGAAACGTTGACCCTGGCCACAAAACCCGAAGAGACCAATCTTACAACCATCATACATACTTATACCCCAGAAGACCAGGAGGAAGCAAAGGCCATAGGGGCTATACAGAATCAAAACACTAAAGACTGGGAAAAAGAAGGAAAGATAGTCCTTCCCCAAAAAGAAGCCATGGCAATGATCCAACAAATGCACGCCTGGACACACTTTAGTCGGAAGCTGAAGTTACTGATTGAAAAAACTGACTTCTTAATCCCTAAGGCAAGTACCCTCATAGAACAGGTGACCTCCGCCTGTAAGGTCTGTCAACAGGTAAACGCTGGGGCTACCCGAGTGCCAGAAGGGAGACGGACTCGTGGTAACCGCCCGGGAGTCTATTGGGAAATAGACTTTACTGAAGTAAAGCCTCACTATGCGGGATATAAGTACCTACTAGTGTTTGTAGACACCTTTTCAGGATGGGTAGAAGCCTACCCCACCCGACGAGAAACGGCACACATGGTAGCCAAGAAAATTTTAGAAGAAATCTTCCCCAGATTTGGACTTCCCAAGGTAATTGGGTCAGATAACGGGCCGGCCTTCGTTTCCCAGGTAAGTCAGGGACTCGCCAGGACATTGGGGATTAATTGGAAATTACATTGTGCCTATAGACCCCAGAGCTCAGGACAGGTAGAAAGAATGAACAGAACAATAAAAGAGACCCTTACTAAATTGACCTTAGAGACTGGCTTAAAAGATTGGAGACGCCTCCTATCTCTGGCTTTGTTAAGAGCCCGAAATACGCCCAACCGTTTCGGGCTCACCCCATATGAAATCCTTTATGGAGGACCCCCCCCCTTTGTCAACCTTGCTCAATTCCTTCTCCCCCTCCGATCCTAAGACTGACTTACAGGCCCGACTAAAAGGGCTGCAAGCGGTGCAGGCCCAAATCTGGACCCCCCTGGCCGAACTGTACCGGCCAGGACATCCACAAATTAGCCACCCATTCCAGGTAGGAGACTCCGTGTACGTCCGGCGGCACCGCTCTCAAGGATTGGAGCCTCGCTGGAAGGGACCTTACCTCGTCCTGCTGACCACGCCCACTGCCATAAAGGTTGACGGGATCGCCACCTGGATTCATGCATCGCACGCCAAGGTAGCCCCAAGGACCCCTGGACCGGAAACTCCTGAAACCTGGAAGCTCCACCGTTCGGAGGACCCTCTTAAGATAAGACTCTCCCGTGTCTGACTGCTAATCCACCCTGTCCCTGTACAAACCCAAAATGAAACCCCCAACAGGAATGGTCTTTCTGTGGGCCCTCACAAGCTTGGGGGCAGGAATTGGAGCTAAAAATGTCGGGGAGGGGAACCCACACCAGGTTTATACCTTGACTTGGCAAGTCTACTCCCAGAGTGGGGAAGTTGTCTGGGAGGTCCAAGGCAACCATGCACTTAATACTTGGTGGCCCCCACTTACCCCTGATTTTTGCCAACTGGCAGCTGGATTAGACACTTGGGATATCCCGACTAAAAGCCCCAAGGACCTGCAGTCCCACATGGGGGAAAGAACCCAACAGATGACTGCCCATGGATGCAGTAGTCCCACTGCCAGATGTAGATTAGCCCAGGCAGAATTCTATGTCTGCCCTCGAGACAATAGAGATAGGGCCACTGCACACCGATGTGGGGGATATGAAGAATATTTCTGCTCGGCATGGGGCTGCGAAACTACTGGCGATGCCTACTGGCAACCAACCTCTTCTTGGGACTTAATTACCATTACAAGAAATTACACTAAACCTGACCCTGATGGACACACTTGCTACTATAAAAAGGGCACTGAAGGGTATCATTATTGGGAAAGTCCCCTGTCCCTACCTCTTAAGATTACCTTTACAGACTCAGGAAAACGGGCTCTCGGATGGCAGACGGGCTATACATGGGGACTCCGATGGTATCTACCGGGAAAAGATAGAGGAGTTGTTCTAAAAATAAAATTAAAAATAGATACCATCACCCAAACCGTAGGCCCAACCTAGTATTGGCCGATCAAAAGGCCCCGGTCCAGCTAGCCATCCCAGTCTAGCCACCAAGGGCCCCAACTCAGACACCGAGGGTCAACCCTGCTAATTCCACTCTAAGCCCTAATCTAGGACACCCAACTTCCCCCTCTCGACCGGGCACGGGAGACAGACTCCTAAACCTTGTACAAGGGGTATACTTAACTCTCAACCTCACGGCCCCAAATCAAACTCAGAACTGTTGGCTCTGCCTAACTGCTAAACCCCCTTACTATCAGGGAGTTGCTATAATTGGAAATTTTACTAACCACACTAATGCCCCACTGAAATGTAGCACTACACCTCGACACGGCCTCACTCTAACTGAAGTCACCGGCCAAGGCTTATGCATTGGCAAAGTTCCACCCTCACACCAGAATCTCTGCAGCCAGACCGTAACATCAGTCGGGCAGGGCCCCTATTATTTGACCGCTCCCAACAGAACATACTGGGTCTGTAACACCGGACTCACGCCATGCATCTCACTCCAGGTACTCAATATTACTACAGATTATTGCATCCTAATTGAACTTTGGCCAAAAATCTTCTACCATGACTCAGAATATATTTATGGCCATTACGAACCCGGCAGCAGATTCCGGAGAGAGCCAGTTTCCCTCACCGTAGCACTGCTCCTAGGGGGATTAACTATGGGAAGTTTAGCAGCTGGCATAGGGACAGGCACCGCAGCTCTCATAGAGACTAATCAGTTCAAGCGATTACAAATTGCTATGCATTCTGACATACAGGCACTAGAAGAATCCATCTCGGCACTAGAAAGATCCCTAACCTCCCTCTCAGAAGTGGTCTTACAAAATCGGAGGGGACTTGACCTGTTGTTCTTACAAGAAGGCGGGTTATGTGCTGCCCTCAAAGAAGAGTGCTGCTTCTATGCTGATCACACAGGAATAGTGAGAGACAGCATGGCCAAGCTGAGGGAAAGACTCAAACAGAGACAAAAGCTGTTCGAATCTCAACAAGGCTGGTTTGAGGGATGGTATAACAAATCCCCCTGGTTTACCACTCTAGTCTCCTCCCTCATAGGCCCTTTAATACTCCTACTATTAATACTGTTGTTCGGACCTTGCATCCTCAACCGCTTGGTACAATTCATAAGGGAGAGACTCTCTGTCATCCAGGCCTTGGTCCTAACTCAACAGTACCACCAACTAAGACAATTTGACACAGAAAGGCCAGATACAATCGAATGAAAGGTTTCATTCGACGCCAAAAGAAAATGGGGGAATGAAAGACCCCTGCTTAGCTTAATAACACACCCCCACCCTATCTTCAGTTTCGGTAACGCCGCACTTGCAGGGCTTGTACTTCCACATAAGTAACAAAACCAGTTGGCAAACAGGATATCTGCGGTTAGACATCCGGACCCCGGGAGAGCTGTACCCCCCACCTTTCCCTACGCAAGACAGGTACAGGTTGCTACATAAATAACCGCTTTCATCTCGCTTCTGTAACCCTGCTTACGCGCCCAACCCTAACCGGAAAGTTCCCAGCCGCTTCGCAACCCGGGCTCCAAGTTGCATCAGCCGAAGGAAACTTCATTTCCCAAGCTTCCCCAGGACAAAATTACCCACACCCCTAACCACCACCGGGAAGGGAGCCTACCACCAGCCTGTATGCAAATGTAACTCAAATGGTATAAAAGACCTGTAACCTCGTTTATCGGGGCTCTCCCGCTTTCTAACACTGGGGAGCCCTGGTGCACCAGTACAGACTCTCTGCCGAAGTCGGAGTGCCGTGTGGTTCTTCGCGCCAAATCTCGTTCCCTAGGGCCTAGGAACTTGGTTCCTAACAACAAGCCTAGTTCTCCTGTAGGTCCTCAAAGCAAAACAGGGATTGAAACTAGGTTAACTGGGACTGGTTGGGTTAATATGTAAATGTGGGACTGAAATTTGTTCCCGGGTTGGCTTTCACAGTGGAGAATGTGGAGGGAGTTAAGTCCAGGCTGAGGGCTGCACCCGGCTTGAGAAGTTTGTCGTTTACAGTTTCACCCACTGAGGACGCGCATAAATTCTGCCTCCTTCGTGGCCTCCCTACCCTATTTTAAGAGAGATTCTCTTCGGTAGGCTGGCTTGCTCGGTTTGGAAATCTACTTTTACATCTGTTTTACATCAATTGAATTAATAGACCAGCCAAAGAACCTAGAAGGTGGAAAGGAATTTTTGTTTTCTTCCCAACAGTAGCTAAGGAGCATGCCCCTTACATTCTATTTATTACACACTACCCGGTTTATTTCCTCTGCAACCCGTATCTGCGGGCTTATTGGTGCCTTATTCCCTGGGTTTCCAGTGTCCGGAGCGTGAGACCGAATCAACGCTCCGTAAATATTTGTTCTACATCTGATTGTTGAAGAGGTACAATTTAAACCAACTATGATGCAATATGTTGCCTGTCAAATTGGCAGAGATTTCGAAAGCTAGTGCTACAAAGAAAACCGCAGGGCCATAATGGAGCCACTAAACTAAGGCCCCAAGTCAGTAAACCCAGGATTAATACCCAACCCGACTGCAGCTTCAACCATCCTAGGAATGTAACCTTTCGCCAGTCAACACGGGAATTTCCTGGTCAGCACTAGGAAATTTACTGATAGACGCTTTCCGTTTCCTTTAGGAGGATGACCTTGCCTAAAACAATGGATTCTTTGCTATAATGATTTCCTTTTTTCCCCTGCTCCCTCTTTACTTTTAAAAACCTTTCCCGTTCCGTAGCCCTCGGGATCTCCTTTCTGTTTGCTAGATGGAATGCTGTCCGATTCATAAGTAGTTTAATAAAGCCAATTAGATCTTTAAATTTTACTGGGTTGAATTTCGTTGTTTTAACAATAGGAACAGCGTTGCAAATGACAGGGCAAAGAGTATCTGTCACCCTCTTTGTGGAAAGTAACTTGGCAATGTGTGTCCCGAACATAAAAGGATGGCATTGCCATCCCTCTTAGAGTCATCGGTAACTTACAATGAAGGGCTTATCAATGATGTTGAAGGGGAGCAGACTTTGCTGTCCCCAATTATTTTGCCTCTTTGGCATATTTATTTTGGGCTGATTATTTTTGAGAGGCTGCAGACATAGGAGAGGCTCTGAAAACAAAGAAGTTACCCCTTCATAAAAGACATTTACATTTACTTATTTCTAAATGTTTATTTATTTATTTTGAGAGAGAGAGAGAGAGCACAAGCAGGGGGAGGGGGAGAGAGAGAGAGGGGAGAAAGAGAATCCCAAGTAGCCCCTGCAATGTCAGCGCAGAGCCCGACAAGGGGCTCGATCCCACGCACTGTGAGATCATGACCTGAGCCAAAAGCAAGAGTCAGATCCTTAACTGACTGAGCCACCCAGGAGCTGCAAGAGACATTTACATTTATAAGAGAAATCTCCATTTTGGAAATTATTTTTTATTAAAAAATAATTAAAAATTATTTTTATTAAAAAAAATTTTTTTTTTACATTTATTTGTTTTTGGGACAGAGACAGAGCATGAACAGGGGAGGGTCAGAGAAAGAGGGAGACACAGAATCTGAAACAGGCTCCAGGCTCTGAGCTGTCAGCACAGAGCCCGACGCGGGGCTCGAACCCACAGACCGTGAGATCATGACCTGAGCCGGAGTCGGACGCTTAGCCGACTGAGCCACCCAGGCGCCCCAAAATTTTTTTTATTTTAGAGGGAGCACGTGTGTGTGTGGGAGAGGGGCAGAGGGAGGGAGAGAGAGAGAGAAAGAGAGGGAACTCCAAGTAGGCTCCATGCTCAACGTGGAGTCCAACATGGGGCTCGATCCCACGACCCTGGTATCAAGGCCTGAGCTCACATCAAGAGTCACTCAACCAACTGAGCCACCCAGGCACTCTAGAAATCTCCATTTGAATGGGTTTCTCCTTCGCTGTACCAGGAAGGGTATGACTCTGAATCTCCAGAAACTTACCAAAGGAAAAGACAGCAACTTAAATCTTTTTCTCATAGTCTCTCATAACTGGCACCTCCTACCTCCAACATCATTATCTTTAGCTGGAGATAGTATTGAAAGTGGTAGCTTAGGCCATTTGGGGGAATTAGTCCATTTTCCTGGATATACATATTATTTAAATTGTTTTTCTTCTGTTAATCTTTTATTTTTTTAAGGTTATTTATTTGTTTTGAGAGAGAGAGAGCACTAGCAAGGGAGGAGCAGAGAGAGAGAAGGAGAGAGAGAATCCCAAGCAGCTTCCACACTGTCACTACAAAGCCCAACTTGGGGCTTGAACTCACAGACCGTGAGATCAGGGCTTGATCTGAAATCAAGAGTCGGATGCTTAACCACCTGAGCCGCCCCCTCTATCTTTTATTATCAGGGAGAGTTCTGAACTTATAATCTAGAAAGTTAGAGGGAAAATTTTTCCTCCCCTTCTATATGTACAAAAATTTAACCACAATGATGTTAGATAGGGTTTTTTTTTTTGATAATTAAATAGAAAATAATGCCATAGAAGGATATATAACACCTAGGAAAGATTTTTACAAGATTTTGTTACAGAGTAGAAACAAGATAGTATGTAGAGAAATAGTACATTTAAAAAGTTTTATTTAGGGGTGTGTGGGTGGCTCAGTCGGTTAAGCGTCCGACTTCAGCTCAGGTCACGATCTCGCGGTCCGTGGGTTCGAGCCCCGCGTTGGGCTCTGGGCTGATGGCTCAGAGCCTGGAGCCTGCTTCCGATTCTGTGTCTCCCTCTCTCTCTGCCCCTCCCCCATTCATGCTCTCTCTCTGTCTCAAAAATAAAAAAATAAAAGGTTAAAAAAAATAAAAATAATAAAAAAAAATTAAAAAAAAAGTTTTATTTACATTTAGGTAAAGGGGAAAAAGAATGTAAACAAAATGTTGTAATGTTCTGAGTGGTTATCAGAGGTATGGGCTATCAGGTGATTTTTATTTTCTACTCTTGGTTTATCTATATTTTCCAAATGTTGCATACTTAGTCATAAGAAAGAGACAGTTAGTGGGGTGCCTAGGTGGCTCAGTCGGTTGGGCAACCGACTTCGGCTCAGGTCATGATCTCACTGTTCATGGGTTCGAGCCCCGCATGGGGCTCTGTGCTGACAGCTCAGAGCCTGGAGCCTGCTTCGGAGTCTGCGTCTCCCCTTCTCTCTGCCCCTCCCCTGCTCATGCTCCGTGTCGCTCTGTCTCTCAATAATAAATAAAAGTTAAAAAAATTAAAAACGTGGATATTTCTCAAGACATTAAAGAAAAAAAAAAAAAAGAGACACAGAGGGAGACAGTTAGAATTTACTAAACTAAGGCAGTTTTGCCCCCTGGTGGCTCATTCAGTAATCGTCTGTCTTTAGTCCGAGGGAGGAATGTCGTCATCCACCCAAATTAGGGAGTAGACAAAACTGCAGGCTTTAATTCCAAGGCAGAACTTTCAAGATTCACAAGTCCTTTGGTAGGACCCTAAAGGAGTGGTTCCGTGCAAGTCTAACTGTTACCTTTGACTATATGACAACATGCTCTCAGCTGCCACGAGACAGAAGGAGACACCAACAGCAGGAAGAGAAAAGAGGTTCCTGAATCAGCCGGGCACTTGCGCCGGGGCCCCTGCAATCCCCGGATAGAGGGGGCAGGAGATCGGAATTGGGGCTGGTGCCTTGGGGCTGGAGCAGAGGGGACCCACTGAAGCGAAAGCGGGGCCGAACGGATGTGGGGACTGTCTAGGAGGCACCAGTAAGAGCGTGGGCATGAAGAGCACTCCCCCCCAGTGCTCTAATATAGGCTACAAAACTGGGGGCCGGTGGTGGAACCAGTAAGACAACTGACGGGAGCAAAGGGGAAGGTAAGGAGCTCAATTAAGGACCAGAGGCCACTGAATCCGGTCACGCAACCAAAGCCTTCTCACAGACATGTCCTACATCATCATGATATCAAGGGCCACCTTCCTCTCCTCCAGGTTCTTAGGGGTCCATGGTTCCTCTTCAGGGGCCCAGGGAGACCCTCACATTTTCCATAAATAGTGATTTCCCAGCTGACCTCTCCTTATCCATCGAGTGTAACAGGAAACGGTTAGCACTGGGTCCGGGTCTGGGCCTGGGGATGCCCCTATCTTAGGACTGTCAGGTTTTCCCAGGGGGAGAAACATAAGGGGGAGAGGAGAGAACTCACTGACATAGGAACACTCTCCCAGGGTTCAAGGTTTAATGTCCTGGCAATGACCTGTGGATCCAGTCCTGCTTGAAGCTGGGGAACAGGGGAATGGGGCGGACAAACAATGGCTGCAATCAATGAAGTGAACATGCCAGAACAGATTACATGTTGGGGAAGGAATCAGAAAGTTCAAGGTGTCACAGATGTGGCAATTTGATAGTGAAGTTACAATGTGAGCCCAGATAATCTGCTACCTGGCTATGTTCCCTGGAGGGCCCAGGAGACAGTCGTTCACCAGGAAGGCACCAGTAAGCAGGGGCACCAGTTTCCCTGTGTGTGAAGGTCAATGGTGGTTGTCGTCTGTAGACCAGGACTGACAGTAGGAGATGCTGTGGTGGAGCTGGGCCCCCTTACGTCAATGAAGGTTCTGGCAGGAGCCAATGACGATACTTAACTGGCCTAGGCAAGATCGAAGTCATTATCAAAATAGGCCCTGTCGTGGGCTGAATTGCGTCTTCCCCAAGTTCATGTGTGGAAGTCTTAACCCCTAGTACCTCAAACGACTGTGTTTGGATACAGTTTGGATAGTGTTTTTGAAAAGATAATTAAGGCAAAATGAGATCATAGAGGTGGGTCCTAATCCAATATCTGGTGTCCTTACAAGAAGAGGAGATCAGGACGCAGACACCCACAGAGGGAAGACATGTGAAGACACGGAGAAAGCAGCCATCTGTAAGCCACGGAGAGAGGCCTCAGATGAAACCAAACCTCGTGACGCCTTGATGTCAGATTCGTAGCCTCCAGAGCCGTGAGGAAATACATTCCTGTTGTTCAGTCACCCAGTCTGTCGTACTTTAATATGGCAGCCTGAGTAGACTAATACAGGCCACAAAACTGGAGAAGCACCCAGGATGCCTTGACCTGCAGTAATCTGTAGTGATGGTGAATAGACATGGTATTCTTAGGGACAAGCGAGAGTGTGGCCAACTAGGGTGATAGTTGACTTGTACACGCCCTAGAAATTTCAATGTGGGGAGCAAAAGGCCGGTGTCAGCCATTGCAACAGAAAATCATGATCCTTCGTCCGGTTTCGAGATCTAAGTCAGTTCACAGACCCAGAGTCCGGCAATTGAAGGGAAGGATGAGTACCTTTGGGGAAGCATTCTGCAGTGCCATGGAAATCATATGTAATGAATACTCCCCCGATGCTTCTCCAAAGGTTCCAGTGTCCATTTACCTTCAGTTACCACTGGGAAGGAGGTTCAAGCAAGCTGGTTACTCACCAAGGCCAGCACTCATATGACGAGGAGAACAAAGAAGCTGTAGGTGGAAACAGGACAGTAGTACGTTGCCATGGACTGAATATTTGTGTCCTCCCCCAATTCATATTTTGAAGCCTTCACTTTCTTTTTTTTTTTATTTTATTTATTTTATTTTATTTTATTTTTTCAGTATATGAAATTTATTTTCAAATGGGTTTCCATGAAGCCTTCACTTTCAAGGTGATAGTGCATGGACCAAGAAATGGCCATGTGAGGCTATAACCAGGAAGAGAGCCCTCACCAATCACCACCAGAATCTGGTCATGCTGCCTCCGTGATTTGGGGCTTCCAGGCTCCAGAGCCATGAGAAATACATGTTTGTTGTTGTTGAAGCCACCCAGTCTATGGTATTTGTTATGGCAGCCTGAACCGACTGAGACTTATCTCAGAGTCAGACAAATCATCATCAGTGAGCATCCAGAAGGCAGACATCAAGGCGAGACAGTGCGTCAAAAGCAGTTAATACCCAGCAGCACAGAAGGGCGCGTAATTCTTGGCAATTCTGTTACCCGATCGTTTAAGCTCGACTCGTGATAACTTTAAGAAAATATTTGCATGAATTCCTGAGTCTAAAGCTGTCTGATTACATTCTTTTCTATCATTGGTCTCTTGGTCGCTATCAATACCAGGGTCCTGGACTGTACAAACTTGAGTGTTGACTCATTTGCGATCCTTTTGTTTCTACAGTTTGTTGTTTGTTTTTTGTTTTTTGTTTTTTTTTGGAATGATGCCACATTCTATGATATCTCAACTGCCTAGAAAGTATCATCATTTAGTAAAACCATCTTGTTCATTTAAAATGCAAGTAGTGGTGCGCCTGGGTGGTTCAGTCAGTTAAGCATCTGACTCTTGACTTAGGTTCAGGTCATGATCTCATGGTCGTGAGGTGAAGCCCTGTGTCCGGCTCTCTCTCTCTCTCTCTCTCTCTCTCTCTTTCCCTCTGCCCCTCTCCTCTCCTGCTTGCTCTCATCCCCCCCGCCCCGTCTCAATCAATCAATCAAATAAAATGTAAGTAGCTGGAGACAATAGACCCACAGCATCAAGATGTGGCTTGGCCAATATCTTCACCAAAGAAACAAAGATTATACACAGTGGCTGCAGCATTTTTGCTAATTCATATCAGCTTAACAAAGTTTTATGGCATTTCCTGACACCCACCTTTTAACACAGAAAATCCTCAGGCCTAGTGAATCCTGATGAGACGATCTTAGCATGGCTTTGGGAGCACCCGTGCAACTGGATCGGCTTAAAGGATGGTGTTGCTCGCAGCTTAAAATCTTCGTAAATGAATGCTGAGTGTTTGTTGCTATTCTTACACGAATGCTCTGAAGAAAGGAATTTTCATATTGACATTAATGGGATTCCTGCAACACTTTAATAAGTCATGCAGCAGGCACTTAGCAAGGAGCTTAAGGTGGAGTTTTTTTTCCCCTTCTTCTAGGGCTACAGTAACCATATATATTTTTTAAGATTTTATTTTTAAGTAATGTCTACACCCAACATGGGGCTCGAACTTACAATCTTGCGACCAAGAGTCGCAGGCTCTGCCGACTGAGCCGGTCAGGTGCCCCTATTGTAACCATATTTTTAAGATTATTGTTTTCTATCACGGAAGAGACTTTTGTGCTGTACATAAACTGAGTACCACATGTGTGTTTTTTTTTTTTTTTTAACCTGTCGACTCATACTGAGTTGTGCGCTCATACGGAAGGGAAAACCTTTATGTTAGATCTGAGGGCCAAGGCCCAGTTTACTGCAGTGGGGCCACCCAGACAGTGACGATCTGAGAAGTAAAGCTGGAGTCTTCCATAAAGAGTGGGAACAGGCATGAGGGACGGATACAACTGTAGAGTCCCAAGCAAGGAGGTGGCTTTCGGTTAGGGTGTGTGGTCAGAGTGAGTTGAGGGGTTCCAACTGGAAGTGACAAGAAGTTTATCTCTTTTTAATGTTTATTTTTGAGAGAGAGAGAGAGAGAGCAGGGGAGAGGCAGAGAGAGGGAGACACAGAATCCGAAGCAGGCTCCAGGCTCTGAGCTGTCAGCACAGAACCTGATGTGGGGCTCGAACTCACAAATCATAAGATAGTGATCTGAGCCAAAGTGGGACGTTTAACCTACTGAACCACCCAGGCACCGGGAAGTATATCTTGACAGAATCTTAAAGCAGGGAATGAACCAGAGCCTGTGCAGATTTATTCTGAAGAAGCAGGCCCCTGGTAGCTAAAGAGGGAGGAAAGTCACCAAATGGGAAGGATACAGAGACCTAACACTTACACTGGACGCCCTTGAGTCTCCACTGGAATCTCACTGTTACCGCATGATGACGTCTTCTCCTCCCCACGTCCTTGACACACACATGTCATGGACGGCACATAGGTCTCAGGGTTGAGTGGACCTGCCTTCAAGTCATGGTCCTGTCATTTATTTATCTGCTCTGTGACTTTGGACACACTACGTGCCCTCTCTGTTCTTCAATTCCTTCATCCATAAACTAGGAATAACAAGAATACTTACCTTATAAGGTGTTTTTAGGATTACTAGAGGCATTGAAAGTGTAACAAATTGGGATGCCTGGGTGGCTCAGTTGGCTAAGCGTACCGCTTCAGTTCAGGTTATGAGCCCACGGTTCGTGGGTTCGAGCCCTGCATCAGGCTCTGTGCTGACAGCTCAGAGCCTGGAGCCTGCTTCAGATTCTCTCTCTCTCTCTCTCTCTCTCTCTCTCTCTCTTCCCTTACCCTACTCATGCTCTATCTCTCTCTACCTCTCTCAAGAATAAATAAACATTAAAAAAAATTAAAAAAAAATTGGTATGTGTGCTTATTTTTTTTTTTCAACGTTTATTTATTTTTGAGACAGAGAGAGACAGAGCATGAACGGGGGAGGGGCAGAGACAGAGGGAGACACAGAATCGGAAACAGGCTCCAGGCTCCGAGCCATCAGCCCAGAGCCCGACGTGGGGCTCGAACTCACGGACTGCGAGATCGTGACCTGAGCTGAAGTCGGACGCTTAACCGACTGAGCCACCCAGGCGCCCCTAAAAAAAATTTTTTTTTAAAAGAAAGTGTAACAGTTATTGAGGTGTCTCAACTCACTGGGGTTCATATGTAAAATGGTTTCATTTTATTTATTTCCTATTTCCCAGTAAATATCCCTCAACTGCGCTGTGCCCCTGATGGAGGCATAATACCACATTCTGTTGAGCTGTGAAACTCATCGCCCTCATACTATGGTAGTTTTTGGCCAGACCATGGGTCAATCTGATCTCTCCTTTTGGGACAATTGCTGGCCTTGCAGACATAAGCCATATACGCAAGAATCAGGACATCCAGGGGCCTATTCTTGGCCTTGCCTGCCAATCCCCCAGGCCTCCACTGCTCCAGAAGCTTCTTCCTCTCTGCCCCGGCAGCAGCAAGCACAGTGCCAGTGCGTTCTCTTCACAGGTTTCAGGGAAACCCCGTCTTAATAAGACGCTGGGTCACTTCCAAGCCTTACTTTTATGAGCAGGTCTCTTAGAGTGTCTCCTCTCTCTGCTTGGGGAAGGAAAACATTGTGAAGCCCCAAATTAGACCTCTTATATCAGCTGGGCACTGGGGCAGAGAGCTGGTTTCTCCCCAGCGAGATCGGGGGGCTGGTGGCTGGTCCTAACAGCTGCTGGTCCTCTGAACTCAGAATATGGGGTAATG
This sequence comes from Felis catus, assembly GCF_018350175.1. NCBI lineage: Eukaryota > Metazoa > Chordata > Mammalia > Carnivora > Felidae > Felis > Felis catus. The sequence goes on along the minus strand of NC_058386.1, from coordinate 110,911,432 downwards.
AGTGTCTTTTGCCTCAAGTTTTGGGCCCTGAGCTGCGGTCCCTGAAATATAGGCATCAGACCAGTAGTCTCCAGGGGCTCCAGATGGGGCTAGGGCATTGACTGGGAAGGGGTGTGCAGAAACTTCTGGAGGTGATGGAACATTCCACATCGTATTCTGGTGGCGATTCTGTGATACAATTCACGGGACCGTGCACCTAAAAAGGGTGAATTTTACTGAATCTAAATGATACCCTAATCAAAAGGAAATAAAAAGCCAGGGGACAGGGAAGATCGTCTCTTTGGGGAACGGTATCCTATTGCAAGGGCAAGCGCTTGCGCCTGGCACATAGCAGTCAAGAAATGGTGGCTCCTGTCCCCGGTGTGGGCCAGCTGTACTCCTCAAAGTACGCATCCAGTCACCCTGTCGCTGCCTCTCCTGGGCTGTCCTGTGATTGTGAGAGTGGCACCTCTAATGCCCACGCTGGTGAGGTTCCTATTTCGGTGCGTCTCTGGCAGAGGGAGGGCCGCTTCAGCGTTCCTGCAGGGGGTTCCTGAAGGCTGGGAGCCGGGCGGAGGTGCAGAAGCCCTCCGAAGAGGAAACAACCCTGCCTACGACCTCCCGGGAGACTGGCCGGGTCGGTACTTTGGGCCCTGCCCTCCACGCTGCCTTTCCCGACCCTCCTGCAGAGACGCAGGACCCCACCCTGAGCCAGACCCACTTATTCTCATATGGAGCATGCCTCCCTGTTTTCAACGGAAAGTTTGAAATATTTTATTTCCATATTTCAAGCTCTTGAGCCTTGACACTTTGGAAAAGGAGGCCTTGCCCAAGGCTATCGAAGAGCAGTTATAGAGGGAATGCGTGACCGCCTGGGGCGGGCAAGGGGTCCGTAAAAGTCAGATGTCAACTGGGATCACCCTGTCACGTGAGATTCTCATAGAATTGGCTTAACCCCCTGTCCCACATCCACAGGGACCCTACCATGTGTCTGGGCACTCTAAGGAGAACCTGCTTTTCTCCTAATTTTACGCCTCTGGCTCCAAGTTCTTGCTTGGGCTGAGTTAGCTCAGGGAACAGATGTTCTCACCATCTCACCCACACTAACCCCGTTCCCCGCCCTGGAGACTGGGGACTGTAGAAATTAAGAGCTCTGCCCTGGCTGCACATTTGCGTCACCTGTGGAGCTTTTAAAACTCCCAATGCCAAGGCTGTAACCTGAGCCGGTTCCATCAGAATCTCTGGCAGTGGAACCCAGGCATCAGTATTTTTTAAAGCTCTCCAGGTGCCAGTGTTGTGCAGCCAAAGTTGAGAAACAGTGGTTTCGAAGTTCAGACAGACTTGGGTTCATTTTTTTTGTTTTTTTTTTAAGTAGGCTCCGTGCCCAACCTGGGGCTTGAACTCATGACCCTGAGATCAGAAGCCACATGCTCTACCGACTGAGCCAGCCAGGCGCCCCGACCTGGGTTCATTTCTTACAACTACAAGTGAATCTATAATTAAGTCAAAGTGAAAAGTTCTTTGGAAAGCCAATTTCACAGAGAAATAAGTGTGGGATGATTGATTCGCTTTCTATTCATGCCCTCAAAAGGATACACACATAGATATGTGTTTCTCTATGCTGAAAATTTTCCAGAAGGCCATACAAGGTATGATTAGTAGCAGTAGTTTTGTGGCCCTGTGGTAAGGAGACCTCCTTTTCAATATACATCCTCTTACACTCTCAATTAGTTTCACAATGTGTATATTTCCTTTTTGATTTTATCCATTTTTTTAAGTTTTTTTTTTTCAACGTTTATTTATTTTTGGGACAGAGAGAGACAGAGCATGAACGGGGGAGGGGCAGAGAGAGAGGGAGACACAGAATCGGAAACAGGCTCCAGGCTCTGAGCCATCAGTCCAGAGCCCGACGCGGGGCTCGAACTCCCGGACCGCGAGATCGTGACCTGGCTGAAGTCGGACGCTTAACCGACTGCGCCACCCAGGCGCCCCTTAAGTTTTTTTTAAAGTAATCTCTGTACCCCAAGTGGGGCTCAAACTCACAACCCCAAGATCAAGAGTCACACGTCCCCCCCAACTGAGCTGGCCAGGTGCCCCTCCTTTTTAATTTTAAAGAAAAATTAGGGACGCCTGGGTGGCTCAGTCGGTTGAGCGTCAGACTTCAGCTCAGGTCATGATCTCCTGGTTCGTGGGTTCAAGTCCCACGTCAGGCCCTGTGCTGACAGCTCAGAGCCTGGAGCCTGCTTCAGATTCTGTGTCTCCCTCTCTCTCTGCTCCTCTCTTGCTCATGCTCTGTCTCTCAAAAACAAATAAATGTTAAAATAAAAAAAGAAAAATTCGTTGCAGAGAAGACATTGTTGTAGTCACTGGAGTCAGATGTACTGCATCATCAGAGTACCGGCATCTGATTCCTCTTGCTTTGCTGCACCCTGAGGAGTAACTTTCATCTTTGCATTGTTGGATGAGACTCTGATGGCCTGCTGACGCTACTATGGGCTGAGACCCATCTCTGATGGATAATTTTAATTAACCGATGCCCTTTATGGTTAAAAGTAGTAACCCTCTTCTGTTTAAGTGGATAAAAATATTGGGTGGTTCTATAAAGGATGTTATTAAAATATATATATATATGAAATTTATTGTCAAATTGGTTTCCATACAACACCCAGTGCTCATCCTAACACGTGCCCTCCTCAATGCCCGTCACCCACTTTCCCCTCCCTCCAACCCCCCATCAACCCTCAGTTTATTCTCAGTTTTTAAGAGTCTCTTATGGTTTGCCTCCTTCCCTCTGTAACTTTTTTCCCCCTTCCCTTCCCCCATGGTCTTCTGTTAAGTTTCTCAGGATCCACCTAAGAGTGAAAACATATGGTATCTGTCTTTCTCTGTATGACTTATTTCACTCAGCATAACACTCTCCAGTTCCATCCACGTTGCTACAAGGATGTCCACTCTCACTGCTGTTGTTTAACACAGTGTTGGAAGTTCTAACATCAGCAATCAGACAACAAAAGAAAATCAAAGGCATCAAAATTGGCAAAGATGAAGTCAAGCTTTCACTTTTTGCAGATGACATGATACTATACATGGAAAACCCGACAGACTCAAAATATATATATATATATTTTTTAATTTTTTTAATGTTTATTTATTTTTGACAGAGAGAGAGAGAGAGCATGAGCAGGGGAGGGGCAGAGAGAGAGGGAGACACAGAATCCAAAGTAGGCTCCAGGCTCTGAGCTGTCAGCACAGAGCCCGACTCGGGGCTTGAACCCACAGACCGCGAGATCATGACCTGAGCCGAAGTTGGACGCTTAACCGACTGAGCCACCCAGGCGCCCCTCAAAATATATTTTTAATCAAAGAAAAAATAAAGTTACAGAACCATGTTACGTTTAAAAATATCTGCATATGTGCATGAATTGTGAGCACTGCACATGAATCAGCACTTGTATATACATAAAACGTTTCTGAAAAAAACTATCAGCGGCCACCGTTAAGGAATAGTGTGGTAGGCAAAATAACGTCCCCTCAAAGATGTCCATGCCCTCATTCCCACAACCTGTGAATATGCTTTGGTACATGGCAAGGGGCAGTTAAGGTTCTAGGTGGAATTAAGGTTGCTAATCAGATGACCTTGAGATGGGAGATTATCCTGAATTTTTCAGGCATGCTCAATGTAACCACAGGGGTCCTTATGAGTCAAAGAGGGAGACAGGAGAATGGGGGTGAGGGTGAGAGAGACTTGAAGATGGAAGAAGAGGCCACGAAGCAAAGGATGCAAATGGCCTCTAGAAGCAGGAAAGGCAGGCGAACAGATTCTCCCTAGAGCCTGCAGAAGGAATTCATTACCTTGATTTTGGTCCACTGAGAGCCATTTTGGATTTCCAACCTACAAAACTATAAGATAATGAATTGTTGTTTGAAGCCACCAAGTTTGTGGTAATCTGTTACAGCAGTGATAGGCAACTAACATAAATGGACATCAAGGCAAGAGGATACACTGGGATATTTTTACTTTTCGATTTATATCCTTAAGAGAAAACGAAACACATTCATCAAATTTAAGAGCTAAGTGGTGACCTGAGACAAATGGTTTTCATCAAAGCTCTGGGGCCCAGAAGGAGACAGGGGCTCTGAGTGGGTTGACCCACTCAACCGTGTCAGAGCTGAAGCATTTTCACTGGTATCTGTTATTTATATTGGGCTTTGGTGGCTGTATTAGGCCAAGTTCTCTAGGTAGAGGGGGAGAGAGAGAGAATTGGACAAACCTACAGTTTTCCTTTCCTCCTTCTGTGTCTTTCCTTACTATCACACAGAATATTCACAACACCTCTGACACCAGATATGGTGGGGTTTTCCCCTACCTAGCAACTCTCTGTGACACCAGCTGGGTGTCCTACAATTCAACTCAATTCTGACACTATCTACCTGGATGGGGCATTATATCCCACAGGTTAAGGGCTTAGTCTCACAGGACTGCTCGTATCCCACTTCAGATACTGTGCTTTTAACAACTAGGCTATAAATTGCGGGTTCCAAAGACTCCCTTCCTTGGGTTTGATTAATGTGCTAGAATGGCTCATAGAGTTCAAGAAAACATTTATATTCACCAGTTTATTAAGGGATATGATAAAAGGACACAGAGGAACAGCCGGATGAAGAGATACATTGGGCCAGGTCTGGGAGAGTCCTGAGCACAGGCACTTCTGTCCCTGTGGAGTTGGGATGTGTCACCCTTCTGGTATGTGAATGTGCTCACTGACTTGGGATTTTATGGAGGCTTCCTCATGTAGCCACGATCAATAATTAACTCCATTTCCAGCTCCTTTCTCCTCTCTGAAGGATGTGGGGGTGGGGGGTAGAGTTGGGCAGGACTGAAAATTCCAAGCTTCTAATCTTGGCTTGGTCTTTCTGGTGACCAGTCCTAATCCAGGACCCCAACCAGAGTCATCTCATTAGAACAAAAGATACTACTAATGCTCAGGAGCTTCAGGAGCCCTGTGTCAGGAATGGGGACAAAGACCAAATGTATATTTCTTATTATAAATCACAATATCAGAGACATCTGGGTGGCTCAGTTGGTTGAGTGTCTGACTCTTGATTTTGGCTCAGGTCATGATCCCAGGGTCATAGGATGGAGCCCTGCATTAGACTCCGTGTTGAGTGTGGAGCCTGCTTAGGATTCTCCCTCTCTCTCTCTCTCTCTCTCTCTCTCACCCCCTCCTTTTCCCCCTCCCCCCACTTGCACAATACTCTCTCTCTAAAATAAAAAAAATCACAATATCAGTGAGAGAGAGATTTATCATAAGGAATTGGCTCACATGAATATGGAGGCTCATCAGTCCCAAGATCTGTGAGTTGACAATGTGGAGTCCCACAGGAGCTGATGGTTTAGTTCCAGTACATGTACAAAGGTCTGAGAACCAGGAGAACCAATGATGTACTTCTCGTCCAAAGGCCAGCAGGCGTGAAGCGTAGAAAGAACAGCTACTTCAATTTGAGTCTGAAGGCAGGGAAAAAGCCAATGTCCCAGTTCAAAAACCATTAGGTAGGAAGAATTCTCTCTTACTTGGGAAGGGTCAGCCTTTTTGGTCTATTCAGGCTGTCAGCTGATCGGGTGAGGTTCACCCCCACCAGAGAAGACAATCCGATTTTATCAGTCTACCGATTTAATATGTGTGCTGCTGAAGCAAGCACCCAGTCTACCAAATTAAATGTTAATCTCATCCAAAAGTATCCTCACAGCCACATCCAGAGTAGTGTTTGACCAAATATCTGGGCACCCTGGGGTCCAGTCAAGTCAATACATAAGATTACCCATCACAGTGACTAAAAAAGATTTGAACATCATTGATCTATTAAAAATCCACCATTTTGCTGATGAGAAATTTGAAGCCAGAGAAAAGAAGGCCCTCGATCTTCTGAATCTTCCTTACTGTATTTATTTTTGCTGATTCAATTTAGGTGCCCAGCTTCGTTCCCTTGTGGAGGTTCCACGGTAGAATCTGTTTCCTTGCTTTCTCCAGCTTCTAGAGCCCATCACATTCCTTGGCTTGTGACCCTCTTCTTCTATCTTCAAAGGTAGCAAGATGGGTTGAATTTTTCTCATACCAAATCACCCCAACACAGACTTCCCTGACTCCTTCTTTCACTTATAATCTTGTGATTACTTTGGGCCAACCTGGATAATCCAGGATAATCTTCCCATCTCAAAGTCAGCTAATTAGCAACCGTAATTCTGTCTACATCTTAATTCCTCCTTGCCAAGTAATATAACATATCCCCAGATGCTGGGGATTGGGAACTGGACATCTTTGGGGGTACATTATTCGACCTACCACAATACTACTGCCAGAAGTCTCTGAAAGAACCCCTCTCTTCACACTGCTGACCTGCGTCCAGAGGGACACTAGCTCCCTGGATCAACACTGAACCCTCCCAGGGCACCTGGGTGGCTCAGTCGGTTGAGCGTCCAACTTCGGATCGGGTCATGATCTCAGAGTTCGTGAGTTCCAGCCCCCCACATCGGAGCCCGCTTCGGATCCTCTGTCCCCCTCTCTCTCTGTCCCTCCCCCACATGTGCTCTCTCTCAAAAATAAAATAAACATTAAAAAAAAAAGACAACCTTCCCAACTCTCTAGCGTCCAGGTCCCTGCTTAGCCAGCATTACCTTCTCAGAATCTCTTCTTGTAGTGATTGCCTGCCTGGAGAGTGGTTGTTTCTTTTGGGGCCAAGATTATAGAACCCAAACCAACCAGCCAACCTAAGGGCAGCTGACCTGCATTAAATGGCACATCTAATCAAAAACTTGGCGCCGAGGCTTTCCATAATTTGGTGCCCGTCCACTTGTCATTTGATCACGAATTAAGCGCTTCATGAGCACCTACTCAATGCCAGAAGCTGTTCTAGAGGCACAATAGCGAATGCAACAGAAAGCTCATAGGACTAGCTCATAGGTCCTGAAATTAACAGATATGGAAAACTGAGTGCATTGAGGGATGGAAGTCAGAGTGGAATGGCTGAAACAGAAGGTGTAAGAAGTAGCATTGGTAACCAGCACCCACCCCAGTGACTGCTTTCTTTACAAAGCAAAAAAATATACCTTGGGGGGGCCTCAAGAATGAGTACTGGGACCAGGGAGAGAGGCAGAACAGAGCCTTCTGACCTCCACAGCAGCCCCAGAATTAAAGAAGAAAAGAAAGCAGCACTCAGGGATAAAATGAACTAAGAATAAAGTCCACCTCTCGTCAGCAGTGCGGTGTTGGGAGAATGACCCGCGCTGGCTGCTCCGTCCATTACCCAAAGGAAAGCCTGCTTGCTGGGGACCCATTTACTTATACAGAGCCTGCAGTCAGGCAGTCCTTTCAAGGCAGACGATCTTGGGGTAAATAGTTCTATTCAAAGGCAAAACTGTATCTCCTATTCATCAAAATCCCCTAGTCATAAATACATAAATATAAATATAAATATAAATATAAATATAAATATAAATAGCCAACGAAGGAACACCAAATATTTGAAAGAAATGGCAACATAAAAGAAGTCCAAGACAGGGCATCTGGGTGGCTTAGTCAGCTGAGCGTCCAACTCTTGCTCTGGGCTCAGGTCATAATCCCAGGGTCATGGAATCGAGCCCCACGTCGGGCTCCACACTGAGGGTGGAGCCTGCTTAAGATCCTCTCTCTCTCTCTCTCTCTCTCTCTCTCTCTCTCCTTCTGCCCTATCCCTTGCTTGCACTCTCTCTCTAAAATAAAAAATAAAAAATAAAAAAAGAAGTCCAAAATGAACAAAGAAATATCCTGAAGGGAGCAGATCAAAGGATCTAAAGGATCAAAAATGATCTTTAAAAAGATCCTTTATTGGGGCGCCCGGGTGGCTCAGTTGGTTACGTATCTGACTTCGGCTCAGGTCATGATCTCGCAGTTTGTAAGTTCGAGCCCGACGTCAGGCTCTGTGCTGACAGCTCAGGGCCCGGAGCCTGCTTCGGATTCTGTGTCTCCTTCTCTCTGCCCCTCCCCCCCTCATGCTCTGTTTCTCTTTCCTTCCCAAAAAATAAACATTAAAAAATTGTTTAAAAGATACTTTATTTAGCACCCCCAGGAAGATTAGAAAACACATCACGTGGATAAAACCAAAAAGAGCAATCAGAAAACAAGAAAGCTCTTAGATAAAGATATGATCAGAAGGTACTACAAATATGTGTGAGACAGCACAAGAGCTAAATTGGATTCTCAGGGAGACATAAAAAGTATGAAATAGATTTTACCTATAACATCGAGCTCATAGAAGGGAAAAATATTTTCCAAGCTGTTGCCACAATTGTTCGGAAAATCCCTGCTTCCGTACTCAGTGTTGATGGACTCTTGCCATTAACTTTTAGGCCTACAACTTGTTTCCATATTTGATGGCACAACACATCATTGTGAAAACCAGCATCCCTTAAATCCTGAAGACCTTTTTGACAGTTTCACTCCTCGTATCACAGGCAATATTTAGAATTAGTAACTGGTAAAACAAAAATTAGCCATGTATAAGGAGTAGAATTATCCACGTATTTAAGAGAATCCAGGAATATTTCAATTTATACCAGTAGGTCTGGACAAAAATCTTACTATCTCAGTTTTAGGAAAAGAAAGCTGAGGACCATAGAGAGTAGTGCTGAGACTGGCTTTCAAATTTCTAGCCCACTGTGGAATGGAAAACAGTTTAAAGTTAGCTTAAAACCGTCTCAGAGTTTCTAAATTATATGCTTTTCAAAACTTTGGGGATTGATTCAGTTGAACAGACTTTTAGTAATAAAAAAGAAAAAACAATAGCTACCTTACAAAATAACTTTTTAAAAAATGGTTTTATTTTTTTAGGTAATCTCTACACCCAACATGGAGCTTGAGCCCACAATCCTGAGATCAAGGGTCGCATGCTCCACGACCAAGCCAGCCAGGTGCCCCCAACATAAATTTTAAAAAGGACCCATACAGGGATGCCTGGGTAGCTCATTCAGTTAAGCATTTGACTCTTGATTTCGGATCAGGTCATGATCTCATGTTTCATGAGTTCAAGTCCCGCATCGGGTTCTCTGATGTTAGCACAGAGCCAGCTTGGGATCCTCTGTCTTCCTCTCTCTCTGACCCTCTCCTGCTTGCTCTCTCTCTCTCTCTCTCTCTCTCAAAGATAAACAAATATTTAGGTGGTGCCTGGGTGACTCAGTTGGTTAAGCGTCTGACTTTGGCTGAGGTCGTGATCTCACAGTTCATGAGTGCAAGGCCCGCGTTGGGTTCCATGATGACTGTGCAGAGCCTACTTGAGGTTCTCTCTCTCTCCCTCTCTCTCTGCACCTCCCCCTCAAAATAAAGAAAGAAAGAAAAAGAAATAAACCCTTTTTAAAAATGTAAAAAACTTTTCAAAGGACCCATACGGATAGTTTTAGAGAAACAGAAACAATTCAGCTCAATTGCTATGGGGCTGACAGGGATGCCAACAGCTCTTGACCAGGAGTTATTTATATATATATTTTTAACGTAAGTTTTTACTCTAATTTTGAGAGAGAGCGAGCAAATGCGAGCAGGTGAGAAGGGCAGAGGGAGAGAGAGAGAGAATCTTACACAGAACGTGACCTGAGCCAAACTTAGGAGTTGGATGCTCAACCGACCGAGCCACCCAGGCGCCCCTTGACCAAGATTTAAACGTCTGTTCTCACATAAACGTGCACATTCCATATGACGTTCTAGGGCTTGTGGTCACGAGTTCCCACAGAACTATGATGTCCTGCGAGAAATCACTTGTCAGTGCCTTTCACATTTTACGAGTGATGTCTGTATAAGCTCGTCATGTGGGCTCTACCTCTGGGTCTGATGTTAAAGACTATGAAGACTGGGCAAGTGACCTCTCTGAGCTGTTAGACAGTCAAGAAGTTGTAGCTGTTAGTATTACTACTATTATTATAAATTCCTGCTTCAACTGAGGATAATTAAGTACCTACCTCAGAGGATTGTTCTGGTAATTACGTGACATGAGGCACTTAGCACTCTGGCGTCTACTAATCGCTCAGTAAATGGTAGGAGTTATTAGTAGCAGTGGCAGTGTTCTATCTAATGCCAAGGTTAAGTTACAAAGTCAGCATGTCAATTCCAAGTCACATGAAGACTATTCTTGAAGAGTCCTACAAATTCCCCCCAAAAGCGCGCTTTTGTGTGTGTCCTGTCCAGATGTTTTGCTTCTATCTCCGGCTCATCCTGTGGCATCCACTTACGGAATAGGATGGCAAATGGAATTGTTCTTTGTATTTCTTTTCTTTTCCTGCATTGGCTGGAGACGGAGGGGCGGCATGAACCCACAGTTAAATTTGCATAAATTAAATGCAGCAGATGGGACACCACTGGTTTATTAGTATTAGGAAGCTGGCTCCCTTCGGTGTCACCTACGTGAGAGCCCTACACTTTGTTACTTTCTTGTGCTCTGAGATGAAACAGACTAAACGTTTTAAAAGGCTGGCCATGAGACTCCTTTCTATAGAAATCACAGAATTTTAGCATTGGAAAGGACCTTGAAGGTGTTGCCTAATGCACCACATGGCAGAATATCAGAGCTCCAGATGTGAGCGTGCTACTTATAAGCCACTTAACCCCTCTTTCACTATGCTCACAGGGGAAATGTTAGCCTATGCTGTCTGCTTTCCAAGGTTGTGGAAAAGACTCTCTGAGATAGTTATCAGTAAAGACACCAGCAATAACTAACACTTACCGAAGGCTAAGTTATCTCATTTAATTCTTACAATACTCTTGGGGCGCCCGGGTGGCTCAGTTGGCTCAGCGTTCGGCTCGGGTCATGATCTCATGTTTCATGGGCTCGAGCCCCATGTCGGGTTCTACGCGGACCCAGGAGCCCTGCTTGGGATTCTCTCTCTCCCTTTCTCTCTGTCTCTGTCTCTGTCTCTCTGTCTCTCAATAAATAAATAAACATTAAAAAAGAAAAGAAAAGGAGGGTGGAACACTTTCAAGGTACATCTAAAACTGCAAGGGTCTAAATACAAAAGCTTGAAGTAAGGTCTGTTACCTGTACACCATAAAGTAAATTATTTCGAGAACAAATCCTAACGAAGTCACTTGTCAAGCTCTCTGCAGCAGGTCTATTAGGCTCACGTGTTGAAGCACGCATGCCATTTCACCCATTGCCAAATAGCCCCTTTCTTTTATGTTTAATTGACAAGCATGAATGCTTCAAAATGTTCTGCATATTTCCTCCTTAGAGCATAATAAAAGGACCCAGGAACATTCCCAGTAAAGCCTGCTTAGTGCCGGATTATACTTTAATAATACATCCTTGGTTCCTTTGGTGTGCCTTACTGAAATATTTACTGTGCATTTTTCTGTAAGACCGACAGAATGTCTTTATTTTCCCATGTTTTAATTATAAATGTAACAGCACAATTTTTCAGAGAGACGGACGAGAGGGAAAAAAGGAAGAAAGGAGAAAGGAAGGAAGGACAGAGGAAGGTGGGGTGGGGGGGGGGGGAGAGAGAGAGAGGGAGAGAGAGAGAAAGAGAGAGACCAAGACCCTCTGCTCTAACACATTCCCAATCTTTTTCATTCACAGATGCTTCCTTCAGTCCCTGTTCAGCTGCTTCCAGATTTTTCCACAGTTCGTTCGTTCATTCCACAGGTATTTATTAGGCCATATCATGTACCAGGCACTCACTGTTCTAGGAACTGAATATGCAACAGTGAGCACCACAAAGTCCCAGCCCTGACTGTAAGCCCTGGGTCCAAATGCTTTTCCTCCCCCACACCTTTCTTGGGGGGTGCTTAATATGACACCATAAGCATTTTTCCACGTGTCTGCTTTCTGGTTCTTCCTTAGGGAGCTTTGATTTGGTTCCATTTCTTTCTCTCTCTCTCTTTTTTTAATTTTAGAGAGAGAAAGGGACAGAGCACACGAGTGGGGGAGAGAGGCAGAGGAAGAGAGAGAGAGAATCTTCAGCAGGCTCCATGCTCAATGTGGAGCCCGACGTGGGACTTGATCCCACGACCCCAGGATCATCACCTGGGCCGAAATCAAGAGTGGGACGCTCAACTGACGGGGCCACTCAGGCGTCCCTGCGTCATTTTTATTTGGATAAATAAGTGAGAAAATAGTACAGTCTACTACCAGTGGCAGAAAACGCAAATTACTAAGATTTGGTAACTAGACTCGTGAGTTGAGGAATGCCAAAGACCCACAGCTGCATTGCATACAAGTACCAGTGGTTGAAGAGGCCAGGGTCACCTTGCACCCTTGAGATATCTCCAAGGTAATGACAGCAACAAAAACAAAATTCCAATAGCAGGGATCCCTGGACACTCATGCAACTCTTTACAGTCTTTAACACCCTGTACGGCAGCTTCTCAAATATGAGCAGTGTGTGGATGCTTTCTTTTGGGAAAAAAAAATGCTTCGGACCCTTGGTGTTGATTTTTTATTTTAATATTACTTAAATATACGCTAACGTAAAATGAGACATACTCCTTATGCTTACAATAGTTAAACAACTTTAAAACCAGAAGGATTTTGCATATTAAATGCAAACGAAACCATAAAATCAATAAAATTCAAAATCACTAACATTAACTTGATGGATGATGGTGTTTTGCTGAAACTACATCACTTTCCCCAAGTGTATATTGGTATGTGCATTATTAAAACGCTGCCTCTGAATTAACTATGATATTATCTGCCTTTGTTTGGAGCAAATACATCATTTACACTTTAGATCTGTTATTTTCTCTTGGATCCAAAATAATCAAGACGGTACTCTTTGTATTATTATGACTGTAGATAGAAATGCAAATTATGAGGCTGAAATTGCATGACAGTACAGTTGACCCTTGAACAACGCAGGGGTTAGGGGCACTGATTCCTGCACAGTCAAAAATCCACATGGAACTTTTGACTCCCCCAAATTTAACTGCTAATAGCCTACTATTGACAGGAAGCCTTACTGATAATGGGAACTGTCGATTAACACATATTCTGTATGTTGTATGTATCACACACTGTATTCTTACAATAAAGTTAGCTAGAGAAAAGAAAATGTTACTGAGCTAGAATAAACAATCTCAAAATCTGTATGGAACCACAAAAGACCCCAAATAGCAATCCTGAAAAAGAAAAACAAAACTGGAGGCATCACGATTCCAGAATTCAAGATATATTACAAAGCTGTAGTCATCAAGACGGTATAGTACTGGCACAAAAACAGACACTCAGATCAATGGAACAGAATAGAAAACCCAAAAATGAACCCACAACTATATGGTCCACTAATCTTTGACAAAGCAGGAAAGAATATCCAATGGAAAAAAGATAGTCTTTTCAACAAATAGTGTTGGGAAAACTGGATGGTGACATACAGAAGAATGAAACTGGACCACTTTCTAACACCATTCACTAAAACAAATTCAAAATGAATCAAAGATCTGAATGTGAGACAGGAAACCATTACAGTCCTGGAGGAGACCACAGGCAGCAACCTCTTTGACCTCAGCGGGAGCAACTTCTTGCTAGATATGTCACTGGAGGCAAGGGAAACAAAAGCGAACATGAACTATTGGGACCTCATCAAGATAAAAAGCTTCTGCACGGCAAAGGAAGCAATCAACAAAACTAAAAGGCAACCTATGGAATGGGAGAAGATACTTGCAAATGACATATCTGATAAAGGGTTAGGATCCAAAATCTATAAAGAACTTATCAAACTCAACACCCAAAAAACAAATAAGCGAGTTAAGAAATGGACAACATATATGCTAACTAATTTGGATGTAAATTAAAAAAAATAAAATTAATAAAAAAAAAAAGAATTGGGCAACAGACATGAATAGACATTTCTCCAAAGAAGACATACAGATGGCTAATAGACACAAGAAAAGATGCTCATCAGGGAAATACAAATCAAAATCACAAGGAGATACCACCTCACACCTGTCAGAATGGTTAAAATTAACAACACAAGGAGCAACAGGTATTAGCCAGGATGCAGAGAAAGGGGAACCCTCTTGCACTGCTGGTGGGAATGCAAACTGGTGCAGCCACTCTGGAGAACAGTATGCAGGGTCCTCAAAAAACTGAAAATAGAACTACCCTACGACCCAGCAATTGCGCTATTAGGTATTTACCCAAAGGATACAAAAATGCTGATTTGAAGGGATATATGCACCCCGATGTTTATAACCACATTATCAAACTACGGAGAGAGCCCAAATGTCTATTGACAGATGAATGGATAAGGAAGTTGTGGTATATATATTATATATTATTGTGTATATATTATATACACAATGGAATATTACTCAGCCATCAAAAAGAATGAACTCTTGCCATTTGCAAGCACATAGATGGAGCTAGAAGGTATTATGCTAAGCAAGATAAGTCAAACAAAGATGAATACTATATGATTTCAGTCATATGTGGAATTTAGGACACAAAACAGATGCATATAAGGGAGGGGGGAAGGAGAGAGGGAAACAAACCTCAAGAGACTCTTAACGATAGACAACAAACAGAGTTGATGGAGGCAGGGGGGTGGGGGATGAGCTAGATGAGTGATGGGTACTAAGGAGGGCACTTGTGATGAGCACCGGGTGTTGTATGTAAGTGATGAATCACTGAATTCTACTCCTGAAACGAACATTGCACTGTATGTTGGCTAAGTAAAGTTTAAATGAAAACAACAACAACAAAAAGAAAATGTTATTAAGAAAGTCATAAGAGAAAATCCATTTCCAGTACTGCACAGTATATTTATAAAAAAAAAAAAAAAAGGGGGGGCGCCTGGGTGGCTCAGTCGGTTGAGCGTCAGACTTCAGCTCAGGTCACGATCTCGCGGTCCGGGAGTTCGAGCCCCGCGTCGGGCTCTGGGCTGATGGCTCAGAGCCTGGAGCCTGCTTGCGATTCCGTGTCTCCCTCTCTCTCTGCCCCTCCCCCGTTCATGCTCTGTCTCTCTCTGTCTCAAAAATAAATAAAACGTTAAAAAAAAAATCTGCGTATAAGTGGACCCGCGTTGTTCAAACCTGTGTTGTTCAAGGGTCAACTGTACTTGTATATGAGGTGGTCACCCACTTAGTACAATTCTGGGAGACAAGTTGAGGACCACAGGTTTAGAAACACCAGTGATCAAGAGCATAAGCTTTGGAGTCCACCAGATCTGAGTTTGTACCCTGGCACTGGCGTTGCCACTTCCTAGCTGCTCCTTTTGACTCGGACAAGTTATTTAACCTCTCTGTTCCTCAGGGTTCCTCCTCCATAAAATGGAGATGATAATAATAGTCCTTTAATTTTGCCAGCAGAAACAGACACCATGACCCACTTTCTAGACATGCATGATGTTGACGCCTGAGACTGTAGAGACACTTCTGAGCAGCTCTAACTTATTTCGGAGCTCCTCTGTAACTTGAGCACTACACGGAGTTGGGCAAGTTGAAAAACAAAATGTTTCTCTGGCCTCCCACTCTCCCCTCCCGATATCTGCATTCACTGTCCCAGGTTCACGCTTAGAGAGGGAACGGAAAATATGATTGAGCCTAAAAAGGGAAACAACTAGCAATGCCAGTACACGGACAATCGAGACTCAGCTGAGGCCATGCCACAAGACAGCTGTTTTTATCTGAAGCCCACCGATAAGGGCTTGCTTTTTTGCTTCCTGGTCTGGCATGAATCCCTTGATTCCTGAGGCCCCCAAGGTTGAAAATAGCCTAGCCACCTGCCAATGGTCGGTATATTTTTAGGACCAGCAGGATTGGAAACAGGGCTCTGTATGCCTGGAACTCGAGCCAGGCTGCTGGGTGGGTCTCTCACCTCCATTGGGTCACTAGGTCCAGAGCTGTTGGATCAAATCCAGCCAGTCACGGAAGAGAAGAGGGAGTTCTGAGAGGAGGTGAGGTTTGTCCATGTTAGTGGGGGGAACGCAGGGAGAAGAGGGTGGGTAGGAGCCCTTCGCTGGTGGATATTTGGATAAAGGACGTAGGAAGATTGTGTAAAGGGTAGGACCCCACAGCAAGCAAAATGCACAGCATTAGACACTTTCTTTGTTTAAAAGAAAGTATAGTTAGGGGTGCCCGGGTGGCTCAGTCAGTTAAACGTCTGACTCTTGATGTCTGCTCAGGTCGTGATCTCATGGTTTGTGAGTTTGAGCCCCGTGTTGGGCTCTGTGCTGATGGCACCAGAGCCTGCTTGGGATTCTCTTTCTCTCCCTCCCTCTCTCTCTTTCTGCTCCTTCCCCACTTATGCTCTCTCTCTCTCAAAAAAAAAGTTAAAAAAATATAGTTAAAATTGATCTTATTGTCTTTTACCAATCTCTCAAACAAAAAGGCCAATACACTTGAAACTGTCCAAATACTGGGTGTTTGTCAAATTATAACAGACAGATCCAAAGATTTTGTTCTCTGCTTCCTCTTATCCCCATCTCGCTCCTCAAGAGAAAAACGAATCCTTCTGGTCTCACCGTGGTGATTTATCTCATGAGCGATTTCTCCAAGTCATTCGCCCAAACCAACATAGTCCTCCTAAGCAAACACACATTCACAGAAAGGGAAGACATGAATAAATGAGAGTAGAACAGGAGGGCCGCAGTTAATCTGGGAGATAGGACACATTTCCAAGAAAGTAATAGGATTAAAGCTAATTGTACACAAGTGTTCATGGCAGCTTCAAACTAGAAACAGCAGCTTCAAACTAGCTTCAAACTAGAAACAGCAGAAATGTCCACCAACTGGTGAATGGATAAACAAGCTGTGGTAAGTACATACGATGAAATACTACTCAGCAATAAAAGGGAATGGACTATTGATACACACAACAACATAGGTGAGTCTCAAAATAATTACGCTGTCAAAGAAGCCAGAGCAAAATAAAAACAACACGCTGCATGATCCCGTTTATGTAAGTCTCTAAAAAAGGCACACTATGTACATTAAATATGTACAGTATTTTGTATGTCAATTACATCTCCGTAAAATCATTTAGAAAAATTTTCATTCCAGTCGAGTTCACGTAGTGTCATATTAGTTTCAATAAAGTCATTTTTCTTTTTCTTTTCTTTTAGAGAAAGAGAGAGTGAGCAGGGGAGGGGGCAGAGGGAGAGAGAGAGAGAGAGAGAGAGAGAGAGAGAGAGAAACTTAAGCAGGCTCCACGCTCAACATGGAGCCCAATGCAGGGCTCGATCCTACGACCCTGAGATCATGACCTGAGCCAAAATCAAGAGTCAGATGCTCAACCGACTGAGCCACCCAGGTGCCCCCGAGTCATTTTTCTAAAATGCAAACTAATCTACAGTGACAAAAAGCAGATGAGTGGTTGATTGGAGAGTGGGGGGGAAGCAGGGAAGCAGGGACTAAACAAGGTCATGAGGAAATTTTGGGACGGATACATATATGTTCATTGTCTTGATTGTGCGGATGGTTTCACGGTTGTGTACACATGTCAAAACGTGTCAAACTGTACACTTGAAGTAAGTGCGGCGTATTGCACACCCATTATACTTTAATTGATCTATTTGGAGAATATGGTTTTTAAATTGACTTTGACCCCCGAAGGATGCATAGTGGGAAGTCATGGTGCTGATGTGTAGCATAGGGTGACGTGGGAAGAGAGCACTCCGGGCAGAGGGAAGGACACGCGAAGTTTCTGAGTGGGGGACCGGGGATTGACACATCTGAGGAGTTCAGAAAAGTTCCGTCTGGAAGGAGTTGAGAGATCCAGGGGGAAAGTGGCAGGAGATGAGGTGAGTGAGGGCAGCAGGGGCTGGGTCGCGGAAGGTGGCACGTTCATCTCTTCTTTTAGCAAACGTTTGCTGAGTGCTTCCTATGCATCAGGAGCTCTCCTGTTCGGGACTGTTTCAGTTTTCTAGGGCTGCCATAACAAAGCACCTCAGACCGGGGGGCTTAGACCACAGAAATTTAATTTCTCAGGTTTCTGGAGGGAGAAGTTGGATGCCGGGGCGTCGGCAGGGTTAGTTGCTTCTCAGGCCTCTCTCCCTGGCTTGGAGATAGCTGTCTCCTCCCTGTGTCCTCACGTGGTGTTCCTCTGTACACATCTGTGTCTTAATTTCCTCTTCTTGCGAGGGTACTGGTCACGTGACCTCACTTTACCTTAGTTACCTCTTTAAAGGCCCTCTCTCCAGTACGGTCACGTTCTCTGGTACTGGGGGGTCAGGATTTCAACATACGAATTTTAGGCGGGGCACACTTCGGATCATAACACGGATCAAGCTGTGTACCCCACAAAGATGCAGGGTCTCCTAGAGGGGGTCTCATTCTACAGGTGGGAGACAGAATAAACAACAGTCATAATAAAGTACACGGACTGTTGGAAAGTGATAACCACGATGGGGGGGGGGAAGTAGGGCAGCAGGATGAGAGATTGGGAATATGAGCTGTGCAACAGAAGGTGGAGGGGGGACGGAAGTAAAGGAGAGTTACGAGTTTTGGTTTCTATCCTGGAGGAAAATGGGAAGCTATCGAAGGGGTTTACACGGCAGTGTGACATGGTGTTTGTTGAAAAAGATCACTCTGCTCATAGAAAATAGAATGAAGACTTGGGGAGGCAGGTGGGAGAATATGGCAATAGCCCAGATTCAGGGTCATACCGCCCTGAATTAGGGTGGTAGTAGGGGATGGGATGATGTGAATAGATTTAAGATATGTTAAGAAAATTGAACCAATAGGATTTGGTGATTGACTGAATGTGGAGGGTGAGGAAAATGGACTAAATAAGGATGATTCCTAGGATCGTGTCTTCCATAACCAGCTGGATGATGGGGTCATTCACTGGGGTCAGCAACACTGAAAGACGACCTGGTTTGGGAGAGAGGATCATGAGTTTGATTTTGGATGTGGTGAGTAAAACGCCTGTATTTGGATATCCCAAGTGGAGATATCCGACGGTCAATTAGATATGTGGGCCTGGGGGTGCCTGGCTTGCTCAGTCGGAAGAGCATGTGACTTGGTCTCAGGGTTGTGAGTTCAAGCCCCACGTTGTGTGTAGAGACTACAAATAAATACAACTTAAAAAAAAAAAAAAGATACGTGGGCCCGGAGGTCAGAAGAAATGCATGGACTGGAGGCATAGGTCTGGGAACCAGCAACATAGAAATGGTAGAGGCAATGGGAATGGGTGAGATCCACCATGCCGGGCAAGACTACTTTATTTCTCTGTTCTACTTGCTTTCCCAATTTCAGCAATGACAACTTCACACTTTCTCCACCTTCTTCGAAACTCCTACTACCCCTGCTCAACCAACACACAAGCACACCACCTCCATCATCAACTGAGTCCCAGATCCCAACCTCTTCTCCTGAATCTTGCCCACTACTCCCTCTCTCTTCTGTATCTTCAGTCAATACCTCTTAATTTTCTCCATGCCATCATTATTTATACATGCTCACGCCTTTCACGTGTCTAGAACAATTTTCCTTGACCCTACTTCCCCCTCCAGCTATTATTCTATGTTTTCCCCTTCATTGTTTTTTTAAATGTTTATTTATTTATTTTTGAGAGAGAGAGAGACAGAGAGATGAGGGGAAGGGCAGAGAGAGAGAGAGAGAGAGAGAGAGAGAGAGAGACAAAGAATCCCAAGCAGGCTCTGTGCTCGAACCCACAAATTGTGAAATCATAACCTGAACCGAAATTAAGAGGTGGATGCTTAACCGACTGAGCCACCCAGGCATCCCTCTTCACTGTTAAACTTCTCCCAAGAGCTGTCTATTCTCACTGCTTCCCTTTTCTTTTTCATTCGCTTCTCAACCTACCTTAACCTGTATTCCACCCCCACCATCCACCGAAATTTTTCAAGAAAGATGGCAGGACCTCCATGTTCCCACATCTACTGGGAATCGTTTGATTCTGATCTTTGATATCTCAGGGGCATTTGTCACAGTCGATAGCAGTTCAGAACAAAGACTGTTCTCTGAAAGTACCAGACGCACACTATTAATTTATGCAAAAAAGTATCTGACAAATACTCAAGTCCAAATGACCACAGCTTGTCATTCCTTCAGGTGAAAGTCAAGTTACATGAAGCAAGCAGCGAGTGGAGTTTGCAACTCCACTGAGCCAGTTCTGTTTTTTTGAGACTACCACCATACTTTCTATTTTTAAAAGATTATATTTTGGGGGCGCCTGGGTGGCTCAGTCAGTGGTTGAGCCGCTCAGTCGGTGGTTGAGCGTCCGACTTCGGCTCAGGTCATGATCTCACGGTCCGTGGGTTCGAGCCCCGCGTCGGGCTCTGTGCTAACTCAGAGCCTGGAGCCTGCTTTGGATTCTGTGTCTCCCTCTCTCTCTGCCCCTCCCCTGCTCATGCTCTCTCTCTCTCTCTCTCTCTCTCTCTCTCTCTCTCTCAAAAATAAATAAACATTAAAAAAATGTTTTTAAAAATGTCCACACAGGAACAAAAAAAGACTCCTATTTATGCAAATAGTTTTGACCTTGTGGGACTTTGGAAAGGGACCTCCTGGGGACAACAATTTGAAAATCATTCTTTTGGATTCATCAAGGTTTACCCCTAAACTGATGAATCACATTCCCTGAGAAGTGGATAGTGGGAAACAGTGGGTTCTGTTAACATGGAAGAAGGAACAGGATCGTGTTGATAGAGTTAAACGACAAACATTCAACTGAGTAAACTCAAGGATGTAATTGGCTTTATTCAGCGATTTCATGAATCAGGCAGCATCCCTTCTAGTGAACAGAAGCATGCTCCGGGTAGTCATACAAAATGGAAGGCTTTTATAGGCCGAAATGGGTGGGATAAGGAAGTTATTAGCAAAAGAAGAAAAGATTTATTCCAAGCAAAGTCACTTTTATCGTGCAGATGACCTCACTAGTGCTGATCAGGACCTTCCAGACTGATTGGTTTAAAACTCCACTCCCGGGAGAGGTTGAAACTGTAATTAGGCGTTAAGGCCTGGTGGAGCTTAACATAAGTGACTTCATTTGGGAAACAAAACCAAACAAAACAGGTGGTGTGGGATAATTAAGGGGACAATGGCCTAATGAGATGTTTGAATTAAGATATATTTCTGCTGCTTACAAGAGTAATCTAGAGCATAACTGTTGGGAGTGGGTGGCTGAGTGGAGGAGCGGGGTCTTTGGAAACAAGGAGATCAAAGGTAATGGGTGGGTTGGCCATGTGGACGTTGGAGGCCCCCAGGAAAATGGCGGCAGGGCTTACAGTAGTAAGGAAGACTAAGAGCCAGTCGTTAAAGTCTCCAGTGGTTATAGAAGAGTGGCCAGAAGTTAAGTCAGTCACAGGGACCAAGATGAGGAGGCATTAGCACAGCTGAACAGAATGGACTTCAAAGGAGGGAGCAATGTTTGACAGCGGTGTTCCCCAATGTGGAGGACACTAACCCCACCTCCCAGCCTATGGAATATGTTGTGTTGCGAAGGCTGCAAGGGAAATGGTGTCCTCAGAGGGAAATCAGGTTTCCATTAAGGTAAGGGGGTGGTGGGGCGCCTGGGTGGCTCAGTCGGTTGAGCCTCCGACTTGGGCTCAGGTCATGATCTCACGGTTTGTGAGTTCGAGCCCCGCGTGGGGCTCTGTGCCGACAGCTCAGAGCCTGGAGACTGCTTCAGATTCTGGGTCTCCCCTTCTCTCTGCCCCCCCCACCCCATGCTCTGTCTCTGTCTCTCTCTCAAAAATAAACATGAAAAAATTAAAAAAAAAAGGTAAGGAGGTGGAAAAAATTGTTCAGAAAAGGTGTTGAGAATATAAAGAGTGATAGTTATGCAGCGGCCATTCCAGAATAGGCATGATGGAAGTTTTTGGTTGCTGAGAGAAGAGTAGAACTTTGGGTAACAAGAGAAGAAACAGTATTATGTTGAGGAGTATACTTGGGAGATGGGGGAGAGGGAATATCTGACTAGAGAGACTTAGATTTGGGAAAACACCTCTGAAAATAAGTCTGTAACTACCCTAGATTTAGCCCTGACAGCCTCGGGGAGGACCAGACTATAAAAATTAATAAAGGGAAACCTCACTAAACTGGGGTCAGGAGGTTGGACCGGGTGGGGGTGGGGGGCTCTCACGCCCTACCATTCCTCTCAATTACAGGCTCAACAGGAAGAGAAGGACCTTGCACATGGCTACTGCTTCACTACCCCAGCAGGAGGAAGGAAGTCTTCCTCTTCCCCTTACACCCCGGCAACAGCCCAACCAATGAGAGGCAGTCACAGCTCAACCAATGAGAGGCCACTATACTTCCAACTCCCAGTTTACTCCAATGGACTTCTTGTTTACAACCGCCCTTCCAACTGCCCCCTTTCCTCTATAAAGAGCCTTCCTAAGCTTTGTTCTCCGGACCTGCCTATGGTTTTGCTGCAGCTTCCTTGTCCCAGATTGCAATTCTCTGCTATTCCTGAATAAACACATTTTTTTTTTTTTTGCTGGTAAAATAACTGGCAGTTTATTTTTTAAGGTTAATAAGACAGACCTCCAGAATTCAGCCTAGATTTGGAGAAAGAGGCCATGAGGTTACCAAGGCCTGAGGATTTTGGGGTGGGATGGAGTGGGATGGATGGGAACTGACAGGCTTGTATTTTGTTAGACTGAAGGACACTTCATTTG
The DNA here is from genome assembly GCF_018350175.1 of Felis catus. Lineage (NCBI taxonomy): Eukaryota > Metazoa > Chordata > Mammalia > Carnivora > Felidae > Felis > Felis catus. The sequence goes on along the minus strand of NC_058386.1, from coordinate 110,888,856 downwards.
TTTTTTCAGAACAAAGGAATATCTGCCTCAGAGAAGTATGCAAATTCATACCTCTTAAGAGGTGGAAATGTTTCCAGCTTTGAAATTAACTTGTCCTGTTTCTAACAATCTCATTCAAGTTATTTAAAGTTGTAGGGGCTTCTGCCAGAGCACTTATTCAGTTACAACAAATCACCATTAAGTGCTATAAATTGTTTTAAGAAAGACTATGAGACCATTGTCCTCAGTGGGACCAAAAAGATCCAGGATTGTTCTCGGTTTAAATATTTTAAGATAGTGCTCCAACCTACCAAACAAACAGACAAAAAGGATTTGTTACCTATATCTAAATCATCTCTACAGATTTAGCCTGAATAAAGTCACTTGGTTTGTCATGATGCTTTAAGGTAATATGACCACAACTAATTACTTCCATAGTGGTCAATGTTACCTAAAATGCTGCTGCACTGGTAGATGACTAAAGGCAAGGAAGTGGTTTGCTTTCCTGATGAGTAAATTACCATAGCAGTGTTTTCTTGCTTGTTTTCAGAGGCTTGCTAACGTGGCCACAGATGAGTAGCAAAGAACCCAAAACTCCTTGGTCCTTTGCAATCACAAACAGACAGGCAATCATGGGCTCTCCATCACTGCCAAGAATATACAGTTCCGGAAGCTTGAATACCACTGGCCAAAGTGTATTTTGATGACATCATCATTTGTAATTCTGTTTTTATGGGTTAAATATAGTTTTATTTGGAGGTTTTGCTTCAAAGGCTAGGCGCTTATTTGGGTATGCGTAACCAGATTAAACCAGAATTGGCTTCATTTTTTTTTTTAAATGTTCATTTATTTTTGAGAGAGAGAGAGAACATATGAGAGTTGAGAAGAGGGCAGAGAGAGAGGGAAACAAAGGATCCGAAGCAGGCCCTGCGATGACAGGACAGAGCCCAATGCCAGGCTCAAACTCATGAACCATGAGATCATGACCTGAGCTGAAGTCTGACACTTAACCGACTGAGCCACCCAGCTGCCCCCAAACCAGAATTGGCTTCTTAAACATGGACTGTGGGTGTTTTCGATGTTGGAGTTCATTTATTTAGTAACGTTACTCATCCAAATATATATCTAAACTTTGATTTTACTCCCAATGCCAACATTAAAAATAACTTTCATGGGGCACCTGGGTGGCGCATTGGGTTGAGCGTCCGACTTCAGCCAGGTCACGATCTCGCGGTCCGGGAGTTCGAGCCCCGCGTCAGGCTCTGGGCTGATGGCTCAGAGCCTGGAGCCTGTTTCCCATTCTGTGTCTCCCTCTCTCTCTGCCCCTCCCCCGTTCATGCTCTGTCTCTCTCTGTCCCCAAAATAAACGTTGAAAAAAAAAATTAAAAAAAAATAACTTTCATGGTGTTATATAGAGAACCTCAACAGTTATATAATCACTCCCATTTTACGGATAAGAAAACTGAGGCTCTAAGAGGCAAGCTTGCCCAAGGTCACACGCAGCTCGGCAAGGGCCAGAGATGAGGTTTTCACCCGGATCTGAATGCTTCTTGTCAATGCTCTTAACCACGGCACTGCAGCATAGAGTGCCTGCCTCCTGTAGTGGACATTTGGAAAAATTCTTAAAACTGGATTACGGGGCTGTCACTTTTGAAGTCCGAAATCCCATGGTCTGGAGTGAAGTATAATTACATACAAGCTACGTCTTAAGTATGTGTTTTGCAGGATCTCCCTGCCATGGTTTACTCATCCCAGTCGTTACACTCATCTGTGCGTGTGTGATGAAATGTTCCCAGATGGGCTGTGGCGTGCGTGCTTACCTTAGAAACACTGTTTTCAGGTATATTAGTGCAGTCTGCCTTCCAAGTTTGCCCGTGAAGTGAGCAGGTGAGCAGGTGGGTGTGACAAGTTAAACATCTGGGAGCCCTGATGAAATTTTAGGTGCTGCCTTTTGGCATGTTCCTTCAACTGGGTGTCCCCAAAGTCTAAGAGCAGCTTAAAAAATATATATATATAAATATATTTTATGGAGTACCTACCAGCTTACTAGATAGAAAAGTCCCAGATTGGCCTGCCATTGATGAGAGAAGCCAAGGAGTTAAGCATGAAGCGTTGGGTCACAAGGAGTGCAGGCTTTGGAAAGGAGCAGGGTAAAAAGGTGAAGACAGCAGGAGAGCAGGAAGCTACTTCGTACCATGTGGGATCTCCCCGACACCCCTTAACATTTGCAGCAAAGTTACCGAATCTGGAAAATGCCGAATGCGTCAGGATTTCATGTGGGACGCGGTGAGACCCATCTGGGTTTGCTGTGGGAACCATGTTTCTGTGCTTGATTCTAGAAGAAACAAAACGGCACATACAAATGTCAGAGAGCACAGAGGCGCTGATGTATGGAGGATGTAAAAGCATGGAGATCCCCCCGGGAGGGTCCTGAGATATAAGCTGGAATCGGGGGTAACCTAAGCCAGTGTCTGGGCTATCCCACCATTAGATAGTATGGCCCCCCCCCCCTTGAGTTTTTGTTGTCGACTTGACCAGTGTCGGTAGCCCGTGGTTTTTATTTCTTCTTTCATCATCTCTCAGATTCTCCATAATAATAAGTAACACATCCTAAAGGCCTTCGATGCTGTAGTCTCTTGATCAGCATGCATTATTTCCTCTCTTCAGGCCATCTGAATGAAAGTTTTACAAATGAAGGATTTGAGCCCAGGGAAGTTAAGACTTACCCCAGTTTCCACAGCTCATGACTCCACGCTTCTTCCTGTAAACCACACCACCTCACACGCGTCATTCCACAGTCGTCGTCTGCAGTCAAAAGGAACTCCTGAACTTTGCATCTTTCCCCTGAACACTAAGCCTGAGACCATCTCCTTGTCTTGGCCAATTTTCTCTAGTGTGGTAAACAGAGAGCCTTGTGTAACAGTGTTGTAACCTGACAGGTGCAAAGAGTACAGGTGCCCCGGTTGCCACAACAGAAGGTAAAAATCATCCCACAGGCTCACTAAGTCACAGGCTCCTCTTGGTGTCACCGAGGCCACGACAAGCTCCTGGAGCATGAAAAATGCCCCCACCATTTCAAGAATAAAAAACAAAATCATTCATACGCAGTGTTGACATCGAGCAGGCAATTCAATAAATGTTCTTGACTAATTGGTAACTTAGTAATTTTTATAATACGGGTCATTGGGTGAAGGGGATGGGAAATACAGAACCATGTGTCTGTGCTTGATTCTATATGTTTGGGTGAGGAATCAGGGCAGGAGAAAGTCTATTTCCAGGACCCCGAGCATATATTTCTGGTCAGGCCTGCCACAGACTCGTAGTCCAACAACCTCATTGTACAGATGGGTGAATTTCGAGGCCCAGGATAAAGAGAGGGATTTATACAGCTAAAGAAACTCATACAGCTAATTAGCGGGACAATGGAACTCAGTTCCTTCCTTTGCAAAAAGTACTCTAGGTGATTCAAACTGTCTCTCTTCTCTGCCACCAAATGCCTGCTATTAGGATTCCTATTTTTTTTTTTTTTTCCAAAATGAGTTATGGCAAGAATGAACAGGAGAGGAGCTCTGGGCAAAGGCTTCCAAAAGGAATAGCAACGCACTATGTCTGAACAGTCTAGAAGTAAAGGCATGGCCTTTAATGCCTTTGTATGCCTGGATTTGCCATGTGTCTGGACTGCCAGCAGGTAAGAATGCAGTTGAAGCCTTGTTGATGTTCGACACTGTTTTAGCGACATCTTCCAGCCCCAGCCCCTGTCTCAAGGTAACGGGAGAGCCAAGCAGTATTCCCCACCCCTTTCAGAAGGCCTTTCTCAAACTGGCCTCAAAAGGCTATGAGCAATCAGTTTCCCCCGAGTCCTAATCCCAAGATTGCCAGTGCCAATGCCTAGCAAGCAGACTGCCTCTCTCCCGAATTGGTTACCCTCGGCTCTCCCCAAAGGGAGACCATTCGCTCTTGAACAGGCAGTTGCTGACCGATGACTCTGTGCGGCATGAGGCAAGGATGTGAGGATACAGCGTTGACTTGTGGCTGCCCTCAATGAGCTCCCAGTCAAGTAGGTGAAGCAGACAGTAAGCAATTTCACAGATCAGCCCAACATAAGTACTTACAATACATCAGGCACAATGCCACGTCCTTTGGATGCAAGGATGGACAAGACCAAATCCAGCCCTCTTCACCTCAGAGACAAACAGGAAAACAATGACAATAACAGTGTTTAACTGCCGTGAGAGAGCTCAGCTCAGGAGCTGGGGGGAAGGAAGTCTGAAGAGAGGGACCTAAAGGGAGTGTTGTTCACAAAACCACCGTGGCACTGGGAAAATTCTGGGAAACCACCAATGGGACTGAGGCAACAAAGGCCTCAAAATGAAAGGCTTAACACTTTGTCTTAAGTGTTGTCTTAAGAGCTGCAAGCTATAGGGCCCCAAGCCAGCTTCTTAGAACTCCAGGCAAGGACAAGGAACTTCAAGGGGAAGGTTTTGCCGATACTAAATTGCAGGCACAATTGTGACGCAGCCTGAAATCTGCCTTCTGGAGCCTCCTCCAAAGTTCTTCTCCAGTTGTGATTTCTCCCTGCCTGAAAAGACCTGTCCCAGAAAGAGTCCCAAACTAATTCATTCTGATAGGTGAACAACTGGTAAAGGCTGTGTCTCCCAGACCTGCCTGGGGATAAACCAGTCACCGGGTGTCACTCCTGACGGTACTGTTGACCTTGTTTTTCTCCTGGTGTAATACTGCGAGTTATAATAAGAAATATATATTTGGTCTACCTCCCCAGTTCTGGCACAAAGCTCCTAAAACTCTCGGAATTTCCTAGGTGATGAGAGTGATAAAGGTGTCTTGATACTTATCAACCCCCCTTCAACCACCCATGAGCTTATGTTTTTTTTTTTTAATTTTTTTTCAACGTTTTTATTTATTTTTGGGACAGAGAGAGACAGAGCATGAATGGGGGAGGGGCAGAGAGAGAGGGAGACACAGAATCGGAAGCAGGCTCCAGGCTCCGAGCCATCGGCCCAGAGCCTGACGCGGGGCTCGAACTCCCGGACCGCGAGATCGTGACCTGGCTGAAGTCGGACGCTTAACCGACTGCGCCACCCAGGCGCCCCGCATGAGCTTATGTTAATGAAGTAATTTTTGGAAAGCACTAAGGACAGGGGAACCAACCACGTGACTAGAAGGTTGACCCTTTCAGTCCCACCCTGCTGACCTCTCCGGATGGGAGAGGCGCTGGAGGTTGAATCAATCACCAATGGCCAGGGAGCCAATGATTTAATCAACCATGCCTGTGCAATGAAGCCTCCACAAACCCCCACAAGGACAGTGTTCTGAGGGCATCCAGGTTGGTGAACTGGAACCCTTCCACATGTCACCATGCTGGGCCCCAAGCTCCACAGGTACAGATGCTACTTTGTGCAGGACCTCACCTTAAGTATCCTCTCATAGCCTCTGTAAGACACTGGTAATCTAGTAAACTGGTTTCCTGAGTCCTGTGAGCTGCTCCAGCGAATCAACTGAACCCAAGGAGGGGGTCCCAGGAACCTCTGACTTATTGCCAGTTAGTAAGAAGTATAGGTAACAACCTGGACGTGCCACTGGCATCTAAAGTGGAGGGCAGTCTTGTGGGACCGAGCCCTTACCCTGTGGGATCTGCCGCTGTCCCCAGGTAGAGAGTGTTACCCTTAGGAAATAAAAATACCCATTATGTTGCTAACAAAAAGTGGGCTTATTTAGGAACAGCAGAGAATTGCAACCTGGGACAAGCAAGCCACGACAAAAACCATAGGCAAGCAAGTCTAGGGAACAAAGCCAATGAAGGCTCTTTTATAGAGGCAAGGTGGGGGGGGGGGGGGGCAGTTGGGAGGGCGGTTGTAAAGAAGAAGCCCATTGGAGTAAACTAGGAGTTCCAAGTACAGTGGCTTTTCATTGGCTGCGTTGTAACAGTCTCTCATTGGCTGGGCTGTTGCCGGGGGAGGAGGAAGCCTTCCTTCCTCTGGCCCGGATAGTAAAGTAGTGGCCACAGTGCAAGGTCCACCTCTTCACGTTGGATCCACAATTGACCAACAGTGGTAGGGTGTGAGAGCTGCCCCTGCCAAACCTCCCGACTCCATCTAAGTGAGGTTTTCCTTTAATGATTTTCACAATAGTGTCAGAATTGAGATGAACGGTAGGACACCCAGCTGGTGTCAGAGAATTGCTTTGGTGGTGTTGAAAAAAACCCCACTTTAGAATTGTTGGAGCAGAATTTTACCCGGGGATTTTTATTGAGTAGATCTGGGGTAGGTTCTGGGAATGTTTTTAACAAGGGCTCCAGGTGATGAATCTTCCCTTCAGGCAAATTGTGGAAACCATGAAGTAAAGCATTATCCTCAGGAATTTGCAATGAAGGCTTTGATTCCTAATGTGGGATCTCAAACACACCTACCTAAGTAGTAGAGTGTAAAGGTTTTTAATAATAAAACAGAACTTACATTTGAAGAGCATCCTATAGTTACATTATCACACCTGCTATAAATGTTACCACATTAGAACCTCCTAAGAGCCTAGTAAACTGGGTAGGCCAGGGATTCTTGTCCCCATTTTAGGGATGAGGAAACCCGCCAAAGTGTAGCTTGTAATATAATTAGAGCAAAAACAAATACGCATTAAGTGATGCAAGAACAACACAAAGCCAGATGCCTAACTTTGCAACAGCATATTTTATAACACGGTATTCAAAGTCCGAAGGGATATAGGGCCCAAGGGTAGCCTGAAGCAAATAGGAATCCAAAGCCTCCCAAAGGGGGAGAGAGTTCTACATCTGGAAACTCTTATTTTCTATGTCACCATGAAATTTGTCTACACTGACTTCTCATGTGAACTGTACCAGTTACATTTTCCACAACCACATATTATACCACAAACCAGTCTGACCTGCAAGGGAAGTACAGGCTTTGGGCCTTTTGCAATTGCAATGCTCTGCTGTCTAACCAGTTTGTTTTTGCAGAACGACATGTGGCTGGGTCAAGATGAAGACGTCCTAGTGAAGCCTTGCCTAGGCTCCCTTCCGGGCCTACTTTGGGCTTCAGATACAGTGGAGTCGAAGGATATCATTTCATCCAATTGTACTGATGTCTTTTCTGGATTAGGCATTGTGCCGGCAGCTGTGGGTCACTCTGAGGAATTCATAGTCTAGGTAGGAGAGAAAGGAAGACATAATACACAACCAGTGATTGCCTAAGTCAGGAAGAATTGCAAAGCAGAATAAGCAACGTTCTACGGTGATGGAGCGGGAATCAATAGTTCTCATGGAAGATCCTGGAAGGCTTATTGGAGGAAGTGGCATTTCTGCCGGGCCTTGAAAGAGAGGTAGGCATTCCAAAGAGAGAGAAGGGAATCCAGAAGCAAAGGCATCAGAAACCTGAGCCCAAAGAAGATCTACTGGCAGCCTGTTGCACGTGTGGGGCAAGTGGGGGGAATTCTCTGGGCCTTATACTTGTGGGTAGGGAACTTGTGGCAGCTGTACCTTGCTTCTCCTTTCTGAACATCATTAACATTTAATTCCGAGCGTTCCATCTTTAACGATATTGCAAGGGGCCTATGGACAGTACAGTGTGGCTTCCTTTCAAGGGGGAGTGTTTTGGGCAGGCAGTGCTGTCCCAGGACCCGCTGTCTTCCAGGGATGCCTAGTTTATTGGGTTAGAGCATTGTGTGCATCAGAAAAGGATTACAGAAGTCCTTCTATACCACGCTGAAGGATTGTAGGGACTTGCGACACATTGAAAGGTTTTTTGTTTTTTTTTTTTTTTTTTTTTTTAACATTGAAAGGTTTTAAGCGGATAAGTAACAGGTCACCTATACATCTTAGGTAAGATAAATCCCTTTGGTTGCAGTCTGGGAGATGGCGTGAGCCAAGGCAAGAGTGGAAGGAGAGAGCCCAGCCCGGAGGCTACTGTAGAGCTCCAAAGCGAAAAGTCATGGGGGCTGCACGGAGCCCATAGCACTGGGGACAAAGTGGAGAAAGGCGGTCAATAAGACGTGTCTCAGAGGTAGAATCAATTAGCTTTGGGTACTCACGGGATGGATGGATGTGTGTGTGTGTGTGTGTGTGTGTGTGTGTGTGTGTGTGTGTTTAAGGAAGAAGGGGGGGGAATCAAGCGTGACTGCCCGACAAGTGCAAAGAGAGATGAGCTGACCCTCTGTAAGAGTCTCCGGTCTCCTCAAGGGGCGGCAGGAGGGGAGGGGAGGGAAGAGGAAGGACAGGTCCTAGGCAGCAGGAAGAAATCTGGAGCGCGGATTAGGAAGAAACTCAGAAACTCCGGAGGCCAGGTGGCAGTAAGGAGGCTCCGCCCCCGGCTCCGGTCCCGCCCCCGGCTCCACCTCTTCTCCCTCTTCCCACCCACCCCCAACCGCAGCTCATCCTCGAGGGCGGAGAGAGGTGGCATTTGAGTCCTCCGGTATCCCAGCAGGCAGTGCAGCTTAGAGACGCTGACAAAGGACCGGAGGAGCAGTCGCAGCTGCTTTCCGAGGAGCCGGTGTTGCCGAGGTGAGTCCCCCCCCCCCCCGTCCCGTCACCCACTTCCTCCGACTTCGGGAAGACGTGGAAGTTACGTTGGCGCGAGACCCCGCGCAAAGAATGAGCCGTACCCAACCCCCGGGCTTGGCTCTGCGACTGACGGCGGGGCTCCGCGGCGCCGGGATGCGGGTGGGAGGTGGGTGCGGGCAGACGGAGTCCTTTCTGCCCCTTCTCTGACTGTCAGCTGCCCGGACGCCCGCGGATCCCGGCTCCGGGGTCGGTCCGGCCCGTGTGTGCCTTTTTCGTGCCCGGGCGGAGGCAGCAGGCTCGGGATCCTCCCGGTGCCTGCCCGGCAGAGTTCGGTTGCCCCGGGGATGCGACTCCAGGGACAACTCTTTGGCGGATGTTTCGAGGAGGACTGCGGGAGGGAGGTTGACTCCCCATTCGGGGTGACACCGACCTCGCCCTAACTCCTCCTTCCCCCCACCCAGTCGGTCCCCCCCCCGGCGAGCAACTGGAAGGAAATCGATGGGGCCGGAGCGAGGCGTCCCGGGATGGCCGGAGGGAGGTGAAAGTGGGGTGGCGAGGCAGGGAGGGAGAGCGAACGCCTTCGTGGAATAGTGACGGGGGGGCGGTAGTGGAAGGGGTACGTGGCCTGCATCCTTCCCCTTTCCTGGACCTCCGCACGGATCCTGATGGTTGCACCAGCTGCTCGGCTGTAAACAGGCTCACATGACCGGTTTCACATGGAGCCGGCCGGTGTGGGACGAAGGCTGGAAAGGCTGGGCCCCAGTCAGGTGGAGCTGAAGTCCTAGAACGGACCGTTTGATACTCCCTCTCCTGCCCTCCAGCCCTTAATCAATGTTCTGCGGTTTCGAAGTAACTGACATCTGCCCTCTCCGGACTGAAGTTGCATTTCTGCCCGAGTAGAGTCTAAGAGACCTCACAGCGGGGAGCGAGAGGGCAAATAAGAAAAACGGTCCCGATTGTTGACCTCTGAGGGGAATCAGAGATGGACGCAGACCTGGAAAATGGGATCCTTTGGATCTTGCCTAAAAAGCAGCCCTGTTCTATCGGAATGCATTGCGTTCTTAATGTGAATTCCAGACAGAAGGGGAAAAGTCTACTTTTTCAGCCAGGGCACACCTGGAATTTAATACATTCTTGATGATGAAAACCGTGTCCACATTTCCTTTAAGTGCTTGGAAATCTGCCTGTAAAATGCTATATACAGGATACTGACCAGGGAGTGAACACCAACTTTTAGATTACATACATATTTGATAGAAAGCAGTGGGAAGTTTGGAAAACAGGAAACGGGGCCAAAATGTGCCTTTCAAGTTGTTCACGTGTACATACCCAAACGGCATACAAGATCAAACTAGTTTCTGAAGCATTTCTAGAGCTCTCAAAAATACGAGGTTTACTCAAATACCAGGATGTTGGAAAATCTGGAGTTTCTCACATCAGTAAGGGGTAGTGGTGATAGATTCCCTTTACACGTAATATGTAATTGGATGTAATGGACAACATTCAGTGCAAAGTTACCCCCTTGTAGGCAAAGACAGAAAACAGAACAGGTAGCTTATAAAAGAATGCATGTTTCTCTCCTTGAATTGTTCATGCACATTTTCTTCCCCAATTTTTAATTTTTTTCTCCTGAAGTTTTGACATTTAAGTCTAGTTTCTGAAAACGAGAAACTACAAGAAAAGCTTCCCCATCCTCTAATAGCCCAATAAAGTAAGTAATCTGTTACTCTTCGTTTTCTGTTTTTAAAACGTTTAAGATGGAAAATAGAGGAATTTTAAATGTTGTCTAAAATCTACACGAACCGATTATCCATCCGTGTTGCTCTGAATCTTGTTTTGCCACCTTGTAGTGTTCTGGAAAAGCTTGCCCTACAATAAACAGATGAAGTGATTTGCTCTTTGAGGCCCTCTGTTTCCTCATCTATAGTATGAAAGTTTTGTTTTAATCTCCAGGGTGCCTGATTGCTCTCAACTTCCATAAAACAGTGCAGTTTTTGATCGGGAACTATTCTTGGACAAAATAAGTTGGTCAAATAAGCCAAGATATTGATATCAGCTGGAAAACATACGGTACATAATGAGAGGTATCCAGAGTCCTAGTAGAAATAGGAATTGTGCTCAAATTCTCATTAGGTAAATTAGCCGTGTGGGTTGTCCCTCTCACCTCTCCATCAGGAAATGGAAGATTTAGCCTCAGCTAAATCCTGCCTCCAAAGTTAGAAATAACAGGTACACCCGACTTTCTTGACCTTCCGGGCATCGTACAAAGTGACTCTTTCATTCATTCCAGCTTCTTCCTGAATTAAGTGGACTGTGTGATCAGTGATGAAGTTAGGATGAAAAGAAGGCTCTAGCAGGGTCTCACCTCGTCCGTGCCTTGGTTGGTTCGATCACCGGAACCGATGCCTATTTTCAGCTTTTCAGCGCTTGAAATTTAATTTTGCCAGCACATCCAGAAATTGTCAGTCAGTCTCAAGGATTGGATTCACACTAACCAAACTCACGAAAGATTTTTATGTTACTATGAATGCCAGGTTACTGACTTCCAGTGAGAAGTCGAACTGCCCAGCTGACCGGAAGACTCGTGTGGAAGCCAGGGCACCGTTTGTTTTTGCCACTGGAAACACAGACCTTGCGCTCCACCTCCCCTTTGGCTAGGGACCCCGTGGAACACTTCTTTCAGGAAACGCCTAGTGAGTGGTTGATCCCTCCGGCAAGGCTGCAGCTTTTATCTAAAAACCATTTCAGTCACACCTTTGTATGGATATAGCCTCGGCACCTGATTGAATCTGGGCCACCCGTAAAAGATCTCTAAACTCTGTTTCCTCTCCATTCCTACTGCCTTCATCTGGGCCCTCGTCTCTTCATGTCACATTCAAGCGTTGTTTGTATTTTCAAGCGTTGTTTGTATTTTCCTGTAACTACTCCGGAGTTGGGAGCCGTGCTGGCCCCGGCGGCGGCAACCGGTGCTCCTGCTTGAGATCTTATCCAGGCAGTTCTCTGCTCCAAACCCGTCTGAGCATCTTCTCATCGCCTGCAGCGTGGTTCTCCAAGCGCCGCCTGCGTCAGACTCATCCGGAGGGCTTGTGAAAGCGCAGGTGACCGGGCCCCACCTCCAGAGCTTCTGGGTCAGTAGGTCTAGCTTGGGACCCAAGAATTTGCCTTGTTAACGAGATCCCGGGTGAAGCTGCTGCCGGTCCAGTACCACATGTTGACAACCACGGGCATCCAGGATCAAGTCTACACCCCCGAACGTGGCTTACAGGATTTTTCACCATCCCTTGCCACTCCCCCATACATGCTATTTTTTAACCACACGCAGTGCCAGAGCTTCATCTTAAGAGTCCCTTTCGTGCTTCGACACATGTTCTTCCGGGAACTCACCCCCCTCTCCACTCCCACTGCAAACTCCTATTTAAGGCACACCGTCACTTTCTTTAGGCCCCTAGAGCTTTTTAATCCACCGGCATTTTAACGCGGTCACATGATACCCTAATTACTATGTATATCTGGGTTTTGTGCTAGACGGAGTTTTTCGAGGGCGGAGACCATGTTTCCATCCTTGCTCCACCTTCCCTAGCACAGTGCCTAGCGTATAATAAGTGCTCAGTTAATGGTCCCTGAATGACTTTGTGACTCTAAAACGTCGGAGAGTGCCGTAGGTAGCAACATAGGTATTTCATATAACGAAGTAATTAATGTGGATTCATAGGGATTTCGCTTTGAGAATTGCACATACATCTCGAAATAACGGAAGATCTTGAGATCTTGTAAAACAAAGGTTGGAAATAACTAGTTTAAGAAAAATGTGTTTCTTTAAAAAAATGTGTATTCATTTTCGAGAGAGCGTGAGCAGGGGAGGGGCAGGGGTGGGGGGACAGGGGAGCTGAAGTGGGGTCTTGGCCGACAGCAGCGAGCCCCATGCGGGGCTTGAACTCGCGAACCACGAGACCATGACCTGAGCCGAAGTCGGACGCTCAACCGACTGAGCCACCCAGGCGCCCCTAAGAAAAATATTTTTAGGGGCGCCTGGGTGGCTCAGTCGGTTGAGCGTCCGACTTCGGCTCAGGTCATGATCTCACGGTCCGTGAGTTCAAGCCCCGCGTCGGGCTCTGTGCTGACAGCTCAGAGCCTGGAGCCTGTTTCAGATTCTGTGTCTCCCTCTCTCTCTGATCCTCCCCTGTTCATGCTCTGTCTCCCTCTGTCTCAAAAATAAGTAAACGTTAAAAAAAAATTAAAAAAAAAAAAAAGAAAAATATTTTTAAAAAGATGCTACTGGAGGGCATCTTTATTTTTTTTTTAATCTTAAAACATACACTACTCAGCTTTCACAGTGTATAGACTGCTGTGAAGTCTTTTACTTCGGTAAGACCTCAAAGTACGTGGCAAACCTAGAAAATGTGTAAAAACCAAATGGCCTAATATTTGTACAATGAACCATTTAACCTATGGTGAACAGCAGAACAGTGCCTGTGAAACACCTGACTTCAGGAATGTACCAGCCCTTAAAAATCCTAACAGACAGCACTGGAAATTTAAAGAGGAAGAGAGCCGAGTCGATGAAATGGGAAGGAAGAAGCGGTTTTAACACTGGCGAGACTAGAGCAAAAGAACTCACTGCTCTTAACTGTTTAGTATTTAGCCGGCCACTGGCAGGCCTGCACCAAATATGGCAGAAGGAGATAGTTCCTGTGCCCAGATAAAAGGGAGCGGGCCCAGGGGTGGAGCCAGAACCCTGATCAGAGTAAACACGAGAGCCGGAGAGGGGGGGTCCGTAGCCGGTACATGGAGCCAAGCAGACGGGTCACTTCACTTGTTTCTGGGAAGTCTGCTTCAGGTTATCCTTAACCGTTTCAAACCTCAACCCACTTTCTGCACAAGAATCCCCAAGGGCCACTTACTCCATTTGATTTTCTCGCAGCCTCCCGTGTCCCCCCAAAAAAGGGGGGGGGGGTGCAAATGACACTATGCCTTTAAAGTGGTTTCTGTTCGCAATCTCCATTTGGAGTCTGTAGTGGGCAACGGTTAGGAAATTCCCACTTCTCTCCGAGTCTTCTCTTTTCCTTCTGGTCAATCGAAAGGGAGGAAAGCAGAAAAAAATAAAAAAAAATCACACTGTGGGGGGTGCCGGTCTCCCTGGACTGATAGTGGAGAGTGTGTGAGGACTTTATGTGTTTAGACTTTTGTGTGAGTGTGTGTGTGTGTGTGTGTGTGAGAGAGAGAGAGACAGAGAGGGAGGGAGAGAGAGAGTAGTTTACAAACTGGTCACAAGGTGGTGTACAGGCATCGGATTTTCTTTCAGATTTTCATTCATGGTTGTATCCCTGTGCCTTTGTACAGAGGGAAAGGACAAGGCCGTTCCTGCATCGCCAGCTGCCAGCTGCACTGTCTCCCCGTAAGGCTGGGGCTCTTCGGGAACCTAGGCGGCCACTGAGGAGCCAGGGCTGATGACAAGGGAGAGGGGCAGGAGAGCGGGCGGGAGGTGTGGGGAGAGACAGCTGGGAGCGCGTGTTCTCTGTTCTCTCACCTGAACCCCTGGCAAGCAGCCACCACAGATTTACTGCTCCCTTAACTGGGATCCTTTCCCTGTCTTTTATGGACAGAGTGTGCTCAGCTGTGAGGTACCGGAATGTTCCTTGATGGGGGAGACTGTTATCAGTAGACGCCGTAGGCAAAGCTGCTAAGTGCCCGAGGTTGGGTCCATGTAGGATGCCCCCAAACCCAAGCCGACAAAAAACCCACGGAAACACAATATGGCGTTATGCTTGAAGTCTGGGCCGTCAGAAGTAATCCACACAAAGCCAATGTCAGGATATGCCACGAATACAGTAAGTACAGTAAAAGATCACGTGACAAAATCAGTGAGCTCTGTATAGATCAGGGACGTAGAGGGGAGACCACAAAGGGGAAATGTGAAGTAGGCTTTGAAGAATGCAGAACATTTTGGTGTCCAGAGAGGAAGAATAAAATAAACCTTGGGTACGGTACCCATGCCCTAGTGAATAGCTACTGACAGCCGTAACTGTTCTTTCATAACCCGGAAAAGAAAGCGTGCTCAACTTAGTAAGTGAAATCGGCTCTCGGTTTCTTTGTAAAACTGAAGAGGAAACACACACACATCAGGACTTGAATTTGGGATCCTCCTTTTGAGAGCTCTTCTCTCCTGGAAAAGCAGGGAGGTTTTGTAGAGAGGAGGGCACGTGTGACAGGGAGCGCACCGGAGGCAGGACTTTGGGAATGAGACCCAGAGGAGATGGTTACTGTACAGGGAAGTGTGGGTCTGGAGACCAGAGATTCGCCACCAGTACCCTGTGCAACCTCGGGTAAGTCCCTTAACTCTCCTGGGCGTGCTCTCCTCTTGGGTCAAATGAGAAGGGCTGAGAGCTAACATTCTTTGACTTGGTGTGTCTTTGATTTGGGGAAAGTGACCTCCTCAACCGATCTGTAGTGAGGCTTTACCGGCTTTAGTATATCATCTCTCCCCAGAATTTTTGCACTTTATCATTTTGCGATATGGACAGAAGCAAAGAGAAGGCGTTAGTCTCTGGAAAACCATCAGTTAGAGGCAGGTGTTAGGCTTCATTATGTTTGTTGGCAAAGTCTCTAACGTTGCCCTTGGTGACCTGGTGCTAATTCCTCTCCCGTTTCCATCGGTTGGAGTTCGGGAGGCAATTTATATCTTAGCCAAGGTACGTGCGAAATGGGAACGGGGCTACAAAAAAGAAATAATAAAGTGCTAAAGCCGGCGAAACACTTCTTTCTTTAATGGTGACTGGGGGATGGACAGCCTATTCATAATTCATGGGAAAAGGTGTACGTATCCAACTCGTAGAGAGAAAGCTTCGAAACGAGAAGGATAAGAATTCTGAGCCATTACGGAGAGCTAGCAAAACTTGCACTCCGACGTATGCCAGTGAACCTCCCCCTAGGGTTAGAAGCAAGAGTTTAGTGCTTGTTCTGTGTGGTTAACTCTGACTTCCCAGTCAGATTTATAAAGCGTGTCCTACTCCTGTGTAACAGAACATTGCACGTTTTCCTCAGGTTGCCAGCCATCTTAAACCTTTGTTTTTCTCACTGTGATGTGTTTCTGTTGCATACACAATCATTTTAGGGGCGCCTGGATGGCTCGGTCGGTTGAGCGTCCGACTTCGGCTCGGGTCACGATCTCGCGGTCTGTGAGTTCGAGCCCCGCATCGGGCTCTGTGCTGACAGCTCGGAGCCTGGAGCCTGTTTCAGATTCTGTGTCTCCCTCTCTCTCTGCCCCTCCCCCGCTCATGCTCTGTCTCTGTCAAAAAATAAACATTGAAAAAAATTAAAAAAAATTATTTTAAAGAATTGCAGTCGTTGTATTTAACAGGTGAGGGCTTTCAGCGTTGTTAAAGGATCATGAATTGGAAAATGCAATTAATGGAGATTTGTCACACATTGTTTCTAAATTCCTTCTTGAGTTTCAACACTGGCACCTTTTCCGAATTAGGCCCTGGTAGAGTGGTTGTTTAATGCGAGTTTTAATTTAATTTAATATAACTTAATCTAATTTTCTTTTATTTATTTTTTATTTTAGGGAGAGAGTGAGCACACTCAGGGCGGAGGGAGGAAGGGACCGAGAGAGAGAGAGAGAGAGAGAGACAGAGACAGAGAGAGAGAGAGAGAGACAGAGAAAGAGAGAGAGAGACAGAGAGAGAGAGAGAGACAGAGAGAAGGAGAATGAGAATGAATGACTCTCAGGCAGGTTCCATGCTCAGTGCAGAGCCTGATGTGGGGCTCAGCCCCACAACCCCGGGATCGTGACCTGAGCTGAAATCAAGAGTCGAATGCTTAACCGACTGAGCCACCCAGGCGCCCCCTCAAATTTTTGTTTTAAACTTTTGAATAGGTATTCAAGGGTTCAGAATTCAAAAGGTACAAAAAGTCATCCAGAGAAAACCTCCCCTCCAACCCTATCCCCAGCCACTCAGTTTGTCTCTCCAGGGGCCGCCCTGGCTATCCTCCCACAGATACTTGACCCATGGCCAGGAAATGTCCCTCTACCACACAAGCGGCAGCATAGTCTATACTCCGCATCGTGCCTTGCTTTCCCCACCTAACACTACCCTTGAAGATCAGTCCATATCCACACTACACAAAGAGCTTTCTCCTCTTGTTTTAAAAAGTTTTTTTTAATGTTTATTTATTTTTGAGAGACAGAGCGCGAGCAGGGGAGGGGCAGAGAGAGAGGGAGACGCAGAATCCGAAGCGGGCTCCGGGCTCCGAGCTGTCCGCACAGAACCTGACGTGGGGCTCGATCGAACTCAGGGACCGTGAGATCACGACCTGAGCCGACGTTGGACACTTACCCGACTGAGCCACCCAGGCGCCCCAAGAGCTGCCTCTTGACAGACGCCTCGTATCCCAATGATTGGCTGTATCATACTTTATTTTATGACTCCCCTATTAAGGGACAGTTGGGCTGTTTCCAGTCTTTTACTATTGACGACAGCTAGCCCTTATTGAGTGTTGGGCTTTGTTCTGTGTGCTTCACATAAATTATTTAATCCTCAGTACTGAGGATTAAAAAACCTCCACATGCATAATGTCACACAAGAGGAATATTTATGGTGGATAAATTCCTAGAAGCAGAGTCTCTAGCACCAAGGACATGTGCGTTCATTTCTTACCAGCTATAGTCAGTGAGCCAGTTTATAGCCCTGTCAGCAATGTTAAGAGCGTGCCTGGTTGCTTCCACCATGTGCTATCAAACTTTTTAAAAAATATTTTTTAAATGTTTACTTATTTATTTTATTTTATTTTATTTATTTTTTTTTTTAAATTTTTTTTTTCAACGTTTATTTATTTTTGGGACAGAGAGAGACAGAGCATGAACGGGGGAGGGGCGGAGAGTGAGGGAGACACAGAATCGGAAACAGGCTCCAGGCTCCGAGCCATCAGCCCAGAGCCCGACGCGGGGCTCGAACTCCGGGACCGCGAGATCGTGACCTGGCTGAAGTCGGACGCTTAACCGACTGCGCCACCCAGGCGCCCCTACTTATTTATTTTAAAAGAAAGAGCGAGAGAGCATGTACGCACGAGCGGGGGAGGGGCGGAGAGAGGGAGAGAGGATCCCAAGCAGGCTCTGCCGTGCCAGCAGCGTGGGATCGAGCCCCGCATCGGGGATCGTGAGATCGGGACCTGAGCCGAAATCAAGAGTCAGATGCTTAACTGACTGAGCTACCCAGGCACCCCTCAAACTTTTTGATTTTTGCCAATCTGACAAGTAATAACGTGTTTCAGTATAGCTTTAGTTTGTATTTCTCTTGTGAGTGAAGTTACATGGCCTTTGGTAAGTTTAAAAACAATTTGTATCTTTCTTTCTTTCTTTCTTTCTTTCTTTCTTTCTTTCGAGAGGGCTCAAGTAAGTGAGGGGCAGAGAGAGAAAAGAGAGAGACACAGAAGCAGGGCTCACCCAAAGTGGGGCTTGTGTTCACCTGATGTGGGACTCGAACTCCTGAATTATGAGATCATGACCTGAGCTGAAATCAGATGCTTAACAGACTGAGCCACCCAGCACCCAGTATGTCAGTTTCTATAAAATATTGTAGCATTTGCTCATTTTTATAGAGTGCTTTTTCCTAGTGATTTATATTTCCTCTACATACAGTAGGGGAGTTAGACATGGCCTGTGATTGAAAATGTTCTTTTGGCTTTGCTTAAAAGTTTTCTTGTCTTGCAGTGTTTTAAGAGTTTTTATATAGTTGAATTTATCAATATATTTTGGTTTCTGGTTGTTAGAAAGCCTCAGATTATATAAAAAAAAAATGACCCATGGTTTCTGGTGTTTTATGGTTTTATTTTTCTACATTTAAAACTTGGATCCATTTGGAATTTACCCTAATAAAATTTTAGAATTTTCCAAGGTGTTAGGAATAAATTCAACTATTTTCCTCCCCCTAGTTGGATTCCTGGTTTTACCAACATTTATCGACTAACCTATTTTCCATAAATCAGAGGCCATCCCACCTTTTACCATCAGCAAAATTCTCATCCTAACATAGTTTCAGAATGAGATGTTGAATATCATTTAGTGAGGGCAAACTTGTTTGTTCTGTTTCTAATAGCCAAGCTTACTAAGCAAGTAATAGAGCTAATTATTTTCTGTCAAAAACAATATGCCAGACTTCTGAGAGCACATTATCCAAATGGACACGTGTATGGCTCTTAGCAGACAGAAAAGTCGTGAAAGAAAAGACAGAAAGTCGTGGCAAATAAAAACTCAAAATTAGAATGATTTCAGCAGATGTTCTTCAGAATGATCTTACTTTTATTGTATTACAACGGACAGTTTGGTAGAGTGGAGACGCCGGACTGAGGGCAGGAGGCCTGCTGACTTTATTGTCTCTGTCTAGTCTCTTCCTCATTTAATAACCCCAGCAAACACTTAGAACATTGCCTGGGCTACAGTAAGTGCTAAAAGCATTGCATGTATTAATTAATTCAGTATATGTAATTAATAAAAAGTTTGTAATCTGTTATGAATTATACACATATTAAATGTTATTACTAATAGAAATGTCAATAGGCCCTTTCAGCTTGGTCAAAAAAACCCCAAACCCAAAACCACCCCACAGCTGTCATGAGCTACATGTGTGCCACAGAGTATAAGGATAAGTCAAATGATGATCCAGGAAAGCTTGGAGATTATGACCTTCCCAATGTTGTCCCTCACCTCCGCATTTCTGTGACTTGGCATAGGCCGTTCCCTCGGTCAGAGAGCCTTTCCTACCTGTGGCCCCCACCCTCCCCCCAGACACAGAAGTATATATCTTTGTTTTCTTTAGGAACTACCTCAAATGTCGTCCCTTGGTCCCTCTTCCAGGAAGACTAACTCAGGTAGTCTTGTAAATGCCTAGCACTTTTATATAGAGTGGTGTGCCTCATGACAGGGGTAGATTAAATATTGTTCCATCAGTTAGACTCGAGTCTTTTGAGGTCAGGGCCCTCTGTGCATCTCTGCACAGCCCCTGACATAGTTGCTGGCTTATAACAGGTGTTCAACTGAAAGGAAAGAATAAAAACGTGTATCCATGATTACACACTATCTTCCTTGATGAAAGTTAGAAAGGCCTCAGGCAGAATCAGCACACAGGCCCCTGATAGCTGGTAAAACCAAACAGCTTAATCTTCTGTTCTATTTCTCTTTGACTGTGTGGGAACCTGAACGCAAAGTATTAAGTGGTGTATGGCCTATTTTAAAGGTATGCTCTACCGAGCGAAAAATCAGACATTTCCTGTGATCGCGTCGTTCCAGCTTCTGCATTTTCAAAAGCCACATTCTTAGGATGGTAGCTAAGTCGGAACGTTGTTGATTAAAATTAGCCCGAGAAACAAACACAGAGACATCACACACACCAGACCGTCAGACTTCTGCCAGCCACAACTATTCAGAACATACTCGAGAACCCCAGAAGGAATCCAAAAGGTCTCTAAGTTGGAAGCAAATAGTTCTCACGAAGCCTGTGTACTTGACGTAGGAGGGGAGGCACAGTGCCACTTGCATGCCACAGCCTATTTACTGACTTTGAATTTTCATAGAAGACTCCCAAGGACTCCTTAACAAGTCTGGATATTCAGCTTCCTTTCAAGACATTTTTGCTTGTCTTGGGTTTTCGGTAGAAAAAAGATGAAAAGAACTCTTCCACCCATGCGGCCAGAAAGCACTAACTAAAGCATGGTTGAAATGAGTGTGAAAGTAAGTCTCATGTTTTTCTCCCACAAATCACGGAAACGTCCTTTGTTTTATACTTTTTAGTCTTTAAGAAGTCTGGTTAGCTCACATAAAGTCAGTTGTGACAATACTTGATTTATTCTTTTTTAGAGAGGTTTGTTTATTTTATTTTATTTTTTTAATTTTTTTTTCAATGTTTGTTTTATTTCTGGGACAGAGAGAGACAGAGCATGAATGGGGGAAGGGCAGAGGGAGAGGGAGACACAGAATCGGAAACAGGCTCCAGGCTCCGAGCCATCAGCCCAGAGCCCGACGCGGGGCTCGAACTCACAGACCGCGAGATCGTGACCTGGCTGAAGTCGGACGCTTAACCGACTGCGCCACCCAGGCGCCCCAAGAAGTTTGTTTATTTAAGAGGGAGTGCGAGCAGGGGAGGGGCAGAGAGAGAGGGAGAAAAAGAGAGAAAGAGAGAGGGAGGGAGAATTTCAGACAGGCTCCATGCTGAGCGTGGAGCCTGACATGGGGTTCAGTCCCACAACCCTGGGATCGTGACCTGAGCCAAAATCCAGGGTCGGATGCTCAACCGACCGAGCCACTCAGGCGCCCCTGATTTATTCCGCTTCTTAAGAAATCCGAGGTTTTAAAAGAGTGCTGTCCGTGATCGCACCTCTTTGAAAGAGGGTGATTAATTTGAGGTAGAAACACTTCTTTATTCTAGCATTTATGTAACTTATCATAGGTTGAAATCTTGAATGTGAAGGAGTGTGTGTAAATTTCTTTGCATAGTTTGGTACTAACCGTATAAGTAGGCCAAGAGGAAAAGTCAAAAGGTATCTTTAAAATGATTTGGGGACCTATTTTAATGCAAGCTGAACATGCTTTTTTGTGGAGGGACAACAAATGAAAACAGGTATCATTCGATTTCCTTCTCTCTTCTTCTCTTTCTAGATTGCCAAAATGCTTTGGAGTTTTTAACTAACTGACTTAAGAAAAGTCCAAAATAGATTTGAGACTGTAAAAACAGAAGCTGCAGCAAGGGGGATTCAGTGCCAATGCATCAACAAAAAAGACAGCCAGAGTTAGTGGAAGGAAATCTTCCTGTTTTTGTGTTTCCCACGGAGCTAATATTTTATGCAGATGACCAGTCAACACATAAGCAAGTGTTGACTCTGTATAATCCCTATGAGTTTGCCTTAAAGTTCAAAGGTGAGTCTCCCAGGTCTATTTCATGGAGTTTTAACTAGTCCCTACTAATTTTTTACTTGTAGAAACTAATTTTTAAAAAACACTAATGGCCATTGTGACTTTTTCTTTCAGTTTTGTGTACTACTCCAAATAAGTATGTTGTCGTCGATGCTGCAGGTGCAGTAAAGCCTCAGTGTTGTGTGGATATGTAAGTCGAAATCACTTCCCGGTAACATGTTTTAAGTGTGTTCATATTTATGTGTTTAACTTGAAAAGGCTCTCGTCCTGAAGCCGTTCCCACACAGGCATTTGATATATTTTGAATTTCTGCTGGAAGTTTTAGTCTCAAAATTCTTAAGACGTCCCTAAGATTCCAAATGGGTTGACCCAATACTTAATAGTATTTCATGGTGTTGGAGCTGATATGTGTGTTAATACTTCCACGAACATTTCCTCATTGTTGTGCTTTTAGTCAGAGCAGGGTCATTTATGAAGGTAAACTTCTGACTTATTCTTTTAAATTTCTCTAGCTGTAATAGGGAATTTAGCTTTCTTCGGAACATCCTATTATAGCGGCATTTGGGAAACGAATAACACTACGTTCACAGAACGATGGTAATGTGAGTTCATCTGAAATGATTCAGCTAATAAGCCTGGAAGTTAATCTATACACACAGGAAGGAAGTGTGTGACTGCTCATCTGTAAAAGGTTATCTGAGCTCTTCCAGATAATTTCGTCTTAGGGTGTCAGATAAACGATTATTTGTTCAAGCTGTTCATATTTAATTTTCACTTTGGAGCCAGTGGTGACCAGATGGATCCATTGACCGGCTCTTTTTTAAAAAAAATTTTTTTAATGTTTTATTTATTTTTGACAGAGAGGGAGAGAGAGCATGAGAGGGGGAGGGGCAGAGAGAGAGGGAGACACAGAATCGGAAGCAGGCTCCAGGCTCCGAGCTGTCAGCCCAGAGCCCGACGCGGGGCTCGAACTCGTGAACCACGAGATCGTGACCTGAGCTGAAGTCGGACGCTCAACCGACTGAGCCACCCAGGCGCCCCGCCATTGACCAGCTCTTAATTTAAGCTACCGAGTAAACCATATTTGTTTAAATCTTCCATGAGAATGAGAAGCACACGTGTTTTTTGTCCGAACACATTTTCATCCTCTCCTGTCCGTAAGATGATATATCTTTAGAGGACGTGTTTTCACAGGTTTCTTTTGATTTTCATGCAATACACAATAAGCAAGGACTACTCCAAAGAAATGTAGTCTCTTGCCAAATAAATGTGTTATCTTTGACCTAATCGGTTTGTGTTCTCTATTAACAACGAAGCAAAATAAATGGAATTGCAGATAACTCTCATAAAAATTGAAGTGCTTTAGACTCTTTTCAGAGGAACACGGAAGTGCGTTGTCAGCCTTCTGGTTAGCCTTCTGGTTGACAGTGGTCATACTGGGTTATTTACTTATTCAATTGCTTGTTTTTACCTGTGTGCATAGACTTGCAATTCTGAGTCTACGTGAGGTTTGTTACGTGAATGATAAGTGTCAGTAGAAGTCGATGAGACTTTTGTGAGGAAGAAACCATCTTACATATGTCCTATTTAGTAACTTTTGCTGCCCACAGACATCAAGGGGAAAAAAATGCCATTGCTAAAAGGAATTTTCTTTACCTATGTTTTCTTTTACTTCAGACTTTAAAAACATTTTTTACATTTGCTTATTTATTTTGAGAGAGAGAGCGAGCAAGTGGGGTGGGGGCAGAGAGAAGGGAGAGAGAGAATCTCAAGCAGCCTTTTCAGCGCAGAGCCGGATGCGGGGCTCGAACTCACAAACTGTGAGGTCACGACCTGAGCTGAAATCAAGAGACCGATGCTTAACCAACTGAGCCACCCAGGCACCCCACTTAAGAGTTTTATTCTATGTTGCAGAGTATGTGTTCTCATCAGAGATTTTATTAAAACATTTTTTTTAAAGTTTATTCATTTTGAGAGAGTGAGATTGCACAGCATGAGCGGGGGAGGGGCAGAGAGAGAGGGAGAGAGGGAATCCCAAGCAGGCTCTGCGCTGTCAGCGCACAGAGCCCGACACAGGGCTCAGTCTCATGAACTGTGAGATCATGACCTGAGCCAAAATCCAGAGTTGGACCCTTAACCGACTGAGCCACCCAGGCGCCCTGTGTTTTCATCGAGTATTTTAGAACCACCCATTTCCTTTTGGTCTATGCTGTGATTTTGTTTTAACATCATTAGCCAATTTCTGTATTTGAGTATTTGGGTATAAGTCAGTTAATGTTCTCTTGTATGAAATCTCTGGCTGAATTCCGTTTGACAGGCCCCCAGAAACCTAAACAGCATTTATTTTTTAATGTTTTCAGTGTGATTCGTCATAGAGACGTTCGATCCTGTCACTATGGTGTAACGGACAAATTCCGTCTCCAAGTTTCCGAGCAAAGCCAGAGGAAGGCTTTAGGAAGGAAAGAGGTTGTGGCTACTCTTCTCCCGTCTGCAAAAGAACAACAAAAGGAAGAAGAGGAAAAAAGGATAAAGGAACATTTAACTGAAAGTTTATTTTTTGAGCAGTCCTTTCAACCAGGTAGTCTTGGTTTGCTTTGAAAGCCCTTTGGAGGTCTTATGCATGTCTAACTTGAAAACAGGGAGCTAAGAATCATTACTAGAAAAATGATCTGCCCCCTTAAACCTAATTAACTACTTCCAAACCGAACTTAGAGATCTGGTACCCTAACGGCGAGCAAGAGGCCTCGAGCTAGCCTTGAAACAGGGAGAAAGCGTCTCGGCAGCAGCCGAGCCGTCAGGACAGGGTTGCCATGGCCTTTTACATGTGTGTGGCCTGAGAATGCAGCTACCGCGCTCGATGGGGCTAGCGCAATTTGGCAGTTATGTACTTTTGTTTCTGTGACTTTCCCGTATCCTTTCTCATTTAATTAGTTCGAAGAAGGAGAGAGATTGTGTTTGGCAATAGGCCAAGCTTGGTGCACCGTTCATATTATTTTGAAAAAAAAAAAAAAATCTCATTAAAGTTGAAGTTAATTAAACTAAGTAGATTATAATATCCCCTGTGGGCTATTAATTGAATCCCTCTCCATTCCTCATTTCCTTCCAGCTTAGATATTCAGAAGCGTTATGATATATTCTTTCAGCATTGACACTATCCTCATATTCAACTCTTTGGACGTCAGTCCTCCTCCCTCTTAACTTCTCATTATCTTCTTCCAACCCTATTATAAGAGGGGGAAGATAAAATTTTCCATAGAAAAACATGGAAACTTTTTGATAGTGATAGATGAATGTGATAGCAGCTGTCCTTGAAACTGCAACATTATCTACGAGGAATTAAAAACAAATCTGCTTGTCATTACATTAATTCACAGATCCCTATCAGTTTGTTCATCCTAGAGTGTTTATTCGGATACCACAGGGAGTAATGCCTCTTTGATTTACTGTAGGCAAGAGTCTTCTCTGTCCATGCAGGCAGTGCCCAGATTTTCTGCTGTACCGAGACCAGGGACTAGGTAGCAGCCAGTAGATAGCTTTCTTCTCAGCAACTGTCATGGACGGACAGGACCAGATTTTCAGCTTTTGAAGCTGAAAGAGAACCTCCGGTAAATGTCGCTTTGATCTCCGATCAGTATCGCGAAGTTGACTTATAAATATTTATGAAATGCAAGATTCCCCCTGTAAAATGCCTTCTGTAGAATAAGAAGAGTCATATAATGAGTATTTGTTTTGTGATGTTAAATTCATAAATGCATAATTGGCTCATTTCTGTTTTTAACAGACCAGTTTATTTTATTAAAAAACATTTTTTTTTTTTGGTGTTTATTTATTTTTTGGGGAGAGAGAAAGACCAGAGCACAAGCAGAGGAGGGGCAGAGAGAGAGGGAGGCACAGAATGCAGAGCAGGCTCCAGGCTCTGAGCTGTCAACACAGAGCCCGACATGAGGCTTGAACTCACAGACCGTGAGATCATGACCTGAGCCGAAGTCAGGCGCTCAACCGACTGAGCCACCCAGGTCCCCAACAGACCAGTTTGATAGCCAAAAAACATAGGGGTTAAAAGTTCAGTTTTATCTATCTGTCTCTCTCTCTCTCTCTCTCTCTGTCTGTCTGTCTATCGATAGATAGGTATTTCCTTTAGTTTAAAATTTATTACAGTTCTGGTGAAAATCCTCCTAAAAGGTTAAGTAATTACAGCGTGTATTAATTGAGCATTTTATTCTTATTTTACTTTGACAGTGATCCTTTGGTATCTGAAGTGTATTAGGAAATTCTTCTAATTGTGAAATCAAAGTCGGTGAATGAATGAGGTGATTTCTGTTTTGAAAACGAAACAAACAAAACCTCCCTAAGCCAGCCGTGTCGGGAAGCTGAAGGAAGGCCAGCGCCTTACTTGTCTCACTGACCGTCACGTCCTCGGCACCTAGCACAGTGCCCGGCACAGGGTAGTTACACAGGAAGTGTGTACGTGGCCTTCACTAGGGGGCCTGGCCTTCTCATCTGGCAGGGTCTGTTGGCTTGGTTTTCTTTGTCTTACAAGGTTTCCATGGCTCTCGCCAGTCCTCAGAGCAAAGGGGACACCGCAGTGGAGCCCCATAGGAAGTCCCGACCGAGCTGTCCGGTTAGCAAGTAGTTACCCCAGTGTTTCCAACGTGGCAGGAAACCAAGTAAAGCTTTCTCCTCTAATAGAGTATAAGGGTGACTGATGGAGTCTGTGTTGACAAAGTAGTATTTGTCGCTTCTCCCGTTTATTAAATTCATAGTAAATTATGTCTGGGTTTCCAGTATGTAGAATTCGACACTTTTTCATTGAGTTTCTCTAAACCGAAGTGTTGAAACGAATCGAGATTGTTTGGGGGGAGGTTTTGAACTGTCCTTATTTTTGCACATCTTTGGCTCAGAAAGATGTCTATTAGACAGATTACAAGGGCAACAACGTTGTGAGCCTCCGCGAACCGGCCAGAAAATGGTCAAAGGCTAGATCATGAAAGATTTGGGTTTTATAAATGTATTGAAAGGCAGTAAAAATGAGAAATGTCTTCTCGAGTTGATTGTACTAGAAAAGACATAGCAGTAACAAATTCAGAAAGGAAGACAGCACCTACAGTCCCACACACTTCGCAGATCTGCTTATGTAAGTGTTCCGTGTTACTTTCCAGACCTCGTCTATGTGCGTGAATACACTCATACATACATTTTTTTCATTTAACAGAAATTTAAGAGAAACCCACCAAGCATACTTTCACAAACGACCACAGCCCAGGTTTATTAGGAAGATGTTTTGAAAAGATGCAGCTGAACCTTAGTGAGTCTGTCTTAATGATATTACTAATGAACTGCCCTGTCTATGCAGTGTTTGAGTCCGTGCCCTCTGGCTTAGGAAAATTACAGTCGTCATTACTGTTTGTAACAGTGAAAGACTGAAAACGACCTAAAAGTCCATCGATTGGGGATCGATTAAATTATGAGCGTTCATGAGATGGGATGCCAGGCAGGCATTTGTTTACAAGGATCTGATGGAATGATAGATGGTTATACATTGACCTACTAAGAGGCTCAAATATATTTCTGAGAGGAAAAAACAGTTATAGAACACTGTGTATATTATGGTCTCATTTATGTTAAAAAAAAGTTTTTACATGTTTATATGGGTATTTATAAAATCCAAAAGGATCTATATCAAGCCTTAACCGTGTTCCCTCTGGGGAGATGGGACCGGTCAGGAAACTGTTTTCTCCATCTCTGTAAAACCTTTGCAACAATCTTGTAGTTTCAGCAAAAAAGCAATTTCCCTTTTGAAAGATTTCAAGCATCTATGCAAATGTCTTTGGAATTTTTCTAAATACTAAAAGTTCCTTGAGATGATCTTCATTGTGGGTTTGTAGCCAGCAGTGTAGTTTTCACAAACAAATGTTTTCCTTGAAAGCCTATCTCTGCAGCAGATACAAAGATATTTCATTTATTAACTAACATAAGACTTGTTTTTCGGCATTTATGCTATGGTTTCATCTCAAGCAGGAATCACTACAAAATCTGAATTTGTTTTCACCTGTGTGGCTTTGGCAAGGCTCCATTAAACTTCATGCAACAGCTAAGGTGTTAATAATTTAGAAAAGCTGCATTTAATAATAAAATGAGCAGCGTTATTTCATTAATAAAACACCAGATTGTGTTGCTGTTGGCTGTTCCTTTTAATGAAAGAAGGGCGGTGCGAAAAGCTACATGACAGAATGTACTGTTACTGGGTTTCTTAAAAATATGGCCATGAATATTGTACACATACAGCCAGAACTGTCGAATAGCAGGCCTGATCGTGTTTTGTTTTGTTTTTTTAATTTTATTTGATCGTGGTAAGAACACTTAACACGGGATCTGCCCTACTCACACATTTTTAAGTGCACGATACAGTAGCGTTAACTATAGGCACAATGTTGTACGGCAGATCTCTAGAACTTACTCATTTTACTTTATGCCCATGATTAGCGTCTCCCATTTTAAACACACACCCCCCAGTCCCTGGCAACCACCGTCCTACTCTCCGATTCTGAGTTCGGCTCTTTTAGACACTTCACGTGAGTGGAATCATGCAGTATTTGTCCTTCTGTGACTGGTTTATTTCATTTAGCGGGATACTTGCCAGATACTGCTTTTGCTTTCTTCTTGGCTGTAAATGGGGTAGAGCAGAGGACAAGAATCTTCACGGGTAGCTTTAAAACACTCAAGTAGTGCCTTTCTGCTGCTTTAAACATTTTCAAAAACGGTAGCAGGATGCTACAGTTATTAGGACCACACTTGTCTGGAGACCTACCTAAGATGCTCTCAGAAGGCAGTGCGCTCCAAAATGGAGTAGACACCAGAAATACATTGGGGTGAAACTGATTAGGGCGAGGTTGGGGGCGGGGTAAGAATGGTGACCTTTCGGCAGGAGCTCGCTCCCTCATAATGCCACTTCACCACTCTATTCTGTAATGGCCCAGCAGTTATGGGCTTCCAGATAAGTCCAGCAGATAGGTCCCCATGGAATGGAAATGTTGGGGAAAGAGAGAAGTCAGACAGAACCAGAATCCTGGAGAGTGGTGGGCAGTTTATGTGAACCAACTTTGGTCTTAAGTCCTTTTCAAACAAGCAGGCTCGGGGATTTTTGTCTTTTTACAGAAAACAGAACTGTCTCTTCAGGACCTAGTTTACTAACTGTCTTCCTGGGAGTGGTGTGCATTGCGGCTTTGATGCTTCCTACGCTGGGGGATGTGGAATCGCTGGTGCCTCTCTACCTCCACTTAAGTGTGAATCAAAAATTAGTGGCTGCTTATATCTTAGGTAAGTGTTTGGAGGATGCATTTGGGTCCTATGTGTGGGCTCAGAGGTGGCGGTGGTGCTGACACCTGTTTAATTTTTTTTTTTTTTTTTTTTAGAAAAACAGGTAAGATTGCTTCAAAAGCATGTGTTGAGGTGTTGAGGTAACGTGCACTTGAAGATTTAATTTTTGGCTTTCACTGAGTTCTTTTTTTTTTGAAGGTCATTTATTTAAGTAATCTCCACACCCAACGTGGGGCTCGAACTCATGACCCCAAGATCAGGAGTCGCCCGCTCTTGTGACTGAGCCAGCCAGGTGCCCCTACAATTAGTTCTTTGTAGCCTATTGATCTAGCACCTAATATTGTATTCAGTTATCTTCATTTTGCTGACTTTCAATGGTATAAGACACGGAAAAGATGTAAAATGCATGTATTCCACGATCCAGCATTTCTACTTCTAGGAATTGATTGTAGGGAATCACCTCGACGTAGTGCATACAGTGACCTAGGTGAACACTGCGGCCTTGTCGAACCTCGTGAGTCTTTCTCTTTAAGCCCGTTCCCATATTTCCTGTTAAATTATTCTTTCAGCCATCCTAGCTTGAAATCTTATAATTACCTTAACTGAACAGTTACTCGGTACCTGCCATGTGTCGGGGATCAGGGTTCTGGTGACGACAGACCCTGTCTTCGTAGTCCCCTGGCACCTCTTCTGAGACGCCAAGTCTTCAGTATTCTTTCAGTATTCCTTGGAATGCTCTTCTTTTTTTTTTTTTAATTTTTAAAAAAATTTTTTAGAGAGCACAGGTGAGCAGCGGGTAGGGCAGGGGGAGAGAGAGAGAATCCTAAGCAGACTCCATGCTCAGCATGGAACCCGGTGCGGGGCTCGATCCTACAGCCCTGGGATCGTGACCTGAGCTGAAATCAAGAGTCAGATGGACGCTCAGCCGACTGAGCCACCCAGGCGCCCCCTTGTCTCTCTTTTTTTTTAATTGAAAAATTGTCTTCTGAATATGACACCCCGCCTTCTGTCTGTGTCCCTTCTCTTCCTATTCTCCCCCCGCCCCCCACACACCCTTGCCCTTTATTTTCTCCCAAATGCCCCATCACATTGCTGTTACATCGATTTCCCTTCTGGTCTGGTTTTACGGCCACCACTCCCTACCGAGGAGCCTTCAGTGGTTCCCCGAGTCCATAGGAAGAAGTAGGAGTCCGCAGTTCGGCATCTAAGGCTCTCCGCACTCTGTGACTTCTCTGAGCTAATCTTGTCTAGCTGGTTCCCTGGATACATCCTGGATCGGAGCCTGTTGGATTATTTATTGATTCCCCGAAAAGCTCATTCTGAGAGTCCGCTCGACCTCCTCGTGCTCGCTCTTGCACCTTTTCTGACTGCCCTGGGCCTACGCAATTATTCTCCTTCGCTGCACTTTATCACTCACTTTTTTTCCTTATGCCACTTACTTAGGACTGAGCATATTCTTCCGTTGTTACATGTTTACGGTTTTACGTACGGAGTCTCTTCAAAAGAGACAGGCCAAACAGGAATACTATGCTTCTGCCTCTTTGTGGTCCTAGAGCCCCGGGATGGGCTCGGAATGTGTTTGTCGATGAAGTTGGCGGGCTTTACTGATACTTGAAAATGCCGTGTCTGCTGTTGTGGCTGATGTGACTGGATAAAGCGGGAGGTATTTTTGATGGTTAAAAAATCAGCTATGGCCAGACATTAGTGATTTAATTAAATCTGTCCAGTGACTGCCCATTGCTATAAATTGGATTTCTTCTGTATAATATCAACTGTTCACACTGACTTTGAATTCTTGGTAGAGTGCCTGTCCATGTGCTGTATTTTATTTGCTCATTGGGGCCTAAACAATTACTTATTGAATGGAAGATTATGTAAAATGCACGGCTTTAACTTTTCTTCAATTTTTTTTCTTTCAGGTCTTATCACAATGGCCATACTTAGAACATGAGCAAGGAATTCAGTTGACTTCTGAAGTAAATTTATCTTGCAAATATGAATGTGGACTGCCTTTTATCTCTTTCACTCCATTAACATGCTACAAACTATTGAGTGATTTACAATAATTGCAAATGTATAATTGCAAACGTATAATATATATTTTAAATTACTCTATAATTTTATTTGAAGGACTCTAGCACATTATGATACAGACAGCAAGGATGCCTCTGAATTACGCCTAGGAAATTATTTGAAAAAATTCTTTTTATATCTAAACCGATTATGCAAAAGACTTTAACCATCTGTTATTTTCTCATCTTTTTTTCTAATTTACTTTGATTAAGGTCGTATGTCCTTCACAGTTAAAGGCCTGAAAGAGCAAACTGACCAGCTTAAATGTAAAATGACATTTCCTAACTACAAACATCAATGTTCCTATGTAAATTATACCTTGTCCTCTCATTATAAACAGTTGCCATGGTGTTTCTAAAATAAGTTTCACGGTTAATGTGTGGAGGGCACCAAGAGAAAAAACATAAAGTGCTGAGGGATCATGCTTATCCTATCCTAGGATCTCACAGGAGACCAGACATATTTCATTCATCTGGTGAACTACAGCACAGGTTGTGGTCCAGACACAAAGCATGTGGGGGTTTTTGCAACCCTCAGAATTAGGGTGACTTCTCTATTTGGCCTAAGAATTCTAAAGGAAGGTAGGCATTTGTTTAGTTAATTGGTTCACCCTGCCTTTACCTCTGGATAATGCTTTCTGTTAACAGGAGGAAAAAAATCACTTTATCATTTCTTCCTAGCCCTTTGCCTGACTGTAAGCAACTAGCCCAGTCTGGGGTTACCAGATGCCGGGTGGTTTATATGGAGATGTTTTTCACCTTTAAACTCCAAGCCAAGTATACAAAATCCTTGATACGTGTCTATTTTATAACAGTCACGGAGCTATTTTTTAAGTTTGTATTTATTAAAACAACTTTACCAAAAAAAAAAAAAGCCCCTAAAGCACAACTATTTACATTTCTTTGTAGCGTCTCTGATCTTTAACCATATATATGCAATTTGAACTGTTCTTATCATAATAACTGATCTTTTGACTTAGGGTTTTTTTTTTTTTTTTAAGTTTATTTATTTATTGCGAGAGAGAGTGTGCACGCGAGCAGGGGAGGGGCAGAGAGGGAGAAAGAGAATCCGGAGCAGGCTCCGTGCTGTCAGCGCAGAGCCCAACGCGGGGCTCGAACCCACGAACTGTGAGATCATGACCTGAGCCGAAATCAAGAGTCGGACACTTAACCAGCTGAGCCACCCAGGCGCCCCTTGACTTAGGATTTTTATCTGAGAGCACAATGCCTTGAGTCTCTTGAAAATCATCTTTCAGATCTTTTTACAGAACAAACTTCTGCACCTGCTACTGTAGTATTCTCAAGGAACGTACATAAACACAAAATGTATGCCTGAGGTTGGTTTTTGCAGGAAATAGTACTTTGCTTCTAAAGTAAAAGCTACGTATACTCTTTCAGAGAAAATCTTCACTGTTTAACCATTTGGGGAAGATAAATCATTAAATGGATCATGTCTGGACATTGTGTAATGACTGAAAAGCACATAAATGTAATCTATTTTGAACTTTGTAAAAAAAATTATGTTTGGAGGCTATCCTTGTTTCTCTGTCCCTTTCAAGTCCTCTGTGTGTATGTGTGTGTGTGCACGTGTGTGCATCCGCGCATGCGTGCGTCTGTGTGCAAGCGCACACGTGTGTGTGAGATAACCCGTTGTAAAGGACAAAAATTACTTTTAAAAAATAAAAGAAAATGGAGACCTCCTGAGTTTCACATTGACTTCCACATTTTATTTGAGTTACCTCTGAGGAACTCAGTTTTAGTCTCCTGTTTCCTAAAGCTGTCTCCTATTCCCGCGAGTTAAATAGGAAAAAGAAGGAGTGAGATATGTGAGCTAAAATGTATTAAGTTTCTTAATTTGCCAAGGGAATTAATTTGTTTAGATTTTTTTAATAGATAAGAGTCACATGCTTCAAAAATCAACTATAAAAAGGTATACAGGGGCGTCTGGCTGGTTCAGTCAGTGGGGCATGTGACTCTTGATCTGGGGGTTGGGAGTTCCAGCCCCGCCTTGAGTATAGAGATTACTCAAAGGTGTACAGTAAAAAAATCACTAGTCGCCACCCCTGTCCATCCCATTCCTTGTCCCCTCACCTCCTTTCAAGTGACCACTGTTGTTTAAATATGCTTCCACCGTTTCTTTATCCAAATACATTTCTTGTGTGGCTTACAGCATAATTCACTTATGGTATTTTTACCATGTAAACCTTATCCTAGGGTAGTTGAATTTATGAATCTTTTATGGCTTCTGGATTTTGAATTGTAGAAAACCCCGGACCATTCCAAAGTGCCAAATCATGGATACACACACAAACACCAGTTTGAAGATCTAATGAGAATAATCCATTTAGAGTAACAAAAAAAACTTAAAAAACCCTAGGTTTAAACTTAAAAGTCCATAATCTTTTCTAAGGCAAACTAAAAGACACTCCTGGTAAAACCAAAACTAGAACAAGTAGAAAGACCTCTTTTTGTTCTTGGACATACAGTGTTGACATGAAAATTTCCCTTGTTTGTAAGTTACATAAATTTAACATGGTTCCAATAAGAATACCAAGAGGTTTTGGTATCTCTTTTTTTACCCAGACAAGTTGATTCTAGATTCATATGGAGAAGTAGGCACAGCTAGGACAACTTCTGAAAGAAGATTAATGGGAGAAATGCCGCCAGAAATTAAAACATTTCTATAACCCCCCATAATTCTAGCTGTGGCACTGGGCCATGAAGGGAGCAATCGAAAAGAATTGCAAGTACAGAAATAGACCCAAATACATCTAGGAATTTAGTATATGCTAGAAGTGTCATCCCCAAACAGAAAAATAACACACTGGTCAATAAATGGCCTGAAAACAACTGGATAGCTATCTAGAGAGAAACTGAAGTCGGAATGACGCATTCCACCAAGATAAACCAAATGGATCAAAAATTTGAATGTAAAAAAAAAAAAAAAACCATAAAGGTGCTAGATCACCATGTGGGGGAATTTATTCCTTTATCATCTCGGAAGGGGGTTATTTTTGAAGACTAAATCTGTAACCAATGTCTTTCGTAGGCAGCTTTCCTCCTCTCTTTAGTGTGTCCTTTCCCAGTTTTGTAAAAGGACCCCCCCCCCAACCAATGAGTTTCCAAAGTAGATTCCCAGAATCATAAAGCAGTTATGATTAATTCAACTTTAGTCTCAAGTCCTTCCCTTTCATTCGAAACCTGTCACATTTGGACAGGCTGTAATCACCGAGGACTGGGTGACTGGCAGGTGATCACACACGGTGTGTCTGCGCTACCGGGACTTACAGTGCGTTGGAGTGTGGTGGGATGGGGGAAGGGAGGAACAAGATGAACCTCAGTCTTGGACCCAGTTCCGCGCTCAAGCGTGTGGCACACCCCACAAATGCTGCAGGAGTTGGAAGGATCTGAGCTGGCACTTAAAGGGGGGGCTCGATTCATATGCAGAGTTGGGTTCACAAGAAAAGGCAAGGATGAGTGTGCCACAAGATGAGGCCAGTTGTGTTGAAATAATTTCCAGGGAGATATTTGAGACCGTGATGTAGGTGCCATTATTTCCTGTCTGCCATGATTGAAGGCACTGACCACGAAGACCCAGACTCTCCAAGGGGCCATAGGTATTACAGAGTTTAATCAGGAACAAGGTAAAGAAATAGTTGTCATCGTGAAACAAATATGATTCATCCTGAAAGTAGCCGGCAAACAGGAAATGCACAGCAAGAGTTGTAATTATCTGTCGCGGCAGGTGTTTGTCACCTCGAAATCGTTAGGCCTGCACAATTCTGCCACCCAAGTTAACTTCAAAAGGACTTGTACGAAGTCGGCATGGAAAGTTCAGGTTTCTAGAAGGGATTCTGGAAATGAGCGTCTTTGCTAGATATTTTTATTTGCGAACATTTAAGGGGAAAGACAGCACAGCGGCTGCCGAGAAGACACCTTTGGGGTTTCAACATGAACACGGAAACAGCGCTGACATTTCAAAACGTTGTTATTATGAAAAAGATGGAACATTTCCAGTAGCACCTAAAGCCCTGGCATTTGGAGAGAATACGCTTAAAAGGAACAACTTAAAATGGACCGAAAGGAAACTGGAGGGAGTGGGTTGGAACTAGAAGATCCAGACGGGGAGCCCCACAGAGCCTAGCTGTGTTAGCCCAGCGGGAGAATGCCAAGTTCGTGATTATTTCATTAGGAAAATATTTGCTACACCTATAATCTGGAAGTGATAAACAACATACCAGAGCAGAACATTACTCTCCAGGATTAAATACCAAACAAAATAACAAAGAGTTGACCCAGCTACAGGCTATCGGGATGAGGCCTTGTCCAGTTACCACATCAAAGACCCTGCCATAGGCAGAAAAAAGAGGAATCAATTAGGACACTGGTTGGGAGAGGCTTTATACTTTATGTAACCAAGAGGAAAAAGAAATGCAAACAGACTAAGCTCAAGCTGGCTGCTTCCTTATTTTGTTCATTTAGTTTCTTTCTGACTTGCCCCCATCACTTGGTGAATCAAAAGACGTCCAAAAATTTGGGGGCACCTATCCTGAACTGTGTCAGCTCAGTACCTAATAAAAACCGGGCCCACTTCAAGGAAGATGATGAAGATTGTCCAGCTCACTCTGTGCGTTTTCCAGTTTTGCATGGCAATTGTTTTGTGAATCATGGACTTAATGAACGCACAAGCTGGGCAGTTCCGGATGTGATCCGGGTAGGTGGAGAAAAGCCCTGGTTCAATAAAGTGAAAAGAATAAATGATGTTATGAGGATGTGGACAGACTTTAGTCCACCAAGGTAGAGAAAAACAATGCAAAAAACATTGTGAGAAAATGAAGTGTGAGTTGTGCTAATAGTAAGGGAAAAAATGTGCTAAATCCTGGGGTGGATGGGGAAATTACTTTTGTACAATCATAGGTCACAGAAGGCAAGGTTATGAATGGATTTATTTGCAGAATTGGAAAGAAAGCTTTCTGTCTTCTAATGAACATGTTGTTGGAGGTAATCACTGTACTAGGCAACCTGTATCTCTTGCGGCTCTCACGCTGTTAGGAAACAGGTCTCTTTTGTTTGTGGGGTTTTTTTTTTTAATATTTATTTATTGTGGAGAGACAGAGAGAGACAGAGCATGAGCAGGGGAGGGGAAGTGAGAGAGGAGACACAGAATCCGAAGCAGGCTCCAGGCTCTGAGCGGTCAGCACATGAGCCCGACGCGGGGCTTGAACTCAAGAACCGCGAGATCGGGGCGCCTGAGTGGCTCGGTCGGTTAAGCGTCCGACTTTGGCTCAGGTCGTGATCTCACGGGTCCGTGACTTTGAGCCCCGCGTCGGGCTCTGTGCTGACCGCTCAGAGCCTGGAGCCTGTTTTGGATTCTGTGTCTCCCTCTGTCTCTGCCCCTCTCCTGTTCATGCTCTGTCTCTCTCTGTCTCAAAAATAAATAAACGTTAAAAAAAAAAATTAAAAAAAAAAAAAAAAAAAGAACCGCAAGATCATGACCTGAGCCGAAGTCGGACGCTCAACCAACTGAGCCCCTTGTGGGCGTTTTCTTGATTAGACTTCATCATTTAGAACAGTTCTGGGTTCACAGCAAACCTGAGCTGAAAGTACCGAGAGTTCCCATATACCCCATGCCCCCTCCCCACACGCGTAGCCACTCCACTATCCATATCCCCCAGTTGTGCATTTTTTTCAATGGATGGACCTCCACTGACAGGTCATTATCACGCGAAGTCCATAGCTTCTATTAGGGTTCACTCTTGGTGTATATTCTGTGGGTTTGGACAAATGTATGATGACCTGCATCCACCATTATAGAATCCTACAGAATAGTGTCACTGTCCTAAAAATCTGTTGGGGTTTTCTTCTTGGAAAATGTTAAACATGTACAGAAGCAGAGAGAATAGTATAATGAACCTCTCCCACATACCGATTACCTGCCTTCAGAAATGACCAACCATGGCCAATCTCAAAGAGCCATTTTGCAAAGGCTATGGGGAACGTAGCTATAGGCAGATTGGTATTATGTTTGAGGAAAAAGGGTTTCTTCTCAGTAATTTTTAAGTGAGAGATTGAATTATTTTGGGGTGCTCATGTATTAAGGCACTAGCTGTGCTGGCCCCTTTGCAAATGACTAGCAGCATGGCCATCACCTGGGAGCTTACTGGCCATGAAGAATCTCCCGCCCACCCCAGAACCTCCTGAGTCAGAGTCAGCAGTTCAACAAGATCCCCAGGCGATGTGTATGTACATTAAAGTTGAGAAATACTGACTGCCTGACCTAGGCCAGACACTTAAAATAGCCTCATAACGATCGGACAACACTTCAAGGCAGATGTTATCTTGCCCAGTTTACAGATGAGATAACTGAGGCTCAGATAGATTATTCAGTCTTCCCAAGAGCTCACAGCTAAGAAATTTAGATCTGTCTGGCTTCACAGTTTTTGATTTTACCACTTAGAGCATGCAGCCTCCCCACGAGGGAGTTTAGTTTTGGGGCAACTCAGTAAAAAAAGAAAAGATAACAGTATGTGTTTACACAACACAAAACAACGAGCCATCTCAGCAACAACAACAGCAAACAACAACAGAAAACCACACGGTCGGCTATTACGCAAGCAATCGCTTCCTCCACTGAAAGACCTTTTCGCTTTCCAATCCACTGTTATGGCATCACGTAGACAGCTCAATATTTTAGAGTGGTCACAAAACAAAACAAAACAAAACAAAACACTGGAGCAGCGATCAAAGGTACTCCCCCTTGACAGTGACTGTGGACCCACATAGGAACGAGACTGCAACCAGTCTCCCAGCACAAAGGGAAGATGCATTATCGACCCGCAGAGCTGGGCAATGCATTAAAAAAAAAAATCAGCCAGGCTGGTTTGACATCACATGGGCAGGAAGGGTAGGCTGTTGACTGACTGCTATCACACCTTCCAACCAGCGGAGTGGTCTGAGCCTATCAGACCTGTGCAGGAGAACTGCTTCCACGGAGAAGGGGTCCTTAAGTGGCTGGGTATTGCTGGGCAAGGCCACAGGACATTTTGTTTTCTGGGGAGCTTTTCGAAAAGGAATATTACAGGAAAAGGTAGAAAAAGCACAATTCCTGGATCATGCTCGTCTGAGAACTCATCAGATCTCAGGAACTTCTCCCCTGTAATCCTGGGAGATGAGGCCATCTCCTTCTCTTTCTGCTGTCCTAATGACCCTAGGGACCTGCGTTAATGGGTCAGCACGGCTACTTGGTTTTGCAACGAGTCGATCTGCTGATTAATTAGCCAGTAGCAGGAACCCGATGAAGTTCTCAGCTCAAAGCCCCAGGGATCCAGTTCAGGGCACGCTGCCCTCACAAAGAAAGATCAGGTGAAGAGGCACACAAACTGGCCCGGTCGCAGGCACCACGGGGTTATTCTGACTGACTCTCCACTTTACAACCGAATGACCTGGACACAACTCGCTGTTGTGAAACAGTAATCCCACTGAAAAGTAGCAAACCTATTGGCTCCACAAAGCTAATTGCCTTTATGGCTGAGATCAAATTCCTAGTATTTGGATGACTTTATCCCCCACTCTTGTTTTTTTTTTATATTAAACATAAAATAATATTAATTTTAATAATTTTAATAATTAGATTTAATATTAAAAATAAAATATTATGAGATCATTAGAAGCTCTGATGATTTCATAATATTTTATGGCCAACCTCACCCTCTTGCTAAAAAATATAATGAACCCTAAGAATGGAGTCATGATCGGCCAAAAAACCCGGCCTAAGGTAAAACAGATAAGACTTTAAGAGTTATTTTAAGAATGTTTTTCTATTTCAAGATTGCTCTGGCTATGCAAGGTCTTTCGTGACTCCATACAAAATTTAGGATTGTTTGTTCTAGCTCCGTGAAAAATGCTGTTGGAATCTTGATAGGGATCGCGTTAAATCTGTAGATCACTTTGGGCAGGAAAGACATTTTAACAATATTTGTTCTTCCAATCCATGAGCCTGGAATGTCTTTCCACTTCTTTGTGTCACCTTCATCTTCTTTCATCAATGTTTTATCATTTTCAGAGCACAGGTCTTTCACCTCTTTGGTTAAGTTTATTCTTAGGTGGTTTATTATTTTTGGTGCACTTGTAAATGGGTTTGTTTTCTTGATTTCTCTTTCTGCTGCTTCATTATTCGTGTATAGAAATGCAACCGATTTCTGTACATTGATTTTGCATGACGTGACTTGAATTCATGTGTCAGTTCGAGTAGTCTTTTGGTGGAGTCTTTCGGGTTTTCCATATAGAGTATCATGTCATCTGCAAAGAGTGAAAGATTTATTTCTTCCTTACCAAATCCGCATGCCTCTTACTTCTTTTTGTTTGCTGTGGCTAGGACTTCCAGTGCCATGTTGAATAAAAGTGGTGAAAGTGGACATCCTTGTCTTGTTCCTGACCTGAGGGGAAACGCTCCCACAAAAGACCTTGAATAGCCAAAGCAATCTTGAAAAAGGAAAAACTGGAGGTATCACAATTCCAGGCTTCAAGTTAGGCTACAAAGCTATACTAACCAAAACAGTATGGCACACAAATATAAACACACAGATTAATGAAACAGAATAGAAAACCCAGGAGTTCCTGAGTGGCTCAGTCGGTTGAGCATCTGACTTTTGATTTCAGCTTGGGCCATGATCCCAGAGTTGTGGGACTGAGCCCCGAGTTGGGCTCCATGCTGAGTGTGGAGCCTGCTTGGGATTCTCTATCCCTGTCTCCCTTGTTTGCTCTATCAAAAAAAAGAATAGAAAACTTAGAAATAAACCCATAATTGTATGGTTAATTAATCTTTAACAAAGGAGGAAAGAATATGCAATGGGAAAAAGAGTCTCTTCAACAAATGGTGTTGGGAAAACTGGGCAGCTACATGCAAAAGAGTGAAACTGGACCCCTGTCTTAC
The DNA here is from genome assembly GCF_018350175.1 of Felis catus. Classification (NCBI taxonomy): domain Eukaryota; kingdom Metazoa; phylum Chordata; class Mammalia; order Carnivora; family Felidae; genus Felis; species Felis catus. The sequence goes on along the minus strand of NC_058386.1, from coordinate 110,849,125 downwards.
ACCACACACAAAAATCAACCCAAAATGGATTAAGGACCTAAATGTTGAGACACAAAATCATAAAAATCCTAGAAGAGAGCACAAGCAGTAATTTGTCTGACATTGGTTATAGTGACACCTTTCTAGATAGGTCTCCTTGAGGAAAGGGAAATAAAAAAAAAAAATAAACTATTGGAAATGCATCAAAATAAAAGCTTCTGCTCAGCAAAGGAAACAATCAACAAAACTAAAAGAAAACCCACTGAATGGGACAAGATATTTGCAAATGACATATCCAAATAAGGGGTTATTATCCAAAATATATAAAGAACTTACCCAACTCAACACCTCCAAAAACAAATAATCAAATTAAAAAACGGGCAAAAGACATGAAGAGACACTTCTCCAAAGAAGACATCCAGATGGCCAACAGACACATGAAAAGATACTCGACGTCACTCATCATCAGGGAAATGCAAATCCAAACCATAGTGCGGTATCACCTCACATGGGTCAGAATGGCTAAAATGAACAACACAAGAAACAACAAGTGTTGGTGAGGATGTGGAGAACAAGGACCTTTTGTGCACTGTTGGTGGGAATGCAAACTGGTGCAGCCATTCTAGAAGACAGTATGGAGGTTCCTCAAAAAATTAAAAATAGAACTACCCTATGATACAGTGGTTGCACTACTGGGTATCTCTCCCCAAATACAAAAAACACTAATTTAAAGGGATATAGGTACTCCTATGTTTATGGTAGCGTTATTTACAATAGCCACATTATGGAAGCAGCCCAAGTGTCCATTGACAGATGAATGGATAGAGAAGGTTTTATATATATATATATATATATATATATATATATATATATGTATCACACTGGACTCTTATTCAGCTATAACAATAATGAAATCTTGCCATTTGTAACAACAATGAATGGAGCTAGAGAGTATAAGCTAAGTGAAATCAGTCAGAGAAAAACAAATACCATATGATTTCACTCATAGTGGAATCTAAGAAACAGAAAAATGAGCGAAGGAAAAAAAAGAGAGAGACAAAACAAGAAACAGACTCTCACCTATAAAGAACAAACTGATGTTTGCCAGAAGGGAGGTGGGTGGAGGGATGGGTGCAATCGTTGATGGGAACTAAACAGTACACTGATCATGATGAGCACTGAATAACGTATAGACTTGTTGAATCACTGTATTTAACGAAAATTGTAAATGTTTATTTAAAAAAATTTTAAAAATCTTTTATCTATTTTTGAGAGAGAGAGACAGAGTATGAGTGGGGGAGAGGCAGAGAGAGCAGGAGACAGAATCCACAAAGCAGGCTCCAGGCCTGCTGAGCTGTCAGCACAGAGCCCTACGCGGGGCTCAAACCCGTGACCATGAGATCATGACCTGGGCTGAAGTCAGACCCTTAACTGACTGAGCCACCCAGGTGCCCCATTGAATCACTATATTGTACACCTGAAACTAATATAACACTGTATGTTAACTATACTGGAATTACAATTAAAAAAAAAACTTAATAAAAAATAAATGAAAGTAACCATTTGAATTCCAAAAAAAGAATGTTTTTCTAAACACTGAAGAACATTTTTGAACTATTTTTGATACTGTATTGGAATGTCTTGATCACTAGATTTTCCCTCTGAAACTTTCAGAAAGATGTTGCTGATGTGTTTATGTGAATGACCTCCTTTGTTAGCAGGACAGTCGTTATTTATCCCTCCTTTGCAGATGAGGAAACTGAGGCTGGGAGAGTTGAAGTTACTTGCCCTCCACAAGAAGGCCTCCCAGTGAGCAAGGGTCAGAGCCATGATCAGCTTCCAGACCAGGGAGTGGCCTTGTGTTCTGTCCATTTACCACAGGTTGAAGAAAAAACCCAAAAGTAGCCACAGAAATTACCCCCTTAAAAAACCGAAGCAGCCACGCCCGTGCCAGGATCATTAAAGCAATTGGAGATATCTTTTCACTTTGGAAATTACAAATTCCACACACAGGCTATTTAGTTAAGGGGAAAACGTTGAGACACGAGTAGCTACATTCACCTGAAGCACATATTTGAGGCCTTTTAGCCTTTGGGTTGAAAGCTGTGATGTGGACCCAGAGCCATGGCACTTGGGGTGGGGCACACAGCTAGCTGTAGTCTTTCCTTCCCTTCCTCACTGCTCATACGCTCTTCACCTAAGGGGAAGTGAGGGTTCTGGAAGGCAGGAGCCCCCACTCAGAAAGTGGTGAGCTAGGGTCCTTTGAGCCATATTTCAAGAAGGAGGAGGGTATTCATTAGCTTGCAGTGTCTCCTGGCCCAAAGTCAGATGCCCTCCCCACCACTACCCCTTGAAATCACTTCTTCTAAAGGCCACATCCTAACGGGTCTGAGTCTGCATTTGTGTAAGTGCCGCTGTTCAGTCGAGGAGAACAAGGTGCTCTTTGTGCAGAGCAAGTTCAGTTTGTGCAAAGTGGAAAGATTTCAAAACAGTACAGGGGAGAGCAGGTGGGGGATCCAAATTAATCCCAGCCATGGAACCCCCATGGCTTGACTTCTGCTAACCCCTTCTGGTCTTGGCATGCTTTTGAGTCATTATTTTCTGATGTTATGGGCTATAGAGTGCCTTGCAAAATTCTCTTACCCACCACAAGTGAGTCCCGAGGAGTTGGGACTCCAGGGCAGTTGGGTTCCACGGATTATCTCCCCGGAATGACTTATAGGTATCATGTAGATAACAACAGCCTGGGAAATAAATTCCACACAGGCACCACTTACGTTTGAAAGGCCCCAACTGCTGGAGGCCAGACTATTTCATCTATAGTTAAGGAAGGGATTTCTGGCATTTTCTGTGAGCCTTCCAGGCCTCCTGCATCTCATCCCACTCACTAGGTAAAAGGGTGGAAAGAGGAGGTGCTTGCTTGGGATAGAACAGGGTGTGATGGGAAAATCAGCACAGGAGAGGGCCTTTTGTAATATTTAGTGTAAGGGTAAAAGTTTTGACAGTTATTAAATAAGTTTGCAGGAGGAAACAATGTCCTTGCTCTCAATATTTGTATCACATACCGCGATATCCATAAGATCCTGAAGAAGGTTCTGGTTTGCATGTTGTAGCAGTTGGATGGACACTCGGAAGAACTGTAGAGGGAATTTGGGCATGGAGTGGGAAATGGGCTGGAGAAGTCACTCCTTCAAGCCTGAGATTCTGTGAAAACTGGAGATGCCAATCCATTTTCGTAAGGGAACCGTACTTTTTAAAATACAAGGTCTTTTTTTTTTAACGTCTTATTTATTTTTGAAAGAGAGAGCACGAGTGGGGGAGGGGCAGAGAGAGAGGTAGAGAGAGAATCCCAAGCAGGCTCCCCGCTGTCAGCCCAGAGCCCGACACGGGGCTCGATCCCACGAACCACGAGATCATGACCTGAGCCGAAATCAGGAGTCAGACGCTTAGCTAACTCAGCCACCCAGGCGCTCCTTTAAAGTACAAGATTATAGAGATGGGAGAATAAATTAATGGTTACCAGAGATTAGGGATGGTGATGGGGGTAGGGGGCAGGGCGGGTGTGACTACAAAGGGGTACACAGGGAGATCTTTGTGGTGATAGAATAGTCTTCCTCTTGATTGTGATGGTGGCCACGCAAATCTACACATGTAATGAAATGGCATACAACTACACATACACATTGTACCTATATCCATTTTCTGGGTTTTATATGGTACTATAATTATGTGTGATGTAATCACTGGGGGAGACTGGGTGAAGGGCAACTTCCTGTGACTCCATACTTATTTCAAAACCAAAAGTCTTAAAGGGGCGCCTGGGTGTCTCAGTCTGTGAAGCATCCGACTTCGGCTCAGGTCACGATCTTACAGTTCGTGGGTTCAAGCCCCGCATCGGGCTCTGTGCTGACAGCTCAGAGCCTGGAGCCTGCTTCGGATTCTGTGTCTCCCTCTCTCTCTGCCCTCCCCTGCTCATGCTCTATCTCTCTCTCAAAAATAAATAAAATTTTAAAAAAAGTTAAAAAAAAATCTGAGCACAACTCTGCATTTCTTGTAAGTGACCTACAAAACCTTTCATTTATCCCATTTTTCTTTTGAGAGAACCCTCCCCCCACCTCCCCTCCCCCCATATACCATAACTCTTTGACTCTTGAGAACTAAAACTACAGACTTAAGAAACTTATTCTTTTCACTGGGTAGAGAAAAAAGTCCGAGAATGCATGTGCCCTTCTTTTATTTTAATCTACGGATCTGATGTTTCAGATGAAGGCTATTTGATTGGCAACGCCTTGAGCAGACTGGGAAGATTCTATATCTGACTAAGCCAGCTCTTCTCCCTGCCATGGAAAAAAAAAAGCAGAAACACGTTCAATTCCTGCCATGCCTTCTATGTGAACAGAAGCGTAAGGGTAGGAAAGGAGGGAGAGGGGAGGCCACGGGGGGGTGGGGTGTGGGGTCTTGTGGTTCTCAAAAGAGAGGCTCCTCTCGGCTCAAAGGGGGCTGTGCGTCTGGGTTGAGAAACGTGGCGAAATTGTCCCACGAGGTCAGGCACTTGGAAGGTTAACAGTTCAGCCAGCCTCGGAGAGGGGGCAGCTTGAGTTGAAGGTAGAAATGTGAACTGGCTTCTCCTCCCCACCTTCCCAAGTACACCAGAAGAGAAGATGGACGGAGCCTGAGCCCTTCAGTGGGAACAGGTGGTTGTAGTGGGCAAGTTATAAAGGGATTTGGTATGGGAGCACCTGCTGCAGGCTGTCAATTTCCTGACACAGTCTTATCTCCCAGAGGCCCCATCCTGGCCTTCCTAGATTCCATGCATCTCACTGAAACTTCTTGAGTGCCTCTCATCTGGCCCATGCAAGCAAGTGCTTGCCTATAAGCCATCTCATATTATTCTCTTTTGTTGAGTCACAGGCCTGCTGGGCTTGAAGCCTGGTTCTACCACGTACTAGCTATGCGATCTTGGGCAAGTTGTCTCGGCCTCTCTGTTCCTCAGTTTGCTCATCTGTTATATAGGGGTAATATCTGCCCTCCCGGGTTCGTCAAGTGACTGGCACCTCATAGGTGCTTAGGAAGTGTCAACTTCTCTTTGGTCACTGTTTCCCATGTGGATGCCCACATGGTTCCCTTAGACTGGAAGATCCTTGAGAGAGCTTCCTTCTCTTCTTCCCCCACCTTCACTCCAGCACCTAGCCCATGGTTGGGCACACAGCACATTGTTACTGAGTCCTTGTTGGATGGAGCTTTCCCGGCTCCCTCAGTGATGCTGATGGAAACCCAGAAATGGGCACGAGGGAATATCAATCTTCCATTTCTGAGTATGAAGGTAACATGTTGAATTCTTTACTTCCTTGATATGTTGTTATAGGAAAACTGTCCCCGTGATGAGGCCTGCCTTTGGTGCAAATATAATCGTAGACAATTATGTAGCTCAAGTAAAATTAAAGCCAATGCCTCAGTATCTTGACAAAATGGCCTCTTGATTGGTGTATCAGAAGAGGAGCAGGAAAAGAAATCAATTAGGCTGGCATGCTCATTACCACAGAATTCAGAAGGTTATTAAACACAGCAACAGAATCTGGAATTGACCTGGTCAGATCTATACTTCATTGTCTTGGGACCACACCTCAGTCTTCAGTCATTTGTGAGGTACAGTGGAAAGAGTAATGGATCAGGAAATGGAGACCAGAGATACCGTCCCAGATTGAGTCATTCATTCACTCATTCAGGCAACAAATATTTACTGAAATTTAGTATCAGTAGTTGTGTGACTTTTTTGAAGTCACTTCATCTCTCTGGGTCTCGCGCTCCCCATCTGTCAAATGGTAACAAATCTATTTATATCATAAGTATGAGAATTCTGTGAAGGAATGCAGGGGCCAGAGCCTCGTAGACTGTTCCTGTTCTCTACTATCGTCTTCTATGCAATGGCTATGTGCATCGCTTGTGGTCATTTGAAAATTAACGTCCAAAGTCTATTTCAAGGGGGCTGAGGATGTTCTGCCTGTCTCATTTTCCTTCCTTACATGTTGGCAAGCCAACCAAGACCAGAGTGAGCAGGAAGGACAGAGAGCTCTGTTATACTGGGCTGAGGCATCATAGGGAATAGCACTCCACTTTGTGTTCCCAAGTGGGCTGGACTTCAGACATGGCTCCTGTTATGGGTTGAGTCAGGTCCCCCAAAAAGAGAGGCTGAAGCCCTAACCCTGGGTACCTGTGAAGGTTAGGGTCTTTGCAGATGTAATCAAGTTCAGATGCGGTTATTAGGGCGGGCCCTAAACCAATATAACCGAGGTCCTTATAAGAAGAGGGAAATTTGAACAAAGACACAGACACAGGGAGAATGCCATGTGAAGGCAAATGCAGACACACAGGGAAGATGGCGGCAGAGACTGAAGATGTGCAGCCACAAGCCAGGAAACACCTGGGGCCACCGGAAGCTGGAAGAGGCAAGGAAGCATCCTGCCCTCAAGGCTTCAGAGGGAGCATGCCATGCCCCTGCCACACCTAGATTTTAAACCCCAGCTCTTGGAACTGTGAGAGAATAAATTTCTATTGTTTTAGGCCACCCTGTTTGTGGTATTTTGGTACAACAGCCCTAGGAAACTAATACAGTCCCCGAACAAAAATAACTCCACCATGTACTTCCCTCTGCCTTCCATGTAGTCACGGTGCCTTTCGTTTTCTGTACAAGAACCCACATGAACATGATGCCTTGGCTCCCTGGGCTCCGACCTAGCTCGCAGCGACATGGCTAAATGCACCACGAAGGTCGGAATCGTCGGTAAATACGGGACCCGTTGTGGTGCCTCCCTGAGGAAAATGGCGAAGAAGCTTGAAATAGGCCAGCACACCAAGTAGCCTTGCTCCTTCTGTGACAAAACCAAGACGAAAAGACGAGCTGTGGGGAATCTGGCATCGTGGTTCCCGCATGAAAACTGTAGCGGGTGGTGCCTGGACCTACAACACCACTTCTGCCCTCACAGTAAAGTCGGCCATCAGAAGCCTGAAGGAGTTGAAAGACCAGTAGAAGCTCCACCATTTAACACATTGCTAGCCTATAATAAATAAATTTGTGTGACAAAATTAAAAAAAAAAAAAAAAAAAAGCAATGCCTCGATCCCACCGTCTAAAAATGTGGTCTCCGGAATGGCAGAAAAGGTTGGGTGGAATCCTGAATTCTGCTTTCTGTTTTTCAAATAAGTCAAAATGGAAGGCAAGAGTGCCCCCCATCTTTATCCTCTCTGCTCTCCACTTTGATGGAAAATAGTAAGAGTAGGCAGGCATGGGTCCCACAGGCAGGCGGCTGACTAAGCAAGCCGCTGCTGCTGGGCCTCAGCATGGAGACCATCTTGGGAAGGCCACGGAGTCCATGTGGGGTCCTGACACAGGCCAGCAGGGCTTAGAGCAGAACTGACCTCATTTAAGTTTTCCAAGCACTGCCGACTTTTCTCCACCTAGACTTCACTCTTGCAGCCAACTAGAAGCTGCTGTCCTAGCAAAGGAGGCATCCCTTCTGTAGGACAAATGAGCAATTCATTTAACCAATGCATGGATATTATGTTGAAAATTACTCTTTGACAACCACCATAGTAAAAACTGATTCAGGCAAGAGTCATCAATGGATCCTAAAACTAGTGACTGAAAGTTTTATGAAAAATATGTTATTTACATAGTCTCAAAGTATCTCCCCATACATTAGTTATTCAGTACAAAAAGAAAAATTGTATCTTTACACTGGAAAAACACGGCAGACGTCATCTTAACAATTAATCAAAGTTAACATCACCGACAATCACTGGATCCCTTTTAATGTTTGACTCATGCTAGAAATGCATGACCTCTCATCACCAGGACACATCAGGCAAACCCCAACTGGGGACCGTTCTGCAAAATAACTGGCTCATGCTCTTCCAAGATGCTGATGTCTTGAAAGACAAAGAAAGGCTGGGGACCAGGAAGAAAGTAGCTGTGACGGACATTCTTGGTACACATATTGATGTCTGCGATTTCCTCCCCAGAGCCTCACACGCAAAAATGTGTGTGTGTGTGTGTGTGTGTGTGCACGCATGTGTGTGTGTAGGGAGAATGGTCAATGTAACAAGATGCTGACACCAGATGAATCTTGATGAAGGGCACGTGAAACTTCTTTCTGCTATGTTTGCACACAATTTTCTGTACGCCGGAAGTATTTCAAATTAAAATTGTAAAAATGTATTATTTCGGGTATTTAACCATGTGCCCGATGCCATGCTCGGTGTGAGATATTCAAGGGAGAACAAAACACAGGCTTGATCCTTAACCCAGGAGCTCGTAGTCTGGGATGGACAGGACAAAAAAAAAAAAAAAAAAAAAAGAGGCCAGCATATTTTGGCGTCACAAAGGAAGTTGTGAGAGCACAGAGAAGGTATGCCAAACCTAGACTGCCTGAGGAAGGGGGTCATAGGAGGCTGTTTGGAGAGGAAGTAAAGGGGAGGCTTCAAGTTGGAGGAACCGATTAAGTTTGGGGGTACTAGGGGCATACGCAAGCAGAGTTGACCGACGGACTGCGGGGCACAGGGAAGATGCCCGGACCTGTAGGCAGCAAGGGGAAGCCACCTGCCTCCTGAGGACAGACAACAAGGCATGGATTAGCAGGTGTTGGGGGCCAGGCCAAAGTCCCCGTAGCTTCCTAGGTAACAGAAGAAGTGCAGACATAAGCAAAACAACTTAAGGCTGTATACTGAATGTCCTAGAGACATCAGCCCCCAGACGGATAAATATATGCAACCTGGACAAATGCATGGCCCCAAATTAGTTAGGATTGCTAATAATAGACCGTGAGGCAGGAAGAGAACATCAAGTGATCATAAAAAACCAAAGACGTGATTTTTTGAGAACAGGATGAGCCTCGCCAGCAATAAGGATAAGGTGGTACCCAATTAACACACAACAGGGTGGGGAGAGGTTGCTGTTAACAGGAAAAGTCCTGAAAATAGTATCGGGGAGGGGCGCCTGGATGGCTCAGTCGGTCGAGCGTCCGACTTTGGCTCAGGTCATGATCTCACGGTTCGTGAATTCAAGCCCCGTGTCGGGCTCTGTGCTGACAGCTCGGAGCCTGGAGCCCGCTTCGGATTCTGTGTCTCCCTCTCTCCCTGCTCCTCCCTTGCTCACACTCTGTCTCGCTGTCAAAAGTAAATAAAGATTTAAAAAAATTAAAAAAAAAAAAGTTGACGGGGGAATGGGACTTTATTCCCATTGAATTCTAAGATACAAGAGCCGGGATGAGTATTCCTAGCAAGAGTGTGGAGGGAGCTCACTTGTTTTTCTGTCTTTGAAAACTTTTGTATCATGGAAAATTTACAAAAAATGAGAACAGCATTAGCTTAAACTGCCTGGAATTGCCGCCACGTGGGCATCTTTGCCCTACAAGAGCGGCGATTTCGCGTTTCAGATGAAAACGAACCCCCACATACCTGTCCCCCAGCCTCAGCAATTACTGGCACATGGTCAGTTTCATGGCATCCAAATTCCCACCCATCCCCGGGGCAAACCGACTGGTTCGAAGCAAACTCTCTGGTGGGAGTTTTCGTTGTGCTTTTATTTTAATGATGTCCTATCTATAAAAGAGATCCAAATTACATACAGATACATGGATGTCTATATACAACGTTATCAGTTAATTATTTTTATTCCCTCAGTGAGTAATATATTCACGTGGCTCCAAATTCAAAAGCTGCATCACATTGTATACCTCGAATATATACAATTTTTCTCTGTTGCTTATACTTCCATAAAGAAAGACGAAAGCTACACAACAGAAACAGGAGGGCCAATGAGAAGTTGCCTTCCAAACAAACCCTGTCACCCAGCCAACAGCTCTCCCTCCTCAGAGGCAACCTGTATGAACAGTTTTTATGTATCCGTCTGGAGAGGTTTTACGCGTGGGTTAGCAAATAGACTGTGAACTATTCCCACTGATCGGTGCCTTGCCTCTTCCACTTAGCAAGAGAAACGTCCTCCCTTCTCCAGCCTCCTAGCGTCCCACTTTTATGAACCACAATTTATGTAACCAATGAAATCACTATTGATGGACCTTTCGGCTGCTTCCCATCTGTGGCCGTTACAGACAGCGCCGTCCCGACTCACCCTCAACACTCATCTTGCACAAAAGCAAGTAAGTATATCTGGACGAGACACCCCTCAAAGCTGAACTGCTGGACGAACGGGAACGTGCCTTTGGAATTTTGACAGATATTGCCAAACTGCCCTCTATCAGGTAGGCGTTATTGTACCGCTGTCTTCACCCCTCCGTCCGCACCGTTTCCTTGCTGCGCGACCCGCTTCCCCCCAGGGCTCCAGAGGAGACAGTTCAACGTGTCAAACTCAGAAACACCCCTCCGACCTCAGTTTCCTATTGGTCTCGCTCTACACTCTCTGGCCCACACGGCCACCAGCCTGTCCTTCCTCCCTTCTCCTTTCCCAGACGCCATCAGTAAGCCTGCTGGCATCCTTTCCTCCTTCCAGGTCAGCCCCATTTAGCCATGCTAGCATTGACCCCTGGACTCGCTCTCCCCGTGTCCTTCTGCAGCACCTGCTCTGCCAATCCCCAGCCCTGTGAAAATCCCACCACCCATTCTCTCCACCCCCCACTCCCAGGCTGCTGGCTATTGCTGGAGAAGGTCATGAAGTTGGCTCGGCTACAAAGCCAGGCCAGCCAGCCTCAGCGGGGCCCCAAGGGCTGCGAGGCAGTCCTTTTATATATCTGTATCAAATTTCTCTCAGTGATTGTTCCAAATCCTCTCCCTCTCCTCAGATCCCCTACCCAACCCCCTCTGCCCGACCCCTCAGTAGAGGGCCAGCTTTGGATTTCGATGATAGGACACAGGCCATGGGGCAGGAGCTCTCAGTGCTCACTCTTTCCCTAGCCCTGCGCCAGTTCTCTGCCTTTCCCCCAGCCCCCCGTCTGCTTGCCCCCCACCCCTCAGCCTCATGGAAACGAGGGACTTGCTCCTCAAGGTTGCCTCTTCCACCAGTGCCTTTGACACTTCGCCTGCACTTGGCCCCAGGAGCCATCCTCTTTCCCTTTGGGCACTCTCTCCCTCCCCACTGGTGTTTTTTTTCCCCTCTCAGCCTAGAAACGCTTCCCACAAATCTGTGTCACTGTTCCACACTACCGCCGAGCTTTTAAAAATGGAGCCATCTTTAAAATTACACAAGTAATTCACGCCTCCTGGCGGGACGTCCTCCCTCCAAGTCAGCCCCAAAACTTGACAGAAAAATCAGGAAATTATAAGCAAAAGGAAGAAAAGAGAAACCGCCCACAATCGCATCAGCCGACTGTTAATATTTTGATATATTTCTTTCCAAGTTTTTTTTTTAATGCACATCTATGCACTTACATATCTATGTGTATTTTTTTTTCTCATAAAAGTGGATCGTAGTGTACGCATTGTTTTGTCATAACATATTTCAGACATCTCAGCATTGCCTCCGTATTAGCAATTGCTACGGATTACTGACCCTGGGTAAGTAAATTAACCTCCCTGAATCCATTTCCTCCTGTGTAGTACTATTATAGGAACTACCTCACAGGGCTGTTATGAGGATTAAATGAGATAAAAATATATAAAAACACTTATCACAGTGCCTGGTACGCAGCATGCTGCATTAATGTTAGCTCTTCTGATCTTCCCACATCAATAAATATAGCCCCACATAACAATTTAATGAGTTCTGTCACTGCTGTGTCTAGTAGGAGTGACGAGTGCGCTTGAGTGAGCCACCAACACACGCTCATTTGGTACATGAGCAAGTATATCCGCGAGATAAACTCCTAAAAGCAGAATTGCTCCTTCAAAGGCTATGTGCATTTATAATTTTGGTAGATAGTGCCGGATTGTCCTTCACCCAGTGAGAGTCACCATGAGTTCTCGAATTGAACTCTGATTGATGGATGTTGAGTCTGTTGCAAAGTCTTCACTGCTACAAACTCAAGACGGTGATGGACATTTTTGTAACCAAATCTTTGAAAAAAAATTTTTTTTACAGGTATTTATTTTTGAGAGACAGAGAGAGACAGAGCACAAGTCGGGGAGGGGCAGAGAGAGAAGGAGACACAGAATCCGAAGCAGGCTCCAGGCTCCGAGCTGCCCGACTCAGGGCTCGAACTCACAGACCGCGAGATCATCAGATATTTAGTGACCATCTCCAAGGCCATGCACTGTTTTAGGCACTGTGCTCACTTCATCAACAGAACCAGTAAAAGGTTCCTGCCTTGGAGGGGCTTACATCCCAACAAAGAGACACAAATAAAGATAATAAGTAACCTAGGGGCGCCTGGGTGGCTCAGTCGGTTAAGTGTCCGACTTAGGCTCGGGTCATGATCTCGCAGTTGGTGGGTTCGAGCCCCTCATCGGGCTCTGTGGGGCCAGCTCGGAGCTTGGAGTCTGCTTGGGATTCTGTGCCTCCCTTTCTCTCTGCCCCTCCCCTGCTCGCTCTCTGTCTCTGTCTCTCTCAAAAATGAATAACATTAATTAAAAAAAAAAAAGTCACCTATAGAAAATGTTAGAAGGTGATACATCCTAGAGCAAAAAGGAAACGCAGAGCAGGCTAGAGGGGATCAGGAGTACTGGGAGGCGGGGGGGGGGGGGGAGATAGCAATATTAATAGTTAATATTAATATTTCACAGTACAATATTAAATAGGGTGGTCACTCCAGTACGGTTTGACCTTATTCTAGTGATGAGGAATCACTGAAGGAGGCATTTTACTTATATTCATCAACATCTTTGCCACATCCACATACCACGTGACACCTAACAATTCTGTTTAAATCAACTTACTTTTCCCTACTTGGATTTCTTTGTTTCTTTTCTTAAGTAGACCTCACGCTCAGTGCAGAGCCCAACGCGGGGCTTGAACTCTTGACCCTGAGATCAAGGTCTGACCTCAGGTCAAGCATCAGACGCTTAACCGACTGAGCTACCCAGGCATCCCTTAAACTTACGTTAAAGGAAGCTTTATAACCCATGTGTAAATAAAAACCAAGAATGGCATGCCGAAATGTCTAGAAAGGGAGACTGGAAGATACCTAGGATTGGCCTCTTCCTTTCCTTTTAGAGACCAGCTGGTAAATAAGAACGATCACAACAAGCACTTATAAAATTGTGTGCTTACGATTTGCCAGGAAGCTTAGCGTTTTGCACGTAGCGGATAATTTTGTCTTCACAATAACTTCCATGCTATCGGTGCCATTATTGTCCCCAGGGAGAAACTTGGGCACTGCGTAAGCCTCCCAAGTGTCAGTTTGCTCCTAAACAAATGGGGACGATAATGGAGAGAGAGGAGAGAAGGCCTGTGGCTTCTACCCACTCTTCGTTGCGTCTGGGGAGCGCTGGAGAGGGGGCAGGAAGGGGATGGACCGTCCCATCTACGTCATCTCCTGACCACTACGCCCCAAATTCCAGTGATGGAGATTAGAGCTAAATTGTTGCTTTAAAATACAAACAACCCTCCCCGGGGTTAGATTTATTGGCCACTTCCAATTTCCCGTGGAAAACTTTAATCAGGACGTACAAATTGACGTCAGACTGGCTAGGATGGGAGCTTTTCTTTTCCAGTAGAGTTAATATACAGTGTTATATGAGTTTCAGGCAAACGATATAGTGACTCAACACTTGTATGCATTACTCGGTGCTCATCAAGGTAAGTGTACCCTTAATCCCCTTTACCTATTTCACCCATCCTCCCTCCTACCCACCTCTTCTCTGGGAACCACTGTTTTCTTCTCTATAGTTTTTTGGTTTGTCTCATTTTCTTCGTTTGTTTTGCTTCTTGGATTCCACGCATGAGTGAAATCGTATGGTATTTGTCTTTCTCTGACTGACTTTTTCACTTAGCATTATATCCTCTAGATCCATCCATGTTGTTGCAAATGGCAAGGTTTCATTCTTTTTTATGACCGAGTAACATTCCATTATAGATACATACCGTGGACACTTCGGTTGCTCCCATACTTTGGCTATTGTCAATAACGCCGCTGTCAACACAGGGGTGCAGGTGTCCCTTTGGGTTAGTGTTTTTGCATTCTACGGGTAAATCCCCAGTAGTAGAATTACTGGATCATAGAGTAGATCTATTCTTAATTTCTTGGGAACCACACTGTTTTCCACACGCAACGCACCAGTCTGCATTCCCACCAACAGTGCATGAGTGTTCCCTTTTCTCCACATACGATGGGAGTTTTGATTAGAAGAGGGAAGAAGTGTCTCTGGAGCATCGGCCCTGGCCCCTTCTGGAAGGGAGCCGACCTGGGCAGATACTAGTGGAGGAGCGGGCACCTGGACAGCTGGAAGGAAACAGGCAGCAGAAAGCTGGGTGGGAAGAAACGATGACAAGCTGTATCGACTTCAACGGTCTCTGCTTCAAGTCTTTAGGGAGAGAGGAGCAGAATCTAAATACAATCAATAATACATCAGCAGAGACACAGTGCCTAGGTGCTCTTAACCTGCTTCATATCTCAAAGTGTGCTCCTGCTTTTCAACTTCCTGAGAAGTGTGCTGCGTTTCTAAAAAGAGCCGTTTCATTCACATGAAACAATACAGGACTCTGAACCACTCAGTCAAAGAATTCGAACCAGAAAAACGTCTGGGGCAGTTACCATTGAATAACAATTCCACAGAGTCACAGAGATGAATCCAGGTTCCTTGAAAGGTTTACGACCAAGAAAAGTTCAATATAATATAGTAAACCTGGAATGTATTTGATTTATACAGGAAAGACGAGCTCTTGTATAGAGTAAATGATATTTTTATTTTTTATTTATTTAAAAAAAATTTTTTTTTCAACGTTTATTTATTTTTGGGACAGAGAGAGACAGAGCATGAACGGGGGAGGGGCAGAGAGAGAGGGAGACACAGAATCGGAAACAGGCTCCAGGCTCTGAGCCATCAGCCCAGAGCCCGACGCAGGGCTCGAACTCACGGATCGCGAGATTGTGACCTGGCTGAAGTCGGACGCTTAACCGACTGCGCCACCCAGGCGCCCCAATAAATGATATTTTCAAATGGCTTCGAGAAAATTGGAGACTAAACAAAAGCTTCTCATAGATACAAAAAAAGCTGGGAGCAGAAGGGGTTAGTTCTCTGGGGCAGAGCGGGCATTGCCAAATGACCCCAAATAGCCCACAAATGCAATGTGTTAATGTGGGTCCTATATCACAGAGGAGAATAGTACTAAATCGGTTCTGTGCAGATCATCTACGATGGGATAGAAATCCTAGAGGCAAGCACACTACTCCTGATTTTACAGTGTAGAAAAGGAGATAGCAAAATCCTCTAGTCGAGAGCCTGGTGAACGTGGCACTACATTTTCTAGTATACAAATGGCTTCCTTCTCATGCCCAGCATTTGAGGAGTCCCAGACAAGACTCAAACAACCCTGGAACTTACACTAGAGTTCCTATATGCTAAAGTGAGATTAGCAAAGCTTGTTGCTTGGCAACACGTGCTCTATAAACCCTTGGATCTTGGGTACGGTGAGACAGACAAAGTACATCTAGTGTTTTGTTTCATTTAATTTTTTTAGTGTTTATTTTTGAGAGACAGAGAGACAACACGACTGGGGGAGGAGTAGAGAGACAGGGAGACACAGAATCCGAAGCAGGCTCCAGGCTCTGAGCTGTCAGCACAGAGCCGGACGTGGGGCTTGAACTCACGAACTGTGAGATCATGACCTGAGCTGAGGTCGAACGCTTAACCGACTGAGCCACCCAGCGGCCCCTGTTTTGTTTCATTTAATTTTTTTTTAAATGTTTATTTATTTTTGAAACAGACAGAGACAGAATGCAAGTGGGTTAGGGGCAGAGAGAGAGGGAGACACAGAATCTGAAGCAGGCTCCAGGCCCCGAGCCGTCAGCCCAGAGCCCGACGCAGGGCTCGAGCTCACAGACTGCCAGATCGTGATCTGAGCCGAAGTCGGACGCTCAACCGACTGAGCCACCCAGGCGCCCCCTTGTTTCATTTAAAAAGAATTTCTTCTTTGTCACCAAGATCCAAAGGCTGATACCATGCTTCATAGCTTTCCAGATGCTCACAGCCCCTAACCAACAGGACACTGGCAAATATCTATAAAGTCAGACTCTGCACCTGCCAGTAAGGAGGGAGTATGAGAGGCTACATACACACTTACTACGTCACTGGGAGTTTAGCGAGCCACAGCTTCTCTCTGAGAATGATTTATCTATGAATTTATCTCAGAGTTAACTAAAAAGAAGTGGGAAGTCATATGAAGCTATTCCTAAGAATTTTAGAAGACTCTGGAGAAAATCAGGTCAGTTTATTTTCTAAATCAAATAGGATTATCTTTTGAAGGAAGTATGCCCTTTAGCTGATCATTTTAAACAGTGATGAATAATTGCATTTGGCCAAATAACAAAACCCAAGATATACAGGGTAAATTCTTTGAAAACAAATAAAATCCAATGAGCGTTTTTTAAATAAAATAAACGTATTTAAACATATTCCCTTACTCTCACTGATGGCTTTCTTATCTTAAGGGAGATTTAACACAACAAATCCTCTAGAAAAGCAGGATCTCAAAATGCAAACACTGTTTAAATGAACCACACACATTTAGTACTCAAATGAATATGCACTGCGGGTGGGAATACAAAATGGTAACATCACTTTGGAGAACAGGCTGGCAATTTCTGAATAAAGTTAAACATGCACTCACCATTATAATATAGCAATTCTACTAGATAGTTACTCAAGAGAAATTAAAGTATACATCCACATAAAAGTTAAAACACAAATATTCATAGCAGCTTTATTCGTAATGGCCCCCAATTGGAAACAACCCAAATGTCCATCAAAAGGTGAATGGACAGGGGTGCCTGGGTGTCTCAGTCTGTTAAGTGTCAGACTTCAGCTCAGGTCATGATCTGGCAGTTGGTGAGTTCGAGCCCCGCGTCGGGCTCTGTGCTGACAGCCCAGAGCCTGGAGCCTGCTTTGAATTCTGTGTCTCCCTCTCTCTCTGTCCCTCCCCTACTCACGCTCTGTCTCTCTGTCTCTGTCTCTGTCTCTCTCAAAAATAAATAATAAACATTAAAAAAAAATTTTAAAAAGGCGAATGGACGAATTGTGCCATATACATACAATGAAATATGACTCACGATAAAAAGTAACGAACCACTGATACAGAAAGCAACATGGATGGATCTCAAGGACATTCTAATCGAAACCAGCCAGACACAAAAGAGTACATACTATGTGATTATACATGTATGTGAAACATCATAAAGAGAATCTAATCTATGGTGATAAAGAAAAGGAGACCAGTGATAACCTGAAGCCAGCAGCAGGGGTTGAGATTAACTAACTACAAGGGGGCATTCTCTCTGGCAATGGAAGTGGTCTGTATTTTGACTGCAGGCTTAAACTGGGTGCAGTTTGTGATAAGTATGTAAATTATATCTCAGTAAAGTTGACTTTAAGCATAGTATTAATGGAAAACTCTTCAAAAGTTGAAGATTTTTACAAACATTTTTATTTTTTTAATTAATTAATTAATTTTTTTTTTTTTTTAAGTAATCTCTATGCCCGATGAGGGGCTCAAACTCAACGACACCAAGGTCAAGAGTCACACGCTCTACCGAACTGAGCCAGCCGGATGCCCCCCAAAGTTGGAAGATTTAAAGTTACTTCTGCTTAGCAAGTATAAGTATTAAGCATCCTGTTGGAAACTATGCACCAAGATGCAGTCCTTGCAGTGAGGAAACTACTCTCTTGAAAACACTAGGCACACAGAACAAGGTAGCTGAGTGGAGCGGTGGCAGCAGCCTTGTGGACACAGAGATGCAGATCTTTGTGAAGCCTCTGATGGGTAAGACTATCACCCTCCAGGTCAAGCCCAGTGACACCACTGAGAATGTCAAAACCAAAATCCAAGACAAGGAGGGCGTCCCACTTCACCAGCAGCGTCTAATTTTTGCGGGCAAACAGCTGGAGGATGGCCGCACTCTCTCAGGCTACAATCTCCAGAAAGAATCCACCTTGCGCTTGGTGCTTTGCCCGTGGGAGGGCATCACTGGGCCTTCCCTCCGCCAGCTGGCCCGGAAATACAACTGTGACAAGGTAAAATCTGCCGTGGTATTCTCGTCTGCACCCCAGCGCTGTCAACTGCCGCCAAGAAAAAGTGAGGCCACACCAAAAACCTGCACCCCGAGAAGGTCAAATAAGGCCCCTCTACTGACTCTTACTTTGCTTGTAGGGCAGGCTCCTGCCCAAGCCCCCAGACCCTGTGCCCTCCATAAAGTTTCCCTTCCACTGACTGGAACAGTAAAAAAAAAAAAACAACAAAACACAACAAACAAACCAACAAACAAAAAATTAAGCACACAGGCACATACGCATGGTGGAAGGCACTGGGCTGCTGCTATTTGGAGCTGGTAGATACAGTTTACCAGGATCATTTAAATAGTGCCTACCATGTGGGAAGCATGGCGAAAGGGATAAAAGGCAAAGGAGTCATTAGGCTGGAAAGAAGACCAACGTATAGATTAGGTTGGTCAGGAGAACTGGGATCAGATCAAGGACAAGAAATGGTATTCTACATCACTCTGAACCCTAGCTTGTCACTGTCATCTTGTTAGGTGCCTCTCAATAGAGAGGCCAGTCAGTCTGGATGCAGCTCGACCGTGTCCAAAAACTGGTACAACGATTGGGACAAAGGGTGGAAAATGATACAGGACAAGAGGGTCTTCAGATTCCTTGGCCAGGCTGTAGGGACTCTCTTTGCCCTTCCCATCAGCATGAAAGCCCTCTTGTTCTCCTCTCAGTGTTTGATAAAAAGTTCTACTAAGGTTTTAACAAATACAGGAGATTGGATAAGGAACTTATCTGGAGTGTTTTATTAATCTATGTAGCTTTAGAAATTAAAAGATGGGAGGGGCGCCTGGGTGGCGCAGTTGGTTGAGCGTCCGACTTCAGCCAGGTCACGATCTCGCGGTCCGTGAGTTCGAGCCCTGCGTCGGGCTCTGGGCTGATGGCTCAGAGCCTGGAGCCTGTTTCCGATTCTGTGTCTCCCTCTCTCTCTCTGCCCCTCCCCCGTTCATGCTCTGTCTCTCTCTGTCCCAAAAATAAATAAACGTTGAAAAAAAAATTAAAAAAAAAAATTAAAAGATGGGGAAATAGCTAATTGAGTATCTACCATATAATCTTTTTTTTTGACAAATTCCTACCACAGTATATTTATTTTAAGCACTGAAAAAAATATCTGAAGCAAAATTTTTGTATTGAATATACAATTTGATAAGCTATTTTTGGTTTTACATTATATTATGAACATTTTCAAATGTCAAAAATAATATTTAAAATATTATTTTAAACACATGCCTAATCGTTTTTATAGTTATTCAGTTATCTTTATTTTTATTATTTTTTTTTACTTTTTTTAACTTGTTTTATTTTTTATTTTTTTAAATTTACATCCAAATTCGTTAGCATCTAGTGCAACAATGATTTCAGGAGTAGATTCCTTAGTGCCCCTTATCCATTTAGCCCAACCCCCTCCCACAACCCCTCCAGTAACCCTCTGTTTGTTCTCCATATTTAGGAGTCTCTTCTGTTTTGTCCCCCTCCCTGTTTGTATATTATTTTTGTTTCCCTTCCCTTATGTTCATCTGTTTTGTCTTTTCAAGTCCTCATAGGAGTGAAGTCATATGATTTTTGTCTTTCTCAGACTAATTTCACTTAGCATAATACCCTCCAGTTCCATCCATGTAGTTGCAAATGGCAAGATTTCCTTCTTTTTGATTGCCGAGTGATACTCCATCGTATATATATACACCATAACTTCTTTATCCATTCATCCATCGATGGACATTTGGGCTCTTTCCAGACTTTGGCTACTGTTGACCGTGCTGCTATAAACATGGGGGTGCCTGTGTCCCTTCGAAACAGCACACCTGTATCCCTTGGATCAATGCCTAGTAGTGCAATTGCTGGGTCGTAGGGGAGTTCTATTTTTAGTTTTTGGAGGAACCTCCATCCTGTTTTCCAGAGTGGCTGCACCAGCTCGCATTCCCATATAATCTTACAACAGGATTCAGAGTACAGTCACATAGAACCAGAAGTATTCTGAAATTGCTTTAATTAGAGAAATCTAGTATCACATTTTTTTAAGGAACTGATAATGAGATGCAAAAAAAAAAAGTGTGGTGTGTGGTGTGTGGTGGTCATTTCTCGGTCCCACACTTGAAGGATGTTGACGAACTGGACAATGTTCAGAGGCCAACGGCTAAGATGGTAACAGGTCTGGAAACCATCTCATAAAGACTAGAATGAAAACACAGAGGAGAAAACATTTGTGGCGACGTGGCCACTGGTGCCAAATATCTGGTGATGGACCCTTGAGTTGTTGCCACCTTTTGGCTGTCGTGAATAATGCCGCAAGGAATATTAGCATACCTGTATCTGTTTGCATCCTGGTTTTCAAGGAGTGGAATTCTTGGATCATCTAACAATTCCGTGTTTACTATTTTGAGGAACTGCGAAAATGTTTTCCACAGTCACTACATTCTAGCCAGCAGTGTGCAAGGGTCCTATTTCCACATCCTCACTAATACTCGTATATAGCCTTACAAAGTTTTTTTCTGTTATATATCCCCATAAAATACCTTTTTAAAACCTATACCTTTTTAAAACAAAAATGAGGTCCCATTAATCATGTTGCTCTTTCACTTGGCAATCTAGCGTAAACATCTTTCCCATGTCGAGTGACATATGACCATGTTATCATTCTTAATGGGTGCACAGATCTCCATGGAGGGAACGTACTGTAATTTGTTTAACCCAACGTTTTCCAAAGGCTGTACATAACATAGATCCCACAAGATCGCCCTCAAAAACAAGAACTTAAGTTAAAAAGTTAAAGACGCTTCATACCCTATCTCTTTTGTTGGGCTATCACAATGTTAAAGAAACGATTTTAATGGGTTTTCCTAAACTTCCTTAACCATCTTTTATTCTTCAGGACACTTAACTTATTCATATTTTATAAAACACCCTGAGAAATGGTGGCCTAACTGATCTGTGGCAAATACTAGGTTTCTTGTTTTTTACATAGAACTTGCCACTTCAACCACTTTCAAGCATGCAATTCTGTGGCATTACTTACATTCACAAGGTACACCATTCCAATGATCTATTTCCAAAACTTTTTCATCATCCGAAGCAGAGACTCTATGCCCATTATGAATAACTCCCCATTACCCCCTCCCCCCAGCCCCTAGTATCCTGTAATCTACTTTGTCTCTATGAACTTATCTGTTTTAAATATCTCACTCAGCATGTTCTCAAGTTTCATCCATGCTGTAGTACGTACCAGAATTTCATGCCTTTTCATAGCTGAACAACATCCCCCTGTATGTATGATGTAATTACACCATATCAACTGGTGATGAACACTGGGGCGGTCGCCACCTTTTCGGCTGTTGTGAATAACGCCACGAGGAACAACAGCATACAAGTATCTTTTTGAGTCCTCGTTTTCAAGGAGTGGATTGGAAGATCGAGGATCTTACGAGCATTCTATGTCTCATATTTTGAGAAGCTGCCAAAATGTTTGCCACAGTCAGTGCACTATTTTCCATTCCAACCAGCAATGTACAAGGGCCCTCTGTCTCTCCACCTCCTCACCAACACTTGTTAATATCTCTTTTATTACTGCCATCCTAGTGGGTATGAAGTGATACCGCTTTGTGGTTTTGATTTGCATTTGTTTAGTGACTAATCATATTGAACATCTTTTCATAGGCTTATTGGCCATATGTAAATCTTCTCTGGAGAAATGTCTATTCATAAAGTCCTCTGCCCATATTTTAATTGGGTTGTTCGTCTTTTTGTGGCTGAGTTATAAGACCTGTTTACATATTCTGGATTAAACTCATCACATATGATTTACAAATTTTCTGGTTGTCTTTTCACTGTCTTGTTAATGTCCTTTGAGGCACGAAAGTTCTTAATTTGATAAAGTTCAACTTATCTATTTTTTCTTTAGCTGCTCACGTTTTTAGTGATATATCTAAGAATCCATTGCCCAATCCAATATAATGAAGATTTACCCCTGTTTATCCCCTAAAAATTTAATGGTTTTAGATCTTACTATTTAGGTCCTTGATCCATTTTGAGCTAATTTTTGTATACGGTGGGAGGTAGGAATCCAACTTCACTGTTTGCCATGTGGATATTCAGTTGCCCCAGCCCCATGTGTTGAAAACATTACGTTTTTCACAACATTAAACATCCTTTTCAACCTGTCCCATATTTTTCCCTAAGAAAAATTTTTAGAAGAATTGCTGTGCCAAAAGAGGTGCACATTTTGAAGGCTTCTGATACATACCACCAAATGTCCTCCACAAAGGACATTAAGAACCCACTGCAGTGAATTTAAACACCACTTTCCCCATACTCTCAACAGCCGTGTATACTACAAACACATTTTAAATCTCTGCTAGTCAGGGGCGCCTGGGTGGCTCAGTCGGTTGAGCGTCCAACTTCGGCTCAGGTCATGATCTGGTCGTTCATGAGTTCGAGCCCCACGTCGGGCTCTGTGCTAACAGCTCGGTACCGGGAGCCTGCTTCAGATTCTGTGTCTCCCTCTGTCTCTGCCCCTCCTTCACTTGCGCTCTCTCTCAAAAAAATGAATAAACATTAAAAAAGAAATCTGCTAATCACTGTGGCATGGGAATGTATTCCAAATAAAGTTTAAGAGAGGTTTAGCTGAACTTCCCTTGATAGTCCCAACATGCTAGCCTCAGCACCTTCCTTTCCAAAGGCTTCACACTTATGAAAAGATTGTCTAAGAACAGGACTCAGTGTAATCTACTGCAGAGTTTAATATAAGTCGAGTTAAGGAAGCAAACTAAATCCTCCCTTTCAGAAGAGTGAGACTAGAAATGGAAAGTATAATTAGGTTCCTCTGCTAGATAACGTAATTTCAAAATATTTCCCTCCTCAGGGGCGCCTGGGTGGCTCAGTCGGTTAAGCGGCCGACTTCGGCTCAGGTCATGCTCTCGTGGTCCGTGAGTTCGAGCCCCGCGTCGGGCTCTGTGCTGCCAGCTCAGAGCCTGGAGCCTGCTTCGGATTCTGGGTCTCGCTTTCTCTCTGCCCCTCCCCCACTTGCAGTCTGCCTCTCTCTCCCTCTCAAAAATAAACAAACATTTAAAAAATTAAAAAATATATATATATTTCCTTCCTCAGCACAAAGTCACAAACCAGCTATTGGCGACTTTCAAGTGTGCCCTCTTTTGTGTGTGTTCAACGGAGAGTTACCAAGCACAAGAGTCATGCCATGAAATCAACCAAACCGAAGGTAGAGGGTTTTTCTTCTAGCCATATCCTAATTGTCAAGGAAAAAGAAAAACTATTTTGCTGGTGGTCTGCTATTTACTACTAGTTGAGCACTTCTGTGTGTCTCAAGCTGTAGTCACTAGAAGGAAAATTTTACGGTGAGTGTTTTGCCAGTGGGAACCTGTATTAATATGGAAATCCTGAGAGGATCGTTTATCCACACAAAACAAGAAACCAGGGGGAAATGAGCTTTTCACATTTCATCATAAAGCATGCATAATTCATACAAGAGAGGCGACTATTGATGAGGCTGAACACAATGAGTTTCTTGTTGCCAGAAAGAATCAAAATATTAGGAATCGAGCTCTCTGATCTCCTAAATACTTTCTTAAAGCCCCCAGAAGCTCAATGCCATCATGCATCTGTTACACTAGCAAAGATGAAGGCAAATGTTTTTCCAGCATCAATAAAATTTTAAGTGGCAGACCGGACCTTGTAAATATCTAGTTCAACCGTATTGTACAGATTGGAAATCTGAAGCCCAGATTGGTGAAGTGACTCTGCTGAAAGTCACGCAGAGCAGTGACCGAGCTGGAGCCAAAGTCAGGTCTTCTGACTCCTATCCTCATAATATAATTGGGTCATTCCCCTAAAAGTTTGACATAAATAGTTATGTTAATTGGGTCATTCCCCTAAAAGGTGGACATGAATAGTTATGTTACCAGTTTACTTTGAAGTCAGTGATGCCACGGAGATCTCCAATTTCATATATATATAGACTATTGGTCAATTTGTAGGATTCAGTTAATAAATGCATTAATTTAATGCATTTCTTCTGAGAGGTCATGGTCATTAAGGTCTCCCACTATTAAGAAAGTTGAGCAAGTTTCCAAGATTCCTATATATGACTCTCTCCACCCATACATTCTAGACATTTATAAAAATCAATCTCATTTACTCTTGGGTTAAGAACCACAGTGGAAGAAATCTGTAAGAGATCATAGAGTTTAAGGGAAACAAAGTTACCTTTTTGCCAGAGTACTTATTATTCTTGGGCCTTTTCTAAATGCATAGTTTCAATGATCTGACAGTGAAGTCTACCTATATGATATATTTTTCAAGCTCAACTTTTAAGATCTAAAATATTTAAAAACACTTGAGGCAAATTGTAATTAGTTTTCTCCATAGATATCCAAAGTATCATACGTGCATTTTCATCGTGGATATTTATATATAGTTGCTTCTAGGTGAATTTTAAAAATTCATTTAGGAGATGAGATTAAATATATCTTGTAGTGGGAGTAGTAATAATTCAAGGAGCAGGGACAAAGATTAATGCAGAATTAGAATCTTAACTCATCTGCTTTTAATAGCACATTTGATTTGTCTCTGTTCTAAAGAGCCAATGAAACAGGCCACCTAGATACAAATTCTAACCCCATCCCCCCTTTTTTAACATAAGAGCTTTCTGATAGTGAGAGTTGTCCAACAGCGGAATGAACTGTTGTGTGAAAGTCAGTTGATTACTGTAAGATTTCAAGCTAAGGCTAAAAGATCATTCGAGTGGAATTCTTAAAAGGATTTCTGCATTGAGAGGTCCATTAAAAGGCTTCTAAAATCCTATCATTCCAATATTGTGTTTCTCTCCTACTTTTATAGTTCAGACCTCCTTTCATACGTGTATCTGTAGTCATCTTAGATTGCCTTGTCTTGTATCATTATTATTTTTGTACTTATTCTGCTTGAAGGCAGGGATGGCATTTCACTCATCTTCATATATCTTACAATTTTAAATAGAGTTTCCTGACACTTAATTGAATATACTTGAAATTATAAGCTTGATTGGTCGATTTAGTCATAAATCTCAAGAACTGTAGTTTTTACCCTGGCCTGAGAATCTGACTTATTACCAGTGAGTCCTCATGTCAGGATGAATCCGGAGTGCTGCTCTTTTATAACGTTATAAGTAAAGTAGGAATATTTGATCAAACATGAATATATATTTAAGGCATAAAAATGATACTCTGAAAATATTTTAAAAACAGGGGCGTCTGGGTGGCTCAGTTGGTTAAGCATCCAACTCTTGGTTTTGGCTCAGGTCACAATCTCAAGGTTTGTGAGATCAAACTCCACATGGGGCTCTGCCCTGGGCACGGAGCCTGCTTGGGATTCTCTCTCTCCTCCCCTCCTCCCTCTGCCCCTCCCCCATTCATATTCTCTCTCTCTCTCTCTCTCTCTCTCTCTCTCTCAAAATAAATAAACTTAAAAAAATATTTTAGAAACATACTTCTACTTTCATTTATCCTTTTATTGACAATGTGAAAACTGGTGTATATGTACATAAACATACATATATATTTATAAACAAGCATAAATTTAAAATATATAAGAACAAGACAGGAGCACCTGGATGGCTCAGTCGGTTGAGCATCCGACTCTTGATTTTGGATGTGAAAATTAATGTATATGTACATAAACATACATATATATTTATAAACAAGCATAAATTTAAAATATATAAGAACAAGGCAGGAGCGCCTGGATGGCTCAGTCGGTTGAGCATTCAACTCTTGATTTCGGCTCAGGTCATGATCCCAGGGTCATGGGATTGAGCCCCGCATCGGGCTCTGGGCTGAGCGTGGAGCCTGCTTAAGAGTCTCTCTCTTTCTCCCTCTGCCCCTCTCCCCTGCTCACGTGTGCACTAAAATAAAATAAAAAAAAAAAGAAGAAGACATACCAATGCTATGTTCAATACGGTCACCTCTTATTCTGCTATTTTTTAAAATGGGTTATAAGATAGATGATTTAAAAAACTAACAAGAAAAATAAGTCAAAATTCTAAAAGTATCCTGCTGCAGGTTAAATTGTGTGCACAAAAAGATAATGTTAAAGTCCTAACCCCCAGTATCTGTGAATGTGACCTTATATGGACAGAGGGTCTTTGTCGATGTAATCAAGCTACGATGACGTCATAATGGATTAGCTTGGACCCTAAATCCAATGACTGGTGTCTTTATAAGAACCACATGAAAACACAGGGATACAGGGAGAAGCCCATATGATGACAGAGACAGAGACTGGAGTGATATGTCTGTAAGGCAAGGATTTTTGGCAACTGCCAGAAACTAGGAGAGAAATATTAACAAATTTTCCCTCAGAGCCGCCAGAAGGAAGATCTCTGTTGACACCTTGACCTTGGACCTTCAGCCTCCAGAACTATGAGATAATCTGTTTTGACTGTTGAGGCTACTCAGTTTGTGGTACTTTGTTATGGCGGCCCTAGAAAACAAATACGTGCCTTTTACTATGAAAACTGACATTATAATCCTCTGGCATGTTTAGGATGACAAAATAATAGTCTTACAATAATTTGAAAAAAATCAACCAGTCTGACAGGTATGAGGTGGTATCTCACTGTTGTTTTGATTTGTATCTCCCTGCCCAGCAATTGCACTACTAGGTGTTTACCCAAAGGACACACAAATACTGATTTGAAGAGACACATGTACCCCGATGTTTACAGCATAGCAGCACTATCAACAATAAGCAAATTATGCGAAGAGCTAAAATGTCCATCAAGTGATGAACGGATAAAGAAGATGTGGTATATATATACAATGAAATATTACTCAGTCATAATAAGAATGAAATCTTGCCATTTGCAATGAACTAGATGGAGCTAGAATGTATTATGCTAAGTGAAATAAGTCAATCAGAAAAAGGACAAATACCATATGATTTCTTTCACTCATATGTGGAATTTAAGAAACAAAACAGATGGACATAAGGGAAAAAAAGAGCGAGAGAGGGAGAGAGGGAGAGAGGGAGAGACGGGGGCAGGGGGGCAGGCAAACCATAAGAGATGCTTAACTATAGAGAACAAACTCAGGGTTGATGGAGGGAGGTGGGTGGGGTGATGGGCATTAAGGAGGGCACTTGTGATGAGCACCGGGTGTCATATGTAACTGATGAATCATTAAATTCTACTCCTGAAACGAATATTGCACTCTGTTAGCTAACTAGAATTGAAATAAAAACTTGAAACAAACAAACAAAATAAATCAATAAAAATCAACCACAAAATCTCATCATGTAAAAGTCAGAACTACTTTGGTCTCAAAATCATTTAAGAAATGAAAAATCATTGGGGCGCCTCGGTGGCTCAGTCGGTTATGCGTCTGAATCTTTGTCTCAAGTCATGATCTCAGGGTTCATGGGATTGAGCCTCATGTCAGGCTCTGTGCTGACAGTGTGGAGTCTGCTTGGGATTCTCTCTCTCCCTCTGTCCCTTCCCTGCTCTCTTTCTCTCTCAAAATAAATAAATAAACATTTAAAAAAATAAATGAAAATCATTTAAACAGATCCTCCTAATACCAAACCTTAAAAGGCAACAGATGGGAAAATCGACTACAAAGTCCTTGATTCTGAGCATATTATAGTAAGTGTGGCACCCTGGAGTACAACTAAATAAAAACTAACTGAACAGAGTTTAAAGGAATTGTCTGAGTTGAAAGAAGTGTATTGAGAATGTCCAGATTACCAAGATTTAATGATCAAAAGCTCCTTATACAACTGAGTAGTAGTCCCGCCCCCATTGTTCACTTTCTCCATCCTTGGTTTTTGTACTCCAAAGGTTTTGTATTTTGAAAGACTTTTTTTTTTTTTTTTTTGGCTAAAGTGTCAACCATACAGGAGGACACTATTGTCTGTCAATGATCTACAAATTCAGCAAGGAACATCACTGCCATCGCACCTCATCTCATGAGGGCCCCTGTATCTGTTCACAATTGGTCCACTGAGGGTCAGGTAAGTATAGAAGCTGAGTAACGAGGGCGATATCGATAGTTCACTTGTCCTTGGCCAATTTGTAGAATCGTGTCTCAGTTTCCAGAGACCATCATGACCTCAGTCATCTCATAAGTATTCATTTACTCATAGGTTGACAGAATCTTCCCCCACATATGTAACCATTAATTCCACTGGGGCCACTGTCAAACAATTCTTGGTGTAACAGTCTTTTTCCTATGTGGGGCATACCTATATCAGATTTTCATCATTCTGATGACTTCTAATGACAAGGAAAAACTTTTTATAAATATTTTAGATAACCATTCCTATTTTGTTAGCTGAGGAAATTTAAACTAATTCTCAACTTCATTTCATGAGGATACATTTCTATTTTTCAAAATGCTAGTGCTATCCTTAATTACTTAAAGCACTTACTTTAGATTTTACATTTTTAACACATACTTTTTCTTATTCAGAAAACCCTTAAGACTTTTAAATACAAAATTGGGGTTTAAACAAACATTTATAGCCCTTAGGGAACAACTGGAGGCATATGATTCTTGCAGAAAAACCCTAACATATTAAGCCTTATTTAATCAAATGCATAATCATGATCATGAATAAAAAGTAATTCATAGAAATGTAAAAGACCACCATTTATCAACATTGTCTTTTTTCCACACTTAATTAGAATACAAAATTGATCAGGGATAATCAGGTTAAGTACAAATTGAGTGAAGTCCCAATTACATATTATTTTCTTGCTATTCAATTAAATTTTTTTCATCTTGTTTCCCCTACCTATTCCTTCCAAACAAATTAAACATCCAAGGATTCATGTGCAAAATAGGCAATCCTTGCATCAGCATGTATAACTAGCTTAGTTTTAAAAATAAGTTTTTTTGGGGGGCACCTGGGTGGCTCAGTCGGTTGAGCATCCGACTTCGGCTCAGGACATGATCTCGCGGTCTGTGAGTTTGAGCCCCGTGTCAGTCTCTGTGCTGCCAGCTCAGAGCCTGGAGCCTGCTGTGGATTCTGTGTCTCCCTCTCTCTCTGCCCCTCCCCCGCTCATGCTCTGTCTCTCTCTCTCTCTCTCTCTCTGTCAAAAATAAACATTTAAAAAAATTAAAAAGAAGCTTTTTAGGGGTGCCTGGATGGCTCAGTCGGTTAAGCATCTGACTTGATTTCAGCTCAGGTCATGATCATGACCCGCATGGAGCCCCAAACAGTGTTACATGCTGGCCCTCCCCAACACGTGTGTGCTCTCTCTAAATAAATAAACATTTTTTAAAAAGTTAAAAACTGCTTTAAGACAGGTGATTTTTCTAATTATTGAAAATATCATTAAGAACTAGCACAGGTATTCAGTACAGAATTTAAAAAATTATTTTACTTGTTGATTAACAGAACAATTCTATTTCATCAGAACTTAAAATTTTATTTATTCAGATAGAGTTCTGAATTATGTTTTTAAAAACTCAAGGTGCAGCATGTTTCTACACATTAGCAGCTTGAAAATGTATGATTGTATCTTCAATATAGTTCTTATTTGGAAAACATCTTTGAAAATATCACTACGTTGCTTTTAAGGGCAAACACAGGAATTAGACATGCAAGTTCTGTAGATAAAGAGAATTTTAGGAAATTGAGAAAATAAGGTAATAGGAGATAGCCTAAGTTATATCTTGCAATTATTTTTTTAAGTTCATTTATTTTGAGAGAGAAAGAGTGAGCACACGAGCAGGGGAGGGGCAAAGACAGAGGAAGAGACGCAGAATCCCAAGAAGGCTCTGCACCGCCAGCACAGAGCCCAATGCGGGGCTTGAACTCACAAAATATGAGATCACTACCCGAGCCAAAGTCAGACGCTCAACCGACTGAGCCACCCAGGCACTCCTAAAACACACAATTCTGTTATTGCTCTAACGTGTGTGTGTGTGTGTGTGTGTGTGTGTGTGTGTGTGTGAGAGAGAGAGAGAGAGAGAGAGAGAGAGAGAGAGAGAGAGAGAGAGAAGCAAATGTGTGTTTCTCCATTGGTGAGAAAGTCTTGGGATGGGTGAATCACTTAGCGGAAAGTTCGTCTACTACAATAAAGGGAGAACGAGAATCAGAAGACGACACGGGAGTTTGTGACGGTGCTGATGCCAACTGGTGAGTTATAAGAAGATCCTGCGCTGCTACTGGTTCCACCAAGAGTATTTGAAGACAGACCAGGGGAAGAAAATACCATTCACTGACAACAGAATTCAAAAGATCTCTGTGTACTCCGCTTTGTCTACAAACAAATACAAAATATGTGAAGCAAAGAACTGGCCCTAGTTACAAGAGCGATTTCATACGTTCAGCCTAACAAAGCACACAAAAATCCAAGGTAGAAAAGATGGGCAGAAGATAACTTTTTTCCAAGCTTGCATTTTTATGTATTTCTCTGATACCTCTTAATCAAATGCCAAAACCCCACTTCTAAAAATGTATCCAGCATATATTAGTGTCACACATAAACGTTAGGGAGAAGAACTAAGGGTAATAGCATCCATTTGGGATATTAGTTGGATGACTTCTAAAAATATTTAATAATAGACCAGACTTCTGAATATATACAATAGTAAAAACAGACTTAAAAACCAAGTGAAAAATGGCCAACGAATGTTTAAAAATTCACGTTAATACTCACCAAACATTCACATCAGACTGTTGGGTAGTATCGGGAGAAAGCATGTTGGTCGTGCCTTCGAAAAATCTCTTAGGCGGATCTTTAGCTATCATTTCACCTATGACGAGAAAAGCAGACCAAGGCAGAATATGTTTTATCTAGCATGCTTTTTGCTTTTAGTTGCAGACAATTATTATAAAATACATAAAAACACAAAGAAAAAACTTTTACTGCCCCATTACCCAGAGATAACCACTTTCCAGTAATTCCTAAATATGTGTGTATATACATGATTGTTTTTAAACAAAACTGGATTTGTATTGAATATAATACTGATACATCGTCTACTTTTTGTTTTTAATGAGTATAATTTTCTCATATTATTTACTAAATTCTACAACGTCATTTTATAGAGCTATGTAGTAAGGCTGTATCATAATTTAATCTCATTCCTTATTTTAAATGTTTAGGTTATTGCTGTCTGTATTTTGCTAAAAATATACAATGAACTAAATAGACCAATTCTTTGATAGCATGCAATGAACAAAATAAATATATTTTTAAAGAATAAGGAGAAGCACCTAATGTCAAAAAACTATACTGCTGTAATCTTAAGTCAAAGTAAATGGTAAAATCTGCACAGTGTTACATAATCGTGTGATAACCATGTCTGGATGAGAGAAAACTAATGTTCAAGCCCATAACTCGTAGAGTGAAATATATATGAATGATGAAACACTAAGGCCTCCTACTCATTAAAAAATATCTCTAGGAATAGGAGCGCCTGGCTGGCTCAGTCAGTAGAGCGTGCAACTCTTGGTTGTGAGTTCAAACTCCACGATGGACACAAAGTTTACTTAAAAATAAAATTAAATTAAAATTAAAAAATATACCCCTAGGAATAGAAATTCCACAGACCTTCCTTACGAGTATAATCATGGCTCATAAAACTCAAAAGAGGTCCGGGTATCCTGTCCCATGCCAGATTACAATTATACCATTATGGAGAAATTACTCACCTCTCCTTTGGAGTTTAAGTTAAAAGCAAGACAAATCAAAACAAATTCATCATAGAAGAAAATGGAAATTTTCTTTGCTGAAACCATTATTACTTGTAAAATTCTCTTTACAGCTGTCTAATTTCTGCAGATTTCTCAGGATTCCCACTTGAAGCCTTATTTGCTCTTGCTTATTCCCAATGGAAGTAACTGCCTTCATATGCTTGGAGATTCTAACAGTGATCTCATACTCTCTTCCATTTTTTAGAGTTTTCATTGTTTTTCCTCCCTCACCCAGGACCTCTTTGGATTTTTTATGCCCTTTTCCCCCATATTTCATTAATAGGCTCCAAAGAGGACATCACTTATTGTTTCCCAAATGGATATTCATATTCTAAAATAGATAAATAAAATTAAATTTCCATTTAATCTGTTACTATCTCTAAAATGCCAGATAAATTTTGACCAAACTTGTATAGGCTACCTTCAGACTATGGTCTGACTTAAAATATAGACCACGTAGTACATATAGAATTTGCTTTGGAGTTCTTACGGACACTTCAAAGAAGTGAGTGAGGCAGTCATCCTCCAGAGCAACTGAAAACCAGGTACAAGAGGCTTGTGTGAAACATGACACATCCACCAAGACACTGGACAGAAACCAAGTCTATTATGTCAAAATTGTATCATAAAAATATATATTTTTTTAAATATGGAAGCTTCACAAATTTGTGTGTCATCCTTGTGCAGGGGCCGTGCTAATCTTCTCTGTGTCGTTCCAATTTCAGTATATGTGCTACCAAAGCAAGCACTAAAAATAACTTTTTAAGTCAAATTCCGGGGCACCTGGGTGGCTCAGTTGGTTAAGTGTCTGGCTCTTGATTACGGCTCAGGTCACGATCTCACGGTTCAAGAGATCAAGCTCCGCGTCGGGCTCTGTGCTGACAGCATGGAGCCTGCTTGGGATTCTCTCTCTCTCTCTCTCTCTCTCTCTCTCTCTCTCTCTCTCTCTCCCCCTCCCCCACTTGTGCGTGCATGTGCACTCTCTCAAAATAAATAAATAAACCTAAAAATAAATAAATAAATCACAACTTCTAAGAAAATTCCAGGAATTTTCAATGTCATAAAAACATTTTATGCATAAGTGTCTTAAAAGGAGAATTATTTTAATTTAGTAAAACACTGTCTTTAAGTGTATTTTATTTATTTATGTACTTATTTATTTTAAAGATTTTATTTTTAAGTAATCTCTACACTCAATGTTGGGCTCGAACTCACAACCCTAAGATCAAAAGTCACACACTCCACTGAGCCAGCCAGGTGCCCCTAAGCATATTTTATCTGAAATACTGAAATGACCCCAACTTCCTAACAACTCCTAAACTATCAATATATTTAAACGCTTTCTCAACACTAGCCCCCAGCTTCACGGCACAGACAAAATACTCCAAAGCTAGGTCATTGATCCATCATCATAAAACGATGTGCTTAGTTTGAAAGAGTGTTTTCCAGAACTGATCTTGTCTTAGTCCTAGAATACAGGAAGTACATAGTTAGTTAGATGTGTTGTTAGGGCAACTGCCATTAATTTATCCAAAAATACATGGAAGACTGAAGCACATTTCAATTTCTTTCTCTATAGTTTGCTCTCCTTTCCCTTCCCCTTCCCCTTCTCTTCTTCCCCCTCCCTCCTCTTTTTCTTCTTTTCCTTCTTCTTTCCTATCTTCTTTTTAAAGCTACTTTTTTAAAGTTTATTTTACTTATTTTGAGAGAGAGAGAAAGAGAGAGAGAGCAAGCACAGGAGGGGCAGAGAGAGAGAGAGGGAGAGAGAGAGAATCCCAAGCGGGTTCCGTGCTGTCAGTGCAGAGCCCAATACAGGACTCAAACTCACGAACCGTGAGATCATGACCTGAGTGTAAATCAAGAGTCGGAAACTTAATCTACTGAGCCACCCAGGCGCCCCTCTTCTTTCCTATCTTAATGGAATTTTCACGAATACACATTTTAAACTTTTAACCTTCTTTCCTATTTATCCATTTTCCCTCCTTATTATGGTTAAACTTTGTATTAACTTTAAAACTCAGTAGTGGTATTAACGAAAAAGGAAGAATAACCTAGCTTAGTGAGGCAGGATTGAGAAATGGGATCCAGGGCTGTGGGAGTTAAAAAAAAAACACACTACTGTTTTTTCCACTGTCCTTTTATTACTGAGTAGGTGGGTATTTTTCATTAATTTCATTAATTTCCAAAATTAATCCCCATAAAGAAGTGAACCATCAAAGGACACACACCTTAGCATATATTTTAAGTGTAGAAAGTGGGTCTGATTTGTGTCAACTTACTCATTCGATGTCAACAAGTAGGTGTGGCGGCAGGCGGGGAGGCAGGGCAGGGGTCGAGATTTAGCAGAATACTAGATGACTGATTCATTCTATCTGTTCATTCATTCATTCCCCACTTTGTTTTCACAAGTAGTTAAGGCAGCTAGCCTGGTGAATTATACTTATATAATGAAAATCCTACGAGTTGACTAAGCTGGAATTAAATTTCTCAATTCACATTTATATGGCAGTTTATGGCTTTAAAAAAAAAAATTTTTAAAGCTTTTATTTTTGAGTAATCTCTACACCCGGTGTGGGGCCTGTATTCACAACCCTGAGATCTAGTCGCATTCTCCACCGACTGAGCCAGCCGGGCACCCCAGCACTTTATAGCTTTTAAAATTGTCTTTATGTAGTTTGAGTAAAATGAAAGGCCTCTAGTAACTTCTCAAATATATTTTAAATAAATCCTTTAAAATGAAATTTTTATAGCACTTGATTTTATATAATACTTTATAAAAATAATTCAAAGTTATATTTATTTTTGCTAGTAGATAAAAGTACCTTTTCTTTTTAATGATCCAAACATACTTGGTCTAATAGTGTTGGTGGGGCTTTGATTTCTTCTTCTAAAATAAAATTATCACAATCATTACCAGAAAAAAATTTGAACAAAATCAGCTATGACTATTTCATTAGAATAGATCTAAGGACATACACTAAAAAAGGACTATGTAGTATCACATCATTTTATTGCTTTTCTCTAAATCTGGGTTAAAAACAGGAATGCCTCAGGATAGCAAACTGTCTTACAGTTTAGAAGGATTCAGGATTTTTTGAAACTATGGGGGGAAAAAGCTAGAAAGACCTACTGTTCTGGTTGTGACTTGCCTTGAATCAAGGTGAATCATCGGTAAATGAGCAGGTGCAGCTGTTTACAGCTCAAGAATTAGCTTTGATCCTTATCAACAAGCTTGGAGAGGAAGACTATGTTCAAACAGGGTTAATGAATTACTGATTCTTCATACATTCACATGTTCTCACATGTCCTTAACTCACTTGATTCTTTTCAATATACAAAATGGTAAACCAAAACAATGACATCTTAATTTAGCAAAAAACACATTACTTCTGTGGTTGTCATAGAACCTGGAGCTATAATTTCTTGTAAGTTTCTAAAATTCTTATTTTATAAGCACTTTGGTATTTTCATACAACATGAACTTACATTGGAAATTGTTGCGTAGGACTGGGACTAGGACTTGGAGACAGAGCGGTGTAATTCACATAAGTTTGTAACGATGGAGAAAAATATTGCTAAAACCAAATTAGAACAGAGGGTTTAAAACCACCACTCTTCTCAGAAAGCAGATCAGTGGTTTCCTAGTGGGGCAGGGGGTGGGGGAGAGAAGGCAATGGACTACAAAAGATCACGAGGACATTGTCTAGAGCGTGGGAACGGTTCTACATCCAGGTTATGGTTACGGCTACAGGATTATACACAAGTACCAAAGTTAATGAAGTCACATACTTCAAAGTTGGCGACTTTTGTTATATGTTAATAATAGTTCAAGAAATGAAAAGGAAGGGAAAACTGTCGTTTAGGATCAGATGTGCTATAGCAAAATATATCCCCCCCCCCCAAAGTTTGGGTGGTGAAACGTTAATATCTCATAGGTATTTCAAGGGACACAGATTCTTAGGCTCTCCTTTCTTACCTTCCCAATCCCCCTGGTGGGAGAAGGTGCTGGGGTTACTGGAATTAAACCAATGCACTTTGAAGATGGTTTCTCTAAATCACTGGCACTCTGTGTAGGCAGAAAGCAGTGTACAATTGGAGTACCAATTACTTCCCTATCAAACACTTAAGGAGATAGCTGCTGCATGGGGAAGGGAACCCTTACTGAATCAGTGAGTGCATCACGGTGAGGAGCTCACATCATCCTAAAACAAGCAGGGAACCCACGATTCACCTCAATAAGCCAAGGCACCCTTTCCCCTTTTAGAAAAAAGAGTCACATGGCAAGTCGAGGGGCTTCCCTAGTGTCCCCAAAGATGTAGAACGTGAATACGTGATATTGAGCAATACTTACTAGTATATACACAAATCCTAAATTAAAAATTTTCTCTTCTGGTTTGACCTGTACCTTGTTTTTGAAGACTACAATACCATTTCCAGGAAACAATCAAAAAGGATTTGGTTAGAACTAAGATACAAATGAGGCAGCAACGATAACTACAGCTATAAAAAATGTTGATAGATTTTATATAGACAGAATCAGTATTGCATAATTCGGGGCTTTGAAATGTGCTCTTTTCTTTTCCGAGACGCAGGTAAAGTTACGTTACGTGTTCCCTTACACATCCTAACACATTCACAGATTCACTCCCTCGTGCCAACACCTGAAGTAATTAGAAGTGGGTCAGTTAAGGGAATGCAGCAGCATCCATAAATCGTGTTGGCCCCAAACATAAAAAGGGGCAGACTCCAGAGGCTATCTACTCATTCTTTAGGACCCACTCCCAAACCAGGGATAGATGCCCGTCTAAGGCACTCAGGGCTCAAAGGAAAATAAGATGCCACTGTTTCTGCTGATGACCCATTTTCTAATCTAATCATTCCCAAATCTGGAAACAGACATCTAACCAGAATCTCTCCTACTCAAATTTCAGCTCAATTCCTGTTCTACCATTATCTGAGATGCCCATGGAAAAGAAGCCTAAACATCACTCAACTTCTACAACTAAGTAAGACCATAATGTGTACAGAGACATGGAAAAATGTTACCAGGGGATGTACTGAAATTCCAAATATGTTCAAATTAAAGGTTGCATGCTAAAATGTTAGTGTGAGTATATACGTTACAGGAATAAAAATGCAGTATTTATCCAAGAAACCCACTGTCTGTGGTTTAAGACTCTAATATGTAGTTAATCAAATATGTAGAAAGGAGTGAAATCATTTATTGTTTTGTCATGTGAGCAATTTGACCAGCAGAACTGAACTCTTCTTAGACTTACTAGGACAGAGAGGAAGCTGGTCCAAAACAACGATGGTTTTGTATCAGACAACTATTTACTGTGAACCCCACTTTCAAATGATGTCAGTTATTTTTACGAGTAAGTCATAAACTGTTTCTTAAGAGCGATCAAAAATGATTTATGCAGCATATAAATTTCAGTTTCAAACGAGAGCTTGGATTTCTAGAAATTACAGCAGAAGTAGGTATTGCCAACACCGAAAATCAGTAAAACTTTCAATAAAAGTGAAATGTTAATACCATACCAGTTTCAAGCTTTCTTCCCAAGACTGACTTATCTGTTTTGCAGTTTGTACCTCCCTACAAAAGAAGAGATATCAGTACTGCAGTTTGCCTAACCAAAAGAAAAGACATAACTGAATAGAGAAATGATCAGAATAGTAATTCAAAGTACACGACTCACCATTCATGCATTGCTTCTCTATTTACTAAATCCATGCCTTCTTCCTGAAAGGCAGAACATGAGAATAAATGAATACCCGTTCCTATGGTTTTACAAAATTGTTTCATTTGGTTGTACCTTTATCATTATTCACTGGGCTCTAGAAGAGCCAGAGTGTAAACAAATCTCTAAACACGTGTCTAGGGGCACCTGGGTGGCTCAGTCGGTTGAGCGTCCAACTTCGGCTCAGGTCATGATCTCACAGTTCGTGAGTTCGAGCCCCGCGTCGGGCTCTGTGCAGACAGCTCGGAGCCTGGAGCCTGCTTCGGATTCTGTGTCTCCCTCTCTCTCTCTGCCCCTGCCCAGCTTGCACTCTGTCTTTCCCTCTCTCAAAAATAAATAAACATTAAAAAATAAATAAATAAACACGTGTCTAGTTCTCTACTTTTCATTATTGAACCTACTACACCAAAGATCTATTATTAATGCATTGCAGTACATCAGATATGCAGAAACTTCTTAGATGAAACACTTTGTACCTTTCCTCATGCAAAAGAGAAAATGTCAAACATTTATTATTATACTATTTTTCCTACGATTCATACTATGATACAAATATTACTCATAGTCCAAAGCAAACTAAATGTCTATCAGTATGGGTTTGTTTAAGTAAATGATGGTGCAAACATGGATTTAAATCTAGTCGTTGACATTGAGAAACATGTATTACATATCAAGTAGGAAAAATCCTTACATGCTATTTATGTAAAATTATAAACAAGAGGTGTTCAGAAGGATATTCACCAAAAAGTTCACAGTACTTATGAGTAGTGCGGTTTAGGGTAATTTGTTCTTTCTTTCTTTGTACTTTACCATAGTGTTTGACCTTTTTTACAAATGCAAGTATAATTTCTCACATAGTTATTTTTATTTTTTTAAATTTGTTTTAATGTTTCATTTATTTTTGAAACACAGAGAGACAGAGCATGAGCGGGGGAGGGGCAGAGAGAGAGAGAGGGAGAGGGAGACACAGAATCTGAAGCAGGCTCCAGGCTCTGAGCTGTCAGCACAGAACCTGACGTGGGGTTCAAACTCACAAACTGTGAGATCACGACCTGAGCTGAAGCTGGACACTTAACCGACCGAGGCACCCAGGTGCCCTCACATAAATATTTTTAAAAATAACCCACATATGGAAAGATATTCTGTGTTCATGAGTTAGAAAACTTAATATTGTTAAGATGGCAATACTATCCAAAGTGATCTACAGATGCAATGCAACCCCTGTCAAAATCCCAGTGGCATTTTTTTGTTTTGCAGAAATACAAACACCCAACCTAAAATTCACATGGAATCTCAAGAGGCTCTGAATCACCAGAACAATCTTGAAAAAGAAGACTAAACGTGGAGGATTCACATTTCCTGATTTCAAAACTTACTACAAAGCTATAGTAATCAGAACAGTGTGGTACTAGCATAAGGGCATATAGACCAAAGGAACAGAATAGAGAGCTCAGAAATGAACACTCAGATACATGTTGATTTTTGACAAGGGTGCCAAACCATTCAATGGGGAAAGGACAGTCTTTTCAACAAATGGTGCTGAGAAAACTGAACACCCACATGCAAAAGAATGAAGTTGAAACCTTTCCTTATACCATATATAAAAATTAACTTGAAATGGATGAAACACCTAAACGTAAGACCTAAAACTATAAAACTCTTACATGAAAACATAGGGCAAAAGCCTTATGAATTGGATTTGATAATGATTTCACAGATGTAACACCAAAGGCACAGGTAACAAAAGAAAAAAACAGACTTCATAAAAATTTAAAACTTTTGTGCAACAAAAGACACGATCAAGAGAGTGAAAAGAAGCACAGAATTGGAAGAGATATTTGCAAATCTTACATTTGATAAGGGATTAATATCCAGAACATATAAAGAACACTTACAACTCAACAACAACAACAACAACAAAACAAACAACAAATTAAAATATGGGCAAAGGACTTGAACAGGTATTTTTTCAAAGATATACAAATGGTCAATAAGCGGGGCGCCTGAGTGGCTCAGTTGGTTGAGCCTCTGACTTCGGCTCAGGTCATGATCTCAAGCTTATTGAGTTTGAGCCTCACATCAGGCTCCGTGCTGACAGCTAGGAGCCTAGAGCCCGCTTCCGATTCTGTGTCTCCCTCTCTCTCTGCCCTGCCCCCACTCATTCTCTCTCTCTCTCTCTCTCTTTCTCTCTCTCTCTCTCTCAAAAATAAATAAACATTACAAAATTAAAACAAATGGTCAATAAGCATGTGAAAAATGTTCAACATTTGTCATTAGGGAAA
Organism: Felis catus; assembly: GCF_018350175.1. Classification (NCBI taxonomy): domain Eukaryota; kingdom Metazoa; phylum Chordata; class Mammalia; order Carnivora; family Felidae; genus Felis; species Felis catus. The sequence continues at coordinate 110,809,288 of NC_058386.1, read as the reverse complement.
TGCAATTCAAAACTGCAAAGAGCTAGCACTTCACACTCATTAGGATAGTATTTGTTTATTTGAGAGTGAGAGAACATGAGCGGGGGGGGGGGGGGAAGGGACAGAGGGAAGGAAGGGGAGAGAGAGAGACAGAGAGAGGGAGAGTAAGAGAGAGAATCTTAAGCAGGCTCCATGCTTAGTATGGAGCCCAATGTGGGGCTTGATCCCACAACCTTGGGATCATGACCTGAGCTGAAATTTAGAGGTGGATGCTCAACCAACTGAGCCACCCAGGTGCCCCAGAATAGCTGTTATTTAAAAATGTTGAAAATAACAAGTGTTGGTAAAAATGTGGAGAAATTAGAGCTTTTAGACATTGCTGGTGGGAATGTAAAATGGTGCAGACTCTGTAGGAGACAATTTGACAGTTTCTCAAAAAGTTAAACATTGACTTACCATATTATCCAACAATCCCGCTCCTATGTATATACGCAAAAGTATTGAAAACAGGAACTCAAACAGAGACTTCTACACCAAAGTTCATAGCAGCACTATTTATAATAACCAAAAGTTGGAAACAACCCAGTGTCCACCACCAGATGAATGGATTAAAAAATGTGATATAAACACAATTCCATACAAAGGAATGAAGTTCTGACACATGCTACATATAACATGGTTGAATACTGCAAACATTATGTTAAGTGATATAAACACAAAAGAACGAATATTTTGTGGTTCCACTTATATATGGTACCTAGAATAGTCAAATCTTCATAGAAATAGAAAGTAGAATAGAGGTTACAGGAGAAGGAGGTTAAGTAGGAAGTTACTGCTGAACGGGCATGGAGTTTCTGTCTGGCAGGATGAAAAATTCTGGAAATGAAAAGTGATGATGATTGTCCAACACTGTGAAAGTACTTAATGCCACTGAATTGTACTCTTAAAAATGGTTAAAATGGCTTTTAAAAAAATCCTACAGTCCAAATTCACCCTGGTCTTCTTAAAAACATATTTTACACATAATAAAGTACCTAGGACACAGTTGGGCAAATATGGTGCTAAATATGATGGGGAACATGAAATAAACAGATGAGCTTTCCCGAAAATGACCTAGAATCATATTTGAGAGACAAATTTTATATACATCAGGTTGGTGCTCTCCAAAGTAAGCATGATCATAGCCCAGGAAGTATACATGGTGATTCACAGAGAAGCAAAAAAAAAAAAAAAAAAAAAAAAAAAAAAAAAAAAAAAAATTCAATTTACACATTTTAAATCTAAGATAGTAAGAAATGAAGGTTTGCTGGGGCGCCTGGGTGGCGCAGTCGGTTAAGCGTCCGACTTCAGCTCAGGTCACGATCTCGCGGTCCGTGAGTTCGAGCCCCGCGTCAGGCTCAGGGCTGATGGCTCGGAGCCTGGAGCCTGTTTCCAATTCTGTGTCTCCCTCTCTCTCTCTGCCCCTCCCCCGTTCATGCTCTGTCTCTCTCTGTCCCAAAAATAAATAAAAAACGTTGAAAAAAAATTAAAAAAAAAAAAAAAGAAATGAAGGTTTGCTAATATTAGATATACAGACTGACACAGGTGCTCTCACTCAGCCCATAGAGACCAAAGATCTTGCAAAAGAACAGCATTTGGGGGGAGGCTAGTTGTAATGAGTTGCAAGTTAGGTGGCCATCTGGATATATTATCTAGTTTTAATTAAACCGAGTTCCACAAAATAGACAAGTATCTTAACAAGATTTCTATAAAGAAATGTCGGACAGAAGATTCATAATACAAGTCTAAGCAAGTGACAGGGAGGTGACAAAGGTGGCGCTTGTGCTACTCCTAGCCCAGCACATCACCTTCCACCTTCTTGTGAAAACACAATGCTGAACTAGTCTCTGTCAAGGAGCTGGCTAAAATAATTTGAGGTCATGAACACTACTAGAAATATGGACCCATATTCCCTCTCAATAATGACTCATAATTAATACAATACATTTTAAAATGTCCTAAAAACATCATTTCGTCTTTATCTCATCCTTTCTGTATTTGTGTTGCTCATATATTCTATGACTCACGTTACATACCAGCTTGGAAGTACATATCCATAATGTAAATACAGTTTACATGTACTGGAAGGATGTGCTAAAACATTTTGCACTGATGCAGTGTATGATCAAAAGAGCTTAAATATTACCGTCTATATAAACAATACATGTTATGGGTAGTCTGGAATAGAAGAGTGGCGTGAGTTGTGTGAATGAAAATTTGACCTAGGCCCTGAAAGTGGTTTAAAATCTGGACAAGCAGAGGGTGGAGGGGAAGGTATTCCAAGCAGAAGGAAGCATGTGAACAAAAGCTTAGAGGAGGGAACGAACATGGCAGGTCTGAGGGGAGTGAGACCGGCTTGACTGAAACAGTTTGTACTGAGAAGCGATGAGAGCTAAAACTGGAGAGGCAAAATAGGGCCAGATTTCTAGGATCGTAAATAATTGGAGGGTTGGGACTTAAAGAGTTTGCACAGAACACCATAGTTGTTAGGACCACAGGCTTTGGAGCCAAACAGAACTGGGTCGAACCTGGGCTCTGTAACTTTTTACCTGTCAATCCTAGGCAAGTGAATTAACCTCAGCCTCAGTCTCTTCATTCAAATGAAGATGATAATACAAACTGAGGATAACGAAGTGGTTGTACAGTTCTTATCACAGCGCCTGGCAACCTATGTGAGTAAGTGCTCGCTACAACCTAGCTATACTTACTCTTACTCTTATTCAGTAGGTAATGGGAAGCCATTATAACTTTCTGCACAGGGGAGAAAAAGGTGCAAATGATGTCTCAGAGAAGTGATCTTGCTGTTGGTTGTGGAAGTCGGATTAAACTGACAGAGATAGGAAATCTCTTAGAATATTTCTACAGTAATCTGGATGGACCCAAGGGACAGAAGGAAGTGGGAACAGAGAGGATGTTGTCAAGGAAGAATTAACAGGATTAGATGCCTAATTAGATACAGTAGAAAAATAAGGAAGAACTGAAGGTGAACCTAGAGCTTTGAGTTCTTTTGATGTCATTATGGAAAGTGAGGGAAATTGGGAAAGGAAGTTTAAGAAGTTAGTCTTTAAAAACAATGGAGTAACAGTAAACCTTTTCAACAAAATGTAAAGTTAGTATAGTCCTTCCACCTAATACTGATGCAGACGTTTTCCTGTAGTGAGAAGCTCAAAACACTTTGTAATTTACTCAACGACCAAGAGCAATTTTTCCCGAAGTAGGACAGGATTTTGCTCACTGTTCCGTTGGAAGTTGGAGCATTACCCAACATCAGCTATTTTGAAGGTTGTTAGCAAAAGCAGGTTGACTCTTTTATCATTTATATCTTGCCTGTTTCCAAAATGGATATGAGATGCTTATAATGAAGTATGATTGTTAAAATAAGGATAAAAAGTCAAGAGGGGTACCTGGGTGGCTCAGTTGGTTGAGCGTCTGACTTTGGATCAGGTCATGATCTCACGGTTCGTGAGTTCGAGCCCCACATCGGGCTGGCTGCTGTCAGCCTGTCAGCGCAGAGCCCGCTTCAGATCCTCTGTCCCCTTCTCTCTGCCCCTCCCCTGCTTGCGCTCTCCCGAAAGTAAATAAATACTAAAAAAACAAATCAAGAGCCACATATCTCTGAGGGACAAACAGTGCTGTCTGCTAGAAACCCAGGTTAAGGAGAGTTGTTGCATTTGAGCACTGAACTTAGCTTTCAGCTTTTTAGGATCCAAGGTAAAAATGGTAATGGTGAGCTACCCACTGTGCTCTCTGAAGGTGAGTATGCCTGAAAGATTTTGGTTGCCCGGTGTCGGCACAGGGCTTAACAAATGCTTGCTGAAAGAATGAACAATTTGTGAGTTAAGGTCAAATTAAATTTCCTTTAAAACAAGTTAGGCTATTCCCTTAAAGAACATCTCTTCATAAAAAAGACCAGGTACTTAGTAGGTTCCAAGGAAGACCGAAAAACACAGAACAGAAATCTAATGCCGTTGCTTTCCTAGACTAGAAGTGGTAGCAAAGTCCATAAGGCAAAGTAACTGTGAAACTGTGATAACTGATATTGTCCCTGTTAAAATCATGCCCTCTACTCCAGCTGGCACGATGTTTTAAATGGCTGCATTTCATAAAGTTCCCTTACATTTGTGTCTAAACCCAGTTTAATTTATCCAAACCAGTTGAGATAAAACAAAGACTATAATACATGGTGCTAAAGTTTACATCTGTGAAGATATAAATAGGAGAGATGCTAGAAATGCAGAGGTAGTGTGCAAGTAGGTAATTAAACTGATGCTACTTAAGGTACTGCAGAAAAAGTCAAGTTCTTACTAGGTATCAATGATTTTACATCCTATTTGACAAGTCAGGAAATAAATGTAAAATTATAGAATCATATACCATGAACAAACTGTTATGGGTGGAATAGTGTCCCCCTAAAATCCATATGTCGAAGTCCTAACCCCCAGTGCCTCAGAATGTGACTTTATTTGGAGATAGAGCATTTGCAGAAGTAATCAAGTTAGAACCAGGTTACGAGGGTGGGCCGTAATCCAATATGTCCTTATAAAAAGGAGAAATTTGGAAACAGACAAATGTGTAGGGAAAACACCATGTGAACATGAAGATGGCTATTTATAGGTCAATGAGAGAGGCTTGGAACAGATCCTTCTCTCACAGCCCTCAGAAGAAGCCAATCCTGCCAACACCTTGATCTCAGACTTGTAGCCTCCAGAGTGGTGAGAAAATACACTTCTGTTTGGTGAGCCCCCCCGTGTGTGGCACTTTGTTGTGGCAACCTTAGAAAACGAATACACAAACTATTTCAGCAGCGCGGTTACTTATGTTTAGGGCTTTGGTATAGGGAACTAAAAGCCGAGTGCTTCCAAACCTCTTGAAACATAAACTCAATTGGTATTAGGAAAGGAAAAATTACATGAAAAGAATAGTTCCTAGGGGCGTCTGGGTGGCTCAGTCAGTTAACTGTCCAACTTTGGCTCAGGTCATGATCTCGTAGTCTGTGAGTTTGAGCCCCGCGTCTGGCTCTGTGCTGACAGCTTGGAGCCTGGAGCCTGCTTCGGATTCTGTGTCTCCCTCTCTCTCTGCCCCTCCCCTGCTCACACTGTGTGTGTGTGTGTGTGTGTGTGTGTGTGTGTGTGTTTCTCTCAAAAATAAAAATTAAAAAAAATTTAAGAAAATTAACTTCCATGGTAATCATCTCACAATACATAAATCAAATCATTACTGTACATCTTATACTTATACTGTATACTTATACTTATACTGTACATCTTATACAACCTTACATGTAAATTACATCTCAATAAAACTGGGGGGTGGACAGAAAATTAACTTCCAGCTTCATTTTCTCAAGCTCTCTAATACCTAGAAAACAGCTAACAACCCCTGTAGAGAAAAAATTACCCATTAGCCGCCTACTAGGAAAGGGGCAACTTAAACCACACATCTACTTAAATGTTGACCCAGGACCTAATATTGACTTGGTATGTGTGCTTATTTTTTTTTTTAAACGTTTATTTATTTTTGAGACAGAGAGAGACAGAGCATGAATGGGGGAGGGTCAGAGAGAGGGAGACACAGAATCTGAAACAGGCTCCAGGCTCCGAGCTGTCAGCACAGAGCCCGACGCGGGGCTCGAACTCACAGACCGTGAGATCATGACCTGAGCCGAAGTTGGACGCTCAACCAACTGAGCCACCCAGGCGCCCCAAGTATGTGTGCTTATTTAAAAGTAAAAGAAAATTTATTCAAATCAGTTTATAGGAAATACAGGAAATAAAAGAACATATTAAACAACATCACACAGAAGCAGAAGCAGAATGCAGGGTAGTCTACATGACAAATGGCCTGGTTTCTTCAAAAAATAAGTGGCATGAAATAAGAACAGGAGGAAAGGCTATTTTAAATAAAAGAGATCTGAGAGATCATAGTTGGAACATGTTTGGATCAGCAGAAAAGATACTTTTGGGAATAATGAAATTTCAACATAGACTGGTTATTAGATGACAATACAGAATAACTTAATTTTGCTAGATGTAATGATGGCATTGTGATTATGTAGGAAAAAAGTCCTTCTCAGAGATTCATACTGAGTGTTTATGGGTAAAAAGATATCAAGATTTACTTTCAAGCATCCTCCTTCCCAAAAGGTTAATAAGATCAATAGCTAAAAAGAACCCATAGTTAAAGCATACACATAAAGAAATATGCAATTTAAGATATGTGTAAGGGGGTGGCTGGGTGGCTCAGTTGGTCGCGTGTCCGACTCTTGCCTTTGGCTCAGGTTATGATCTCACAGTGTGTGAGACTGAGACCCGCATCAGGCTTTGCACTGACAGTGTGGAGCCTGCTTGAGATTCTGTCTCTTCCTCTTCCTCTGCCTCTCCCTCGCTCATGTTCTCCCTCCCCACTCAAATATTTTTAAAAAATATTTTAAAAATTAAAAAAAGATACCAGACCATTAAGTTGCTGAAAATAAGTCTTAATTTTCCATTCAATCAGTACCCAGATTGAAGTATTTCTGTTTTCCCATTTAATTCACTTTCTACTTGTGTTTCATTTTAAATGTTTATATAATGTATATTCTGTCACTATGGAAACAGAGTGCCTTATGATTTATATTACAAACCAATTAAATTAATCTTGATTTCAAGCTTCATAATCAAATAGCAACATGTAATCAATTTCTAAATATTGGTCTCATTTAGAGGAAGCAACAAAGCAAATTGCACAGATAAACCAGAGGTCATCTCACCTACTAGTTTTAGGCTCTTTTGAATTTCTAAAATAGCTCCATACTCACAAAGACAAAGAATGTTTTATCTACTAAAAAGTAAAAGAATGTTTTTACCATACTATTTTGCTACTGGATGATAAACTGGACCTTAGGGAAGTCATGGCGTGAGAGGGCGAGAGGGAAAGGAAGCAGAAGTTGGAATCCTAAACACCAGGCTCATGAGATATTTTGGCTTTTTTGCCACTGAAATAGGGAAAGGGTAGCTGGAAAGGAATCCAGTAATTTGGGGCTAAATCTGGCTCTGACAGTCACTAACCCTGGACATTGGGTAAATTACTAAATTTCTCCCATCGTTAGATTCTGATCTTATAAGGTTGTTGCGAGATAAAATGAGACCACACATGTGAAGTACCTGTTACAGCACTAAGCGAATAATAAGTGCTCCATAACAGTTAAGCCCCTCTTGAACAAAAGTCTGCTTGTAGCTGGGTCAGAAAAATCCCACCACCTGTGGAGGAGTGGGGATTTGATCTTTTGAGTTCTGTGGCTAATCTTTGGATAATTAAAAGGTTTAACTGTATTAGGCGTTTGCTATTAAACACACACATGCACACACACACACGCCTGCACAAAACGTAAGCCAGTGAAGTACAGTGTGTCCCTGAACTCAGATCACTAAGAAATGAGCACAGAACGATAGCATAAAGGCTGTTCATCTGTGAAAAAATTTCATCTGGTGGTTTAAAGAACACCATGACAACTATGGTTATTATGAACCTAAAAAATTAATTTTTCTAGATAGCATTCCTTTTCTTTGAGAGCTCTGAAAGAAGCCAGATTCAAGGTAGAAGAATACACTGTCTTTCTGGAATCTATCAGTTTATAACCCAAAGAAATACAGGACTCCATAGTTGCTTTTGTTTTAGAGGAACCATTCCTGGAATTAAAAACAGAATCACATGTGACCTCACTTGGAATTACTGAACCCTAGGTATTTTTCTAAAGAAAAATAAAGTTTCCTTTTTTTACTGAACAGCTATGAGTTTCGAAAGTCTTACCTGTTTGATTTGGTGAAGGCGACCAAAGGAAGCATGAATAGGAATGGGAACGGAAGAAGGTGGCAAAAACTGAAATTTAAAATATAAAAGTCAATACCCAAAACTAACATAACATTGTTAGTTACACTTCAATAAAAAATAAACAGAAGTCAAGCTGGCTTTAATGTTGCTGATTAATTATTTCTTTGAAAAAAATTTTTAAAGCTTATTTATTCTTGAAAGAGTGAGAGAGGGAGGGGCAGAGAGAGAGGGAGACACAGAATCCGAAGCAGGCTCCAGGCTCTGAGCTGTCAGCACAGAGCCCGACATGGGACTCAAACCCACGAACTGTGAGATCATGACATGAGCTGAAGTCGGATGCTTAACCGACTGAGTCACCCAGGCATCCCTTCTGATTATTTCTAAACATGAATGAAGTCAATGTTGAATTATCTAAAGTATCTGAGTGTCTAATCCATGCTAGCAACAGTATTTGTTAAGTTTAAAATTAAAGAAATAATAAAAAATCCCCCTGACTCTTGACTGAAAATTATAGTAATCAAAAGTCTATATACATCAAAACAGAACAAAATAACTGTTAACATAAGAAATACAGAGCAGAACATCAATAGAACATTTTGCTTATCTCTACCTTTGCTCTCCCAAGGCACTAGATCTTAAAATCACCTGATTTTTTCTTGCCAGTTTTGCCTTGCAAAAACAAACAAAAGAACCCTATCCAGTATCTTGGAACCCAGCTGAGAAAAACATACTTTCATAATACGGAATGACTTAAGGCAATCACTTCCAAGTAGCCCAGCACATTTTACTCCTGCTCGTTCAGATACCTGTTGTCTAGACTACTTTTTCCCTTTCTGCCTTATCTCAAAGCTTATGAGCACCCACACAAGAGAGACATGAAAGAATGGAGGGATTTAAAGCTAACTGGGAAAAAGAGGCTTGCAAATTACCTTTAGAATTCATTTTTCCATTCTACGTGTATCCTGGTCAGTCCTTAAAATGCCAGATAATGAATCTACCGTACCTTACTTCTACATTATATCTTAAGAGCACACTGAGTTGTGAATTTGGAAATACTTGATGAGGTAAAGCACTGTGCTAGGCCCTGAAGATTCAAAGGTAAATGAAACATTTTCCTATCCTTGAGAAATTCAAAGTGTAGGTAGGGAAAACTAGGCCGGTGCCAGAACGAGTTATGATAAGTGAGAAATCAAAGCACAGAGACTATATCTCTGCCTGGGGTCCTAGGGAAGGCTTCCCGGAGGAGGGCAGGGATTCAGTAGAGAAGAGGAAGCAGGGTATTTCAGGGAGTGGGAAGAGATGCTTAGACAGAGGCATGTTTGGAGAACAGAGACATTCAGGGTGGCTGAAGTTTGGTACATGATAGAGCATGAAAGGAAGCAAATCTGGGGAACTTTGGCTGCAACCAAATGGTAGATTCTGGACTTTAGCCTTTGAGCCCAATAGGAAACCTAAAGCATAGGTCCTTCTGAGTTCTTCAAACTCAAAGGTATTTTAAATGTTTATTTATTTACTGAGAGAGAGTGTGCACACACACGTGTGTGCCCGATGGTGGGGGAGGGGAAGAGAGAGAGGGAAAGAAAGAGAGAGAGAGAGAGAGAGAGAGAGAATATCCCAAGCAGGCTCTATAATGTCAGCGCAGAGCCCGATGTGGGGCTTGATCTCATGAACCATGAGATCATGACTTGAGCTGAAATCAAGAGTTGGACGCTTAACCAATTGAGCCACGCAGGTGCCCCTCAAAGGTATTTGAAACAAGATCATATCTGTTTTGGAAAGGCAACCCTAGCAGCATATACATAACAAACTGAGAGTGGAGGGACAAGGGACCAGAAGCAGGATCAAAGACCAGGTAAAAGATGAGAGTCTGAATAAAAAAGGATGGGAGAAGAGGAAGCGGCAGACTGGAGAAACGATCAGAAAGTGAAGAGGGGCACCCGGCTGGCTCAGTCGGTGCAGCGTGCAACTCTTGATCTCGGGGTTGTTGAGTTCGAGCCCCACGTTGGGAATAGAGATTACTTAAAAATAAATTCTTTAAAAAAAAGAGGAAAAAAGAGTGAAGAGCTGAAGACCGGCCTGAGGTTCCTAGCTGAGACCTATGGGTGGGGGGTAGCCAGGAAAGGCAGTAAGAAGAGTGAGTTGGTACGTGGGGAGAAGATGTGTGCTCAAAGAGAGTGTGTTGGACAAATGTTTTTATGAAGTAGTACCTGGTCTGAATTTTTATTCCATTTAAAAACGTATCATATGACTTTTTAAAGGAGCATATTACCTCACTAGTTACATTTTGCTTAAGGAAATATTAAAACCAGTTTGCTTTTTCCTAATCATCTGCTGGACGGTGGAGGAAACAGCAAAGGTCGAGAAGTAAGAATAGAAAAGTGATGTGCAGTAACTGAAAATTCACTATATCTAAATTACATTTGACAGTTAGCCACAACTACTTCATTATAATAATTCACTGACAGACAAATAGGGCTAACCATTAAGTATTTCAATATTTACTGGGCCCTTACTAGGTTTAAGGAACTGCTTTTCTGCTCAGAGGGGAAGGAAAGATTAAAAGAAAAACTAATAAGTCATAGTTATTACACTCAGACACCTTCCAATCCAGACACGAAAGCAAATTATTATATGAGAGACAAGGAAATGCGTGTGAGATAGAGGCAAAGCGGGGTGGGAATAGAAAGCAAAGATTAAGGGAATGGGCATAGGATGTGGGAGACAGGAGACAGATAAGGCACAAGGTGGCATTTGAGTTGGGACTCATAGGACAAGGAGTTTGACAGCATAAGCAATAGAAAAGGGAAAGTATACAGCATGTTTTAGGAAATGTGTTTTAGGAAAGATTGTTAGTTTCGTGCGAGTGCAACACCAGGTATCTCTGGAGGGATGGAAGATTCCGAGGTTGAGAGGGCAAAGATGCTGGAAAGCCTTGAATGACACACTCAAAAAATTTGGACTGTGCAAAATGATCTACTTTAGTATACACAGACGAGCAGATGATACCTAACAGCATTGTCTATTTAACTTTGGAAGAGACACATTCAAGATATTCATCAGCCCGGAGCCTGGTTCACTCTCTATCCAGAGGATGGGTATAAAGAAGGAGGTATCGAAGAGCCCATGACTGCTGACCGGCCAGAAATTCAGACTAGCCTGTTCTAAGCATGTGCCACAGTTGACAGTTCAAGAAAATTCCGAATTCAAATCAATAAGGCTACTAGGTGACCCTTCTTGCCAAAGTCAGGAAACTTTTCTCCATGAAACTTGCATAAAAGGGATTATGTTGGACATTTTATTATTATATGGAATAGTGATATGAACAATGTAACAAGACTTTCTCTTTCAAGCACCTATTTGTATGAACTGTGATAATGGCAATAATACATGTGATATGCTTAACAGAACACCTGGCACATAGTATGTGCTCAGTAAATGGTGCCTATTACTACCACTACCACCATTATCACTACCATCATCAAATATTTCTAGAATTCAATGTTTAATAACATATCAACAACAACTGGGATTATATATGGTAGCTTTATAAGACTCGGATATATCTATTCCTTCCTACCCAGCATTCTTCATTGTTTTCCCCATGTGATCTTTTAACTAATTTATTTGTAATAGGCTATTTTTTTAAACAGTTTTAGGTTCACAGCAAAACGGAGTGGAAGGTATAGAGATTTCCTCTCCTCTCACATAAACATGGCTTCTCCCACCATCAAAATCTGAACGCAAGTGGTAAATTGTTGTAACAGCTGAACCTAAATTGACATATCACCACCACCCAAAGCTCCTAGTTTACATTAGGGTTCACTCTCCATGTTATACACCCTATGGACTTGGACATACATATAATGGCCCATATCCATCATTACAGTATTGGACTGAGTAATTTCAATGCCCTAAAAACCCTCTGTGCACCACCTATTCATCCGGATCTTTTTTTTTCCAACGGAAACTGACTCACTTTTTTCTCATGATAAAACAAGATATACTCAGTATAAAATATAATGGGAAAAAACCTAGCAACACCCACCATCCAGACATGACCATAGCAAATATCTCAGTGTTTATTTTTCCAGACCTGGATCCTACCACACATACTGTTTTGTGGTTTGGGTATTTTTTTTCTTTATAATTTAATATATTCTGGCTCTGCATCTGGGGATGCTCGCAGCTTTCAGCTCCTGGGCCAGCATCTTATCAGAATGTCTATTGTCCACGAAATTCTGCACAAACTCAGCTTGGAGGGTGACCCCTCTACAGTCCCCAAATGCACACAGGATGGTCAAAACATACACCAGGTGGATGCTGAGCAGAATCCTTTGAACAATGAAATGGCATCAAGACTAAAGGTGTGGATGAGGTCACTGCCATCAATATATTGACCAACCGCAGCAATGAGGAGAGACAGAATATTGCCTTCGCCTACCAGAGAAGGGCCAAAAAGGAATTTGCATCAGCATTGAACTCAGCCTCCACTGGCCACCTAGAGAAGGTGATTTGGGGCCTACTGAAAACACCTGCTCAGTATGAGGCTTCCAAGCTGAATGCCTCCCCCCATGAAGGTGCTGAGGACTGATGAGGACTCCCTCACTGAGATCATCTGCTCAAGGACCAATTAGCAGTCTACAAGGAAATGCACAAGACTGATCTGGAGAAGGGACATTCTTTCCACCACATCTGGTGACTTCTGCAAGCCCATGTTTGCCCTTGCAAAGGGTAGAAGAGCCGAGGATGGCTCATTGATTACGAACTGTTTGACCCTAGATGCCTATGATCTCTAATGCTGGGGTAAAGAGGAAAGAAACTGATGTTCTCAAGGGGATCAGAACCATGACCAAGCAAGTGTGTGTCACCTCCAGAAAGAATTTGAAAGGTACAAGAGCTACAGCCCTTATGATCAAGGAGTAGGTCAAAGGAGACCTGGAAAATGCTTTTCTGAACCTGGTCCAATGTATTCAGAACAAGCCCCCTATTTTGATGACTAATTGTGTGATTTCCTAAAGGGCAAGAGAGTTCATGATAAGGCCCTGATTAGAATCATGGGTGTCCACAAGCGAAGCAAGGGGACATGTTAAAAATTACGTCTGAATTCAAGAGAAAGCATGGCATGTCCCTGCACTACCACATCCAGGGAGACAGCAAGGACAGCTACCAGAAGGTGCTGCTGTGCCTGTGTGGTGGAGCTGAAGTATGAACATCCAGAAGTGGTGCTCCTGTGCTTCCAGTACCAGTTCTAGAAAATCAGCTTGCGACTAAAAGCCCCTTTGTGCCCATCCCTATGAGGATGACCTTAGCACTGCCTCCCCACCCCGACCTTATTTTAGTTGCCTAAGCATTGCCTGGCATTTCCCCATTAGTCTCTCCTTTTATTGTATTTTTGTAAAAAAATGTTTACTTATTTGTTTTGAGAGAGAGAGAGCTAGCACTGTCAGTGCAGAGCCCAAAGTGGGGCTCAATCTCATGAATCAGGTGATCACAACCCGAGCCCAAATCAAGAGTTGGACACTTAACTGACTAAGCCACCCAGGCGCCTCTAGTCTCTCGTTTTAGCAAAAGAAATGAACAGTTCAAGGAGTTAGAAGTGAAATCTATGATGTGAAACACTTTGCCTCTTATATACTGTCTTATAAACAGGTGAATAAACTGCATTTTTACTGTCGAAATAAAATAAAAATAACCTAATATATTCCACATATCTTTCCATGTTAAAATTCACCTGCAATACCATTTTTATTTTTTTATTTTTTTTTAATTTTTAAGTAGGTTCCACACCCAATGTGGGGCTTGAACTTATGACCCAGAGATCAAGAGTCACATGATCTATTGACTGAGCCAGCCAGGCACCCTACCAGCAACCCCGTTTTTATTTTTTTATTTTTCAAAGTCTATTTATTTTTTGAGAGCTGGAGAGCGAGGGAGAGAGAGAATCCCAAGCAGGCTGTGTTGTTAGTGAGGAGCCCGACGCAGGGCTCGAACTCATGAACCATGAGATCATGACCTGAGCCCAAATCAAGAGTTGGATGCTTAACTGACTGAGCCACCCAGGCGACCCCTGCAATACCATTTTTAAAGGCTGAATATTATATGAATGTACCATAATAGGAAGCACCCATTATATGCCAGGCATGTCTTATTTCACTCAATTCTCACAACAACCCCTTATGTAGACATTATTATTGCCCCCGTTTTATTTTTAAAAATTTTAATGTGTATTTATTTTTTGAGACAGAGAGACAGAGCACAAGTCGGGGAGGGGCAGAGAGAGAGAGGGAGACACAGAATCCGAAGCAGGCTCCAGGCTCTGAGGTGTCAGCACAGAGCCTGATGCGGGGCTCAAGCTCACGAGCTGGCAGATCATGACCTGAGCCAAAGTCAGACGCTTAACCAACTAAGCCACCCAGGCACCCCAATATTTTCCCCATTTTAAACATTAGAAAAGTGAGGGGTGCCTGGGTGGCTCAGTTGTTTAAACTCCCGACTCTTGGTTTGGGCTCAGGTCATGATCTCATGGTTCATGGATTCAAGCCCCACGTTGGGCTCCATGCTGATGGTGAGGAACCTGGTTGGGATTCATTCTCTCTCTCTCTCTCTCTCTCTCTCTCTCTCTCTCTCTCTCTGCTCCTCCCTTGCTTGCTCTATTTATCTCTCAAAATAAATCAAGTTAAAAAAAATTTTAAAGAAGATGAGAAAAGTGAGGGCCAGAGAAATTAGGCAACTTGCTCAAGTTCATACAGCTAGTAATTGTTAGAACTGGGATTCAAACTCAGATAATGAAGGCACATTCATTTAACCTATTCCCTCTTGTTGGACATGCATACTGTTGCCACATTTTTTTGCTTACTCTTATAAATAATGTTGTGATAATAACCTTTAAGCTAATCTTTGCAGATATCCTTAATGAATTCTTTAGGAGAAATTCATAGAGATGGAATTTCTGGATCACAAGGCTGTTGATACACACTGCCAAACTGCCCTCCAGAAAGCTTATACAGATTTACTGTCTAGCAGTGTATGAGAACATCAATCTCCTCCTCTCTCTCCAACATTAGATATGATTACTAATTTAAAAAAACTGTATGCCCATTCTTAGAGAATACTATGAAAATAATCGACTCTCCAAAGTAAGCAGAAAATATTGTGATTTAGCCACAGTTTTGGATATTCTCCCCCAATGCTTCCCTTTATTAGCATTGATCACTGAGAAGTTGTTATACAGTGACATGCACCAAAACTGAAAATATAGGTTTGCCCCTAAAAAAACCCCATCAAATACACACACGCACCCACACCCACCCCCCCACACACTTTGAACAAGCAGAATTTTAATATATTTAATTCATGCTACTGATTCTCATACTGTCATCATTCAAATGCCCAGAAAGGTAATATAAAATGTGAAACACTCAGGTTTATAAGATTTATAATCTAATTGGAAAGACACGCTAAGCTGAATATAAATATATACATATGCTCTATATAAAGAAATTACGGTACTTGAGCTGTATTATGATGACATGTTATTAAAAACAAAATAAGAGAATTGCATGGTGTGGCAAACTGTTCTGAACTATGAAAGACTTCCCGGAAGAGATTATTTTTAATTGATATCTAAGGGTTGGGAAGAAACTGGTTAGTTTCAGGTAAAGGCCTAGAATTTCCCATTGTGGGGTGCCTGGGTGGCTGGGTCGGTTAAGTGTCTGACTTTTGGTTTTGGCTCAGGCCTTGATCTTCTGTTTTGTGAGTTCAAGCCCTGCATTGGGCTCTGTGCTGACAGTGCGGAGCCTGCTTGGGATTCTCTCCCTCTCTCTCTGCCCCTCCCCTGCTTGCTTGTGCACACTTGCTCTCTCTTTCAAAATAAATAAATAAACTTTAAAAAATAAAATTTGTAAAAAAAAAAAAAAAAAGAATTTCATATTGGAAAACTTTATCTAGGAAATCCCAGGAAGACTGCCTGACTGCAACTGAGGAGATCAACAGGAATGTGGTGTGAATGTCTCGGGAAGGTAGGATTTGAATCATTAGCCACAGGAAGGTTCTTACACTGGACAAAATGTGGACTGGACTTGGCTGATTCTTTTAGGAATGGAAAATTAAATGGAGAAAAGAAGGCTTTTGGAAGAGAATCTCCCACAGGTTAAGTACTACAGGTGGTGTTTGCAAGGGAATTACCTTAGATAATTTTACTACACGAAACAAGGTACTAAAATAGAAATAAAGCATTTCCTGAGATCTCAATAAACCTCACTGGTATCTTTTGTATCAATTTCTCATTGTGCCTTTCTCTCACACTCTAGGGGGAAAAAGTCCTTGGGAGGAAGCAAGAGTATCAGCACCAAGGAATGATGTCATGGGGGTGGGGAGGAGGAGGGGCGTTGGGGTGGGTGCTGGGTGAAGCTGATTCCCAAGCATTACCTCCAGTGAAGGAATTACGATAAGAAAGATCAAGCTCATTTCCATTTAAAAGAGAAACCACAGAAAATTAATATTGTGAAGACATCAAATTCTTTGGAAAGAATTTTAACTTGACTACAGTTGCTAATTTTAACCCATTTTCCTTCTGTAGTTACTAGAGATAAAGCACTTAAAAAATCCTGAACAAGAGTTGTGTGCTGTGTTTACGAATGCCTCTGCCTAGTTCCTGCAGTGACTGATTCCGAACATGAATTGAATGCAGGCTAGCAAGACCGAGCACAAAGCA
The DNA here is from genome assembly GCF_018350175.1 of Felis catus. NCBI lineage: Eukaryota > Metazoa > Chordata > Mammalia > Carnivora > Felidae > Felis > Felis catus. The sequence goes on along the minus strand of NC_058386.1, from coordinate 110,792,748 downwards.
GGGCCAGGAATGTATTATACACTCACTATTGGGTGGGCCATAAATTAAATTTAGTTTGTAGTTGCCAATGTGAAAAGCAAACCCTAATCAGACAAATATCAGTAGTCATGCCATTAAAATGGACAAACTGCTCAAGAAAAGCACAATCATTTCCAAGAGGAAGATGAAATATTTCTCCTGCTCTGTTTTGAGAAGGTGGGGGTAGAGATGAGGAGATGTAGCTAAACCAAATTAAACAGGGGTGCCAGGAAGTGAATTCCTAGTGGAAGAGTGGGGAACAGGCATGCAAACCCTGGAGTTCTTAGGAGATACAGCGAAGGGATAATTTGGGGGGATGGCATGGTCCCCACAGTCAGAAGAAGGCCTCAGGGGGCACCTGGGTGGCTCAGTTGGTGAAGCATCTGACTCGATCTCAGCCGGGACTTGATCTTGGGGTTGTGAGTTTGGGCCCCAGATTGGGCTCCATGCTAGGCGTGGAGCCTACTTTAAAAGAAAAAAAGAGGGCCTCAAGTTTCTGATCATCAGAAGTGGGGTGGAGTGATTTTCTGAGAGTGGGGAGGAAAATATTGGCACTTAATTCAGAAAATAATTGTGAGACAGATTTTTACAAGGTTTGGAAATATACATCTTTATCTGCATGTTAAAGGGCACCCATGGTTCTTCAATACCTTCTACCACTGCAATTTTTCCTAAAACACTTTCACCTTCACTGAAATACATGAAAAATTTTTTTTTAATTAAAAAAAAATGTTTATTTATTTTTGAGACAATGCAAGAGACAGAGTGCAAGCAGCGGAGGGGCAGAGGGAGACACAGCCCTGTCTGAAGCGGGCTCCAGGCTCTGAGCTGTCAGCACAGAGCCCGACGTGGGGCTTGAACTCATGAACCGTGAGATCCTGACCTGAGCCGAAGTCGGACGCTTAACCGACTGAGCCACTCAGGTGCCCCTGAGAAATTTTAATGGTGATAAAATATACATAAAACTTCTCATCTTAACCACTTTTAAATGTACAGTTCAATAGTGTTAAGTACATTCATATTGTTGTGCAACCAGTACCCAGAACTCTTTTCATCTTGCAAAAGCGAAACTCTATACCCACTAAATACTTTTCATTCCACCCTCCTCCTAGCCCCTGGCAGCCACCATTCTACTTTCTGTCTGTATGAACTTGGCTACTCTAGGTTCTTGCCACGCCAATTTTAAGGACAGTCCAGTATAGGGTAGGACCCTTAAACTTATGATTCATGTTATCACTCAATAATACATGTATTTTTTCAAGAATGATGTTTCTAATTTGTGATGTGATATATCAGCTAGAAATGACAACACCTGGGGGCGCCTGAGTGGCTCAGTTGGTTTCGGCTCAGGTCATGATCTCGCGGATCGTGAGTCCGAGCCCAGCGTCGGGCTCTGTGCTGACAGCTCGGAGCCTGGAGCCTGCTTCGGATTCTGGGTCCCCTTCTCTCTCCACCCCACCCCTGCTTGTGCTCTGTCTCTCTCTTTCAAAAATGAATAAACATTATAAAAAATTTTAAAAAAGGAAATGAAAACACCTGTATTGCTGATGCTTTGTGAAAAGCAAATAGTATAGAAATGCTATAAATTAATAGTCTTCCTATAATTCCATGCTCCAGAAATAACTACTGATAGATTGACACATATCCTTCTCAACATCTGTAAATACATGCAAGCTCATGCTATACATAGGATTCTGAACCCTACGTCTAATTACTAGGTACAAAGTTTAGTGAGGCTGCTGAGGGTAGCAGAGTGGAAAGACAGAAGGAACCTGGGTGTCTGATGACATCACTGAGCCACTGAATTAACCAACCCTGGAAGTTCCTTTCCTTAAGATTTCTTGTTATTGGAGATAATAAATTCCCTTAGAGTTTAAGCTGCTTCTAACTGGATTTTGTTACTTCTGCCAAAAGCATCCCAACTATCTGTCATTCTCCCAGACAATTCGGCCTATGTATCCCGAAAGCAAGTATAAACCTACATAAGTCTCACAATAATAATGAAGTGCAGACTTTGAACAAAATAAAACCTCATGCATCATGCTGTTACAGCAAGTGAAACCAATAAGCCTTGAAACTCCTGTCATCAGGTAAGTGTAAATGACGTCAGTCGTGCCAAACACAACCTGTTATATAAGATGGTTTGTTTTAAAACACACATTATATTAAACTGAACATTATGCAAATTAAAAGCCTAGAATTCCAAAGGAAAATTATGCATTTAAAAAAATGCCAGGTACATGTCTGTTCTATATATGTACCATTACTAATAAAACTAAAAAAATTAATAATATATGTGGAGCACTTAGTATGTGTCAATGCTGTGCTAAGTGCTTTACATTGATTTTTTTTTTACATGCTGTGAGCATTTTTCCCCTTTAAACTATGTTAAAATACACATAACATAAAATTTACCATCTTAACTGTGTGGAAATGTACCAGTTCAGTGGTGTCAAGTATATTCACATTGTTGTGCTATGTGCTGTAAGTTTCTCTTTTTCTTCCAGTTTTCGGATATATTTTACACTGATTAATGTACTCACTTCAACAAACCTATGAGGCAGATATGGTTACATTCCCATTTTACAGATGAGGAAATTAGCACACAGAAAGGGTAACGTGTACCCGAATAACCAAGCTAGTATACACGATGCCATTTGTAAGTCCTTTCTTCTCAGTCATTCTTCAACCCAATCCAATCTGGCTTCATTTCACCCCACCCCTCTCTCCACAGAATTTGCTTTCAAATACAAGAAATTCATTAATAATCTCCATTTTGGTAACTCAAAGGACATCCTTCAGTCTTTATAACTTAATACTTAAGTATTACTTAAGTGCTTGCTCTCTGGCCACTCGATAGCATATAACTTAATACTTTTCCGTGTCTTTTCATGGTACTACTGGTGATCTTTAAAGCTGTTTCCTGTAGCCTCTTTTCTTCTTTTATGCTTTCTGCATAGGTCATAGCATGCATTCCCAGAGCTTTAATTAACGATCCAGTGATGGTGCCTAAACATGTGTCTTTAGCTCAGATCTCTATCCTGGGCTTCAAACTGTTCCTTCAAACTGAGCTTCAAACTCAGTGGTACTGAGATCAGTACAACTAACATCTTCACTTAGAGATCCCAGAGAACTTCAAATTTAACATGTCCAACACTAAACTCGTCTTCCCTCCAAATCCATTCTTCTGCCAATGTTCCCTTCTTCTGTGGCCCCACCGACCCATCAACTGCCCAAGCCAGAGGCCTAGCAGTCATCCTTGCCTCCACCGTTGCCCACCCTCCAACAAATTTATCAACAATTGAGTCTACCTTTCAAATATCTCCCGAATCTCCTACTCTCCTCCATGCTCACGGCCATCGCAGTAGCCAGGGTCACCGCAGCTGCCTCCTATCTGATCATCCTGTATTTCCTTTTGCCCACTTCCAATCTACTTACCGCTTTGCGGCCAGGGTAGTCTCTCAAAGATGCAAATCTGGTCATGTCAGTCTCAGACTTAGAATTCTTCAGTGGCTTCACATTGACCTTAGAAGGACAAAGTGAAAAATCTTTAGCACGACTTGGAAGGCCCTACAAGATGGTGCACTAATCTATGTGTCCAATCAATGTCATCTCTCCCCACTTCATCCTTACTTCCACTTTAGCTAGAATGCACTTCTTTCAAATTCTCTACACACCATACTCCTTTTCATTTCCAGGCTTTTACACGTGTCATTTTTTACCTGGAGTACTGTCTGCTCCTATAGTCCACATCCCAAGCTAGCTAACTCCTACACATCAGTAAGATCTCAACTAAGAGAGGTCATTTCCTCCCTCAACCCCTCAAACTAGGTTAGATCTCTCTGGCAACTAGATCAGGGCTTAATACATAGGAGGTTCCTAAAAATATTTGTTGGCTTGGCTGAGTAGAAAAGAAGAATGAATAGGTAGGGAGGGCTTTGGTGGAGAGCAAGCAGTCAATAAATATTGTTAAATGAATGAGTAAATAAATGAATGAGTAAAAGCAGGAAGATTTGTTTAACGAACAATTCTATTTTTTTCCTGGTATAATATTAGTGCATTGGGGGAAATAATATTGGATACCATTCTACAAAGAGGAAAATACCCAGTTGCAAGATCAGGAGGCATTATTTTAAAATGGGTTCCAAGCTATAACATTTCACTAAAAAATCACGTAAGAGAAATCTATGAACAACTATACGTCAACAAATTAGGTAATCTAGAAGAAATGGACAAATACCTAAAAATCACATAAATTACCAAACAAACTCAAGAAAAAATAGGAAACCTCAATAGATCTGTAAACAAGTACAGAGATAGAATCTGTTTCAAAACGCTCCCAACAAAGAAAAGTCAGATATAGCTTCACTGGTGAATTTTACCAAACATTTAAAGAAGAATCAACACCAATCCTACTCAAAACTCTTCCAAAAATAGAAGAGGAGGAACATTTCCTGACACATTCTATGAGATCAGCATTACCCTGATACCAAAGCCAGCAAAGACACTACAAGAAAAGAAAACTACAGACCAACATTGCGTATGAAGAATACAAATGGAAAAATTCTCAACAATGTAATAGCAAACCAAATCCAATAGTACATTAAAAGGATCACACAGCAAGACCAAGTGGGATTTATCCTAGGAATGCAAATGTGGTTCCATAAAAGAAAATCAATGTAATGCATCATGTTAACAGAACAGAGGGGGGAAAAACCACATGATTATTTCAATAGATGCAGGAAAAGCGTTTGAAACAATCCAATGCTTTGATGATAAAAATACTCAAGTACGTAGGAATAGAAAGGAACCTCCCCAACGTGATAGAGGGCATTTACCAAAACCTATAGGTAATATCATACTCAGTGATGAAAGACTGAAAGCCTTCAACCTGGAAAACAAGATAAGAGTGTGTGCTTTTTGAAACCAGAGAGAGGTGGTAGTTGAACAACACTGTAAATGCACTAAATGCCCCTGAATTGAATACTTTTCAATTAGTTAACTGTATATTATATGAATTTCACATCAATAAAGAGATTCATTTAGTAAATCATTTGTTCATTTTGGTTTACTGATCTACAAGCTATTACCTACATTTATAGGGTAATTAGTTAAGTGAGAGTAATAATTTAGAGATTACATTTTAACACCATGAAAAACAAACTTTATTTTCAATTCAAGATAAATGTGAGATAAAAGTCAAACTAAAAGCCTAAAAACTATTCTTAAGAGAGCCTGCAAATTTTCCTCTCAAAATTAGAACATTCTTTTAAAAATTGGAAGCCAGATGGTCTTATACATAAGAACAAATCTCAATGTTAAATCCACATGGGATTTAAAAGTTAACTCTGCTGCAGCTGCAGCAAAGCAATCATAACTGTAGTCACCGTGTTTATTTTTCCTGCAGTGATGTTTAGAGCTGTGTTTCTCAAATTGGGAACTTGTTAGAAATACAAATTCTCAGGTCCCGCCCCAGATCTCCAGAATCAGAAACTCTGGGGTTGAGGGCCAGTAGTCTATTTTAATAAGTCTTCCAGGTGCACACTCAAGTTTGAGAAGCACTAGTTAAAACCAACTGCACAAGTCTTGGCCAAGTGAGGCTGCTACAAGCGTTTTCTTACCAGACATTGTTGGGTCATAAGCGTTGTGCTATTTCTTCTAGTTGTTAACGTGTCAGCTTGGAATACCTGTGAATTATCACTATGAAAAAAAGGAAAACATTTAAAACCCATTACAAAACTTTTTTTAAAGAAATAAGATTCCAAATACTTAAGAAACAATGCCATTAACGTAAATGGCTTCTTTGGGGCGCCAGTTGTGCAGATGGATAAATTGCAATATGTGTGCACGTGCACATGCACAGCCTTAGTTGGCTGAGCCTAAACAAGTGTCCCTGTAAGGGAAGAAATTTTCAAGCATGCCACTTTACCTCTAGTCATGCTACCAAGAATAAGTATAATTTATTGTGGCCTTGGAAATGCATCATTTTCTGTGTAAACCTGTAACTGACTTAAATTTATGACTGAAGCTACCACGTGCGATACCAACTCCCTCTCGACTGTGAAGCTTTCACACGAACAAGAGGGATAACCGGTAGAGGTCGACAGAACTGAGATTTTCACAGGTATCTTTTGTTTGATGAAAATGTTTTTAACTTAGTTGCACACACTCAAAACATTAAGAGGGTTCACGCAAATAATCCAGATTCCGGACTTCTAGCTTCTCTTGAAAACTCTGCAAGACGTGGCCACACCGGGCCACGTTCCCATGTGGCAACCACAGGCCAAAGCCAAGCAACCGCTGCCTGCTGAAGATGGGGCTCGTCTTTCTCTGCATCGATGGCGCCTCGGCCTTATTTGGGCTTGGGACCCTGAAAACATCTTCTCCTTTTTATGTCTTTTTTTTTTAATTTTTAAAAATGTTTTTATTTATTTTTGAGACAGAGAGGGACAGAGCATGAGCAAGGGAGGGGCAGAGAGAGAGAGAGAGACACAGAATCCGAAGCAGGCTCCAGGCTCTGAGCTGTCAGCACAGAGCCCGACGCGGGGCCCGAACTCCCGGACTGTGAGACATGACCTGAGCCGAAGTCGGACGCTCAACCGACTGAGCCACCCAGGTGCCCCTTTATGTCTTTTTTTAAAACTTTTTATTTTGAAGCAGTTGCTATTTTGAAGCACAATAAGTTGCTAGACTACAGAGGGTTCCCGTGTACCTTTCAGCCAGGTTTCCCCAAGGAGGATAAAAGTCATTGGTAACATTTCCTTCATTTTTGCCATATCCACTCAGGTGTCAAGTCTTTCAGGTTTTGCCTCTGTAGCTGCTCACAGGGCCATTTTATTCTTTTTAGGCTCCCTGCCAAAAACCAATTCAAAGCCTTTTTACTTTCCTGCGGACTTTGCAATAGTCTCATTTGTCACTTCATCTCAGTTTTGGCCCTGCCACAATCTACCTAACAGACTACCAGGTCACCTTCCTGAAGGACAGCTTGCTCTCCTGCTCACAATATTCAGTAATTCTCTTCATTTCCGTGGGCTGAATTTAATTACATTCATTACTATGACATTCAAAGCCCTCCACACTTTAGCTCTAGACTTTTGGATGTGATGAACTAGTAAGATTTCAAAACAAAATCTTGGCACAAACGTACAGTTGCTACCAACTTTCTGTTGTGAAGTAAAGTCATCAAAAAAAAAAAAAAAAAAAAAGCCCAGGGGCGCCTGGGTGGCTCAGCAGGTTAAGCGTCTGACTTCGGTTCAGGTCATGATCTCCCAGCTCATGAGTTCGAGCCCCGAGTTGTGCTCACTGCTGACAGCTTGGAGCCTGGAGCCTGCTACGGATTCCGTGTCTCCCTCTCTCTCTGCCCCTCCCTGCTTCATGCTCTCTCAAAAATGAATAAACATTAAAAATTTTTTTTTAAATCCCACCATTTACCAACTCCATCACTTCACTTACAAGAGGACATTTTTTTTTGAACCTGCGTGAGAGTGGGGGAGAGGTGCAAAGGGCAGAGGGATGGAGGAGAGGAGAGAGGGAGAAAGGAAGACTGAGGGAGAAAGAGAGAGAGAGAGACAAGGAGAGAGAGAGAGAGAGAGAGAGAGAGGGAGAGAGAGAGAGAGAGAGAGAGGGAGAGAGAGAGAGAGAGAGAGAGAGAGAGAGAGAGAGAGAGAATCTTAAGCAGGCTCGAGGCTCAGCATATTCTTGGAATGCTGTCCCAGCTCTCCGGCTCCCCTCTTCCCGTCTGTATCCTATCGATCTATCAGAATCCATCTCATATGCCTCCTCTCCAAGAACATTTTCCTTATCCCTCAATCCTACTGTCATTTCTTACTCCCTTCTTTGCATCTCCCTAGCACTTTCTTTCCCTCCCTAAGCACAGATCTTAGTCTATCATATACTTAAATCCTTTGATTATTTATTTTCCCTATTAAATTAAAAGCTTACTGAGTCACATCTTTGCAGCATAGTAATTTGTATATAACAGGTAGTAACTCAATATTTTATGAGGGGATATGTGGTATGGGTCTAATGTTTACTTCCTTTTCCAATCATTTTTCTCTATGAGAACAGGAAAATATTCTAGCAGTCACAAGAAAGCTGGAGGGACACTAATGGGTTACATATTTGCACTCTTGTATGTGAGGGTAATTCTTAAGGCTGGCAATTATATTCTCCCCTAAATTTTTGTCACTCAATTTTAATAAGACTATAACTGAAAGAAATCATTGAGGAAGCATAGATTTCAATAGGTAGGAGTCACTCAACATGAATTCATAAAATCCTAGGTGATACCTACAACTGAGTTAAGTGCTACAACTTAAAGTAAAGACACTATAACTAGATACAGGTTCAATGCACCACATCAGATGAGCAATAAGCAGCTCTGTCTAAATATCTAAGCTACAAGATGTTTATGCTAGTTATATCCCCAAAGCAATCATTCACTACAGCCACTATTGTCTTTCCAGCTTTGTACGAATTTAATAAGGCAGATAGTTGGCAAATTTCTTCTGCAAAGGGCCAGACAGTAAATATTTTGGGCTTTGTGGGACATACAATCTCTGTGGCAGCTACTCTGTCATTGTAGTAGGAAAGTGGCCATGGGCAACAAGTAGGCAAATGGGCACGGCTATGTTCCAATAAAACTTTATTTACAAAACCAAATGGCAGGCTGGATTTGGCCCACAGGTAGTAGTTTGACTTTCAAACAGTTTAAATGCAGGGCCAGACTAGAGGTATTTACAGGGGGAAGGCACTGGCAGAAATCCCAGAACTTACTAATACTCAAAGGGCCAGAGAAGTAAAAGGAAAAAAAAAACAAACTACCTTTAAATAAGGTTACTGACACCAGTAGTGAAGTCAGACAAGTAGATGGCTAAAGGGTATAAAGAACCAAGAGGTTCAAAAGTTTTGACATCAGTATTTTTGATTTTTTAAAAATTTTTTTAATGTTTTTATTTATTTTTGAGACAGAGAGAGACAGAGAGCAAGCAGGGGAGGGGCAGAGAGAGAAGGAGACATAGACTGGGAAGCAGGCTCCAGGCTCTGAGCTGTCAGCACAGAGCCTGACACTGGGTTCGAACTCATGGACGGTGAGATCGTGACCTGAGCCAAAGTCGGACACCCAACCAACTGAGCCACCCAGGCTCAGTATTTTTACTGAGCCACCCAGGCGCCCCGACATCAGTATTTTTATTAATACGAGATGTACACAAAACAGTGCAGGAACTTTTTTGAAAAAAAAACAGTAATTCTTATATTAAAGAGTTAATATTTAAGGAACAAATTCTGCGAATACTGGTGCAAGAGATTGTGTTCATACACAGGAAGCATCAAGCAAAATTGGAAAATTACTTGAAAGAAGTGCAACAATATTTAATGAGCAGTGAAAGAGGCAAGACAACAAGTATTAGAGGCTCAATTTAGTGAGAAAGCGAGGGAAGTGAGCAGTGTACATATACAACCAAAAAGAATGGAGGTGAACTTGAATTCTAGTGTAATTCTACTCCAAATTGTTTTCCCTGCCGTGTCACTTTCCTGACCATGCTCTAAACTGGCCATAACAGCACAAAATCTGCCCTCAGGAGATCATTTGGCCAAGTTCCCTGACATCAGGCATGTCACATATCATCTTTGGGTTACTTCTTTATGACACATGAGAGTCCCTGGACTTGGTCCACCTTGTGGTTTCTTTATCTTTAACTCCTCGTAGATAAATAGGTAAACTGATTCTCACCTTTCTGTACCAATTTCGCTTCATGCATCAGGAGCTTAAGCTACAGAATTTGACACTGTAAGCATGCACTAATATGATAAAAATAAAAACTTTTAATCCTCCGCAGAACAAAACAAAGCATGAAGGGATAACTGCGACCACTCTCCTTGTTTCTAGGACTGCTTGCAACTTGTTTTTTCATTTCATAAAGGCTTCCAATAAAACCAACATTCTCCTCAAGTGCTTTCTTCTAGCAGAGTGGGTCCATAGCAATTCATTTTTTCATACAATAGGATTAGGGTCTATGCTGAATTTATAGAATGTTCTCGTTTTCAGCTCAACATGAACAGCTGCCTCCCCTTTATTTTTCTATCTGCCTATTAAAAAAGATAATGCATTATTTTTTTGATTAATCTTAGTTTGCATTTCCTTTTGGAACAGTATATTCTCCTTTGCCTCAAATGACCAGAAAGCTGTATTTGGTTAGTTAATGAGCTTAGAAGTTGATTAGTAGTGGACAAAACACTAGCTTAGGAGTCAGGAGACACAGGTTCCTAGTACTGGCCCTACTACGTCATTTTAGAGACTTATGGGCCTCAGTTTCCTCATACGTTAAATAAGGAGGGTAGATCTGGTCTCTGAGTTCACTTCTAACTGTTGTGATTTATACCTATCAATTAGTATGATGCTAGCAAAAACGAGGAACAAAGTTACTAACACAGGAAGTGAATGAATTTTTCAAACATTTTTACAATACTGATAAAACTTTATGATACTATGATGTGAGATCCAAGATCTCACTTTCAAACCCTATTTTAAGAAATTATAAGCTTGTGCCATGCCAGATATTGGATATGTGCAGGAAAAACAGTTAACCATCAGGTCAGTGTTTCTAAATCTTATGTTTTCCATTATCAGTCCTCAAAGGAGTCTTCCCTCCCCCTTTTTTTAGAGAGGGTAGGGGCAGAGGGAAAGGGAGAGAGAGAATCTTAAGCAGGCTCCATGAGATCATGACCTGAGCCGAAATCAAGATTTGGATGCTTAACCGACTGAGCCACTCGGGCGCCCCTCTAAGGAGCCCCCCCCCCCTTTTTTTTTACATTTTCCCTCCAATTACTCCCTCTTAAAAATTCACACAAAATTTTTGTACGTATAGCTGTGGTTTGTACATAAAAAGGCAAGATGTTTTTCACCACCCTCCTCCCAAGAACGAAGTTGGGGGCAGTACCGGCCACTGAGGATGCAACATTTAGGAGATCAAGTTTCTGTGGTACCTAAACTTTTTGTTCAAATAAAAACTAGGTGTAAAAAAAGGCCCAAGCTTAGTTGCTTGGCAACCTTTTATGATGGCTGGAGGTGAAAGTCAGAGGTGACAAAGCAGCTGAGAGAATGACAAAAAATTACAGTCATTACAGAAGATCTGGAGGCAAAGGGTGGGGAACACTCAGTTTCTTCAAAGGAGTGGGTAAGAGATGGGGTGAAGTTAGAAAAAGTCCTGCTCCACACCAATAGGTTGCTGCTTTTGGGTCCCTGTGGACTGTCAGAAGAGTACGTTCAGGTTCACGTGTGTCAACCTCAGGGTAGGTGTGCGCTCTCCCTCCGGCCAGCCCAACCCACTCCTCCCCAAGGCTGAGTGTGAGATCTCCAGACAGCAGGAACACGGGAGATAGCTGCAGAAGCTCGATGAAGAAAGGGATGGGAATGCTATCGTAAGTCACTGTCCCCAACTCCTGCCACCCACCCCCTGCTATCTCAAGCCTGCTCACCCAAGCCCACTGATCAAAGGGGCGCTGTTGGATCGTTTCAGCGAGTCGTCTGTGGTGGCTGAACTCGGCAGCAGCTCCAAGTCTAGGTCCATTTTCTCTTGTGCCATGTCCACGTCGAGGAAGAAGCTACTGCTTGGTCAGAACTTCGCAAGGTTTTCTGGCTCCCATTCACATAAGGACAAGTCAACTGGGTGAGGAGAGCAGGGAGAGAGGAAAAGGGGAAAAAGAGAGGAAGCACCACCTTTAGACGAGTGCTCACCTTTGCACCCCTACCATCCCTAATACCAGTGGGCACAAAGCGTGGCAAGACTGGCTCGGACCCTCGGACCCCCCACAAGCTCCGGGTCCCTAACGCTGAGAAGATACCCCACCTCCAAGTCTATAATGAAAGTGGGGAATTTATCTTAGTCGCCTCCACAATTGTTCGCCCTTATTTCCCTCGGCCAAGGAAACCCCAGGGGACCCTTTCCGGCCCAAGCAAAAACTACAACCTGTCGCCTCCGAGAAATCAGTTGGGTGCCGCCCCTCCGCACAAGCGCCGGACGCGCGGCCCGCCGACGCACACTTATGACGCAAGCAATGAGGGTTAATGAGGGCGCTTTCGCCAGCCTTGCGGGGGCGGGGGGGCGCACGCGCAGTCAGAGCCGCCTTTTTATCCTTAGCCGCGTTCTCTCTTCTCTCTTCCTAGGGGCGATTAACCGTGGTTGTTCCTCCGCTCCCATGTGAACCGCGGGATGGTTTCGCTGACCGCTATTTAGGAAAGAAAGGGTGGGGAGGAGTAAGGGGTACTGGAGCGCCGTCTTTTCTGCGTCTTTTCTGCTGTGTCTAATATAATATTGTTTTCTCAGATTTGATTAGCCAGTTATCCCCTTATAATTGAGACCTACAAGCTTGTTACCTCTGTCCTGTTAAAGCCAACACTACACATTTGTAGTTTTAAAATAATGCAATACGTCTGGCGGGGGGGGGGGGGGGGGACAACCCAAGACCTGCCACCTGCTCCCAAAGTGTTCTGGTAGGCAAAACATAAGAGAACATAAGGGAAGGGAAGCAAAAATAATATAAAAACAGGGAGGGGGCCAAAGTGTCCTGGTAGGGCGCTAATCCAATTGAATCAACTGTGCAGACAAATCACTGTTTTCCATGTGGTTTCATTGTTTTTGTTTTTTACCGTAATCATAAGTGTATATTTTTACACTAAATACCATTTATCTTCTCAAAGCTATACATCTAAGAAAATGATTTGAGTTAAAGTAGAGAAGCTTGTTTGCTCAGAACAAGTGTCTCAGAATTTAATATTCATCCAAATCAGTGTTTCCATTTAATAACGCTGTCATGGCTCAAACATTTTAAGAAGTGCTCTTTTAGAATTTTTCAGCACCAGTTTAATGAGCCACGAAATACTGAAATCGTAACTCCATGCTAATAATTTTGTAAAACCATACCTCTTAAGAACCGTATAGATGGGGCGCCTGGGTGGCGCAGTCGGTTAAGCGTCCGACTTCAGCCAGGTTACGATCTCGCGGTCTGTGAGTTCGAGCCCCGCATCGGGCTCTGGGCTGTATGGCTCAGAGCCTGGAGCCTGTTTCCTATCCTGTGTCTCCCTCTCTCTCTGCCCCTCGCCCGTTCATGCTCTGTCTCTCTCTGTCCCAAAAATAAATAAATGTTGAAAAAAAAATTAAAAAAAAAAACCGTATAGAGAACTGGCAGAGAAGGCAAGTGAAACCACTGAAATGATAGTTATTAATTAAAATAGTCACTACATGGTATAGCACTTCAGAGTTTAAAAAATGTCTTCATATACTTGTCTCAATTGGTTCAATCATGAACCCTGCTCAGCTAATTACTGGTGAATGTAATGGGATTATCTTGAAACAGTTCATGACAAGTTAATGACATGAACGATCATAATCATTCTTCATTCATTCTGAGAACAGAATAAGAAAAACTTAATTATATTACCAGACATGAGGATGATTTGGAGTCTCCTGACGTAAGACAGGTTAACAATAGCTACCATTTTTTTACGCACTTAATTATATGCCAGGTACTGTCCTAAGCACTTATTAAAATTTTTTTTTTATCCATTCTGAGAGAGAGAGTGCAAGCATGTGCATGTGGGGGAGGAGCAGAGACAGAGGGAGAGAGAATCCCAAGCAGGCTCTGTGCTGACAAACGCAGGGCTCAATCCCATGAACCGTGAGATCATGATCTGGGCAAAATCAAGAGTTGGAGCCTTAACTGACTGAGCCACCCAGGCGCCCATAAGCACTTTAAATATGTGATTGCATTTAATGCTTACAGTAATTCTGTGAGGTAGGCACTATCACAATGCCCATTTTTCAAAGGAGGAAACTGAAGCCCAGAGGGGTTACTCAAGTGACAACTGCTAAGTGGCAAAGCCAAGAGTCCTCTGCCGTTCTATTTAAGTGAAAAGACAGATGAGGTGCGTTTGGATATTTCTCTGGATACTATTTCTGTACTCATAAACACTTGATAAATCTTTTTAAATTATTTTATGAATAAATGCAGGTTTAAATAACCTGCCATTCACAGCCATCTTGTAAAGAAGGCAAATTACTTCTATTTTACAGTTGATAAAATTCCAGAGAGATTAATGGCACATAATTAGGTAGCAGTAGAATCTGAGCTGGTACCAAGGTCTCCTGAAAGCCACTGTTAAAGTTCCCAGGGTACCTGGAAAATTTACGAAAGACGGTAGTTAAAGCTGAGTAAGTCAGGGTGGATGTCAAAGGCCGTGGTTAAATACAGAATGGGGGGGGGTGCCTGGGTGGCTCAGTCGGTTGGGCGTTTGATTTCGGCTCAGGTCATGATCTCACTCTTTGTGAGTTCAAGCCCCGCATCAGGCTCTGTGCTGACAGCTCGGAGCCCGGAGCCTGCTTCAGATTCTGTATCTCCCTCTCTCTGCCCCTTCCCCACTCACACTGTCTCTCTCTGTCTCAAAAATAAATAAACGTTAAAAAAATTAAAAATAAATAAATAAATAAATAAATAAATAAATAAATAAATAAATACAGAATGGGGTCAAAGCCAAATTGAATAGCAGAAAAATAGAGAGGGAGTACATGAGAAAAGAACTAGATCTTACTTCCACTCTGCTGTTCATTTTACTTTTCAAAGAGTTTGTTGATATTCGTGGCAAGTAATAAGGTTTAATAGATATCTTTTGAATGAACAGACAATATCATCATGCCTAAGCATTACAGATATCTAATTTTTAAAAATCGAAGTACAATAACACTAAGAAAATAGATTCTAACATGACAAGGAAAGAGCAACCAAGAGACTTGCAAGACAAGGGGTAGTAATATGAAACAACTACGTACCCAAGATGGCGGGAAGTTTTCAGCTATTACCAAAGAGGAGGAACTCTCTAACTAAAGTGTAGCTAAATGCCAGGAACCTATAGTACATGCATAAGTTAGAATGTCAAAAGGAACGAGTAGTACAAAAACAATTCTGTATACTATAGTGGCAAACGCAATATTTGAAGAAAGTATTTTTACTTCTTCCCATTTTTATACATGATTATACCAACCTAGCTGTGTTTCATGATCAGCTCCTGCTGTTCCACAGCAATATGCCATGATCTCAGATTGCCATTTTGCTTAGATCTATACCTTGCCACTTATGCTACGCCTCTCTTTGAGTGTCCCAGTCTGCTGCCATCTGTGCCAGGCCTCTTCATTATAAAAGGTGACCCACAAATATGTGATAATCAGTTGTCTAGTTTACCAGTTGTTATGGCAACTTTTAAGTAACTGCTTGACCCTTAGTTATCATAAGGGTAAGTCAGAGAAAAGTTGAGGCCAGGGCCACAGGTTACAAGCACCCCAAACCTCCCAAAAGATTTCCATGAAGTGAAAGAAACTAGGTAGGCAGGAATATGTGAATTGAACCTTGAAATGATGGCCAAGGTAGCATCCATATCCTCACATGTCCTTGAGTTTCTCCGAATCGTTAAGCTTCTGAACGTTAGCAATTCTACTGAATTGTTGGACTCCTCAGAGTTAGGGACTCTGCATGTGGTCAGCGAATGACTGTTCAGTAGCTTTTGTGAACACGAGAATGTACTTTTTTTTTTTTTGAGCAGATGATGGAGTTGCTATGACCTTGAGATAAAAAGAGATAAATACATTGATCAAAAACAGAGTTTCTAATCCAGTTGGCAGGAAGATGTAGGCAATCTAAGGGAAACTTCCCAAAAGAGTTTTAGAAACTCTGTATTACAAGGAGCAAATATTAACATTGAGGAATAAAATGATTGAGCTTGGCAGGTTTAATATGGGATAACTAAATTGAAGAGGCAGGTAAAAGTAGTTTTGCTAAATTTTGAAACCAATTTCCTAACTAGCAAATTTCCTATATTTCTTTGTATGTATGATTAACACAATACAATGCCATCTTTATCCTAGGGTCATTCAAGTAGTGAGGATTACATGAGTTAATATTTCTAAAGCTCTTAGAATTGGACCTAGCACAGTAACTGCTACGTAGGTGTTTGTTAAATAAAATAATTCCAGGCCTCACACGTGCCGAATGGCTATTGTTAGGGTCTCCATAAATCCTAGAAAGAAAGAAAAAATTCTGGGTCTGCTACTTGTTCTTCAGGACTTTTCTTAACATCGTTGAAGCCTTGCAAAACGGAGATGACTCCTTGCCACTCGCCATATGAACTTTCATTATTTTTTCACTTCCGTTTTGTCTAGTGCAACCAAATGGGTGATCTGAAAAAGAAATCAGCCCCTCCAAAGGCCAACAAAATCAAGGGATTTAAGAAACGAGCAGGGATCACAGAGGTCAGAGCAAACAAACTGGGAGCGAAAAAACGTGAAAACCACAAGTTTCCATTTCCCTCGAATATTGGCCCAAACTCCTCCTGAAAGATGATGCTCCAGTGTCTCCAAACTATTGGTTCTTTTCAAAATCGGGCGCCAGGGTCCCCGGGCCAATGCCATAGAGGAAGGCGCCGGGCCCCCTGGAAACGCTCCTCCCACTTTGGAGGAGGTTTGCGGGGCGGGGCTCCCACGCATGCTCCGTGCCCGCGGGCTCATTGGCGCTGCCGCCGGGCGCGTGCGCAGGACCCGATAGGTGCCCGGACGCGGAAGACTTGGCCCCGTGGAGGTTCCCGCTTCTGAAGCGTGGGAGGCGGAAGAGGCGGCAGGTTGTAGATTTTGGTCTTGGCCCCAAGGGGTTCCCCCCGGGCCATCAGAACCCAAGAGAGGAAGAGGAGGCACCGCGGCGGCGGGCCGAACCCCCCACCTGTCCTCCAGGCGGGGAGGGGGGGTAGGGAGGGGATAAGCACCCCTCGCAGGGCTGAGGAGCCCCTAGGACCGGGTCCCAGAGCATGGGGGGCTGGACCGGGTCCCCGAGCATGGGGAGCTGGAGCCGTCGAGGCCGCCCGGCCGGGCCCTGCCCGACTGTCAGCTTTACGGTGGTGTTAGCACTGCCCGGGCAGCTGCGGTGTCTGTAGCCCGGCCCCACTTGAGGTCGTCGGCCGAAAGATAGCAACATGAGTTCCGCCGCTGCCTAGTTTCCTCCCCCTCCTCTTCTCCCTCTGTCCGCCTCCTTCTCCTCTTCCCCATACTTCGTCTTTTCCTTTCCCTCTCTCGTGCTCCTCTTTTTCCTCCACCCTGCCCTCCTTCCCTTCCGTCCTCGTCCTTTCCCCCATCTTCCTTTCCCGATTCTGTCCTCCTCGTACTCTGTTTTCCTGTTTTTCCATCTATCCCCTTTCCCTTCCTCTTGCTCTTTTCCCTCCATCCCTCTCTTTTCTCCATCGTCTTCCCCTTATTCTGTCACCCTCCACCACCACCTCCTCTCGCTACCGTCTCCCCTTCCTCCTCCCCTCACTCACTATCAGCCTCCCTTCCTCATCCTCATCCTCCTTCCCTCCTCCTCCTCCTCCTCCTCTCCTGCTTTTCTCCGCCCCAGCCCCCGCCCCCAAGCCTCCGCCCCTTAGCCCCCGCCCCCAGCTGCCAGTCCCCAGCAGCTCAGTCCTGCAGTGAGAGTCTTGGGAGTCCATAGCTAAGCACCAGGAGCTGAGCACTGCCCGCTGTGCCTGCCTGCAAGTCTCCGACATGGCTCAGGAGAAAATGGAGCTGGACTTTGAGCCTGACACATCTGATGGGGGCGCCCTGAGGAGATCCAGCAGCGCTCCCCTGATCCACGGGCTCAGGTGAGCGGGGTGGGGGACGATGAATAGGGGGTTCAGGGTCTCCTCTATTCCCTGCAAGCAATCTTCCTTCCCTAAAGTGAGACTTGGAGCTCATTTGGGTTCTCCAAACTGGGGGGGGGGGGGGGGGGGGGGAGGGGGTCTTGTTTGCTTGACAGTGACTTGGGTCCCAAGGTGGAGTGAAAGTTTGACCCCAAACTCTGGGAAGCGTGGGGGAAAATGAGGCCCTCTTTACCTGGGGCTCTGTTGGCTCACTCTGAAAGGAACTACAAGGAGCTTCTGGCTCTTCTAACAGGTTGCTTGCCCTGCCTAATTTACACCACTGAATGTCAGACTGAAGCCCCTGGAACTAGACTTGCAACTTGACACCTGTCTCTAAGAGCTGCTATTTCTAAGCTCGGTTTAGGAACCCTGGCATTAACAGAGCATTTACTTTAATAAATCACAATTTATCTAATAACTTGTACTCAAGTGGCGTGTTCATGTCACATTAAGTGATTCGGATTTGTCCTAATGTTTTCAGATCCCAAAACTGCCTGAAATGCATTCCAGGGAATAAAAAAAAAAAAAAAAAAAAAAAAAAAAAAAAGGGTGTCCTGTAGCTTAGATCAGTTAAAGAAAACAATGTTTTAGAAAACAATGGGAACAATCAACCCTTGAATTTTAGTGGTAGGGTCTTGTATTGTCATGTGAATAAGTCACCAGAGGGTCTATTTTAAGGTAGAATTTTGTGATGGTGAAGGAGGTTGGCAGACCTCCTGAGCCTATTACATTTCACTCTTAGAAGTAAGACAATTCATCTTAGTAGAGAGCTAATTTGTGAGACCCTGTGGAAATGGAATTAGTCCAAAAAAGGGGATGGGAGTAGAATTAGCCAAAATCATTAATCAAGCACAGTGAAGGCAAAGAAACAGGTAATCCTTGTCTGTCAAACTGATTACAATATCTGTATTTTGGGGGGAAATGGATTTACTTATTTTCTTTTACTAAATTTTGAAACTGGGGGGAGGTTGGAGTGGCTCCTTGCTTTCCTAATGCCGTCCTCCGCTCTACATTTATTTTTGATACTATAGGAATAAATTGGTCTTTGGGGTTGTCTTTTAAAATCTGGTAAGCAAAAGCAGTTGCTAGGGGGTCGGGGCCATCCCACTGACCTGCATTTAGACTGTTGTAGAAATAATGCACTGTTTTTTGAATCAGGATCTAAGTAAATACTTGCAAGGTAGCATGATGTGACAGAAGCAGGGGTGAGGAGACTAGACCTCATCCCAGTTTTCTCCCTGATTGTGGTCATGAGTGTCAGTTTTCTCATTCAAAATTTAGGAGAGCTGGATTAGGTGATTTCAGCGGTCCCTTGGAACCCAATTCAGTTCAGTCCTGAAAATCCTTCTTGCCCTCTTATTATGGGCATGGCACTCTGCTAGGCAGTGCAGGGAGATTGTACAAAGATGAACAAAAGACCTCTGCCCAAGGAGTTTGAGACACACGCACACTTTTCTTTAATAAAAGGTAAAGTGGGTATCTCAAGAAGAATCTCATTTCCCATTGTGCTCTTTGGACTCAAAGGAGGGATGATTGCGTTAGGTTTGTGTATTGAAGAGAGGCTTCACAGAGGGCACTGCATGGAAATGGGTGCTCAAGAAGAGGAAGGATTTGGGCTGATGGTGGTGGGGGGGGGGGAGACAGAAGAGACAACATGAACAAAACCCCAGGTACGTTTATTTAGCTGCACAGCGGGTTCAAAGGTAGAACATATTTAGGGCAGTAGTGGGAGAGGTGCTAACTGGGCTCATACTGTAGAACAGGGCCCGGCCCTTCTCACCATCATGGCGCACACAGAAGGCAGCAACACGTTTAGGTGCTCTGGGGTAAACAGATGAGGCTGCTCATGTCTGGTGGGAACCGGTTTGGGGGCGTGGGCTCTGGCCAGAGGCAGCTGGAAGCAACCAGTCTGGAGCTCCGCCCCATACCTCTCCTAGCTGCCCCCCAAGCACTGAGGAGATCAGTATCTGGGTAGACCTGTGATCCACAGCAAGCCACTAGGAAGGCTCTGAAGAGGCCGGTGAGGAGTTTATTCATTGTATGGAATGAGGAGCCATCGAAGATTCATTGTTAACTGGAGAGTGGGCGTTAATACAGTTGAAGGATGTCTTAAAGGAGAAGACATTAATCATTTTATTTTTATTTTTTAGTGATCTTTCTCAGGTTTTTCAACCTTACACATTTAGAACTCGGAGGAATAGTACAACGATTATGAGCCGTCATACCCTGGTAAGTATAGAAGTAAGTATTTTTAGTGGTATGGGTTGGGGAAAATACTTCCAGACGTAGTTCGTTCTTAAGATGATGTGCTATGTACCATCGTTCACTAAAGAAAAAAAAAATGACTTTACCTATCTTGCTCATGCTGTGGCCCTTGTCAGCTTTTGGTGCAAAACAGAGATCTGCTTAAGACTTTTTTCTTGGCTGTGGGACTTTGTGTTTTTAAAAATTGTTCGTTGTTTTTTTGTCACTGCTTGCATGATGGTTATGAGGGAAGTCAGGATTAACTTCTAAATATAGCTGAGAAAAATGGTCTTTATTTATCCCAGGAAGCAAAAAATCGTTTAGACATTAGCCGAGTATTTCTGACACTTACCTGTTGGACAGTGCTATGTATCCAAAGTGAAATCTCCTTTAAAATGCGTGTATTTATGTTCTCGGTAGAGTTGCTAATTGTGACTGTTCTAAATAGCCCGAGCTGTCAGGGGTCACCCTATTAGTTGGACGCATTGGGAGAGATTATGATGAGGTTTTTAATATAGTAGCACTTCACATGTGGAGCCCACTTAGCCAGTAGCTGCATCACTCTGAAAGACATTTGAGATGTAAGCAAACAGACCTCTGAATGGCCGCACTAGATTTCCATAGTCTGTGCACAAAGGTTCATCAGTTTGTTTACAGGAGAGCCTCTGACCTCCAAATCATCTAAAATTATGCACAATCATAATAAGCTTCCAACTCAGTAGTGTGTGAGAAGCAGCAAATCAAAAGAGGTGCATTCGGGCTTAAGGTATACTAATAGCTGCTAGCAGAGGAGGAGAGGGGAAAACTGAAAAGCAGACCGGTTTTTAACAACGCAGTCTGTGGCTTAGCATAAGGGCTAAGAGCCTGTTAATGGTCCCTGAGGGTCTCACTGGCACTGAACTGTAAAATACTTGATGTTCTTAAGGATACCTGGGTCACTAACCTTTTTTCAAATTGTAGTGTACCATACCCTGTGTCTTTATGGTATTCTACATGTTACCGAGTCCTTTCACACTTTTAATCCTCATAGCCACCCCTGCGAAGTAGGCAGGGCCAAAGATGTCCTTACCAGTTCAAAGAGGCAGCAGCTAAGACTCAGCTGATAGAAATGACTTGCTCAGAATCACACAATTGCTAAGTGGCAGAGCTGGGATTAGAATAGAGATAGGTCAAGGCCATTCTGGTTGGTAAAATCTGTTTAAGAAAGGAGAAATAAAATACACTTTTAAGGAAGATTTCCAGCTGAAGTGGCTAGAAATACTTAAAAGGGGGAAATGTTAGCTGTCTGGAGGTTTGATTTACCTCACCTTCTTCCCCGAGGATACTGGAAAATAGAACGGCTTCATTTCGCCCTGTAGATGAGAAATGTTTCTGCTTGTTACACAGCCATGCTCCCGATATCAGTAGTATAGCAAAGAAGGGAAAATGAATTCGCCCCTCTACACTTGACTTTGCTCTTTTCTAAGATGTGAAAATTCTTTTTTTTTTTTTTTAATTTTTTTTCAACGTTTATTTATTTTTGGGACAGAGAGAGACAGAGTATGAACGGAGGAGGGGCAGAGAGAGAGGGAGACACAGAATCGGAAACAGGCTCCAGGCTCTGAGCCATCAGCCCAGAGCCCGATGCGGGGCTCGAACTCACGGACCACGAGATCATGACCTGGCTGAAGTCGGACGCTTAACCGACTGCGCCACCCAGGCGCCCCACTAAGATGTGAAAATTCTTATCAACTCTGTCTTGATTCCTCTCTCCCTACTCCCTGACAGATACGTTTTGCTCTGGCTGCACTAAAATGCCTATTTCGCTGAAGGGGCCACATTGGTTCACTTCTCTTTGTGGATCCTTACGTTTTCCTTCCCTCCATCCCCTTCTCCTTTTGAGCTTCCTGGTTTGGGATGCCTTCCGGAGCACCCTTCGGGTACTTCGATCATCGGATGGGTTATACCACGTGTGTTCCATCACAGTGTCCTCTATAAATCTTAATACGCTTACCCACCTCTCAGATTAACCTGCAAAAAGCAAGGTGTTGCATGAAATGGAGAGGAGCGACGCAAGATCTGCAGGAGTTGTCTGTGCAGGATCTGACAACTGATTAGGTGTAAATGCAAGGGGAAGGAGGACTCCAGGGGACTGAACTTTTATTTCTTAGCGGCCAGGGGAAAAGCGTTGCCTTTATTATGAGTAGGGAAATTTCAAGGTATTGGTCATCTGAAGGGCCGGGAGATAAATTCTGGGCATGTTGGGCCCAAGGTGCCTGCTACTTACTCTGCGCTGTTCTCCAAAGCAATATTCTAATTAAAAATTGCGAGCTTCCTAGACCTTTCACTTTCAGTGGCTGACCCTTCTCTGTGAAGGCAGACGGTCATCTTGTATAAACGTCAGCTTTCTTACTCTTAAGATGTCGTTACCTTCACATGTGATGTTTTCTCCAATGGTTCCTAGATTTTCTGTCTCTTGTCACTTTGCTTGGTCTGTTGTCTCCACTCTAGTCCCCTCCTCCCTGGCTTTTTCGCTCCTGCCTTCTTCTCCTGACTCACACATCGAATATCTGGAACACAAACTTGTCTTTTTCCCTACGTCTCTCTGTTTTCCCTTGAACCCTCCGAGCTTCTACAAAGCCTAATCTACACCCAGCTGCCTCCAGCTCCTTGTTTCCCAATTTCTTGCCGGCTACTCGACCAGTTTGTGATCTCACTGCTCCCACCACCATGCTATTAAAAAACTGTTCTTGCAAAAATCACCAGTGCCCAGCGGCAGGGGCCTCTTTCCTTCTACTTAGGCTCTTCGCTTTACTTAACACCATTAACGGCACCTCCTTGAAGTGCTTGGCTTTCTTCTCAGTTGGTACATTGCTCTTGTTTCTGGTACAAGACCCAGCATTTCTCCTCCCTGTCTTCCTTTTGGGTCTTCCTTCTAGTTCTTAGTTGACAAGTTGTACATTATATAGATGCAGCATCTACATTTCTGACTTCCTCTGCTGTCAGCTTTTTGCACTCTTTACTTTGGCTGTCCTGATGATTTCGTTGCCCCTGGGGTTTCTTTTGTTCTCTGTCACGTCCATGTTCTCTGCCACGCCACCGTATCCTGTTAGTGTTTCCTGCCTTAGAGACTTGCCTCGTGGCCCAGTGCTTTTCAAATGGCCTTATTAAGAGTTTAGTGGTAAACACGTGTTATTTTTATAAGTGGAAAAAAAACACTTTTGCAAAGGATTTTATTTGTAAAGTTTTTCTATTTTCAGAGCCTAGGAGAGGAAAGAGAAAGAGAAAAGGGTGGGTACTGAAGAGATATCCTTTGAGGTCAAATCATATTTCAGTGTCTAACTTTTAAAAATGGCACCTGGAGGGGCGCCTGGGTGGCGCAGTCGGTTAAGCGTCTGACTTCAGCCAGGTCACGATCTCGCGGTCCGTGAGTTCGAGCCCCGCGTCAGGCTCTGGGCTGATGGCTCGGAGCCTGGAGCCTGTTTCCGATTCTGTGTCTCCCTCTCTTTCTGCCCCTCCCCCGTTCATGCTCTGTCTCTCTCTGTCCCAAAAATAAATAACCGTTAAAAAAAAAAATTTTTTTAAAAAAATAAAAAAAAAAATAAAAATGGCACCTGGATTAGCTTTTGCCTAAAAAACTTGGAACAGTTTATCGCCATTTTATTCTACTCACTACATTAAGGTTTTTAGAAGTTTTAATAGGATAGGGCCTCTTGTAACTGGATTGTTGTCTTATTTGTCTTACAGCATTACAAATTTGTTTGCGTTTCATTAGGGAGTAAATAGCAGTTGTTAACATTATGGCTATTAGAACCCTGTAAGGTCTCTTGAGATGAATTCTACCTTTCATTCTGGGATCAGATTATGTTTATTTTGAAGGAACATGATTTGGCCCCCAGGCCATTTTAGCCTTGTGTTGTCAAAAAATGATGCTCTAAGGGAAAGGAATGGTTATTTGAAAAATACACATTGCCGTCCACGTTGATTTTTTTTCTTAACTAGTAAGGTTTGTGGTGTATATTCTACCACAGTGGTATATGTAGTGGTAGTGACCAAATCTTAGAAGTGATTTAGAGCATACAAACAAAATCTCCCTATTGCAGATTTGAAGTGTTTTCGATAAACACTAATCATAGACAAAATACTATACTGGGCTTCTTTGCCTATCTTCCTCCATGGGTACATTGGTGTTAAAAATGACTACAAGTTTTTTCTTTCCCTTCTTACCTAGTTCTTTATTTTAGATAAGTGGGGTAATGGATATTTCCAAGGCCTGGGATCTTTTTTTACATGAACGTACACAGCTCTGCATTCATTTGGGAAAAGTGTTAAAGTCAGTGCCTGTCTTGCGACAGATGGTGCTTTGAGGTTGGACACCTGGTGTACTTTCCAAAAACCGAGTGTCCTGCCTCTGGTGCATTAATGTTCAGTGATCTAAAGCGCTAGATCGCTGAGAAGAATGTGAAATCTTATTTGGGAGGAGGTTGGACACTGGTACTGACAGCAGACACTGCTTTGTGATTCAGAAAGTA
This sequence comes from Felis catus, assembly GCF_018350175.1. Classification (NCBI taxonomy): domain Eukaryota; kingdom Metazoa; phylum Chordata; class Mammalia; order Carnivora; family Felidae; genus Felis; species Felis catus. The sequence goes on along the minus strand of NC_058386.1, from coordinate 110,768,262 downwards.
GTAAGTGTTTACTTTTCCTTTCCAGTTGCTGTCGTCATCACCAAATCGCGTTCCTAGTAGCAGACTGCATCAGATCAAAAGGGTAAATTCTACTTCCTAGCTCAGCTGCAGTTGTCTGAATCTTCCATTTGGATTTTATTTTCATTCTGAAGATGTAGATATTAAAAATGAGTCCACTCTGGGTGGCCATAGACAGATGCAAATTCTTCTGAGTGTGCGTGCAGGTGAAACACAGATGTGGCCTGAGTGACAGTCTTAGCATGTGCTGCTGTACTGTAACTATGTCAAAGACGGTAGAAAAGTCTTTTATTTATTTATTTTTTGGTAGATAGAAATCTTTTAAATTGTACTTTGAAGTAGAGAACTGTGTGGATATGGGTAAATACTGTGTTTTCAGCATGTGCTTGTCTTCGTAGGAGGAAGGCATGGATATGATGAACAGAGAAACTGCACACGAACGGTTAGTGCTTCACAAGAACAGAGCAGAGCCTAATGTATGTCTTGCTTCTGAGCACTGACGGCCTGTCATTTTTATTTGTTTTAGGGAAGTGCAGACAGCAATGCAGATCAGCCAGTCATGGGACGAGAGCTTGAGCCTGGTAAAGTTCTCACATGTTTGCTTGGTTTTGATTTTCTGGAAACCTTTATGTCATTCATTGGCTTCATTAATTTTTTTCAGACACTTCTGTCTCCCCCATTTCCAAATTTGTATTCGGTTTTTGATCTCTGCTTTTCCGCCAGGATATTAGATTGCAACTGTTTAGTGTCTGCATTTCTATTCTAAAAGTGTAGGCGTGTTTGAGTAGTAAAGAAGAACTGTGATGGGCTGAATTGTGAATTACAAGGAAATAACATTTTATGTTTACAGAGTGATAGCGATTTTGAGAAGCCGGAGAAACTATATTCTCCTAAAAGGATTGACTTCACTCCAGTTTCTCCGGCACCATCACCCACCAGAGGGTTTGGAAAGGTAGGCTCTTTGACAAGGTGTTAGCTGTCTTTCACACACTGAGCTGTTTACTCTAAAACACGCGCGCGCACACACACACACACATACACACACACACACACACCCACACACACAAATCGCCTCATTTTTTAAAAAATCCAATGACTGGAAGGAAAATCCATGAAAGTTTCTGATAGTAACTTGAAGAAAATGGTACGTCAGTCTAGGTACATATTCTCACGCGTGTGTGTTTCTGCGTATGTAAAATATACACACACAGCTAAGCAGTTCTAAGGATGTCGTTTCTATTATTTTGAGAACTTTTTGAAAGCCAGAGCACTAGAACTATTTTAATATTAAATATGCTTTTTTCTAGCAATGTTTTTCACCATCCTTACAAATGTTTGTGAGCAGCAGTGGGCTGCCGCCAAGTCCCGTGCATAGTCCAAGACGCTTTTCCAGGTAAGTCAGCCTACTTTTCGAAAAATGTGGTTGAAATGCTACACGTTCAGTTTGTGTCTCCCGATGACCTTTTTCCCCAACATTTTCTTACGGAAATTTTCCAACAGACAGCAAAATTGGACACAATGAACATCCGTATACCTACCACCTATATTCTAGCAGTAACGTTTTACCAGAGATGTGTTTTTTGAGACATGGTGCCAGAGAACGAACCCACGTACACACGCACACGTGCATGCGCGCAATAATCTATCCTTTGTAAGGATAAGGAAGGGGAAGGGATAGTGGCAGTCAAATCCAAATAGTTTTTTAATAAGGTTTATCTGTTTTGAAAAAACTTGTGGAGGGGCGCCTGGGTGGTGCAGTCGGTTAAGCGTCCGACTTCAGCCAGGTCACGATCTCGCGGTCCGTGAGTTCGAGCCCCGCGTCGGCTCTGGGCTGATGGCTCAGAGCCTGGAGCCTGTTTCCGATTCTGTGTCTCCCTCTCTCTCTGCCCCTCCCCCATTCATGCTCTGTCTCTCTCTGTCCCCAAAAAAATAAATAAACGTTGAAAAAAAAATTAAAAAAAAAAAAAGAAAAAACTTGTGGATATTTTGTCTTACAGAATTATTTTTTTTAAGTTTTTTTTTTTTATTATTAAGTAATCTCTACACCCAACGTGAGGCTTGAACTCATGACTCTGAGATCAAGACTTGTGTGTGCTTCCGACTGAGCCAGCCAGGTGCCCCTAGACGATTTTTTAAAATAGCTTAAAATGCCGTGTTTTTTCAGATTATCATATTCCAGGTCAGATCATGTATTGGCAGTTCAGTTACTCAACTTACAACACAGGCATTTTCCATTTTTTTCTACATGACTGTCAATTTTATTGATTTATTTGGGCTATAATGTTTGTCTTGCATCTTAAAAGTACTTCACATCATCCTGTTTGTTTATTCTTTGAAGCAGGAGGAGTCAGAGTCCAGTCAAGTGCATTAGGCCCAGTGTTCTTGGTCCTCTTAAAAGAAAAGGTAAGTGTCCCACTTCTGATATTAAACCTAGTTGAGCTTGAATGACAAATTAGAATTTCTGTCTGAAATTAGCTCAAGGCGTGATTCCTTTTTTCTGAAGAAATAGGAAATATTCTTCCCAATGTATGCTTTACTGATTCTGAAGTTTGTAAATTGGTTACTTAACACTGTCCATATTTTTTACACTTCACAACTGAATCTTATTCATATGTTAATATTACCAATATATATTCCAAAAATTTTGCCTCTCAGTGATCTGAATAGAAAACAGATGCAAGTTAATATGTTGCAGAAGTATGTGCTTATGTCATAGCGAATAGGTCTATAAACATGCTGTATACTCAAATGCCTAGCCCCCGGAGTCTATTTTCAAAAGGCAAAAAAAATTAATGCACGTTTAGTCATTATTCCTGGGCCTGTATCCATGTGATTGCAAGTGTTGGGGGTCATTTTAAATGAGAGTTTTAGCAATAATTTTGAAAAAGCAATGCACTAAGTGATTTCTTTGTGTAGATCTCTGTGGGGGCCAAGAAACAAGTCGCTCTCCTAATATTAGGTTAACAGGTACTTGCAGCTTTAGTGGAAACTCCAGTGATAGCATCATGCCCGGATTCCAAAAGTACGATATTTCAGATAACTTAAAATTAAAGATGGTGTGCTCTGGAAAATAGATTTTGATATGGTGACAATGTTTGTATCTAGCGAATAAATTTTACTTTACGAACTAGTAGCCTTAATGCCGCAGGGAATTATTTACAATCATAGGAACCTTCTCAGGAGGTATTACGTGACACTAACACCTGGAAACAAGAGCCATCATTACTGGTATTAATTTTAAATATCTTGCAGGAAATTGGTGGAATTAGTATGGTTGTTTAGTTTGAAAGCTATTCCAAAATATACCAGCAGATGGAGGGATTCTTTGCTAAAAAGGCCTAAAGTCTTTTGCTAACAAGGTGTTGTTGAAAGTCCAGCAGTAGCTTTTAGAAGCTCCATATTAAAGCATGGAAGAAGCAGATAAAGATATAACCTTTCCTGAGTTTCAGCGATTTTCAGAATAGTTCCAGAAGAGAGGTAATATGAATTAACTGATAATATGAAAAAAAAATGAATGTTGCGTTTGTTCTTGCTTGATCTTTCTCCATCCTAAGAATCTTGTACAGCTTTAAGTTCACAGTTACTAATTTTCTATTGGAGTACAGTTAGGCCCAAGAATTGAATTTTGTTTAATCTTCCATTGTAAAGCTCAGATAAGGAGCCTCAAAACTAAGGTATTTATTTGTGTGTTTTAGATCATGACTTATTTGGAAAGGGGCTTTTTCGGTCTAACCGAGGGTTTTTAGTCTTAGCACTCCTGGGGGCAAAATGTTGTTATTGTGATGGATGCAGTTTTTCTGCTACCTTCTAGATGTTCTGAGAAAATCTGGAAAATTGGGGTAGCCGGTACACCACCAATTTTGTGAATTGACTAATAATTGCTTTCGGTTACAGATGGGCGTTCAGTTATTATTTTTTTTAAAAGAACTCTGGCGAAGAGTAAAAGTATGATTTTTTTCATGGGATTTTCTTCTTCCATGCCACACATTTCATTTGTATGTAAAGATGTCAAAGGCTTCCTTAAACCTTACCTGGGTAGTCAAGTCCCCTGGGCCTCATCATGTGTAACATCTTAGAAAAATTAGGTTCCGATTTTCAGTATTTTCTCTTAACAGAGTTATTTTTTTAATCTTCATTTTACTAAGTAGTCTAAAGCAACCTTTGAGTTTATTAGACTACATACGTTTCAACCCATTTGACTTCGACTCTGGAAATGTTCCACTATTAAAATAATATAAAATCAATAGTCTTTCCTAATTCTCTAGGATAAATCATTATTCACTGTGAGCTTCAGCTATTTGGGGAGTCTTTATTTCTGCTGTGGTAAGCCTTGATTCATTTTGCCCGATGCAGTCAGTGTTCTTCTCTTCTGTTAAAGAACATGACTATATCTGTAGTGTGCTAAATAAGAAGGGCTTTTTCTTTTCTTCTTTTTTTTTTTTTTTTTTTTTTAGGGCTGCTTACTTTTTGGTTGAGGTTCTATGGAAGCATGTTTCTTCCACCTTAAAGCGCATGGAAAAATAGCTTTGAAGTAATGGCTTTTGAAGAAGTATTCTGAGCTTTGGTTAAACAAAGATCATCCCATTTTAGCACCACGCCCGTGTCTGTAAAATTGTTTTACAGTAGCATCATCTCTTTCTGTTTTAGGTGAAATGGAAACAGAGAGCCAGCCCAAGAGGCTCTTCCAAGGCACTACCAATATGCTGTCTCCGGAGGCTGCACAACTGTCTGATCTCAGTTCATGGTAAAAAATGAAATAAAATCGAAAAGATGTTAGGGTATGATCTATTTAAAAAGAGCCACATTAAAAGTACATTGGGATCATTTGTAATAATATTCAACTTTTGATTCATGCTCTGTAGAAGGGAAATCTCCATGGAGGTACAGATACCGTGGAAAACCAGATCATTTGAAAGTCATTGAGTACTTTTTTGGGAATGTGTGTTTCTTCTTGGCACCTTCATTCCTAGCTCCTGTCAGGTCAGCCTCTCTCAGTGGGTGCTAATGGTGTGGGGGAGGGGCAGCAGCTGGCTGGCGGGAGAAAGTGTTCCTGGGTCGCTGTGGACAGTGTGCGTCGATCGTGGCTGTTTTGCCACGTTTTGTAGTATATTCTTTTAACCGAGCAGAGAATACCGGCATCCTCTTAAGCATGGCGTTTTCTAAATAGCATTTCCTGTTGTTATAAAAATCTTTGGGAAATTTTGGAGGTATCCTGTCATAATCCTAACTGAGGTTTTGTTGTATACCAATACTTCCTGACTCCTGTGGTCTGTTCACATAATTTCTTTTAGTCTTACTCATCCGAGTTTGGGTGTCTAACTTAAGACCCTTCAGTGTTTTTGTGCAACAGTCAACCTCTCTTCATCTACCTGAAGTTGAGTACTTGGATGCTGATGTACATATTGGAAGGAAGGGGAAGGGATAGTGGCAGTGGCCAGGTAATATGTTGAAATCTTTTAGCGTGTATTTCTAATCAACTCACTGAGCACCTGTGTTCTAGACACAGTTGTGTCTAGACTTTTTGTTTGGCACCTTTTGTCAGGATTCTGAGTTTATAGCCGAGGGTCTTTTTTTTTTTTTTTTAAGAACCCAACAGTACATTCACTTCAAAAAAAAAAAGGATGGAAATACTTATTTAAAAAGGGGGTGGGGATTGGACGCATGGGTGGCTCAGTCAGTTAAGCGTCCGACTCTTGATTTTGGCTCAGGTCATGATTTCACAGTTTGTGAGTTGAAGCCCCGCATTAGGCTTTGTGCTGACAGCAGGGAGCCTCCTTGGGATTTTCTTTTTCTGCCCCTCACACACTTGCGTGTGCATATTCTCTCTCTCTCTCTCTCTCTCTCTCTCTCTCTCTCTCTTTCTCAAATAAAATAAATAAACACTTATACAAAAATAGAAGGACGGTGCCCTCTAAATGGAAGAATTGTGTAATCTACTTATAAGGTATAAGGATTAGCGATTCTTTCTTTCCAAATCAGATACTTGTTTTATGTAAGATAACCTGTACTTCTAGTTGACCAAGAAGTCACAGATTATTCTAGTTTATTAGACTCGTCGATCAGTGCCGTTGGAACAGATGTCTTTTAGATTGTTCTAGCTATTTTCAGCCCCACAGTCTCTCTTCTCTCTCATATGTGTCTGTCCTTGATGGCTCAGTGTGCTAATTTCGGTATAGAGTGCTTTTCCAGGTATGTAGATGATTGCAAAGAGAAAACTTCTAAAGCTTGTCAACAGGACTAGTGGATGAAACTCTATACTTAGTGGAAACTGCCTATCACTTTTATGGTAAAGTGTGTTTTAATATAGGCACATGACATTATAAATAGCTTTGCTTACCCAGTTACTAACCAAGCAACCAAGTTAGGGAAAAGATACGAAAGCATTTTGCCGAGCTGAAAACATAGAGGGTGCGGTGGAGTTTTTAAATATTGTCATGGACTCTACAGGATGCCATAAAACAGGTTCACACAAATAAAAAGGGGAAGAGAGGGTATTTGCCAAGGGTCCCTACCTCTCCTTCAGACGTTTATTCCTCTGAGCAGCAAAATGTACGTTGTCGACCATGGTGGCTGCGGTGAGGGTCCTATTTCTGTCCTATTTCTGTTGCCACTACGCTCACTCTCCTCCGACCTGTGACTAGCTACGAGAGCCCTGGGGACACTGACATTGGCGATCAAGGGCACTTTGATCCCTAAAGGCAAAAAGTGTTGCTTCACCCTGGAAAGATTTGTTTTATTCACATGAGACCAGTCATCGAGCAGTAACAAGCCAACATGTGGCTCAAGTAATATGTTAAAAAGAAATTTATTGCTCAAAACTCACAAAACTAAGTGTGAAAGGTATGTAAGTAATTAAGCTTTAAAAGATGTTTTTAGTAAGTTCATAGCATCTGGACTTCTGAGAATATTAAAACTTAAAATTGCACTGACTTTTGGGACCCCTTGTATACTAGTGTTGCTGACATGTAGGCCTGCAATGAAGAGATTTTGAACATGAGTTATTCATGATATGTAAAAATTAGATCCTGCCTTTGCAGAAACTGTTTTTCCTGTCTCTCTAATGCAGTTTCATTGATCAGACATCCGTATTCTTAGAAACGGGGACAGAGACGGAGACTGTGTTCTGGTTTCTGTTGCCAAGGGTAACAGTATACTTGATCGCTGAGGAAACCATATTTATATATTTTAGGGAGCAGAAAAGGTACCACCAGATCATAAGTAGATGTTATCTCATCACTTAAGTTATTGTAATTTGTTCTCTGCCCCACCCCATAAAGAAGAGATGGGTTTTAAAACTTTAAGTTAAACTTTATTTTTTTTTAAATATAATTTATTGTCAAATTGGCTGACATACAGTGTGTACATGTGCTCTTGGTTTTGGGGGTAGATTCCCGTGATTCATCGCTTCCGTACAACACCCAGTGCTCATCCCAACAAGTGTCCTCCTCAATGTAAATAAAGCTTTGTATATCAGATAATAGTCTTTAAAATCTGATGTCTGGAGTGTAAATTAAGTGTGAAGTTAGAGTATGGACCCATTTGGGATTTGTGTCCGGTGTGTTAACTGCCACGCAAAGGAATAGTAGGCCTGCTCTTCGTATCATATTTTTTACTAGATGAAAAATCTGAAATCTTTGCCAACCAAATCTGGGGAGCATTGTTAACCACAAGGCAGGAATTCTGTCATTCTGGATTTAGTCCTTCTGAACATCAAGAATTTTTTTTAACATTTTTGTTTATTTTTGAGAGGCAGAGACAGAGCACAAGCCAGGGAGGGACAGAGAGAGAGAGGGAGACACAGAATCCGAAGTAGGCTGCAGCCTCTTGAGCTGTCAGCACAGAGCCCGTCGCGGGGCTCGAACCCACCAACCGTGAGATCATGACCTGAGCTGAAGTCGGACGCTCAACCGACTGAGCCACCCCGGCGCCCCTGAACATCAAGAATTTGACGATAGCTTGGAAGTTCACCTTTCCATGGTGCTTTGATTCTTTTTGTGTCTTGAGAACTCTTGTTCTGCTCCTTGTCCTTTTGGGGACAAGATTATCTGTGGCACGTTACATAAAGGAATTTTGAGGGCCACCAGTCATATAGTGAAGATTAAGTGGTAGTCTGTTTCTTGCACAGAAAAGGACAAGTTCTCCCATGAAAATTTTCCCCACTGCATCAGTGTTATTGTGACTGCTAATTTAGCCTTTATAGTTTTATTTTAACATTTTTCATTAGATTTCACTTAGTGACTTTAACATTATTTTTAATGGTATATGTGTCATGGCAAGAAAATTTAATCGTGAATATGTGATATGTGCAAAGAATAAGACTTAATCATGATTTATTTTATAACAGAACTGTATTCGTATACCTCAAACATGGTTATGGGAGCAGCTTAGACATCTGTGCTGATACTTTAAAGTTCCTATCCCCAAGGTGACTGGGGAAATGATAATATTTAAACGTGTGATCTTAAAAACTTAGAAGTTATGCAGAAAGATAATGCTGGGCCTTCTTCAGGTGAGACGGTAGAGACCAGAGAATGTACCCTAGGGACCAGTTTAACCCACACCAAGGGGTAGGGGATGCCCTGTAAGTCTTAGCTTATACCAGGATCTGTGCTGGGGTTGGTAGAGCTGTGGCTTATTTCTAGTGCATTTACCTGCCTGCCAAATCTAATCTGATAGAATCCAGTTTATTGACCGCACAAGGCACCAAGTGGCTGACCCAGATGGATAATAGTGTGAGACACGCTGGACATCCTGATTTTGTTGTTACCTTATTATTTGAATGTTTTAATGATTCTCTTATGCTTTCACCCTTATTTTTTTAGGCAGAGGGCACTACCGTAATAATTATAAGCATTTTTGTGTGATTTAGATATTGCGTCAATATGTATACACCATGGCTAGAATGAATTAGAATTCGTTCACTGTTTTTAATGTTTATTTTTGAGAGAGAGCACGAGCAGGGGAGGGGCAGAGAGAGAGAGGGAGACACAGAATCCGCAGCAGGCTCCAGGCCCTGAGCTGTCTGCACAGAGCCCAACAGGGGGCTCAAACCCACAAACCGTGAGATCGTGACCTGAGCCGAAGTCAGACGCTCGGCCGACTGAGCCACGCAGGCACCCCATCGTTCACTTTTGATTTGTTACCCCTATGTCCAGTTTGAACTGTCTAGGTCCTCTGCTTTCCTTGCATTGTCTGGCTTTCAGCCATTAGTCTGAGGCTCATTAACACCTCCATCAGAGCTTAAGCTAGGAAGGGAAAAAGATAAACTCGAATTGGACCATATGTTGTTGCTTTTAGAAGGCCTGGTAGAAGGTTTAATAGCGAACACTATGAAAGTCACTTTTGTTCAGTGATCTATGAATAAAAAAATCACGTAAGTCTTGCTTTACATGGATATACTGTGGGTAGTTTGTGACTGTTGGATAGAACGGGTTTTAGTTTTGTGAAAATATCTGGAGTAAATTCTACTGGAGGCTAGATGGAGGTATGCTATTGTACTATAAAGGAACAAAGTTTCACGCATGTTCGTATTTAAGAATAGAGAAGAAATTCCTGAAAAGGAATAAACGAAACGAAAAATTCAGATTTGTATTCTTTTTCTCTTGGTAACTTCTTGGTAACTTCCCTGTTAGCTTATTTCTCTTAAGGTAATCAGTGGTGTTAGGTGAGAGCTCTCTCTGCATGAGTCATGTTCTGTGTTTTTGAATGAATGCAGGATTCACCTAAGCAAGCAGGTCTTATTACGAATGGAATCTTTTAACCCAGGGCTCACCATAAGTCTGGTGGCTGGAATAAGAAAGTCTTTATTTATATTCAGATTATCTGCTTGGTGGCCAAATTTTAATCTAAGTCTGTTTTTTCCTGCCAAGTAGCACAGAGCGTGTCCTTCGGCTGCCCGGCCAATATGTGCTTTAGGAAAGTAAATTCATTTTAATATTAGTCTAGGCAAAATGCTGCAGGAGGAAAAATCACATATGTTCCAAAGGCAAATATAAAGGCCTTTTGATTTTCCAATGTCTTAGATTATCTGTGTAACTTTCTTTCAGTACTTTGAATAATTCATATTTTAGACCTATTTTCCCATTGGGTTGAAAAAATATCAGAGCCAGCTAAATTTTCCGAACTTCTTACTTAAAAGTGGTATTATTAATGATGCATTTCACAGCAGTGAGCATAGACTGGGAGTACTGTGGACTATACTGTTTCCATTTTTATTTTTACTTTTCCGAAGCTTATTTGTATTCTGTCTCCACCTAAAAACAATCCACAGGCAATAGAAATGACATTTTGAAGAAAAATAGCAGAGAAGTGTGTGGAGGGGAATGTTACATGTCGTTGAGGTGGGGGAGGTATAGGGCCCAGAAACTTCCAAATGTACCATGGGTTAACACTGGAACTACATTAACTTGGAAATTCATAAAAATGATGTTAAATGCTCTTTTTAAAAAAAAAAATTTTTTTTAGTGTTTATTTTTGAGAGAGAGAGAAAAATAGCGAGCGAGCGAGGAGCAGAGAGAGAGGGGACAGAATCCAAAGCAGGCTCCAGGCTCTGAGCTGTCAGCACAGAGCCCGACGTGGGGCTCAAATTTGCAAACCGCGAGATCATGACCTGAGCCGAAGTCGGACACTTACCGACTGAGCCACCCAGGCGCCCCGATATTAAGTACTCTTAATATTGAGCCTCAGAGCACTTTAGACCAGTGCGGGCTTTTGTAGAAGAGCTAGTAACCAGACTTCATTTAGAATCCATATTTCCTGATCATTAATCCTTCTCCAATTCTGTGCTTGCTTCCCTTTCCAAAATTAAAAAGTGTGTGTGTGTAAATCCTAAAACTGCCTGACTACCTCTCCAGCTTTGTCTCTCATTGTGTTCTTACCCTTTGTACTTAACAGCCACACTAGCCTGCTTTTGGCTTCTAAAACTACCCTTGCTTCCTCCCAAACCACACCTGGTTAATGCCTACTCATCTTCCAAGTGACAACTCATGTATCACTTTTGGGGAACGTGTTCCTCCCTGTTCCTCCAAATTAGGTCAGGTTACCCATGTTGTGTACTCGCAGAGCCCTTTGTATCTTGCTTTTATTGCTTTGATCACAAATTATATATGTATTAGCAGAGTTATTTAAATGTCTGTCTCCTGTACTGTACTGTAAGTTCGATGAGGGCAGGGACCATGTCTGTCTTAGACACCACTGTATTTCTAATGTCTAGCCTACTTCCTGCACTTGGTAGGTACTCAACAAATACTAAAATAAATGAATGTGAATGAATTCAGGCCAGATCTAGAGCATAGAACTTCACTGTTGGATCAGTGGGAATCTGAACCAGAAAGGCAGCCTGGTGCGCAACTGTGAAGGCTCTTAATTGTGAATACTGAAGTATGAAGCCAGGTTTGTGAAGCAGGCCAGATGGGTGATTGGCAGCCATGAGAGCCTGGGCTGGATGGATAAGGAAGGCATCCCTGGGCTGGACTGTAGAGGCCCTGATGCCCACATCAGGTGTTTTGGCGGAAGGATAGGCGCAGAAGCTAGTTGTCAGAATCAGAGAGGCAAGTGAAGGATAGGAGCAGAAGCTAGTTGTCAGAATCAGAGGCAAGTGGAGGGTGGTGAGGGTATTGGGTCTGTGGCTAGAGAGCATTCCTTTTAGCAGCCTAACTGGACAGTAACTGAAGGCAGCTTGTAGAGATAGCAGGGACACCTTTGGGTTTTGAAAGCAAGAGAAAAGGAAACGGTATAAGAAATTCACAAAATGAGAAGAATAGAAAAGACCAAAAATGGAGGGGGAAATCAGGAAACAAATGTGTTTGAATTGACGGCACCTTGGGAATGGGAAAGCGGTCAGATCTAGAGTAGCCGAACACCTGTTGTTCTGGAGTAGAGGAACCACGAAGCACTGTACTTAATAGAGTACTTCAGACAGTCCAGGGTACCTCAACCAGTAACCATCGCTCTTACTGTAAGGCTGATGGGAAGGGAAGAAGGTAAATCTAAGGGTAGCAATCTCTTGAGCTAAAGGTAAGGGAGCTAACTCCCTCACAAAAATCGTGACCTGTCAAGGGGGACGCTGACATTCTGGTGCCTCCACGAGAGCACTAAAATGCTACAGAACCTTGAATGTCTTACTTTGGATTTCTGTGACTTTGTTTTTGCAGGTATCTGAATATAGTCCATTATGTAGTTCATTGCTGTTGCTTTTATGCTTTTTATTATTTACAAATGCTCTTACCGATTCGTGAGTTCTTGAAACTATGTCGTTGCATGTTATGTTTACCTTTACCCTGATAGATGCATCTGCTTATAATTCTTTTTGCTTTGTCCTCAGTTCAGATATTTTGGATGGCAGTAGTAGCAGCAGTGGCTTATCCTCAGACTCACTGGCTAAAGGCAGCACAACCGCAGAGTCTCCAGTAGCATGCACCAATTCATGCTCTTCGTTCATCTTGATGGATGATCTCTCACCCAAGTGACTTACCCATTTCTGATTCAGTGTTTTAACTGCTGTTTCCTACACAAAACATTTCAGTGAGGAACGCAGAGAGCTTTGATCCATAATGAGGATTAAAGTGTGACAGACTTCAACCATTTCGATGCCGTTCTTTTTTGGCATCTCTCTCCTCTAAAGTTCAATTTTACGAGTGTAGTGACCTGACTCATGTCTCTTCTTGCTGATTTCGTTTTGGATCTAGTGACTAAATCTCAAATAACTCATTTTTGATTGCTTAGAGTATATATTTTTTCCCTCCGTGCCTCAGAGAGCACCTATTTTAGAGTCTATGCGTTTAATAAAGGAAAGCACTGACGTGTATTTTCAACAGTGGTTCTTTTTCCCAGCAGTGACATGACAGCTAAAGTTGATCAGAAATTCTCTTGCTTGAGAGATTGTTTTTGTTGTCTGTTGACTACATAGTTTCAAATCTCTTTATTCCACGGTAACAGATGGATTGCTTTCGATTATATTAAATTTTTATTTTTCCGCATCAGCTTAAAGTACATTATTTTGTTTCCCTTTCCTGTTTGAGCTGCTTACTTGCCATTTCTCACCGAGGGGAGGGAACACGTAGTTGCTTTCATTACTATCCATGTCGCTTTGCTGGCGGAGTGTATGACGTGAGGATTGATTTTAGTGCTGAGAATGTAAATGGACTGACGGGATGCCTGGATTAGTCACCAGAGGTTCTTATGCCTTAGCTACCGCGGTTGATGTTTTTCTCCCCAAACCTGTTGCCCGAAGGAATATATAAAATATTGTTAATGTTTCTAGGTGGTGTTATCAAGGAGAAGAAATCCCTGCCTTGACCAGATGTGTGGAGCATCTACAAATGAATGAATAATGTTATTTACACACAAAGCACTGTGTAGAAAAGCGTACGCGGAGCTTGACAGCTTGTTTCGGGTGGTATTACGAGGCCCGAGGTGCCTTGGGGTGCAGTGTTGTGCTGTAAAGGTGTATGTCATAAGGTAGGCTAGAAAAGGGGGCTTTATGTGTCTTACTGCCACATGCTGTTTTGATTGCTGCTTTTTGCCGATTCCTTTCTCGTCCTTGGATTTGTTTGTTTTGTCGTGTGGTGAGTGCTGCTGCCCACTGTGTTTTGGTTATTGTGTTTTTGCCGCTAGAGTCAGAATCCAGTTCTTGTTGATGCTGCCTTCTAGCAAGGGCAGCTTCGTATCTCCGAGGAAGCTCTCAGGAGCCGCAAAAGTCCATGTTACTGTGCATTCTGCTTTTAAGAAGCTGTTGAGCTGTGAACAGTGGACATGATAGTAAGTCTGAGGTACCGTAAGTTATTTAATTTCTAAAAGAGGAAAATCCTGACAGAGCTATTTAAAAAAGCTGAGTGTAATCTATCGTTGTGTTATTTATTATTTAAAACTGTGTTAAAATGTTGTGATAGATTTCTTTTAATGTTGAGACATCGTGGTTGGGTTGTCTGTGTTTAATATGCCAATTTTCCCGCTAGGATCATAATATTCCACGTCTTAAATGAATGTAAGAAATGGAAACTACTGCCTTTGTGTCCTTTGAAGGCAAAGATTCTTGAATTCTGAAGGAAGATGATGCGCTTTGAGGGTACTCACAGAGTAGTAACACTGTATGACTTGAAGGGAAATCTATCCTCTTTGAATTCTGAGAGAGCGTCGCTTAGCTTGCAGTAAGTTGTTCTGTTACAGCATCACATGTGGTGTCGATTTTAAACTGTAATAACCACCACGATGGCCACGAATGGCTTTGTTTCTCACATGGTTTTCCCCTGTGCAGAGTCCATAATCTTTCAATCCTAACATAAATGTATATATTATGAAGGTCGTTCCCTAGTGTGCCATTTTAAAGAGAAGTTACTTCGAGGGTATTCAGTGTGTTTATTCCGCTTGTGAAAGAACCACGTGAAGATGTTTCTGCCTATATAATACCGAGAGGTGGTTTTCTCTTACAGGATACTTACCCACCTTCGCTCTACTGTCTTCTTTGCCTTAAAGGGATACTTTTGGCCATGAATTTTGGGCTCTAATTTAGGACTCTTGAGAAACAACCTTTGGAATGTGTTGATATTGAAATTTCTTCTTGAAATTCAGTGGTGGGTTAGAATTGGGACAGGAAAATGAAGTTGTTCCAATAGTAGGAGAACTAGGAGACCAGATGATTCACTTTATTGTTTAAACCGAGGTTCGTTTTTGTTGCTTAAATTGACTAGAAAGTTAAGTTTATGCAGGGATTGTTTTGGAATAAATAAAAAGAGATGCTAACCTTCAAATGAGCTCTGGTGACAGTACCCCTTTATTTTTATATAAAGTCTAATATTTGAAAAGTGGTCACTGTTATAAAATAAAATTCTCTCTTCCTATTCTAATATATCCTGTTTCAGGCTTCTATTTGAAAACAAGTACAAGAGATGATACGATAAGAAAATCCTATAGACGCTCTTTTTGCTTGACTAACTTATATAATCACTGTGTTTCATGATAACCGCTTTTGGAATAAATTCTAGAAAATTTTGTGAAATGCTGACCTTGTGTATATCTTAGAATGCAAATTTAATAAAGTGTGTACACATGCATAAAATTCTGTAAAAGTTGTTAAAGGCTCTTTTATTCTCCTGAATAATTCATTTTCTGCCCCCATATCCCCGTATTGCATTCTGTGTGTCTCATCGCAGTCAAGTTCGGGATGAAATGATACCAGGACCACAGAAGAATTAGCTGCATTGAAGTTGGGGCTGTTTCCCAAAACGGAAAGGAAACTGCTCCACACGGTCTGTCAGACTTTTCACGAGCATTCTGTAGAACGGGACGTTTGAGACCGTTTTTGCCAAGGCCACACAGACTTCTTACTTATTTTTCATTTTTCTCTTGCTGTTTGTTTTTGACCTATTCATAAGACCTATTCATTTTGTTCCTATTCATAAATTGTTTTGGAACAACATGGGTGGGTAGACAGGTAAAAAATAAAAGCCTTGTATGCGTGACTCAGGTCATAAACACTCCATTTTCTTTTCAGTATCTTAAAAACATGAACTATTCTGTTTCACACTTACGGAAAAGTGGCGACAGTAGCACGAAGAATTCCCGTACATCCTTCACCCAGGTTCCCTAGTTAACATTTAACCACGTTTGCTTTAGCATTCTCCCTCTGTCTCCCCCTCTCTTCTGTATGTGCGAATACTTCATACTTACGAATTCACGTATTTTTTTCTAAACCATCTGAGGAGTTACAGAAATGACACCCCATTACCTTTACATGCTTCAGTGTACTTTTCCCAAAGACTGGGACGGTCTATGTAATAAAACTATCGAAATCAGGAAATTACCTTTGATAGAAAACTACCATCCAATCTGTAGACTCTATTCAAAGGTTTCCCGTGGTCCCAATAATGTTCTTTTAGCAAAAAGGAAAAAAATAAAAAATCTTTTCTTCTGACCCAGGATTCAATCCAAGATTATGTGTTACACTTTGTTATGTGCCTTTGATCTCCCCCAATCTGAAGTCCCCAGTCTCTCCTTTTGCGATTTTCATACTTTTGAAAAGTACTGGCCAATTTTGAAAACTGTGCCTCAATTTAGGTTTCACTGCCGTTTCCTAGTTATTAAATTCAGGTCATGCATTTTGGGCAGAAATACCACAGAAGTGACACTGCATTGGCAGTGTGTTCTTGCAGGATACACGTGACATCACCGTCCTTTTGCTGGTGATGGGAACCTTGGTCCTTTGGTTCAGGAGGTACCTGCCAGGTTTCTTTGGTACAGTTAATGGTTTCCCTTTGAAATTAAGAAAATACTTTGTGTGGAGATCCTTTGAGGGTATATAAATATCCTGTTTCCTCAAACTTCCCCTCACTAGTTTTAGTATCCATAGATCATTCATGCCTGGTGGCATTATGATGGCCAACTGATGGTGACTCTCATTCTATCATTCTTTCTACATTTATTGGTTGGCGTAATACTGTAAAAAAAAAAATTCCCTTCACCATTTATTTGCATCAGTGTGGGACTCATGGAGTCCTGTTTTATTTAGTCCGTGGGTTTTAAGTCATTTTCGTTATTTTGATATTCACATCGCAGATTTGGACACTGGAGAGAGCCCCTCCAAGCTGGCTCCTGTGTCCTTTTGACCAATCTCTGGTTTTTTTGATCAATGTTTCACTATGTGGCTTAATATGCCCCAGAATCATACATTCCCTGCCCCAGCCTTGGGATCAGACATTTCTCTAAGGAGCCTTGATTCCTTTAATCTTTCAAAGCCAAGGTGTAGGCACTAGGTATCATCATTACTATCTGGATATCCTGGTCTAAAGGCCTTAGCATAGAGAAAGTATATGTAAATGTGCGTGTGTGTGTGTGTGTGTGTGTGCATGCACACATATGTATCTGTCTTAAAAATCGAGTTCAAACTGGTACCTTCGATTCCAGTTAAACACCACAGGGTTCATTCCAGGGTCCACCCTATCCATATTTGTAACTCCGATCTCTGACAGTGAGGACCCCAGTTCCCGTTATCCTCAATACGGTTGTTCATTTCCCCTGTATGTAACCGGTTTCTGACCCTGCCTGCCTCCTCAGTTCCAGCCATCTTCCTGCTCTGACCCTGATGGTCCCTCCCGTCCCACCAGCCCTGGCTGCCTCTGCAGAAGGGAAAGGGAAAACGGGCTTACATACTCAGGTCTTAAATCTCCCTGGCTCACACCCATCCCAGCCACCACCCCTAAGCTCCTCTTCTGCGTTGAATTGCTCACAGCTCAGGGATTTCTTATGTTCATCAGTTTGACAAATTGATGACAAATTGAAGTCAATTTGACAAATTGACTTACTGAGCCCCGTGCTGGGAACTAAGTGCAGATTAAGTTCGTGCCTTCAAGTAGACCAGCCTGGTGGCATAAGCGGAAGTAATCTGGAAGCCCTGGTGTCGTGTGGTGAAGCACCGAGTGTGGTGGGGAACACCAAGGGAGAGTCCCTCACAACCTGGGCTGTGCTTCTGGAATGCCTCCCAGAAGAGGTAACACTGAAGCTGAATCTTGAAGAACAAACTTGGGGTGGAGGTGGGAGTCAGGTAGAGGGAAATAGGATACAGGTGCTACCACAGAAGACAGGTAACTTGCTAATAGAAGAAACGAGGCCGGAGAGAGAAACATCTGGTATTTCAGGACTTGAGAGTCAGGTTATGGGGGTGGAGGTTATGCGCATAGATGGAAGCAGTGGGATTAGCGGAGAAGAGGGTGAAGGACCAAGTCCTGACCAGCACCAACACCGAAGAGACAGGTTGAAGGAGAGATGGGGCGGCGAGAGAGGTAGGAGAAAAACCTGGAGACAGGAGCTAACACTATCAGCGAAGCTAAGGAAGGCGTTGTCTCCACGGTCACTCAAGATGAGGACTGAAACTCTTCCCACTGGATCCGATAATTCCGGTCCCCCGGAGACTTTCATTAGTGCGCTCTTGGGGAGGTGGGCGGGGCAAGAGCCAGACTGTCGTGGCTTGAATAAAGCGGGGAGTTTAGGAAATGGAGACAGACAGCACAGGCGGTGCCGGAATCTTCTAACTCCCTCCTTCCCTTCTCTCCCAGCCCTTGCTCAGTTACAACCCCCACTCGTTCCCCATTTTCTCCTCCGTGTCCCCAGCAGCTAGCGCTGTATCCAAAACATAACAGTCACTCAATAAAATTTTGTTGAGTCACTCCACCCTCTAACCAACAGGGGGAGCTAGAGGAAAGTCACTCTAACCTGTAGAGGGAGCTGAAAGGAAGTCAGGGGGAGTGTTCCCCTACAGAAGGAGCTGGAAGAAAACCCCCAGGAAGTGTTAACCACACGCTCTGACCTCTAGGAGGAGCACCAAGCTTCTGGTCTTGCAGACATTCCTGAGGAAAACTTGCTTGAGGAGTCTGCGTCAGGGAGTCCAACGTTTAGGTAATACTTATTAATATATACCTAGTAAGTTCTGTTCGTTGCGTGTGGTGCTGATTTTCCATTTATGATAGTGATGTGAAGTTTTCTGTTAGAGTTAGCACATGATATTTTAAAACGTATATTTAAAAAATGAATATAGGGGCGCCTGGGTGGCTCCGTCGGTTAAGCGTCCGACTTCAGCTCAGGTCGCGATCTCGCGGTCCGTGAGTTCGAGCCCCGTGTCGGCTCTGGCCTGATGGCTTCCGATTCTGTGTCTCCCTCTCTCTCTGCCCCTCCCCCGTTCGTGCTCTGTCTCTCTCTGTCTCAAAAATAAATAAACGTTTAAAAAAAAAATTAAAAAAAAAATGAATGTAACAACAAGTGAGCTCATTTAAAGAAACATCTTAAATAAACAGTAGTATGAGTGATAGATATCCAAGTTACTGCCCAAATCTTCAAAGTAAAGTTGAAATCAGAACTTAGATCCAGGAAAGCACTGGGTCACCGTGGTGTGTGGAACTGATGGTATGAAGAAGTTAAAGGCTGTTGAATCTGGAATGCTCTTTTTGGGTGCCTCTTGGATCCTCTCTTTCTGAGACTCTGATTCTGATTTTCCGTGAAGTGTGGTAAGAGAAGTCTGGTGCCTTGAAAGTCAAGGGTCTCAGGAGAAGACACCCCTCTCAGCTTGAAAGTCAAGGGGGAACTTGGTTGGGGCTCAGGAAAAAGGAGCCTGAGGAGCACTTGACGCCTGGTTTGTTAGGTTCTGGTTTGTTTGGAATTGAGGCGTTTCCTGGGGACTTTCAGTGCTAAAACAAGGAAAGTCTTAGGCAAAGTAGGACCATTCAGTTACCCTGAGAGGTGTCTTGCCTTCCTCAGGTGTGGTTTTCCTTCAGTTTCTTTCCTTACCTCTCTCCTGACTGAAGGAGTGTTTAGAGTTCCAAAGCTAAGGTCAGAAGGTCACCCTCAGAGAAAGAAGGTTCAAGTCTAGGTCACTGAGGCCTATTTCGGGCAAAAGGAATTTTTAGTCTAACCCATTTAGTGACTACACTGAAGTTTGAGGTGAAAGCCTGAGCTGGTCAAGTGTTTCTTTGAATCTGTTCTTCAGGCATTTATCTCCCTCCGAGACCTGTGGGGTACGGGTAGCAGGAAGCGGGACGCTGATTGGTGGTGGTGGTGGGTCAAGGATTCTAGGATTTGTAATCCTGATGGTGTATAGTTTCTCTTCAAGGAAAAAACTAACGTCTCATAGCAGTATTTAAAATTATTTTTTGTGTATTTTTCATCATTTTTTTATTCATTTAAAAAGTATCAGTTATGAAGGGGGAAAAGCTCATTATAAACATTATAATTATAAATAAAAACCTTATAGAAGTATGCAAAATAAATAAAAACCCCTTTCCCCACAGCCTTCTCATCTGTAATGTAAGTTTGATTTGTAGACCTAATTAGCCTTTTTATACATATGCAAGCATCTTTATAATAGGCTCACATGCATATTGTAGAGCTTTTTATTGAAGTATACATACAGAAGAGTGTACTGCTTGATGAATGATCACAAACTGGATGTCCTATGGAATGTTCTGGAAAACATGTCCTATGGAATGTTCTCTATGACCTGGGTGATAGTTACATGTGTTTATTCAGTTTGTGAAATTCACAGAGTGTGAATGGCTAGAAGTGGGCATTAGGGGGCGCTTCAGGAGTTCTGGACTGTTCTGTGACATGGGTGACGGTTAAATGGGTTCGTTCTGTTTGTGATAATTGATAGAGTGTTAAATGGCTGGAATTGGCATGGGGGGGGTTCTTCAAGAGTTCTGGAATGTTCTATGTTGACCTTGGTGATGCTTACATGGGTTTATTCAGTTTGCAATAATTCATTGGGCATTGGGGAGTACGGAAGTGCTTCAGGAGTTCTGGAATGTGCTATGTTGATCTGAGTGATGGTTTATGGGTTCATTTTTAGCAACTGTATATTATTCCCTTGTACAAACATTCCATAATTTATTTAACTAATCCTTAATTGATGGTCATTTAGGCTGTTTATAATTTATTAGTATACACAAGTAATAACATACATTTATTTTTGCTTCTGTAAGTATTTCTGCAGGAGAGATTTTTAGAAATGATAAATTGTTGGGTCAAAGGCTGTGTGTATTTAGTCATTATTTTCCTTTTGAAAAGGCAATATAAGTTCAGGGTAAAAAATTCAAATAGTGACATGGGCATATAGGGAAAAGTCAGTCTTCCTTCTGCCCTTAACCCCCCAGTTCCAGAAGGTCCTTCCTCAGAAGCAACCGGTGTTACCAGCTTTTGGTGGCTTTTTTCCAGAGACAGTCTGCATTGCATACGTATTTGCATATTTTATAGGCACTGCTTAAAACCACACATCCACCCTGCCAAGATTTTCCCAATTTATAATCTCTGCTATAGGGTATGAGAGTTCCCATTACCCACCAGAGATGATTCAAGGGTTCTAGAAAGATTTGAGTGAAAGAAACAGATTTTATTAATTCATTGGAAATACAGGTTTCAAAATTCTACAGGAACAAAAGAGCAGTGAAATGTCCCCCTCCCATCTTCATCCCCTAGCCACCCTAGCTTTTCTTCCCCAAAACAGTTGTGTTTCCAGTTTCTTGTGTGTACTTACAGAGAGTTTGCATATGCAAACAAATGCATCAGTATTTTTTCCCAAAATTTCACACAGGCGATAGCATTATTTTTATGAACTGTTACTATGTATTCCCCCCCCCCCCCCCGCCGCCTTCTCCACCCACCCAAAGTAAAACCTTTGTGACTTATAATAATAATTGTTCGTTTTTTCTCATGAGTCTAGGGGCAAGCTAGAAGGTTCCACTGATCTCAGTCAATCAGTTGAAGAGTCATCTGGGGATCAGTTGGTCTAGTATGGCCTCAGCCGGGATTATTCAGCTCTATTCCACAGGGTCTTTCACCTTCCAGCTTGTTCTTATTGTGGGGTTAGGGCTTCATAAGAACAGAAACCACAGGCCTCTGGAAGCCTAGGCTTGGATCTGGCGCACTGTAACTTCTGTTATATTTTATTGATCAAAGCAAGTCACAGGCTAGCCCAGATTCAAGGCCTGTAAGGAGCTGTAAAGTCACCTTGCAAGGGATGTGGGTTTAGGGAAGGGAAGAAGTAAGTTATTTATTCCATCAAACACAATGCTATAGGTAGGCATTGTTCTGTACCTTACCCTTTTTTCCTAACAATGTATCCTATATTTTGAAGATGACTTCGTATTAGTCCTCAGAGTGCTTCATCGTTTCTTTTTCCTTCCAAGATTTTATTTAAATTCAAGTCAGTTAACATATAGTGTAGAATTGGTACCAGGAGCAGGATTTAGTGGTTCATTGCTTATGTATAACACCCAGTGCTCATCCCAACAAGCGCCCTCCTTAACGCCTGGCATCTATTTAGCCCATCCCCTCACCCACCTCCCCTCCAGCAACCCTCAGTTTGTTCTCTACAGTTAAGAGTCTCTTATGGTTTGCTTCCCTCTCTGTTTTTATCTTATTTTATTTTTCCTTCCCTTCCCCTATGGTCATCTGTTTTGTTTCTCAAATTCCACATACGAGTGAAATCACATGGTATTTGTCTTTCTCTGACTGACTTATTTTGCTTAGCATAATACACTCTAGTTCCATCCAAGTTGTTTCAGATGGCAAGATTTCATTCTTTTTGATGACTGAGTAGTATTCCATTGTGTATGTATATATACCACATCTTTATCCATTCATCAGTCGATGTCATTTTTTTATTCCATTTTATTTTGCTAGTTCCCTGTTGGAGGAAATTTTGACTGCTCCCAATCTTGTTATTACCTAACATGGCTGCAATGAATAACATTGATCATATGTCAGATGAATTTCTAGAAAGGGAACCACTGAGACAAAGGGTATGTGTATTTGTAATTTTGACAGGTATGGCCAAATTCAATTAAATATTTTTTCAACTTTTTACTTGGAAAAATGTCAAACCTATAGAAAAGTTGAAAGAATAGTTCAACGAACACCTATATACCCTTCACCAAGATGAAACATTTTGTTCAGATTTGTTAAGATTGAACATTTGTTAGCGTTTTGCCACCTTTGTTCTCTCTCATGCCCACTGTCTCTTCCTCTCCACTTTCTCCTCCTCTCCCTCCTCATATATACACACATATTGTTCTGAACCATTTGAAATTAAGTTACAGCCATCAAGGCACTTTTTCAAACACTTTTTCATCCTACATTGCCTAAAAACAGAGAGGTTTGGGGGCGCCTGGGTGGCTCAGTCGGTTAAGCGTCCGACTTCAGCTCAGGTCACGATCTCGCAGTCCGTGAGTTCGAGCCCCGCGTCGGGCTCTGGGCTGATGGCTCAGAGCCTGGAGCCTGCTTCCGATTCTGTGTCTTCCTCTCTCTCTGCCCTCATGCTCTGTCTCTCTCTGTCTCAAAAATAAATAAACGTTAAAAAAAAAATTAAAAAAAAACAACAGAGAGGTTTGCTTACATAATCACAATTTTGTCAGCATACCCAAGAAATGGAACATTGATAAACATAACTTTATTTAATTCACGGTCCATATTCAAATTTCCCAAATTGTCCCAAAAATCTCCTTTAGAGCTTTTCTTTTTTTAATTGAGGATCCCAAATTCAGGATCAAAGGTCACGCAAATTTACCTAGGTGTCATGTCTCTTTAGTTTTCTTTAATACAGGACAGCCCCCCACTTTTTTTCATCTTCCATAAAACATTTATTTTGAAGATCCTGAGCCAGTTATTTTGCATAATGTCTTGTAATTTGGCTTTTGTAGACTGTTTCCTCAGGATTAGGTTCAGTGAAACATTAGATTGAACATTTTTGGCAAAAATGCCACCACATAGGTGATTCCTATGGCACCACATCAGGCAGTACATGATGTTGGTGTCCCGTTGGTGATGCCAAGTTGGTCACTTAGTCAAAGTAGTATTCTCCAGATTCTTCCACCACCAAGGTCCTCTTTCCCCTTTGTAATTAACGGATTAGCATTTAAACAGTATGTGTGACCGTGGACATGTCCTGTTCCCTCAAAACTTGAACCAAATAGTTTTCATATTCATTGGTGATGCCTATCTGAGTCAGTTTTTTTTAAAGTTTATTTATTTGAGTAATCTCTACACCCAACATGGGGCTCAAACTCATGACCCTAAGATCAAGAGTCTCATCCTCTTCCAGTGCCAGCCAGGTGCCCATGAAGCAGTTATTTTATTTTATTTTATTTTATTTTATTTTATTTTATTTTAATTTTATTTTAAAGATTTTATTTATTAAAAATTTTTTTTAATGTTTATTTATTTTTGAGACAGAGACAGAGCATGAATGGGGGAGGGTCAGACAGAGAGGGAGACACAGAATCTGAAGCAGGCTCCAGGCTCTGAGCTGTCAGCACAGAGCCCGACATGGGGCTCGAACTCAGGGACCATGAGATCATGACCTGAGCCGAAGTTGGACGCTTAACTGACTGAGCCACCCAGGCACCCCTAAAGATTTTATTTTTAAGTAATCTCTACACTCAGTGTAGGGCTTGAATTTACAACCCTGAGATCAAGGGTCACATGCTCTACCGACTGAGCCAGCCAGGTGCCCCCTGAATCAGTTTTTAAATGGTAGCTGCAAAATGATGTTCTCCTAATTCTCTCATTCCTTCCACATTTGCTAGTGACCATTCTGTTAAAGAAAGCTGCACCCTTTCTTTTTGCATATCACTTCAAATTCTTTTGTTAAATTATTATTCAATTATTGTTGCTATTATTGTACTGGTGCATGAACAGAGAGATCAATGGAATAAAGCAGAAGGTCCGGAAGTAGACCCAGGTATATATAAAAATTAAAAAAATAATAATGTTTATTATTATTTTTGAGAGAGAGAGAGGGAGAGAGACAGACAGACAGACAGAGCATAAGTGGGGAAGGGGCAGAGAGAGGGAGACACAGAATCCGAAGTAGGCTCCAGGCTCTGAGCTGTCAGCACAGAGCCCGATGCGGGGCTTGAACCCACGGTCGGACTATCGACGGGGAGATCATGACCTGAGCTGTAGTTGGACACCCAACCAACTGAGCCACCCAGGCGCCCCTGAGAACTTAATATATAATAAAGGTGGTACACCCAAATCATTGGGGGCAAAGATGACCTTTTTAATAAATACTATGGGATTACTGGATAGCTGTAAAAAATAGATAATTTGGCTCCACACCTCACACTATATACTGGAATAAGCTCCCACCTGAATCTAAATGTAAAAAATAAAGCCATACAAGTACTGAAAGAAAACCTGGGTATGGGGAAAGCCTTTCTGCGTATGACTCCAAATCGAGATGGAATGAAAACGGTGGAGAAATTTCAGCCACATAAAAATGAAAGTAAAAACCTTTTGCATGGGGGAAAAAAACACATAAGCAACATCAAAAGCAAGAGAGATGCAAGTATGATTTTGAAAATACGCAGTCACCTTGACCACGTGGCTCACTTGGGGAGAGGGGTGAATAACCGAATGAAGAAATTACTGGTTCCTGTCACTTAATACTTGAATGAATGACTGGGTGAATAAAGTGGAGGCAATATCCATATTTTCATTAGTTCCCTCTCTCCATTCTGTTTCGATTCCTACCCAGTTTTTAGAGCAAAATCTCTCTTAATTTGTCTCTCGAATTTCCCATCTCTTGTCCTTTTGTTAACTAAACTAAAACTTTAAGCAAGGCCCATAAGCATAAAATCAAAAAGTGAGAGAAGTTGCACGTTTTAAAGGGAATTTTAGATGCTAGCAATGAACAGTACTGGAAAATGTCCTCTTTCCTATCTTCCTAGAATTTTTTTCTCAGGCACCAAAACAAGAAAACTAAAAAGTAGTCTCTTGCTAAGATCCTGCCTACATTTGTTTGATCTTATTGCTAAAATTGCCTCCCAGGATTTTGTTGTAAACCTACAACATTTTAGCTTTCCTTTTGTGAGTTAACTTGTTACTCTAACAACCATAACTTCGGTTCTTCAAGAAAATGCATTCCAGGCACCAAAAAATAAACACATCAGTAAACATTTGCTGTGCAACCCGACTGTAAGTTGGGGGGGGGGGGGAGGGCTCGGGGGAGGGGGAAATGCATGTTTCTGAGTGCCTGTGGATGAAGTTTGCTAATGAGCCCTTCAGCAGTTGCACTCTCTTTGCTATGACTCGAAATCCTCCATGTGTTTTTCTATTACACTTAATTTTTTAACATGTAGAATAAGGCTTTCTTCAAATGCTGATTTTTACCTCAGACCTTGAACGAGTCACTTGATTTTTCAAGCCCAGAAAAACAGGCTTTCCTCCAGATACTCATTGTAAAAGGAGCCTCTTGGTAGTAGACCCTATTTTCTCTAATATTGCAATGATAAATTGATCCAATAAATGTTACTTGGAAATTTTGCTCAGTTGAAAGGTACTGTAGAAAAATCACATGGATTAGACTATGGCAGTTTGAGTCTGCTACAAATCTGTTTGTGCGTATTTAGTTTTGATAGCCGTGTATAAATAAGCACACTGCCTGGCGGCGGTTGAATACAGTAAAACAACACTCTGCAGGGTTTTATCTTCAAGGCTCTGATGAATGTGAATACAAATTAAATTGGGACAACAAAGGGTTTGAGGGTAAAGTGAGGTAGCCAGAACGTAGTGTTAAAGTGCTGTATGATCGTTGGAGAATAAATGAAAAGCAATGGAAAATAGAAGAACATTTTAAAGTGAAAATAAAAATCACCATAAATACACCAGGTAGAAATAGCTATATGTTTGTGGGTTTTGTCTCCATAATTGAGTTCATGCTCTATCTAGACCGTATTTTAACCTATGAAAAGGCTTAAACAGTGAGAGCATTTTTTAAAGAAACGGCCATCCAGGGTATTTCAGTTTTATGGGTTCACACACTACTGTGATGAATGGTTTGCGAATCTGTGTCCAGAAATTAATTCACAGAAGTCCTGTTTCAATTACCTGCAGATGTCAGTGTGGATCTGAGTGTGGTTCAACAGTTTGTTCCAGGATTGGGGGGTAGTTGAAGTCCAGTTGCGAACCAGTTGCTTGTTATACAAACACCAGTGTAGTTTGTATGAGAAATATGAACCGCGGGGGCCTTAAGTTGCCGAAATTTCTTTTTACAAAATGTTCATAAGCACAGATGTATTCTCTGGTTACAGACTTCACAGAAGATTATACCCTCCTTTTTTTCCACCCCTGATTATTTGACGAGGCTTTCTTAAATTTGTTATAGTGCAAGAGAAGTGGAGTTGATGTATTTGGACTTATTAAATTTGACTTCAACCCACATGGCAAGTCTCAGGGATATATTATGAGCTGAGTTGGTTTACTTTCTGCTGTTATCATATATTTAAACACAAAGTTTAAAACCAATAATTTCAAGTCTCAGAGAGCATCCTCTTTGCCATTCCTTCCTGTTTCCTTCTTTTCTACATGATTCTCCTCTCCTCCAACTTCACAACATAAAAAGTCAGGGTGTTTATTAGGCCAGGAAATTGTCAGAGAGACTTGGGGTGGCTCATCGTGGCAAAACCCTGTTCTTTCTTGGGCCATGACACAAATCTAACATCTGTTCATAAGCTAGCAAGCTTCCTCTCAGCTATAATTTGCTATATATATTGGTACATAAATTGTTGGTCGCTTATGTTTACCTAGCAACAGAATCTGTTTAGCAGAAGGCTGTGGGAAAGGAGACTTTCCTTTTTCTTTCTTTTTATTTTTTTTTAAAGCAGTTTCTTCATCTATAAATTTTCTTCAAGTGCAAGAAAGGCAGATATAGTGGCCCAAACAATCTGCCTTTTATATCATTTTAACCCAAATTGCTTAGTAAATGCTTACTTTGGAGATTCTTGTTGCCACTTTGATTACCTTATATATAACTAAATGGCCTCTTTTAAATTTGTTTTTCTTTTATAAGCAAACTTCATACAAATCACTGTGAAAAACTGTCTTTGACCTTGTAGCTGTCAAAGATCCCTGAGATTTGGGACTACTCACCTCTGTCCAGTGTAAATTTCTCCTGTTTCCCAGTGTTCCTAGCATCACTTATGCATTTTAGATGTTGAATATACATTTCAGGAACATTGATCAGGAGACAGAGCAAGACGAATACTGTATGGTATCACGTATGTGTGGAATCTAAAAAAAAAAATGCTGCACTCATAGGAAGAGTAGAATGGAGGGTGGCAGAAATGGGAAGATGTTGGTCAAAGGGTGCAAACTTCCAGTTATTGGATGAATAAGTTCTAGATACCTAACGGACAGCATGGTGACCGTAGTTAATAGTAGTGTGTTGTGTACTTGAAACGTGCTAAGAGAGGAGATCTTAAGCATTTTCACCAGAAGAAGTAACTGACCCCCGCTCCTGCACAAAAATCCATGGATAACTTTTGATTCCCCCCAAATTTAACTACCAATAGCCTACTGTTGACCAGAATCCTTACTGGTAACATAAAGTTGATTAACACATATTTTGGATGTTTTATGTATTATACGCTGTGTTCTTAAAATGAAGTAAGCTAGAGGAAAGAAAATGTTATTAGGAAAGTCACAAGGAAGAGAAAATGCATTTACAGTACCGTCCTGTAAAAAAGTCTGCATATAAGTAGAGCCCCACACAGTCCAAACCTGTGTAGTTCAAGGGCCAAATGAATACACCTCAATAAGGCTAGGGTGGAGGCAGGGGAAGAACGTTGGTCAGGAACTAGTTGTCTTTAAGTTAAGTGTGACCAGCTCAAGCACCATGCACTGTGTTGTCTGCATTACTTTAATTTTCCTTTAGTTGACTGAGCCGTATATTTCTACCTGATCACTTTCTTAGCTTTCTCATTAGCAGAGCAATGTGTCTGCTGAAGAAAAAAAAAAAAAGGCCAAAGGGAGAAAACAAGTTCTGACTTCCCTTCACATTAGTTATAGACGTCATCTGCTGTTAAAGGTTAGAGTGTACTTTATGCGTTCATTTTGAGAAGGGAAGGAGGTGTTGTCCTGTCAGCTTCCTTCACACAACACCAGGGTGTAATTCGCTGCAGGCTTATGACATGCTATTGCCTTTGTGCAAGTGACTGCTTTTCCATTTTGGTCTACAACTATAGTGTGCTACGAAGTGGCAATGTGGAGGTTACCGACTCACCCCTCCCTCCATAAAAAGGAAGAAGAAATCAAAAGGCGAAAGAACTTCTATCCCATCTTGAGACTTTGGAATTAGCCATAAGAAAGACTATGGCAGAATTGTTATATAGACAAAGTTCCTTGGGCCAGAGCCTTCCCATATCTTTCATTTTGTAGTCTTGGTTTCTGCCTCCTTCAGTCCCTGACTCTTCACGTGCCCAGTGTTGTGAGGGACATGGGAATGAACTAGGATGGGGAGGTAGATTTCTCTGCACTCATTGGTTAAGTGGGGGCATTCACTGATATTATAAACATGCATGCTGGGTGCTCTCCCAGTAATGCCAGGCATATAGGTGAGAAATTAGCATCTTGAGCCATGAGATTGAATCCATTTTCGTGGGGCCGATAGTTAACGGTGAACAAGGGAAGATGAGCTCATCAGAGGAGGGCTGGCAGAAAGAAGAAAAGAGGACAGGGGCGCCTGGGTGGCGCAGTCGGTTAAGCGTCCGACTTCAGCCAGGTCACGATCTCGCGCGGTCCGTGAGTTCGAGCCCCGCGTCAGGCTCTGGGCTGATGGCTCAGAGCCTGGAGCCTGTTTCCGATTCTGTGTCTCCCTCTCTCTCTGCCCCTCCCCCGTTCATGCTCTGTCTCTCTCTGTCCCAAAAATAAATAAACGTTGAAAAAAAAAATTAAAAAAAAAAAAGAAAAGAGGACAGGGCTTTGGGGACAGGAGGGATACATAACAAGGATCCTGGATGAATGAATGATCAAGGAGGGAAGCTCATTGTCTCATCTTACCAACACTTCAGCAGTGATGCTGTGCCAGGGACCGGAGGTTAGAAGAAGAGGTTAGAGAGAAGAAATTTTAAGAAGGTGATGACTGCAAAAAAAAATGGTGGCAGATACCCCAAAAGTCTTTGGTGGCGTCATTTCTTAAAGAAGGTATAAAAGTCAGATTGCAGAGGATCAGGAAAGAAATGCAGTCCTGAAGGCAAATTTCCATTCTAAAAGTATGACAGAGGGGCTCGTGGCTAGCTCAGTCAGTAGAGCTTGCGACTGTTGATCTCAACGTTGTGAGTTTGAGCCCCACATTGGATGGAGAGATTACTTAAAAATAAAAAAAAAGTTTGGTTACACTTAGAGACTGGTAGCTACAAGGGTAGGTGGACCAGTATAGGTAGTTGGTACTGTTGTTGTGATGAGATTGAAGAACCCATGGGGTAGGTAAGGAATCAGAGGATCCTACTGATCATCACTATCCACTAGAACATTCTGCAGTTATGGAAACATTCTGCCTCTTTGCTGTGCCATACAGTAGCCACTGGCCACATGTGGCTACTGAGCACTTGAAATGTGGCTAAGGCAATAAGCTAAACTGCATTTTCAATTTGATTTCATTTTAATTTATTTACATTTAAATTTTTTTAAGTTTATTTATTTTTGAGAGAGAAAGAGACAGCGTGAGCAGGGGAAGGGCAGAGAGAGTGAGAGAGACAGACAAAGAGAAAGAGAGAGAGAAAGAATCCCAAGCAGGCTTCACACTGTTAGCACAGAACCCTACATGGGGCTCAAACCCACGAAACCATGAGAATGATCATGACCCAGGCAGAAACCCAGAGTCCTACCCTTAATCAACTGAGCCGCCCAGGCGCCCCATTAATTCATTTACGTGTAAATAGCCACTTGTGGCTGGGAGCTACCAATAGGACAGTGCAAGTCTCGAGGGAGAGGATAAATGTGGAAGGAGAAAGGTGGAAAGGGATGAACTTTAAAGCAGAGAGGGAGGGATAACTTTGAGAATCTTGAGAGAAAAGTCTTCATGCGGTGTGGGAGATACCTCACATGTCCAATTGCTTTAAAAGAGTTCTGGCCCATAGCTTCAGTTTTTTTCAGCAACCTTTGTCAAGTTCATCTACTAAGCATGGGGAGTTGGGAGATAGAGGCCTGGGGGTGGGGGCTGAGGAGAAAGAGTAGAATATTCACAGCATAAGGTGTGTAAGCCGCAACCAGCCGTGGTGGGAGCCAAGCTGCAGTTGACAGAATGAATTTGTGGTGGGACATGTCTAAGGGGCTTGGTCTGGGCCAAATTTGTACCGGGCCAAATGTGTGCAGTTCCATATAAGGTTCTTTTTGGACTAAGACGTGAACTAAAAGGATCTGGAAAAGATTATTATGCAGTTTAGGCTTAGAAAGTTACGTTCAAGTGTATCTTACTTATATTACTCCACCTTACACGTTTCCTGATACATTTCATTGTTGTTGTTGTTGTTGTTGATTTCTGGTGAATTCAAGCCTTGATAGTATAAAATGTGTTTGAAAGAATCTCACCAGACAGGTTGGGCCCCTTCTGCCTGGGTCGGGTTTGGTGAGGGTAATCTGCCAGATTGTTCTCCTCTTGGAAGACTTTTGGGGCAGCTAACTCCTCTCTGGTATAGGAGTGGCAGTGGTGGCTCCTGATAGCTATAAAAATTGCAGCACTGTGCAAACTCATTGCTATTTAACACCATTTCCAGATTCCTTGGGGGGTGGGAGCAAGAGATGCTTATGGCAATAGAGACTCTATTGGTGGGAGAGGAGAATTAAAGCAATGGGCAGATAGGAGTGGAAACTGATGAGTGAAGGTTTTTGTGTGTGTCAACAACATCAAAAGAATTATGAACTAAAAAGAGTTAAAAAAAAATGTTTTTTAATGTTTATTTTTGAGAGAGAGAGAGGAGCGGGGAGGGGCAGAGAGAGAAAAGACACAGAATCTGAAGCAGGCTCAAGGCTCCGAGCTGTCAGCACAGAGCCCGACGTGAGGCCTGAACTCACGAACTGTGAGATCATGACTTGAGCTGAAATCGGACGCTTAACCGACTGAGCCACCCGGCCGCCCTAAGAGAGTTTGTTTGTTTTTTTTAAGTTTAGGCACAGACAGGTATAGACAGCAGTTTAAAATCTATTTTTGTAATAGAAGTATCTCACCAAGTCCAGAATTTTAACTTCAGAAAAAAAGCACATATTCTGGCTAACTAGTCTATCCTGTGGATATTTCTTCATAATTGATTCTTGTCTTTATTGTGGCCTAACATTCTTGGAGGACACTAGTTTATGTCAAAAACCCATGACAAATAACCCTGATTAGAACTTCCTCTCACATTAAGATTTAATATGAGCAGGAGCACCTGAGTATTTCGGTCAGCTAAGCGTCCAACTCTTGATTTTGGCTCAGGTCATCGCAGTTTGTGAGTTCGAACCCTGTGTAGGGAGGGCTCTGTGCTGACAGCGTGGACCCTGCTTGGGATTCTTACTCTCCCTCTATGTCTGCCCCTCCCCTGCTTGCACACTCTCTCTCTCTCTCTCTCTCTCTCTCTCTCTCTCTAAATAAATAAATAAATAAACATTTAAAAAATAATTCTTTTTTTTTTATTAAATTTTTTTTTAACGTTTATTTATTTTTGAGACAGAGAGAGACAGAGCATGAACGGGGGAAGGTCAGAGAGAGGGAGACACAGATTCTGAAACAGGCTCCAGGCTCTCAGCTGTCAGCACTGAGTCCTACGCGGGGCTCGAACTCACAAACCGCGAGATCATGACCTGAGCTGAAGTCGGCCGCTTAACCGACTGAGCCACCCGGGCGCCCCAAAAAATAATCCTTAAAAAAAGATTTAATATGAACACAGTGTGTTTCATTTAATACGTTCCAGTGGCCATAAAGGGGCAACTTGACTAACCTATTCTCTAGAATTCCAGTCAGGGCTTTCAGGGGAAATAAAGATGTTGGATCCTCACCTTGCCAATATCAGGTCTAGGTAATTGTCAGTTGTTTCATCCATCGAGAAAGATGATCTGCTATAAGATATCAAGACATTCCCCCAATTGAAGTCCTCATATCAGAGTATTTCAACCTGCCTAAGTAATCCCAATAGCTACAACCAAACGAAATTTCCAAAT
The DNA here is from genome assembly GCF_018350175.1 of Felis catus. NCBI lineage: Eukaryota > Metazoa > Chordata > Mammalia > Carnivora > Felidae > Felis > Felis catus. Next base: position 110,735,793 of record NC_058386.1, on the reverse strand, counting down.
ATGGGGGTACACTCGTGGAAAGTAGACTCTGGCATACCGCTAAGGTATACGCAGTAGCTCAGAAATTTTAGAATTTCAATCCATTCATTCTGGGCATTTGTTAAATACCTTCCAGGAACTCCTAACATTGGTGGTGAGGTGGGGAGAGGATGGAGATTCAAAGGTGGTATGGGATGTGAATCTAGTCCCCAAGGACCTTGTACTCTAGTTGATTTGAAGCTTCCAAAGCAACTTGAGAACAGTCAGTTGCTAAGTTGCATAGTAAGGACCAGAAGATTGACTAGAATATATCCCCTGAAAGATAAAAGATGTGTGATAGCTTGCAAAGAGCCGGGGACTAGCGCGTCAAAGGCCAGTTTTATCATTAATTGACTGTATCGTCTTGGCCCAACACTCTCTAGTTCCTCAGTTGGTTTTTCTATAAGATAGAGATGTCACAACCTACGAAGCTGGCTGCCACAGAGGGCTGCTTTGAAAGTTCAATGAGTGGAATTTTGTAGGTGCCCGTCTTGCCTGGGGTGGGAGGCCATACTGGAGAATTCCTGAAGTCCGGGATAAGTCTTCAAGTCCTCCGCGTAAGATTCTATGATTTTGTGGTAGCAAATGTGAAGTACTTTGAAGAGTGTAACGAGGTATGAAAGGTAGCATCTGTGTCATCATCATTACAAATACTCCTTGTGGGTTCCCAGAGGCTGATGTTCTCCCTACCTCTGCTAAATGGCCTACCCCACAGCACATTTCCTGACTTCTGGCCAGGGTTCTCTTCCTGACCTTGGAATGTCTCTTAAAAATTAATAAGCTGAGTGAACAGCAGAGAATTTCCCAAGGAGGTCCCCACTGTTTCCCCACTCCCACAGACATTTATTTTCTCTTCCTTGGCAGAGTATAAACTTCACTACAGGCCACTGAACAAAATAATGTCTTCTTTTAAGATGGTTAAGCTGAGTGACCAGGCAACTCAAAATACAGCGGGGTGTTTCCCAGGGAGGTCAGGTCACCACTATTCCAACCTTCGTCCACATTTATCTTCCCTTCCCCATCCGAATGCAAGCTGCCACGTAAACCCCTGGGCAGACCCTCTTTTGGCCTCCTGGAGAGTCCAATATTAGCCCCCGGAAGCAAGCACCTGAACAGGGCACTCTTGGTGCCTATTGGCAACGGGTTGATGAGAGGTTTCCTTTAACTCTAGATGGTTGCTGTTCCACCCCACCTCTCCCAGTGCATGTCATTGTCCTGATTGAAAAGGCCTAAGGGCAAGGCTTAGAAATGAGTTTAAGCCGTTAGTTATACATCAACTAAGGATAAAGTCCTCTGTGCTGCTGTTACACTTACAGCCTGCTCTGTACCATTCTTTACCATTCCTTTTGACTTAGCATATACTACCTTGGATCGCTTATAATTTTTCCAAAGCATATGGCATGTATCCCTTACTAAAACCCACATAGCCCCTTGAACATTGAGCACAATGTTCTGTATACAATATTCACTTGATTTGAAAAACAAATTCCAAGTAATGTAGAAAATATGATCTTTCGAAGTATTTACAGTCCAAAAGAAATTATACTGCTACTAATCCAAGAAACTTGGAAGTCTGTTCACTTCCACCTTTTCACCTCAAATAATGCAGATGGGTTTAACAGTCCACCACGTCTCACTAATGTTAACGTATGGTTACCTCTGGCAGTCGGCACCAGGATCTAGGAGTGGGGTTTGGGCATTAGTTAGCTTTGCCAATGACTGTGATATATCATCTATTATATATATATATATATATATATATATATATATATATATATATATATATACATACACACACACACACACACACACACATACATATATAGGCTTTCTGGACAGAAAAGGTGTTGGGTCAAATCCAAAAACAGCACTGAATTTTCCTACTCTGTGCGCAGCAAGGAAAATGAAGGCCAAGGCGACCACAATCCTATCTACCCTCTATATCTGCATTTACCAAGATGTTTTTAAAGTCCTTGATGTTAACTCCAGAGAGGCAGTGAAAATGGACCCAAACTGGACAGCTGTAAAGGGTGCCTTTCTGTCTCTTGGGACAGTTAGGCAGCCAGCCAGCCTGGCCAGCTGCAGAAGAAAAGACAACCTGCCCAGGGAGACCAGGCAGAGGTCAGGCAAGGAACCAAAACTGTTCTGCAAGAGGGGTGGGAGTTTTGAAAAATTAAAAGCAGGTCAAAGAGGAAGCCAGCGATGGGAATGGAACCTTGTGGCACAGGCCTATGGCTATATACCTTCCAGAACAGGGCATCACGCTGAACTCTGCAAGTAGGCCAGCCTCAGCTTTGTCAGTGTATGGAGTCTTCAACCTTGGCTTAGATGAATCTTAGTTCCTCAGGCTGCTTCATTTTAAATTCAACACAAACATCAGGGAGGTGAGGAGGGAAACCGATTTTCGGGCCTCCTTAGCTCCTTCTGAACCTGCAGTGAGTGTTTTTTCACCCAGCACCTTCAAACAAAGGGAGAGCCATGTTAGCTTCCTTCTGGGAAAGGAAGGAACTGGGCTCACTGTGGCTTGGGTCGTGCTTGCTACTGGGGCATTAATCAGGGTCCTGACAAACCTGGAAAGGGCTGGTTTCCTCTTCATGTATAGAATCATAAAGGGGGCACAACATTCAAACAAAAGGCCAAGGAAACCTCTCCCAAAGATCCTATCAACTGCCGTTATGGACCAAGAAGTCTGGCCAGAAGGAAAAGCCCATTTTAGAAAAGGACCCTGTTTTTCCAGGCAGTGACATTCCTGTTACTCCGGATATGACTATAGTTCCAAAGAGGTCACTGGGGTAGACCTTAACTTCAACTAGCTTTCGGGGAGTGGCCAATTATTTGTGGTAGGGTTATTTTTCATTATCTCTAGCATTAGGGAGCACGGATATCCTATGCTTAAAATGGTGGTCCATTGTGGGTTGATATCCTACATCGATTCTACCTCTGTCACGTTGTTCACCACAAGTGTGGTTTCGAGGATTGCTTCCAGTTTCACTGGGTGGAGCCTAAGTAATCTAAGCCAATCTTGGTAATGCTGTGCCCCTGGGTGCCTCAGATCTACCTGGCTGTGACGATTCATTTGGGAATGGGCACATGACCCAGTTCGTATCAACGAGAGAGGAAAGAATGTTCTCTGTGGGCTTCTAGGAGAGTTTCCTCAGTGTTTAAGAGGTCAGTATTCTTCTAATCTGCTGTCCTGTGTGGAGGTGAGGTCGGAAAGTGCCACGTGGTCTCCCGTGAACTTGAGGACATGGTCAACTCGGGGAGGAGAGCAGAAAAAAGGAGCTATGGCCACAGTAATCCCAGTATTCACTCTGGACTTGCAGCCTTGTGGGCCCAAACCTTCCTCATTCAGCGGGGTAGATGGTGACAAAAGAGGCTGGCTGGTCGCTGAGACAGGAAATCCCAGATCATCCACGGGGACTCTGGAAGACTGATCTAACTGGACTCAGAGGAGACTGTAATTCAGAAGAGCAGTTTATTCATTGACAGTGGAAGGCTGGCCTTTCCAGTGCCTGGAATACTTGTGTCTTCTAACTTCCTTTCCCACTATTAGGGTACCTGGGAAACGAAGATGGTAGTAATAATAGCCACAATGGCAAATAATAATAATAATAATAATCAGCCTAATTTGCCCACAGTTACATAGTTAGTAAATAGCAGAGCACTGGATTTAGACTCTAATCTGAGTCCAAATCCCAGACTCTTAACTATGAATTTATGTAGCCCTTGGTGGCAATCAGGAGGTTATTATGATTAAGGAAAACAATAGCAAACTTTTACTGTGCTCCTGCCATATGGCAAGCCCTGTGCTAAGCACTCCACACACATAACCTAATTGACTCCTCACCAGAATCCAGTGGGGGTAGGTACTATTATGATTATTTCCGTTTGAGGAAACTGAGACTTGGAGAAGCGAGGTAAGTCCCCAAGGCCACGTGGGTAAAATACATGGTGGGGTCACTCGGTCTGACTCTAAAGGGACCACTACTTTTGGGGGAGTCATAACCAAGGGAGGAGAGAGAGAGAGTAGTATCTGGACTGTCTCCTCTGTTTTGACCTAAAACCTACCTTTGTGATGGCCCGAAGAACTTAGGTCTGCTTCTGTAAACAGTGCCGCGCACTTAACAACAACTTCTTCTGATCCAGGTTTTCTTAGGTAGTATCCACACACAGTTACCAAAGACTTTTGTCACTACCACATCAAGATGACCGATTTTGCATCAGTTAGCCTTTTAAATTGACGCCTTATGGTAGAGAGTTTAGAAGCCGTTCTTAGTCTTTTGTCGATTTGGAGACAGTACCCTGGTCTCAACAGCACCAAACAGTTGAGAGTTTTCTCATTACTGTCAGTTTCAGAGCGTGACATTGGCTGCCGCCGTTCCTACAGCCCAGGAGTCTCCCTTATTTGTATCCGGTGGACCACTCCTTACGATCTTTGGCATTTTTGTGGTGTTGAATTGCCCGTTCTTGCCCGAACCATGCATCTTTGCCCTGAAGTATGTTTCTCTTGGTTCTTTATTTTGGCCTTTATTTTCTAATTTAATTGTTTGCACTATTCTATGTTCTATGTTTTTCTCTCCCCCAACAAGATGGCAAACTTCTTGCAGGCATCACCCGTGTTGTCTGCTTCCTACACATTCCCCGCAGCACCACACAGAATGTTGAGCACGTACTAAGCATTCAGTGAATGCTGATGGAATTGCATTATGAACTATTGTCTCATGTTCAGTCTGTCCTCAGGGGCTTTTGGTTAGAACATTTGGCCGGAATGCCATACAGACAAAACTGAATTAGGAAAAAAACATGCAATATATGTTACAGTCAAGTCTCAGAATTTCACATTACCTAATGTTTTTTTAATTAATTTTTTAAAATCCCACTGTAGTAAACCTACAGTGTTATATTTATGCTGTGACTTCTTTTCAAATCAGTTAGTTATGATCTGGCCTCATAAACATTGCCTTTCTTTTCGTAGCTCCCAGGTAGGCATTTTCTTCTTTTTCGCCCCTTATTTCACATTTTCCCCTCAAAGAAATCCTTGAGTGAAGTTTTTCTTCTTGCTGAAGAAGTCACTGTTGTGGCCATCCTGTAGTGGCCTAATTCGGAACATGTGCCATTCAGTTCTGTCTTCACTTTTCTTTTCTCTCTCTCTCTTTCCTTTTCCTTTGCATTCACAGCTGCGTGCAGAACAGAGCACGCGCCTGTGAGGATTTGAGTGCAGGAGGGAACCTAGAGAAGTCATCAAGTTGAACCTGATCTGGCCCTTAAGGAAGTCAGCACCCAAACCATCGCGAAAACTTTGTTTATTCCTGCTGTGGACTTCAAAACCCCTCTCAGGGTTGGAAGAAGACCACGTTGTCTTTGCTGCACACTGCATACCCCAGACCGTGTGGCCACAGTCCCATATTGTAGGTGCCTTAGCAGGGCTAATGGGCGAGGGGCTGCTCCGTGATGGAGGACACAGTAGGCCTGTCTGCTCACCTTCAGTCACGAGGTGTCCTCGAACTAGAGATCAGTAACTGGATTTAGGCAGCCGTGGCCCCCTTTAAGTAGCCATGTGGATGGAAGAGGGCCTTCCCTGGCACCCCATCCCCTGCCCTACGCCTCTCTGCACCTGTGACCGAAATCCCCACCCTGCCAGCTTTGTTCCTCACTAATCCCTGCTGAGGGAATCTGGGCCTGCTCTCCACAGTCCCTTCCATCTGCACTTGGCTTTTGTCTTGAGTCCACAGTCCTGGCAAGTACTGACTTCTTCAAAGCCAGCGTGAGGGGAGTGCATGTTCAAAATCCTCGCCGGGGGTTGGAGAGGGTGGAAACTGGAAAACACGCTCATTCTTTTGGGAAAAATCTGAAACGTCCACTGGTTCATGGTTTGTAAACTGCCAAGTGTGTTTTTTGTTTGTGTGTGTGTTTGTTTGTTTGTTTTTCAAGACCAAGGGAACTGTCTTTAAGTGTCATTCTCAACAACACACAAACTACATGCCACGCTTCTCCCGCCCACTGCAAAATTTCCAGATGAGGTGGAGTTACGGTTTGGCTGCTTCTTGTTGTTGATCACAAAAGGCTTACAGCTGACCCACCCTGAGCAGAAGTAAGGTATTGGTCTTTCTATCATTACCCAAAACTTCCAGACGGTTCCAGTCCTGGAGATTTGTTATCCCTTAACTCTCCTGCCACCTACTTCAATGAAAAAGGAAAATCTGAAAATGGATATCTGCTGGATATTCTGACCTCATGTCTTCCAAAGTTCCCTCACCATGCTTCAGTGGAAAGAAAGACTATGAGTATACATTTGTTAGGGGCATACTTTTTGATTTGGTGAAATGCCTTCCTTCCTGTTGTGAAGCGAGGCTTGAATATTAAACAACGAAACCTCATAAAGCCAGCCTCTCTTTACTCAAAATGGTGGGTAACTGGAACCTAGATTATTGAATCATAGATTTTTTTTAAGGGAATGACTTATTGAAGTATAATACACACGTAAAAAAGTGCACAAATTATTAGTGTGCAGCGGGATGGATTTTTACCAAGTGAACTTACCCATGTAACCAAGCACCCCAATCGAGAAAGAGAACACCTTTCCTGTATTAGTTTCCTAGGGCTGCCATGACAAATTACCACAAATTCCATGGCTTACAACAATAGAAATGTTTCTTTCACAGTTCTGGAAGCCAGCAGTCTGCAATCAAGGTGGCCGCAAAGCCCTGCTCCGTCTGGGGAATCTAGGGGAGAATTCTTCCTTGCCTCGTCCAACTCTGATGGTTTCAGACCTTCCTTGGCTTCAGGCCGCATCACTCTGAATCTCTGCCCCTGTCTTCACAGGGCCCTTCTCCTTTTTACCCCTCTTCTCTGTCTTCTCCTCTTCTACCTCTTATAAGGACGCTTGTCGCTGAGGGCTCAGCCAGATAATCCAGGATGATCTCATCTTGAGATCCTTAATTTAATTACGTCTGCAAAGACACCCTTTTCCCTGCAGAAGTTCACATTCACACGTTCTGGAATGTGGATATATCTTTTGGGGGGCCACCGTGCAACCTACCACACCTCCTCATCTCTCCCAGCCACTCCCTGTCAACACTAACCACTGTCCTGACCTCTCACGGCATAGACCTGCTTTGCCTGCGCTTGAGCTTTATTTAAATGGAACCATACAGGTCTGGGCTCTTTTTGTGTCTGGCCCATTTTGCTCGTCATTGCCCTTGTGAGATTTATATACACGTTTGCTTATAGCTGTAGACCATTCATTCTCATTGCTGTATAGTATTCCACTGAATGACTGTCTCAGTGTCCATCCATTCTACTCTTGCTGTGCCTTTGAGTTATTATCAGTGTTGGCTCTTATCAATATTTCCGTGCATGTGTCTCGGAGCATGCGCACGTGCATTTCTGTTGAGTATATTGGACTGGTATCAGCACGCTGGCCTAGTAATTCTGAGTGTATTCCGAATTTTTATAAATATTTGTAAAATATTTATAAAATAATTATAATTCTGAGTACACTCAGAATTACTGAGTCCGAGGTTGTGCGTGTTCAGCTTTGGTAGATAATGGCAAGAAATTACGGAATTGTAAAGTTGGAATGACTTTTGGAGATCAAGACCAGATGCCTCACTTAAATAAAACGCAAATATCCCAAATGCAATTAATTCAAAGTCCACTCTTTCCCCTGGCCCCAGACCTTTTGAACTGGGCGGGTATTATTGCAATTGTCCTTCTGGCTGGGTACGCCATCAAGGTGCTGGGCCCAAATCACGTTCATGGCCTTTGTCAGATCACACAAGTGAAAGACAGCTTGGTGGCACTGGCCATGGGGGAGGCAAGAAGCAGTTTGGCCTCCTGTTTGCTCCAGGAGTCAGCTGTCTCAAGATTAAATGTTTCAGGCAGGCCCTCTCATCCTCCCTTGTGTGGGCCGAGGACTTAACGTGTGCCTAGTAAAGAGCATTAGACACGACGCTTTCCTTTAAAGAAATGTATGTTTCAGAAGAGAGTCCCATCTCTTGGACCCCGAGCTATGGAAAGCCAAAGGCAGCTCAACGTCAAAACAGCAACTTAACAAGGTGGCTCCTGCCACCCCCCGACCCCCACCCCACGGTGTTATTTTTCAAAAACCATTTAGTGTAATTAAGCCATTGCCTCATAAAGTTGTTGCACCAGGAACTTCAGTTTCCCCAGGAAGAGATGAAAATAAACTGAACGTTTCATGTCACTGTTCCCACGATTCTTAAAAAATCGTGTTTGTCTTTAACAGCATGATATGAAACATCTCTCATCGATAAAGTATTGTTTTACTTCAGGATAACAAGGCAATGGTATCTAGAATGACAATTTTTATGCACACTTAAAAAATGAATTCTTCATATAGATAGATTACCAGGCACGCTTGACTCCAGCTATATTTTCCCACATAATTATTTTGCTTAAATCTCCTAATTATTCCATTCTGTTGAATACCATCTGTCCTGCTAAGGGACAATTTGTGTCTAAACAAATCAACAGGTTTTGCGTCATTGTCTAGATATGAGGGAGAAGCAGCCCCCAAACTATACTCTGGCAGTTGGGTGGAAATTAACAGAGGTCTAAATCCCACATTGGGAATGCCTCATCTCTAGCTCCCCTGGAAGCTAACTTTCATAACTTGTAGAGCCTAAAACAAAGCCAAATGAATTTTGGAAAGGTCAGTGGGAAAGGGATGGGGGTGGGACTTTCCCAGAGAATGTTTGAGCCTCTGCTCCATGAGCTATCTGGTCACCCAGGCAGCTTATACTTCTCAGGGAGGGTGGAGGGAGAGGACAAAAGCCATTCTGTCTTGGTACCTAGGTCTGGGATGGGGGTGTGGACACCTGGGGTTTGCCCAGTTGGCTTGCGGGCAGCCATCTCATCCTGGGAACCCCATGAATAGTGTAGTTATGTCAGGAACCTTGGACGACGAGTGCGTTTGTGGGAAGAAAACTGCCAAGGATTGCCTGCCTTGTGTCTTGTTATCAGGAGAACCGCTGATGTGTTCCAAATAATCAAATACCGTGCACTGGGAAAGTACTTCTCCCTGAAGCCAGTTTCAGGCACCCCAGAGCTCCGGTGCTTCTGCAAAGGGCCTGTAGATGTTGCCGTTAGCACTCTACCTTCCAACAATAATTGACCTTTCCCCTTTTTTTAAAATTTTCTTTTTTCTCACCCTCTCTGTCTTGCTCTCTCTACTTACCCCCCCCCCACTTAGTTTTCCCTTCATATGTTTTTTTTTATTTTTATATGCTTATTTCTTCCCTCAAACATGTGTCCAAGAAGCCCCTATGGCTCTCAGGGTTAGAAAGGAAGTGAAGTTCGCTGGTCTGAGGCTAGTCAGCAGTTCTGAGAAATCAGTAAGTCCCGGGAGATCCTTTTCCTCCCTCTATGATTGTATCAGCCTCCCTCTCCCCTGCTTGTCTATGTTATTGTATTGCCTTTTTATACATGTTCACTTCTAAATCAGCTCATTCAGAGACTGGAAGCATCTGCCTTCAGCTAATGAACTGATTTGATTTGAAGCCCCATCAAAAGGGACCAGATGAAGGAGTGGAGTAGACCGTCCCCCCGCCCCCGACCCCCTGCCTCATTTCCCATAGACGGAACTGGCTCCTTCAGGGGCCTTGGTGTGATTAGAGACTCCGTGTCCCCTCCCCCCATGGCCCCATGCAAAGTCAGGGGGAGGGGTGAAGGAGCTCGCCATTATAGTGTTGGGAATTGGCAGCGCTCCCAATCAGGTGGTGGGGCCCATTAGCACACACACATTTCCCGGACTCTCCCCTGGCCCCTGCCCAGAACCCCAGCAAGCTAATCACAAGGCAAACGTGTGTGCCTGAATGTCAGGAGTGAACAGGCAGGTGGCTTGCTTCAGAATTAGCCTGCGGCATCTCTCTTTCTTAAAAACATTTTTTTACATGTATTCATTTTTGAGAGACAGAGAGAGACAGAGCACAAGCGGAGGAGGGACAGAGAGAGAGAGAGGGAGACGCAGAATCCGAAGCAGGCTCCGAGCTGTCAGCACAGAGCCCGACGCGGGGCTCGAACTCACGAACCGTGAGATCATGACCTGAGCCAAAGCTGGACGGTCGACCGACTGAGCCACCCAGGCGCCCTGCAGCATCTCTTTTTCTAACTGTCATCCAGTATTGGACATGGCAACCACACCGGTTAACACCCCAGATCGGCTTGGGATTATGAATGGAGGGAAGGGAGATCCCCATGCAAGCAAGCAGCTGTCCCCTTGGTTAATTATTGGGATCCACAAGCCCATCCCCATTGCCAGGGCTCCAGTGTCGAGATGATGAAATAGGTGATTAAGGGACTTGGAGGCCAGTCCACACTGCAGCTTTGTCTGGAGTGTTCCAACGACAAGTGTTATTAGTCCACTAATCATAACATTGCCTGCAGTGGAATTTCCTTGGGAAGGAACGGGGCAGAGCCTCCAAGCCAGAGGGCTGCGCTGCATGAAAATACTAACACATCACAATTGGCTGTGCTGTGGGAAGGCGATTCCAACATCCAATTCAGGAAATAGGTCACCAGGCTGCTAGATGCACTGTTATTTTGATTTACTTCCTTAGAGTCTTGCAGTTTTTATACACTTCTCTCTGGGTAGAATCAAACTCCTCCGAGTTAGCTGGCTTCTGGACTGCCATGCAGGGCAAGATACAAGCAGGTTCTGCAAACAGAGCCTTGTCTTTTCCGTGGCCAGATCTGCAAGACCACTTGCTTGTGGGACTCTGACAGGATGCCCTTCAGGTTCATTATGCTCACCTTGACTCCTTCCTGTGGGGTCTCCCAGAGGTCTGGGGCCGTGGCTTTTAGGAGCCTGCAGCTGTGCCTGCAGACAACAAATGTTTAGAGAGAGGATGTAGAGATACAAATGGGTTGGAGGGCGCCAGAGCCTTCTCACTAATGAGCATAGCGAAGCTTCCATTTCCAAGGATCTTGGGAGGACGAGATGTACTCATTTGGAGTGTCACGCTGCCAGGGCTGTTAGTACCAGCTGTCGGATTCTGGGACCACCCTGTCTGCGGGGTTAGGGGCTCAGCCAACTCTGTCTTTTATTCTATATCTCTGGTCACTTGGGCCTTAAGAAGCAGGAGTCATGGGGGCTCTGGGGCTCTGTCACCAAGCAGCTGCCTCCTCTTTCCTGGATCAGTCTAGAGTTCCCCCGGTTTTTCCTAAACCCAAGCAGTTGTCCGCTGCCTTGGAGTGTCAGCAAAGGGTATTTGTGGGTCCATTGGTATTTGCAGATTTCACATCAGGCAAAAGCTTATATTTCTTTTTTTTTTTTTTTAAGGTAGACAGATGGTCTGACACTGAGGGCTTGGAACTTACCCCCTGCTCCCTTTTTGTCTTTAACCATTCAACTGCTGGGTATTTCTGGACTTGTAACATCTTTCTTGGTACCCAGAGACGTGCTCTAGTTTGTTGGGGCGTAAACTCCGGGCTCCAGCTCAGGTGCTCGGAGATGCCCTCCGAACACAGTCTTTGAGGTGGTAAAGGGTTCCAGGGGTTCTTTGGGGCATTGAGATACCATGGGAGGCTTAGAAGAGGTGTCTCGGAAAGTACAAGAGGGCTTACTCGGCTTCTCTTCCTTTCCTTCCCTCCCCTCCCCCTCTCCCTCCCTCTCTCTCTTCCCCTCTCCCCCTTCCTCCCCCACCCCCATTACACCTTCCCTCACCTATCTAGACAAATAGTAAGAGGGAATCTTTGTGATCAACTCCCCTAATATCCTCCTATTTCTTTGCGGGTCTGGACTGGAGAAGAGTTTCACTGCCTTTTAAAATTACAAGTAGCCCATTAAACATCCTCTCTACCCTTAGGTTTTGTTTGCTTGTTTGTGCTGTAACTGTGTAGAGCAGAGATTGCCACACTGAAGTGACTGGAGTCGAGTTTACTGCCCCCCCCCCCCCAACTACCACATGGTGACTGCAGACGTCACCGAGACCAGGAAAGAGGGGACTCCAGAACCGTGAGAACAAGTGCGGAGCAGCGATACAGCAGACAGCAGTGCCGAATGGCCGCGAAGGCGCTGATGTAAGCCGGCCGAGTTTCATTCCCAGCTGGGCCGCTTCCTAGCTGTGGGGCCAGGCCAGTTCCTGAGCCCCTGCTTCCTACCCTCCAGAGGAAAACAAGAGTTCTTTGGCGCAAAAGGGTTGGGAAGGCTAAATGAGAAAATGTAGGTGCCGGTGCTTTGTTAGGTCAGTCCTGAAAATTCGCAAAGTGGCCGCTAAACGTTGACTTTTGTCATTATGAAAATCACCTCCCTGGCTCCCTAGTCCCGCTTCCTGTTGAATAACAACTGAAGGAGCCACAGGAGCCACCCCCCCCACCCCCATCTGAGTCTGGCGATTTTTCGAGGCTCCCTTTGGAATGGGCCGGCCCCGGCGGTCCAGGGGGTGGGAGGCAGGGAGGGAGGCAGGCATTATTCTCTGGGTTGCAGCTGTAGCAGCCAGTACAGTATCCCCCACATGCCAGATGAATCAAGCTGAGGGCCAGATCTGGGCTGTGGGCCAGAGGCTCCCCACCCTGATTTATAGTGTGGACAGAGATGTGGGTGTTTTGTGAATATATTTTGATGATGATAAAAAAAGAGAGAGAGAGAGAGGGAGAAGAAGAAAAAAACACCCTTCCTAAAAAATGTGCTGAGGGAAGGAGGTTCAGGCCTATCTGTAAGATTAGAGCAGCTTGACCGTGAGCAGGAGGAACTCGTAGGAAGGAGGCCCTGTGGAAGAGTGGCCTGTGATAGGCAAGGCCCCTTGAAACGCAGTGAATTGTGAATGAGGCCCCTGTATGCCAGCCATCGGGGGCACACCAGGCCTGCTGTCCCTCCGCAGGTGTGGAGTGGGGGACTAAGCCTGCATTTTAACTCCCCACGTGCAGGCCCCACAAGCTGGGACAGAGAGCACTGGATTTGCTGGGCTCCGGGGAGAGCCCTGGCTCCCATGCTCCCCTGGTCCTAACACTTCTCCAGAAACCAGCCAGCCTTTGCTTCGGAGGGGGGGGGTGGGGGTGGGGGGTCAGTCCTAGGTCATTGCCAACCGGCTGGGGACAAGAGGCTACGTGTCAGAAGGTTGCCCTGGATGGCGTTTGGAAAAAAACCACATCCAGGGTTTATCCTCAACCTTCAGCCCAACACGTTTGAGAGGGCTCCCAACTCTGGGGCCGAGAGAGCAGAGTGGAAGCAGGGAGGCCCAGCAGGGGCTGGGAGTGCGGGCTCCTTCCGGAATGTTTCCCCTCCCAGACAAGGCAGAGCCAGGCACAGCCCCCCTTGCTTTGCTCAGGAAATGTCAGGCACAGCTGTCCCGGCTTACTGTATTTCATCTGAGAAACAACCTCAACCAGGTTCCCTAGGACTCATACAGATCTCTGAAGACAAGAGATGTATTTCCCAGAGGTGACACTGCTGTGCAGACATCATGCTGGGGTGCGCAGCGCTTAAACTCACACGGGTCTGCAAACATTTTTTCCCCGAGGGCAGGGCAGGGAACACTCTCATGCCAACAACCTGTAGTATCTGACACGTACAGTCTGTTGGTTTGGGTTTTTTTTTTTCACTTCCTCACCTCTCTATGCTCCTGGCCTGGGGTCTTCCAGTCACGTCAGGCCTCCTCTGGGTACCTAGTACCCCTGCCACCCACCATGCTCCTTTGTACCTTTAAGCTTTCACTCTGTCTGCAACCCTCTCACCCCTTGATGATCCAAAGCCTCCTTGTCCAGTTTTTGGAGGAAACAGCCCCAGGCTCCCCCTGGGGCCCCATTGTTGCCGGACCCAGTTCTTTGGGTGGGGGGGAGCACATACTACCTGTGTGCATATCCTCACAAACTCCAAATTTGCCAAAGAAGTCTAAAGGAGAAAGGCGAGCCTCTCTCTGTTTGGCTGCCTCTCCAGACCCAGCTCAAGTGGGTGTTTTTGGAGCTTTGCCTGTGATTTTTTTTTTTTTTTTTTTTTTTTTTGCACACACTCACCTCTTTTATGCGTTCACTTCATCAAAACACGGATTCACCACACCCGCAAGGCCAACCCTGGGTTACTTTCAGAACCTACAGGCTTTTCCCCATCAGATGAAGCTTCTCCTGTGCCGAGCCCTGCAAGTTCTCTGCTTTACATTGGGAATGAAAAATAAGACTCCATGAGAGGGCCTCCAGTCTGTATCACTCGGGGCTGGCTCCTTTGCAGGATGGTGAGAAGCCCCCTGAAAATGAAATAAAATGGCTTCTCAGGCTCTTCTTTTTAATTTCCCATTTCCTGCCTCAAAGCCCAACAAAGGACTTGTGTGTGCGTGTGAGTGTGTGTAACCATGGCCGGAGAGCGCACACAGGATCCTTGTTGTGCATTCACTTTTCCCGGGAGGAAACCGAAGCGGGTATCCTGCCAGCTCGCTTGGGATGTCTTTTCCTAACAGTTTCGTTTGACGTAACCAGAAAGTTGCATCTCTGACTCCGTCCTACTGCCAACTAGATGCCCACCAAAAAAAGCGTGTTCAGTTGATGTTTGGAAGACTGCGTATTTCTAACAGATAAGGGAGCCTGGGGCCGTTCTGGTTTCAGGGCGCTGACGCTTCATTCTAACAAAGGTCAGGGTTTCGTCTCCCCCACAGTGCTGCTTTTGGATGATCTGGCTCCAGCCAACCTCAGTCGCTGCTTCGGATGCCCCTACCTCAGCATTTGGGAGCATCTGCTAGGGGCGAAGCTTCGTAAAGATTGAGTTTGCTTTGAGATCCTGTTAAAAATGGAGTAAGCATCGTGGGTACATGCTCATCGCAACCCTGGGAACAAACTGTTGGCTAGGAGTATAGCGGGGCCCATTTACAGACCAAATGTGCTAATTATAAATGGTTCTTATCTTGTCATTAAACAGATCTGGCAGGCCTGGGGCTTGGCAGCCCTTGGGTTAGCTATTAGTTCCATGCTACTGTACCGGCTGGGCAGTCATAAAACTGTATCTTTTTGAAAAATGGTCTATAATGTAGACTAGCCTCCTCTGCACCCATTAGGCCAAATTGGTATGACTTGATGGTCCAATCTTGGGCTGCTCAGATGCTGGATTTCATTTCTGCCCGGAGCTTTAGGCAGACTGGAGGGACAGTCACCAGGGTTGTGTGCAATGTCAGGGAGGAGACTCTGGCCCCCAGTTCCCCACCTCCTTTGGCCTCACTTGCCTTCTTGCTGTGAGGCAAGCCCTCTAGCTCACATACTGATTTTGTGTCCCACTCTGTCAAGTCCTGCTAAGGACTGAACTGCAAGTTGGAGGTTAGTTGGTAAGAGCCTGGGGCATCACAGGCACATGTGCATATTAACAAGACTCTAAGGGGACAAAAAGCCTCCTGGGTAGAGGCCACAGTGCTAGGATGAGAGCTGATAGGGTAGATGGGTTTTTTTTAATGTCTATTTTTGAGAGAGAGAGAAAACGTGAGTGGGGGACGGCAGAGAGAGAGGGAAACACAGCATCGGAAGCAGGCTCCAGGCTCTGAGCTGTCTGCACAGAGCCCGACGTGGGGCTCGAACTCACACACCACGAGATCATGACCTGAGCCGAAGCCAGACGCTTAACCGACTGAGCCACCCAGGCGCCTGATAGGGTAGATAGTTTTGTATTAAGATTCCTCAGACGACAATGAGGACATTTCAGGCTTCAGGAAAGACGTGATTGAGAAAACCGGGTGTGGGGTGGACCAGTCCAAATAGCCCAGAAATCCCACCAAATAGACCACACTGAGTCTCCTGTCACGTGGTGCCAGTCTCTCTGCTCCACTCTGGCAGCGGTAGAGAACATTTATGAAGTACGAGGTGGCTCGTGTGCCTTTGCCAGTTTAGGGACGGGTCCCTGGGATGGCTTATAATGTAGACGAGAAGGCTGAAGGCTTTACCCAGCATTTCTAAAGCTTTATTTGGCTTTCATTTTATTTAAATATCCCCCAGATAGAGAAAGGGCCCAATCTTTTGCTGATACAAAAACATAAATTTGGGAATCAAATCCAACCATTGTTCATTTATTCACTTTTACATGCACGTTTTGAGCGCTCAGTATGTGCCAGGCGCAGGGCTTAATATATGACAGGCAAGTAAGATTATATTCCCATTTTATAGACCAGGAAACTGAGGCTCAGGTGCATTATTCCAGGTCACATAGCTCTGAAGTGTGACCCCGGAATTAAACCATGGCATAGCAAAGAGAACAGATTCCAAGGTCAGACTGTAGGGAACATTCTTTGTCTTTGTTTTAAATGTTTTTTTTTTTTTTTTGTTCGTTTGTTTATTTTGAGAGAGAGAGCTAGCGAGCAGGGAGGGGCAGAGAGAGAAAAGGAAAGGGGGAATCCCAAGCAGGCTCTGAGCTGTCAGCACAGAGCCCAATGTGGGGCACGATCTCACGAACCATGAGCTCATGATCTGAGCCGAAATTGAGAGTCAGATGCTTAACCAACTGAGTCACCCAGGTGCCCCAACATTCTTTGTATTATAGAAGGATATATGAAATTAAAGGATGTTTAGTTTTGTAAGTGTTCTCTGGAGGGGAACCTGGCCCACCTAGGACAACAGCTCTAGCTCAGCCGGGAGATTTTAGTGTAAGGATATAGGGACAGGAGCCATCAGTATATAGAAAGCATGTAAGATCTGTGGAGAGAAGGAACCAGCCAGAACGACTCGCTCAAGGTTATACAGTCATCGAAGGCGGAGCCGAGCCCAGACAAGACCTCTTTCCCCACACTACTCCCTGCAGCTGGGTGGAAAAGCATAGCTCTCAGCTGCAACCTCCATCCCTCCCCTTCCCCGGGAGGCTGCCCCAGCCTTCCCCCAACCTGCTCCTCTGACCCCTTCCTCTTACTTTCAAACAGGAGCCGTTTCGCAGGTAGCAGTAACAGTATTGGTAATCAGAGGAGTTTGTGCTGAGTAGCACCTCAGAGCTAACTGAGGGACTTCCAGGATAAACAGACAAGTCTGGGGTTTTCATCACCACCTCCCCTTGAAGAACTTCGCTCCAAAGGCTCCCATGTGAACGACTCTCCTTCTCAGAAATCCAGTGCTGTCTGTGAGGATGTTTGCAGAGCAATGACTGTCATTTGACCAAGGCTGGTCCTCTCCAAAACAATGACATTTGTCTATTGCTGGTCTCTACCTGTTCCTTTCTCCTTCATGCAGCCTCAGGCCCTCATGCTCCTGTGTTTTTCCCTTCTCTGGCCATGATGGCATCTTACGTTGCCTATCTGTATGGGCACAATGAAAGCATCTCTCCGGAAGGAATATCACAGTGGCTTATGCGCTCTTCCCTAGGCCACCGTTTCAGGGTACCGGAACTTAAGCCCAAGGAATAGATCGTTATCAGTGGAATTTCAGGCGTTGGCCAGCAAGTGGGAGGGTTGTTAAAGGGATATTGAGAGAAGGTACCTTTCTGGCACTTCTGAAATCATACTACTGGCTCTGGATGTCAGCTCATTTGGTAACTAGTATCTATACCTGGAAAATTCTCAGAACTCCTGACACGGTCAAATGGAGAGAGCATGGGGGAGGTCACATTCAGGCTCTGCCACTTACCAGCTGTGGGACCTTGCTTAAGTTATTTAAGTGTTTGGTGCCTCAATTTCCTCATTCTATAAGACAAGATAGTTCTAGGACCTAACTCTCAGGGTTCTTATATGGATAAAACTAGGTAACTTGAATGCATACAAACACTTGGCATGGTGCCTGGTAAAATGGGAAACACTTAATGAATAATATTTAGTCTTGCCATTCCCTTGTTAAAGCTGCCTTGTCCCTAGGTCCCTGAACTATGTAGATCACTCTGGGTGAACTCAGTTCAACTGGAATTATTGAGTATCTGCTGTGTGCCTAGCCCTGTGCCGGGGGCACTGTGAGTAATATAATAAAAATCTATGAAGGAGAAGCTACTTTCAAGAACCATCTTCGGTGGGATGTTTTGAGCTCCTTCCCTCTAGCAGCTAGGTGGAGAGGCAGAGCAAAGCCAAAGGTTTAAGCTCATGGGCTCTGCTATCAGGCAGACGTGTGTTCGTTTCTGGCCTCCACCTCTCGACCGTGGTGTGACCTTGGCAAGGCTCACTACCTCCCCGTGCCTCAGTCTGGGCATGCCTTGGTTCTTTATCCGTAAAATGAGCATCATAATTACATCCTTATACATGATATGCCCATAAACATAGATTCATAATTATTGCTTTATGCAGTTGTCTTTTCAATCAGGTGGAAAAAAAGGAGTTACAAAAATGCATTAATACCTTTATATTTACCCATAAATATTAATATTACATGCACTGGGCCTCTTTCTTTCTTTGTGTGGATTTGAGTTACTGTCTAATGTCCTTTCATTGCAGCCTGAAGGATGCCCTTTGCCATCTTTCCCCTCTTTTTTTAATTGAGGCATAATTGACATATATTGTATTAGCTTCAGGTGTACAACATGATTCAACATTAGCATATATTGCAAAATGATCACCACAGTAAGTCGAGTTAACCCCTGTCACCATACATACTTAGAGAAAAAGTTTTTTCTTGTGATGAAGAATTTTAAGATCTACTCTCTTAGCAACTTTCAAATATGCAGTACAGCCTTATGAACTATAGTCACCATGCTGTACATTCCACCCCATGACCTGTTTATTTTATAACTGGAAGTTTGTATCTTTTGACTCCTTCACCCATTTTGTCCCCCGCCCCCCACCTCAGGCAACCACCCATCTGTTCTCTGTATCTGTGAGCTTGGGTTAGTGTTTTGGGTTCTACATATAAGTGAGATCCTATGATATTTGCCTTTCTCTAATTTATTTCACTTAGTATAAAGCCCTCAAGGTCCATTCACGTTGTTGGAAATGGCAAAATTTTATTCTTTTTGTGTGTGTGTGTGCGTGGCTGAATAATAGTCTCCTTCATTTGTAAGGATAATTTTCCCTGGATATAGAATTCTTGGTTGACAACTTTTGCCTTTCAACACTTTGAATATATCATCCTACTGCCTTCATACCTCCCTGTTTCTGATGAGAAATCAGCTGTTAATCTTATTGAGGATACTTTGTATGTGATGACTGATTTCTCTCTTGCCGTGTTCAAGATTCTCTCCTTGCCTTTGGCTTTTTTTTTTTTTTAACTTTTTTTTTTTTTCAACGTTTATTTATTTTTGGGACAGAGAGAGACAGAGCATGAACGGGGGAGGGGCAGAGAGAGAGGGAGACGCAGAATCGGAAACAGGCTCCAGGCTCCGAGCCATCAGCCCAGAGCCTGACGCGGGGCTCGAACTCCCGGACCGCGAGATCGTGACCTGGCTGAAGTCGGACGCTTAACCGACTGCGCCACCCAGGCGCCCCGCCTTTGGCTTTTGACAGTGTGCTTATGATTTGTCTAGGTGCAGACCTTTTTGAGTTTATCCTACGTAGAGTTAGTTGAACTTTTTGGATATGTAGATGAATATTTTTCATCAAGTTTGGGGAGGTTTTGGCTATTATGTCCTCAAATATTCTTCCTGCTTCTTTGTCCTTTTCTTTGGAGACTTCCATTATGTATATGTTGGTACATTTGAAGGTGTACCATGAGTCTCTCAGGCTCTGGTCATTTTTCTTCTTTTTTCTTTCTGTTTCTCACATTGGATATCAGTATCTTCAAGTTTGCTGACTTTTTTCTTCTGCCTGTTCAAATCTGCTGTTGAAACTCTCTAGTAAATTTTTCATATCAGTTATTGTACTTCTCAACTCCAGAATATCTATTTGGTTCTTTTAAAAGATCATTTCTACATCTTTATTGATACTCTCTATTTATTGAGATATCATTCTCACGTCTTCCTTTAGTTCTTTAGACATGGTTTCCCTTAGCTCCTTGGATATATTTCAAATAGCTTTGTCTCAAAGGTCCAACATTTTGGCTTCTTCAGGGACAGTTTCTATTGGCTGTTCTGTTTTTTCTTGGGTATGGTCTATTTCTTTGCAGGTCTCATAATTTTTTGTTAAAAACTGGTCATTTTGAATATTATAATGTAACTCTGGAAATCAGGTTCTTTCTCCTTCCCAGTTTTTTTGTTGTTGGCTGCTTGTTGTTGTTTGTTAGGTGACCCTTTGAACTTCCACCAGAGCTGGTTGGCTCTCATAGTTACACTTTACAAAGTATAGCTCCCCCTACTGTTTGCTTTGGCTGAACCACAACTCTTGATGAAACTTGAGATGAGTCATTGGGAGAAACAAATTATAAATATTAAACTTGCCTTATGCTTCTTAGATCTCAGCTGAGCAACCTCTTTTCAAGGAACTCATAAATCACAAGGCCATCCAGCATTCATTATCTGCCTTCATGTCAGAAAAAAAAAAATAATGAGAAATGATCCTGTTCCATTCTTCTAAGAGGGTGAAAACAACTGCCCTGAAGAGAATAAGCCACAGTCTGGAAAGAGAGTTGAAATCTATGTCACCCAGGATATACGGCCCCAGCCCTCTCCTTCCATTTCTGATTTTCCCTACTTTTGAGGGAAGGGGAACACACCCCTGCAAACTGGAGTTGGCTAAGTCGTATAGTGTTGCCGGAGATAGGTTCTCTCCCCACAGCATATGGGGGCAACTCTAATGGCAATCTGGAGGCAATCAGAGACTGGGGCAGAAGGACTGGCAATGTAGCCCCAGGAGCATGGTTAGAATATCTCCAGCACTGTAGGCGGAGTTGGGGAGGAAGAGAAAGAGTGAAAGGGAGACAGGCAATGGGAAAAAGAATGGTTGATAAATTCTGCGCCACTGGGACAGGCTTACAGAAAGAGACAGTTTGCTTTTTCTGATTCTATATTTTCACCACATAGTTTTTATTTATTTTTATTAAAAAATTTTTTTAGTGTTTTATTTATTTTTGAGCGAGAGAGAATGAGAATAAGCAGGGAAGAGACACAGAGAGAGGGAGACACAGAATCTGAAGCAGGCTCCAGGCTCTGAGCTGTCAAAACAGAGCCCGACGTGGGGCTCGAACTGGTGAACTGTAAGATCATGACCTGAGCTGAAGTCGGACGTTTAACCGACTGAGCCACCCGATGTTCCTATTTATTTTTATTTATTTATTTTTAAGATTTTATTTTAGTAATCTCTACACTCAACGTGGGGCTCAAAGTTACAACCCCAAGATCAAGAGTTGCATGCTCTACTGACTAAGCCAGCCAGGTACTCCTCACCAAACAGTTTTTTAATATTGTTATTTGGGTTCTGTGATGTTCCCCAACCATCAACCTTGTACATTCATTTAACAAACATTTACCACATATCAAGTGCTGGGAATACTAATAGGAATAAAAACAGGTCCCTCATGGTTATAGGAGAAATCACTATATAGAAAAGTACAGTATAGTGAGAGCAGGAAGGAAGGCCAGAGAACTGGGAGCCCCAAGGAGGCCTGTCATTCCAGCTTGGAGCGGGGGTAGGAAGTAGGATCCTGTTAAGTTTCTGGAAGGAAGTGATGCTTGAGCCGAACCTCTAACCTTAAAGCACAAGAAGTTAGTTAAGTTTGGCAGGAGGAGCATGTGAAGGTGCAGGCATCCTAGAGAGAAGCAATAGCAAATGCAGACAGAAGCCAGAGAGAGCTTCTGGTACCTTCTGCAGTGGAAAAACAACTTTGGAGGATGGACATGTGGTGTATGGAGGGTACCAGAAGGAGATGAGATTAGAAAGCTAAATACGGCCAGATCATGAAATGCCCTGTGTGTTTTAAGGAGGCATCTGTGTTCTATCTTAAGGTTATGGAAGAGTCAATGAAGAATTTGCAAGAGAGTGACCTGGGTAGTTTAATAAGGTGGTTGGATGTAGAATCATATACTATTGATGTGCACAGTTGTGGCCCTTCTACCACCAGCAGCAGCAGTATCAACAGGGAACTCATTAAAAATAGAAGTTCTTGAGCCCCATCTGAGACCTCCTTACTCAGAAACTCTGAAGGTGGGACCCAGTCATCTGTGTTTGAACGAGCTCTCCCATTGATTCCAGTGCTTACTCGAGTTGGAGAACCACTGCCCAAGACAGACTACCTAGGTTGGAATCCTAGCTTTCCCAGTGTATAACCATGGGCAAGTGAGAAATTTTTCTGAGCCCATTTCCTCAGCTGTAAAGTGGGGATTATATAGCTGTTGTGAGGATTAAGTACATTAATATATGGAAAGTGCTTAGCGTCATACCTGGTCCTTAGTGTGCGAGCCATTATCACGAATGTTATTGTCACCCCAATTCCTTCTGCATGGCTGAAAGTTTTTATCCGACCTGTGGGCCTTAGTTTAGTGTCATGGCTCTTCTCCTCCCTTCCTATTCCTTCCCTCATATGTAGAACAATAACTATTAAATGTGTATTACAAGCAAAGGGGTGGTTGAGGGTAATCCACCTGGAGATAATTCTAGCACCCTAATGAGAATCCAGGTTTGCTGACTATGGAAGAGACAGAACTCAGGGTGTAGCCTTGGACAAACCCCCTTCCCCAGGCTTGCCCTCAGTATGTTCATCTGTGGAGTGAGGGGGTTGGAACAGATGCTTTTGGATGACTTTTTAAAATGTTTATGTATTTATTTTGAGAGAGAGAGAGAGAGAGAGAGAGAGCGAGAGAGCATGTGCACATGTGAGGGAGGGAGGGACAGAAAGAGAGGGAGAGAGAGAATCCCAAGCAAGCTCTGTGCTGTCAGCACAGAGCCCAGCCTGATGAAGGTTTGATCCTGGGAACCATGAGACCATGACTTGAGCTGAGATCAAGAGTTGGGCGCTTGACTGACCGAACCACCCAGGTGCCCCAATTTTGGAGGACTTTGATATTCAGTAGTTCTGCTTACCTTTAAATGTCGGATTCAGCAAACATTTATTGAGTGTTCTTCGAGGAACTTTTCACAAGCCTGTGAGATAGGTATTACTGCTGTCCCCCAGTTGAAAATGAGAACATGGAACCTGAGCTTGTCCCGGATTATAGAGCACCCAATGGCAGGGCTGAGATTTGAGCCCGGTCTGGCTGATTCTAGGGTCTAGGTCTCTTCTGCTTATTACACTGCCTCCTATGGCACACTGAGGCTTCCTTCAGAGAGATAAATGGGCTTGCCCAAGGTCACACAGCTAAGCAAGGGGCAGAGAAGGGACCAAAACCCAGGTTTTCTGACTCCAGGGCCAGTGTTTGGTCTACAAATCACAGTGGCCTCTAACAATGAAGGCTAACAGCATGCTAAGTGCTGGACAGATTAATGGCCCGCCTCTTGCCTACAGGCTCCAACAATCTAAAGTCAATAGACAACACACCAGCGGTGTAACGAACGACCGTGTGGCACAGAGGTCACCAGTCCTCTGCAGGAGCCAATTTGAAATGCCTAGAGGGGTCCAAGAGGCTTTGAGGTAGACTTCCTGACTGAGGACTCTTTCAGGAGCTGTTTGAAGGTGTTATGACAAGTGACATGCTGCCTTTCTTTCCAAGCAAGTAATGGATAGAGTTGAAGATCTCGCCATTCATCCCACTCCATCTCCAAAGTGGAGTGTGTGCAGGAAGAAAATATTAGAACTTCTGTTTCCATTGCCTCTTTATTTTACCACTTTTAAATTTCTATTTTCTGTATATGCTTTATGACATAAAACAGACACACTAAACAAACTCAGGAGTGTGTGTTTATAATTTACAAATTACTCATCCATTGTTTATAAATAATTTTATGGTTTTGTGTATATTATATAATGTCCATAATTAGCATATTAGTATGCAGTACATTAATGTAATTTGTAAACCAGCAATATATATGTACTTAAGTATATGTTCTTAAATATATAAATAAATATATTAACATTATATATATATATATATCATATTTGGAGATAGACTCAAACATTTTTCTAAATAGGGGTGCAGGGAGATAGGCACCACAGCTCACCATCATCCACTAGGAAGCAACGTTCTGAGGCTTGCTTATATTTTGGAAGAGCAGAAACCCTATCTTCTTATTAATTAGTCATCAGTGTTTCTTGGTTCATTTGGCTTGGTCTAATTGCCTAGGCTGCATGCAGAGATTCTGGCAGAGACAGGGCCCCTGGCCCTGTAGGGTTGACGAGCATAAAATCCAGTAATAGGGGGTCAGTAACATCAATTTTGGTGCTTCCACACAAAGGAGTTTTATCTTGTGACTTAAAATGTAGGAGAACAACGTCATGATGTGGAGAGATGGTCTTTTATTGTAATTATAAAGAAAAGTAGTTTACAGTTACATTGGGATGATTCATATTTTTATTAAAAGAACTGCCCCCCCCCCAACAAATCGTGTATGTATGCACGGAAAAAGACTAGGAGGAAATAGCCCAACGTACTCATTGTAGTGTGCAATTGCAGGCATTTTTATCTTCTTGTTTGTAGTTACCTTTGTTTTCCAGAACTTTTGTAATCAGGAAGAGCACTCTTTTAAAAAAATAAATAAATAAATTGAGCCGCCGCACTTGAGAGAGATGGAAGCATCCTCTCAGTGCACAATGTAGACTTGCAGAAAGAAAAATGAGCCCTACTTGTTGCTGTTTCCTGCAAAAGGATGCTAACGACTTGATCACATCAGTGCGTGGTGAGGGCACCGGGGGAGAAATTTCTCTCAGGTCTCAGAACCAGGAAGAGTTGCACTGGTTTGCTTTAGTCTCATGGGTGCTGTGACTCATGTAACTCAATAGTCATCAAACATTTTTGCCCGAGAATCCCCTGTGATTTTCTTTTTATTTTGAAGTAATTGTAGATTTATGTGAAAGTTGAAAAAAACAGTACAGAGTTCCTATATAGCTTTCACCTGTCTTCCGTAATGTTAACGGACTTAACCATAGTACAGTGATCAAAACCAGGAAACTAACATTGGCACATAATACTGACTAAATGTCTTAGTTCAGGTTGCTATAACTAAGTACCACAGACTGGATGGTTTATAAGCAACAGAAATTTATTTCTCATAGTTCTGGAGGCTGGAGGTCTGAGAAATGGGTGTCAGCATGGTAAGGTGAGGGCCCATTTCTGGGTTGCGGACTGCCATCACATGGTAGAAACAGGGAGAGAGAGCTCTCTGGAGTCCCCTTTATAAAGGCACTAATCCCATTCGTGGGGGCTCCACTCTCATGACCTAATTATCTACCAAAGTCCCTACCTCTTAATACCATCACGTTGGGGGTTAGATTTCAATATACTAATTTTGGGGTGGACACATTCAGTCTGTTGCACTAAACAGCAGAGTTTATTCAGATTTTCCCAGCCTTTCCACTGATGTTTGTTTGTTTTCTGTTCCAGGATCGAATCCAGGATCCCATATGGGATTGAGTTGTCATATCTCCTTAATCCCTTTCAGTCTGTAACAGTTCTTTAGTCTTTCTCAGTCTTTCATGACCTTGACACCTTTTTTTTAAGATACTGGCAAGCTACTTTGTAGAATGTCCCTCAACTTAGGGTTGTGTGATGTTTTTCACAATCAGATTGACTTTATGCATTTTTGACAAGATTACCACGTAAAAGTAAACTTTTATTTAAGTGCATCTCTTAATGAAATGGATGGGATTTTTTTCAGGTATCCATGAATAAGTATTGCTTTTTGCTAGAAAGACAGTACTCAGCATCTATTCCATTTCTAGTTTTCCTTCTTTATATACATAAGGACTGAGAAATCTTGTTCATAGAAATAAGAAGATGAGAGTTGAAAAGTTTTATTATAATGTGCAACATTGGGGCGCCTGGGTGGCACAGTCGGTTAAGCGTCCGGCTTCAGCCAGGTCACGATCTCGCGGTCCGGGGGTTCGAGCCCCGCGTCAGGCTCTGGGCTGATGGCTCAGAGCCTGGAGCCTGTTTCCGAGTCTGTGTCTCCCTCTCTCTCTGCCCCTCCCCCGTTCGTGCTCTGTCTCTCTCTGTCCCAAAACAAAAAAACAAAAAAACAAAAACGTTGAAAAAAAAATAACGTGCGACATAATTCCATGAGTTCCTTCTGAGTTACATACCAAAAATCAGAGTGATCTCCCCAAGAAAACTTTTTTTCATTTTTTATTGCAGTATAATTCATATAGCATAAAATATACTCTTTTAAACTATAAAATTCAGTGGTTTTAGCATATTCAAAAAGTGGTACAACCATTACCACTATCCAATTCCAGAATATTTTCGTCACACCAAAAAGACATTTCTCACACATTAGCAGTCCCATACCCGGCCCTGTCCTAGCCCCTCCCAGGCCTTGGCAACTACTAATTTTCTCTCTGTCTATGGATTTTGCTATTCTGGGCACTTCATATAAATGGAATCATATAACATGTGGCCTTTTTTGTCTGGCTTATTTCACTTTGCTTAATGTCTTTAAGGTTTATTCTTTTTATGGCTGAATAATATTTCATGGTATAGATGTATTAAATTTCTTTATCCATTTATCAGTCGACAGCCATTTGAGTTGTTTCCACCTTTTGGCTATTGTGAATAGCGTTGTCGTGAACATTTGTATACACCTTTTTGAGTGGATATGTTTTCATTTCTCTTGGCTATATATACCTGGGAGTGGAGTTATTAGGTCTTATGATAACTATGTGTAACCTTTTAAGAAAGTGCCAGACCAGTTTCCAAAGTGTCACCGTCATTATACATTTCTGCCAGTAGCATATAAGCATTCCAGTTTCTCCACATCCTTGCCAACGCTTGTTGTTATCTGTCTTTTTTTATTGTAGCCATTCTAGTGGATGTGAAATGATATCTCTTTATAGTTCTTATTTGCATTTTCTGGGTGGCTAATGATGCTGAACATCTTTTCATGTACTTATTGGCCATTTATACAGAGAACTGTCTTTTCAAATCTTTTTTCCACTTTTAATTGGGCTATTTGTCTTTTTGTTATTAAGTTGTAAGAGCTCTAAGTCCCTTATCAGGTATGTGACTTGGAAATATTTTCTCCCATTCTTCATGATGTCTTTTCATGTTCTAGATGGTATAATTTACAGTATGACAGCTTTACACTTTTATGTAGTCCAATTTATCTTTTTCTTTTGTCACTTGTGCTTTTTGGCCAATTTAAGACTCCGTTGCCTAATCCAAGGTCACGAGAATTTATAGCTATGTTTTCTTCTAAGAGTTTTAGTTTTTATAGTTTTAGCTCCTAGTCTCTTGCCATTTCCATGTGAGTTTTAGAATCAGCGTGTCAATTTCTGAAAGAAAAGCCAGCTGGGATGTTGTTGGGGCTTGCAGTGCATCTGGTTGATTCAAATTAATTAATCTGGGGACTATTGACATCTTGGCAATGTTATTTCTTCTTTTTAAACTTTTTAAAAAATATTTGTTTATTTTTGAGAGAGAGTGCAAGTGGGGGAGGTGCAGAGAGAGAGGGAGACAGAATCCGAAGCAGGCTCCGGGCTCCGAGTTGTCAGCACAGAGCCCCACGCAGTGCTTGAGTTCATGAATGTTGAGATCAGTGACCTGAGCTGAAGTCAGCCGCTTATCCAACTGAGCCACCCAGGTACCCCGACAACGTTATGTCTTCTAATTCATACCCAAAGAATGTCTTTACATTTAGTTAGGTCTTCTTTTATTTTGTTCAGTAATGTTTTATAGTTTTCAGTGTGCAAGTGTTGCACTTCTTTTGTTAAATTTATTCCTATTTTATTACTTCATTATGAATGGAATTGTTTTCTTTCTTTAATTTTTTTAATTTTTTTTTTAATTTTTTTAATGTTTATTTTTGACAGAGAGAGAGAGAGAGACAGAGACAGAGCGAGCATGAGCGAGGGAGGGGCAGAGAGAGAGAGGGAGACGCAGAATCCGAAGCAAGCTCCAGGCTCCGAGCAGTCAGCACAGAGCCCGATGCGGGGCTCGAACCCATGAACTGTGAGATCATGACCTGCATCGAAGTCAGATGCTCAACGTACTGAGCCACCCAGGCGCCCCTGGAATTGTTTTCTTAATTTAATTTTCAGGATGTCCATGGTTTGTGTATAGTAATACAATTGATTTTTTAAATTTTATTTGATTTTAAATTCCAGTATAGTTAACACACAGTGTTAGAGTAGCTTCACGTGTACAATATAGTGATTCAACAATTCCATACAACACCCTGTGCTCATCACAAGTGTACTCCTTAATCCCTTCGCCTATTTCACCCATCCCTCCTCCTGCCCTTCCTTCTGGTAAACATCAGTTTGTTCTCTATAGCTAGGAGTCTGTTTCTTGGTTTGTCTCTGTCTCTCTTTTTCTTCCTTTGCTCATTTTTTGTATGTGTGTTTAACTTGTATCCTGCAACCTTGCTGAGCATTACTAGCTCTAATAGGTTATCTTGGTCGATTCTGTAGAATTTTCTACATATAAGATTATATCATCTATGAGTAGGGATATTTTTACTTCTTTCTTTCTAATATAGATGCCTTTTATTTCTTTCTCTTGCCTACTTGGCCTGGTTAGAACCTCTGGTACAATGTTGAATAGAATAAGAGTAGAAATATTTGTCTTGTTCCTGATCTTAAGGAAAGAGCTTTCAGTCTTATACCATTAAATTTTGTTAGTTGTGGGTTTTTCATAGATGCCCTTTGTCAGATTGAGGCAGTTATACAGTATAGCAGTGTAAATGTATTTTCTCTTATGATTTGCTTAATAACCTTTTCTCTAACTTTATTGTAAGAGTACAGTATATAATAATATGACATACAAAGTATGTATTGATCGACTGTGTTATCGGTGAGGCTTTTAGTCAACAGTAGGCTATTAGTAGTTAAGGCTTTGGGGAACCAAAAGTTACATGTGGATTGTTAAATGCAGGGAGGGGTTGGTGTCCCTAACCCCGCATTCTTTAAGGGTCAACTGTATTTTGTTGAGGATTTTATTATTGTGGTAAAATACACATAACATAAAATTCACCATTTCAACCATTTCAAAGTGTCCAACTCAGTAGTAGCATTTAGTACATTCACACTGTTGTGCAATCATCACTACTTTGTAGTTCCAGAACATTTTCATCACTCCAGAAGGAAAAGCCATACACATTAATCAGTCACTCCTCATTTTCCTTTCTTCCTAGCCTTTGGCAACCGCTAATCTACAGTCTGTCTCTATGGATTTACCTATTCTAATTTTTTTTGAAGATTTTTACATCTATATTCATAAAGAACATTTGTCCATAGTTTTTGCTCAGGTGTAAGGTGAAAATGACTTGGGCGAAATTCTTTCTGTTTAGAGAATGACTGTTATAAATTCTTTATCAGTAAGGAGCCCATAAAGAGGAGGCCTAACCTTTCTGCAAAACACAATTATTCACAAGCCCCTTTGTACCCGATTCATTTGGCAAGGGAGGGAGGTGGGCAGAGAGAAGGAGGTAAGCAGTCTTTGAGCTTTGTCTTCCTTCTGTCTGGTGAAAAAGGACTCTGTCCAGCATGACTCCGGGCAAAATGCAAACATTTGTCTTCTTTACCCCCAAATCTCCCTTTTCTGCTGCTCTGTCCAGCCCCCCAGTGGCCTCAAGTAGCCAGGTTCTGGGATTATATCTCTGAGGTCTCTGCCCCCCAGCTGGGACTTTAGGCCCTGAGACTCCTCTCATAATTGGTTCCCTGTTGAGTGTCCCTTGCCAACAATTGCTAACTGACCAGATGGCATCCACTTGCTTGAGTCACGTGTTCTTGTTTGCTAAGGCCCCTCCCTAAGTTACCCTGTCCGAATTCTCTGATCAAGAGTAATGTCAAGCCCCAAAGCTGTAAAAAAAAAAAAAAAGATGGCTTGCTAGAGGCCAAGAAGGAGGTATTTCTGGAGAGCAGGTTGTTCTTTAGGTACTTTTCGAGTAATGTACACAGGCAAGTTCATTATTTGGTGAAGCAGGTTCAGCGAATAGGGAGTGAAAGATTAGACTTCTACGCTCACAGTGCCCCTCCTGGCCCAAGTCTACCCCACAGCTTTGTTGAGAGCTAAAAGTCTCTGGAGAGAATTTGTGATGGGGAAAATTTTTTTCTCTCCATGGAAGCTTCCTGGCTCACACTTCTCCAGACCCCAAAGACACTCCCAGACTCAAGATGATGTCATTGGAGTGTTTTAAAACAGATAGAGAATTTAAGAATTTCTCTGCCCTCATGGGCTTTGTGTTTACAGATGAAGTCAAACTTTACAAGACTTAAGTTCATTTACCTTTAGTCCAAAATTCCCTTTCTTGGCTCCATTTCTAAATACACATGGGCCTCTAAGTCTTCTTGGCCATCAGGTACCTGTTGATCAAAAGTGCCACATACTTAGGTGGGACTAATGTGGCTGACATGTCCTTTGAAGTTCAAATAGGGTTGGAAATGAGTGCAGTATTGCTCACACGATGTCAACTTACATGTTTGAAATACAGCGTGTGACACTTGACAGACTGAAAAGCACATGGAAAGACCGTCATTCTTCTTACAGAGCCAAAGACTCCATCAAGAATAAGGGAGTGACTTCTCATCAGGGTCTGCTTCTTTGATGAAGAATACTGTTTCCAGCCCTTGGGCAAGTAGTGGGCTATTTGAAAGGTTTCAGAATTTTAGTAGGCAGGCCTACCCTCCACCTTGCCCTTACTGTGGGGGGCAGTCCCCGCCGAAGGCATATGTGTTTTTCCTACACCTGAATGGTTGATAAAAGCAATTTGCCATATGCACATGATGTACTTTTCCCTGAAGAGTATTCCAGATGGTTTGGGGTTGGCCATTTTCACAGCCAAACCAGAGAAGGCAAATCTCCTGCAAGTAAGCTCCCATTTCTCCTGTCTTCACTCACAGCAGGCCTTAAAGCCCTCTTTTCCATCGGTCAGGTTGAGACCACAGAATCTTTAGTTCAGCACCCCTGGCAATCTAGACCAGTTGCCTCGAGTTGATGTACAAAGAAACAATAATAACTAACAGTTTACCGAGGACTTATGGGTCAAGCACTGGCTAAGTGCAGTACGTGCATTATTTTTTTTTAAGTCACGCATTAGTCTTTTTATGATACTATTATTTTATAGACAAGAAGATCAAGGCCAAGGAAAGTTATCTTTGCCAAGGTCAAACTGGCAGAACCTGGGCTGGAATTCTGGTCTGACTTCAGAGACTGACCCCTAAGCCATTACATTATGCTAATTTATTCATTCTATCAACGAGTATTTAATCAGCACCAATGATATGTTAGCACTGTTCTAGGCACTGGGGATAGAGCAGTCAGAAGACCTCCACCCAGTGGGACATGACACCGTGTAGGCCTCCGGAAGGAAGAAGCCCTCTGCGAATCAATGACACAACAGCGGGTGATAATATCCATTTGCCAGCAGGATTAGGGCTCTCAAAAATGTGAGAGCTCCAAATTTGAGCACAGGGAGCGTATGAAAAACGCAAGTCATGAGGCAAAGGGGCAGTGGTGGAGTTTGAGGTCAACTCTGGTTCTATCAGGGCTCTGTGTGCTTAATATAGGCTGTGGCTCATGTTCCAATGCTTGAAGTGGAGAACATGCCCATTCATCTCTGTAACTCTGTAAAGGTCAGCCGCCCAGGGCCCCTCTAACCAGAGGCCAACCGTAAGCTTCTCAAACACCCCACGTCTGCTTGTCTTTTCTGCCGTTAGCAGCTGGATGTGTGAAACTCACAGGTCCCTGCAAGAAACCCTGGACGCAGGTCACAGGTGGGGCTGAGCTCACCCTTCCTACAGATACATTTCTCCCTTGTGAAGGGCAAAGGAGATAGATTAAAGGACACCTGGGCCCATTTGCTTGATAGGGAGACCCGGGGGAGCTGGAAAGGAAGAGGGAGGAGGGGACTGGGGCAGGCTAGAGCTGCACCTTGATTTATTGGCTTGTTTTGCTCCTGTACTTCTGTTTACCCAGCTGGGCCTGCTGCTGCCCAGGGTACTGGCATGTGCACAGCCACTCTGGCCAGTCTTTCGGGGTAGTGTCAGAGAAAGCTATGGACTTGGCCAGCTCCTGGCAAAATGGAGGCAGTTGAGTTTGTGTTTTCTATCTGCAACTTCCCTGCCCCATTGTGCTTTTTCTCACCCCCATGGGGCACCCCTCCACACACACCCCAATCTCAGCCACAGAGTCCCTCAGCCCTTCTTTTCCTCGGTAGAAACCGGTGTCGCTCGGGCATCTAAGACACACTTACATTAACAGGTGAACATCTGCCAACAGCCTCAAGCCTAATTCTTCTAGCATTTTAAAATGCTGGGCACCTCTTTAATTAATCCATTCAAGAGCAGATTGCCCCGGGAGAGGAAACGAAACAAATAGCTTGCGGAAGCGTAGCAGATCCAAGAACATGAACCAAGTGCCTCGTCTAGACCAGTCTTCTTCTACTAATTGATGAACAAACAGTCTCCAGAGTAGAATGATCTCGGAACGCAGTGTGTGTGTATGTAGGCATGCATGTGCGTGTGCAAGAGGTGGTGGCCAGGATTTGAGGATTCAAAGGGCCCTTCCAGGCACAGGTGGTCGGTGGTCTGTCAGTGCGTGGAGCAAGCTCTACTTTTCTTCCCAACCAACCCAAGCTGAAACCAAACCGAAGGAAGTAGCAACTGGTGGCAAAGGTCTCTGGGCCTCGGGTGGAGACTAGGAGTGGCGGTTCTCAGTAGGGGCTTTGGAGCCAGACAGGCCTGATTGGGGGTTTCAAATCTGAGCTCCGCTATTTCTTAACCGTTTGACTTTACGCAAGTTGCTTAGCTTTTCTGAGACTCAGTATCGCCCTCTGTTAAATGGGAGCAACACCCACCTCACTGCATTCTTGTGAAGATTAACCGCTATAAAGTAAGCCAACCACTTAGGAACTGATCTGTATAATCAATACCTGGGGGCTGTGATGATCAAAGATGAGGATTCTGGAGAACAGAGGATGGGGTACCTGAGAGCTTCAGCACTTTGGGTGTTCATTCCTAATGTTTCCACAGTTCAAGGGAAAGATTGGAAGGCAGAAGCAACCCACGTGTCTGTCAACGGACGAATGTAAACAAAAGGTGGTACGTCCATGTAATGGAATATTACTCAGCCGTAAAAAGGAAGGAAATTCTGACACCTGCCACACCGTAGATGAACCTTGAAGACGTTAGCCTAAATGAAATGAGCCTGTTACAAAAAATAAACACTGTGTGATTCCACTTAGGCGGCGGACTTAGAGTAGTCACATTCATAGAGACGGAAAGTAGACCGTAGTCCTGTGTGTTGGCTGCTCCACTGTCCCCTGCCAGCCTGCAGGAGGACAAGCAAGGCTTATGGAAAGATGCTCCCTCAGACGGAAGCAGCACTAAAAGCACGCTAAATCAAGATGAGTGGGAAACTATCCCAATAAATGCATTCAGGATTTTATTTTTTTTAATTTATTTTTTGAGTTTATTTATTTTGAAAGAGAGAGAGACAGAGAGCGCGAGTGGAGGAAGGGTGGGGGGGGGGGGAGAGAGAATCCCAAACAGGCTCTGCGCTGTCAGTGCGAAGCCCTATGTGGGGCTTGAACTCACGAACCGTGAGATCATGACCTGAGTCGAAGCCGAGACTCGGACGCTTCAGTGACTGAGCCACCCAGGTGCCCCCTGCATTTTGGACTTTTTAAAAAATGTAAATTTTATGTTCTGTGTGTATCATCGCAATTAAAAAGAGAGAGAAAGTTTGAGAATTAATGGGATTTGGGGGCTACCCTTGAGGAGTGAGAGAAAAAAATAAAAGCTCTGGCAAAGGGATGAGCGGCCCAGGGAAAGCGTCGTTGCTGGGATTCTATAACCTACCCTGCTGTGAGAGGGTAGCTGATTTCCATAAAGGGACAGAGAGACTGAGAGAAAGAGAGAGAGAGAGAGAGATGCAGACAGACAGAAAACAGAAGCAGGAGAGGAGGGTGGCCCGGGGCCATCCGTGTAAAACAAAAGCTACAAAGGAACGGAAATTTCTGAGCCCCCCAAAAGGCAGCAAGCAAGCACAGAAGACCCCACCCCTAGACTGTGGTCACCTGGGGTGGGTGAGCCCCCAAGCCCATTTGGGCCTCAGCTCCCAGACAGGGAGACCTCAGGAGGGAAGCAGGCGGTGATTTGGGCTGGCCCGAGGGAAAAATGGTGGAGATGCGCAAATGCCATGGGTTCAGCTCCCCACCTCATCCGAGGCAGGGACCGGCCTCTTCCCTTTCCCGCCGCCTCCCTCCCTCCAGGCTCCACAGGGCCCCTGGAGGCTGCCCTTCTCCTTGGGTTCAGCTGCCTGATTTCCCTGGATAGGAGGTTGCAGGGGTGGGGCTGCCGGTCCTCACATCTCCAGGCGCCTCCTTCCTCACCAAGCCACGCTGGCCCCTGCACACGTGGCCCCTGGCCGTGTGGACACACCTGAGTCCAGGAACGACACGGCAGGGAACCCAGCCCAGGCACGGAGGTAATTAGGCACGTCTTCTCCGCTCCTGAAGTAATGTTTGTCTTTCAAATTCTGCCAACCAAAATGGCTTGGGCTGTGATTTACCATCATAACGTTATGTCATACTTCCTTGCTGCTTTTATGACCAAGAAAGACTCCAGGCACAGTAGCCATATTATGTACCAGCAAACTCCTGCCTAAATTAAGTCACTATTTCTGGTCCCTGTCGCTGGTCAAAAATGACATCCGAGGGGTAATTGCTGTTTTAGGGGCACATTTTAAGGCAAATGCAAAAAAAAAAAAATGAATGTACCTATTTTCTGACTGAAATTTGCATCCGTCTTCTTACCCTCCCCTGGCAAACATGTTTTATGTTTATTTAAACGGCCCTTAATAAAAATGTACAGCTGCAAAGCATCTTACTTCTCAATGCTTTCTGGTTAAGAAAATTGCCCATAATCACAGTTGACTTTCCTAGTCGTAACAGAATATTATTTTTCATCTGTGCATGGCTGTGGCCCGATGTGTGAACGTTATTAACGCGGTGGGAGGCTTATCTGAGGTCGCAAGCACTTCATTCGTTCATT
Organism: Felis catus; assembly: GCF_018350175.1. Lineage (NCBI taxonomy): Eukaryota > Metazoa > Chordata > Mammalia > Carnivora > Felidae > Felis > Felis catus. The sequence continues at coordinate 110,700,936 of NC_058386.1, read as the reverse complement.
CCTTCAGTCAATCAACAAGCTTGTTTTGTGGACTTATTATGTGGGGTTTTAGGCCTTTTGAAGCAGAGGGAAAAGCATGTGCAGAGGCACGAGAGAGCAGGCCAGGTCACTGATGTGACGAGTAGCCATTGTTAACCATAGCTGATGGGTCATGATTGGCTGTAAAGTGTAGCGTAGATAATTTGTTACTGATAGTAGTGAAGTTACCAAAATTGCTGAATGATTTACTTGAGTTATGAGTTGGAATGGGTTCAAGGTTATCCTTATAATAACAGCGCCATTCTTGCTTGTTTGCATTTCGGTATCTTTTTTTTTTAATGTTTTATCTTATTTTTTGAGAGACAGAGAGAAACAGAGCACAAGCAGGGAGGGGCAGAGATAGGGAGACAAAGAATTCAAAGCAGTCTCCCGGCTCCGAGCTGTCGGCACAGAGCCCGAGGTGGGGCTCGAACCCACGGATGTGAGATCATGACCTGAGCCGAAGTTGGACGCCCAACCAACTGAGCCACCCAGGTGCCCCAACATTTCAGTATGTTTTAATGAGAGTTAGAGACAAGGGCCCAATTAATCGCTGGCATGCCAAGAATTGTGTAGTCCCCAAGTATACCCATGGGGTATGTCATACATATGAACATCTATCGGTTATATCACAGTTTAGAACTGGAGTGGCCCACAAGGTGTGTGGTATCTGGGAGAGCGGAGAGAGATGAACTTGGGGGGCAGGATGAGTAGGGGCAGCTTCTCAGGACTCAAGTAAACACTTTTTCATTTGGACTGCCCCCAAATTTTGCATAGCAAATTGTCATTGATATCAGAGAGCTACTGCTCATTTGTCAGATTCCAGTATTTCCCCCCATACAGAGATGGGATCTTAAAGTAGTGACTATCGACCCAGACTTGCACATTTAGCCTGTCTTGGAGAACCCATAACTATACTTCTTGCGATCAACTACTTCTAGCACTGGCTGCATTGTATGCTGAGCTCCTCAGAAAAGAGAATGTGACCCAAGAGGCAGGAACCAGGTTAGGTTTCCTGGAGTGATTGTATCGGGGACCTCATATGTCTTGGAAAACAGATGGAAAGGCTCAGTAATGAGTCCAACTAGAAAAAGGAACTTACTAATAATGAACTTGATATACTATCTCTACTAGGCACATGGGGGGGGGGCTGTTGGGGTACAGAGAAAAGATGCCTATGCTGCCTTACCTTTCCAATATAAGATAGATTTCTGTACTTGACCGGAAGATATGAGGAATGATACCTCATGTGATGTGCTAATAGAATAACTGTTTGGCTTGGTGTTCTGATTTGAAGGGTACTCACAATGTTTCCCTGCCCCTGAAAATACTCTCCCACTGGTGCTTGAATTTCTAGTAGTAGAAATTGTGGTAGGGTCATTTGTTTAAAAATCATCCTTGGTTCTTTTAACGATTTTTCTATTTTTCCTTTTTTTTTTTTAAATGTATGCTTTGGGAAAGGAGGGTAGTTCTTTTAAAAATAAAAAGCACATTCACGAGTGAACTGGAAGCCTGCTAGGATTGCTGTTAAGAAAACCAATTGTGTGTCGATGCGGCCTCAGCAATTAATCAGTGAGCATCTAGCCGCCAAATATCTGATGGGAGGGAGGAGGCCCTCTCCTTCGAGAGGGGGAAAACGACTCCCTTCTGATTGAAAAAGCACCATCCCAGACCTTCTTGCTGCTGACGTGCAGATGTGCATCTGGCTGTAATCTCTCACTCCCTGCTAGCCTTTGCCAAACTGTGTGGAACAGCAATCCAGTTTCTCCCCCATGTAAAGAGACAGAGAGAAATTGAATAGTGAGATAGTTAAAATTCTGAGCGCTGGCTGGGAGAAGGAACATGCCCAAAGCAATAAAAAGACTCTCACTTAAAAGCTGTGGCTGCAGAAAGATTCGAGCAGTTTAAACAACTGGCAGAGTTGACGGGGGCGAAGGGAGTTAGGAGTGTCCAAGCTATGGACAAGACTTGATGCTCCGCAGACAAGCCAAGAAATATTTAAATTGTGTTCAGTCTACTCAGGGTTGATGAGCACAGTAGAATCAATGCTTCATAAAATTGGAGGGGATTTGCAGGTAGGTGTCCGTGTTTCTATAAATCTTGCTTCTATAAATCATGTTTCTATAAATTTTATTTTATGGGGAGTTGTTTCAAGTCCAGTTTTATTTATCAAGAATGGAAGCCTAATTGAATGGGGGGAAATGTGCCGTTCTCTCTGAGCTGTCCAACCTAACGGGAGCCTATCGTTCTGTCAAAGTGGCAGCGACTGTACCCAAATTGCAAGACTAGTACATGGAAGGAAAAGAACTCCCTTGGAAGTTTTGTCTTCAAAACTCTGTAGCTCACGATTCCTAAGTGACAGCAAATACCACAGTGCCTTGACCTTTGGATTAAACATTGAAGCCTTGTTTCAAAATGAAAATGTCTCAGGGCGCCTGGGTGGCTCAGTCGGTTAAGCGTCCGACTTCGGCTCAGGTCACGATCTCACGTTTGTGGGTTCGAGCCCCGCGTCGGGCTCTGTGCTGACAGCTCGGAGCCTGGAGCCTGCTTCGGATTCTGTGTCTCCCTCTCTCTCTCTGCCCCTGCCCTGCTCACACTCTGTCACTCTCTCTCTCTCTCTCAAAACAAAAAAACAGTAAATAGACATTGTGCAAAAAACTGAAAATGTCCCTGGGAAGGTTAACACATTAAGTTACTAGTACCTCTATGGCAGTTCACCAAACTCAGTGTTTCTCAGAAGCAACTGATGCCACACCTTTCATTTCTATTGAGAACTTTCAAAATACAGGAAAGTTCAGAGAAGCATATAGCAACCACTTGTGTTCTTGCCGTGCAGAGTGGAAATGCAGTACTATATTTACTTTGACTTCCATTTTTTAAAATAAAAAGAATAAAATACTTAAGGAGAAGTTGAGGTTCTCTTTATTTCCCACTTTCTGTCAACCCATTCTCAGTATTGTGTTCCTGAGATGAGTACATGTAGGTACATACTGAGCTAGGCCGTTTCACCGCTGAACAGCAACCTATAGTACAACCGTGACGCACTTAACCTATTCATTCCCCAGTTGACAGATATTTAGGTTGTTTCCAATTTCTTACTAACAGCCCCACCAGTTGTCTACGTGCTCCCATGACACCATACAACTGGCAACGTTTGAGTCTTAAATTTGTCAATCTGACCAGTGTTTCCCTGAATACTAGCGAGGCTGAACATCTTTTCATATATTTATAGATCATTCCAGTTCCTTCTGTCCGTTGCCTGTTGGTATTCTTTGCACATTTTTCTTTTGGGTTGGTTGCCTTTTAAAAACGTATTTGTTATATATCTTTTGGATACAGTTTCTTTTCCAATTTTCGGTGTGGTAAATGTTTTCTCCCACTGTATGGTTTGTCTTTGTAGTGTCACTTTTTTCTATAGACATTTTAAGATTTGTTTGTTATTATTTTTTTAATGTTTATTCTATTTTTGAGAGCGGGAGAGAGTAGGGGAGGGGCAGAGAGAGAGGGAGACAGAGAATCCCAAGCAGGCTCCCCGCTGACGGCAGAGAGCCCGACGCGGGGCTCCAACTCACGAACGGTGACATCGTGACCTGAGCTGAAGTCAGACGCTTATCCGACTGGGCCACCCAGGTGCCCCGATATTTTAATATTTAATGCAGTCACATTTATCAGTCTTTTCTATTAAAATGTGTGAGGGTTTTTGTGTGTGTGTGTGATTAATAAATTCTTCCTTACTCCAAGATCATAAAGGTATTCTATATTTGCATCAAAATGTTATAAAATTTTGCTTTTAACATTTAGATCTTTGGGGCACCTGGCGGCTCAGTTGGAAGAGCATGCGACTCTTGATCTTGGGGTTGTGAGGTCAAGCCCCACATTGGGTATAAAGCTTACTTAAATAAATGAACTTAAAGAAAACTCATCTAGGGGCACCTGGGTGGCTCAGTCGGGTGGGCATCTGACTTCGGCCCAGGTCATGATCTCACAGTTCGTGGGTTCAAGCCCCGCATCGGGCTCTGTGCTGACAGCTCAGAGCCTGGAGCTTGTTTGGAATTCTGTGTCTCCCTCTCTCTCTGCCCCTTCCCTACTCACACTCTGTCTCTCTCTGTCTCTCAAAATTAAATAAACATTGAAAAAAAAATTAAAAAAAAAAGAAAAAAAAAGAAAACTCATCTAGATCTTTAATTCATTTTGAATTCTTACGTAGGATCTGAAGATGTTATCATGTTTTATCTTTTCTCACATGGATAATTTTAACAACATTTATCGAATAGTCTATATCGTATCTTCCATGATTTATAATCAACGTCTGTTATATACCTACTTCCCACAGATTTATAAGAGTTACTTTTAGGCTTTTTTTTTTTTATATTTCACTGATCTATTGATCCATTTGCCAATACCACACTGTTTTAATTGCTATAACGTGACAATAAGTCTTGATAATCTGTCTCTGTTGCTCTTCTCTCAAACTGTTTTGTCTATTCTATTCTAGAATCGGCTTGTTAAGATCCATTAAAAAATCCCATTATGATTTTGACTGAAAACTGATCTAAATTTATAGATCAATTTGAAGAGAATTGACATCTTGATGTTGAGTCTTCTCATACATGATCATTGTATATCTCTGCTTTTTGGGGTTACCTGTTTTGAAAGGTCTTATTTCGATGTAATTATAGATCCATGGGAAGATGGAAATGTAGTACAGAGACATCCTGTACTATTTGCCCATTTTCTCACAGTGGTTACATTTTGTTTTTTTAAACAGTTTTATTGAGGAAAAAATTGATATACCCCAAACTGGACACACTTAATGTGTACAATTTGATGACTTTGAAGATATGCATATACCTGTGAAACTAAGACCACGATCAGGTAATAAGCATATCCATCACCTCTGAAAGTTTCCTCCTGTCCCTTTTTCTTTTGGTTGGCGTTTTCTGGTAAGAAACTTAACATGAGATCTACCCTCTTAACAAATTTTTAAGCGGAACATGCAGAATTGTTAACTCTAGGCAAAATGTTGTACACAGGTGCCTAGAACTTATTTTTCTTGCATAATATCAGCAATTACATTTTACATAACTAGAGTACACTATCCAAACCAGGAATTTGAGACTGGCACAATGTTTGTGTATAGTTCTAAGCCATTTTATCACGTGTAGCTTTGTCTAACCACCATTGCAATCAAGATACAGAACTAGTCCATCACCACAAAGATATCCCTCATGCTGCCCCTTTACAGTTACACCCACCCCATCTTTAACTCCCAGAGACCACCAATCTTTTCATCTCTACAATTTTGTCATTTTAAGAATGTTATGTAAATGGAATCATACAGTATGTGATTAAAAATTTTAATTTATTTTGAGAGAGAGACAGAGAGACAGAGTGCAAGCAGGGGAGGGGTAGAGAGAGGGAAACACAGAATCTGAAGCAGGCTCCAGGCTCTGAGCTGTCAGCACAGAGCCCGACGTGGGGCTCAAACTCGTGAACCGCCAGATCATGACCTGAGCCGAAGTTGGATGTTTCACCGACTGAGCCACCCAGGTGCCCCTGAGATTATATTTTTTTAATCATCTTAATTCCCTGGATATTCATCCAAGTTGTGTGTATCAATAATTTTCTCCTTTTCATTGCTGAACATGAGTCCATGGTATGGGCGTAGCCCAGTTTTTTGAACCATTCACCTGTTGAGTGACATTTTGGTTATCTCCATTTTTGATGTTTTCTGTTTTTTCTATCTTTTGTTTCTATGTTTTTTTTTTTCAACATTTTTATTTATTTTTGGGACAGAGAGAGACAGAGCATGAACGGGGGAGGGGCAGAGAAAGAGGGAGACACAGAATCGGAAACAGGCTCCAGGCTCTGAGCCCTCAGCCCAGAGCCTGACGCGGGGCTCGAACTCACGGACTGCGAGATCGTGACCTGGCTGAAGGCAGACGCTTAACCGACTGCGCCACCCAGGCGCCCCTTGTTTCTATGTTTTTATTTTTTTATCTTCCCGTGGGTTACTTGAGAGTTCTTTAGAGTTTCACTTGATGTATCTACAAAATTTTTATTTATTTTTATTTTTAAGTTTATTTATTTTGAGAGACAGAGAGAGCAGGGGAGGCGCAGAGAGAGAGAGGAAGAGACTCTCAAGCAGGCTCTACACCGTCAGTGTGGAGCCCAATGCGGGGCTCAAACCCACAAACCATGAGATCATGACCTGAGCCAAAATCAAGAGTCGGAAGCTCAACGAACTGACCCACCCAAGCGCCCCTATCTATAGGTTTTGTGTGTGTGTGTGTATCTCTTTGTATAGGTATATACATAACTCATTACAGTCTACCGCTGTCAACATTTTACCTAGTAGAGAAAAATGTGTAAACTTCCTTCCTTTATGTCCCCTTACCTCCTCCCCAGTTTAAAATTGCCCTAAATATTTCCTCTACATACATTGATAAATGTATTAAGACAGGGTTTTATTTTATGATTCAAGCATGAAACATAATTTAGAAAACTCAAGAGAAGGAGACCCATTGTATTTACCCTTATGTTTTGTTCTTTCTTTGTTCCTCTTACTTCCTAATGTTTGTAGATCCTTTCTTTCATCCTTCTTTCTTTCTTTTTTTTTTTAATTTTTTTTTCAACGTTTATTTATTTTTGGGACAGAGAGAGACAGAGCATGAACGGGGGAGGGGCAGAGAGAGAGGGAGACACAGAATCGGAAACAGGCTCCAGGCTCTGAGCCATCCGCCCAGAGCCTGACACGGGGCTCGAACTCACGGACCGCGAGATCGTGACCTGGCTGAAGTCGGACGCTTAACCGACTGCGCCACCCAGGCGCCCCCATCCTTCTTTCTTTCTGAAGAACTTCCTCTGGCCATTCTTTAAGTGTTGGTGTACTAGTGACCAGTTCTCTTAATTTTCTTTTATCTGAGAATGCCTTGATTTCTCCTTCATTTCTGAAGGAAACTTTTTCTGAATGTAGAGTTCTGTGTTGGCAATTCTTTTCTTTCAGCACTTGAAAAACATTATGCCACTTTCTAGTGACCTTCACAGGTTCTGATGAGAAACCCACTGTCACTGGAATTTGTTTTCCCCTGATAGGTAAAAGTATTATTTCTCTGAAGACTTTTTTCTTTGTTTTTAGTTTTCAGAAGTTTGACTATGTGTCTAGAATTAGATTTCTCTGGGTTTATCTTCCTTTCTCCTTTTTTTTTTTTTTTTTTTTTTTTTTTTTTAGAGAGCATATGGGAGCTGGGGAGGAGGTGAGAGGGGAGAGAGAGAGGAAGGGAGGGAGAGAGAGAATGAGAATGAATCTTAAGCAGACTCCATGCCCAGGACGGGATCTCACAACCGTGAGATCATGCCCTGACCTGAAATCAAGAGTCAGATGCCTAACTGACTGAGCCACCCAGGCACCCCTAGATTCACTAAGCTTCTTGAATCTGTAGGTGTATTTGCGTCTTTTGCCAAATTTGAGAAGTTTTCAGCCAGCCTTTCTTTGACTACTTTTTGAGCCCTGTCTTCTTTCTCCTCTTCTTCTGGGATTCTGATGCCACGAATATTATATCTTTAGATATAATCCCATAGGTCCTTGAGGCTCTGTTCATATTTTTTGTCTACTTTCCTTCTGTTGTTCATCCTGAGTAATTTCTATTTTTTTTTATCATCAAGTTTACAACTATTTTTTCCTGCCTCTTCCATTCTGCTATCGAGCCCACCCACTGAGTTTGTTTTTTGTTTTTTGCTTTTGGAGCCCTTCCACTGATTTTTTTTTTTATTTTGGTTATTTTGCTTTTTCAATTCTGAAATTTCCATTTGGCTCTTCTTTATATCTTCTATTTCTTTGATAAGGGTGTTTTACCCTTTGTTTTTATATTTGTAATTATTGGCTCAAACATTATTTTTAAAGGTTTATTTATTGAGAGAGAGAGAGAGAGAGCACGTGTGCGCGTGCATGAGTGGGGGAGGGACAGAGAGAGGGTGCGTGAAAGAATCCCAAGCAGGCTCTGTGCTGTCTGCACAGAACCTGATGCGGGGCTCCGACTCATGAACCGTGAGATCATGACCTGGGCCGAAGTCAAGAGTCAAGCGCTTAACTGACTGAGCCACCCAGGCGCCCCGGCGCAAACATTTTTGTGAAGGCTGCTGTAAAATCTTTATTGGGTAATTCTAACAGCTATGGCATCTCTGTCTTGGCATCTGTCGATTGTTTTTTCTCCTTCATGTTAGATTTTCCTGGTTCTTGGTGTGACAAATGATTTTGATATTTTGGGCATATATTATCATTCGGTATATGTTCTTGAAATCTTGTGGTTTAGCAGGCCTTCTCTGGCAATGCTGCGGTGGAGGACGAAGACGTACAGCCTCATTACTGTCACTTACGCCACGTGAGGAGGGACCCTGTTCCAATCCTGGCTTCCCGCTCAGCCCTTTATGAGGTTGTGCTGCCTCTTTACAGTCTGGGGGAGGGTGAAGTCCAGGCTGTCTAAAATCTGCCTGTGTTGGCAGAAGGGGAAGTGGTACCCCAATGTTTTTGTTTTCCTGCGGGTATTTAGCTGGCGTAGGGAACATTACTGTATTGTTAAAAGTTGTCTGTTCTACTACATTGCTCCTCTCCTGGTACTTTGGCTAGAGAGAGCGGGCTTTGTTGGGACTCGTTTTGGTCTGTCCTTGTGGGTGTTTTGGGGTTGCCAGTTTCTCCGGCACCCAGTCTGGGCTGGACGAGGCCAGAGAAACACAGAAGGGACTTACCGATGTGACTCCTCAGTTCCCCAAATCTGGAGCCAGTCTATTTGAGCCTTCTCTCCACCTACCAGAGGCTTCTTATGTTTATTTTATGCATAACATCGACAGGTTTTACCTGAACCTAGTGGGACAAATAGGGAAAATTACTTCTACCTCATCTTGTCCTGGAACTGGAAGTACAAGGTCATCTTTTGTGAGTTCCAAAAATCTTTCATAAAGGTCTTACCCAAGACCCGTGTGTATATGTATTTCTAGATCCTTGCCAAGAATATATACTCTGACTAGTAGAATTCCTTTTTAAACACTACCTGCTCTAATTGGTTGTTTTCGGTATAGTGAAACGATACTGATTTTTCACACTACTAGATGCAGCACACTTGTTGAATCCTCACAGTTTTAATGGCTTGGAAATTGTATTGTATTTTATACGTAGGCAACTGTATCATCTGCAAGTATGATCGTTTTTTCTTTCTTCCCAATCCTTGCATGTCTTATTTCTTTTCCTTACACTATTGTGTTTGCTGGGTCTTCGGTTACAATGTCAGACACAGGCTTGTCTTCTTTTTCTGAGTTTAAAGTAAATGCTTGTATTCTTGTATCATTAGTATGAATATTGTAGGCCTTTGACTACTGTGTAAAGAAAGGAGTGCAGAAGAACAACAGTGGAAACTGAAAGAGAAATTAGGAAGCTAATGCAGTAGCCTGGGTGAGAGGCTGGTGTGGCCTGGATTCAGATGGTAGCAAATGAAGGAGGCAAATATAGAGAGAAAGGGACAGATCTGAACTGTGTTTTGGAGATAGTCTTGAAAACATTTGAAAGGGGGCTGAGGGTAAAGAAAAGAGGAGAAACCAGACTGATGCCTTGTTTGGGGCCCAAATAACTGCATGGATGGTGATGCCGTTGTCTGAAGTATAGAAGGCCAAGGTAGGAATATATTTGGGGGACAAAATTAAGGGTTCTCTTTTGGCGACATTAACTTTGAGATCCAATGCCAGACATACAAGTGGAGATTCTAAAAAAAGACCGTTGGACAGGAGTCTAGAGCTCAAGAGGAGATATCAAAATTGTAGATATAAGCAGCATATAGATACTGTTTAAAGCCATGGGATTGTATGAGATAATCTAGGGTGAGGTGAAGCTAGAAAAGAGGGTGAAGGGCTTTAACATTTAGAGATTAATCAGAGAAGGGAAAGATAGCAAAAGAGACTGAGAAGAAACAAGAAGTGAGATAGGAGCAAAACGAGGAATTTTTCCTAATAAGATGATTGGACAAGCACGTGGAGATATACACGTCCAAGTATACTCATTACACTGTTTTTTTTACAGTAGCAGAAATGGGAAATAAATGTCCGTTAGGGAGATGATTAAATAAATTGTGGTGCATATATACTATAGAATATACAAGGTCGACATTAAGAGGACGACGTAAATCAGTACTTAATGACAGATAAGGAGGTCCGTGACACATTATTCCACGAAAGAGCAGGTTACAAAATAGCGTGTATAGTATGAGCCCATTAACGTAAAATTCTATTGTGGATGGGTTTGTGTGCATATGTAAATAGAGCCATGTAGGTAGCTTTGTTTTTCTACTTTGTTTACAGATGCATTCCTTGAGCCTCAAACAGTGTTTAGCACGAAGCAGGCACTAATACGTTGTTTTTGCAAGAATGAATGAACAAATGAATATTGAAAAATGCTCTCTAAAATGGCCAGAGTGGTTATCTCTACGTCTTGTGATTAAGGGTATTTTATTTTCCTTTCTTTTACATTTCGTTTGGATTCTTTTACAACGAGCATGCTTTCTTTTTTATCAGGAAGAAAATTCTTTTAATTTTTGAAACCACCTCCACCCTTGTCAGTTACCTATGACCTCCACGTACCCCTGTTTGGTTGAATTCAGGGCAAAGTGGTTGCTTTGCCATTGTAAATCCATATTTGGGCAGGAAGATCAGAATGATAGCAGAGAGACATGTTGGCTCTTAGAGAGCTGGAGGCTGGAAAAGTGGACTAGGAGGTGAAGACTGACAGGAGCCATGGGGAAAAAAGACTTGCGCCTTGCAGGAAAGAAAGGAGTGAGGCTGGGTTTTTGCAGAGCAGAGCAGCATAGCACAAGAAGCCGGGAGCCCCTTGCACAACCTGACCTGGGGGGAAAAGGAGCCTGTGGAACCCAGAGAGCACAGTGAGTTTTGCAATCTAAATTCTTAACTCACAATTGTGGATGGACATAGGAGATAATAAAAAAGCCAAGCTACGGTTCCGAGATTGTGCCTTTTGGTATAGAAATGCCTCATCCCCTTTGATGGTGGCGGTGGAAAATGACAGAAGCCTTCTGTGTGAAGAGGTCCTTGGTTCTCTATTTTTTTTTTCTGCGGCTGCAGGAGGAGCAAGCCGGATTATATGTGTGTTTGCCCAAGCACGCTCTGTCCTCCCCTCCATTCCCCTCCATTAGCCTCCTGCTCCCCATCCCCAGAATATGCCTGCATTTCTCCAGCGTGGAAGGTTAATCCCCTGCTAGCATTTCTCCTGTCCTGTATTATGCTAAATGAGCGCTCATTTCCTTCCCGGCCTTGAGTTACAAAACGCTCTCTTCTGTTGCCCAAGTCTTGGAAAGTGCAGGCTCCAGGAAAAGGGTGGTGGTAGAGATAGGGCTGCCAGATAAAATACAGCATGCCCAGTGAAGTCTGAATCTCAGATAACCAATGAATTTTCAGGATGAGTATATCCCAGATATTGCATGGGACATACTTACGCCAAAGAATTAGTCACCCTTTATCTGTAATTCAATTTTGTTGTGTGTGCAAACTCTGGCAACCCTAGGCAGAGAAAAAACTCATCTTGTGATGCAAGCATTTTCCCCGTGCTTTTCATCCAAAATTTGCCAGATGTTTCTTAGACGGGCTTTCAATTGACAAAGGGGGAAATGACTGACTTATTAAGTTGAAGCTAGACTGCAAATTAGTACTAGAGCTGAAATTTTAAGTTTTCAACTTCTTCAACCCACAATTTAAATCCACGACGTCCATGCCAGTCATTTATGGGCTAGAAGGAAGCAGGAATAGACTCAGCAGAAAGGCACAGATTCCCACGAAAAGTAAGATTTGAAAAGAATTTAAGGGCAATGGCTCTCAGGATTTTAATTTCCTTTGGACTGTGGACATGACTATGTTTAGTCTCTAAGGTAGTGTTTCTCCAAGCGTGGGGCCTGAACTACCTGCCTCGGAATCATCTGGGAAGCAGTCTGTAAATACAGACAGAAAGTAAAGCCAACTGATCCTTTTAAGGATTGAGCCTATGGTCTTTGTCTCGCTGGCACCACAATCACTACCCCTTTCATCTCCAGAGCTTTTATTTGATTCCACTAATAGCTTTTATCTGGGGGAATCTCAATGACAGAGGGGTTGTTAGTTACTTTTAAGGTTTTGTTTTTTTTCCAGCGTGCATGACACAAGCAAAATTATGAAATGGCAAAGTTATTAAAAGGCAAAATTGAAGACGGGTTTGACTCCTCCCCTGACACACTCTTGGATAAAGGAATCCCCAATAACTATGCGTTGCAAGAGAAGAGATGATTGGCCTCGCCTGCATTCAGTCACCAAATTGAATTTGATCTTGGAAGCTGAAGAAATCTCTATCATCATCATCTTGCCTTGGTACCTTGCCATTCCATAAAATCTCCTCTACTTTTTCTGGGCCCAACTCCAAGAGAACTAATCATATCTTAATAATTTGGTACAGAATCACAGTATAATTCCTGCAGGTCAGTGTTGAACCCTATCAGATTGGAGAGGAGAAACTATTACCCAGAACTGGAAAGAATGAAGTCCAAGAGGTACAGCTTGACTTTCAAAGCATCCCTAGGACATATGTACAACCGGAATGGCTTTTTAAATTAAGGAATTACAATTATTCTCTATTAGAGCAAAGCAAAGCAAATGTGTTCGGTCATTCCGTCATTTCACATTTATAGCAAACAGTCTCACATTGGGTCAATTCCTTAATCGCATGCTAATAAAAATAACATAAATAGTTTGGTAACTCACCCCATGCTACTAAAATGCAAGTAACCCAAGATGGCTTGGCTATGTTGTTCTCATCTCATTTTATCACCAGGGACTCGATTCTTCTTAGTTGGCCTTCTGTGCTGCCAGTTGATACTTGCCTAAATATTTCCTTCATACTCAGAACGTTATAGCTCCTTTTTCAGGCTTCAAATATTTCCACCTAATTCTAGAAATACGTGAGGTACGCCTGAAACGCTGACAGCTGTAACTCAGACCCGAAATAGTCAGGCCTACTCTAGGAGGCACACTGAGCAAACAGAACCAGGAGTTTGAAGGTGACAGCTGAACAGGCATCAATAGGAAACTGCCAGGTGCTCGGTTGACCCAGTGAGGGATGGGAACAGACAGATTCTATTTCTAGAAATAGTACAGAGAATGCCAACGAGTCATGGGATAGACACGGTAGTACAAATCTTCTCTTCCATTTTGTGGGTAGCTTGAGAGGATACCTCAGTAACCTTAAACCTGCTGGGAAAATTAACATGTCTCATGAATAATCTTTGACATTGATTTGTTCAACTCCTATTATTTTCAAGTTACTTTGCTAGGCACTTGGAAGGAATATAAAATAGTTTAGGATAGAGGCTCTACTCACATGGAGTTTCCACACCAGTTGGGGAATCAAGACAAGTATAGGAAAGTCATATCTTATGAGGGGTTAGGTTCCTGGTGAGCAAAAAAATAAATAACAATTTATAGACGAAATACCCCTCAAAAGTTCCTTTGAAAGGTGCTACACTGGAGACAGATATACAATTTTTGGTAAATCCAGCACAGGCTTGTCTTTATTATTTCCTCCAACGTTATACCAGATCACTCTTTAGTTGAGAACCATGCCAATCGGCTTGCATTTAGGGACCGTATTGAATTTCGAAAGCACATATGTTTAAGCATGAGAATCATTCATGAGAGGCTCACAGGAACCAACACCATATGAGGGAACAGCAGATTCACATCTCTCAGTTTAAGTTAACTCCAAGGCAAAGCAAAGTGGAATGGTGGATAGAATTACCCACACAATTTCAACTGTGTGCCCACTCTCTCCCTCCCTCGCTCCCTCTTTCTCTCTCTACCCTCTCTCTCAAAGTTTCGGAATATGGATGGGTTCATATAAGAATGGTTTGCTTACACTGTACCTCTCCATACCTATGTGCCCAGATAGGAGAGGCCACAAGAAGGCGAGTTTCACCACTTACTGATTGTATGACGTTGGCCAAGTGAACCCCACAGAGCATCCAGTCCCTCATCCATAAAATGAGAATAATAATTGCATCTTCCTGACAGGATCGTTCTGCCAATCAAATGCAATGCTCACAAAATGCTTCACCTAGTGCCTAGTAACATAAAAGCCTTAATAATGGTTAACGTGTGTGTGTGTGTGTAATTGCTTTTATTTTTCAACTTTATTGAGGTATAACTGACAAGTAAAATTGTAAGATATTTAAAGTATACATCACAGCCATTTGATATTTTTTTAACGTTTACTTATTTTTGAGAGAGAGAGAGAGGGGGATGGGGGAGAGACAGAGAGAGAGGGAGACAGAGAATCCAAAGCAGGCTCCAGGCTCCGGGCTGTCAGCACAGAGCCCGATGTGGGGCTCGAATTCGTGAACCATGAGATCATGACCCAAGTTAAAGTTGGACGCTCAGCTGACTGAGCCACCCAGGGGCCCCATCAGCCATTTGATATACAGCGTGAAAGGGATTCTCATCATCTGGTTAGTTAACACATCCATCACCTCAGGTATTTATCTCTCTCTTTTTTTTTTTTTTTTGTAGAACATTTACATTCTACTCTCTTAGCAAATTTCAATGATATGATATAGTGTTACCAACTATAGTCACGATGTTTTACATCGCCTCCTCACACCTTGCTCATCTGATAGCTGGAAGCTGGTATCCTTTTACCAACCTCTCTCTGTTTCCCCTACCCGCCCCCCCAGCTCCTGGCAACCACTTTTCTACTCTCCGTTTCTAAGACTTTGACTTCCTTTTAAAGTATTCCACATATAGGTGATACCATACAGAATCTGTCTTTATTTGGCTCATTTCACTTAGTATAATGCCCTCAAGGTCCATCCGTGTTGTCACAAATGGCAGGATTTTTGCCTTTCTCAGGGACAAATAATATTCCAGTGTGTGTGTGTGTGTGTGTGTGTGTGTGTGTGTGTGTGTGTGTGTGTGTATCACATTAAAATGTGATGGGATTGCTGCGTCATATGGTAGTCCTATTTATAATTTTTTGAGGAAGCTGCATACTGTTTTCCAGAGTGGCCGTGCCAATTTACATTCCTATCCACAGTGCACAAAGTTCCCTTTGCCTCGCATCCTTGCCAACACTTGTTATCCCTTAAGTTTTTTTAAATTAACATTTCTTTTTTATGCTTATTTGTTTTTGAGAGAGAGAGAGCAAGCAAGTATGTGCACGTGCACGTGCAAGCAGAGGAGAGGCAGAGAGAGAGGGAGAGAGGGAAATCCCAAGCAGGCTCTGCAGTGTCAGGGCAGAGCCCAATGCGGGGCTCTATCTCACGATCTGTGAGATCATGACCTGAGTCGAAATCAAGAGTCAGACACTTAACCAACTGAACCACCCGGGCGCCCCTCATCTTTTTGATGATAGCTATTCTAACAGGTGCGAGGTGATACCTGATTATGGTTTTGACTTGCATTTTCCTGACGGTTAGTGATGTTGAGCACCTTTTCATGTACCTATTGGGCCATTTGTATGTCTTCTTTGGGAAAATGTCTATTTAGTTGCTCTGTTTTTAAATGCAGATTGGTTTTTTGCTATAGAGCCGTGAGAGTTCTGTTTATATATTGGTTATTAACCCTTTATCAGATATGATTTGCAAACATTTTCTCTCATTCGGTAGGTTTATTTTCATTTTGTTGATGGATTCCTTTGCTGTGCTAAAGCTTTTTAGTTTGGTGAAGTCCCACTTATTTGTTTTTGCTTTTATTGCCTTTGCTTTTGGTGTCAAATCTAAAAAAATTATTGCCAAGACTGATGTCAAGGAACTTTTTCTGTTTTCTTCTAGGAGTTTTAGGGTTTCAGGTCTTATGTTCAAGTCTTTAATTTATTTTGAGTTGATTTTTGTGTATAGTGTAAGGGTCCAGTTTCATTGTTTTGCATATGGCTGTCCGGTTTTCTCAACACCATTTATTTTTTTATTTTCATTTTGTCTTTAATCTTTATTTTTGAGAGAAAGAGAGAGAGACAGAGATCAGGGAAAGGACAGAGAGAGAGAGAGTGGGGAAAGGACAGAGAAAGAGGGAGACACAGAATCGGAAGCAGGCTCCGGGCTCTAAGCTGTCAGGACCAAGCCCAATGCGGGGCTCAAACTCACAAAGCGTGAGATCATGACCTGAGCTGAAGTCCGCCACTTAACCGACTGAGCCACTCAGGCGCCCCTCTCAACACCATTTATTGAAGAGACTATCCTTTCCCCACTGTGTATTCTTGACCCCTTTGTCATAGATTGATTGATCATATATGTATGAGTTTATTACTGGGCTCTCTATTCTGTTTCATTGATCTGTATGTGTTTTAATGTAAATACCATACTGGGTTTCTTTTTGTAGTTTTATTAACACAAATGCAATGTGCACATAAGCTGTCTGTCTAGTAATTTTCTCCACTGTGCAGCCTGGCATTGGGATTGGTGACTCTGATGGCCAGCTGGGCTGCCCTTTACACAGTGGCTTTGGAGGACACATTGTGAGCAGTCTCTGCACAGTACGATTTGTTGCACATCAGCAGCATTTCAAGCTCCTTGACGTTGTGGGCTAGGAATTTCTGGAAGCCACTGAGCAGCATGTGCCTTGTTTTCTTGTTGCTCTCATAACCAAATGTTGGGCATCAGGATCCGGCCCTTGAGTCTTCTGTGCACTCTATTGTCAATGCCTCTGGGTTTCTGCCACTTGGCGTTTAATTTTGACTGGTGCGAAATGAACTTCTTGGTTCTCTTTTTAATGATTTTGGGCTTCACCAGAAGTCTGAGGGCAGACATCTCTGCAGGCAGTGCAGTGCCAAGGTCATACTGTCTTGATAACTATAGCTCTGTAACATAGCTTAGAATCAGGAAGTGTAATGCCTCCAACTTTATTCTTTTTTCTCAAACTTGCTTTGGCTCTTCTGGGTCTTTTGTGGCTCCATATAAATTTTAAGATTGTTTTATTTTATTTATGTGAAAAATGCTGGTAGAATTTTGATAGGGATTGCATTGAATCTGGAGATTGCTTTGTGTGGCATGGACATTTTAACAGTATTAATTCTTCTCATCTATGAGCACAGAGTATCTTTTTTATTTATTTGTGTCATCTTCAGTTTCTTTCATCAGTGTCATAATTTTCAGCTTACAGATCTTTCACCTCCTTGGTTAAATTTATTCCTAGGTATTTTATTCTTTTTGATGCAATTGCAAGCAGGATTATTTTCTCGATTTCTCTTTCTGTTCATTTTTAGCATATAGAACTGCAACTGATTTTTTTTTCAACGTTTTTATTTATTTTTTGGGGGGACAGAGAGAGACAGAGCATGAACGGGGGAGGGGCAGAGAGAGAGGGAGACACAGAATCGGAAACAGGCTCCAGGCTCTGAGCCGTCAGCCCAGAGCCTGACGCGGGGCTCCAACTCACGGACCGCGAGATCGTGACCTGGCTGAAGTCGGACGCTTAACTGACTGCGCCACCCAGGCGCCCCTCAACTGATTTTTGTATATTGATTTTGTATCCTGCAAGTTTATTGAACTTGTTTATTAGTTCTGACGGCTTCTTTGGTAGAATCTTTGCATTTTCCATGTATAATATCATGTCTTCTGCAAATAGAAAAAGTCTTTCTCTTTTCCAATTTGGATGTCTTTTATTTCTTTTTCTTGTGTAATTGCTGTGGCTAGGACTTCCAGTACAATGTTGAATAAAAGTGGTGAGAGTGGGCATCTTTGTCTTGTTCCTGATCTTAGAGGAAAAGTTTTTAGCTTTCCACATTGAATATGATACTGGTGGTAGGCTTGTCATATGTAGCCTTTATTATGTTGAGGTACATTCCCTCTCTACCTGTTTTTTTGAGTGTCTTGTTTTATCATGAATGGATGTTAAATTTTGTCAAATGCGTTTTCTGCATCTATTGAGATAATCATATGATTTTTATCCTTCATTTTATTAATGTGGTGTATCTCATTGATTTATTTGTGGATATTGAAACATCCTTGCATCCCTGGAATAAACCCCACTTGATCATGGTATATTATCCTCTTAATGTACGGTTGAATTCAGTTTGATGATATTTTGTTGAGGATTTTTACATTTATGTTCATGAAGAATATTGGCTTATTTTTTTTTCCTCTAGTGTCTTTGTCTGGTTTTGGTATCAGGGCAATGCTGACCTCGTAAAATGAGTCTAGCTAGAAGTGTTCCTTCCTCTTCCATTTTTTGGAAGAGTTTGAGAAGGATTGTTATTAATTCTTTAAGCTTTTTATAGAATTCACCCCTGACACCATCTGGTCCTGGAGTTTTCTTTGTTGTGAGGTTTTTGATTATGGATTCCTTACTAGTAATCCATCTGTTTAGATTGTCTATTTCTTTATGATTCAGTCTTTGTAGGCTGTATATTTCTAGGAATTTATTCATTTCTTCTAGGTTGCCCAATTTATTGTCTCATAGTTACCCATTGTAGTCTTTTATGATCCTTTGCATTTCTGTGGTATCATTTCTAATGTTTCTTGTTTCATTTATGTTTATATGTTTGAGTCCTCTCTCCTTTTTTCTTGGTAAGTCTAGCTAAAGGTTTGTCTGTTTTATTTATCTTTTTAAAAAGCTGCTCTTAATTTCACAGATCTTTTCTATTGTCTTTTTAGTCTTTATTTCATTTATTTCTGCTCTGATCTTTGTTATTTCCTTCCTTCTACTGATTTTGCACTTAGTTTGTTGTTTTTTCTTCCAGTTCCTTGAGGTGTAAAATTAGGTTGTCTATTTGAGCTTTTTCTTCTTCCTTAATGTAGGAATAAATCACTACGAATCCCACTAGAACTGCTTTTGCTGCATCCCATAATATACTACTGTTAACTCTTCTAGCAAGTGGTTTAGATGTGGTGTATCGGATGAGAGACATGCCTTACGTGTTGAGGAATTTCAGGGGAGGGAGACATAACTGGATGTGTGTTGGCAGGGATGAGTCAAGGGTGAAGTGATTTTGAACTTGATGAGGAATAGGTGACATTGGAGAATTGGAGGGGAGGGAAGGAGTGAAGGTGGAACACAGAGAAAGCCAAGGTATAGACATGTGGGGATGCTCAAGAGACCAAATGTAAATGGGGGTGGGTGAGGAATCCTGTGTAGCAGAACATTAGGAGTTACTAGGGAAGTGGAGCCATAGGACTAACAGCCTTGAATGCCAGGCTGTGATTCTGGAGGAATTGTTTGAGATTTTTCAGGCAAGGGTGATAGGATGATAAAACTTATGTCAATATATTTTCTAAATGTGGCTTATCTGTCCAAGTCTAGCTCACAGCCACTTCCTATTGGAAGCCTTACTAGACCACTTCCCCCTCCTGAATTTCACTGTTCCTTTTCCAAATTCTGTTGACACTGATTGCTCTTCCCCTGCAGTAATTTTGACTTTAACCTTCTACTGTCTCCTCTTGGGAACTAACTATGTTTTGTGTATGTGTGTTGTGTAGGGAGAGGATATCTTTTCTCTGAAGATATAGCCTTGCCTTTCACTTCCTCTTTCCCAAATAAAGCTTAGCACATTGTGGGCTCTGAAGGAATAGTTTGAATTAACTCAGTGATTGATTATGGACATGCCTAATTGGAGTAGGGAAAACAAAAATGTCCCACAGGCAGGATGTGTACTGGCTCTGTGAGGAAAGTAGTAAATTTTTAAAAAGGTGGACAGGATTCACTGTCATAGACTCATTCCTGAAGCCCCAGAGTCAAGTTTTTTAGACATTTTTCGAAATATCTTTGCCTAAGTTACTTGGGACCTTCCAAGCCAAACCTTCCAAGGCTGGCTAGCCGGCTGGCTGGATTAACTGGTGTAATGGCTTCAGAGAGTGGAGGGCTGACCAAGAAGAGATGCCCCAAGTGCAGCCCTATGTGGGAAACCAGCTTCCTCACAGCCCAGAGAAGGAAGAGAAAGGGCCTCTGTCTTTAATCGCAGCTATTCAAGAAACCAGCTCTGCTGAGAGCAGCAGACGCTGGGAGACAAAAAAAAATACATAGTCTTTGCAAAGGAAACTTTTTTCCAACCTGAGGTCAAGCCCAAGAGTCAAACTGTAAAGGGGCTGGGAGGGAGAGCCTGGGTATGAAATGACCAAGAGAGCCTGTTACAGGCCTGTTTCCAAAGAACCACATCTCTATGCCTGTCACAGTCCCTCTTCCCAAACACCCATCAAATGAAATAACCCATCTGTACAAATCTTCATTTGTTCGGCGTGGAAGCCTGATGCTTTTCTAATAGAAATCTGTAAGTTAACCTGGTTTGCAAAAGCCTCTAAACACATCAACAGAAGAAATTATTTGAAATTGATTCTGGTCAGGACTTGTCTCCTTCCTTGTGTTCACAATGACATTGTCATTGGCAGTTTAGAGCCTTGATACCTGCTGCCCTCCCTGGGCCCCCGCACCGCTTTCTGGATTCCCAGCTGGAACTGTTCCTGGGGCTCCAAAATGACCCTTTCCTGAGCTTCCACCAATCAGAGTCCCATCCCTCAGCCCACCCATCTCGTCCAGATGTTGAGGAGAAAGCATTCTGATTTAACTAATGCACACTAAGGTGTAAATGAGGTCATATACAAACTAGCCCAGGTGTGTTTGCATTTCCAGAAGAGCCATCATAAGGAACAGAATTCTAAACAGTCAAATTTCCAGTGTTATTTTGGGGCGTTGTGTGATGAGACGAGTCTTATTGGGCCAACTCAAATATACCACATGGGTAACCGCCTCAGCCACGTCTGATGCCATTCCCTGCTCTTGGAATGTTCTGGCCTCTTCTGTCTCTCTCTGTCTCTAAGTTCTGTTTTTCCTTCAGGGCTCAGCTCAAGCCTTGCCCATGAAGCCTGCCCAGAGAGCACCTGGCTTGAATTTCTGCCCCCACTCGGAAGTCCTTGCTTCTCACTTGTTCCATCTGGGTTAGTTTGGTTTCCTCGAGCAGATCCTGAGCTCTGTGAGAACAGGAATCATGTTTTAAACTTCTTGTCTGTCTTCCATAGCCCTTGGCATGATGCTGGGCTCAGAAGAAGTGTACAAGAAATTTTTGTAACAGTCATTGCTTTCCCACATATTATCCAATTTGAGTCACAGCTACCCCATAAGGTAGGGTGTCATTATGCCTCTTTTACAGAGGAACTTGTTGGGGGGGGGACACTGCTGAAAAGAAAAAAAGTTAATTTAAAATTCCATCTCTTTTCTATTTCTGGAAGTTCTCAATTTATCAGCCAACATGATATTTTTGCGTTTGACCTCTGTGACCAGCACTGTGCAATTGGAAACGTAAAAGAGGCATAGATAGGGGCATCTGGGTGGCTCAGTTAATTAAGTATCCGACTCTTGGTTTCAGCGTAGGTCATGGTGTCACAGTTCATGAGTTCAAGCCCTGCATCAGGCTCTGTGCTGACAACACAGAGCCTTCTTGGGATTCTCTCTTTCTCTCTCTCTCTCTCTCTCCCCCCCCCCATTCATTCTCTCTCAAAATGAATAAATTTTTAAAAACTTTTAAAAAAGTGGCATAGACCTGGCACCCTGCCTTCAAGTCAGTTGTGGAGTAGTGCCCCCAAACCTGACTAATCATCGCGAACAGCTCAGGAGCTTGTTAACACACAGACTCCCAGGCCATCCCCAGAGATTCTGATTTAGTAGGTCTGGGATAGGCCTCAGGTCTGTTCTCAAAACCACCTGAAGCCTCCTGATAATCAGCCATGTTTGAAAGCCATTGCTGCCCTGAGGCATATATTCTTCATGCTTGATAAGCCTGTGAAGATGATTGAGTCAGGTGTTCCCTGAAAAGCGAGGCACACACTACTGACGGGACTGAGGCACACAAACTTTATTTTTATTGTTACATATTTATCTTAATGTATATTAGAAAAATATGTAGCCATTCCATAAAATCATGACTTCACAGGTGTGATCGTTTCCTTTTATGAAAAATGTACATGATTCTGACACATGCTACAGCATGGATGAACCTTGAAGACACTATGCTAAATGAAATAAGCCAGAGACAAAATAAACAGTTGCTCTATGATTCCACTTATATGAGGTACCTAGAATACTCTCAGAGAGACAGAAAGTGGAATAGTGGTTGCTAGGGACTAGGGAAAGAGGAAATGGTGAATTATTGTTTAACGTGTATGGACTTCCAGTTTTGCAATATTTGGGAGAGAGTTCTGGAGACGGATGGTGGTGATGATTGCACAATAGTGTGAATGTACTTAATGTCACTTAACTGGACACTTAAAAATGATTAAAACGGTAAAGTTTATGTTATATATGTTTTACCACAATGAAAAATGTGTTTCTTTTTTTTTAATTTTTTTTAATGTTTATTTTTGAGAGAGAGAGAGAGAGAGAAACAGAGCGTGAACAGGGGAGGAGCAGAGAGACAGGGAGACACAGAATCAGAAGCAGGCTCCAGGCTCCAAGCACAGAGCCTGACACGGGTCTCGTGCTCACAAACCACAAGATCATGACCTGGGCTGAAGTCGGACGCTCAACCGAATGAGCCACCCAGGCTCCCCAGAAAAATGTATTTCAATCAAAAAGAAAGATAGGAAACTTTTACTTAAATAAAAGTAGAGATTGATTGCAGGTACAGCAAATGTGAAGGTGCTGTGCAAACAACCTGTACCTGAGAAACAGTGTTGTGGTTTCACTCTCTAATTTTGCTTAGGAGAACACCAACACCCAAAGAAGGGGAGTGACTGCCCAATGTCCAATGTCGCATATTGAGTCGAAAGCAAGGCCGGGACTAGCACCCAGGTTTCCTGACTCTTTCAATATTTTTTCCTTTATATCATCTGAATATTTGCTAAAATATCATGGTGGAGGCGACAGGCACAGAGGGTAGTGCATATATGCTAGATAAGTCAGGGAGAGCTTGCTGGAGGAAGCGGACCTTGTCAGAGGCCCTCTAGGGCAACCCTTCTGGAATTTTGGGCAGAGCTGTGGCAGTGGCAACAGAGGGGCGTAGGCAACTCAGAGGCTGATTTAAAGGCAAGTCATGAAGCAGAGCAGCCAGAACTTAGTCATCTGTGAAAGGGCAGATGAAGGAAAGAGAGAAATCTAGGATGAGCCCAAGGTTTCGAGGCCTGGCTGTTTGAGTCATCGTACGTAGTGCCCTCACCAGAAATGAAAAAAAAGTAGGAAAAGGAGATGCTTCGGAGCAAAGGTGAAACATTTGGTTTGGGGCGTAGGGAGTGGGACGTAATGGTGCAACATCTGAGTGGAGATGGTCTCCAAGTAGCTTGAAATTTAAGATACGAGATTGGGGTGAGGTTAGAGGTGATTGGACTCTTTTTAATTCTGGATACTTTACACAAGGATGATCTTCCAGTGACATATTCACTTTTATTTATCATTAATTTAAAAGACATATTGTTTTCATAAAGAAATTGTGGTGTAAGACTTTGAACGCAAGGGAACAGCAACTTAAGTGCCTTCAAAGCCAGAAAACATCAAGGAGAGGGTGGGAATGGCCCAAGTGAGTAATTATGTTTTCTCTTCTGGAAAGAAAAGAGAGGAAAACCATGGTGTAATTTCCAGTTGTCCTTTCTTGGAGCTCTAACGCATAGAAGGATTTAGTGTCCTTGTCACCCAATGCAACCTTTCAAAGAACTGCTGGAGGAGTCTTTAGTAATGAACCTTTGGGAACACCTTGTATGGAATCCAGCTCCTCTGCAATTAATGCAGTAAGGCAGCTGCCTGAATGATTCATATCATAGCATCACACAGCACCACATCCTTTGACAAAGTGGGAACGGGAGGATTGACACTCTTTGCCGTGTTGTCTGTTACAGACTTGCTCAGCGTCTGAAAGGCTATACCCCCTTAAGCATGACTGACAGAACACTTGGATTTGCTATAAAAAAAAAAAACCCTAAAAAATCTCATCTCTGATTTCTGTGAGTCAAATGAGTGGAAAATGTCCGAGTTGGGGGAAAACGGCAGGTTTAGCAGATGTTCTCGTGCACTCTTAGAGCAAGAGGGAAAACGGTCCGCTCTGGCCACATTATACAGAGAGGACTGGGGGAGCCCTTTCTTCTAAACTTGTTTCCTGGAGTCAGGGCTGGCCATTAGGAAACAAGAGAAGTTTCTGCTTGGCCCCTTCACTTCTCTTCCTGTCTTCTGTTTCTCTCCTCACAACTACTTTCAGTAGTCCACAGGCTTACCTCCAAGTGCCCAGAGCTGTCACACAGCCCCACTGTGAGGCCTCTCTAAAACTAATAATAACTACCGTGTATTGAGAATTGACAGTGTGCCCAACAGGCACTGTGCTAGGTGCTTTATATATGCATTATCTCATTTAGTCCTCAAACAAAATTATGAGGTAAGTAGCTATTATTCCCCTCACGGTACAGATCAGGAAAGTGAAACTTGATGAAGTTAAATAAATTCCACTAAGGCACAAGTCCAAGTCCAGCACTCGTTCCACTACATCACACTTTGTCCAAGAGTGAGAGGAGGAAAGGGGGCATAACCTAGCCAGCTAAAGCAGCTACATTAACTCTAGCAACCAGTAGGCTCTCACATCATATATTGAGCAATGAACTTCCCAGAAGACTTTAAACCTACCCCCTAAGACAGACTCCACTGATGGTCTAAAAGAAACTAGAAAGACCTTTTCTACCTTTGACAGGGGTAAAGGGAGAGTTTTGATTTGACAAGAAGTTTACGGTCACTCTTCAGATGATTTCAGATGAGAAAAGCATCACACACATTTTCCTCAGGCTTTGCACATGATTTTGAATTTGCACTTTGTTTCTATCTAGCTATCCCCATGACTGATCTGTGACAGAATCTTAATGCTAATATTCCTTTCATGATCTCTTTCTGTTGATACATCACTCTTAAAGAGTGGCATAAAATTAGGGGGGCACTGGGGAATCTTTATGATTTGCACTTATCCCCCTATTACATCGTAAGTCCTCTGGAAGAGTAGGTTCTCATTTCTTCTTGAATTATTGCCCAATTTGTTATTGGGATTAGTTCATCCCATCGGTTTCTAAGATGAAGACTAAAAACCAGGATTCTTGGTCATGCTGAGGAAGAAAAAGGGCAAAGGCCAAGCTGCAATTGGGATCCTGGAAGGGGCAATTGGTCCAGCAGCAGGCAGGGCTCATACTGAGTACTTCTCATTCTCTCACCTAGTCCTCCCTGTGCCAAACGAGATGGCTGGCTGAGGTGAAGGGAGATGGTGAACCAGAGAAAAGGATTTTTCTTTGTTTATTTAATATTCAATAAAAAGTAAACCACCTTTGTATACCCTGGGTTTGGCATCGTACCCTGCAAGAGATACTCTTGGCCACCAACTTTCCTATCTCCAAACCATAGGAAGACAGGGCTGGAAAGGAACTCCTAACGCATCTAGTTCTACCCTGAGTTGCACAGATGGGGGACAGAGAGGCTCAGAGAAAGAGACGGATTTGCTCAAGGTCATGCAGTGAGTTAGTTGTGGGCCAGGACCCAGATGTCCTGATTCTTGGATGAGCATTCTTCCACTTCACCACATTGTAACCTCATCAACAGCAGACCTCCGATTAAGGACCTCTCGGCTTACATCCATTTCAGGTTCCAAAGTATTCTCCTAGCTGGCTTTTGGGACTTGCTTGGTAATTCAAGACCGTTTGGATAGTGCCTCAGTGTCATCCTGGATTGTTCTTCCCAGATCAGCTGCAATCCAGGCCAGGATGGAATGCTGCCACCAAATCAGTCCTCCCTGGCCTCTGCATTATGAGTAAAGGAAAATGAATGTCTCCGTCTTCTGTCTGGGGCTTTCAGATTGCTGAACAGATGTCTGTCTCAAAATGACTCCTTAGCTACCAGGCAGGGAAAAAGACCGGCTACAAGCCCTGATAAGGGACGCAGACAGGCCTTTAGAGTGCAAGAGAGCTGCCGTCGTCTACCTCCCTCTTCCCCACAGGACCAAATGTACAACATGTTGAATTTTCCTTGTCAAAGAGGATGTGTACAGACTCCCCTGACTTGAAGCAGCCTGGTGAGCCCTGTGTTTTGGAAAATTGGCTTTTAAGTCCGAACTTGAGTTCTTCTCAGAAGAGCTTCATCTGTTCTTCTATCAGGTACCAGATTCAAGACAGTTTTTTCCATTCACATGAAATGATCAATATTTTCCCAGTCCTGACCCAAAAAGGGAAAGATTCCATTTCATCCCGCCTGCTGTATTACATGTATTTCCATGTTTTACATCCCCTTACCCACCAGCCTGTGGCCCCACATGGGCACTATTTTTGGAACTAACCTAAGAGAAAGGTTGGTGGCACTGGGGTGAGGAATTTGAGAAGGGATTCCTGTGTCTCTAGTGCTTGGCCCAGTAAAAGTAACGATCTGGGTTACCACTCAGTGCTGCAGGTGTTTAGCTCCTGCTGGGACTTTCAATAGCTCAAATATAGCAGGGGACACAAGTTGGAGCATGTTCCTCAGGAAGGGCACATGACACGTGGCCACTCACTCAGCGGGGCCAAAGTTACTGCTCTGTAGAGAATGACAGCTGTTCTGCTGAGGCCCTCTGGAGGGGCTAGGCAGCCTTCCAAGATAAGAAAAGCCATTTAATCTCCACTACTACCTTCTGCCATCAGTAGAAAAGCTCTGGTGAAACTGTCTTTCTCCTATATAGTCCATGTCACGAA
Source organism: Felis catus (assembly GCF_018350175.1). Lineage (NCBI taxonomy): Eukaryota > Metazoa > Chordata > Mammalia > Carnivora > Felidae > Felis > Felis catus. The sequence continues at coordinate 110,674,252 of NC_058386.1, read as the reverse complement.
TGGCCCTCTGTATACTCTATGGGATTCGAGGGATATGCCTAGAGCCAGCTTTGGGCAAAGCTGCAATCAGTGACCATCACACACTCTGATGCAAAGGGTGTCCGATAGGGCCTTCATTATTTCTTCCTCAGCCATTATGCCGTTAGAAATCTTAGAGCAGACATGCCAATTACAGTCGGCCTCTCCACCATTTCCTTCTAAGGGAAACTACATGGTCCACACTCCCTTGCTGAAGAGAATGGCCCCGGACTATTTTTCAAAAATGGAATGGTGACTTCTTAGGTCATGGATGGGTACCTGACCCAAGAACAGTCGATGTATCAGCTGATGGATGACCTATGTATGAAGTGGCCTAGCAAGAAAAAAGTACTCAGTAGGGCAATGGGGAGTAGCTAGGACATACAACTTGTCTCCCTAGAATGTAAGTGGGGAAAATGCTGAGATTTTCAGTTTGTTGGTAGCAAGAGTATAAGAAATGAGAAGACACTAGATCAAAGCAGAGACCAACTACAGTGTTGTTTTGTTTTGTTTTGTTTTGTTTTGTTTTGTTTTTAATGGCAGAGCATTGGATAACATTCTGGCTATTGAGGAGATAATGAGATTTAATCCCTAGAACTCTCTCAGTTCCTGAATGATGCCAGATTCTGAGTTCCCATGAGAAGCTTTGGAGGGACATTCATTTGCCTTCATGTAGTTGGGGATCAGGCTGAAGTATGCAAAAAGGAATCTTTCTTCTGTTGAGGGTGATGGGGGAAAATTCCTAGTAAGGTGGGTTCCTTTCCCTTGGAACTCCATCTGCACTATTGGTAAGGCTTCTTAGGTGTTGTATAGAAGTCCCATCCTTAGTCCTTTTCTCCCACTCCACCCTTCTGCCCAATTCTAGTCCAAGATTGATCATCCTCTGATGTGGCCAGCTTCTCATCATGCTGACAAAAGATCACTCTCTAACTTTCTGACTGGGCATCTCGACCCAGGTCAGTCCAGACAGGCAGTGTACAAAGGGCCTCTGTCACCTTGCATGGAGTGGGCATGCCAAATTCACTTTCCCTTCGGATCTAGGCCAACACTACTGAAGATGCCCAACTCAGTTTTCAGGCCTTAAACATGGTACCCACACAGACTGATGTGAGCACCAAGAAGGGTTGGGCACAAAGCCCGTGTTGACTTGTGGAAGCTACAGAAGCAGGAGACCTTTAATGAGAGAATAAGCATCCTTCCAAGCCTCTTGCCACAAAAGCTACCATGGATGGTTTTGCAGTACTTTGCAAATCACATAGACACTCTACATTTGGGCTCAGTGTTATGAACAGGACTCTGGAAGAACCCTATCTCTGACTTCACCAAAAGCCAGCCCTATCATCTGTTTTTAATCTGGGCTGAATTAGCCTGTGATGGGAAGCAGAGAAAGATAAATGAGACAAGGCCACTGTTTGCAAACCTCTGGCAATCCTTGGTGGAAAAGATTTGTGGCACTCAGATCTTTGTGCCATCAAGTGGTGACAACAGACTAGAATTTCTTCTAGAAGAGGAACCTAGTTTCTAGACTCCTCTGAGTGGGCCCATCTGAACCAGCTTGTGTAACTAACCTCCCCATTTTTGCTGTTTACGATGGAAGGTGGGCAGACCTGCGATGATGGGGAAAGGGTGCTCTAGCTGACATCTCTAGGATCTCTGCAGGTGGTGCAAGAAATGGCCATGGAAGTTCTGGGATGATTCCAGGGCCCACTGAACTAAGCCAAATCCCATTTCACTGCTGAACACATACCCCAAGAATCAATTTTACAGCTTCATTCAGAGGAAGAATGAAAACTTTGAAGCTAACGTACCCCTTGATTTTTCTTAGTGTACTAGGACTTCATGGAAAATTCTAGAAATGGAGGAAAGGAAGAAGAGAGTGTAGAAACTGAACAAGTAAATCACACACAAAATAATACTGTGCATATTTCCTGGGCTTTTCTCTCCTACTTATGAACTGGACAAGGATGAAAATGACTCTTGTCACAATCGAAGAGTTCATATGCTCTTTTACTGTATCTTCGTTTGCTGTCTGAGTTTGACTTCAGAAAGATATATGTCACACTTTTTCTTGGGCCATCTGAGTAGCTTACATCCTAGAGTCAAGAGCAGATCGGGAGGCAGCATGTGAGTCACCTATGGCAAGGCCAGTCTTCAGTAACTCTGATCAAGACAAGAGGAGTCATTTGGCCAAATGGTTCTTCCTTCTTCCTTGGGCACCTCAGAATCCATCTGACCTTGCTTGCCTCCCTCATTGGCTCAGCAGCCTGGGCTCTGTGCCCCATCCAACTGTTCTGTGAAGAGCTTCATTAGTCAATGGCCCTACTACTCTCCAATGTCCCTGCTACCAGAAAAATTAAATCAGGTTCAATGATAGAAGCACAGAACATCTGGGTCAGAGAGGACTTTAAAATTTTTTTTTTTCAATGTTTATTTATTTTTGGGACAGAGAGAGACAGAGCATGAACAGGGGAGGGGCAGAGAGAGAGGGAGACACAGAATCAGAAACAGGCTCCAGGCTCTGAGCCATCAGCCCAGAGCCCGACACGGGGCTCGAACTCACGGACCGCGAGATCGTGACCTGGCTGAAGTCGGACGCTTAACCAACTGCGCCACCCAGGCGCCCCTAAAAATCATTTTGCCCAGGGGTGCCTGAGTGGCTCAGTCAGTTAAGCATCCAATTTCGGCTCAGGTCATGATCTCGTGGTTTGTGAGTTCAAGCCCCATGTCCGGCTCTGTGCTGACAGCTTAGAACCTAGAGCCAGCTTCGGATTCTGTATCTCCCTCTCTCTCTGCTCCTCCCCTGCTCATGTTCTCATTCTCTCTTTCTCTCTCTCAAAAATAAATAAACATTTAAAAATTTAAAAAAATCACTTTGCCCAGAAGAATGCCAACAAATATAGAAGGAATCACAGAATTAGGAGGTCACCATTTTGCAACCACCACCTTAATAATGGATTCAGGCAATGGCCATCAATATATGCTGAAATGCTAGGGCATGAGGGTATGTTAGTTTGATTTCTTGTTTATGTTGGTGTCTGCCTGATTTCTCCATTGTGAAATTATCTTTTCCCCTTTGAAATTACAAGCCTAACATCACCAACAGTCGAGCAAACTTACATAATGTGTCTTCTGATACAATGCAATGAGGACACAACATCCTTTATGTAATGTTTTTAAAATAAAAATCTGAGAAAAAAAGCACCATGCTGCACACATTGGGAAATTAAATGCCCAAAAAGGAGAAGGAACTGAGTAAAAAATTGGAATTGAGGGTGCCTGGGTGGCTCAGTTGGTTAAGAGCCCAACTTTGGCTAAGGTCATGAACTTACAGTTTGTGGATTCGAGCCCCACGTTGGGCTCTGCACTGACAGCTCAGAGACTGGAGCCTGCTTTGGATTGTGTTTCTCTCTCTGTGTCTCTCTCTGCCTCTCCCCTGCTTGTGCTCTGTCTGTCTGTCTCTCTCTCTCTCTCTCAAAAATAAATAATCATTAAACAAATTGTAATTGGAGTCCTTTCTCCATGATCTTTTGCTGAGCCACCTGGTTCTGAATATGATGATGATGATGATGTTGCTGCTGCTGCTGTTACGTTCATTTTTTTCTCAACAAATATTTTTATGAGTTCCTGCTGTGTCCTAGGTACTGCGCTTGGAACAATGGAGTCGTTAGTGAATAGAACAAAACTTCTCTGCATTCGTGGGGCTTCCATTCATTGTCATCTTATTTCATCTTTGCCTTCTTCATTCCCATTCTCATTATTGTCATTTCATAGTATTTGCCTTCTTTTATTTTTGTTTTTAACTTTTTTATTTTTATTTTGTTTTTAACTTTTATTTTTGTTTCATCTACTCCTCTGCCCCCAGTGGGTTAAATGCTTGCTTTCTTTTAAATTTGTGGTCCTTTGCAGAGACACTCCTAAATGGATATATCTCTAGGACCGGGCACAGAGTAGGAGCTTAATAAATAGTAACTGACGTACATTCTACGTCTGTACTTTAGCTCAATCTATCCCCCTTGTTGGAACAGCATCTCCCTTCTCTCTTATTATCCTTTAAGGCAGCCTCATTTCCTCAATTACCTCTTCCCAAGAGGATCTCCTCCTCTTAATGACCGGAGCATTTACTACTCATTCGATTCCTCATCACATACAGTATTGTGACAGCCTGAGGGACTGTGGTTTGGTTATTTAACTCTGTTAACGGCCACTGAAGAATTCAGGTGGGTTCCTTCAAGGTAGAATAATTTCCAGCTTCCCAGGGAGCCTGTGAAAACAACAATGATGCCCTGACAAAAGAGCAGCTAATACAATTTTAGGCCCTGAGAAGAGGAAGTGACCCCTTGACATGCAGAATTTTTGTGGCCTGGTCACAGGAGACTGCTTACAATTCTTCCCCCAATCTGCTCATATGACTCTGGCGAAGTCTTAGGCCGTTGAAATTCAGTACGTTCACCTGTACAATGAAGGGGTTGACCTCTGGGCACTGGAATCCTTTACACTTTTCTATTAGGCTTGATTCCTCCTGACTTCAAGAAGGGAAGAAATAGGCACGACTAAAGCGACTAAATAGCGACTTCTCAAATGGCCCTCCGCCTCACCATGTCTGTGCCCTGTTCTAATTAAAAGTGCAGTGCAGAGACACTTGGCTATTGGCCTTAATTAAGGCAGCCAAATGAAAAGTCTAGTATTACAGCCAACGCCCCACATATAAAACAGATTTTGCAAGCCTTGAACTGTGTAATTTTCTTGAGAGGCCTCGCACAAGTGCCATAGGGATCGGGAAAGGTGTTTTCCCTTTTTAGAATGCTGGCTCATACAGAAGCCCTTCCAGAGACCAGGAAATGGCTAACATTTGAGGGCGTCCTTGTTTCTCTTTTCCTCTCCCCCTACTGGAGAGAGCTTCCCCTCTGGAGCTCAACAGCTCCAGAGTATATTGGAAGGTGATGTGACGAGCCAGGTGACAGAGTAGCTAAGATGGCACACTGTGGCATCAGGCAGACCTGGGTCTTCACTTCAGCTCTATCATTTGCTGGCTGGGTGACCTTAGCCAAGTGACTTAACCTCTGACCCCTAGTTTCCTTATCTATAAAAAGGGAATAATAGCGGTCCTGCCTCATAGGGTCAGTGTGATAGATTAAATGATATGATGCATTTAGAATAGTGCCTGACACTTAGGTGCTCTTTCAGCATTAGGATAAAGGAACTCTAAATCCAAATATTGGGACACAAAAGTACCCGTGGATGTGCTTGTAGGGATTCAAGGTGATGGATGTTTGAAATTGGGGCTGTCCTAGAAAATGCAGTCTCTGTGCCTAAGGTATCTTACATTCTTCTCTTTGCCGGTGAGTGCCGGGAACTCTGCTCAGGGGCTTGACCCAAGCGGGGATTTACCTCTCACTGGGGGTGGAGAACAAACATGCAGACGCTGGGGCCTGGCAGAAAGCTCAGAGAACAGCTAATGCCATCAGCCTGCTCCCCGCCTTCTCCCAGAGCCACCCAAAGAACCCAGAAGCTGAGAAAAAGGAAGTAAATTGCACAAGGTCACACACAATAAGCCAGTAGTGGGGAGTTGGTTGCCGCCTCTTGATCTTTTTTCTGAATCTTTTATAAATAAGAGTTTAGAAAGAAAATGTGTACAGCACAAAATAGGTTTAAAAAAAAAGAAGAAGAAACCCACAACACTAGGAGACTTAAACCAGTCCCTATATATAAAGGTTTCTCATCTTCAGTACTACAAACAGTTCGGGGCCAGATATTTTTTTTGTTGTGGGGCCGTCCTGTGCATTTTACGATGTTTAGCAGTGTCCCTGGTGTCTACCCACTAGATAACAGTAGCATTCCCCCCACCCTACCTGTGGCAACCAAAAAATGTCTCAGACATTGCCAAATGTGCCCTGCTGGGGGAAGGTAGCAAACTCACCTTCGATGGAGAACTACTGCCGGATGGAAACAGCACTGTAAATGCTTCCTCCTCAGCCTTCTCCTCAATCTGAACTATTCTGCCTCCAGTGGGGATACTGTCTAGCCCTGTGGTTGATGATCCCCAAGTGGGACGTCTCTAGCTTTGACCTCTCCTGTCTCATATGCCCACTGCCTACTGGACATCTCTCTTGTACGTGCGATGGGCATCTCAGACGATATGTCCGATACCAAGCTCCCGATACCTGATCCTATCCTGTTCCCATCTAGTTCTTGCCCATATTCATTCATTTATGCATTCATTCTTCCATTATACGGCATTGCACACCTACTGTATCAGTTTCTTGTGGCTCTCGTAACAAATTACCACAAACTCAGTAAGGCTTAAAACAACTGAAATTTAGTCTCTTGCAGTTCTGGAGGCCAGAAGTTCAAAATCAAGGTGTCAGCAGGGCCACGTTCCCTCCACAGGCTCTACGGGAGGATCCTTCCTTGCCTCTTCCTTCCAAGCTTCCGGTGGCTCCAGGCCTTCCTTGGCTTGTGGGCTACATCGCTCCAGTCTCTGCCTCTGTCTTCACACGGCCTTCTCTTCTCCGTGTCTCTCCTCTGTGTGTCTCTTATAAGGACACTTGTCACTGGAGTTAAGACCCACCCATGTAAACCAGGATGATCTCATTTCAAGATCCTGAATTACATCTGCAAAGACCCTTTTCCCAAATAAGATCACATTCACGTGTTCTTGGGGTTTAGGATGTAGACATCCACGTCTTAGGATGCCATGGTTCTCATTCAACCCACTATGCACCGGGCATGTTATAAATGCTGGGGATGCAGCAGAGAACAAAGTCCCTCCTCTCATGGAAATTATACCAGATTGTAGGCAGTTGGATAATAAATGGATAACTATATAATATGTAATGTCAAGTTATAATACAGTATAGTATAATATAATGTAATATAAAATTGCTAGGAAGGAAAATAAAGCAGGGTAAGTAGATAGAAAATGACAGGGGCTGCTGCTTTTGATAGAGTGCTTGGGGAAAGGCTGTTGGAAGAGGCAACCTTCAAGTCGGAACCTGGAGCACCGGAGCAGGGCATGGGAAGGTCTGGGGGAAGGTGCTAGAGGCAGAGGCGACGGCAGGTGCAAAGGCCTTTAGAAAGGCTCCTCCTTGGCGTGTTTGAAAAAGAGGCTGGGGTGACTGTTGCATGGGGAGTGGATCAGAACAGTGGCAGGAAACTGTGGGCCTTTCCATGGTGTGATGGGAAACCGTTAGACTGAGGCTTGAGATCAGGGGAGTGACATGGCCTGATCTACATTTCGAGAAGGTCAGCGTGGCTGCTACGTGGAGAGCAAAGCATAGCAGCAAGGCACGCATGTGGGGACAGGTGGTGATTCCAGCCAGGGGCAAATCCCTTTGGCTTCATACTCAAAATATATCCGGGGTCTGACCAGTCCTCCGCACCTCTGGGACTACCATCCTTGCCCAAGCTACAGCCATTTCTTGCCTGGACCACCACAACAGTATCCTAACTGGTCTCTCTGCTTCACACCCTGCCTCCCTAGTCTACCCCAAACACAGAAGCCAAATCGATCCTTTAAAAGCAGAAATTAGGGGCACCTGGGTGGCTGGCTCAGTTAATTAAGCATCCGACTTCAGGTCATGATCTCGTGGCCGTGGGTTCGAGCCCCACATTGGGCTCTGTGCTGACAACTCAGAGCCTGGGGCCTGCTTTGGATTCTGTGTCTCCCTGTTCTCTCTGTCCCTCCCCCACTTGTGTTCTCTCTCTCTCTCTCTCTCTCTCTCAAAAATAAATAAACGTTAAAAAGATTTTAAAGCATAAATTAGAACATATTACCCCAGGCTTAAAACCCTCAATGGTTTTCCAGTGCACTTAAAATCCCAACACTCTACCATGGTCCCGTTATCTGGCTTCCACCTACCCCCCGACCTCATTTTCTGCCATTCTTACCCTCACTTGCCACATTCCGGCTACTCTAGTCTTCTTTATGTTTCTTGAACCCTTTCAGCTTGTTCCTACCTCAGGGCCTTTGCACTAGCTCTTTCCCTAGATAGTAACATAGGTGTTCACAGATGCTATCACCTCCTCTAAGAGGCCTCCCTGATTACCCTCATGAAAGTAGGACCCCAGCAGTCACCTTATTTTCTTTTGTTTCCTTCAGAACACTTATTACTCTCTGAAATTGTATCAGGTGTTTAATTTATTATGTATTTATGTGGTTACTTGTTTACACTCTGTCTCTCTCCCCTAGAGGGTGAGCTTCTTCGAGGCAGGGTTCACATCTGACTTGTTCGCTATTGTATCCCCAGCACCTAGCCCAGTGCCTGGCACACAATGGTCCCTCTGCTAACATTTGTTAAGTGAACACAGCTCTCATGGTGCACAGCTGAACACTTAGGAACCATCTAGTGTCTGGGCTTCAGAATCACCTGGAAAGCCTTTGAAAGATCCATATTGTCCTGGCTCCTTCCAGACCTATTGCATCAAAATCTCCCAGGGCAGCGTCCAGAAATCTTCATTCTGGATAAGTTTCCTTATGTAACAATGCTTACATAGCTCTAACCACCGCTGTTCTAAGTAATTTACGAATATTAACTCATATGACCCTCACCATAGTAATTTTAATATTCTCATTTTACTCAGGAGGAAGCTGAGGCCCACAGAGGATAGTAAGTTGCCCAAGGTCACCTGGGTAGGAAGCGGGAGAGTCAGAATTCAAACCCAGGCCATCTAGACTGGTAACTGACATTCTACGCTATCCCTGCACGGTAGATTCCGTGAACAGCTCCATTTGGGACCCGTGGATAAATTTTCTCTGATGAGGACACTGAGCCCCGGACAAGACAATGGATCTCTCTCTCTCTCTCTCTCTTTTTTTTTTTTTTAAGTTTTAAGTGTTTTAAGTTTATTTTGAGAGAGAGAGAGAGTGAGAGTGAGCAAGAGAGAGGAGGAGCAGAGAGAGAGGGAGAGAGAGAATCCCAAGCAGACTCTGTGCTGTCAGCACGGAGCCCGACACGGGGCTCGAACTCACGAACCGTGAGATCGTGACCTGGGCTGAAACCAGGCGTCAGACATTTAACTGACTGAGCCCCCCAGGCGCCCCGAGAAAGGACCTCTTTAAAGCCACAGTCAGGGGTGAGCTGGGTTTGGTATCTCCCTATCTAAAGAGCGTTCCATTCTGTCCAGTCATTCTGTGTTCTGTGAGGAGCAGGGCCTGGGAGCATGTTGCTCACATAAAAATCCAGTCACAAGATGTTATCTAGAAATGTTTGTGCTATCAGGGCTTATTGTCAGGGAGTGCGGGAACGCACCCTGGTACCGGCTTCTCTAACCGTCTTTCTGGGAATACAGGCTTAACGTCAGACACCCCCTTCCCTCAGGATGCAGTCCGCAAAGCCAAAGGCATGGCAGCCTGGCTCAGTGGGGCGAGGACTCGTTGAGACGGTGTGCCACAGCAGTCCCCGTAATGTCCGTGGAGGGAGCAGGTATGCGCGGCAGAGCTTATCTGCCCCAGTCACCAAAAGGGCACCAGGCCCAGGCAGGCCCCACTCCCCCGCCCTGGAGTCCCCACAGAGGATGGTCCAGCCAGATGACACGCATCAATTACTCTGCAAGGCGGCCCTGGGCCAAACAGGCTTTTCAATTTCCAGATGCTTTTCAATTAAAATAAAGGCCACTCTGTAACCTGCCTTTGAATGGACAAAGTTTCCATAGTAGAATAACTATACAAGTTCACCCTTTTTCCATTACTTTTCATTGAGCAACTGAAACGTTTGTAACCAATAAATTATGGCTTGAGTCACATGGCAGCAAGGGGCATGGAAGGGTTAAGTGACTTATGGAAGGTCACTCTGCTAAAGAAAGACTCCTTTGTTTCTGCCTCCCCTTTTGCTCCTGCCTCTGCTAGTGTGCATTCTACCTTTGGGGGAGACAGAGACGCTGGGCTGCCTTGCTCAGAACAACAGAGGGTTGAGCAACGATGGGGTGACCTTGTCCATCTGGGAATTCGGGGTCTCCATCTCTACCCCGAAAGGAACCTTGTGAGCTCAGATTTTCTGTATTGGCCGTCCACTCTGTAAGCTCTGACTATGCCTCATCCTCTGGGGCCAGAGGCTGCAGAGGGGGGAAGAGGCCACTTTTATTTCTCTCCAGGCCACACTTAGAGGAAATGTCTGCGGAGGCCTGTGGGGAGACGGGCAAACCTCACCAGTTTTTATCTTGGGCTTGCCTTTTCTCAAATTCCAGCGTAGTAAAGAAGGAAGAGGCCAGACAGCGTTTGTCGCGGTGGGTCTGTTGAGATATGACAGCTTCCTCGTTCTTCTTGATTATAAATCAGCTCAGCCCTTAACAGAGTTCAGAGACAGTGGCTGTCTACGGGCCCAGAACAAAGCCTGTTGATCGTAGATGGCAGAGTTGGATGTGGTCTCAAGTGATCAGCATCCCTGCCTCAGACGAATCAATGATATTGTGCTCCGCATAGCACGGACGGGACAATTGAGGTCCAGGGTGTCCCCTGCTAAGAATTGAGGAGAGTAAAGAGTCAGTGTTTCCTTGATCATTTTTTCTCTTACTAAACACCCCCAAACTCCTATCCTGTGGATCTATTTATGGGAGCAGAGCTGTTCCCATGTTTGCTTTTCCCCATGCTGCTGAAAGATTGGGTCTAATCCGTATAATCTAATCGGGACTGCCAACTATAGAGACAGGAAGAGGAGGGAATGAGAAATCAGTGAGGGAAAACCCATTTTCAAGTTTTCCTTGAATTCCCCCAAATAGTTTCCTCCCCCACCAGTGCCAAAGCACTTAGTGCGGTCCACCTTGGACCACTTGGACCTGAAATGAACATAGCCAGTAGGGAAGAGGAGGACCCAGTCACCTCCTGTTTGAGAGACTGGTGGTGTTTGTTTTTTACAAGTCTAAATTACTCGTGTCAGTGCACCACAGAAACTTGGGGGAAGAATATTCTAGGAACCAAGTGTATTTTGTCTTGGGTCATTTCCCACTTTGGCCTTCTTTTATTGGATGTGTGAGCTTTTCTTGTTTGGCTATACGGAAGACACAGAAGCTACCCCCTCCTGTCTACCCCAGTCCTACCCATTTCTCTCCTGAATGGCCTCTGGGCTGGGATGGAGACTCTCTTGGCTTTGCAAAGATGGAAGGTGTCTCCCCCAGTCCTTTTGAAGCTTCCCAAGAGACTCTGAGGCGTGAGGCTGTGAAAACGAGTTTTTAGGATTTAGTGCTTAGAATATTTTTCCACGTGTCACCCTGAAGCTAGAATTTCCAGGGAAGCTCCATGATATCAGATCCCTTTGGACGATCTCGGTGTCTTCCCATATCCATTAAACTTGTAAAAATATCACAAAAAAGGCCATATCCTCAATGGCTCCCAAGTGGGCTCTTGGGCCAAGATTTTGGTGTCCGAGGCAAGCTTCTTGTGTTTCACCCCATAGGGGATTGTTGTAATCATATCCAACAGATGTGTAGCTTCAAAAAAAGCAAACGATGGTAGCCTTTAGAAATATCCATCTGTTGAACATTTTCCCTTTCATCTCCGGAATAGATAGAAACTGTGTGAACAGTGCTGCCCGGCTCTGCACTAGATTACACTCACATTTTGTCTCATTAACGGAAGAGTAAAGACAAGGAACATTTGGGGATTGGCCAGCAGTACCTAGGTCACATAGTTAGAAGCTCTTTGGGCCCTCAATCTGAGATTAAGCTATATCAGAACAAGGCGAGCCGAATTCCTCCCTCTGCAGATGGAGATCAAAAGGCGGTGTCCGCCTGGCCCGCCACAAATCTCTCTGGCATCTGACACTCACTGGAACAGCCTCCTTCACCAGAGGGCTTGGGGACCACGGTGGGCGCTGCTTCCTCTGCCATTTCTCATTTGGGATCATTTGGCTCACTGAATCTCTCCTTCCTTTCCCTTTCTCCTTCCCTCCGTCCGCCCTCCTTCCTTTCTTCCCTCCTCCCCTTCCTCCCCTTCCTTCCCTCTTTCCTTCTTTCCCTTCCTCTTTCCCTTCCCTCTTTCCTCCCTCCCTTCAGCAGGTTCACAACCCCTGGATCTTTCTCTCTGTCTCTCATCCTTGCTTCTGTCAGCACTAACCAGATTCCCCCCAAAGGACCGTTTTGGCTTAAACAGATACAGAGGAGGAAAAATCCACCTTTTCACAACTTACATAAGGAGTTTGAGCCTCCTCACAGCCCCCAGTAAGTCTTGAGTTTGCCTCCAGGAGTATGGCTGAAGGAGCCTCAGGAATGACGAGAGGTACGGGTGTGCCTGGCAGGGTGTTCCATAGAGAAAACTCAGCAGCTCCAGTCTCTGAAATCCCCAGCCTGACCCCTCTCCTCACCCACCAGCCAGCTACCTATTACAGGGCGCTGGTCAGGCAGCGACTTCTGCACAGTGAACGGTCGCTTCTCATTTGTCACTAGTATATCGTGAATTCGGTTTTTTTTTTTTTTCCAAATAAAGCCCCCTTTGGGGGTAACAAAGTCTCAGGACTTCTGAGAGAGTCACTGGCTCTGTTTCATCAGAATCACGATTTTAAGGTTAGTATTTATTCAGTGTATTTTCTTCAGAGTGGGGATGTACCTCCAAGCAGCTGGTGAGATTGGCCACACCATCATTCTCGACCACTGAGGAAGATAACAGAGTATTGCCTGATTTTAGTACAGGTACCCCCAAACACTCTCGAAACCCCATTTAACTGCAAAATGGAAGGGAAGAGAGAGGGAGTAAGTAGGGTATTGAAACCACCCAGAGGCACCTCTGCTTTCCCCACAGGGAATGTTGTTATACGCCCTTGGGACTGGGGAGGTGTGCTTTAAGGTCATCTGAGGACCCTGAACCCCTTCTACAATCCCCACGCCAATGGCTATCCAGCCTCTTCTTGTACTCCTCCAGTGGGAGGGACCTCGCCTCCAGAGCTGGTTCGGCACTCTTGAGTGGCTCGGACCAAAAAAAGATTTTCCCTTCATTTGTTCAGTCTCTCGGTTCTGTTCACTGAGCACATGCTTTTGTGACAGGCACCATACTGTGTACTAGGGATCCAACAGTGGATGGAACAAGTGTGATCCCTGCTCTCGTGGAGTTCACAGTCTAGTGGGGAGATAGATAATAAAAGAACAAAACTCTCCCTATCCGGCTCAACACTCTACCTCCTTACCCATCAGGTTGCCCCAAATGTCACCCAATGACTCAGGAGGATTTTGCTTGATCTATGGGGCCAGAGAAGACCTCCTTTATCCTGAAGACTAGACTTTTATGAATGCAGCCTAAAACTACTTTTTCTTTTTGGTTTACTGGCCACATCACACATTATCACCAGATAACTGTCTGTCTGACTGTCGCCAGAAACTTCTAAGCATCCCCCCTTATTATTATTTTTTTGCATATTATACCTTTCAGCTAGTTTTCTCCTGTCCTATATTTGTGCAACTGACTTTCTGGGACCAAGTTACAGGACTTTACGTTGATTTCTGTTAAATTTTATTTTCCTAAAATACCCTGTCATTCCAGTCTATTGAGCTAGTTTGCCATTCACCAGGATAGGAAGTCCTTTGCAAAATTTACTCAGGGGCCTGTACATGAAACTAGTAACACTGGATTATCACAGGGAGAGACTAGGTTTTAGCCAAAGGTCAGAGGCCTGACAAAAACCAACGTGTCACAGGAGTTTCACCCCGTGGGGTTATACTTTTTTCTTAAACAAAGAAGCAAAGCGACCGTATTCTTCTTTGGTTCAGTGAAATAGTGCCGGGAAGTCCAAGGCAGAGCATAGATCACAGCCTTCTCAGAAAAATCCCCAACCGTTCACTATGCGGTTGATACTCAATTGGGTCTGTGAACTTAAAACTCAGCAGTGTCTTTGTTAGGTGACAGCGGGGGAAGGGGATTTTCAGATGGCAAATCTTCAAGACCACGGGGACATTATTGGAAAAGGTGCCCAAGACCAGTAGCTCTTGATATGAGTTAGGGCGCCTCCTTGTCTTGTTTGCATGGCAGGGCTGGAGGCTACACGGTGACTTGGGTGTTCTATGGGACAAAGGAAAGACTAGTGACCTTCCTCTGGAGGCCAGACTGAGCAGGTTCCTTGGGTGGTGTGCTGGGGGGTCGGGGGGATAGATGTGTGCTCAGAGACTGGGATTCAGGGGGCTAGCAAACTCGGCCAGCTAGGCTGGCCGGCAAGCCTCACTTAGGCAAACACCCCTAACCTCCTCCACCCCTCCCACCCGGCTCCACATTCTTGAGGTTTTTGTTCACCAGACCTGAGTGAAAGACTGACTGCCTGACTGCTAATTATTCCTGGAAGTGGCATGCTATGAAGTCTGCAAACATTTTCTGCAAACATTGGCCCATAAGAGGCGAGCTGTTGAGTTCTGGAAGCCATGAGGATGGGAGGGAGCATTCCTCAAGCATGAGGCAGTAGGCTCCCTTTGCTTGCTGGATCTCCGCTATAGGGTCGGTGGGAAACAGATGCACTGAGGACCGTCCCCAGGTGGAATGGGACCACCCTGGGGACTTGGGCTTTTCGGACTGGTTTTTCAGGTGAACATATGAGGCTGGTTGGGGGCTCTCACGTAGCTGCACTGTTGATGGCTTTCTGTTGTGTAAAAAAAAAAAAAAAAAAATTCATCTGCCACCCAGCCAAACTTTGCTTGCACACATGTTTTCCAGAGACAGAGACAAAAATGTGTTTCGGGGGGTAAGGGGGGAGGGAGACTGGAGTGACAGTTACATTAGCCGTATGCAGGGCCATCCTCATCACCTCGGCATTTCCTGGAGATTGTTGCAGCCTCCTGTGAACCCCAGCCAAGGTTCTATCGAGATCCAGGGCAAGCCCCATGGCCAAAAGCAGGCTGGCCTGGCTCAGAGGGAGGAAAAGGAGACTTCAAGGGGAGCATTCAGGTTTCTAAGGCCCTCTGCCCCCCCAGCTCCAGTGACACCACACCGCACCCCGGCACCTTGCTCGTGCCGAGCAGTGTCCAGCCTCTCCACTACAATTCATGCTCTTTCCTCTGTCCACAACGTTCTTCCCCCCACTGCTTCTCCATCCTAATCCCTACTCATCCTTCAAGACTCACTTCGCTGTCACCTCCTCTGGGAAGCCTTCCCTGACTCCCTCTGAGTTTGGCCTTCTCCTCTGTGCTCCCACAAAACGTTGTATTATAACAATAGCTCACATTTATCTTGGACTTAGGGTGCATAAGCCACTGTTCTAAATCTTTCACGTGTGTTAACATTTAACCCTCACAGCCCTACAGTGCGATTGACGTCCTGACTTTATTGATGAGGAAACTAGGAAACCAAGAGAGGTGAAGGAACTTGTCCAGTGTCACGCAAGTAGGGGGTGGGGGGAGGTGGGGATTTGGACCCAAGCTGTCTGGCTCTGGAATCTGCCCCACTGGAAAGTGAACTCTTTGAGGGCGGGTGAGTAAAATCATACCTGAATTCTCAGAGTAGACACTCCAGAGATGTTGGGTGACCTTAATTGAACCACATGTGACTGCTAAGCCCATGGGGGAAGATCCTGGAAGAGTGGAAAGGGGTCAAAAGAAGAGGTGGCCCCTTGTAACACACATCTGTTTCCTGACCTGGTGAACAGATGTTCAAGCCTAGCAGACCCCTCTGTGGGTGAGTTCCCTCTTCCCAGCCCATAGCACAAAAGCCAGAACCAGGCTGTAGGTCCCACCTTGGGAGGCAGTCTCTGGGAGGCCATTGCCCAAAGCCAGACCCATTTCCACTGGGCCTGTCTTCCTCATTGACAACAGTGTAACCGTGACTGCTCATTTGGTTTTGGTTAAGGACAACAATGTACTTGCTCACTGGGGGAGTAGGTGGGGTGGGAGAGGGCTTTGTTTGGAGGAGTCACACTTAGCCCATCCTGCCCCAATCTCAGGGAGGGATTTGGAGCAGCCAGGAGGAAACCTTTCTGAGTTCTAGAACTTTCTGTCATCAGCCTTGAAGCCTTCATGTGAAGACTTCACCTATGTGCAATTTCTATAGACAAGTATAAGCTGGGCATCATGACTGGATTTATGCCTACCACTAGTCCTTCCCAGAATTCTCAGAGGACGTTTTGAGGAATTAAACAGATATTCCTATAAACAGGAAAAAATAGAGCATGATGCTCAGGACCCAAAGCACTGGATCGTGATAACAACAGCCACTCACCTCATAGGGTTAATGCGAGCATTGGATCACATAACTGAAAACAGCTCCTGGCATGTAATACATGTTCCAAGATGGCAAACTGTTATCAGTCTTGGTTCTTACGCCAATTAGCTTATGGACAAGTCGTGAATTTCTTCAGTTTCCTCATCTGTAAAAGGAGGGGTTGCACCTTCTCCCTACAACCCCTTCCAGCTCCCACTTTCCATAACGACATAGTTTTGCCACCTCAGTTTACATTTTTCTATTTATTTAATTGAGGCACAATTTATATTCAGTTAGGCGTTCAAACCTCACGGTACAGCTCTGTGAATCGTGTCCCCAGGTACGCATCTGTCTACACCATCCAGATCAAGATCTAGAATGATTCCAGTAAATCACAGGCTTCTCCTGTCCCCTTCCAGTCAACACCTGCCCCCAAAAGTAACTACGATCCTGACCTTCATCACCGTAGATTGGTTCTGCCTCCCTTTGTACTTTCTAGAAATGAAAACATAGAATCTGTAGCATGCTTTGTGTTTGGCTTCTTTTGCTCAGCATTCTGTCTCTGAGCTGCATCTGAGTTGTTACGTGTACCAGGAGGCTTTGTAAAAATTGCTGAGTAGTGTTCCACTGTACAGCTATATTACATTTTATCCTTTATCCAGTTGATGGACATTTGAGTTGTTTCTAGTCGGGAGCTATTATGAATAGGAATACCGCGTCCATTCCTGCACACGCCTTTTGGTGAACATTCTTATGCATCACTATTTGGTGTATATGCAGGAGTTAAATTGCTGGGTCATAGGGTGTGCATCTGTTTAACTTTAGTAGGTATTGCCAAACCGTTGCAAGAGTGGTTTTACTGATTTCCAGTTCCATTAGCAACATATGAGCGTTCCATTTACTGTAAATCTTTGGCAACGCTATGCATTGTCAGTCATCCTATTTTCTCCATTTTGGTGTGTGTGTGTTCTTGACTATAGCTTTATCCAAGTTGCTATAGACATGTTAACACTGGAGTATCATTGCAGTTTCTTCAACTGGGCAGATGTGACTCTTCAAGAAGGAAGCCACCCTTAGCATAGCCTCTGAAGTAGGCACTACATTCAGGGTAAAAAATATCCAAGCGACATATGTCCAAATTGGCCTTCTGACAGTGGCTGCTTCAGAATAAAGGCTGCACTGTGCTAACATCATTGAGAAAAATGTTACTTGGGAGCAAAAGACAAAAACAGCTCCAACCTTAATTCCTAACTTCTGACGGTACAGGCCCAGCAATTTAGAATTGAATAAAACTGACCACCCATCCAGGACAGCTAGAAGAATCCAAGGGTGTGAGTACCAGGTGATTAGGCAGCCACAGGATTTTTAATAGATTCGTGGAGATATAATTCACCTACCACAGTATATTCACAGAGTTGTACAACCATCACCAGTGCTCTGGAATATTGTCATCGCTCCAAAAAGAAACCCTGTAGCCTTTAACAGGCAATCTGGTCCTCTTCCCTTCTAGCTCCTCCCAAACCCTAATCTACTTCCTGTCTCTATGGATTTGCATATTCTGGACATCTCCTGTAAATGGAATCATACGGTATGCGGTCCTTTGGAATTAGGCTCTCTCACTTAGCATGTTTTCAAGCTTCAGCAAGTTGTAGCGTCTGTCAGTGCTTTATTCCTTTTATAGCTAAATAATACTCCATCGTGTGGGTATACCACATTTTGTTTATTCATTTGTTGAGGTGGACTTTGGTGTTGTTTCCATTCTTTGGCTACTGTGATTAACGCTGCTATGAACATCCAGGTACAAGTTTTCATGTGGCTATATGTTTTCAATTCTCTTGAGTATGTACCTTAGGAGTGAAACTCCTGGGTCATGGGGTAACTAACTCCATGTTTCACTTTTTTCGGGAACTGCCAGGTGGTTTTTTCAAAGTGGCTGCACAATGTTATAATCCCACCAGCAGTGTGGGAGGGTTCTGATTTCTCTACATCCTCACTGACGCTTACTGTTTCCCATCTTACCTTCTATTATAGCCATCCTGGTGGTTATGAAGTGGTATCTCATTGTGGCTTGATTTGCGTTTCCCCAATACTAGTGAAGTTGAGCATCATTTCATCTGCTTATTGGCCATTTGTATGTCTTCTCTGGAGGCCTGTCTATTCAGATCCTTTGATAATTTTTGAGTTATTTGTGTTTTTACAATGGAGTTGTAAGTGTTCTGTATATATTCTAGATGCAAGTCTCTGATCAGATACATAATTTGCAAAAATTGTCTCCCGTTCTGTGGGTGGTCTCTTAACTTTTTCTTGATTGTGTGCTTTGAAGCACAAAAGCTCTTAATTTTTATATAGTCCCATTTATCTATTTTTTCTTTGGTTGCTTGTGCTTTTGGTGTCCTATCTAAGAAACCGTTGCCTAATCCAAGGTCAGAAAGATTTATACCTATGTTTATTTCTAAGAATTTTATAGTTTTAGCTCTTCTATGTAGGGCTTTGATCTGTTTTGATTTAATTTTTTATATATGGTACAAGGTAAAGGCCCAACTTCATTCTTTTGTGTGTGGATATCCACTTGTCCCAGCACCATTTATTTAAAGGACTATTCTTTCCCCATTGGATTGTCTTGGCACCCTTGTTGAAAGTAAATTGACCATAAATGTGAGGGTTTGTTTCTGGTCCACAGCATTTTTAACTGACAGAAATGAATGGTCAGATATGAAGGGCCCACAATAGTCTCAATGTCTCAGGCTAGCATACCCAGAGACCTCTGATCCCTCCACTCTGCAGAGAAAGGGCACAGCCTAGGGAAACGGTAGTCACCGAAATTAGGTCTAATGACTCCAACCTGGAAGCAAATCGTGTTGGAAAGTTACACGTGTTTCCAGAACCAACCTTACTTTCTCTGAAAAGTCACACTTCAATATATATCCCATTCATCTTTCTGAGCATGCTGCCCTGAGTTTAAGAAAAGCCTTTCCCTCCGACTGAGGCCCCTTTCCCCTCAGTTGGGCACTTCATTCAACGTTAACCCTCTTAAGACTGCCCACTCTGAGTTTCAGCTATAGTTGGAGCCCAGACTTTCAGAAAGAAGAGGAGCTTGCCTTCATTTTTTTCTCAAAGGAAAAGGCTCTTGCCCATGACTTGTTTGCCTTACATGCAGCCTCACACTTTGGGCAGCACCCCAGCAAGTGGCGGTAGATTTATCTTGAACATGTCCTTCCCACTTCTGCTGTCAGGACTCCTCCAAATGATGGTGAGCACCTGACAGTTGGAGCAAACTGCAAAGGACAGAAAGAATCAGACCTGCCCCCAGCTTTGGCTTTACCTAGCACCTAATGACCGGGGCTCATGCTGTGAAGAGATTCTTTGTCTTGACTAGAAGAGTTTCTTGACTTGGGAAGGCAGTATGCCAGAGTGGAAAGCGGGACAGACTTTGGCTGCAGGTAACTTGGGTTTGAATCCTTGATTCTGTACTTACTTGCGATGGCACACATGGAGATGCTCTGCTCAGAACCCCTGTCCTGAAAGAACCCACTTCCCAGCTGTGAGTGCTGTGGTTAGTTGACAGCCTCCAGCTGTTAGTTTCTTCAGGGTCTGTGTCAGCTTTGGCGCCAAGGTCATCCTGTTCTTGGGGTGGCCCCCAGCCAATGACTGATCAAGGAGAAGATCCAAAGCCCGTTTCCGCCACACAGAAGATTCCTCTATAAGGCAGTCTTTGCTCTGGAGCTCCCCATTTGGGCTGGTAGATTCTGACAGGTCTCCACCACGATATGACCATCCCCTTGCCCAATCCTGCTCCCTCCCCTTTCTTTCACAGGTACTATTTCCCACTAAACTGTTTGCACTTCTAACTGTTGCAGAATCTGCTCTCCAGAGAACCCGGCGTGTCTCTCTCAGTTTCAGTTTCCTCTCCTGTGAAAGAAGAATAATGGCATTGTCTCACCCAGGGCTATTAGGATGACTGGAACTAAGTGAAATATCTGGCACAAAATAGGCGTTCAATAAAAGAGTGCTGTTACTATTAAGGAATCTATCGTTTCCACTGCTACATCCTAACTTTTGAAAGAAATAGATGGGATATCCCCACTAGCTCAGACCTGGAAATAACCTCAATGATCATCAACAGGAGAAGGGATAAATAAATTATGGTGTTTCTATACAACGGAATTCTAATTAGCAATAAAATGGAAGGAACTACTGTTATAGGCAACAACCTGAGTAAATCTTACCAGCATTAGATTGAGCTAAAGAGACTAGGCACAAAAAATACATACTATGTGATTCTATTTTTCTGAAGGTCAAGAATAGATGAAACTAATTGGTGATGGTAGAGGTCAGTGACTCAGTGGTTACCCTTGGGGGATATTGACTGGAAGCATGAAGGGGCCTTCTGGGAAGTTGGACATATTCTCTATCTTGGTCTAGATCCTGGTTACATGGGTATTCTCTCTCTCTCTCTCTCTCTCTCTCTCTCTCTCTCTCTCTCACACACACACACACACACACACACACACACACACACACAATCATGAAGCTTATACTTAAGGTTAAGGGAATTCATGTACTTAATTATATATGTCATGCATCATTTTTTTTAAAAAAGGGAAAAACAGTGAGGAATTTTTTATGAGCATATATACATGTACGTTTTTTACTTAGAAAATGCAGAGAAGTAGAAAGAAAAATATCACCTGTGGCCCCACCCCACAAAGATAACCGCTGGAGACATTTTAGATATTGCATTGCACTCTCCAGCTCTCCTATCACTCCACCTCTCTAGGGTGCTACTTTGGTTCAAGGAGACAGGAAGTTCCACCATCACTTCCACTTTCTTGGGAGTAGTGCTGGGAGGATTATTTCTAGGCTCACTTTCTAGCCTCTCTTGTACTCCTTCCCCAGATAGAACCTGAAGCTAACTAGTGCCAAAATTTTAATCTCCTAACCTACACCTCATCCCCACCCTGCAGCTGGGATCCCCTAGGTCTCTGGATCCTTTCTAGAACAGTACATATCAAGGGCTCAGAGTCACTGGATCTCTTGTCTTAACAGGAGTTGAAACACTAACTCAAGCCCCAAAGGGCTTTCTGATGGGAATGGAGCTCACTTTCCCCAAGGCTGAAATGATCAAGGTTCAGAGCAGCCAAGCCTTTTGCCTATTTTTGTGTGAGTTGTAGGAGAAAGGCATTTTCCAGATTGCTTCGCTGACCACAAACTGTCGAAGTGACACTGCAGGGAGCATCTTAAGAAAGAATTTAATCAAAACCAGGCAGCTGGAACACAGGGGCTTTCTTCTTAGACAACTGGTCCTCAAAGTGTGGTCCGCAGACCAGCAGTGTCAGCATTACCATCACCATCACCTGTGAACTGGTTATAAATGCAAATTTGGAGCCCCCACCATAGACCTGGTGATAGAGACTCAGGGGTGGGACCTGGTCATCTGTGTTTCAACAGCCCTCCAGGTGATTCTGATGCAGTCTCAAGTTTAATAACCTTAGTTCTAGAGGTTTGTAAATTCCACTGCCAAAGAAAGCAAGAATTTACTCACATGTACTCTTTCATGCTCATAACTGGTGCACTGGGTCTTTAGCATGACTTAGGGGCATGTGCCAGATCCATGTAACTTCAAAGTTTCTTGTTCTTTATATCTTGAACTCAAGGAAATGCATTCCTTGTTTCTCTGTTAGCTGAACAAAGATGAAATATAGCCCAATGTTCCCCAACAAAAAGATTTATTAATTTGTACTAATGACTGTTTAGAGAAAACCATAAAAACCAATGTCCTTGTTGAGTGCTCCTTCTCGAGGGCAAAATGTGGATGTTATCTGTAAAATCAACAAATTTGTCACCAAAGTGAAATGTTATCTTTTCCCAAGGATTTTCCCAGGCAGCTCAAGGCCTCAAGGACTAGACAGCCTCCTCCCTCCCCATGATCAGATGAAGAGGGTTAGAGTTTGCAGCCATAACTCAAATGCTTTAAGACAGCTCAGATGTAAGTTTGTTTTCAGGTTAGTAGCTTTGCTCAGATCCAGCTGAAGAAAGGAGACTCTGAACCTGTTGAAAGCCTTAAAAAAATCCCCACAGACCTTTGTCTCCTTAAGATATGAACAGAGCAATGATCTCTTGGCTAGGACAACAAAGGCACAGGCAACAAAAGCAAAAATAGACAAGTGGAATTGCATCAAACCAAAAAGCTTCTGCATGGCAAAGAAAACAATCGATGGAGTGAAAAGGCAGTCTATGAAATGGGAGAATATATTGGCTAACATTTATCTGAGAGGGTTTAATATCCAGAAAATATAAGAAACTCCTAGAGCTTGATAGCAAAAACAAAACAAAAAACAAAACCAAAAGCAATCCAATTTAGAAATGGGCAAAGGACCTGAATAGACATTTCTCCAAAGAAGACGTACAAATGGCCAACAGGTCTATGGAAAGATGCTCAACACTACTAATCATCAGGGAAATGCAAATCAAAACCACAATGAAATATCACTTCACACCTGTTAGAATGGCTATCATCAAAAATGAAAAGATAGCAAGAGTTAGCAAGGATGTAAAGAAATTGGAACCCTTGTGAATTGTTGGAACGTAAAATGGTTCAGCCACAATGGAAAACAGTATGGAAATTCTTCCAAAACTTAAAAATGGAACTACCATATGATCCAGCAGTCACACCTTTGCATATTTATCCAAAAGAATTGAAATCAGGATCTCGAAGAGATATTTGCATTCCCATGTGCATTGCAGCATTATTCACAATAGTCAAGATGTGGCAACAGCCTAAATGTCCATTGATGAATGAATGGGTGAAGAAAATGTGGTATATACATACAATGAAATATTATTCAGCCGTAAAAAAGAAGGAAATCCTGCCATTTTCAACCTAGAGGGCATTATGCTAAGTGAAATAAGCCAAACACAGAAGGACAAATACGATGTGATTCTACTTGTATGAGATATCTAAAATGGTCAAACTCAAAGAAGCAGAGAATAACATGATGATTGCCAGGGGCTGGGGAAGCGAAGGAAATGGGAAGTTGCTAATCAACAGTTGCAAATTTCAGTTAAGCAAGATGAATAAGTTCTAGAGTTCTGCTATACAACATTGTGCCTGGGGTTAACAACACTTTACACCTGAAAATTTGTTAAGAAGATAGATCTCATGTTAAATGCTCTTACTTCAATAAAAAATAGTAACTAAATATGCTATCAAATTCATAAGATTTATAACATATAAAAGATATAATTTATAGATACATACTATTATTTATAAAATAAACTAGAGATCTGAAAACAAAGCCAAAGATATGACCAGTAGTGCACTGTTAAATGCTTAATAGCCTGCTCTCTGAAAATAAACTATATATATCTTGATTATAAATGTGTAGCACACAGTTGACAATAATAAAACATGTCATATTCATTATTACAAATTTCACCAAATAACCCTTACAGAATGCTTTCGTTGATTTTTCCCTGACTCTTGTATCTATAGCCAACCTAAGGCGGCAATTTACAAACAAGTGTGGTTCCAACATGAGTATCGGTAGATTTGTGTATTTGCATTAATGAGTAAGACAAAACTGAAACAACAGAATGTAGGTTGAAATGTCGCTCGTTCACATCGGTGACGTGAGGGACTTCTTTACTAAATCTGGTAACAGTCTCTGAATATACTGGAGGAATATTTCCTACATTTTTTTGTATTATTTAAAATGTAACAGCTACAGAGACAGTGCAATTTTAAGTTTAATCTGTACTATTAACATTTCTCCATCAGTTTCTTAAGTCTAGACCAAGGGTCATCAAAATTTTTCTGTAAAGAGACACATGACAAATATTTTAGGTTTTGTGGCCACACAGGGTCTCTGTTGCATATTCTTTTTTCAGGTTTTCTACAACTCTTTAAAAATCTAAAAAACATTCTTAGCTTGTGAGCTGTACAAAAACACGCTGTGGGCGGAAGTTTGCAGACCCCCGATCAAGAGAATCAAAAATAATAGATGAAACACTGATTTGTAGCATTTGATAATTTCCAGGATGTAAATACTCTTACCATGGCTGATTTCAAACTACCGACTTGACGTCACTGAAGGTGGAGTTGCAAAGAGATGAACGGTTGCAAAGCATATATTATTTCTGCTTTGTATCTGGATACAAAGGACACAAAAAACCTCAAGAGCACGGATAATAGATAAGTGTAGTAAAATAATTAGGAAGTGATGAGTTTGAGTATTTATTAGCTTTCTTTTCAATCGTGTTGATTTCATTGTAAGTTTCTGTAGTTTAATTTTTAATAATGGCTGTATTGAACAGTTTCTGAAAAATTTAATAATTGGCTCTCACGAGGTGATACGAGCAACTGCTGTGACCACACCAAATTTCAACCTGTTTCTTTTGGTTCTGTTGGATAAAAAGAGAATCTTCACTCAATTTGGTCCATTATTCCATGCAACAAAAGGATTTACTACAAGGTTTCTTTGAAGCTGGCAGTTTCCTTGGCTCTTCTAAAATAGGAAATGATTTTAGATGTTATTTTTACGTATTTTCAAGAAGAGGTCTGTGTCTATTCTCAACAGCTTCCTGACCACCTTTTGCTTCCAAATAATAAGAACTATTTAAAGGAAAAAGGAACTACTATGTTGCGGTTTTAAGAAAAACACATTGCTTTGCTCTTTCAGAAGTAGTTACACAACAGTTCTGCTCATAAACTGGGGAAGAGTTAAAATAGCTTTTCCAAGGTCCTTCCCAAGGCTGTGATTTTCCTCTCATCGGCTCAGGTGATAGCCATTCATTGTACCCATTCATTTATTCAGCTATTTGAGCATCTGCCACGTGACAGCCACTGCCCTGAGCTCTGGAGTCATAGCAGCATGCAAGAGAGACAAGGACCCAGATGAATCAATACTTACACAGATCGACATTTACTTAGACTTTTCATAAGTGCATTACAGGAGATCATATAGCATAGGTGCCTGACCTATTTGGGGAGGTGCGGGATGTGATACTTAACCTTGACACCTGAAGAATGAGTAGAAAGCCAGGCAAAAGAGGAGGGAGCTGTTACAGTAGCAGTGCTAGAGCTAAAGATGTTGGCCTCCTCCGTGGGGACTGATGACCTACCTGCGGGCTCCGGAGCCTGATACTACAACAGGAAGTTAGAGCACTCCTGGTTTTCAAGATCTCTGGAAATTCCCCCCTATTATCTTCCGATTGCTACCTGTTCTCCATTCCCTCTATTCTCTCCTACCGGAAACTTGTTAGAACTTCTCATTTTAGCCTCCAAGTAGTTTCATGTCTCTTTCATATCTTCTGCATCTTTATTCCTCTGCTTTGCATTCCAGATGATTCCCTCAGATCTATCTTCTACTTTACTAATCCTCTCATCAGCTGTGTCTTGTTTGCCATTTGCTTCGTCTAATTGTGTTCTTTTTTTTTCCATTTCCATGCCTATAGTTTGGTTCTTTTGCAAGCCCACCCATATTTTTTAAACTGTTCTATTATTGCCTTATAATTCCTATTCCTTTTTAAAAAATCTTCGGAACATTCTAAGCATAGTCACTTGAAATTTTTTATTTTATTTATTTATTTTATTAATTAAGTTTATTTATTTTGAGAGAGAGTGTGAGTGTGTAAGAAGGGGAGAGGCAGAGAGAGGAGACAGAGAATCCCAAGCAGGCTCCGTGCTGTCAGCACAGAGCCCCACGCAGGGCTTGAACTCACCAACCGTGAGATCATGACCTGAGCCGAAATCAAGAGTCCGACGCTTAGCCAACTGAGCCACCCAGGTGCCCCAGCATACTCATTTCAAAGCCCCTTTCAGATTTCTCTATTAGCTATAGCTCCTAAGAGGTGAATTCTTCCATTTGTTGTGCCAGTCTTGTGGTGGTTTATTTCCTCATAGACTTAGAAAGTTTGAGTTATAAATTCATTTTCAGAGTCATAATTACGAACACAGACTCGCACTATACTACCTGGGTTTGAGTTTGGATTCTGTCACTTAGTAGCTGTGTGACCTTAGGCAAGTTTCTTAATCTCTCTGTTCCTTAGTTTCAGTATCTGTAAGATAGGGCTGTTCTAAGAATGAGCTAATATAAGCAAAGCACTCAGTACAGTGTCCGGCACATAATTAAGCAAATACTGTGATTTGGCAAGAATTACTTTACCTGGGAGGCCTCCCTGCCTGCATACCCCGGGTTATGTGGCTCCCTCCCTGCGCTCTACTCAAAGCAGCCACTACACTTCTGAACCGCTTTTTGTTTTCCTATCCCGGTCCCTATTTATGAGTTACCCTTCCAGCTGCTGGCTTTCTGTAGGAGCTCAGCTCCTACTCCCGTCCCCACTCTGCCATTAATACCCGGCACCCAGGATGCACGTCTACTTTTGATTCCTCTGTGGCTTGCATAAATGCCAACTCTTGCTCACTGCTGTG
The DNA here is from genome assembly GCF_018350175.1 of Felis catus. Classification (NCBI taxonomy): domain Eukaryota; kingdom Metazoa; phylum Chordata; class Mammalia; order Carnivora; family Felidae; genus Felis; species Felis catus. Next base: position 110,647,706 of record NC_058386.1, on the reverse strand, counting down.
GCTTTGAGCTGCCTCTCCAATTCTGGCACTAGAATTTGTTTGTTTGGTTTTGCTTTTGATCTCCACGACATATTGAAAAATATTTTCTTGGGGCGCCTGGGTGGCGCAGTCGGTTAAGCGTCCGACTTCAGCCAGGTCACGATCTCGCGGTCCGGGAGTTCGAGCCCCGCGTCAGGCTCTGGGCTGATGGCTCGGAGCCTGGAGCCTGTTTCCGATTCTGTGTCTCCCTCTCTCTCTGCCCCTCCCCCGTTCATGCTCTGTCTCTCTCTGTCCCAAAAATAAATTAAAAAAAAAACGTTGAAAAAAAAAATTAAAAAAAAAAAAAGAAAGAAAAATATTTTCTTCATCCTTCAAAATCATTTATTTATTCACTAATCCATTTGGCAAAAATATTAATTGTGATATTATGCTCAGGGCACCTTGCTAGATTCTACAGGAGAATGAAAAATTCCAATTTCTTCCCTCGGGTAGCTGACACTCAAATATATAAAGCTATGCAAAGTCAGTTGCTATCGTGGGCCTGGGGGTTTATTATTATTATTATTATTATTATTATTATTTTAGTTTTTATTTGAATTCCAGTTAGTTAACACACACTGTTATGTTAGTTTCAGGTGTACAATACAGTGACTCAACACTTGCACACGTCACCCGGTGCTCATCATGACAAGTGCCCTCCTTAATCCCCATCACCCATTTCACCCATCTCCCCACTCCCCTCCCCTACATACTGAATTTTTTTTTTTTTTCCAACAACGTGCTTGGAGTGGAGGAGGAGCTTCCTGCAGCAAACAGCTCCAGTGACCAAGATGACCAGAAATCCCTGAATGTTGTTTCTCAAGGAGCTTACCTCTTCCTTGGACATGCGATCCTTAAGAGAACCCCGGACAAGACGGGACATGTTTTATTTGCTTTTGTGTCCCATGTCTAGCAGAGGTTCTGATACATTTGACATCCGTTTGCTGAATTCAGAAATGAAAGGGTACACTGGCAACAGCAAGCCCTTGGTTTCTCTAAGAATTACCACCACCACCACAGGACCGCCCCTCCACCCTCCTTGTCGCTGTGAATGAGCTCTGTCAAAGCGATACGGTTTCCAACAAATGAAAGTAGGTGCAATTCATTTAATCAGTGACTGTCTCAAGGGCCAGCACCATATGTGGGCTTCTTTGACTCTCAAAGCAAAAACACTAAACTAAAAACAGTGCAGAGACAACAGATTATTCTGACTTTCAGACTGGTTTAAAAAAAAAAAAAAACACCAGGGTAAAATGTTAAGCAGGTAGCTGATGCAATCTGGCAAAGTGAGTGTATAGCTCTATTTATATAAAGACACACATATATCAGGCCATCAGCAGTATTTGTATAAACAGTGACTCTCCTGTGAAGGTAAGGCCACCCCCCTTCAGTTCCAGTGACTGAGATACATTTTTCCAATCCTGGGGGCAAATACAGACGCAGCAAGTTCCTTCTTCCCCTTGGAAATTTGGCAGGCACACCAACTCTGCCTCTGTTGCCACATTCCCTTGGGGTTTTATGACTCTGTACATATGGCCTGTGTGAAGGCTTCACTTAGGTCACCTTATGCCTTTGGCGGCCAGCATGGTATATGACGATTCAGGACGACCCTGGTGTTTCCCAGATGGGTCCAGATCTGGCCAGGCAATTACTGCCCTCCAGCTGGGAAATGTGACGCCAGGGTGATGAAGTGGCTGCCGAGAAGGAGGCAGTGTGACTCTGAATCTGGTCTGTTCTTTATTTAAATCCAAAGACTGAACACACACCACACACACACACACACACACACACACACACACACACACACAATTCCCCAGCTGCAGGGGGTTGTTTTTTAGGATTTCATGCGGGATTCCCCTGAACACATATTTCCTAAGCTAATCTCCTATCCTGTCCCCTGTTTACTTGCCATCTTATCATCCTCTCCTCCTTTGCTCTCCTACTTATTTCCTTATCATTACTTTTAACCCTCCGGGAGTTCCCACTAACCCAGATGGTCTGTTTAAGGCCCTTTGAGACAGAGATGGGGCCCCTAAATCCTTTTCCTGTGTGAGCTGCCTCGTTTCATTCTCTCCCATGGCCACAGAGAATCCTGTCCTGGGGCCTCGATTCTGAGGGAAGGCGGATTCATGGAAGTTGCTCCACTGCTGGTAATACAACACTGCCATCCGGGTGGACATTCTCCTTGATAAAGGAGAGTACTGGAATAAACTTGGTCCTAATCACAGTGGCCCTCGTAACTCGCCCTTCCTTCCACCAACACACCTACTATTCACTGCTGCTTCTGAGGCAGCAGGGAAAGAGTATGGGCTCTGTATTTGGACAGATCTGGGTTCAAATTCCACCTTCAGCAGTTAATAGGTGGGTGACCGTGGGCAAGTCACTTACCCTCTCTGAGCCTCTGCGTCTCGAACTATAAAGTTGGAATCAAACAGAATATATATGCAGACACACCCTAGGCACTCTATACATAGGAGCAATGACTGTGGCATGCTTGGATGATGGTCACAGTCCTTGGTCCTTCTCGTCTCACCCAAGACAGAGATGCTCATATTTTCTCAGAGTTAAAAGGAGGATCTTGAACATTCACAAAGCATCTTCTCACAGAGCACCGCCCCCCTGAATGCTGAGAGCTTAGTGCAATACTAGCTCTCTGAGCTCTGGGAGAAAGACAGACCAACGCCTGCCCTCAAGGGGCCCCAGCCATCTAAACTAGCAGATAAGATGAAAATGTAAACATTGGAGTTAGTTTTCAATATACGAACGGGGGGGGGGGGAGCACAAACATTTAGTTCAGAGCAACTGGCATCTGCTAAATCATTCCCTATAGACCACAAGAGCTATGGGAATGCAGAGCAGGAGGGCTGCTGTGGATAAGAAGCCTTCCTGGAGGAGGCAGGGCTTGAGCCAAGACTCAAAGGGCAAGATTTGAACAGACCTTTGGAAGAAGTGGGGGCTCTGGAGAGATGCACGCTGGACAAACTCGGGAGGCAGGCACAGTTATTATTTCCATTTACAAATAAGCAAATGGAAGGCTAGATAAGCCTAGTGACTTCTCCAAGGCCACTCAGCAAGAAATTGGCAGCGCTAGGATTTAAGTAGAGATGTGTCTCTGATGTTGAAGGCTGTGTTCAAAGCTGGCTGTGACAGAAAAGATGGACTTTTGCTGGAGCGTAGGAAATAGGGAGCTATTGATGGTTTTTTAGGGAGGAATGACATGATGAAGGCAGCAGCAGACGTTTAGGGGAAGATTCTAGCACTAGAGAGAGGTCAGTTAGGAAGCAGTTACAGTAACTTAGGGGTGAGGCACCGAAGTCCTGACTTCGGTGGGCAGGGCACAGTGGGACTGGAGAAGGCATGACGACATGAGGCATGCCAAAGGGCAGAGCCATAGACTGGCAGGGAAGGGGCTTAAAGAATCAGGTCTGAGGACCAGAACACTGGGCAGTGCCACTGCAGGAGATATTAAGAAGGTGAGCTGATTTGAAGATCTCTGTTTCTATAACCCAGGGCCTGATTTCCTTTATTACTATTGCCTTTAAATCCTTTTGTTGAAGAAAATAATGTATACCGAGAGGAAACCAACAAATTCAGAATACGGGATATACTACGACACAACTGCCCTGACCTCTTCAACAAGTCAGGGTCACACACACGCAAAATCAAGAGCATGCACTGACATAGATTAAATAACACCAAAGAGACATAAGTAAATGCAGCGCACAAACCCTTTGCATGTGGATTCTTCTTCTGGATTCAAATCAAAACAAAACAAAAACTTCTAAAACGCATTTTGAGGATGTTGGGACAATTTGAACGTGGACTGGCAATTAGATGTTAGATTATTCCGTAGGTGTAATAATGGTTTGTGGCGAGGAGGGAAATTTTCCTTATTCTTAGGACAAGAATTCTGCAGAATTGAGGGCAGCGTATCGTGATGCCTGTAACTTACACTCAAGTGGTTCAACAAAGAAATACACATACATGCACGCACATACAAATATATAGCACATAGGTCAAAATGTTGAGTGGGGAACCTTGAAAGGTATATGCGTGTGTTCACTGCACTACTTTTTCGATCTCTTTGTATTTTTTACAATTTGGAAAATAAAAATTTGGGGAAACTGCTTCATGAACATAGTGAAAAGTTAAAACGGTATAAAGGGGTATGTAGGGAACCTTTCTACCCCGGGCACTCAGTACTGCCTTCCCAGAAGCAACCGCTGTTCACACTTCCTGAAATTGTCTCTGTATTTACCAGCCTGTATATGTATTTGTAGATCCTTTAAAAAAAAATAGTCGGGTTCATGCTAGAAATCTTTTTGTTAGCTACAGTAGACTCTCTTTTATCTATGCAACTGGGGGAGAGTTGGTCAGTTAACTAAAAATCAGTTAAAGCAGAAGTGCCTGGAGATACCAAGGACAGACGTAACAGGGCATCCAGTAGCAGCGTCTTTTACAGAGGGTGTGGACAGCATCCTTTAATCCCGAGAGGTGGCTCCCAGAGGCCAGGTAAGCCAGCTTCCACTGTCCTGTTGGCAGCTTGCTTTTTTTTTCTTTTTTTAAATCACTTCACAAGCCTTCTTCGGAATTGTTCATATGACCAAGTGTAGACCTGCCTCATTCTCTCAGCAGTGTTTTGGATGTGTTGCTTTTAGGATGAGTGTGGTCGCTTGAGGCTATGGGGAGAGCGCACCTGACTGGATACTGCCTGGGGCTTCCTGAAGTTGCTTGATCCGAGACTTCACTTGGGGATTTTTCCAACAAGCACCCAAGCTTGAGCGATGCCGCCCTAAGCAGGTGGAGAAGCGCAGCTGGAGCTCCAATGGCAGGACCGCTCTGAGGGATGGCAGTTCTACCAGTGGTAAAGGCATGAGAAACCGACAGAGAGAAGGCAAGATGCCAAAGAAATGCTGAGGTCCAAGGACAGAGCCCATAACCTCCCCTAGGAGCTTCGGCCCCTGCCCCCACCCCCCACCAAAGATGATTTGCCTCCTGGTCCACAATCATGGGGGAGAGGGGGGGTTCACATTTCCAAAGCATGTGCCACGTTGCCTATGAAAACCGCCAGCACCTGGGCACGTTCAAATCCCACACTCGAAGCAAGGCTCCTCCCTGCAAATGGGAAAGATTTGATTGCAAAATGTGATTCAAGAAATCAGATCTGGGATTGAACTGAAATTGCCTGAAAACTGAAAGCATTGGCGCAATTAACAAAAAGGGACTGGATTCCTTTATTTGTTTATTTTTTTTGCAGCTAAATCCTGCACAGCTTGCAAACCTTGGGAGGCAGCCATCCTATTATCATTCCTGATATGGACTTGAATTTCTAAGAAATGCCTTTTTTTTTTTTTTTTTTTTTTTTGAGAGCTGTGGAATTGAACCTCCACTACAAGCAGTCCTAGGAGTTCCAGTCACAATGTTTCAGGAACAATGCTGAGATAAGAGCCAGAGCTCTGGGGGCTTGAGCGCCCACAGACCCATAGGGCTGTGTACTAACCCCAGATGGGTCCCTTCAGGAGTCCTGGAGAACCCAGACCTGCATCTAAACGGCCCTCTGAATTGGTACTGGGTAGAGTAGGCAGCCAAATCTCTATGTCATTTGAGGGCCCCAAAATGCCAGAGGACCCACTGGCTTGTCACACTGCCTGAAACGTTCACACTGCAATGTAAAGCACCGAAGTCCCTGTCTTCTCTAAAGCAAAATGTCTCAGAGATAGAGACATCCCCCATCTTTAAAGAACATCATCAGCTTTTTATTTAGAGCAAAAAGAAACCAAATGGAAAGGGAGGGCAGTGTTCAGTCTAGTCTTTGGTGTGAGCCCAGAGGGTAGGCAGCGGGTGGGCCAAGGAAAGGATGCCAGGAGGGCCCAGGGCCTGCGGGCACGGCCCCTGAGTTGTCGGTAGAAGCTTTGGAAGTGAGCGGGGCGAGGGATGGGGCCCGGGGAAAGGCAAAGTCAGCCGGGGCCTGGGCCAAGACTCTTGTGTGTGGCCCCACGGGTACACACTGGCTCTAATAACTGTGACATTGGGAAGCCATCACCACAAGTCTCCAATTCCCTAACTCTGTTGTTGCCATCACCTTCCAGGGTGCGTGCCCTCTGCGTTTTCTGCGAGCCTGCTCAACCCACAGACACATCCCATTATTTGGTGGCACAGGTAGATGGACCACAGTGGCAGGGGGCAGCCACAGATATCACAGCTGAGGATCTTGCGATACATTTGTTCCAACTCTGCCGGGTCTCTTAAGAAATCTACAATTCTGATTGTTTTGTAAAACTTTTAACTGCCCCTGCAACACTCTTTGAAGCACATACTACGTGCCAAATGCTGGAGTTAACCATATCGGATATATCGTTGATCTAATCCTTACCACAGCCCTTAGTAGGTGACTTTCCCATCTAGAAGTCATGTGGCCTGCTGGAATCTTGGAGATTACTTTTCCTAACTCAAACTCACTTCTGAATTGTCTCTTCCTATTGATTCGGCTCCCACAGTGAGAGGTTTTTCTGCAAAGTGAGGTTGCTTGGGATAGCTCTGTTATGGAGTCAGCCTGACCAGGAGCCAGCCTCACCACTTGCTTGGGGACAGTCACCTGTAGAACCAAAGAAAAGAAATAACCAACCTCACTAGGATTGGCCACAAACCAAAAACTCCATTAGAAGGACCCCAAAATGCCTCTGAAAACCGATAGTCAGATCGTTTAATTTGCCACCAGAGAGTGAAAAAGCATCATCAGAGCAAGTGTCCGTCCATTTGAGCTACTTGAACTGCCAATTTGGGTTTTTTTGTTTGTTTGTTTTTTGTGTTTTTTTCTGACAAAAGCCTTCAGTTCATCCAGCAATTCTGCTCTAGGCTCCTCTTGGAATCTGCCTAAAGCAGCCAGATAGCTGCATCTGGGTCACTGTAACCCAAAAAGTCTTAATTAAAATCAGGAAATATGTTCAATCTCCTCTTCTGCGATGCTATAAAGTCTAGATACAGCAAATTATCTTATGAGAAAGTAGAAGCATAAAATGGGCTTTGGGCACAGCATAATCATTTGGGACACACATACACAACACACACACACACACGCCAGTATAAATTGAGAAATAAGAAAAGGAAAGTATTTGGCTCTAGATGAGTTTCCTTTTGTAAAGTCTGTAGACAAAGGGGCTTGTCTACTAAAGACACTTTGTTTGGGTATGGGGAGAGCAATCTCCAGCCCACAGGGCCTCAGGCAGGATTTTGCATGGGGGGGGGGTGTTTAGGTGGGTGGGGAGGGGCAGGTGGGCGATGACTGACAGGATGAGGGCATGAGGAGGACAGAGGAAGAAAAGGGGGGCAGAAGGAGAGGGTGACAAGCGACTGGAAAGGGAGCAGGCACAGAAAGGAGGAGAGGAACAGCAGAGATGTTTGTAGTAGGGGCAGTAAGGGGAGGGCCTTTGCCACTGGCAATCTGCTCACCATCTTGAGGAAGTAATTTCCTGTTTATCAAATACCATTGGGGCATTAGAGGTCTTACACCAATGCCTTATCCAATAATGGACACTTAACCGCCTTCACGTATCAATACCTTTGTAACTGAAGTTTGCAGAGATAGCTTTTCAAAACGTATTTGTGCTCCGTTGCTTTCTGAGACAGAAACGTCCCGAATTACCTTTTCTGGAAATCATGGTAAAATAGGCAAGGAGTTTGCTCATGAACATTGGTTTCATTCCTTCAGCAAATAGTTATTAAGGGCCTTCGATATGCCAAGCACCGTGCCAGGTTCATCCACGTGGACACTGGTGGGCACCACAGACCTGGAGCCTTCCAACGGACCTTGTTCTGCCTGCAGTTTACCCCATTTGGGGGTGTCATAGGATCAATGCTACTACTTCTAAACTGTGGGCAGTGACGCGGGTCTTAGGAGTAAGTTGGGTTGTTTGCCTTTACAGTAGAAGGCTCAAGACTGTGATGCTGGCACCACCCAATGCCAGCTGTCAGTTCATGCTGTCGTCACTACGTTCCTTCTCATCTGCCATGCAATTTAACACATATCTGCCTGGGCTGGGGCCTCGCAGCCGCTTGTCTCTTCCACGGAGTTAAGTGTATGTGATTTGTGATGGTGCTCATTCAGCAGCATTTCTTCCCCCTTCCCTGCCCCCATTTCTAAGCTGCAGGTCTAGTTGAGGTTGCTGGAAGTATAGCTTCTGGAAAAGCGAGGACTTACAGTGTGGTCAGCGGCGTGCTGGTGAATGTTTAACCATTGGCACTCCCGGTCGGTGGGGGAGAGGGGTGCTGATTTATAGTGTTTGCTGATTGCCATGGTGTAAATACTCCCACCGTGGGCAGTTCCAAGCTCCCAACATGATGTCACTGAACAATGAGTAGAGAAGCACATCAGTGCACCGTGCTACAGTGTTTCCCCCACACAGACACAACAGATAAGAGTAGCAAAACAATTAGGAAGTGATGAACATTGGGCATTCATTAGCTTTCATAGAACTGAATTGTAAGTTAATTTTTTTTTTTCAACGTTTATTTTATTTTTGGGACAGAGAGAGACAGAGCATGAACGGGGGAGGGGCAGAGAGAGAGGGAGACACAGAATCGGAAACAGGCTCCAGGCTCCGAGCCATCAGCCCAGAGCCCGACGCGGGGCTCGAACTCACGGACCGCGAGATCGTGACCTGGCTGAAGTCGGACGCTTAACCGACTGCGCCACCCAGGCGCCCCAAGTTAATTTTTAATAATGACTGCATGTAACAAGTCAACTCCCAAAATTCACGTTGAACGATTGAACAGTTCACTATCAGCTGAGTGGGGTGGGGGGGTGGTACCTCACCTTTCTCTTAGGCTCAGCAGTGGAAAGAGAAGCCAATTAGAGCCCCAGGCCCTCACCCCAACTTTAACCGGGGCATCCCCACTCGTATTCATTTTATGCATAATGGGATTCTGTGTTTGAACAAAGGGTTCCGGTATTTTTTAAATGTGGTTTTCTGGTTTTGTTTTTTTGAAAGGCACCGGTGTAGACGGTCTGTGGAGCTCCTTCCAGCTAGGATAGCCTAAGTTAGCCAAGTCTATGTACTCTCCTGTTCCCCCTTTCATTCCCTTGTCCCCTCTTGTCACTGAGGCTTCCTGTTCCCCTTGAATCCTTTTGTCCCATCCCATCTTCACCGAACAGAGAGCTGTTATCACCTGATTTAAAGTGAGATCCCTGCCAGGCATAGTTTACTCTTTAACACATGAGCGTAGAAGCCTCTAAAGTTCTTTCAAATACAAAGGGATGAATTTCTAAAGGGCAGATTTCCAAGTAGGGAGAGGGTACCCTTAAAATCTACCTGTTTTATATTTTGCATTCTCCTTCAAAAATCTCTGCATTTCAGTGGATGGCTGGGTTACCCCCAAGTGCCTAATAGTATATCTTTATTTTTCTTTATACAACACGGTTTTCTTTGAGTAAAAACTAAAAAAACTTTTCTTAGCACACGTTTGGTGGCTCTTCCACTGAATGCAAGCTTTTGAGCCATGGAAATGCATAGAAGGGGCCGCAGGAATTATGAATATGACACAATCCTTTTCTGAAGACAAATTCACTCTCCTTAGCCTGCCAGAGAAATTATTTTTCCAGGAAAACTAAACAGTAAGCACATACTTGGATGTTCCTTTCAGGCAAGAGAGGAGCCCTTTCTATCCCATTAAGGTCAGGCAATTGCCCAAATGCTTTGCTTCACTGCCTATCATAACGGGGAGTGTGGGACAGAACCAGCAGGGGCCTACACTCATCTCTCTCCTTCCAGCAGTCACAGTGGAGCAAAGTTCATAGTCACAGGCACCCTCTGAAGCCTGCAGTCGGAGAGGCTGAGGCTGGGGCCTCTCGAGAACCACCCCCCCTTGCTACACACACACACACACACACACACACACACACACACACACACACCTACAATGTTCCCACAACTCAATGCAGCAGTCCATCAGGGTCAGTGTTCTAGAACCCAAAGTGAAGTGATGGGATATGGTGCATGGAAGCCGGTGGCCTAGGACCATGGGGTGAGGCACAAAGGTGAGCTTCCTGGTCAACTGCCAGATCTGCAGGGTGCACACTGTTCAAATGCAGATAAGATAGCCAGTAGCCCAGGAGCCGGGGGACAGCGCAGCTTGGCCTAGGGGTATACTCCATAGCTTTGCTTCTCAGGTTCTGTCCCTGCTGCTGACACCAGCAGCAACCTCCCTTTGTTCCCTTTTCACTGAGAGTGATGGCTCCCTATCCGAAGGCTCCAACTGTAAGGAGGTATGAATTCATGCCCAACACATAAAACAGACCCAAAGCCAAGCTCTGTCCATTCTAGGCCAACTTAGGTGATAAATCTTGCTCAATTCCCTGGTCCGAATACCTTTGGCTACCTCTGCAAGCCCAGTCTATTCTTGATCCAAGACCCTTTGGCCAAGGTCCCTGCGCAGTCGGCACTTTCTCCTCTTCTCCGTCCAAGCTGAGCTCACTCTCCCCTGGCTCCCCCCAAAGTCCTTCGCTTTCAGAATCGGAATTTTTTGAACCCAAACTTTCTCTCTTACAAAATTCTCTTCTTTTACCTCTAACTTTATCCCAACCTGGGCTCCTAAATTCTCACGAGTCTTCCAACACTTGAATTCTGGAGGAATATCTAGGGGTTTCTCTAGGGGAATCAGAGGATCTCCTTATTTATTTAGTAACCTCTGATGGCTGGTATCATGTATAGATCATCCACAGAAGACAGCAGTCTCAGAGTGTATCACTTGCTCTTGACCTTGGAGAGAAGTTTGAAATCTAAATGCAAGCCACCAACGAAATACTGCCTTGTCAATGCACCAAAAGGAGAGAAAGTTAGCTTATCTTTCAGAAGTCTCCAGAGCATCGTGGACTCGCTGAGTAAGTGTAATTAGAAAAAGGAAAAGGAAGTCAAGGATAAATTCACATGTAGCTGAAGAAGTCTCATGATACGGTGAATTTTTCCCAAGGTTTCCAGAAAGCGAGTCTTGCAACCTTTGGGAAATGGTGAGTTCAAGAATTTCCAAAGACTCCCCACCCTTCACCTGGCCAAGGCCTTGATATCACCAAATAGCTCTGATTACTCTCCTCCAGGCTCGAGAAGCAAGCTGCTTTTGTTTGCTACTTTCCAAAGTGTGGTCATATCCATTATCTCACTTGATTGTTACCATGACCCTGTGAGGTAGGTAGGATAACTGTTCGTTTTCCCCAGGCTTACTTCTGGAAGATTCCCAGGAGTCAGATTTTGCACCACGGTAAGTTGACAGCGTTGGCTCCATTTTTGCATGCTAACAAAACCTGGCCCGGTCTAATCCTTATGTAAAGGGAAGATTCATCATGCAACGTTGACTTAAGCTAGGCAGAGAGAAGCCTGATCATCAGGGAGTGACAGGATCGGGAGGAGGGTGATCTTGAAAATTATAGTAATTCTACTCCCCCGTCCCCTTCCTGGAGCTAAAACCAAGGCTTTTGAATGGGGAGGGCTTGTGTCACCTTCAAGCTACATAAGCCTTACTTGAAGACTGGATGCTAAGACCAAATTTCTGTATATCTATCCATGTTTGATCAACCCTTACCAGTTAGTCAAGTGCCTACTGTGGACCCAGCTCTGTGGGAGCACAGAGAAGTATGAGATGTGGGCCCTGATCTCCAGGGGCTCACAGTTTTGCTGGGAGCTAAACTTGTACGCACCAGACAGCAATGCACAGTAGCCAAAGTGATGAAGAGAAGGTCAGTGGGGTTGATGCAGCCAGGGGAGGCATCCCAGAGAGTCCATTAGGAGCATAAGTTCTGGGTTGGGCGATAAACACAGCTTTGAATTCCAAATCCACCATCACCAGAAATGTGAGCCTTGAGCAAATCACTATACCCAATCCATAAAACAGGGTGAAAATTCAGAAATACTTCTCATATAAGGCTACCGAGAAGATTAAACGAGCACAATACCTGGCACATAGCAATTAACCCTGTTAAGCGTTCAACAAATGGTATCATTAAGGCACTATATAACTTTTAATGTTTAGTTTTGAGAGAAAGAGACAGACAGAAAGAGAGACAGAGCGTGAGCAGGGGAGGGGCACAGAGGGAGGGAGACACAGAATCCAAAGCAGGCTCCAGGCTCTGAGCTGTCAGCACAGAGCCCGACGCGGGGCTCAAACTCACGAACCGCAAGATCATGACCTGAGTTGAAGTTGGACACTTAACCGACTGAGCCACCCAGACGCCCCTGTTAAGGCCCTATTTAAGCTGACCATTGAACAATAGGACAAGACTTGGAGACACTGAGGGAGAGAAAGAGGAAAATCCCAGGCACTGAATTAAAGGCACTAAATTAAAAAAGAAAGGAGGTGTGTGAGGATGTTGAGGGTACTGGTCTTACTAAAGCAGAGGGTACACAGTAAGGGAGCAGGAAAAAAGAAACTTTGTGAGGTCGGGGGCAGCTACATGGTGAAAGGCCTTACCACCAAGTGGAGGAGTTTAGTCTGGATATGGCAGGAAGTGAGAAGCCACCGGAGACTTGCAAGCAAGAGACTAACTTGAGGATAGTGGTCTTAGAGTAAATACTGGCCTGTGGTGTGCTCAGTGACTTGGAGAGGGACCGAGGGGGTAGCCACTGCTTCAGGTGTGAGCTGAGACAGGCCTGGATGAGAATGAGAATATAAAACATTTGAAAAACATTTGGGGAGAAAAATTAGCTAGACAGACTAGGTGATTGGGTATGAGCAACAAAGGAGAAGGAGGAGTACAAAAGGGTTCCAAAGTTTTGAGTCTAGAAGACTTGGAAAGTGGTGGTACCATTGACAGTAAAATAAGAGTCAAGAGAAGTGGGCATGGGGGGAAGATATTGGATTCAATGTTCAATGTGAGATGATGGTGAGATATCCAAGTAGAAGTGTCTAGAAGAGAACTGTGATGCCCCAACGTCCTAGAGGGCATAATTTTTTTTTTTTAACTTTTCAACCCCCTTCACCCATTTCTCCCACTTCCTTTTCTTTTACTTCCTCCCTGAACAGAGGCCAACTTCATTCCTGGTTAGACTTGTTATATGAATGTTTTGACAGTCTTACTCCTTCCTTTTTGTTTCTATTAATTATTTTTCTTGTTCTATTACATTAGCTTGGACCTCCAGTGAAATGCTGAGTAGAGTAACTAGTACCGGACATTCCTATCTTGTTCTTAAATTTGAGAGAAAATACCTGTTTCAAAATTTATTAACAAACGCTTTACGTAGTGCTTCTATGTGCCAAGCACTTGACAAATTATTTAATCCTCCCACAATGATATATATATATACATATATATAATCATTATTATTATTATTATTATTATTATTTCCATTTTACAGATGAGGAAACTGAAGCACAAAGAAGCTGTCTAACTTGCCCCAGGTCACACAGGTAGCAAGTGGCAGAATGGAGAATCACACCTCCACTAGCTAGCTTCAGAGACTGTATTTTTAACCATTCTGCTATGCCTGCTACCTCCTGAAATAGGGAGTTTTCTATAGATTTCTGGAAGGTACTCTCTATCACATTAAAGTTTCCTTTTAGTCCTAGTTTCCTTAGAGCTTTCTAAAAGCAAATGGTGCCAAGGTGTCAAATACTTTCGCTATATTTATTGAAATGATCGTGTAGCTTTTTGCCCCCTTTAATATGCAAATATGAGTTATATTGATATCGTTTCTAATGGGGAATCAGCCTTGCGTCTCTGGGATTAAACCCTACTTGGTCATGTTATATTTTTCTTTTGCAAAAGTGCACGACTTGATTTGGTAATAATTTATTCAGGGCCGTTGTATACTGTTAGTTGTCCTCATAAAATTTGGTGTTGGTGTCATGACAGTTTTGGAAAATAAGTTGGGAGCTTTTCAACTTTTTCAATGCTCTGAAGCAGTTTGTTTGATAAAGGGATGATTTGTCTCAAAGGTTTTGTGCAATTTGCCTTAAAAATAAACCTGTGTGTGTGTGTGTGTGTGTGTGTGTGTGTGTGTGTGTGTGAGAGAGAGAGAGAGAGAGAGAAAGAGAGAAGAGGGCTTATGTGTATGCATGTTTGATTCTATTTCAATTTTTTCTCTTATCGGTGTAGTCAGATTTTCACCTTGTTCTCAAACCAGTTTTGGTAATTTATATTCCCCTAGAAAACCATCCATTTCATCCGGGTTCCAAATTTATTGGTATAAATATTAATACAAAATACCAATTATCTATAATTTTATATCTATACCACAACTTCTACTTGCAGAGGTAGCCAAAGGTATTCTGACCAGGGAGTTGAGCAAGATTTATCACTAATTGCTAAGAGTATTTAATTTTTCCTATACTCTTTAATATATTCTCAGTGTAGTTCTCTCTCTCTCCTCTCTCTTTCCTTTTCCCTCTTTTCTTTACCCCTAGGTGGTTTATTTATTGATTTGTTTGCAAACTTCCTAACTGTGCCTAGTTTAATGTTTCCAAAGAGCCAGCTTTTGCTTGTATGGATCAACTTTCCATTTTTTGTGATTGTGTATTTTATAAATTTTTGCTTTAATCTCTATTAGCAAGCCTATTCCTGCAAAGCCCATCTGTCTGGAATATCCTTTCCTCCTTCCCTTTCACTTGGCTAACTCCTACTCATTCTTCAGTTTATGCATCATGTCTTTTAGGAAGCCTTCCCTGACCTTCCAGCATGATTTAAATGCTCCTCCTCTGTCCTCCCCCAGCGCTTCCAGCACTCATTATTCTATGTTATCATTAGCCGTCTGCTTGTCTCTCTTCTCTACTTGACTGTAAATTCCTTGAGGGCAAGGACCGTGTCTAGTTCATAATTGTACCTCCAAGTGCCTAACATAGTACTTGGCATCCCCAGTGGGAATTCAGAGGTAGCAACCCAAGAGCTGGCGGGCTGATCTAACAAAGGGGCTCCCACTAGCCTCTTGCCTGAGGTTTGGGGTCTTACAAAAAGGAAGAGCAATGATCTCTGGTAGAACTTCTTTTCTTGTTTTTTAAAAGAACCAAGGGGCACCCGGGTGGCTCAGTCTGTTAGGCGTCCGACTTCAGCTCAGGTCATGATCTCGCAGTTCATGAGTTCGAGCCCCGCGTGGGGCTCTGTGCTGACAGCTGGGAGCCCAGAGCCTGCTTCGGATTCTGTGTCTCCCGCTCTCTCTGCCCCTCCCCCACTCACACTCTGTCTCTCTCTCTCTCTCTCTCTCTCTCTCTCTCAAAAAATAAATAAACATTAAAAGTATCAAAACCCTTCGGATGTGTCATTCCAATGGTCATCGCTTGGGGGAGGAGTCCTTCTCCACTACCCTCTCAGCCTTGCACTCCAGGAAGGATCTAGAAGGTTTAACTCCAGAAGGAGCCAAGGCAAAGAATTAGACATAAAGGAGCTAAGACTAAACCGGAGTTAAAAGGTCTATAGATTGCTTCAGGGCGTTTCCCTTTAAAAGCAGCTTTCCTGCCCAGGGGCACTTTCCTACTCTACAGTGGAGGTGGGGCATCCTCATCCCACACTTCGGCTTCTCTGGTTTCCAGTCTAATCTGAAACACCTTCCCTCTCTATTCATCTTCCCCCTCAATGCCCTCCTTTTACTCACCGTTGACCCTGTAGTTTTTTATTACTTGTGTCCAGGAGGTGTTTCGAGAATATGAACTGAAGTAGTAGTTTATGAAATTGGCAACCTCTATGCGTCGCTGCCCTAGGTTTTCTTCTGGAAACTTCTGTGGTTAGCAATCAGGTCCAAGGAAAGCAGAACACAGGCCGAACTGAAAGAGAAGTATACCAAAATCATGGAACACCATGAGCTTTAGGGCCAGCTCCTGCCTACTTCTCGGCCCCTTCCTCCACCCTATCAGCCATGGTCTGAAAGCAGACTCTTTCTAGAGACAGAAATCAAACTGGTGACCAAGAGTTTTTCTGCTCACCGTGAATGTACTCCCTGGGAAAGATGGTCTCACTTCCTCATACAATCTAGGTTCCTCTTTGAAGAAAGGATCATGAAACTAAAAATATAAAAACACTTTCAAAAGAGAACTCATCCTGAAATTGAACAGAATCCAGAGGAAACAAGGCTCAACGTGGACCCACTCTGGGCCACCTGCCTAAGACAGGACTAAGGGAAGGGAGATGGCCTACACAGAACTATGTGGGCCCCATGGGTGTTGGGACAGGGCGATGGGCTGAAGGGCAGCCTATTTCAGACCTTTCTGAGGTTGCTTTGCTGGTAGCAAATGTGTTCCAGGCACTCTGCTAGGCTCTAGGGATATAGCAAAGCACAGTTACCACCCTGAGGAGCTTATAGCATGGTGTCTACGTGGGACACAATGTCCACAATTGGAACCCTCCCGGCTACTGTGACGTCTGGCACCTCAAAGACGGGGACTGCGTCGCATTGATCTCTGTACCCCCAGTATCCAGCATGCTACTTAAAATATGGCAGGCACTCAATTAATATTGGTGACATGAAGGAAGGAAGGAAAGGAGAGGAGGGGGACAAAAAAGCCAGGGATGCCTAGGTTAACTTCACGGAAGCTGGTGACTTGAAATTGGTCACTCTTGTTGTTGTGTTTTACGAGTCCTTGAAGGTATTAAAATAACAGGGTAGGAAAACAGTTGGTGGCTCCCGAAACAATTAAACATAGAATTACCAAGTGAGTCCACAATTCCACTCCTAGGTATGTACCCCAAAAGAATTGAAAACAGGGATTCGCACTAGCAACACTACTCACGATAGCCAAAAGGTGAAAACAGCCCAAAGTTCATCAGTGGATGGTGACCTTAAACGGTATGATACAAGGGGTGCCTGGGTGGCTCAAGTGGTTAAGCATCTGGCTCCGGCTCTGGTCATGACCTCACCGTTCCTGAGTTTGAGCCCCGCATGGGGCTCTGTGCTGACAGTGTAGACCCTGCTTGGGATTCTCTCTCCCTGTCCCTCCCCCACTTGTACTCTCTAAGTAAATAAATAAACTTAAAAGTGTAATACATCCACACAATGAGATGCTATTCAACCATAAAAAGGAACGAAGTGCTAATACCTGCCACAACGTGGCTGAACCTTAAAGGCATTATGCTAAGTGAAAGAAGGCAGACACAAAGGCCACATATCGCGTGATTCCATTTTTTTGCTATATCCAGAATAGGTAAATCTATAGACAGAGGACATGGATTGGTGCTTGCCAGGGGCTGGGTGAAAGGCGAAATTGAGAGAATGTGCTAAATGCATAAGGGTTTTACTTTGGAGTGATGGAAATGTTTTGGAACTAGATAGATGTGATGGGTTGTACAACATGTGTATGTGCTAAACGCCACTGAATTGTTCAATTTAAAGATAGTTCATTTTATGTGAATTTCACTTTCATAAATTATTCTTTCCAGTGACAATATTAGGGTAGCCTTAGGAAAAGTCAGGCTAGAGAAGCCCCAGTGGTGATTCTGGGCAGAGTGGCTAGTTGTGGAAAGTGGTAGGCTAGGTCAGTACAGGGTGGGAACTATAACCTTCTTCATCCCCTGCTCCACCACGTTCCAATGCTTGTTTCTTTCCTACTCAACTAGGTCAAGTGTTTATTCCTATCTCCATTCCTGTCCATATCCAAGAATTGTCTGGAATTATTATTAAGACTATTCCATTTCTCCAAGGACTGTTCATCATAAAAAAGCAGTTGTTATTTGTTAAGAGCTCTTCCGAGAAATCCCCAATATCAAGATGTCAGGAACGCAGGAAGCTGGCATGAAAACATAGGTCAGTTTAAGACGATGGACTTTTGAAGAAAGTCTTCAGAAAATGTTGGGCTCAGGTGACGGGTGGGCACAAAGTGTTGGGTACCCGGGGAACGCTAGGAAATGCCTGTGAAGTGACTGATTCCTTGATTGAATAAATAAAGACATTTACACAAAGGATCTCACGCTAGTGATGGCCCTGCCTTGTTTACGGTCTTCAGGCCACATTTTGTGTAAGAGCTTTCATTCATCCATTCTTTCTTCCATTCAACAAATATTTATTGAGCATCTCCGATGTTCTAGGAAGTACAGTGCTAGGTACTTATCATCATCAACACGGATAAAAGAAATTCACATACACGAATAAGTCATAGGTATGAAAGGTACAGCATAGGGAATATAGTCAATGATATTGTAATAGTATGGTGACAGTTGGTAGCTACACTTGTGGTGAGCACAGCATAATGTATCGAATTGTTGAATCACTAGGTTGTATACCTGAAACTAATGTAACATCGTGTGTCAATTATACTTCAATTTAAAAACAGAAATTCACATACAGTTGTAAAAAATAGTTTTGGACATAAATTCAACCTTTTATCATCTCCAAACCTTGAGCTCGAGTAAACCGATGGAACAGTTTACCGATGGATCCAACTGATGGAACAGGGCAAGTTACGGCGATGATGTTTCCACAAACTGGAATATGTGGTCCAACAAGTATGGTTCAGGGGCAACAGAGCAGAGTACTTGGAAATAAGGCCATCTAAGGCAATGGCCGTGGCACAAGGCCCTGGGGGGAAAGCCTGAGCAATGTCTTCTTCCCATCTTTCCTGTCCTCTCTGTTCCCCCACCCCAAGCCTGGACCACCAGGAGACGATGAATCGAAGCAGTGTTCCTCTAGACTGCCATGGCTACACACACTCTGTGTGCAGCAGATGCTTTCTCCCACCCCCAGCGCAGCTCATGAGGGGCTCCGAGTGAACACTAGGTTGCCTGAAATTGAGGGGAGGCAATCTGGTCAGAACTAAGGAGGGTCTGCTTCTTGCCGTCTATGCTACAGTTAATCCATTGCCATCTGTCTTTATTTTGCTGACTCACTGTTTTCATTTGGGTTGGCAGTTCTTTTGCTGTTGGCTGCAGTCTTTAACTGTTTACAGAGGGCTGAGATGGATGGAGAATTAGGGGCTTTGCATTCATTCCCTGGATGAAATCCTACCCAGGTACTGTGGGCCTCTTGTTGAGGGGCTGGGGCCAAGGCCCCTGGATTTTGATGGATGGTGGAGATTAAGTGTAGGGTAACACATCATTTAGTCTGATTGCAAGGCCAGATTTCTCCCAAGTGCTGCCAAATGAGCTGGGAGGTCATGTGAATTGTCCGCCCAAGCACAAGTGAGCACGGTGCCTTTTAATTAGAACAAGGATGAAGGATATTCAGGACCTTGGTCTGTCAGGGAACTCGGAGGGCCCAAATCCTATACTTCATTCAAGGTTCTCTTTAGACCTCACCTCATCCATGGAAGCCTTCCCTGAATAAACTTCCATCCAGCCCTTCCTCCAAAGTATACTTTTCCTATGCTTTGAATCGCATCAGCATTTGGTTTCTATTGTATATGACCCTGGCTCACTCTGTCATTTGGGAGGCAACCTTCAGCAGGCTTGAGAGATCCTTTCTTTCTCCCAATGAGATATAAGTTCATCAAGATATGAAACTCTGTAGCCTTTATAGCTCTGAATGGGATGCTGGGTATTACATCTTTGCAGCATACAGTTGAGGTGACCATACAGTTTATTGTCCAAACTGAGACACTCTTGAGAGCGCCATTAATAATAACACTGGAATAGCAAGTATATACTGGGACCATCCTGGGCATACCAGTACATACGATCACCCTACCTAAAGCACTTGTTCCTTTTTGATTTCTTTTGTTCCTACCCTAGTTCCCAGGCAGGACTGGTGGACACTGACACTGAGGAGGCAGATATACCAAAACCCCCTCCACTCCCTCTACCCCAGAAATGATCTAATGCGGACAGAAATTACCTTAAAAGGGTTAAAACTGATACAAGTCCGCCATACATCCATGGCATCTTATTATAAGCCATCTGTCAGATAGCCTGGAAGTGTTTCCACTGAATTCCTGTAGATTTCAAAGGCCAACAGTGGCTTCCCCTAAGTCACCTTCTCCTAGGATCTAATGACCATATTATAAAGTGGAGGGGACTTGCTTGTAAAAATTATCCCCTTGAAAAGTTAACATTACATGGTCAAACTATCCCAAGTAGATGGCTTCTCCAAGCCATCGACCCTGGAAAATATTCTCTACCAACGTGACAGGACTAAAATGTAACCTCCAGAAATTGGAGCCCTCATATACTGCTGGTGGAACTGTGAAATGGTGCAGCCACTTTGCAAAACAGCCTGAAAGCTCTCAATTAAACACAGTTACCATAGGACTCAACAGTTCTACTCCTAAGTATATACCCAAATGAATCTAATACAAATGTCCAAACAAAAATGTGTACATGAATGTTCAATAGCATTATTCGTAGTAGGTTAGACATGGAAGCCATTCACATGTCCATCAACTGATGAATGGATTAAACAAAATGTGGTGTATCTATGCAATGAAATGTTATTCAGCCATAAAAGGAATGAAGGGCTGATCCGTGCTACAGCATGGATGAACCTTAAAAACATTATGCCAAGTGAAAGAAGCCAGTCACAAAAGACGACATCATATGATTCCATTTCTATGAAATGTCCAGAATGGATGGATCCATAGAAGCAGAAATATTAGTGGTTGCCCAGCACTGTCCAGGGTGAGAAGTTTGGGTGCAGGGGCATGACAGCTAAAGGGTACAGGGTTTCTTTTGGAGGTGATAAGAATGTTCTAAAATTGATTTTGGTGGTGGTTGCACAATCGATTAAAACCCACTGAATTATACATTTTGAAGGGACGAATTGTATGGTCTATGAATCCTATCTCAGCAAAGCTGTTAAAGAAGTAGCCTCCAGGCCTAAGCAGCACTCACAACCAGCTACCCAGGCCAGACTTGTGTTCCTTTAGTAAGGACATGGGCACTCTCTTTCAGGCCATTCTTCTCAGGCTTCAGAATGACCAAGCACCAACTTGGGCAAATGCCTCTTAAGGGCAGACCACAAGGGAGAAGACGTGTCAATACTGGCAAGGCTTTGGCATTTGCTTGATTAGCCTTTGTAGAAATACCCACCACGGAGTCACAGGGTCCAATAATATTTGAAAGGAAAAAGCCTTAGGGTATATTCACTATACTGGTCCCTGTGGAGATGCTCAGAAAGAGGAAGTGACTTGCCCAAGTCCCGCATTTGGTCAGTGGCAGAGCAGGGACCAAAACCCAGTGCTCTTCTCACTCCAGCACTCTTTCTCCTGCTCTGGCTTCTCCATTGCCTCCACTTTCCCTACCCTACCCACCACAGCCCCTTTGGCCCTTCCAGCTAAAATACGGGAGGAGTCAAGTCTGAGAATCGAAGCTCAAAATCAGGGTGAATTTGCAATTTTGGAAATATGGTACAACTATGGAAGTATGGTTGACTAAATAGCAAGTCAGGAAATCAGCATTATAGGTCTCCCAACATCAGGATGTGGACAGAGTACAGGATTTGACCCCTGGTACAACTAAATTTGTGGAATAATCACATGCTTCTCTTTATACTGTATTTGGCAGTATTAGAAGAGAAAAATAATATTCATCTTAGGAAAACCTTGGTAACTGCAAATTTGCTGGCAACCTTATTTCCTCTCGCTTTCTTGGAAGAAACCAAACGAAAAAGCAGCTGTACAAATTAGCCCTGACCAACAGGCTCAGGACCAAAACAAAACAAAACAAAACAAAAAAAAATAAAGCCAAAAACAAATCAGGCTAAATGTTTAAATCAGAATGGAAAATGTATCCAACTATACGCCTACTGGAGCTCTTGAAACTGCTAATCTCCACTTGATTATCGACAACATCCTCTTTCCAAGAGGTCAGGACAAAGCTGGGGACAGTGTGACCCAAACTCATCAGCAGTTTTCCAACCCCCTTCATCTACATTCACAGATTTTTCTGATAGCCCTAACAGAAGTGAAATTATTTATCCTGCTTTGTGAGAGGCAGATGAGTACCGCAGTGAAAAGAAAATGTACTTAGTAGGTCATCAGTCAACAGATACCATGTATCAGGTACCGTGTTGGCGCTGGAGGAAGACATGAGAGGTGAGGGGGAAGACACGATGCCTGGCCAACCGCGGCCATACACCTCCAAAATAAGACAAATCATGGCCACGGGCAATAGTAAAGTTGAGGAAGTAGGAGAGTTTATATATGTTGAATGAGTCAGGGGACCAAGTCGTTCTGGATTAGAGATTTCTTTAAGGGGGGGTCATGGGATATTTGGCTGAAAGAGAAACTTGGAGTCTGACTGTGGCGGCAGTGTAGGGTTTGAGGTGAGTGGCCAGATGAAAACCACATCAGGGGAATCTTCTCTTTACTCTCTCCTCAGTGCTAGGTTAGGTGCTCTCTCCTCTAGGCTCCCATAATCCTCTGGGCCCAGTTGTAGCACTTTGCAGGCTTTCCTATTATTGTCTGCTTCCTGGCCCCTATTCCCCTTGAACTGATTTTCTTGTGGAAAGAGCCTGTGTCTGGTTGATGTGCATATCCCTGCTGCCTAACAAAGGGCTTACCCAATGGTCAGCTCTCAGGAAATGTTTATCGATGGGATGGGATACAAGGTTACATCTTTGAAAGAGCAATCTGGAAGAGTGAGCGGGGAAAGGAGACCAGTTGGAAAGATGGTGCCCTGGTACAGACAGGAGGAAATATGGCCCTAACTAAACAGTAGCCATGGTGACAGAGAAGAAGGGAGGATGTCAGATACACTTTGAAGGCAGAATGGACAGGACTTGGGAACCTTATTTTATACCAACCTGAGGAGATAAAACAAAATGGCTATCAAACTGGAGTAGGTTGCCCACAAGGTAGTGTGGTAGGTCCTGAACACCCTGCGAGGATTAGCCAGCCCCTGCTTCCACTTTGTGTGCCATTGGTCACAGACCTAGGTGTCGATGGGGACCCTGGCCCTTCTGTTCTTTTCACGTTGCAGAGTCCCCAGGGAGCTCAGGCTGACCAGTAGGATGAGGCTCCAGAGTGATGAACCAGCATTTGGCCGTCTTAATCCTATGGTCTCAGCTCAGCTCCCACCACCTGGAGGTGTCGCCAAACAAAGACCTGAGAGGCTCCTTTTCCTGGCCGTGCCTGTTTCGTTGCACCTCGGTCTTTCTGCAGCTCAGGAAGGGAGGGGTGAGAGCAAACCACGGAACTTTTCAAAATCCCCTTTTCCAAAAGCTAAATCAGATTCATTCTGTGTCCCCTGCACAGACTGCATTAGTCTGGGTAATGTAAACACTGTGAGGCCAGCTGCAATGCTGAAGCCCATTTCGGGGGGCATGAAAAAACCTGTCTGTAACTATCACAGACGAGAAGTGTTAGCTAATGAATGGTCCCTGCTGAGTCCAGAGCCCAGCTGAGTTATTTCAGTCTTGGGCCTTAGCAGAGATTTTTTATTGGGTAACAAATCTCAAATGCTTCAGTCACCCTCTAGACCCCAGATTGGAGCCAGTCCCTCAATCCCCCCAAAACTAATTCGCTCCAGGGACATTCCTGGTTGCAGCTCAAGAATCTTAGCATTTGGAGTGTTGGGTGATTGCTCAAGGAGGGTATGGCGGGGCCTTAATAATCACATGAGCCCTCTTAGGCTCCCTGGAGTAGTGTGGACAGTGGTGTTTTCCAAGAGTAGGACTGTCAATGGCTTCCACCAGGGCCAATCAGCTTTGAGTGGCCTGACCAAGGAACAGTTGGCTTTGAGTTGAACATCACTGTTTCTGCTAAGCCTCAGCCTAATCCTTTGGTTCTTGCTGGCACCCTTCCTACTGTTCTTACTCCTCCTACGTGGGCTTAGGTCAGGGGAAAGGCCACAGGGCCAACATGACACCAGATTGAAGGAGATGAGGGCTAGGGCCCAGCCATCTTGTGGGCCACTGGCCTAGAACATGAGCACCTCATAGCTGTCCCCTCTAGCCTGCCTGGGGTAGAAGCAGCTACCCGATTATCAGCCCCTGTACATGTGCACTGTCCTAGGGCTGTCTGTGAATTAGAGACACACAAAAGACAATCAAATGCTAAGCCCAAGCCAATGAATTTTTTATTGTGGTAGAATACAAATAACACAAACTTATGACCTTAACCATTTTTTATTTTTTTTGAAAATTTTTTTTGAGAAGGAGAGAGAGTGAGCAGGGGAGGAGCGGAGAGAGAGAATCCTAAGCAGGCTCCACAGGGGAGGGACAGAGCACGACACAGGGCTCGAACTCACAAACTGTGAGATCATGACGGAGCCAAGATCAAGAGTCGGACGCTTAACCGACTGAGCCACTGAGATCAAGAGTCAGATGCTTCACTGACTGAGCCACCCAGGCGCCCCACTGTGACCATTTTAAAGTGTATAGTTCAGTGGCATTTAGTGTATTCACAATGTTGTGCGATTGTCACTTCTGTCTAGTTCTGGAACATTTTCATCACCCCCGAAGGAGACCCCGTACCCATTAAGCAGTCATTCCCCATCCCCCTCACCCTCTCGCTCCTGGCAACCGTTAATCTGCTTTCTGCCTCTATGGATTTAACTATTCTAGATATTTTATTTAAGCGGACACATATGATGTGTGGCCTGTTGTGTCAAGCCAGCGTGTTTTTGAGGACCTACAATGTGCTCGTCACTGTAAGAGGCATAAGGATCCAGCCTCAGATGCACACCAGGTATCCACAGCTGCTATGTGTTTTGGAACACTTAGCTCACTCAGGACACGCCGGATGATTTATTTGCACCATCCTGTTTAAGCCACACAACAACTCTCAGAAGTAGGTGATAGTAATGTCTCCATTAAAAAAAATTTTTTTTATGTTTTATTTATTTTTGAAAGAGAGAGAGAGAGACAGCATGAGCAGGGGAGGGACAGAGAAAGAGGGAAACACAGAATCCGAAGACAGGCTCCAGGCTCTGAGCTGTCAGCAGAGAGCCTGACGCGGGGCTCGAACCCACCAACCGTGAGATCATGACCTGAGCAGAAGGCAGACGCTTAACCAACGGAGTCACCCAGGTGCCCCAGTAATGTCTCCATTTTAAAAGCGAATAGTCCGAGGCTCAGAAACATTGAGTAACTTAGCCAAGGATGGATGCACTAGTAGTTAAGAGTCCAACTCAAGTCCTTCTGTTATTTAGCCCAACTTAGAGCCAATCTGCTTACTTAGAGCCAACGTACTGCCTTTGTGGTATGTGTTGCCTGCCTTGTCTTGCCTGCCCTTAAATCCCCGCTGTGACAGACCCCATAGGCAGGGGATAATCTCATGAGGCCCTTGTTAAAATATACATTTGCTGCCAGATAGGAAGCCTGGCATGAGCGCCCCTAGTGTTCACATGCACTTGGGCACACCCAGAGTTCTCTTTAGTTCCCAGAGCACTGACTAAAACCCCACCCCTTTCTCTCCCACTCATGAGAGCATATGGGAATGTTAGAGTTATTTATAGAGAAATCCTTGAATCTGCTTGAGTTTATTTTTCTAAGCAAATCACATACAAGTTTGCCATTGGATTATTGGAAATGAATAATAACTGATTGTCAGATGCCAGGGTGTCCTGACATCAAAGATGAGAGCCTCTGGTCCAAAGACATGCTCCTTTGTGACCTATCTGGAGGCCCCAGGGAGGTATAACTCAGCCCCGCGGGTTGCAATTTGCAGGTGAATTCCTGGATCAGTCAGGTTCCCCCTGGGAACTTGCCTGTTTCAAACAAAGGTCTGGAATGGTCTTCAGGAGGCAGCCTCAAAGTCCGTGCACCTGACGTCTAGACTTTTGAACAGTGATTCTGGCTGCATTTGACAAGGACCCTCCTGTCCCAAACACGTGTGCAAGCAATAGCCAGAGCCTGACCCAAGTTCTACAGCAAAAGTCGGTGAAAATGAAAAGGAAAATGGGAGTTGTTCCGCTGTTTTATAGACTCCGGGATGTATGTTTAAAAGATCCACAAATGGGAGTGGCACCCCAGAAAGTTCAATGGAACTGAAAGAGACAAATATTGATACTCAACAGTCAGCTTCTACAATAATAATGGCACTGCCTGAATTCAAATAAGCAGAACAGATGTTCCTCATGTGTTATGAGTTGAAAATCATGCCTTCATGTGGGATCAGTTAAAATCAAGCTTGAGACTTAGTGTATGTTTAATATAAAAACTCTCAATAAAGAGACTTTGGAGGCAAAATCCAAGCGAGGGCATGCTACAGTCATCTGTGCAAATAATCAACTATTCAGCATTTGCCTGGAAGACATCCAGGATGTAAACGTGTGATGATGGCAATCACCAGAAATGGAGGTGGTAATGAGAGACATGTTCTTTGCCATCAAGTCTGACCAGAGCTCAGCATGTATGGTTTTTCTCAGCATAAGTGGAGCTTGGAGCTTGGTGGTAAGGTGAGCCCTGGGGAAAAAAAAAAAAAAAAAAAAAAAGGAAATTTTTTGACATTTAATATACCTCAGAAAAATTTTCGAGAGATAGGCTCTCGGAAAATGCATGCAACTGTCCCACGGAAGAGCTCATTTCAACTTGAATCAGCCCAGCCCAGCCCAGCAGGCACTGGGGTGGGTGTAATGAGAGAACTTTGCCATAGCCTTTGCCTTCAGGACCCATCCAGACCACGGAAGCACCTACAGCAGGGCTGGAAGACACGGTGGGAGCTATAACCCAACACTCTGATTTCACTGATGAGGAGACAGACGCAGGAATCTCTTAGACGTGCCTCGGGTCGCACAGTGAGTCTGTCCCCAGGCAAAGCTGAGACCTGAGTCTTAGCCTTCATGACTCCACTCTGAGAGCCCACTCAATGAAACAGGTAGAAATCCAAATTGGATATGAAAACATCATTTCCCTTTCACAATAATGGCATAAAGTTAGGATATTACAAGAAAAAACAGAGCTGGCCTGCCCTTTCATTCCACAGCACGGGCTAACAGCCCTTTTTGTTTTAAAAAATTAGTGGAGTAAAATAGTCACCCGATCCCAAAGGAAAAACACACACACACACACACACACACACACACACACACACACACACAAAACAGGCAGCCACAAAGAAAATCTTAATGAGGCCAGGAAAGGGCCGAAGGCATTGGGATGCTGCCCTCCAAGGCAGGCAGGAAAGATTAGAGCCAAACAGTTGGAGAAATGAAGGCATAGGAGGGGTATCATGTGATTGAAGTCCGCAGAGAAACTCTTGAAGGTGATGGATCCAAGGGACTTAGACACTTCCTCCAGATTTGGGGGTACAAGAGAAAGGGGCAGCTTCTGCAATGCATATCAGGGAAAATACACAAGAGGCGGCCTCACTGTATGCAGCGGGTTCTAGATGTCCAGTAAACATGAACGAAATGTGGGAACCTTCTTCTTCCAAAAGGTGTCATGAAGGTACGAAGCCACTCTCAAAGAACTTCAAATAAACCAATTTCGGGTTTCATAACAAAAATGACAATACTAATAGTAGCTCCCATTTATTGGGCGCTTATTGTGTGCCAGCCAGCATGCTGAGCTCTTTACATGGTTCCCTCGTTCCATCCTCACAACCACCCAGTGACCATTTTGCAGATGGGGAAACTGAGGCTCAGAGGGGTTAAGTCAAACAGCTAGTCAGGGGTGGTAACCCACCCTCCAGTAAGACCTCCCTTAATCCCCGAACATGGCAACACTCCACCAACCTGCCTCCTCTAATTGTGATGCTTGCTTGAGACTCTCCCTCTGGCAGTAAAGAGCGCTGGAAAAAGTGATGCTTTAGAATGTTCGTTCCGGTTGGTGGGAAAGATGACCTGGAAAGAGAGACCCTGGGACCAGGGAATCAGTTAGGAGGCTTGAACCAGTGAGAGGAAATGACAAGTCGGATTTTGTGAGATTGCTTGAAGGAGGAACTGACAGGCTCTGAAGACATATGGGATCCTACCGTTTTAGACTTCGCTTTTTTCATTTAGGACATCATGGAGGTCTTTCCGTGACAGCACATGCAAATCCATCTTGCCCTTTTTTGTGACGGCTTAGCTAAGATTCCATTCTTTGGGAGCACTGCTATCATAAACACTATTTCGGTGGGCACACTGGATGTACGTGTACCTTTGCATCCTGGTATATATACAGGATCGACTCCGAGGGGTGGAGTTTCCAGGCTGAAAGAAACATATTTTAAATTTGGAGAGGCTTTTTGGAGAAGATTTTCATGGTTGAGGTGATTCATATTTTAAAATAGAGATGGGGCAAAACCTTCCTTGGTAGCGTTCGGGAATATTCGGGTTGGTGACCATTCCGAAGTGTAATCAGAAAGCACAGGGCCTTCCATGGCTTTCTAAACCGGACAGACATCAATGGTATTGCAACTAATGACAGGAAGAAAGAGAACAGAAGGCATGGTAACCCTTTGGGAACCATTTTCGAATGTTGGCGATCTAGCAACTCATCTCTCTTCATTACTTAATGTTAAAGGAAGGGGACCTGAGCAGCTGGAAGGCTGTGACTAGAGCAGACGGCCTTTCCCCAAAAGGGGGACTGGCAAATTGAATGGAAGGCGATTTTCAGACATAATAGCAACTTGACTTTATTTGTAGTTTCGAGGCGATTGGCTATCATTTATAGTCAGGGAATCCAAGTAACCTCTTAAAAATAGCTCCCAAAGGGAAGAGAAGGTAACCGTGAATAGTACTGTTAAGTATAATGGTCTAGCCTCCCCACCCCCGAATGACGTTTCGGTGCTCTGCCGGCAGGGTCAGTTCTGGGTGACAAATTTCCAGCAATGTCTCCGACCAAAACGCTGCGTAGTCCTGGTGCCCAGATCCTGGGCATCATGAACCAAGTACGAAGTAAGAAGTGGGCAGGGAAAGGGGTAGCCTTACTCTGAGAGAGAGGGCTAGTTCTCTCTCTCTCAGAGAGGCAAGTGGCAACAAATGCAGGCCGTGTTTAGGGAGACACCTATGTATGGGGATAATAAGCCTACTTCTTAAAGTTTTTGCAGACCGGACGAGAAAACAGCATACCACCCTTTTGTTCATTCACTCAACAAATGTTTCCTGAGCATTTACTGTAGATAAATACATAGATTCAAATGGTAATGGGTGCTTTAAGCAGAAAAAAAAAAACGTGAGAGAGAAAATATGGGTCGGGCCTGGGCTGCGGAGTCAGGATGGCCTCACCAAGGTGGCCTGACATTTAAAGCGAGTCCTAAGTGAAGAGAGGGGGACCAGTCGCTTAAAAAGTCAAGGGGGAGAGGGGCGCCTGGGCGGCTCAGTCGGTTGAGCAACCGACTTCAGTTCAGGTCACGGTCTCACGGTTTGTGAGTTCGAGCCCCGCGTCGGGCTCTGTGCCGACAGTTCAGAGCCCGGAGCCTGCTTTGGATTCTGTGTCTCCCTCTCTCTCTCTCTGCCCCTCCCCTGCTCATGCTCTGTCTCTCTCTGTCTCAGAAACAAATGAACATTAAAAAAAAATTTTTTTTTTAAAGTCAAGGGGAGAGCCTTCAAGGCTGAGGGAAACGTGTGTAAAAGAACTTGGGGGAATCAGACTCTTAGGGTTACCGGTCAGGCAGGAGACTACCTGGGAGGTGCTCCCAGGCTTCCCACCGGGCAAACCAGAGTGTTCCAGGCCTTGTGGTTGCTTAGAGACCCAGAGATCAACCAGAACAAGTTGCCCAATGAGGATCCATGGTGATGGCCTGCGTATAGCTTCAGCCAGTTCAATAAGGTGAGCTTCCAGGGTATTCCCAGACCCCAGGGCCTCAGAGAATCGTGTCCCAGTGATTTCCATTTCCGCTCATTGCTTTCCGTCAGCGGAGAATGGCTGCTTGCTGAAAACCTGGGCCTCACCTTGGTTAGGGTTAACGACTGAGGCAGCTCTGGCCCTCAGGAAAAGAACAAGCAGCAACGGAGAGCGAGAGCAGTAACGGGAGCCAAGGAAGCAGCCCCTGCCAACAACTTCCGTTCCTTCTCTTTCCGTCGGCATGGCTGCCCAAGGAGCCCCCAGTGACTGTTTATGGTGATCTGTTTGTTTCGCAATTGACAAAGAAGGAGGGAGCCCTTTCTGACATTTTTGCCCAGAGGCCCCAGATTTTTCAGTATGAAACTGCCAAATACGCAATTTGGGGTGGATATTTGGCTGAATCACTTTGAAGGGCCTGTCAGTGCCTAAAATGGAAATTGTTAGAAAGCAGAGGCGGTTGGTTGCCAGCAACCATGAAATGGTAATGACCAAATCATTTATTTTTGCAACGAAATGTCATCCCCTCACACTACAAAGGCAGGGTTTTTTCTAGTTTGAGAGTACCGACTACCTCTAAAAAACCTTCCAAAGCGATTCTGTGTGCCACGCACGTGGGCACACGTGCCCTGCCGCTCTCCCAGCCTCCGTCTTCCCGCCTCACCAAGCCTCCTCCATGTTCCCGGAGCCCAGCTGCAACCTGGGATGAATTAAGAGGTTGGCTGATTGTGAAAGGTAACCAGGCTTTAGCCACCCTATAAAACGAGGGGGAGTTCATTTGGCTATTTATAAGATGGTGTGTGGCCGACTTTACCACATGGCAAGGTCAGTAAGCAGTAATAGACTATGCCCAACAACATGATGTAGGTCTTTTTAACAATCTGTTTGAGTCCGGCTCGGGGAGACATGACACTTCATAAGGTTTTACTGTACGTATCTGCTCAAGTAGCAGGCGAATCAGGCAGGAGCTCTAATTCTGTATCTTTTATTTTTAAACTCTGGTGCTTTCTTTTTAGCTTAGGAGGAAGAGGCTGGAAAATACATTGTGGGCTCACACTGGGGAATGAAAGGAGACCCTGCTATTTCTTTGAAAACAGCCATTAAGATACTGTTCCCGAGGGCCGGTTCCTGGCGGCCTCAGGTCCTTCTTTCCTTTTTTCCATATTGACTCATAAGATTTCTTTTAAAATAATACTTTGCAAGACTTTTGGCCTGAAAACATTTCAATAATGTCTGCACATTCAAAACTGAGAAGTAAAGACGGTTCTGTTTGGCTTTCACCGTAGTAAAAGCTTTGAGAGTCGTACCTTTGGATCCCGGTCATTAGTCCACGAGTTTCGTGACCAGCTTCTTTTTCCACAGAAGTGGTTTTCCCCGAAGTCGTTTGTGATTGTTAGTGTGGGATCCATTTCGTAAGTAGGTCTGGTTTTAAAAATAAGTTTAAAAGTAAGACCTTACCATTTAGCCGGGGACCTTGGCCGTCTGAATGGGGCAGTCTCTTGGTATCTCGCTACCTTTGAAGCCCACGCTTCCGGAATCCCTGTTATGCAAGGGGTTATGGCTCTGATGTGTGGGTGAATCCCTCCTTCCAATTCCCTCACAGGGTTGGCTCCAAGGGGAATTATAAATTGGGTCAAGTCTGTAATCTCTGTCCCTTTCCCAAACTTTTAAGAGCCATCTAACCCTCAGTCCACATGCATCTGATCCCATTATCTCAGCTTCAGTCTCCTTATCTGTAACATGAAGGGCTTTCACTATGCAAGCTCTGAGCTCTCCCCCAACTCTGACATGTGACAAATCTAATGGATTTACCAGCGCAGAGGAATATGGCCATTTCCCAACACTTTCTTTGGGTTTGGGTAAACCCATTTTCTAAAACGATCTTTCCCTAGGTTGCCCTTGTAAGAGGAAAACATGACTCATTTCCAGTGTCTTAGAGTCCACACTTGGCAGTTCTGCGTGAGGAAACTTTGCTCTCTGTAGAAGGGGCACAGAGCGCCCTGGAAACCAAGCCAGGCACATGTACCTCACAAGGAATGTAGGCACATGAGGCGGGTGGGGTGGGCCGTCCTCACAGGGGCCAGAATCATCCGTAACATCTCATTCCTCCCATGAAGCTGGCCCCACTCAGAAGCATGATGGTTCAGAGCTGAGCCCTGGGCCAGAAGAGCAGCTCCCCTGCTTACTAGAAGTTTAACCCGGAGCAAGTTAATTAACCTCTCTGTGCCTCAGTTTCCTAATCTGTAAAACACGAATAACAATTGTACTTTTGTAAGGATTAAATGAGGTCAAATAAGCATGTAAAGTGCCTAGAACAGTGCCCAGCACACACGTAACAAGTGTTCGGTAAGTGCGAACCATTTTCATTGTTGGGCACACATGTCCAGATGCAGTCCCAGGAGTGGAGAGGGTCACCTTACATGAAACTGTTCTCTCTCTCAGAGGTGCCCCAGACTCTCTGTGCTTTAGAACAACTTTTGTGAGGTATCTGATCCGAAATAAGTGACGTCCTCCTCTCTGCAGAGCTAAGTGTCCGACGGACAGTCCGTCTATCCCAGCCTTAGTCCGCCTAGGTTCACAAGTCAGTGATAACAACCAGAAGGGTGGCAAACATCTGATGAGAGGGAAACGTGGTCATCTGAACCTAAGCAATTGCCTCCCTTGCCCGCAGAGGATTTATCATAACTCCGACCTGAAGGCTCTCGGAGGTAACAAAGGATCTTTTAGGAAAGTGCGTTCCCTAGGGCTTCTCCATGTCTACAGAGGTCCAGACAAGAGAAAACAGATTGCGGTTAGATCCAGGGAAGACATTTGTAGCACAGATAGATAAAACACTGGGCCAGATTCCCAAAGCAGGTTATATGGTGTCTTCCCTTGGTAATTTCAGAAGAGAACAGCTGGTCATCTGTCCTAGATTGTCTCGGACTGTCAGAGCAAGCAAGAAGAACACTTAGAGGTCATCTTATCCAAGCCTTGGTTTTAAGCCTGAGAATTCTAAGACCCAGAGAACGGAGACAATGACCCTATAGTCACATAGCTAATTATTGGCAGGGCCAGTACTTAGGTCGTAGGCCAACAGATCACGCCATTGCACCATACTGGTTTCCAACTGCTGTCCCTTCTAGTTCTGGAATGCTCTGTATTGCCAACATACTAAAAAGTAATTGAGGCCCACCCAGAAGGACTCAAAGGTATCGAGCAGTGCCTAACTTCCAGCTCCTCCAATGTATCCAACCTGATTTTGGAGCTCTGGCTGTCAAAGCATTTCAGCCAAGCCTCCTCGCTCAACTAACTGGTCTTCTAAGCTTACCATTTGAAAGCAGCTGTGGTTAGAGCAGAGCTTGCTGACTCAGCCCATGGAGTAAGGATGACTAAACACAAGAATTTCCTGTTGGGGGGGGGGATGGAAAATATCTTTCAAATGCATTTGTTTCAGGGAACCATTCTGATCAGTCAGGACCTGGCCCACCATGGGCCCATGAGGAAAAGCAGCAGGCTGTCCCCGCTCAGCACCAACGCAGGATTTGCAGATGTTTCCTTTCTTTTTGCTAAACAACCCTGTGGCTGTCTCGGCACCATTTTGGTCTGGCCAGCATTCGCATAGAGCGATATCTGCCAACTGGTACAGCCCAAAGCCAAGGGGAGCGGACGTCTCCCCTGACCGGAGGGGCCTTTCACATTCCCCTGCTCAGAGGCCTTCCCCCCCCAGGGGTGAATGGGGGCTGATCTGCTTTATCTCAAGACAGCTTCAATTCTGAGCCCACCTTGAACTCAAAAGAGAGGATCATTTATGCTGACTGATCACAAAACAGTGTGGGCTGGCTTCCATCTCCAGGGTGCACTCTGGGGAGCTTGCAATCTGGAGTAAAGTCGTCATTTTCAGGTCTAAATACCACACAGACATCGGGCAACTTTAGGAAACTGACATTGACCTTTAGTTGGATTGCTCACCAGCTTAAGGCATTAATTCAGTGAAACTAAAATTTGGATAAATATTTCAAGGCTCTTGGCTGGGAAAGAGTCTGCCTTGCTCAATTAGAAAGTTGGAGACACCTGGTGCATTTGGGGGCGACACATTTTTACAACTTGCAAATTAGAAAGGGGGGCGGGGAAAGAGGGAGAGTGAAGCACTCGGCCGTCTTCTCAAAGCTATACATAACTCGAACAGTTCCAACATAGAGGAGTTGAGTCTAAGGCGCTGCCCCATCCTCTCTCTCTCCCCTCCTCATCCCCAGCCGCTCTTTCACAAGGAGGAAACACCACCAACTGCCTTGGAGGTCTCAAAGAGGGTCAAGGATTTATTTTTCATAAGTGAGTAGCAATCTCTTATTCCAATGGGGGGAATGTCCTGGGACAGGCAATGTGGAGTAATGGAAAGCAATCTGGTCTTGGGGGAGGGGGAAGGGAGGAGAGAGAGTGCCCCAGTTCCTTGCCACCTAGCAAGGTGAGCTTGGAAGTGTTTTCTGACGTTTCTAAGCCTGTTTCAGATCCTGTAAGCATGTAAGGTACATAAAGTGCCTGGGAATCATATGGCCTTGATACGTGTTTTCTAAATTTCTAAATTTCTTGTAGTTATGAATTCTTCTGTTTGTCTAACGCTTTACAGCAAATACACTATTTCTATTTTCACTCTCTTATTTGAATCTTACAAGATGCATGTGATGTCAGCAGGGTAAAGACTGTGACCTGTCTGATAGAGGGAAGTGAGGCTCAGAGAGGTCAGGAGGCAGTGTATGAAGGATCAAGGGCTCTAGATCCAGTGTTCCTTCGAACATACCACACACCATCTCATTTTAAGGTGCGAAGGTTTTTAAAGGATAAAGGGCGATAGGATCAATGTATCAGATCTATGTCTTGCAACTAAGCACCCTTTGTATGAGGGCTCGAACATTGGAGGAGGGCTCAGAAGAAGCAGTATCAGGCTGTGACTAACAAATAGTATTAAAGATTACAGTAAGACCTTGTCTACTCAAAACACAAGAGGCCAGGGGGAAGTGGCCTTGGAATGACTTGGGTTGGGATTATCTCATATTTTTGTAAAAGAACAATAGGCCCTCTGGTTGGCGGGGAATGAACAGTTGCTATTTGGAATAACGTGGGCCAGTGTAAAGAGGTTGATTGTAGACTCAGGTGAGTGAGCCAATATATACTCAGTCCACCCCCTTCGAGTACCTGGCTTCTCATGGAGCCATCAGCTGCTTAACAGTAGCGGACTTGTGGCATAAATCTTCTTCAGGTTTCCATAGGTCTTAGAACCCTTGACTCATGGTGCTGATTGGGGCCATTATAGGTCATATAGTCCAATCCCCACCCAGTGAAGCCACTCCTGCTGAGTGACTACCCACTCTCTGGTGACAAAAAACTTCTTACCAGCTCTATGTGTCATTTCTGGCTCTGTGCTCTGGCCAGTCCTGATGATGGTCATCTATGCCATCGTCATTTCTTTTCTTCTCTTTTCCTTTCCTTTCCTTTCCTTCCCTTCCCTTCCCTTCCCTTCCCTTCCCTTTCCTTGAGAGAGAGAGTGTGAACTAGGGAGGGGGGCAGAGGGAGATAGAGAGAGAGAATCTTAATCTAATGCTCAGCGTGGAGCCTGACATCGGGTTCAATCCCATGACCCTGGGATCATGACCTGAGCCAAAATCCAGAGTCAGACGCTCAACTGACTAAGCTATCCAGGCACCCTGTGCCATTGTCATTTCTGACGACATGGGGCTCTAGGGGAATACAGAGATGTTGATGGCAAATGCATCTCATGTAGGCAACTAGGCATAATCCTGAAAGTTATATGAAAACAAAATGTCCATAAAGCAAATCCTGTTTTTTGTGTCCTAGGTTGGCTTGTTATTTAAAGGAATCATTGTTCCCTAACTTCTCACTTTTTAAAACATAGTATTAGATTTGCATAAAGCAGGGATTTTTTAACCTAGGGTCTGTAGTTCTTGGATGAAATACAGGAAGCTCCATGAATTTTTCTGAAACGATGCAAAATTATGTGTTTGCATTTATACATTTCTGTAAGAAGAGAGTCTACAGCTTTCCTCAATTTCTCAAAGGGTCAGCCTCCCAAAAAGTTAAGAACTATTGGTTTACAGGAAGGTAGAACTGTAACTGTGTCCATGAACATCAGCTTGCAACTCTGATTACAGTTTAGTGGGACGGTGGCTTTGTCTTCGTCCATTGCCAGTGTCTGGTTCTCTTCCCTTCTGCTGCCACTGAGGGATGGGTACCCCTGGGGCATGCTGCCAAGCTTTGATCATCCGCCTGCCCTATTTGAGAGGATTTGAGTGGTGATTGGCCATACAGTTTAAACTTTGGAGGCAGACAGCTCTGTGATGTGGGGCAAGTTGCTTAATCTCTCTGAGCCATAGTTTCCTCACCTAATAGATGGGGATAATAACAGGTTATTGTGAGGATTCTAAATGAGATGATGGCTATAATAAGCTTGACACATAGTAAGTGCTCAATAAAGAGAAATGTCAACAGTATCTGTACCAGGTGACCAAGTCCTTAAGAAGACCTAAAGCTCTTTTCTGACTACATGGATAGCTCTTTCTGGGGGCCACCTTGCTGCCCAGGACCATGCCCAGGGGCCCATTCGTGGGCATGAGCACAAAACCAATAGGACTTTTGCCATTTTGTCAAAACACAGGCTTTGGCCCGTTCGATGCTGGTCCTCTGCTGTCAAGGAGGCTGAAACCGTGTTGGATTATTGAACATGAGAATTCTATGTAGGGATGCAGGCTGTGGCTACAGGAGGCCAAAACAACTGGTGGAGTCAAATTGGCTCCAGACCTTGGTCAGTGCTTTGGCATGGCAGCAATGACAGTATCCAAAAGGCTTTCTCTCTCTTGTTCCTGTCTGAGTCTCAAAACAGCCAGATGAGGTCAGCAGGGCAGGTGTCAAAGAAGCATTTATGGGCAGCAATCACAGAAGCAAGTCTGGGAGTTTCAAGAACTTGGTGAAAATGTGAGGTTTTGCAAAAAAAAAAAAAAAAAAAAAAAAAGCAAAACGAGTTAGCAAGAAATGTTTCCTGAGTATCCGTTTTTGAGTTTTTTGAGTTTATTGGGAAAAAATGAATATAGCACAGAACTAGGCACATAGGAAAGGCTTGTATAGTCAGGTTGGGGTGTCAAGAATTCCATGAGAGGGAATCTCGTGAGACAGTCTAACAAGTCATTGGATGGTCTGGTACCATCAAGGGCTGTAAGACTTCAGAGAAGGGAAGACGTAAGTCAGTGACAAATGAAAGCTTCTTTTTTTCAATGTTTATTTATTTATTTATTTTTATGAGAGAGCGCGCGAGAGCGCAAGGGGGGGAGGGGCAGAGAGCTAGGGGAACAGAGGACCGTGCACCGTCAGCACAGAGTCCGATGCGGGGCTCGAACCTACAAACCATGAGATCGTGACCTGAGCCGAAATCAAGAGTCGGTCGCTTAACCCACTGAGCCACCCAGAGGCCCCAAAACGCTTCTGAAAAGAGGCAGGCCCAGGGGGTGGAGGCGCTTCCACGGTGGCGAAACGGGGGGGCTGCTTTTGGAAAGTAGCAGGGATTTTAGTTGAAGGGGTCATCAGAGGCCTCAGATGCCCAAACACGAAGGGAAGGGTGTGGACTTGATGTGGTAGGCAGTGAGGAGCGGCTAAGTGTGGCAACGGAGGGGGAATGGAGTCAGAGTACGACTGGGAGCCACGAAGAAGAATCCGGACTTAAATGGGCAGAACAGTCTGGGCTAGCAGGAGACCATGGGAACGAGGAGTGAGAGCCTGCTGGTCTCCAGAGCCTTTGCTTCAAGTAACCTCAAGAGTTTTCTCTTTGTTTTTGTTCCTTTCTTTTTTTTAAGTATAATTTATTGTCAAACTGGCTTCCACACGACACCCAGTGCTCATCCCAACAAGTGCCCTCCTCGATGCCCGTCACCTTAATTCCAGTATGGTTAGCATACAGTGTTGTATTAGTTTCAGGTGGACAATACAGTCATTCAGCGGTTTCATACATCACCCGGTGCCCATCACGACAAGTGCCCTCCTTAATCCCCATCACCTATTTCACCCCTCCCCCCACCTCCTTCCCCTCTGGTAACCATCAGTTTGTTCTCTATAGTTAAGAGTCTATTTCTTGGTTTCTCTCTCCTGTCTCTCTCTCTCTCTCTCTCTCTCTCTCTCTCTCTCTCTCTCTCTCTCTTTCCCTTTGCTCGTTTGTTTTGTTTCTTAAATTCCATGCATGAGTGAAGTCATATGGTATTTATCTTTCTCTGACTTATTTCACTTAGCTTGATACCTTCTAGATCCAGCCATGTTGCAAATGGCAAGATTTCATCCTCTTTATGGCTGGATAATATTCATCGTATGTATACCACGTCTTCATTATCCATTCATCTATCGATGGACACTTGATCTCCTTCCATAGTTTGGCTATTGTAAATAATGCTGCTCTAAACACAGGGGTGCATGTATCCCTTTGAATCAATGTTTTTGTATTCCTTGGGTAAATACCCAGTAGTGTGATTGCTGGATCGTAACGTAGTTCCATTTTTAACTTTTTGAGGAAGCTCTGTACTGTTTTCCATGGTGGCTGCACCAGTTTTCTCTAGCATAAGTAATACCCCTTTCATACAGGCACACGTGACCTGCTTTATTAAGACAGCCAGGCAAAATAACTTTCAAAGGAGAAAAACTGAGAGGTGATTCTCCATGTTACAAAATGGTTCTTCACCAGAGGATGCACAGGAGGTTGTTTGACTTAGAAACTCCCCTCAGTTTAGAATGCTTTTGGATTGGAACGGTAGGCTTTTTTGGATTTAGGAAGAACAACCAAAAATGATAGGGGAAAAGTTTTTTTAAATAGCTAAAGAGGGCGGGGTGGGGGGAAAGCAGTCAAATATTGCCAGTTGTCCTTTCTTGTGATACGTGGGAACCATATAAAACTTACAACTTATGAAAATACTAAGCTGCAGTAATTTTTAAAATAATTTAGTAAGTTGCAATGTATGAGGATTAACCAATAGTAATAATAATCAACATGTATCAAAGGCTTGCATATTACTAAATGATTTAAAGCCGTTACCCTGTTTGATCCTCACAACAGTCCTTTGAGATATATTTTACTATGTTCCCCCCATTTCAGAGATAAGGAAAATGATGCCTTCAGGGCAGTTAACCAAAGTACACAATATCCTTAAAATAACAAGAAAGAAACTCCCCTAAGTTATGTGCACGGTAGCGCCCGCCTCCCAAGGAGGCTTTGGGGTGCAGAGTAACAAAACACCCCCACAGTCCCACTCCTCAGCCCCTGCCCGGGGTTCCACTTGATGTAGCAGGTCTTAGGAAGCTTTTCCGGTGGAAGAAACGCCTCTCTCGGCCTGCACAGATTGGTCATGGACCTGGTCCAGCAGTGAACGGATTTTGTTGACATTTCAGCATAAAAGGTACAGAGAGAGACAGAGAGAGAGAGAGAGAGACAGAGAGAGAGAGAGGTCTGCAAAGGAGGGCTCGGGATTCAGTTCCCTGGGTTTTCCTGAGAATTGCTTTTCTAGATTTGAACATTTTCCTTTGGGGGAGAAAACCCAGTGCCGTGAAGCAGTTCCTCCATCTAGGTGCCTATTTCTGAGCTTATTTCTTGAGGGGTCCTGCGCTGTCGTGTTTGGGGTCCCCAGGCTAAAACTAAGATCCTGATCTTGTTGAAACTCTTGGACAGAAGCTAGGAGTAGGAAAATCCTGTTTAGTTGCTATAAGCAGTTTGTAGCTTATAAGAGATAAAACCTTTGATATTCGTTTAGAACAAACTACAGTTAACTCTTGAGCAGCATGGGGGTTAGGGGTGCTGACCTCCTGTACGTTGAACAATCAGCGTATAACTTTTGACTCCCCCCAAACTACTAATAGCCTGTTGTTGACTGGAAGCCTTACTGATAACAAAAAATAAATAAATAAAAACAGTCGAGGAACACACATTATTTATTTAAGAAAAAAAAACATCTGCATATAAGTGGACCCGTGCAGTTCAAACCCATGTTGTTCAAGGCTCAGCTGTATTCCTGTTTTAATGATGACGGCAGGCTCCTATATATTGAGAGCTTCCTATGTACATAACATCATGTAAGTTTCACAAATCCTTAAAAGTGAGGTGTCAGTATTATCCCCCAGATAACGGAAGAGGACAGTGACAGAAAGAGAGGTTAAGAGACTTGACCAAGGCAAGGCAGTTAGCAAGTGGAGTGCTGGGATTTGAAACCATCATATTCATGAGCGTGAAAACCTTTCCCCTGGAAACTGCAAATTCATTTCCCTGCAAATTTCAAGCAGAGACCCTACTGAAAACTAGTGTGGTTCAAGAAGTGAAAGTGGCTTTGCGAGGAGAGAGATAGGACGTTGTCTACATGGGAGGCGGGGAATCATGTCTGCAGACTGGTTTGCTATGGGAGCAATTATATCTCAACTGGGGAGAGAACAAGGAAGCTGAGGGGATAACATGGAGTCCGACAGCCAGTCCCTTTAGCTGGGCTTGAGCCCTGAGGGGAGAGGGCCAAGGCCAGAGGCTTATCGGCTCCGGAAACTGCATCACCAGTAATACTGTTTCTAAACCCGGTTGTGGTAGAGTCGGGCAGAGGGGACACTTGGCTCGTTGCACTGACCTACACTGCTCTTGTGACTGGTATCTTTTGTTCCTATTTTCGAAGTGCTAATTGCTGGTATCGAAGGAAGCTTTTGACTTCTGTGTGTTCACTGTGTATCTAACTACTGTACTGAACTCTCATTAATTCGGATATAAAATTACAACTCACATCTCTTGGGTTGTGCAGATATGCAGGCATATCGTGAATGTATACACACACACACACACACACACACACACACACACACTTCATTTTACAGCTAATAAGTGACTGCACAGATTAAACAGTAGACCTACCTTCAGATCCTGAGACCTAAATCACTATACAATAACATTTCTCTTAGGGGCGCCTGGGTGGCTCCGTTGGCTAAGCATCTGACTTTGGCTCAGGTCATGATCTTGTGGTTCATGGGTTTCAGCCCTGCATCAGGCTCTCTGCTGTCAGCATGGAGCCCGCTTCTGATCCTCTGTCCCCCCCTCTCTCTGTCCCCCTCCCGCTTGTGCTCTCTCCCTCAAAAATAAAAAGAAACATTAATAATAATAATAATAATAATAATAATAATAATAATAATATCTCGCTTATTCATGTGACTTTTTTTGTAAAAATGGGACGAAGCTCTTCATGTTCTTTGTAATCTCCTTTCACTTAATACACTGTAATAATTTACTTATATGCCTAAGTATTATTCAATAACATTTTAATGGATGCATAAATACCTTTGTCATGAGGGTAATAATTAACATTTATTGAGTACTTATAATGTGTCAGGCATCTTGACATAGACTATTTCTTTTTTTAAAGCAATTGCATGTTTATTTATTTTTCAGAGAGAGAGAGAGAGAGAGAGAGAGAGAGAGAGAGAGAGAGAGAGCATGAGCAGGGGAGGGGCAGAGAGAGAAGGAGACATAGAATCTGAAGCAGGCTCCAGGCTATGAGCTGTCAGCACAGAGCCTGACGTCGGGCTTGAACCCACAAACTGCGAGATCGTGACCTGAGCTGAAGTCAGATACTTAACCAACTGAGCCACCCAGGCGCCCCGACATAGACTATTTCATATAAGTTGTATCTACATGACAGCAGGATCACTGGTTGTTGCAATCACATCAGTTCAAAAACTCTGGCCTGCTACTCTCCTACCTGGTAGTGCCCTAACCTGTTGCCCCCAAGCAGCTTTGGGGCGATGGGATCTGCATGGATCGCTATGTCATGTGATGCAAAATGCCCATGTCTTATTGACATGGGTAAAAAAGCAAACAGCAAGCATCTGGGCTGGGCAGAGGGCATGGCAAGGGTGACAAGAGTGACCCTTGGTGTTGGCAGGGCTTCCTGGGGGGAACCTAGTGTTACTAGTATAAACAAGGGACAGAGAAAAACTATACTCTAGTTTCTTGGAAGCTTTGAGATGATACTGCAAGGAAAACCACGTCAGAGAAGAGATTTTAGGGGCTTCAGGAGCCAAAGAGGAACAGGCACCATTGGTGGGCTAGAGGGAGAAGATGTAGGGAAGATATGAACATCAATATCTTGCTCATAAATGTGATCCTTTCCCATTGATGTACAATGACTACCTAATGCATCCTGGCTGCTATGGACTGAAGTATGTGCCCTCCCCAAATTCCCGTGTTGAAGCCCTCACCCCGCAATGTGATGGTATTTGGAGACGGGGCCTTTGGGAGGTAATTAGTTGAGATGAGGTCATGCAGGGGGGACCCTCACGATACGATTAGTGCCCTCATAAGAAGAGACACCAGAGAGCTTGCTCTCCCTCTCTCCCTGCTGGACATATACTTCAACTGATTCCCTACATTCTGAAAATGTTAGAGAAAAGTGGTTTATCCTTCTCCAGTGGCTCTCAGAACAGCATTAGAAAAATATATTTTATTCATTCTTTTAAAGAACTCCATAAATAATTATCGAGTGCCTACTGTGTGCCAGGAACACTTCTCAACAGTGACCAAGGCAGGTGTGATGCTCTATTTTCAGACAGCAGGAGAAACCCGTGTACAATTTGGCGGCATGAACTCCATTCACAATGCCATGCAGCCCCCTCACTGCTATCTAGTTCCAAGACATTTTCATCACCCCTAAAGGAAATCTACCTGTTAAATACTCCCCCCCACCACTTTCTTCCTCCCCACCGTCACCCCCCCAACCCTATGAACCACTAATCTACTTTCTGGCTCTGTGGTTTTGCATAATTCTGGATATTTCATATAGCTGGGGTCATATAATATGTGTCCTTTTGTGTCTGTGCTCTCACTCTAGCCGTGTTTTCAAGGTTCACCCATGTTGTAGCATGGATCACTGCTTGCTTCCCTTTAGGGGTGAATCATATCCCATCGTATGAGTAGACCACATTTTGTTTATCCATTCATCAGGTGATGACATTTGGGTTGTGTCCACCTTTTGGCTATTGTGAATGGTGCTGCTGTGAACATTGCTGAACAAGTTTTTGTTTGGACATAGATTTCAGTTCCCTGGGGCATATCCCTAGGAGTAGAGTTGTGGGTCATATGGCAATACTGTGCTTACTGAGGAATCAGGGAAAGGGCCCACTTTTATACTGAAGAGGAAAAACCACCCAGCAACCAAAAAACTAATCATTTGAAACTTTTTATTTTTTAACATGTTTAAACATTGTAAGTAGTCTGGCCACGTTTGTGACAAAATGGATCCTCCTCTCAAGGAGGCTCAAAGTGAGCCGTTCAGTGCATGCTCGTTTCTACAGTTAGAAAAACCACACAAACACCAGTTGCTATTGGCCGGCCACGGTGATACCCTCGCAATCTGTGAACACCCTGAGGACAAAGGCTCATCTGAGTCACCTCTGTTATCCCAGCGCCTGGCACAGTCAACATTTGTTGGTGGAAGGGGACAAGAATGCCACCCAGCCCCCTGGGAGAGGTGATCTTGGGCACCCTCTCTTGTCCCCATGTCTTCACAGGGTCCAACCGGGCTTGATAGCACATTCCACATACACAAATGGGCAAATCTCGGAAACTGATGCTTGTCAGACCCGGGTATTCTGAATCTTGTTTTGAACAACATGATCGTCATTCCCTTGGGCGATCTCCTGGTGTCCGATGGTTTGCCTTTCTCCACTGTAACGTGGCCATCCTGTTACTGGTTTCTAGTCACCTCACAGGATGGTGGGGAGACTCAAAGCAGATATGGAAGCTGGATGTATGAACATCCCTGGGCCTGTGGAGTTCTCCCCAAGTGGGCAGTGACTGGGCATGATCCCCTTTGGAGCCTGTCACTGCTGTTGACATCGAGAATACTGGTGTGGGAACAAATGCTGTCTTTGTCACGAGCTCAGCTACAGGGGCCTCTCCTTCCCTAAGCTGGCAGCTGAGGCTAAGCACTT
This sequence comes from Felis catus, assembly GCF_018350175.1. Classification (NCBI taxonomy): domain Eukaryota; kingdom Metazoa; phylum Chordata; class Mammalia; order Carnivora; family Felidae; genus Felis; species Felis catus. Next base: position 110,604,168 of record NC_058386.1, on the reverse strand, counting down.
GAGATCCCTGGGCCAGCTGTTGTGAAGTAAATGCCAGGCAGTAGGTAAGGCAGGATTCGGAGCTGGGCAGACAGCCAGGCTAGAGTGAGAGCACAGATGGAGGGGGGGGGGGACACAAAAGTTGGCAAACAAGTATTTTCCAAGGGGGGGGTAAAAAATACAATTTTGCTTCTTAAGTAGACAAAGCACCAAAGGGGGCAGGGAGGAGGGCTGCCTAAAAATCCCTGTTTTAACTCACTATCAGCGAAAGAAGATTCTAATACCAGAAAGGCACTGTGAGCCGTGTTTCCCGAGGAGGCTTGCCTGGGAACACAGAAAGATAGCCACACCCTTTGAAGTTTGCTGGGAGCTTACAAAGGGCAGCGTTGTTTCCACTGAGGAAGAATGATAGCCCCGCATAATGGTGTCCTTCTTCTCCAAACCCCAGACCTTATGTGATGAGGGGCAAGTGAGCCTGCAGGCCCAAGCAAAGGGGGAGGGGGGAATGCTCGGCAAGACACGCATGCTTTTAGCTTGCTTCCGAGTCAACATGGAAGGTCTTCCTAGGAAGATGGTATGGTCCAAGTCAGGAGTCTGGTTCCACTCTATTCCTAGGAGGACTGCTAAAGCATACCAAGATGCCTTGTTCATTTGACGATGGCTGATAAAAATTTCCAGGTGGACATATCTTCCATCATGCTTGCTAGACGTCGGTGAAACATGGTGTGAACTTAAAGGTTATAGGGATAAAAGATCATTGAGAAAAAAAATGGCTAAACCCATGGTTTTAAATCAGAATGGGAATGGGTAGGATTTCCAGTGCTGGGATTCCTATCGCACAAAAGGGGAAGGTCAGTAGGCTGGCAATAGCTGTCAAAGGCAGCTCGTCCACCAGTTATTAGGAAACAGAGCCCCCAAATTGAGCTCTAACATCGCCCTGACCAACTTCAAGATGCCTGTGGTATTGCATCATGCATGCGTATGTCAGGGACCACTTCCAAAATTCTGACTCATTTCCCAGGCCAATGAAACCATGTCAGCATATGAGTTTCATTCCTGGTGTCATCCCAGGGAATTTTTGTCAGCCCTGGTGCCTGGGAATGATTCCATTAGACCTGGGAGGAGCGGTGTGGTGCCATGGCAGGGGCCAGGCGAAGCCCTAAGCTCCAGCCCTAGCTCTGTCGCCAATTAACTGTCATTCCAAGTGAGTCTTTTAACCAATCTGTATCTCGGTTTCTTCAGCGGTTAGAAAGAGACTGTTTAATGGGATGATTTCGTCCCTTCTGGCTTTAAAAATAAAAACGTCTGTTTCTTTGTGCTGAATTTGACAAAAGATCGTTGTGGATATGCAGATCGTCTGTTTGATCATTTTTTTTTTTTTTGAGGTCTGTAAGGAGTCTTGAAGATCGTCTAGTCCAACAACCCCTTTGTCGTACAGATGTAGAAACCGAGAGCCAGAGAGGAGAAGGGAGTTGTTCAATTAGTGCAGAATCAAGGTTTAGAGATCAGGTTTCTCGATTCCCAGTCCAGTGCATTTTCCACTACATTTATTTTTAAATCAGAGTAATGCATGAGCATGGTTCAAAAATACCAAATAGTACAAGAGAGCTTGGAACAAAAAACAACAGTTCTCGGCCCCACCCCTAGTCCCACTCCTCAGGGGCAACCATTTTTAACAGATTCTGTTTTCAGTGCATCTGGTGGTTACTTCGGCATCACTAAATAATATGCCTCTACTCCTATTTCTTGGTTTATCCATTTTGGATCTTATCTACTGACTCCCGGCTATAAAAAAAAAAAAAAATGAGCTCACTTAACATTACTCCCAACCTCCCCTCTTTCCTCCACCTCCCCATGTTTGATAGTGTTATCTTTATGAGATTTTTTTCATTCACTTTTTAAAGTAACATATGGTAAAATTTACTATTTTTGGTGTATAGTTAGTTTTATGAGTTAAGACAAGTATATAAAGTCATGTAACTACCACCACAATCAAGATATAGAACAGTTCATTACCCCCCCCCCGCCCAAATTTTCCCATGCTGCCCTTTGTAATCAGTCCAGCCTTCTACCCCCAACCCCAGATAACCACTGCCCTGTTTTATGTTGCTATAATTTTGCTTTTTCCAGAATGTGATAGAAATGGAACAATGGACTATGTGATCTTTTGAGATTGCATCTTTCACTCAGTATAATTACTTTGAGATCCATGTATCAGTAGTTCATTCTTTTGTATTACTGAGTAGTATTCCATTGCATGGATGTACCACAGTTTATGCATTCACCAGGTGAAGGACATTTCGGTTGTTTCCAGTTTGATAGTATTATTTTTAGCCATTCCATTGGCTACCTTTTCAATTGCAATCGTATTCTTAAACCCATATTTCTTGAGCCATCATCCACTATCTATGAAGTAGATCTTCTTCAGCATAGTAAATGCTTTTGATTGGATTTTAAACGTGATACTTTCATTCACTTACACTCGGTTTTAACTCCATTTCATTTGAGGGTGTAACTTTTCGTGGGGGTCGGAGGGGTGGATTAAATGCTATCCAGCAGCCCTATTCAGGGCTACAGCTCTTCTAAATGGCTCCTGTAGCATAGAGGGCCTTGTCTAGTAACAGACGTGCTTGTTGCTGGGAAGATATGCATGTACTTTCTTTTCTGACCATTGCTAACTCAGATAGTAATTTTGGCGAAAAAGACCTTTCTTCGTGTGGATTTCAGCTTTTGTCTGTCATGCTTTTTCTGTTCCAGCTGCCTCCACCAGCGAGCACAAAGCCACATTTCAAAGGAGACTGACAAATTATCCCCAGCTGCCAGAAGGAGGTTAGCTTTCTGTGTGTTCTGTGTCCCCCTTCTCCGATAACCAACAGGTTAATTTTCTAAAAGGAACTGACAAAAGCAGAAATTGTCTTTTTACCCCAAATGGGGTTTTTTTTTGTTTCCGCTCTTTTAAAAGATGTGAATTTGTAATATTCCTCTCCATTCATGCCCAAATGTGTGCTGGGAAATACAGCCTAAATGATCACAACTGAACGTTTATTATTTGCAAGATTCATGTTAATGCATTTTTAAAGTGTTCACCGGAGCCAAATTATTTTTTAAATTTGTTAGCACAGTGTCTTTCCTCAAAGAGTAGCCATTTAAAGACTGAATGATATCAGCCTTGGCTATAGAGCTGTGTGTGTGGTTCTATTTCACTTGCTTTTTGAACATTCTTTGTGTGTGTACCTTATCTACTTAGCAGTTACACTGCATAACAGGAGTGAGTCTAATACCTGCACAGTACCCTACACATAATAGGTGCTCAGCAAATGCCTTTTCAATTAAAATGGTCCAAAATAGTGTTATGTATACATGAGGGTGAAGTATTCTGGATGAATGCAATGAAGCAGGCACTCTCGAACACTACTGGGAATGCAAATTGGCACAACCCTCCCACAGGGCACTTTGACAACGTGTGCCAAAACCTTAACAATGTTCTTCTTCTTTCACCCAGTTATTCTCTTTCTAAGGACTTATCCTAAAAAAAAAAAATAATAATAGAGATGCACAAACAAATATAAATATGAGGAGATTCATTGTAACATCTTTTAAAATAGAGGAAAAGTAGAAGCAGCTTAAAAGTTGTCCTTACTACGAAATTCTATGCAGTAACATTTATACCATGAAATGCTAGTTATTTACAATCCTGTTTAGAAGATACACAATGAACATACAGTATGATCCCATGTGCGTGCACTCGCTCGTGTGCGTGTGTGTGTGTGTGTGTGTGTGTGTGTGTGTGTGTAGAAAAAAGAAGACTGAAAAGAAATATTAATACGGGTTACCTCTAGGTAATTTACAATGAGCTTGTATTACTTTATAATCTGAAAAATATCTTTTCCACTTGAAAGAAATAAAGACTATTTCTGGTAGATTGAGGGCTTATACTCATAAAGCCCTAGCAGTAAGATATGGAACCATCTCTCAAACCAAGATCAACCCTTCAGATGTCACGTGGAAAGTCACAGCAGCGTTTAGTTTTCAGAAAGACAAAACGCAACCCAGAAGTCTCGTGTTTAAGCATTATGAGCCCAAGTTTGGTATTGAAAGGCAAATGTGTTCATCCTTTTCTCTAGGCCTAGTTAGATTTCATCCTTCTCTCTTCTCATCCGCACCCCTTTTTCAACTGTATAGATATGTGGAACAAATGTTGAGCAAACTGGAAATAAATAAAATCCAATGGCTTTAAAATACCACAAAGCCCTCCCTTCCTGTGTACTAATGGCTACCTGCCCACTGTACTCCCCAGAGTATAGGGCTGGAATCAGCCAAACTGGAGGCTTTTCTGATTCAAGCGTGAATACTGCAAATGCTCACAAGAGAGAAAAACTTCTGTCCGTAAAGATTGAGACACAACACGTACAACCCTCTCTCTCCCCTGCGTTCTTAGTTGCATATAATATAAACTAGTGAGCTCTGCTGGGGGCAAAAAAAAAAAACTAAGTAAGAAATCATAGAAGGTGATACAGTAAGGACTATTCAGAGAAATCTCAGAATCCTAGAGCTTGAAGGAAAACATTCCAACAAGCATAGGCCTCCTTCCAAATACCAGACACCATGCCAGCTTATCTCATAACAACTATCTAGCAATGCATCCCATTTTACAGATGAGGAAATCAAAGCCCAGGGAGGGGTTGTAAATTACCTTAAATCAGTTGGTTGCCTACAAAGTTTGGGCTAGGTCCTACATCTTCTGGAGACTCAGATGAAAAGATGGGGTTTGCCAGTATAATCTTCCCCTCAGTTCCAAACAGTCCAAATATTTACTGTGCAGTTGTGCTTGGGTATTTTGTTAATAGCTCGGGCTAATCAGGTCCAAAATCAAACTCACAGCCTTCCCCTTGTCTCCCAGTCACCCAGAATCCAAACCAAAATCTAATTGTTTTCTTACTCTCTTTCACCCCACTCTGTAAACAAGTCCTGTCAGTTTTTTCCTTCAAAAAAACCTCCAGATCCTATGCAACCCATAAGACAACCCAACCTTCACCTCCTTAAGAAATCTCTCATCCGGGAGCAGTTAGCATTTGGTCAGCAGCATTCCTCCATGCGACCAACCTAGATTGAGTGTCTACCATACGCCAGGTCCTGAGATGGACAATTCGCTTGTTGTAGCTCCCCAACTAGACATTAAAAACTCTGGGAGTCTAGAGTATGAGTTTCTCCACAGCCTTTTACATACCTGTTGCAGCTCTGGGCACGTATTGAAGACTTGTTTGTTCAAGAGTAGAACAGATTTAAGGAATCTGTCACCAGCTTGGCAGCTGGAGAACTTGGGGGATGCCTTAATCTGTGGTTCTTCCTCAACATCTCACAAGCTACAAGGGTATGATCCACTCACTCAATGAAGACAGCATATCCAAATGTAGCTTTTTAACACCATACCTTAACAAATAAGTAATGAGATTTAACTAATATGAGATGTGGGATCCTCAAAGTCAACTGGGGACTTCTGCCTCCAAGAAGATGGAGTAGATACACTGTTCCCCATTCCTTCCACTAAGTACAACTAAAAACCCTGGACATTATATGTAAAACAAACATGAGAAGACCAGTAAAGATGCAGAGAAGAAGGCCGACTGGCTAAGGACCTCACGAACCAAAGAATGACTTGGTGATGCGTTCAACAATTACTGTTCTATACCACAGGAAAAACTGTGACTCCCACCTCACCCCTGCCAGCAATGGCCAAACGAGGAGCCTGACCTTCTACTCCAACCCGGCAGTCACAGGGCAATATCCCCTCCTTTCCCCTCCCAGAGTAGCATCAGAAAAAAAAAAAAAAAAAAAAAAAACCCAGCTAAAACAGGGGGTTTGAATAAGATCCAGGGTTTCATTACATAATACCCAAAATGAACAGTATTCAATTTAAAATCATTCATTACACCGAGAACCAGGAAGATCTCAAACTGAATGAAAAAACACAATCAGTAGATGCCAAAACCAAGATGACAAGGACGTTGGAATTATCTAATGAAGATTTTGAAGCCGCTGTCATAAAAATGCTTTACTCAGCACCTACAAACATGTTCGGAACAAATAAAAAGAAAGTCTCAGCAGAGAACCATAAAGTCTCAGTCAACAAGAATATACAGAGGAGAACCAAATGGCAATTTTAGAACTGAAGACCTCGGTGGCTAGGCTCAAAAGAACAGAGGAGACAAATGAAAGAATCAGAGAATTTGAAGATATAACAATAGAAATTACGCAGAGAGAAAATAGACTGGAACTCAAATGAACAGTGCTTCAGGAACCGGTGATGCTGTAAGAAAAGAGGAAAAAGAGAAAAGCTGAAAATTCCCAAATTGGGGGAAAGGTAGAAAAATACATTCAAAAAGTTGAGAGAACCCCAAACAGGATGACTCCAGTGCACACTCAGACATATCACAGCCAAACTTCCGAAAACTAAAGACAAAGAAAAAAATCTTGAAAGCAGACAGAGGAGAAAAGATATTACTTACAGGAAAACAATATTTTGAATAAGGAAATTGGCACCTTTTTCAAGTGCTAAACCTGCCAACCCAGAATCCTATATCATGCAAAAGTATCCTTCAGGAATGAAAGGGAAATAATGACATTCTCGGATGAAAAAACTCTAAGAGAAGCTGTCACCATCGCACCTACCCTAAATGAGTAGCCAAAGGATGTTCTCTAAACAGAAATGATTAAAAAAAAAAAAAAAGAATTTCTTGGAACATTAGGAAGAAAGAACACAATGAAAATGTGAGTAAATTAAATAGACTTTCCTTCCCCTCTTGAGTCTTCAAAATTACGTTTGGTGGTTGAAGCAAAAATTATAACACTGTCTGATTGAGTTTTAAATGCATGTAGAGGAGATATTTAAAATAATTATATTATAAACTGGGGAGGGCAAAGGGACATAAATGAAAGTAAGTTTTATACACTTCCCCAAACAGGTAAAATAACACCACCATTAGACTGTGATAATTTATGTATATACAATGCAATACCCAAAGGAACCACTAAAATCTATACAAAGATATACACTCAAACCATTACAGATAAATCCAAATGATATTCCAAAAAATATTCAAGTGACCCGCAGGAATGCAGGAAGAAGAAAAACAGAGAAATGAAAACCAGAAAACAAAAAATAAAATGGCAGACACAGACCCTAATATATCAACAATAATGTTAAATGTAAATCATCTAAATGCATCAATTAGAAGACAGAGATTGGCAAAGTGGATAAGAAAAACATCACCCAACAATATGCACTCTAAAAGAAACTCACTTCAAATATAATAATATAGGGAGATTGAGAGTAAAATGATGGAAACACATATCTTATGTAGACATTGATCAAAAGAGAGCATGGGTGTCTCTGGCTCTATTAATATCAGATAGGCTTCGGATTGAAGAAAATTAGCAGAGACAGAGGGGACATTATATGTGACAATGATATAATGATAAAATAGTCCGTGAGGAAGATGTAGCAATGCTAAATGTGTATGTGGCAAACAACTGAGCTGTTTTTGAAGCAAAATATGTGAAGCAAAAACTGATGGAACTGAAAGGAGAAACAGATAAATCCCAATTGCAGGTAGAGATATAAACACCCCTCTCTCCATAATTGATAGAACAGCTAGGAAGAAAACAAAGACATAAAGGAACCTAACAATACCATCAACCAACAGGGTCTAATCGACAGTTATAGAACACATTATCCAACACCAGCAAAACACACATTCTTTTCAAGTACCCATGGAACTTGATGGACCACATTCTGAACTATAAAACAAACTTAAACATATTTAGAAGAATTAAAACCACACACAGTGTGTTCTCTGACCATAATGGAATCAAATTAGGAATCAACAACAGAAAGGTAACAGGAACATATCCAAATACTTGAAATTAAATGACATACTTCTAAATAATCCACAGGTCAAAGAGGAAGTCTCGAGAGAAATAAAAAATACATTGAACTAAATTTCAAATAAGAACGCAACATTTCAGGGGCGCCCGGGTGGCTTTGTCGGTTAAGCATCTAACTCTTGATTTTGGCGCAGGTCATGATCTCACACAGTTCGTGAGTTTGAGCCCTGTGTCAGACTCCACACTGTCAGTGCGGAGCCTGCTTGGGATTCTCATTCTCACTCTCAATCTCTCTCTCTCAATAAGTAAATAAACTTTAAAAATGCAACATTTCAAAGTGTGCGGGACACAGCAAAAGCCATGCTGAGAGGGAAATTTATAGCACTAAATACATACATTAGAAAAGAGGAAAGGTCTGAAATCAGTAAATCTAAGCTCCCACCTCTAGAGCCTAGAAAAAGAAGAGCAAAACAAACACAAAAGAAACAGAAGGGAGGAAAAACCATAAAGAGCAGAAATCAGTAACATTGAAAAGAGGAAGACAATAAAGAAAATCAATGAAACAAAAAGCCATTCCTTTGTAAAAATCAATAAAATCAACAGATTTCTAGCAAGACTGACAAAGATAAAAGAGAGAACAAATAACCAATATCAGGCCAAAACAGAAGATATTACTATCGACCCTGCAGACATCAAAAGGATAATAGGGGAATCTGAAAAGCGCAAGCTACCACAACTCACCAAAAAGAAATATAGTTAGTAGCCCTATAACTATTAAGCAAGTTAAATCCATAATTTTAAAGCTCCCCCAAAAGAAATCCCTAGGCCCGGATGGTTTCACAAAGAATTCTACCAAACGTTTGAAGAAAAAGTAATGGCCATTATACATAATCTCTTCCAGAAATTAGAAGTAGTGGGAACATTTCCCTATTCATTTCATGAAGCTAATATTACTCTGGTACCAAAACCAAAGCTAGTACGAGAAAACTACAGATTAGTATCCCTCATAAATATAGATGCAAAAAATTCTTAACAAAATATTAATAGCATATATTCAGCAACACAAAGGAATTCTATGCCATGACCAAGTGGGGTTTATTCCAAATATGCAAGTCTGGTTCAATATTCAAAAATTAATCAATGTAAACCACCATATTAACAAGCGAAAGAAGAAATATGACATGATTGCATCCATTGATGCAGAAAAGGCACTTGGCGAAAGTTGACGTCCATTCCTGATACAAATCTCTCAGCAAATGAGGAATGGAGGGGAACTTCCTCAACTTGATAGAGGGTGTCTACAAAAATACCTACAGCTAACATTACATTTAATGATAAAAGAACTGAATGCTTTCATCCTAAGAACAGGAAGAAGGCAGGCACGTCCACTCTTACCACTCATTCAACATAATGCTGGAAGTTCTAGCCAGTACAATAGGGTCAGAAACGAAAATAGAAGGCATACAGATTAGAAAGGAAGAAATGAAACTTTTCCTATTTGGTGGTAACATGATTATCTATATAGATAATTCCAAGGAATCTATTTTTAAAACTTCTAGAACTAATAAGTGAGTTCAGCAAGGTCACAGGATAAAAGATAAACATATAAAAATCAATTATATTTCTATATAAATGCAATTAATACATGGACACCAGAATCAAAAATACAATACCATTTGTAATTGCCAAAAAAAAAAAAAACACTTGGATGTATCTAACACAATATACACAAGACTTATATGCTGAGGGGCGCCTGGGTGGCTCAGTCGGTTAAGCATCTGACTCGTGGTTTCGACTCAGGTCATGATCTCACGGTTCGTGAGTTCAAGCCCTGCATCAGGCTCTGTGCTGACCGTGCAGAGCCTGCTTGGGATTCTCCGCCTCCCTCTCTCTCTGCCCCTCCCCTGCTCTCTCTCTCTCTCTCTCTCTCTCAAATGAATAAACTTAAAAAAAAGGACTTACATGTTGAAAACCACAGAATGCTAATGAAAGGATAAAAGATCTAAAAAAATAGAGAGACATAGCACATTCATGGGTTTGAAGACACAGCATAGTAAAACTATCAGTCTCCCCAAATTGGTGTACAGGTTTCACATAATTCCTACTCAAAATCCCGGCAAGACTTTTGTTGGATTTTACCTAAAATTTATACAGAAAGTCAAAGGAACTAGAATAGCTAAATTTTAAAAAAGAATGAAGTAGGAGGAATCAGTTGGCCCTATTATCTATCTATAGTCTGTGTAGTATTGGCAGGAGAATAAACACACAGACCAATAGAACAGAATAGAATCCATAAATAGACTTACATAAATATGCCCAACTGATTTTTTAAAGTACAGATGCAGTTCAATGAAGGAAAGATAGATTTTTTGACAAATAGTACTGGAGAAATTGGATATCCATAGGCTAACAGAAAAAAAAAAATAACCTTGTAGTAGTCAGGGTTCTCTTGAGAAACAGAACCCAGAGAAAGGGAGGGAGGAAACAAGGCAGGGAGAGAGAGAGAGACTAGAGAAAGAAAGAGAGATTTATTTTTAAGAGATTGGCTCATGTGATCGTGGAAGCTGGTAAGTCCAAATCTTCACGATAGGCCAGCAGGCTGGAGACCCAGGGAAGCACTGATGTTGAAGCTAAAGTCCAAAGGAAGTCTGATGGAGAATTCCCTCTTCCTTAGGAGAGGTCAGTCTTTTTCTTAAGGCCTTGACCCGATTAGTTGAGGTCCACCTATATTAAGGAGGGTAATCCGCCTTATTAAAAATCTCCTGAATTAAATGTTAATCTCTTCTTTATTTTTTTTTAATTTTTTTTAACGTTTATTTATTTTTGAGACAGAGAGAGACAGAGCATGAACGGGGGAGGGGCAGAGAGAGAGGGAGACACAGAACCGGAAGCAGGCTCCAGGCTCCGAGCCATCAGCCCAGAGCCCGATGCGGGGCTCGAACTCACAGACCGCGAGATCGTGACCTGAGCTGAAGTCGGACGCTGAAGTCGGACGCTTAACCGACTGAGCCACCCAGATGCCCCTTAATCTTTTCTTTAAAAAAAAAAAAAAAAAAAAAAAAAAAAAAAAAAAACCTTCACAGCAACATCTAGGTGTTTCACCAAATATCTGGGTACCGTAGCCTAGCCAAGTTGATACATAATTAACTGTCACAAACTTCGTCCTAAGTCTCATACCTTATACAAAAATTAACTCAAACTGGGTTATGGACTTAAATGTAAAAAACTATGAAACTTGAAAAACATAGGAGAAAATCTTCAGGATCTAGGGCTAGGCAAAATTCATAGACTTGATCCCAAAAGCATCACGTATAAAAGGAAAAATCAATAAATTAGACCTGATCAAAACTGAAAACTTTTGCCCTGTGAAAACCTTGGTAAGAGGATACAAGGACAAGCTACAAAGTGGGCAAATGTATTTGCAAACCATATATCCGACAAGTGACTCCTATATGAAGAACTTTAAAAAACTCAACAGTATAAAAACAGTCCAATCAGAAAACGAGCCAAGGACATGAAGAGACTTTCCAGCAAAGAGGAAATATAGATGGTAAATACATGAAAAGGTGGTCGCTATCATTAACCATCAGGGAAATGCAAATGTAGACCCCAATGAAGTGTTACTACATGCCGATTAGAACAGCTAAAACAAAAAATAGTGACAATACCAAAAGCTGGCGAGAATGTAGAGAAACCAGATCTCTCAGGCACTGTTGGTGGGAATGTGAAACACTGCAGCCACCCTGGAAAATAGTTTGGCAGTTTCTTATAAAACTAAACATGCAATTACCATAGGACCCAGCAATCATGCTCCTGGGCATTTATCCCAGAGAAATGAAAACTTATGTCCACACAGAATCTTATACATGAATGTTTATAGCAGCTTTATTTGTAATAGCCAAAAACTGAAAACAACCAAAATGTCCTTCGATAGGTGAATAATTAAACAAATTGTGGTATGATGGAAAGGAATGGCCACCAAGTCGGATGGATCTCAAGGGTATTACCCCGAGTGGCAAAATTGTGTGCACGAAGATCTCCAACCCTCACTCTCTACCCCTCACCCCCACCCCACCCCCAATTGCAAACATTCTAGATTCAGTTCCCTAGGATTTAAAAGACAACTTAGCCAAAAGAAGCACCCCAAGTGATTTCAGCTTTGTGGCCATCTCTAAGGCAATGTTTCTTATATATTATCATTATCATCCCTCATCTACAAGACATACACATCCAAGATGTCAGGATTTTCATGCTATGAGATCCTGCTTCTTTTGACTCATTTTCAAAGATGAAAGATGGATGGGGCGCCGGCTGGCTCAGTTGGAAGGGCATGAGACTCTTGATCTCGGGGTCTTGAGTTCAAGTCCCACGTTGGATGTAGAGATCACTAAATTAATTAATTAACTAACTTAAAAAAAAAAAAGATGAAATACAAAGACCCACCTGAGTTGTGCTGAGATGAAGGGAGAAAATGATGGCCAGTAGCAGCACAGGAAGAAGAGTAGCAGGAAAGAAGGGAAGATAAAACCAAAAGAGTTGCAGGGACAGGATTGTGTTGACCTGTGCTCCAGCTCTGTAGCTTTGGTCTTAGGCATTCCACTGACACGTGCTCGCTATCTTCCCCATCTGCAGCCCCAGTTCTGAGTCTGCAAACTGATATGGAAATGTCTTTTCTTCAGGGAAGCCTTGCCAGACCCCAAGACTGGGTTAGATCCCTGTGTTATACACTCTCATAACACTTGAACGAACCTAAGCTTGGTGTCATTTATCACAGTTGTAATGACAGGTTTTGAGATTAACTATCTGATGTTATATAATGATGTGTGAGTTTTTCTGTTTAATGTGTCTCTGACTTGGGACTGCAAACTCTATTAGCATAGGAACCCTGTCTCGGTTAACGTTTTTTTTTTTTAAGTTTATTTATTTATTTAATCTCTACACCCAACATGGGGCTCAAACCCATGACCGCGAGATCAAGAGTTGCATGCTCTTCCAACTGAGCCAGCCAAATGCCCTGTGTCTTAGTTCACTTTTATATATTCCAGCACCTAAAACAGTGCTGGTCTGGAGAAGGTGCTCAGTACATATTTGTTGGATGAGTTAAAAGGGAGGTAACAAGACCCAGATTGAATTAAGCATAGTTACTTAAAATCATATTGAGGAATATAAACTTTGATTTGTATTTATTTTCTGTCTTACAAAAATAGGAAAAACATTACTTACCCCACTTACCACATCAGATAAGACTGAGTAGATATGAAAATGCTCTGGAGTAAAAAGCACTGTTCAACGACATGGGCTAATACTAATAAAGTGATGGCTTCATACCCTTTGAGCTTTGCAGGCCCATTGCACATTCTTTGAGGCAGGAAATCCAAGCCGTGGATGTGTGATGAAAATGTGGACATCAGTGCTCGTGTGGCCATCATTGGGGGGTTCTTTCCACCCACCAAGGATCCCTCCAACCCCTCCAGTAGAGCCCAAGGGTTGGTGGAACCATTTGCTAGTTCAGAGTGCCTGTCCAGGTTAAATAAGGACTGGTACGTATCAAAAATTATGGTTTCTATGACCTATATTTATTTCCCCCAAGGGAAGAACTGAGTTAGTTGCAAGACCACAGAAGATGCGCGAGGAGACTCTCCTTTAGATTTTGATCTTAGGATCCAAATGCTGTCCATCAGGCTTCTCCAGATTTTCCATGCCCTGTCACTCACATTGGAGCCCTCCCCACCAGCCAGTAAGGCAGCACAGGTTCTCCCAACGGGAGGGAGGGGGGAGGAGTCACATGTTACACGTCAGTACATTTCAGGGACAAGCCCAACCTGTTTAGCCTTTAACACATAAGCTTGGCTTTTCTTCTCAATATCCCATGATTCAGCCCCAGGCCACCTAGGCTTCCCCCATGCCCTAGTCCCTTAGGAGAAACAAGGTCCTTGCTGGCTGAGTTCCACATTCGGTCCCCAAGTTACAGTGCACTCTATAACTCCCCACAGCCACCTGACACCAGAGCTGTTGCTCAACCCTCCCGGTTCCCACGCCTGTGGTGCTTGAATTAGCTTCTCCCTGCTCCCCCCCCCCCCCCCCCCCCACTAAGTCAACCTCTTCCCAAGCGCCTCTTCTGCTTTCTGCTGTTCTTAACTGAATCCATCCCAGGTTTCTCCTCACCTTCTCCAGCCCGAGCTCTCTGTGTCCTTGAGTATTCCTCGGGCCCCCTTTTCCTTTGCTGACCGGATGAGAGTGGTTTTCAGCAAAATAGCTAGAGCTGGGAGTGACGAATCAAATCGTACTCAACGACAATCTATGCAAGGCCATTTTATGCTACTTTTCTACGTGCGTACTTTTTGTGTATGAACCTTCTTCCAAGTGCTCTGGAAAAAAAAAATACGAGCACCAGAGCCTTATACATTGGGCTTTTCTAGGCTCAACTGCATTTTTGTAAGCAAGGGAAAAAAAAGCGTATCAGTTCTTAAAACCAAGAAATACGTTGGCAGTTGAATGAAAAGGATCATTGGGAAGCATTTGGCTGGCGCCACCCCTCACCCCTGGCCCCTTTCTGTGGTGTGCCTGGGCCCTCTCTTTATGAAACTGTCCGAGAGAACCAAGGGGTTTATCCTGTTGGGACCCACGAGGGGAGGCTTCATGAGAAAGGTATCTTCCATGACTTCTGGGGGAGAGAGAACCAGCTCTGGAGCCATCTCACCAGGCCTCAGCCCTGGTCACTTGCTAGGATGTGACCCACAGGCACAAGTGATGTAAACTCTCTGGGCCTCGGTTTCCTTCTAACACGGGGATGATAACAGTGCCCACCTGAGAATGTCCTGGACGGTAAATGAGGCAAGGCTCGTAAAGCCCTGGGTGCTGTGCTTGGCATATTGTAAGTGCTCAATAAATGTGAGTGAGGAGGAGTGGGGGGGGGGGGGGGGAGAAAGAGAAGGAGAAAGTGAGGAGATGACCTTGGATTCCACCAAATCAAAGGGGCCTGGCCACCCCTCTGTCTCCTTCCCCTGCTCCCCTCCCTCGACTCAAGGCTCCCTGCCTTTACCGGCCAAGACTGTGCTCCTGGGTACAATGTCACTCTCACCCTCCTGCAATGACCAAATCCCTTTAAGGCGGATGCTGTGCATTTTTGCAGATGAAGCCTGAGCTTGTGTTGGCTTATGGCGAATTTTAAAATTTCGAAGATTATGAGCTTGTTTACTAAATAAATATGTGCATTTGGATCTGTCACGTCCTCCCTTGCAGATGCCTTGTCCCCCTCCCGTTGCTGTGGGCTCCAGAAGTGGAGAAGGGGGGGGGCAGTGGGGTGTGAAAATGCCAGTTGTTGGTCTTCTTGGACCCAAAAATTATTTACAGAGCTCAGGATTTATAGTCAGGAAGGAGTTCTTTTTTTTTTTTTTTTTTAACAGAAATGGGCAAATCCTAGATACTCTGTGTATACAAACCTCCTTTCCAAAAGTTATGAAAGGACATTTTAACTTTAAATGAGTGCCCTGTTGGTGATACATTCTCACTGCTAAGTTCCATCACAACGTGGCCTTGAGGGGAAGGTCACACGGAAATTGCCACCTTTGGGTCCTGAAATCCCCCAGCAATGCTGTGCCTCCGGAAGTAGGCAGAGGTCCTTCTCTGTGCCTCTGGTTCACTCTCCCGCCCCTTTTGCATCTAATGTCAAAGCATAAGCCGGTAACATATACCGAGGGATAGAATTCAACCCAGGGTCAGGTCACCTTGAACAGTTCTGTACAGAAGTCCAACTTTCAATTCTACCCCCCATGGAAGTTGTCCCCTCCTGCAGCTGCTCTCCACCAGCTGCCTGGCCAGCTGCTATGAGGCCCAAATTACCTCCACCTCCGGGTCCCATCCACACACTCCCCGGGGCTCGTTCGCCCGGCCCATGAGCTGGAATTGCCCATATCGGAAGTCAGCCCTGGTTTTCTCCAGTATTTTTTATTTTCACAAAAAATGGGCAACTTCTAGACACCCCGCACTCTCAGCACATGGGGCATGAGATAAAACAAAAGCTTGCTGAATCAGACCCCAAGAACCAAATCGAGCCAGAGATGATGTGAGCGTGGAACCAATCAGGAAGTTACGTGTGTTCAAAAGGACTGGCTTAATGGGTCTCTTTAAAATATATATATATTTTACTTTTAATCACATCACGTAGGGTAGAACCCTCACTCTCCTTTTCCAATTCCTTGTTGGGTTTTTTTTTTGGGGGGGGGAGATGTTTTGCCTGCTTTCATGTGCCATGTGTAGAATTTGTGGGTAACCAGAGGTTGGGTGCGAAAACGAGGCTGGGAGCTCACAGGGAAAACAAGAGGTAAAGAATTAAGGATTCAGGATCCAAATCACTGTTGCTTCTGTGTTGAGAGGTTGTCACACAGGCAATTAAGTGTTTATTAATTTCCCAGCAATGTAGTTTGAAAATCAGCACATCAAATAAAATATTTAACACCCAGGAAAAGCCAAATGCATATTCTGCATGTGCGTCCCTAAGTGGTATTTTTATGGAAGGAAACCTTATTTGAAACAAATGTCAGAACAGAAGTCGAGCTTATGAAAGGCGCTGAGAAACCACAGCACATAAGGTTTTAAATGTGGCCCATAAAAAGCATCACCCTCGGCCTCAGTCCTGTCCGTGGTCAGCATGTGTATCTGAAGCACGTGTTCACCTACCTGTGTGTACAGGTGTCTGTACTCATTTGCGTATGTTTCACAGCCAGACCAGGTGGTCAGGTTGCTTCCGTGTGTAAAAGACAAATGGAAGTGGACCAGTGGATCCGTCCCTTCGCACCCGACTGCGTGGTCTCGGGACGAGGAAGGAATCTCAAAATGGTGGAAGGGGTTGTATCTGGAGATCCCTTGAGGAGCTCGCTGAGAGCAGTCTGAGAATGAAGCTGTTTTCTGCCCACAGCAGAGAGACACAAGGGCCCTAGCCCCAAAGTGGGGAGCCCTGATCCAGCCTCAAGCCCCTGTCTGGGTATCTTGAAGGGTATTGCGTGTAGTCTGGGCAAGAGAAAGGAGAGATTCGGGGTTGGTCACGGTCCACGACCAGGGGAGGCCCCCGAGATAGAGATGGTGTGCAGGCCGAGTCGGAGAGAGCTTGCCATTTCTTTCTCTCCTTTCCCGGATGCCTGCCTGCCACCTCGCTTTTTTCATTCATTTGTACATACATTCCTCAAGTATTTACCGAACACCTATTTCAGGCATACGCCTGGGCTCGCCAGGGCAGGAGTATACAGAAGACGTTTGTTTTCTCCTCTCCCTCTCAATGGTTCTTCTCTCCTTCTCTCCCCCCATAATTCAGTGGTAACGGGGTGGACGGAGGAATATCCAAAATTCATCCCTGTAGGAGATATCTGTGCCAGGAATTTCCGGCAACCCCCAAGGAGAGTGGCAGATTGATGGCACTCTCGTTGGGACTAACAAGGGGGTGGAGGGAGGTGGCGGGGGGGGGGGGTGGTGGTGGTGGAAGGAAGCCTGTAGTCAGGCCGTCTGCCCAAGCCTATTCTATAGTTCCCATTTATCGGGCCCTTGCTCTGTGCCAGGCCCCATACGTGCAGTTGCCCATACCTCGTTCAGTCCCCCAGACCACAAGGTATTTGTTGCAACTGGCCCTGTTTTAGACGAGGAAACTGAAGCCAGGAAGGGGAAGTGACTTGCCCAAGGTCACACAGCTAGGAAGTGACAGAGCCCCATATCTCCAACTCCCAGGCCTTTGAAAAACTCAGGTGTGGTTTAGACTTCAGCACAAAAATAGCTGAGGAGCTTCCAAAATGTGCTGGGAAATCTGTTTCAATGCAGTTACTTGAGTTTCTATATTCAACAGTAGGAAGTTTGTGGCGCCTGGGTGGCTCTGTCGGTTAAGCGTCCGACTTCGGCTCAGGTCATGATCTCGCAGTTTGTGAGTTCGAGCCCCGTCTCAGACTCTGAGCAGATGGCTTCAGATTCTGTGTCTCCCTTTCTATCTGCCCCTCCCACGCTCACGCTCTCTCTTCCTCTCTCTCTCTCTCTCTCAAAAATTAATAAACATTAAATTTTTTTAAAAAAACAATAATAATTTTAACAATAGCTAATATTTGTTGAGTGTTCCCATGTCAGGAACTCTACAAGACAGTTTTAGACTCATGGTCTTATGTAATCGTCACACAAAACTATGAAGACAAAGCTTAGAAAGTAACATGCCCAAGGTTCCACAGCTAGTAAAACCAGGGCAGTTTCATCCACGTCTCTGTGACACATCAAAGCCACTTAGCTACTATGACTGTCCTGCCTTAAACCCACCAGGACCTCATTACTTTCAAATAATGACTTCCTACTCACCCCTTTTCTGTCCATATAACAGTTTCACCCAATTGTGCTCTATAAGGTGAGCTAAGTCATTGTCTCCTCCGTAACCTCCTCACCAAGACCACTTACCATCCCCAATATCCAATTAGCCCAACCTGAGGTCCCAGGGATGTGTCCATACAGGGGCATTAAGAACCAGAATATTACAAGCACCAAATTTCCAGTCACCCTTATAGGTTCATGGAATCTTAAGAACATGGCAAAATAAAGCCGTAAGTTCTTAAATTTAGAAGTAATAAATGCTACTTAAAACTTGATTTAAATTTTTTAATGTGTATTTATTGTTGAGAAACAGAGACAGAGCATGAGCATGGGAGGGGCAGAGAGAGAGGGAGACACAGAATCCGAAGGAGGCTCCAGGCTCTGAGCTGTCGGCACAGAGCCCCACGCGGGGCTTGAACCCACAAACTGTGAGATCGCGACCTCAGCCGAAGTCGGACGCTTAACCGACTGAACCACCCAGGCGCCCCTACTTAAAACTTGATTAAAAAAAAATACCCCCCTAGGTCTACAAACTCCCACAAGCAGAATCTCAAAAAGGGAGACAAGAGAGAAGTCTTCCTCTCTGAAAATCAGTTTATTTTGTAAATAATGATAAGGTGGCCCTTTTGAGAGTGTTGCTTATCTAAGAGACTCAGAATCTAAAGGTACCTCATATTGATAAATGAACGTATCCCTTGAAAAAGACCATCCTTTATACTTCTTTAATCCTCCATTCTCTTTCCCCCTTGTTCTATAGAACAGCCCCGGAAGAGCCAGGGAAGCTGCCATTTTGTGCCCAGAGATTCTCTTTCCATTTTCCAATAAAGCAAAGAACAAGGAGTGTCTCCCTTATCTCCCCACCCCCTGTCTGGGGTCATGCCCTCGAGGACTTATTCTATTTCAGCTTCTACCTCTAGGCAGCCAGAAAAATTACTCTGAACCACCCGTAGAATGAGCACCTGCTTCGGTTATTGTCCCCATGTGAACATGCTAATCCCTGGGCTTAGGAGAGGTTCGCCTTCCACACAAAATGGTCAGGCCCTTCTAATGGGTCAACACCGCTGATCTTAATACCCCAGTCTTGATTTGGAACAGGTGGATGCCACAGTTGTTCAGTGCTTGTTACGAGCCAGAGCATGGCTCGAACAATATAAGATTCTTCATAAAGAGTCTGACAGAATGCCAGACGGTATTATTGAGGGAAATAAACTCAATTCCTCTCTGTAACATCTCCAGCTAGTAGCTTCGACCAGGAATAAAGAGCACCCAGCCCTACTGCTTTCTTTATACTCACTAACTAGGCTTTTTTTTTTGTTTTTTTTTTTTTTTTTGAGCACCAAAACGTTGGTGAAAACCCGCCTTTTGTCAGGGCACTAGGGCTGCCTAGCCCTAGTTGTGTAGAACATGGTACTGATATAAAATTACCCACTGAATCTATATTTGGCTGTCTGTTCCCCTCCCCCCCCCCATTCTCATCCAAGCCCTGTCTGGAGATTCACAAACGTCCAGGCTCGGTAAATAAAGCCCAGCATTCTTTTTAAAGACGTGATGAAATCAGAAAAAGACACAGTCTCTGTCCTCGGGGCGGAATCGGGAATATGTGATTCCCCACTTCCGTAACAAATGTAAGACTTTGGGAATGTGTGGTACCCTTTTTCCATTCAGAAAGATTTATTGGGTGAGCCTGCAGGCCAGTCTTCATAGTTTGGGGCTGCCATATTTGGTTGCTTTCTACAGAAGCCATATACATGTCCCTTGTCAAAATAGATTGGGAGGGCCTGGATATACTGTGTGTCCTCAAGTTCATTATGTTCTGGATATACATGCAGCTTCTGGAACAAATGTGTTACATGGAAATCAGGAATGACTGCTTGTTCTCAAGAAGCCTAAAATATAAGGAGCGATAAAATATAAACAGTGATTTTGAATTATCTTCTCTGAGTGCCTCTAAATTTCTGTCTCTCGTTTACGGCCTTTTCCCCCCCTCCATTTCCCCTGCTTGAAAAGCTATTAATTTCCCCACCTCCCCATCACCCTAGACTCTGATCCCCATAAACAATCTATGCTTTTTACGTCCTCTTTTTTCAACACTCCCTGTGTTTACTTTCTTAGAGTTGGCATATACTAGAAAGAAAGGTATGGAAGCTTCGTGAGCATCGCAGACGCTCTCAGTCCTGTCTTTGCCACTTACTGGTTCTGTGTCTTCAGTGAGTTTCCTAACTTCAATAAATGTTCATTTCCTTCCTTCCTTCTTCAAAGGAATTTTAGTTTCTATGGTCAGGCAGCTGCCTCTGATGAATGGCCCCGTCTAGTGGGTAGATTCGGTTTCCATCTTTGTTTCCCATAACTCAGGAGTGAAAAGAAAACTTTACCGAGTGAGAGGGGCCAAGGAGGCACACACTACCCGCTCAGCTGTGTCTGACTGGATCTGTCCTCTCCGGTCTGTGAATACTCCATCCTTCCTCTTGTCTTTTGCGAATCTTGGGCTATTCTAGAAAGCTTGGTCCTTGCCCCTCACTGCCACTTGCCATCTTAGAACTTCACTCGGCTCTTCCCAGCTCTGGGATGTTGCTCCTGGATGCCCTCTGTGCTTTGGTTTGCTCAGCAACCTCGGCTGAGTTGGAGTTAGCTGTGTCTCCCTCTTCTGAGTAACGGGGCCACCGTCAGACATTGGAGCAGAACTCCGCCACGTATCTTGGTGCAATAGTCCCTAGGCCAGGCCACTTCAGGGCTTTCTCTTCTTTTCCACGATGCTTCACTCATAATGGATACAACATACAATGTTGTAGACGGAGTAAAGGGGAAGAGAAGCCAGGTAGGCTGGTGGGAAGGCCTGAGGCCCAAATCTACTTAGCCATCCTTGATCTTGGCCAAGGCTTTCTGCCCTTCTGGGATCCCATTTCCACGGTTTTAACATGCAATGCCTATCTTTGGGGACCTTACAGGAGAGCTGCAAGGATCTAGGGAGATAACTGGAGAGAGCACACGCTGTTGGGGGTTTTCTATGCAAAGAAAAGATATCCAAACTAAAGAAAATGTTTGAGGGGCACCTAGGTGGCTCAGTTGGCTAAGCGTCCGATTCTTGATTTTGGCTCAGGCGATGATCTCACAGTCGTGGGATCAAGCCCTGCATCAGGCTCTATGCTTGGTATAGAGCCTGCTTGAGATTCTCTCTCTCTCTCTTTCTCTCTCCCTCCCTCCCTCCCTCTGCCCCTTCCACGCACTCTCTTTCTAAAAAAAAAAAAAAGAAAAGAAAATGTTTGAGACCTGTTGCCATATGTGACCCTTATATGTTCAAACTTTTAAAATTCTTTGAATTCTGCAATTGTTAAAACACTGCTAAGAAGCCTAAGTATAGAAAAGAAGCCATGACTACCTCCCTTCTAGGTTAAATAGAAAATGTTTATACTCTGGACCACTTGCCCTACAGCTGTGCTGGAGCCTCCATGGATGAAATTCCAAGGAGCAGAGCCCCAGCCTTTGCAATCCGGTGCAAGAAGTTTGGAAAAAGAACCCTTGGTGAGGAGCTTTCAGAAATCATGCCACTTTTTTTTTTTTTTGAGAGAGACAGAGAGAGCAGAGAGAGAGAGGGGGAGAGAGAGAGAGAGAGAGAGAGAGAATCCCAAGCAGGCTCAGCACTGTCAGCACCAAGCACAACACGGGGCTCGATTTTGGGAACTGTGAGATCATGACCCGAGCCAAAATCAAGAGTCGGACGCTGAACCGACTAAGCCACCCAGGTGCCCAGATCGTGCCACTTATAGAAAGGCCATGTCAGCTCCCCCAACATTTAGAGCAGAGCGGTGAGCCTCATTCTGAGTATCTTCCTTAACACTGTGACCTGCCGTCCATCTCCCCTTTCACCTGCCTCTTTTAAGCCCCAGTCACAACTGGGGGCTCAGTCCCTGGTAGGTCGTATTCCATAGTCTTCCATGTGTCAGGTTTAGAGGCTCTGGGCATCAATGACATTGTGAGACTCTCAAAGGACCTATATATATAACCTATGCACACATGGGGTGTGCGTGCGTGCGTGCGTGTGTGTGTGTGTGTGTGTGTGTGTGTTCTCCCATGCCTGTGTTTATAATATACATGCTAATTATGAGCACATTAGGATACATAATTCTGGACACTATGAATGATGATATTATGAATGCACACATGGGAACGCGCACGCAGCATCCTGTAATCGAACTTTAAAGACCCTATGATCTCCCGCCTGCCAATAGGACAGAATGCCCTCTCCAGTCATCCTGACCAGTGCCCATCCCACCTCTACCTGAATGCCTCCTGAGAACCAAGAAAACTTGGTTTCATCCCTGCTGTCTCCCTTCACTTTTGGACAACTTTTAGAATAAGAAAGTCTTCCTGATATGACACTAACCCCCCACCCCGCTCGGTTTCTCCTGTAGACGTCCAGCGCCAGCACCCCTTTGACTGGCTCCTCTTATCTTCACGTTGTCTCTGTTCCTTGTCTCACCATCTTTGTAATTCCGAATGGAATTTAAGGCTGTAGCAAGACACAGAGTCAGAACATACATAGTTGCAAGCTCTTATCTCAGGAAGGAAGCATGTGTGTCTGCTCAGTTGGTTGGGAAAATATATTTATTAGTTTGCAAGGGCCGCTGTACAAAGCACCACAAACTAGGTAGCTGAAAACAACAGAAATTTACTCTCTCAGTTCAGGAAGCCGCAAGCCCAAGATCAAGTGTCAGAAGGGCCATGTTCTCTCTGGTGGCTCTAGGAGAGGATCGTTCTTCGCCTCTTCTGGTTCCTGACGTTTGCCGACAATTCTGGGTATTCTTGGGCTTCAGATGCTTCATTCGCTCCAGTCCCGTGGCTGTCTTCTCCCATGTGTCTTCACGTTGTCTTCCCTCTGCAGGGTCCCTGTGCCCCAACGTCCCTTTTTTGTAAGAACGTCAGTCATAGTGGATTAGGGTCCACCCCAGTGACCTCATTTTAACTTGATGATTTCTGTAAAGACCCTATTTCCAAATAAGGTCACATTCTGAGGTACTGGGGGTTAGGATTTCAAATATGAATTTGGAGAGACACAATTCAACCATAAATATATATCTATATCTATCTCTCTCTATATATATTATATAATATAATCGATATAATATAATATAATATAATATAATATAATATAATATAATATAATATAATATATACTAGATACATATAGAAAGAAGGAGGATAGGAGTGCCTGGGTGGCTCAGTTGGTTAAGCATCTGACTCTCTATTTCAGCTCAGGTCATGATCTCACGGATCATGAGATCAAGCCCCATGACGGGCCGTGTGCTGATAGCATGGGGCCTGCTTGGAATTCTCTCTCTCCCTCTCTCTCTGCCTCTCCCCTTCTTGCACACGTGCGTGCTCTCTCTCTCTCTCAAAATAAACTCTTTTAAAAAAGGAAGGACAGTGACCAAGGGTGGGGGTTATATATTATATTATACATATTGGCGTATAGTATATACATATGCATATGTTTGCATATATTATATACATATATTTCAAGTCTTGGCCCTTGAGAAAAATGTCATGAGGATCCTTTATTCTTTGTTAAGGGAATGATAGATTGCCAGGGCAAAGGAGACTTCTTTTTGTCATTAATCATATCATAATAGTATTATATGTCACATATGTATATATCATCAGGGATAATAATATAATAGGTCAGCATTTTGTATTTATTTTAACGTCTGTATGTTACATATTTTTAATTACTTATATGTTACGATACACAAATGATGAACACAAGTTCAACCTATTAAGTATATATATTTTTTGCAGTGTGTTTTTTAAGTATAGCTGACCCACAATGTTACACATTATTTGCATATTTTAACCAAATATGAATTGCATAAGAACGTGCCAGGCCAACTCCCTGCCCCAACGATTTGGGACTGCTAGGATAAGGGGCTATCACACTCAGTATCAAACCTTTGTTATACACAAGGTACGGGTAAAAGAAATGGAGAGTGGTATTTACCAATAAAATATGTGAAGATGGGGTCAACTTCGAAGCATTTTGGGGAGCCCTGTGGCTAGGGGACACTGAAACAAAGGCTGAAGTTGGCCTGGATCTCTCTCTTGTTGTGAAGTTGCAGAGTGGCGGGTGCCAGGCTAGCTCAGAGTGAGCCCAGGGTCAACTTGCGGGAGGGGAGACTGAACCCGTTTTGCCTCCGATTTCCCAGGAGCCTCTGCTGTTTTGTGATTTCTACCTCTGTGCTCGGGTCTGGCAGCGGGCACGTAGATGCGCCCTGAGGAGGAACAGATATGCAGCCCGTGGTTTAGCTTCCTCCTGGCGGACGGAATCCCCTCCACGGGCAACTTCGGGGGGCCGTGACTATGTGCCTCAGTCAACCCAGTGACTCCAGCAAGCCCCTTGCAGGCTCTCCCAGGACCTTGTAGGCCGGAGGCTTCCCGTGCTGACTACACCGTCTCTCGGTTGCCTGGACTTGGCCTGGCTGGGGCTTGAGAATTTCTTTCTTCCCATGTAAAGCCAGACCAGAGGAGAAGAGCACCTTGTCTTCTCTCTAGAGGTTGACTTAGTTCACTTGCCCGAGACCATCAGAGTGGGGATAGCCTGTGACTCTGTGGCTGAATCCACTCATGCTGACACTGGTTGTTTGGGTGCTTGACAGAAGGAAGGAAGAAAGTGACCGGGGCGGGGGGGCGAGGAGGGTAGTATAAGGAATTCTGGCTTTGTCTGGAGTGGCTGGCTAAGAGCTCCTTGAGAGGGAAGTGGGTACCATTGTGCTGAGCAGATGTGAAGCCCTTGGCATCAGCAAGCCAAGTAGGCAGTCAGGTAGGCAAGTGGGCAGGCTGGGGACCTTGACCCTTGACCTCTGACAGGGGCCCTGCACTCTACGAAGAAAGACTCTGCTGCTATTCCAGGCCTTCAGCTGGGAGTCTGGGGAAGAAGTGGTGCAGGGGATTAGCCGATAACCAGACTCAGGCCCTTAGGGACCGGGCAAGGAGGCACAGGGGCAGGTGGCTGGTGGTCATTCATTCAATAAATATTTACTGAGTACTTACTATGTACCAGACACTGTCGTAGACCAATACCCAGTTCCTTAAGGAATTTACAGTCCCAGGATTAAGGAATGGAGAAAAATAGGAGGGATGAGGGCAATAGAAGGGAACGGGTCTGGGCTTTCCTTTCTCCTTAGTGCGTATGTCTGTCTGTCCATCCGTCCTGTGTGTGTGTGCGCGTGCATATGCATGTGTGAGGTTCGGTCTTCCCACAGCGTACTGGCCACCGAGCAGTACATCTTCAACTACTCCGATATACAGCATGCCTCCCAAATTATAGGCTCTGTAACAATGACCGTCGGCCTTGCTATCAGAGGACCTTTTTCTAAACCTTTGCTCCCGTTCAGGGCCCCAGGGATGGTGAACAGCCTCAGTCAGGGTGTGCACACACGCACCAAGTCGCTACATTTTGGGTGGGGCGTACATAGGATAGCTCTGGATTTGGGAAAGATGCATGTTGCTCAAGCCAGTTAAAAATCAGCCAGGCAACCTATAAAGTCAACTGTGGTTTGATCTGGACTCAAGCCATCCTTCCGCTGGGGCCGTATATGTGCACCTCGCTTTAAGAAAACCTGTACCCAAAAATCCCGACTTTGAAAGGGAGAGAGGAATGTGCCTGACCATTTCTGGAAGCCATCTAGGGCCCTCATTTATTGACACAGGTGTATCAAAGAGGTGGTGAGGCCCTTGAAGGAGCATCTGATTCGATCCTCTGCCTTCTGTTGGTAACATCCGGAAATCATCTCAGGAGAACAGGCCTTTATCTGGTTTGGGCAGACCCCCCCGAGACTGCTAATGGGTTACAAACGCAGCCCCGTTGCTGTGGGCTGGGAGTCCTGCACAGACCCGAGCTCACCTTGTCTTGTAAAATGAGAAAGGACGCTGGGACTTCGTGGCAAAGGGTGTAGTTTTTCGGAAAAATCAAACTCAAATAAATTATTAGATTAAAACGTAAACTGAATTAGGGGCATGGCTTTGGGATTTTCCTTACATTGTACGGAAATTATGAAATACATCCCTTCGTTCAACTTTAAAATTAAACCAACTCGGCTTCTCGGCACGAAAGGGAAGGAGTTCCCATGACCTGATATTTGCAATTTCCACTAAAGTACAGCTTTCTGTATTTATTTGGAAATACTTACGTGCAGTCAGGGTACGGTTTACCCTTGTTATGTAGCCTTATTATGGTTTGATTTCACGTTGGACTCCTCACCTTTTAAGCAACTAAAGTTGTGACCCAACAGAAACTTCTCTTACAAGGGATCTTGGGCTCTTACTTATTTCGCAACCTTTATTTGTGCAGGAGATGAACCATGACATTTAAACTATGCTTGATAGCTTAACAGATTATAAGAACAAAACCAGATGGCCCAAACAAAAATAATGCTTTGATTGCTTTCAAATTCAATGTCAAAAATTAAGAACAGCTTTCAAAAATCCTTGACTTTTTTTTTCCAGAAATGACTTTGGATTTTACATACATATATATACATTATATATTATACATATATGTGGATTTTATACATAGATATGGGTTATATATATATATGGATTTTATATATATATGGATTTTATACATGTATGTGCATTTTATATATATGGATTATATATATATTATATATGGATTATATTTATATTTATATTTACATTCCCCCCAAATCCAGAAGTATATAAACCAAAAATTTAACAATGGTTACTTTGAAGGTTAAGAAGTGTTTTCTTCTGTTTTCTGTATCTCTCCACTTTTCTACAGTTACTCTTAGAATCAGTGAAAACGTTTTTAATGACTACTCTTTCATTTAATTTGAATGAAGTCTTTTCTAGGGTTGAGTCAAGGTGTTTTCCTCTGTTGAGAAGGTGGACATTGTTAAGCATTAGCAGTTCATAATTCTTCTTCCGCGCACAATGATGAATAGCGTGCGGTAACTTAAACACCATGCTTCGCCAGCTTGCAACACTGAGCTGGACCTGGATTCTTTAGAATTAATGTAAATTCCACCAAAGTAGTTATTTAATTTTCTAACTCACTTTAATGTACCTTCAACATCATTAGTACAATCACAATCCCCACTTTCTTTGAGAGCAGTGAAGCAACTAATTCTTTAAAACTGGGCTGTATCCAAAGAATTCAATTTTAAAAGCCTCCCAAACCTCGAGGTAGCTGGCAGGGCAAAGTCAAAATGTGACTATTTGAGTTTCTGGGCGAAAGAGTTCACAAAGTGTTAGGATTCTTTTTTCTGTTCTTGTTTTGTCAAAGAATCTTTGCTCCGACTCAGACTCTTTTTTCTTCAAATCAGCTGCAAGAGAATGAACAAACTTTGCTGCAAATCAAAGCCCTGACAGTTATATTTCCCTGAGATAATTGCATACTGCTTTGGAGTTTCCTTTTCCCCTCTGTTTCCTTTTGTTTTGACAACAAGATTCTGGGAAAACAATATACAATTGATAACTATGCTGTCATGAGTATACTGAATTTTAAAAATAAATAACTGTCGACCCAAAAAGCTTCCAGGAGCCTATGGAGCGAGTTCTTTTTCCAAACCGTTCCAAAACCAGATGTGGAAATGTTTAGCTAATTCCCCTCCCCAATCCCCATGCAAAGAGTTCATATGTGTCTCTAACGACATCAGAGGAGATGGGGGGCGGGGGGGCAAAAATCCCGTCTGCTTTCACGAAACACAAACAGCACAAAACTAATTGGGACTGCAACTTTTGTCTCTTTTAAAAAGGATCTTTTCTTCCTGAGATTAAAAATGCTCTGTGTTCACGCCAATATTCAATCTCTTTCCTGTAAGACATTAAGAAATAGAGTTTACATTCCCAGAATGAAACAGTTCATGATTTTTTTAAATGTAAAAGATGAATGAATGAATGAATGAATGAATGAATGAGACCTATTAAGAATTAAGCTTATTAGGGAGTTCTTGAAAAAAATAAAAGGAAGGAGGAAAACGCTGTCAGAGGAACTAATGGAAAATATATATGCATAGACCACATTTAGAAAAACAGAAAGCTACTGTGCTCTGTAGCTACAGGGAAAGCAAACATTTTGCATCCAGGTGCCATTAGTAGCTCTGGGTTTGTCCGCCTCTATAGCTCAGTTCAGGACAGCTTGTACCAATAGCTGAGCCCTGCTTGGCTATACAAATGCACCTAAGCCCAGTGCTTCTGGAATGTCACAGGGATGATTTGCAATCAAGTCAAAATGGGGCTAGGGTAACGCAAACCTTGAGATCTGCTTTCTAAATGCCCAGCTGCCAATGCCTCCCCCTCCTCCTCCCCCTCCTCCTCCCGCCTCCTCCTCCCCCTCCTCCTCCCCCTCCTCCTCCCCCTCCTCTTCTTCAAGAAGCTGGACAGTAATCCCAAGGTGAGCACTCCCTTCTCTGCATTTATTTCTTCCATGTCCTCAGCTCCCTTAGCTCTGAAGATTTCTGGAGACTTTAAATGGGATTCTGTCCACAGCTCCCGGGATGCGGTGCACAGCCCCAAAGATCCCGTCCTGCCAGCACGTCTCAGAAGTTAGAAAGGCCATTTGATTTGATCATTCCACACTGTGTTGTGAATGACTTACAACCACCCCCCAACACACACACACAGCCTCTACCCTTCCTGGGAATGGCAGGTAGCGGCGGGGCGGGGGGGTTGCGAAGGGAGGGTGCCCAGTGGTGATGATGCCTGTACTCAGTAAAACGGAGCAACTCCCAAAGTGTGGCATCCAGCTAGGGTTAGCGAGCTCATTAGCAACTACATTCTGCTCCCCTTCCGGCCTCCTCACTCCTCCCTGCCACCTCAGAGATGCAGGGTCTTGAATGTGGGTCCCACTGACTTCATGTTCAAGTTTTATCTGCACTCAAAGGCATGGTGTCACACACATGGGCATCTTCATTTATGTCTTCCCTCATGTGGCAAGCTGTTCCTGGCTATAAATAAATAAATAACACAGGAAAGAGAGACTGCCCTGAGTTTGGAAATTTGTACTAAATGAACCCCCAAACTTAGTGATGTTACTAAACCCCTTTCTTCAAGACCGATTTGGTGCAATGTCATTCAAAAGTGGGTGTAGAGGTGAAGTGGCCTAAAATGATTGCTTGGAGGGGGGGGGGGACTGTCTTGTTTCTCAGAGGCTCTGGGCTTTTTATAACCCTTTTGGGATTATTCCTGAGAGGGCGGAGGGGGGTGAGGGATAGGGAAGATGCTTGAGAAAGGGAGCAGAAATGGAAGGCAGGACTCCCTGGGCCAGAACCTGGCCTTGAACTTGGGTCTCAGTGTTGGGTTTGAACACCCAAAATGCAATGGAAGGATTGTTTCTTTGGCCTATTCCAGGAACTACTCAAAGGGGAGGTTTTTGTTCAGGGCCAACAGATCCAGGCTATGAGATGATAGTAGCACGGAGAGGAGAGAGAGGGGGAGAGAAAGCCGCTCCTAAAACATGCTCCGGGTAGGGTGGACTTCACCAGCCCAGGACAGTAGTGAATAGTGTGGTGGAGTGATTATCTCAGCAAATATCAAGCATCATTCCAGAGCAAGGGGTTTGTTTATTTAACTGTTGAGTCATTATCCAAGACCAGCTGGCATCAGAGTTTACTTGTGTTTTGTTGTTGTTGCCGTTTTATTTTGTTTGTTTTGGTTTTTTGGGAGGGGTAAGAGGGTCAGGGTTTTTTTTTTGTTTGTTTGTTTGTTGCTGCTGCTTCTGTTTTTGCTTTGCAAGAAACAAACAGGCAATCCCAGGAGGGATATTTCAGAACAAACCAAGAGGAAAGGGAGGACCCAGATAGACCCCTTAGACTTCTCTTTACACCCAACAGAATGAGAAGTCACTAATGAGAGAGGTAGGGAGGCCCAATCTGTACCAATCAGAGCAAGTGTCTGAAACAAAGCATTTCATCCAGGCCAGTGCACTTTTCTAGTGGGCCCATTATGCCATGGTTTCCATCAAAGAATGCAGCAAATTCATCAATATCAAAGGAAGAGAAAGTTGCATTTTTGCAACCGGGGAAAAGAGGAGGGTAGAAATGGCTTGGGATGCCTTTTAGTACAATGCTGTGCACATAGTAGGACTCAATAAATAATAGTCGAAGGGTGAATTCATATATGCAGGGGTCACTTAACCCATCAGAGAAGAACAAACGTAAAACCCTACAGTTGTGCATATACATTTTCCTTTGGAAGTTTAGGTTTGTTTCTGTTTGGTTTATGTCATTTTCACTTTTAAGATGAGACCTGGGTTGGGCAATATTTGATGATATTCCTCTTCCTTCCTTCGTGTTTCACTTGTCTTCCCCTTCTGACATTGTGTTTTAGACATATGTTCTTAGAATTGCTCTACCTGCCACTCTTTAGGAGGTAAAAGGCCTAGGAAGTGGCTGCAGAGCTTCCCATTGGAAAAGAAAAGAAATAAAAAGCTAGTGAAAATAAAATAAAACCGTAAAGCAAAGAATATGACTCAATGAGGTGGAAACCGTGGCCGCAAAGAATATTTCAGGGGATACCTCGTCGATCGTTACACAAAGTATAAAGCAGCATTTTTTGTTTCTGTGATTTCACGATGTTACAACGTGGCCTGACTGAGATATCAGGGAATCCATCGGTCGCAACAATTGATGACGCTGCTGCTAGAGTTTATGAAGTATCCATTGGCTCAATTCAAGTGAGCCACTTGTGGAGATTGCCATATGTGGTTGTCAGTAATAAACCACAGTTTCTTCTCTGGCTTTTATTGAGTTCTGTTTGTTCTAAACCAAAAACAAGGCAATGGGGGGGGGTCGTTTATGGTACATGGGAGGACACTGGGGCTGCCAACTTGAATTCAACTGTCACCTTATTTAATGTGTGGCCCCAAAATCATTTCATCTTCTTTTTTGTTGGGGTTACACACAACAAAAAAGGATGCCATTGCTGACCAGTGTAGACACTCATTCTGTATATGGGGGATATGTGTTTTATATCAAAACAGCATGGTAAAAGCCACTTAGAGAAGCCATTTGTAGTCATCCATCAACATGTGAGTTCTGACAATGAAAATTCAGTTCTCTCTCACAAGAATGTTTTCCTCTTCTTTGTTTTCTTTTTTTTTTTCAGTTTTATCGAGGTATAATGGACAAATAAAATTATAGGATATTTAAAGTGTGCCACATGATGGTTTGACATACGTATGCGTCATGAAAGAATTCGCCCAATCAAGTTAATGAACACGTCCATCACCTCACATATTTACCCCTTTTCCTTTTTTGAGAACATTTAGGTTCTACTCTTTTAGCCTTAAAAATACTTCTGTTTTAAAAAAATGATTGTGTTTGAACTTCCAATAGGAAATAAGATGATTTGCCTTTTGTGTTTTTGTATGCTCTAGAAATCCTCACCAGACAACTTCCTGTTTCCTGAGAGTCGTTACCTGATCAGCTACAGGGATGAAAGTTTTGGAGTTGATAGGAGGGATGGTCATCCTCACCTCTGTGTTTTCGGCCTGTTCCGCACAAAGTCCGATGACTGTACTGTGCTCTGCAGACTGGTTCATGGTCACAGTACACCCCTTCTTGTTGAATAATGATGTATATGTTCATTTCCATGAGTTACACATGGGCCTGGGTTGCCCTGCCAACCACGTTCAGCCATACATGTACCAGTTCACCTACCGTGTCACTGAATGTGGCATCAGGGCCAAGGCTATCTCTCAGGATATGGTTCTATATAGCACCGAGTTGTACTATGTTTCAAAAGTTACCTCTTCTAAGCAGGTGATCCCAGTATCATGTGCAGCTCCCCAGCAGTCCCCATGGCTTACTCTGCCCTGCTCCGCGAAAGTAGCCAGTGGCACAGGAACCACAACCCAGAATGGTGAGGCATGCGGTGAGGTGTTCACCTTGTCACAGTCCAACCAGAGGCCCAACTGCGAATGCCCACCTTGTGTGTTCAACGAAGAAGAGGATGCCCAGGCCCCATGTCACCAAGCAGAGGCTCAGGAGGGCCAGCTTATGCAACCATCTTCCCTTGTTAATATTTCTGAGGATTGGTCTCTTCACTCAGACGATCTGATTGGGTCCATGTGATCCCCAGGTTTGAGGTCTCCTGTAGAGGCTCTTTATGACGTTAGTATATAATATTTTCTAGTATCAGACAAATAAGTGTTCTGGCATCCCCTTTGTGAGTGCTTTTGAGAGAGGACAACTCATAGTAACTTCATGAATAAAGCTTGCTTATATTTTTATATCTTTTTTAAAAGAAAAAATAAAATTTTGATGGCATAAAAGCATCAGTTCAGCTCTTTTTATTTAAGAAGCACACACATAACTTTTACTATGGGCCACACACTGTTCTAAGCGCTTTACAAACATGCATGCCTGGTGTCTTCTGACTGGGATGATTGCGCTCTCCTTGAAGGCCCCCAACTGAATCCCTCCCTCTGTGTCCCCATTTCACTGAACACGCTGCACCACTCAGCCCTAGTGACGAACTGCGCACTTTCTTACTTTGATCAATGGCCGTATCACCTTTCATTCGGGGGAGGCACGGATTCCAACCTGGTGATTTATAAACCACCAGTGGTTCTAAGAATTACTCAAGTCACTTCCCACCAACTAGATGGTAAGCTCCTGAGGCCAAGGGCTGGATCTTCTGTTTAGCCACAGACTGATAGTGCTTTGGAAGGAATTTTATTCCCCGACTTTCATGATCAGAAAGCTTTCACCCAGGTTTGGCTGTCCATTCACTTTCTCAAATACTTGGAAAAGGAGAATAAATGCATTCGCCAAACATCCACTGAGCGCTACTGCATTTCAGGTACCGTTCTAGGCATTGAGCTCAGACAGTGAATTGAAACTGAGCCTCAGAGAAATTGAGGTCACACAGCTAATAAACAAACAAATAAGTAAACAACGATACATCGCAAGAGCAACGAATGCCATGAAAAAAACTTAAAACCAGGTAATACGAGAGAAGCTGGAGAAAGGGTCAGAGCGGACAGGGACCCTGAGGAGTCATTTAACCTGAGTCTTGATGTGAAGAAGGAGCCAGCCCTGGCACGATCTGAGAGAGAACATTCCAGAGAGTAGAAGCATCTCATTTAATCTTCACCACAACCTTGAGAGAAGTACTCTTACTATATCCGTTTTACAGGAAACAGAAGCACAGAATGATTAAGAAACTCGCCCAAGGCCACATACCTATTAAGCAGCAGGCACTGTTGGGGCTACCTGGGTGGCTCAGTCAGTTGAGCATCTGCCTCTTGATTTCAGCTCAGGTCATGATCCCAAGGTCATGGGATTGAGCCCCATGTCGGACTCCGCACTGAGTGGGGAGCCCGCTTAGGAGTGTCTCTCTCCCTCTGCCCCTCTT
Organism: Felis catus; assembly: GCF_018350175.1. Lineage (NCBI taxonomy): Eukaryota > Metazoa > Chordata > Mammalia > Carnivora > Felidae > Felis > Felis catus. The sequence continues at coordinate 110,570,601 of NC_058386.1, read as the reverse complement.
CCCCACTCATGCTCTTCTCTCTGTCTCTCTCAAATAAATGAGTAAATAAGTAAATAAATAAACAAACAAATTCAGAAGTAATTAGAAAGCAGCGTTAGCACAATGTACGTGATATTATACACAGTGGGCATGATATTATAGTCATTCAGCACATGAGTAGACATCAGAAATGCAGTCGTTGTGTCAGATCTGTTCAGGCCTCTGTAACCAAGTACCATAGACTGGAGGGCTTGTCAACAACAGACGTTTCTTTCTCATGATTCCGGAAGCTAAAAATTCAAGATCAGGCCTGGTGACGCACTCTTCCAGGTTCCAAGCTGCTGTCTTCTGGTTGTGATGGAAAGACGTGATGGAAAGACAGCGAGTGAGCTCTCTGGCGTTCCTTTTATAAGGCACTAATTCCATGCACGAGGGCCCCACTCTCATGACCGAATCACTTCCCCAGGGCCCCACCTCTTAATACCAGCACCCTGGGAGGGGTGAGGATTTCAACATCTGAACGTGGGGGATGCACAGTCCATTGCAGTCGTGGTATTGAAGACACAACTGTTCATTTAAAAATCTCCTGCCCCTTTCTGAGGAAAACCAGATAAGCCCCCCCCCCAAAGCACCATATTCATCCAACGGACGTTTATGGAGCTTGTCCTCTGTTCCAGACACTATGATAGGTGCTGAGTGTGCAGTGGTGAATGAAACCAGCAGCCTGGTCAAGAGGAAACAAGTATTCCAGCTCAGAGAAAAGCTGTGCAGCGGATGTGAGCTGTGACCATCACAAAGACCACAGGTAGTGGGGCGCCTGGGCGGCTCGGTCAGTTTAGCGTTGTCTGACTCTTGATTTCGGCTCAGGTCATGATCTCACGGTCGTGGGATCGAGCACCACATAGGGCTCCACGCGGAGCGTGGAGCCTGCTTAAGATTCTCTCTCTCTCTCCCTCTGCCCCTCTCTCCTGCTCTCTCTCTCTCAAATAAGAAAAAAGAAAGACCACAAGGAGTTTAGTCCACTATGATGGGGAGGGGCAGTTGATAGTGGCAAGAAGTGAGGCTCGAGAGGTAGCAGCGCTTCCCGGCCTCGTCCTCTCTTCAGAAATTCCCAGATTATTAAACGCCACAACACACAGAAGTAACTCAATGCTGGACACGTTAGACCTGGGTCGCCACGTGCAGGCTGTGTGCTTCACAAATGCAAGGAGCACTTTTCACCAAGACACCCCCTGGGGTTGTGCAACGAGTCAGCCTCGGAAGAGACGCCAGACGCACATGGTAATAAGAGTCGTTTCCGTGTGCCAGACACCTCATATGTATAATCTCATCCAATCCTCACAATAGGGCTGCAAGAGAAACATTGGTTTCTCAGTTTTGTCGATGAGGAAACTGAGGCTCAGGCAAATCGAGGCCACGCAGTAAGGAACGTCACGCAGATTCAAACCCAGGTTTGTCTGGCTCCAAAGTCCGCTTTCTCCCACTGTACTCAACACGCCCTCCCCGAGAAGAGAAGCCTCTAGCTGGGTTGGAAGATCCAGCCCAAGATCCAAGGAAGATTTCCTTGTAGAGGTGGGCAATGACCCCACTCTTAGAAAATGAGGACGAGTTAGCTGGGCAGAGAAGAGGACGAAGAACATTCTTGGTGGGCACAAGCACTGGGGCAGGGTGAAGAAGCACACTGTTGGAAGGTGGACACTTGGGGGCTATAGCTCCAAACCAGGCGAGAAGACGTGTGGAGCCGGATGGCGAACGGGTCAAAGGGTGGGAAGAGATGAAAATGAGAACTATTTCAAGTGAAGAACGACAAGACTTCGTTCCTTTTAGCCTACAAAACAGTTACATGTGGATATAAGCCCCATTCATGATTAAGAGATCAATTGAGCAGTGTAGGCAAATTTGGAGGGTGGAAAACTCCGGAGCACAGAGAGCAGCCTTCATGGAGGGCATCAGACTTGAGCTGAATCCCGATCTGTCTGTGACAATGAAGGATTGAATCAAAGAAGGTATCACCATTTCGAGCCTGAGAAGCTCAGAAGACATGGCGAGCTCTGGATTTAAGTGAGGAAATTGGAGAGAGGCGAGAGGACAGGGGTGAAGATGAGTCCAGATTAGATGTGTGGAGTTTGGTAGATGATAGTAACATCCCAGTGGATGAGACCAGGAATTAGCTCAAGGAGTTGGAAGGGGTAATTCCTGGGAGATACGGCCTTGGAGAGGTCACGTGCATACAGGCAATCAGGACCACAGTGTCAGAATTCCCTAACACTTAATATTCAAGGCACAGTTAGGAAAAGAAGCAGATACATCAAAGGAGACCAAGCAAAAGTGATCAAGAGATGGAAGGAGATGAGTCAAGGTGGAGTAAGCCTAGTCACCATGGAATTGGGAGCCTTTGAACTAGGCCATAAAGCCGAGAGAGAGAATTTCATTAGGGGACGTTGGCGGGGAAGGGCATTCTAGACAAAGAAAACAGCAAGGACAAACACGCAAAGCAACATGGTGGTCAAGAATCAGATCTTGCCCGGTAAACGTCTCGGTATAATTAGGCACGAGTTGTCAGAATTTAGGAGTAGTCTGCACTCGTTGACTTGGACGTGTCATTAGTTAGGGAGAGCGTACTGCGGCCATCTTGGCTGCGTGTCCCTTCTGCACTGGACCGCCTCCTTCTTGAGCACGGGGCACCCTCTCCTACTTGTTTGCTTCTTTGGTTCGCCTTTCTCTTACACGGCCCTTGGTGAAGGTACTCAGTCGGTGCTCAATCCCGTTGACTGGTACCGAAGAAGGGGCGGAGAGTTCCTAAGCATAAGAGCCATCCCAAAGACGGGAAGATAAAATTGTTGTAACCAAAAAAATGCACTTTGAACTGGCTAAATTATGTACCTTTTGAAAGGTTTATTTCTTTATTTTTTTTGGTGGGTGGGGGGCGGGCAGAGAGAGCGGGAGAGAAGATCCCAAACAGGCTCTGTGCTGTCAGTGCAGAGCCCGACGCAGGACTCGATCTCAGGAACCATGAGATCAGGACCTGAGCCAAGACCAAGAGCCGGAGGTTTAACCAACTGAGCCACCCGGGCACCCCTATTTACCTTTTGAAATGCCACGCTTAAAAAAAAGTATTTTCCTCCTTTACTGTGGTAATATTCACTCCATTTTGGAGGGGGTGCGACATAAAAAAAAAAAAAACCTTCCACATAGTGTTCATCATATTTGTAGTAATAAGAAGAAATGTTTTATTGCCATCAAAAGAAATGAGAGTTTTCACCTTTCTTTCGATCTCTGGAAAGCCAAAATTATCTGAAACCGTTTGTTATGGTAATTGCTTGTCAAATATTTAAAAATTAGAGCCACGGGGCACCTGGCTGGCTCAGTCAGAAGAGCATCTGACTCTTGATCTTGGGTTGCAAGTTCAAGCCCCATGATGGGTGTAGAGATCACTTTTAACAAAAATTACAGAGGGCTCCCGGGTGGCTCAGCCGGTTGAGTGTCGCACTCTTGATTTTGGCTCAGGTCATGATCGCAGGGTCGTGGGATTAAGCCCCATGTGGGGCTCTGCACTGAGTGTGGAGTCAACTTGAGATTCTCTCTCTCTCTCTCTCTCTCTCTCCCTCTCCCCCTCTCCCCCACTTGCACTCGCTCTGTCTCTCTAAAATAAAATTTAAATGTAAAAAATTAGAGCCATAATCTGTACACTTAAAAAGGGTTAAAATGGCAAACATTATATTTATTTTCACCCAACTTTTTAAATCACCAAAAAAGATTAGAGCCATAATGAGATTTTTCATGCATAAAAGGAGACTCAAAAGTAACATTAAATTTTTGGTTCCTATAACCTGAAAACAGCAAACCAAATTTTTTTAAGTGTGTAAAGTATATGTTAATGTCAAGGGCAAAAAGTCTTTTATCCCTAATTTTAACCAATAGCACATTTTGGAGATGCACGAAAGCCCCCCATCCCTGCATCCGTCCACCAGTAATGATAGCCTGGTGAGGCATTACACTAAGACCCTGCTGTTCAGACACACACGCGCACACACATACACACACACAGAGGCACACACACTGTGTGTGTTTATAAGAAATGCATTATCAAGGGACAAGTGTTTATTATAAAGAGAAGACTTTCAGAGAACCCACTTTAATTCTAAGCAGTATTAATCCCTATGATTGATCTCTATGATATCCCACTTAAATTGTAATGATAGGGACGCCTGCTGGCTCAGTCAGAAGAGCGTGCGAATCTTGATCTCGGGGTTGTGAGTTTGAGCCCCACGTTGGGTATAAAGATTGCTAAAAAACTAAATAAAATTAATAGAAAGTAAATTGTAATGACAGTTATTTCCAAAAAAGAGAGAAAGAGAGAAGAGGGGGAAAGAGTGGAGTTAGAGGGAGAGGGAGAGGGGAGGGGGAGGGAGAGAGAGAGACTCAGCTTTGTGATTTTCTACAACTTTTTCAAAAGAAAATAAAGTATTGGGTCAGATTTTGGCTTACCAACTTACTGTCGCTTATACAATCACAAGACACTCTGTACTCGTTATCTATTACTGAACAACAAATCACTCCGAACCACAGCCATTTGTGATCTTACAGCATCTGTGGGTCGGGAATCTGGCACAACTTAGCTGGGGCTTCTCGCTCGGGGCCTCTCAGGATGTGCAGTGAAGCCCTCAGTGCAGCTGCATTCACCTCAAGGCTCAACTGGGGTTGGAGGATCCACTTCCAAGCACGCTCAAGGGGCTGTTGGCAGGAGGCCCCAGCTCCCCTCTGTCGGCCTCTCCGTAGGCTGTCTGAATGTTCTCGTGGTTTGGAAGATGGTGATGATGTTCCCGATCATGATGATCATCATGGTGATAGAAGGAAATGAAGGGGAGGGGAGGGGATGGAGGGGAGGGGAGGGGAGGGGAGGGGAGGGGAGGGGAGGGGAGGAGCCCACACTAGATGCCGCAGGCTTTTTGTAATCCAAACTCAGAGGTGACATCTCGCTTCTGCCATATTCTGTTTGCTAGAAGCATGTGTCCAGTTCCAGCCCATGTACAAGGGGAGGGGATTACACGCAGCGGGGAACACCAGGAGGTGGGGATCACTGGGGACCGTCATACAGGCAAACCACAAATACATTCTTCAGCTTATTTATGAAAATACAGTGAATGGCGGGACACGGACCGGGTAGGGAAACACATCATCTGTCACTGTACCCTCGCCTTGGTCAGTTCTATTTTCCTTCTCCGGGGAAAACAAGTCTTACAAGCCGCAAGTTGCAGGACTGACTGATTGACTGGTGAAAAGCGTCCCAGAGGAAGCTTCCATATGTTTTTATAAGGGGACATTGATGACAACAGTTAAAGCCAAAGGAAAACAGTATACAAGGTAAATCAAACAATATGCACGGTGATACCGGGTAGAAATTCTAATGTAGTTTCCAATGTCACCCATGTTAGGGATCATAAAAATTCTGTCAACAATCTTCTCACGCAGTACAACTCAGACCAGGCCAACAGTCTTCCAAATCAAGAGGCAGGGGGTTTTGCTCATGGATTTCTATATTGAGAGCAACACAATTTTTCCCCATCACTTCCTACTTCCGGTTTTGGCTTGCCTCTCATCCAACTCACCAGCATCTGGCTTGGCCTTCGGGGAAGTTCTGGTGACTTGCCCGAAGGGTGATGCGTGAAATGCAACTAGCTCACTGGTTGCTAACCAGCACTGGCTGAGAGGCGCTCTGGGGTCAGGAGCAGGTGGGAGGATTGGGGGCGGGCCTTCCTAAACAGGTTTCCAGAAGGGAAGTGACAGGCTGGCCTTTTCCTCCTTTGTCAGCCTTCATTTGTAGGTGTCCTCCGACTGGTAAGGGGGACTTGCTCTGAGACAGAGAAGTAAATGCTAGTGCCAGTTTTCAGATGTAAAGGAACATACAAACGCCCTGCCATTCTCTCCGAACGACTGCCATTCGAAGGCACTTATGGTCTACAGTTACTAGGAGGAATATTTAAATTGCCCAGGCTGTTTTCAGTGTTATTTTAACTTTGTCACACACGCCCTATTATATAAACACCATGCTAATGTAAATTATTCACCTCTTAAAGTTGCTTCAAAATTTTTGACTTTTAGCCAAATACCTATTTCAATACACACACACACACACACACACACACACACATCTTTAAAAGAAAAGTTTATTTTCCAAGTAATGCCCATAGAATATTTGGTCTGTTTTCTAAGCCGCATTTACGTAACAAAAATACAAAAAAAAAAAAAAAAAAAAGGCTGGTGACCAAGTCTATGCAGCGAGCGAGACTGGTTTCTTTGGGGCTAGAGGAAGTCCCTCCCCACTACAGAGGATGGGTCAATTTAGGGACAAACTGACCCAAAGTCAACCTCCATGACCTTCCCACACCAACTCCCTATAATAATTTACAGTCTGCAACCAAAATAAAATAATCTCTTCTCAAAGCTGCCTCCTTAAGTGACCCAAACTACAAATTAATTCTCGTTTTCATTTCGCATTTCATTGTCTGCTGAAGTTGTGCTCCACTGGGGTGGAGATTCTATTTGGATTATATTCTGATTATATTCAGATGCACCTGAACTCTACATAGCTTGTGATATTTCGGTCACGGCATCTATGGGGACACTCCATTCCATCAAATCGGCACATGATGCGAAGTTTCTGGATCCTTTCGATGATTTTTTTTTTTTTTTTGCCTGATATTGACTGGTATTTCAAAACATATTTTTACGAGTCATTTAACAAGAAGTTGATCAACTTTGAAGGACAGTCAAGTTCTAGTTGGGGAGTATTTTGATGTGTGCACGCGCAGTGTGTGAGAGAGGGAGGGAAGGGGGGAAGAGGGAGGGAGAAAGAACACTATCTGTTGTATTTGCCTGCCTACTATGTATCAGGAGATGGGCTAGGCGTGCAAATACAACAGATAGTGTATTTCCATCGTGTCTCTTCCCTAGGAAGAAAACTCACTCCCGTGTGGCATGGAACATAGCACATTCCGATTATTCAGGTCATCGGAGGTTTGCCAAACTCCATCTTCCCTTCAAGGACCAGCTTGACACCTAAAAGTATATAATGATGGGCCGCCTGGGCAGCTCAGTTGGTTAAGCATCTAGACTCCTGATTTCGGCTCAGGTCGTGATCTCACGGTTCATGAGACCAAGCCCGGTGTCAGGCTCTGTGCTGACAGCAAGGAGCCTGCCTGGGATTCTCTCTCTCTCTCTTTGCTTGTCCCCACTTTGAGTGCATTTTCTCTCTCTCTCTCTCTCTCAAACAAACATGAAAAAATTGTTAAGTATAAAATGATGATGACAGGTTTTCAGGAGAAGGTTTACAGGACTGAGTAGCTAATTTCAAAGTAGATTAATTCCATATTACTAAAGGAGAGGTGTTTCAGATTCAGTCCCAAGGGCACCAAAGGCCACCGAAGCCAACTGTTGAGGATGTTGGCCAAAATCTTTACCACCAGCAGGAACCTTCTCACTCCCTCCACTTCCTCTTATCCCTTCTCAGGTGTGCCTTTATTTGGCCAATAATATGTGCTGGACACCAGATGAGGGTGCGAGGTAAAATTGTGCAAAGTGCTAGGAAGAGACTCAGAGCAACTAACTTTATTAACATGCTCGGACAGGGCAGGGCAGAGGCAGTTAACTCCACTCTGAGGTCATATGAGAAGGCTTCAAGGAGGAGGCGGCCTTTGAGTTGGGCCTTGAGGGATGAGGAAATAGGAAGAACAGACATCTCGGGCAGGGAAACACAAAGAAGGTGCGGCCGGAGGGTGGGGGCACAACCAGAGGGGCAAATTGGAGCCAGGCTGAAGAGGGCCTTGAAGGCCACATTCAAGGGTTCCCTTTACTTGTGTGATTTTTGTGCCAAGGATTACATTTCTTACATCGCTTACATTTAGGCAGAATTGTGTTTTCAGAGTAGAACTTAGGGGACCCCTAGGAGGGGGGCAAAACTCAGCTGGGAGATGAGCGGGGAGACTGAGAAAGTGACCTTGGTGACCCAGCGGCACAGATCGAGGGTTTGAACTAAGAGACAGGAGTGGAGGAGAAGGATTTGGTTTTCTTTTTTCTTTTTCATCTTCTTTTGGTCTCTCTTCTGCCCTGGCTCTCTCTCTCCCCCTCCTCCTTGTCTGTGGCCTAGGTATCCCCTGGGGACACTGGACTAAGAAAAATGCTGAGCCCTGGGTTTAGGGCAAATGCTAAAAATGAAAACTGGGTCTACACGTCCAGCTGTATTCCATGCCGATGGATGGGGCTAACTCTGCTCAGTAGCTACTACAAAATCCCACCCGATTTTAAACCCAAGACTTATTTTAGGAGACAGGAAGTGAAAAAAAAATGACATTTTCCACCAGTCCTAGAAATTCTGCCTATTAAGTCTTTTTTATTTTTTATTTTTTATTTTTTATAATGCCAGCAGTTACGTTACAGGGACAAGAAGGAGAGCTGCCTGTAAGTCCTGGATCGTTCAGTGTTAACAGCTTTAATGTAAATGTTTCAGTTAGACATATTGACTTTTCCTCCTTCCCTATTTCAACAAAGTATTTCATGGTTTGGAAAACACATCTCGGTTTGAAACAAAGATAGCACCCCTTAGCACCCTTCAATTTCCTGTTCCCTCCTCCTCCCTCTGCCCAGCAAGATATTATTTGCCCCCAGGAGCGTTTTCCTTTATATAGCAAGATCCTAAAAGTGAAGTCATTCAGACTTGGCAGAGCTCTGTGCTTTTTTACGGGACCTCCTTGGTGCTGATCACTTTGGGGCTTTTAAAACTTTATTTGTATAAATGGAGCAACCAACTGTCCGAATGCACTTCAGCTTCCTGAACACAATCACATTTGACGTGTTGACATTGATCTATACTGGTTTCTTTCCCTTCTCTCTTTTTCATAATCGGGTAAGACTCAAGGAAAGTGCTAGAAGTGTAAGGTTAGAAACTGATGATCATAACGTTTAGAGTGAAAGCAAGTGTCAAAACCTAGCCTGGGACTACACTTGAACTCCTATCCTTGTACATAGGAGATGGGTTTTCTATCTCCACATCCCTCATTGCACTTTGCTCTATCAGTTCATACGCTGCACAAAGTCATGCTCACTTGTAGGACAGTGACACTGTAGGGCCAGCATGGAGTAGCGAATGAGGCCACCCTGTGCCCCTTCATTGTGGCCTTCCTTTGCGCGAAGGTCCGATCATTTCTGTCATCTGAGACAGTCTTTGATTCAGTGGGCAAAAATCCAGGAATAATTAAGACAATAATAGTACACACCCAACAAGAAAAACATGCCGTGTTTAAAGAAGAAATCCCTGCAGCACTGAAGGCAGTGATTCTGCGTCTTTGAGGATGGAAAAGAGACCTTGAAATCAAAAGCAACAGCCATCAAGGATTTACTAAGCTCCTCTTTGGCAGAAAGGAAAAATGTACTAATTCATTCTACTTTTTCCTGGTGAGATCATGGGGGTGGGAGAAGTTTAAGATTTGAATTTTTCCCCCAAAGTTCTAAGTTTTGCAAAAAGCAATTTTTTTTATCATAACTAATTTCATAAAGTGCAAAAATTACCAAATGGCCCTATCTTTTTTTGTTTAATCTGACAGATTACTGCTCGCTACTAGCCTTTGCTTGAACCCTGAAAAAAAAAAGCCTTTACAAATAACACAGTAGAAGCTTCATAACACGATCCCGGTTGTTTTCTTTCTGTTAAATCTGTAACTCTATCCTGATTTTATCTCTCCGAAGACTTCTGGATATTTACAACATAAGGAAAGTCTTGTTTACCTAACTCAAGGCCTTCATGAAACACGTAATCATAAGAGACATTTCTATTTAAAATGAACATGCCAAGATACAGACATTTTCTTTACAACTCCTTTCTCTAGGACCTATTTCCAAACATCCACTCGCAATGGCTTTTCAGAAAACACTTTTCCAGAGATTACTCCAAATACCTTGTTGTGCGTAACTTCCTTGCTGAGTATCTCCAGTCTAGAGCTAATTTATTTTTCTCAGCTGCACTTTCAGACCCTTCAAAGCTATTGCTAAATTCCCCTCCCTCCGCTGACTCTAAGTATTTCTTAGCAAGGTAATTTCTGAATGTTTCATGGTAGACTCCAGGAAGAAAAAATATGTGCTATTTTCCTGAAAACCACTCGCTTGGAAACAGTCCTTTAGAGATGACAATAAACAGTGGCTGGTGTCCCTTTCGTTTTGGGGTCCCAGTGGCCCAGTGAGAAGTTGCCTCACTAGCGGTGGAGGGCCTCCCTGACGTGGGGCCCCGCCGCTGCTGAGTCGAGCAGGGTTCTAATCCCAGGACGAGTTTCTAAGCACTTCGGAGGGCAATTTAAGTCCTGCGAGTTTGTCCAGTTGGGAAGGGCCTACTAAAATGAGAAGCCATTTGCAGAATTAGGGTTTGCTCCAGAGGTCCTAAGAAAACCTAAGAAAATCCTTGAGACATCATATTCGAAAAATATTTGAAGATTGTTCACTTGAGTAAATACTTAAGCCTGCCCTCCCTCACTTTCTGCGGCCTGGGGCCATGTTACTCACCCTCAAAGAATTCATCAATATTCAACTGGCTCTCTAATTTGCTGATATAGCAAAGAGCGTTTAATAAAGAAAGCTGTTGCAATTTTTCTTTACAGGACGTGCCACAAACTCGACTTTTGTCTTAAGGTGCTGGAATCTTCTGCCCTGCTACTAATCTAGGATAGGAAAATAAATGCTTACATGCAGTTAGATCAACACAAGCAAATTGACCCACGAAGCCGAGCCTTAAAAGCCCAGAGAAGTCTTTCACCCCAAGGACACTGGAGCTTTATAAATGATCTGAGGATTTAGAAGCTTGTTCAGTCACGTCTGACGGACCGGCAAGCTTTCAGCCTGTCCACGAAGAGTTCTGAAGACTTTAATAGGGAAACTGTAGTTCAGTAATAAGTTTTTAGCGCCCACCGAAGCCGTACAAGTCACTGCAGTTTTAAAACCCTTCCTGAAAACCCAATCTTAGTCGTACAATCCTCTTGGATGTTTTTTTTTTTAAGCCTTTGCAGACCCTTTTAGACTCCATTCTTCCTCCCCCCACCTCTAAAAAAAAAAAAAAAAAAAAAAAAAAGCCGCAGACACCAGCGAAAGGCCGCGCAGCACTTGCAACGCCTTGGGTCTGCGAGATCGCTCTGGCAAAGAAATTAAACTTTTTACATCAGACCTACAGAAACATGACAGTAAAATGCATGCGAGAGTTAAGGAGCTCAAGAAACTCGAGAGCCGAGCACGGTGGAATCCGTGGTTCTATTTCTGTGTACTGATTTCCTGCGTGCGTGTGTGTGCGTGCGTGTGTGTGCCACTGTTCCATTTTCTTTCCGCACCTGATTTTTTTTTTTCCAGCGCCCGCGCGCGCTCCTCCACCACCCCGCTCTCAGGCGCTGGACGCAGGCCGCGACAGCCTCGGCCTCCCTCGGGGAGTGCGGGGGACCCGGGCCGCGGCGGCGGTGTCAGCGCGCGGCTCTGCTCCCCGCGGCCCACTGCTCTCCTCGCTCGTCCGCGGCGCAGGCGGCCAGGCACGGCGGAGTCCACCCAGCCGGAGTGGGACCCGGGGTCGCCGAGAGCCGCCGGGGCGGCCCCGGTCCCAGCGATCGCGCCGGGCAGCTCCTCAGCCGCGCGGTGCGCCCAGCTGCCCACCTGCCCCGAGGGCCCCGGGGCCCCAGCCCTCCTTCGTGCGGTGTCCCGGGCTGTGGCCGCCGCGGGCCGCGCTACCCACTGCCCTTCCCGTCCAGAGCCGGCTCGCTTGGAGTCCTGCTTGCTGGCGGATTTGTCCCACCCGGGACGGGCAGAAAGAAGCCGCGCTCATAGACAGCGTTTAGGCGCTACTTCATAAGGATGGCTCACAAAATGTTTATTTTGACACTTTGCAAATATGCAGAAAAGTTGAAAGAACAACAAGAGGAACGGTCTGTTTACCACCACCACCCCCCTCCACCAACTTGGATATAACAACTGTTGCCCTATTGCAACACTTGCTTCCTCTGTGTGTGTGCGCGCGCGCGCGCGCGTGTGTTCGCTGCATCATTTGAAAATTGCAGACATTGTGACTTTTCACCTCTGCACTTCAGCGTGCATCTTCTAAGTGTAGGGACGTTCTCGTACTTGTCTTCACCCTTCTCACACCTAAGGAAATTAACTCTCCGTCCCGAACAGCACCCACAATAAGGGCTCTTCCCTTCCTGTATCCCCACTTCGTCTTAAAATCAGCTTCCCTTCTTGGAATGGGGCTTGGGTAGACAACTGCTCCCTCCCTCCGTGCTATGTCCCCCAGTGCGGACGGCCAGCCTGTTCGGGGATCCCCTCGTGCCAGGGGCCTCTCTCCCTGAGAGCTTGGCCAGACGGCGGGGGCCGGGTTGTCCCAGTAAGTCTGGACTCACTCGCGTGGGGAGAGCCTCACTCACGCGGTCCCAGACCCCCATCTCTTCCCCAAACCTTTTCAGGCACCCCCAGCGAGTTCAGCGCCGGGAGGGGGGGGGTGGTCTTTGCTCAGCCACCTTACTCCCTTCCGGCAGCTCAGAGGACACCGGGAGGGGACCGATGGGCGTGGGGCGGCGACCGTCTTGTCGGTCTCTGGGTGCGCGCTGCGCTACCTAGAGCCCCTGGCTTTGCCATTTTCCATACTCTTTCTTTTCTCCCTGAAGCCCGCTACTCGGCTCTGCATCGGCTACTCCGCGCGCCCAGTGCCCCCCTCGGCCCTTGGCGGCTGCGGGCCCAGGCTGTGGCGTCGAGCGCCCGCACACCCCCCCCTCCTCGCCGCTCCCCTCGCCCCCTCCCCCCTTTCCGCCCCCGGGCCCGGGAGAGGCGCGCGGGACGGGGAGGGGTTGGGGGGGTGGGAGCGTGAGCACCGCGTGGCCACGCCCCCGGAGCCGGCTTTTTCTAGGGCCGCTGCCGGAGGCTCTCCGCTGGCTCCCCGCTCGCCTCCCGTGCGTGCACAGCTCCGGCCCTCGCTCCGCTCCGCTCCGCCTCCGCCACGCCGCTCTCCGAGCTTCGCCGAAGCCAGCGCGAGAGCGCGCCCTCAGCGCCGCCACCCCGGCTCCCGGCGCCCCGGTCCCCGTTGCTCGGTGCCCGGACCCCGCGCCCCGCGACCTCGCGGTCTCCCAAGTCCCGGTCCTGCTCCCCGCCTGGCCCCGCTCTCTCACTGTCTGTGTGCTCCCCCCACCCCCACCCCGTTCCTCCCTCTCTCTTTTGCTTGCTTGCTTGCTCGTTCGCTAGCTCTCAGACCAGGCGAAGCAGCTTCGCAGGAAAATCCCAGAAACCTTTGCAAAAAGCTGACAATGAAATTTAAGAAGTTCTTCGATTTCGGCGCCATTTTCGAGTGGAGCGAGAGGTGACATGCGATTTTTTTTAAAAGGGACTTGTTGGCTGGCGTCTTCCCCGCTAGTAACGTTGGTTACGGCAGACTGGAAAAAAAAAATCTGGTGACAATGCTGAAAAAGTTCAGTGTTGCTTTGGGGTTGTAAAGCGCGTTGTGGGCCAGGGTGCGGGTGAAACAGACCTTGAAAGTGTTTAGCACACGACTACGGCCGGGAAAATTCTTAGGAAACGGGCTGGAGAAAAGCTAACATGGAGGGGTGGGGAGAGCAAACCGAGTAGAGGGGCAGTGACCGACTGTCAGCCTCGCCAGGGTCGGGAGCCACCGGTTTTGACAGACTGTAAATGGACTTTTCGTGGCTCTTATATGCAAGCAGAAAATATGTGTTAGAAAGAAATGTGGTTAATTTCGCATTGTCTTTTCCCAATTAAAACTTTCAAAGATGTTTAGTTTTCCCTGGAGGAAACTTGACATTAGGAAAGTTTGGCACGAACGCGCCAAGGGAAGGTACATCGTGTGTTTGGGGCGTGGGGAAGAAGGCATTTGCAAAATTAAGGCAAAACGTTGTAAAATATGAACGGAAGAAGAGGCGTATTCTTTGGCTCTTAAATGATTTGGCCAAACACAGTTCAGTTCGTCAGGGGGTGGGGCTATGGGCCACTCGAAAGTATCGATTCTTTGTCTATTGTATCAGCGACTGACCATCTCCTGAAGTGACCAGACGCCTCTTTGTAATCTGTTTTCGTAAGTAAATTTCAGTCTAAAGGGAAATCTGTAAAGTAGGGGATCGAGGTGCCTCTTTAGGAATGTAAGTCGTTGTCCTGTCACTGGGAGAGAAGAAAGGGGTTAAGTGAAAGGTACAAATGAATTCAATTCCAGTGAGTTTGCAGAGCGATCTGGACGGGTCCTTCGCCTTTGACACCATTGCTATTTCGAATAAACTTTTGTTTTTCTAAGTAGTCAACTAAGGAAATGTTAAATTAGGGATGACTTTAACATCTGATGTGATGGTTCACATGTTTGTGTGGAACGTAAATATTTAATTGGGAGAGGGTTGTGGAGTTTCAAAATATAACTGTACATTTGCTAAACATGTTTTTCTTTCTTTTTAAGGGCAACCAAGGACGTTTTTCACCATTAATCCCAAAAGTCACTATAAGAGTTGTTTGTACATAACATAGCCAGAACAAGATGGAATTTAGAAACACTTAACTGTATGTCCCAATTGAGGGAGTGGAGTTACTATATTAATAACCGTGTTTACCATGACATAAGCAGTGTAACTGGTAACACTGGGTCTCTGTCTGGTGTTAGGAATGTTGTTGTTAGTCTGATTAAATACTCTGCTCATTTTATCAACTAATAAGTAGGACACGACATCCCTTGTACTGGTTCTGAAACACCGACGTGATTTTTAAATGAACCGAAACACTTAGCAGATTTGGTTGGATGCTTCAAGTGTCCGTTACTTGTATTGAAATGTATTTTAATTTGCAAACCCATTAGAGTTTTGTGGTGGCTTTGTTGTTTTAACTTTTAGGTGTGTGCTTGAGGTTACAGAGTAGTTTCTTCTCTGCTTAATTGACTATTTCGTTTAAAGGAGGGGGAGTGGGTGCCTTGTAACTTATTGCTGATGGGTGTCCATTTTAAGAAGGGAAAAAAGTGGTATCTAATGAGTTAATCATTAAGGAGTATGCACTGTGCCGGCCATTTCAGGACATGAAAGAGTTTCTGTGGAACTGCTTGACACAGGAAGGAGTGAATTGACATCAAGTATTTAAACTGCTTTGATTTATGTTTTGATAGGTGACATTGAAAGGTATAAATTATCTATAAATAACGTTGAATAGCCAGGTTTATACGTAAACATCCAGATATTTTATTTGGGGGCAGTTATCTCTCATTCTTTGGTGCCTCGGGGGAAGAGCTCAAAGCAGGGCGTTTGCTGCAAGAATGGGGCCCTGGGGGGTTAAAAAGGACCTCGGATGCTTGTATGGACCAGCTGTGTTTCCCAGCTCTCTTATGTGTTAGAATCAGCTGAAGCTGCCAGAGACATTTTGGTTATCACCTTTAATCAATAAGTGAAAAGTTTCTTTCTTTTTTTTAATGGGGACATTAAATGAGGCTTACGGTTCATAGCCTGCAGCAGGAAGACGTTTTATCTTACTATTATTACTCTCAGAGGTAAGATTCTTTCCCACCTTCATTCCTGACTCCCACCCCTCTGATTTTCACCCTACACTTTTCCAAGATTCAGCCTCTGGGGAAAAAAATACTGAGAGCCACACCCTTCGCTCCACCTGCCAGTCCTGGAAGTCACGCGGTGAAGTTCTAAAAAGTACGTCGATCTGGAATGACGTGTCTTAGTCCTGCGTTTTGCTTTGTTCCTCGCCTTCGGGCGGGACTTGACGGGGCTTCCTTCCAGTCATCATGTCTTTCTCCACCTGCAGGTACCCCAGAACGATCCCCCTTCGTTGACTCCGAGGGGATGCAGCAGCAATTCATGTTTTGAAGTGCTTTAAACGGTTCAAAACGTGAGGCGCTGCTATACCCCCTCGCGGGGAAGTTGGAAGGTTGGGTTCTGCTGGACGTGGGCTCCCGCGGGGCGCCCGCTCCCAAAGGCCAGTTCGGGAGCAGGTAGGTGGGCGGGGGCTTTGGTCTCTCTTCCTCTTCCCTCTACGCCTCTCTCCGCCCTCGAGGCCCCGCCATAGTCCGGGGAGAGGGCCAGGGCTGTGCGACGACTTCGGTGAGGGGGGTGGTCGAGGGCTGCGCGCAGGCGTTGAGCGCCGAGCAGGGACGCGGTGGCCCGCTCTCAGCCGTGCCCTAGCAGCGGGAACAGTACTGCAGTGGGCGATCGGTGCTCTGGAGTATTGTTTCTGCTGCCCGGGCAAGGCTGGGACTGCCGCACGGGCCCACCCGCCAGGTAAGTCCTAGTGCGACGCCTGCCGTGTCCGCCCCGGGAGGAGCGAGCAGCTAGGCCCGGGACTAGCGCGTAGCGCGTTTGCTGTCCCTCAAACGGTTGCCCGTCTTCGAATACGTAAATGGCTGTGAAAGATGCTTCCTCGTAGCACCCCTTTCCCTGCCCAGGTAAAATGTAAACGATTGCAAAGATCCCTTCCCCATCACTTAGAGTACCACCCACACGACAAAGAGGACTACCTTCAAGGCCCAACAAGTCAAGGAGGGCTGGATATTGGAAAAGGAGCGAGAGGTGGCAGGAAGGGCGACCCGCTGCAAGCAGTTCCCAGGCCACTCTGTGGCTCCTGGGAACCGGGCTCACATCCTGCATGTGGAGAGGGCTTTGGAGTGCAGGAAAGATTCACGTTTCCGCCCCTTCCCGACACCCTCTTTCCCTCCCGCCCCCTCCCCAGCTGTGTGGCGGGGACCTTCCTTGGGGTTCGGGCAACGACGGATCGGGACGAGGCCTAGCATGCGGGTGGGAAGGCCCTGACCTGCCCGATCTGAGGCCTGCAGCAGAGCTAGGGCCGGAGGGGGGTGGCTCCGGGATGAGGCTGTGCGTTTTCTAGTTGCTTCTTGCCTCATCTCGCCAAATCTGGTCCCAGAATTCCACTCTGGAGGCGCTGCCCCAAGACCACCTTTGTCGCTGCAGGGGCCTCACAGAAAAGAGATTGTTACCCCGCTGGCAAGGTACTGGCTTGACACTTCCCAAGAAAACGGCAGCACCCGAGCTATCGATCCAAGGGCCCTTCGTGCCTCCAAACTCCGACACTGCGGCTCGTTCGTGTCGCACAGCCATCGACCTCTAGAGCCACCTGCACCCCTCACAGGGGGTCCCGGTCGGCTAGGGGCGGGATAGAGCCGGGATAGCCGGCCTAGAGAAAAGACGGCCGATCCCCTGGTTGAGGCCTTACTTTATCTGTGAAAGCCACTAAAGCTGTGCAGGGCTTTTGACCTGGCGCACGGACAGGTAGAGGACAAAGGGAGGTGTGGCGTCCTCCCCACACTTTAGGTCCTCTTAGAAGAAACAAAACACCAAAAGCCCCCCTGGCGGGCGCGGGCTGCCTCAAACTGGCCTCGCGGGGGCCGGGGCCGGGGCCCTGGCAGTCTGGCAGATCTGCGGTGCGGGGAGGCCGGGGTTCCGGGGGGTTCCGGGCGGCCCCGAGCGAAGAGTCGGTCAGGCCCCGGCGCCCACGCGGCCGCGCTCCCAGACTCCCTTGCGCCTGGGGCGGGCGCGGGGCGCTTTGGGGCCCTTCCGGCCGCCGCGGCCCCTCGGGCTCCCCGGGGCGCGGCCACCCGGCCGCCCGGGCCCCGCCCGCTCGCCGCCGCCGCCGGGGCCCCTCCGGCGCGCGGTCCCGGGGCCTGGCCGGCGAACGGGTTCCAGCGCCCGCCTTGCCTCTGCGCCCCCCGGGGGTCGGGGAGGCACCTCGCAGCGGCCTTCCAGCCTCTCACCGGCCTCCCTTCTCCCCCTCTCCCCGCTCTGTACGGGCGCCCCTCGGGCCAGGAGGAGGCCCGGTGGCAGCAGCCGGCGCCCAGCCTCCCCCTTCCCCCCCCCCCCCCCCCCCCGCCCCGGGAGGACGGTGCCCGCGCCTTCTGGCTCCCTCCGGTGGGCGCCCTCAGGACCCAGGTGAGCGGGTGGCCGGCGGGGAGCCGCGCGGGGCGGAGGGCTGGCGGTGGGGTGGGGGGGGCGTTGCCTTCCCGACGCCGGGCCTCCTCTCCATGCCCCCCCCCCAGGGGCCTCGAGGTCCAGGGCGTCCACTCCGCCCTCGGACTGCGCGGTGCCCTTTGCTGACTTAAAACATTCATCTCGCACCATTAGCCACGCGGTCCAAGTTGCAGTGTGCCTAGATTTTCCTCCAAGGACAAAAATGTGAATAAAGCAATATTTTAGTCAAACATTTCGGTGTTAATGAAGAAGATGGCAATTCGTTCCGGACTATAAATTCTCTTTAGCAACTCTCCAAGGTATTCTTTAAAATTGTTTTTTCAACACTGCTGAATGTGCATCATGACGTGTGGGAGACTTGTGCAAAGCGAATCAATTTATAGTGGGCTGATCCCTCGATCCAGTGTTACACCTTCAAGGAGGCACCTTTCCATAGTTTTCTCGGTTTTTTCCCAACACGTGTTATCTGTTAGTGAGGAAGCTCCGTGCACACAGCACTGTATTCAGTCTGTTAGGCAGACGCGGCTCTCAAACTAGGAAAAGCCTAGTCCAGCTCTAAATTCAAAAATGGACATTAAGTTGTGGATTAAGATATACAGGTAGCTTTTATGATCTGTGACTGAACATAATCTTAAGACAAATTTAATCACAGGAATTTTTTTTTGAAGGCATCCAGCATCTCCAGTTAGCAGTACTGACTTTTTTTTGTCCCCCCCCCCCCCCCCCCCCACAAAGGCACACTACGTCAACACTCTTGGCCGGGATCTGGACGCAGAAGACTCCTGTTTCAAGAAAATACAATCGTCTCTCAAAGTCTGTAATTTATATGCATTTTTAACTCACTAGGTATTGAAAACCACCCAAGTGTCCCACAACATGGGGTAAAATATAATCACTGAGTGTAATATTATACATCCCTTAAAAATGTTATTGGAAAATGTTTTATGATCTGTAAGACAAAATACCCTCTCCCACCATTTCTTTCTCCCTACTGCTCCCCCATACCCACGCATCTTTGTTCCAACTGGCATGTGCAACTTGGTTTTCCCGCCAAATGAGTCAGTTATGATGGGAACGTCAATTGATTTGAACAGATGTGTGTCAGTGTTACTTGGGAAACTAGATGCCAATAACCAGGGCCACACAAAAAGGCAGTGGTTGCAACTCCGTACAAATTTATGCGGGCATGCAGACAAGGACTAAAGTGGAACCCCAAACAGGAAAACAGTTGGCTACACTCCCGTGCTGAGAGATTGAATGATTGTATGCTGCTTTTGATTTCCTTTAATACAGGCAACTGTCCAATTAAAAAGACCTAAGAAGGACTCTGCAGTTCAAATTATTTTGCTGTTGTAAAACACCATACCTATGCAACCCTCGAGGCAGATGGGGCAGCAGATTGGTTTCTCCCGGATCCTGGGCCCTAGAGCTCGGGGCAACACTTGGAAAAAAGTGCTCCCACGCAGGTGGGAGTTCACTTCTACACAGCTTTGCCAAGAGACAGTGCAAGAGGAAAGTAAAAATAGGTTCAGAAAGCATTTTGGGGGCGGGGAGATCAATGAGTTTATCGACAGGCCTGAAAGACTTGAACCGAAGGCTATATCCAAGTTGGCATAAACTTTTAGAAATCTGTTTTCCCGTTGGCCTGCAGCATAACTTAGCGTCATAACCCTAAAATTTTATATATGCATATGTATTTTGAATGATTACATTAATCTTAAAAAACTATATATGTATACAGATACATCTGTATTCTTACACACACACCCCAATTCTAGCAAATGTATATCTCCTTGCCCCCTCCACCCCACTCACCCTGCCCACTAGCTACTGCTCAGTAAATGAACAAAGATCTGTCATCTCTAACACCCCATTTCACCTAGCCACCACCTTAGCCTCCCTCCCCTCCTCCACAATTGATCTCTTTGGCAAGTTCAAAAAGGCTTAACCACCCCCCCACCCCCACCCCCACCCCCGCAGGATAGTAAACTGAGCCATTAGGGAGGAGCCCTGAAAAGATCTCCATTTCCTGTAGTGGCTCAGGCTTTGGAGCACTCCCCCTTACTAGCTCAACAATCTGAGCAGCTGGGGGGGGGGGAGGGGAGGGGGGAGGTGGCCGGGGCTTCGCCGCCGCCACCGCTACCCGCTGTTGGTCTGGGAGCTGAGAACAGAGCTGGGAGTCCTCATTGCTTTGAAGTGTGATTCTGCTGAGGCAGCTCCTTCACCTGTTCGCCTTCCCCCACCTCCACCCGCTCTCCAGACCAGACCGTTCTCCCAAGACCAGATCTTTTAAAGGTCTTGGTCACAAAAACCGCAAGAGTCAGAATCCCAGTAATCCCAGCACCTTGCGGTTGTAGCGTGCTTGTACGTGTTTTTGCAAATATTTTCATATTTTCTACTTGTAACAAGAGAAAAATAGGATAAGGCAGTCAAAAGAACCAATTACAAAGAAGAAGACTGGGGCTTCTGGAGGTTAGGGATTTGGCTCAGGCTGGTCTCAAGCCTCTCCCTCCAGACCTCATGCGGTGCTTCTTATATCATTACCGGTTAAGCAGAACCCTCTACACAGTAGTGACTAGAGTCGGAAATGAATTCGTTTGGCTAAAAAAATTCAAGGTGATATTGATCAGTCTTACAATGAGCTTTTGCCTACACCCTGAGCACTTCCTGGGGGAGGCCCAAGATTTGGCCCCAGGATGAGGAAATAGTGACTAAAGTACCCAGCCGTGTACATGTAGATATGTACAACCCACAAATGCTTTAAGTTCATTAGAATCTGTGGCCCATGTTGTTACTTTCTATAGATTCGACCAAATTAACCTTAAGGAAACAAGTGGAATGTTCAACCATAGGGGTTAACTTAATGTGGTCACTCACTCGGTGGAACCTTTTTCGGCTGTTACAAGTAATAATTATAAAGCCTATGTAGAAACCTGGAAAATGCTTATGATAACCAAGTTTTACAAATCAGGACATAAAATCATGCGGACACCATGATGGAAATGTAGGTCTAAACAGGAGCAGAAACTGGAAAGACCATGCAAGACAAACATACCTGTTGCCTAAGGTGCTGGGATTTGAGCTGGAGTCTCTTCTTTCTCTCCTTTTCCCTGTGTGTTCGTTATGCCGTGTTGTTTTGTCATGTTGTCAAACATAATTCTCTAAAAAGCCTTAGGGGTCACGGGCAACCCAGAAAATTTGGGTCAAGGATGCACAGACCTCAGACATCTCGGGGATCATCATGTCACGAGAGACCACTGTGCACTTGTGACAGATTGATAACTGAAAGGTCTGGGAGCCACTCCTCTTCACAGCAATACGGCTGGTAAGTATTGCAAGACCAGCTGATGAAAAGATCGGGAAAAAGTGGGC
This sequence comes from Felis catus, assembly GCF_018350175.1. Lineage (NCBI taxonomy): Eukaryota > Metazoa > Chordata > Mammalia > Carnivora > Felidae > Felis > Felis catus. The sequence goes on along the minus strand of NC_058386.1, from coordinate 110,549,275 downwards.
CCTAAGCAAGGAAGAACGTGGCTGCCACAGCAGGAGAAGGGGCTGAGTTGTATTTTCGTAGTTTCATGGGAAGCGGGGGTCAGACTTTAAGTTTCTTTCTAATGAATGGAAACTTCTATATTCGTGCCAGAATGTTAAAACAAAGGATTTCTGCTCGAGCAAACAACTGGAAATACATTCGCTGTAAGCACTGAGACATAAGGGGGCTCATCGTTAATATGTTGACCCTCTAAAAATGGTCAAGAAACAACAAAAACTGCATGAACAAAAAGCCACAGAAAAAGAATCCATAAAAAAGCTCAGTTTAGGATTTGTAAGGATGGAAATTAGGAACATCCTGGTGATCAACAATGAAGGATGGGGCAAATAAAATATGGTGCATCTAGTAACACGAGACTGTGCCCCTGACGAAATACGTGATGCTAACAGAAACATGCAAAGTGCTCGCAGTTTCCATCTATGCAGTCTAGGAGTATAGGGAGCATTCCGTGTGCAGTTTGGTTTCAATATGGAGATAAAAGGCTGGAAGGAAATAGATCACAACCTTAATAGTGGTGATCTCGGGCGGCACACACGATCAGAGAAAGATGCTGAACTATTTTTGCGATGTGTTCCTAATATGTAATATAAATGTATTGGGAACATTTTGCATTCATAGTCTTGCATCAATAATATGGAAAGAAGGCTAGGAGAAAGTATACCAAGAGTCTGTCAAAGAAAGATGCTGAACTATTTTTGCGATGTGTTCCTAATATGCGGTATAAATATATTGGGAGCATTTTGCATGCATGGTTTTGTATCAATATACAGATAAGAGGCTGGAGGGAGCACACCACAAATCCTATAATGCTTCTCTGTGGGTTGCGATACGATAAAGTAATAAAAAGTAAGGTACAAAATTATTTTTGCAATATGTTCCTGAATATGTAATATGAGTGTATTGGGGACATTTTGCATCCATAGTTTTGTATCAATATTTAGAGAACAGGCTAGGAAGAAGTATATTAAAATTTAATAGTGGTTATTTGTGGGTTCTAGTATTATAGATGATATCTGTTCTTCCCTTTATACTTTTATGTATTTTCCAAGTAATACTTGTACAAACAACAAAATTCATTACTTTTATAGCGATAATAAAACTTCCTTTTTTTTTTATAAAGAGTTTGTATTTATTTTTAAAAAACAGCATAGCCCCCTGACCTGGGGATAGGGAGAGACTTCCTATTTGGATAGCAATGGGCCTAGCAGACATTTGCAAACCTGTCTGGGCCAACCCTACACAGCTTTGGTTGGTTTTGCAGTGCAAATGTGTGTTCTCCTTTGCTCTTGGCAAAGGGGAGAGAAAGCATAATTTAAAAATATAACCATGACAGAGTAATAATAGTAATATCGTTAAACACACTGCTATCTCCTGTCTAATCAAAGTAACACTTTAAGAAGTATAGAAAGTTGAAACAGGCTCCTTTTCCTGTAAGAGCAATTCACGATGGCGCGACTTGGACGCTTGCCTGGGGCCTCAAGACACATGGGCCCATCTGGGACCTGCCTGAGTCAGGAAAACACCTTACAGGAAACCTAATTCCACCCAGCCGATCTTTTGCAGAGGCAGATAAAGCCCCCTGCATCTTGCCACCAGTTCTGCTGAGCTCCAGAGCTGCCCTGGTGTTGGGGAGCCCACGTGACACCCGAATTTAGGCTTTCCCTGTTTTGTTAAGAGAGACATAACCATTTGGAAACATACCAGGCCCCTGGCCCGAGAAGACACCGGCCAAGGGCTCGAGCATTCCTCAGTTGCACTTCTTTGAACGGAGATACCGCATGAGAAGAGGATGTACGGCCTCTCCCACCCTCTTCGAGGCTCTCTTGGGGAAACAGTTTCCCCCAAAGAATTAGTCGCACTCTGGAGCAAGACCCTATCACTGGGCATTACTCTCAAAACATGTATCTTAGTCCTTAAAGCAGAAGCTGCAGTCACGAGGCAAAAATATACTTGAACATTCTTCCCATTTCCTGGTGTCCTGCCTTTGTTCTGCTTAAGAACAGTCATACAGCCAAAGTCATCCTTGGCGACATGTGTACTCCTCTGTATGTCTTTTTTTTTTTTTTTAAGTTCATTTATTTTGAGAGAGAGAGCATGAGCGGGAGAAGGGCAGAGAGTGTGTGTGTGTGTGGGTGGGAGAGGGGCAGAGAGATGAGAGAAAATCTCAAGCAGGCTTCATGATCAGTGCGGAGCCCTACGTGGGACTCAATCCCAGGATCTGTGAGATCATGACCGGAGCCGAAACCAAGACTTGGAGCCTTAACCGACTGAGCCACCCGGGCACCCCCTCTGTATGTCTTTCATAAACATTTTTCCCCGCCTCATTCCATCCATCTGAGCACATTTTCTGGAGGCCTGGCTCTGTGCTGCTGACTTGTGGGGGAGAGGAGAGGACAGAAGCGAGGGGGGTAAGGGGATTCTGAGCCAGAGAGGCCTCGAACACATGAATCCCTTCCTGCATCTGCCATTGGGTATAAAACTGGGATCAGCTGGTGCTTTGACCTTCTTCTGAGCCAGGTCGGACCACACAGAGAATCTGCTTTGCTCAGCCAAATTATCCAGTGTCCTCCTTTCCCTAGGCTTCACTCTAGTCCCTGCTAGACAGAGTGTCAAATAGGGAAGAGTGTGGGAGGGTCCCCTTACTAAATGGAAGGCCTCATGCCCAGCTGAGAGAGAGAGATCTTTAATATAAGCACTGACCTTAACTCTCTTCATTTGCCAGTGAAAAAAAGCTCTAGGCCCTGAATTTCTGGACCAATACAATGTCCTAGAATTTGGCCAGTGGAGAGACCACTCCCAATTGGGGCTATGCCAAGAAGGGCTGGGTGGGGGGCAGGAGCAGGCGCCGAACGAGCTGGGAGCTGCCCTTTGCTAACGGGGTCAGTGCAATCCCTCATTTTACAGAAGAGGAAACTGAGTTGCCGAGAGAGAGGAAATACCTCGTAGAGAGGTCGTGCAGAGAATTGGTGGCAACGTTAGAACCGGAACCTTGATTTTCGGGGCTCTCTCCACCGTAATACGCTGTGTATAAAGGACACAGGGAGCCACCCAGGCAGACACTATAAAGAATGTGGGGCCTGATGAGCACCTTTGAAGGTGGGCAAGGCCAGAAGAGGCGGAGAGGGCAGGGGAGGACATCCCAGCAGGGGAGGACGGCCCCGCACAGGCACAGGCAGGCTTGGATATGGCATGGCACCGAGGCAGTCAGGAAATAGGTCTGGAGGAAATTGTTAAGGTCAAGTCTGGCCTCTCAACGTGAGCTCTTCAGACCATTGAGGGTGTCCCAAGGGGTACAAAAAGCCACAGAATACTTACGGCACAACTTCCTAGAGCGCACATTTGATCGAATCGTTTAAAGCCTCGTTTTCCTGTGGAAAGCAGCACAGATCCAAAAAGATAAAACTGAGACCTCAAAAGCATTTCAAGGGTGTTGCAGGCCCCTCCGGGCTGTCCCACAGTCCGGGACTGCTTCCACCCCAGTCCCATTGCAAGTGAGTTTTCAGGCACTGGTCCCTAGACATTCTGGCTTTTTGTTGTTTTTCCTACCGGTACCAGGGTCCTCAACTTCTCCTGATAACAGCTCTCCTGCTCTTTCCTTGGGTGGACTGCCCCTGCCCACACCGTCGGCAATAAACTGCTTAGCCTCCAGCCAAGCACATGACCCAGGTCAGGTCAATCATAGCGACTCGTGTCCCCTTCCGTGCCAGCGGTGCTACAGAAAGCTCCCAGCCTCACCAATGAGACTACTTCCCTGGGATTTTTTTTTTTTTTTTTTTATCATGAAATGGAGAGAGTCGTTTCTTCTTCTGCAGTTTCTAAGCTTGGAGCTCTATGTGGCTACGCCCCTACTCACCCCGCTTGACCGTGTCCATCACTGGGAGGAAGCTCACCTTCAGCAGGAGAGAATGAGGATGATGTGTACATAGAAACACATAGAAACACAAGACGGAGATTGAGGGAAACGACGCCTTGAGTCCCTCGACCCAGGTCCGGAGCACATACTGTGCCTTTATTTATTTATCTTGTTAAAGTCTTTTTTTTAAGTATATTTGGAGAGAGAAAGCACGCGCGTGCACGTGTGTGAGCAGGGGAGGGGCGGGGGGGGGGGGCGGTAGAGAGAGAATCCCAACCAGGCTCCATGCTGTCAGCGCAGAGCCCGTGGTGGGGCTGGAACTCACAGACCATGAGATCATGACCCGAGACACAGTCAAGAGTCGGACGCTTTACCAACAGCCACCCTGGCGCCCTTTGTCCCTTTTTTAATAGCTGGTTTCACTTATTCACTCACCAAGTGCTTACTGAGTGCCTGCTTCCATGGAGTTTACATTCTAGGGTGCGTTGTGCTTCTGTCATTTGCAACGGAAAACAATGCTGCCTGCCAGATCTCAGAATTTACAAGCTAGGATAAGGATCAGAGAGAGAGAGAGAGAGTCTATACTATAAACAAGGGAAAGTCTGAAGTTTCTGGAGCAGGGGAATCACGTGATCTTTCACAGCCCTCTGGATTTGAGGCAGACCGGGTTGGAAACAGGGACTTTGAAAGGGCTGGAGTGGCCGGGACTCTGACTTGCTCCATTTTTAAAGTACCCTCATGAGTCAAGCTTCCCGGGAGGAAACTCAACTTGGAAGACAAAATGCTTCCAGGAAGTGCTCCAGGCCCCGCTCTTGCGGTGCTCCCACCCTCACCTTCACGGGTGGTTCGGTTCAGCCTTCCCCCGCCTGCACCATTTTCCAGCGCTTTGCCCGTTTGCTGCCCGGACGCTCATCTGTACGTGCAGCACCCGCCACTGGCGGGGACATATTAGCTGGAGGGAAGGCCCTTAGGAGCTCCCAGCTGGGCTGCTCTCTCCCTGCTCCGACCCACTGCACCTCTAGGAGCCATTCCGGGTGCTTCCTTCTCCAGAAGGCTCCCCGGACGGCCCCCCACCCCCGCCATGCCGAACCTCCTCGGAGTTTCTGCCACACCCATGTCCGGGCACCTGCTCACAGAAGTGGATTTTTTTTTTAATTTTTTTAAACGTTTATTCATTTTTGAGACAGAGAGAGACAGAGCATGAACGGGGGAGGGTCAGAGAGAGGGCGACACAGAATCTGAAACAGGCTCCAGGCTCCGAGCTGTCAGCACAGAGACCTACGCGGGGCTCGAACTCACGGACCGCGAGATCATGACCCGAGCCGAAGTCGGCCGCTTAACCGGCTGAGCCACCCAGGCGCCCCAGAAGTGGATTTTTTTCAGGTGTGCGTCGTGCGATTCAGTAGCAAGCTGCCTGAGGGCAAGAACCAGGCTCCCCTTTACCACCACCCCCCCCCCCACCCCGGGAGCCTAGCCCTGTGCCTGACACAGCAGAGGGCGTGCTCAACCCAGGTTGGTTGAGGGACTGATGGTGGAGACAGCTCAGAGATAAGGGGATCTGAAGTCCTTTTCCCGGGGCCAGTCTGAGCTTAGGCCGATTTTAGCGTCGTTATTTCACAGCATCTTCCTTCACTCTCCAAAGTGTCTTATGATAAAATATACTGTCACCTACTTATCTGGAGAGTACCAAAGGGGCCGTTGACACAGCCAAGTTGAAGCGGCTCCCGACCTAGGACAAAATATGTATAAAAGCCAAACAGCGGTATACTGCAATGCCGTGCTCTGTCGCTTGGAACTGAACATGCAAGGAACAACTTTCCTTGCCGAGCTCCGGAAAGTCTTGCCTGCTCGACTGCGGCCGGCTCCCACGCGCTCTCCAGCACACAAAGCATTAGAGCCACAGTGCAGCCTGTCACAAGATGCACGTATTGCCCCCATCCATTTCATGCCACGGGCACGTAAAACAGCACGGTTGGCCCCACAGAGACTGGAAAGGCACACGGGCCCGGCCCAGGAGCGGAAAGAAATCAAAGGCAGTCGTGAATGGGTCGGGAGCCAAACAGACGGGGCGAGCTGCCGCAGGACGGGCGTTTTGGGCCCCCAGAGTCATGGCTTCGTCCTGCCACCGCAGTGGGGTGCTCTGTCTGCCTAGGACACTCACAGTCTTCAGAGTGGAGAACACCCGTGCCTAGCAAGTCTCTCTTTGCCGGGCTAATGATGGCCACGGATTATTTGACGCTCCTCCCCCTGGGGTACGGGGTCTGGGTTCCCTCCCCTCGAGTCCGGGTTGGCCTCAGTGACTTGTTACCCCATGTGGCAGAAGTGGCCTCAACAGCTTCCAGCCGGGTCTCTTGGAGCCCCGAGCTTCTACGTAGAAGTCCAACTACTCTGAGGACTCCGTGCCGGAGAAGCCATGTGGGCAGATGCCGTGGAAAGGCCCTGAGACCCCCATAAGGAGGGACACAGAGGCCCAGGGGGCCCATTACTGTTGCAGCCCCCCCGTGGTTCAGGGTCATCCCTGCCCAGTCCTCGGATATCACAAGCCATCCCGGCCAAATCGCAGATTCCTGAGCAAAACAAATGATCGCTGTTGTTCTAAGAGACAATGTTTTGAGGTGCTTAGGTAGCTAGCAATTGACAAGCAGGACACTCCCTCCCACCGGTGTTGGTCTAGTGCTTTGTGTAGCCTAAGTGGGCCATGCTATTTAAGCCCTACAACCAAATGTGAGGCAGGGAAAGGGAACAGCAGGTGGAGGGAACAGAGGACCCTGTACTGCTGCGCCCTGAGTTCATAGAGTATGATACTACTGGTGGGTGGGAGGGTGGTTAGTAGAGGAGAAGACCAATGTATTTAGCACTATGTGCTCATTTTTCCTTTCTTTTTATTTCTGGCGAGTGAAAATGGCTTTTGTTGACCATAGAGAGACACAATTATACTTAAAAATAAATTTACGTCACACTCATTAAGATGGCTACTACGAAAACAACCCGGAAAACAACAAGTGTTGGCCAGATACGGAGACATTGGAACCGTTGAGAGTTTCTTTCTCTTTTTTAAAGTTTATGTATTTTGAGAGAGAAGAGAGAGAGCACATGAGAGGGGCAGACACAGAAGGAGAGATAGACAGAAAATCCCAAGCAGGCTCTGCACTGTCAGTACAGAGCCCAACGTGGGGCTCGAACCCACGAACCATGAGATCATGATCTGAGCCAAAACCAAGAGTCAGATGCTTAACCAACTGAGCCACGCAGGCGCCCCAACCATTGCGCATGTCTTAAGCACTATCGGCAATAGCCAAAGTATGGAAAGAGCCCAAAAGTCCATCGATGGATGAATGGATAAAGAAGTTGTGGTGTATATATATATATATATATATATATATATATATATATATATAGTGGAGTATTACTCGGCAATCAAAAAGAAGGAAACCTTGCCATTTGCCACTACGTGGATGGAGCTGGAGGGGATTATGCTAAGTGATATAAGTCAGTCAGAGAAAGACAAATACCATATGACTTCACTCATATATGGAATTTAAGATACAAAACAGATGAATGTAAGGGAAGGAAAGCAAAAATAATATAAAAACAGGGAAGGGCACACAACATAAGAACCTCTTAAATACAGAGAACAGACTGAGGGTTGCTGGAGGGGCTGTGGGTGGGGGGATGGGCCAAAAGGGTAAGGGGCATTAAGGAAGACACTTGTGGGGATGAGCACTGGGTGTTATACGTAGGCGATGAATCACTGGAATCTACTCCTGAAATCATTATTGCACTGTATGCTAACTAATTTGGATGTAAATTAAAAGTAAATCAATAAATAAGTAAATAAGTAAACGTACGATTAAGCCTCTAACTGTATTAAAAAAACAAATAAATAAATGCTCCAGCTTCTTGTTCTTGGTGGTCAATTCTGGGAGGCCTCTGGGTGCTTCTTTTTTTTAAGTTTATTTCTTTATTTTGAGAGAGAGAGAGAGAGAGAGAGAGCACAAACGGGGGAGAGTCAGAGAGAAGGAGAACCAGAATCCCAAGCAGGCTTTGCACCATCATTGCAGAGCCCGGTGCAGGGTTCAAACTCATGAACTGTGAGACCATGACCTGAGCTGAAATCAAGAGTTGGATGCTTAACGGACTGAACCACCCAGGTGCCCCAACCTCTGAGTCCTTCTAAGGACTAGGGGAAGAGCTAGGGGAAATAAAACCCATGTTTTTTCCACGGGGATGACCTCAGTCATGCACACACTGATATTGGCTTTCTCTCTTGCCCCGTGTCACTCTCTCAGCTCCTTGACTCCAAATTTCGGAGACCAATGCCCAAATAAACTACCTTCTCTCAAACCCTTTTCTCAGCCTCCACTTTTCAGAAAACCCAAATTAAGATGCTGTCCATGTGAAGATGCCATAGTCAAATGTCTGTGTCCTGGTCCAGGCATTCTAGAGTGCAGCCAGTGGACAGGCCTGACCCATGCCACGGAGCTTCTGTGGCATGGGTCATTTCTCATCCTTAATGAGACTCATCCGTAATGAGTATGTTCATTTCTCATCCTTAAATATGGATCAGGGTCCACAGTGGGGACTAGAGTAAGGCAAGGTGCCCAGCGTGCACAATTTTAGGAGGTGTTCGCCCTCATGTGCTGACCCTGCATTTGGATGAGCCTGAGAAGGGAGTGCTTCCTGAAATTTTGTACCCTAGGTGTACCTCGTCCTGGTTCTGGCCAAGACACTAGTAAAAAGCTTCTAACATTAAAAGAAACAAATAGGAAAAAAGAAACTCAAATGAAAAGGAAATAATGCACACTGCAGAATGCTTAACAATCCACAATATCCTTGGAGACCTAATTCATCAAGCAGGAGCATTTAGAGAACAAGAAAGAACTCTTGCGAATTAAAAGTTTAGGACGGCTCTCAAAGAGCAGAACAAAAAGGCAAAAAGTGGGAAAATAGGACCAAAAAGAAAAAGGACATTACGGAATTGGTCCAGGAGACAAATATTAGATAGACATTCTAGAAAGAGAGCAGGAAAATTAAAACAAAATGGGGGGGGGGGGTGCGTGGAGAGGAGATTATCCAAAAAATATTACATGAAAATACCCAGAGCTGAAAGACATGAGTTTCCAGTCTGGAAGAATACAGTGTGCCCAGCACAGTGAGTGAAAATAACCCAGCTCAAAGCAACGTCATCATGAAAACTTCAAATACAAGGATAAAGAGAAGATTTAAGAGCTTCCAGGGGAAAAACAAGAGATTAGATGAAAAGGACCAGAAATCAGAATGGCTTTGGATTTTTCAAGGGAAATACTCGCCGCTAGAATACAAGGAAGGAATGCATTCAATATTAAAATTCATATCCAACCTAGAGTTCCAGATCCAGCCAAGCCAACAATTGTGAGGATAGAATTTTCAAACATACAAGGCCTCAAAAATTAACTCTTGGGCACTTTTTCTCAGGAAGCTACTGGAGGATGCATGCCGCCAAAATGTAGAAGAGAGAGACGTCACTTCTGTAAATGGCAGACTAGGCAATGGGGACCAACACTCCTGCTGAAAACATCAAAGATGGTGAACACAATAATTTTAGTGAGAAAGTAGTGAGTCAAGACCCAGGAGAGGACAACAACCCAGTGAGATAAGACCAGCTCTTTGGGTCACTTTGGCTCAGGGAGATTTTTCTAATCAAGAAGAAGCAGCCAAGAGATCAGGTACTTCTGGTGGACTCCCAGGGACAGGGATCAAAAGTCAGAGTCCAGGTTCAGGCCAGAATAAAAAGTCTGGTAAACCATCGCCTGCCTTGGACTACATCCTGAGAAATGGTGCCCTAGGAGTAAGGATGAATTGGATGTAAATCATGTCTCACATGCCTGTCTTCCATTCATCTGTGTAACTCAGAAAGTCTCATACCCTGGAATCAGGTTAAGTTTATTTCAGATAGCTGGGAGCCCCAGGCACCTAGGGAAAACAAATCAAAATCTTCTTTGGAGGAACAACAATATCTTAGTCTTCAAGTTGTTTCTTTAAACTAAGACCAAATGTCCAACACAAAGACACATAAAAATTTAAGACACTACGATGAAGAACCAGTAGAAATAACAGCCAGTAGAAATAAATGCAGAAGAACCTCAAATACCAGAATTTTCAAGCACGACTGCAAAACAATGCTGCTTATTTTGTTCGAGAAGAAAATGTCAAGATTTACAATTGTGGCAGGAATCGGAAAACTATACAACGGGACACAGATTAAAAGAGAAAGAAACCAGAACGTGAGAGGAAACCAATTAAGACAAAGATATGGGATCCATCAAATAGGGGCACAACACAGGAGAGGTACAAAGGCAGTTCCCAAGGTCATAGTGGAGGAGATGCCAGCATAAAACCCGTGCACTAGACCTTGAGAGCTACACGTTCAGACCGGAGCGGGGGGTGGAAGGCTTCAAGAAGGTTGTTTCCCAAGAGGGAAAAAAGTAGAACTGATAGGTTATCAACTGAGTTGAAAGCTGGTTTACAAGGTTAGTGGACACTATGAGACCACTTAGCCAGGGATTTGAACAAACGAGAGAGAGAGACAGAGGGGTAGAGGCAAGTCAATGGAAAATCTTCAAAATTGTAAAATCAGGTCACTTACTTGCTATTTCCAGCACTCTACATACCTTCTTGCATACCTGGCTTTCCTTCTGGCCTTATTTCTTTTCGGTCTGAGGGACCGCCTTCAATGGCTTCTTGTAATGAAGGTCTGCTAGGGACACATTTTCTCACCCTTGGCTTATCTGAAGCCGTTTCCCACTCATTTGTGAAGGCCAATTTTGGATGGATGCAGAATTCCGAGTTGACAGGCTTTCTTTCTTTCCCCAGCTTAACAAAGTTGTTTCATTCTCTTCTGACCTCTGTCGTTTCTCAGGTCAGCAAGAAATCTTATCCTTGCTTCCCTATATGTCATTTCGGGATTATTTTTTTATATTTGGGTTTTAGCATTTGACTATGATATGCCTAGCTGGGGTTCACTGAGCTTCTTGAAACTGTAAATCAATGTTGTTGTTGGTGGTTTTTATTAATCTGGGACATTTTCAAATGCTTTCAAATGCTTCCTGCCTGACTCTCACTCATTATTCCCGAAGACTCCAATTACACCTACATTATATCATTTCATATTGTCTGACAGGGCCCTAAAACTATGGTCATTTTTCTTCTTTTTTTTAATCTTTCAGATGGGGTTATTTCTCTTGGTTGCCTTTAAGTTTAACTACTGTTTCTTCTACTATTTCTTTTCTATTTTAAGCCCATCAAGTGAATCTTTTATGTTACTTGTACTTTTCAGTTCTAGAATTGCCCTTTTTTCCCCGGGGTTTTGTTTTTCTGCTAGGATTCCTTATCTGTTCACTCATTAAAACCCTAGTTTCCTTAACATTCTTTGACCGTATTTGTAAGTGCCGTGATCTCTTTCTGTTACTTAGAGCATCTGGGCTCCCTCAGGTTGTTTCCAGTCACTTTTTTTTATCTTGATAATGAGACCCTTTTTTTTTTTTTTGCTTCTTTGTGTATGTAGTATTTTTGATTGAATGCAGGACATTATGAATACTATATTGAAGATATTCTGAATTCCATTATCGCCCTCTGCAGAAGAAATAGGCAGGTCACTTACCAGCTAATAACCATTATGCTTGTGTAGGGTTGGTTAGGACTGGGGCTGGGCAAGACGGTGAAGGAGCCAAGGTGCCTGCAACTCTGTCCTGCCCACACCCTTTCGGATGAGAGCACTGCTGAATAGAATTCACTGTCCTACCCCCTTCTTACAGAAGGAGAAATTTGAAACTAGGAAGGGACCTCTCCAAGGCCACAAGGAGATGAATGGCAGGGAATGGGCTACGTGCCCTGACTCCCCGGCCAGTTCTCATCCTCCCACATCCTTGTGTTTATGGCACTCTACCTCGTCTTTTAGAGTCTTCCCGGTCTCATGTCCTTAAAACAGATGAGACAATAAAAATGCAGGTGGACAGCCAAAGCCAGAGCTCGGGAGAAGATGATGGGCCTGATTTCGGATGGCAGCGAAGAGCTCGAGAAAAGCAGACACATTCAATAGGTATTTAGGAGGTCACATTTTTATTGTAAAAGGGATGTCCCCTCCCTTATCCTTGTTTGTCCTCTGAATAAGGCTCTGAGAGCTTCCCTCCATCGCTCCTCTCCATGAACAGTGGTTCCCTGAAAGCCTGAGGGCAGTGAATGACCTGGGGACGTTTCGAGACCCCGACAAAGTGATTTTCGCACTCACAAGACAACAGGACAGTTAGCAAAAGTAATGGCCACACTCACAAGGTGGGCAGTCTGTGTGGTCCTGCTATTCTTGGATTATGGTGCTGGAGGGACTTCCTCAGGCTCACATGCTCCTGGGCAGATAGATAGTGCTCTAGACTCGAGCTCTGCCCCTATTGACTGGACCCAGCACTTTCTGGGTCACCAAGTGAAGACGGGAGCGCGTTGAAGAATGGTACCGGACACCTGAATCCCAGGCCTCCTCTTCCAGTCTCCCCACAGGCTCCCGCCCACTTTCTCATCCCTCCCACCCATAATGCACTCATTCTTTTCCCTCCCAGTAGAGCCAAATGGTTTCTGAAGCCATTGCCAGCAAAGATCCCCAGTCTTTCTTTTTTTTTTTTTTTTAATTTTTTTTGATGTTTTTACTTATTCTTGAGACAGAGGCAGAGCGTGAACAGGGGAGGGGCAGAGAGAGAGGGAGACACCGAATCCGAAACAGGCTCCAGGCTCCGAGCTGTCAGCACAGAGCCCGATGCGGGGCCCGAAGCCACGAACTGTGAGATCACGACCTGAGCTGAAGTCGGACGCCCAACCGACTGAGCCACCCAGGCACCCCAATCCCCAGTCTTTCAACAACACACCACTTGTTCACTCTCTGGATGGTAAGGAGGTCCCAGACCTTAAAAACCCAAAGGTGTCTTTTAAAGCACCATAGCCACAGGGGTGTCTGGCTGGCTCAGTCGGTAGAGCATGTGACTCTTTGTCTTGGGGACATGAGTTCAAGCCCTTCGTTGGGTCTAGAGCTTGCTTAAAAATTTTTTTAAAAATTTAAAATTTATTCATTTTTTGAGATCGAGAGAGACAGAGCATGAATGGGGGAGGGGCAGAGAGAGTGGGAGACACAGCATTTGAAGCAGGCTCCAGGCTCCGAGCTGTCAGCACAGAGCCCGATGCAGGGCTTGAACTCATGGACCGCAAGATCATGACCTGAGCTGAAGTCGGACGCTTAAGCGACTGAGCCACCCAGGTGCCCCCCCAAAAACCTTTTTTAAATTATAATAAAAATAAAGTGCCAGAGCCACAGTAACAACAAACTGAGTTTTCATACTGTGATAGCTATTCTTACATTAAGAAGGCTCTTGAGAATATATACTATTTCTGTTTTAAAAGTCCTATCATTTAAGAAAACACAAATGTATATGCAGAGAGAAAAGTCAGGAAGTATGTCCACCAACTTTTAAATTGTGGTTCTCTCTGGGATGGATTTCCCTGGAGATTTTCACTTTCTTCCTTTAAACTTAACCTATCATATGTATGTATTTTACATTGAGACTGTATACCTTCTACAACCAGGAAAAAATGATAAAGCTATTCTGACTAAAAAATGAATAACTTTGGTTAATTTTTTAAGACAGAGAGTGCAAGCTGAAGATAGGGTCACAGAGAGAGAGAGAGAGAGAGAGAGAGAGAGAGAGAGAGAGAGAATCTTAAGCAGGCTCCACACTCAGTGTGGAGCCTGATGCAGGGCTCGATCCCACGACTCTGGGATCACAGCCTGAGCCAAAATCAAGAGTTGCACACTCAACCGATGGAGCCACCCAGGCGCCCCATTGGGTTAGTTTTTAAAGAACATTCTCAGCATTGGGTGTATGGTTCAAATGTACATCCTACCGTGGAAGTTTTCAGCCGTCTAGGCAGGGCTGTGAAAGGGACTGCTTTAAGCCAGGGCCTTCCAGAGACCACACACAGGGAAATAAAGGGCTATTTTGATTTTGAAACAGTTACTGTTTTTAAAATAGCATACAGGTGTTAAGAAGACTGGCAATAAAATTTGGGCAGCAGTTGTATTAAGAATTACCATTTAGGGGCGCCTGGGTGGCTCAGCCAGTTAAGCGTCTGACTTCGGCTCAGGTCATGATCTCGCAGTTCGTGGGTTCGAGCCCCGTGTCGGGCTCTGTGCTGACAGCTCAGAGCCTGGAACTGCTTAGGATTCTGTGTCTCCCTCTCTCTCTGTCTGTCCCTCACTTGTACTCTTTCTCTCTCTCTCTCTCTCTCTCAAAAATAAATTAACATTAAAAAAAATTTTTTAAAGAATTATTTGCTACCTACCCCATGTTATTGGAAGTGGACTCTCAATGGAAACTGAGGCCCAGAGAGGTTGAGAGGAAGTGTTGGTCTTCTCATGCAGTAGCCTGGAAATGTGTGTGACACACACACGCAAAAGCAAGAAGTCATGGTAATATATAAAATGTGATTACAATTAGGATAAAAAACACTGTGCGCTTACAATTGTATTTGGATGACTTACCTTCTACGTTTCTGTATTTCCCACATTTTTGAAACTCAGAGAACATTAAAAACCATAGCACAAATTGAGGCTTTCTTTTTTTTTTTTTAATTTTTTTTAACGTTTATTTATTTTTGAGACAGGGAGAGACAGCATGAATGGGGGAGGGTCAGAGAGAGAGGGAGACACAGAATTTGAAACAGGCTCCAGGCTCTGAGCTGTCAGCACAGAGCCTGATGCGGGGCTCGAACTCACGGACCGCGAGATCATGACCTGAGCCGAAGTCGGAGGCTTAACCGACTGAGCCACCCAGGCGCCCCGAGGCTTTCTTTTTGATATAATCAGAATGATAGAAAAATCATAATGGTTGAAAAGATACGAAAAAAAATCAGAGTGCATTAGCTTCCTTTTAAAAATAATCCCCTTTCTCTGTTTTAGTTTCATCAAAAATAATTTCATGTTTTCTGAGGATACACATTTAAATATATACATAAAAGTTCAAGAACCAAGCAAACGACCTGATTAGAAAATGGGCAAAGCACTTGAATAGACATTTCTCCAAAGAAGGCATACATTTAAATAACGAGGCGCACCTGGGTGGCTCAGTTGGTTAAGCATCAGACTTTGGCTTGGGTCACAATCTCATGGTTCTCGAGTTTGAACCCCGCATTGGGTTCTCTGCTGTGAGCACAGAGCCTGCTTTGGATCCTTGGCCTCCCTCTTTCTCTGCACCTGCCCCACTCATGCGCATTCTCTCTCTTCCAAAAATAAATAAACATTTAAAAATAAATAAATAGGGCGCCTGGGTGGCTCAGTCGGTTAGATGTCTGACTTCGGCTCAGGTCATGATCTTGCGGTTCATGAGTTTGAGCCTCATGTCGGGCTCTGTGCTGACAGCTCAGAGCCTGGAGCCTGCTTCGGATTCTGTGTCACTTTCTCTCTCTGCCCCTCCCTTGCTCGTGCTCTGTCTCTGTCTCTCTCTTTCTCTCAAAAATAAATAAACATTAAAAAATTTTTTTGAATAAATAAAAAGCTAATAAACACATGAAAAGATGCTCAATATCACCAATCTTTAGAGAAATGCAAAACAAAAAACCACAATGAGGGGCACCTCGCTGGCTCAGACTCTTGATCTCAGGGTCATGAGTTTAAGCCCCACATGGGGTAAGGAGCCTACTTAAAGACAAAACAGGAGTGCCTGGGTGGCTTACTCCGACTTCAGCTCGGGTCACCATCTCACAGCTCGGTGAGTTCAGGCCACCAGTTGTGCTCTGTGCTGACAGCTTGGAACCTGGAACCTGCCTCAGATTCTGTGTCTCCTTCTCTCTCTGCCCCTCCCCTGCTCACCCTCTGTCTTTCTCTCTCTCAAAAAATAAATACACTTAAAAAAAAAAAAGACAAAACAAAACAAAACAAGAAACCCACAATGAGATACCACTTCATACCCACCAGGATGGCCATTATCAAGAAATCAGGGGGCGCCTGGCTGGCTCAGTTGGAAGAGCATGCGGCTCTTGATCTGTGTTGTGAGTTCGAGCCCCACGTTGGGGGTTGAGTTTACTTAAAATTTTTGTACATATTAAAAAAAAGAAAAGAGACAATGACAAGTGTTGATGAGGACGTGGAGAGACTGGAACCCTTGTGCACTGCCGGTGGGAATGCTAAATGGTGTAGTCACTGTGGAAGACAGCATGACAGTTCTCCAAAAAATTAAACATGGAATTATCGTATGATTCAGCAATTCCCCTTCTCGATACATACCCAAGAGAGTTGAAAGCAGACTCCCATAGATATTTGTACACGCGTGTTCACAGCAGCCTTGTTCACAATAGCCAAACTGTGGAAGCAACCCAAATGTACTCATTTGCTAGGGCCGCCATAACGAAAGACTACCGACTGGGGGGGCTTAAACAAGAGATTTATTTCCTCACAGCTCTGGAGGCTGGAGTCTGGGACCAAGGTGCCAGCAGGGTCAGTTTCTCTTGCGACCTCTCCTCACGGCTTGTAGATGGCCTCCTTCTTGCCACGTCGTCACGTGGCCTTTTCACACATCCTTGGTGTCTCTTCCTTTTCTTACGAGGACACCAGTCCTATCAGACTAGGGCCCCATCCTCTGACATCATCTCAGTACAGTCACATTGGGGGTTCTGGGCTTCATCGACGGACGAATGGATAGATTCTGGCACCTGCTACAACATGGCTGAATCTTGCAGACATCACGCGAAGTGAAAGGCCGGTTCCAAAGGGACAGATGTTGTATGATTCCACTTACATTCAACCACGTAGAGCAGTCACATTCGCAGGGCAGAAAGTAGAATGATGGCTTCCAGAGGCGGGGGTGGGGGGTGGGGTGGGGGGCGGGGCTGGGGGATTACTGTGTAGTAGCGTGGAGTGTCGATTTCGGAAGATGAAAAGGTTCTAGGGATAGAGAGTAGTGATAGTTGCCTCACAAGGCAGATGTACTTAAAGCCACTGAATTGTACACTTTAACATGTTGAAAATGGTCAATTTTATGGCCCATGTATGTTACCACAAGAGACACACGAGAACCTCCCTGAGATAATAATCATTACGATTTCGGGAACTGAACTTCGGCCTCTTTTTCTACACTCACATACACACATATCACATGTTGTTTTTTCTTTTCCGTCCTTGGAGAAGCCCCATTAATCAATCTTACAATAGTCTAATTATACGTCAGATGTCCAGAGAATCCCTTCAAATATAAAGCACAGAGAATCACAATGCAGATGGCTGTGTACCCACCACTCAGCTTTAACAAATTTTAACATTTCCCCGTGCTTGCTTGAGACCTTTTAAAAAAGTCTTTTTTATCATGTGATATTTATCATGTGATATTTTTTATCACGTGATATTTACAATACCTACGGTATTGTAAAGCGCGGGCAAAATAAAAATGCCCAGTTGAGAACCCACATCACCCAACCTCAGCATGAGGCCCCGTGTTCTTCCCCGTGTCATCCCACCTCTTCCTCCCTACACCTCCCTCCCCCAGGAAACACTATCCTGACTTCCATGTTTATTATCCCTTCGTGACATTATCCCTAAGTGACCACCTGTCACTTAGATAGGTGGCTCTGTTCTGGCCACCTTTTGCTGCCTCAAAAACTTTCTCAAAACATAGTGACTTGAAGGATCAACCATTTAATTATATCTCATGATTTTATGGGTCAGGAATTCAGGCAGGGTTCAGCGGGTGATTCTTTTATTTCACATAGCAGACGGGCTGGTCTGGAAGGTCCGTGTGGGCTCCACTCAAGTCTGGAGACTTGGTGGGGTTGGGTAAAAGACTGAGTACAGCTGGGACTCCTTATTGGAAGCTTCCCAAATGACCGACTCCGGGTGGTCAAATTTCTCGTATGGTAGCTCAAGTCTTCCAGAGTGTTCTAAGAGAGCCAAAGAAGGCTTACAAGGCTTCTTATGACTTAGCCTCAATAGTCCTTGAATTATCACCTCTGCCACCAATTGTCGAGCAACTCTCTAAGGCCAGCCTGGATTCCAGGAGAGGGGAGTTTGCTCCACCTCTTAAGAGCAAGGTTAGAAAGAATTTTTAGCCACCTTTATTCTGTCACAGTCCCTGGATAATATGGTTTTTAGTATTCTTAATGCCAGATGGTGGCAAAGCCCAGTCCACCTTCTCACTTAGGCTTATCCTGATAAGTTGTTTTTCTTCCTTTTTTGAAAGATTTTATTTTTAAGGAATCTCTTCACCCAACGTGGGGCTTGAACTCACAACCCCGAGATCAAGAGTCGCATGGTCCACTGACTGAGCCGGCCAGGCACCCCCTTTTCTTCCTTTCTTAAAAACAACTCATGATGAAAAATTTCAAACACAGAAAAAGATAGAATGGCATCATGAACTCCGCATGTACCCATCACCCAGCTTCAGCGATTATCAGCTCATAACCAATCTTGTAGTCATGACCCTACCTATTTCTCCTGACTCCTGTATTATTTTGAGATAAATCCCAGACATCAAACCATTTTCATCTGTAAATAATTCAGCATGTATTTCTAAAAGATAGGACTCTTTTTTTTTTTTTTTTGCCATAACCACAACATATTATTCCACATTTTAAAAACCACAATAATTCCTTGGTATCAACGTATGTTCAAGTCAGTGTTCACATTGCCAATCGTCTCATGTCAGAGATGTGTATTTTAAATTTTTTTTAATGTTTATTTTTGAGAGACAGAGAGCGAGACAGAGTGCAAGCAGGGGAGGGGCAGAGAGAGAAGGAGACACAAAATCGGAAGCAGGCTCCAGGCTCCAAGCTGTCAGCACAGAGCCGGACACGGGGCTCGAACCCACGAACTGTGAGATCACGACCTGAGCCGAAGTCGGACACATAACCGACTGAGCCACCCAGGCGCCCCAGAGATGTGTATTTTAAAGTTTACTCGAGTCGGGATATAAATGAGGTCCATATGTTGCTACTGGTTGATATTTCTTTAAGTCTCTCCTTATAGGTTTCCCCTTTCGTGCTCTTCTTTGCAATTTATTTGTGGAAGAAACCAAGTTGTTTGTCCCGCTAGACAAACAATGGATAGTATCTTAGATGCCCTGAAAAACAGGAATATTTTTACTTTATCAAACTTAAAACCTTTCCACATTCCCCAGTTTTCACTTAACGAGCACAAGACTCCTTTCTTGGCACTTGAGGCCACAGAGGTTGTTGGTTGCCTCCCCAGCACCAATTCCCCGTTACTTTACTTCCTCTTTGCCAAGTTCTGATTTTGTTCTATGGGTCTCGAGGGAAATGCACTCTATACTCTTAGCTCCGGAAGTGGGTCTGATGGGGCAAAGGGCGATCCCACCCCCAACCGCCAGTGACTGGTTAAGAAGTGGACATTTGAGCCCATTCTGTCTAGTGAGACCCAAGGAGGGATTCGTCACCACTTCTAAAAGCAAGTTGACCCAGAGAGCCATTCTCCACGAAGCTCGCACTCAGCTGATGCCATCTGACGGCGGGAGGGCCGAGGATGAAGCTGGCAGGACAGACAGCGGAGTATGGGATGGCGACCACGTGGGTTGGCATCAGAACGGAGCAGTGGATCAAACTGATCAGGCTTGAGCTACCCCTGGGCTTCCCAGTCCCATGGCCAAGACGCCTCCTTATTGTCTAAGCCAGTTTGAGCCTGGGCCATCTGACTGGAAGTCTAGAACATCCTAACAGACTCACAGCCCTTAAGAGGACCCCAATCCACCTCTCTGGCTTTCTCTCCTATCGCTCCCTTCTACATCCTTTCTGCCACGGCCAAAATAGCCTTCTCGCCATTTCCCACGCTGCCCTGTGATTTTTTTTTTTTTTTTTGACCCGTGCCTCTGCTCAGAGACCCTGTGGCTGCAAACTGTTCCCCAGTTTCCCTTCCTCTCTATGTACCTATCCAAACCTTTCCCTTCCTCCCACGTTGCATGTGAAATGTTGCTTGTCCCTGAAGCTTCTTTCAGAATGCCGCCTGCCGTCCCCTCCTCTTTCTGGGTTTTCTTTGAACCCGGGTTACGTTGTGTGCGCCCTCCCCTTCCAGCACAATGGAGCCTTGCCTTGCATGACAACACCCGTATACTTGACCCCTCTCCCCTCCTAGACCTTAAGCCCTTCAAGGGCAGGGACCGGCTGCATTCCGCTCTATCCCCGAAATGCCCAGCACAGAGCCTGAGACACAACTGTTTTCTAGGAGGGCTCCGTGGCCTTTGAAAGCAATTGGTCGATTTCCAAATTTGCCCGTGACACACGCGAACACAGTTTGAAAATGGGGAGGGTGGGATCAACTGAAGGCAACATCTTCCCCCAGGTTCTAACCAAAGGCCGGGTGGCCCCTTGGGGACTTTGACCACACCTGAGTAACTCGAGAAAGGGTTCCAACAGTTAACAGAAAGGTGACTTCAGACACGCAGAGCTTCAGGGAGACCCAGTCTGAGGAGGGACCGGACAATTTTAAGGAAGAGGTGTGGCACAAACGTCGGTCCTGGGGGCAGATCCCAGTTTAGGAGGACCGGTTATGTTCCAAGACGTCACCTTGGACACCTTCCTTACATCTGTGGGGCTCAATCCCCTCATCTAAGAAAATGGTGGGAACGAGAGTGCCTACCTGGAGGGTCTGCCGCGAACAGGAACGAAGCAACGTGGACGGTGGGGGTGGGGAGGGAACAAAGTACATCTGAGTAGACCTTTCTGGACTGCTCTCTTATTACGTTCCAACCCTCGGAACGAACTGCAACTAGGATACGGGGGCCTAAACAAAAGACACTAACAGCCAAATCAAACTGCCGCACAGGTGAATAACACAGCCACGCCGAAAGGGAGGCAGAAGAAAATAACTCCGGGCAACAGTATTTCAACCGGATGCTGTAAGGCTTGCGACGAAGCGATCTGCGCCCAGACACTGGGCTCTTGTTAGGTAAATCTGTTGCGGGCGCATGTAACCACTTTTACGATCCTGGGGTTGGACAGGGTACTGAATTGAGCCAGATTCTCCCAAAGCAAAAGGTTCACAAGGAAGGGAAGGAGAGGGCTAGAATGAATCCTGCCGTGTGGATTAGAGCAGACACCAGTGGGAACTCATTTTCACACGTTAGACGGATACAAACATAGACACGTGTGTGAGTGTGCATGCTTCGTCTTCTAGCTCTGCCCACTAGGAGGACCCGGAGGCAGGGACACCCCAGCGGTAGTGAGGACACCTCACTGCCGCAACCTGGTGTCTAACGCCGTTCCTCAACACCAGCCGGGGCTCCTTGAGGTGACGGCCGATTCTGGCCCGGGGCTCCAGGGGAAGCCGTGGGCAATATAACTGAACCGTAGCTCGCAAAGGTCGTCGTAATGAAGGAGAGAGAAAAAAATGTCGGGCAAGGGAGCTTCGCTGTAAAGCCACCAAGGTTGAAAGTCACTTCGGTCATGAGTCACAACGACGAGGCTCGCTGTGAAGTGCACCCAGATCGTGTAACGAGAAAACTTGAAAGAATCTGGCAGTTTTTGCCAGTAATGCTTGAAGTTACAAATAATAATGAAAAACCATTAAAAAAAAGTCATTACTCTTTCAAGTGGTTTGAAGTATCTATAAAATTCACATTTAAAAATGGCAAAGAGCACACACACAATCCTTCATGCCAGGAAGTTATTTTGTCTGAAGCTGCCCATGGGATCGTAAAAGGAGCCAGCAGAACAACTTGAAGACCACGTTGGAAGAACTCCGTAACTGTCTTTGAAAAGGGTTCCTAGCGCTGGAGGAAGCCAGTTTACATTCCTAGTGATCGGCTGTAACCTCAAAAAGCTGCTTAGTGTTCAAGTCATTTGGAGTTATTACCTTCAATGAGCTTAATATTTTTCTCTATGCTGTCAGTGTATTCGTTTGCACATAAAAGCTGGGCATTAACGGTTAAGTGGCAATGAACTAAGAGGGCAGGTTCTGGAATAAGAACTGGTTCTGCCTGGGTTCAAATTCCTTATCTGCCCCCTCTGGCTGTGTGATCCTGGGCAAATTACGCAACCACTCTGGGCCTGCATTTCTTCATCTGCAAAATCGGGACGATCAAAAAACATCTGCCTCGGGGCGCCTGGATGGCTGTCGCTTAAGCATCTGACCTGATAAGGGATCAGGTCGTGATCTCCAGGTTTGTGCGATGGGGACTCAGTCTGGTTCTGTGCTGACAGCACAAGCGTGCTTGGGATGCTCTCTCCACCCCTCCCCTGCTTGCGTGCATGCACGCGCACACTCTCTCTCTGTCTCAAAATAAATGAATAAACATCTTTTAAAAACACAAAACAATCTGCCTCATGGGGTATCATAGAGATTCAACAGTGCTTACTTAGTATGACTCCATTCCATATGGTAATCATTCAGTATTAGCTGGTATTAACAAGAAACAGAATTTTTTGTTTCTTGGGTTTGTTTTTTTTTTTTTTTTAATTTTTTTTTTCAACGTTTATTTATTTTTGGGACAGAGAGAGACAGAGCATGAATGGGGGAGGGGCAGAGAGAGAGGGAGACACAGAATCGGAAACAGGCTCCAGGCTCTGAGCCATCAGCCCAGAGCCCGACGCGGGGCTCAACCTCACGGACCGCGAGATCGTGACCTGGCTGAAGTCGGACGCTTAACCGACTGCGCCACCCAGGCGCCCCTGTTTCTTGGGTTTTTTTGCTCACCCTGAAATGTTGAGCATTTTGCTTCTAATTCTAGGTGATTCAGATATAATTTTTCAATAGTTTGCTTTTTGAGCTCCTATCACTTATTCAACAAATACTCAGCACTGTAGTAGCCAGGCAGGTGTTGGAAATGCGGCGGGGAAAAGACCGGTGAGGTCCTGCCCTCACAGGCCCAAGGTCTATTAGGGAAGCCAGGCAGGAAGCAGAGAAAGATCGATCGGCAGGTGCTTCTAAGGGAACCCCTCTGCCACAGATGTCACCACGTAGGCCACGTAAAATCAACCGCTATCCGACCCCAGTGACCCTCCCAGGAAGGAAGTAAGGTGCGCTGCCTTGCGAGGAGCCGTGCCCAGGCTGTCACCCACCTCGTGTTGCGGGGTTGTGCCATGCGGCAGTTTCTCATCCCTCCCCCGCCCCCGGCTTCGGGCTAAGCCATGGGACCTGTCACCTGGCCTCCCGAGTGGGGACAGAGCTGCCAGCTAGAAAAGCATTTAGTGGGGCGTGGAGGCGGCTCCTCCACGACAGGGCAACTAGCCCTTGTGTCATCCTGTGGGACTGGGGATGCGGGCAGCCGCGTGGCGCCGGTCTCACTTACGCCGAGACCGCATCCGCCTGGACTGTTTCCTCCCCAGCCCGACAGTGCTGAGGGCCACGAGGCAAGTGAAACGGAATGTGGCAGAGGGCGACTTTGAGGCTGTTGGAGGAGACCGGGGAAGGGTCCACTGGGGTGGTACGTGAGCCAGCCCGGCTGATCTGGGGGAACGGAGTGGCAGGCAGAAGGAACAGCAGTAACGGAGGCCCTGAGGCAAGGTGGGGGGACCGGCAGGTCTGAGGAACTGAGAGAATGGCAGCGAGGCTGCAGTGAAGTGAATAAGGTGCACGTGAATCTTCCAAGGAAGAGAGATGCTTACCCCTTCCTTAAGCACCAACGTTGCCTTGGATGGGAATGTTCCTTTGGTTTGTTTAGTTTTGAGTTTCTTTCTTTTGAGAGACAGAGAGAGAGAGAGAGAGAGAGAGAGAGAGAGACAGAATCCCAAGCAGGCTCCGTGCTGTCAGCACAGCACGAACTCATGAACGGCAGGAGCGTGACCTGAGCTGAAACCAAGAGTCGGAGGCTCATCCGACTGAGCCGCCCAGGCGCCCCGTGGGAATATTCCTAAAACAGACTCCATGTTCCCGTATCTCCTAAAATCAAGCAAATGACATTTCACTTTCCTCTCCTCATGCACCTCCCTTATTATACGAGGCTGTAACGAAAGTGCAGCCGAGGACTACTGACGCGTGCCCTGTATGCCCATCTGCTCCTCTAAATGACTAAGCGACCCCAGAAGGCTTTAGCTTTTTTGCCGTTGGTGCTCTTCCTCTACTTTGACAGACCGTTATTCCAGAAATTACTGATGCTCCCATGGTGCGTCCCTTCTGTCATCTTATGAACGGACTACACGTAACCTGTTGTAAATTGGTTAAAGAAACAAAATGATTAGAAGCGTATGCCCGAAAAGCGGGTGAAGTAAGGGCTGAGAACTCTTATGAGAAAAGTGCACGAGGGGCGCCTGGGTGGCTCGGTGGGTGGAGCGTCTGACTCTTGGTTTCGGCTCAGGTCATGATGTCACAGCTCGGGAGTTCAAGCCCCGCGCTGGGCTCCGCGCTGACAGTGTGGAGCCTGCTTGGGATTCCGTCTCTCTCTGCCCCTCCCGCACTCCCTCTCTAAAAATAGATTAAAAAAAAGAAAGAAAGAAAAAAGAAAAGTGTGTGAGCTCCCGGGGCCTTCCTTCCTGGCTGCCAGCTGGGCTTCCTGATGGGTTTACCAAGCAGCTCAAACATCACCCAACCAGAAACCAAGGAGTTCCGGTGAATCAGAGGAAAACAGCTGAGCTTCTTCATGACACCGTAGCAAGAATCAGACAGACCTCATTTTAATTCTCTGCCACTTACCGGCCATGCACCTAAGTTCTCAAAACATTCATTTCTTTCAGCATCAACTAATGTTCACGGAGCCCTTGCTAGGTCCCAGGCCACACCGTCCTGTGTCACCTGCACTACCGCATCTAACTAGCCTCACGGCACGCCTGTGGAGAGCCAGCATTCCCCCCGGTCATGAGCTGGAAACGGGTTCCAAGGTTCAGTCACTCAAATGTCATACAGCTAATAAGCAAAGGTCAGGGTGGTCTAACCCAGGGCTCTTAGCCATTCATCCATTCAACATCACCTGAGTTCCCAGTAACTTTGAGACACTGAGTCTACATCAGTGCACCAGACAGATAAAAATTCTTGCCTCCCTAATGGGGCTCAAGTTCTAGAAGACTTGGATGGGGGAGACAAAGAGTAAGCAATACATACAAATGTAGATAACACAGCACGTTTTTACGTTATACCACTCGAAATTGCCAACAGCCAATAATTTTTTACCTACAAGAACGGTCATTTCACACGGTTCAACCTGACCGGAGGTGGGAAGTGCACCCGAAAAGGTGGCGGGGGAGAAGCAGCGGGACGCAGCCCATCGGGTAGCCCACCGGGAGGTGACGTGTTGACGGGAGGAGAGGAATCGGGACTCATGGCGGGTACTCCACTTGCGTGCACCAACGCCAACCTCAACGTCACAGGTTTATGAAGATCAAAGGAGAGAACGGAAGTGAAAAGGTTTTCTGCAAGTTCTAGGACTGCGACAAATGATTACTTGGTATTACTTAAAGTTCTTCCCTACTTCGCTCCCGGGAATTACAGCAACTTTTTTTTTTTAATTTTTTTTTAACGTTTTATTTATTTTTCAGACAGGGAGAGACAGAGCATGAACAGGGGAGGGGCAGAGAGAGAGAGGGAGACACAGAATCTGAAACAGGCTCCAGGCTCTGAGTTGTCAGCACAGAGCCCGACGCGGGCTCGAACCCACGGACCGCGAGATCGTGACCTGAGCCAAAGTCGGCTGCTTAACCGACTGAGCCACCCAGGCGCCCCTACAGCAACTTTTTAAGGCATCGATACGGCTAGATGGCTCACGGGGTTGCTGGTTCATCCCCTACCTGGGGCAGAGAAGCCACTGAGAGTTTGGGTTTCAAACTTTTCTTCCTGCTCCCAGAAAACAAGAGGTTTTGCTGCTGCTGGTCTTTAATCAGTAAGATTCCTGTCTACACGAGGAAGGTACCATCACGTGTCTGCAGGCAGACTGCTGAGCCGCATGCGAGACTGCGATGTGAGCCATCTAACACAACTCCGAGACAAAGCCGTGTTGCGTTAACACAGTGAGGTGTGATAAAGTACACCGTGTGTCGGAAATTTAACGTCCCCCGGGTTGGTAAGGATTTCACTAGCTCTGCCAACCCACTCTACCAGGCAATCAGTATTTGCTATGCTTGGTAAAGATTACAACTAAAATAGCTGCTAAAACTTAACAGACAAGGAAAAGGTAAGCGACAAAAAAACTACACTAGGTTAATTTGTAGAGAAATGATAGGTATGCATAGTTTCTTTTAAAGAGACAGCCTTTATTGTAAGGATTTTTACACTGAAGAATTCAAAACGTGGTCCAGTTTTCTGGAATTCGCAGATTTGTATTTAAAAGGAACTGTTGACAAAGATTCACCGGAAATCATCTGAACAAGTGAGAAAATACAGTCGATACTACTGAAACAGTAAAGTAATTCCAGGACGTATGGCTTATCCAACACAACAATACCTTAGATGCTGTCGCTGATAGGAAAACTGTTTCTTCCTCTTCTAAATACACAGTAGTATAATTACCAATATTCAATCACTTCTGTTCTTTCCCGAATATATAAAAATTAAAATACCAATTAAAAAACTAATATATCTTCTCTTTAAATGTTTCTTACAGATACAATTTCATTATTTTCATTCAATAGTGGTGTGGTTTAAGAGATTTTTCATTCACAAGTCAAACACCAATCCACCCAAAGGGAACCGATAGTCTATATGCTTATAGTGCAAATAAAGAACTGACATTTCTAAAATACAAAACAGATAAAATTCTTAGGAGATACATGCAAAAAGCTCTACTAGGCAGCTGGCCACAGAACTAGAACACGGGACTGGTGATTCCAAGGGGACTCCAGGCGCTTCCAAACTCAACTTGAAATCTCATCTTACGCTTTGTATTTTGCTTTTCCAGTTTCACTAATGACACAAACGTGCTGTAAAACAGAAAGCCAGAAATCCACATTAGAAAAGCGTATTCTGCGACACAAGGCAAGAAGCGCGTTCTGCACCGTGCCGCGGGGCTGTTCCGTGGACAGACAGATGTTCGCGCGGCCTGGCTAATCTCCCCCGCCTGTGTGCACCAACGCGCTCTCGGGCCTCCCGCCTACGGAGCAGAGGTGGGGATCTGAAAGAGAGTGAGTGCAAAGACTTGAACCAGTTCGCTTATTTCTTACTTATGACCACATCTATCATCCGCAATCATAATGGGACAGTTACTGTGTACTAAAGCTGCTCAACTGTTGCAGCCAGCAAGAAGTGTCGTGCTAGCCTGGCCACGTTCCAGCTCTCAGGACGTCTGCACTCGACTACAGCTTTATGTGACTAATGGGAACCATCAGTCTGTTCCAATGATGAGGTGCTGGAAAGAGAAAACAATTCTTCTCTTTCGTAAATTTGTATACGGGTTCTGAAAAATGAGAGCGAGGAAAAGAAGCATTACTTACATTCAAGTCCCTGAAGTATTCATTGTAGTCAAGGGCATATCCTACGACAAACTTGTCTGGGATCTCAAATCCGACAACTACAAAGAATCACAATTCATCACTTAGATACAGCACATCACTTTCCGATCCAATGCTTACAAATGTGCCTTCTCCGCAAATATTCTCTAAAGTAACTCTACACCATTTCCGACAAAACTCGTTTGGGTTAAAGATGGTTCAATGATTGACAAAAAGTAATTCACTTACAGTCTGGTTTATAGCCAACGCTTCGAGGGGTCCTCTTCACCAGCAAGCTGTTAGTGACAAAATGTAACATGTGACATACGGAGACATGACAGGGCACCACACAAGAGAACATAGTGCTCTGAAACCTGCTTTCACCTGCATGTAGAATATACTACGTTCGGTTTCAACACACCCCAAGGCACACTATGAAACGGCGAGCTGGGTCACAGGGATCGCTGGGCAGGAGCAGCAGTGAGTTCACACCACAGATGAGGCCCTTGACTGAGCCCCACCTGGAACACGATCGACTGTCCCGAGAGCTGCACCCCGAGCGCCCGCGCACCCATCGAAGGGCGGCTAATCAGAAGGATGAATGGATGGGGAGTGCCACCGAGTGGTTCAGAATCCCTGGAAATCCAATCCTAACGCTGCGAAGGGGTAGGAGATGTGAGCATCACCTTTTGAGACCTTTAATTCGTGGCTTACAAAGATCTTTAGGCTGAACTATAACTAGCATGCTAGAGGAGCTAGAATTTACTTCTGAGAGCAAAAATCACAGGTGGGATAAGCCACCTCCAACATAAGCCAATCTTGAAACTCAAGTGCCTACTACCTGCTGAAAATCTTCAGCCGTTAAGAAAAGTTGTAGACGGTGTTTCGACAGCCTTTACGCACGTTAAGGGCAGTCCCGACACAACTTATGATTTTATACCTTCCTAGATAAATATATTTAAAAACCTGGGAAGGACAGGAAGCGATTCTCAACCTTAGCTGCACATCAGAATCACCTGGGAACTTTAACAAAACAACACTCAAGATACCCAGACCACACCCCTGACCCATACATCCATCAGAACTGCTACGGATGGGACACCGACATAGGTTTCTTTTTGTTTTTTTTTTTAATTTTTACAGTCTGTAGAAGTGAGTAAATTATATAGGCATAGCTCAGAGATCTTGCAGGTTTGGTTTCAGAGCACCACAACAAAGCAAATATCACAAAAGAGGGAGTCAAATCAATTTTTGGGTCTCCCAGTGCACAAAGTTATGTTTATACTCCGCTGTAGTCTATTAAGTGTGCAACAGCATTATGTCTAAAAAGTGTTCACACCTTAATTTAAAAACACTGTATTGTTATAACATGCTAAAACCATCATCTGAGCTTTCAGAAGTCATAATTACCGATCGCAGATCCCCACGGCAAGCATACAATAATAATGAAACACTCTGCAACATTCCAAGAATCATCCAAATGTGATACAGACGACATGAGCAAATACTATTGGAAAAAGGAACGGCGCCTGCGCACCGACTTGCCCGATGCAGGGCTGCCACAGGCCTTCAGTCTGTAAAACGCACAGCATCTCCAAAGTGCGATGAGGCAAAGCACAACAGAATGAGCTACACCTGTATTAAAAGTTACTAAGCAGCTAGAGAGTCCCACGTAAACAGCTTTTTCAAAGTTTTCATTTTGAAATAATTATGGATCCCCAGGAAGTCACAAAAGTGCACGGGAGGTCCTACGTGCCCTCTCCCCAGGTTCCTCCAGTGCTGACAGCTCACGTCGCTAGGAGCTTGCCACCACCAGTTCCCACACAGACTCTGGGGAACCGACCTTCTCCAGATTCCACCAGTCATTCGCACGTATATTTGTGTGTGTGCGCGTGCGTATACTTCTTGGCAATTTTATCACACGCGTGGATCCATGTAACCACCACCACACTGAAGATACAGAACTTTCCATCACACGAGGCTCTCTCTGTCCACCTCTTTATTTCCAGTCACACCCACCCATTACCCCCCTGGCCCCGGCAAGCACTAATTCGTTGTCCGTTTCTATCATTTTGTCACTTTAAGGGGGTGGCGTAAATGGACTCACGCAGGAGGTGAGCTTTCAGGATGGGCTCTTATCAGCACAACTCCCCCGAGGCTCAGCGAAGTGGCCGCGCGGCTCAATGGCGCGCTCCTCTGTCCCGCTGAGCGGGGCTCCACAGAAGGTGCACGGCGGTCTGCTTAGCCATTCAGCCACTGAGGGACATTTTGGTTGTTGCCAGTTTGGGGCTATTACAGATGAAGCCGCTATGAACTTTCATATACAAATTTTTGTGAGAACGTGAGTCCTCATTTCTCTGGGATAAACGCAGATGCTGGAGTCCTATGATGGCTACGTGTTTTGTTTCTCACGAAACTGCCAGACTATTTGCCAAAGCAGCCATTCCGTTTGACATTCCTATCGGTTCATAGTTTTTAAGTGTTTTATTTTTTATTTTTTGAGAGAGAGGGCATGAGCAGGGGAGAGGGGCAGGGTGAGGGAGAGAGAGAGGCAATCTCAAGCAGGCTCCATGATCAGCGCCTGGATGCAGGACCTGAGCCAAAATCCAGGGTCAGATGCTCAACCGACTGCACCACCCAGGCGCCCCAATAGTGCTTACATTTTGAATTAAACTTTTAAGTTAAAATGCTTATCTAGTCATTCTTAAAGCTGCACTGAATAACAAAAATAAGCTCTCATGCTTACTCTTATGTATAAAGCTCAGATACACACATACTGTAAACAGACATACAATGTATTTGAGATCTTAAAATTCACCGGTGAGGGAGAGACTAGGAAGAAAAGGTTAAGAAACACTGACTTAGGCCAAATGCATCAGTAAGAAATGACCTAAGTATTTATTCTTTGAGCACGTCATACCTCCAGCAACACAAAATCCCTCTTTCATGAGGCATTCTCAATTCCACAGCATACTCCGGGAAAGAGGGAAAAAGGAACATTCAGAGGCTACAGGACATCCTAGGTCACAGTAGGTTGACATCTACAATCCTAAAGAGCACGTAGAGAAATAAGCAAGAGCCCCGATTGGCTTCCAGGGTACTAGTGCCCTAAGAGTGCATCATTATACACTCTTGTCACAGAAAAATTATAGCATGGTCAATGATTTCAAAATAAACGCTGAAACTGCAAAAATCTAAAACAACAAAACAACAGAAACCAAAAAACCATCTGGGATGTTACCCTACCGAAAACTTAAGGCGGTAAAGCACGAACTCTGAGCCGGCTTGCCTGGCTTCAAACCTCACCTCTAGAGTGTGCTAGCCAGGCTGTGTGCCTTCGGCCAGCTCCCTATGCCTTGGTACCCTTATCTGCAAAGTGGGAGTAAAGTGCTATCTCCCAGTTGTCAGGGATTACACTGTAATTATAATGAAATACAATTATAATTAAGCTACAAACAAAGGTAGAACTAAGAAAGCACAAGCCAAACAGCACAGGCAGGGCCCGGAGGTGAGGCTGGCACGTGTCGCCACTACCTGGACCTCGGAACCCATCCCCCTCCTGCCACCTCCGAACCTCAATTTGGGATCCTTGGTCTCATTTTTTCAAGAGAGTCCCAAACCATCTACCATGCTACCTGGGACAAGTTGACACCATTATCAGCATGCTGAAAAACCAAATGTTAATGATATTAGGCAAAAATGACTGCAATGAAGGGCTTTGTTAACACATGACAAAATTATTTACAAAGGATATTTACTGAGTCTTATTTGAGATCACATTACTTTTTGAAGACAACACGACTCGAGCACATTTACCGTTACAAAGAAGCATTACTTAATCCTGTTTCAAATGAAGAAAATGCCCCATGTCATAATGTTATATACATACCTTGCAACCTTGACCATCTTTGGATTGTGCTGCTTGACCATGGAGAGCAAGGTTTGCATTGTTTTGCCAGTGTCAATTATATCCTTAAAAAAAAAAGAGAAAAGACATTTATATAGTGAATCAAACTGAGAAATTATATAAATACAAAATGCCAAAGTGCTGTGTGTAAATGGAATAATGTTTTTTTTTTTTTTTTTTTTTTTAGTGTAACCAACTCTCGGATGCACGTGGTTAATAGACCACATTCTGAGAAACACTGCTTTATGCCATCTTGAAAGTATCCAAATAAATAAGGTTTTACTATATAAAATGACTTTACATGAAGGTGAATCTTAGCTATTTAGTCAACATTAACGGGGCGCCTGGCTGGCTCAATAGGCACAGCCCGTGACTCCTGATTTCAGGGTGGTGAGTTCAAGCCCTGTGGTGGGTGTGGAACCTACTTCATTTAAAAAAAAGTAGGACATTATCCAAAACAAACCCATCTCCAGTTGAGAAAAAACTTCTTAAACCATAACCCTAATGCTCTTCAATGAAAACCCTCCACAGATGGTGTGAAGCTTCACAAAGTGGTAGCTGTGAGTCATCAGCAACGTCAGGGCTACAGACCCGAGAAAGAGGCGGATTTCCGCGCCGCGGTGGCTAGAATTCGGATGGCCCCCAAGACTCCCACTGCCCAGTGGACACGCCCAGGATAACCCCCACCCCCAGCATGAGCAGGCCTGTGAAAATGAGGGGGACGGTCACTCTTGTGATTAGCTCTATGAGACAGCACACCGGAGAGAGGATCTCCTGCTGGTTCCGAAGAAGTCAGCTGCCAGGTGAGAGGGCCCCGTGCAAGGGCGCGAGGTCGGCCTTTAGAAGCTGGGAGCCGCCCCAGGCCAGCAGCCAGGAAGACGACGGGGCCCTCGACCCTGCAACCACAAGCACTAAATTCTGCCAACCACCTAAATGAACTTGGAAGATTACCACGGGCCAGGGGTGAGACAGGAGCCCCAGCCTTGATTCAGCCTGATGAGACCGAGCGGAGGACCCAGCTAACTGGTACTCAGGCCCCTGCCCCATGAAGGCGGAGACGCTACACGTGTGGTTTTAAGCTGGATTTGCAGCAATTTGTTAGGTGGCATTACCCCACACAAAATCAATCTGAAGTGGAATTAATCTACATTTACGAACAAGCAACCGGTTCCCAGGGATATTCCTGCATCCTTGGAAGTGTTATCTGTTTAGTTTTTAATCCACAAGCTAAAGTTTCTAAAAACCTTAAAAACAACGAAAATGAACTGGGGGATACTGTTGCTCTTAAGCCTTAAACATTTTACATACAAGAATGAGAACTCATTCTCCTGGTGAGAGTGAAAAAGCATACAACCACTCTGTTGAGTAATCTGGCAATAACAGTAAAACAAAATGTACTTAGTGTGGTCACTGCACTCCTGAGTGCCTGTATATAGACGGAACTCACACATGTGCATGTAGGGTACCGCAAAAGGATGCTCTTAGCAGCCCTGTAGGAAAAATGGAAGGCTTGCCCTATTTGTAGGGCCATAAATTGGTGGATCTGTCACTGCAATGCAATGTTGCACTTTAAGGCCAACGAACCGTACGTCCCAACACGAACAATCTCAGAATGTATTGAGTGAAAATAACAAGGGGTGAGAGAGGATATGTATAGTGCAGCACTACAGAATCATTAAATCACAAAATATGTTTTGGATATGGATACACATATGCAACAGAAGTATAAAAAAACATACACGGGAATGATATACATAACTTTAAAAGAAAGAAAAAAAATTTCAAGCCCAAAAGAGAAGGGTAAGAAATATACCAACATTTTTCCATTATCCAATAAAAATAAATTACTAAGTATTTCTCACAAAAAAACAATCTTACTCCCTTTTACATAACACAAGCCCACCATTAAAATTGATGAAGAGGAATTTCTTTCCCTGGATTACCTTTAGGACTATGCAAACTAAATCAGAAGAGTCATAAATAACTATATTAAAAGAAGGTGGAACTTACCTCAACAATCAAGACATTCTAGAAGAAAAAAAAAAATGAAAATCAGTACAATGAGTCAGACAGTGTTTCCAATTATAACTCAAGTCACATCATAACAAACTCATCATCCAAATTCTTGTTTTAAGATACCTTCCTATATCAAACCCTGATTTAAACAATGGGCCATCTGCTGGGATATGGAACTCTTTAATTAGAAATTTTCACTATAATGGAATTTTTAAAAATAAAATTTGACCTATATGTTCATTTTTTAAAAAAATCCTCATTATTTTAGGGGCACCTGGGTGGCTCAGTGGGTTAAGCGCCCGACTTCGGCTCAGGTCATGATCTCACGGTTCGTGGGTTCAAGCCCCGCGTCCGGCTCTGTGCTGACAGCTCAGAGCCTGGAGCCTGCTTTGGATTCTGCGTCTCCCTCTCTCTCTGTTCCTCCCCTACTCTCACTCTGTCTCTCTCTCTCTCAAGAATAAATAAAGATTAAAAAACATTTTTTAATTCTCATTATTTTAAACAAATGTCTAATCTTGGGCAGAGAGTGAAATTTCTCTGGGCCTCAGTTTACCATGTGTAAAATAAGGGACTTGAACTAGTATGTATCTTCCAACTCTAACATTCAACAACTATAATTTTTACTGTAACTCCAAAATCATGCATTTAGCTTACCATATGGAACCCAACTCAAAACCCATTTTCTCATTAGGCTGAAACTGATCTGCATTTTCTGGATGTGTTCGTATTCTTGGACTCAACTAAAGAAAGGTACCAATGCTTTCTTCCACCATAAACCCTCACCCCAGTTTCTACCTCTCAGAATTTTATAACTGGAAAAGCCCTTACAGGAGAAACCATCTAACAATGACCTCCAAGGTAGAGAAGAGCTCTATCTATTCTTATGTCAGTTATGGGAACGAGGCAGCATTTCACATACTGGTTTAATCATTGTCATAAGAAAGATTTATGCTATACTGTGTATTTGCAGATCTCATTTCTTGGTCACATACCTATTGCATCGGAATTTTAATGTTCTATATATTCTTCTAAGTCAGTGGTTATCAAGGTAGGGCACACGAGATCCACAGGGTTGCAAGAAAGAAATATTAGAACTTTTTTTAACCTTACCCTGTTTAACCTGTAATTTTGTGTGTACTTTGTAATGTACATAACACTGTTACCACAGTCTGTATATCATTTACCCCTTTCCTCATATCACAACTAATTTGTCTCTTTTCAAAAGATACCGCAATCTCAATCACTACTAAAAGCGAATATAAGCGGTTATTGGACCAATAACTGTCTCACCACCTACCATGTGGCTCTGTGCTAGCACATCTGAAGGACAACATCCTCCCGTCCTAACTGTGGCTCATTGCTGCAGCAATTTACACCATGGGATGGAGTTATAGTTTGAAAACAGAACTGAATTATGAGACAGAAACTGTATTCTAGTCTTGGCTCTAATTCTAGCTACACAACCTTGATTAAATCATAACCACTGACTTCTGGTATTATGATACAGTTTGTACAAATCAATCAAAATCCAAAGAGAATAAATATTTACCCGATACAAAATCATAGTATCTAGAGTACGATCTCAATACTGTGTTAAAAATAAACAACGAGGGGCACCTGGGTGGCTCAGTCAGTTAAGCGTCTGACTCGGTTTCAGCTCAGGTCATGATCTCACGGCTTGTGAGTTCGAGCCAGGCTCGGGCTCTGCACGGATAGCAAGGAGCCTGCTTACGATCCTCTCTTTCTCTGCCCCTCCCCTCCATGTGCACCAGCTCACTCGCTCTCTCTCTCAAAACAAATAAAGAAACTTAATTTTAAAAATATTTAAAAATAATGAGAATTTCTACCATTATGGAGAGCTCATTTTATGCCAAATAGCTACATCCTTACTTCATAAATGAAAAGAATGAGACTCAGAGGTCAAATAATTTGCCTAAAGTCATAAAACTAGTGAAGTGGTAAAGATCTAAAGAAGTGTTTTCAGGGTCCAAAGCCCATATTCTCAAGCACTAACTGGAAAAAAAAGAGGAAAAACATTTATATGCCTATGTACTGCACACACACAGTGTCCCAAAAAGAACTGAAATAGAAAGTCTAAACAATCTCACCACCATGAAATAGCTTCACCCAACTTACGTGTCTTGTTTTTCTTCCCCACAATAAATGTGTTCTACTGTGATGATCGTGAAAAGAAATTTATCTTAGAAAGAGACCTTTAAAGATCACAAAGCCACATAATAGGATAGAGCCATTAGGCGGGAAAGGCAAGGTCAAATGGAATCCCAGGACGCTCTGAAGGCTAGGCCCCTTCCAGCACTAAAAACTGATTATAGGAGTAAGGACTTCAAATGACTTCTAAATATGGGCAAAGCACACTAGAAGGGAAGAATAGGTTTGGCAGTGGTATATAAGATGGGCAGGAAGGGGAAAAAGTCAACAGATTCTAATTTCTCTTTTGAAGTTTTCAAAAGATGCTGAGGAAGACAAGATTAGTTTGGCACGACACTGACATGGGGCAAGGGGATTCGACACCAGTATTGCATGCTGAAGTTTCCTAACGGATAGTCAAGTAAGCTGTAACCATTAAAACCTAAAAGCCAGAGGAAGAAAAGAGCTGTGGGGCCAGACAGACCTGCATTTAAAGTCAAGTTCTGCCACTTAGCGGCAGTGTGACTCTGGACAAGTCTTTCAAATTTGCTGAGTCTTAGTTTCCTGATCTGTAAAATAGGGGTAACAGTATTTACCTCATGGGACGGTTGTGAAACTTTTATGAGATTATGCCTTTATATTTGGCAGTGTTTAGAAATAAAAAACAACCTAGCAGCTGAAAAAAACTGTAACATTCCTTGATTTATCACTGGTTACTCAAAAATCATTTCAATATATCACAAGAATAATATTCAAATATCTTAATATCTCTATTATTTCGGCCAACTGTCTACACTGGAAATATCTTGATGCATTTTAAAGAACTCTTTTTGAGATTTCTTAAAATAGTATTATGTTTGAATTTATTGAGTATTCTAACTACCAGAAACTGTTGGAAGAGGTCTAATGCACTATTTCACTTAATGCTCTTAATTCTATGAGGTACC
Source organism: Felis catus (assembly GCF_018350175.1). NCBI lineage: Eukaryota > Metazoa > Chordata > Mammalia > Carnivora > Felidae > Felis > Felis catus. The sequence continues at coordinate 110,513,000 of NC_058386.1, read as the reverse complement.
TGCCATTACTGTCCCCACCTTACATATGGGAGGACAGAGGGATTAGATAATCTGCCGAGGGTCACACAGAGGAAGTACCGAACCAGGCTTTGAATCAAAGCCGCCCATCTTGGGGCTGGCTCAGATGGTAGAGCATGGGATTCTTCATCTTGAGCCCCATGTTGGGTGTAGAGTTTATTTAAAAACAAACAAAAAAAAGCTGTCCATCTCTAGAACCCACACTTTCACAACTACTACATGTTTTGCTGTGTGAATCTATTTTTTTTTTTTTTACTTTTTTTAAGGCTTTATTTATTTAATCATGTAATCTCTATACCAAACATGGGGCTTGAACTCATGACCTTGAGATCAACAGTCACCCATTCTACCAACTAAGCCAGTCAGGTGCCCTTGAGTGAGTCTGTTTTTTAAAAAGAAGACTGTTTCTCGCCCCGCCCCCAATATATATATAAAGCTTATTTATTTTAAGAGAGAGAATGTGCATGCAGGGGAGGGGCAGAGAGAGAGAATCCCAAGGAGGCTCCATGATGAGCTGTCAGTGCAAAGTCCAGCATGAGGCTCGATCTCACGAACCATGAGATCATGACCTGAGCCGAAATCCGGAGTTGGACGCTTAACTGACTGAGCCGCCCAGGAGATGCCCAAAAATATATTTTTGAACAATTCCAAATTAGATCACCACAGAGAAAGTACTTTGTAATATGGACTTTAATGTTGGATTCTTCTGCCTCTCTTGCATATGACCTAGGGAAAGATAGCTAACTTAGATTGCTTCTAAGAGTTAAATAACCCTTGTTTAGGTGTATAAATAACCATGTAAACTGCCTCTTAGTGATAAAGCACAGTGTTACTAATTGACTCTTGGCATGAAGTCAAGAGAACTCTTTTCTTCCCCTTCAAGACACATACCTTTCCAGTTAAAGTTGAGAGATCATCTCCACCAATTACTTTTATGTCCCCTGTTGACTGGTCGTTCTAGTTAAAAAGAAAAAAAAAAGATATAAATACATATATGTATATCCTTTTGCGTACACACACACACATTTCAAATTATCAAATGGAACCTAGAAGATTTAAGAAGTTAGCTATCTAATGTCATATCATTATGATATTCTAAATGATACAAATTGTTAAGAATTATGTTTCAAGAAATGAACAAGGTAACTCTCAGCTAGACATTAGTAAGAATTTTAAAGTTCTAATTGGCCATTACTGATTTGATGCTTTTAAGAGTCCAAGGGGCGCCTGGGTGGCGCAGTCGGTTAAGCGACCGACTTCAGCCAGGTCATGATCTTGCGGTCTGTGAGTTCGAGCCCCGCGTCGGGCTCTGGGCTGATGGCTCAGAGCCTGGAGCCTGTTTCCGATTCTGTGTCTCCCTCTCTCTCTGCCCCTCGCCCGTTCATGCTCTGTCTCTCTCTGTCCCAAAAATAAATAAACGTTGAAAAAAAAAAAAAGAGTCCTAAAAAATAGGAGACACACATTGTCAAGTGGGCAGTATTATAGCAGCCACCCATATTCAGTCACAGTAATTTCTGAACCGTGAAGGAAGTTATTAGCATGACAGATGTCTGGTTCTGGCCCTGGACCATTCCCATGAGTCAAGCAAGCTGTAGATTCTGGTCTATATCACACTCAACCCCCAAAATACTGCCTTCAACAATCTAGGCAAGATCCAGGTCATCTTCAACACAGTCTGGAGAAACAGGTCTGATTAGTAGTCCTTTAAGGCATACTTCTTAGGCTCCCAGTTTTCTTCTGTCACAGAATGCAGCAGAGACCCTTACAGGAGTTCAAAGGGAAATCCTCCTTATCCACTGTAGTTAGTGGTGATAATCATAATTTGGCTGTGCTAGAGCCAAAGAGCAGGTGAACGAAAGAGCTGAGCCTACCCTACCAGAGAACAGACCATACCAAACCTACAGCAATTAAAACAACGCTGTACCAGCACAGTTACGAAGAGCCCACGGAACAGAATAGAGCCCAGAAACACACCCAGAAATATATGAGGATTTAGTATATGAATAAAGACGGTATTTTAAGTCAGTAAGGAAAAGATGAATTATTCAATGAAGTAGTTATCCATTGGGGGGGGGGGGAATAAAGTATGATCCCTACCTCACAGCATACCCAAAAATAAATTCCAGCTGAATTAAAATCTAAATGTAAAAAATAAAACTATAAGCAGACCGGAAGAAAACGTAGAAGAAATATTTCCACATTCTTAGGGTAAAAACCCAGGCATAACATGAACCCAAACTGAAAGAAAAGATCTGTAACAAATATTCCCATTATATGCTGGATTCCAAGAACAAGAATCCAATAGAAAATGAAGAACAAACACAAATAGGCAATTCACAGAAGAGAAGGCCGTAACATATAAAATGATACTGAGCTGAGAGACAAACACTAAAACGACGTGATTCTACCATTCATCCATTCACACTGGCAAAATTTAAGCCTGATGATATATGTTGACAAAAGTGAGGGGGAACAAGCACTCCCAGTGAGAGTATAAACTGGTACAAGCCTTTTTCAAAATGACATAGCAATACCTATTAAATTGTAAGCATGTGGGGCTCCTGGGTGGCTGAGTTAGTTAAGCGTCTGACTTCGGCTCAGATCATGATCCCACAGTTTGTGTGTTCAAGCCCCAGTCGGGTTCTGTGCTGACAGTACGGAGCCTGCTTGGGATTCTCTCTCTCCCCCTCTCTCTCTGCCCCTCCCCTGCTTGCTCGCTTTCTCTCTCTCTCTCTCTCTCTCTCAATAAATAAAACTTAAAAATAAATAAAAAATAAAATAAAATGAAATCGTAAGCATGTGTGCCATTTGCCCCAGCAATCCTACTGATGCTATAAAAACACAACTATGCAAAGATACATATAAAGGAGGTTCACTGTATCAACTATTGATAAAAAAGAAAAACTGGAGACAACCAACATGTCTATTAACAGGGACCTATTTAAATTAAATTCATCTGCAAAAGGTAATACTGTGCCACTATTAAAAAGAATCTGAAAATCTATACATGCTGACATGAACAATGGGAATTAAAAACGCCAAGTAGTAGAGCAATGTGTTGCCTATGAAACCACTTTTGCTCAGCATTTTAAACAAGTTTATAACATCAGTTACGTCTCAGTAGTGAGAAAGGGGATAACAAGGCTTTTTACCTTTATATACTTCCATTTTCATCATATGCTTCTTTACACATGTCCATTTTATATGGAGCATCATTTTAAAAAAAACACAACTGGGCCAAAACTATTCAGTGTTGCAAACTAAAAAGATCTAAGTATGACTTCTGATATGAAAAAATTCAAGCATATTACTTTTGAAGGAAATAATAGACACCTTTTATTCAATTAACTTAAAACCTAGAATTTCAAACAGAGAGAAATGATTAATAGCAAAAAAAAAAGAAAGAAAAAAAGAAAGAAAGACTGTACAAAACCTGAAGCTTTCTATGAATGAATCATAGTAAATGATTTACATGGTACAGCAAAGTAGACAGTGACATCTTCTGTACAAGTTTGGTATTACAGTCCAATTCCAAATGCCATCCCCCCCCACCCCCACCCCCGCCTTTTTTTTTTTTTTTTTTTTTTTTTAACAGAGAAAGGAGAACTGAAAAGTATGGAGTCAAGGGGAAAAAAACCCATGATTCAAAGACTATGGTGACGCGCTAAGAGAAAAGAGAACTCTAAGCATGTAGGACACTTGCTCCACTAGCATCCAAACAAACCTCCGTATTCCTGTTTGCCTCAAGAGACTTTTTTTTTTTTAATGTTTATTCATTTTTTGAGAGACAGAGAGAGACAGAGCTTAAGTGGGGGAGGGGCAGAGAGAGAGGGAGACACAGAATCCAATGCAGGCTCCAGGCTCTGAACTGACAGCACAGAGCCCGACGTGGGGCTCGAACTCGTGACCTGAGCCGAAGTCAGATACTTAACCGACCGAGCCACCCAGGCACCCCTCAAGAGGAGAATTTAGTTTAAATCTCCTTTTCACGTGAAAAGCCACCTTTCCAATGGAGGCTACTAAAGAAGATGCGTTTAAGAAAAATATTCCAGCCCAGTGTGCTAGGATACAGGCGTTAAATGCCCCAATCGCACAGAAATGGCATCCATGGATCAAGTGTCCTGCCAGAGGAACCTGCCTCCCCCCCTCTCCTGGTGCAACAAGTTTCCCCCTGTATCCCTGCTTTGTTACATTACTGAGTTGACTCTCGCATGCCTCATCTTTAACGAGATGATGGGGCTGGCATGGGGGAGGGGAGAGTCCCCCTCACGAGTTGCTCTTCCCTCTTCTCGATCACCCCATCCCCTCATTCGTCCCAGCCAGACAGCCCAATCTGTCCTCAACTGAGAGTGTCATCGTCGACTACATAACATTCCCAAAGAAACTCTCTGGGTCTACAAATACCTACCCTTAGCAACTGTGTCTACCTTTTTTTTTTTTAAGTGTTAAGACTGGCAGTTATGATTTTTGCTTTTTTTTATTCAGGTATAATTAACATACAGTGTTATAGCAATTTCACATGTACAATTAGCTTTCGTGAGTCTAGGTGAGAAAAATGAGAAAGGAATTAGGAAGGAACTTTGTTTATTCTTAGCTGTCCATGGCTAGGGATTTTGCAGCCTCTAGGCGGCAACAAGAACCGCAGCCCGGTACAGGAAAGCAGGAGAGAAGGCTGTGCGAGAACACACAACGAACGGGCTGCAAAAGAACGGCTCGGAACAAACAGGAGACCGTAAGAGGAGGACGCAGAGAGGCCAACCCCCAAAGCTGAGCTCCCAAGAGGGCAAGACCAGGAGTCGTACTGAGGTAGGACGTCTGGGCTCAGCACCACGGGGATTGCTCGTTGCAGCGAACTCCAGACAGTTCTTTCAGAGCCCTAGAGTGGAGTTGCCGGGAAAGTCACTCCCTCTACGTCCAGCTCGGCCCCGGTCCACCACACTCAGGCAGGCGCTCCGCACATCCCAATCGCAAGCATCCTCTGTCTTTCCCCACTTTCCTGTACCGTGATCAAATATCAACAGCAGTGACAATATTAGAATCATATACCTTTAGAAGTAGACCACACCTCAGATGAAAAATGGCAGATACCCAATTTTTGAAAAATATATACAGAAAAAGTAGGTCTGGAAGGATATACACCCTGGGAGTAACTGATTTACCTGTGTTTTATGAGTTTTTTGAAAAAATACGTTCCTTTAAAAAAAAGTTATTATTATCAATTTTAAAAATGATGCTAATAGTGAAGGACGCCCGGCTGAATCAGTCGGTGGAGCTTAGGGCTCTTGATTTTGGGGTCGTGAGTTCAAGCCCCATGTTGGGCCCAGAACTTACTTAAAAGGTAAAAGAAAATAGGGGCACCTTGGTGGCTCAGTCAGTTAAGCGTCTGACTCTTAATCTCAGCTCCTGGTTCATGAGATTGAGCCCTCCATTGGGCTCAGCACTGACAGAGGAGAGCCTGCTTGGGATTCTCTCTGCCCCTCCCCTACTCATGCTCTCACTCTCTCTCACAACAAATAAATGTTTAAAAATAAAAAATAGTAAAACAAATGTTTTTAATGATGCTAATGAAGCAGGGCTCCTGGAGCATCTACTCCTGCACCATCCGAGACAGTAGCCACTGAGCACATGTGGCAATTACAGGTGACCCTGGAACAACACAGGTTTGAACTGTGCAGGCCCATTTATACATGCATATTTTTGATCAGTACAGTGCAGAACTAGAAGTGTATTTTCTCTCCTTTGTGGTTTCCTTAGTAACATTTTCTTTTCTCAAGTTTACTGTGAGAATACAGAATATAATACAAAAAACATACAAAATATGTGTTAATCAATCAGCTGTTTATGTTAGCAGTGAGGCTTCTGGGCAATAGCAGGCTGTTAGTAGTTAAGTTTTGGGGGAGTCAAAAGCGATACAAGAATTTTCGACTGTGCAGGGGGTTAGCACCCTAACCCCTGTATTGTTCAAGGGTCAACTGTTCTTAAAATTACATAAAATTAAAAACTTCAGTTCTTCTGTTGCAGAAGACCTAATTCAAGTGCTCAACAGAGTGGCTCTGTATTTGACAGCACAGATATAGAACACTTCCATCATCACAGAAAGTTCTATTGCTCAGCACTGCTCTAATCAAACCAAAGATACCATTTGCACAACGTAATACTGAAAAAATTGAAGAGTTAGTGCTGACATTTAATATCTAGTGTTTTCGGGGCACCTGGGTGGCTCAGTTGGTTTAGTCTACGTCTTCAGCTCAGGTCATGATCTCACGGTTTGTGGGTTCGAGCCCCGCTTCGGGCTCTGTGCTGACAGCTCAGAGCCTGGAGCCTGTTTCAGATTCTGTCTCTCTCTCTCTCTCTCTCTCTCTCTCTCTCTCTCTCTCTGCCCGCTCCCCCACTCATGCTTTGTCTCTCTCAAGTAAATAAACATTTAAATTTTTTTAAAAATCTAGCATTTTCAAATACAGTTTCTACAACCTTGAGTAGTTATTGCACCCAATCTTCATGCTTTTCATTCCAGGTCTGGTTTGGAGCAAGGATCTGATCAAATAAACATGTTCAGCAGAACCACTTTGCATGGCCTTGTATACAACAGACGGGCAATATGTTTGCTGAGTGAATTATTTTCCTTCATTTTTTGAATATAAAATTTGTGGGTTAGCAGGGCCAAACTTGAACACTACCTTTATGTTCTAAGAAACAAGGTGTTTATATAATACCTCAGCCTACATCCAAGTGAAAACCCACAGGAAATGGCTACAGAGTATACTTTTGACACAGTTCTGGTAGTTGCTTATACCACAGATAGTACACATCCCCTTTCCTGCCAATTCATACTGAACAAATTCTTTCCCCCATACATGTCTATGGTCTTAAATGAATAAGCAGGAAATAGAAATCGCTCCACTTGCTTTATAGACAGATAGATATTAGATTTATAGAAGATTTTTTAAAAAGCCAAAAGATTAAAAAAAGAAAAAAAAAAACAGACCTGAAAGCAATCGACTAAATAAAGGAAAAGGTCAGACTGAAAGCTACTGACCTCTTCTCATAAGAGGCACTTTAAGAAACTACTCCAATATTTTCCACATTTTTCGTTAACAAGTTCAAATAGCCACCCTCTTACAAATTACAAGGTAATTTGCATCTTTGATACATAAAACAGCTTAATCAAGCTACTAACCAAGCGACTTCCAAGATCAAGACTGAAAGTTATAGCTTTACACACCTTGACTGCAACTGAGGAAAAGAAATCTCACAACTGGCGAGATAACTTGTTTGCACACAAAACTTCTGACTGGTAGAAAATGAAGAAATAAATGGAAGCCATATCACAGGATTCAAGTCAGTTACAAGTTTTCCCAAACGAGACTCAGTTCTGCACAATTAAAGGTGTGGGTTCAATTCAAAAAACCTGTATGATCTTGGGCAAGTCATTTCATCCCCTGCACGTCCCTGTTCTCAAATGTACATGGAGATAATAATTCAGAACTCAAAAAATTTTCTCCAAGATTTCAAATCGTAAGAACAATTTCATTTTAACGTAAGCCACTTTGTCTGGACACGATAAATCAGGTTAATTTTCCCTTTGTTTAAGACCCACAGAAAAATATTACCACAAAAAATTTACCTGACAATTTTTCCCCCTGAGGCTTCATCTTTTTTTTTTAATTTTTTTTTAACGTTTATTTATTTTTGAGACAGAGAGAGACAGAGCATGAATGGGGGGAGGGTCAGAGAGACAGGGAGACACAGAATTGGAAGCAGGCTCCAGGCTCCGAGCTGTCAGCACAGAGCCCGACGCGGGGCTCTAACCCGTGAACCACGAGATCATGACCTGAGCCGAAGTCGGACACTTAACCGACTGAGCCACCCAGAGGCTTCATCTTTTTATGATGAAAAAAATTATTTAAAAAATTACTATGAAATTAAACTTATAAGAAAGAAAACACATTTGCATATTTATCAATTATTCCATTCTTCTGAATTATCACAGAGCCTTAAGGATAGAAAAGGTCTTTGAATATACAGGACTACATTTCATTGTTCTAAGCTGCACACTCACATTTTAATACCCTTGAAATTGATATATTACAACTGATGGCAACTTACAATATAACTGACAGTGTCTTCTTCTGTAGCGGTACAAAAAAACGGGGGTACGTTAACATCAGTGACACCTTACATTTAATGAAATATGGTATTTGGAATCCCCCGGCAATTTCCCATCGAGGCACTAAGCAAATAAAATCCTACCTAGCTACTCTAAGAGTATGTAAACTATGCCCTTTTGGCTCCCCGAGCAGTGCCATGGCGGCTGGCAAGAACAAGTGCCTTACAAAAGTCGGCAAAAAGGGAGCCAAGAAGAAAGTTGTTGATCCATTTTCTAGGAAAGACTGGTATGATATGAAAGCACCAGCTATGTTCAATATAACAAATAATGGAAAAACACTAGTCACGAGAACTCAAGGAACCAAAATCTCATATGATGGCCTCAAGGGTTGTATTTTTGAAGTGACCCTTGCTGATCTGCAGAATGATGAAGTTGCATTTAGAAAATGCAAGCTAATTACTGAAGATTTCCAGGGCAAAAACTGCCTAATTTCCACGGCACAGATCTTACCCATGACAAAATGTGCTCCATGGTCAAAAAATGGCAGACCAGGACTGAATCTCATGTTGACGCCAAGACTAGCAATGGTTACTGGCTTCATCTATTTTGTGTTGGTTTTACTAACAAATGCAACAATCAGATTCAGAAGACCTCTCACGCTCAGCACCAACAGGTCCACCCAATTCAGAAAAAGATGATGGAGATCATGACCCGAGAGGTGCGGACAAGTGACTTGAAAGAAGTCGTCAACAAATTGATTCCAGACAGCACTGGAAAACACAGAGAAAAGGCCTGTCGGTCTATTTATCCATTCCAGGATGTCTTCGTTAGAAAAGTGAAAATGCTGAAGAAGCCTAAGTTTGAATCGGGAAAGCTCATGGAGCTTCATGGTTAAGCTTCTGGAAAAGCTACTGGGGATGAGGCTGGCGCTAAAGTTGAACGAGCTGATGGATATGAGTCGCCAATCCAAGAATTTTTAAAATTAAGACATCTGATGGTGACAAAAGATCTTATTGTTTGTGATGTTTAAAAAAAAAGACTACGTGTAAACTCGGATATGTATGCATGTATACTCAGAGAGAAAATTCTTTTAAATGTGAGAAAGAGGGGCACCTGGGTAGCTCAGTCAGTTAAGTATCCGACTCTTGATTTCGGCTCAGGTCATGATCTCACAGTTCGCGGGTTCAAGCCCCGCATCGGGCTCTGTGCTGTCAGTGGGGAGCCTGCTTGGGATTCTCTGTCTCCCTCTCTCTCTGCCCCCTCCCCGCTTGCATGCACTCTCTCGCTCTCTCAAAATAAATGAACATTTTTAAAAATTTTTAAATAAAAAATAACATATTAGAAATAAAAGTGGTAGTGGAAGTCAGGGTAACTTCATTTCTTCATTTCTTTACTTCCTGTAATTGTATGCTTTTCGTAATAAACATGTATTCTTTAATCAAAAAAAGGCAATTTTTATTTTGGAGGAAAACTAGATGCAGTGTGCTGTTACTGTTACTGCTCTTTACATATTCCAGAAACATTTAACAGTTCATGGAGCATTACTTTAGGATTAGTACAGATCAGTTAAGGTTTAATTCACTGTTTCAAATTGGTCAAGATCAGCATGTAAAACTACACTAACATCAATGTTACTGACACTGCAACAATTCTAAATTTCCATTTCAGGATTTTATCAAGTTAAGCTGCATGATTTTTAATATGTACGTGTGAAGATCTTCCATGACAAGCTGATGAATTATTAAATAAGGCAGAAATGTTACTTCAAATCAACAGTAAGTATATGGGTTTAATTTTTTCTTGTTTAGTAGTAAATTTACACAGAATTTTACATAGAACAGATATGATTTTTCTCTATGTAAAAACTAACCTAAAAACTTGCTTTGCTTATGCTTAGGACTTCATTCTTTTTTTTAATATGTGATTTTTTAAATGTTTATTTATTTTGAGAGCGAGAGAGTGTGCATGTAAGCAGGGGAGGGGCAGAGAGAGGCAGAGAGAGAGAGAGAGAGAGAGAGAGAGAGAGAGAGAGAGAACCCCAGTCAGGCTCTGCACTTCAGCACAGAGCTCAATGAGGCGCTGCATCTCCCATGAACCATGTGGTCATGACCTGAGCCCAAATAAGAGTTGGACGCTTAACCGACTGAGCCACCCAGGTGCCCCTAAGATCTCATTCTTTTTATCACCTCAGGGCTTAAGCTTAATAATCCTCTAAGATTTAAAACTAATAGGAAAAAAAAACCTGAAAGGAGAAAATGGAATTAAACTGTCAAAGTATTTCCATGGCTTTATACTGTTCTTATAAAATACTTTAAAGAAGAAAATATTAAGTTCCCCTCATTTTTTTCACAAGTTTTCAAAGAAAAAGCATTCTATGCAAATCCTGAAAGAAATTAAATTTAAGGCATAAAGAAATAAGACTGATTTTTATGTATATGTGTGTGGAGCGGGGGCAGGGGGACTCCAGAAGATCAAAAGCGAAATCATACCATGGACCAGAAGTACCTGTTTTGACTCTAAGCCAACAATCAATTAAAGGCTGGGTAGCTACTGCCAGCAATTACACTGACTAGATTCCAATCTTAGTGTAAACCAGTTAACTAACTGTAACTAACTTCTGTTGAGTGAAGAGCCAAACTCTTCATTTAAGCAATTCTTTAATTCATGCAAGACTTTGACAAATTAAAAGGAGCTTGTAGTTATGAAGGAATGTCATGGTGTATGAGCACAAAGGGTTTTCGGGGGATAGGGAAAATGTCTTAAATCGTTCTCCAATCACCCACAGGACTGATGAAAATGTGGAAAAGGTCAAAAAACTTGGGTCAAATAGATGATTAACTGGGAGAATGAAGGTTGAAAATTAAATGTAAGCAGCCTTATTCTCAATGAAAATATAAACATAAGGCTAGTTTCTACAAAGATGCACAACACAGATTCATGAGACACCAAAGACCAGACATTTATTCTAATCTTTGAAGAAGCTAGGAGAAACCCCACTTGTAAGGAAAATAGTAACCCGCAGGAACTACAGCGCCCACAGGCAACCAGACACAAACAACACTATGAACTAATAAAAATCACACATTCACATGCTCAAAGAAATTATGGAGGATGAAATTCACATGTAAAGATCACACGGACTCTGGCTCATCTGACAGTGTCAATAATGGTTATTGTGTCAATATTCTCAGACATTTGAGATCCCGTGACACCGGCAGAGTAACTGAATCCAAAGTGGTTTCTTCAGTGGGCCGGTGCTTTCACCCCACTTGTGCTTTCTAGGAAACAACTGTTGGCCCACCTTATTTATCAGCTGCAAACTGCCTTTCAACTCCCCGGAAAACCAATCTAGCTCTAGAGAAGAGAAGAGATCTGCCAACACTTAGTATAGTCAAAAATATAACTCCAGGTCCCAACAGCACCTCCCAAAAGTGGTCTTTAAAAAACCAGAAAAACAAAACCAGATCAAAAATCCTTTAAGAAAAGTGACTGGTCTAAGGTGACTAGTTTGAAAAAGACAATATTCACTTGTATACAAAGTAGTAGTGAATAGATTAGAAAATGTCACTGTAACCAAGTGCAATGAACATGTAAGTATGGTTTGTAGACTTTCAAACACACACAGAAAAACGTACAGTTACCGAGGTTTTTATAAGCATATATTAAATATACTTACACAGTAGCTCTTCAGTCTGATGAAATCTACAGTCATAGGAATGGATCCATCACTATTTCTGTTCAGTGCTTTGATATAATCCAGCAGGTCAGCAAAGAATTTATAGCCCCCCTTGAGCACACAGAGGGCTACGATGTGATGGCCACCCATCTCCTTCAACACGTCTCGGGCAAGACGCTCGGTCCTAGAGAAGTATCAGGAATTTAATAGAAATTAATTTACAATATAACAGAAATATATTTAGCTTTATAACAAACATCCCCTTTAGGCATTAAACTTCCACCAAACACATCCTTTGCCCCCCATGAAGTATACCCTTGCTTCATAAAGTAAAGATAAACTTCAAAATACAGTTATACTGTAACATCTATCATAAATATTTAAGGGGTGCCTGCGTGCCTCAGCCGATTAAGTGTCCGACTCTTGGTCTCAGCTCAGGTCATGATCTCACGGTTCATGGGTTCGACCCCCGCATCAGGTTCTGAGCTGACATCGCAGAGCCTGCTTGGGATTCTCTCTCCCTCTCTCTCTGCTTCTCCCCCACTTGCTCTCTCTCTCAAAATAAATAAATAAACATTAAAAAAATAAATATTTAAAATGCAATTTAAAATACCATTGTCACCTATCAGAATGGCAAATTCTGATTAAATGAGATTTCCCTGATAATAGGCAATATTGTAAGAGACTGCGAAAAAGAGCACTGTCGTATACCACTGTGAGTATAAATTAAAACAACGTTTTGGAGCATAAGCTGGCGGTATCAGAAGCATTCAATAAATACCTTCCCCTTGACCCGGATTTTCCCCATGGATAAAGCTGAAGCAAGTGACCAAATGTGTACAAGAGGATGTTCCCTTCTAGTATGGTCTGTAAAATAATGGTGATGTCTTGCATGTCCGTCAATAAAGGACTGCTTAAATCAATTATGGTACAGTCAGAAAATGGAATGTTATGCAACCTTCAAAATATAGGATAGCTCTAACCATACGAGTATGAAACAGTGCCCGATAAATTTCAGACCTGTATGACAGTACCACCTTCAAAATATAGGAGAAAGCTCTAAATATACTGATATGAAAACATCTCCAATACACTTCAGACCTACAGGATAGTACATGCCTATGTGTTAAAATATACGCAGTTGGCTCTTGGACAACACAGGTTTGAACTGCACACACAAGTCCACTTATACATGGATTTTGTTATAAATATCATACTATAAATATATTTTCTCTTCCTTATGATTTTATTAATGACATATTTTCTCCAGCTTACTTTATTGTAAGAATACAGTATATAACACATATACAAAATATGTGTTCATCAACTATATGTTATCAGTGAGACTTCCGGTCAACAGTAGGCTATTAATAGTTAAGTTTTAAGGGGAGTCAGAAGTGATACACAGATTTTGACTGCGCAGATGGTGGCATCCCTAACCCCCACATTGTTCAAGAGTTACTGTACATATATTTGCATACAGCATATGTGCATAGCCAGTGTGTACGAAGGACTATGCAGGAGGCTGAGAAGGAGAACTCTACTCATTTAAAGCCTCAATCCTTAGAATATTTTACAACAGCTATATATGATACTATAACCTTAAAGTCAAAAACAAAATAGCCACACAAGGCAAGCATTTAAATACCAAGTAAGGTCTCTCACGGCAATTCATTTAAGGGGAACTTTTCAAGCTAGACGTGCATAATAGTCAAAACATTACCTTCCCCTCCTGTGATTTAGCCCCAGCCCATTATCCTGTTCAAGGCTGAGCAATCAAAGACTGTTACCAGAGTTCATTCCTCCAATGTCCCTTCAATGTTTACTTTATTCTACTCCCTACAGATTCCCAGTATACCATGACTTACACTGGGTAATTAGCTCTCCCCCAACTTTTTTGTAAAGAGGGCTCTAAAACAGAAAACCTCTATTATTCGACAAGCTGGCCTGGTTTATGTTCAAACATCAATGCCTTAAAACAGTTGCTGACACTTGAAATTAATAGAAAATTAAGAAAAAACAGAAATAGAAATTAAGAAAAAAACCAAAAACTTCAATTTAAGATCTTACTAACCTGTCCATAATTAGTCCATGAGGAATAAACACCTTTTCCAAATCCTCAGCGTAATGATGAGGTATACAAAATAAATCTAGGTCATAACCTGGTTCATCATCACTAATCTGAAAAAGAAATATGACTATTTCAGTGACAGCATTACACGACTGAATTTAGATGTTAAAAAAACCTTAGCCTATGAGAGAAATTTAGGGGCGCCTGGGTGGCTCAGTCGGTTGGGTGTCTGACTTCGGCTCAGGTCATGATCTCACAGCTCGTGGGTTTGAGCTCCGCATCAGGGTCTGTGCCGACCTCTTGCTCAGAGCCTGGAGGCTGCTTCGGATTCTGTGTCTCCTTCTCTCTGCCCCTCCCCCGCTCATGCTTTGTCTCACTCTGTTTCTCAAAAATAAATAAATGTAAAAAAAAATTTTTTTTAATAAAAATAAAAACAAAAAAAAGAAATTTAGGTATGAGACATCAAGAATTTTCTGTAACTTTGTAGGTATGACAATGAATTATAGTTCTATAAGAAATGAACTGTATGCTTTAGAGATGAATAGTTAAGATTGTATCAGTAAAATGACATGTATGAAATTTCCTTTAGCTCCGCAAAGAGAAAACGAAAAACTTTAAAGAGTTAAGACAAATGTAGCAAAATCTTGATAACATTTTAAACACGGCTGATGAGCATATGGGGATTCAGTATACTATTCTCTCCACTTTTGAGTATGTTTGAAATTTTAGTAAAAACGATTTTAGTAACACTGTAGAAAAAAATTTTCATACACTGTAGTCTAACAAGTTAAAAAATCACACAGAACAAAAGCTGTTGTTTCCTACCCCAAATACAAACAGCCTCTCTCACCTCAGAGTAGGGGAAAAAAAATCACCAAGAAAGCTAAGTGATTTCTTAAAAACCCAAACTCTTAGAAGTCTGAGATTGTTATAATCAATCCATGAGGTGCCTTCCTAGCAGATACTCCACGATTGCTTGAGTAGAACCATATTTGGCTGTCTTCGTATGCCCAATAGCTGGCATACAAACTATTGAATAAAACCGATGATGTGGTACCTGTGGTGGCAAAATGTACTATGATTATAGTTTTATAAATATTATACATGTACCTATACAGAAAAAATGTAATAAAATCATAACAGCTATTATCTCGGGGAAGAGAGTTATAGTGATTTTACTTAGTTCTTTATACTATATATTGCAAATTTCCTTCATTGAGTATATACTGCTTTTTAAAAAAATTCAGTAGTCTTTCTTTTAAATTATTTGTGGCATTATGTGTTTTTTTTTACACACATCTAAAAAGTACAGGAATTCTGAAAGATGTATGAAAGTAAAATCTACAAACAAAAATTGTAATCCCAAAAAATAAAAAAGAAGTGAGGAGGGGAAGGGAGAGGGAACAAAGGAGGAAAGGAAGGAGTGGAAGAAGGAAGAAAGGGTGGGCATGAAGGAATATACCAAACAGTGGTCAACTACAAGAAGGGGGAACTCGCTGAGTTGCACACTTTAATATTGACCTGGCCTTTTATTTCATTGTCAATTTCACTTTTTTTTTTATCATAGGTGACTTATAATTCCTACTCATCATTATATTTAAAATTCAAAGAAATAAACCAGTTATAATACTCTACTTCACATGATATTCAAGACTAAATATCTTCCAAATCACATTCAAGAAGATGACGATAAGAGCTTTGGCAGTTTTCAAGAAATACTGGTCAAACCATAATTAAATCTCAAAGTATCAGCAAACATCTATTGAACACCTTTCCGTCAGCACTATGTTAGATGCTTAAGGACAGGTAGCTAGGCTTTCAATAAATTTTAAAAATACATACTTAAGATTTATAATATTATTCACAGAATTCACAATTATATTCTGAAAAATCTGAGGTTCGTGTTACTTTTTCTGTCCCAAAAGGTCAGTTCTGAGTTCTCCAGACTTGGGTGGAATTTTAGGTATTGTTTTATCCAGCTGGTGTTACCTTCACACCATTTCCACCTATGCACATGGCCAGGAAGCTGGCAGTGATTCAGGTAGGTGGCCCAGGACATGAACACGGGCACGGCCCTGTGGCATGTAGTGCCCAGGCACTCGCTCGGCAGCCAGTTTGAGGGTGGTAGAAGTCAGTACTAACTTGTTTTTAAACCAACACATATTCCTTTCATACACAGCAAGAAAAATTATATTTTTGGGGAAAAAAAGATGATGCCATATCTTAAGATCTGGCATAAAGTACTAATGTGTCTGCTAAACATTCACATCATGTGTATTTCAGAACACTTTCACTACAAAAAGAATGGAAATGGGACATTTGTGTCCCCTATAGGAACATTTCTAAAATACTTTCTAACAAGCAAATATTACTTTTCTAAATTTTATAAACTGAAACTCAGTTCAAGTTTTGGGAAAAGACAGACCTTGCTAGATCCTACAAGATGAGAGGATAAACATTCAAGTCTGGCTCAGAATATATCTGCTATTACCTGACAAGAATGAAAATGTACCACTTCATACTGCTTTAACACTAAGAAGATCCAGAAAACCAAACTGGCTTCCCTGAAGGTTACTCACCACTTCTACCAACTTACTCACTGCTCCGCACAAGCATAAACCAGGACCCACCCGGGACTCTTTGAAACATGCAACATTTATAAAGCCTATAGCTTCTGTGAAAATGGCTCAGTGCCTGGCTATAGGTTTTGCAGGCAGCCTAAGAACTTCATGAGTCTGATTTGTTTCAATCAAAGCCAATGTGAATTCTGCCCAGAGCTCATCCTAGACATGCAGTCTAATATAGACAGAACAGCTGGGATGCACACCAAAATAGGAATTCTACCTCTGTCAAAATACCAAATTAATTTCTAATTCAAAAGTTTCTATTTTCAATCAATACTATTAGATTTATAAATCACATTTAATGTCAAAGGGTTGATTTGTGATTATATGAGAATATTACAAAAAATTACATGCCAACAAACTGGACATCCTAGAAGAAGTGGATAAATTTCTAGCAACATATAACCTCCTAAAACTGAATCAGGAAATAGAAAATTTGAAGAGACCAATTACCAGCAATGAAATTGAATCACTAATCAAAAAACTCCCAACAAACAGAAGTTCAGGACCAGACGCCTTCACAGGTAAATTCTATCAAACACGTAAAGAAGAATTAATACCCATTTTTCTCAAACTATTCCAAAAAACAGAAGAGGAAAGAAAACCCGAATTGCTTCCATGAGGTCTGCATTACCCTGATACCAAAACCAGATAAAGACACTACAAAAAAAGAGCACTACAGGCCAATATCTCTGATGAACACAGATGGAAAAATCCTCAACAAAATATTAGCAAACCAAATCCAACAATACATTAGAAAAATCATTCACCACGATCAAGTGGGACTGATTTCTGGGATGCAAGGGTGGTTCAATATTTGCAAATCAATCAATGTAATACATCACATTAGTAAGAAAAAGGATAAAAACCATATGATCATTTCAATAGATGCAGAAAAAGCATATGACAAAGTATAACATCCATTCTTGATAAAACTGTCAACAAAGTAGTTTTAGAGGGAACATACATCAACATAATAAATACCATATATGAAAAACCCACAGCTGGGGTGCCTTGGTGGCTCAGTTGGTTAAGCATCTGACTTCAGCTCAGGTCATGATCTCACCGTTTCTGAGTTCGAGTCTCATGTCGGACTCTGTGCTGACAGCTCAGAGCCTGGAGCCTGATTCAGATTCTGTGTCTCCCTCTCTCTCTGCCCCTCCCCTGCTCATGCTCGTGCGCACTCGCTCTCTTTCTCAAAAATAAATAAACATTAAAAAAAAACCCACAGCTAAAATCATACTCATGGTGAAAAACTGAGAGCTTTTCCCCTAAGGTCAGGAAAAAGACAAGGATGTCCACTCTCACCACTTTTATTCAACACAGTACTGGAAGTCCTAGCCACAGCAATCAGACAAGAAAAATGGAATAAAAGGATTCAAATTGGTAAGGAAGAAGTAAAACTTACACTACTTGGAGATGACATAATACTATATGTAGAAAACCCTAAAGACTCTACTGGAAAAACAACTAGAACTTCAGTAAGGTCGCAGGATACAAAATCAATGTAGAGAAATCCATTGCATTTTTATACACTAATGATGAAGTAACAGAGACACTAAGAAAGCAATCCCATTTACAACTGCACCAAAAATAATAAAACACCTAGGAATAAACTTAACCAAGGAGGTGAAAAGATCTGTACTCTGAAAACCATAAAACACTGATGAAAGAAATTGAAGACAACATGAACAAATGGAAAGATATTCCATGCTCATGGATTGGAAGAACAGATATTGTTAAAATATCCATACTACCCAAAGCAACCTACATGTTTAATGCAATCTCTATCAAAATACCAACAGCATTTTTCACAGAACTAGAGCAAATAATCCTAAAATTCATATGGAACCACAAAAGACCCTGAACAGCCAAAAAAAAAAAAATCTTGAAAAAGAAAAGCAAAGCTTGGAAGTACTATAATTCCAGATTTCAAGTTACACTACAAAGTTGTAGTAATCAAAATAGTATGATACTGGCACAAAAATAGACACCTAGATCAATAGAACAGGATAGAAAGCCCAGAAACAAACCCACGACTGTATGGTCAATTAATCTTCAACAAAGCAGGAAAGAATATGCAATGGGAAAAAGTCTCTTCAAAAAATGGTGTTAGGAAAACTGGACAGCCACATGCAAAAGAATGAAACTGGACTACTTTCCTACACCATACACAAAAATAAACTCAAATTGGATTAAAGACCTAAATGTGGGACCTGAAACCATAAAAATCCTAGAAGAGAGCACAGGCAGTAATTTTTCTGACATCAGCAGTAGCAACTTCTTTCTAGACAGGTCTCCTTGAAGCAAGGGAAATAAAGATAAACTATTCAAGTTTATCAAAATAAAAAGCTTCTGTTCAGCAAAGGAGACAATCAATAAAACTAGAAGACAGTCTACTGAATGGGAGAAGATATTTGCAAATGACATATCCAAAAAAGGGTCACTATCCAAAATGTATAAAGAACTGACATAACACCCAAAAGACAAATAATCCAATTAAAAAATGAGCAGAAGGGGCCCCTGGGTGGCTCAGTTGGTTAAGTATCCAACTTCAGCTCAGGTCATGATCTCACAGTTTGTGAGTTCAAGCCTTGCATCAGGCTCTGCACTGACAGTGCAGAGCCTGCTTGGGATTGTCTCTCTGCCCCTCCCCTACTTGTGCTCTCTCTCAAAATAAAGAAACTTCTAAAAAATGAGAAGACATGAACAGACATTTCTCCAAAGAAGACATACAGATGGCCAACAGACACATTTGAAAAGATGCTCAACATTACTCATCATCAGGGAAATGCAAATCAAAATTACAGTAAGATATCACCTCACACCTGTCAGAATGGCTAACATCAATAACACAAGAAACAACAGGTGATGGCTAGGACATGGAGAAAGGGGAACCCTCTTGTACTGTTGGTGGGAATGCAAACTCATGCAGCCACTGTAGAAAACAGTATGCAGATACCTCAGAAAGTTAAAAATAGAACTACCCTACGATCTAGGAATCACACTACTGGGTATTTACCAAACAACAAAACAAAACACTAATTCAAAGGGATACATGCACCCCTATGTTTACTACAGTATTATTTACAATAGCCAAATGATGGAAGCAGCCCAAGTGCCCATCGATTGATGAATGCATAAAGTATATATATATATATATATATATATATATATATATACACACACATACATACATACAACGGACTATTATTCAGCCATAAAAAAAGAATGAAATCTTGCCATTTGCAACAACACGGATGGAGCTAGAGAGTATAATGCTAGAGAGTAAAATAAGTCAATCAGAGAAAGACAAATATCATATGATTTCACTCATATGTGTAATTTAAGAAAAACAACAAATAAGGGAGAAAAAAAGACAAACCAAGAAAGGGACTCTTAACTATAGAGAACAAGCAGATGGCTACCAGAGGGGAAGTGGGTAGGAGGGAGATGGGTTAAACAGGTGATGGGGATTAAGAGTACACTTACTGTGATGAGTACTGAGTAATGTACAGAACTGTTGAATGACTATATTATACACCTGAAACTAATATCACACTACACTAATTATACTGGAATTAAAATTTAAAAAAAAACAGTACCATTTTTAAAAAGGGTTGATTTGTGCTTTCAAGCATAAAAAAACATGTTAAAATATAACCCTTTCCAAAAGGCAGAAACAAAAAAAATCTTAAAACTTGTATCACTTGAGGGACTTTAGGCATGAATTCACAACTCTATTAAAATTAACTATAAATAAAAGGGGTATATTGATGGAGGTCCTAATTTAAAAAATATATGATTGGCCATAGGTAGATAGTTTGTTGTCAGAACTGGGCAATGGGTATATGATGGTCTGTTATACTATGTCTACTTGTAGATATTTCAAATATAAAGTTAAATACGGAGCAATGTATTTAAATGATGACAAGGCACCAACATCAACTTTTCCCAATTTTTACATGTAATGAAAAGTCCAAGTCTTTCAAATCCATATATAATGTCCAAATATTAGAATACTAATTTTAAAATGGTGAGGACCTTATCCAGAACCTGTATTATTACTAATACTCAAATATTTATTGAGAACCTACTGTGTTGTACATACTAGACAGGATTAGATAAATTTGACACACCTACTACCCTCAAAGAGCTTACAGTATAGAAGACATGACATGCATATGAATAACCATAAGACAGTGTTAAACCGCTATGAAAAAGATATAGGTGATGCATGCTGGGAATTTAGAGAGTACTCAAACTCTCAGAAGCCTCACGTGCACCTGGACCAATGATAAGAAATAAGATATAATTCAGTGAACACGAACGTGGTCTTTTTTTTTTTTTTCATTTTACTTATTTTAGAGGGAAGGAAAGGGGCAAAGGGAAAGAGAGAAAGAAAGAAAGAGACAGAGAGAGAGACAGAGACAGAGAGAGAGAGAGAGAGAGAGAGAGAGAGAGAGAGAGAGAGAATCTGAAGCAGGCTCCACACTCAGTGTGGAGCTCGATGGGGGGGGGGGGGCTCAATCCCACGACCCTGAGATCACGACTTGAGCCAAAATCAAGTCAGACAGACACTCAACTGACTAAGCCATCCAGGTGCCCCCAGGAACTTGTTCTTAATCATCCAAAACACCAAAACTTCATATTAAATGGGTCCAATAACTCCAATCTCCACAAGAGCTAGACAGAAATATACTCGGTGGCTTTTAATCTTATTAGCCCTTATTTGTCTGATTTGATATTAATATCTGATATTAACCTCATCTGATTTGGATTAGTTAACAATCCAGTGGCTGCTTTGACAGGAAGGGATTGCAATATATTAAATTACATAAAAATGCATTTAGCATTCACTTTGGTAAGGCACTGTGCAGTAAATTTTGTAGGGAGCATACAAAGATGATTTTAAACTGAGAGCCCTCAAAGAGCTTATACATAATCTAGTAGAAAAGACATACATACAACTATACAGCACAATAAAGCTTGTCATTTGTACTTGAATCTAATTTGACCAGCCCACAAATTTGTGATTATCAACAGCGGTTATACATGCACTAAAGATAAACCTGGAACCCAGCACCAATGACTCCCCTACAGCCTACCGAGCTTAAAGTAGTCTGTTGCCTGGTTGTAAACAGAGTCAAGTACACTGGCATGTCTCTAATACTGAATTAGCACAATTTTCTAAATCAACCAGGCAATAGTTGATTATGAATGTAAGTCACACTTCGAAATGAATGTAAACCACATCTGTTTTATTGGTGACTTGGTGTGGCATGTCTAAGCAGGTGGTGATTACCGACACCTTCTAAAACAACTGTATTAGTCTGCTGGAGCTGCCCTAGCAAAATCCCACCAGCTGGGTGGCTTAAACAACAATCATTTATCTCTTGCAGTTCTGGAAGCTGGGAAGTCCAAGATCAAGGTGCCAACAAAACAGGTTTCATTCCGAGGCCTCCTCTCTGGGTTTGTAGGCAGCTGCTTTCTCCTAGCTATGTGCACAGTGGAGGGTGGGGAAGGGAGCTCTTTGGTGTCTTTTCTTAAAAGACCAGGACCCCAATCTCATGACCTTATTAGTAATCCTAATTACTCCACAAAGGGCCCCATCTCCAAATACCACACAGTGGGCAGTTGGGGCTTCAACATATTTATCTGTTGGCTATTACCGGAGATACAAATGTTCAGTCCATAACAAGAACCGGACATAAAATGGCTAAAGAAGATCACAAAGAAGGTTCTAGATGGCTCTGGGAAGAGCCCAACCCAAAAACATTTGGGGAAATGGGACACGTGAGTGGCTCACTTGGTTGAGTGTCCAACTTTGGCTCAGGTCACGATCTCATGGTTCGTGGGATGGAGCCCCGTGTCGGGCTCGCTGCTGTCAGTGCAGAGCCTGCTTTCGATCCTCTTTCTCCCTCTTTCTCTGCTCCTCCCCCACTCACGCTCTCAAAAATAAAAAAAATCTTAAAATATGTGGGGGCACCTGGGTGGCCCAGTCGGTTAAGCATCTGATTCTTGGTTTTGGCTTGGGTTATGATCTCATGGTTGGTGAGTTCGAGCCCCATACTGGGCTCGGTGCTGTCAGCGTGGAACCTGCTGGGGATCCTCTCTCCCTCTCTCTCTGCCCTTCCCCCCGCTCTCTCTCAAAAATAAATAATAAACATTTTTCTAAAATGGAGATGTTAAAAGGCACCTGGGTGGCTCAGTCAGTTGAGCGTCTGGCTTTGGCTCAGGTCATGATCTGACGGTTCCTGGGTTTGAGCCCCATGTCGGGCTTTGCACAGGCAGCACGAAGCCTGCTTCGGATTCTGTCTCCCCCTCTCTCTGCCCCTCCCCTGCTCTCTCTCTCAAAAATAAACATTAAAAAATGGAGGTTAAGAGCAGACTCTGGGTCCAGATAAGTTAGATTCAAATCCTAGCATTGCTGGGTGATCTTGGATAAGTTACTTAACCTCTCTGAGCCACATAAATTTATTTTTAAACTTAAAAATATCAAATCAGTTAATATATGTAAAGAGCTTAGAACAGAAACCAGAACATACTAAACACTATACGAGTGCCTGTTATTACTTACGTGCAATTTTTGGCAAGGAAATAAAAAAAGAACAGTACTTTGCAAACCAAAAACACAACGAAGATCTTAACGTTCAAATGAAACTAACAATAGCTAGTTCTGGCAATAATAATTCACTGTATGCTGGGGCAGGCATCACACCCCAAAGCTAAAAACATCTAACTTCCTCAGCAACTGAGTAAACACAAAAGCCCCCACCATTTTTTGAGTACCTACAATAGTATACAATAAGCATACCACTTAAGGGCATGGACTCTTGAGAGAGACCTAGGCTTGAGTCGGAGTTTCTCTTTGCAACTATGTGACGCGGGTATGGCAAGAAGTAAAATTACTTAACTTCTCTGAGGCTCCAAAGATTCCTCCTCTGTAAAATGGTAATAATCATGCTATTGTTACAGAGTTGTTTCAAGGAGTAAACAGGACTATGTAGGTAAACACGATGATAGCTATTATTACTATTCCGTCAAGGACCACGGAAAGGTTGTTTAAGCAGACAGTCTTACAATATTTCAGTAACACCCAGAGGTGGCTAGTACCTCAGTTATACATTAGGGACACTTAAGCCCAGAAAAGGGAAGTAAGTTACCCAAGGCCACACAGCTAGTAAACAGCCCAAACAAGCAGGATTCCAGGCCAGACTCCACGAAGAAGTCTGCCCTTTACCTTAAGCCATCGTTCCCAATATCGATAGAATCCTTCCTTTTGGGGGCTCAAGTGGTTAATTATTTATTCACTCAACAAACCGTTATTGAGAATTTCTTACATGCCAGGCACTGTCCTACATGCTGTGGTTATGGTGGCGATTCCTGACCTTATAAAGCTTCTGTTTTCGTGGGAGAGACAATCAACAGGTAATCAGGTAACTGCTAAAATATAATGATGACGATGATGCAGACTGAGGCATGTAACTACTGGGAGGGGTGTTGGCCGTTTTAGCAAGCATGATCGGAAAGGCGGGGGGGGGGGGTGCAGCTTGGCTTGTTCCAGAAACAAAAAGAACCAATGAGGTTGGAGACAGGATACAGAGGCTGGTGATGGTACGAATGTCCTTGAAGGTAAGGACCAGATTCGCACTTTTTGTCCCCGCAGCATCAAAGAACGTAGGATCCGGATCGAGGCACACCTGAATTCGAGGCCTAGCTCCCTCTGGGCCGAGAGAAAATTACCTAATACCGTGTCACTATTTTCCTCGTGTGTAAAAACGCGGGCATGGTTACCGCTACCAAGGCTGCTGTGAGGGTTCAAGCAGGCAATGCGCATTCGCACGGTCATTATGGCATTTGCGGAACTAGGTGCAAGTACCAGTCCCCGCATGCCCTCCCACGTGGCCGCTCCCGTGCCTGCGCCCTCTATTACAGGGGCCCCGAGGACCTCAGCGGCATACCCCCAGTTTAGAGAAGGGCCTCTCCGGACAAAGCCCCCACCGCGGCGCGCCGGATCCTTCCCGAACTGGCCCGCGGGCCCTCCCCGGCCGCACGAGTCCGCCAAAGCGCCATCCCCACCCTCCCCTGCCACACGCAGCCCCCCTCCCCCGGGCTGTCCCGAGGCACCCACCCCGCACCTCGCCACGCATCCCCCACGCCACCCCGTGTGACGTAAAGCCCGAGCCGGGACGCGGCGGTCGCCCCCCGCCCCTCCGGGCTTCCCCGGGCCACACCGGCCGGCGCCCGCACTGCGGGCCGCGAGCCTCAGGTGCCGCGGGCCGAGCCGCTCACCACGACGCTGGGGCTGCGGGTCGCCATAACGGAGCCGATGGGCGCGCGCGCTGAGGGCAGCCGGAGGAGGAGGAAGCCGGAGGCGCCACAGAGGAGGAGGCGGAGGCTCCGCAGAAGGCGGCGACGCGCGGGAGAGCGGAAAGAGCCGCTCGCTCGTGCACTCTAGGCCGCCGCCGCCGCCGCCGCCGCCGCCGCCGCCGGAGCGAAGGCTAAACCGGCCCCGCCCGCCCCCGAGGCTCCGCCCACAGGCCGCCCGGGCGCCTCTGCCGGCGCCTGCGGGTTTCCACGCGCCGGAGGTGGGAATTTTCCTCCGGAAGGAGCGGAGACTCCTGGTGCGCAGCCTCCGTCCAGCTTTCCCTGGGTCTCCCAGCCTGAGGGCTCCTGGCTCCCCACACCTGCCTCCGCCCGGTTTCTTCCTAGTGCCCCTACTGGGCGCCGGCTTTTGGGCTTGCCGTCACCACGTGCTTCTGTCGCCCGGCGCCCCCTTCCCAAGACTCTGGACTGCATTGCGGATTCCGTTTTACTAATTCTACCAAACATCTTTAATTGGGTGTGAGAGTTGAGACCAAGAGCCCTAGAGTCAGCAGGTCAGGGTGCAAATCGGACGGGGGACACCTGACTGCTCTGTGACCTTGTGCAAATCAGACTGACTGAGCCTCTCTTTTCGTCTCAGTTAAATGAGGGTATTAACAGGATCGTTGTGAGAATTAGACATGGTATCCCTGTGTGTGTGTGTGTGTGTGTGTGTGTGTGTGTGTGTGTGTGTGTGGTACAGTACCTAGGACGTTGCATAATCAGTAAATGGGAACTGTCACCATTACTGATCTTTATTTTTGCCTCCACAAGTCCCTGTATGGAACTGGGGACAGGAATCTTACCCTACTCTCAAATAGGTCAGGTAAGCAAACAACAGTTGTTCATTCCTAGCGTTCGTACGACTCCAGAACCCACCATAGTGCCTGGCACACACAGTTGGTGGCCCCTGTTAAGGCTGCCGAGAGATAGGTGATGGTAAGAGATTTGTGAAACTGGTCAAGTCATTGAATTTCTCTGAGCCTCAGTCTCTTCATCTAAAAACTGAACATAATAATTCTTGCTATGAAGGGTTATGAGAATTGTAAAGACAATTTACGTAAAGTACCTAGCATGGTACTCGCCTCATAGTAGGTGCTCAAGAAATAGTAGCAGTTATAATTTTAGAATGTATGACTGTGTGAACACCATACTGTCCAAGTTTCTCTGCCTTCCCTATCTATCATGGAAAGAAAACAGACTATAATGGAAAAGGTACATATGGCCTTTGGATTGAGAAAGATCTGAGTTTAAATCCCAAGTTTAGGGGCGCCTGGGTGGCTCAGTCGGTTAAGCGGCCGACTTACGCTCAGGTCATGATCTCGCAGTCCGTGAGTTCAAGCCCCGCGTCGGGCTCTGTGCTGACCGCTCAGAGCCTGGAGCCTGTTTCAGATTCTGTGCCTCCCTCTCTCTGACCCTCCCCCGTTCATGCTCTGTCTCTCTCTGTCTCAAAAAATAAATAAACGTTAAAAAAAAAAAAGTTTAAATCCCAAGTTTATACCTTGGGCAGAATCCTTGACCTCAGTGTGCCTCAGTTTCCTTATATGTCAAATGAGGCTAATATCTCCATCACAGGGCATGGCGAGGATTAAACAAAATAACGCAAGAGTGCATAGCATAGCCCTTGCTCCAAAAAAAGTTCAGGGGCCCCTGGGTAGCTCAGTCCATAACCATCGGACTTTGGCTCAGGTCACGGCTCAGGTCATGATCTCATGGTTTGTGAGTTCGAGCCCAGTGTCAGGCTCTGTGCGGACAGCCTGGCTCTCTCTCTGCCCCCCATTCTCCCCCCCTCCTTCCACAAGTGCCTTAAACTTGCCTTAACCAAGTTTTCACTCTGTTTATCCTTCTAGTCTCTAAGACATCCATTCTCCTGTTGATGGGCATGTGGGCAGTTTCCAGGTTTGGTTTGTTACAAATAGTGCTGCTATGAACATTTTGTATGTATCTTTATATATCTTTTGGTAAACATACGAATGCACTTCTTTGGACATAGACTTTGAAGTTCATATCAGCACATGTTTATTACTTATCCTTTTACCAAACACTGCGTTCCACGGAGAGTTCATTCAGAGCACTTCTAGTTATACATTTGGCCCCTGACACGTGGACTCGACTACCCACATTTGTGTCTAAATTAGGTGTCCCAACACTTCAGAGCCCTTCCAGTTTGTTTGTGGCTTGCAGTTTCTTTCCGCAACACCTGTGGTAGCACATACCCCCGTATTGTCACAGAGGCTTGAACTAAACAGTGATAGCCTGGTGATTCTAAAGACAAAGAAACAGTACTATCATTTCATTCCTGTCATTCTAGGACGACTTGGAACTTTTATTTGTGTTTAAAATTTTAAACAGCGGGGACAGGTGGGCGGCTCAGTTGGTCAAGCACATCTGACTTCATCTCAGGTCATGATCTCACGGTCTGTGGGTTCGCGCCCCACATCGGGCCCTGTGCTGTCAGTGCAGAGCCTGCTTCAGATCCTGTCTCCCTCTCTCTGTCCCTCCCCTGCCCGTGCTCTCTCTCTCTCTCTCAAAATGAATTAAAAAAACTTAAGAAAAATTTAAAACAGCAAACAGTGCCATTTGTAAGATGTGATACTTTTATTTGGTAAGTGAAAATCTGGTTCACATGTGAAATATTTTGCTGAATTTGGACAATAGATTTAAAATCAAAATGTGTTATTTTAAAATTATAATTGTCTTCAAAAACAAAAAATAAAATAAAATTATAATAGTCTTGAAACCAAAAAAGAAGTCAAGAAAATAATAATTGTTACTCATTATTACAGAAAATAAAACTTTCATAGAGACAAAATAATTTTGTCTTTTTTTCTCCACCAAATTTGTATTTCTATGAAAAAAATAATCACCACCAAAATACTCACCCTAAATGTTGAATTTTTTTTAATTTTTTTAATGTTTATTTTATTTATTTATTTATTTTTGAGAGAGAGAGAGACACACACAGAGTGTGAGCGGGAAAGGGTCAGAGAGAGAGAGGAAGACACAGAATCTGAAGTGGGCTCCAGGCTCTGAGCTGTCAGCACAGAGCCCGACGCAGGGCTTGAACCCATGAACCGTGAGATCATGACCTGAGCCAAAATCAGATGCTTAACCTACTGAGCCACCCAGGTGCCCCATAAATGTCGAATGTTTAAACTGAATTTATAGTAGCTCTCTCAATAATCTTGTATATTTCCCCCTCATCAGAATAAATTTCTGTAAGCTTTGCTTTGATTCCATGAGCTGGATGCAACAGTGAAGAAGTATTGGAATTCATTAACGTGACGGTTAATTTTATGTGTCAACTTGGCTGGGCCACGGTGCCCAGATAGCTGGACAAACATTATTCTGGAAGTTTCGGGGAAGGTGGTTTTTGGAGAAGATTAACATTTAAATCATTTTAAATGTGTAGAGCAGATTACCTTCCACGATGTGGGTGGGCCTCATGCAATCATTTGAAGGCCTGAACAGAGCAAATGCTGACCCTAATCGAGGAGGAATTCTGCCAGCAGACTGCATTTGGACCGGAACAGCAACTCCTCCCTGAGTTGTCCCGCCTGCTGGCCTACCCCACCAGAATTTGGACTTGGGAAGAAGCCTCCACAATCGTGTGAGCCAATTGCTTAAAATAAATCTCTCTCTCTCTCTCTCTCTCTCTCTCTCTCTCTCTCTCTCTCTCTCTTTCTCTCTCTCTCTCACACACACACCCGTCCCATTAGTTCTCTTTCTCTGGAGAACCCTAATTCAACTCATTTACTATTTGAAGCATCTAATGATATAGATGACATCACATAAGTGGCATCATTTAACTGTGAAGTCCTTCTGCTAACAGAGCTCCTCATTTAAAGCTATTTATTGCTTCACTCTTTGTCATGTACAAGGAAACTTGAAATCAAAACGAGCAAATGAATTTTGCAGAGAAGTCATTGGATCAAAACAAGTCGTTCACAGAGCAATAGATAAATACCCTCTCGGCAGCTGCATCCCCTGAAATCCTCATCTTTGAGCACAGTCTTCTTTAAATTTTTTTTTCGACGTTTTTATTTATTTTTGGGACAGAGAGAGACAGAGCATGAACGGGGGAGGGGCAGAGAGAGAGGGAGACACAGAATCGGAAACAGGCTCCAGGCTCCGAGCCATCAGCCCAGAGCCCGACGCGGGGCTCGAACTCACGGACCGCGAGATCGTGACCTGGCTGAAGTCGGACGCTTAACCGACTGAGCCTCCCAGGCGCCCCTCCATTCTGCTGGTCTTTTTTTTTTAATTTTTTTTTTCAACGTTTATTTTTGGGACAGAGAGAGACAGAGCATGAACGGGGGAGGGGCAGAGAGAGAGGGAGACACAGAATCCGAAACAGGCTCCAGGCTCTGAGCCATCAGCCCAGAGCCTGACGCGGGGCTCGAACTCACGGACCGCGAGATCGTGACCTGGCTGAAGTCGGATGCTCAACCGACTGCGCCACCCAGGCGCCCCAACAGTCTTCTTAAAATAAGTACAAACCTTTGAGGTAGATGCTGACGCCGTCTCTGCAGATTTATGTCTTCTGGTTTTCAAGGGGTCAGTGACATCGATGTAGGTGATAAACGTGGACAAGTGTTTTGTTCATGTTACACATTCATGATCAATTTTCTTGAGTAAAAAATATGGTATTTAATTGCACATTAAGCACTTTAGTTTTTGAACTCATGCTGAAAGGGTGGATTGCAAAATTTAAAAACATAACGGGTTGTAGATTTGCACCACGTAACGAATGACATAACCGTTGTACGAAGACCATTCAGACTACTCGTTGTACGGCAGGACTCCTCAGCCTCCGTTTCCTAAACATATTTTATGTACACGTGAAGGTGTAATTTCCTACATCTATGGGCCTACCAACTCGTGGCCTGGCAGCTTCCTGTATGTCATAGGCTTTGGCATGGGCACAGCTGGCCGGCACACCCTGCTGTGTGTGTCCAGCAAGGGGCACAATGGTCAATACTCCCCCCTCCCCATCCCCGCCTGGGACAAGAATGAGTCGGTTGTCTAATATCTGAGTGCACTTGCTTCGTTATCAGTGAATACCCAGCACACTGTCCTTGACAGGGTTACGTTGTATTTGGAAAAGATTAGAAAGAGGGAGAAGGGGGGCGCCCGGGTGGCCCGGCTGGTTAAGCGTCCAACTTCGGCTCAGGTCATGATGTCACAGTTTGTGGGTTTGAGCCCCGCTTTGGGCTCTGCGCTGAACATGTGCCTGCTTGGGATTCTCTCCCTCTCCCTCTCTCTCTACCCCTCCCCCGCTTGCACTTTCTGTCTCTCTCTCTCTCTCTCTCTCTCAAAATAAATAAAAGAAAAAGAATTAAAAAAAAAGAAAAAGAAAAAGGGAGAAGGGTTATCACCGGTTGCTGTTTACGTTTAACTCTGTGTCAAAGTGAGAATTTGCTTCTCTGTACAGGCCTCGCACAAGCCAGCAGACGAGACCAAGGCAGAAGCTGGAACTAAACAGTGGTGGTCCCGCAGACCCATCTGGCTTGCTTATATCAATTTAGTTGTTAATACTTCCTCCTGGTGGGAAAATGAAAACTCTGGGACAACCGCTAAATCGGACAAGACACGGGGCAGCTGGGCGGCTCGGTCCACTGAGTGTCCGACTCTTGATTTCGGCTCAGGTTGTGATCCCAGGGTCGTGGGATCGAGCCCCACGTAGGGCTCCACGCTGAGCACGGAGCCTGCTTGGCACGCTCTCCCTCTCCCCCTCCCCTGCTCGTGCTCGCTCACTCTCTCTCTCTCTCTCTCTCAAAATAAATAAACATTTTTCAAAACTTTACATTGGACAAGATGCCGGGTTAGCGGTCCCCGGCACATGGGAGCATAGAGCCCCCTGCAGCGGTGCAGGGCCAGGCAGGAGGAACGCCTTCCAACGCTGTTGCTGGCGGCTCTTCACTGCAGTATCCCAATCTCCGACCACAATTTTCTTCGTCCCTAGCTGTCCCTGGCCACCCTGCCTGGCATAATTGTGCTTCACAGTCATCGGGAGACCTCCAAGTCCCCCGTCTACCACTCCGCTCCCGCCTTCCCTTACTTCCCACTTCAGCGTGGATCCCACCTTCAGTGTGGAGTCCTTTGCACCCTCCTAATTCTGCTCTGCCAGGACAGCAAAGCCACATCTTGGCTCCACCCCCCAGCCTGTCTGATCTGCCCCCGCTAGGCTGCAGAGGGTGGCTGGAGAAAAATCCCACAACCACGGAGATTGGTTCCTCTATACATTCGTGGGCCCGGGTCTCAACTAGGCCCTAAACACCCCTCCACAGTCCTTTCCA
Source organism: Felis catus (assembly GCF_018350175.1). Taxonomy (NCBI): domain Eukaryota; kingdom Metazoa; phylum Chordata; class Mammalia; order Carnivora; family Felidae; genus Felis; species Felis catus. Next base: position 110,481,838 of record NC_058386.1, on the reverse strand, counting down.
AGACCTTGGTCTGCCCCCCATCATGTCCCCCTCAGTCATGTTCTGTACGTCTGTCCCCATTCAACTTCATCATCCTCGTTCTCCAAGGATAGACTCAACCCATTAACTTACGAAGAGAGTGAATGAAACAAGGATGCAACACGTCAGTCCCGTCCATCCACGTCTATGCTGTGTCCTCTCTCTCCTCCGGGCCCAGAGGTGAGGAGTCCCTCCTCTGGCAGATCCAGGTACACCCTGCGATCCAATCGCCTCTGGTACCTGTCTGTCAGATAGCTACTTTTATTCTCCCATAGTACGCAGACTCAGGTTTCTCCTATCCTAAAAGTAAATAAGTAAATGAATAACTGAATCAATGAATGAATGAGCGAACATGTTTAAAGCCCTCTCTTTTTTATTTAGTATTTATTATTTTTAAAGAGAGAGAGGGTGAGCCCAGGGGAGCGGCAGAAGGAGAGAGAGAGAGAATCCCAAGCAGGCTCCACAATTAGAGCAGAGCCCGATGCGGGGCTCAGTCCCACAGCCCTTGAGATCACGGCCTGAGCCAAAATCAGGAGTCCAACGCTCAACCAACGGAGCAACCCAGGCGCCCCTAAAGTCCTCTCTTAATGCCACATCTCAGGTTCTCAGAAAAATGTCCATGAGGTTCTTAGAAAAATTTGTGGTTTTTTTAAAGTTTATTTTTTTATTTTGAGAGAGAGAGAGAAAGAGCGAACGGGGGAGAGCCAGAGACAGAGAGAGAGAGAGAGAGAGAGAGAGAGAGAGAATCCCAAACAGGCTCCACATCATCAGCTGGCTCGAACTCATGAACCACAAGATCGTGACCTGAGCCGAAATCAAGAGTCAGACACTTAACTAACTGAGCCACCCAGTCACCCAAAAAATGTTTGTTTTAATACATTTTATGACAGGACTGTCTATAGCAAGTTAAGTGCTATTGGAAGTCATGTATGATGGCTTTAGTTGGAACACAGAAATGAGTTTATAACAAGTAAGGCCAGGTGCTATTATAAGACCAACGTATTCTTCCTGAGTTCTTTTAAAATGCTGTATCTATTCATCTGAAAATTGTCAGCCACCAATCACCCAGAGTTTCCCCCATTAAATCGCCATTCTAATGTTCTATGTCTATAGCAGGGTTTTCTTAATGACAAACTATTTTCAGGGCATAAGGCCGTCTGCCCTTGTCTTACACCTTTTATAGCCTTCTGATATTACTGCAAATAGTTTTTTATATAAGACTAATTTCTAGAGCTTTCAAAATCCCACACGGCTAATGGAAGTTGCTTTCTGCTTCCTTATGGTTTTTAAAAATAAACTTTGATTAAAAAAGTTTTTTGGGGGGCACCTGGGTGACAAAACCCGCTCTGGATCCCGTCTCCCTCTCTCTCTCTACCCTACTCCTGCTCGATCTCTCTTTCTCAAAAATAAATAAATATGAGAAACTTAACAGAAGACCATGGGAAAGGGGAAGGGGGAAAAAAGTTACAGACAGGGAGGGAGCCAAACCATAAGAGACTCTTTTTTTTTTTTTCAATGTTTATTTATTTTTGGGACAGAGAGAGACAGAGCATGAACGGGGGAGGGGCAGAGAGAGAGGGAGACGCAGAATCGGAAACAGGCTCCAGGCTCTGAGCCATCAGCCCAGAGCCCGACGCGGGGCTCGAACTCACGGACCGCGAGATTGTGACCTGGCTGAAGTCGGACGCTTAACCGACTGCGCCACCCAGGCGCCCCCATAAGAGACTCTTAAGGACTGAGAACAAACTGAGGGTTGATGGGGGGGGCGGAGGGAGAGGGGAAAGTGTGTGATGGGCATGGAGGAAGGCACTTGTTGGGATGAGCACTGGGTGTTATATGGAAACCAATTCGGCAATAAATTATATTTTTAAAAAATTAAAAATAAAACTATAAATAAATAAATAAATAAATAAATAAATTTGTATGGAACCAGAAAAGACCCCAAATAGCCAAAGCAATCTTGAAAAAGAAAACCAAAGCAGGAGGCATCACAATCCCAGACTTCAAGCTATACTACAAAACTGTAATCATCAAGACAGTATGGTACTGGCACAAGAACGGACACTCAGATCAATGGAACAGAATAGAGAACCCAGAAGTGGACCCACAAACGTATGGCCAACTCATCTTTGACAAAGCAGGAAAGAATATCCAATGGAATAAAGACAGTCTCTTCAGCAAGTGGTGCTGGGAAAACTGGACAGTGGCATGCAGAAGAATGAACCTGGACCACTTTCTTACACCAGACACAAAAATAAACTCAAAATGGATGAAAGACCTAACTGTAAGACAGGAAGCCATCAAAATCCTCGAGGAAAAAGCAGACAAAAAACCTCTTTGACCTTGGCCGCAGCAACTTTTTACTCAACACGTCTCCAGAGGCAAGGGAAACAAAAGCAAAAATGAACTACTGGGACCTCATCAAAATAAAAAAAAACTGCACAGCGAAGGAAACAATCAGCTAAACTAAAAGGCAAGTGACAGAATGGGAGAAGATATTTGCAAATGACATATCAGATAAAGGGCTAGTGTCCAAAATCTATAAAGAACTTGTCAAACTCAACACCCAAAAAACAAATAATCCAGTGAAGAAATGGGCAAAAAGACATGAATAGACACTTCTCCAAGGAAGACATCCAGATGGCCAACCGACACATGAAAAAATGCTCCACATCACTCATCATCAGGGAAATACAAATCAAAACCACAATGAGATATCACCTCACACCTGTCAGAATGGCTAACATTCACAACTCAGGCAACCACAGATGTTGGCAAGGATGTGGAGAAAGAGGATCTCTTTTGCACTGTTGGTGGGAATGCAAGCTGGTGCAGCCACTCTGGAAAACACTATGGAGGTTCCTCAAAAAATTAAAACAGAACTACCCTACAACCCAGCAATTGCACTACTAGGCATTTGTCCAAGGGATACAGGTGTGCTGTTTCAAAGGGACACATGCGCCCCCATGTTTATAGCAGCACTATCAACAACAGCCAAAGTATAGAAAGAGCCCAAATGTCCATCGATGGATGAATGGATAAAGAAGATGTGGTATGTATATACAATGGAGTATTACTCGGTAATCAAAAAGAATGAAATCTTGCCATTTGCAACCACGTGGATGGAACTGGAGGGTATTACGCTAAGTGAAATTAGTCAGTCAGAGAAAGACAAACATATGACTTCACTCATATGAGGACTTGAAGAGACAAAACAGATGAACATAAGGGAAGGGAAACAAAAATAATATAAAAACAGGGAGAGGGAAAAAACAGAAGAGACTCATAAGTATGGAGAACAAACTGAGGGTTACTGGAGGGGTTGTGGGAGGGGGGATGGGCTAAATGCGTAAGGGGCACTAAGGAATCTACTCCTGAAATCATTGTTGCACTAGATGCTAACTAATTTGGATGTAAATTTTAAAAAATAAAAAATAAAATTAAAAAAATAAAATAAAATACAATAATTAAAAATAATTAAAAATATAAAAACAAACAAACAAACATTGTTTGGTTACAGCCCTAGCTTATTTTTTTTTAAGTTTATTTATTTTTATGATCCATGAGATCATGACCTGAACTCAAGTCTGACGTTTAACCCACTGAGCCACCCAGGTGCCCCAAAGGTTTCTTTTATTTTTTAAGTAGGCTTCATGCCCAGTGTGGAGCCCAACACAGGGCTTGAACTCACGACCCTGAGATCAAGACCTGAGCTGAGATCAAGAGTCGGAAACTTAACCGATTGAGCCACCCAGGCTCCCGATGGACACTATTTTTGACCTTCTATAATTGTTCTCCCTGTTGCATTTGATGTGTTTACCACTGTGTTCTCTTATTCTTTAATGTTTATTTATTTATTTTGAGAGAGAGAGGGAGAGAGCAAGTGGGGGAGGGGCGTTGAGAGAGGGAGAGAATCCCAAGCAGGCTCTGAGCTGTCAGCACAGAGCCCAACGCGGGGCTTGAACCCACGAACTGTGAGATCATGACCTGAGCTGAAATCAAGAGTTGGATGCTTAACCCACCCAGCCACCCAGGTGCCCCTATCACTGTGTTCTTTTTGACTCTATTCCTTTGGCTTCTGGGACAACACCCTCCTGAATGTCCTACCTCCCTAGTTTTCTCTCTCAAACTTCTCAGTCCAGATGGTTCCTGACTTACAATGGTTCAACTTACAAATTTTCAAGTTTATGATGGTGAAAAAGTGATACACATTCAGTAGAAACTATACTTGGAATTTTGGATTTCAATCTTTTCCCAGGCTAGTGACGTACTGTATGGCCCTCTCTCGTGATGCTGGACACAGTGGCAGTGAGCCACAGCTCCCAGTGAGCCATGCGATCACGAGGGTAAACAACCCATACACTGACAACCATTCTGCACCCATATAACCATCTTTCTTTCACTTTCAGTACAGTATTCAACACATTACACGAGATATTCAACACTTTATTATAAAATAGGCTTTGCGTTAGATGATTTTGCCCAACTGTAGGCTCATGTAAGTGTTTGGAGCACGGTTAAGGTAGGCTAGGCTAGGCTAAGCTGTGATGTTTGATAGGTTAGGTGTAGTAAATGCATTTTTTATATCCAATATTTTCAACTTACAATGGGCTTATCAGGGCATAAGCCCATTGTAAGTAGAGCAAGATGTATATACCCTTCCCCAGTGTTAACATTCAACATAACCACATCTGGTACAATGATCAAAATCAGGAAATTAACACTGACGTAACATTTTTAACTAATCTGGAATCCTTATTTAAACGTCATCAATTGTCCCATTAATGTTCTTTTCTGGACCAAGATCTGATCCAGGAGCACACATGCATTTCCTTAAATCTCCTTAATCTCCTTTACTCCAGAACTGTTCCTCAGTCTGTTATGACCACATTTTTGAAGGACACTGGCTAGTTATTCTGCAGAATGTCCCGCAATCTGGGTTTGTCTGAATTTCAGGTGTTCCATTTGGGGCCAGAAACTCCACATACTTTGAGACTATGTAAATATTCTGTTCCTCATCAAACTTTCACTGACTAATTCTAACATGCATTGGTGATTGTTCACTGAAACAATTATTACTGGGGTGTTTCTCGAATGTTGATTTTTGGAATGCTACTATAATAAAGAGCTTTTCTTTCTCCCTATTCATTGTTTTTTAAATTATTTAAATCAAATTTGGCTGTTGGGAGTCCCTCCATGTTGGCTCCTGTACCTTTGTGGTTATTTCCCCATCGTTCTTTGAGCACTTCCTTAATTTCTGGCACCACAAGATACTCCAAGGCTCATCTTGTACCTTTCCTGTCCTAGCCTTGGAATCTGCTGTTTTTCCAAAAAGCCCTGGTTCCTTCCATTGGAAAGTAGTGTTAAAAGAAGTAGAGGGGCATCTGGGTGGCTCAGTCAGTTAACCGTCCGACTTCGGCTCGGGTCATGATCTCACGGTTCGTGAGTTTGAGCCCAGCATCGGGCTCTGTGCTGACAGCTGCGAGCCTCAAGCCTGCTTCAGATCCTGTGTCTCCCTCTCTCTGCCCCTTACCCACTCACACTCCGTCTCTTTCAAAAGTAAACATTAAAAAAATGTAAAAAAAAAAAAAAAGAAAAGAAAAGAAAAGAAAAGAAACCAAGCTCTGGGCATTGGGTTATAACATTTAAATCATGATGGTAAAAATCAACAATGTCTTAAGAGTAATTATATTTTAAAAACTAAGGCTTAGGGGTGCCTGGCTGGCTCAGTCAGAACATGCAACTCTTTTTTTTTTAATGTTTATTTATTTTGAGAGAGAGAGAGAGATAGCGAGCAGGGAGGAGCAGAGAGAGAGAGAGGGAGACAGAGAAGTCCGACGTGGGGCTCAAACTCACCAACTGTGAGATCATGCCCTGAGCCAAAATCAAGAGTCTGACATTCAACCGACTGAGCCACCCAGGTGTCCCGAGCATGGGACTCTTGATCTCGGGGTTGGGAGTTTGAACCCCAAGTTGGGAGTAGAGATTACTTACAAAAGAGGGGAAAAAATTAAAAAATATAAAAACTAAGGTTTAAAGCTTAATTAATGCCACTTATCATTATTTACTATGTGTATGTATGTTTAAATTCATATATTCAAATATGTATATATTGAATTCTTTTTTGGAAACAGAACCTCATGTTCTGATCAGGTCATGATCTCCCGGTTCGTGAGTTCAAGCCCCACATCGGGCTCTGTGCTGACAGTTCAGAGCCTGGAGCCTGCTTCGGATTCTGTGTCTCCTTCTCTCTCTGCCCCTGGCCCGCTCACGCTGTCTCTCTCAAAAGTCAATAAACATTAAGAAAATTAAAATAAAAAGGCCTGCTGACTCTCATCCTTCTGTGCTGCATTTGAGTGTTTCTGCTAGAGCCAATGGTAGAAAAATCAGCAAATAAAACAGGATTTTATAAGGGTTCTTTGCTTCTAAAGAAGCTAGAAGTCCCTAAGGCGAGGTCACCTCCTGTCAGGGCTTTAAGGAAGCACTGTTACTCTGGTTATGACTATAGCTAAGGCCGTGGCTACTTGGGGTTCTCAGGTATCAGTATGCTGACGTCTCTTTCTTTTTTACCCCCCAAGTTTTTATTTACACTCCAGTGAGTTAACACACACCACGTGGTCTCACAAGCAAAGGTGGGGAGGGGTATGTTAGAAATAATTAGGTATAATAGGTATGCTTCATATATTTTTAATGAGATCAACAGTAAACTATCTTATAGTTGAGGCTCACGGTATAGGCAAAGTTGTCAAGTACAAAGCAGCTCAAGTGACTTTAGGTTACTTTTTATTAGTATAGGAAACTGTGCATCTTTTCAAGCAGAGTAGTGACAGGTTCCCGTTCACGTGTGTAAGGGCTAATGAAGGGACTGTTAACAAGTTGACTTGTAACAAAGATTTTACCGCCCAGTTTAAAATAGCTCTATTGTTCCATAGCGATTGTAGCACACGGCGTACTGGGCAGATTTTAACACCCTGAACATTTACCCAACGCCTTCTCTTCATAGAGTGTTCTCGCCTCAGGGTTATCGTACACTAATAGTTACAAGCTGGTCCGTTCCCTCCCTAATAAGATATTCCGCTTTCCTCCATTCTGACACTTTTGGTTGCTGCTCTCCCTTCAGGCTTGCCTAAAGGTCCCTGCTATCGTTGAAAATTTTCTTTTAGTGTATCTATTTTGGGGGGAGAGGGAGAGAGAAAAAGAGAGAGCATGTGCGGGGGGTGGGGGGGCAGAGAGAGAGGGAGAGAATCCCAAGCAGGCTCCATGCTGTCAGCGCAGAGCTCGAGACGGGGCTCAAACTCATGAACTGTGAGATCATAACGCGAGCCGAAATCTAGAGTCAGACGCTTAACTGACTGAGCCACCCCCCGGGCGCCCCAAGGTCCCTGCTGTAGTTTAGATAGAGATGTGCCATCCAATATAGTAGCCACTAACCACACGTGGCTATGTAAATCTAAGTTTAAATGAATTAAAACTTGGGTGCCTCAGTCCTACTAGCCACATTTCAAATGGTCAATAGCCACTTGCAGCTGGTGGCTACTGTATGAGCACAAAGAACATCTGCAACACTGTAGAAAGTTCCGTAGATTAGCTCTGGGCTAGAGAGTGAGACTTCCAGAAGGAATGACAAAGAACAGTCTCAGAGCATCGGTGGGAAGGGCTCTAGTAACCGAAGCCGGCTTCTCTGTAAGCTCATACTGTGCATAAAACTGTCAGACTGTTCCAGTACTCCTAACTCTTAGGATTTCCAGGATTATCTTAGCCCGGAGGCAGATGACTTCATGAGGGTAGACTGCTACTCTGAGTAGAAAACCGAGTAGGACTGAGTGAAGTTGATGAGAAATCTAGTCGCGGTTTGTCTCAGAATCTTATCGGAATTGTTTTGAATGTTCCGTTTCTGGCAGGCATGGGCAAAGTCCCCTTTCTCTTCTCTCTCCTCTAACCCTGTTTAGCAAGCTGTATTGATGCCATTGGGGTGCACACATTTGCTCCAAGTTCATTACCAGTGGACTCCCGACCTAAACTTCTAAACCAAGAGCATACCTCTTTCCTTGACTGGTAGGTTATTTCAATGATCTGATTTGTGGAGGGGTGCTTTTAAGGAAAACCTTGCAAGGGAGGAATCAAAGCAGGACAGGGACAGGGAGAGAGCGGAGCAAGGGTAGGGCCTCAGGTGAGGTCTAGCCCTGGCCAACTCCCAGGACCTACTCACGTTGGTCTCCTCTTGAGCTAGGGGATAGGGACTTGGTATCCTAGTACCATTGGTTCCCTGGGAAGGGGGAGAGTGTAGCCTCCCAGGCTCCCATAAGACAAGGGCGAGTAACCAGAGATCGCAGGCGTCAACCATACAGCAAGCAGATGTGGGATGAGGGCACTAGCTGGTAAAGGGACCCAGAGAGGGCACCAACACATCTACCACACCCATGTCCACAGGCTACACGAAATAGCTACCAGTGAAAAGGAGTTCTTGTGAAATTTGTTGGAAACATTTTCCTAACCTAGGAATCAAGTTTAAAGGAATATTACATTATCATGAATATAAATAACTTTACTAATGACCTTGTGTGCTACAGAATTAAGACTATGTCTAATTTCCACCATTTGTGAAAAAATTTATTTTTTTACGTTTATTTATTTTGAGAGAGGGAGTGCACGCAAGCAGGGGAGGGACAGAGAGAATCCAAAGCAGGCTGCACTGCGAGCGTGCACCCTGATGCGAGGCTGGAACCCACAAATTGTGAGATCATGGCCTGAGCCAAAATCAAGAGTCAGGTGCTTAACCGACTGAACCGCCCAGGTGCCCCTATTTTTTTTTAATGTTTGTTTTTTTGTTTGTTTGTTTATTTGAGAGAGAAGGAGAGAGCATAGGCGCATGCAGGAGGGGCAGAGACAGAGAACCCAGAGCAGGCTCTGCACTGACAGCAGAGAGCCTGATGCGGGGCTCGAACTCACAAACCGTGAGCTCATGAGCCAAAGTCGGATGCTTTAACCCACCAAGCCACCCAGGCGATCCCATTTGTTAGAAATTTAAAAAGCAATTGATCAGGCAACAAATTAATTGACTTTTCTCTGGCAGCGAGTTAGTAATGATTTGTTTAGCTGAATCCAGGTAACATTCTGAAATTTACAGGAGTATCTAGAAATGTTTCCACTCAACTTTGTGTGAGGACTTTTAAAGGCATATTATCTGCTGCATGTTTGTAAAGATCATTTAGCAACAGTATTTTACCTCTATTTTATATCTCTTAATATTCTTAAGTGTCTTCGGGGATTTCAAATCAGTATAAAACTACATTAATAAGCATCTAATTTTATACAGTCTACTAGGATTGCCCGGAATGTATGCCTGTATCACATATAATATAGAGGCACTAATAATATATAAAGTGAGTGCTGAAATCAGGATTGTATTTTAGAGATATATAATTATAAATAAATACATAAAAATGCTATGTCTGTGATTTGCTTCAACGTTGAAGCTGGGTCATGTGTTCATGGTGAAATCTTTCTGCAGGGCATTTCGCAGTATGAATTGATGGACTTTTCGAAAAATGTGCCCAAAACTTTAACTTGGGAATCTCTGTTTAGAAATGTATCTTAAGGATACAATCAGACAAGGGCAGAAAGCTATATGTATAAGAATGTTCATCTCAGCATTACTTATTTTTAAATATTTGTTACCCATGCTTCCTATAAGAAGAAAGGAAATGTTACTTCAACAAAATGAAAAAGGAACCTAAGATAGACGAGGACATTGAAATATAAACAAAGCGGTGGTATCTGAAGGGTGAAAACAGCTTGAAAGGTCAATTTCCTATATTTTGGGTGTACGTCAGCAGAAAACATTGGGGATCACCCTGAGTCATGGGGAGGGAGAGAGTTCTCTCTGGGCCACTTGATCCAAATATAGTTCACGCTCTTTCCTCCAGAATGTGGTTCCTCTCCCCTCCCCAGACCGTTGTTCTGAGTTTGGACCTTCTTCCGGCTTCCTTAATAATTGCTGCTATTTCTGTTGGTGTACTTGAAGATTTTTTTTCAAAATTATAGAAAAGTTGCAAAAATAGTACAAAGACTTCTTGCTTTATCTCTTTACACACACACACACACGCACGCACACACACGCACACATTCTTTTCCTGAACCAGTTAAAAGGTAGACATGACCCTTTACTCCCAAACACTTCAGTGTATATTTTCTAACAAGAATATTCTCTTATATAACCACCATTATCAAAATTAACATTGACATAATAATATCTGATCTTCAATCCGTATTTACATTTACTCAATAGTTCCCCAAATGTCCTGCCCAGCAAGAATTCTGTTTTCCCGAACCAGTCCCCGATTCAGGATCACACATTACTTTTAGTTGTCACGTCTCTCTGTCACCTTTGCTCAGTGTGTCTTCGATCTTCGAGACATTCCCTTCTTTGAAGAGTACCGGCCAGTTGTTCTGTAGAATATTCTTCTCTGCTGTTTCTTCACCATTGCATCAGCACCGTTTTTGCAAGAGCAAAATCATAGCAACCACGAAACCTGGAAACGGAACTATCTAATGATAGGGAAATGGCTAACCTATCATACGTCCACAAAAGGGAGTCTCATGCAACCAATGGAACTGGGAAGATATTTCCAACTTTTAAATGGAGACAGCAGGATACAACTTAGCAGGTATAACATGCGCCCACTTCATATAATTACACACACGCACAGAAATGTTCGAAGGTTTTACGGGAGAGAGCATGGTGACTTGATGGTTCGTAAGATTATGGGAGCTTTGAAATTTTTATGTCTGCTTATGTGTATTTTCTCATTCTGGTATAATGAGCGTCAAGTCAGGTGTGAATAGTGAAAATCTAAAATGTTCCAAGTGACAGGATAGCTTTACTTTCATATCTGAAGGATCACGTGTGGAAAGGGGACTAGGCGTTTCCGTCTTGGTCCCTGTCACCTAATGCGTTACTCTTATTCCCGGGTTAGCTGCAAAAGCAGACTAGCAGAGGACCACGTGACAGGGCTTTGGCCACTCGGGGACGTTACTGTCAAGGGGTCAAGGAAATAAGAACCGAAGAGTAGCCGCAGGCTTTGGCAGTGGCCACGGGTGGGCTTTGCTGGAGCAGTTCCAGGGTAGCTGAGAAAGCGGAGGGGTGTGGACAGAAGTGAGTGTGGCGAAGCTGGGGGAACGGGTCAGAACAATATGGAGGCGGAGACGCCACGTGGGGACTTGACTTTCGAGAACATCGTATGAGAAGAGGAGAGAAACAGGTCAAACTAGAAGGGAACACAGGAACGAGGGCCGGCGTGTCAGGGGACGGGAGAGTCTCGAGTCTCTGTTCCCTCCTTTCATCGCCACGAGACTGTGCATGGGCTACTATCTTTACCTGCGTTTTAGACACGGGATCACGGAGGCGGAGATTCCGTTAACTTAATCAAGGTCACGCAGGATCCGCGCCAAGGCCACCAGAACCGAGAGTCCCTACGCTTATGTGTGTCACAGTTTTCTACGTATAAAAGGAAAGACAGGTAAGTAAACAGGACTGAAGACCAATGTGGAGAACCTGAGATGAAACACCAATATCTGTCGTGGCACCGGTCCACGCTGTTGCCACCACCTCTAGTGGGTCACCTTTCCCAGATGGAACAGTAGACTGAACTCCAGGCACGGGGGAGGCGAAAGGATGGCCGAGAACTGAGAGAAGCAGGACGCTGAGGCCAGTGATGTCTAGAGGCAGTGGAGGCGATTAGCCACCTCACGCAGCCTGAGTAGCTAAGGGAGCGAGGCCAAGAACTGCCCCCCTCAAGAAAACGAAGGAACGAAGAGTCTGACGAACACGGGTGCACCGTGGAAACAGAAGTTAGGATTCTGGGCAAAGGGGGAAAGAGAAAAACCAACAAGCGAACGCCGAGTAAAATCCAAACTGGTGTGTCAGCAGCAAGAATGGAGAGGACGGATCCAAAAGGCAGAACGACAGATCGCGACGAACTTGGCAAGCTGACGTGGACCAACCGTAGCCCTATCGACTGAGAGCGTCGTTGACAAAGAGAGAAAACTCAGGTGAGGACGACTCAGGGGGGGACTGGCGCCGAGCAGCCAGCAGATCGGGTAGACGTGTCCGGGAGAACACGGTGGAGACTATTCAGCGGGTGGAGCCGTCTGTGCTCCGGGATGGGGCCTCATCAGCAGAACACACGGCGGACAGCTGTAGCAGATCACGGTGATAAGTGAGAACAATACGAGAGGGCAAAGACTGGAACAGTGTGGAACACTCACATCAGGCTAGGGAGAATAGTCAGGAAAGGAGTAGCGTTCGTGGGGCGGGGGGGGGGGGGGGGGGGAAGATCGCGGGAATTAAGGTAAGAGAGTTTCCAGGAGGGCATCAAAGGAAGAAAATAAGGAAGCGGAATGTTCCAAGTTCTGTGTCGATCTTTCTAGGAAGTGGCCCACGGCTAGCTGCATTTCCAAGTTTCATGGAATGAAGTGACCCCGGTTATGAAATGCCGTGAAGGCTGCCAAGCCTTTCCCTTAAGCAACATATGTTTTCTTTAACCCCTCTCCCTGTGTCCCCACCCCCAACCCCCGCATACTGGATAGCCGCCCTGAGCGGTCTGGGCACACGGATAGGCTGAAATGCTTAAGAACAACTCTTCTAAGGGAGGTCCGGAAAGACTGTCCTATTTGAGGATAGTGCCAAAATTCCAGCTCTGTGATGTGCAAACTTTCCAGAAACTGCTTATCTTTTGTGCTTGCTCTCTAACCGAGAACATATGAAACCAGGGTCCGGAGAATGATTGCTTCCTGGTAATACTAAATCAATACTAAATATAGAACATAAGCCTATTTGGGCTTAAGGATCAGGAATGTTTGAAAATAAGCCTTTGTGTTAAATTGTCTGGCTAACCTCTGAAATGAAAATAATAGCAGTCTCCATGACCACCGAAGTTCAAAGTTACAAGAAGAACTCTCTAATGCTACCCCTCTTTAAAGACTTCATTACTTCATACATATATGAATAAAAGGGTGGAAGGAAACATGATCAAAGGTTATTGGTAAAATATTGAAAAACTATTTTTGTAAGGTTACACATAGGATTAAATCCTTTTAAATAAAATGGTTGTTTGGCTAATATCATAAATACCCAATTAGCACAAAATGTGATTTTGAGAATTAGGAAAAACTAGTTTTCATGTGGTATCAATCATCCTTGACTACATTCAATTTATTCTTTACTTAGAAACTGGCATGTTGACTGACCGGCATAACTGAATACTTGTGTTGTTTTTACCAACAATTTATTTTCAGACGTGCAGGTAACTTGCTTGAAATTCTTAAGTGAGAACAATCTTTTTTTTTTGCAAATGAGCTGAAAGCATGATACAGATAGATATCTATATACAGATATCTATAGATACATCTATATATCTATATATAGATATATCAAGCCAATTTTTCTGGTTTGTCTTACAGTTTATTCATCCAAGGACAAAACAACTAGTTGAAAAGTGAAAAGTTCAAATGGTTTCATCTTGTTTCTACATAATTGACTAGACGTTAGACACGTTCATGATTTGGGGAGTAAGAACCATCACGACACATAAAGGTCATAGGAATTCTTCAGCGAAACACTGCACGACCCCTTCAAGTGCACCGAAGCAAGACATGCATGACCCCGGACATACAGAGAAGCAGATCCATCTGGCCAACAATGAACAGCTATGAACAATCTGTTACTTTTTCAGAAAGCGGGAGGAATGGAGAAGATTCACCAATTACTACTGTTACTAATACATATGAAACAAAACCTTTTGACTTAATCGATGGTTTCCCCCAAATAATCCATATTCTACTTTGAGATACAGTCTCTATGGGCTTTACCACAAAAATCAAGACCCTACAGAGTTTTCTATAAGGCATGTATCATGTTTTTTAAAAGAAGGTACCAGAACGCTTTCCATTAAAACGCATTCCTCGGGGCACCTGAGTGGCTCAGTCGGTTGAGTGGCCCACTTCGGCTCAGGTCACAATTTCGTAGTTCGTGAGTTTGAGCCCCGCGTCAGGCCCTGTGCTGACCCCTCGGAGCCTGGAGCCTGCTTCGGATTCTGTGTCTCCCTCTCTCTCTGCCCCTCCCCCACTCACGCTCTGTCTCTGTCTCTTTCTCTCTCAAAAATGAATAAATGTTAAAAAATATAAATAAAAATAAAAGGCATTCCTTTTGGAGTGGAAAAGCAGGGAAGCTTAATCCCTATAGATGATCTTTTTAATTGGTGCAAATTTCTTGGATGGCAATTTTTATTAAAACTTTAAATGTATATACCTTTTATGTTGCAGTTCCACTGCTGGAAATTTGGCCTAATAAATGCGCCCCTCATAAGGGCATGAAGAAGTATGTGAGACCTGACAGAACAATTTCAGTCCAGCCACACACTGCAATGGAGCGGAGCCTCTAAACAGAACATGAGAAATCTAGTTGTTCAAAGGAAAAGGACAGGTGCAGAACTGCGTGTATAGCATGATCCTATTTACTCTAAGAAGTATGTAAGTTATATATGTACACAAGCATTGAGAGGGATACACGTCAAATACTGGGGAGTAGACTTGTGGAGAACGGGGATTTTCCCGTTTTGCCCTATAGATCTTTGTAGGTTTTAATTTTGTACGATGACTATGTATTATTTTTAAATGGAAGTAAAATTCATAAAATATAACTCACCCTTTCAAAGGGTAGAACTCATGGTTTTTAGTATATTCACAAAATTGTGTAACCACCACTGCTGCTTAATCCAGCCATTTGCATCCCCCCAAAAGAAACCCTGTAGCACCTGGTAACAGTCACTTCCCAGGGCCCCCTCTCCGCGTCTCCCCCGTAACCACTAATCTGCATTCTGTCTCTGTGGATATGCCTCTTCTGGACATTTCATGTAAATGTCATCATACAATATGTGATCCTTTGTGCCGGGCTTGTTAGCATTATGTTTCCAAGGTTCGTCTACATTGTAGCAAGGGTATTTTCTTTTTAAGGTGATGTGTGACTTTAATAAATAAAAAAAAATTGTAAATAGCTGATTTAAAAAAAAAAAACTCAGAAAAGGAAAAGCCTCATCCTTTTGTACAAATCACTTTACAGAAAAACTCAGTACCTCTAAATCCAATGTCCATATTAAAGTTTACTTCTACCTTCCCGCCCCCCACACGTCCTTGAATATGCGTGCTCTCGCTCTCTCTCTCTCTCTCTCTCTCTCTCTCTCTCTCTCTCTCTCTCGGGTCCCATTTCAAAGGTTTGTCCCTTCCAACAGTATTTTCGTTTCCATGTTAAGTCTGTTTAGTAGATCATTATCTTTCACACAGCAGACCTAGTTAGTTAGCTCTTTGCCCAGCTGCGCCTTCCCGATCTCCCTGGCACTGCCTCCACCCACAGCATAAGAACACATTTATAGCCAGAGAGGTAGAGACGAAGGCATAATTTCGATGTATATGGACCTCCTATCTTTTGACAAAGATCCAGGTCTGAATGACTTCAGTCCACTAACCATGTTGCAGAACGTGTCTGCTACAGGGTCACACTTTAAATGCGGTCATTAACTTTCATAAGTAACTGGCATTTTAGGTTTTTCATCTTCTGAATAAAAATCAAGAGTAAATTTTTGCCTTATATCCTTATATATATAAGTATGTACGTATGTATATATAGATATAGATATATAGATATAGATACATATATGTATAGATACATATATAGATATATAGATATAGATACATATCTATATAGATATATCTAGATATATCCACAGATATATCTATATAGATATAGATCTACATAGATATCTATATATATAGATAGATGTATATACAGATAGATATAGATATCTAGATAGATAGATATCTATATATACTGGGTAATTGCCCAGATATTTCATTATCTCAACATTGCAAAATTATGTAACATTGGTTTATATATAAAGCAGCATTGTCTCTGCAACCGAGGACTCTAATATACAAACATAGACGGTTTTCCCTTAAAAATAAGGACCGGCCATAGAATTTTGCTGGCCATAGAATTTTCCTAGAAAATTCTACCAGGTTTACACTTTGGAATGACCTGAGCAATTGCTGATGACTGCAGCTGGAAAAAGAAAACAGAACTCCCCCCACCAAAGTCCCCAGCTGTCAATAGTTTCAGTTAGCTAAAGAAAACCACATAACCCCCTTTTCCATATTTTTATGGTGGTAAAAAAGATAAAATCTTTTGTTAAAAAATTAAAAAAACAAAATGAGAGTAAAGAATGGATTTTATTTTTTATTTTTTTTATTTATTTTTTATTTTTTATTTTTGGGACAGAGAGAGACAGAGCATGAACGGGGGAGGGGCAGAGAGAGAGGGAGACACAGAATCGGAAACAGGCTCCAGGCTCCGAGCCATCAGCCCAGAGCCCGACGCGGGGCTCGAACTCACGGACCGCGAGATCGTGACCTGAGCTGAAGTCGGACGCTTAACCGACTGCGCCACCCAGGCGCCCCAAAAATGGATTTTAAACACACACACGCGGGCACATGGATGCATGTGTGATGAGTAATACCAGGTAACATTTGCAGTGAGGTACACTATCCCATAGTTCTAGCATTAACCAGACCTGTTACATAACGTGTAAAAGTTATTTATTTATTTTTGAGAGAGAAAGACAGAGAGAGTGGGGGAGGAGCAGAGAGAGAGACAGAGACAGAGACAGAGACAGAGGATCCAAAGCAGACGCCACGCTGACCGCAGACAGCCCGATGTGGGAGTCGAACTCAGGAAACATAAGATCATGACCTGAGATCATGACCTGAGCTGAAGTCGGACGCTTAACCGGCTGAGCCACCCAGGTGCCCCTAATTTATTTTTCCTCTAGAGTAGGAATGCAGGTTAGGAGTTGTATGTATGGAATGGGCACATTCCACTAATTAAAACTTTCATTTCTGCCCTGGATACGACTACCTCAATCTCCAAGCACTGTACAAGAAGTAAGCTGTCCACGACAGAGGGAGTCAATTGAAATCTGTAAGGTGGAATGCCTTTATAAAAAATATTAATCCTCCTCCGTATGACCAAACAGATAAACCGCACTAGGAGTTTTGGCTTCTTTTCAAAATCCCCTTTGAACTAGCTTCCAGAGGACCCAATTCAAGCCAAAGGTACCCGAATCCTGTTACTAATAAAAGAACCAAGGGGTAACACAGTTCTGTTGTACTCGAAAGACGGATGTCTCGCTCCCTGATGAAACTCTGATGTTGTGAAATCTTGAACTGGACTCAAACGCACTTTTTGTTCTCTCTCATTCTCTTTATTAACAAGTTACTAAACAAACTGGGCATTTCGTCTTGAAGGAAGACTAAAGGGAACACAGTCTTGCTGCTGCTACAGATGATACCCTTCATTATACCCTTTGACAAAAAAGACATACATACAAACATGAAAGTCATAACTCATTTATTGAATGAATAGTATATGCAAGGATACCAATAAAAGGAAACTAATACTACAAACTACAATTTTGAAAATAAAGCCAATATAACAGGAACAAAATATACATAACATGAGAGGAATGTTTGATTTTGACCCATAATGCATTCCTTATCTTTACAGTTAACCTAAATGTCTGTTAGAACAAAACTGTATACCTTGGTCTAACCTTTAGTGCTTTTCAAAAAAGCAACAACATTCTAGAACACTTTTCTTTTTCTTTGAGATATTTAAGATTCACACATTTGTTCAAGTACATAGATTCTGATTCAACAGTAGATCTACATATCTTGTTATTCTCTTAATATCTTGAGTAGCACGTACTCCTGAGCAAGTACTATCTGAAATTCTAAAATTGCTGATCTTTGAAATAAAATGTATTTCAGCTGTGGGTTTTTAATAAATTGAGATGAAAAGTAAAATTCACACCCCCTCCCCCTCCCCCCAGGAACAAAGAGCTCTTATTAAAGTATAGAAACTCAAGTCTATCTTTCTACTCTAAAGAACATTTCTTACTAACAGTTCTGGTAAGGCAATAAATGCTCCAGAATAATCTTCAATATACGCTTGCAAAGATTACACTGTTGAATATCGATAACGAAAACAAAACAAAACAGAGGGGGAAAAAAAGGAAAGAAAAGACGCTTCAAAATTTCAAGCTAAAATATGCATAAAAGACAGTCATGGCAGTATTTTTTGAAATGACGTACGTGTTATATACTTATCAAATAATGTCATGCTTATTAAAACTACGGTTAAGGACTTAAGAGATGAACAGTAAATACACTGCTGAGGTCCATTTTTCTAAATATTCATACCACAATGTAATTACTACCCAGAAGATGATGCTGCTACTTGGGAACATAAGTACTGTACAATTTTTACATTGTAAGGCACTTTTTACTCAGCATGTGACGAAGACATGGATGGAGAATCAAAGTATCGGAGGTTTACAACCAAAGGTGATTTTTCATGTGACTTCAATTTACATTTCATTTCAACTTTTAACGAAAGACTGTTTAGCCAATCACACCACAGTGAGAAAGATAGGTAGCCAGCCACTTATTCTAGCCAACCAAAAGGTAAAGTGCTATTCTGGTTGCTAGTGGCAGAGAAAGGGTTGAAGACACCCATACAAAGGTATACACTTGATTACATAGCAAATCCATCGACTGACAGCTAAGTATTTGAAGTCCATGATATGATCATCGACTGGCCATGTTTACCCCGGCACCTTCCATTTTTCCTAAGAACATCATTACAGTAGTTGTCCAAAAATGAAGGTGCTCTATTGTTCCGTGGGTAAGTGTATGGCACACCATGTAAAAATGATCAAGACACAGTGATTCAAAGATTTAAAATAACAGGTTTCAAGCTGTTGTAAGGAAATAAAGTACAGATCCTTTGGGAAAAGTCACATAGCTTGGTAAACAAACATCTAGATCTGTCGTTGCACTTCAAGTCATGGTGAATTTTGAAAATTCATCACATACACACAACATAAAAAAAAAAAAAACAAAAAAAAAAAAACACCCAATGGCATATTTAGAGCAAAAGGAGAAAAACATATAGGGCAACCCCACTAAAGCTAGTTTCCTTCTAAAAATAATAAAAGATGGTTAAAATAAAGCAATCATCAAGTCCCTTGACTTAAGTGAATACACACTCGACAAATGTGACCTTAAGGGACTAGCGGTTAAAAAAAAAAAAAAATCAGTCATTAAGCACAGTGTAATTTTCCACCTGTTACATTTTAAAAATGCTTTTCCATAAGCTGCAGAATATCTCGATGCACAGTCAAGTTAACACGGTATCTCTTGTTTGCTAATTTGCTTTAATGTGGTAGGTTAACTAATAATTCAGAAATCAGAAGCCCTACCTTTGAATATTGAGGTGCTATGGTAATATTAGGCAGACCACAACTAAAGTTTTTTGGTTTTGCCATAAAGAAATATATAAATGTGCTTCAGCAGGTAAGTGGGAGAAAATATCACGAGCTGGGAATGCCAGTGTGAAAATCCTTTCTGAACAGCTGGGTTCTTAGGCTTCGAAAAACAACTTCGATGATTGAAAAAACAACACCAGGCCCTACCAGAAGAAAAGGAGGGCACGAAAGCCTATTTGATAGATAAGCAAAGCAATGAACGAAAACATTAAAAATATTAAATAATTTTTTTTTAAAATAGTGGTCACAAAATTAAAAATAAATACTGTTTACTGCAGGCTGCTTTTTGACTCCTACAGCACATGAGACCTCCTTACATACTCTGGGCCAATATATGAAGTGTTCCACACCACACGGCACTTGAGAGGAACCGATTTCCGACATGGTGGCTGAAGTCCTTAGTGAGTGGTAACCCTTTACATCTTAAAGAGGTTCAATTTGCTGTTGCCAAATGTTAGTTTCAACTTGAGAGGATCCAATAATTTTGCTAGAAGTTCTTTGTATGACATAAGAGAAGAGGTTTACTGTCAAGAGAAGTTTGGCAGAGGCGCACCGGAGCTCATAACTTATCACCAGTTGCCCGAGTGCATGCTGGTCAGTGAGAACAACTTTAACAGGGACGAAATGAAAAGCTTTAGCACACTTCTTGGAAGAGATTTTTAGCATGTGCTGTCAAAGCCAAGAGAAAAAGAAGGTTCTCTTCATTTCTAGTATCCATTACTTGAGTGTGGAAAAAAAAAAAAAGCAAAAAAAAAAAAAAAGCACAAATTCCCATGTGTCGCCACCAGAGGCGTGTTTGCACTGTAAAGTGAAATTTGCTTATGCTCTCCCTTGAGTATGAATCCACTAAACAAACTTAGACACTCTAAACAGTAGAACTTTGTTCAGTCCAGAAATATAGCTTACTTCATTTCAATGTCTGCTTTAACTGTCGACACTAAACACAGGGTTAATAGTGTTTCAATTGCTTCCCAGAAACTGCAAACTACAGCTACGTAATAGCAACATGTCAAATTCTGCCATCTAGTGAAGGCTCATAAAACAAACAAAAGACGTTTTTAGGCGGTTCAATGAAGGATCTAAGAGTTGGGCAGTAAAAAGTTACAAACCCTTTTTGATTTTAGAAAACAGTGAAAAAAGCATAGTAGTTATGGATGTCTTATTCAATTCCCAGTTTTCTAACTCTGTCCCATGAACCTGTTCAAAAGATGATAAAAAATTGTAAAATATGATGCTTGAGGGGAACACAATAAATATAATGTTATTGAGGAGCGAGAACATCTTATCGGTTTGACATTACAACTATACTTATGGATAAAGTGGAGAGCTTGGTTTTACTGGTACAAAATCAGCTAGTTAAAAAAACTATGCAAGCCTACACAATCCTTTAGCATTCTAGGAACATGCTTAACTAAACATAATAGCATTAAAAAAATCATACTGCATATACCATTACTCCAACATGTTATTTATCAGTGAGTATTGTATCCTGACAACAGATCCGAGAGAAGTAACGTTCATACCTAGTTTCCATTAAGTTGCTGCTGAGTTAGTTGCTGCTGGTCAATTTCTACTTTTCCCCGGCTTTTACTCTCTCGTTCCTCATCTTCTTCATCTCTCTCATCATTTCCACTATGATTTTTACAATATAGTCTACAATGATGAAAGATAAAAATCTCAAAACGTTTTGTCACTGCTGATAATACATTTACACCATTAGCAGATGAGGTTGGTGCCCATTTAAAATAAAGGTTTCCTCATCCATGCTTTCTAAAAACTCTACAATTAGTTACGGGTCCATTTCTATCTGAAAGATAGGAAAGCACTCTATTAATGAGATAACGCAAGTTCATCGGAAACAAAACCTCTGGTTTAGGGTAAACGTTGTCACACATGCCCAAAGATGAGGCAAGTCCTCATTCTGCCCACTGAGATGAAAAATAAATCTTCCAGCCAACTTGAAAATACAAACTTGCAGGTATACAGATGAAATAATCAAACTTGAGGTTTCAGAAAGATAATAAGAGTACATTTTAGGAAACAATATAAACTCTATATATACTGTTGCTTTTTGCTCGTGTTTCATGAAACATTTTTATTCAAATTCCTCAAAATGTCTTCCCAGCACTCGTGTCCTGGCTTTCATTAGAACACCTTTGTGAGCCCCCTAACAGTTTTCCAGGCCCTGTGTTTGGCTAGGTCTCTCCTGATCTAGACTGGCTCTTCCAACCTCTCTTTCCCATGACACTCACTTTTTGGAAAAAGTTACACCAGCTACCTTTTCAACTACACCACTCTGGACTTGTCTAACTGTGGCGCTGCTTCAATTGGTTCTCTCTTACTCCAGATTCCTATAAAACTGGAAATAAGGTCCACGGGCTTGCTTAGCTGTAGGTTCAACTTTTTTCTTTGTTAGTCCAGGATATTTGATAGGTGACCCTGTGTACTTCAAGAGGAATGTTAATTTCAGAATGCCCCACTATCAGTGATGCTTTTCGATCACTTGGTTTAAGTGGTGGTGATGGCCAAATTTCTCCACTGGGATGGTAGGTTTTCCCCTTTCAAACCAGAGGATTTGTACCTCTGGAGTGATACTTTGACATTAGGCCGTTCTGACAACCTTTTATGTGGGTAATATACACCATATACTTGACATTCATTGCTTTTAATAAATAGCAATGTGAGTTACTTAGGACAAGGGTTTAGGGAGGCCAACTAACATATAAGTACCAAATCTGTGTTTTATAGGTAACCACCCCACTGTAATCAGTGGGTGAGCTGATATGAGCTCAGTTTTAAGTCAATTACATATATAAGATGACAAGATGGAACAATGCTTTAAAAACGTTCAGTGAGTGCCCTCTTGTGGTCAGCAACAGATAAGACATTCCTATAGGAATCCTGACACAAAGGATCTAAAACTTGGTTTAACATGAGGAGTGTCTAACATGTGAGTAGAATTAAAGGCAGAGGGGAGGGTGGGGAGCAACAAAAGCAACTGACTTCTGACCTAGTTTTGCTTATTTTTTTATTCTTAAAATATTTTCAGTTACTTCCAAAGAACTACGGAGAATTTGTACTCTTCAAATGCTACCCACTGGGAATCACTTATAAATTATGGGAAATATGGAGGCGTAGAGAAACAAAGCAAGTGGCATCATGAAAAAGCAAATAGCTAAATCTAGAATGTGGGACTCTACAAGACTTATCGGGCGGGGTGGAGTGGGGATTGCTCTATATCAAGAGAGACTTATGAGATATAGCCATTAAATGCAATGTAGGGACCTTGAAAGTATTGAGATTCGAACAAAGCAAGTCTAAAAAGACATTTCCAAGACAACTGGGGAAATGTAAACGTAGACTTGGTAGGACAGCATACTAAGAACTTACTGTTGATCTTACAAAGTGTGATAATGGCACCATGATACCGATGTAGGGATAAAATGACAAAAGGGATGTCAGGTTCTGCTTTAACTAAATACATCAGAAAGAAAAACAATAGATGAAAACAAGTGTGGCAGTAACTTGGTAGCTGCTGAGATGGGGAGCTGTTATCCTATTCTATTTTTGTATACTTCTGAAATTTTTCCTAAGTTTTTTCTTTTTCTTCCCTGTAAGAGTTTTTTCCTAAAGGGACGAGCCCTTTTTTGTTAAAACAGATCTTCATCTTTTTATGGGATTATTTTTCACCCCCACAGGCCCATTATATGTCCTTCACCAATCTAGACACCGAGATCACGGGTGTAAACCAGTCAAACAAGATCTCTACTGTCACAGAATTTATTTTATGGTGGGTGACTGACTTTTTAGAGACCTTCATATTTCAAAGTTTAGTAATACAATAAAGACAATAAAACAGGATAAGCAGAATCACTATGTAACCTTCTCTTGCCTTCTTAATGAACACACTTCATTTAATGAATAGATTACTATAATAATCTAATGAGTATATTCAGGATCCAGAGCCAGTGAAGAAGGAAAGCACATACAGGAGAGGGAAACCCCTTCATTCAGAGGTATTCCTCCCATTTTCCATTCTTCTATCCCCAAACTACTTGCATACGGACTCTGATTTGAGCTCAATAGTCTCTATGAAAAAATCTGGAACCCACACCATATGCAGATTTTAGAAACAAATTGCAATGTGAAAAAAATAGAAAGAGTAATTCAAATCACTGTGGACCCCGGTACAAATACTTTCGTTTAGAGATGGTCACTGGCAACATGGTTCTCTAACAGCTAGAGAGTAAAAACCATCTGAATGTCTAGAAAAGGAAGTGATTATGCAACCATTAAAATGGTGATGTAGAACTGTTTAATGTCACAGAAAAATACCCCAGATATTATAAGAGTATACATAAGAAAATCTTTTTATAAATATGTACATACACGATCACATGTCTAGAAAATATTCCAAAAGATTTCAAATTCTCTCTGCTGGTAAAATTATGGATGAGGTAACAACTGTTCAGCTGCTGAATATGCCCCTCAAAAATCTTTTACGTATACAGGTGTGCATCTGCACACACATGTGCATACGTGTACTTGTTACATGCTAAAGTAGATCATGCAACTTGGGTTTTTCACCTTACTTGATCACAGGTATAATACCTCTCCACGACTCTCCATAGGGAGCTACTTCATTCTTTAATTGCTGCAGAGTATTCCACTAAACGCACATACTAAAACTTAAGTCTTTTGATAGACCTTCTGGTTTTTGGGGGGTTGATTTTTGCTGGAATGCGTGAAAGGCTAAAAATCTTTTCCGATTTACCTTCAGTTAACTCTAGCTATTCCCCTGGCAACTTAGCAAAACTTGGCATGACGTGCCCGCTTCTGCACTGAGCTGCTACCCCTCGGTGGGTGGACTGTAGCTGGAGCGGGAGAATTATACTCTGAGAAGAAGCTGTATCTCTGTTCCTGTGTGGTGTAACCCGACAGTGACCTATGCCTATAGAACTACAGTGGACCAGGTGCTGGCTCCAAATGCGGTACGAGGCTTTTAAGCTCGGGTGGCTCCCCTGTGGACCTACCCAATGTGAATCCAATCTTACTGGACCTGAGCCGCACTGTTACGCTGACTGATGCCATCTGTGGTCATCTCACCAACCCGAAGAACAGGTGAGTAAGATGCCTTAGCGGGTATCGCAGTGAGCACGAACAGTAATGCAACGAAACTTCTCGCGTGTACGTTTTTGTACTGTTTTCTGCTCACTTCCCTGGCATAAATCTCTACAAAGCAGACTAGTGGCAAAATATATACACCATTTCGTTAAAGGTTTTGGTCTCCAACGCTATATTGTTTTCCCAAATTGTACCAATTTATAGCCTAACTCAGTATCAAACATGAATGCCCAGGTCTCCAGAACCCAGCTGCCATGTGAATCCTAATCTTTGCCCATCAGATAGGCAAAAACTGGTAACATCTTGTTTTAATGTATGTTTTTTTCATTACAAATAAGGGAGAATAGCTTTTCACGTGCTTATAATCCACGGCCAGTCCTCTTATAAATTCCCTTTGCATGTCCTTGGCCCATTAAAAAAAAAAAAAACAAAAAACAAAAGACAAAACCTGGGCTGTTTTTCTTAAGGATTCGAAGTTCTCTTTAGTCTAATTTCAATACAGTCAAAAATCCTGAGTTTCCTATCATGCTTAGAAAGGTCATCTGTACTCAACAGATTCTAGAAAATTTCTCCTACATTTTCTACTCAGTTTTACATACGATTAGGTTTTTAACCCATGAAGGATATATTCTGGGGTGCAGTCTGAGGTAAGGATCCAACCCATTTTCTAAATGGAGAGCCAGTTGTATAAACCGTAGAGATACCAAGTATTGAATAATCCATCCTGTCTCCACAGATCTAGTACTACTGAAATTACCCTAACAGAGACATGGATTTCTTGTGGCCATTGTCACTGTGCCAGTACCAGGTTTAATTACTATGTCACTGGTTTTGAGATCTAATAGGGGATTTTCCCTCTTGATCTCATTTCAATTTCTTCTTGGCTGCTGTGATCAAGACGTGTTGACTACCCCCGTACCTACTTTCTCCCATTCCCTTCGTAATACTGAACCAGATTTGGGTAGCAATATGCCCACCAGGGGTATGTTCCCCTGTCTCCCTGGGACATGGTGACTCAATTCTGGCTAATGGGATGCTGAGCAGAAGAGCTTGTGGAACTTCCAGAAAGGCGGACTAGAAAGCCACTCGGCTGGAGGAATGGCCACCTCACCCACTTTCCTTTGCTCCCACTCCCTCCTAACTGCCTGTGGAAGGGACGCCCCAAGGAGGAGAGAGCCGGAAGATGGTCATCTGGGTCCCCGAGGACACGCAGAACAGCCTACCACATCTGGACTGCTCTCCTTGGGACATATTTTGGGGGAAAACCAAATTTCTATCTGGTTTAAGCTTTCAGTTGTTTCCTATTATATAAAGTAACTTAACCATTACCAAAAGTACCCCATTTACTCTTCTAGATAAAAGTCAAAACTCTGTATTTCATTACAATTGTATTTATCGTCTAGATTAATTTGAGGAAGACAGGTATCTTTCAAGGTCGAGTCTTTTCATCAAAAAACAATATATTTTACTTTTCGTTTGGGTCCTGTGTAAAAACACTTTAAAAAAAAAAAAAGGTTCACCTGTGGTGTGTGTAGGTGTATGGGGAAAGGGGTGGAGGGTGATATTTTTCATTTATGATTTCTAGCTAGTTATTACTGGGATTGTTTCTAAAAATTCATCTAGTATTCAGCAACCCTACTGAGCTCTTATTGATTTTAATAAATTGTGTTGATTCCTTGGGATTTTCTCGGTAGACGATGACACTCGTAACAAATATTGACAATTTTATTTTGCTCCTTCACAATATCTATTATACATTTTTCCTCTTTCTCGTGTTGCACTGGCTTAACCCTCCCGAAGAGCGCTGAAAAGTAACACTGGTAGTTGAAAGCGTACTGGTAGAGTGGTTCTCAATTCCAGATGAACATGAGAATAACCTGGGGTGTCATTAAAAAACATGGCTTGGGCTTCTACCTAGTGAATTTTAAATCTCTGATGGTGGAGCCCAGGCATGAACGTTTTTAAAGCGGGCCTTATCCATCCTCGGGGGGTTGTGAGGCTCAGCCCTGGTTACGAACTGCAGTCCCTTTCCTTTAATAAGGCTCTTTGCTGCCGTTTTCTCATAAATGCTCCATTAGGACTCCTCGCTGCCCAAGCGCACTCTTGGTTCCTTACTTTAAAATTCAGAAGTGGATGCTGAATGCCATCTAATGCCTTTTCACCATCCACCAGGAAGGCGATAGGATCTTTCTTTCTTTATTAGTTATAATGGTTCACACTAATATATTTCCTAATTTTGAACAGTCTTTAAATCGTTAGAATACAGATCTGGATTTGATTTTCTAACATTTAGGAATTTGGTATATTGTTTATAAAAGCCAGATTTGGTCTGCGGTTTTCTTGTTTTTGTTTTACATGCTATCTCTGTCAGGTTTAGTGTCACAGTTAATGTAAGTTTCACAGAATGAATGAAGTTTTCCATCTTTCGCCATGTGCTGGACCTCTTTAAATATTAGAATTCCTGTTTCTTAAAGGCTTGACAGAATTCACTTGAAAAACATCTCCTGCCTTCCTTATTAAACAAAGTTTGGCAAACTTTATAATAGAGCATTAGCACCTCATCCAATCACCCAAATACGTGGTGACTGCTTACAATAAATTGCTTCGTATGCAAAATAGTAGGGTGTTTAGTCACTGGCTTATTGCATCCTGGGAATGGAAGGAAGTGCTTTACAACTCACGAAGGCAAGTCAAAAATCCATGGACCCCCACCAACGTAGTCTCCATTCAGTTAAACGAATGGAACCATTATACACGTACATGGATATGGAAGACCGATAAAGCAGAGGACAGTAATTCCAAATCTCCAAACCTTATGCTTTCCTCATTCCCCCAAGAGCGTCTCTTGGCTTCTATCTTCACAACCACATCCTATTCTAAGCTGCCAAGAATTCCCACCTGGACCCTGAGCAGCAGCCTCCTGACTCACCTTCCCATTTGCACCCTTGCTTCCGGTTCCACCTCAGGGTCTTGCACATGCTGTTCCTTCTGCCTAGAACACGGTCCCAACACCCACATCGATCTACGCCCTTCCTATCTCAGCTCAAGCTCTATTTCCTTAAGGAGATTCCTAAATATTCACTCACTACAGATTAAGTCAGCTCCTTCTCGTTACATGTTCTCATGGTGCTTTGTAACATATCCTTTCTAGCACTTAATGTAGTTTGTAATTGTACATTTACGTGGCCATTTAATTAACACGTCTCTCCCACTAGACTATAAGCTTCGCGAGGACTTAGTCCATATGTGTACTGATCACTACTGTATGCCCAGCTCCTATCACAACACCTGGCACTTAGTAAGCCTAACACACACTGGCTAGCTGAGTGACTGTTAATCCAGGGATGCACTGAAAGAGGAAAATGCCAATCATAGTACTTGTTTCTTTATATGGAGTCCTAAGTCTTCTATACTTGGCTAAATACCATCTAGGGACAGTGACCAAGTAAACTGATGTCATCTACTCACGGGCAGTTACTTACTGACAAGTTAAGGAAAATGGACAACTGTTGTTCTCTTACTTGTAAATTCCTCGTGACATATTTTCAATGTATTTGGCTTTGTCTTGTACTCCACAGTGGTAATGGTAAGTCTTAACACAGGCTTTTATTTCACATCCAATAGTAGCACCGGGCTGACTGCAAAGTGTACATTTCTGTTTAAGGGAAGAGAAAGAATAATCATAAGCAGTATTTCAAAGTTTTTGCAACCTTATTTATTCTATTTTAGCCATATTTCAGCCAAACATTCCAGTTTACAAAGAAAACAGCCAGTTTTCTATGGAAAAAAAATACACCAAACTTACTGTTGAGCATCTAGATTAAATCACGCTGCAATTTAAACCACACTCTGATAGACTTGCTGATATTAAGTCACTCCCTGATGTTTCCATT
This sequence comes from Felis catus, assembly GCF_018350175.1. Lineage (NCBI taxonomy): Eukaryota > Metazoa > Chordata > Mammalia > Carnivora > Felidae > Felis > Felis catus. The sequence goes on along the minus strand of NC_058386.1, from coordinate 110,453,367 downwards.
ATTCACCTATACTAACCTTCCAAGGTCTGACATCTAAACATAAACAAGATATTCCTGAATACTGCCAAAGACACCAAAAAATGATACTCTAGATTTTAGTGGTTGGCTTCTCCTCCTCACGGGACTAGGTCCTTGGCTATTATGACTAAAGAATGAGAAGACAGGAAAGCGATTCCCCACGGAGGGACTGCTACCAAGTAGGTAAAAGGGCAGAGGGAGGCTAATGGGGCTGAAATCTTTTCAAGACATCACAAGTTGCCCTAGATCTGCCTTGCCTCAAGAATGTTCTGAGATTAAAAGGGTGATTGTTGACAAAAGAGTTTCATAGTCAAGTAAGTTGGAGGAATGCAACAGATTGCTTGATTGCAGAACTTCTCACAGCCTTTCGGCAAGAAGGAGGGTATAGGAAATAGCTCCCAAAGTATTGAACTCCAGATGCCCTTTTATTTTTGGAGGGGTTGGGGAGCATCTCGATGGACTAATTTCCTTTGGAGCACACTTGGGAGAATGTTAGGTTAGTGAGAACACCAACATTTCACTGTGCAGAGGTAAACAAATAAGTTGACCAGAACGGAACTGTTATCCTGGTCACCTATTTATAGCTGTACAACAACACTGCTCGGTGTGATACGTGAAAGAGATTTTTCCCTTACATATTTTTGTAGTATTACACATTCTGATTCCAAGGAGTTTTGCTTATAAAAGACTAATCAAAGTACCAATAAACTGAACTGGTTTTAAACAGAATAGCTCACATCAACAATCTTCACACCTTCAAAGCTGCAGTTGCACAAAGAAAGGGTCGTTTCTAATGGATTCAGATAAAGCTCAGCAAAGCCTGAAACCACTGGATGAAAGGCTGAAGGCGGACTCACGACGGAGGGGCACGGATTACACTCGCCACCCGAATCCAAGGACCAGACATTAGGACTAGTCTGATATTATAAAATGTGGATGATACAGTCCCACCTGTGAAGTATTCTTACCCCCAAAAATCTTGATACCGAACCTAATCAAGCCTTTACATCTAACTTCCACTTTAAAGACAATCTGGCGAGTAGAGAGACAAGTTAAATGGCATCACAAACAAGCAAACCAACAAATAAAACATATGGGGTATTCTACAGGACAGTTAATTCATTTTCTTCAACAGGCCAATGGCACACGACAAAACAGAAAAAGAAACAACAAAGACAAGGGGCGGGGAAGTGCCCTAGGTTACGTAAAGGATAGAGAACAACCAAATGCAATGTGTGATCCTCCTTTGGATTCTGATTCACACAACTCAACGTTAAAAAGATAGTTTTGAGACAACTGGGGAAATACAAATACGAACTGGGTATTAAATGACACTGAGAACTCATTGTTAATCTATAAGGGGTAATGACACTGTGGTTAGCTAAGAGAATGTCCGACTTTTAAGAGATACATACTGAAGTATGTAGAGGTGAAATGATATGAAGTCTCATCTCTGCTTTAAAACACTTCAAGCAACAAGAATAAAAGGCATAGATGAAACGAGTGCCGCAAATTCTTGATAACTGATGAGTCAAGGTGATGGACAGATGTGTGTTACTAGTCTTTCTAATTTTGATAGGTTCGAAAATTTTCACAATTAAAAAATGTTTAAAGTCATCTCTAGAGACAGTTGCTGTCTTAAAGAAAAGATTTTGCATTCCATTGACATTTTATGATATTCACCAACTGTAAAGGAGTAAGTGATCAATAAAGATGCCAATATTTCTTAAAGCTATTTATTAGTAATTCAGTGTGTTTAAGAACAGGAGACTTAGGCACATTTTATAAAGAAAACTTTAAAGCTATGATAAACATTTTAAGAGACATAACTGTTTATGTGAACTTTAACTAAACAGAAGGCTCTGAAAAAAATCTTTTCCTTTCATTAAAAAAAAAAAGAAAAAAAAAAGAAAAAAAAAAGAATGAGTAACAACACAGGGAAGTTCCCAATGCTCTATTAGGGTTATGGAGTTGTTCTGTAAGCGAGCTTAAATAATATAACATTTTAAACTTAATTAGGTGTGTCACATTCACATCTTCATTTCTTTTATTAAAAGACCCTCAGATACCCTGAAATGTAAATCTCAGTGAAATTCTCTGAAGTAATGAAGTTACATAGAAAGAGGAATAAGTTTCAGTAACATCAGCGTCCTTTATTATATTACAAATAAGTCCAATAGATACTTGCTTTAACATATGAACTACTTTATATTAAATTTTTTGATGACTGCATAAATTTGAGATGTGTTCTAAGTTTAAAGGAGAGAGTCAGAAGAGTAACGTTGCATAGCATAAATATAAAACCACAGACCATTCTTTTTCCTCGCTTAATCTCCTGAAGTACAGTTTTAATATCAAAATCTCCAAATTCTGCCCTTGACGTCGTTGTGAGCTGGACGGTGCCAGACGAAAACAGCTAGAAAAGAAAAATGCAGGAACATTGAACGCTCAGAATTCTTGTGAGAGGAAGATTAAACGACGTAATAACAAGTGTGTTATGTTACTTCAATATCCTGAGAAAGAGGACTTTGCCCTAATAATCAAGTACTGACTCAAATACTTTTAATACATTCATCTGTCGGACTAAACTATAACCCAAAATAAGGACAATGAAATGAAACTAACGCTGTCAGTGTGAAGTCAAGATTAGATATTTTATTCCACAATGCAGATTTCAACAATGTTACCCTGTCATCTCAATTGTTTTATTACGTTTCCACAAAGTTTTTTGGCTTTGTTTTCTTCAGTAGGCTTCAGGCACAGCACAGAACCCAACCGAGGGCTTGAGGTCACAACCCTGAGATCAAGGGGTGGATGCTTAGCCAACTGAGCCACCCAGTACCCTGTTTCCAGAAAGTTTTAAAAAAATAGTTTAAACTGGCAAATTTCAACCATAGATGTAGATCAAAATTACCTGGGGAATTTTTTTTTTTAACTAGACATGTTTGGGATATACTGTAGGGTTGAGTATTTTGGAAAAAGCTCCCAAGGTAAATCTGATACACCTCTCTGGTCAAGAACCTCTGATATAAATAATCTAATTTTTTAAATGTTTATTTTAATTCCTTATTTTGACAGAGAGAGAGAACAAGCAAGCAGGGGAAGGGCAGAGAGAGGGAGAGAGAGAATCCGAAGCAGGCTCCACACCGTCAGCACAGAGCCCAAAATGGGGCTCGAACTCACAAACCTCGAGATCACGACCTGAGCCGAAATCAAGAGTCAGACGCTTAACCGACTGAGCCACCCAGGCATCCCAATAATTTTTAAAACCTAATCATAAATGGGATGAATAATTCAATACAATCAAACTCAAAAATGTTTACGTACACTGTATGTGCGACCTGGATCTAAGGATGCAAAAATATAGTTCTTCTCTTCAAAGAATTAAGAGTCTATTATTAAGGGAGAGGCTCACAAATGAGTAAGTGCAATACAATGTGTGAAGCACAACAACACAGGTATTTCCAAGGTTGTAGTGGACACCGGACACCCCCCTCATGACAGGTTTATAAGCCGAAATTTGGACAGTTACGAAATAGTTAACTACCAATTATCCAGAATATGGTAACTATAATTAGGACCACTTTAAATCCTACTAAGTCATAAAGGCTGTATTTTTAAAACCCTAAAGTTAATGAAGATTTGGGACTACAGGATATACTATTCATAATTCAAAACCACTAACGCTGGAGAGAAAAGTGCCATATTTGGTTACTAGCTAAATGCCTTTCAAAAAAAAAAACTTGGGTTTAAAAGCACATAAAAAGAACCACGCTTACCATGCACTTATAATGTGCAGCTGCCTTCTTGGCGTTAAATATATGCAGTTTTCCTCTGGCTTCATTTTCTTCCTCCCCTACATGACAAAATCCACATTTAGGCCTGGTGTCACTAGGGCTGCTTCTATGTGGAGACCTATCTCTCTGCAAATGTAAAAGGAAAAAAAAAAACACTTAAAAAAAAAAGATCCATCAAAATATGCTATCAGTACCCTCAAGCTTAGTTAACATTTCAAATGATGAGCTTTACCTATAAACACAGTTTAAATGAAATATTCATGGTGCAGCAAAAAGTAAAAATCTCACATTTTCCTACTTACATAGGAACTACTTTCCATTTCATCTGTTCCATGGGAGGATGTAGACCTGGTATCTTCCGACAGCCCTTTAAAATTGGTTTTTCGTGGCCTTCCTTTGCGACTTTTCTTTTTACTTTTAGGTGATGAGGGCTCCAGTTCATGTTCATTAAAACTTTCTTCTAAATCAGCTGCTTAAAAATGAACAAAAAGCTTTACGTGGACCGATCTTAAAATGGGCATTAGTTCATGGGTCCTTAGAATACACATTTCTCCTTAGAATGAAATCGCCTCCAGAAACGAGGAGAAACGGTGTGTGGAATGCTCAATATAGGAACCTTAATGTTTCATATAAATGCAACCAAAATCAAATACCAAAAAAAAACAGTTTTAGGGGCACCTGGGTGGCTCAGTCGATTAAGCGTCCGACTCTTGGTCTCAGCTCACATCATGATCTCATGGTTCATGAGTTCAAGCCCCACATCAGGCTCCACACTGACAGTGCAAAGCCTGCGTGGGATTCTCGTCTCCTTCTCTCTCTGCCCCTCCCCTGTTTGCGCTCTCTTTCTCTCTCTCAAAAAATTAAATAAACTTAAAAAAAAACCAGAAGACTTCAAAAATTTTATTATAATCCTTGTAATAATGATTTCTTTTGGATTTATAATTCTATAAAAATGAGTTTTGTGATCTTGACTGTGCACACAAGCCAGTAAACATTTTCAAACCCTAATTAAAGTCCATTTTTAGAATTAGCTCTTGTATTATTGTTTTTACCATAGGTTTCAAAGAGTTTTACCAAACACTGTTAGTGAAATCAGAACACTTACCTAAGAAAATAATCTTACTATAACTTGGAAAACTAAATGAAAATAAAGTAGGTGTATCTGTGCTGTCCAATATAGCAGCCACGAGCAACAAACAGGTGGTTTTTCACAATTTTAGTCGCTTGTAATTAAACACAATTAAAACTTCAGTTTCTCATTCACACTGACCACATTTCAAGGGCTTATAAGTCGCAGATGGTGAGCTGCATGTATACTGGCCATCGCAGATACAGAACGTTTCCACCATCACAAAAAAGTTCTATCAGGCAGCACTCTTCTAGGATAGCTCCTTAAACTATCATGAAAATCAAATGGGTCATATTCCACAAGGAAGTCATCTATAAATGAACAACAGATCGAGTACTTAAACAAATATTAAGTATGCAAGGAATTTCTAACACAAATGGTAAGAAAGCTATGTTGCAAGTGAGGTATATACTTTAATGGATTAAATAACATTTATGTAGAAGTTTTAGAACTGCATTTCCCAGCAATTTGAAAAGAATTTCTATAATTAATGGAACGGTGTTTCATCCAGTTACTCACTACAAATACTTCCTTTATTGAGGGCCTACTATACATGAGACAAAGTATTTAGTGTTAAAAAGGTATAAAAACCGAATGTTCACTTCTCTTAGGGTCAAACTAAAGACAGTTTTAGGCACAGTTCTAATGCCTTTGTTTTTTCTTTTAACATTAAGTTTTCAATTCCAGGGATTAATTTCTCAATGAGAAAGCATATCAACTTCTATTCATAGATATCAATGTTTCCCAATAAATACTTAAAATTTTTTTATTGTTTTAGAAATAAAAGCATAATCATTATGACAAGAAAAGGGTAATTCAATTAGTATACTTGAATATATAAATTCAAGGAACTGAAGGCATTAGATTGTCTGCAAAACAGTTCATAAAAATTTATATCAATGCAACTTCACATAACTACAATAGGATATGAGGGAGGAAAAAGGGGGGAAAGGTAAAAGTTTTACCAGCAATAAGGTAAATTCATGTGAATAACTTCCTGTGAAGACCGAGAAGTCAAAGATATCTTCTGATCTTAACATTATAGCAAATTTCATATCAAAACACATCACCTACTTTAAACATTGAAACTGACAATTTTTAAGACACAGAATTTCATTAAAGCTGTTAGAATTACTTGCACTTGCCCCAAATTAAAAATTCTTTAAAAAATGAAAAATCATAAGCAAATCTGTCCATCATTCTGGTACATGTTATACAATACATATGATATACAGAATATTGTTACTTACAATGAAAACAAATAATCATTAACATTATAAGATTACATTATTAAACACCTTTAAAGAAATTACTTAACTAATTCCATTATCAGGCCAACATGACTAGTTTTCTACATGGCTTTTTTTTTTTTTTTTTTTTTGCACTAAATATGGAACCACTTGGTGTAAAATTTTAGGGGACTTTAACAGCAATAGTAAAAATCATAAAAGACCGACCGTTTTAACTATACTAAATTTTCAGATTTACACAGCAAAAAAAAGTGATAAAATAAAAAAGTAAACAAATTAGAAGAAACTCTGTTGTAATTGTGAAAAAGGATTAGTATCCTTATGATATAAGCTCATAAGAGATTAAGGCTCCAATTGAAAAATGGACCAAGCAAATGACCAAATAATTCACAGAGTATAAGTAGTTAAACACACTTATAGAAAATTGACTTTTCTACAATCCAAGTGTAAATTAAGTGATCTATCATTTTCATGAATCATAATAGCAGAGTTTAGTTATAAAAAGCTAGAATAACTGAACACAAGATGTGTTAGAAATAAACATCAAAAAGAAGCCTCACAAAAATATTGAGCTTCTGGAGGAAGAGGGTCAACTTTGGAATGTCAGCTCTCACTAACTTAATTTAATGCAACTCTGATAAAATGGTTGATTCCACGGTTTTCTGGAAGAGTAAATTTATGAAATACAACAAGATTTTTTTTAAAAAGACATCAAAATATACAGTAAAGAGACAGCAGTTAAAATACTGGCACAGGAAGAGACTTGTATCAGCAGAAGAGAAAGCAAGGTTGAAAATAGACCCATAAGCATATGGGAATTCTGAGTATAATGGTAGCATTTCAAATTGAGTGGGGAAAAGACATGATGGCATAATTGCTTATCCATTTTTTTAAAACTGAGATTCCTTTCCTCATACCATATAAAAAAATCTAATCATAAAGTAACAAACAATAAATGTAATAGAAGAAAATGGAGGAGAGTAGCTTTTATAATGTTGGGTCAAACACCTAAGAAGTCATAAAGGGAAAGACTGAGATGTGACTAAAAATTAGAAACCTTTGCATGGCACATGCACCATAATCCAAGTTAGAAGACAAATGATAAACTGGGAAATCATTTGCATTTAGTGACGGAGAATTAATACTTCCATTACAGAAATCACTTGCTACAAATCAATTTCAAAAGGACAAACCTCAAGAGAAAAATGCACAAAGGATAGCTGGCAATTCACAGAAAAAAGAAACATGACTAAAAGGAAAAAAAAAATGAACAGAAGTCCAATCTTACTAGAGATGAGAGAAATGGAAATTTAATGTGATAATCAGATTTGCAAAAATTAAAAACTGGTAATGTCCCAGCACAGAGGCAGAAAACTGGACACCCTCATACACTGTTGGTGGGACCATAAACTGGGTACATGAGACAGTACTTTCCCCAATGTTAAAAGCAAACCAAATTTTAAAACTTTACCCTACGGAATCACTTGTATAAGTATACAAGCATATATGTACAAGGAAGATAAATACAGTTTTATCCATGAAACAAATAGATGTAAATGATTTTTGATAGAGAAATCCTTAAATAAACTATGGTTCTATTTATTCTATGGGATATAACGTAACAGTTAAAAAGAAAGAGGTCAAATGGGGCACTTGGGTGGCTCAGTCGGTTAAGTGTCCGACTCTTGATTTCGGCTCAGGTCATGGTCTCACAGCTCATGAGTTCAAGCCCCGCGTCAGGCTCTGCACTGACAGTACAGAGCCTGCTTGGGATATTCTCTCTCATTCTCTCTCTCTCTCTCTCTCTCTCTCTCTCTCTCTCTCTCTCCCCCCCCCCTTCCTTCCTTCCCTCCTCACTTGTGCTCTCTCAAAATAAATAAATAAACATAAAAAAAATCAATGGGGAAAAAGACAAATAAAATGCTTCAGTGGACAAAAATAAAAAGAATGATGTCAATCTGTAAACAACAGTGAAGGAGGTCTGTGATAAATCAGAGAATAAAAAAAGTAAGTAGCATAATAGTATCTATATATACTATGATGCCACTGTATTTAATAAGTGTGCATATACACTAAATATTTGTATGTAGGTAAACAAGGCTCTGGGAAGATATACATCAAACTGTTATTACTAGGTACTCCTAGAGAATGTAACCTTTTTGAGGCCTTTTTGAACTGCTTTAATGTAACAGTATTATTGTACTATTTTATTTCATTTTATTTTTTTATATAATTTATTGTCCAATTGGTCTCCATACAACACCCAGTGCTCATCCCAGCAGGTGCCCTCCTCAATGCCCATCACCCATTATTGTACTATTTTAATTTTTAAGCAATGGATAATATACTACTTTTGTAATTAAAAGAACGTCTCACATCCAATGTGGTGAAAAGAGGGGTAAACTCATCCACCCCTGATGGGAATACAATCTAGCAAAATCTTTCCAGAAAGTAACACGGCAACATGTGTCAGGAACCTCAAAAAGACTGAACCCTTTGACCCGGTGATCATACTTTGTGGAATTTACCCAAAAAGATAACTGAAAATGCACATGAAAAAAATGAGTATGAGGCTAGTCACGGCACCTTCGTTTAAATTTTTCATGGCTACATGGTTACAGTAGGGTTTTCTTCCCCAATTCAAAACTGTGAAGATGTTTTAACATTTTAACATAAAAAGTGTTTTTTTCTCCTTCAATGATAATTATAAAAGAACTCTGCATCAAAGAAGTAAAAATCTTCCTTCCCACCTTTTAATTCTGCCTGCGCGGCGCTCCCAGCTGGCGCCTGCCCTAGCTTTCCTGCTTCCCTTCCTTCTTCCTCCCTCCTTCCCTCTCTCTCCTTCTGCCTCCCTCCTTCCCTCTCTCAAGTAACCACCATTAAGGGCTTTTCTTCTCAACCTCAAGGGTTGAGAGCCTGGTTTTGAACCCTGGAACTGCCACAGACTGTGTGTCCCTGTGTGTCTTCTTACCTGAGACCTACCCCCCAGGGTCCATGAATGAACTAAATGAATTAGTGTAAAGTTACTTAATTTAGAACAGCGCCTGGCACCTAAGACCCTCTCAATAAATGTCAGCTGTTACTTCCTCTGCGCATGCAAACGTGGTTTTTAAAAGGATACACACACAAATGGCATTCTGAGCACACTATTCTGCATCTTGCCCTTTTCTACTTAATTTATAAATTGGAAACACGCCAAATCTCAGAGCTAACATCTGACTTTTGGAGTTCTGACTATGCCAGATGGGCCATGCGGTTTATACGCACGATCTCACCTGAGCCTCACGACCACCACACGAGCTTGTATCTGTCAGCATCCCCATCCCTCATTTTACAGATAAGGAAAAGTTCAGAAAGGTTAAATAAGTTTAGCCAAGGTTACCAAGCTAAGAAGTGGCAGAGCTGGGACCAACCTATGCTAGTGAGAAACCATATGCTTTTAAAGTGGCAATACCCACTGTCATGGAAATACACAATGTCAAGTGCTCCTGGAAGTCAGAAAAAGGACAGTTTCACGTTTGCTCATGTCTGCAGAGAAATGCTCTGAAAGGAAACTTAAGAAACTGACAGCAGTGGCTGCTTTCAGCGAAGGAATCTGGAAACAGACATAAGGGTGGGAGGAAAGCTCACGAACAACGTACACTCATCGGTACTGCTGATTTCTGTACAATGTTCACACACCTAATCAAACAAATGAATGCGATAAGAAAACAAAACCTTACCTTCGTACTCACAGCTCTTATTTCTACAAATCCAGGCTGATAAGGTGACAAAGTGCCACCAAGCATTCCCAACCCTTATGAGCACCGCCCCCTGGATGTCTATGTCACCTTAGAAAGGCCAGGTCCTTCTGTCACTCTTGTGATTGCCACTATGAGGCACAGGAGTGACCACCTTACCAGCACACCAACTCTCCTCCTCCTAGTATTGGAAAGCCCTATCTGTTCCATTACCAATTCTCTTCTAATCACTATTTTTCTCATCTTCCACCTTCCTGGGTTAAGCTCCATTTCCTTTCCTCCCCAAAGTCTCACATCAGTTAACAGTATGAAGTAGAAAGGAAAGGACCCCTGGACAGAAGGTTTCAAAACTGCCACCTACTAGGTCTTAAAACTTGGTGAAGCTAGTTAACACTCACAAGGCAAAGTCTCCTGGCGTATCAAATGGAACTGAGAACACCTTCCTGAAAAGGAAGCCTTAAGAAAACGTGAAAAATGCTTTGTAAACTAGAAAATTCTATTCACTTGTTAGTTATTTCTCTTGTCATACCTTGTGTAGATGGTAAGCTCTCTGTCAAGGGGCTTTTTTTATTGGGGAATTGGCAATTCTCCCACGTGCCCACACCGAGGAGGCACTCAATAAATGTGTGTTAGGGTTATTTTTAAAACAGAAGCAAAATGACAAGCATTAAGGTTGCAGTAAGCGTCACTGCCTCTGCTGGGCGCCTGGAGTGCTGCAACGAAAGGAAGATTGGACGCCCTTCGCCCCGCCTCCTCCAAGGGAAGCGCGATGTGCATTTGCCCTGCACGCTCCAGGTCACACACAAACCTGCTTTCTTTTTCGGTAAAGGTATCAGATAAATGGTTTATTTTATGCATATTTATATGTGTATGCACATAGAAACAACACAACATGCCTCAAAAATAGTCTTTTTTTTTCCAAAATATGTATTTATTTTTGAGAGAGCACAAGTGGGAGAGGGGCACAGAGACGGGGACAGAGGATCCAAAGCAGGCTCTGCACTGACAGGCCGATGGCAGCGAGCCTGATGTGGGGCTCGAACCCACAAACCGTGAGACCATGACCTGAGCTGAAGTCTGACACTCAACCGAAAAAACCACCTAGGCGCCCCCAAAATATTAATTCTTAATTAAGTGTGCTAAAATGAAATATGGCTGGGATTTAGTTCAAAATAATCCAGGTGGAGGAAGCAGGTGAGGGGTGCAGATGAAACAAGACTGGCCAGGAGCTGATGATTGTTAACCCAGGTGATGGGGCTTTTTTTCAAACATGTTTTCATGTATGCTTGATACTTCCTGTACTCAGTTTGAAAAGTGTGCTAAATGAAAGATGAACGCAAACAGTGCCTAGCGCAGTACTTTTTGCACATGGGTAGTCAACAAATCTGCTGAATCAAAGAAAAAATAAGGAGTCAGTTCTAGCAAAGGGCACAATGTGAACACGTTACTCAAATTTCCCAAGTTAAATCACAAATACAATTTAAGTCCTATTATCTTCCAAGGAAGACCACATGAATGTAGTATTTAGTGAGCACTGAACTATGTGCCTGGAATGTTGCTGAGACCCTTACAGACATTATTCCATTTAATCCTTACAATAATTCCATGAGGTAGAGGTTTTTTTTTTTTTTAATTTTTTTTAATGTTTATTTATTTTTAAGAGAAAGAGACAGCACGCAAGCAGGGAGGGGCAGAGAGAGAGGGAGACCCAGAATCCGAAGCAGGCTCCAGGCTCTGAGCCGGCAGCACAGAGCCCGACGTGGGGCTCGCACTCACAAGCCACGAGATCATGACCTGAGCCAAAGTCGGCCGGTCAACCGACTGAGCCACCCTCGCCCCTAGGTAGGGTTTTATTTTAATTCCCATTTTACAAATGCAGCATCCAAGGCTCCAGAGATACTAAACGGCTTGCCCAAGACCACGTACGAGTAAGTAGCAGAGCTAAGATTCAAATACGGATCTGATTTCAGAGCCCATGTTCAACCAGTACACAAAACCGCCTTTCCAGTACTTCATAAATCTATTCAATGCCACAAAACTTAAAAGGGTTTCAAGGACACTGACGTCACATAAAAATCTCCCCATCTTCCACTTAACAAAAGTAACGAAGACTGAAGATGTAACACACTGTAGAGAAACAAAGGGAATGAGCATACTAAGGTAATATTAAAGCAGAATGCACACAGAGGACAGCACACTTTCAACACACCTCTAACAGAACTACAGTGACTCTAGTTCTTGAAACACAAATGGAGTTGTATGATTTGATAAGCAATCTCTAATATAAAGTTTCCAGAAAGTCTGTTAGGGGATCCACCAGGTCCCTGAATAAAATCAAGAGCAGGTCTTCCAAGGTTAGGCACAAAAGATTCCTTTATATACTGTCTTTTACAGTCACCGTAATTGTGGCACTTCTCACTAAGCTATTTTTAAGAAATTTCAGACTTATAAAAAATCCCGTTCTATTAATTCATCATGCTCTACTAACACCCGGTGCAAGACAAGCCACAGGACACAGAAAGGTCACACCCAAATAAGGGATACATTCAAAACCATGCTCTGTTTCAAGCCAAAGAAAAGACATTACAAACATTTCTTGAGCACCCATACCATGCAAAACATTCTATACTGGGTAGCTTAACAAAAATAATAAGCCACAAGTTTGGCTACTTACAATTTCAAGAACCTAAACTGAGCTGAGGTTATGTTTGTAATCACGACTTACAATCTACACATTCTTGCCGCAAATAGCTAACACTCAGCATCTACTCTAAATACTGTTCTCTATCTCATCACAGATTACTTTGCTCCATATACATTATTAAACAGAAAAGCCTTAACCTCTTAATGAAAATGATTTTAAAAGAACCACAAGACATAATCACAGTTCCGTGTAGGTACTCAACTGTTTATCGATGACAACCTATCATGTTAAGGTACGTCTACAATACAGAAGCTAGCATCAGCTACAAACTAGACCTGTTACTGCCAATGTTGGGTATTTAAAAAATACTGCTTTAAAAAAAAAGGTGAAGAATATATCTATTATCTAAACACACGGGCCAAAGGATGGGGCACGTAAGTTGCGGGATTTAATTCTAGGCTTTTCCTGCCCATTTTTAATGCATAAATTCCTATTAAGAGTAAGGGCAGGGGTGCCTGGGCAGCTCAGTTGGTTAAACGTCTGACTTTGGCTCATGATCTCATGGTTCATGGGTTTGAGCCCTGAGTCAGGCTCTGTGCTGACAGCTCGGAGTCTGGAGCCTGCTTCGGATTCTGTGTCTCCCTCTCCCTCTCTCTCTCTCTCTCTGCTCTTCCCCAACTCATGCTCTGTCTCTCTCAAAAATAAACATTAAAAAAAAAAAGAGTAGAAGGGCACTATACCATTTTAAGTGCTCAACGACCACATGTGGCTGGAGGCTATCATAATAGACGGTGCAAATATAGAACACTTCAGTGTCACAATAAGTCCTACTAGACAGCCTTGTTGAACCATTTGTTCTATAGCCACTTGTAAAAAGCCCTGCACCTGAGGTCCACGTCATCCAGCTAAAACCACTGCTTCTCAAACTTTCATGTGCAAACAAGTCACCTGGGATCTAGTTAAAGTGGCGATTCTTATTTAGTAGGTCAGGGGTGGGGCTCGAGATTAGGCGTTTCTAACCAACTCCCAGATGATGCCAATTTTGCTGGTACACTGATTATGCTACTTTCCTCCCCTCCTTGTTGCTAACAGTTACCAGCTCCCAATCATTCCACCCCATGCATCGGATTCTCCTTAGCACATAGCTTACTGCTCTTTCCTCTTTCCAGCCCCTGCTGCATCCTGGGTGATTTCAAAGGCCCATGGGACAATCCAAGCAAGTTCCCTGACCTTCAGTGATGTCCTCCATCAACTACCCAATCCCTATAATCACACCCAGACACCTTTATAACCACCTAAGAAGGATTCTAACCTCTGAACTCACTATGAATCACACATACTTTGGGACCACAAAATGACCGCTTTCCCAAGCACTTTCCTTCTCACTTATCTTCAATCACGCCCCTCCCATCTATTACTTCCTTCCTGTTTCTTCTTTTCCTGCCTTCACTTCCCTATCTAACTTAGATTTCTAACTAGCCACTTTCTCTGTGCTACACACAGGATCCTGAATTGCCGGAAGTCACACAAACTGAGGGTATCATTACATAAATGGTTAGCAACCTTAACTGAACCCTCTACCTGGTCTGGAGCCCATACATTTCTCCAAACTTCCTTTCCCATCTTCACAACTATTCCTGCAAGCTTTCTCCTCTCTCCTTCAACTTCCAGCCCTCCTGCCTCCCCTACATTGTCCCTCACAGAGCAAACAGACGAGAGAGGAACTACCTATCTTCTTCCTTCTCTATTACAATGGAAGTGTCCTCCCATCACAGGGCAATTCTGGTTGTGCACGGAGTCTCCCTCCTTCCTGGAGCTTCAATCTCCTTTTGCTTAACAGATCTTTCTCATAAGCATGTATTTATCAACTAATCCACCCCCCCCACCCCCCACCCCCCCACCCCCCGCCGCCTCCAAAAAAAAAAAAAAAAAAAAAAAGGCCACTAAGTGAAAGAAGCCAAACTGAAAAGGCTACATACTATGTGATTCCAACTATATGACATTCTGGAAAAGGCAAAACTATGGAGACGGTAAAGAGATTTTTGAATTTAATATTTCAAAACAGTTCATATTAGATCAAACTAACATGAACAGACTGAATTATGGCGTATTTATTATTTTAAGTATTAGCAAACTAGGTTATTGAGCCACCGATGGCAAATGATCAAGACACTGCCACAGGTAATCAATTCCTCTTTGCTATACAAACTACTGCAGTATAATTCTCAAAGATAGTCCCTGAAATACAATCCTATAAACCCCAATCATAAATTACAATCATAAAGTAGAACATATGTTTCCCATTAGAACAATGAAGTAATTGGAAGTTCTGTTTCTGACAAAGCACTCAATGTCAAATACAAGCTAGATAAAAGTGATAAATTGTAAAATTATATTTCAAGTTCTACAATATGAGTATATACACACTACGTATATATCAATAATACAAGGGGCCCCAAAGTGCTACAAAAATGTACAACGAACCCCAAATTCAAGACAATTGTATTACAAATTTGAATAATTTAGGAATTTAGGAATCCTTCCAGTTACATGAAAAAAGTCATCTTGAAAAGCAGTAATTTGGATCTTTCTCAATAAATTTCTCAAAGCAAAAAGGTGGCCAAAATTTACTTTACAGTCTGCAGTGACTTTTCTCTACCACTAGATGGTACTATCAGCTTCAGAAATCTACCGAATAAAAGGGGAGCTGCCGACATTAATCACTGTTGGCACCCTCAAGTATTCTGCCCCAGGGTGTTCATATACTCATCTTCATCAGATCCCAGCTCTTAATCCTTGGTTTACCATACATATATGGTCACTACAATTTTAAAGAGAATCCAGGGCACCTGGGTGGCTCAGTCGGTTAAGCATCCAACTGTGGCGCAGGTCGTGATCTTGCAGCCTGTGAGTTTGAGTCCCGCGTCAGGCTCTGTGCTGGCAGCTCAGAGCCTGGAGCCTGCGTCAGATTCCGTGTCTCCCTTTCTTTCTGCCCCTCCCCCACTCTCTCCTGTCTCTCTCTCTCTCAAAAATAAACATTAAGAATTTTAAAAAACACACTGTTAAAATCTGAACCAATGAAAGGTGGGAAAGCTTCCTCTTAACCTTTGAACAAAAGGTTTTTGAACTGAATTCTAGAACTAAATGAGGAAAAAACCAAGGAAAACATAAAGGTTTTTTTCAGTTGTACTTTATCACCTCCGAAATGTTCTGTTGTTAACAGCTGTGGAATCTGTTTACCTTAAAGACAAGTTTTTGCTGAAGATTATATAACCAGCACTATCCTAAAGTAATGGAACCAATCTGGAGTCCCAAAGGGTAGGATACAGCCAAGATCTAAGATATCAAAAAGGGCCACAAACTTTAATATGCTAACACTGATAACTAGGTAAGTCTTTATAAAAGAAACCACTTCCTAAATCAACAGGCTGAAACCATTCTACTGCTAAGCAACGCATTCTCGGAGACTAACAAAAACTAAAGATCTCTAATCTAAATAGAAGGACAGAACAATCTCAGATTAAATCTAAGCCTTTTTATATTGCTAGTGACAGTATCAAAACCATCTGTTTGTAAAGGTACGAAATAAGAATTCAATTTAAGAACTTTTCCATACCGTTTAAAGACCAGGTACAACTTGGCTAACTATATATAAACATCCCTGACCTTGTTTTATCTAAATTTAAGGAGAGATAAACTATAATTTCAAAAGTTAATATATTTTAAAGTTAATGACTTCTTATGAACATCTCTGTATTTTTAAAACAGTACTACAACATGAAAATCTAACAGAAAGCCTGGTGATCACAAAATGTAGTACCAGTGTCCTTCGTTCACACTTTGCGTATCTGACAGCAGCACAGATCCCAATTATGACCTCTGCAATCTACTACCACTTTCGTGATCACAGAAATCCCAAACCCCCACCGTCATGTGTTTTCCTCAAGATAAATACATTCTCAACGTACTCCTTGCAAGAACTAAATTTAGGGGTAAAATTTTCCTTAAAACTTCAGATCATTTCCACTATGTATATTAGTTTGTCCTAACACTTTTCTTAATTCTTTGAAATGTATTCAATACCGAGATACATCTTATGGCAAAAATCGGTACAGAATTCACTCAAATTTCTTCCTGATACTGAGAAGCGGCTGAATGACTTACCTTCAGAGTTATGTGCGGTTTTCTTGTGTTTTCGGCAATACACCCTACAAAAAAATGAAGAAATCAAAAATTATGAAGTAAACAAACGAAATTCGTTTTTCAAATTAAGAAAATGAGCAGTACACTTCAGCCCATTCATAAGCTGGATTCCACAAATCTTATTAAAAGTCCTATGCCATTTCTCTAACCATTAAATTCCTTACCAAAAACACCCTTTACAATGATGATGAAATGCTTTGAAACGGGAAAAACTTTTACAAAAGCCTAAAGTAGGACTGTGAAAAAAAAACTTAAAGAAGTTAAATAATTACATGTAAATTCCTTGTGAAGGTTTCTCTCGTATTTGAGCTTTATCATGCAATGCACAGTGGTAGTGGTACGTCCTGTGACAGGTTTTCACATCACAACCAATTGTGGCTCCAGGACAATGGCACAAAGAACACATCTACAGCAAAACAATAAAATAATTATTACTAGCGTGCGATTTTCCTAAGGCCGTGATGTCAGGTTAGAGGCATATCAATCTCTGTCAAGGAAAACAAACTGGTTATTGAAGTTTTGTAACTAATAATGCCATTTTTCTTGTGTTCTCACCTAGAAATAATTTGAATAAAATTCTACCAGGGGTGTTTTCCCCCATGTTAAACATTGACAAAATTAATGGAATATTATTAATGTCTATTGTTTCACTGTGGCCAAGAGAAAACTTGAAATGTTGCATAGCAGGAATGTAAGCTGTATATAACTTAGCCCTTTCCACAATCCAGATTTTCCTGGAAATGAGTAACTGCAGAAAATGTCTCATACCAGAAACAATTTGTCCTTCACATCTCCACTTAATGAGAATCTCTGGGGAGAAAAACCTCACATACTATTGGGGAACTTGGTAAAATCAATTTCAAGTGAGGGAAGAAGGATAAAAGAATTAAAGTAGATTTTGAAATATCTCAAGCTCTAAAAATAATTTGTGATGTTGATTCTGAAAACATGCTCATCTATTTTAATCTAATCTGTTACTTACCTCCTGCATTATGAATTCAGGCAAATAGATAAAAGAACATATTCTTAAACAGATTTTAATGTATTTACGTTCTAACTTTATTGGATAATTCCTACTGTTGAACTAGCTCGTGCTCTCAATTTAGGAAAAAGCTCTTTTTTAAAAAAGTACATAAGAATTGGGGCACCGAGGTGGCTCAGTTGGTTGAGCGACCGACTTCAGCTCAGGTCATGATCTCACGGTTTGTGAGTTCAAGCCCCGTGTCGAGCTCTGTGCTGCCAGCTGAGAGCCTGGATCCTGCTTCGGATTCTGCGGTTCCCTCTCTCTCTCTCTCTCTCTCTCTGCCCCTTCCCCACTCGTGTTCGGTTTCTCTCTGTCTCAGAAATAAACATTAAAAAAGAATTTTTTTTTAAAGTACATAACAATGATTGCTAGTGGTTCTGATTAACGTATCATAGTATACTGGACTGAGTGGACTTTCAATGAGGCTATCTCCGAAGCTACAAATGCCATGCCAAAACAAATTCACTAGAAGGTAAATCTTAAAAATTGCTGGTTTCTAGATACCTCATTTGGAACCGTTCTCACTCCTCTATTGATTTTAACATAAAGAACACTTACCATCCTAACTTTGGGATCACTTGGCCCCTAAGCATTTTTGGTATACGGAGAGGCTAATATAAATTCCAATAAAATTCCTTATACTTCTTTAAGCAAGTCAGAGCCTCAACCTCTCAATCAAGCTATCATTTAAGAAATACTCCTATTAAGTCAGAAGTAGAAACGTTCTCAAGGCAGGTACACCCCAGAAAGCAGGAGGGCCAGTGCCCATTACTGATACTAGAGAAATACTCCATTTCCTTAAATACAGAAACTTCAGAGTATTACTGTTAAAAAGAAATACTGTGCCAAGTCATCAAGGAGGAAAAGCTGTTAAATACTTTGGGGTGGCTTATAAATTCTTGAGGAAATGCAGCATTTGTAGTGCAGCTTAATTATGAAGTTTTATTATTTTAGCAAATTGTATCTTTCATCAAAAAACACAATTAGAGAAATTTTGGAAAAGACAAGGGCACAAAGGAAATTTAAAAATCACTCATGCTTACCAAGTAGAGATGCCCTGATGGTGCGTTACAGTGTTCGCATGGCAGTATTTCGGTACATAATTCCACACGTACTACTTTACAACCAGTTTTTCTTAACAAGTCAAACATACCCCATCTCATGAGAACTCTACTGCAAGTAGTTCATCTTGAAATTTCATCAAAAATGGGCTTACAGGCACATTTTGAAAAACATTATTGAATTCAATTAGCAAGTAAAAGTGAAAGGAGGGGAGGTGTTGTTAAAAATACTGTACTTGGCTCAACACTGGCAAGAATAGTGAGATGGGCGTGCTCATATCCTGCTAGAAATCACTATACTCTGGACAGCAGCTTGCCTTATTTATCAAAGAGCTTTTAAAAAGTTCGTATTTCCTGATCCACTAATTTTACTTCTATTACTCTAGTCTTAAAAAAAATGAGATTCAGGGGCACCTGGGTGGCTCAGTCAGTTGAGCGTCTGACTTCAGCTCAGGTCATGATCTCGCAGTCTGTGAGTTCGAGCCCCACATCAGGCCCTGTGCTGACCGCTCGGAGCCTAGAGCCTGCTTCGGATTCTGTGTCACTGGGTGGATGGTTTTGTTTGTACTTTCCCGTATTTTCTGATTTTTCTACAATGGACAAAAATACTTTCATATACAAAAAATTATTTTAGGGGCACCTGGGTGGCTCAGTTGGTTGGACACCTGACTCTTGATTTTGGCTCAGGTCATGATCCCAGGGTCATGGGATTGAGGCCCGCCTCAGATTCCACACTGAGCATGGAGCCTGCTTAAGATCTTGTCCCTCTCTCCCACTCTCTCAAAATAAAGAAATAAAATGGGGCGCCTGGGTGGCTCAGTCGGTTAAGCATCTGACCCTTGGTTTTGGCTCAGGTCATGATTTCATGGTTCGTGGGTTCGAGCACAACGTTGGGCTCCGCAGCTGGCAGTGCACAGCCTGCTTGGGATTCTCTCTCTCCCTGTCTCTGCCCCTCCCCTACTCACGCTGCCTCTCTCTCAAAATAAACAAACAAACTTAAAAATAAATACAGGCGCCTGGGTGACTCAGTCAGTTAAGCATCCAGCTTCGGCTCAGGTCATGATCTCACGATTCGTGAGTTCAAGCCCCAGATCAGGTTCTGTGCTGATAGCTCGAAGCCTGGGGCCTGCTTCAGACTCTGTGTCTCCCTCTCTTTCTGCCTCTTCCCCATTTGCGCTCTCTCTCTCTAAAATAAACAAACATTAAAAAAAAATTAAAATAAACTAAAAAATCAACACTATTGGGAATACTCCAGCAAATGCTTTTAATACCCATCTCTCAGTTTATTGAGAATAAGAAGGAAACCAAATGTCCAAAATATATCAAAATTTGTTTTAGCTGGTTCTCAATTTAAATCCACCCAAAGTATAACCAGTTAACTACAGCAATTTAGGACAGATAAAATTTTTAAGTGAGGAAATGCTTATTCTCACTTTTGTTATTTCCTCTCAAGGAAGAAAAAAGATATACCAATAAAAATGGTTTCAAAGAGTGGAAAATTCTTTTCAAGGTTAGGAGTAGGAATTTTTCTCAATTAGAATTTACTGGATCTATTTTAAGCAGCATTCATATAAAAGCAGAAATACCCGCTTGTGTATGAAGTTTTGGCAAGGTGCTAACAAAATAGCAAAAATTATCCATAAGGCTAAATATAAAATTTAAATGTGTTTGTGTACCTAGGAGCACAAAACAGAAACGTAACTGTCACCTTGAAGTGTAGCAGACTACTACACCCCAGCCCCTGAATAATCCTTTCTGCCCTGAACTCCTATGGGACTTAAGATATAGCATTCATTTTGGCTCTTACCATTTGACTTCTTTGTCTGGCTAATTATATTTATAAATGTATAGATTTTATCCATCAATTGTTTCTAGACTGAGTTTTTGGGAAGATAAACACTGCTTTACAAAGCAGTGTTCAATAAATGTATTGACTTTAAGCTTACTCTGTTACTGAAGATTTTAATATCTTTGGTGTATTTTTTTTTCTCACTCATGGTTCTAATACCTGCAGATTTAACATAATAATCTTCAAGTATGCCTAAAAATTTAAACAGTCTGATCTAGAATTTGGAGAGGTAAAATTGAGGAGAACATTGTAGTTGAAGGGGCACAGAATGAACAGAGGCAAGAATATTTGGGAGGAAAAGATTCGCCCTGTTAGATACAAGGTCGAGAATCAAAAAGAGATAAAAAGAAAAAATGAAAGAAGATGGGAAACTAGATAGATGGCTGGTACACTTTCCTTAAGAAAAGCTATGGAAAAGAAGACAAAAGATGACCTCTCTTGAAAAAGTGGAGTAATAGGAAAATGGGACCCCAACACAGCTGGCACCAGTTGGCCAGACCCAGGTAACGTTATCCTGTATTCGTCTTGACATAAAACATTTGCCCTCAAACTTGTCAGTCCCTCCTGGGCTCTTAGCAGAATGCCTGTCAGCTGCCATTGAACATCAAGTTTGTACTACCTGTGACTCTTTCCAACGTGGGAAAATGAAAGAGAATCTGACAGGAACATGGTCAACTGTGGACCCCTTCCCCCTGCAAAAATGTCTGTCTGTCCCACGTATCAAATATTCAGTTGAGGGCTCATTTTCGGCCCCCAAAGAAGTATAAATGTTAACTGTCACCTTATCCTGTTCATACCCTGATTTCAAGTTCTTTATGTAGAGGTGAAAATTTGGTAAGAATCATTTTTCTTTTACTTCTACTCGTCTCTTCATTTGCTCCCTAGTACACCTAGTATGCCTCAAAACTCAAACACCTCTTCTGACATGGGGAGACTGGAAAAAAAGGCCCTATCCTATTACAGATATTTGCACATCATCTTTACAGTGTGGTTAGAAGCTACACTAGCTCCTAAATTTTTAAAATACAAGTTATGCATATTTAGAATGCATGGCATGATACTTTAATATTAGTGAAGTGGTTACTACAGTTGAGCTGATTAGCATAGCCACGTATTCATATGCTTACCATTTTCATGTCTTCATACGCTTACCATTTTGTGTGTGTGTGTGTGTGTGCATGTGTGTGTGGTGAAAGCACCAGAAATCTACTCTGAAACAAATTTCCAGTATACAACGTAGCATTAACTCTAGTCATCGTGCCGTACACCAGGCTTCTAGACTTCTTCACCCTCCCAATTGCAACTTCTTACTCGTTAACCAACACCTCCCCACCGTCCTGCCTGTGGTAACCACTCTTCTACTATCAGTGAAACTCTACTATGTTAAGGTTAAGCTGTACCCCACAAGCTTAGTCTCAACGAGCTGACCTAGACTAAAGAGGAACTAAATCACACATGAGTGCCGATAAAGGGAACCGAAAGGGCTATGACTGAGCTAAAGTCCTGCGGGAGCCAGAAGCTGGGATGTACCTGCTCCTCAGTCAATTAAACCAGGCAAGGGCTGAAGTTCAGTTTGTAAAAGGAAGAAATCCTAAGGAATAAAAGGCGAAATACTGCTTTCTCGGGAGCTATGGGCGAAGCTCAGGGAAAACTCAACGAAGACCACAGAGACACACAAAGTAAAACTAAAATAAGACTGCCAACTTCTAGGACAGGCAGAAAGGAAAGCTGGAATCTGATGGCTAGACAGAGCCATATGGAACCAAGTGACAAAGGGCTCACTTGCTAAGACTTCGCTTTGCCCAGTTTAACTGCTGTGTATGTACCAGTATCTATCACCGACCACCACCGTATAGATATAAATCCTCACAGCCAAGTGGTTAACTACTCTCAAGACACCTGCTCTAAGAAAAGGGCTACAAATGTATGAGAATGCAAAAGAGGTTCCAAAACGAGGCCATATTCTTGAGTCTGCAGGCCAGGGAAACATAAAAAGCACTGGAGTTGGGGACAGGGTACCAGGGATATCTGCACAGGAGACAGGAGACAAAACTAAAGGGAGGGCAGTTCACCTTACACTGGTGTCTGGCTTTTTGTGTTGTTTTTAATAACGGATAACACTGCCTTCGATAAAAATGAATGCGGGACAAGGCCGTTAGGGTAAGTTTTCAGAGCTGCCTAAAACATGCTCCTAAACTCCAGGTTCACGGCTTTATTTACAGTAATACCTTACATATCCAACACTGTTAGAAAACAAGAGTGACCTCTGACTTATCTGTTTAAATGACAGCTATCCAATTTACCTGTTAAAAATTCCTAAGAAGAATACCACTGTGTGGTAGGGTGAAACATGAACACATAACTGTATCTGGTTTATACTACAGCTACAGTTAAAAAAAACAAAACAAAACAGTTCAGCGTTTTGAAGAGGGTCTCACAAAAGCACCAAGTTAACAACAGAATATTATTAATAATAAACTTTATGTAATAATTAGGTCTAAATGGAAAGCTGGAAAGCAAAACAGAAATCCGAAAACCATCAAAGTTATTAAAAAAGGACAAAACTGATAGGTTAGGACCTTAAAATTCCAAGTGCTTCTAAAAAACAGAGCCATTGAAAAGTACTTGTTTTCATTAGAGTAACAGACTAAATCTAAGCAGTTACTGGATAAATGAGTTCAGAAAGCTTTTTGAAATTGGAGGGCCATGAACTAATTAAGCCTATCAAGTTCTTACTTAACCTGGTCTCCTGACCTTGGTCTGAATATCACAAACTCCAACTCTATCAGACTTTGTGAGTCATCACTGATGAGGAATATAAATTCTCACTGTAGCGTTTGAAGGTTTTTGTTTTTTTTTTTTTTTTTCATCTGAAACACTCAGATAGTTTTTCTGAGCTCAGCTCTATAGTTCAGGCTGAGGGTACTTTAAACTGCCGTGTTGCCCACTATATATACTCACTCGGTGGGAAATGTCAAACACATATCCGTACTCAAGTGAGTACCAACACATCCCCCAAAACCAAACAGATTATTTTACATTAGTGGTTTGGGTGCTCCTCCATTAGCACAAATAGATAAGAGGTAGTTACGTAATGACATAAATTTACATTATTCTCAATGACAAAGAAGTAGTATGTGAAGGCAAAAGAAAAAAATAATTTATTCAGTAACAGTCAAAGAGCTGATTTTCTCCAGCAGTGGACTTGAAGTTTCTCTTTTACCTTACATTCTTTCTCCTTAATCATCTCCAAAGTAAAGCAAAATTCATTTCAATACAAATGACACGTAAAATACCTACACACATTAATCTGCATGCCATCACCTGAGCTTTTTAAAAAAGTACACATTAAGATGAATATACCCGTGATGCACGTACACTCAGTTACACAGATGACCACGAGGCCAGTGACACAGGAAGAATTTACCTGTTTTTCCACAAAAATACCCTAAGGCAGGGGTCCTGCAAGCCGGACCCAGCCCACCAGCCATTTTAGTAAATAACATTTTATTGGAACATAGACATGCTCATTTCTTTGTGTGTTGTCTGTGACTACAATGGAGACAATAAGGCTGGCAAATCCTTAAATATTTATTACCTGGTCCTATAATCAAAGTTGGTCAACCCATCTTCTAAGGCACTGGTCCACAGCCAGGAGTGTTCATCCAAAATCATCTAGGAATCTTTTTCAAAAGATACATGCCTGTAATGCCCTGCCCACTCCTCTTCTGATGTAAAAGTTGGCTAAGGACCACTGCTCTAAGGATTTCGTAGCACCACTAATCACCTGGCATCTTCTGCTTCTTTGTATGCAGCAAGCAAGCAAGCAGCAGTAGCATTCTGTGCACTGTGGGCACCCCATTTCGCCCTTACCGAATGCTAAACGAGCCACTGACTCTACTTTAAATAGCACTGCCATTTAATACTTACCTAATACTTTTGACCACTTCCTCCTCCTTGAAACTCTTCCCCCTTTGACTTCTACAGCATCACTTTCCCAGTGGAACACATTTCAAATGTCACTCTCTGTGAAGCCTTCTGACTTCCCAAATAGAATTCATGATGGTCCTGTATCCCACCTCTCTTGTGGCATTCTTTACATACTCCTAAGGCTAAACTAGACGCATTCGAGGTTGTACCCAAAGTGTCTAAGCATCCTGCTTTGGTACAAAGTAGGCACTAAATTAAGTAACTGATAAATGGACAGACAGATGAATTCTAGACTCCAGACGGAGGACTTGACAAATACAATGCCTAAGGAAACAACAGGCCAGGGAATGTTGAAGAAACACGACAACCCTCCGGTGTGATGCATACATAGCGCTCTACCATCCTGAACAAGTAACCAACCTGAGTTTTCCCTTTCGATTTCTCTCCTTCCTTTTCAAACTGCTAGAGTTGCAAACAGCACTAAAATTTTGATTAACAAAAAAAGAGGAATTTTTTGCTACACCATCACCTCCCTAGCCAATTTATACTTAGCCATTAAGGTTTCACACTATTATCCGATTGAAGCTCTTCTCTCCTTCCAATTCAACAATGAATGAGTGCCCATTTATTAAAATGCTATTGAGCACAAATGAGACATCAAGTACCCTGCTAAGTGCCTTCCATGCACTGTCCCCACTGAATCCTGCGCTAGGCAAAGAGAATCGTCTCTACCCTCCCAGAGTTCACGATATAGTAGGGAAGAAACTTGCACAGGTGTAACAATTACAGTGCACAGCATGTTAAACTCAGTGGCAGAGGTAAGGTTGAGCTGAACTCAAAAACAGAACTGACAGACAGCTAGGATAATGTCAGTGCCTGCACAACATTGGGGACAAACAGGATGTATGGGAAACCAAGAGGAGAGAGAAGGAGTTCAAGAATGGGAAAGGTGGATTATGACTTCTGAGGGGCAGGCTGAGGCCTCTGGGTATTATTTCATACACACTAAGGCACCAGTAAAGGTTCGGAGGCAGGGAAGCAGAGATCAAGTGATTACCAGCAGTTATGTTGGAAGGATGGGAAGAGGAAGACTGGATGCAGGGGAGCATCAAGAAAGAAAAGGAAGCAGAGACATCCCAGAAGGAGAGTCAATGTGACAGATGTGGAAGAAGGAAGACTTGAAGGTAAAGGATTTAGAAAGAGAATCAAGGTTCAGTGCAGGGAGATGATGAATAATGCTTTAGACAGGATGCATTTTAAGATGCCCTTGCAGAACATCTATGTATAGCAGACAAAAATGCTGCCGTTATTCGGTTTCATTCTCCATAGTGACCACTGTATATCCCTTTTCTCCTGAAAAATCCTGCTTTCCCCATCCCCATCCCCTTACTATCCAAGTTGAAATTCCTGTCTAAGGTTTAAAGACCCGGCAACTATCCCACCTTACTCAACTGAACCATTACTGCCGGTCTCAATGACCTGTTCTGGTAGTTAACCTCTTTCCTGGACTCATCCCCCCGCTCCCTCTTTTAAACCTTACCATCTCTAGGAAGCAGTCTTACTTACCTGAATAGGCAAGGCTCCTCCCACACACAATAAAAAGGTGTATGTATAAATTGTCATAGATGCAGATTCACGGCATGCCCGATATCTAGATCATAAACTCAAAATCAGATGCCCCATTTCTCTAGGGCGCCAGACATTCCACTGGTACTGAGGAAATAACAAAGTAAAGACCACCTAAAATTGGTCTTTTCATTTTCAGAGGCCACAAAAGATATCTTGAGGGTAACAGAATCAGAATATTCTCACCTAGTATGTATGTAAGATTTTTGTCCCCCAAACTAACAATGCTGTGAAGAGAATATATTAACAGGAGTTAGATTATGTCCTGAATTCAGAAGTATTTCCATATTTATTAGAAAACTCCTAAGCCCTAATAATTACGTTTCTTAAAATATGATTTGGGATTGAGTAGCATAAAAGGCAGTCTAGTATAACCTAGGGTGATGAAGAGTTCCGGCTCTGGAGTCGCCTGGCCCTAAAGTCAAGCACCAGTTCTGCCGCTTACTAGCTACAGGACCTTAGTCAGGTTCCTGCACTGAGCCTCAGTTTCCTCATCCATAAAGTGAGATTTAACCTCCTATCTCACATTATGACTGTCAGGATTAAAAAGAATCATGTATTTAAGGTACTTTGCCCACATCTTAAGTGTTCAATAAATGTTATCTATTTCTACCACTGGAAAAAGCAGGAAAAACGTTCAGAGGATTTCTTTAGACATGGGAGTAAAATTTAGTTTGTAAAGGGGAAAGTTCAGGAGTGACCTGAGGATAGTCATCAAGTATATGAAAGACTGTCCATTTTTAGTAAAGAAAAAACCCAAATACTTCCTTTAATGGAAGGAGAGAGACCTAAAATAAATGGCTTTAAATTAAGTGAGATAATTAAATTACAAAGAAGGATGGATTCCTCAATTCTGAAGAGTGTAATATCATGACGGTCATGATTCACGTTGCTTGGGTAGAATCACAACTCCTTGATATATTTAATAGCGGAGACAAGGGGTGCCCGGGTGGCTCGGTCAGATGAGAGTCCGGCTCAGGTCACGATCTCATAGTTCGTGAGTTTGAGCCCCACATCAAGCTCGCTGCTGTCAGCACGGAGCCTAATTTGGATCCTCTGTCCCCTTCTCTCTCTGTCCCTCCCCCCACTTGTGCTCTCTAAATAATAAATAAAACATTAAAAAAACAGTGGGGAAGAATCTTACGTTGGATGGCTTGTAGGCAATCTTGCATGGGGGTGAGGGAAGAGGAACTAAAGGGCCTTCCGAACTCCTGTCCTTAGAGTGATATATCTGACACAGTTACCAATTGTAACAGTAGCTATCCAACGTAGAACTCTTAAGGATTTCACCACCTAGCTTCCTCCAGAAAGAGTATGTTCTTCAAATATACTCAAGCATCTCCTCAAAGAGAATGA
The DNA here is from genome assembly GCF_018350175.1 of Felis catus. Classification (NCBI taxonomy): domain Eukaryota; kingdom Metazoa; phylum Chordata; class Mammalia; order Carnivora; family Felidae; genus Felis; species Felis catus. The sequence continues at coordinate 110,425,740 of NC_058386.1, read as the reverse complement.
AAAGTCATGATGATTCATAATTTTACTTGGAAGTATGCATTTCTGTGCTAGGTGGCTGGAGGGTAAGAGTAGATGGTACAGATGTGGTGTCTTCATATGGCTTCAATAGGAACTGGGAAACCATTCTGGAAAAATATGTATCTGTCTCAACTGCAAAAACAGAGGCTCAAATGATAAAATTCTTAGTACTCTGGCCATTCCTGGTCCATCTGGGCGCTCCAAGGTGATGAAAAAGAGATGATTTTGTTTATACAGAATAGCTTTCCTCCCCTCGTCTTTGTGACTGACATGAAAACCTTGGAAAACTGCCTATGGCAGCAAGAACATAAAAACCACATTCCTGTGACTCCTGCTCTGTGACCTCCCATTCTCTCAGACTCTGACCCCATTTGGTCACCTATACACTTTCATCGCAGGTCCCAGCCTCTTCTCTCGAAACTTCTCTTTGGTGCCAGGGAGCACCTGTTAAGCCAACACCAGGTACCGGCTGGAGCCTCACTTGGAAGCACCTGTCTATTTTCAGTGGGTATTCACGACCTACCTTCCCTGCACAGATCAAAGTTAAACATATGAATGCCACTCGAGTCCTATCCCCCATGTAACTTATTTAAATCCTGACATTTGGGAGGAGGAAAAGGAACACAACTATAGGCTCAAATTCTTTCCTTTTGCCCCTATTCCTTACTAATAGATGCCCAGGGCCTCAAAATAGCTTCTGAAACACCTTTCCTAAGGCAACTCTTTCGATCTTTTATAGAACTTTTTAGTCATATAACATCACCGTCTAGTAAGCAGTGATGCAGCATTATCTGTTTACCACTGGCAAAAAGACAAATAAGTTAACGACCTGTCTAAAGTTACATAATGTGTCACTGACAGAGTTATTAAAAAAACCAGCCTCATGACTTCCCAGCCCAGCATGCTTCTCATTAGCCTACAATGACATGAGCGGGTTATTATTATTTGTAAACACTGGCTACCAGGGTGGCTACCATTTACCAAGTCCTAGCCACGTGCCAGGCACCACGCTAAGTCCCAGACAGTCTCTCTTTGAATTCTCACAGTATCCCTGGGAGACAAGCACTGCCACTGTCTCCTTTTGGCAGGTGAGGAAAACGTGGTGTACACAAGTAAATAACTTGTCCAGGGTCACCCGGCCAGCCAGCGACAGGGCTGCGGTTCAAATCCAAGTCTGTTACTATAGTTTGTGGTCTTAACCTCCGATGCTCTTCCATCCCTAGTTCGAGGGGCAAATGCCGTTCTTTACAACGCGCTACGCTTGGGAAAAAATTAACTCCCTATACTATACCATTAAAAAGTAATCAAAATATATTAGTGAAACGTGTACAAAGTTCAGATGCTCTCTTCACAAACACGTCCAAATAAATGAAATCTCCACTGGATTTAGCAATACTGCTTCATGTAAAACGAGGCACTGCATTTGTTAATAATCAGTAACACTGAGACCAAAACTGCTCCCGTTCTGACTAGAGCAGCCACGTCAAGGGAGCAAAATGCTCACGAGTCAGGATGTAGAGCATTTTCCAGACATATTCATAATGCCAAGGAATAAATAATGGGGTAATAAGGTTTACAGCACAACCACTTGCAAGTAAATAGTATTCTTTCTGTGCATCTGAATTTGTTTTTAAGGGCTAGGAAATAAAAACATACTGTTCTGGTTCTCAAAAATCAGCAAGCCATAAAAACATGAAGAAATCTAAAACCAGCAAATAAAAATCACGATAAAAAAAAAACACGAGGGGCGCCTGGGTGGCTCAGTGGGTTAAGCATCTGACTTCGGTTCAGGTCATGATCTCACAGTTCGTGAGTTCAAGCCCCGCATCGGGCTCTGTGCTGACAGTTCAGAGCCCGGAGCCTGCTTCGGATTTTGCGTCTCCCTTTCTCTCTGCTCCTGCCCTGCTCACGCTGTCTCTGTCTCTCGAAAAGTGAATAAACATTAAAAAAATATTTAAAAAAACCCACGAAGCATTCTATTACTACAACAGTTTTGGGTGTGGGGGAATACAAATGCTTTCACAGTTAAGGCCTCACTACCACAAAAACTGACCTCTGAATTCCCACCTATGCCAATAATGATTCTAGGGTTTGAGATTATTTACCCTAAAGCAAGTCTCAAATCCTTCCTTCAATTTCTTCATATTGCTTTTTTTCCTAACACTACAAGACTGACAACTTACAAAAAATGGATTATTCCTGATCATCAAAATGACAGTTCCTACCTCTGCTCATCCTATTCTTCGCGAAATAGGAGATTATCCAGTGCCCAAGAACATACATATATGTTCTGCCAAACCCATCTTTAAAATAATGAAACATCTGAGGGGTGCCTGGGTGGCTCAGTCGGTTAATCGTCTGACTTTCGGCTCAGGTCCTGATCTCACAGTTCGTGAGTTTGAGCGCCGCGTCGGGCTCGCTGCTGTCAGCATAGAGCCTCCGTCTCCCTCTCTCTCTGCCCCTCTCCTGTGCCCGCATGTGTACTCAGGTGCATGTTCTCTCTCTCTCAAAAATAAATAAACATTAAAAAAATAAAATAACAGCACACTTGAGAGTGAAGCTACCGAAGGTACATTTACAGATGTAATTTCAATAAAGGGCTCAAAGGAGAAATACAATAGCCAAACGAGGGAAAATTGTTTCAATGTAAACCCTACTGCATCATAAGTACAGAGAGCACTTTTCTAAGTCCCGAGAGGAGACAATATTACTTTTCCAAAACAGCAATATAGTATCTTGTCAATCTGGTTACCAGTAGTGAAGACAACTACAGGAAGTTACTGTAGCATACATACCTTCAGAAAAAACAGTAAAATCCATCAAAAGTTACACAAAGTCATAAATGCTGTTACATGGCTGAACGACAATAAAATGCAGCAAGTGGTAACATTGTTTTGCCGAAAGGGTACTGTCACCTTCATTTATGATCACAATTACTTGATGACGGAAGAGGAAAACACATCTGAGTTATGAAAATTCCCTTGAATGAACCCTTTAACACGTGATCTATTCAAATTAAGCAAACTGCTTGTCTTCTAAGTCAACACAGCCTCCAAGATTTTAATTCTTTTTGAAAAGAAAAAAAATCGGAACAATATAAATATTGATTCCCTCCTTTTTTGTCAAGTGATAAATAGGTTAAACCCAGCCTTGGAATTTCTGGTTCGGGGGGGGGGGGGGGGGGGGGGGGGGCGGGGAAGACTGCAATTTAAAATTATACTGTTAATAATAATGCAATACACTCTAAAATAAGCAATTTCCTCTTTAATGAACTTAAAGTAAGTTTTATTCTCAAGAGGCAGAAATACCAACTTACCAGCTTCGTGCCTCTTTTAATTTCCTTTTGGACATCTTCAATAGAAAATCCACCAAGACTTTCGTTATCAGAGTGTGATGATACCAAAGCAGATGAAAAGAGCTATAAATTACATTTAAAAACAATTAAGATTCATATTTAAAGACATTACAGTGAAACAGTCAACAAGATGTTAACTTTAAAAGGAACTTTTCTAGTACAAATGGCATAGCATTAGTGAGAAACCAGATCTTAAAAATTTAACTGACTTTCATCCTGTTCGGGAACAGTCAGTCACTGTCGGGTCCTCCCGGTTTCGGGTCTCTCGGCTGCCGGCCTCTACTTACCATGCACTTATGGTGCGCTGCCACCTTCTGGTTTGCAGATATTAGTAACTGTCCGCATTCCTTGTCTCTATTTGACTTACAAAAGCCACATTTGCGCTGTCTTGTGGGCCCTTTTTTCTGTTCAACTGAGCTTGACATGATTTTTAAATTGCTTTTAGAATGCCACTTTAAGCCTCAAGAAATGCTACAGAGAATGAGAAGGGCAACAAAATGGTTAATTGCGCTTTAATATCCATTTACACAGTCATGTAGTTGTTTAATATTTAACCTAAGTTTTAATATATGCATTTTTAAGCGGGTATTTAGAATAGACAAATGAACATTAAAACCTGAAATGCCTCCATAATGAAAAAACCAAATGTATGCATAAAGATAAGTTACTGAAATAATTCGGAAAAATCAAACTGCTCCCAAATTAGAGGATATGTGAAATAACTAAAACGATTTCTGCGTGGATAAATTAAAAATGTGCAATGTGTGACACTAAAACAATCATCTGCTCACAATATTAATGAAAAATATTTTTCATGTATAGCTAGATTCCCCTTCAAGGAGACCAAGAATTATATATCTGAGAACAGAGCAGAAACTTGTAAGAGAACTACACAATATCCAGAGTGAACAGAATTCTAGAATTGCACAACTCGTTCAAGTTCACATATTCATAAACCAACAAAGGAGAAATGAATGCACTTAACCGTGACTCTGGAACACCTATTTTTAAAATGTGAATTATTTTCAAGTTTAGAAAAAAATCACGTATACATCTTTAATAAATTTTTGCTATTGTATCCCTCTTTAGAGTAAAGAAAAAATTAAGCTTATAAGTCTATTTGTAAAAACCATAGTTTAGGAACCGATTATTTATAAAAAAAACAACTATATTATCTGACTCTGAGGCTTATTCCAAAAGTCTGCAGGTTAAAGTTACAAACAGAGAGTGGTATTCTAAATGCAGTAACGTTCACATTAAATTAGCAATACTGTATAAAGGAAGGAGAATTTTTCTGTGTGACCCTTTAATCTAGTCAAATTATAATTCTAGGTGGTAAAGTCAAACACAAAGAAAGGGAAGAAAAGCTCTCAGATAGAAGGTTTCAGATTTAGATCATCAATCTCAACATGGATTCTTAAGAAGAATCTAAACAAGTGTAAAATCAGTTATGTGATTTGTGTAGTTTTCCCAAAGCAACCGAACTAAGCAGTCCAGGATCCAGGCTGCCACAACAGAAGTCACAATCAATAAAATCTGCAATGTTCATCTTAAAATGTAGTAAAATTCTTCCCATTTTTCCATATACTTGAGTATTTTCATAATACTATGTTGAAAAATGGACTCACTGACACCACATTGTAGCTTTGTGAGAAGCACTTCATTCACCAGCAAGAACAGTAGCAGCTGGTGCCAGGAAGGTGTTAGCTGCAAACCACTCAGTGCTTTATAATATAAAACTGCAGATACTTAATCAAAATTTAACGTGAAGCCACAAAGAAACAGGTCTTTTTATCAATTTATACCTAGGGTTGTTTTGTTTTGTTTTTTAAACAAAACTTCAAAGGCCTTGGCAGTCTCTGCATTGATGGGTTTAACAAACCCTTAATGCTATCTACAATTTTAAATACCTCAGTCTTCCAAACGCCATCGGATACTTTACAACAGTACTGTATTCACAGCACTGCCTATAAACCATGAAACTGATTGAAAACAGGCAGCAAATACTTTTAGGATTAAAGAAAAAAAAGGACATAACAGAGAAACAAAAGAAACAAAAGGGGAAGTGTGTTTGCATTTGTACAGGCAAATATGTGTTCAGTTGCTTTATCAAGAATATAGCTGCCAAAATCTTTAGAATTAACCATGCAAAACAGCAAAATTCAAACAGCACCAAAATCTGCTATTTGAGTTCTAAATTAGCTTTCTTTACGACTATGCAATGAATAGTAGACACTCTGAAAGCACTGTAACATATTCAGCATTTCTCCCCGGTCATCCTTGGCCTGTTCAAAGGATAGCACATTATGAATCTAATCTGTACAGTCATCTTTAATGTGTAATTTCTGCACAACCCTAGCATAGCCTATAAAACCGGGTTGTAAGGTTCTAAAAAGTCCTAGAGTAGAAAAGCACTTTTTACTCTTGAAATTGATTCTGAAAATGGTGTCCCTCAAACTGTATCCGTACAGAATTCTGCCTGTTTTGAATTTATAAACAGGTAAATTTGTCATCCTAATTTTGAGAATTCCCTTTTCTAAGATATCAAATACCCAAAAATCTAAGAGAGAAAAAAGGTACGCTTTATTTTGCATTCAAAAATATTCTAGTGTTTTCATCAGTTTAAATTGGTAAAGTGAACAGAAAACACAACAAAGTGCACCAAACCAATTAAAAACTTTCCCCAATGTGCAATGACTAAATGGATTTTTCCACTAAAATTAAAATAATGTATCTGTGCATATCTTGCTAATTTTTTACAGCCTCCTTGTGAAACATGAAGTGGGGAACATCATGGAAACAATGACTCCTCACAAAAATGTCTTTATCATAAAAATACAGATTTTTATCTAATGCTGTCTCACTTGTGGTCTCTCGTTAAGGAGAATAAGGGCATTCCAAGGACCAATATTAAGGGGTTCATAACGATCCACGCAGCTATGTGGCATTTTAATTTCAGCGTAAAAGATTTTTCAGGGCACGCAGAGATCAAACTTTGATGCTTTCGCCCAACAATGAAACCTTTTCCTTAAAAGAAACATAACATTATGGATCATGTTATAAAGCAGAAAAAGAGAAGCAAAGATAACAGCGTGAGAAACATAATTGAAATGTCTGAAAAAATATAAAAGCTCGATCAGTTAGGCTGAGGCAATCAATTCGTTCCTGATTTTACAAGATGCTGTAAAGCACCAAGGTGGAAATAACCTGAAACATCAAGGAGAGCATTCAAGAACCAAGTCGAGAGCTCATTCAACGTCTCGTATCTGAAAGACCATTTCCACAGAAAAACAAAACAAAACAAAACAAAAACTGCCGTTCCGGAAGATCAAACAATCCCACACGCAATCAAGCTGAAACATACAGTTGAAAATACATAAACGTGATCCCCAAACAAGCAGTATTTCGGTCAGGAAAGTTACAGTGGAGAGAAATAAACGATCGAGATGAACCGGAAGGGCACCTGAATTTGGTTGCACGATATTATTACATGCTTCGCACTGCTTTTTGCGGTTATTCAAAAGGAAACTGAAGGAATTTTCCAGTTGTTTCAAACCCAAGGGTAAGAAAGAATTTGAACTGTCTGAATAAGACCCGATATTACGTAGTAAGCCGATGAAAAGAAAAGGGGTTTTCAAAAAGAAAGGGTTTTTCAACTTCCACGCCGAATATCGAAACGAACAAATTTCAAAAGAATGCCGTGCTGTTCGTCCATATAATAAAAGGATGGTACACATAACGTACCGGATCCTCTCTCCGTTATTTATTCCTCAATACACACTAGACTCCAAGACCTCCCTCTAATCAAGCGCTAGATAAACTCGCAAAACTATCTTCCTGTAAAACACTTTAGCAGGTCCTTTCGGTGGTCAAGTCAGGGTCCCCTAATCGTCCTTTTCCAATCCTCCCGAATCCAGGAAGATATCCCACCACTTTCTTTAACCGTCCTTCCCCAGGAGTTCGCTCTCAAATAGTCCTCGTTTCAGATCTCAGTTTCACCCCTCATTCCCCCCACCCCAGAGTTTTTCCTCATTCCGCAAAGCCAACCCTCTTGCCATCCTGACCATTCTTCCTCTTACGCTTCCCAAACTGGGAGTCTCCCTCCTTCCCAAATATGTCCTAAGCGATGGCAAAGACTAAAAATTCCCAGTATTTTTTCCTCCCTAAATGCTGCGCCCCTTCCCCCGAAGTCTACGCTGGAGCCTAACCGCTCCCTTAGCTCCTCCGAAGCACTTTTCTCAGCCACCTCTCTGCCAAGCGCCTTCAACGAGCGGCGCTTCTGGGGTCCTTGACAATAAAGCGAGACCACCGAGAGTCCCCCTTAACAACGGGCAGGGGCGGCGGCCTGGCCACCGCCATCCTCCTTGTCTTCTCCCGCCGGGCAGAGAATGGGGGGCCCCCGAGCTACCGTGGGGACTCACCGGCGGGGCCCAGAGGCGAACGGCAGGGGAGAAGCGCCAATGAGGGGAAAGAGAAAGAAGTCGGTGTCGGTTCTCCGGCAGCGCCTGGGAGCGGGGCTCTGTCGCCGGAGGTTGTTTCCTTTCATTCGAGGAGAGACGGGCTCGCGGAGCGCCCTTACGTCGCCCCCCTCGCACGCAACGACTCAACACAGCGTTAATACGTCTCCAGCGCGCCGCGAGCCCCGGTTGGCTGCACGGCCGGGGCAACTGAAGCCGCAGAACCACGGCGCATGTGCCGAGGCCGCCCCCAGTACGGATCGGGGCGGCAAGCTCCGCCTCCTGCTCGCGCGCGTACCTTCTATTCTCCGGTCCGCCGCTCAGCCAAGTGTTTGGGGGCAGGCTCCGAGGAGATAGAGAAAGAGATTCAAAGATATCGCCGTGGGTCGGGCGGAGAAGGGGCAGGGTTGGGACTAGAAACCGTTGGGCGGGAGCCCTGGGTAACCAGTTTTCAACAGGGATTCAAGTGGGTAGGCCTGATCCCTTGCACTTGTTCACCGAGGCCTTTTCACATCCATTATTTCATTGTACTCTCGTGGCATCCCTTTGAGGTCCTCCGTTCTCTCATTTTACTGCCAGGAAAGACTGAGAAGCTCGTAGTGGAGTAGGTCGGCCTGGATTTCAATCCTTGGCCAAAGCATTTTCGTCTCTGTATCTGAGAGTTGGGTTTTTTTTGTTGTTGTTTTTTTTTTTGTTTTTTGTTTTTTGTTTTTTTTTGTCTTTAAGATGGGGATTAAAAATACTATCTCACGGGTTTATCGTGAAGAAGAAATGAGATACTGCAAGTTAAACGTCTATGAGCGTCCCTGGCATATAACAGGCCCTCTGTAAATACGGAGATTATCATAATCAACAAAGATAAGTGATTTCCTTTATAACTCACACAGGTAAACCCGACACCTAACCGAGCGCTTTCCTCTTTGATGTATGGAGCCTGACTGCTTGGGTTTGAATTCCAGCTCCCCCACTTCTAGCTCTATGACCTTGAGCATGTTGCATTACCTCTCCGTCCCTCAGTTTCAGCACGTCCAAAATGGAGATCACAATGGTATCCATCTCAAAGAGCTGTTAAGAGAAAGGAGTTCATACACGTAAATCACATAGAATAACACTTGGACACATACTATGCCCTATGTAAGGGCCAGCTTTTGTCATTTTCTCCTACGCTCATAGACTGCCAGCAAGTGGTTAAAAAAAAAAAAAAAAAGCCCTAGCAAACCAAAGAAAATTTAAAGATAACCTTTTTGTAGCTATTTTTCCTGTAAAAGGGAAGGAGGGGGGTCGCGGCGGTGGATTTTCATTGTTGCGATCCTATATTGTTACTACCCTGTTTCAACATTGTTTTTATTTCTCCCTGCAAGGTCAAACTTAAATTGTTATTCTAAAGGAAATAGTAACTGCGTTCATGTAACATTGCATCCCATACAAGCAGGTAACTAATGTTGGACAAAGCAGTCATTTAGCTGCACGGGACCCTTAGGGCTTTCACCCAGGCCCTCTACAGAGAAAGGAGAGGCTTGCAATTTACATAAGAAGATCTAGAACGTGTGTTCCAAACATTAACTTCGTATTTTAAAACGGTCCCCCAGCATTATTTTCACCAGCATTTACACACTTACTGATTGATGTCAGAATGACATTGATGATAGGGAAAGTAACAAAACATACTGTCTGTGCAGTGTGTTGTCTTTTTAGATTTCTCCCCAACTCCCCACATTTTGCTATCTTTTATTCAGTCTCTCAACCGTGCACTCATTTCAACAATTTGATTCAATAAACATCTGTAAAACTACAAAGTTCCAAACACAAAAGAGACATACATCAACTCCATCCCTAACCTCAAGCTTGTGATCTAAAAAGGGAGACAAAGAAGCAAACAAATACGGTATGGTGTGATAAATGCTATAGAGAGGTGTGTGCCTGGTACAGACATCCTCTGCCTGTTGTGTACAAAGCGCTGTGCTTAAGGTACAGCACAACAGTGAATAAGACACAGCCTTCTCCCTCAACTATTTACAGTCTAACAAGGAAAAGACAAGTATCTATGATAGGAGATGGACCGCAGCATGCCTTAAGAGGTGGTAAGGAAGCGCAGGGGATGTTCCAGAGAGGAAGAGCTCTGCGACCCTAGTGAGTTTCAGGCCCCAGGTCTGCTAGCCAGCTCCAATTAGCATGGCTGATAGATGCAGCCTGTTATTTCAAGGGCTACGAAAGGGAGTCATCTTGTAACAACACTCTATTAACAATGCCTGAGGATATAGCATAGGATCTCTTAATGTCTTATGGAACCACCAACCACCAGCACACTCCCACTAACAGCCTTCCCATCTTTCTTCGGGCTCTAGATCCTGCTTTCTGTGCCTCATTCTCAGCAAAGGCCTTAGCTTTCTGACTTATTTAGAGTTGGGCCATCTGGGCTAAGTGACTTTATCTCGTACACCCATCCTTTGTGGCTTCCTTCAGGACTCAGAAAGAATTGCCCGTCCACTTCTTTAAAGCTAAGGCTGTGGTTTTAATCACATCTTCTTCATGGTCTCCAGGAACTGATTCTCTAATTATTCCCTGCTCTCCTTTGCCTTCGAACACTTAGGATTCTTCTCCCTTCACTCCCAGACTGTGTTCTCAGCCCCCGGTTCCTTCCCAATCAGCAGCCATTTGCACATATTCTCTATATGCCAGGTATTATGGCAGACACTGGAGATTTGAAAAGAAATGAGAAGCAGCTCCTGCCTTCAAGGAATTCTCAGTCTAATGAGGAGGAAAAACCGGTATTTCTAATGAGGAAGAAGACGAGAATTTCACTACAATAGATGAAAGGCTATAATGGAATTACATACCACAACGATGGATGGACTCTGTCCAGCGGAGCAGGAAATACATCCTTGGGGAGGAAATGTTTCGAGTTGGATCTTGAAGGACAGGTCCGGGCCCAGAAAAATCCGGATTCCATCTTCACGACTTGTCTCCATCTTCTTTCTTGACATCTCTGTTACATTTGACACTTTTGGCAGTTTACTTGTTCTTAAACTTTCACCCTCTTTGGCTCTTAACGGGGACTCTGGACTCTGGCTCTCTGGCTGCTATTTCAGTCTCTCGTGTAAGGTTTCCCTTCTTCTTTCTTACCTTATAACGCAGACTTTCCCCTAGTCAGAGTCTTAGACCTGCTGCAGATCTATTGTTATTCTGGCCCAGCAATTCTCAAAATTTGGAAGTGAGAATTAGCTGGGGAGGTTGCTAAAAATGCAAATTTTCTTGGCACCACCCCTCTTCAGGGATTCTGAACGGGGTTCAGGAATCCGCCCTCTTAAACTGCCCACATATTCTGATGCAGATCTATTGAGGACCACACATTAAGAAACTGCCTTCTACTCTTTTTTCGTAGAATTGAAACAAGTCTCTGACGTTACACCCTGTAAACAACCACTTAGCAACTGCATCTGCTCTGCCTAGATCAGTCCTGTCCTTGAGCTCAATCACTGAATCCAGTACAAGCCAATTCATCCTTTCCAGCAACTAAAAAGTAATTCCTTTTTCCCATCTTCAGTGTTTCTGTGTAAGATACCTCTAGCATGTAAGATACCTCTAGCATTTCTGCTCCTGCCTAAACCAAAGGCTAAATTCAACTCATGCCTATGACCTCCCTTCTAGCTATAATCAACACCAGTGGATCATTCATTCATTCATCAAGTTCATATTGATCACCTATGACATGTTAGATAAAAATGGACACGGTCCATTTTGGTGTAGTGACAGACCGACCTTAATCTTGATTACTTGTAATATAAACAAATGTTAAATTGCAATCGCGTCTTGTGCAAAAAGTCGTAAATGTTGCTTATGTGTAACTGAAGCCTATTTGCATTGTGTATATTGGATACATTTTACATTTCTTACTTTTTTACTTTTAAAGTGGACAGATTTTGCATTTTATTTATTTTTTGGAAAGGGAGAGAACGAGCAGGGGAGGGGCAGAGAGGGAGGGGGACGGAGGATCTGAAACGGGTTCTGCACTGACAGAGTGACAGCAACGAGCCCGATGTGGGGCTTGAACTCACAAACTGCGAAACCATGGCCTGGGCAGAAGTCAGATGCTCAACCAACTGAGCCACCCAGGTGCCCCGGCTTCTGCATTTTAAATGTCTTTGTGAAGGGGTGCCTGGCTGGCTCAGCCAGTGGAGCGTGTGACTCTTGATCTCGGGGATATAAATTTGAGCCCCCCATTGGGCATAGAGATTACTTAAAATAAAACCTTTTAAAAAATAAATGCTTCTGTGAAAAAAAAATGCTATTTATTTGTGTGAGGTGCTGCGTAAGAGTCAGAAGACCTGTGTTTGAGTTGCTGGCCTGCCACTAACTTAGCAGAGTGAACTTGGACTATTCGTTTGACTTCTCTGAGCCTTAGTTTACACATCAGTCTAATGAGATTGCTATTAGTTGCAAAGTTGTTATGGGACACAAGGACAGAGAATGATGTGAATTTTCATGCCTCAACAAGTATGAAGGACAGTTAGTTTTTTCTGTATCCCTTAACTGCCATATCACCTCATTGATTTACCTGCTAACGTTGACTGCCGGAATTTGACCCCATGCCATTCTGCATAGTCTTTGTTGTTGTTTATTTAACGTCCACTTAGCGTATTGGTGATGTTTTAGAACACCCTTTACTTTATCCAGGGTACAGAACTACTCTGGTACCTAACCGAAGAGCTAGGGGCCTTGGTGGACTTTCATGTCTCCCCTTGTGAAGCAGTGTGATGCTGGGTATGGTACAGAAACTCCCCAGGAAACTAACAACTGTGACAGAGGGAAATGCTTTAGAGGCGTGTGGACATCTCTAAGACATTGTTTGTTTGTTTGTTTGTTTGTTTGTTGTTTTTAAAGAATTTTTTTTTTTCTTTTAGGGGCGCCTGGGTGGCGCAGTCGGTTAAGCGTCCGACTTCAGCCAGGTCACGATCTCGCGGTCCGTGAGTTCGAGCCCGCGTCAGGCTCTGGGCTGATGGCTCGGAGCCTAGAGCCTGTTTCCGATTCTGTGTCTCCCTCTCTCTCTGCCCCTCCCCCATTCATGCTCTGTCTCTCTCTGTCCCAAAAATAAATAAAAACGTTGAAAAAAAAAATAAAAAATAAATAAAAAATAAAGAATTTTTTTTTTTTAGTAATCTCTATACCCAACATGGGGCTGAAACCCACACCCCCCAAGATCAAGAGTCACATACTCCACTGACGGAGCCAGCCAGGCACCCCTAAGACATTGTTTATTGGATATTAAATACAGAAGCTGAACTTAATATATTGATGGCAATATCGGAGAAGTAATTCAACTTTACAGTGCTGATGCTTAAGTTAACTGACTTCGGACAATGTACTAGGCACCCTGCTAAGTACTTTATGTGCATTATCTTATTTACTCTTTACAACAGCCCTGAGGGGCAGGGAATGTTATTAGTCCCATTTTACAGAGGAAGAGACTGTTGAGCAATTAAGTAACTTGCCCAAGGTCACACAGCTAGGAAGAAGAACCATGTGTCAAGCTCATACTTGTTTTGACTCCAGAAGCCAAACTGCTTCCTATTTATTTGCTTATGTGTTTATTATCTGTCTCCACCAGTGCAGGGACTTCGTTTTGTCATGTTCACTGATCCATCCCTAGCCCGTAGAACTCTGTGCCTGGCCTATAGTAGATATTCAATAAATATTTAATAAGGGAGAACCATGGAGAATGGGAAATGGAAAGGAGTAGAAAACAGAGGATGGGGGAGAGAATATAATGAAAAATTGGGGACAAGTAAATTTGGAATGGAATGAAAATATCTCAAGAATTGGTTAATAATGCAGCAGCCCAAGCCCTACCACACTGATTCTGGCGTAGATGTGAAATGGGGCCAAGCAACTACATTTTTAACAAGCTCTCCAGGTTAGACTGTGATTTGCACAAAAGTTTGAGAACCATTAACCTACCGCCTTCCAGCCAAAAACAAAAACACTCCCCTACTGGGCATTTTGTCAGTTATATCTGCAGGCCTGAAAGACTTCCTTCTGATCAATATCATTCTTAGGCATACATCTTAGTGAAGACACTTGCTTATAACTGGCTTTGCCATCGAGTCCTGGGTGATCTTCAGCATCTTTGTTCCTTTTGCCCCTATCTGGCTATTGGTTAAATAACATAATCAGAAAATTCTACACTCATCTCAAATGGTATAATAATAAGTCTAAAAGATAAAAGCATTATATATGAATAAGATTTGTGGGAGCTATTAATCACAATGAGACGGAACTAGACTGGGAGGCAAAAACCCAAATGGCCTGGACGCAAATCTTGATTTCAGATTAACTTCTTAGTGCCTTAATTTCCTCATCTATAAACTGAGAATGATGGAAGTATCTTCTCAAGGATTTTTTTTGGGGGGAGAGGGGCGGAAATTGCATGATTACATAATCCACGTAGAACACTTAGCACAGTTCCTGGCCCACAGAGCTCAATCAATATTAACTACAAGAGCTAGTTTCTTTTTTTTTTTATTAATTTTTTTTTTTAGTGTTTATTTTTGAGAGAGAGAGAGAGAGTCCAAGCTGAGGAGGGGCAGAGAGAGAGGGAGACACAGAATCTGATGCAGGCTCCGAGCTGTCAGCACAGAGCCCGATGCGGGGCTCAAACTCACAAACCGTGAGATCATGACCTGAGCCAAAGTCGGACGCTTAACCGACTGAGCCACCCAGATGCCCCGACAAGAGCTAGTTTCATAGGTGGTAACATGGAGTGCTTTTTATCTTACACCAGTTAAGAGTAGTTTATAATGATCTCCAGTTTTTCTTTCTTTTTTTAAATTTTTTAAAGTTTGTTTATTTTAGAGACAAAAAAAAGCGCGAGGGGGGGCGGGGAGAGACAGACAGAGAGAGAGAGAGAGGAGAGTGAATCCCAAGCAGGCTCTGCATTGTCAGTGCAGAGCCCCATGTGGGGCTTAAGATCACGACCTGAGCTGAAACCGAGAGTCGGTATTTGTGATGAGTGGAATAGAGAGACAAAAGGCCTTTCCTTTTTATTATTTCAATAAGCTTGTCTTTATTTGTCTGTCTGTTTTTATTGAAGTAGAGTTGATACCCAATGTTACATTAGGTTCAGGTGTCTGACCTAGCAATTTGACAAATCTATACATTATGCTGCGCTCACCGCAAGCGTAGCTCCCATCTGTCCCCATGAAGCACTATTGCAATACCACTGACTACGTTCCCTATGCTGTACCTTCTATCCCTATAGCATTCATTCCATAACTGGAAGCCTGTACCTCCCACCCCCATTCACCCATGTTGCCCGTCCCCCCAACTCCGTCCCCCCCGGCAATACCAGTTTGTTCCATGAATTCACGGGTCTGTTTTTGCTTTGTTTGTTTGTTTTGTTTTTTAGATTCCACGTGTAAGTGAAATCATATGCTATTTGTCTTTCTCTGTCTGACTTACTTCACTCAGCATAATACCCTCTGGGTCCATCCCCTGTTTCTTTATTTATGCTGTTCTTGCTCCCAAAACTCCTTTACAACTCCTTTTGGACTAGCCAGGACCTAGCAGGCTTCAAGATGCCATTCAGGTGTCAGCCCTTAGCTTCCCAGAAGTTTTACTCACCCTTCCACTGGATAAAGGTCACCTCCAGCGCTTCCATAGCATTCTGGCCAGACCTCTAGCTCATCATTTACCACATTATATCGAAATTATATGTACTTCTGTCCCTCCCACGACGGAGTGAGCTCTTTGGGAGAAGAGACCATGCGTTGTTCTTCCTTATACCCCAGGCACCCAGCACAGTGCCTGCCCAGTAAGTATTTGCCGAACTTTCTCAAAGGAACTTGCCAGGGAACCAGCAGTTAGTACTGTTGGAAGGCTTTTTCCTATCTGAGATTGCTCTCTTGTCCTCTGGGCCTTGGCTCCTGTACGTCTCTGTGGCACTTAGCATCATGCAATGCAATTTAGCAGCTAATTATATACTGTATACCATATACGATTCTCTAATTGCTTCATATGTTAATGTGCCACTTCTTCCCTCTTCCCTCAAGCATTGAGAAGAAAGGATTATGAATTGAAAGTGAATGCTACAGCTGTAGGCCACACCCAGCTGTCAGTCAACTCTGCCCATTGAACGCCCAGGGCATTGTGTGTCCTGCCATTTGTCACCAGAGGCAAATGCAGGTGAAAAAGGGGCACCATTTACCGTAAAGGCCTAGAACACCACCTTCACATAGTAGGCGCTCAGTTAGTATTTGTTGAATAAATGAATGCTTTAGTGAAAAAAAAAAAGTAGTATACTTGGCTAGGCCAGAAATCAGGAGGCCTGGCTTCTAATCAGATCTCTATCACTTCATTTTGAACTTCAAAAGTCACTTCATCTTTCTGGGACACACTTTTATATTCTGGAAAACATGACAGAATCAGACCAGATGACCTTTAAGGTCTCTTCCAATTTTAATATGCAATTCTTCCCGCCAATAGTCTGACAATCCCTCGAGAATAAGCACAGTAGATGTCTCTTATCTTCTCCATAGCATTGAGCACAGCGCTAAGCACACAGGACTTGATACATACTTAAAAAGTTAGAACCGTCATCCTGCATAGTCACTATTAAGCAGAACTAACAACAACAGCAACAGAAAGGCACGGGCGCCTGGGTGACTCAGTCGGTTAAGCATCCAACTTTGGCTCAGGTCATGATCTCACGGTTTGTGAGTTCGAGCCCTGTGCCAGCTCACTGCAATCAACACAGAGCCCACTTTGGATCCTCTGTCCCTCTCTCTCTCTGCCCACCCCCGACTCTCGTGTGCTCTCTCTCTCAAAAATAAATAAACATTTAAAAAATTAAAAGGAAAACAAAGTACAACCAATGGACATGAAACACACCTCGGCTCTAAAAATAGGACCTAAAAGAAAAGTAGGAGAAAACCCGGAAATCTATGTGTTGCGTTTCAAAGTCTTTAAAAGATTTATGTTTTGAAATCCTAACTTAGGTGCCAGTCGCCACTCAAGCAATTTCATGAACCCCAGTGAAAACTTGTAATCACATTGGTTACCATCCGCTGACACGGTAACACACTTTTGCTCTCTCTGGCCAACACCTCTCCTCTGAATTCTAGGATCGTATAGCCAACTGCCTATGTGAAATTGCTTAGGCATCTCAGAGGCATCTCAAACTTAGTATGTCTGAAACAAGAACTCATGATCTTCTCCCTGTAAACCTGGTACTGGTCCACTGTTTGCTAACTCATTGAGTGGCGCCTCTATCAAAAGATATTGACTGCGAAAGTATTGACCTACAATGTGCCACGCACTGGGCACATAGCAGTGAACGAAACAGAGATCCCTACTGCCATGCAGTTTGCATTTTAGTAAGAAGAAGACACACTAAAAATAATATGTAAAATCCGTGGTGTGGGAGATTTACTTCCGGCAAGATGAATGGAGGAGGGTAACAAATCTTCGCCCTAAAGCAACCATAAGGCTGAGCAAAACTGTCCAAGACAACCCTTTCAGTACTCTGAAAAGTTACCAAAGGTATAACAGAGTGACCAATCATCCCGATTTCCTTGGTTCCATCCCAGTGTTAGCACTGAGAGTCCTACATCATGGTAAACTCCGTCCCAGGATGTGAAAAATCCATTTTCAGCAACGGTTGCTCCTGCTTGGGGGGAAGGTACCAAACCCAAACTGTGGCTCCACAAATAGGAGTTGAAAGCAACACTCTTTTTCTTGTCAAAAGAATATGGCACAGATGATCCACAGTCACTGCCACCACTTTCAACCCTGACCACTGATGTTGGCAGCCACGATTTGCATTTCCCAATAACGCATCATCCATTGTTGCATCACTTGCAGGGATGCAACCTAAGTTTGCAACTTAAGGGCGCTGCACTCATGAGTTGTAACATTTTGCCTTTGCCTGCCTGCGGATTAACTCGGATTAACGCTTGCAATTGGTGTCGAGATAGTGCTACTCTAATTTTTAACATTATGAATACTATACATGTGTTCCAGGTGTCCAGAAAAAGAAATTGAAAACAATCACAAAACCAACCCCATCTTGACCAGAGAAACCACCAAAAAGGAAAGCTAAGTGACTATGTTGTTTTGATGACAGAAGGAAGGACACGTACAACTGGGCATGGCAGACAGAGGAATGAGAAAGCCCATATGGAGACCGAATCTCACAAGTTCTGGATGAGACAGACAGGCCTCACAAACCAATCAAAAGCTTTTAGTCTTCCCCAAAGACACTAACGTTCAGTCAAAATTGGTGGCCCCTGATTTAGCTTGGCATACCACATGAACAAACACACATTATTGTGTCACTGTCTTGATTGCTCTTCGAATAAAGTTACACTTCCTGATGCAGAGGTCACAACTAAAATCTCCTGTAGGGGCACCTGGGTGGCTCAGTCGGTTGAACATCCAACTTTGGCTCAGGTCGTGATCTCACGGTTCGGGCGTTCAAGCCCTGCGTCGGGCTCTGTGCTGATGGCTCAGAGCCTGGAACCTGCTTCAGATTCTGGGTCTCTCTCTGCCCCTCCCCCATTCATGCTCTGTCTCTCTGTCTCTCAGAAATAAATAAACCTTAAAAAATATCTTTTTTAAATCTCCTGTAGATGAACAAAAGAGGAAATTTTGGTATGAGATGCGCTGGCCCCTAACAGTGTGGAGTTGATTGTGTCAGATCTTACCGGTGATTATGCTTTTTACAGTATACCAAGTGATGAGTGAAGCAACTAAAAGTGTTTCTCCTAGCTTTTAGATACTTTGATTTGAAAAACAATTTCAAATCATCGCCTCAATTTCTATGAAGATCATAGTGAGACTACAGAAAACATAAAACAAAAGATTGTTAATATCTTGTCTAATTTTGCCCGTCTCCATATTCAGCAGACAGTGCCAATGTAAATGTTAGAAATCAGAAGGCTTTAGAACTCAAACTAAAATGTCACCAGAAAAGGGCAGTCAAATTAAATAGAACTTTCTCAATTTCTTACGAAAACTTATTTGGAATCCAATTTTGATTTCGCAATTTCAAGTTACCACTGTGCTTTAAAACCACTTTCCCTGAAGGGCGCCTGGGTGGCTCAGTCGGTTGAGCGGCTGACTTCGGCTCAGGTCATGGTCTCACGGCTCATAGGTTCGAGCCCCACGTTGGTCTCTGTGCTGACGGCTCAGAGCCTGGAGCCTCCTTCGGATTCTGTGTCTCCCTCTCTCTCTACCCCTCCCCTGCTCATGCTCTGTCTCTCAAAAATAAATAAACATTAAAAAAATCTAAACACCGTTGTCCCTGAGAAAAAGAGGGTTCTTATGATGACATCCAAAGCACTTCAGGGGGCTTAAAACTGATGGGCATTTTTGGAACTTCCGGCTGGCTCAGTGGGGTAGAACATTCGAGTCTTGATCTCAGGGTCAGGCGTTCAGGCCCCACGGTGGGCACGGAGCCTACTTCAAAAAAATGGACATTTACCACATGAGCAACCTATATGATGAAATTCATAGATGCAAAGGACCTGATTGACTAACAGCTGGTCTACCAAAAGTAGCTTGAAGGTACAAAGTGAATGTGATTTTCGGAGAACTAGAAACGAATTCCTACAAATCTAAAAACCTGATGTTTTTACTTCGTAAAACCTATGCATTCCATGCTCCACGCTTTTGTTCAGAGGATATTTTAGCTCCTACATTTAAGTCTTTAATCAATTTTGAATTAAGTTTTGTATACCGTGGGAGGTAGGGATCCAAATTTATTCTCTTGCATGTAGGTATCCAGTTGCCTCAGCACCATTTGTTGCAAATCAATTGACCATAAATGTGAGAGTCTATTTCTGATGTTTTCCATGGCTCAGTGTGTTTCTCCTTATGCTGGCACCGTGCTCTCTTGATGATGCCAGCTTTGAAGTAAGTCTTGAAATGAGGAAATGGGAATCTTCCAATTTTGATCCTCTTTTTTTTCAAGGTTGTTTTGGCCATCCTGGGTCCTCTGATCTTTAGATATTGGGCCCGTGTCCACAACCTTGCTGAACTCATTTATTAGTGCTAGTAGATTTTTCGCGTATTCCTTAAGATTTGGTACCTATAAGATAGTTTTATTTACTTTCTCATTTCCACTCTGGATGCCTTTTATTTTTTCTTACCAAAGCCTCGGTTAGAACTGCCAGTACAATGTGGAATAAGAGAGACGCGGTCTGAGGGTGAAAACTTGCAATTAGTAGTTTAAATAAGTTTGGAGATCTACTGCACAGTTAAATCAATGCAGACAACAAGATCCTATTATAATCATCAAGCTTGCTAAAGAGACTAGATCTTAATTATTCCCACCACAAAAAAAGAAATGATGATTATATAGTTACCACCTCTGTGGCAATCATATTACAATATATAAATGTATCAAATCCACATGTTATACACCTTACGTGTATACAATGTTATGTCTCAAATATGTTTCGATTTCACAAAATGTTGAATAGAAGTGACAAGGGCAGGCGTCCATGTTTCATTCCTGATCTTAGGGGGAAAGCTTTCAATCTTTCACCATTAAGTATAATGTCAGTTGCAGGTTTTTCACAGATGTCCTTCGTCAGGTTGAGAAAGATGCCTTCAATTCTTAGTTTGTTGAGCGTTTTTATCATTCAGGGCTGGTGAATTTTGTCAAGTACTCTTTCGGCATCTATTCAAATGATTATGCGAGCTCTTTTATTCTATTGATGTGGTCTATTACACTGATTGAGATCTGGATGTTAAAACAACCTTGTAACCCTGGAATGAATTTCACTTGGTCATGGGGTATAATCTCTTTTATATGTTGCTGGATTTGGTTTGCCAGTGTTTTTGTTGAGGATTTTTGTTCCTAGTTTTATAAGAGTTATTCGTCCTTAGTTTGCTTTACTTGCTACGTTTTTGTCTGATTTTGGTGTCAGAGTAATACTGGCCTCATAACATGAATCAGAAAGTGTTCCCTCTTCTATTTTTTGGGAAGGCTTGTGAAAGATTGCTATTATTTCTTTTTAAAATATTTTTGTAGAACTCGCCAGTGAAGCCTTTTGATCCTGAGCCTTTCTCTGTGAGTAGTTTTTAAATTACTAATTCAATCTCTTCTTAATACAGGTCTGTTCAGATTTGTCTACTTCCTCTTGTGTCAGTTATGGTAGTTTGGCTTTTTGAATTTTTATTTGTTTGTTTGTTTGCTTATTTTTAAGGTAGGGCTCTATGCCCAACGTGGGGCTCAAAGTCACAACCCTGAGATCAACAGTTGCAC
The DNA here is from genome assembly GCF_018350175.1 of Felis catus. Taxonomy (NCBI): domain Eukaryota; kingdom Metazoa; phylum Chordata; class Mammalia; order Carnivora; family Felidae; genus Felis; species Felis catus. The sequence continues at coordinate 110,404,646 of NC_058386.1, read as the reverse complement.
GCTCCTCCAACTGAACTGGTTATGGTAGTTTGTGTCTTTCTAATAATTTGTCCACTTTATGGCACACAGTTGGTCATAGTAGACATTTAGAGTCCTTTTTATTTCTGCACGTTTGGTGGTAATGTCCTCTTTTTCAGTTCTGTTTTCAGGAAATTGAGTCTTCTCCCCACCTGCATTTTTTTTTTTTTTTTTTTATCAATCTAGCTAAATGTCCTTCGGGGTTTTTTTTTGGGGGGGGGGGTGTTTTTGTTTTTGTTTTATTTTTATCTTTTCGAAGAGCCAGCTTTTGGTTTCATTGATTTTTCTCTATTCTTTTTGTATGCTCTAATTCATTAATTTTCCCTGTAATCTTTATTATTTCCTTCTAATTGCTTTGGGCTTAGTTTGTTCTGCTTTCCTAGTCTCCAAAGGTGGGAGGTTAGGTTATTGGTTTGAATCTTCTTGTTTTCATGTAAATTTCCCTCTAAACACTACTTTAGCTGCATCCCATAAATTTTGGTGTGTTGTGTTTACATGTTCCCTTCCGTTATCTTCGTTGGCCCATTGTTTAAGAATGTGTTGTTTGGGGCGCCTGGCTGGCTCAGTTGAAGGAGACTGTGACTCTTGATCTCAGAGTTGTGAATTTGAGCCCCATGATGGGTGTAGAGATTACTTAAATAAATAATCTCTAAATAAATAAATACATTTTTTTAAAATAATGTGTTGTTTAGGGCCGCCTGGGTGGCTCAGCTGGTTAAGTGTCCGACCTCGGCTCAGGATCTCACAGTTTGTGAGTTTGAGCCCCGTGTCGGGCTCTGTGCTGACAGCTTGGAGCCTGGAGCCTGCTTCGGATTCTGTGTCTCCCTCTCTCTGCCCCTCCCCTACTCATCCTCTGTCTCTCTGTCTCTCTCAAATATAAATAAACACTAAAAAAATTTTTTTAATAATATGTTGTTTAATTTCCACACATTTGTGAATTTCCCAATTTTTTTTCTGTCATTCATTTATAATTTCACTTTATTGTGATCAGAGAACATGCATTGTATGGTTTCAATCCTAGTAAGTGTATTGAGGTTTGTTTTATTGCCTAATAGATGGTCTATCCTGGAGAATGTTCCATGTGCACTTGAGAAGAATATATATTCTGCTTTGTTTTGTGCAACTGTTTTATATACATATCTGTTAGCTTTAGTTGGTTTATAGTGCTATTCAAGATTTCTATTTCCTTTTGATCTTCTGCCTAGTTGTACTATCTATTGTTAAAATTGAGGTATTGAGCTCTTCGACTATTGTTGAATTGTCTAATTTCTCTTTTCACTTATGTCAGTTTTTACTGCATGTATTTGGGGCTCTGCTGTGGGTGTATGTGTGTTAATAGTTGGTGTATGTTCTTGGTGTATTGACTCTTTTATCAATATATAATGTCCTTCTTAGTGTCTAGTAATAATTTTTGCCTTGGTCTCTATTTTGTCTGATGTTAGTGGAGTCACTCCAGCTTCCTTATGGTTGCTAATTATGTGATATGTATTTTCCCATCCTTTGACTTTTAATCTATTTGTATCTTTGAATCTAAACTATGACTCCTCCTGTAGGCAACATGTAGTTGGATCTTGTTTTCTCTTTTCCAGTCTCACATTCTCTGCCTCTTGATTGGATTGTTTAATCCATTCACTTTATTTTTATTTTTTTAAGTAAGCTCTACCCCCAACATGGGGCTCGCACTCACGACCCCGAGATCAAGAGTCGCACGCTCTGCTGACTGAGCCACCCAGGCGCCCCTAATCCATTCACCTTAACTCTATTATTTATATAGTTGGATTTACATTGCTACGTCTTTTTCTTTTTCTATAAAATCTCATGCTTTTAATATTTCTCTATTTCTCCGTTACTACTTTCTTTTGCACCGAATGACTATTTTTTAGTATAGCAATTTAATGCTTATATAATGATTTTTTATTCTGTTTTTTTTTTTTTTTAGTGGTTTTCTTTGTGGTTGCTCTAGGGTTTCTCATACACATCTGAACTTATCAGAATCCGTCTCAAATGTACACTGACTTACTTTCAGCAACATATGGAAGTACTCCTATATAGGAATACTATATACTATTTACTATACGATATATATTCCGTCTTCCCCATTATGTGCTATTACTGTTATACACGTTACATTTATATATGTTACAAATCCAAACATATAATGTTACAATTATTACTGCATATAATTTTATATCTAGTAAATAAGCTGAGAAAAGAAGAGACCAAGTATATATTGACAGTTTGTTATATTTGCCTTTTTACTTCCCAGTTCTAGTTGTCTTCATTCGTTCCTGTGGGTTGCAGTCAACATTTGGTGTCATTTCCTTACTCCAATAGAACTTGATTCCCGCCCCCCCCCCAGCCTCTTTTGTGCTCCTGTTGTCAAATATATGACCTTTGTATGGGTTGTAGGAACAATGATACAATTACACACATATTGTTTAATACACTGGCTTTTTAAAAATCTTATTTTTAATGTTTTTTACTTAGTTTTGAGAGAGAGAGAACGAATGGGGGAGGGACAGAGAGAGTGAGACAGAGGATCCAAGGTGGGCTTCCCGCTGCTGGCACAGAACCCAATGAGGGGCTTGAACTCGTGAACCGTGAGATCATGACCCGAGCTGAGGTCGGATGCCTCACCGACTGAGCCACCCAGGCACCCCAACACATTGGTTTTTTAAATTAAGAGCAGACAGGAGATGCAATATAGATGTGTATGTCTTTTATAGTTACACAATTACCTTTACTGGTGCTCTCTGCTTTTTCATGTAGATTTGAGTTACCGTCTGGGGTCACTTGCGTTCACCCCAAAGAACTCTCTATCAGTGGAGCACGTGACTCTTGATCTCAAGCTTGTGAGTTGGAGCCCCACACATCTTAAAAATAATAATAATAAAAAAAACCCCGGGCCTCCGAGTCTATATCTTAGGTCATAAAACAAACCTTAAGAAATATGATAGAAATGAAATTTTCTCTGACCGTATGGAATTAAACTAGAAATCAACTCCAGACAGGTAAGAGCAATGACAAAATCTTCCAAGCTCTTAGAAATTCAGCAACAGATCTTTGTATGATCCATGGGTCAAAGCAAAAACCTGAAGGTAAATTAGAAAATATTTTGAATGAGTTGAAATGATAATACAGCATATCAAAATCTGTGGGCTGTAGCTAAAACAGTGCTAAAAGGAAAATCCTGTTCAAGTATTTTTTTAATTGACACTCTTGTTTTATTTTAATTTTTTTAACATTCATTTATTTATTGTGAGAAGGGGGCAGAGACAGAGAGAGAGAGAGAGCAGGGGAGGGGCAGAGAGAGAGAGAGAGAGAGGGAGAGAGAATCCCAAGCAGGTACCACACTGTCAGCACAGAGCCCAGTGTGGGGCTCGATCCCACAAACCGTGAGATCGTGACCTGAACCGAAATCAAGAGTCAGACACTTAACCGACTGAGCCACCCAGGTGCCTCTGCCTTTTTCTTCACTGTTTGTAGGAATTCTTCATATATTTTGGAGAAAAGCAAGTCATTTGTCATTTATAGACTATACAAGTATCATTTCCCATTTTGTGCCTAGCTTTTAGTGTTTTAATAGAGTCTCTCCATAAACAGAATTTCTTAAAGGTGATGTAATCCAGTTTATCAACTTTTATTTTTATGGTTTATGGTTTGTGCCTTTTGATTTTTTTTTTTAAGAAATCATTATTTTTGCAAAGGTCATGAATATATTCTCCTTTGCTTTCTTGTGGAACTTTTGTTGGTCTACTATCCTCATTTAGATCCTTATTACATTTTGGCTCGTTTTGACCCTTTGCACCTCCATATAGATATTATAATCAGTGTGTCAATTTCTTTTTTTTCAAATTTTTATTTATTGTACTTAAAACAATTTTTAATGTTTCTTTTTGAAAGAGAGAGAGCACAAGCAGGGGAGGGGCAGAGAGAGACGGGGACAGAGGAGCCAAAGCTGGCTGTGCGCTGACAGCAGAAAGCCCGATGCAGAGCACGAACTCACAAACCGTGAGATCATGACCTGAACTGAAGTAAGACGCTTAACCAACTAAGCCACCCAGGAGCCCCTCGGTGTGTCAATTTCTTAATGGAAAAAACAACCTATTGGGATTTTTATTGCTATTGCATTGAGTTGGTGGATCAATTTGGAGAGAGTTGATATCTTTACCATATTGAGTCTAGTAATCCATAAGTACGGTAATCCTTCTATTTTTATGTCATTTTTTTTAATTTTCTCAATATTTTGTAGTCTCCTGTATAAAGCCCTCGGGCATCTTTTGTTAGATTTATTCCTGATTAATTGATGTTAATAATTTATTTTAAAAATTTTTAATGTTTCTTTTTTTGAGAGAGACAGAGAGACAGAGCAAGAGCAAGGGAGGTACAGAGAGAGAGGGAGACACAGAATCCGAAACAGGCTCCAGGCTCTGAGCTGTCAGCACAGAGCCTGACGTGGGGCTCAAACTCACGAAACGCGAGATCGTGACCTGAGCCGAAGTCGATGCTTAACCGACTGAGCCACCCAGGCGCCCTTAATTAATGTTATTTAAACTATTGTAAATGGTATCTTTTAAAAACTTCATTTCTTATTTATTTGATGTTGGTATGTGGAAATACACTTGACTTTTTCATATATACCTAAGAGTGTGCTAAATTTGCTTACTAATTCTAGTAGATTTTCTGTAGACTCTTTTGGATTTTTTTGGTGCAAAATCATGTACTAAATAATGACAGTTTTATTTCTTCTTTTCCTACCATATGCTTTTTATTGCTTTTTCCTGTGTTCTTGCACTGGATTCCAAGTTTGATATTGAATAGGAGTTATGATAACAGAATTATTTGTCTCTTCCTGATCTCAGGGGGGAAGTTTTCAATAATTCATCATTAAGCATGATGTTTGATATAGTTTTTAATTTTTTATAGATACACGTCATAAGATCAAGAGAGAGCTCCTTTCTATTATGAATTTGCTACAAATATTTTTTTCTAATCATGAATGAATATTATATATATACTTTTTTTTCCACACAAACAGGCAGAACCTTTGTTTCCAACCCACTCCCTGGACCTCTGTCACAAGCACTGTATGTAGAAGGCAGAGGAAGCCCTTCTGAAGCCTTCCAGAATGCAGCAGAAACCCCACACCCATCACTCTTCAAGTCATGTGGATTCAAGTCATGGTGGGAATGTTGAGCAGTTACAGAGGCTTCTCAGAGAAGGCACAGCCTTCCTAGACATTCATGTCTGGAGAACAGCTTGCTCGGGACGTCCTCAGGACCCTGTGTCTCCAGCCTTTCTTTAGGGTCAGAGGCCACAGATGGAGCTAGGTGTGGGTCGCAGGCTGGTGAGTGCCCCTGGGGGCTGCTGGGAGTTCCACAGGGCCAGCTTTCTGATAGTGCTCCATTCTGTTTGCTGCCATGTCTGAATCTCTCTGGCTACTCCAGGGAAGTGTCAGATGAATGTTGGGCAGGATCCCTAAGATTGGGACCGAGTTTCCTTCGTCTGAAGTTCCTTGGGATAGTACTTGTACCCTTGGCCCAGTCCCCAAAGAAGGAGCCTGAGCGCTCTGAGACCCCAGACTCTCCAAAGCACGGGGCCGTGTCTGAGCCCTTCATACTCCCACAGCTTCCTACATTCCAAGATCCCTGACACAGAGCCAAGAGCCCTCATCCAAATGCTCCTCAAAGACAGAACTGACCCCCTCCCACACTCCAGGATCCCTAAGGCAGGGCCATGCACCCTTCACCCCGAGATTTCCAGTGTCGACCCCCCCCCCCCAACTCAGGTCACTCAGAAACTCAGGAATAGAAGCTTGATGCAGAGGAAGGACTGCTTGGGCTACTCCTGGTGTTAGGTCCACGGCCCAGTCAGCCTTGCTGGTCTCCATCACCACGGTCTACCCTCTAGGTCCCCTGGCCACAGGCGCCCACCCCACCCCTTGCTGGATTCAGGCTCTCACCACCGCAGCCATGCACACCTCAAGCTTGACCTGGAGCCAGGATGATACAGCTGAACATTATATTTTTGAAGATTTTCCTCTGCATCTATCAAGATGATGAGGATAAGATTTTTCAATCATTATCTATTTATATAGTGACTATATTTATTGGCTTTAGAACATTAGCCCTTATATTCCTAGAAAAAAATTTGTTTCTGATGTACTGTTCTTTATATATAGCTCTTGATTCATTTACTAATATTCTATTTAGAAGTTTCACATCTATGCTCACAAGAGAGATTTTTTGGCAATTTTCCTTTCTTATAATCCTTGTTAGGTTTTGGTAACAGGCTATTTGGGCCCCATTAAAAGCATTTAGGTATGTTTCACTATTTTTGTATTCTCTTGAAGTGTTTGTAAAGATTAGTTTTTTCTTTTTTCCTTAGATGTCTAGAAGCATTCACTGGTTCAGCCATCTGGGTCTTGGGGTTTTCTTTGGGAGGTGTTTAGTAAGGTGCTTCAATTACCATAATAGATAACAGATTATTTAGACTACGTTCTGTTTACTTGTGTGTCACTTTGGGAAGTTGTGTTTCATGAGCAATTTATCGCTTCATACAAGTTGTTGAATTTATGGGCTTAAAATTGTATTCATTGTATTATGATATATTTTTTTTTTGTTGTTATTTTTGCTTACTTTCCAAGCATTTGAGAATTTTGGAGTCATCTTTGTGTTATGGATGTCCAGCTTGCTTTTTCTGTGGTGAGAGAGCATACTCTAAACGGTTTGAATCATTTGAAATTTGTTGAAGCTTGCTTTACGACTCAGTATATGGTCAATTTCGGCACGTGTTACATTTGCATTTGAAAAGGATACATATTCTGTTATTACTGGATGGAGAGTTTTCTACATGTAATATGTATATATATATATATATATACACACACAATATGTATTGACATAGAATCTATATATGTAAGTATCTAGATATCTGGAATTTGCTAATTTTGTTATCTATATCTTCTATCTTACTGATTTTTTGTTTCTTTATTCTATCAGCTGTTGAAAGAGGTGTGTTCAATCTTATGGGTTTTTTTTTTAGTTTTTGTTATTAACTTAAAAAAATGTTAATGTGTATTTATTTTTGAGAGAGAGACAGAGACAGAGACAGAGTGTGAGTGGGGGAAAGGCAGAGAGAGAGACACACAGAATCTGAAGCAGGCTCCAGGCTCTGAGCTGTCAGCACAGAGCCCGAAGCAGGGCTCCAGCTCATAAACCGTGAGATCATGACCTGGGCCGGAGTCGGAGGCTTAACTGACTGAGCCACCCAGGTGCCTCCAAACTTCCTATTGTCCTCGTGGATTTGTCACCTTTAGTTCCATTGATTTTTGCTTTATACCTGTTATGGGTGCATATAGCTCTACAATTTGTTATATTTTCCTAGCCAATTTATTCCTTTATTATTATGAAATATTCTTCTCTACGTCTAGTCATGCTTTGTTTGGTATCAGCACAGCAACATCAGCTTTCTTGTGGTTAGTGTTTGCAGGATACATCTTTTAACCATCCTTTTACTTTCAACTTATATTCAAGATACATACTTGAGAGTTGGGTGCCCCTCGTGGGCAGGCACAGGAACAAGATGGGAAGTTAGAGTCCCGGGAGCCACATGGAGGCCACAATGACTGCCTATGCCTGGCCTGGGTCCGTGAGGAGCCCTGGGGACCCGGCCCAGCCTGGTGCTCCCACCCTCATCCAATGCGTTCCCCACGGGGGATGACTCCCAATGAGGCACCTGCACCTATGTTCAGGGTGGACCTGGCAGGTTTTCTATCAGATGATCATCACTGATAATGCTGGAGTTAGGAAGTCTCTGAGTCTTGGCCCCAAACCAGAAGACTTTGTTCCCTGCATATAGAGTAGGAGTAATGTTCGTTAGAAACTGGTTTGTGTTTAAAACTGAAGGTTGTGGGGCTCCCGAGTGGCTCAGTCCGTTAAGTGGCCGACTCTTGATTACAGCTCAGGTCGTGGTCTTATGGTTCATGAGTTTGGGTCCCAAGTGGGGGGGTCTGCACTGAGTGCGGAGCCTGCTTGGGATTCTCTCTCCCTCTCTCCATGCCCCTCCCCTACTCATTCTCTCTCTCTCCCTCTCTCTCTCTCTCTCTCTCCCTCTCTCTCTGGGGTGCCTGGCTGGCTCAGTCAGTAAAGCATGACATTCTCAATCTTGGGGTTGTGAGTTCAAGCCCCACATTGGGTGTAGAGCTTACTTAAAAAAAAAAAAGGAAGCTGTTACACATAATTGCAAATTCCTGAGATAGGACTAGCTTTAGGTATGGCTGGATCTAAGAGCTTAAATCCCAAATAAACCTCTGTCTTCATCATTTCTGTTTCCTTGTGTTCTGCATTCATTTTAGATAGGCCATCTCACTGTTATATTAAGCCTTGGAATACTCACAATAGTTTCCACAAAAGTTTCAATGCTGGTACTTGCTGGCTCTTATGGGTCCATCTTTGGTCACATACCCCTTGCCTAACCAATCATCATGGAATTTTATTGGCTGGATCTATAGCCCAACTCTGAAGTTAGGCATTGGGATAAACCCCACTCAAATTCCATGATGGCATGCACTTAAATTCTCTCTCTCTCTCTCTCTCTCTCTAATTAATATTAATTATCAAGTGCATAATCATAATTTATTTATTAATATAATTAATATTAATATATAGTAATATTTTTAAGTAATCTCTACATCCCATGTGGGGCTTGAATTTACAACCCTGAGATCAAGAGTCAAATGGTCCACCCACAGAGCTAGCCAGGCGTCCCTAATTCTCGCTTTATATATATTTTTTTGGGGGGGGGGGTTGTTTTTTTTTGTTTTGTTTTTTGTTTTGTTTTTTTTTTTTAGTTGATATGAGTTTCTGTAATTTACCACCAGAATATTCTCCAGGAGAAGGAGACAGTTTCTCTTGGCAACACATTCAAGAGGTCCCTACCATCCTCTCAGTTGCAAATTTCCTTCCTGATGCTTATTCTGTCTCTATATTTTAAATGCTACTGGCCATTATTATGATTGTTTTGTGCAATCAAATCGATCCGTTTTTATCCACATATTTAGTTATCCGTTGCTCTTCATTCCATCCTGCCTTTTTTTAGTATCTGAGATTATTTCCCTTCTACCTAAAAGAATTCCCTTTAGTGCAGGCTTGCTGCCTATAAATTCACTCAGATTTTGTTTGTCTGACATATCTATGGCACCTACCTTTCTTAAGGATATTTTCACTGGCTATGGAGTTTTGCTTTTACAGTCATTTTCTTTTACACTAAGATAATGCCATTCCATTGTGTTCTGGCTTCTATTGTTTCCACTGAGAAGTCAGGTGGGGTTTTGTTTTTTTTAACGCATTGCTTTATTCGCAAAATGTATAATTAAAATGACATGCTGTTTACACTTTTGCATGCACCACCACTTTGGAACTGACACATTTCCTTCAAAATGTGTAATTATATATAAATGCAGTCAACATTTAATATGTATGTTTTTTAATGGGGTGCCTGGGTGGTTCAGTTGGTTGAACGTCTGACTCTTGATCTCAGCTCAGGTCTTGATCTCAGGGTTGTGAGTTCAAGCCCTGTGTTGAGCTCCATGCTGGGCATGAAGCCTTCTTTAAAAAACAAACAGGGGCAGGGGCACCTGGGTGGCTCAGTCGGTTAAGTGTCCGACTTCAGCTCAAGTCACGATCTCACAGCTTGTGAGTTTAAGCCCTGCGTCGGGCTCTGTGCTGACAGCTCAGAGCCTGGAGCCTGCCTCAGATTCTGTGTCTCCCTCTCTCTCTGCCCCTCCCCTGCTTGTGCTCTGTCTCTCAAATATAAAATAAACATTAAAAAAATTTTTAAAGAAACAAACAAAATTTTTATAAAAAACTTGAATTTACAGGGGTGCCTGGGTGGCTCAGTCGGTTGTCTGACTCTTGGTTTCAGCTCAGGTCGTGATTCCGGGGTCGTGGGATCAGTGCTGCGTCAGACTCTGTGCTGAGTGTGAAACCTATTTAAGATTCTCTCCCTCTGTCCCTCCCCCCTGCTCATGCGCTCTCGCTCTCTCTCGCTCTCTCTCTCAAATAAAAAGAAATTATTTAAAATATTTGAATTTACAAATTCATTTTTTCGAGTTCTTCAAAATGAAACTCTTTAAGTGCATATCTCTAAATGCACAATTTTGCGTGTATGCCATTTATTTTTCACTTCAATATCTTCTTGTGACCTCAGACTTCACTTGTTCAGAAGCAGCACCATTCACCATTTAATTCTCAACTGTCCATGTCACAACTCATCCAGCCACCCAGGACTCAAACCTTGAAATCCTCTTGGAGTCCTTCCCTTCCTCCATCTATGTTTTACATTATATCAATGAATAAAGGAAGCAGTTAATGGAATCAGATCAGGAGGGATGCTTATATTTCAAATATTTGTCTTGGAATATATGGAATGGGACTACGTAATAAAGCAAACATGAGGTGAGATGTGACTGTAAATCCATATTTCTAATAATTTTCTTTATAATTAGAAAAACCTTTGCCTGACTTCTTAAAAAGATTTTAGGTCACTTTAAGCAATCTCTACACCCAACATGGGACTCGAACTCACAACTCTGAGATCAAGAGCTTCATGCTTTATCGACTGAGCCAGCCAGGAGCCCCTGCCTGACTTTTTGTTGTATCTGATTAGAGTGCCTGATTCTTCACCTCAAAATAGAGATGAAGAGGTGCTTATACTGGGAGAATGAGAAACTTCTGCTCTGCCATTTTCTTTCTTTGTGCTCATAATTATTAGCATTCCTTCAACCCATGGGTTCTTTGCAAAGATCTTCTGAAACCATTTATTCATTATATTGAGTTGGGTTAGCTAAAATTAGATAATACTTTGCATAATACATTTAACCCTCCACAGGTAAATTACAAACTAAAAATCCAAGGAATGTGGGAGAACACCGTGGCAAGCCATCTGCTCTGTGGAACTCCCCCTCTTACCCAAGAATCCCTGGGGCCTTGTATGTGACCATCTGCTATATGGATCCAGGGAAGGTGTGGATTTCAATCTGCATATGAAACATTAGTGAAGCTGACTTATGGAAATTTCTTTGGATTAAAAAAAAAAACTATATGGGGCACCAGGGTGGCTCGGTCGATTGAGCGTCTGACTCTCGGTTTCTGCTCAGGTCATGATCTTGTGGTTTCGTGAGTTGGAGCCCCATGTCGGGCTCTATATCGGCAACACGGAGCCTGCTTGGGATTCTCTGTCTCCCTTTCTCTCTGCCTCTCTGCCATTCACACTGTCTCTGTCTCTCTCAAAATAAATAAACTTAAAAAAATAAAAAAAACTACAGATAGAAGTTCTAATATTTTCTTATAGCATCCAATGAGGCCTCTGACACCTCCTCCTGGATGTATATACACCCCAGTTGAGAGATCAATACTATCCACTGTGCTGGATGGATGACCCATCAATAGGGTCAATAGAAGAAACTCACCACACTAGTCAGATATTCCTCCTCCTCATTCCTATCCCAGCCCTGAAGTTCTCAAGGCAGAGAAGAGGGAAGAGAGCTCAAGAGAGAAGGAAACCCCCTACTCTGCTCTAGACCCAAGGCGGGCACTCTTCTCCGCCCTTTGAGAAGAGAACTTTGAGTGCGATCAGAGCCTGAAGCTTAGAAATCAGCATGAGTAAGTCTTAATTACTAAGATGCACCTTGTGAGTCATTGCACGGGACTGGAAACTTGGGGGATGGGACTGAGATGCCACTGAGGCAAGTGAACAATGGGAAAGTGAAGTTTGTCACAGCAGAACGATAACCACATTTAAAAAAAAAAAAACAAAATCAGAGGGCGATGTCATAGTTCAAGACTTCAGAGGCATCCAGTTGTGCGTAAGGACGCGAGGCAGAGAGTGAAGAAACCACAGAGAACCCCGGGTCCGGCGAACGGAGGAGGGGCGTGAAAGCGATATCACTGCGCGGTGTAACAGGCTTTCACGTGGACAGGCTTGCCAAGAGCCATGGTGACCTTGCAGAGATGAGTGGTGAGGGTCACCTAACACCCAGAGCACAACTTCAAAGTCGGAGGCATATTGGTTTGGATCTGGGCTCTGCCATTTGCACTCTAAGTGCGTTGCTAAGCCTCCTTAAGTCTCAATTTCCCCAACCGTAAAATGGGAACACTGACAGTACTGTTTATTGAGGGTAAATAAAGGTAAACCGGCACATGGTAAGTGCTCCAATAGATGGTGGGTGGACTCATCAGCCAATGTATCATCAGATGCCCGCAGTTGGGTCTCTTTCTGCCACAAGCGAAACATTTGCTAAACCCTTGCTCCACTCAAACGGTTCTATCTTAAGATAGTGGCTGCCTTTCACAGAACTCTTATACCATCATGGGTCCTGTGCTGTAAGCATCGTTCATGTAATGGTCACACTAACCCGACAAGATAGATGCTGTCTGCATTTTGCAGATGAGTAGCATCACCGAGGTTGAAAGACGTGAACCAACTGGCCCAAGGTCACAGAGCTTGATAGAGGCAGAACCCTACTACTTCCAGCCTTCCATGCTGCCGCCCACTGAGTATGGATCTCATTCTGGAGAACCTGTTGAAAATACTGAGGTGTCAATAACACTGAAAGTAAGTGACTGGGTTGGCAGTAACTTGGAATTATAACAAAAAGAACTAAAGGCGTACTCATAAGTTAGATCCTTGATTTTAGGGGAGTACATTTCAAAATGTTCGGGGAAGTCATTTCTAAGACTTATTTTGCTTTTTTGAAGGTAATTCGTCCTTTTCCCTCTGGTTGCTTTTAAGGCTTTGCCTTTAATCTTCAGGCAATTTTATTGTGACATGCCTCTATGTGTGCTTTTGCGTATGAGTATTTGGCCTCTAGATAGAATTTCTTGGACCTGTGTGTTAACATCTTTACTCGGTTTTGGAAAAAGGCCATCCAGAATCTCTTCAAATATTACTTCTAATTTTTTTAACGTTTATTTATTTTTGAGAGAGCATAAGGAGGGGGGAGGGGCAGAGAGAGAGGGAGACACAGAATCCGAAGCAGGTTCCAGGCTGTGAGCTGTCAGCACAGAGCCCAATGCGGGGCTCGAACTCACGAGCCGTGAGATCATGACCTGAGCCAAAGTCCAACGTTTAATCGACTGAGCCACCCAGGCACCCACCCCTCTTCAATTATTACTTCTACCCCATTGGTTCTCTCTCCTCTCCTTCAGGGACTTAAACTACATATATATTAGACATTTTTCAATGTGTCCCACATGTCTGTTCTTTTCTCTGTTTTTTTATTCTTTTTTTCTTTTCTCTCTGCACTACAGTTTAGGTGCTATGTATTTAATTATCAGTTCATGGATCCTGTCTTCTGTTGGGTCTATTTGGTTGTTAAATGCTTGTGTTGAGTTCTTAGTTTCAGATGTTAGTTTTCAGTTCTAGAATTTCCATCTGATTCTTTTTTCCAACTTTACTGAGATACAATTGACATATAATATTGTGTAGGTTTAAGTATGCAATGTGTTTCATTCGATACCTGTATAGATTGCAAAATTTTTACCATAATAAGGTTAGTTAACGTATCTACCACCTCACATAATTACCATTGTGTTATTGTTGTAGTTATGGTGAGAACATTTGAGATTTACTCGCATTGCAACTTTCAAGGATGGAATATGGTTATCATTCACGAGAGTCACCATGCTGTACATTACATCCCTGGAAGTTATTCATCTTACGACTGAAAGTTTGTGCTTTTCCACCAACATCTCCCCATTCCCCCACCCCCACCCCCCAGCCCCTAGTAACCATCAACCTGCTCTCTGTTTCTATGACATTGATGTTTTCAGATTCCGCATGTAAATGAGATGCACGGTGTTTGTCTTTCTGTATATGACTTATTTTACTTAGCGTAATGCCCTTTAAGATCTGTCCATGTTGTTGCAAATGGCAGGATTTCCTTCTTTTTGGTGGCTGAATAATATTCCATTGTATATTGCTTCATTCATTGTATATTTCATTCATTGTATATTTCTTCATTCATTCATCCATCGGTGAACACTTAGGTGGTTTCCATGCCTTGGCTATTGTAAATAATGCCGCAATGAACGTGGGGGTGCAGATAGCTCTTTGAGAGAGCGATTTTGTTTCCTTCAGATACATACCCAGAGGCAGAATTGCTGGATCGTATGGTAGCACCAGGATCTCACCACAGGTAGGTACGTGGTCACGGAGGCCAGTGTTGGCAGTAGGGCTGGGGGCACGCAGGGGCACAACTGGAGGGGTGAGCCTGCCGGCAAGCACTGTGCTGGGGATCGGCTGCAGGGGGCCAGCTAGAAGTCCTACACTCACACAGCTGCAGATCCAGGGGCTCCGCGGATCCAGGATTCTGGCTGTGGTTGTGGGGGTGGAGGTGGAGGAGGGAGCGGGAGGACTGAAGGGCTGGCGGTTCGTGAACACAAAAACCTGTGGGCAAAAACCTGTGAAGTCTGCAGGGCTTCCTCAGTGGTTGTGCCGGCCATTGGTTTTCAGCGGTGACAGCTCCCGGGGTTCTCTGCAGAGTGGGTGACAGGGCACTGTCTCGTTCCTGCTGCGTGGCTGCCGCCGGTAGCCCTGCCCTTCTTCCTTGTTCCCGGCCATCTCTACACATCGTAGTTTTGCTGGTCTCTGGGTGGGATGAAACTGAAGTGGGCCCTTCACACAGGGCCCCGAGAGGTTAGAGACACTGGTCATTCACCCTGCTGTCCCTTTTTTGGCCAGGGGAACTTTTTCTAGCTGGGGAGTTCCCTCTTGGCACTAAGCAGTGCCAGCCTGGGGGGTGGGACGATGCGGACAAAATGAAGCTGTCCTTTCCTTTTTGTGTGATAATTCTCCGGGTTTTTTTTTTTTTTGTTTCATTGTGCTGCCGAAGTTGAAGTGGACTCCGAAGCTCTCCCAGAGTAGGGTTTGTTTGTGGGTAGCTAGTTGTTGATCTCTGTGGGAAAATGGAGGTCTCCTACTCCACCATCTGCTGATTCTTTAAGTGTTTTAAGCTTTATATATTTATTTTTTCTTTTTAATTTTTTAAATGTTTATTTTTGAGAGAGAGAGAGAGAGAGACCACGTGTGAGCGGGGGAGGGGCAAAGAGAGAGGGAGACACGGAATCCGAAGCAGGCTCCGAGCTGTCAGCACAGAGACGGACGAGGGGCTCGAACCCATAAACTATGAGATCATGACCTGAGCCGAAGTTGGTCGCTCAACCTACTGTACCACCCAGACGCCCCTTATTATTATTATTATTTTTTTTTTTTTGAGAGAGAGAGCAAGGGAGTCACACAGAGAGGGAGAGAATCCCAAGCAGGCTCCACATTGTCAGCACAGAGCCCAGCGTGGGGGTTCGATCTCACAAACTGTGAGATCATGACCTGAGCTAAAACCAAGAGTCAGATGCTTAACCGACCGGGCCACCCAAGTGCCCCATGATTCTTCATTTTTTATTTTTATTTTTTAAAAGTAAGTTCTACGCCCAATGTGGGGCTCAAAGTCACAACCCTGAGATCAGAATTTGGATAATTTACCAACTGAGCCAGCCAGGTGCCCCCCTCCCCAATTCCCTATTATAGATTCCAAGTCCCTGGTGAAATTCTTCACCTTATCATCCATTTTCTCTCAATATATTCATCACCATTATTTTCAAGTCTTTGCCTGTTAACTCAGATTTGTGGATCGTTGTGGGTCTGTTTCTACAATCTATCGTTTCCTTGTGGCATGCCTAGTAGGTTTTAGTTCAGTGCTGGGCATTGAACCCTCTGACTCGTGCTGATGTTCTTTTCCTTCAGGAAGTATTCATTCTTGGGGGTACCTGGCTGGCACGGTTGGTAGAGTGTGTGACTTTTGACCTCAGGGTTGTGACTTTGAGCCCCACATTGGGCAAGGAGCCTACTTTAAAAAAAGAAAGAAAGAAAGAAGCTATTCATCCTTTGCTGGGCAGATAGAACAGGTGATCAATCATTTTAACCAGCCAGGGGCTGAGCTGCTGAAGGTTGGTTGATTGTTTGGTCATGCTTAGGCTACCTTGGTTGCCCCTTGTTTTGTAGAGCGTAATCACTAGGGCCTGCAACATTTACCAAGGCCCTCCCCGCCAGAGTCCTTAGTGCTGACCTTTGCCTCTTGAGAATCAGAGACACTCGAAAACTTGGCTTTGATTTTGAGAAAATTTTCCCTTAGGTTTGTATTTATTTTTATTTATGTATTTATTTTTTATTTTAGGGAGAGAAAGAGAGAGAGCGAGCGGGGGAAGGGACAGAGGGAGAGAGAGAGAGAGAGAGAGAATCCCAGTGAGAGGCTGGAACTCATGAACCGTGAGATCATGACCTGAGCCGAAATCAAGAGTCTGACGCTCGACTGACTGAGCCACCCAGGGGCCCCCACCCCCTTAGGTTTTAGCCTCCCGCCTCACATAGCACCCTCTTCACTGCTCTGCACACTTCCTTTCTTGGTTCTCCCACCCAATTCATTCTCCATGCTGCTTCCAGATTGGTTATAAAATAAACATTTATGTCATCATGCTACTCCCCTGCTTAAAATAAATCATACACTCTTTATAGCCTTCAGGATAATGTCCAACAACCTTAGTATAGGGTTTTATTTTTGAGATCTTATTTTTAAGTAATCTCTACACCCAACACGGGCTCGAACTCACGACCCCGAGATCAAGAGTTGCATGTTCTTCTGACTGAGCCAGCCAAGTACTCAGTCTTACTAGACTAGAAACTCCACGAGGACAAGAACTGTGTCAAAGATGTTCATCACCATACGCTCAGTGGTTAACTCATAGGATACTCAGTTACCGCTTACTGATTGAATGAAGGCGTGAAGGCACCAGAAGTCAAGGACACACACGCAAGGGAAAATACACAAGAGGGTGTCATAGCTAGCCATGAATAGTGACAAGAAGGAGTTTTAAATCATCTGAGACATGCAGGGCTCCTGGCTGGCTTTGTCAGTAAGGCATGCAACTCTCGATCTTGTGGTCATGAGTTTGAGCCCCGCATGTGGCATGGAGTTTACTTACAAGAAAGAAATTTGTAAAAATGATCTGTGACTTGCAGTAAAAGGTGAAAACCAAAAGAGACTCTTAGGGAATCTATCCTCAGAAAAGGAAGAAGAAGAAGACTAAGTAAAGCTACTTCTGAGGCTACGCTAAGGGTGGCTTCCTTCTTGAAGAGTCACATCTGCCTAGTTGAAGAAACTGCAATGATACTCAAGTGTTAACAGGTCTATAACAACTTGGAAAAAGCTATAGTCAAGAACACATAGCTCTTGTGGTCTGTCGGGAATGATTTAGCAGATGCCAGTCGCCATGAACTAAATGTGCTCCCCCCGTTCGTATATTGAAAACTAACTCCACGCACTGACAGACCACTGATCACCTGTGCCTGGAAGGGCCCTTTGAATCCTCAAATCCTGGCCACCACCTCTTTCACACACACATGCATGCCTACACACACACACACACACTGCGTTCCGAGATCATTCTACTCTGGAGACTGTCAAGACGTCGCTATTGCTGTTGAAACCAGGAAGCAAGCCTTACCGAGATGCTGGGATTTGTTTCAACTTTGTTCATCAATTAGTAGAAGAAGACTGGTCTAGACCAAGGACTGGGTTGATGGTGCAATTTGATGGGTGACATAGTAAAGAAATAACTTCTACTCTTCCTCTCGGATTGAAGAATTGGAGAAAAGTAGGCAAAGGAACTTGGAGGAAACAACGTGGACAGGAGAACTATATGTGATGAATTCTGGCTCTGACATTTACTACTGTGGTCTTGGGTAAGTCACAAAAAGAATTCTCAGAGGGGCGCCTGGGTGGCTCAGTCAGTTAAGCGTCTGATTCTCGGTTTTGGCTCAGATCACGATCTACAGTTTTGTGGGTTCGAGCCTCGCATCAGGCTCTGTGCTAAGGGCCAGGAACCTGATTGGGATTCTCTCTCTCCCTCTTTCTCTGCCCCTCCCCTGCTCACACTGTCTCTGTGTCTTTCAAAAGTAAATAAATAAACTTAAAAAAAAAATTCTCAGAGCCTCAGTTTTTTCCATGTGTAAAGTGAGGATACGACTAATGTGCAAGGTAAGGATTTATATAACAAATGTTATGTGTGTGATATTTCATATACTACAGAGCTTTCCCCACCAAAGAGAAGGTAGATTCCTTAACAATAACTTGATACTAATACAATGATTATTTCTAGCAAAGATTATTAAAGGGAAATATTTTGGAGTATTTAGATAAAGAAGGGACCCATTGAAATGATACGTTTATATCTATATCTGTAAAAACTATAACTAAAGTAACTTTATTTCTTTCTGTGATAGGATAATTTAGGCAGGTTGGATTAGATTACCCAACTGGTTGATCATAAAATGTAGATACAGGGCATGCAGACATCAGCAAAGCATATAGGCATTTGACAAGGGCTCTTTGATGGGTGGGGGGATATGGGATGACTTTTTTTTTATTGTGGTAAAATATACTGTGCTATTATGATTTATAATTAAAAAATATGTATTTGGGGGTGCCTGGGTGGTTCAGTCGGTTAAGCGTCTGGCTCTTGACCTCGGCTCAGGTCTTGATCTCAGGGTTGTGAGTTCAAGCCCGGCATTAGGCTCCGCGCTGGGCATGAAGCCCTACTTAAAAAAAAAAGAAAAAAAAAAAGAACAGGAAAAAACTATGTATTTGGTCTTCGATCCTGTTTCTGGCACAGAGCTCCTAAAAACTCTTGGAATTTCCTAAGAAATGAGAACCATAAAGGCGTTTTTGTATGCTAATGAGTTGACTTTTGTAACTCACCTAAGGATGGGGTCTGGTTGCCAGGGGCACCAAGGCTGAACCCAGGATTGGAATTTTCAGTTCCACTCCCTAATTTCCAGAGAGGGGAGGGAGGAGGTTGAATCCAACACCAACGGCCAATGATTTAATTAATTGGGCCTATTAATGAAGCTTCCTTAAAAAACCAAAAAGATGGGGTTCGGAGAGCTTCTGGGTTGGTGAACCGTGGAGATGTGGGGAGACTGGCCGGCGCTCAGAGAGATCACGGAAGCTCCTCTCCCTTTCCCAGTACCCTGATGTATGCAGCTCTCCCTTCTGGGCGTTCTTGAGTTAGATCTTTTCATAATAAGCCAGTAATCTAGTAAGTAAAATGTTTCTTTGAGTTCTGGGACCTGTTCTAGCAAATTAATTGAACCCAAGGAGGGGGTCTTTGGAACCTCCAATTTATAATCAGTTGGTCAGAATCCCAGGTGACAACTAAGATTTGTGAACTGTCCCCTGAGATGGGGGCTAGGGGGAGCAGTCTTATAGGACTGAGCGCTTAACTTGTGGGACCCAATGCCATCTCTGGGTAGATAGTATCAGAATTGAGTTGAGTTGTAGGACACTGTGTTGGTGTGTGAGAATTGTTTGGTTGATATGTGGGGAAAGCCCCCAAAATTGGGTCCGAGAACCTAAATATATACATTACATACATTATATAAAAATTACCATTTTAATCATTTTTAAGTGTACAATCAGTGGCTTTAACTACTACGTTCACAATGTTGTGAAACCATCATTTCTATCCATTTGCAGAACCTTTTCATCATCTCAGACAGAACCTCGGTACCCATTAAATAATAACTCAGGTTTCCTCGTTTCCCCCAGCCCCTGGTAGCCTCTATTCTACTTTTTGTTTCTATGAATTTGACTACTCTAGATACTTCATGTAAGTGGAATCATGTAATATTTGTCCTTTTGTGTTTGGCTTATTGCACTTAGCATGATGTCTCAAGGTTCATCTGTGTTGTAGGCTGTACCAGAATTTCCTTCCTCTTTAAGGCTTGTATGTATGTGCCACATTTTGCTTATCTATTCCTCTGTTGATGGACATTTGTATTGTTCCCAACTTTTGGCTATTGTGAATAATCTGCCATGAATGAGCTGGCTGTTTAAACAACCTGATGAATTGGCAACTGATGGAATGACTGTGCTTAAATGAACTGATGGCACCTGTTCCAGTGGTTTGCAGCCTTCTCCTGTTCATCAGACTTCTCAAGACAATAGAGCATGGTTAATTCACTTGTATGACAGTAGATGTGACAAGTTAGACTAACTGAATCAAAAAAGATGAAACGTCCCAGGGGCAAACCAGCTGCATGAACACAGGTTGAGAATGCTGCCAATGTTTTTTAAAGTAATCTCTACACCCAACGTGGGGTTCGAACTCAGTGACCGTGAGATCAAGAGTTGGATGCTCCACCCACTGAGCCAGCCAGGCACCCGGAGAATGCCGTCACTTTAAAGAGTAAGCTTGGGGCACCTGGGTGGCTCAGTCGGTTGAGCGGTTGTGCGGTTGAGCCACCGACTTCGGCTCGGGTCACAGTCTCGAGGTTCTTGAGTTTGAGCCCCCGCATCGGGCTCGCTGCTGTCCGTGCAGAGCTGGCTTCAGATCCTCTGTATCCCTCTCTCTGCCCCTCCCCCGCTCACGCTCTTTCAAAAATAAAGGTGAAAAAATAAAAGGGTGAGCTTAATGCAAAGGCAGTCATATTCATTGCCCCTCCCCCAACATTCAATAGAGGTGAAACCACATTAATGGAAATACAATATCTAAGAAGTAGATGATAGTCATATTTTACTCTTGGCTGCACCTAAGGTATTGGTGTTCATTCCTGAGCAACACTTCGAAAGAATTTTTATGAGTCTAGTTGACACATTCTGAGCAACACTTTTAAGAACGCGTAAGAGCATAATAGGAGCTGGAGTGTCACTCTTATACTGTGACCTTGGACAAGCTACTTAAACACTCCACGTCTCAGTTTCCTCAATTGTAAAAATGTAAATAATAAGCGGGTTATTGCGAAGGCTCAGTGAAGTATCACAGAGTAAGTACTCCATGAATATTAATTTTTTAATGCTGTGGTCAAAACCAGAGAATCATCCCACAAGCATTTATTAAGCACCTCCGCTGTCACAGGAGGAACACTTGAAGAAACTAGAGATGTTCAGCCTTGAGAAGACATAACGGGGGGGGGGGGACATGAAAGCTGTTTTCTGTTTTTTAAGATTTTATTTTTTAAGCAATCTCTATACTCACCGTGGGGCTCCAACTCATGACCCCGAGATCAAGAGTCGCATGCTCCACCGACTAAGCCGACTAAGCCGTCAGGCACCCCTTGAGGGCTGTTCTCAAGTATTTGCAAGACTGTTAGGTGGATGAGGCATTAGGCTTTTTCTGAATGGCCTCATGGGGCAGACCTAGAACAGGCGGGTGGAAGCTACAGGTTTTGGGTTCATGTGAGTAAAATGGAATTGGCTGCCTTCCAAGACAGCGAGTTAACTGTCATTGCAAGTGCCCAAGCAGGGGCCAGACAAGGATTTGGCAAGTATTGGAAAGAAGATTCTGCCATCACATGGGTGATTTGAGTAGACGACCTTTAATGCTCTTTTTTTTTTTTTTACGTTTATTTATTTTTGAGACAGAGAGAGACAGAGCATGAACGGGGGAGGGTCAGAGAGAGGGAGACACAGAATCCGAAACAGGCTCCAGGCTCTGAGCTGTCAGCACAGAGCCCGACGCCGGGCTCGAACTCACGGACCGCGAGATCATGACCCGAGCCGAAGTCGGCCGCTTAACCGACTGAGCCACCCAGGCGCCCCTAATGCTCTTTAATCTAGACCTGAAGAGTCTATGACGAGAGGAAAATGCTTTTCTCTCTGTTACCTGCGTGATTGCACAGACATGTACATCTCCCTGCCTCCAATTTCTTCATCAAACCACATTTGGACCTACACAGAATGAATCAAGGTCAAATAAAGGGTGATCTAGGAAGCTTCAGTTGCTTATTTCTTAGCTATTTACCTTACAAGTGAATCTTGTGACCACGTGACTCAGAGTCCCCAACCACGACCCCAGCTCCTCTGTATAATTACTGAGCAAAATGGTGGCCCAGACTTCCTTGGATAACGAGGCTGAGGGAAGTCTGGTGAACTTTTAAGGAAATTTTTGAAATGTTCCTAAGTGCTTCTTAAAAGAAGTATCATTTGGGGGGAAAGAAGATATCAAGTTAAAATTTCAGCCACAGCCTCAGGAGTGGCATCTGAGGACAACTGTAAGGTTTTGTAGAGTTATCTGAAGAGCTGAGAGTGAAAACCAAGGCTTCCCATGTTTATAGACTCGTACTTAGGAATTCACAAGACTGTAGCTCTTGTCATGAGAAAACTTGAGTCAGGGAAATATGACTTAGTAAGTGGCCCAAACACGTTCTTTATTTGGCATCTGGATTAAAATGTAAAACAGAATGAGCCTAAACAGAAAGTTTCATAGAAAAATGCATCATACTTTGTTTTTTTATTACTTCCTACAAGAATCAGGATGCTCTGGAGAACAAAGACACTAGGGAAATCCAGCTAAATAAATGAATGAATTGTAAACTAGACTATGTCATTTAGAGGGGACAGCTAGACGTTATCCACAAAATGTATAAATAGCCAGGCAATTTAAATGAATCTATGACATAGATGAGTCTCACATACAGAAAAAAAGAGGTTGGTAAGTACTTTTTAAAGTTTCACAGTTGTGTTGGCACTTTGAGATAGTGTCTCACAAAACAGAGAGAAAACTTGGAAATGTAAGCCAACAATATGGACTTCCATCCCATTTCTGGATGAGCCGCTAGCGGGAGGTACCAATAATTCTGAAAGCAGAAAAAGGGTCGAGTAATGTGGCTAAACTCATTTTTATTTGCAGGTAAACTGCTTCCTGACCAATGAGCCAAAAATCTTCGTCGATTTTGTTTGTGGGATTTTTTTTCCCCCCTCACAGCAATTAGTTTCTTACCAAAAGATAATTCCTTTTCAACAGGCTGCCCAGGGAGAGGTTAAACAAAGGACACATACCATAGCGAGCAGCAAAAACATTACAGTTCATGAACTAAATTGATATCTCCTATAAATCTATCTTTGAATAGCTACAGAGAATACTATTGGCATTCAGTGAGTAACAAAATCACAGCTTACAAAACCAAGTCAAAATACACTAGAACCATTTTCCCCTTTGTTTTTGAGGTTTGTGCCACAAAAGTATGTCGGGTCATCTGATAGACTTGTAAGGCCCTTCACCGTTTATAAAAATGTGTTTGCACTCTTTCTCACCTGATCCTCATAACAATCCTATGAATAGACAATATTATCCAGATCTTACAGATGAGGAAACGGATATTTAAAGAATTTAAGTGATTTGCCCAAGGTCTTACAGCGAGAAAAGGCCGTTCCAGGGCTCAAACACAAAATGGCTGACTCCGGGTTATTTCCTGTCCCAGAACCGTCGCTCTTTGTCTCCTGAAGGACACATTCGGCCTAGTAGTGACAACTTGCTGCTCCATTAGTAACGAAACCATTCTGATTAAAAGTCCAAAATGCGGAAAATTTCTTGTGATGAATTCCTCTCCCGTGGAAAGAATTATAGCCAGTGTTACAATTTAAAAATATTTTGACATTTTCGTTATGACTTCCCGGAACGTGTATCGATACGTCACACGCGAACAGATAAGTTATGTGATTGCCTGATCTGGGTACCCGAATTAGGCGTTAAGGCTTATCTATTTTCTTACTTGTGGAAGGAGCCAAATATCCTAAATATATGACTTGCGTCGCTCAATAATGTTAATTGCATGCAATAGTGATAATATGAATTAGATATTGAACATGTAAAGTGTGCTGGGCCTCTGTGTACATTGGCTCATAGAACCCTCTATGAGGGATGTATACAGATGCCCCGCCGAGGAGGGGCGTCTCATTTTACTCTCATTTTGCAGATCAGGTAATCAAGTTTTGTGGAGATTAAATAACTACATTGAGACCACACAGCTAATAAGTGAAAAAGCTGGGATTTAAACACAGACTATCTGGGGGCGCCTGGGTGGCGCAGTCGGTTAAGCGTCCGACTTCAGCCAGGTCACGATCTCGCGGTCCGTGAGTTCGAGGCCCGCCTCGGGCTCTGGGCTGATGGCTCGGAGCCTGGAGCCTGTTTCTGATTCTGTGTCTCCCTCTCTCTCTGCCCCTCCCCCGTTCATGCTCTGTCTCTCTCTGTCCCAAAAATAAATTTAAAAAGTTGAAAAAAAAAATTAAAAAAAAAAAAAAACACAGACTATCTGACATCAAAACTCATTTCTATTAACCAGTATGCCACATTGCTTCTAAAATAAAAGGAGCATAAAACCATAGGAGATTTAAAAAATGAGAGGAGATAAAAAGTTTAAAAAAAAAAGCAGGAGCACTTAGTCAAATTGCTGGTTATTTGAAAAGTTTAGGGATCATTTCCTAATCAGTTTTACAGAACACTCTCTTTGTTCCGTCTCTCTCTCCATATAAATACTTTCTAGTAGAATAGAATACATCTATGCATACACATCTGTGTACATCTATGTTTAATACTTTGTAGTCCACATTCGTTTTTTCTTAACATTGGAGAAATTGTGAGTGCACGCTGGTGATTCCGATTCCAATCCAACTCAACGAGATACTTCCTGCTTTCATTCATGTTATAATTTTATCTCCCTTCTTCCAGTGAAGGGCCTGGTTTCCAACAAAGCAGTTGTTTTTGTTTGTTTTTTTTTATAGCCCTAGTCCGAGGCTATAGAGACCGAGAACTGTGTTGCAAAGTTTCTTGGATGAGTTATTTTCAAGGTGGTTATGTCACCCATTTGAAACATAGTTGGAGTCATTTGTTTCTTAATTGCATTCAGTTTGGGGTTCCTCCTCCCATCCTGTTGATTAAATGTTATCTCTGAAAATGTAGAACAGTGGCATTACTTCAGAAGTCCAAACTCGCAAAAATGCATGCTCAGAGACGTCTGACTTCCTGCCCTATCTCTTCCAACGTGTTCCCGCCTCCCTGATAAAGAATCATAGGCATTAGAATGATTGTGGCCTTCCAAAACTCAACGCTGCTTGATAAGATCTTATTCCTTAGTATTTAATTCTATGGGGGGAATCGGAAGCAAAAGTGTCAAAACTAAAACAGTCTTCTTAGGGAGTCCAATCATGAAAAAAAAATAGGGTTCGGAAACACTGCACTAATCTTCACCTCTATACTTTTGTTATTTTGAGAATGTTAAATAAATTGAATCTTTTAATATGTAACCCTTTGAGGCTGGATTCTTTTCACTCAACATGACGTCCCTGGGATCCATCCAAGTTGTGTATACGAAAGGTTCTTTCCTTTATATTGCTGAGTAGTATTCCATAGTGTGAATATGCCAGAGTTTGAATACACCACTCACCCACTGAAGGTTTTCTGGGGGTGTTTCCAGCTTTCAGAGATGGTGAATAAAGCCTTTATACATATTCCCATACAGGTTTTCGTGTGAACGTAAATTTGCATTTATCTGGATAAAGGCCAGGGGACCAACTGGTGAATGGTATACAAGTGTACATTTAATTTTATAAAAGACCGACCGACTATGCTCCAGAATGTCTGCACCATTTTAGATTGCCACCAGCAGCATTTGAAAATCTGGGTTTTCCGCATCCTCATCAGCTTTTGCTATCATCGGTATTTTTCATTTTAGTCATTCTGATAGGTGTATAATATCTCATTGTGGCTTCAACTTGCATTCCTCTAATGGCCGATAATGTTGAACATCTTTTCATGTGCTTATTTGCTTACTTGGAATTTTCAGCGTACAGCCGTTGTACAAGTTTTGTTACAATTATCCTAATTATATCATTTTATTTGATGATTATAAGTGGTATCGTGTTTTTAATTCTGGTTCCCATTTGTTCATTGCCGGCAGACAAAAATACAATTGATATTTGTATGTTTTTCTTGTGTCCAGTGACCAGTGACCTGGCTGAATTCACTTTTTCTCAGTGCTTTCTGGTAGATTCCTGGGATTGTATACTTAGACAATATAATATCTGCAAGTAGGAAGAGCTTTATTTCCTTCTATCTAAACTGTATGTCTTTTATTTCTTTTTCTTGCCTTTTTTTTGTACTGTTGAGGACTTCCAGCACTATGATGACTAAGAGTGGGGAGAGTAGACATCCTTGCTTGTTCTCAGGGGAAAACATTCCGTACTTCACCATTATGTATTTTAGCCGTAGGTGTTTTCTAGATGATTTTTAGCAAGTTGAAAAAGTTCACCTCCAGTCTTAGTAGGGTGACCGTTTTTATCATAAATGTTATGGACTGAATGTTTGCGTCCCTCCGGAATTCATCTGCTGAGGCCCTATTCCTTGATGTGACCGTATTTGGAATTGGGATCTCTGGATGGTCATTAGATCAAGTGATGAGAGTGTGGCCCTCGTGATGGGATTAACACCTTTTATAAAAGAAGAGACACAAAATCTCTCTCTCCACCATATGAGGATACAGTGATACTACTTCCTGCCGGGAGAGTAAGTAAGAAATTCCTTACCGGGAACCTCATCTGCTGGCATCTTGACCTTGGACTTTCCAGCCTGGTGAACTGTGAGAAGCAAATTTCTGTTGTTTAAGCTACCCAATTTATGGAATTTTGGTATAGAAGCCTGAGCTAAGACAACGAATGAGTTGAGAATTTTGTCAGATGCTTTTTTTGAATCAGTTGATATAGTAATGGGGTATTTTTCTTTTGCGGGTTGCTGAAATAACTTTGTAGGCCCAAGATGGAGGCACTCCTGCGTGGGGGTGCCACATCGGCAAACTGAAACTCACATAACTTTCGTGTCCCCCTAAATACACCGCTTGACCAGAAGCGCAACCCAGTCAGCCGGTCCTCAAATGCCAAGCCCACTCTGAGCCTTTCTCACTCCCAACAAGCTTGAATATGTGGCTCAGGCCAATCAGATATTTTCTATTTGTCTCTTCTTTGTTCTTTAATCTTTATCTTTCAGGAAGCTCCAAAACAGGAGACTGTTCACTTCATAAAGTATGAAATAAACTTTTTTTTTATATCACCTAAATCGTCTTCTTTAACCCTTTTTTAACACGGCTAACATGGCACATAGCATTTTGTGTCTAAGTTCCTCTAAGATACTGATCTGTAGTTTCCTTTTTTCGTACTGTCTTTGCCGAATCTTGGTATCAGGGCAATACTGGCCTCGTAAAATGAGTTGGGAAATGGTCCCTCTTCTATTTTCTGGGAAGAAATTGTGTAAAATCGATGTTACTTCTTCTTTAAATTCTTTGTGGAATTCTCCAGGGCTGGAGATTTCTTTTATGGGAGTTTTAAAATGGCAAACTCATGTTATTTAATAGTTTCAGAACTATTAATATTATCTTTCTTCTTGGGCGAGTTTTGGCATTTTGTAGGTTTTGAAAAGCTGATACATTTCGTTTACATTGTCAAATTTCTGTGCAAAGAGTTATTCATAGTAATTAATTCTTATCCTATTAATGTGTGCAGAGAACGGAGGGATAACCTGTCTTTCATTTCTGGTACCTGTAATTTGTGTTACCTCTCTTTTTTGTTGGTCAGCCTGTCAAGATTTATCGATTTTACTGCTCTTTTCAGAGAACTAGCTTCTTGATTCATTGATTTTTGTCTGTTCGGTTTCACTGATTTCTGCTCTTATCTTTATTGTTTCCTCCCTTATGCTTGCTTTGGGCTTATTCTGCTCTTCCTTTTTCCAGGTTCTTGAGTGAGGGCTTGATTACTGTTTTGAGAGATTTCTTCTTTTCTGAGCATTTAGTGCTATAAATTTCCCTCCCAGCGCTGCCTTAGCCTCACCCTACAAATTTGAACATGTCGTATTTCATTTTCATTCAGTTCAGTGTGGTTTTGGTGTCCTTTGAGATCTCCTCTTTAAGCCATTAGGTTATTTAGATGCATGCTGTGTGTCTCATTGCCAAGTGTTTGGAGACTTTACTGGAAGTTTTGTTATTGATTTCCAGTATGGTTCCATTATGGTCAGAGAACAATCTCTGTATGATTTAAATTCATTTTTTTTAATGTTTATTTATTTTTGAGAGAGAGAGAGAGAGAGACAGGCAGACAGAATCTAAAACAGGCTCCAGGCTCTGAGCTGTGGACACAGAGCCCGACGTGGGGCTCAAACTCACCAGCTGTGAGATCATGACCTGAGCTGGGGTCGGACACTTAACTGACTGAGCCACCCAGGTGCCCCTAAATTCATTTAATTTTTTGAGGTTTGTTTTACAACTCAGGATATGGTCTACTTTGGTCAGAGTGACACGTGCTCTCGGAAAGAATTATATTCTGTCATAGTTGGGTGCAGTGTCAGACCCAGTTGGTTAATGGTTGTTAATGGTTAACCAGTTTTCTGTGGCTGCTGTAACAAATTACCAGAGACTTAGTGGCTTAAAAGAACACAAATTTATTATCTTCTGGTTCTATGCTCCAGAAGTCTGAAATGGGTCTCGTTGGGCTAAAAAACAGTGTGGCACCAGGGCAACATTTGTTACTGAGGGCTCTAGGAGAGAATCCATTACCTTACCCATTGCTGCTTCGAGAGGCTGGTCACATTCCTCAGCTCGTGGCCCTCTTCCTCCATCTTTGAAGCCAGCAGGGGATTGGAATCTTTTCACTTACATCCACTCTTCTGAATCCCTCTTCCACAGTTAAGGACCACTGTAATTACATTTAACCTATTTTAAGTTTATTTATTTATTTTTGGGGGGAGGGGCAGAGAGAGAGGGAGAGAAAGAATCTTCAGCATGGAGCCCAATGCGGGGCTTGATCCCACGACCGTGAGATCAAAACCTGAGCCAAAATCAAGAGTCAGACACTTAACCAACTGATCCACCCAGGCACCCCATTTAACCTCTTTAGATAATCTGGAATTATCTCCTTATTTTAAGGTCAACTGATAAGCAAACTTAATTCCATTGGTGACTCCATTTCCAATGTAATGTAACATATTCCCAGGTCCTGTGGATTAAAACCTGAACAACTGGGCGGGGGGCTATTATTCTGCATACCATTTGTTCTATAATACAACATATTCAGAGGTTCTGGGGATTAAACATGAATATTTTTAGGAGCTATTCTGCCCCTGCAATGGTGTTTTTCAGTTTTTCTATATCCGTATTGATTTTCTGTCTGTTTAGTTCTCTCAGTTGCTGAAACAGGATTGTTAAAGTCTTCAACTATATTGTGGATTTGTCTGTTTCTCTTTTTAGTTCTATCAGTTTTTGATTCACGTATTTTGAAGCTCTCTGGTTTGGTGTATATATTTAGGATCACTATATCTTCTCGGTAGATTGAACCTTTTCTCGTTATGCAATGTCCCTCTTTATCCCTGACGATATTTTCTCTGAAGCCTACTTTCTTTGATGTTAATAAAGGCAGTCCTACCTTCTTTTGATTAATGTTTGCATGCTATATCTTTTCATCCTTTTACTTTTAATCTCGTTATTTAATTATATATATATATATGTATGTATTTTTAAATTTATTTTGAGAGAGAGAGAGAGTGCACGCAAACAAGGGAGGAGAAAAGAGAGAGAGGGAGAGACAGAGCCTGACATGGGGCTCGAACCCACGAACTGTGAGATCATGACCTGAGCAGAAATCAAGAGTCAGTTGCTTAACTGACAAGGCCACCCAGGTGCCCCTCTATTTAATTATATTTGAAGCGAGTTTTGGTAGGCAGCAAATAGTTGAGCCGCATTCATTTAACCACTCTGCCAACCTCTGTTTTTCAACAGATATACTTACATTTGCATTTAGCAAAATATTGATACAATAGCGGTTAAGTTTTCCATGTTGTTGATTATTTTCTTTTTATTCATTCTCTTTTTTACTGAAGTAAAACTCATATAACTTAAAAATTAACAGTTTTAAATTGTGCAATTCAGTGGCATCTAGTACATTCACAACGTTGTGCGACCATCTCTTTAGTTCCGAAGTATTTCCTCATCACAAAAAGCAACCTGTACCTAATAAGCAGCCATTCCCCATTCCTTCTTCTCCCCAAACCCTGGAAACCACTAACTTACGTCCTGCTTCTGTGGGTTTGCCTATTCTGGGTATTGGGCATGAATGGAATCATACAATATGTAACCTTTTGTGTCTGTCTTCTTTCACTTGGCATGATGGTTTTGAGGTTCGGCCACATTGCAGCACATATCACTGCTTCATTCCTTTTTATAGCTTAATAATGTTCTGTTATCTTAATAATATTCTGTTATATGGATGTGTTGCTTGTTACTTATTCATTCATGATTTTATGGATTTGAGTTATTTCAAGCTTCTGGCAATTGTGAATATTGCTGCTATGAACATTTGTGTGTAAGTATTTTTTTGAACACCTGTGATGTTGTGATTTACAAGAAAAAAATGTAGGGGTGTCTGGGTGGCTCAGCTGGTTGAACATCAGACTCTTGAGATTGGCTGACGTCATGATCCCAAGGTCGTAGGATCAAGCCCCGCATCAGGCTCTTCGCTGAGCGTGGAGCCTGCTTGGGATTCTCTCTCTCCCTCTGCCCTTCTCCCTCGCTCACGCTCTCTCTTTCAAAACAAATAAACTTTTTAAAAAGTTCTTTCTTGCTCAGTCGGTTAGCTATCTATCCGACACTTGGTTTTGGCTCAGGTCACGATCCTACTGTTGGTGAGATCGCGCTGAGCTGTTTCTCTCTCTCTCTGCCTTTCCCCTACTCGTGCTCTCTAAACAAATAAATAAATACACAAATACATAGACTTTAAAAAAGATTTTAAAAATAGAAATAAAAATAAAAAAGTACTCTCTTAAGAAAGAAAGAAAGAAAGAAAGAAAGAAAGAAAGGTATTTGATTACTCAGATGACCAAAATATATTTCTCATATATATTTGGTCTTTGTCCACCATTCCTGGCTCACAGCTTCCAAAGCCTTTGGAATTTCCAGAGCAATGGGAACATTTTTTTGTTACAATATTTGGTCTCTTGCTCTCAGTTCCTGAAATTGGTTCAGAGCCACAAAGGTAAAATGGATATCTTGTTAATTCATTTTAAGCCCCTTTCCACCACAACTGGGTTTATATTAATGAGGTGACTTTTAGAAAACACATAAGGATGGGGGCTGGTTGCTAGAGGAGCCAACCTTGAAGAGAGAGTTGAAACTTTCAGTCCCTCCCCCCTGATTTCCAGAAGGAGGTTGAGCCAATCACCAATGGCCAATGATTTAATGAACTATACCTATGCAATGAAGCCTCTATAAAAAGCCGAAAGATTGGGATTCCGAGAGCTTCCAGGTTGGGGAACCATAACGCTTCCATGTGCCCCCATGCCTGGCCCTAAACTCCACAAGGACAGAAACTCCTTTGTTTGGAACCTTGCCCTAGATATCACTTCATCTGGCTGTTGATTCATATCCGTTGTAATAAGCCAGTAATCTAGTGAATAAATGGGTTTCCTGAGTTCTGTGAGCCACTCTAGCAAATTAACTGAACCCAAGGAGGGGGTGTGGGAGCCTCTGATGTATAGCTGGTTGGTCAGAAGCACAGGGGACAACCTGGACTTGTGAACGGCATCTGACTTGGGAGCAGTCTGGTGGGACTGAGCCTTCACCCTGTGGGATCTGATGCTGTCTCTGGGTAGATAGTGTCGGAATAGAATCGAATGGTAGTAGGACAGCCAGGTAGGGTCACAGAATTATTTTGTGGTGTGCACACTAAAAGGTAGAAATATAAAGCCAAAGGTAGGAAGTTAGCCTAGAGGTTGGGGGATCTTACTTTTCTTTTTTTTTTAATTATTTTTTTTTCAACTTTTTTTATTTATTTTTGGGACAGAGAGAGACAGAGCATGAACGGGGGAGGGGCAGAGAGAGAGGGAGACACAGAATCGGAAACAGGCTCCAGGCTCCGAGCCATCAGCCCAGAGCCCGACGCGGGGCTCGAACTCGCGGACCGCGAGATCGTGACCTGGCTGAAGTCGGACGCTTAACCGACTGCGCCACCCAGGCGCCCCTACTTTTCTTTAAATGTAAGCATCGCATGGGGCGCCTGGGTGGCGCGGTCGGTTAAGCGTCCGACTTCAGCCAGGTCACGATCTCGCGGTCCGTGAGTTCGAGCCCCGCGTCGGGCTCTGGGCTGATGGCTCAGAGCCTGGAGCCTGTTTCCGATTCTGTGTCTCCCTCTCTCTCTGTCCCTCCCCCGTTCATGCTCTGTCTCTCTCTGTCCCAAAAATAAATAAACGTTGAAAAAAAAAATTTTAAAAAATAAATGTAAGCATCGCCTACTAGAAATTTATGCCTGAGCACAGCTTTCACGGCATGCCATAGGTTTCGTCACGTGCTCTCGTTTTCATTCTCTCAACTTCTTTTTTATTGAGATATAGTTGATCTATAACATCATATTACTTTCATGTGTACAACATAGTGAGTTGATATTTGTATATATTTCAAACTGATCACCACCATAGGCCTAGTTACACAGGTGCAATTGTTTTTCCTTGTGATGAGGACTTTCAAGATTTACTCTTAGCAACTTTTATTTTTTTTTTTTAAATTGTTTTTCAACGTTTATTTATTTTTGGGACAGAGAGAGACAGAGCATGAACGGGGGGGGGCAGAGAGAGAGAGGGAGACACAGAATCGGAAGCAGGCTCCAGGCTCCGAGCCATCAGCCCCGAGCCCGACGCGGGGCTCGAACTCCCGGACCGCGAGATCGTGACCTGAGCTGAAGTTGGACGCCTAACCGACTGCGCCACCCAGGCGCCCCTCTTAGCAACTTTTAAATATAAAATACAGTATTGTAAACTATAGTCACACTGCTGTCCATGACATCCCCAAAACTCTTCATTTTGTAGCTGGAAGTTTGTATACCTTTTGATTCCTTTTACCCATTTCACCCAACCTCCCCTGCCCCCAGCAATCACTGATTTATTCTCTGTATCTATGAGTTTAGTTTTCTTTTTTAGACTCCACATATAAGTGAGATCATATGATATTTGTCTTTCTATTTTTGACTTATTTCACTTAGCATAATGCCCTCAAGGTCCATACATATTGCAAATGGCAAGGTTTCTTTCTTTTTTATGGGTGAATAATATTCCTGTGGGGGGTGTGCCCGCATGTATACCACATCTTTTTTTTCCATTCATCCACTGATGGACACTTGGTCGCTCCCCTGCCTTGGCTGTTGGAAATAAGGCTGCAGTAAACACGCATAATGCACCTTCTCATGTTCCTGTTGGCCATCTGCATATCTTCTTTGGGAAAATGTCCATTCAGATCCTCTGCCGATTTTATTCATTGCTTTCTTTCTTTCTTTCTTTCTTTCTTTCTTTCTTTCTTTATAAATGTAAGCTCTACACCCCGTGTGGGGCTTGAACTCATGACCCCAAGATCAAGAATTGCGTGCTCTGCCGATCGAGCCAGCCAGGTGCCCCCTACGCTGCCCATTGTAGAATTGGATTGTTTGGGGGAGGTTGTTATTGTTATTTTTTGTATTTGTGTTATTATGTATTTTGGATATTAACCCCTTATCAGATACATGATTCACTTGTTGTCTAGTACCTGGCCCTGGAGTGTTTCGGAAGACGGATAGTGAATGACCTGGAATGCCAGGTGCAAATAAAGGTCATTTCCAGTACGGGCTCTGCATTTGCTGTCTTGCACATGAAAGATGCCTTGCTGCATGAGTTGTGTAAGATTTTTAGGATTTAACTAACCCTAAGAGGGGCAGTCACTCCAGTGGCGGCAAAGCCCCAGATGTGAAAACATCAAGATACAGAAAAATTTTTTAAACATGGTTGGGGCACCCGGGTGGCTCAGTTGGTTAAGCATCTGGCTTTTGATTTTGACTGGGGTCATGATCTCATGGTTCATGAGTTCAAGCCTCTCTCTTGCTCTGTGTGGACAGCATGGAGCCTGCTTAGGATTCTCTCTCTGTCCCTCCCCAGCTGGTGCATGCATAAGCTCTCTCTCTCTCTCTCTCTCTCTCAATAAATGGATAAGCTAAAATAAACCCATGGTTAATATAGGTATTTATGCAAGGATAGCCAAATAAACCAGTGGAACAAAATAGAGAATCCAGAAACAGACCTATAAATATTCAGCCACCCGATTTTTTACAAAGGCACTATTTTAATTGAGTGGGGGAAATAATGGCCTTTTCAGTAAATAGTACCTTATTTGGAATCCATATGGAAAAATGTGAATTTGGACTCTTACTTCACACAGCACACATTTGTTCCAGATCTATTATAGAACTAACTGTAACAAGTAAAATGATAAAACTTCTAAAAGGCAAAATAGGAAACTATCTTCATTAACCTGGGGGAGGCAAATATTTCTTAAACATTAAATAAAAAGCAATAACCAAAAACGTAAAGATAAATAAACAGGTCTTCATTAAAATGAAAAACTTCTAGGGGTGCCTGGGGGGTCAGTCGTTTAAGCGTCCAACTTCAGCTCAGGTCACGATCTCACAGTCTGTGAGTTTGAGCCCCGCATCAGGCTCTGTGCTGACCGCTCAGAGCTTGGAGCCTGCTTCGGATTCTGTGTCTCCCTCTCTTTCTCCCCTCTCCCACTTGTTCTTTCTCTCTCTCTCTCTCTCTCTCTCTCTCTCTCTCTCTCAAAAATGAATAAACATTAGGGGCACCTGGGTGGCTCAGTTGGTTAAGCATCTGACTTTGGCTCAGGTCATGATCTCGAGAGTCAGAGTTTGAGCCCCACGTCGGGTTCTGTGCTGACAACTCAGAGCTTGGAACCCAGTTCAGATTCTGTGTCTCCCTCTCTCTCTCCCCTCTCCCACTCGTTCTCTCTCTCTCTCTCTCAAATGAAGAACTTCTGTATACCAGAAGACATCATATAAAAAGTGGAAAGGCAAGCCATAAACAGACAATATTTGAAATACATGTCTGACAAAAGTCTCCTAGCATGACTATATAAGGAATTCCTGCAAATCAATGAAATAAAAACTGTTCATTAAAAAAAAATTTTTTAATGTTTATTTTTGATAGAGGGAGAAACAGAGCATGAGTCAGGGAGGGGCAGAGAGAGAGGGAGACACAGAATCCAAAGCGGGCTCCAGGTTCCGAGCTGTCAGCACAGAGCCCGATGCGGGGCTCAAATCTGTGAACCGCGAGATCGTGACCTGAGGTGAAGTCGGACGCTCAACCGACTGAGCCACCCAGGTCCCCCAAAACAGTTGATTTTCTTAATGAAAAGACTTCCACAGGTATTTCAAAAGATAGGGTCTACAGATAGCCAATTATCATATGCCAAGGTGCTTAACATTTATTATCAATAAACCAGCGTGTGATAATATAGCAAATACATCAGAAAATCTAAGATTTGGAAGTCCATTAATGGCAAGTGTTGGCAAATACGTGGAGTGACTTTTGTACTTTGCTCTACCAAGCTGAACACATGTTTATCCTACGACCTAGAAATACCAGTCCTAAGTATATACCCAAGAGAAGTAAGGACATATGTCTACCAAAAGACACATGCGAGAATGTTCTTAGCCGCATTATTCAGAAAAGCTCCAAACTGAAATCATCCAAATGTCCATCAGTGGTGGAATGCACAAATCTACGGTGGTTTATTTATACAAAAGAATTATATCCATACATATAGGCATAATGCATAATATGTATATATATTTGCATATTTTCAAAGTAATGCGACTAGCAACAATGTGGATTGGTTTCACAGATACAACGTTGAAATAAAAGTTGCCAATACGGGGCACCTGGATGGCTCCGGTGGGTAGAGTGTGAGACTCTTAACCTCAGTGTTGTGAGTTCAAGCCCCATGTTGGGCACGGAGCCTACTTAAAAAAAAAAAATCCAACATAAAAGAGCATGTTATTGTTTTTAACATTTTTTAAAGTTTATTATTTATTTTTGAGAGAGAGAGAGAGCGAGAGCATGTGAGCTAGGGAGGGGCAGAGAGAGAGGGAGAGAGAGAATCCCAAGCAGGCTCTGTGCTGTCAGCGCTCGATCCCATGAACTGTGAGATCATAACCCGAGACGAAATCAAGAGTCAGACGCTTAACCGACTAAGCCATCCAGGTGCCCCCGAAAGAGCATATTCTTTAATTCCATTTATGTGAAGTTTCAAAGCAGGCCAAACTGATCGATAATAATAGAAGTCAGAATCATAATTACTGAAAACCGGTGAGTGAAGAAGGGGGGCTTGAGGCAGGCTTCGGGGATGTTGGTCATGTTCTTTAGTGTGATTTGGGTGGTGACTGCGAGGCTATGTGCACCTTGTGAAAACTCACTGAGCTATGCATGTAAGATTTGTGCACCTTATAAAGCGTGTAGGTTTTATTTTGAAAGAAAACTTACCAAAACTTGCCTTTGAAAATTCTAGGATAGATAGGTGGAATCAAAGCCAGAATATGAAGAGAAAGGAAACCATGTTTTGGATTAGTTTAGGAAGGATTGGATTAGAAAGGAAATCGTGTTTTGTGATTTGGATTAGTAAAAAAACAAAGTCGATTTTACCAGAAATATAACGCAGATATAGTTTTAAGCAGGACATATTTCCTGTCTTTATTGTTGGTGTTGAGAGTTGATGAAAGTCGCAGGAAGGATAACCAAAAACATCAAAAGCCCGTGACTTTCTAACACAAATGAGACAACGTGCTATGGTTAAAGGAACACGGGCTCTGGAGACAGACCTGTTTTTGAATCCCCGCTCTGTCACAAGCTAGCTGTGGGATCTTGCACAAGGATTGTATCCTGTCTGAGCTTCATGTCCTTCAACGTTAAAATAGGACTAACAATGGGGCGCCTGGGTGGCTCAGTTGGTTAAGCATCCGACTTCGGCCTAGGTCACGCATGATCTCACCGATCCTGAGTTCGAACCCTTGTCGGGCTCTGTGCTGACAGCTCAGAGCCTGGAGCCTGTTTCAGATTCTGTGTCTCCTCTCTCTCTCTCTCTCTCTCTGCCTCCCCCCACCCTGCCCCCCTGCTCACACTCTGTCTCTCTTTCTCAAAAATAAGCATTAAAAAAAGGACTAATAACACCTACCTCATAGGGCTCTATGTCAAATGCCTAGCCCCTCGTCATGATTGTTTTTATTACTACTGTTAGGTATAGAGGCTTCACCAGATGGTATGGGGACAGCTGCTCTTCAGACACAGGCGGAAGAAAGTGGCTGTGGGTGTGTCTACCATCATCTAATCCCCTCCTTTCTTGAATAATTCCTATGCTGATAGTTACATGCCAGCCAGCATGGAAATCCTCTGACCCCGATGCTTCGAACCCACTTTCGGCAGAAACAAGGCACACCCAAAAAGGCTTGATAGGAAATGGGCCTGAGCGTCCCCTAGAACTGAGGAATAAATTTAAGTTACATCCCGCTGGCGGCGATGGGGCCTGGGACCAAATCCCGAGGTGGAGTAGACAATAAAAAGCCACGCAGGGTTCCGAGTTTGGGTGAGACATGTGGCTACAGAAATGGAGGAAGAGACTGCAGCAAGAACGGAATTTGAATCTGCCATCCAGGCTGTTGGTTATTCCAGGAATTCCCTGGGTAACTGCCAGGATTAGACACGATTGTCCAAGTGTCATGCTGTTCAGGTTGGAGTTTACAGACCTCTTTTTAAAATTTATTTGGGGCGGGGGAGAGAGGGAGGGAAGGAGAGAGAGAGAATGTCAAGCAGGCCCCGCACTGTCAGCCTGGAGCCCAATGTGGGGCTCGATCCCATGAACTGTGAGATCATGACCTGAACCAAAATCAAGTCAGACTCTTAACCGAGTCACCCAGGCACCCCATTGACGGATGTTTCAATACTCCTCCAAAGAAGGGAAGAGAAATAAGACTGACAAATGGTCTAGCAAACAGTACAAGACAAAATATGGCAAGGACCCCAGTGGGCCAAGCACTGTCATTCACAAGCACGCAATCAAAGACACTTCCGAGCTTAACCCTCACGCTGCCCTTGCTTATTGACTGCTACAGTTGCCGACTCTCCAACCTCAGATTATTTCCGGTCCCATGATGAAGCTGTCACTGGCATCAGTCTATCGGGAGATGCATGCTGTATTCCCTCTGCGCATCCACAAGGGGCAACAGAGAGCAGTGTTAGCTTGGCTTCAACAAACCCAATCTTTGAGGGTTCTTTAAGGAACTGTGCACACTCCGTGTTAGTAAGGAGATTCCATTCAGTGATCGGGGTTAAGGGGAGGTCAGGAGCTGGGAGGAGGAAGTAGATTGGGAACAGGAAGACTCACCTTCTCTTTTAGCCTAACTCTCACTCTTGCTTGGCTTTTTTTCTGGACTCCTAGGTACCATGCTCTTGGGAACAAAGATGATCCGTGTTCAAAAAGCTCCCTCCATACCGCTGTCCAACTGCTTTCTGGCAGCTGACTTCTCCTTTAAATGATGGTGGACCGAATTTCTTGGTGGCCGAATCACAACGTAAAGCATTTATTTATGATTTTGTACCCCCCGTGAAAAAAAAAATAAACAAGAAAAACACATCATTCATTCATTCCTTCGTCCAGTACCCATTTGTTCAGAATCTTCTGCTGTAGAATTCCTTCAGATGACAGGATGACAGTGTGGGTTAATTGTTACTGAATTGGCAGGAAGCCCAGCAGTATTAACAACAAAGTTAAGGAAGAACTTTTCACCGGCAAACAAGCTGGCAAAATCACTACACAAAAACCTAAGTATTTATATTCTCCCATTTCAGTGTAAAAACTCATGCCATAATCACAAATCTACGGGATTTAAATTACAAACCAGAGCATGTCACTTAATTGACACAGCATTAATCCTCTTTCATAGGCCAGCAACATGTATAACTGGGGTTCAGCTTCTCATCAAAGACAGGACAAGCTCATTGGAATGCGTTCGGCCCAGCTGGAGAGGAACACTTTCTAGAACAACCTGTGCATCTAACTTTTGGATGAAACATGAAGCAGAAAACATCATTGTACTTTTAACCGAAGTTGTTGGGGAAAGCAAAATGTACTGCACACATTTCTGGAGAAATTACTAGAGTAACTATTAGAGGAGCATTATTAAAACTTGTCCCGCAGGGTCCTGGAGCACAGCCATTCCCAATTAGATGTTGGCTTTATCAGAAGCCTACCCCTTCCCTTCACAGAGAAAATAATTGGCACCTTAGGAGAATCTGTGACAACATCAGCAATTTCATTTGCTTGGTAGTGGTACTTTGTTTTCCCTCCCTCTTATTCTTCCTTTTTCTCCCCCCTGAGGTGTAATCCACAGGCCATTTTAAAGTGTACAATTCCGCGCTTTTTAGGATAGTCGCCATGACGTGCGACCAGGATCTACTTTCTGTCCCTATGGATTTACCTATTCTGGACATTTCAAATGAATGGAATTATCAATATGTGGCCTTTGCCGTCTGGTTTCTGTTTTTTAACTGAGCTATAATTCACATATAACGTTCGACTGGTTTTAGGCATACAACGTACGGATTCGACAACCCTATACAATACTTACTGGCCACCACCTGTACCGTTGCACCTGACCTCTTTGACTTTACATGTTTCCCGGGTTCATTGATGTTGTGTTACACATCAGTATTTCGTTCCCTTTATGGCAGAGTAACGCTCCATCGCATGGATATACCACATTTTGTCTATCGACTTATTGATGGACACTTGGGTTGGTTGACATTGGGGCTGTTATCCAGAATGCTGCTCTGAACAGTCACATACCAGTTTTTGTGGGAATGCATGTTTTCATTTCTTTTGGGTGTATACCTTGATGTGGAATTGCTGGCTCACGTGGCGACTCTACACGTCCCTTTTCGAGGAATTGTCAAAATGCTTTCCAAAGTAGCTCTACCGTTTTGCATAGCCACCAGCAATGTATAAGCGTCCCAATTTTTCTATCCCCACCAACATTTGACATTATGCACCCTCTTTTATGATAACCATCGTGGTGGATGTGACACAGTATCTCATTGTGATTTGATTTGCATTTCCCCAATGACTAATGCCATTGAGTGTATTTTCATGCATGTTTTGGCCATTCATATATCTTTGGAGAAATGGCGGTTCAGGTCCTTTGTCTGTTTTTAATTAGATTGGCTCTTTGTTGCTAAACTGGAAGAGTTCTTTTTCTTTCCTTTTTTTAAAAATGTTTTAATGTGTATTTATTTTTGAGAGAGAGACAGAGACAGAGACAGAGTGTGAGTGGGCAAGGGACAAAAAGAGAGGGAGACACAGAATCCGAAGAAGGCTCCAGGCTCCGAGCTATCGGCACAGAACCCGACACAGGGCATGAACTCACAAACTGTGAGATCATGACCTGAGCCAAAGTTGGATGCTTAACTGACTGAGCCACCCAGGCGCCCCCTATTTTTAAGTAATCTTTATAGCCAACCTGGAGTTCAAACTTACAACCCCAAGATCAAGAGTCTCATGCTCCACCGACTGAGCCAGCCAGCCCCCTCTTCAAGTTCCTAATAGGGTCCTTTGATGCACAAAATTTTTTAACTTCGATGAAGTCCAATTTATCTATTTTTTGTTTTGTTTGTTTCATGTGTTTTTGGTGTCATAGCTACAAATCTGGGGCAAATTCAAGGTCATGATTTCTCCTATGTTTTCTCGTAAGAATTTCATAGTTATAAATCTGACACTTGGCTCTTTGGTACATTTTGAGTTAAAATTTTTTTTTTTAATTTTTTTTTTCAACATTTATTTATTTTTGGGACAGAGAGAGACAGAGCATGAACGGGAGAGGGGCAGAGAGAGAGGGAGACACAGAATCGGAAACAGGCTCCAGGCTCTGAGCCATCAGCCCAGAGCCTGACGCGGGGCTCGAACTCACGGGCCGCGAGATCGTGACCTGGCTGAAGTCGGACGCTTAACCGACTGCGCCACCCAGGCGCCCCGAGTTAAAATTTTTTTAATCATAATTTTTATGTGGTATGAAGTAGGAGCCCAACTCAATTTTTTTTTTTGCTTGTGAATATCCAGTTGCCCAAAGCCTCATTTGTTGAAAAAAGTATTCTTTCCTCATTGAAAGGTCTTCAAAAACCGATTGACCATAGATGTATAGGTTGATTTCTGAACTCAATTCTTTTCCATAATCTATACATTTTTCCTTACGCCAGTACCACACTGTTTTGATGAATATAGTTATGGTAAGTTTTGAAGTTGCGAAGTGTAAGTCCTCCAACTTGGTTCTTTTTCAAGATTGTTAGTTTATTGTGGGTCCTTTGCATTTCCACGCTAATTTGTACATGTTAGGATGAACGTGTCCATTTCTGTAGAAAAGGCAGCTGGGATTTTGAATGGGACAGCACACTTTCTGTTGCTCAGTGTAGTGTGGGTAGTATTTTCATCTTCATGCTATTAAGTTTTCCAATCCTGGGAATATAGGATGTCTTTCCACTTAGGTAGTTCTCTAATTTCTTTCAACAGTAACTTGTAGTTTTCAGTGCTAAATACTTGGACCTCCTTGGTCAAATTTATCCCTAAGTAATTAAATCTTTTTGATGCTCTTGTAAATAGAATTGTTTTCTTTTTTCTTTTTTCTTTTTTTTTTTTTTTGAGAGAGAGAGAGAGAGAG
Organism: Felis catus; assembly: GCF_018350175.1. Lineage (NCBI taxonomy): Eukaryota > Metazoa > Chordata > Mammalia > Carnivora > Felidae > Felis > Felis catus. The sequence continues at coordinate 110,363,197 of NC_058386.1, read as the reverse complement.
AGACGGTGCAAGTGAGTGAGGGGGCAGAGAGAGAGAGAGAGACAGAAAGACAGACAGACAGAAGCTGGGCTCACCCGATGCAGGGCTCGAGCTCACCCCATGTGAGGCTCAAACTCACAAACTGTGAGATCATGACCTGAGCCAAAGTCGGATGCTTAGCTGACTGAGCCACCCAGGTGCCCTGGAATTGTTTTCTTAATTTCACTTTCATATTGTTCCTTGCTGGTATAAAGAAATATCATTGATTTTTGTGTGTTGATCTTGTTTCCTCCAATCTTGCTGCACTGGTTTATTGACTCTAATAGGTTATTTTGTGAATTTCTTATCAGTTTCTATATACAAACACTAGTCACATGCAACTAGAAATAGTTTTATTTCTTTCTTTCCCATCTGGATGCCTTTTCTTTGTTTTCCTTGCTTAATTCTCCATGATAGAAGCTCCAATACAATGTTGGATGAAAGCAGAAATAGCAGACATTCATGTTTTGTTTCTGATCTTAGGGGGAAAACTTCGTGTTTTACCATTACTTATGATGCTAACAGTGGATTTTTTCATAGATGTCCTTTATCAGGTTGAAGACATTCTCTTTTATTACTAGAGTTGAGAGGCTTTTTTTAAATCATGAAAGGGTGTTAGGTTTTGTCAAATGTTTTTCTGCATCTATGAAATGATTGTATTGTTTTGTCTTTTATCCTAATAGTATGCTATATTACATTCATTGATTTTTGTATATCGAACAAAACCTGTATTTCTGAGCTAAATCCTACCTGGTCATGGGGTGTAAACCTTTTTCTATATTGTGGGATTTTGGTTTGCTAGTATTTTGTTGAGGATTTTGTGTCTATATTTATAAAGGACACTGGTGTGTAGTCTTATTTTCTTGTGACATCTTCGTCTGGTTTTAGCATCAGGGTTATATTTGCCTTTTAGAATAAATCGGGAAGTATTCTGTCCTTTTTTACTTTTTGTAAGAGTTTATGAAGCATTGTTGTTACTTCTTCCTTTAATGTTCATTTATTTTTTTGAGAGAGAGAGAGAGAGAGGGAGAGAGAGCAGGGGAGGGGCGGAGAGAGAGGGAGAGAGAATCCCAAGCCCACGTGGGGCTTGATCCCATGAACCATGAGATCATGACCTGAGCCAAAAATCAAGAGTTGGACCCAACTGACTGAGCCACCCAGGTGCCCCTGTTGTTAATTCTTTAAACTTTGCTAATTCCCTATGTAAGCCAACTGGTCCTTGCTTTTGTTTGTTGGATTTTTTTTTTTTTTATGAATGGCTCAATCACTACTTTAGTCTGCTTCCATTTTCTATTTGTTTTCTAGTCATTTTCAGTAGTTTGTGTAGGAATTTGTCCATTTCATCAATGTGAGCTAATTTGTTAGCATATGATTGTTCATAGTATTCTCATATAATCCTATTTATTTATATAAGGCTTATGATAATGTCCTGTTTCATTAATTTTTTAAAATATTTTATTTTATTTTTATTTATTTATTATTAAATGTTCAATTATTTTTATTTATTTATTTATTTATTTATTTATTTTTAATTTCATTTATTTTTTTTTAATTTACATTCAAGTTAGTTATCATAGAGTGCAACAATGATTTCAGGAGTAGATTCCTTCCTTCATGCCCCTGACCCTTTTAGCCCATCCGCCCTCCCCCAACCCGTCCAGTAACCCTCTATTTGTTCTCCATATTTAAGAGTCTCTTATGTTTTGTCCCCCTTCCCTGTGTTTATATTATTTTTGCTCCCCTTCCCTTATGTTCATCTGTTTTGTATCTTAAAGTCCTCATATGAGTGAAGTCATAGGATATTGGTCTTTCTCTGACTAATTTTGCTCAGCATAATACCCTCTAGTTCCATCCACGTAGTTGCGAATGGCAAGATTTCATGCTTTCTGATTGTCGAGTAATACTCCATTGTGTGTGTGTGTGTGTGTGTGTGTGTGTGTGTCTGTATACCACATTTTCTTTATCCATTCATCCATTGATGGACATTTGGGCTCTTTCCATACTTTGGTTATTATTGATAGTGCTGCTATAAACATTGGGGTACATGTGCCCCTTCGAAACAGCCTACCTGTATCCCTTGGATCAATGCCTAGTAGTGCAATTGCTGGGTCGTAGGGGAGTTCTATTTTTAGTTTTTTGAGGAACCTCCATCCTGTTTTCCAGAGTGGCTGCACCAGCTTGCATTCCCACCAAGAGTGCAAAAGAGATCCTCTTTCTCCGAAACTTTGCCAACATCTGTGGGTGCCTGAGTTGTGAATGTTAGCCATTCTGACAGGTGTCAGGAGGTATCTCATTGTGGTTTTGATTTGTGTTTCCCTGATGATGAGTGACGTTGAGCATTTTTTCATGTGTCAGTTGGCCATCTGGATGTCTTGTCTGGAGAAGTGCCTATTCATGTCTTTTGTCCATTTCTTCACTGGATTATTTGTTTTTTAGGTGTTAAGTTGGTAAGTTCTTTATAGATTTTGGATACTAACCCTTTATCAGATATGTGTTTTGCAAATATCTTCTCCCATTCTGTCGGTTGCCTTTTAGTTTTGCTGATTGCTTCCTTTGCTGTGCAGAAGCTCTTTATTTTGATGAGGTCCCAATAGTTCATTTTTGCTTTTGTTTCCCTTGCCTCTGGAGACGTGTTGAGTAAAAAGTTGCTGCGGCCAAGGTCAAAGAGGTTTTTTGTCTGCTTTTTCCTCGAGGATTTTGATGGCTTCCTGTCTTACGTTTAGGTCTTTCATCCATTTTGAGTTTATTTTTGTGTCTGGTGTAAGAAAGTGGTCCAGGTTCATTTTTCTGCATGCTGCTGTCCAGTTTTCCCAGCACCGCTTGCTGAAGAGACTGTCTCTATCCCATTGGATATTCTTTCCTGCTTTGTCAAAGATGAGTTGGCCATACGTTTGTGGGTCCATTTCTGGGTTCTCTATTCTGTTCCATTGATCTGAGTGTCTGTTTTCGTGCCAGAACCATACTGTCTTGACGGTTACAGCTTTGTAGTATAGCTTAAAGTCTGGGTTTGTGATGCCTCCTGCTTTGGTTTTCTTTTTCAGGATTGCTTTGGCTAATCGGGGTCTTTTCTGGTTCTGTACAAATTTTAGGATTGTTTGTTCTAGCTCTGTGAAGAATGCTGGTGTTATTTTGATAGGGATTGCAATGACTATGTAGATTGCTTTGGGTAGTATCGACATTTTAACAATATTTGTTCTTCCTCTCCAGGAGCATGGAATATTTTTCCATATTTTTGTGTCCACTTCAATTTCTTTCATAAGCTTTCTATAGTTTTCAGTGTATAGATTTTTCACCTCTTTGGTTAAATTTATTCCTAGGTGTATTATGGGTTTTGGTGCAATTGCAAATGGGATCCATTCTTTGATTTCTCTTTCTGTTGCCTCATTATTGGTGTATAGGAATGCAACCGATTCCACTCTCGCCACTGTTATTCGACATACTATTGGAAGTCTTAGCCTCAGCAGTCAGACAACACAAAGAAATAAAAGGCATCCAAATCGGCCAGGAGGAGGTCAAACTTTCACTCCTTGCAGATGACGTGATACTCTATATGGAAAACCCAAAAGATTCCACAAAAAACTGCTAGAACTGATGAATGAATTCAGCAAAGTTGCAGGATATTTATTTATTTTTAGAGAGAGAGAGAGAGAGAGAGAGCACAAACAGGGGAGGGGCAGCGAGAGAGACAGACAGAACCTGAAGCATGCTCCAGGCTCTGAGCTGTCAGCATAGAGCCCAACGCGGGGCTCAAACCCACGAACGGCAAGATTACGACCTTAGTCGAAGTCGGACGCTTAACCGACTGAGCCACCAAGGTGCTCCAAAAAAGTTTTTTTTTTAATAAAATCTTTTTAAAAAAACACAGGAGATGTGTCAGGAGGCTGATTTTTTTTTAATGTTTATTTATTTTAAGAGAGAAAGGCAGTGAACAAGAGAGGGGGCAGAGAGAGAATCCCAAGTAGGGTTTGCACTGTCAGCACAGAGACCGACTCAGGGTCAGTCCCATGAACCATGAGATCATGACCTGAGCTGAAATCAAGAGTCAGACACTTAAACCTACTGCGCCACCCAGGTGCCCCCTGATGTTTTTATATTATGAGCACTTTTGGTATGGTTTGAGTTTTTAAGCGATGCGTGTGCTATTTAGCATTAAAGTAGGTAACCAGCAAAAGAGTAATTAATGATTCAACATGGTTACTTCTAGGAAGCGTATCTGGAAACGCAGAAGAGTGGGGGCAGGGAACAAATGCGTTTCATTAAAAGTCTGTACTATTTCATATTTTTAACCTTATGCTTTTGTCACTTTGATAAAAATTAAAATAGAACACCACCTGCCAACTCCAGCAGACAGGAAGCAGAAAATGGAAGCTATACTGATAAAGAAAAAGTATCTACCAGACACAAAGAGGGATTGTGTTTACCTTGTAAGCTTTCCTACTCAAAGCTGTCTCTGTCGTTGTGGGTGAAGACAATGTATTTTACTGGAAAAATCAAGACGCAACCTCTTCAACAGGAAAAGCAATGTCTGGTTGTGATAAAGAAACAATTCATCTTAAAGAAATATATGTGTCAGAAACCACTCCATGTCGGTCCATATGGATTAATTCGTTTTAGCTGCTGTATGGAGATACTGTAATTAGGTTATTTCCCTCTTGATGGACATTTTTGTAGCTTCCAGTATTTTGTTGTTACAAACAATGCTAGTATAAACATCCATGCACGTTGTAAATCGTTGAGCGTGTGTGTGAGAATAGATTCCTAGAAATGGAATTGGTGGGTCAAAGGGCACATTCTATTTTCTAGATTTTCCACAATGAATATGTATTATTTTTAAAATCAGAAAAATATAAACTTAAAAAAAATTAACTGTAGGGCAAAGGTCTTGTTTTTCTAGTATCTTGTGTTATGTGTGTTAGAAATGTTTAATCTTTTGGATTCCATGCAAGTCCAAGGAAGAGAGCCTTGCCTAAAATAGACCATGGCGACTTGTCATGACGGGTTCATTTTAAACTATAGTCACTGCTGCCTCAGACACAAAGACATATGTCTGGGAGGATGTTGCCTTAGTAGAAAGCAGTTCACTTTGTTTTAATAGAATTTTAAGGCATTCTCCAAACCAATCGCTCTAAAATGAAGTATTTATGAAACTTTCGCTTTTATCTTTTAACATTGAGTGGGATTTGGTAACAGCCTATTTTATCAGTGGGGTTCTAATTACTAAACGACCCAGAGGTCCAAATTATAATGCCCCCAGTGAGAATCCTAAGGACCACGGTGTCACTGCAATCACTTGAATTTAGGTAGCATGCAGCATTTTTAAACTTTAACAAAGAAATGCTTTTTTTTTGTAAAAATTTTTTAATGTTTATTTACTTTGAGAAACAATAGAGAGCGTGTGGGCAGAGGAGGGGCGGAGAGAGGGGGAGAAATCGAGAATCCCAAGCAGGCTCCACGCTGTCGATGCAGAGCCCGACGCAGGGGCTCGATCTCACAAACCGCAAGATCATGACCTGAGCTGAAATCAAGAGTCGGGCGCTTAACCGACTGAGCCCCCCAGGTGCCCCTGAAATTCTTTTTTTTTTTTTTTTTACCCAAGAGCCCAGTATTTTGCCTTAGTTACCAGAATAGCATAGCTGTCAAATGCAGTTTGTCTTTTGCCTCTGTAGACACTTTAACAAAACTTCTAAAATAAAACTTCAGTGAGATTATAGATCCCCAAAGATACATTCCTCACTGCAACCCCAGAACAGGTGCCACGTACATTCTATGCATTCCCTTCCATGTTCCGGTGCCCTTTTCTCAAAAGTGGTATCATTGTGGGAGAACAAGGGTTAGTGCTCAAGTTGCAGTAAAGGTAAAAAAAGAATGGAAGAGGCCAGTTGTTGGCTAATCCGGCCAGTTCCTTTTATTTTTATTTTTATTTTTATTTTTATTTTTATTTTTTTATTTTTGACCGGAGGAGGGCAGAGAGAGAGAATCTCAAGCAGGCTTCACACCCAGCAGAGTCTGAAGTGGGGCTCGATCTCACGACCATGAGATCATGACCTGAGCCAAAATCAAGAGTTGGTCACTTAACTGAGCCATCCAGGGGCCCCCTCAGCCAGTTCCTTTTTTGATTTCCTATTTAAAACACCACCTTGAGGGGCACCTGCGTGGGTCAGTGAGTTAAGCATCTGACTCTTGGTTTTGGCTCAGGTCATGATCTCACGGTTCGTGAGTTCAAGCCCCGTATCGGGCTCCGCACTGGCAGTGGGGAGCCTGGTTGGGATTCTCTCTCTCTCCTTCTCTCTGCCCCTCCCCCAGTTGCGTGCTCTCTCTCTCTCTCTCTCAAAATAAATAAACTTTAAAAAAGAGAATAAAACACCATCTAGAGCCAGGAACCCAAGCACATCTTTTTGAGGCCAACTCAAGAAAGTGGGTCACTCAGCAGCATAGGAAGTTGAAGAGACACAGAGACGACAGTGTGTAAATGAAATAGTAACGGCCAGTTTCTAATTATACAAAATTTGCATGTATTTCTCCATTTGTTATTTTCAGTTGCCTGGTTCTATTTGTGATTAAGGTAACCATTAAATTTGTTTTTTTTTTTTTTTTTATTTCCTGAGCAGACACCAAATGATCATGGGACATACGCATAGGAGGGATTCAAGTGTGAGGTTTGAGCTAGGTGGTGAATAATCCATGAAGTCAAAAATCTACATGCTGGTAATTAAGAATTCATTTGCTATTGAACGCATCCAGAGTTTCTCCGCAGGTTAAACACAGAGTTACCATACGACCTGGCAATTTCACTCCTAGAACCTGTGTGCACAGCTAGATATGAAGACCCTCCAGTCTCTATTCTCAGATCCTTGGGGTTTTTTTTTTTTTAAGTTTATTGATTGATTGAGAGAGAGAGAGAGAGCTAGCAAGGAAGGAGCAGAGAGAGAGGGAGAGAGAGAATGCCAAGCAAGCTCCCCATTGACAGCATGGAGCCTGACGCAGGGCTCAGATTCACAAACCATGAGATCATGACCTCAGTCAAACCCAAGAGTCGGAAGCTTAACCGACTGAGCGACCCGGGTGCCCCAGATCCCTGGGGTTTTGAAGGATCCACAGCCGTGATTTGCCAAGCACCTCAATGGCTCTAGAGTTTCAGCCTGTCTCAGGCCTAGAGAAACATCTCGAGCTGGGAGAAGCTGATGTGCATGGCATTCAGTTGGCTCTCCAGCCACCTAAGCCCCTGGGTGGATAGAGCCAGTTACCCACCAGGGAACACTAACCCGTGAAAGCTGGGAACACGGAAGTCACAAGGTCAAGTAGGGGTGGTACTACCTGGAAGAAGAGCGAAACAGAAGGTAGGTAGGAAGCAAGCCCTTACCTGGGATGCCCACAGGACAAACAAGGAGATTGTCAATAGCCAATTCTGATGCAGGAGATCAATAAATGCCCACTGCAGGGAGCGCCTGGATGGCTCAGTCCGTAGAGCACACGACTCTTGATCTTGTGGTCATGAGTCGAAGCCCCATGTTGGGCCTAGAGCTTACTTAAAAAAAATAAATGCCAACAACAAAATTATTCAAAAGAAAGAAAAAAGATACATGAACATTTTATTGTACGTTGAAACCCGTATATTTGCTCACCAATCTATTGACTTAAGGCCAAGCCTTTCTTGTCCAAGTGTGAATATGCTGATGGGTTTTCTCTCCTTGTCCTTGTTTAAACAGCTCATTTATGCTTCGTCTGATTTCCAGTTTCTGTTTATTTAAGATGAATAAAGGACTTGGAGACATGTGCAAAGAAACCCGAGAGCAGAATATTTCTAGATTTTCATATGTTTACCCAATCTTTACAGATGTCTCAACCACAACTAAATTAACAATGATGTTTGACCAATTGAATCTTTTAATAATAATTTCTATAAGCATTGAACTTAGCTTTTATAAAACGCATTTTTCCATAGCCATATCTATTGATTTATGTAATATTTAGTTTTATAATATAATTACAATAACAGGAGTTACCAGGATTGGGTACTGCTATGGTCTGAATGTGTCCCCACAACATTTCCCGTGTTGACATCCTAACCACCAAGGTGATTGTATCTGGAGGTGGGTCTTTGAAAGGTGACTAGCCCATGAACACAGAGCCCTCATGAATGGGATTAGTGCCATATAAAAGGGGCTGCAGAGAGCTCCCTCAGCCTTTTCACCATGTGAGGACACAGTGAGAAGTCGGCAGGTTGGCAGTCCGCAATTTAGAAGAGGACCTTCTCCCGAATGCAACCATGCTGGCATGTTCATTTTGGACTTCCAGCCTCCTAAAGTATGAGGAATAAACTTACTGGTTATAAGTCACCCAGTCCATGGTATTTTGTTATTAGCAGGGGTAAAACTCAACTGACCGGTCGAAGGCATAAGACAGGGACAAACTCAGTTGACTTGTGGAAGGCATACCACCCCAATGGAGGAGATAGAACTATTCCGGGCTGGTCCAAGAGAAACTTTTCCTCTCCCCTGTGCAGTCACCTGGGCATTAATGAGCACATCCAGAAACACTGGAAAGCTTTTGTATGTTCAGCTGATCACATTAGTGGAGTTTGACCAAGAGACCTGTTATCGTACCTGGTTTAGCTCTTGGCCACATCCAATCTTAGGAGAGTCATGCTCCTGAGTGTTTGGACATAGCACTGAAGGCTGTTTTGAATCTAGATCTTATCAACCATCCTCAAGCATTTCAGGTGTGATATGTTGGCTTTAAATGGTCCAAATGATCCCATCTCTTGGCATTCACACCTTGTGTAATTGTCTCTCATCAACTGTGGGAGAGACCTGGGACTTGCTTCTAACCAGTAGAATGTGGCGGGGGTTAAGCGATGTCACTTCCATGATTATATTACATAAGATTTAAACTTTTGTCCTGCTAGCAGATTCTCTATATATTGCCTTCAAAGCCTGCATACTTTGGGGCACCGGGGGGCTCAGTCGGTTAAGCCTCCGACTTCGGCTTAGGTCATGATCTCACAGTTCATGAGTTCAAGCCGCACATCGGGCTGTCTGCTGTCAACACAGAGCTCACTTCGGATCCCGTCTCCCTCTCTCTCTGTCCCTCCCCCACTCAAACACTTTCTCTCTCTCTCTCTCTCTCAAAAATATAGAAAAGCTTGCATACTTTGATGAAGCAAACAGCCAGCAAGGAACCAAGGCCCTCAGTCATTCCAACAGGCCGCAAGGAACTGAATCCCGACAGCAACTATGAGATCTCAGAAATGGATCCTTCCCTAGTTGAGTCTCAGGTGAGACCCCAGCAGCAGCCAACACTTTGCAGCCTTGTGAGAGACCCTGAAGCAAAGGACCCAGCTAAACCATGCCAGTGGTCCTGAAACGGTGACATAATAAATGTATCCATTGCTTTTAAGCTGCTTTTTAAAAACGTAAGACTAAAGGCCAATACTGCCTTGTTGAGACTATATGGTTTAATATTTTCCTCAAGGGGATTAATATTGTTATGTACACCAGTAAACAAGACATGGCAAATGCTTCTTTCAAAACAGCTTCTAGAAACCGAAGTACTTATAGGTGAAATGATGGGCTCCTTTACAATTGTCCAGTAGGAGTTGGGTAAGGAAGAACGGAGGGAAAATTTATGAAACAAGCTGGGCCATGTGTTGGGAATTATTGAAGCTGAGTGATTTGTACATGGGGGTTCATTGAATTATTCTGCCTACTTTTGTGTATGTTTGAGATTTTCCATAATAAAAAAGCAAAACAATTTCTATAATGTCACACTGTTCTGAAAAGGTAACAATAATTAAGCTAAGTAACACGTGTTTCAGAAGCCATTAAATGCTATATATAAACACTGTACAAAGTAATGGAAATATTGCAATTCAAAGGAGGTGGTGTGGGTATTTTTGTACTTGGTTTGAGATATGATTTTTTTCAAATACTGTTTATACATGAAAGTTATGGCATTGTTAATTACTCAGTTTTGGAGAGGAAGGGGTCCAAGACTGCAGCTTTTTAAATGTATTTTGGTTATTTAAGTTCTAGCCATCAGTGACCATATTAATTGGCAATGAGTTTGTATGAAAATTTAAGTAGAGGGTCACCTGGGTGGCTCAGTCGGTTAAGCGTCCAACTTTGGCTCAGGTCATGATCTCATGGTTCTTAAGTTTGCGCCCTGCATCAGGCTCTGTGCTGATGGCTCAGAGCCTGGAACCTGTTTCAGATTCTGTGTCTCCCTCTCTCTCTGTCCCTTCCCCACTCACACTCTGTCTCTCTCTCTCTGTCTCACTCTCAAAAAATAAACATTAAAAATTTTTTAGAAAAGAACATTTAAATAGAAAAATCATATATATGATATCTATATCTATATCCATATCTATATATCTAGAGAGAAGCCTGAGTAAAACTGAAAATAATACTGCAAAAGAGAAAAACAGGGGCGCCCGGGTGGCTCCGTCGGTTAAGGATCGGACTCTTGATTTCAGCTCAGGTCACGATCTCACAGTCATGGGTTCAAGCCCCACATTGGGCTCTGCACTGACAGCATGGGGCCTGCTTGGGATTCTCTCTCTCCTCTCTGTCTGCCCCTACCCCACTCATTCTCTCTTTCTCTCAAAGTAAATAAGCATTTAAAAAATAATAATAAAATAAAATATATTCTTTAAAAAAGAAAGAAGAAAAACAGTTTCTTTTTTTTTTTTTCAACGTTTATTTATTTTTGGGACAGAGAGAGACAGAGCATGAACGGGGGAGGGGCAGAGAGAGAGGGAGACACAGAATCGGAAACAGGCTCCAGGCTCTGAGCCGTCAGCCCAGAGCCCGACGCGGGGCTCGAACTCCCGGACCGCGAGATCGTGACCTGGCTGAAGTCGGACGCTTAACCGACTGCGCCACCCAGGTGCCCCGAAAAACAGTTTCTATATCAAGTTCTATCAAACTTGGGGAAAGCCTAGAGCAAAAAGAAAGTTCAGTTATCTCAGAGTTAGCACATTTACCAGAGTGGGGCCAAATGAGGCCTTCCATTCAAAAACAAACAAACCAACCACTTCTTTTTATTGCCTTTTAGAAATATTTCATTCGGTTGCTCGATCATTCAACAAATTTTCTCGAACATCGGTCCCGTGATAATCAAGGAGCTTATTGTTTGGGAGGATAGGACTTCCTTACAGTGGCTTGAGATGACTTTTAAAGCAGGGGATGATGGGGCGGAGAATAATATTAATGGAAATGAGGGCATGTGTCCATTCTTACAAAGCTTCTTATGTATATGGTCACACTTGATCCGCATCTGATAGCAGGGAACATTGTCTATCTAAACAAGAGCTTACTTGAATGAAATGGACAGTAAAGTGACCACGTAAATCCCGCCAACAATCTGTGCCCGTTACAAGGAAGCAAATGGCTGTGGTCTCTGACCGCGCCAGACTCATTTGATGGGAAATTTTCAGTACACCGGTCATGGCATATTCAAACTAGAGGATGTCCTAACCTGTTGGTCTGCTAATGTGCCTATATGGTGAACATAAATTATCCTGGATTTATTATTTAATATAATTTTCCAGATGTTCATTTCTGAAAACATTGTTTTCTCCTCTAAAAGCGGCACGATCTTCACCATTCATTCATTCATTCATTCGGTGAACAGATATTTTTTTTCGAAAGAGTGCAAGTGCACCATTGGGGGGGGGGGTGGAGCAGAGGGAGGGGGAGAGAGAGCCCAGCAGACTCCACGCCTAGTGCAGAGCCTGAAGTGGGGCTCGAACTCAAGAACCACGAGATCATGACCTGAGGCAAAGTCAGGTGCTTAACCGACTGCGCCACCGACCCGCAGATGTATGTTTATCGAGTGCCAAGCTCTGTATTAGGCACTATTGAATATCCAAATTTAAGTCAAACATGGATCTTCACATGAATGGGTTTTAAACACCCTCAATAAAGAAAACAAATGCATAGCCTTTTTTTTTTTTAATTTCAAGTGTTCATTTAAATTCTAGTTAGTTAACATATATGGTAAAATTGGTTTCAGTAGAATTTAGCGATTCATCACTTACGTACCACACCCGGCGCTCATCCCAACAAGGGCCCAGCTTAACACCCATCCCCCGTCTAGCCCATCCCCCCACCCACCCACCTTCCTCTAGCAACCCTCACTTTCTTCTCCACAGTTAAGACTCTTTTCTGGTTTGCTTCCCTCTCTTTTTCCCTCCCTTCCCTTATGTTCATCTGTTTTGTTTCTTAAATTCCACATATGAATGAAATCATATGGTATCGATTCCTCTGACTTATTTCGCTTAGCATAATGCACTCTAGCTCCATAAAAATGCGTAGACGTTATGCAATGTATCATTTGTTTGAATATAGGTGACTGAAAAAGGTGGAAGGAGGCCAGAGAAGAGAAAAAAACCCATGGATCTCAGTTGATGGGAACGTTTCCTACAATAAAGGCTCACATTTACGCCTTCGAGTTTACGAAGTGCTATCATGCTTCGTGCCTTGCCCCATTGGATCCTCTCAAGTACCCCATGACGGAAGTGTGTCCATAGAGAGTCAGCGAGGCCAGTGAGTGAGGCCCCAGACCCTCCCCTCCTAGCCGTGTGAGACGCTGACAGTTCCACCTTCACCCCTCCGCAAGGAGGAGAAAGCTGCCCAGCCGAGGGGGCTTCAGTCAGCAAATAGCCCCCAGCCGGCGCCCCCCGCGCCCCCTCCCAGCTGCAGACTCACCTCGCAACCAGGTCGCACCTTTCCTGGGACAGCCTGCGTCTCCCTGTATTGCTTCTTCCCCCTTCCTTGCACAAACGCTTATGCCTCATAAATACCTTGCATCCCCGGGGCGCCTGGGTGGCTCGGTCGGTTAAGCATCCGACTTTGGCTCAGGGCATGATCTCATGGTTCGCGAGTTCAAGCCCTGCAGCAGGCTCTGTGTTGTCAGCTCAGAGCCTGCTTTGGATCTTCCATTCCCCCCCCCCCCCCCCCGCTCCTCCCCTGCTCATTCTACCCCTACCCTCTCAAAAAATAAACATCAAGAAATTAAATGACTTGCATCCCAAATTCCATGTATGCTTTAGGGAACACAGTCTGTGACGATAGGGACTGGAACCGATCTGAGAACCAATAAAATGAGCTTTTGGGGCTGGATCAGTCACGTCTCAGTGGCGACGAGAGCCCCCTCGCTAGTGGTAGGGAGAGCACAGCTGGCCTCTGGCACCAGGCGGCAGCCCAGTTATTAACCCTTTCCCCTGAGGCGCATCGCAAATGCACTAGTGGGTGTGACATACAAAGCTTTCAAAATGCAGGGAGGAGCAAATGTTAGACCAATATCCCTGATGAACGTAAACGCGAAAGTCCTCAACAGAATACTAGCAAACTGAATTCAACAGCACCTTAAGAGGACCATGCACCGTGATCAGGTGGGATTTATCCCTGGGACGAAAGGATGGTTCGACGTACATAAAGCAATAAATGTGATACACCACATTCATAGAATAAGGGAGAAACACGATCATCTCAACTGATGCCAAAGAAGAGTTTGGCAAAACCCGACCTCTCTTTTAGTGACAAAAGCTCAACAAATGGGGTACAAAAGGAAGGTAGTGGAACCTAATAAAGGCCGTGTCTGACAAGCCTTCAAGATCAGGAGCCACAGAAGGGTGCCCACTCTTGCCACTTCCATTTAATACCATACCGGACATCCTAGCCAGAGCAATTCGGCAAGAACTAGAAATAAAAGTCATTCAAATCAGAAAGAAAGAAGTTAAATCGTTTCTTTTTGTGGATGACATGATCTTATATACAGAAAACCCTAAAGACTCCAAAAACGTGTCAGAATGAATAAGTGAGTTCAGTAAAAGTGGCAGGATACAAAATCAACAATCAGTTTTATTTTTATGCAGAACAATAAACTATATATAAAAAAAAGAAATTAAGAAAACAATCCTATTTACCATGGTATCAAGAAGAATAAAATACTTAGGAATAAATTTAACCAAGCACGTGAAAGATCTATACACTGAAAGCTGCAAGACATTGACGAAAGAAACGGGAAAAGACACAAATAAATGGAAAGATACTCCATGTTCCTAGTCATTAGAATTACAATGTTCATGTTACCTAACACAGTCTACAGATTCAATGCAATCCCTCTCGAAATCCCAATGGCATTTTTTTTTCTTTTTGCTAGGAAAAACTATCCGAAAATTCATATGGAACCACAAAAGACCCCGAATGCAATCAAAACAGTGTGATACTGGCAGAAAAACAGACACATAGATCAATAGAACGGAATAGAGAGCCCAGAAATAAACCCATGCGTATATTGTCAAGATTAGTGGACACACATTGGAGAAAGGGAGATCTCTTCAATAAATGGTGTTGGAAAAACCGGATAACCAGAGGCAAAAGAATGAAATTGAACTGTTATCTTACACCATACACAAAAGTTAAGTTGAAATGGATTAAAGACTTAAAATTTTAAAAAAAATTTTTTTAAGGTTTATTCATTTTTTAGAGACAGAGAATGAGTGGGGGAGGGGCAGAGAGAGAGGGAGACCCAGAATCCGAAGCAGGCTCCAGGCTCTGAGCTGTCAGCCCAGAGCCCGACGCGGGGCTCGAACTCACGGACCGCGAGATCATGACCTGACCCGCAGTCGGACGCTCAACCGACTGAGCCACCCAGGCGCCCCTTAAAGACTTAAATGTAAGACCTCAAACCATCAAATGCCCAGAGGAAAACGTAGGGGAAAACTCCTTCACATTGGTGTGGGCAATAATTTTTTGGGTATGACACTCAAAGCATAGGAACAAAAGCAAAATACTCAAGTAGGACTACCTCAAACTCAGGTGCCTCTGCACAGCAAAGGAAACCATCAACAGAGTAAAAAAGAAACCTACAGACTGGAAGAAAATGTTTGCAAAACATATATCTGATAAGGAGTTAATATCTGAAATATGTAAGAACTCCTATAACTCAATAGCAAAGAAGCAAATAAAAACTCCAAATAACCCAGTTAAAACACGGGCAAAGGACCCGAACAGACTTTTTTCCAAAGAGAAATTTTTCCTGTTTTCCGTGGCCAACAAGTACATGAAAAGGAGATCAACATCACTAATCATCGGGGAAATGCAACTCAGAACTGCAAGATCTCACCTCATGCCTGTTAGGACTATTATTAAAACAAGAGAAGATATACGTGTGTCAGCTATACTCAAATAAAGACATCTAAAACAAAAATAAATAAATGAGGGGTGCCTGGGTGACTCAGTCAGTTGAGTGACCGACACTTGATTTGGGCTCAGGTCATGATCTCGCAGTTCGTGGGTCCAAGCCCCCTGTTGGCCTCTGCACTGACACTGCAGAGCCTGCTTGGGATTCTCTCTCTGCCCCTCCCTCCCTCGTGTGCACGTGCTCTCTCTGTCTCTCTCTCTCTCTCTGTCTCTCAAGATACATTAATAAACATTTGAAAATAAATAAATAAAAGAAATCACTAATCAGTTGACTAAGTTAACTAAAAGGAAAATTGTCCCAGGTGGGCCTGAGCTAATCAGGTGAAGAAGAGATGATCGTGGATTGTGGTGATGATGTAGTAAGCATATTCCTCTGTTAAAATATATCAAATTATTATATTATATCAGCTATATATTAAAATATATCAAATATATCATGTTATTAAATCTGTGCAGTTCATTGTATAATTCTACCTCAGTAGAGCTGTTTTAAAATGATAGCCCATCACTCTCAGGATAAAATCCAATCTCCTTAACTTGCTCCATAGAGCGCCACACAATAAAAAGAGAGGGGTGGGGGTGCCCGGGTGGCTCAGTCGGTTCAGCATCCGATTTCAGCTCAGGTCACGATCTCATGTTTCGTGGGTTCGAGCCCCGCGTCGGGCTCTGTGCTGACAGCTCGGAGCCTGGAGCCTGCTTCGGATTCTGGGTCTCCCTCTCTCTCTGCCCCTCCCCGACTTGCACTGTGTCTCTCTTTCTCAAAAATGAATAAACACTGAAAAAAATTTAAAGAGAGAGAGAGAGAGAAGAGATAACAAGAAATCCAATGGAAATGAAATCAGTAGCTCGAGGAGAGATCTACACAGCTGTGTTCAACGCAGCATTATTCATAATAGCAAAGGTATGGAAACAACCTAAATGTCCATTGACAGATACAACATGGATGGACTCAGAGGACATTATACTATGTGAAATAAACCAGGCACAGAAAGACCAATACTGTATGATCGGATGTACATACAAATTATAAAAAAAGTCAAATTCATAAAAACAGAGAGTCGCATAGTGTCTGCCAGGGGCTGGTGCCCGGGGGAAATGCGGAGGTGCCGGTCAAAGTGCACCGACTTTTTGTTATCAGATGAATACGTTCTGGGGATATATTTCACAGCACGGTGACGATAGTCCATATACTGTGGCGTATACCTGAAATGTGCTGACAGAGCAGAGCTTAATGGTTCTCACCACACGCCTAAAAGATAACCGTGTGTGGTGATGGATGTGTTAATTAACCTGGTTGTGGTAATCATGTCACGATGTGTACACATATTAAACCATCCTGTTGTCTATCCTACGAAATGAAAAATCAAGACAAAATAACGCCTCTATTTTATTTAAATAATAATATAGTGTGTGTGTGTGCGCGCGCGTGTGTGCATGGCTAACAAGATCAGATGACCACAGATTTAATGAACTGCTGAGGGTAACAGGTTACATACAGAAGAGCTCTCATCTCCTGCATGGGGAGGGCAGAGAACCAAACCCAGGACTTCATGGTCAGAGTGGCTGAACTTCAACTGAGGTCTTGCCTAGACCCTTGTCTAGGTGCATGGCCTAGACCCTTGGCTGCGGAAATCTGACACACCGATGCATGGATGGGGTCTTCTAAGTGAGTACACACAAAGATTCTGACTCCCCAGACTTCCCTGGACCTTCTGAGCCGATAGACGTGAGCTACCCCATCCCTATCAAGAGCTAACACCCTCTCCCCTCTCATGCTGGCAGACCATGCAGAGGCCTTTCCCCCACAAGGCAACATGTACTGCCTCTCAGCACCCAACCTCGCCTCCCTTTCTGCACTAGCTTTATAGGTAGGGAAAGTCAAAGCGTAACCCAGCTGGGGATGTGCCGATAAGGGAGGAAGGGGATTATAGCCCAAAGAATCTGCGAGAAGTATCTGGCTTGTAGAAAGGAGAAGGGTGATATACATGAGACCGGATGGGGTGTTTGATCAAGGTGGGTAGAGAGAAATTTTAGAAGACGTTATTGAATTTAATTCATTGAGTGCTTTCCAGAAACACAGGAGGTAACACTCTGTTAATTGCAGGAATTAGTGCAGACTTTCTGCTAGGATGGCTGATAGAAGGAAAATGTCACAGCCTATGCTGAGCAGAGTTGAAATGTCAGAATTGCTATGGCAAGTGGTTGAGGATGAGATTAGAAGGCTCGAGGAGGTGGCCATGCTGGCATGGACATGACTACGTACAGCCACGAGAGCCACCAGAAGACTGGCTTCCACAGGGAGATCCGGAGAACACTATTCAAGCAGGCCATCGGGAACACACTGGTAAGGAGAGGTGTTAGCATCATTGCAAAGTTCAGTGCTGGCCTCCTCTGCGATCGGGGACTGACAAGAGAAAAACCTGTTACAATCTTAGCTCGCTCAAAACATTGTATATTGTAAGACCCAAAACAACAGAGCCCAGGTGGTGGTGCTTAATCTCCAGAAGCCAGGAGGTTGCAATTACAAGATGAAGTCCACGTGGCAGCCAAGGGGCCGGACCCACGGAGTTCTGGCCATAGTTCAAAGAACATGGCGTCCGTAGGGGCAAAATTTATGGGCACCTGAAAAAAAGGGTACTCCTCAACTTTAATAGCAGAAAAAATCTGGGAGGCTGAGGACGGTCCTTTCCATAAATGTTCATGATCTGCCCGGTTTCCAGACCTGAGCCAGTTTTCAGATCCAGAACTCACCGACAGAACAGGTGGCTGGGTGCCGAAGAGAAAGGACCCTGCAATACCACAGCAAGTATTCCCTGTAACGATTCCCTTTTGTCCTTCTGCAGAGGGACTTCCGGCCAGGTATTTGGGTAACTAAGCAGTAGAGAAAGGGTCTAGTTAGACGTGTTTGAGAACTGTTGGACATAGAGTCTGAGTTGACCCAGGTACCTGGAGACCCAAAACATCCTCACGGCCCCCTGTGAGAGTGGGGACATACGAGGAGCAGGTAATAAATGCTCCACTTTGTATCTTTGGCCAGTGAAATAAGAGCTGTCACAGTGGGGAAGGCCGAGTGGAAGTCTCTGATACTAAACCACCGTCACGGCTACCACGACCCGCAGCCAAGATAGTAAATCATCACAGGGGGGCGGTGGCGGTTGGGGAGATTAGCACCACTCTTAAAGATCAGGGTGGAGCTCCTCGTCATATCTCCCATTTATTTCACCAGTCTCGTGCCTGCCAGAAACCAGATGGGAGATAACTATAGACTACCACAAGCTCAGCCAAGCAGTAGCTCTGATCAGAGCCGCAGTGCTAGATATGATATCTTTGTGGGAGCAGATTAATATAACCTCAAATGCATGGGCATGCCACTGATTTGACAAAATGTTTATTTTCTGTCCCAATCGGAAAAGAGAGCTAGAAAGAGTTGGCATTTAAATGGACGGGGAAATAGTAAACATTTACAGCGTTGTCCCAGGGCTGTATTAGCTCTCCTAGCCCCTGTCTTAATTTAGTCTGAGGAGTTCAGAACCATCTGGACACCCACAGAATATGCTATCAGCCTATTGTATTTTGTTGATCAGATAAAACCTCTGAATCTTGGCGGGCTTCGTCTCCCGCCCCCAGGAGTTCGTGTGTCTTACCGAGAGGTGCCACACGAGCCCACAAAGACAGCTCCTTGTGATCACACCTCTTGCCACGACGAGTGAATCAAGACACCTAGTGGGCCTCCAGGAGGCAGCCTACCTCACACCTCGGGATTCTACTGTATCTGTCATAGCAGGTGACGAGGAAGGCTCCCCGCCGTAACAGGGGCCCAGAGAAATAAAGGGCTGTGTAGCAGGTCCAGGCCACCATGCAAACTGCCCTGCCCCTTGGGCCTTACAATTTGGCACATCTATGGTGCTGTAGGAACTGGTGGTGGGGAAGAGACGCGGTATAGGATCCTTGGCAAACCCTCGTGGGAGAATCACAGCGCCGGTCGTGGGGCCCTGGAGCAAGACCATGCATCTGCAGAAGACAATCGCATGCCTTTTAACAGGGGCGCCTGGGTGGCTTAGTTGGTGAAGCATCTGACTCTTGTTTTTAATGTTTATTCACTTTTGAGAGACAGAGAGAGAGAGAGAGAGCATGTGTGGGGAAGGGGCAGAGACAGAGGGGGACAGAGGATCCGAAGCGGGGTTCGAACTCGTGAACCGTGAGGTCACGACCTGAGCCGAAGTCGGATGCTCAACCGACTGAGCCACCCAGGCGCCCCAAGCATCTGACTCTTAAGTTCAGCTCAGGTCATGATGCCACGGTTCGAGGGATCGAGTCCCACGTGGGGCTCTATGCTGACAGCCCTGAGCCTGCTCGGGGTTCTCTCTCTCCCCCTCTCTCTCTGCCCCTCCCCCATTTGTGCGTGCACGCGCGCACACTCCCTCTCAAAATAAATAAACATTTAAAAAAAAAAAAACGATTTCTGGTACATTGCTGGGCCCCAGAAAAGGTAAAACGCCTGACCACGGGACACCGAGGGAACACGCAACCATAACTATCGTGAACTGGGTTTGTCAGATCCACTAAATCATCAGGTCAGGTGGACCCGGCAACAATCCATCAAAAGATGAAGAGGGAGTACCCAGGAGCGATTATGAACGAGACTAAAGGGCACAGGTAAACTGCAAGGTCAGGTAGTTCAGATGTCCATCGCACGCACCCCTGTTGTACTGGTACCCCTCCTTCAGTTTGTGCCTACAGCTCTACGGGGACCCCGACAGATCGACTGAATGAGGAGGAAAAAGCCTGGTTTATGGATGGGATGTGTCAGTGTGTGGGTACAAGGCAAACCTGGGCAGCGACCGAACTGTAAGCTCGTTTGGGGAAGGGCACGGAACGACAGTCAGGTGGACCCTCCCGGTGGGCAGAGCTTTGGGTGCCGTACTTCATCATCCACCCTTCTAAACCGCCAACCGGCTAGCCGGGCCACTCGCCATAAATTCGTAAATATTTTAACCTCTGGCCATTTCCTTCTGCAACCACGTAGACGAAATAACCCGGCCACGTTGGCCTCGGTCTTTATTATCGGCCATTCCGGTGGAGGCGCGATGCGTTCGTGAACAGGGCGCCCACACTGGCAGGTGATCAGTGATGTTGGTCGCCTGCCTGCAGGGCCTCCACCGGCACCTTTCGCAGGAATTAGGGAGTATTTGATCCCCTAGCATGGGGTCCCAGATGACACTGTGCCAGACCAAAATGGCCAACTTTGCAGCGAGGGGGTACAAGAGTGGGCCCAGGGCCAGGGGGACCACTGGTCACAGTACATATCGCACTGTCCAGAAGCTGCTGGTCTGATAAAGCATTGGGATAGCCCGCTGAAGGAGGCAATACTCTGTGAGAAAGGAGTGCCATTTTCCGGAATGCGGTACCCGCACCGAATCAAAGAATTTTGTACAGCCCTGCCTGCTCAATGAAAAGAATGCCGAGTCTGGGAATCCACGAGTGAAAGCGGGAGTGGTTTCAATTAGTGTCACTGCAACGACCGGGCACAGGACTGCGGCGGGTGTGTAAAGCGCCGGCCGGCCTAGACTGAACTACATTGCCCGATTCCTTTACCTGTGGGATGTTTTGCGGATGTGGTGGGCCTTACCGAAGCAGGAGCGTAACAACTCGTTTCTGTGATGGCGATTCCTGCAGGGGCACCGGGTGTGGTTGCAGCTCGCCTACATTGTCACTCGTCTGCGGGTTCATCTCACTGGTGTGGGCCGGCAACCAGGCTGCAGCTGCCGCCACACCCACTCCTCAACCTTCCTTTAGCTTCTCAGACCCCCCTCCCCCACCAAGGCCCCGTGTGTGTGTGTGTGTGTGTGTGTGTGTGTGTGTGTGTGTGTGGTTATGGGCAAACAGCGCCAGCTTCCCCTGCAGGATAGCCACGTTATCGAAGCTGGAGGTAACGAGGGACTGATAGAAACTTCAGTTCCTCCTGCTGCTGGGCTCCAGCTCCTGCTTCCGGGTTCCAGCTCCTGCTTCCGGGTTCCAGCTCCTGCTTCCGGGTTCCAGCTCCTGCTTCCGGGTTCCAGCGCGTCCTTGTTCTTTTCCATTCTCCGCTGCCCCCTCCTGACAGCTCGCAGACTTCAAGCTCCAGTATTAGATGTGAAGGCTACAGCGGCTGTTTAACCTGCTCCCACAACTGAGTAAGGTGAAATCTCTAGATGTCTATTGATATATAGATACCTAGGTAGATGGATAGATAGGGAACAGATAGATGTCCATTATATCGATATAAAAATCAAATCTCTTAATGGTTCTTCTCTGATTGGATCCTGACGAATGCGGGCACTTTGGGCTAACCACCCCTGTACTTCTACAGGACTAGGGGACCTTCTCTGGGGGCACAGCGAGGATCCCCTTGCATTATAAGTCACAGCTGCTGCTTGGGCATTTTGGCCTCCTTGTGTCCAGGGACTGGCAGGCCAGGAGACAAGTCACTGATCTGGGAGGGGGGCATAATTGATTATCAGGGGGAGGCGGGGCTGCCTTTGCACAACGGAGATGTGGAGAAACGTGTGGAAACATGTCGCCACCTGGGCATGTGTTAGTACTCTCTTGCCCGATGGTCACTGTAAGTGGGCAGGTACAGCAGCCCCAGGCTGAGAAGGGCGCAATGACCAGGGGTTCAGTCTCCTCAGAGATGAGGGTCCACCGAGGCCACCAGAGGGCAGTAGCTAAGGGAGACAGTGACCTAGAACGGAGAGCGAAGGAAGGAGGTATTGAGTATCCATCGCAGCCCAAGGCCAGCTGCACAGGTGGGGGCGGTAGTTAGTCCCGCTAAACTCTTCTGTTTCCCCTCTGGAAGGGAGGCCCAAAGGATTCCGGAAAGAGGGTGCAAGGGAGGGACTGTGGTAGGCGCAAAGAGGCACCACCGGGGTCTCTGTCGAGGAAGGACTTGCCGCCCAACAGAGAGGAGTGAGGTCAGCAGACAGCCTCCGGCTGTCAGTCCCTTCACGGTCGGCCCTGTCGGCAGACAATCGCTCTGTCCCAGGTCACACCCTTCCAGAGGCAGCTTGTGTCTGGGGACGGAGCGCGGCAGGGGTACGAAGGCCTGGCTGTTTCCGCCCCACGTGGGTCACTGATGGACAAGACCCCAGAGCTCGCCGCCTGGGGTTGCCAAGGCTCTGTGGGATTTGCGTGGCAATTCGACTTCTCTCTCCGCTCAGTCTTGCTTCTTCTCTTTTTTCTTTTCAAAGATTTTTTTAATGTTTACTTTGGAGAGAGAAAGAGAGAGAGAGAGAGGTGGGGGGAGGGGCAGAGAGAGAGAGGGAGACAGAGAATCCGAAGCAGGCTCTGCACTGTCAGTGCAGAGCCCCACGTGGGGCTTGAACCCATGAACCGAGATCATGATCTGGGCCGAAATCGAATGCTCAACACACCGAGCCACCCCGGAGCCCCCTGCTCCTGTTTCTTCGCAGGTGTTGACCCCTAACAGACTTCTGGTACCCCAGAGTCCAACTCAGCATCTTCTACTAGTGAACCCAACTGAGCAAACTCCCCCATTTCATGCTTTCTCTGGTATAGCACCCTTCCCTGGCACAAACATAGGAACCGGAGCCCCTTTGCTCTCAACACTTTATTTAGAAGCATGCCCTAATATATACCCAAAGGAAAAGATTTCAGATAACTCAATTAAAACCACATGAGCGTGTATTATGCACTTTAAAAGGGTTGATGACCTCAAAACCAGAAATGCCCTGCAGGCTCTCTGCTGACACAACGCACATTTATGAACGCCAAAAGGCAACGCTCCAGATTTTCTTTTACTTCATTATAGGAAGGGGAGATACTGTTCTGTCAAATCTTGAATGAATCTGTAAATCTAAAGAAAACATTTTGTCTTGTTATGGAAGGTATGTTACCAAAGAGATCCTAGAATCGCTTTTGGAAGAATTGTTTCAATTATGAGTGAACAGAATATGATTTCTTTACTGCAGCTTTGAGAAACGTACCAGGGCATCAAGGAAAGAATGAGGAGGAAATGTATAAATCATTAAAGATATTTAACACTTTCTGTTTTTTAAGTTTATTTATTTATTTTGAGAGAGAGAGAGAGAGAGAGCGCGCGCGCACGAGGAGGGGAGGGGCAGAGAGAGAGGGAGAAAGAAAATCCCAAGCAGGCTCTGAGCTGTCAGAACAGAGCCCGATGTGCGGCTCGATCCCACAAACCGTGGGACCATGACCTGGGCTGAAACCAAGAATTGGATGCTCAACCAACTGAACCACCCAGGCGCCTCTATTTAACACTTTCTATGCAGCAAGGAGGCTCACAGCCCTTTTTTCTTAAAATATAGTCAGCTTTCTGGGTGCCTGGGTGGCTCAGTTGGTTAAGCATCT
Organism: Felis catus; assembly: GCF_018350175.1. NCBI lineage: Eukaryota > Metazoa > Chordata > Mammalia > Carnivora > Felidae > Felis > Felis catus. The sequence continues at coordinate 110,339,606 of NC_058386.1, read as the reverse complement.
CACTTCAGCGCAAGTCATGAGCTCATCGTCTGTGGGTTCGAGCCCCGCGTCGGGCTCTGTGCTGACAGCCCGGAGCCTGCTTCGGATTCTGTGTCTCCCTCTCTGTCTGCCCCTCTCCCACTCATGCTCCGTCTCTCTCTGTCTCAGAAATAAATAAAAACATTTTTAAAAATTAAGAAAAAAAGAAATTTCAAAAAATATAGTCAGCTTTCAATGAAAATGCTTTAGGAAGCAAAGATTCTGAGGAAAAAATACATGTTGGAGGAAATATGATATGTAATTTTGAATTGATTATAAGAAAACAAATCTGACTTCAAAGTGAGAATGAGTGTTGATGGAAGAGTCTTGCCTGGTTACTAATTTGGCTCCACCAGTGCCAGAGCTGGCTTTAGAGAGCTGTCCACTGGGCTGCACGTTTCAATTGTTTTTGTTTACACTCCCATTATAGTTAATGTCATTGCTGTAAGAACAGGACACCCTGGCTGGCTCATTCGGTGGAACGTGTGACTCTTGATCTCAGGGCTGTGAATTGGAGCCCCATGTTGGGTGTAGAGATTACCTAAAAATAAAATCTTTTTCTTTAAAGTTTATTTATTATGAGAGAGAGCTGTCAGCATGGAGCCCGATGTAAGGCTTGGACTCACAGACCGTGAGATCATGACCTGAGCCGAAACCAAGAGTCGGACGCTTCACCGACTGAGCCACCCAGGCGCCCTTAAAAATCAAATCTTTAAGAAGATGTGGACACATGTGGTCTTTTCCAATAATGACGTGCATCTGGACTGTTCATCTCAGCCATTTATGGGACGGCCGACTCAAGCTGAGTTCAGAGTAATAAACCAGTTTGTCTCTGAGAAAGTTAAATAATGTCTCGGCGATTGTACCTTTGGTCCACAAATTTTAGCACAAATGGTGGGCTGATATCATGGAACAAGCACCATCTGGTGAGCTGGACAGTCTGGGTTTGGACTCTAGATCCACCACTTACTGTCAGTGATACTGAATAAATCCTTTAATGTCTCCGAGCCTCCGTTGCTTCACCTGACGATCAAGGATTGTAAAGATTACGTAACACGACATACATGGACGTATGTGACACATAATACGGTTTTGTAATAGGCTTTGAACAACAGCGCAACTGTAGCCTAGGGTACTGGTGACGCTAAGAGAATCTCTCCGGTATGTCTTCCGTCATGGTCTGGAATACATATGACAACGACTATCGTGGAGCCAATAGGCATGGGCAGAAAGACAAAAGAAAGGCTTCCAGGATACCCTGGAGAACCAGGTATAAACCCAGTCTCCCGGGGTAACCTGAGCGCACTGACATGTGGCAGTCACCAGAAGACTGGGTGTGATCGATGGGAGAGAAGGAGAAAGAGACAGAGCAAGACCCTGCTCTGGCCACTACGCTGGGGAGACACCACCTCGATGCTCGGTGTGGAAAGGAGGGCACACCTCCAATACGTGGGGAACTGCGGCGTCAGTGTCTTACGGGTACAAAGACAATGACTTATTCTTATCTGACCAGCGGTAGTAGTGGGGCCCCAGCTGCATGACTCCCCGTGCCAAGGGGAAATGGAAAATACTATAATAGCCTCTCGTCTCCATTCCCTTTTCCTAGATGAGCTTTTTCCCACTGGAGCACTAGAGCAGGGCTTTCTTCCCCCCTCTGGTATTCTGCCTGCCAGGGCCGGGGGCCAGCCTTACACCGACCTGACTGGACAGATTCATTACTTTGGTTTTAAGGCTTCACATACCAATAAAGTCAAAATATCCTCTCTGCAACTTGTTGCACCTTTTGAGACATGTCACCCACCATCGAGACACGTATCGTGAATGAGTTGACCACATCCTCTCCAGAGAACACAGTTGGAGGGACGATAAGGGTAAAAAGCTGGGCCAGAGTAATAGCTGGGAGGAGACAAATAGACTTGGTCGATTTCCCCTTGTCAGTTACGCAATAATAATGATGATAACAACGATGGTGATGCGTCTGGACTGTGGGATCTCACGTCATCCTCCCAACAACACCAATTATTAACCCCATCCTACAAAATGAGGAAACTGAGTTACAGGGGATTGTGCAACTTGCCCAAGGTCACGCGGCTAGTAAGCGGGTAAGCAGAGTCTGTGCTCTTAAGCTCTGTGCTTATACTGCCTCCTCGGAGGAGCAGGGTGGTGTTTCTCTTTCACACATCTCTGAAACCAGACCCCTCGCGGTGGACTTAGCTGGGTATCATGGCCCAAATCTCTTAGGTCTTTTGTGTCCAAAACAAAAGTGATGGCAGCCAAGGCACAGTGGCACCAGCAAAAATTTTTCCTGCTGTTTGCTATCTGGAACCTGGTCTTTATGTCATGAGATCTGCATTCTCCAGTCTATCTGCAAACGAACAAGCGCGTTGGAATCACAGTCTTCAGAGCAGAACCTCCAACGGGACTTGAAGAATCAGCAACATGCACCATCCCAGTGTTCTTGTACATTGTTGTTAAGAGTCCTCTTTGAAGCCAGATGAATCTTCCACATTCGCATTCCAGAAATGCCCCTGCCCCTGCCCCCATGCTTTGCCTGGAAAAATCCTTCTTATCCTTCAAGGCTCAGCTCAAATGTCACCTCCTTTATGAAGTCCTTCCCGGCCCCACGGGCAGAATTAATTGATCCTCCTTTGTGCTCCCAACAGCACTTTATGTTAGCACTGCTAAGATAGCACTTACCACATTGTTTTAGTTAGTTGCATAAGTAAGGTCCTTGAGGTCAGAGACCTGTCTTAGTCATAAATCCTTTTATCCCCATATCCCCAGCCTAGCGCATGCCATATTTCATCAAATCTAAAACCCTATTGATTGTAAGATATACCATTATTTTATGAACCACTAAGAAAGATTTTTTAAAACTGACAATTAGACTATGATATGCCATTGATTTGAGGACATGTCCCAAATTATGCAGGGATGTCAAAATGTTTAAAAAAAAAAAAGTGTGTCTCAAAAGTGATGAATGATGGTAATAAGTGCTTAGCAAATGTTTCTAGAAGTGGATTGTGAACCCGAGGTGGAACAGAGACTCGTAGGGCCCTGTGACAGCCCATGCTTCTTAGTAAGGAAGGAACTGGGAGTTGATGGGGTTGGTGTGCGGTTGCATTGCTGACTTCGAATATTTAATCCAACAGATTAAAGGGATGGGTGGCCTGATGTGCCATTCCCAGCAGAAACAAAACAAAACACCTCCACATCTCCCATTTGATATACTGGAGGGTTCAGTGACAACATATTCTAATCAAAAGTGGAGGCCACCCAATGCAGCAAGTGAACGTGATTATGGCAGCAATGAGGCACAGTATTCACACCTGCCTTAATCCTGCCTCTTTAAGGCAGTTCCACCCAGTGCTGTTCACGTCTGCTCGTGAAGGGGAACAGTAACAGTCCAGTTTTCTCCCAGCTCATTACATCCCTGCTTTAAAAAAATGAAAGCATCGGGTGCCCGGGTGGCTCGGTTGGTTGAGCGTCCGACTCTTGGTTTTGGCTCCAGTCGTGATCTCATAGTTCATGAGATCGAGCCCCATGTCTGGCTATGCGCTGACAGCGCAGAGCCTGTTTGGGATTCTGTCTCTCCCTCTCTCTGCCCCTCCCCTGCTCACACACTCTCTCTCTCTGTCAAAATAAATAAAACCCAAAAATATATATTTAAAAAAAAATAAATATGGGGCGCCCGGGCGGCTCAGTCGGTTAAGCGTCCGACTTCGTCTCGGGTCATGATGTCACGTTTGTGAGTTCGAGCCCCGCGTCGGGCTCTGTGCTGACGGCTCAGAGCCTGGAGCCTGCTTCGGATTCTGTGTCTCCTTCTCTCTCTCTGCCCGTCCTCTGCTCTCTCTCTCTCTCTCTCAAAAATAAACATCTAAAAAAATTTTTTTTAATTTTTAAAAAGCATCAATGTGGCCCATTCCCAGCTCCAAATTGTTAGTTCTGTGACCTTCGCTTCCATTTCTCCTTGGCCCTCTAGACCTGGTGGTTGTAATTCTCTCCTGGTTAGTGTCTGGACCTAGGATTTCCATAGGGCCTTTCCAGAGGGCAGGCCTTGCTGGGGCTCAGCATCCAAGGCTATCTCATCAAGAATCTGTGTTCTAATTCCCTCCTAGAAATACAACTCTACCCCCTGTCCCGGAGCTGGGCTAGGCCATGCACTTTTCTAGACATGCTCCTTCCCTGCCCCCAAAGCACACATAAGCACATATACACACTCACGCAAGATAAACCAAGTTGTCACTGAAGACTTCAGACGTGTGGTCGGTTGACAGAAATTCTCCTGGAGTGAAAACTCCTTTTTAAAAATGGAAATATACTAAGAAAAATTGGGCCCAGTAGCTTACTACAATTTGTGAAATATTTTAAACACACAAGCGACTCTGCGGAAGAGCGGTCAGGGCTGAGAGTCTTCGTGGGGCAAGGACAAAGGGCTAACTTTCAAGGGGGTGATGAGGAAGAGAGCCAAGCAGGGCCAATTGTTCCTCGTTTGCTTTTGTGCCTGAACCTTGCTGGGAAGCCAGGGACCGCCAGAAACCTGAAAGTCATCTTCCTCTCCCAGCGGGCTGCCAGCGCTAGGGTTAAGTTCTCAGGGCCAAGTCTGAAAGCTCCAAAGATTACTATCTTCCAATTTAGTCCGATCTTCCCAGGCCAGGCACACCCCGCTCGGCCCCCAGGATAGCGTGGTTTGCCTTCATTCAGTGCCTTCCCCGACCTTAATGAGTAAAGGAAACAAGAGAAAGGAGAACAAGTAACCTCATTTACTTCCTCTCCTGACTTTTTAATTACATAGTATGTGGAGGTGTTCAAACTACAAAAAAAAAACAAAAAAAAAACAACAAAAAACAAGAGGCTGTGCATATTTCCTTTGAAGGCGGGGCGTCTGCCAAGTAGGTCCCCAAAGTATTAGAACTGAACGGATCCAGTGCTGGAGTTTTGCCTCATCACGGGTATAGTTACGCTTACAAATCAAACCGCTAGGGTGAAATCACAAAACATTAGAACTGAGCAGAATCTGGACGATAGATGTACTCCCTCATCTTACAGATGATGACGTTGAGGCCGAGAAGGTTAATTAGCTAGTTAATGGCAAAACAGGTCTTAGGACTCAAGTGTCTGCACCCCCGGGTTGGGGATTTCCCATCAGGGAAGACACCTAAACCCTTACCATTGTACCTGTCATTACGTTTGGCTCACTGGACTTAAAAATGCCATGCAAATAGAACTCCGGTTACAATAAACCTTGGTGATTGATACAAACAATCGCATATCATTTCCACCTATCATTTCCTATCATTGGTGGCCTATCATTTCCACCAAAGGACTGAAGCAGTACATTTTTATTCACCGTAAGTACAAAACTGTCACTGCCCAGGCCCCTGACGGGACTGGATTCCCATACAAATCAAGCCAGCTCACCAACAGCTTACCTAAGGTGACATCTTACTCCTTGCACTCCGGTCCCAGCCAGCTGGTGACATAAACTGGGCACGAAGCTTATAAATTTTCCCCGGTAGAATTCTGGAAGAGCTGTGTTCAACAACGCCCCTTGCTGGTCAGCACAAGAAAATGCAAAAGCTATTGCTGACAAAATCAGGGCTCTAGCAAAGGTCACAGCCATGCCTCTTAAGTCGTCTTCCAGTCTATGGGAACTGCGGCCAGGTCAAGGGAGAAAGCAGAGGAAAAAGCAGCAGGGCCGGGGGGGGGGGGGGGGGGGGTGGGGGGGTGGGTGGGGTGAGAACTGCATTTTTTCCAGAGATGTTTATATGTGCCTAATTAAGGTCGAATCTCAAAGAAAGCAGATAACATTTTTAGTATCCCATGGAGTCTGAACAGGCAGCTAGCTATAAGACCCAAAGACATGCTATGCTTACACACATAAACAGGATTTTTATTGTTAATATCAGCGAACACAGATGGAACGATATTGACGTGCCAAGGACAGATTGCTCGCAAGATGACAAAATGGCTGTTGATTTGTATTCATAAATGATTTGGTGAATCACTACAGGTCTTTGAGTGAAATGTATATATGTGTGTGTGTATGTATATATATATATATATATATATATATATATATATATATCTAAAGAGATTTCTGAAGCTTCATTTCCATTTGGGCTCTCGCAATAACGTCATTCGAAAGAGGAAGCAGAAGCTTTGAAGGGAACGCTTATACATTTTATGGATATCCTGCTTCCACCCAAATGAAAAACTACGTCCCATTACACACATTTTAAGTAGCACACAAAGAAAGCACAAGAAACACTGATTTGGCTCCAAGATTTGCCTCGTGAAAGGCTTTTTTTTTATTTTTTCAAGTTTTAAAAAAACTCCTCCGTCAAGCTGTCAAGGGTACTTGATGTTACGGAAGCAAAGTGCTTCCTAAGCAACTCCAGGGCCCTGTTATTTCTTGCTTGCAGGGTCTTCTCGGCTCTCAGTTCGTTCTTGATGGCATCCAGCTCCCCGCGGATCTTTTCCATCTCTAATTCATAATACAGTTTCATTTCTTCCTTCAGGAGTGCGTTTCCAATCTCAGTTTGACGCTTTAGTTTCCTGATGGCTTCTTTTAAATCTCTGTTCTCTCGGCTCAGCCTGTGGATGACTTCTTTGGCTTGCTGGAGCTCTTCAGTTAAGTTCTGGACGTTTGTTGCTCTTTCAGATAGGTCATTTCTTAAAGCTTGGAGCTCCCAGTCTTTCTTTGAAGCTTCCGTCCCTGTGTCCTGAAAATTCAGGGATTTTGCACAGACTTCTTTTTTGGAGTTCAAGAGTTCTTTTTCGGCATTTTCAAATTCCTCTTCTATTTTTCTGCATTTCATATTAAGTTCTTCCAGTTCTTCGTTCAGAAGATTCAGGCGAAGTTTTGGAGACATTCCTTCGGTAAATTTCTTCTTCGTGTCGTGCCACGGGAGGGTTGGTAATTCCTTTGTAGTCCAGGTAGAATGATGTTCCATGCTAATAACCCTTTCTTCGGTCACAACATCCAAACTAGATGACTCACAGGAGACGGAATTTGTGTCTGCTTCATTCTTTGAAATGTTTACCTTTCTCCCTCTTAAATTTGGTTCTTGTTCTTTTTCATTTCGTTGAGAAATAAATTCTTTCCTCTTAAATTTATTTTCTTCTTGAAACTTTCTACTAGACAAATTATAAATTCCTTCTATTCTATTGGCCTTATCTAAAGTCATTTGTTCAGAAGACGATTCAGGCTGAGAATCCTCATCTAGAACATCCTGTGCACTGAAAAAAGGAGCAAACATATTCTCCTTCCAGTGTTTTCTTCTAGCATCCATTTCTCCTGGTACGTCTTCCGATTCCTGAAAAACAAAATACAAAATCAAGGCACACTGTTTGCACTGGCAGCTGGTGCAGTTGAAAGAAACCACTTGTGTTGGCTCACAGGTGAAAGGACCTAACTATCTGAGGGCTAGCTCTCCCTTTAACTCACTGAGTGATGCGGGCTTAGGCCCCCTCATTGAGAAGCTACAAACCAGGGGTGCCTGGGTGGCTCAGTGGGTTAAGCGTCTGGCTCTTGATTTCGGCTCAGGTCAGGGTCTCATGCTTCGTGGGTTCGAGCCCCACGTCAGATTAAGATTCTCTCCCTTAAGATTAACCTCTTAAGAGATTCTCTCCCTCCTCTCTCTCCCATCCCCTACACACACACTCTCTCTCAAAACAAATAAATAAACGAAGCCAGCTAAGTTCCACAGGCACTTCCAGCTTTCGTATTGTAGACTGAGAAAACGTTTCTATGAGATAGCAACCACACACACACGAAAATGAACTGCTTCAAAAGAGTAAATGCGATTTCAAATTAACAGGTTAATATTAAGAGCGGGTTAATACTTGTGCTTCCAACGTGCCTGATTTTTTTCTAGTTCTTTTGGGCTGGACTACCGCTTATTCACTCTTTAAAGTGACTAAAACATCAGGGCTTAATGCAATGTGAGCTGCTTTGGGTAAAGTATACCATGCGGACTTCCTTACGACTAACTCTGCCAAATGCCCTTCTGTCTTGACCTGCAAATTCCTGCTATTCCAGTCTTGGGCTTTGCTTTTAGGCCAGACTGCCAAGAGTACAGAATTCTATCCATTTTGACAGCAGTTTCGTGATGAGAACTGAACGTCAACAGTTGAAGATATTAACGCCACCAAATGGGTTTTTCTCGAGATACTGACTCCAAGTGTGGTTTTTAGGTAAAAATGTAACAGGCTAAATCACAACCAACTTTCTCCATTTCTAAAAATTAAAGGATATTTTCTTTGTGTCAAGAGGAGTCTTCCCTATTCAAAGAGAATCCATAACATAACAGCTTTCCTAAGGGACAGAAGTATTTGATCAAATAGAACTACTCCGGAGAGTAGGGAGAAAGAAGGACCCGAGCAACACGCTGAAAGGCCACTGACATCTGAAGCGACCAAACCAGCAACTGCAATTGCTGATACGTTCATTTGCTACAATATATTTGTAGCATCACCACTGATTTTTCTCATGCACACAAATATAATTTTATCTTGGTAACAGAAAATGGCCATTGTTGTGTTTCTTTTTAAAGTAATATCTTCTTTAATATTATTAAAGATTATAATGGTCTATTATTTAGTATGTGATATATATTTATATAACATAAAGATGGTAACAGTAGTGACTGAGCCACCCCGGCGCCCCTCCCCAGGAGTTTTTTAAACAGTTTGAATGTTAGATTTTCCTTGCGATGGTGAGAGAGTAAACTTGGTATCTATGTGTACTGAACATGCCTAATTCCTCCCTCCTCCAAAAGAGAGGGAAGGGACTCAACATCCCCAAGGGTGCATTCCCCACTGGCAACCACTGGGCTTTGAGGACAGGGAAAGATACAAATACTCAGTGAAGGTGTTAAAATGATCGGTTCAAAAGCCATAAGCCGAGCTTTACTTAGGTTTAGTTAACAAGACCACAGTAAGAAGCACAGACTTGGAAGTTCATCGTATATATTTGCCATTGGAGCATCAGCTCCTTTCTCGTCAAACAGTCCTTTCTGGCTTTTATGATCCTACTAAATCACCACCCGGAAGCATCTAGGCTCTGTCTTTTCTTTAAGGGGAAGATCATCGTAATCCTGGTTTCTCTCCTCTTAGAACTACGAATGAAGACGACTGGGAGCTTTACAGTGGTCAGAAAAAAAAAAAAAAAGGAACAGAGGAAAGAGAGAAGACAGTGATGCTAATTGCCAGTCACATTCTTTAGCAGTCAAATTTTCACCAGACAATTCTGTAACAGATACAAATGCTTCTCATCGGGCAGCAATGGGAGAGAGATTACTATTCCTCCTACCTATTTCTGGATGAAAGGTATTGGTGAGATTGGTCAGGAAGGAGGTGTGGAGAGGGGCAAGTGAGGTGAGGCCACCGTATACCTGGAGGTAGCAATAATGACAAACCTGAGACAGAAATCTGGGTGTAGAAAAAGGTTACAATAAGGAACTCTCTTCATTGATAATTTTGCACCTTGAAAAGGCGACTTCTATCTCCAACCCTCTGATAAATCTCTGGCAGAAACATATTTTTTTTTTCCTCTTCAATTTCACTACCTTTCTTCCCTGAGCCTCTCTCTGTACAATTTCCTGATACAGTCAGTGCTTTTCAAAGAACTGGGAAGAGTCCACTGATTTTATAACTGAGGCTCTGAGAAGTCAGGTGACTTGACCAAGTCCACACAGGCTGTGGTGGTAAAACTGAGACCCTGTCTCCCAGGTCAGCGCTTGTTTGAAAATTCCTCTTTATTCTTCTGCTAGGTTTCATTCCACAAACTGAAAGAAAACAACCCCACTATTTCCAGAGCTTAGGTAATTTTTAAAGGGCCACAAAAGGAGAGAGGAAAAATGAAGGGGGGAGGGTAAAGAGAATCGCATGTCACATATCAAAGGACAGAAAGAGAAAGGTCTGAAAAGCCTTTTGGAATTTCCCTCCCATGGTTTACACAGGACAGGGTCAAGGGGGCTCTGAGCTGCTTCTTTCTTTCTTTCTTTCTTTCTTTCTTTCTTTCTTTCTTTCTTTTTTTTTTTTTTTTTTTTTTGCCTCTTTCATTGGCAAGATATCCTTTAAAGGCCTGTTCCCAAATCTAGTCACAGAGTATGGCAAAGCCCAGACTGGGGGTAAGAGCTGCCAGTGTCATTTTGTCTTCGCAAACTGCACTGTTTGTTTTTTTATGCAGGACGAGTATGACATTAGTATTCTCTGGCAAGGCCAAGGAATATGCTTTGAGACAATGCTGCCCGTCTACCCTGCCATGGCAGCCATTTTGCTCTCAATAAACATGATTGGGTAATTTGTGGCAGCAGAAGGCAGATCAAAGCGGGAGCCATCACTGAAAGGAGAAGCAGGCCTTTCTAGTGGGTCAATTGTGAGCATTTATTACTGGAAGTGCCCATCCACCGCTACACCGGTTACGGGAGGACTGAAGGGGAGGGGAAGGAGGTCCCAGAGAAATGAAAATTTGAAAGAAAACAAACAAGCCAGGACACAGGAAAACAATATAAAGTCCCATGACAAAAATAACATTAATAGCCCTCTAAGAGAGCGATCCCCCAGAAGTCCTTGGGACCGTGCTGGTAAGACATGGGTGTCGAGGACTTGGTTACATCTACTCATTTGTGCCCGACGTGAATTAGTATGAGACTCCTGATCCTTGTAGTTAGTGTCTCTCTGAAAACATCGCTATTCCTCCTCCGGTGACTTTCTTTCTCAGTGGCAAAGCAGTAGGGCATTTTGCTGGAGTGAGTGATCTCCTGACTCTTCTAGAGAATTTGGGAACCACTGATACGATAAGTTGAAAAGAAATTTATAATGTAATGTCATGTAACCTAATTGTTGAGAGCTAAGCAAAGAGCAATCCTTTATTACGGATCTTTAGGCAAACCAGTCCATAAAAAAACTTAGGTAAATGCACAGCTACCCTCGAATAGCTCCAGAAAATAATACACCACTATTTACTGTGAAGGGAGAAACCCACAAAATCATCTCATTTTCATTTTCAAGGTATGGGGCCCTGGGGAACACACTCATATTAAGGTGGATAAGTGATCAAATATGTTAAATCCAATTAGCTGTTTTCTAAAATATTCATTTTTAAAATCACACGCTTTAGGGAAATTTGATAAGCTCAAAATCAAAGATCTTTTTTCTGTTGCCTTATCTCATCTATATTGGAATTTGATTTCAAAGTTTCAGGACAATCTCTTTTGCATAAATCTACATCTGTCCGCAAAATGCAAGTATTCCCCCAGGCAGGGGCAGGCAGGGAGTGGGGAACAGTTCTGGAAAACCTCCAGAGGCTTTTATTCCCCACCTCGCAAGAGTGCTTCATCCCAAAGTTTGTCAGTTGGGAATGCCGGTTGGAAAAGGTCATCTCCATCCAACCTGTGCCGGTCAAACTTTTGTCACTACACCCAGCCCCTCAGCCACCCTCTCAGCTAGAGGCGGGGCTTTTAGTCACAACCCAGGAGCAGTGAGGGGAAGACAAAAGGCCCCTTCTTAGCCCAGGGAACTTTCCCCCATTATTCTTGGATGGTTTCAGTTCTCCCAACCCTCAGAAAAACGGCTGGGCCAAAATAAGGAAGGAGGAAAAAAAAGCCTGCTACAAAGAAAGTCACTGGCCTGGCTTCTTTGCTCAATTGTCCGGTCTGTTCTCACTTAAAAGCAGTAGTTCTCGACCTTTTTCTTCTGCTTCCACTGTTCCCAGGCACAAAACACTCTCCTCCTTACCATCTCTCCTTATTTGAGAAGACTGTGACTTGCCCCCTCCAGGGGAGGTCTCCATTCTCCACCCTCTGGAGAATCACTGGCTCACGGAAACATGTTAAACACCCAAATGAGGACCCGAATGAAGTGTCTGAAGTCAAGGTGGGGGAACATGTGTTAGTGTGCCACACTGTGCGGACGAAGGAAAAGGAAGTTCTTGAGAAAGGAACTGAGTAAGGACTATAGTGAGAAAAGACTGGAGGGCGGCACATCTCCTTGACTCCCACACTTGAGACCTACGGGGAAAACTTACCTTTTCTGAGCTTCGGTTTCTTCAGGTGGTTAAGAGAAATGAACGAAAATGAAAACGGAAGCAATTTTAAAGTCCACTGTAGACAATAGGTTTTGTTGTTTTGTAGGCATTCCTTCCCCTCCCTTGGGACATAAACCAGCCAGTCAGACAACCCACTCCTTCTCCCAAGTTGCCAGCCTGAAATCATCAGACCTCAGACAAAGTCAGTTTGGAAAGAAAAAAAAAAAAAAAACAATTAAAACAAGCAGTGGGGAATGTAAAGTCAAATCTTACATGAATTTAACCTGCATCCTCAGGGAAGGTTAGCCTTGAGGCCTGCAAGTGGCTGATGCCTCCACATTTCCGGAAGCTAAATCGATTCTAAGGGAGTCTTGTCCGCAACTGAAGGTATTTGCATTTTATCTCCAGTTGCTTTACCAAGAACTTTCCAAATGCCCCAGTGTTTTTCAGAGCCACCAATAACTTCTCAGAAATATCACAATCGGACTACCAGTTTGAATATTAGCAGGGATGACTCTGCACTCCTGGCATCTTATTCACCTCTGTCTCCCGACACACAGTAGCCACCAATAAATATTTGTTGAATGCATGACCTTTAACGTTCCTTCCGAAAATTCTATTAATGCTTTGATTCTAACTGAGTTTTTGTAAATATCTATAATTTCTCCTCTGGTTTCTCCAGTCTTCGGGGTAACATTTTAGGAAACGGACTTTTATTTTCCCCCCCAAAGTTTATTTGGCTTAGCTAAAGTCTTCAGGACACTTTTGTTTCGTTTTGTATTTTCATGAGACTTTTTCTGATAGCCTGCTGCCAAGGCAGACTGATGATCTAGCTACAAAGTTGAAGATTTCCGTTGGGGTGAGGCTTTGCGCCCGTAAACACCAACAGTAACAAGTTACCAGCCAGCACAACTTACACTCTCTGTGATCCAGGGTCTTCTATTGGATGCCGCTGTCCTCCTTCGCCAGCTTGAACTGAAAATAAAATCCCCACAGCATAATTAGGAAATATAATTAACCAGAATACCCCAATCCGTGTGTGTATCTGAGATGTAGCTTAAAATGACAAGCGATATACTTAGAATGCCGTGTGGCCTATCTAGAATGTGATGCCAGACACTCGGAAGCAAGTTTTCTTTTTAACTTGTCAGCCCACTTTCCCAACTGTTATGCCACGAAGTCTCCCGTCCCCGAGCGAGGGAAGTTATCAAATAGGACAAGAATCATGGTGGCGTGTTATTCACCGCGGTATCTCCCGGCCTTTAGCACCTACCAAACAAATGAGCCACCGCTGGTGGCCGCAGCAGCATGCTTGTCACTAATGAGCGTGCCAAGAGCCACGTTAGCAAAGGGCTGGAGCCCAGGCCTTGCCTGCCTCCCTCCCTCCGAGTGCGGTTAATTTGTAAAATCATCAAAAGGGGAAGTGACCTCGATTTTTGCCTTCGTCTCCCAGGGTCCTAACATTTGAGCCAAGCGTCCACTTCATGGGACAAACTGTCTTCCCTATTGTTCGGCAGATATTGAAAGTGAAGCAAAGTACCATTGAAAAGTGGGCCCCGGTGAACGGTTTGCAAGCCTCCAATTCTTTGTTATTAGTGTGAAACTGTTCCTTCTAGAAGAAAAGGTACGGAGTCACCTTAATTCCAAAGGCTGAGTACTTTATTAGTATGGAAGTCACATTCGTGCTATAAAGCTGTATCTATGCATGCATAGTTAGGGGGTTTTCTCGGTAAATGGTTAACAAACTCCTGCCATCGCTGCTTCCAGTGGGGAGAAGGGGGCTCGGGGCTGGGCGCTACCTGCCACCTCCCCGGTCCCCCTACCCCGTGGCGGGAGGGGGGGGGGGTCGCGGGGTCGGGGGGCGGGCGGAGGGCAGCGGGCGAGGCCCGACCCCACTCCTCCTTCCGCGCCCCGACGCCCACGCCCCGTCCCCTGGGCTCCGCGGCGCTCGCCAGCTCCCGGCCCGGGCCTCGGAGGAGAGCGGAAAGCCGCAGCGGGGGGTCGGGGTGGGGGACCGGGCGCCCCGGGCCCGGGGTGACTCTGCGGCGAGTCCGGGGGAGCCCCCGCGCTCCCGCGCGCAGACGTACCTGAAAGCGTGGGTGGGGTCCGGCGGGCTCTGGCTCCCCTTCCCCGAAGCCAGCCACCACTGGCGGCCGGCAGCCCTGGGCTCGGCGCTGGCCACCGCGACCCGGCCCGGCCGGCGCGGGGCAGAGCCTCCGCAGTGCAGCGCCAGCGCGGGCCGCGCCGTTGCCTAGCAACCGGCCGGCCGGATTTAAAGGGACCCGGGCGCCGGGGGCCCCGCGCGGAGCTCAGGGCGCTGCCTGCCGCCACTCAGGGCCCGCCCGGGCTCTGAGCATGCCCGGTGGGGCGGGCGCGGCGGCGGCGGCGGTGGCGGCGGCTGCTGCGGCTGCGGCTGCTGCTGCTGCCCGCCGGCCTGGGGAGCTCAATCGGCGGAGGACTGGGTCAGGGTGGGAAGAGGCGAGAAAGTGTGAGGCGGCCCCACCCACTGTGGGCTTATTACGGAGGGTCTCGGTGACTCACAAAGGCACCTGGACGCCGTAACTGTGGGGGGAGGGGGGAGTGGCGCGGGGCTAATCCCTAGGCCTGTCCTTTAGTAGCATGGCGTTGAGGACGGTTAGCCGTGGATGGTTAGCCTGGATGTGCTTCGGCGTCCCTAACAATGTGGGAACCGCACGCCGCCGCCCCCTCGCCCGCCCCTGCCCCTCTGCACCCGGGCTGGCGGGAAGGTCTGCCTCTGGCCAGGGTTCGAAGGGCCCGCGCCGGGAGAGCATTGTCCCCCGTGGTGCCCCTGTGGGAGACCGGGCTTGTGTCTCAGGTAGCTCGGGTTTCCTCTTTATCACTCGGGAACTTCCCCAAACCACCGCTGCACCCACCTGAGGCTAAAATCTAGGTGGAGGCACTCAGTTCGACACCAGCTTCAAAGTCGGCCCCCCGCTTCTGGGATGGGGTTGGGGGAACAAGCCCACGTCTTTCATTGGGTACTAGACTCCGGACGGTATTTGGCTGAAGACATAAATGTCCCCCTCAGTCGTCGATCAGCCTGGTTGCCCACCGCCGATTGTTCCGTCACCGCGTTGGTCACCCACACCGATGACACGGCGTGGCCATAGTCTCTCTCATCTGGACCCAGCTGAGACTGACCAAAAGATAGACCTGGCGAGGGTTGCGGGGCCCGGAACAGAGCGGAACTCGGGTGTCCCACAGGGTAATAATTGCGCCTTTTAGGAAAGCTCATATCCTCTGGCAAGCATGAAGGTGAAAGGAAACATTGACTCCGGAATCTCAAGTGAAAGATTAAAGCACGTTTGCAAGGCGACAGCGAGGGACCGACTTAGAAACAATACCGGGATACATTTCAAAACTTTGAAACTTCTTGAGAACCGGATCTAACAGGTGTTTGGGAGCTGGCGAGGTGGCACTCAGATGCCCTGAGGCCTGGTTCTCAGTCTCCTTTTTCCTCCTTAGAGATCCAAAGTCAACAAGGGTTGGAGGCAGGAAGCGGCCTAATGTCAAGGGTGTTTTGTTATGGACCCCGTCAGAATTAGTTTGTGGGATTGTAACAAAACCTCTTTTCTTGATATTAAGTCTCCGAAGTGCCTTGCATTTGTCATTTCTGTTTTAATTATTGGGAAAGGGTTCCATTTATTTTTGCTTGATATGAGATCCCTTATTAACGGAATAAAAGAATCTTAATAGCTCCGTGCCTCAGTTTCCTTGTTTGTATAATGGGGAAAATAACTGTTAATATTTTCAAAACCCTTACAGCAAGGCCTGACACATAGCAAACCCTATGTAAATGTTTCCTGTTAGTATTACAATTATCTTGTCCTATAAATTCATTAACCTCCTAAAATATAAACATGCGGAGGGTGATAACTCGGGGTGTGCTCCGAGAAGTGGAATCTGAAGTCTCGAGACTCAAAATTCCAAATCTTTATTTCAAATGGACTTCCACACTGCCATTAGGCAACCCCATTCCACTCTCATATCCCGGAAAGAATGCCAAAGGGTTGGGGCGCCTGGGTGGCGCAGTCGGTTGGGCGTCGACTTCAGCTCCGGTCACGATCTCGCGGTCCGTGAGTTCGAGCCCCGCATCGGGCTCTGGGTTGATGGCTCAGAGCCTGGAGCCTGTTTCCGATTCTGTGTCTCCCTCTCTCTCTGACCCTCCCCCGTTCGTGCTCTGTCTCTCTCTGTCTCAAAAATAAATAAACGTTAAAAAAAAAAATTTTAAGAATGCACAAAGGGTTACTTTGGTCTTTCTGTAATTCTATTTTTAAATATGGTAGGTCGCTCCTACTCAAAGTATCAAATGGCAGACAATCAACAACAGAGAGGACAGAGAGTTCTGTTACTTGAAGATACTGCAGACTTGTAGATAGGTTTTCAAATATGGAAGTCAGAAAACAGGGTACTATCCTCTGGAAACTTTATCAATACCGAGGCAATGAGGCACGTGATGATAATAGAATCACATAGTCGTACAATAGAGCTCAGCTTTTTTGTTTCATCGAGTAGGAGATGGAGACCCAGAGAAATCATGTGATGTACCCTTTGATCACATAGCAAAATAAGCTTCTTTTCATTTCCCCGATGAATGAGCCTTGTTTGAAGAACCTCAAACCTGGGATATTTGCCCCAAGGCAATGAAAAAATACACACTTATGGGTACATGTTGTATGCCGATAAATATTTAAACTATTCACGCAGATAACAATAGCTAACTTTTCTTACACCCCATCACCTATATATCAAAAGATTCTTTTGGCTCTAGCTTCATAATGGATCCAGAATCTGGTGGTTTCTTACCATCTCCGCCATTACCACCCTGATCCTGGTCTCCGTCATCTCCCGACCGAACCAGTGCATTCACCTCCTAACTGCTTCTACCTTTGTCCACTGTACTAGCTTCCTAGGGCTGCTGTATCAAAGTATCACAAACTGGGGCGGCGGGGGGGAGGCTTAAAACAACAGACACTTATTCTCTCACCGTTCAGGAGGCTAGAAGTCTGAAATCAAGGTGCTGGCAGGGATGATTCCATCTGGAGACCCTGAGAGACCATCATCTGTCTCTCCTAACTTCCGACTGTTGCAAGCAATCAGTGGCCTTTCCTGGCTTATACACACATCACTCCAATCTCGGCCTCTGTCTTCACATGGTGCTCTCCCTATGTGTCTGTGTTATCTCCACAAAGCTGGCAAACGTGTGTGTGTGTGTCTGTGTGCCCAAATTCCCCTCCTCTAATAAGAACATCAGATGTTGGATTAGGGCCCACTTTAATCCAATATGACCTCACCTTAATTTGATTACGTCCACGGAGACCCTAGTTCTAATAAAGGCACATTCATAGGGACTGAAGGGTAAGAACTCGAGCTTATCTTGTTTTTGGAGGGGGGACACAGTGCAACCCACAACGCACACCAACCATTGATTCTCAACACACATCCAGACAGACCATTATAAACTATTGAGTCAGGAGGCACTTGAGTGGCTCAGTCAGTTGAGCGTCTGACTTCAGCTCAGGTCATGATCTTGCTGTCTGTGTGTTCAAGCCCCACACGGGGCGCGCTGCTGTCAGCACAAAGCCCGCTTCGGATCCTCTGTTCCCCTCTCTCTGCCCCTCCCCCACTTGTGCTTTCTCAAAAAGAAAACATTTAAAAAATAAACAATTAAGTCGGATCATGTTACCACTCTACTCAGAAGCCTACAAAGGGTCTCAATTTGACCTGCAGTAAAAATTAAAATCCTTATGATAGCTATAAGGCCCTATAGGATTTGCATTGCTAATGCTACTTTCTCTCTTCCTTTTTTTTTTTTAAATTTTAATGTTTATTTATTTTTGAGAGAGACAGACAGACAGACAGAGGGTGAGCAGGGAAGGGGCAGATAGAGAGGGAGACACAGAATCCGAAGCAGGCTCCAGGCTCTGAGCTGTCAGCACAGAGCCCAACGCGGGACTCAAACTCATGGACCGCGAGATCATGACCTGAGTTGAAACCAGACGCCTAACCGACTGAGCCACCCAGGCGCCCCTCCCTCTTCCTTTTCTTACATTTATCCCAACTCCCATTTATTCATGTAATGATCACTGTGCACTTCAATGTGCCTGAAATTGGGCTAAGTGCGAGATAGCCAAATGTGATCAACGCAGTGATGGAAGTACTTACAAAATTAGCATGGGCTCAGATGAAGAAGTGGTCAATCAGATGCGAAAGGGGTTCGAGTCAAGGAAGTCTTAACCTCCTTGGAAGTTGAACCATCTGAGTTGGATCTTGAAAGATGAATAATAGTTCCCCAGGCAGACAGGAGAGATAAAAGCAGAGGGAACAGCATGTGCAAAGGCACAGAAGCATGAAACAACGTGACAGTTTGGAAAATCCAAAAGAATTCACATTTCCTGGAGTTTAAAATGCAGGGCAGTGGATGGGAGGAGCCAGAGAGAAAGAGCCCACAGAAAAAGGTAATACTTGTCAGTGAAAATTATTTTGGTTGAACAAATTAAAATATTTGAAGATCCAAATAGATGCATTCATACAGTTGATTTACCTTACGAAATCATTCCATTTGGCTCAGAAAATATTTACTGATTTGTCTGCAACATTTCAGGTAGTGTGCTAAGTACTGGGTACCCCAAAATTAGTAAGATCAATGAACCCCAAGCACAAGAAACATGAGAAAAACTACACCAAGGTATATGATAATCACATTGTTTAAAACCAGTGATGGAGAAAATCTTAAAAACAGCCAGAAGAGAAAAAAGACACATTACATACAGATGAGAGGAGATTTCTCATCAGAAAAAAGGCATGCCAGCTGACAGTGGAACATCTTTAAAGTAGTGAAAGAAAAAGAAGTCAGCTTAGACTTCTTCGCCCGGTAAATAGATCTTTCAAAGCAAAGGCAAAATAAAGACTTTTTCAGATATACAAAAGCTAAAAGAATTCAGCCCCAGAAGATCTGAACGCCAAGAAATGTTAAAGGAAGTCCTTCAGGCCTCATATAGGATGAAAATCTGGATCTTTAGAGGGACACCTGGCTGGCTCAGTTGGAAGGACATGTGATTCTTGTGCTCAGGGTTGTAAATTCAAGCCCAACGTTGGGTGTAGAGATTACTCAAAAATAAAATCTTTTAAAAGATCTGGCACCTAGGGGTGCCTAGGTGGCTCAGTCAGTTAAGCATCTGAATTCAGCTCAGGTCATGATCTCCTGGTTCCTGAGTTTGAGCCCCGTGATGGGCTCTCTGCTGTCAGCACAGAGCCCGCTTCGGATCCTCTGTCTCCTTCCCCCCCACCCCCCACCATGCCCCCGCTGGCTGTCTCTCTCTCAAAAATAAACATTAAAAAATAATAAAATTAAATTAAAACAAATAAAATAAATTTAAAAACCTGGTTCTACATGAAGGAACGCAGAACACTGGAAATAGTATGTGTATTGGTATGAAGACTTCTCTCTTACTCAAAAATGATTTTAAAAATCATCAATATTTTGTGGGTTTGTAGCATATGTAAAAGAAATATATGACAAAAATGGCACAAAGTTTGGGAGGGAATAAATGGAAGTATAGTATTGCATGGTTCTTATACTATATGTGAGTGTTATTTATCACTTGAAGGTAGAATCTAATAAGCAAAGTACGTATACAAATAGTTTTCCCTTTGCTTCATTCCAATATACACAAATTTCAGTTACCACAGTCTAGTTAAATAACATCAGTCTCTCAATTTTAGTCACCACAGTGTATTACCTGTGAGGAAGTGGATAAAGTACAGACTTTGCCACTAGCTCTTTGGGCCACAAAAAAACATGTAAATGACAGATGTGTTTCACGATCCTTAACCAATCACATCACTTCATTCAAAGTTTGCTGGCAATTGATCACTCCACGGTTGTTACTCAGTTCATCCACAAACAGCAAAGTGTGTGGTTGTGTTGACTCCTCGAATCCCAGTGATAAATCCAGTGACATTTTATACAAAAAAAAAAATGATAAGAAAAAGAATTGGCCAACAATTCTTCTGCATGTGGACATCCAGTTGTCCCTGCACCATCTACTAGATCCTGTGTTATACAACTTGATTTAAAACTTTTTTTGATCTCCCTGTTTGTGTGATCGAGCCCCGTGTCGGGTTTCTCACTGTCAGGGCAGAGCCTGCTTGGGATTTTCCCTCTCTCTCTCTCTCTCTCTCCTCTCTCTCTCTCTCTCAAAATAAATAAATAAACATTTTAAAAATTTATCAAATAGTAAAATCCACCTAGGAAATAATTTTGTGCCTTTTCCATACATTCTATTTCTTTGTCTTTCTGTGCTGATTTCCAAATAATTTTTCTTTCTTTCTTTCTTTCTTTCTTTCTTTCTTTCTTTCTTTCTTTCTTTCTTTCTTTCTTTCTTTCTCTCTTTCTTCCTTTCCTGAGAGAGAGTGACACACACACAAGCAGGGAAGGGGCAGATGGAGAAAGAGAGAGAGAATCCCAAGCAGGCTCCACACCCAGCACAGAGCCCGACACAGGGCTCAATCTCACAACCATGAGATCGTGACCTGAGCCGAAATCAAGAATTGGATACCTAACTGACTGAGCCACCAAGGTACCCAGAATAATTTCTTTTTTAAATTGAGGTATTATTGACATGTAACATGATATTAGTTTCAGATGTACAACATAATGCTTTTTGATATTTGTGTATATTGTGAAATGATCGCCACAATAAGTCTAGTTAACATCTGTCGTTACCACACAATTACAAATTTTTTTTCTTGTGATGTGTTTTCACTCATATGTGGATCTTGAGAAACTTAACGGAAGACCATGGGGGAGGGGGAGGGGGGGAGAAAGTTACAGAGAGGGAGGGAGGCAAACCATAAGAGACTCTTAAGGACTGAGAACAAACTGAGGGTTGATGGGGGGGTGGGGGAGAGGGGAAAGTGGGTGATGGGCATTGAGGAGGGCACGTGTTGGGAGGAGCACTGGATGTTGTATGGAAACGAATGTGACAATAAATTGTATTTAAAAAAAAAAGAACTTTCCATTTTCTTATGAATTTCTTTGGAAATGTCTTTCGATTCACTAATTGTCTAATTAATTGGGCTTACTCTGCTGTTAATCTCTTCCATTGATTGAGTTCTTAATTTCGATCATGATTTTTTTTTAACCTCTAGAAGTGTGATGAAATAAGTTTTCAAATATTCCTTAGAAATCCTTGTTCGCTGCACACGTTATTTATTTATTTAAACATAATAAACGTAGTTCTTATATTCTGTGTCTAATAACCCCAGTTCTCACTGGTGGTAATTCCGTTCTCTGGCTCTTAACTTTTTTGTGAGTTGCTCACTTTCCTTATAAAATCAGCTGAATAAATTTTTCAGATCTAGGACAAAGGTGAATTTCTTCAGCCAAGGATCTATGTCTGCTTTTGCTAAGAAACATTAGCAGGCCGGGATCACTTTAAATCTATGACTAGAGATTTCTTGAGTCACCCAGGCCGTGTGAATTGGGGCCGCATGATGACAGCTTCTGGGCCAATCTTTTTCCTCTGTGTCCTGCTTGGCACCACCTAGGAAATACTCCTTTGTAGTCCCCTGGGGGAGTGCGAGAGCAAGCTAAGGTCTCCTTCATGAGGGTTTCTTCCTTTTGGACATGAATTTCATGGGAAAAGAACTTCTATTAGACTTTCCACCTTTAACGGGGCCCAGAGCTTGGGTCTTTTACCCCTGTGTTTTGGGTGGCTTTTGCAAAGCTGAAATCCTCAAACTCCCCCAAATGCCACAATTGTATTTAGGACAAAGCCGATTTCGTTGCTTCGCTTCACTGTGTTCTCACAGTCGCTGAGGTTTTATCCTGGTAATTCCTTACCTTGCAGATCTTTGAGACTTTTAAGTAGATGTTTTCTCATCTATTAACCAGTCCTTTTTGTTGTCTTCGGCATTGAAAGCCTATACTCCCTCGTTGGCCCACTTCGACAGAGCTTCTGGATCCACTAAAACTCCTTTCACAGAGGTCAGAAAAGATCACTGAGCTGCCATATCAATTTGACATACCTTTCATTCCTATCTAATTCAACCTCTCCACAGTTTCTGACACACCTGATTATTCCTTCCCTCTTGGAACTGGCTTCTGGCTTTCACAACACCTCACTTCCCGACACGCCTCCCGAAGGACCATTCCTCGGGGCTCCGATCTGGGCCTTCTCATGTCTAGATTTCCTCTGCCACCATTCTGCCTTGAGCCACTACCATCCACCTCTTCAATTGCTGCGGTAGCCCCGTCACTGGATGGCCTCTGCTCATTCTTCTCTTCAACCAATCCATTGTCACTAGAGCAACCAGAGTGATCGTTTAAAAATGAAACTCTGGGGACACCTGGGGGGCTCAGTCGGTTAAGCCTCTGACTCGTGATTTCAGCTCTGGTCATGATCTCACGGTTCATGGGTTCGAGCCCTGCATCAGGCTCCGAGCTGCCACTGAGTGGCCTGCTTGAGATTCTCTCTTTCTGCTTTGCTCACTCTCTCTCTCTGTCTCTCTCTCAAAACATAATACAATACAAGAGAAAGAAATAAAGAAAATCTTTTAAAAAATGAAAACCGCATCATGTCATTTTGCTCAAGTCGAACCCTACAAAATACTGCATTGGAACTTCAGATAAATTCCAAACTGTTTGACATAACCCACAAAACCTTGTATGATCTAACTCCTGCCTATATATCCATAATTATCCCTTTATATAATACTGAAGACAAACTGACTTTTTCCAGTTCTTCAAATATGTCACACTTTTTTTCCATCTCAGACCCCCCCCTTTTTTTTTTTTGCAATTTTTTTAAAGTAGGCTCCATGCCCAACATGGGGCTTGAACTCACAGCCCTGAGACTGAGGTGCATGGTCTACCATCGAGCCAGCCAGATGCCTCCCCACTCCCCCTGCTGCCTCAGGTCCTTGACCCTTGCTGTTCCCTCCTCTGCAATATTGTTCCGTGCTTTTTGCATGGCTCACTCCTATTCATAATTCACATCTCACTTTAACTCTTCCTTCTCAAAGACTTTCCTTGACCATCTAATCCAAAGGCATCTTGTTCTTTTCCTTTAGAAAATTTATCATAATTTGTGATTAAATATTTATTGTCACTTTATTTATTTGAGGTCTATTCCCTCAATTATCTTTCAATGTCAGGAAGGTAAGGGTGCCCAGTTGGCTCAGTCCATAGAGCATACAACTCTTCATCTCAGGGTCTTGAGTTTAAGCACCATGTTGGGAGTAGAGCTTACTTCTAAAAACTGTCAGGAAGGTAGAGACCCTATTTGGTATCTTCCCACTCTATGCCCAGGACTTAGCACTGTTTTGGACACATAACAGGCGTTCAAGAAGCAGACCTACATGAAAAGCACAATTATGGGGTCGCCTGGGTGGCTCAATCGGTTAAGCCACCGACTCTTGGTTTCGTCTCAGGTCATGATCTCACGGTTCGTGGGTTCAAACCCCATGTCAGGCTTTGCTCTGGGAGTGTGGAGCCTGCTAAGGATTCTCTCTCTCTCCCTCTCTCTGCCCCTCCCCCATTCCCTCTCTCTCTCTCTCAAAATAAATAAATAAACTTTACAAAAATTTAAAAAAAGAAAAGCACAATTATAATGAGAAATTCCATGTTGCTCACAGAATTAGAACCAAGAGGTATGAGTTACATGACAATAATCTTCATAGAGATCAGGCTAGAATAAAACACATCTGTGAATGGATCTATAATGCTTAAAGCCATATAGCCTACATTACTTTCCCCTTTCCTCAACAACTGAACCCACGGCTTTTCATTGTTATCTACACTTTCGTTAAAGCAAATAAATAATCATCTACAAATAGTGTATTTCTCATATTGGCTCGGAATTTCATTATTTGGAACTCTGAAAACATTCTCCTACAGATCCAACATTATACACACTGGATAGGTTCCTTTGTTTAGTACATAATGTTTAACGCATAACTCATTTATGCATTTAAAAATGTGGGCGGAACTAGAGTGTATTATGCTAAGTGAAAGAAGTCAGTCAGAGAAAGACAGATACCATATGATTTCACTCATATGTGGAATTTGAGAAACACAACAGATGAACACAGGGGAAGGGAAGGAAAAATAAGATAAAAACAGAGAGGGAGGCAAACCATAAGAGAATTTTAAATACAGAGAACAAACTGAGGGTTGCTGGAGCGGAGGTAGATGGGGGGATGGGTTAAATGGGTGATGGGCATGAAGGAGGGCACTTTTTGAGATGAGAACTGGGTGTCATATGTAAGGGATGAATCACTGGGTTCTCCTGAAGCCAAGACTACACTGTATGTTAGTTAACTTGAATTTAAATTAAAAAAATAAAAAAGATAGTTCTAGGGGTGCCTGAGTGGCTCAGTCAGTTAGGCATCCAACTCTTGATTTCAACTCAGGTCATGATCTCACGGTTCCTGAGTTCCAGCCCTGCATAGGGCTCTGTGCTAACCACACAGAGCCTTCTTGGGATTCTCTCCCTCTCTCTGCCCCTCTCCTGCTCATGCTCTCTCTCTATCTCAAAATAAATAAGTACATTTTAAAAAATTATTTTAAAAAGATAGTTCTTAAAAAATATATTAATTGAGCATTGGAGTGCCTGGCTGGCTCAGTTGGTGGAGCATGGGACTCTTGATCTCAGAACTGTGAGTCTGAGCCCCATGTTGGGTGTAGAAATTACTTAAAATAACTTAAAATATTTTTAAAATTTTTTAATGTTTATTTTTGAGAGAGAAAGAGAGAGAGAGAGAGAGAGAGAGAGAGAGCCAGCAGGGGAGGGGCAGAGAGAGAAGGAGACCCAGAATCCGAAGCAGGCTCCAGGCTCTGAGCTGTCAGCACCGAGCCCGATGTGGGGCTTGAACCCACGAACTGCGAGATCGTGACCTGAGTGGAAACTGGACACTCAACCGACTGAGCCACCCGAGTGCCCCTAACATAAAATAAAATGTTAAAAAAATACATTGAGCACTCAGGGCACCTGGGTGGTTCAGTGGGTTAGGCATCCCACTTCGGTTTGTCATGATCTCACTGTTCATGGGTTTGAGCCCCATGTCCGGCTCTGTGCTGACAGCTCAGAGCCTGGAGCTGCTTCGGATTCTGTGTCCCCCCCTCTCTCTCTGCCCCATCCGCACTCATGCTCTGTCTCTCTCTCTCTCTCTCAAAAATAAATAAATTAAAAAAAATTTTTTTACTCTCAAAAATAACATTAAAAAATTTTTTTAATTAAAAAAAATTAATTGAGCTCTAATTTGTGCCAGGAAATGTTCTAGCCCTGATGATAATAATAATAAATAATAAATAATAATGAAATAGACAAAACACCCTGTCCTCAGGGTATCTTCTATCTTGTATCCATATGATAAGACAGAAAAGAAAGAAGTAAAGTATCCGGAATGGTAGATGGTGATATAGGCTCCCTTGAATGAAGGACCAAGAGAGGGGATGGGGGAGGGCCGACTTAGCTTATCGTTAGTGGAATCTGTATCCTACTATGTTAAAAAAAAGGATTTGAGGGGCGCCTGGGTGGCGCAGTCGGTTAAGCGTCCGACTTCAGCCAGGTCACGATCTCGCGGTCCGTGAGTTCGAGCCCCGCGTCGGGCTCTGGGCTGATGGCTCGGAGCCTGGAGCCTGTTTCCGATCCTGTGTCTCCCTCTCTCTCTGCCCCTCCCCCGTTCATGCTCTGTCTCTCTCTGTCCCAAAAATAAATAAACGTTGAAAAAAAAAATTAAAAAAAAAAAAAGAATTTGAGGTAGAAATTATTTATAGAACCTAATGATCATAAATGAAATAATACCAGAAAAGACTGTCAACTGAGAAAGTGTATAAAAACATACTTCCTTCTCTACAGCAGTAGGACAGGCAGAGAACGACTTAGACTTTTAAGTCACTGACAAGCTCTCGCAGCCTGGGACGGGGTCGCCAAAAAGGCTGTGGCTGGAAAGGGTAAGAGGCCCAAAGCAGTGATGGAAATTCCAGGAAGGAAGAAGGAAGGCGTCAAGAAGGAAGGCACACTTCTTGCTGATGGTATGAACTGCCGTGGACGAGGAGTCCCACTATTCAGTTGCTACTTGGCTGTCATTTGTTCCCCTACGATTATGACTGTTCCTGACCACGATGTGTTTCTTATCTGGCATAGTACAGTTGTATAACTTTTCCCTTGTTATTCTATCCCCCCAAACAAATAATTTGAGGAGCTTTTCTAGTAAACTGAATTGTCAGTAACGTAAGGAAGTGGCAAAAAAGATCCCTTCAGTTCCCTACCTGTACCATCAAAATTTATATTAAAAGCCAGCTACTCTGGCTCCCTCTCTCTTTGCCCTCCCCTGCTCTCATGAGCACTCCCACTCGCTCTCTGTCAAAAATAAATAAACATCATTTGTTTGTTTGTTTATTTATTGATTGATTTTTGACAGAGAGAGAGTGGAGTGGGGAAGGGGAAGAGAGGGAGGGGGAACAGAGGATCCAAAGCGAACTCCGTGCTGACAGCAGCAAGCCCCGACGTGGGAGTCAAACCCCCAAACCGTGAGATCGTGACCTGAGCTGAAGTCGGACGCTCAATCGACTGAGCCACCCAGGCGCCCCTTTTTCTGTGTGATTTTTAAAAGATTTTCTAGGGGCGCCTGGGTGGCTCAGTCGGTTGAGCGTCCGACTTCAGCTCAGGTCACGATCTCACGGCTCGTGAGTTCGAGCCCCGCTTCAGGCTCTGTGCTGACAGCTCGGAGCGTGCAGCCTGCTTCATATTCTGGGTCTCCCTCTCACTCTGTCTGCCCTCTCCTGCTCACGCTGTCTCTCCCTGTCTCTCAAAAATAAATAAAATAAACATTAAAAAAAATTTAAAAAATAAACATTAAAAAAAATTAAAAAAAAAAAAAGATTTTCTACATACGAGATAAATCCATAATGTAAAATTTCCCCCAAAGAAAAGCCTCAGGCCCAGATGGTTTCATGAAAGAATTCTACCCAATGTTTAAAGATTTAACTCCAATTTTGCACAATCCCATGCAGAAAATAGAAGGGGAGGGAGCGCTTCCCAATTCATTTTGTGAAGCTAGTATTCCCTCTGATACCACTCCATGGATACCTCAGTGGGGAAGGGAGAGAGAGCCGAAGCTTGCCACGGGCCTGCAGAGATGAGAGTCGTGGCTCCTGGGGCGCCTGGGTGACTCAGTGAGTTAAGCATCTGGCTCTTGATTTTGGTTCAGGTCATGATCTCACGGTTGGTGAGATGGAGCCCCTCACTGGGCTCTGCAATGACAGTACAGAGCCTGCTTGGGATTCTCTCTCTCCCTCTGCCCCTCTCCCCCCCGCAAAAATAAATAAATACACTTTTTTTTTTTTTTTTTTTTAATCCTGGCTCCCGATTTGGCTTTCTCTGACACCACCCTGAGCCGGGGGGAGGGGGGTGGTGGCATGCAGCCGTATGTTGCTACTGCCTTCCTGGTGTCGAATTCTAAGCTATCCACTCAGCATTTGCTGTGGTTGGGGGCGGGACCACAGTTTTTCCTGTGATGTTTGGCTGGAGTAGAGCATCAACACAAAATGTTCTCTGTCTTGCTAGGTCGCCCCTCTCCTGGTTTTGTTTTATTTTGTTTTGTTTTGTTTTGCTTTGTTTTTGGCTAAAGAGGGCACATGTTTATTGGGGCTCTTTGAGGCTGTTCCTGTTAGCATTTCTGGGTTGCCAACTTCTTCATCTCCATGTCTGAGATATATGAGGCAAAATAATACCCAGGGAACTCAGCGCCACATTGCTCCTCGGGTCCTGAGATCCCTCGCCCGTATGATATGTCTGCTTCTATTCAGCCGTCAGCGTCTTCTCATGTTTGTTTTATACATAAGGTACAGGATTTTCATTTGTACCTAGAGGGAGAAATAGGGAAAAATATGCCTACACCATATTCCTGGAAGAGGAAGTCTTCTTGATAAATTTGTTTTAAACAAAGGAACTTTAATTCTCAAAGTTTCTTATATTTTTATAGTTTTATATAATTTTATATATTATAGTGTGCTAAATAAATATTCAGATCACTCTATTTTTTTAAATTTCTTTATGCACTTATAAACAACAGTTAAAGGAATTTTAATATCTTGGTAAAAAATGTTAAGGGGCGCCTGGGTGGCGCAGTCGGTTAAGCGTCCGACTTCAGCCAGGTCACGATCTCGCGGTCCGTGAGTTCGAGCCCCGCGTCAGGCTCTGGGCTGATGGCTCGGAGCCTGGAGCCTGTTTCTGATTCTGTGTCTCCCTCTCTCTCTGCCCCTCCCCCGTTCATGCTCTGTCTCTCTCTGTCCCAAAAATAAATAAAAACGTTGAGAAAAAAAAAATTAAAAAAAAAATGTTAAGAGCACAGAACATCGTTACTTTGTCGTGAATTATTAAGATCTCTTTGCACAGTTCAGCTCCCATGGTCATTTTTACAGTGCAACACTACTATGCAAAGAGAGAACTTCCTGCTATACACCCTACAAAGCAAGCATTAAAAGAATTAACTACAAAGAGTTATAATTAATAAGTTAACAAGGGAGATGAGACGTAATAATTTAAAATACTCGGTTAACCCAAAGGAATGCAGAAGCAGGAACAAAGAAGATATGGGACAAATAGATGACAAATAGTGAAAAGGTAGACTTAAACTCAGACCTATCAATGACCATATTAAATAGAGATGGTTAATACACCCTGATTAAGAGGCAGCGATTTTCAGGGTACCTGGCCGGCTCAGTCTGTGGAGCATGGGACTCTTGATCTTAGGGTTGTGAGTTCAAGTCCCACACTGGGAGCAGAGATTACTTGAGAATAGAATGTTAACATAAAACCGGCAGTGATTGTCATACTGGATAACAAAACAAGATTAGTTAATGCCACTTTCAAGAAACTTTTGGGGCACCTGGTGGCTCATTCAGGTGAGCATTCTACTTTTGATTTTGGCTCAGGTCGTGATCCCAGCCAAGGTCATGGGATTGAGCCCTGAGTTGGGCTCTGTACTAAGCATGGAGCCTGCATAAGATTCTCGCTCTGCCCCCTCGCCTCCTTGTGCTCTCTCTCTCTCTAAAAAGAAAAAAAGAAAGAAACTTTAAATATAAAGATGAATAGGTTAAAACTAAATGAGCAGATAAAGATACTGTGATAATAATAATAAAAAGAAAGCCGAAATGGTTCTATTAATATCAGGCAAAGTAGATTTCAGAATAAAACTATTGTCAAGGATAAAGATGATCATTTTATAATGATAAAGGGGTCAATTCTTCAAGATAACATAAAGCCTAAATATTTATATGCCTAATAACAGAGTTTCAAATTACATGAAGCAAAACTGAACTGCGAAAAGAAATAGACAAACCCAGAATTATAGTTGGAGACTTCAACACCCTTCCTCAATAAATAAGACGAGTGGACAGAAAATCATTAAGGCTATAGAAGACCTGAACGACATTATCAGCTAATTTGCCCTAATTGATAGTTATAGAACACTCCACCACTAGCAGCAGAATAGATATTCTTTTTTTAAGTACACACATTGACCAAGATAGAACATATTCTGGGCCATAAAATAGGTCTCAATGCATTTAAAGGGATTGAAAGTATGTTCTCTGATCACAGTGGAACTAAATTAGAAATCAATAGCAGAAAGACATCTGGGAAATTCTCAAATATTTAGAAACTAAATAACACACTTTTAAGTGACACGGGGGTCAAAATAGATTCAAAAGGATTTTAAAAATATTTTGAACTGGGGGCACCTTGATCTCAGGGTGGTGGGTTTGAGCCCCACATTGGCTGCAAAGATTACTTAAAAAAATAAATAAACCTAAAAAAAGTATTCTGAACTGGATCGAAATGAAAACACGACACATCAAAATGTATGATGGGCAGCTAAAGCAGTGCTTAGAGGAAAATTTAGAGCAATAAATGTCTATGTTAGAAAAGAAGCTAGTTCAAAGGGCTTGAATCAATTACTTCAACTTCCGACTTAAAAACCTAGAAAAAGAAGATCAAATAAAACTCCAAGAAAGCAACCTCCCCCCCCCCCCCAAATAATAAAGATTAAAGTAGAAATCAGTAAAATAGAAAAATATGAAAATAGAGAAAATCATGGGCACCTGGATGGCTCAGTCAGTACAGCTTGTGACTCTTGATGTTATGGTCATGAGTTCGAACCCTACCCTGGGTGTAAAGGTTACTTAAATAAATAAACTTTAAAAAATAAAAATAAAGAAAATCAATGAAATGAAAATTTAGCTCTCTGGGAAGTTAAATAATACTGATAAACCTCTAGCCAGATGGATCGCAAAAAAAGAGAGAAGGAAGTGCCTGCCTGGCTCAGTCTGTAGTGTATACAACTCTTGATCTTGGGGTTGTGAGTTTAAGCCCCACTTTGGGTGTAGAGATTACTTAAAAATAAGTAAATCAAATAAATAAATAAATATTTAAAAAAGAGAGAGAAGACACAAATTACTAACATGAAAGGAGATGACATCACTATAGGCTCTACAGATATTTAAAAGACAGAATGTTATGAACAACTTATGTCTATAAATATAATGACTTAGGGGGTGCCTGGCTGGCTCAGTTGGGGGAACTTGTAACTCTTGATCTCAGGGTTGTGAGTTTGAGTCTCAGGTTGGGCGTTGAGATTATTTAAGTTAAAAAACTCATGAGATGATCATAATAATGGCCAGAAAAGAAACAGAAATAATAAAATGCTTCTCTTAAAAAAAATTCACTAACTTAGATAAAGTGGACTTCTTTCAAAGAAGCCACCTACTAAAACTCACTCAAGAAGAAGTATATAAGTTGAATAGCTCTCTATTAAAGAAATTAAACTTACTAAAAAGCTTCCCACAAAGAAAATTCCAAGCTCAGATGACATTCCAGGTAAATTCTACCTGCCATCTAGAAAAGAAGTATTAATTCTACACAAACGCCTTTAGAAAATGAAGAAGCTGGAATACCTCCAAATTCATTCTATGAAGCCAGTATTAATCTGATACCAAAACTATACTAAGGAATCACAAGAAATGAAAACTACAGACCACAATCCCTCATGAACACAGATACAAAAGTTCTTAATAAGATATTAGTATATCAAATTAAGCCAACTATTTAAAGGACAATGCACCAAGGTTGGGAACACTCGAAAACCAATCAATGCAGGGGGCACCTGGCTGGCTCAGTCGGAGGAGGGTGCGACTCTTGATCTTGGGGTCGTGAGTTCAAGCACCACATTGGGTGTGGAGATTACTTAAATAAATAAATATTTTACAAAAGAAAATCAATCGATGTAACTCAGCAACAACATCCATTTCTTTTCAAACAAGGGTCTCACATGTTTATTTCTGAACCCACCTACTGATACAGAAGCATAGTAACAAAGAAACATTATTTCCCCAATAAAACGTGTCTGTTGTTCAGGTAGTAGGGGTGTTTACAGAGGGAGAGGAGAGGAACACGTGACCTTCAGGCAGCATAAAAACGTGTGCCATCTCATGTGCGACCCCTTATAGACCCAGTTTGGTTCTTCTCCAATGCCTCCTCTTGGAGTTGTACTTGATTTTATTACCAGTTTTCATCCCAGTCTACTGGGGAATGGAACGATTCTGCTTTTGTTTCTTGGCTGGGAATTGCTTGATCCTGAAAGTCTTGTGAGAAGACATGGTGAGGAACAGTCAACCACACACACTACGATGGCAGAGAAAAGGCTCTTTTTTTAATAACAATTTTTTAAACTATTTTTAATTTTTTTATTTTTTTATTTTTTATTTTTGAGAGAAAGAGAGAGAGAGAGAACGAGCATGAGCAGGGAAGGCGCAGAGAGAGAGGGAGACACAGAATTCAAAGCAGGCTTCAGACTCTGAGCTGTCAGCACAGAGCCCAATGCGGGGCTTGAACTCATGAACCGCAAGATCAAGGCCTGAGCCCAAGTAGGATGCTTAACCGACTGGGCCACCTGGTCGCCCCTAAAACTACTTTTTTAAGTTTATTTATTTTAGAGAGAGAGAGAGAGAGGGAGGGAGACTATGAGCAGGGGAGGGGCAGAGAGAGAGAGAATCCCAAGCAGGCTCCTTGCTGTCAGCTTAGAGCCCGAGTGGGGCTGGACCTCACAAACCATGAGGTCATGACCTGAGCAGAAATCAAGAGTCAGATGCTTAACCAACTGAGCCCCTAATAACAATTTTTAAAGGCTTTTTTTTTTAGTAATCTTTACACCCAAAGTGGGGCCTGAACCCACACCCCGGGATCAAAAAGTCATATGCTCCACCAACTGAGCCAGTCAGATGCCCTCCAACATCCATTTCTGATAAAAATTTCCAGAAATCTAATAATAGGAGAAACCTTCCTCCACCTGATAAAGGGCATCTACTAAATCCTACAGCTGATATTGTCAATGGTGAAAGGCTGAATGCTCTCTCTCTAAGATTGGGAACGAGGTAAGGATGCCTGTCCTTTCCATTTATAGTCAATGTATTATTAGAGTTTCTAATGAGCGCAATAAGGCAAGAAAAAGAAAATTTTTCGAGATAGAAAAGAAGGAAGTAAAACTGTTTCTGTTCTCTGAGACATAATCATCTTTATAGAAAACCCCACTAGAAGCTACAAAAAAGTTATTACAACAAATAACTGAGTTTAGCAAAGTTGTGGGACACAAGATCAACATCAAAAAAAAAATTCAATTGTAGGGATGCCTGGCTGGCTCAGTCAATTTACCGAGCATGCAACTCTTGATCTCAGAGCCATGAGTTCGAGCTCCACATTGGGGCTAGAGATTACTTTAAAAAAAATATTTGCAAAAAGAAAGACTCACTTCTACTTAGTTATCAGTTCTCTCCAAATTGATCTACATGTTCAACGCAGTCTTAATCCAAATCTCAGAAGATTTTTTTTTGTGAAAATCAATAAACTGGCTCTAAAATTCATATGGAATTTTGAAAGACTGCGACTAGTGAAAATAACTTCGAAAAAGAGGACAATGTTGGAGGACTAGCATTATTTGATTTCAAGACATGTTATAAAGCTACAGTAATCAAGCGTGTGGTATCAAAGACAAATAGATCAATGTAACAAAATACAGACTCAGAAATGACCCACATATATAGGGGACAACTGATTTTTTACAAAGTGCAAATACAACTCAGTGGGTAAAGGATCGTATTTTCAACAAATGATACTGAAATATTTTTGTTGTTGTTGTTTATTTATTTAGGGACACCCGGGTGGCTCTCTCCGTTGAGCATCTGACTTCAGCTCAGGTCGTGATCTCACGGTTTGTGAGTTCAAGCCCCCCATCAGACTCACTGCTGTCCCCTCCTCTCTCTGCCTCTCCCCACACTTGCAGAGTGAGGGGAGGGGCAGAGAGAGAAGGAGAGAGAGAATCCCAAGCAGGCTCCGTGCCGTCATGACCTGAGCTGAAATCAAGAGTCAGACGCTCAAGCAACAGAGCCACCCAAGCACTCCTTTCTTTCTTTCTTTTAAACATTTTATTTGTAAGTAATCTCTACACCCAACGTGGGACTCAAACTCACAACCCCAAGATCAAGGGTCACATGCTCCACTGACTGAGCCAGCCAGGTGCCCCAGGAGGCATAGGTTTTAAAAGCTTACACAATTAATATATTTTATTTGCAGGGAAAATTTTCAGCATCTTTTTCTATTGTTTCGGATCCTAGGCATGGGTTTTGGTTTTAAGGCAAACAATAGAGTAAGGTAAAAAGTGAAAGGAAAAGTCTTCCTCTGTCATTGTCATACCCTAATCTTGTCTCTAGGCATCGCCTAGAAACATTAGTAGTTTCTTGCAAACTCATCCCCAAATTTTCTACAATATGCAAGCAGAGAGAGAAAGAATTTTTTTGTTTACTTTTGTTCAGACGCCAAGGGCATTACATGGAAGGTAAGGTCCAGTACAAATAGACCTCCTCTATTCTCTTTAACAGCTGCATGCTATTCCTCTGGCTGATGTACCTCCATTATTTCACTACTCAGTCATGGATATGTAAGCTCTTTCTAGCTGTTTGCTATTTCAGTATTGCAATGAATGTCTTTGTTAAAAATTTTATTGATTTATTTTGAAAGAGAGCGATTGGCAATTGGGGAGGGGCAGAGAGGGAGAGAGAGAGAGGGAGAGAATCCCAAGCAGGCTCCACACTGTCTGTGCAGAGCCAGACTCAGGGCTCGATCCCACGAACCATGAGATCACAACCTGAACCGAAATCAAGAGTCGGTCACTTCACCGTCTGAGCCACCCAAGCGCCCCCGTAATGAACGTTCTTAAATAATGTTTTCTCTGCTTGTGGGCACGTATTTGTAGGGAAAAGTTACAAAACTTGGATTGCAAGGTGGTGTGGAGCGATTAAATGCATGGCTGTTGGGCCCAGAGAAGTTTTGGGGATTTACATTCCCACTATTATTGTTTGGAGAGGATCTACCAATTTCCCCACACCCTTGCCAACACGGGAAGGTGAATAATGCTGTCTTAACGTGCATTCTTAAACTGTGAGCGAGGTCGAGCATGTTCTTATGTTTTACTGGATACTCATATTTCTTTAAAGAAGTACATCGCTCAAGGGAGTTGAAAACGAATGGATACATGTGCCACTTTAGGGGAGCACAGCTATTACAGTGAACGAAATGTACTCCCATGTTATTTGCACTTAAGAAAAATAAAACTTTTCTATTGCTGATAGAAGTGTTAAACGTTTAAGGATAAGAACAATAGAAATACAGTTTTCTGGCATTTAAAAAATAGATCAGTGATCTGTAATGTGCCATGGGCAGTAAAACATATGGTGGGAATTAAGATTTTCAGAGGGATAGAAAGGATGGCTTGTTTCTTTCACTGGCTAAAAGGTTACGACCCACATGCACCACGTGACCCGTCAGGACCTACTGACCCACCAATTATCCTGTGGAAAATGAACTCACTAACTCTTCGTAACTTTCGCCCAAATCTGCCCCTCCTGCTGACTTCCCCATCTCTGTTAAAGGCATCACATCTACCCAGCCGGCCAAGCCAGAAATCTGGAGGGGGCGGCACCATTTCCCTCTCTGCCCCACGCAGCTGCTCCCCACATTCACCTCTTTCCCTGGGTCTTTGTGGGGATGAGACGTGGTACCGTGTCCAGAAGCACCCAGCACGATGTCAGGCAGGCGGTGATCGGGAGCAGAGACTTCGTTTTTGCCTCTCCAGCTTTTTGCTTTCGCCGTCGGCTCTATCCCCGACCACCACCGCAACACCCAAACAAGAACAACAACACTGGTGGAAGCGATGCCTTCTTACCAGTGACCCACGGCTTTCCACATTGTCCACCTAAAGCTTCTGCCCTACTTGGTAAACCGTAGACCTGGCGGAATTGGTGCACAGGACACTCACCTTTCACCAGGCAGGAACGACGGCGCTGTCCATGTGGAACGTATTAATTGAAAAAGATCCTAATCTTTCTTACTTTATAAATAGGAAGGATGCTAATGATTTCTTCTCTCCTTCCAGGCCGGTATTGTTATTTTAAACTTCGGTTGAGGAGGAAAATTAGATGGAATGCTCTCAGAAAGGGTTCGGAGGGGAGGTCATACGAAGGCAAAGGCAGAAGGTCTGAATGGTGGTGGGAAGTGAAATAAAAACCCTCAGTCACCACCTCCTGACCTAGTTATAGGTCATCAGTATCCCCTATACCACGACGCATATTTCTGGCCCATATGTCTTCCACCACCTTCTGTTGGGGGGTGCTCAGAGACTGCAAATTCACTTTAATTTGTCCGTTATCCTCGGCAAAACATAATTAAGAACACAAATGGACCGCTTCTAAAAATAATATTGTGCATTTCAAAACAAAATATTATGAAGTTTGGATTATCTGCTGTTCCAGATTATCTCTGCCACTGCTCTGGAGGGTCAAATTTCCTCCGCAGCTCCGTAGCCCTTGAAAACATGTGTTTAGTTATAAACATAGGTTCCTCTGGGGAACCTCCAAATAGGAATGTTTCTCTCGTTCGGGAGTGAGAAATGCCTGTATTTCCTTTGACACAGAGGACAGAGGAATGCTTGCCAATTTGCAGATAATTTCAAAATGTGCCCTAACCCCCGTGCTTTCACCAGCCATATTTTCGAGTGCTAAAAAGTGAAAAGTATTTTTTAAACCGTAAAAGTAGCGAGTGCCTGTCGCTCACCCCTTTCTCCTGTAACACCCAGCCCCTTCTCCAGGGGCAACCGACGGTGAGCAATTTCCTACAAATACTTTTAGCGATAACCTATACACGTACAAGCACGAATGTGTAGATCTATCCCCTGTCTTACATAAATGGGAGCGTATTATTATTCATGTGAGTATAAATATGAATATTTTTCATTTGTTATATCTTAGAGACTGTTCCATATCAGGAGATCGATTGATCGATCTGTCGTATCTTTAACAATATCATAGTATTTCGATGTGTGACTCTACATTCACCTATTGAGCCAGTCCTTATTCTAGAAGTACAGGTTGTTCCTAGGTTTCTTTCCTATTACAAACAATGCTGCCATAAAACGTCACACCTCCCTCTTTTTAAGAGGAAACTGTAGAAGATACACAAACATAGAGAAAATAGCACAGTGATCTATGTACTGAACACCCAACGCTCTAACTCCTCCACTACCCTAACGAGAGGATTTTGAGGCAAACTTCTTCTATAAATACTTGATCATGTATCTACAAAGATAAGCGTTCTCAAAAAAACGCATATCATTACCATACCTGAAAAATTAACAATAGTTTCTCGATATCAATAATGTGCCGTCAGTGTTCAAATTTCCCCTGTGGACAGTCGTCTGAAGCTAATTTGTTAAAAATCAGAATCCAAACAAGGTCCACAAGATTGCATTTGATTGACGTGCCCCTTACTTAAGTCACCCTCTTAAGTTTAAATTAGAACCCCCCCTCCCTTTTTTCCCTTGCAATCTATTTGTTGGCAAAACTGGGTTGTTTGTCCTACGGTTTCCCACGTTCTGGGTTTTTCTGACTGCATTGCATGGTGTTATTTAACACGTTCTCTCTCTTCCTTGTATTTCCTGCAAACTGGTGGTTTGATCAGGAGACTTCATTAGATTCAGGTTTAATGCTTTGGCAAGAACACCCCCTAGACGGTGTTGCTCACTTCCCTCAGGAAGCCATAAACATTCTTCTATATAGGTGGGAGTGCGACTGTTGGATAAATTCCTCTAAGTGAAATTGCATGTGTCATCTTTTGAGGGTTTTTTTTTTTTTTAAGTAGGCTCCACACGCAACATGGGGCTTGAACTCATGACCCTGACTGAGATCAAGAGTCGCATGCTCTACCCACTGAGCCAGCCAGGTGCCCCTGCGTGTGCCTTCTTTTAATTTTAAGAATACAAATGATCTGCATGAACCAAAATGAATGGGCATGGGTGAAATATCTGCTAACATGTAGCATAAAGCCACGCGTGCGGTGCTAATGCCTTGGGTCTGTCGGTACAGACGCAGCTTAAAAAATCTTGTGTGTCTGTTTAGGAAACTGGTAGAATTTCCCCTGTCTAGAGCATCGGCTCCCTGCCAAGTGTGTGGAGGGATCCAGTGATGACAAAGACCAAGATCTTTGTGCCAACGAACTTACGGTCCAGAAAGGGACGCGAGACACTAATTTACAACGCAGTGAAAATGCAGTGGAAGAAGAGGTCACTTCAACTGGGGGAATCAGAAAGAGGTGGCCTTTCAAACGGACCTTGAAGAATGGATACGTCTCAGAAAGGCAGAGGTGGAGATAGCCTCCAGAGGGCAAGAAGAACGCGAACAAAGGGGAGGAGATGAAAACAGCATGATATAGATTCAAGGAATCCCGAGCAAGCCAGTTGGGCCGTGGAGTAGAGCATGTGACTCTCGATCTCAGGGTTTTGAGTTCCAGCTTCACGTCGGGTGTAGAGATTACCTGAAGATAAAATCTTTAAATGTCACACACACACACACACACACACACACACACACACAGAATCACATGGATTTTTGAACAGCAATCTCTTTACAACGTGTTTCCATTACATCTTCCCTTAACGGTCTTCAATGATAATTTTATGTGCATTTAATGTTTATGTGCATAAATAAATACAATTTCTACAGTGTTCTGCATAGCCTGGCTAGGAAAAAAATAATAGAGGAAGCCACATGTCTTCTTTGCTTAGTCAAAGCTGGATGGCACTGAGGCGCTGAGGGGTTTTGTTTGTTTGTTTTTAATTATAGCTTAGAGTAACTAACAACTCTTGAGGGAAATTTTCAGAATTCTTAAAAATCACACCAAATTACCCGCCTCAGTGAATTTCTCCACATTGTGACTGGGGAGAAGAGATGCCATTCATCTTCTAGAAGGCTGGGCTTCTGTGAATGGCAAGCTACAACAATAATCAGCATTTTCTGCTGCCAGGTATTAAGATTCATAGCAAAGAATAAGTACCCTCTGAAGCAATGCTGTCCAGCAGAACGTTTTGCAAAGACGGAAATACTCTATATCTTCACTGTCCAATACAGAAAGTGACTAGTTATATGTAGCTACATGTTGCTTAATTTTCGCTAATTAAACTGTAACTATTCAATAGCTCATGCGGCTATTGGCTAGTGGTGTGGATTTGAACTAAAAACGCTGACCACTTTTCCCTGACGGATGAGGTTATTGATGAAACTAACATACACCAATAGCACATATCAACGCACAAAACATTGTCATGTTTATGCCATAGTGAGGGCGAGATGCCCTCTGCAGCAACAGAACTTTTCACGCCATGAAAATCCCACTTAATGTCAGAGGCGACGGTAATTTACTTCTTTATGCAAAGTTCGTTCGCCGGGTCCTATTCTTCTAATGAAGGCAAGCATGCCTATACTTTGAGTATAGATAAGAATAGATTAAAACTCTTAAGTGGCAATAATCAAAGTATGAACCCTCCTGCTGGATTCTTTGACTTTGAATGGAGTTGGATTTTCTTTTTCTCCAAATGTCTTGAGGTCTCCAGCCCCTCTGGATACTTCATGTGGTGGAAATATGCCCTGAATTACTAACCGAGTGCCCCTTTTGCAGCACTTTTTAAAATGGAATTTCAGATTCCTTAGAACAAAAGGATGCACTTTTCTCGACCTTGGGAGCTTGTGACCATTGGGAGATGAAAAGAGTAGTGACACTAAGGAAAACTATTGTCCAGAAAAATAAGCCTCTCCAAGGGGCACCAGGAATCCACAATAAAATCCCTGTTTCCAAGAAAATCCAGGCATTTCCATCAAAAAAGCCTGGAAAGATAAATAGAATGTCCTTAAAAGCCACAGGTTTTTAATAATACAAAATGTCTAAGTCCAGGGTAAACAAAGAGCTAAGAAAAACTAACATCTACTAACTCAAGTTTCTCAAGACCCAGGTCGTGACCTAGAGCCTGATCACAAGGTATTTGCAAAAGAGCTGCTTTTCCTGAGCCTGCGATGAGTTTATTTTGTGGAATTTATTTGGCTTCAGAACGCCACGGCTGCACAGAAATTGTCAAGCCAGGTGAATTACAATGACTCTTTCAGTTCACAACAATGAGAACTGGGATTTGGGGGCTCGTTCAAAAAGTGATGTCCATGCCCTCCATCTAACAAGCAAAATGAACCGGACTGATTTGTTGAATCCGGAGTTAACACTTATTTTCATCGTGTTATCCTGATACAG
The DNA here is from genome assembly GCF_018350175.1 of Felis catus. Classification (NCBI taxonomy): domain Eukaryota; kingdom Metazoa; phylum Chordata; class Mammalia; order Carnivora; family Felidae; genus Felis; species Felis catus. Next base: position 110,299,847 of record NC_058386.1, on the reverse strand, counting down.
GAGTTCCTTTCTCACCTGATTTCCCAAAAGTGATTAGTGAAGCTTTTCAAAATGGGATGAATTTTTCACCTTCGATGCTTTCTGAATGAGCTATTTAAGTATAGTTCTTTCCGATTTCCACCCTCTGGGAGGCAGAAGTCACCAGATCTCTTTCCTTTGTTGTACAAGCTATTTCAACTTGCTGCTACACCACATCCTTTCTCTGACCGGCTGACTTCCAGGAACTAACCTGTGGTTTTGAAAACAGAGTATTTTCCATAGCAGGCTGTATTAGTTATTATTGACATTATTCATGTATTCTGAAGGTGTGCCCCAGGGCTTTTACAATGAGCTACTAAAAAAAAAATCAAAGAGCAATAAACAAAAACCAGGAGTCTTGCTCAACCACCTAAATGTTAATTCACGTGTTTTTGTACTTAGCATTTTGTTCACTGAGGTAGGCTCTGAAAACGTTAAAAGTGAGAACAAAATTAATTTCCCATGGTCCCTGAAGTGGGGGTGTTTTTTTTTTTGCATGATTTTATAAATAATTTGAGAACATGTCATTTTTCTTTTTAAAGTTCTGTTAAGTAACAGTTCCTGAGAATTAAGCTGTTGCTACACTATTCTACACTGCGACTGCCTTTGTAGGCTTTTCAGTCTTTATCCCACAATGGGTGAGACCATCCTCTTTCATACTCAAGTATTTATTTAATGTAAACTATTTTTATTTTTTAATGATTTAGAATAAATTATGTAGGCAGGCCAAAAAAAATCATTAAAGAGCAGGCTCTCATCATGCTTGTTAGAAGAACAGTTTTCTGAGCACTTCTAAAAAGTCAGGTTGAGGTCAAGTTTCACAGCCATCTCCACTTTGAAACATAATATATAAAAGCCGTGGGGGGGGGGTTAAATACGAAATCACGTATGTTTTGGACTTAAGTGGGACACATTTCAACATTTAAATTACCATCAAACTCTCCACTTTGAAATAGAAGGACCCGAGGAAAGAGCGGTGGCTAGTTTGTTGCTGAAAGAAAGAATCTTGGTGAGATGTTACTGCTGTCCCTTTGGCTGAAATAATGACCTGCACTAATCCTAAAGGTCAAGCTGGTAACAATGCTTTCCGAGGAGCCTGTTTTAACATCATGAAAAAATAAATCTTTGAAACGAAAGGGCTAAGCTCAACCTCTTCATACTGATAATTGCACAATTTCAATTTTGTTAATTACACATCTATTCTCAAGAACTAGGCAGTATGTAGGAATTCCAATGAGTGTTTATGATAGGGTCTCAATCCTTAAAGAACTTGATATGTTGTTGGCTTGGTGAAGCATTTAGAAAACAATGTAAATGCTTAAACCAGAGGCACAACAGAGTAAGGCAAGAGGAATCCATTTTAACTCTGAGCTCTCCAATTTTAAGTTTCTAAAAAGCCTTTTTGCAAATTGGGACACAAGAAAACATGGTATTTTGGCAGAGAAGATAAATATTGGATAAAGTGTGTGTTAGTGACAAGACGGGCTGTACTGTTGGACCCTGCGTTTCAAGCAGGAAGCACTACCATAGGGGTTATCTAGTAGACATTAAGTTGCTTGGAGTCAGTTTATCTGAGTTCTAGTTCCACCCTGTAACTTTGAGTAACCTTCCTCACTGTGCTGAGCTGCACTTTGTTGACGAGATGGTCTTGAAGAGCCCTTCTAGCTCTACAATGCTATGGTTTTTATGAACACTATAGTTTGTGTTTGATATCGTGTGCGTGTGCGTGTGCGTATGTGTGTGAGGAAACCAAAGTTATTTAACTGCCCAAAGCCACACAACTGTTAATTAAGTGATGGAGCCATGATTCCAGCCCCACAAGCTTAACCACCTCTCTACCCCACCCCAACCCGGGCTGGCAGTTAAATAACTCTGGTTTCCTCAATTGGAAAGTGGGGAGATGGTAAAAAGATCAGCTCATAGGGTTGCTGTGAGGATTTTCTGGCTTTATATATATAAAGCAAAAGCACTTAGAAGCATGCCTAGCACATAATACACATTCAATAAATGTTAGCTGTTATTATAAGATGAATATGGAGTGAACCCTTTATCAACGGAGATAGCTCGATGACCTGGAAACATTGGCAAAGCAATATTAACTGCTAACAGCCACGCCGTGGACGATGAATAAGAAAGAGGGAGACAGAGTAGCCGGTGCTATTAATAGACTGGTCGGTGCCAGCAGGCAGCACAAATCCCCTAAGCCTGTGCTGTCCAACGTGGTCGCCGCTAGCCACGTGTGCCGTGGAGCACTTGAAATGTGCTTAGTCTGAAATGAGATGTGCACCATGTATGAAATACACATGGGATTTGAAAGACTTAATACAAAAAAGGAAAGCATCTCCTTACTAGTTTTTACGTCGATTACATGTTTAAATGAGTATGCTTTGGATATTTGGGGTTGAATGAAATGTACTATTGAACTTAATTTCATCCTTTTTTAAAACTCTTGGAATGTGGCTCCAAGAAAATGTAAAATTACATGTGTGGCTTGTATTACCTTTCGATGGGAGAGCACTGCTCAAAAGTGTTAAAGGAACCAGCCGTCCCTGTCCTTAAACTCTAGCCCATTAAGTTTCTCATCGGTGGGTAAAACCACTCTTTGACTCTGTTCCAGAAAACGCTATTTCCCTCCGTCTCAGAAGCTCTGAAGGAAGCCACAGTCTATCGCTGGCACTAACACTGGAATTAACTGATTACTAATCCAAATGCTCCCATCATGGCTTTGCTGGGTCTCTTTTGTGACGCGAGTGCAGATTTCTGAAACAGTACTGAGCAACTGGCCTGGAGCTCAGGTTGCATCATGTCCAATTACGTGTCCTCTTAGAACCTCAGTTCATCATCTAGAACAGAAGGGTAACACTAATAACTGCCTATCTAATAGGGTCATGATGTGAGATATTTATATAAGGTATTTAGAGTGGTAATGGTACATAGTAAGCCCTCAATCGAGGTCACAGATTGTTCATCCTAACTTTGCCTGGAGTGTTTTTTGAGGAGAGGGGTCTGAATTATTAAATCTGTTTTGAGGGGTGCCTGGGTGGTTCAGTTGGGATTCTCTCTTGCTGCCCCTCCCCCACTCACACTGTCTCTGTCTCTCTCCAAATAAATAAACTTAAAGAAATTATTAAATTAAAAATAAATACATAAATAAGTGTATTTTGAGTTTCGGTGAAAAATCTACCCAGGCTATTTTGCTGATGAATGGAACTGATGGAGGGGAGAGAGCAGCTAAGATCATTTCTCAAGGGCCAGGTGGGAGTGAGGAGCAGGCTTCGTGAATGTGAAGTGCACAAAGGACAGAGATTGCATGGAATTGTGGCATTTGTAGGTCCCGCCTTCTGCCAGCGGAAGTAGGGACAGATTCGACCACCTACCTCCCACGTTTTGGTGACTATCAGACAAAATAATGTAGGTACACTGATGTGCTTTGGAAAGCGTCCAGCTCTGAAGCAGAGGCCACGAATCATTATTCTCTTTCTAAATACCCAAGTACTCAGCTTAAACAAAATGGAATTCAAGCGCCGTGCTGGTTCAGAGAAGGCAGAGATCACGGCGTGCTGATTTCCCAGGAAGGCTTTCTGCGGGAGGCGTAACTCGAAATGGCCCTTCAAGAGTGAGAGAGAACCAGAGACCATTGATCTGCCCAAATGGCTGCTAGTCACGTGTCCATGCCAGGAGGTAAAGTATGAATCCACTTCAGACACAATCATAGTCAAAGGGCTTCCCAGAACCTTTCTGCTGACTTACATGAATGGAAACCCTTATTCATAGCATAAAAGATCAGGTAGAGCGCACCCTGAGAGCCAGGTTCCAAGGCTCACTCTTGTGCAGTATTTTCCTGATTTACGGCACTCTTTGTGACCAAATGTTTTGTGTTAACGTTTATATCCACAAAAGGGGAACATTTTGGGCAGATTATTGAATACTCAAATGTAATAAAGCACCTTAAAATTTATGAGAAATTGTAATTCAATCAATAAAGCAAACGCACGGAAATAAAGAAAAAAGTTCACGACAGAGATAAAAAGGCCAAGTCTCCATTAATTCTCCACACACCGTCTCAGCTCCCTCTCCAGAGGTAACTAATTCATTATTACTATTATTGCAGTTAAAAGGAAGACCAGGAAGAAGGGGTGGGGGTTGGGGGGAGAAGGAAGAACATAAAGGAGGGGGGAAGGAGATAAAGAGCAAAGATTTATGGAGTGGGAAGAGACCTCAGAGGTAATCTAGTAAGTGATTTGCTTAAATGTCATTCAGCTAGTTAGTGACAGAGCGCAGACTGAAACAGAAATTTCCTGACCCTCTCTCTCTCCAGGTCCCTTTCCGCACCACCACATGGTTTGGGGAGAGGAAGCTTACCGAGCAGTCAGGGGAAAGGGTAAGGCCCAAAATCCCAGCCCCGGGTCTTCTTAGATTCCCACCCCCTCCCCCTTTTGAGATGCAAAAACCCCTCGTACACTTTGAACCGGCTTCCCTTAATCTTCTCCTACCCCTTTCTATTCCAAACCACCAAAAGGAACTTCTCTGTGAGCTGTCTAACTCTTTACAGAGAAACTCCCTAGACTTCTCTTTATTTCCTAGGGGAACATTGCTTGATCTCTCAGTTACATATTTTTCGACAGAGTTAAAGAATCGCTCATGTTATCTAGTACCTTCCATTCGGGGTTTGGTCGCTAGTAAACACTTGGTGTTGAAATAGAATTTACCAAGTGGAAAAGGGCTGGCATTTCTGATGTCCCCCAATACAAATATTCAACCTAGTCACTAGACCAACAATGGAAGTGTCAACACACTCTGAAAGGGGCTCCTAAAACTACAAAGTTGAAGTTGTCTCCACCATCACAGAGTTTACAATCTGGTTGGGCGGGTGGACAAAGCTCAATTATCCATAATGGCCTCAGCAGAGATGCGATAATACCTCATCTCATTAGCATGTTAGCATATGCTATAAAATATGATAATTTTAAACTCAGATGAACGCTTTTTATTCTTTTTCTCTATAAAAGGCTGGGGTGGGGATCCAATTCATGACATTCCTATACAACAATGGGGACACTGTTTCCACATTGCTCATTCCAAGAGGCATTTCTGAAAGCTAGAGATAGATGCCTTTTAGAAAGTAGACCACATTTTCTGGCACAATACTTAATTTATTCTCCTTTGATGACATGCCTGGTGGAATGAAGGAAATGGAGGGGGGTGTTCCATAAAACCTGATGAGGCAGAATTATAACACAGATGGTATAACAGTTTATACAATATTAACAGCTCTTTTAATGTCAAGCTAGCACATATAAAGGCATCAGAGAGAGAGCGAGTGTGTTTCTCCTTCTTAACTATACAGTTGAAGAAAAATCTGAGGGGCGATTAACACGTCAGGAACATTTCAGTTTGCAGGTTATGAATTTGAACAGAAAGCTGCATTTGGATGGTCAAACGGTCATTATCTGGTTTCATGATTTGGGATCCCAGTCTGGAGCAGGGGGGTGTGTGGGGGGGGAGGGGGGGGGTGGTGGGAAAGCAGATACCCATTTCCCTGTGCCACAGACAGCCAGGTTCCTCGGAACACTTGAGTAGGAGGGTGGTAGTTGATGTGTCTTTTCAGCTGGTATAATTGGACTGAAGTTGAAGTGTGAGGATGTGTAACTTAGCGTAACTTAGATCGTTACAGTTTTGATAGCGTGCCTCCCCCAAACCGTCCTTCACTGTCTCGCTTGCAACTCTCGTGCTCCAAATCCTGGCAGTAAGAAGTCAGGGTCTTGGGAAGGAGTCTGAAAAATAGGCACAGGGCATCAGCAGGAAAGAACAAAGAAGGAAGAATGTGGGTTGACGCCCGGAAGCACCACAGCACGCGCGATGGGATCACTCTGTTGCTTTCACACATGACGTCACTGAATTTTCCCAACAGCCACACGGGAAGATGGAGTTTGAAAATAAGTCAAGGGCTACTTCAGTTTCCTTCACAATTGACCCAAAATAGTGGTTTTCGTTATTCCGATCAGGTGGCAATTAGTAGAGGCATCTTAGGCAAGTTATTGAACTTTAGAGTTAACTTGCCAAGAGCTTTATATCTTAACGATTAAGACTTTTGTGTAAACTTGGAACTCTGTTACTGGAGTTTAATCAAATATAGAGATTAGTTTAAGAACGGTGGGTTTGAATTGTAAATGAAATAGTTGAAATTGCAGGAAACCAAGGAACTGTTGACCAAAACAAGTGTAAGCAGGACACTTTGTTTAGGAACCAAAATATAAAAGGTATTCTCTTAACTTTTAGGCTTACGTTTAAAGCTCAAGTAAATGCATGACATTTCCCCCCTCCCCCAGCAGATCTTAAAGATGTTATAAACTACTATTTAAAGAAGAGCCTTTTGAAGCTTAATGAAGAGGGGGTAATTAGTTGAGTGGGACTACAGCAAATAAAAATTGGTCTTGCTTTTGTTAGGTGCTTAACCAAGCTGATGGGGTCCATTTAATTTCTAGGTTGTTGCTTATCCTTAGACATTAGATTTTTGAAAATAATGTGGCTTGAGGAATAAATATAAGGCTACCAGTACATTTGGATGCAACATCCAAATACACTAAGAAGTACTACGATGTCGGAGGAATAAGTGTATGTCTGACAACTGAAAAAACGTGCTTAAAATATGCAAAGGAAGAAACCGAATTGGATTTCAGATCAAATTAAAGAAAGCCTTAAAGAGTATAATTGGATCTGGAGGCTGTTGACATTTGCAAGGTGTACGTCTTAGTCTTCCTGTGAAGAAGCTACTTACTACTGTTCGTCAAGATCTAGTGGGTTCCATGCTTGTGTTTAAAGGATCTTTAAAGCAAAATTGCTAACGGAACAAATATGAGAGGATTTACAGATTAGTCAAGTATTACATTCTAAAAATATGTTTTAACCCTAGATATTCACTGGGATTATTTGTCTTGCTGTTCCTCCAAAATCAACAAGCAGACTCTATATTTAAAATGGCTTTGTTTATTAGCCTTGCTATCCTCCAAGGAAACACTGAACTTTGGTCTACTTAATTAATTAGAAAAAACATAAAAAGCCTTAGCATGCTGCCATACAGTATTTTTTTGGTAATACATACCAACATATCATGTTTGCTCCTTTAACCTTGAGTTCTGGCATGCTTAAAACATACCCTCCAATAATGTTATTTAGTTCAGCGAGTTTATCAATGCGATACCTAAAAAGTTCCGCAAATACGCAGCCCGTACCTGAATCATAACTTCCACATTTTCTCCTTGCTTTAATCTTCTCACGCACAAACTGTTTGAATTCTTAGAGATGTTTTAATAAGTAGCAGCTATAGAAAAGGGATCACTAACAGCTATAAAGGAGCCGTTTGTCTCAGGGATGTGACTTCGTTTTTAAACGTAGGGAGTAAAGTTTCAAGCAAATTCATGAGGACTTGCAAAAGTGTGGGATGATATGAACAGATCACTCTTTTCCGCAAGAAGAAAAATACACGCAGAGCTCCAAAGAGGGTGATGAATTACATGATTTAAACAAATAAAACTACGTCCTTCCATGTTTGATTTTTAAATCCTGAGCCTTCCTGTGGACTTAGACATCCTTTCAAAAATTTCAAAAGTAAGCTAGATTACATTTGTTTTGAGAAAAGAAAATCTCTCTTTCATTTTTAAAGTAGATGTCCTCCGTAGGCTGTATCTGTTGAAAGATTCTCTTTGACAGTGAGCGTTCGCCCTGTTATTTAGGTTGTTCCAAGCTTTCAGAGGAGTCCTTTCAGGCATCTGGATAATTCAACACATTTCACTGCGCCTTCCTCCTCAGCATGAAGAAGGCCAGACAATAGCTCGACTTCCTTCAGCAATCACAAATCGGGAGACAGTTAAAGAGAATCTCTCAGCTTAGCAGAGGACTACCAAGCTGAGGATAAACGTTATCTTTGAGGAGAGGGAAAAAAAAAGAGAGAGAGAGAGAGAGAGAGAAGCTCTAAAACATACCATTGTGTTCTCTTTCCACATAGGTCGTAGGATATGACCATGCTTTAGTTCAGTCACAGCACAGAGAATATGGAATGACTTCAATTTTTCTCACTTGCAGTGAATATTTGTGATCCAGAGCTTTTGCTTCTTAATCACGACAATTTCAAATCGCACACTTACTAATGTGAAATGGGTGCATAATTGGATCATCTTTAGCACGACGATTTGCTTGCTTTGGAAAAAAAATGGTATGATGACACGTTTTTGGAGGTTGCGTTCATATTGTGACTATTTCCACGTCGGAATGTATAATGGAGCCAAGATGGACAAACTTAATCAGAAAAGTAATTGAAAAAAAGTGATGTGTGTAAAACATTTTTGTTTTATAGCTTTTTCTTTGATTATAGTATTACAGTCTGCTAGCAATTTTATGGTTTGTAATGCCAGAAATTCCACTTCTGAGGTCACATAAACAGGAAAATCAAAGTGTTTCAAACAGAGTGTAAAAATACCTTTAACACTATTTAATCTTAATAGTGAATCACTGTAACGTCTACGGAGTCTATTCTCAAGGTAGGAGGAGGATTAATTTGAGAAAATTTTTTCTACTGATGGAAGGCAGGCTCTTTTTCTATCTGTTCAATATTTGCATAAGTATTTTGATTTAAAATATTTGACCTGTAAAAAATACTTTGTTAGTGAGAGGATACAGTTTTAGCATACTACTGAGTAGGAAAGAGCCGCAGAACAGTGAAATTTTAAAGCACTGCACGTTAACCAATTAGCTCCCTGTTTTAAGTGTTAGTACCAACACACTTCATCCGAATTCTGTAAGATGTAATTTCATCCTATTGTAATTTAATTATTCTTGCCGTTCAAAATGAGACTAACTCACTAATAAACCTAAGAAATGTTTGTAAATAACGAAACTGCTTATTCTTTAAAAAGAAGTCAAACTTAGCAAAGACCAGTTTATAGAAGTAAAGCTCACTCACCTTGCTGCCATCTGATCGTCACGAAACCCTTTGAGATTGGGATAAATATACTTTTACTTTTTGCATTTTGGAACCAAATTATATTAAGTGTGTGTGTTCAGTTAGTGGAATTTTCTGCGTCTTACCAAGGGGTACACCTCCTGAAATTGTCTTTATTATTTACGTGATTTATGTTGGTATGTGCTATTGAAAACAAATAACATTCAGAAGTTCCTGATGAACTCTAACTTTTTCCTTTTTTTGCTGACATGTCTGCATAAGCAAATGGAGGTTGGGTAACAAAAATACTCCAACTTCTTCTTTTAGGTTGATTGATCTTAATATTGCTGCCATTCCAAACAAGACTGATTCATTTCTGAAAATACAAAATGTTTGTAAATACAAGAATACATATTGTTTTTTATAAAAACAGAGGCAGTGAAGACCAGTTTTATCTGAATCTAGTGAAATTACGGTTTCTGCTCTAGGATCCAATAGCAAAATAGCCTTTGAAATATTTTCTCCTTGGACCCTTCCCCATTGTGTTCAGTGAGCGTTCTCATCTGCTGGCTTTGTTTTGGGCCTCATGGGCATGCACACTCACACATGAACACAGAACCACACAAATGTCACAGAACACGTATTGCAGGAGGACACTGAATTCTCGATCCCAGGCACAACTAGAGCGTCAGAGGCCTCAACTGCAAATGCAGTCCAAAAAAATTAAAGTAGTAAATACACATAGAACAAAAGCTCTATTCTAGTTGTGCGAGGAACATAATACTCTTAAATTACTTTCTGGTTTCCATGGGGACCTTTTTGTTCTAAGATACCAATCATTAGGTTTAACAGAGCCACTTAATATTATTTCTAAATCAAGTGAAATGATTTCTCAACTGGGTAAAATGTCAATTACTGATAGCATTTTTAAAGGTGCTAAAATCCAAACTACTTGGGATTGCCGCTTTATGCGGCACAATTAAATCTAGAGGTCAATATAGAGGGGCCCCTCCTCCCCTCTTCAGGCAGATAAAAGCTCAAAGTCTCTATCTTGGGGGGAATACTTTACAAGATATCCGCTTTTCAAATTCATTATAAACTCAAAATAGTGGCAAGAATTTTAAATTGTGATGAGACTTCTTAGGCTCACAAAAGATAAGTTCTCTCTCCCTCAGGCCACTTTCGATACCTTTCTCACACATTCTTATAGAACATCTGGGCTTCTGTGTAAGCATATGTTCTATATGATATATATAGATACACACACACACACACACACACACACACACACACAGGCCAATCTGTTTGGGCGTAAATGATGTGCCTGGGGCTAGGAGTTGTGGCTCCTTTATTTTGCAGAATGCCTAAGTATTGTTTGTCTCACAATACTGGGAGCGGAGCAGGAGCCTGGTGGGAGCCTGGAGCCTTAAGCCCTGGGCTGTGGTCTGGGGGAGGGGACGGGGTTGCGGGGTCACAAGCTCTTAGCTTTTAGCCTCAGCATGACCACAAGTTTTAAAGCATGAAGGGATCACGTGCTTTTCTTTGAGCTGTTAGTTATTCTGACTTTTTGGGTGTGTGTGTGTGTGTGTGTGTGTGTGTGTGAAATGCTTTGTTCTTCAGCTTTTTTTTTTTTTTTTGATTGTCTCGGTATTTTGGCTGATGATTACACTTTTTTTTCCAAAAGAAAAAAAGACAAAAATAAATTACTTCATGCGTCAAAATGTCTTCATTTTTAAAATAGCCTATATCTTGTTCTTAATTTTACCTTGCGTTAGGCAGGTACTGAGATGGAATAAATTATTTTCGCCAGTTGGGAACCTGATCCAGACATTCTATATGTTGCAAGCCTTTAAAAAAAGTTAAGAACAAGAAAATATCCTGGTAAAGCAATCTCAAAATACCTTATTCCGGGTATTGTTCTGGCTTTAAAGGGAAGGAGGGCTGGGAGGAGGGGTAGGAGTTGGGGGGGGGCGAGTAGGAAGACTCTGGGAGGATGTCTTGTTTAATGAACTGTTTAAAACTTTTGGAAAATTTGAAGCTAGTGAAGTCCCTCAATATGGTACTTCCATTTGAAAGCCTCTACTTAAACATTTCACTTTTGGGGAGCTACTCTTCTGCTTGTTCTCTTTTAATAGGATGATTTCATCTTTTCCGACTCTCTTCTGCGTCTCAACCCAGACACATAGAGCCGGAACGCCAAATTAAGACTTTTGATGATAATGAGATTTATTTGGGAACATTTTCCCAAATCAGGGTAATGGGTCTTTTTGTGTGGATGGTGAAGAGGATGAGGATATGTTTACTCATTGACCGGGAGCTCTGGCTGCAGCTGCAGGACACAATTAATTATGCTAATAGTTTGTGAGGAGCGGATGTAACTCCCCCACCCCCCTTTTTTCGGGGGGGGGGGGAGGGGAGTTTGGCAAAAAGGGAAGGAGACGCCCTGGGGTCGGATCACATGATATTATCTTCGCGCCACTTTCGCAAAAACCCTTTTTTTACTCCAGGTTTTGCTCGAGCTCAAAGGTACTGTTCTTATCTTGTTTTAATACAATGTTTCTTAAAGTCGGGTTTAAGCTCTCTTCCCTCCCCCTCCTCTTCTTTGCACGGCCAGCGGTTACCATTAAAGGTCGAAAGTTGCATTGCAGTCGGTGCCATCACACAGGAGGGATCTGGTTGGGTGGTAAACTTCGGGCTGCGTAGTTTCCAGAAAGTATCAGACGCCCCAAGGTGGGCTGCAAGGTCCGTTTGCGCGTTTTATGAAAAGAGGAGAAAGCCCACCTGTAGCGGTGACTCCTGCTGGGGAAATGAGTGTGTCTTGCGTCGCGTCCTCCGCTGACTCCCCAGGGGCGCTGGCCTTTCAGGTTGGACTCCCATCTCGGGCTAGGGGCGGGAGAGCCAGGCTTTGTAATCGGCTTGCCTGAGCTACTACTGTGCACCAGGTTGAGAGTCACATGGCGCCCTTGTCCTCTTCTGGGCTTTGGGCTGCCACAGTCTCCCGCGGTAACAATAGTGGGGAGGGAGGGATCCGGCTTCATTTGGCATCCCGCTCCCTCCTTACCCCCGCTCGCCTTCCAGTGCCTTCCTCCCCAGACCCCCGCTCACTGCCCCCTCCGATTTGTAACTCCTCTCCCGCACTATCCCCTGCCCCCCAAACTCTCTCCCGCGCCCGTGCCCGCCTGCGACGTGGAGGAGATCTAGTCTGACTATTGCATTTTGCCCAGTGCTCAAAGCCTGGCACGCACCATTCCATGTTTATTGTGCTTGTGAAACGGAGACCTCGTCTTACTTTTCACACAGTGTGCTTGGGCTTTGGCCTTTAAGTAGTCCGCCCTCAATTGGTTCTCATTAGCCGCGGAATGAGAAGAGAAAGCAAGATAATTGCACCGTATCTTCCTTGCATTCGTGCGTGTACTCGGTGGCAGCTACTGTTAGCGATGCCTGCCAGGAAACCCTGATTTAGTGGCGGAGGGGGGGCGCCTGGCAGAGGCGAACCCTCCTAACAGTAGCACAAGGTGCCAGAGGTTAAAACTTTCACATGTGCCCACGGTGGAAATGCCGTGGATGTGTTTCTTTCCTCCTCGGGCCTTCGGAACACTTTCAGTCTAGCGGCGAGGCGGCGCGCATGCGCGCGCCGGGTGGGGGACACCCCGGTCCCACGGCTCCGTGGGCCTCGTCGTCTGTCTCCGGTGGGGGGATGGGGCGAGCGCCGCCGGAGCGGACGGGGTGGTGGCGAGCGCGCCACCCTGGGCTCGGCGCCAGTGGCACCGGCTCCGGCCCGGGCGCTCCTTTAATTAAAGCCTGGAGCTCGGGGCGGAGAGGGGAAAATGCCGGCTGCGCCCGGCCCGTGGGTAACTGCGATTCGGTGGGGTTTGCGCTGTGGCGGGGTGGGGGTTCCGTTTCCTAATTCCTGTGCGGCCGGGTGGGCGGGGGCGGGCTTTTTTCCCTGGGCTATTAAAGGCGGAGGGGCGGGCTTTTCCCAGGGATATAGCTTCGGACGGAGGGCCGAGGGGACGGAGCGCTCCTCAAGTGGTGGCCGCCGGGCCAGTGGCCCGCGCCGTCGGGACGGGGGCGCTCGGGTGAGGCGTGCGCTCGCGGCCCCGAGGAGTGGCCCGGACGCGTCTGCCGGCTCCTCTTCCTCCCCGGGTTCGGCGGGAGGCTGCGCTCGCCCCGGCCCCCACGGCGCTCGGGCGGCGTGTCGCGCGGGCGCCCGGAGCGGCCGGGCCGGCGCGGGGTCGCCGCGCGTGCCACCTGCGAGGGCCGGGCGCGGGCAGAAGCGGGGACCTCCGTGGGGGCAGCCGGGAGCGGGGAGAGTTGACTGCCGGGTGGGAGGGGACCGGGTGGGGGGGGACAGAGCGGGCGGGACTTGAGAAAAGCAAAGTAGCAGAGCGCAGTTGAGGGGTAGCGGGGAGCGCGCGGGAAGCGGGGGGGCCCCCCTCTCTCCTCCGTCGCTGACCTTTAGGCTCCCGGAGGACCTGGGGGGGGGGCGCAGGCTGAGGGGGTGCACGTGGAGGGAGAAAAGGACTCCCCTCCCCCTTGGCTTCTCTCCCACCAACCCGGGAATGGAGGGGGAGGGAGGCGTGGGCTTGGCGCGTTTTTGGTGCTTTGAATGGAGAACTCCGTTTCCCATGATGCTTTGTTTCTTTCTCTTTAATCTCGGCGGCGGCGGCTGCAGCACGAGGACGGGAGCGCGTGGTGCGAGCAGCTGGAGCACACCCTGGGCGCGGGCGCTGCGGGCCTTCAAACCGGGCCCTTAGGTGAGCGTGTGCGACACGCGGGAAGGGGCCCGGGGGTCCGCGGAGGCGCGTGTGGACGGTGTTGCGGGCTTCGCCTTCTCTTTACAATTCGAAGAGCTCGCAGTGGCCCCCCGGCGTGCGCGATGTATACCAGATGACCGGTTAATTCCAGAAAGGTACTAAGTGTGCAGGGCGCGCTCTGGGACCCTCGTGGGGCTCAGTTTTGCCAAGTAGAGTCGGCAGATACCATGCATTAGGAGACCAGTCGGGAGTAGTTGTTCTTTTGGTTTTTTTTTAAAACGGAGACGAAATAACTTTGTGGGAGTAGAAACTCAGTTTAAGAGGGAAAAGGCTACTCCCCCCCCCGCCCCGTATTCACTTGAGCCTTCCTCGCCTATAGGAAATTGATTTTAGATTTAAATGTAATTAAAATGAATCCGTTGAGCTTTCAACACCAGATTCATGGTACATGAGGTACCATTTCGGAAGCCCTACATGGAAAATGCCCTCATTAGGTAAACCTATTACAAATTTGGGTCTCTGAATTTTTCCTTTTTTGACAAAACCTCACTCATCGTGGGAGAGGTGGGGCAACCTTCCTTGCTGCACGTTCTTAGGCAAAATAAGCACTTGAAAATGGGCGAAGGTTTTCTTATGGACGATAATGACATGAAGGAGAGGAGAGCTAATCTGCCTTCTTTGGGTTTAATGGAGAAAATGGGTCCATAAATGTTTAAACAGAACAAGAGCCCTTTGAAATAGATCAAAATGTGACATCTCGGGGCCATCTGTGCATTATGTGAAGAGCACGGAAGGCTAGGTTTCTTAAAGCAGCTCTAAAATTTCTCTCATTTTCTATTAATGGGGTGGGGGCAGGGAATATGCATTTAATCTAACAGTCACACTTTGTATAGAGGCCCTACCTCCAGAAGCAAATCCCCGATTTTTACACGCATCTTGCTGTGGATACGCCTCTTCTAAAATCAGGGAGGATATAATGGGCCCGCAGATGTTTTCTTAAATGGTGAGGGAAAGTCCACAATCCGCTCACACTGAAGAATCGGACTTCTGAAATTGCCAGTGTCTTTTGTGTTCGACTCCGTGTGAATAATTCAGATTATTAATATGTCTCAGGATTTGGCCGCAAGTCCCAATACCTAGCTGGGACGCTCGGAGCCCAAGAAAAGCTTGTCCCGGGAATCTTAGCCAGGAGTTCCTTGCTCGGTGACTAATTTTTTTGTGTTCTTTGTTTTTGTGTTTTGTGTTTGTTTTTGAACTAGGTGAGTCTGAATAGATCTGTGAGGACGGGAAAGAAGAGCTCGCCGAAGACCATTTTGCTCCAGGAATAGGCCTTGGCCATGTAAAAGTGCTTACAGTGCAGGTAGCTTTTTGAGATCTACTGCAATGCAAGCACTTCTTACATTACCATGGTGATTTAATCAATGACCACTGAGCACTGTAGTTTGTGCACCATTAAGTTGTGGATGCTTTTGAGCTGTTCCTCATAATGTGTGTCTTGTGTTAAGGTGCATCTAGTGCAGTTAGTGTAACAACTCAGAATCTACTGCCCTAAATGCCCCTTCCGGCACAGGCTGCCTCATACTCCGCATTAAAAAGTATGCCTTGAGTAGTCACTTGACCCGGACAGGTTCCAAAAGGTTTGTTCTTTGTTGTTTCATCGCTCGTTGGGAGCCAGACGGTGGGGACTGTGTGCAGCATACAGTTGTGTCCCAGGGAGAAGATCGGGTCCTTGCGGTACCAAAGTGCTCATAGTGCAGGTAGTTTTGGCTTTACTCTACTGTAGTGTGGGCACTTCCAGTACTCTTGGATCATGAATCTCTCGGTGATGGAGAGAATATTGAAAGACTCTGCCACTTACGGTTAGTTTTGCAGGTTTGCATTTCAGCGGATATATGTATGTATAGCTGTGCAAATCCATGCAAAACTGATTGTGATCCTGTGTGCTGTCTACGGCTTTGGGACTCTACACATGCCTCTCTAGCCTTCGTGCCCATTCATCCGTGGGTGGGGATTTGTGGCATTACTTGTGTTCTATATAAAGTATTGCACTTGTCCCGGCCTGTGGAAGAAAGGAGGATTTTATCGTCTTCTCATTTTCGGTTGTAAAGGCTGTATGTTCCGATATTTGGTAATTGAAAAATGACCTGTTTTGCTGTTGTCGGGTGGATCACGATGCAATTTTGATTAGTATAATAGGAGAAAAATTGCACGGTATCCATCTGTAAACCGCAGGACCTTTGTTGACGACAGTCTGCATAAGTACTGAAGTAAGATGGTAAAATCCTTTCTCGAGTTACTGCTACTGACAAATGTTTGGGAATGCATCTCGGGTTTTCGTTGTTTTTTTTTTTTTAAAAACAATATTAAGATTTTTAAATAAAATGTTTGCAATTATAAAGTGTGTGTTTTGGCAGTTTGGCGAATGATCAGATTGTTACAAGCTTGCAAAATAAATGAGATTTTAAAATCTGCAAAATTGGATTCTTTTTTTTTTTAAAGCTTAACAGTGCTGGAGGATTAAAAAAAAAAATCTCGTGATGGTGGTGGTTCTGGTTCTGGTGGCGGGCCTAAGGGAAAAGTTAGGCATAGCTGCTTTTCAAGTTGCATCTACAGAAAGAACCAAGACCCCTAATTTTGGGAATTTGACTGTGCTGACAGATTTCGGATGAAATGTGCTCATTTTGAAAGCACGTGTGCTTATCCATATGAGGGGGTGCAAAGTCGTGAACCAATGGGATGCCTGCCCTTGAGCTGGGCACGCTTGACATCTGACTGGAGGGAAGAGTGAACTTGTCAAACAGGGTTTGGGATTCTGATGAAGGCCACTGGATGGGGAGCTACTGCCTTTGCTTTGGAGGCTAGTATGTGTTGGAAACCCGGATGCGAGCCTGTTGTTAGCTTTGGGGCTCAGGGGCTCTGTGGGGTGACTAACCTTGAGCAGAAATGACTCACGCCTTGCTGGTTAGCTGTCTGAGACCTCTCAAGGTAGAAAGAGTGAATATTGACGAACCACACGGTCCTCAATGTAGTCGGCCAGTTGCCACCTAGATCAGGCAGTTTGGATGGTCTGGTGGTTCTCAGACTCTAGCACGTGTTAAAACACGGATGACCACAGATGACCAGTCCTTCCGGGGTAGCTTCAACAGGTCTGGGATCTAAGGATCCGCATTGCTAACCTAGGTGCCGACGCGGCCGGCCCGGAGACCGCACTTGGAGAACCACTGCTTAAAAAGAGTCCGAGACCTCCGCTTCCAGGGCAAATGAAGTTAGCAAAGGCGGTTGCCTGCACATTAATTTCATGTTCAATCTTTGGTTCTCAGCAGCAAGATGCTGGCAAAGTAAAGAGGGTCTAGGTATGTATCGTTCCTGCTGCTGTGGAATTTGGATTTTCAAACCCTTCAGCGGTCCAATGTAATCCGTAAAAGGGGCTCTTGCTGAATTGCACTTTGGCCTTGAGCTAGCTGCCTAGGTCTTCCGTTTTCTCACTAGGGGAAGCAGTGATAACGTTGGCCTACCTCGAGGATCTGCAGGTTAAGTACGTTCTCTGGCGCTGGTGGTTGGGGGGATGGATTTTAATTCTGAGTGATGAAGTGAAATCTTAATGAAAAGAGACTTTCGGTAGTAAAGTCTGTCTTCCAGTATTAAGTATGTGTGTGTGATTTTTTTAAAGTGACTAATGCTTGAGGCAATTATACAAGCATAAAGAACTCTACAGATATTTCCTGTGCTGTCTAATGCTTACTACTTTGTTGGTGCCTAATCATAGTTAAGTTTGATGTGGCAGCAAAGCAAAGGTCTCCCTCCCCTCTCATAAAGTAGCTCAGTAAAAGAGGGGATTAAAGCTTATTTGTTATAATCCTTAACACCACCAAACCTCCGCTTTAATAATACAAGTTTATTGTCTCTAGTGGTTCACTGGGCATGTGTGGAGGGGCCGTGTTCTAAGGCTTAGGGGTAGGCCAGTCCCCCTGTTAGAGTCCCTGTTCCTTCGACTAAAGTCAGGGCTGAGCTGGATGATTCTGGGGCCCCCTCTGGCTTTGAAAGTTCTGATCTGTCCTTGTTAAAGTTACATGTCTCAAATCTAAAAGTGCTTTGCACCTAATCCACTTGTTTAGCAATTTGGGGGAAAGTGGTACTTGAAATCATTAGTTGTGGGCAAAATTAGTAATATATTCAGATACCATGCATAGCTTACTCATTTCTAAAGAATTGCAGTAAGTTCAGTAAGTAATGCTACCAAGTATATTTTCTGTCTTTGCTTCAGAGGGTAGTTTAATATCTTACGGTTTTTCAAGGTCATCAGTGTGGACATTAATTTTCCCTAGACAGAAGACTTGATGTGGCATAGGTTTAATTAGCCCAAACATATGTTGACTTGGAAGTTGCTTTTTTGGCAATCCTCGCTTATTTTAGCTTTGAAACAAGGGACAAATAGGAAAATAGCTAATGCTAAAATTTTAGCTAAAGCGCAGGAAGAAGTGACTTGCTCAAGGTTTTGGTAAGAGAAGCTTGCAAGCAGGGGTCAGCGCCCAGGTTGGGATTGGGAGTGTGGCTGGATCAGGAAGTGCTTCCCAGGGGAGCAGGCCCGAGGGGAGCCAAGACAAGCAAGAAGGCCAAAGAAGGGTCTTTATTAGGAGGAGAGTTGTTTATGCAAAGAGCTAAGGAGGAGGTCAGATCAAGGCTCCTCCGGAGAACTGCACTTGGTTCAGAATGTCTGGCGTGTGTGAGGGGACAGGTAGATTAGGAGCAAATCACGGAGCCTTGTTCTGAATAGAAAGGGAAGTCACTTAAAAGTCCTAAGCAGAAAAGTGACAGAAGCCAAATTTGCCCATTTAAGAAGATCACTCTGACAGCAATGTCAGAGTCTGGCTTGGTGAGCGCTGAGCCTGAAGCCAGCTAGGAGGCTCTTTTACAGATGGGACCTGAAGATTCGAATCGGGACAGCAGTAGCAGGATAAGACAGAGAGGCAGCTTTCTCCTTCACAGATAGATTTAATACGATTCCAACCAATATCTCGGAGGGATAGTTTCCAAACTTCACAATGCCTCTGAAGTTCATCTGTAAGAATAAATATGGAGGGACGGTCAAGAAAATAGGGTGGAAAAAAGGAATCCTGAAGTGGATGGAACTTGCATTAACAGATATGAAAACATAAAGCAACATTTTAGAAGCGATGCCAGTATAGAAATAGATGTCTGTTGTTGAGGTTTCTATCCTGATCCACTGATCAAAGTACGTATAAGTATTTAGATGATCACTAAGGTATCATTTCAAATTGTGAAGGGGCACGAGAGACCTTTCCCGGGGTTATGGAAATATTCTCTACCTGCACACAGGTTTGGTTTCCATGGGTTGTATGATTTGTCAAAACTCACCAAAGGGTACACCTAAGAGTCACGCATTTCACTATATGTTCGTTTTACCTAAAAACCAAATTAAACATTGAATTTACCTAGAAACCAAACTAAATACTGAAGTTAATAGCTAATAGTTAACGATACGCATGTGAAAGCATGTAGGGATGAATGCTTATTTTGAAACTTACTTTGAAGGGCATACAAAATTAAGATGGGCTGATTGATGGATAGATATAGGCTTAAGTCACTAGAGCAAGCTGTTAACAGTAGTAGAACCTAGGTGATCGGGAACAGGTCTTTTAGTTTTTATGTTTGGGAATTTTTATAATGAAATGAGAAAAGTATAGTTGGCAGAAGGAAGAATCCAGATCATTGTAATCACGACTGGTATTTACTGAGTGCTCACTCTGTGCCAGGCACTGTGCTGGTGCTTCGTGTAAAGTGTATCTTTTAATGCACACAGTAACCTATGAGGTGAGACAATTCTATCCTCTCTATCGTACAGGTGAAGAAACTGAGGCCCATAAAGGTGAAGTGACCTGCCCAAAGTGACACAGTCCACAAGAAGCTAGCGTCCAGGCTGTACATGGAATCAGATAGAAACGTGGGATAATCTTGCTAGTAGTTGATCTAAATTAGACTGTGGTAGCACCCGGAGTAACCTAACCCCCAGGCCCACACACTTTATGCCTCCTCCTTGCAGTCCTTCTGGGTTGGCTCCCAAACTTCTGGCAAGCCCAACTGAGATACAGAGGTGGTCGGTAGAGGCTTGTGGGAAGTGATGTGGTACGCTGGAGGTGACGGAGAGAGATGATGAGTTTGCTGTTGTAGATGCGGATTTAAGATGTCTTTGAGACATCCTGGGAGAGATGGGGACAGTAGGTGCTAGAGCTGAGGACATAGATCTGATTCTGGGTGGCTGTTGAAGCATTGGCAGTGAGAAGACCACAGAGTGCCCCGGGACAGAACCTCGTTTCAAGAGCAGATGAATAAAGGGTATTCAGCCAAGCTGAGGGTAGAAGAGAGCCCGAGAAACTGGTGTCATTGAGCTCAACGTTTGTCGAGTGTCCCAATTTCCTGTCAGTTTCACTTCACGAGTATCTGCTGTTGTGTTGGTAGATGCCTGGCCATTTCTATACCCAAGTACCTTTATACAGCCTATCTTCTGTAGGAAAATATGAGAAAATCTCCTTGTGAGTTTTAGTCACCATATCTAAGGGTGAATACTTTTTTTGTTGTTAAAGATTTTACTTTCAGGTAATCTCTACATCCCACCTGGGGCTTGAACTTAAAACCCTGAGATCAAGAATTGCATGTTGTACCAACCGAGTCAGCCAGGCGCCCCCGCTAATGGTGAATATTTTTAACAAGACAAAGGAAATGAAGTTCACTTTGGGAACCATAAAATCGTTTCTGTTCATGGTGAAGTGGGGGCTCTTCTGTATTACTCCCGGAATTCCTCCTGTTCTCCAAGATTTTTCCAGCCTTAGATTACTTTGACTACGTGCCAGAGCACTTCTAATGTTTTAGGAGCACCAAGTTGCCAAACTGCATCTGTTTTATAGTGACTCCTGTTCTTTTGTTGCCTTGAGTGATTTATGTAGAATTGTGCTTAAAGGGACAATCTGGTTTAAACAGCATATTGTATATGTTGGAGGTCTGGGATGGTTTCTCGACTGACTTGTCAGAAGCAGTTATAATTACTGTCTATGACACTGGTTCTTAAAGGAAATCAGATTTGATTTTAGTACAGTCATTCGACGAAGGCTTAAGCATCTCTAATTGGTTCAAATTGTTTTGGCCACCAAACCAGAGATATTACTAGATGTATTTCTAGGAGCTGCTCAAAAGCATTGAGTGGGGGCAATGGGTGTTCCAGCCATTGCTTCTAATTTATTTCAAGCATACCCCATGGTTTTCTGTGTTGAAAACTTTGAAAACAGCCATAGTTTAGGTTAATGCTGAAGTATGTTATTTTAATTTTGACAGAGCTCTTAAATTTTACGGTTAGGACTGACTGTATTGAATATAGTTGGAAATGAGTGTACCTGTTGGGAGGTAAAAACATATCTTCAGTAATTTTTTTAAAGGCAACTTCAGGGGTGCCTGGGTGGCTCAGTCAGTTGAGTGTCCGACTCTTGATTTTGGCTCAGGTCATGATCCCAGGGTCGTGGGATTGAGCTCTGCATCAGGCTCCGTGCTCAGCACGGAGATTCTCTTTCTCCCTCTGCCCCTCTCCCCTGCTCTCTCTAAAATTAAAAAAAAAAAAAAAGATAAAATTAAAGACAAAAACTTCATAATGCCTTTAGTGTTTTAGGTGCTGATTTATGTTATACCGTGGTTGATTCAGATAAAATTCAAGTTAAGAGATTTATGATCTTTAATATTAATAATTGGAAGCAGTATTTGAATAAATAGTGCTTCTTGAACATGAAAAATATCTTAAATCAGAACGAAGAATATTGTTTTTGCTCCATCAAGTTGACCAACTCTCACTTCCTTTAAAAAAGGTTTGACTGCCTTACTGGGGTGTGTGTGTGTGTGTGTGTGTGTGTGTGTGTGTGTGTTTAAAGTGTGGTCAGATGAGGTTCCACCAAGCAACCTTAGGGTTGGCCTCTCATATGATAATCTCTATCTTAGATCTTAGTACAGATACTTAAAGATAGTGAATGTCAACCACAATTCATCACGTTATTGTTGACAAAATCAGCATCGTTCTATCGATGTGTGTGTGTGTGTGTGTGTGTGTGTGTGTGTGTGTGTGTCTTGTGATGGGATGACCAGTCAGTAGGGGTTTTAGTTCTGCGGAATTGATTTTTTAATCATCACCCCAGGCCACCACTGGTTTAAGCAAGAAAAGAGTGGCAAAGGTGTACATAGCCTTGAATTCTGGTCTGAGCTTGCTAGCAGCTTTGCTATGTGACCTTGGGTGTGAAAATTAAACTGCCCTGGCCCCTTACTTGTAAGTGGGGCAAATCGCAGCACTCTTTCCTACCACAGGTTTGTTTCCCTGTTCCACCCTAAGGAGAAATTTAGGTGCCAGATCCCTGGGCAGTACAAAGATCCGGTGGTAGTTATTTCCCATAACTTATGGCTGAAGGTTAAATTGGGGATAGGGAAGTCTAGCTGGAGCCAATTTGGAGAATTAGAGGGCATTAATTTGCTGCTTTGACATCTGATTATCTCAGCCGAAGGCTTCTCCAGATTTCATGAGGAGGAGATCCGAAATTGAAGCCATCTTGGTTCAATCCCAAAGTGTAAGTAGGTATACTTTTTGCTGATTTGGGGGTGACTTCATTTGCCCACTAAATCCCTGGCTTCTTGAACTGATTAAGTAGCTAAATAACTGCCAAAGCAGATTGTGTGACCTTGAGTCATTTTCAGGAGAACACTGCTCGAGCCAGAAGGGGAAAGGAATGAACGTTTATAGAGTGCTTCCTATATGCTAGATGTTTCACGCATATCATCTGGTTGCATCATCACAAGAGTGCCGGCAGGCAGGGGCTGTGCCCACCGAGGCTCAGAACAGTTGCCTATTGTAATTTTTAACACTTACTGCAACTTGGTCAAGGTCACAAATCTAGTCAAATAATAGATTGGCTTAATTGTTACTTCTTGAGAGAAACTTTATTTGATCACTCTGTGGAGAGTGGATCCCACCCCCCCCCCCCACTCCCCGCATACCATTTCTCTCATAGTGTTTACTGGGACGCTTATTTCAATTGATAGTTATTTGTTTGTTTGCTTGTCTCTTGCCTGTTTTCCCAACTAGAATGTAGGCTTCATAGGACAGGGACTACCCCAATATCAGCCTTGGTCGCCACTGTCTCCAGAACCCCACTCGGTGACTGGCACATCATGGACACTCCGTAAGTATTCGTTTGGTGAATAAGAGGATGCATGAATAAAAACGCTTGTCTGACATGCTTTTTTCTTTCCATTATGGAACACTGACTTCCATGTTTATAGATGGAAAAGCTGAGACTCAGAGATGTTAAAGAACTTGTCCAGGAGGCCTGATACAGGTGAGGCCCCAAAGGCCGGTCGCGGTCCAAAGTCCTGTGATGATGGCAACTCACACTTGTCTGCAGTTGCTTGTACTTGAGTTTGCTATAGAACCATCACACAAGCAGCACAAAGGAGCTGGGATCAAAGACGTAAGTGAGGGAGTGGATGCAGTCCCCAGTGGCTAACTAGCTTCTTGCAGAAGTCTGGGGGTCAAGGCGGCCCTCCAGTGGTGACGAGCCTGCCTGGCGGGAAGAGCCTGGAGCAGGGCTTACAACCTTCTGTCATATTCTGCTGGGAGTGGCCACCTCCTGCCTACAGCGGAGGAACGTGGGCCATTGGCTTAACCTCTCCGTGACTCAGTCTCCTTACCTATAGATTGAAAGTAAGAAGTGTTTTATGAAGATTAAATGAGTTAATATCCATGACGTACTTAGGATAGTGTCCGACGCATAGTAAGTGATAATATTAGGGCTTGTTAAATAAGATAAGTACAAATGCGAATAAAATAAAGTACAAAGAAAGAGAGTTGCGGGTGGGGTGGCTTGACTCATCTTTGTTTTCGAATGTTTACTTTTGAGGAATCTCTAGGCCCAGTGTGGAGCTCAAACTCACAAGGCCGACATCGAGAGTAACGTGCTCTCCCGACCGAGCCGGCCAAGCACCCCTGGCTTGACCCATCTTTTAATGCCTTCATTTTGGGTCCCTAATTGTCAATTGGGATTTTCCCCTCAATGAGAATGTATCCCTGATTTTATCATTCTCCTCACGGGTTTTCCTTGTAAGGCCAAAATCAACTTTACAGAAACATACTTCATAGTCAGCTTTATTACAACAAAGAGGTTTCTTCGGCCTCTTACACCGGAAAGGTTCAAAGGGGCCCAGGGAGCCCAGGGGTTAAATTAGAACATCTTGAGAGAGAACAGAGGAAAGCTAGAATTATGTGCTTCAACAGGTGTTTTATGATGGAAACTCATTAAACTACAGGAACACGTGAAAATAATACCGTGCGCTTGTGTGATACTTTTCACTTTTTCCTTCAGAGTACTTTCATGTCTAGAATTTCATTTGTTCTCAGAAGGTCTGCGTGTGGTAGGGAGAGCAGGTATTCTCATTAGACCTAAGAAGAAACTGAGCCCCGCCAGGTTAAATTTATCCCGCCAACATTTCTGGAGCCCTTACAACGTGTGAGGCATCTGTGATACGAAGATGGATGCAACGTAGTACCTGCCTTTCATTAAACCGACTCTCGAAGTAAAGTATATGAAACACTGTTGAGTGGCGTACAGGGGATGGGAGGGGCATAGCGATCGCGTGTGTGCCCACATGTGTGCGTGCGTGCGCGTGCGTGTGTGCACGCGCGTGCGTGTGTGGGGAAGGAAACCAGAGACGGCTGCACAGGGGTGCGCCTCGGCTTTGGTTGTAAACAGCCGTGGGCTGCTAAGTCCTGAACAATGGGCTCTCTAGGGAAAACAAAGCCCCGGCCGAAGGCGTTTGCGGAGTCGTGCCGTAAACACTCGCACCGCAGCCGGCTTCAGGCTGCCGGCGCGGTGTCGGTTGAGGGTGCGGTCCGGCAGAGAGGCACACGGGCCCGTCCTCGCAGCGTGTTTCCGCCCCACAGACACAATGGGCACGCACGGCCTCGGAAACACGGGTAATAGTAGAGTGCGCTAAAGTGACTAGGGAGTGATGCGCTTCGAGGACGTGTTATCTTCCCTTTTCGCGTGGCTTGCCTAATCGGAAGTGAATCTAATTGTCGATCACGGCCACGTTTAACAACCGGTTCACCACGTTTGCGGCTCCCGGTCGGCTCTTGCGAGCCTGCGGTCGGAGTCCGGCGCTCCACCGGCAAAGAAGGAGTTGCCGGGTCAGCGATGGGGGAAGGACAATTTCGGGGGAGGCAGTCACGGGCGCATGCCACAGCCTGGTGCGTTCATGAAACCGCGTGTGGTTTGCCGAGCGTTCTTGGAAACGGGTTTACCGTGGCGCTAAAATGAATTTTAAGCCTCGGGGCCCCTCGCTTGTGGGGCCTCTACCCCCAGAGAGCCCCTTACCTAATTTTGTATTCCTTTTCTTTTTTTTTTTTCCACGTTTTTATTTATTTTTGGGACAGAGAGAGACAGAGCATGAACGGGGGAGGGGCAGAGAGAGAGGGAGACACAGAATCGGAAACAGGCTCCAGGCTCTGAGCCATCAGCCCAGAGCCCGACGCGGGGCTCGAACTCACGGACCGCGAGATCGTGACCTGGCTGACGTCGGACGCTTAACCGACTGCGCCACCCAGGCGCCCCGATGTTTA
This sequence comes from Felis catus, assembly GCF_018350175.1. Classification (NCBI taxonomy): domain Eukaryota; kingdom Metazoa; phylum Chordata; class Mammalia; order Carnivora; family Felidae; genus Felis; species Felis catus. Next base: position 110,274,472 of record NC_058386.1, on the reverse strand, counting down.
TTATTTTTGAGAGAAACAGAGACCGAGAGCAAGCAGGGGAGGGGCAGAGAGAGAGGGAGACACAGAATCGGAAACAGGCTCCAGGCTCCGAGCCATCAGCCCAGAGCCTGACGCGGGGCTCGAACTCACGGACTGCGAGATCGTGACCTGGCTGAAGTCGGACGCTTAACCGACTGAGCCACCCAGGTGCCCCTGTATTCCTTTTCTTAAAGAGGCCCCATCGAATGGTATGAGCCTCGGATGCCAAAGATCTTTAAATCGACCCCCGGGTGCCCGATTGAAGAAGGAACGGAGCCGGAGATCCGAGGTTATTGAGGATAATGGAGAATCTTTTATGTCACACAAGGAAGTGGACCCCATCGCATAGGCACAGAGGGAAGCGATCCGGGCCGGTCTCTGCTTTGCTGGCATCATCTCTGGCGCGTGTGGAGAATGGGCGGGGGGTCCGGAGCAAGTATGTGCAGGTCAGTTCGAAGAAGGCTCTGGCAGCAGTCCAGGTAGAGTCATGGTGGTAGAGATGGAGAGAGGTGGATGGATTCAGAAGATATTTGTGAGGTAACGTCAGCAGGACTTGGCCACGGATTATGTCACGTGGGGAGGGCCAGTGAGGAACAAGGCGTGAGAATAGCTGTCTGGGTTCTGGCGCAGGTACCGGGGGAGATGGTTCCACCAAGCAGGGCAGAGCCCCACAAGTAAGGTATATAAAACTAGGGTGCCTGGCTGGCTCAATCGGTAGAGCATGCAAATCTGGATCTTGGGCTCGTGAGTTCGAGCCTCACGCTGGGGGTAGAGTTTACTTAAAAAACACACACACAACAAAAACCACAAGTACAAAACCCACAGAAGGCTCTCATGAATGGATGATGGGCTTTTCGGTCAGTCAGACTTGCGTTCAACTCGCAGCCCTGACGCTTGTAGCAGAACGAGAAACGGGGTAAGTTGTTTAAACTGAGCTGCAGTTTCCTCGTCTCTGAAACCTGAGAGTCACTATGGAGAGTAACTTAGGTCTGGAAACTAGGGCTCACCCAATGGGAAGAAGACGAAGTACGGGGTGGGGAAGAAAACGAGTTCAGTTGTGTTGGATTTGAAGTGCGCGGCGGACATCCAAGTGGAGATATGCAGTGTGGAGACGGAGCCCCGGAGATACTGACATTAAGAGGCAGTGGAAGAAAGAACGTCCAGCGAAGGAGATTGTAAATGAGTGGCTGCAAAGATAGGAAGAGGACTAGGAGGTGGTGACGCCGGGGACATCACTGCGGACCGTCTTCGCACCACGGCCTCACAGCAAATTACTTCCAACCCTGTTCACTTTGACCCCCACCCCTCAATTCCCACTGTCTTTTTTTCCAGATCCCTATCTTTACCGTTGAGCGTAGTGTCCGCGGTCCATCCATTCAACATCTGTCATACCATACCCTTGCCTCCCTTGTCCTGTCCCGACGCCGCGCCTGTTGTGCAAAATCCCGACTCTGGATCAATACACCAGCCCCCTTTCCTCTGCCTCGACACTTGAGTGGCTGGCCACTGCCAGAGAACGTGACACGGCCGGGTGGACACTGGTGTCATCGTGATCTCACAAAAGTCCACAGCGCTGCATCCTGATTCTTCCAATTCGTTTTCCAGCACTGGCCTGAGAGAGCGGCTGGGTGTTCCCGTAACCTCCAGGAAGGGCGCTGAAGGTTGCCGAGAAGGGGAGGAAGCTGGCAGATGGGGCAAAGTGCGCGGGTAGGGCTTCCTTGCATTCGGGGCATGGCTGTAAGGCTGGAAGCTAGATAACGGTCTTTCCTCAGTGGAGCGCTGTGGAGGAGGGACGACGGCTGGGATCCAGTGAACGATACACTCACACCAGAGGCTGATGGGCCTCGAGGCTCACGGAGCTGCAGCCTCGGGGCCCCTCGTCTGCACAAGTGAGTTCGAAGGCCCGCACTTCATTTTGTCTTTTTCAACGTTTTTTTTTTTTTTTTTTTTTTTTGGGACAGAGAGAGACAGAGCATGAACGGGGGAGGGGCAGAGAGAGAGGGAGACACAGAATGGGAAACAGGCTCCAGGCTCCGAGCCATCAGCCCAGAGCCTGACGCGGGGCTCGAACTCCCGGACCGCGAGATCGTGACCTGGCTGAAGTCGGACGCTTAACCGACTGCGCCACCCAGGCGCCCCTTCATTTTGTATTCACAACGGTGTGTGCTTTTTGCCCAAGAGGCTCTCCAGATTGTGTAAACCAGGCCTCATCAAACCTGGATCCACCTCCGATCGCTCACCGGCCCAAACAGCTGCTTCCCACTGCAGCCGCAAGGCTGTGTCAGCCTGTTGCAGCTGAGATGCCACCCCAGGAGGAAGGATGATGGAAAACTCCCGCAATGACAGTTTTCTTACTTATTGAAGTGACGTGTCCTTTAGTTTTTAATAGGCAAAAAATGTGGATCATCTTCAGTTCAACAGACACCAAAGGGTACATAGCAAAAGACGAGTCTCGTTTCTTGTGTATTCTTTCAGAAGTATCATATGTATTCTTTGGTTTTGCTTTTCTTTTTTTTTTCTAGAGAGAGAGAGGTTGAGCGGGGTAGAGGAGCAGGGAGGGAGGGAGGGGGGAGAGAGGAGAGAGAGAGAGAGAGAGAGAGAGAGAGAGAGAGAGAGAGATGGAATGAATCTTAAACAGGCTCCACGCTCCGCATGGGGCCAACACGGCCCGATCCCGCAACCCTGGGATTGTGATGTGAGCCGAACTCAAGAGTCAGACGCTCAACCGACTGAGCCGTTCGGGTGTGCCTGCTTTTCCTTTTTTAACATAATTCATAACGTGCTGTACCCACCGTTAGTCACCTTGTTTTTGCATTTTACAGTGTGTTTGGGAATTAATTCCATTTCGATCCCCAAAGAGCTACCACATTCTTTTTAACAGCTGAAGGCTGTTTCATCATGAGGATGGACCATAATTTATTTAACCAATCCCCTATGACAGACATTTAGGCTGCTTGCAGTCTTTTGCTATTGTTATCACAAACGCTATTGACTGAATTGAAAATTGATTATGGCTTGAGATAGAGGCTGAAGTCTCACTGAAATAAGAAGTCACGTGTTGCACACGACGGAACACAAATAGCTTACAAATTGTACTCTTTACTGTACTTACCTTAAAGTGTTACGAGGTTTAAGGTAGATCATATCTATAAAGGACTTAGTACATAGAATGTTCTTCACAAATGTTAGTTCCTATCCCTTTTCCTAGGGCTCACAGAATGAGATGTCTCTGTTCCTTTCCACTGCAAATCCCTCCATCTGTGTCCCATGTCCCCATCTCTCCTATACCCTCGTTAACCTTGATCTATCAACCGGGTCCTCTGTCTCCCTTCCTACTGACCCCTTTCTCTAGCTATAGACGTCATCTTGTCTCTCCCACCCTAAATAAAACCACCCTTTGTATTTCTTAGGATCTGGGTTCTGCTGTGAGTGACAGAGACCCAACCTAACGATAGCCTAAACGAACTCAACGTTTATGTCTCCTGTGAAGGCCGTGAGGTGGGCAATCCAAGGTTGATGTGGCAGCTCTACGGTCATCAGGGATTCGGGCTCTGTCCGGCTTCTCTGCCATCCCCGGAATGTGACCCTCTTCCCCAGGTTCCAAGATGAAGCACAAGCCGTTGTACCCACATTCCAAGCGACAAAATGGAGGAAGAGGTAAGAGGCGAAGGGCGTATATCAGCCCTCTTTTAAGGAAATGTGCTCCGTGCTGTCACACGGCATTTCCGCGCATGTCACATTTGGCCACACATAGCTGCAAGAGAGTGAGGACACGCAGACTTTATTCTTTTTTTCTTTTTTTCTCTCTCTTTTAGAGTTTATGTATGTATCTTTGAGAGAGAGAAAGCGAGCGCAAGCGGGAGAGAGACAGAGAGGGAGCAAGAATCCCAAGCGGGCTCTGCACTGTCAGCACAGATCCCGACACCGGGTTCAAACCCACAAACTGTGAGATCATGACCTGAGCCAAAATCAAGAGTCGCACACTCAACCGACTGAGCCACCGGGCACCTGGGGCAGACTTTATTCCCATCTAGATGATCATGTTCGCAGCTAAAAAACTGGCCTTCTTGGGGCGCCTGGGTGGCTCAGTCGGTTGAGCGACCTACTGCGGCTCAGGTCATGATCTCACGGTCTGTGAGTTCGAGCCCCGCGTCGGGCTCCGTGCTGACAGCTCACAGCCTGGAGCCTGCTTCGGGTTCAGTGTCTCCCTCTCTCTGTTCCTCCTCTGCTCGTTCTCTGTCTCTCTCTGCCTCTCAAAAATAAACGTTAAGGGGAGCCTGGGTGGCGCAGTCGGTTAAGCGTCCGATTTCAGCCAGGTCACGATCTCGCGGTCCGCGAGTTCGAGCCCCGCGTCGGGCTCTGGGCTGATGGCTCCGAGCCTGGAGCCTGTTTCTGATTCTGTGTCTCCCTCTCTCTGACCCTCCCCCATTCATGCTGTGTCTCTCTCTGTCCCAAAAATAAATAAACGTTGAAAAAAAAAATTAAAAAAAAAATAAACGTTAAAAAAATTAAAAATAAAATAAAAATAAAATTTTCCAGTGCGCCTGGGTGGCCCAGTCGGTTGAGCTTCCGACTTTGGTTCAGCTCATGACCTCAGGTCTGTGAGTTCAAGCCCTGCACCTGGCTCTGTGCTCCAGCTTGGAGCCTGGAGCCTGCTTCGGATTCTGTGTCTCCCTCTCTCTCTGCCCCTCCCCCGCTCATGCTCTGTCTCTTAGTCAAAAATAAACATTAAAAAAACTTTTTAAAAACTGGCCTTCTAAAAGGAGGAGAATGAATATTGGATCAGGCAATTAGCAATCTCTGTGACACCTTCCCTCAGACTTTCTCCCTTCTCTTTTTTCTCCATGGCTACGCTTCTCAAAAGCATGGTCTACACTCATTGTTTTCCACTTCTCTTTCAGTTTTTTTTTTTTAAGCCCATTGGAAAAAAACTCACTCCTAAACTTGCTTTTCCAAGGTCACCGTGTGTTCACAAGTTAATTAATTAACTCATTCAACACATATTTTTTGAATTCCTAGTATGTGTTAGGCACTGGGCTAAATATTGGTGATACAGAGATAAGTAAGTCGTGGTTGTCCTGGCCCTACAGGACTCTAATGATTTTATGAGAGAAACAGCAAAAAAAAAAAAAAAAAAAAAAAAAAGGTTAAAATACAGAGGAGCAAGTGACATGCCCAGAGGCAGGAGGGGCAGCGTAAGAGAAGGCTGTAGCTTCACAGAGGCCCAGAGGAAGAGACCAAGGGAAGGCACTATTCTAAAAAGGAGGAAAGAGTTTTCAGTGTGTTGAATGTGTGTAAGATGATAACTAAAAACATGTCCATTATATTTGAAGACATGTAGAACATTTGTGACCCTACTGAGGAAAGCTTTAGTGGAGTTTCGGGGACAGAAGCTTGATTGGAGTGGATGGAGGAGTGAGCATGAGAAATTGAGAGTTCCAGCGTGGATAACACTTTTAAGAAATTTGGCTGACGATCAAAAGGACAGAGCTATAGTAGCAGTGGGAAGGGAACGAAAAACTCAGTTGAAAGGAAGCCAGTGAATATATTTAGAAAAAAAAAGATAGTGGGGCACCTGGGTGGCTCAGTCGGTTAAGCACCCAACTCTTGATTTTGGCTCAGGTCATGACCTTGTGGTTTGTGAGATCGAGCCCCACACTGGGGCTTGGGATTCTCTTCCTCCCGCTCTCTCCACCCCTCCCCTGCTCACGTGTTCTTGCTCTCTCTCTCAAAATGAATAAATAAACATTAAAAAAAAAGGATGAAAAGATGGCTAATAGTGTAAGGTTCCTGAGAAGGTGGGTGGGGTGAGATCCATGATTCTCAGAGGTGGTCCCTGGTCCAGTAGCATCACCATCACCTGGAACTGGGTAGAGATGCAGATTCTCAGACCTCACTGGAGACTGACTCAATCAGAAACTTTTGGGGGGGTGAGGCCTAGAGTGCTGTGTTTTAACGAGCCTTCCAAGGGATTCTGATGTGTACTCAAGTTTGAGAGCCACTGTACCATAGATAAAAGAAGGATGGGGCACCTGGGTGGCTCAGTCGGTTGGGCGTCCGACTTCGGCTCAGGCCATGATCTCGTGGGTCATGAGTTCAAGCCCCACATCAGGCTCTGAGCAGACAGCCCAGAGCCTGGAGCCTGCTTCAGATTCTGTGTCTCGCTTACTCTCTGCCACTCCCCCACTTGCACTCTCTCTCTCTTTCTCTCTCTCAAAAATACATAAACATTAAAAATTTTTTTAAAAAAGGATATATCCTTTACTGTAGCAGGAGAGAAAGTGTATCAGAAAAGTACAGATATAGATAGATGGGTCAGTTTGGTATGAGGAAGTTCATTCATTCGTTCAACAAATATTTATTAAATATCTAACATGTGCCAGGCACTAAGTATACAGGCCAACAAATTCCTGATCTTATGCAATTTACATTGTAGTCGGGAGACACAATGGAAAAGTAAATAAGGAAAATTATAAGGACCTGGGACTTTATTCTGAATGAGCAGGTAATGCATTCCTAGAATGTAAGCTACATCAAGGCAGGCCCTTTTAATGTTTGTTTGTTTGTTTTCCACTTCTGTGTCCCCATGGCCCAGAATGGTGCCTTGATTATGTTTGCTGAACAAGAAAATTGGAGGCAGAGAATGAAGGTCAGGAGAGGCAGGTTTACTGTAAAGCTAATGACCCTTAGGTCTCTCATTTGGTCAGGCTCTAGCAATAAGTTAATTTTGAGTTCTTTCTCCTGAAGAAGGGGCCCCCAATTGTACAAGTTCAAGGACCCAAATATTTGGATGTGCCCCCTGATCAGAAGTTCCATTACGGACATATAAAGGTTGAGATGTGTGTCAGACATGTCTTATGGACTGAATTGTGTCTCTCCCCAAATCATATGTTGAAACTCTAACCCCCGGTGATACTGTTTGGATATAGGGCCTTTAGGGAGGTAAGTGAGGTTAAATGACATCAAAAGGGCAGGGCCCTGATCTGATAGAATTGGGATCCGAGTTAAGAAGAGAGACCCCAGAGAGCTCTCTTACTGTCCACACACATACAGAAGAAAAGCCACGCGAGGACACAATGACAAGGTGGCCGTTTGCAAGCCAGGAAGAGGGGTCTCACCACACACTAACCCGGTAGCTCCTTGATTTGGAACGTCCGGCCTCCAGAACCGTGAGAAAATAAATGTCTGTTGTTTAAGCCACCTAGTGTGCAGGAGGATGCATCTGGGTCTCAGGAGAGAGGTCTGGTTGAAGAGACAAGTTCGGGAGTCATCTACATATGGACAGTCCTTACAGACAAGAAGCTGGATGCGGTCATCAAGGAAGTGAAGGTGGGCAAAGAGGAGAGGTCCACGGACACAGCCCTGGCTCTCTCTGACATTCGAGGTCGACTTGATGATGAGGAACCAGCAATGGAGAGTTAAGAAGAGCGGTCACTAAGGGAAGAGAGAAACCCAGAGATTGTAGCACCCTAGAAGCCAAGTAATAATGGAAGTGTGTCAAGGAGAAGAGGGAGACCGTATCAAACGCTGTTGATAGATTTAGAAAGATGGGGGCAGGACGCACTGTTACATTTGTCAACGTTGAGCGATTGTCCTGTACCTGATGTCCTTCAATTCTCTCTGTGAAGTGGGAGGCACAGTCACGCACCGAGAGATGGCGTGGGGCAGGGAGAGTCGGGGCGATGGCAAAATGGGAGACGTAAGGAGAGCGAGGGAAGTTTGAAAACATCGCTGGGGAAAGAGAAAGCCCATGGCGACCAGAGAGAAGGTGCAGGATCGCTGGGCGGCGCAGAGGGCCTATCGGAGGTGTTCCGAAAACGGTTGGATTCCCAGCTGCAGCCAGGGGACAGGGCTGCTAAGGGTTAATAACTTTTTCTTTCCCATTTCTTTAAAATTAAGAACAGCAGATCCTTGTTTAGGGCCGCAGAGACAGTTTCAAGATAAGAAAGAGCAGGATGCTGACAGTCCGGGAGAGGCCACTCGGACCTCAGGGGAGTGTCACGTAGCAACGTCCAGCTGTAAGAAATCAGAGCTGGGGATTGCGGGCCGGGCTTTCATTCCCGCGCCAGAGCTGCCCCTGAAGCAGTGTGACACGGGGGCTGCGCCAGGTGACATTTGTTGTCCTGGTGCCGCTTCCGTCTCCTGGCCGGCCTCGAGGAGCACGTATGCATGTGTCTCCTATATGGCAAGGGGAACCAGGAATGAGATCCAGATGGCCGCGCTCCGACAGGCCCGCAGAGGCATTCCTTGCCTTCCTGGGGATAACATAGCGTTGCTGTTTAACGCTTGATGAGAGCCGTTCTCAGTGCCCTACGTGTCCACTTATTGAATGGCCAGCCCAGGCCTAGGTGGCGGACGGTGTCGTTCTCCTCATTTTGCAGAGGAGAGGACCGGAGGCAGCAGGAGAGCCGGGACTCGGGCCCAGGCAGACCGAGCGGCAGAGTATACGACACATACGTGGGAAACACCCGCTGCAACCCGTTGAGGTTGACACCGTTATTGATCTCGTCGGACCGAGGAGGTCAAGTAACTTCATCCAGATCACGTAGCCAAGAAGCAGCGGAGGCCACTTTTGAACTCAGCAGAGGGGTGAGGGGAGCCAGCACCAGACTGCCTGGCAAATGCCTCGTCCTGCAGGTAGATGTGAAAATAAATGAACGTTTCTTGCGTGTGGGTCTCGTCTCAAAGGGCCTTTAGCCTCAGCTGTGATACGGGCTGTATGGCGCACGACAGAGCACTAGGCCGGAGGTGGGTGTCTGGGAACAGTCAGCATGAGCTGGGACGGGACGAGCCGTCCGTGGCAGAGGGTGTCGATGGAAGAGTGTAGAGGGCTCGGCACTGAGCCCTCACGGACTTCAGCGTATCAGGGAGCGGCCAATAGCGTCGAGCAGGGGCAAGCAGGATGGCAGCCGAGACCCTCGCGATGACTCTGGCGACACCGGTGACCCCCGGGGAGAGCGGTTTCGGTGGGGCCGTGAGAGCAGACACCCATCTGCGCGGGCGGGGGCGTCAGGGAGGGGACGGAGGGCGCACAATGGGGGCGTGCAGGTGAGCTGAGGCGATGGGGGAGGGGGCTGAAGACACACCTGAGAGCAGGGATGGACCGAGAGCCCCGGAGGAGGGACCGGCCTGGGAAAAGAGGAGCGGCCCCTCAGGCTCTGATTCTAGAGGCAAGTTCGTTACAAGTGGGTGGGGATCAGTCAAGACTGACCGCCCCCCCGCCTCCCCAAACCTCGTGCCTTCTCTTTTCTCTGCAAGAGAAGGTCATTTGTTCCGAGTGAGACAAATACAGATGGCGGCGGGTGTTGGGGCAAGCGGCGGCAAGGTCGGTGTATCGGTGGTGTGTGTCGAGATGGGCCGCTGCGGACACGCCTCAGTTACGCCAGTTTGTAGATGAGGGAGTGGAGGTTCTAGAGGCGTGGAAGGTTTGGAGGAGTGGAAGAACGGCAGGGAGAGGCAACTGATGAAGGACAGGTAAAAGAACTGAAGGAAAGCTCTGCGGGCTGGGCCCAGCCGGCCGTTTCACTGTGGATGGGCACCAGTCTGCCCAGCTGGGCCCCTTGCTTCGGCTCTGGTCGTCTCCCTGAAGGAGAGGGAGACAGACGGTGGGACGGGGGACAGCTTCGGGGGCTGGGCCTGGCTGATAGAGGCCGAGGGGTTCGGGTGGTGAGGAAGCTCTTCAAGTGGTCACGTGTGGCGTCCAGGCTGAGGGAGGGACGTGAAGTCACAAGGGGGTGGCGAGGCGGGGAAAACGGGGACTGCTCAGGATTCTGGAAGTCTAGTGGCAGTTAAAGGAATAGGCTTAATGGAAAAGTGAGAAAGTAGGAAGGTCAGATAGTCATGGCCCTGTCTGAGGGTAACATTTTGGAGTTGGAGACTTCAAAAGAGGAGGTGTAGTCAGAGACGGCAAAGCGGAAGCCATGTCTGTGGGCGTGAGGCGTGAGGTTGTGAGTAAGGTCCCGGAGGTGAGGAGATTCGGAGCTGTGAGGCCTGGTTTTTGGAGGAGTGCTCACAGAGGCATCAGAGTTACCTGGCAGGATGGCCGTATGAGAAGTGTGGTGCTGAGGCAAATGGCAGTCTCGTCTCTTCTCACGGTTGGGGAGCATGAGCAGCATCCACTCGGACGACGCCCCCTACCTGGGAACTGGCGGATTCCGCCTGGGGATCAGGCTCCCTGCTAAGGTTAATGACTAGAAGAGGCACGCAAACCAGACTTCCTTCACAGCCGAGATCACCACAGTGGCTTTTTTTTTTTTAAGTATTTATTTATTTTGACAGACAGAGAGTGAGAGACAGAGGCAGAGACAGAATCCCAAGCAGGCTCCCTGTTGTCAGCATGGAGCCCGACTTGGGGCTCGATCCCATGAACCGTGAGATCGTGACCTGAGCCAAAATCAAGAGTTGGATGCTCAACCCACTGAGCCACCCAGGCAGCCGCCCATGGTGGCTTTTTCACCGCCGACATTTAGTACTTGACCGTTTCCTATGTGTGTCTCAATTTAAATATTCTACCGCATGACTTGTAGGCACAGTCTCTTAACATGTTTTCTGACCCAAACAGCTTGGGCACTGAGGTGATGCTGGTTTGCACAAAGTTACAAGTGTGCTGTGAACAAATTTTTCAAGCTGTTCTAACAATAGTCTCCATGTAGTCCGTTCATCTTTTGCTCATTCCTCCCCTATCCCCCACTGGAACAAACGGAGAAACAAACATAAAGTCCTAGCATCACATCCTGCTTTCCAGATCGCTGGCGTTTTGCCCCAATGAACTGAAAGACCAGAGTTAAGGCTTCTGGCCTAGTACTTTTTTCCTACCACACGGGGGCAGACTTTCTAAGAAAAAAGGGGAAACCACTGTTCATCTTGTGCTATATAGAACCGAAAACAGGGATGGGGCTGTAATGTGCAACATGATGACTGTACATTCTATACTTGAAAGTTGCTTACGGAGTCGATCTTAAAAACTCTCATCACAAGAACAAAATGTAACTATGTGAGGGGATGGATGTGAACTAAGCTTATTGCGGTGATCACATTGCAATATGTACACGCACACACACGCGTATATCGAATCATCGTGTTGTACACCTTAAACTTATACAGTGCTATATGCCAATTATGTCCCAATAAAACTGGAGAAATGAAAACAGAAATGAAATAGTGAGTAGTAATGTTAAGGGCAGATTTTGTGTGGTTTTTAGGTCTTAACAAATCTGCTTTCCTCGAGCCTGAGAGTCTTCCGGTTCGCCCCCCACTGATGAACTAGTTCCCTTCTTCCTGTCTTCTTCCCTCCCTTCCTCTCCCACTGTCTTACTCCCACAAATACGCCTTTATTCCAGGTAGAGTTGCCTGATAAAATACAGGATGCCCAGTTACATTTGAACAGCAGATAAACAACAAATATTTTGGGATCAGACGAGATCGGGCGCGTTCAGGGTGGTATGGCCGTAGACAGACAACAAATATTTTGTAGCATCAGTATGTCCCGTGCATATTCTGGGGATATACTTATGCTACAGAATATTGCTTAGCCGAAATTCAAACTTAATTTGTATTTTTCTTTGCTAAATTTGGCGATCCCTACCCTGGGGCAAGAGCAGTGCTGGAAGCTGGCTGGGTGTGGCTGGATGAAGAGCTCAGGGTCGCCTGGCAGTGAGGCGCCAGAGACTGGGGGCTGCAGCCCAGCCTGTGCCGCAAGGAAGACTCCCTCAGCATCCTCACCTTCCGTGCTGCCTCTTTCATTCCATTCTTTCCGCTGGACACATCCAGCTGCAGGGTCTCCTTCTCTGGGAAGCCTTCCCTGATCTCTCCGGGGCCAGCGGTGCTTTGTATTTACACATCTGTTAACACCTATCACACTATATACTTTACATTTTTCTGATGCACCAGGCTGTAAGCAATTAGAGATCAGAGCTATTTGTTGTTGTTGTCGTTGACCTCTCTTTCCCAATTGCTTGACACAGTGCCTGACACAGAATAAGCACTCAATACATGTAGGATTTTTTTTTAATGAGTGATTTTACCTTTAGACCTTAGAAAAGTCACCTAATGTTTCTTTGCAACAGTTTGGCCAACATCTACAAGAAAGGGGCCTGATTAGATGACTTCTAGTGTCCTTTAGGGATCCAGGAGTCCCAGGTTAAGTGGGGGGCTGGCAGAGCACAGGAAGTAACCCCATTTCTGTCGCTGGCTACAGCAAATTGCTTAGAGCTCCAAGAGGCCATTTGAGGAACACTGGTTAAAAAGGAGCACGTGTCAACTCTACTTCAATCCAAATTTTTTACCAAGTGCTTTTTTAAAATTTTTATTTATTTTTATTTTTTTCATGTTTATTATTTTTGAGAGAGACAGAGACCGAGAGCAAGTAGGGGAGGGGCAGAGAGAGAGAGGGAGACACAGAATCCGAAGCAGGCTCCAGGCTCCGAGCTGCCAGCACAGAGCCCCACACGGGGCTCGAACTCACAGACCACGAGATCATGACCTGAGGCGAAGTTGGTCGCTAAACCGACTGAGCCACCCAGGAGTCCCACAAAGTACTTTGGCTGAGGGTCACATTGAGCTGAGAGCTGCTTTGGGGGTGTCTTTAGGAAGGAGTCAGAAGCATGGCAGAAGACATCAAGATCAAAATCAAGAGAGGCGCCTGGGTGGCTCAGTCGGTTAAGCATCAGACTCTTGATTGCGGCTCAGGTCATGACCTCACGCATTGTGGAATCAGGCCCCGCATCAGGATCTGCGCTGGCAGCACGGAGCCTGCTTGGGATACTCTCTCTCCCCCTCTCTCTCTGCCCCTCCCCTGCTTGCATGCACCTGTGCCTGTTCTCTCTCTCTCAAAATAATATTAATAATAAATAAAATAAACAAATAATAACATATTATTATATACAAATAATATGCATCAATAACGATAAATAAACTTAAAAACAACCCAAATCAAGAACTACCAGACTACCCCTTTTGACAGCCGCTTCCCCAACCAGAACCAGACCAGGAAGTGCTGGCAGAACTCCCTGGACTTGCCCCACTGTGACAGGGCAATGACTGCCCAAAGGGATGCTATCTCTGCATGGGAGTGGTACCTGCGTGTGTTCAGGTCCCTCTGCCTCGCATCCTGGGTGTCAGTCAGCCTGGGATGACCGCCGGGCGGAAGGCACGTCCCGTGGGAAGATCTGAACCGGTTCCACCCCCCTCTCCTCTGCCCTCCACCCTTCTCCCAGGGCGGTGAAGGGGGACCTGGGCGCGTGGTGATCCCCACCCTGGGATCCTGAGTCATAGCTCAACTAACCATAAGTACTTGTTGGGAAAGTGTAAGACTGTGTATGTGTAAAAGAGCTGAATGGTCGGGCAAGAAGCCAGGGTGGAATTAGGACGTTGGCCAGGAAGAGGGACTTCGGGGTGATTGTTTTTTCAGTTTTGTTTTATGTTTTTAAACTGACCACCTTCTCTATGCCGGACAATGGAATGAGCTATTATACAAAATAGCCTCAAGCCCCTGTATGTGCTAAAATGTGTCTATATATTGCCCTTTATTATCCACACGGTTTCCAAAAAAAAAGTGCTTTAACTATGCATGTGGCTTAAAATCAACCAGAAAAATGCTTCATACAAGTGGACTTTTTAAAGTGTCAGTGGCTTAACAATTACTGCAGGGCTAGATGATCAAAAGAATCCTCAGAAATGCAACAGGATCCTCAGCACTAGAGAGGACTTCTAGATCTTTCTCATACCAACTTGAATGAATAGCAGCACTTCTTGCTGATTCCTTTCTAACCTCCTAACCCCCTGTCTTGAAGTTTTATTTTCATAAACCTCTGTGCTCTTTCCCTCCATCCCATCCCAGAGCTCACAAGTAGAATCCCTTCTTAGACGCACCTTTGAGGGGTTATTAAAGAATAGCTTATGCTATTGAATAAGCTTCCTCTGTCCCGAGCACTGCTGTAAGTCCTTTCTGTGTATCAACTCAGTTAAAAGGAGGTGACACAATGTAAGTGTCAGCTCTGGAGCCAGACTGTCTGAGTTTGTGCTTCGGCTCTACCACTTCCTACCTGTTGGCCTTGGACAAGTTGGTTAACTTCTCTGTCCCTCAAATCCGTCTATAAAAGGGGGACGCTGCTGCCGCTGCTACATCCTACCTTAGGGGGTTGTAAGAAGATTAAGATAAATTAACATCTGTAAAGTACTTAGAACAGTGATGGCATCCACTGAATATTATGTATGTGTATACGCACAGGCATACATTTGTAATATACGCATCTCTCTCTCCATAATAAAATCTATATGTATATAGAAACTTACAACTCTATCAAGAAGATACTCTTGGGGCACCTGGATGGCTCAAGTCAGTTGAGCATTGGACTCTTGATTTTGGCTCAGGTCAGGATTCCCGGGTCATGGGATTGACTTCCGTGTTGGTGGGCATTGCGCTGAGCATGGAGTTGGCTTAAGATTCTCTCTTTTGCCCTCTGCCCCCTCCCCCCCCCCCAAAAAAGATGCTCTTATTTTTTTACAGATAAAAAAATTTTAGGGGCGCCTGGGTGGCTCAGTCAGTTAAGTGTCCAACTTCGGCTCAGGTCATGATCTCACAGCCTGTGAGTTTGAGCCCCACGTGGCGCTCTGTGCTGGCAGCTCAGAACCTGGAGCCTATTTCGAATTCGGTGTCTCCGGCTCTCTCTGCCCCTCCTCCGCTCCCGCTCTGTTTCTCTCTTTCTCTCAAAAATAACCATTAAAAATAATTTTACAGATAAAAAAATGAAGGGTCAGGAAGGGCAAGTAGTTTTTTAAGGTCATGCAGCCTGCCCTCCTGCTTTTGTTTTGTTTTGAATTAAAAAACTATTTATTTATTTATTTATTTATTTATAAAGTAGTCTCCACACCCAATGTGGGGCTTGAATTCACAACCCTGAGATCAAGAGTTGCATGCTCTGTCGACTGAGCCAGCCAGGCGCCCCTTAAATAAACCTTTAAGTTAAAAAATAATTTTAACTTACAGAGATTTCTCATATACCTGACACCCAGCTTCCCCTGATGTTAACATCTTACATAGCCACCTACATTTGTCACAAGAAATTAATGTTGATAATATGTTACTGTTATTAAGTAAACTAGAGACGGCTAACTATTAATAGCTCTTAAATATAGATTTAATTTGGATTTCACCAGTTTCCCCACTGGTATCCTTTCCCTGTTCCAGCATCCAACTCAAGATGACACGTTGCGTTTAGCCACACTGCTTCTTTTTGTTTTTAATTCTAGTATAGTTAACATAGAGTGTTACATTAGTTTCAGGTGTACAATATAGTGATTCAACAATACTATACGTTACTCAGTGTTCATGATACACATACTCTGAGAGCCATACATACTGCTTCTTTCCTTTAAAAGATTTTTTTATTTTTATTTTTTATTATCTTTTGTTTTTTACAGTTTATTTATTTTGAGAGTGCACGAGTGCAGGGGAGGGGCAGAGACGGGGGGGGGGAGAGAGAGAGAGAGAGAGAGAGAGAGAGAGAGAGAGAGAGAGAATCCCAAGCAGGCTCCACACTGTCAGTGAGGAGCCAGATGCGGAGCTTGAACTCACGAACCGTGAGATCATGACCTGAGCCGAAATCAAGAGGCTGTTGCTTAACTGACTGAGCCACCCGGGTGCCCCAAAGATGTGTAAGCAAGCTCTGTACCCAACACGGGGCTCAAACCCATAACCCCGAGATCAAGAGTTTTATGCTCTACTGACTGAGCCAGCCAGGTGGCCCAGTCATATTGCTTCTTAATACCTATTGAGCAAGTTTGCTGGGTCAGGCCCCGTACTAGGTATTAGGGACAGAGAGATGAGTAAGAAACAGTTCCTGCCCCCAGGAAGCTCACAGACTGCTGGAGAGAGAGAGAGAGAGAAGCAAGGTTTTGGTTATAATAAAGGGTAGTCGGTGTGATTACACTTAAGCATGGAGGCTTGTGGGGGCACAGGCAAGAGGCACCTTATTCAGTCGGGGCCATCTAAGCTGAGACCCGAGGATGAGTAAGACTTAGCCGGGCAAGATCAGGGTGTGTGTGTGACTTGAGTGGAGGTCAGCACTGAAAACCATATTTGAGGTGGAGAAAACATCGTGTGCAAAGATCTAGAGGGGAGAGCATGAGTATGGCCATCTTTGGGAACTGCTACATCTCCCAAGATCTCACCTCAAACTCTGAAACTCCCATCTGGACCACAACCTTCTACACTGGCTGTGACCTTTTTTAGGCCTTCAGGTTCTTTCTATGCTTTGATGGTCCCCCCTCCCTCACACACACGGCCCCACTCTCTCAGCTGCACTCATGTCCCAAATGGCCTTATGTTCAGTCACATCAGGACTGAAGTCCCCTGGGCCAATCCCTGACCCTGGGAAAACCCCACACCTCCTACTTTCAATTAAAAGTCAGGCACTGGTTAATTTCGCTGTAACTTCCTCCTAATTTGGCCAAGCCTTGACTGTGTGAGATAGGACAGGACCTGAGCTTTGGAGTCGTGCAGACATGGGTTTGAATCCTAACTTCCACCTGCCATCTCTGTGGCCTTAGATAAGGTAGTCATCGTTTTATGAAATTTTTTAAAACTTGAGTGTAGTTGACACACACCGTTACGTTAGTTTCAGGTGTTCAACATAGTGATTCAACTTCTTTATACGTTATGTCATGGCTCCCCACGAGTAGAGCTACCTTCTGTCACCATACGATGCTATTACAATGCCGCTGACTATATTCTCTATGCTGTGCCTTTTATTCCCATGACTTACTCATCCCATAAGACATTCACCATTTTAAATTTGTTTCCTCTTCTGTAAAATGGGAATGCTCACCTTATCCACTACCAAGACTGGTTGTGGAGATTAAAAATAATATAGGTGTACAAAAATTAGCTCAAAATGGATCGAGGACCTAAACGTAAGACCTCAAACAATCAAACTCTCAGAAGAAAACATGGGACAAAAGCTTCATTGGCAATGGTTTCTTGGATATGACACCAAAGGCACAGGTAACAAAAGAGAAAAACAGGCAAATTAGGCTTCATGAAAATTTAAAATTTTAGTGCATCGAAAGAGTAAAAGAGAGCAAGAAGGCACAGAGTAAATTTATCCACAGAGTAAAAAGGGAACCCACAGAATGGGAGAAAATCTTTGAAGATCATATGTCTGATGTCCAGAATATATAGAGAACTTCTAAAACTCAACAACAAAAAACCCAGCAACGCAACGCAAACATGGGCAAAGGACTTGAATAGATATTTCTCTAAAGAAAATATACAAATGGCCAATAAACACATGAAAAGATGCTCAACATCACTAGTCATTAGGGAAGTGCAAATCAAAACTGCAATGAAATCCACTTCCTGCCTGTTAGGATGGCTACTATTAAAAAAAACAATAACCCAGAAAATAACAAGTGTGGGTGAGGATGTAGAGAAAAGGGAACACTTGTGCATGTTGGTGGGCATGTGAAATATACAGCCACTGTGGAAAACGGCATGGGGGTTCCTCAAAAAATTAAAAGTAGAATTACCATGTGATCCAGAAATTCCACTTCGGGGTATATACCCTAAATAGTGAAAGCAGGGCCTCGAAGAGATATTTGTACACTCATGCTCATAGCATTATTCACAATAGCCAAATCATGGAAGCAACCCGAGGGTTGTAAAGGGAAAAACCGAGTCCTCTGCTCCTGTGTCTGTTTTTTACTCTAACATGCCTATCACACTCACAACACTTCTAACACCAGATGTGTGGGGGTTTTCCCCTGCCAAGCAGTTCTCTAACACAGGCTGGTTGTCCTACAATTTAACTCAATTCTGATACTACCTACCAGGAAATAGCATCAGATCCCACAGCTTAAGGGCTCAGTCCAACGAAACTCTTCCCCCCACCCCCAAATTCAGATGCCAATTTTAACTAGTAGGTCCTTAGTTTACTCACACTTCTGTCCAACATGGCTATAAATAGGAGGTTCCCATGACTCCTTCCTGGGGTTTGATTAATTTGCTAGAGTAGCTCACAGAAGTCAGGGAAATAACTTACGTTTGCCAGTTTATTAAACAATATGGTAAACGATATGGATGAACAGTCAGATGAAGAGGTACGTAGGGTGAGGTCTGGGAGAGTTCTGAATGCAGGAGCTTCTGTCCCTGTGGAATTGGGTGCATCGCCCTCACAGTACATGGATGTGTTCACCAACCTGGAAGCTCCCCAACCCCCCTAGTGTTGGGACTTTAAGGGAGGCTTCCTCACATAGGCACGATTGACCATTAACTCCATTTTCTCCCCTGGAGAAGTGAAAATTCCAAGCTTCTATTCATGGCTTGATCTTTCTGGTGATCAGCCCCCATCCAGAAGCCCACCCAAAATTGCCTCCCTTGGACAAAAGATACTCCTATCACCCAGGAAATTCCAGGGGATTCAGGAGCTCTGTGTCAGGAACCAGGGGCAGAGACCAATATTTAAATCACAGTGGCGTATGCATACAATGGAATATTATTCAACCTTAAAAAGGAAGGAAATCCTGCCCTATGCTACAACGGATAGATCTTTTTTTAAATGTTTATTTATTTTTGAGAGAGAGAGAAAGAGAGCAAGCAGAGGGGAGGGGCAGAGAGACAGGGAGAGAGAGAACCCCAATCCGGCCCTGTGCCATCAGCACAGAGCCCGATGTGGGGCTTGAACCAACAAACTGCGAGATCATGCCCTGAGCCAAAACCAAAAGTTGGACGCTCAATCGCCTGAGCCACCCAGGCACCCCATCTGTGATGGATGAATCTTGAGGATGTTATACTAAGTGAAATAAGCCAGTCACAAAAACACACATACTGTATGATTCCGTGTACGTGAGGCACTCAGGGTAGTCAAATTCACAGAGGCAGAAAGTATCATGGTGGTTGCCAGGAGCTGCGGGGAGGGGAGAATGGGGAGTTATGGTTTCATGGGGACAGAGCTTCAGTTTGGGAAGATGAAAAAGTTGTGGAGATGTGGTGGCGACGGCTGCACAGGAATGTGAGTGTACTTCATGCTGCTGTATCGTGCACCTCAAAGTGGTTAAGATGGTCAATTTTACGTTACGTGTATTCTACCACGATAAAAAAAGAAAAAATACATAGGCAAAGTTCTTTTTTTTTTTTTTTTTTAGGATTTTTAAAAACGTAATCTCTACACCCAACATGCGCCTCGAACTCACAACCCCGAGATCAAGAGTCCCACCCCCTATGGACTGAGCCAGCCAGGCTCCCTGGCAACATTCTTACTATGGTGCCACGTAACGGGTGCTGAGTAATTGGTAGCTTCCTTTATTATCATCCGCTTTTGTGTTTATCACTAGGTGAATCTCCAGGGTTTTGTTTATAGGACCTACTCCAAACCTTTTCCCTTTCTTCAGCCTCCAATGCTCACTTTCTTCCCTTGCCTTCTCTGTTCTTGGGTCTCCTTTTACCTCTTTGACCGTCTCTTGCATTGCCTTTACTGGTTCTTCTTCCTTCTCTTATTTCCTAAGTGTAGGTATGTCCTCAAGATCCCATGTTCAAAATTCTTCTTTTCCAAGGGCGCCTGGGTGGCTCAGTCGGTTAAGCATCCGACACTTGATTTTGGCTCAGGTTGTGATCTCATGGTTCATGAGACCGAGCCCTGCGTCGGGCTCTGCGCTGACACTGTGGAGCCTGCTTGGGATTCCCTCTCTCTCCTTCTCTCTCTGCCCCTCCCCTGCTCTCCCTCTCAACATAAACAAAGAAACAAATTCCTCTTTCTCTTTAAAAAAAATTTTTTTTTAACGTTGATTTATTTTTGAGACAGAGAGAGACAGAGCATGAATGGGGGAGGGGCAGAGAGAGAGGGAGACACAGAATCCGAAACAGGCTCCAGGCTCTGAGCGATCAGCACAGAGCCCGACACGGGGCTTGAACTCACAGACCGCGAGATCATGACCTGATCCGAAGTCAGACGCTTAACCGACTGAGCCACCCAGGCGCCCCTCCTCTTTTTCTATATTATCTCTCTTAGTAATTTTTTTTCAGGCTTATGTGAATGACAGTTTTTTGTTTGTTTGTTTTTTAAGTAAGCTCTGTGCCCAACATGGGGCTTGAAGTCATGACCCTGAGATCAAGAGTCACATGTTCTACTGACTGGGCCAGCCAGGTGCCCCTTATGTGAATCACTTCCAAATGTGTATCTCTGATCTCAACTTTACACTTGAGCTCCAGACCTGATTTCCAGACTCCTCACTGACCATCTTCACCTGGATGTTTTGAGGGCCCTGCACATCTATATGCTAATGTCTTCTCTTCCAGTTCTCCTTCCCACCCCACCTCAAACCTGTCCTTCTGACTATTTCAGTTGTTAATGGCCTCACCCTCTTCTCAGACCCTAGGTTTAAACTCTCAACATCTTATGGTTCTAAGAACTGTCACGCAGTCTCCACATTTCTGTTCTCCCTGCCGTCAACCAGTTTCCTACCTCGGCATCTTGCCATCCAGTAGAGGCAATCCATCCCTTTCTAGTGGGGAGGCTGTTTGAGTACCGTCCTATCCAGAGTACTCCCTTTTCCTGATAACAAGATTGCCGGGACATACGATTCAGAAATTTGCTCGATGAGCAAGGATTTAAAACAAAGGGAGGGGAATAGTCCTGACGGATATTTTATTCCAGCTATGATGAAGCCCAAGGAACTGTCCCTGCTCTGCAGCAAGTGGTACTTAGATTCAACCTTTTTCTCCCCCATGTGTTGTAAGACGCGCACTGCCGAGCCATGTTCTTGGAATACTTTTTTTTTTTTCAGTGCTGATTTCTATTAAGAAACATTAATGCATGCGTTAACACCATTAGCTAAGTGACCGTATAGTTGACAGTCCCCTTCCATTATGAGTTGATTCAATGAGTGGGCATCTCAAAAAAGCAATCTGTTTTTTTAATGTTTATTTATTTATTTTTGAGAGAGAGCGAGAGAGCAAGGGAGGGACAGAAAGAAGGGGAGAGAGAGAATCCCAGGCAGGCTCCCAACTGTTAGCACAGAGCCCAATGTGGGGCTCGAATTCATGAACTGTGAGATCATGACCTGAGCCGAAATCCAGAGTTGGACACTTAACCAACTGAGCTACCCAGACGCCCCTTAAAAATGCGATCTTAATCCTAACCATAAATCCCATTTGGCCATTATACCCTAGGGAAGATTTGTACCTGTGTTCCAAAGACATTTACATGGGGCAAACTGCCCCAGACTGAAAACAATCCAAATATCCATCAGGAGCAGGATGGATGAATAAATTATGCCATATTCCATAAAATGGAATATCGACAACAAAGAGAATGACCTACACGTACACACAAGGTCACAAATAAATCTGAAAAACAATGTTGAATAAAGTAAGTCTGAGAACATATGCAATATAATTCCATTTATATGGAGTTCAAAATCAGGCAAAACTAAGTAATATCATATTGGTTGGAGATAAATGCATATGTGACAACAACTGTAAAGGTAAGCAAGGAATAATTAGCACAAAATTCAAGAGAGTTCTTGGAGCTTTTGAAGGTGGAGAGGAGCATAGTAGGCTGAGGAGGGGCTTCGAAGGCTTTAAAGGCATTGTTTTTTAATGCTGGATGGTGGGTCACAGGTTTTCATATCATTATTATTTAAACTGTGTATCTGCATTAAATACACTATTGTATGTACAATATACAATTTATTTTTTTTTATTTTTAAAATTTTTTTTTAACGTTTATTTATTTTTGAGACAGAAGAAGACAGAGCATGAATGGGGGAGGGTCAGAGAGAGGGAGACACAGAATCTGAAACAGGCTCCAGGCTCTGAGCTGTCAGCACAGAACCCGACACGGGGCTCGAACTCACAGACCGTGAGATCATGACCTGAGCCGAAGTCGGCTGCCTAGCCGACTGAGCCACCCAGGCGCCCCATGTACAATATACAATTTAAAAAATGTATTTAAAGTAACATTATTTCCAAGTTCTTTGAGATGAGAGGATGACCTTTCCTTTAGCGAGATAGCTCTATTTTTTTTAATGTTTATTTTTGAGAGAGTGCACATGAGCAGGGAAGGGGGCAGAGAGAGAGGGGGACAGAGGATCCAAAGCAGGCTCCGTGCCGATAGCAGAGAGCACCATGTGGGACTCGAACCCACGAACCACAAGATCATGACCTGAGCCGAGATTGGATGAGGTTGGACGCTTAACCGACTGAGCCACCCGAGTGCCCCTAGCTAGATAGCTCTCGTCCACCTTCAAAACTGACTTCAAACCCCCTTCAGGAAGCCACCTGTGACTCCCCAGGTTTATTTAATGTGGAAAATTTCAAACATACACAAAAGTAAGGAAAATAATATAATGAGCCACCATGTAACCCCCCCCCCCCCCAGCTTCAACAGTTATCAACGTATAGCCAATCATGTTTCTTCTATACCCTGGCACACTCCCCTCCCCATACTGGATCATTGGAAAGCAAACCTCAGCCATCCTATTACTTCATTTGTAAACACTTTGGTAAGAGTCTCTAAAAGATAAGGACCCAGGGCACCTGGGTGGCTCAGTTCGTTGAGCTTCCGACTTCCGCTCAGGTCGTGATCTTGGTAGTTGGTGAGTTTGAGCCCTGGCTCGGGCTTTCTGCTGTTAGCATACAATCGGCTTTGGATCTGCTGTCCCCCACCCTCTGTCCCTCCCCTGCTCTCGCTCTCTCTCTCAAAAGAAAAATAAATACAACTCTAAAAAATTAAAACAATAAAAGATAAGGACCCTTTAAAAAGGGCCCAACCCCAATACCATTATCCACTTAAATTTGACAGACTCCTTAATATTAAATATCTAGATAGTGTTTAATTTTCCCATGTCCTATAGCTTTTGATTTGTTCAATTCAGGATCTAAACAAATTTCACACATCACAGTTGGTTGTTATGGTTTTTTAAGTCTCTTTGAATCTAATGTTCTCCCACCCTCTTTTTTTTCTTGCAATTTATTTGCTGAAGAAAACCACATCTGATCAATTTCCTACATTCTGTATTTCTGGCTGATTCACCTGTCCTCCACTCATTTCCAAACCTCTCTACCTTTCCCTTTCCCACCATTTTCTATTTCCACCTATACATTTTTTTGGAGGGTAGATAGAACGGATGCCAAGAGCATAGAATGGAGGGAAGGGTCACCCCTATGCAGACCTCTACCCTAGCACTCCATACACTTGACTGGAATCATGAGGGTTTTTTTTTTGTCTGTCTCCCTCCAGCGCACCTCTTGGGGCTCAATACTGTCTCTTAGTTGATTTTTTATCCTCTGCTTTAGACAGAATTTTACACATAGTAGGTGCCAAAGAAATGTTTATTGAAAGGATGAATAATATTGCTCTCTTGTACTGCTTATGTGCTATACCCTCTTTTCCAACTTTGCAGTAAGATTAAGACTTTGTAGAAACTTTGATTTCAACCCCCTGGGGTAAGGTATTATGCAAAATTCTTTTGATAGTTACTTTTCTTGATAAGTGTGACAAATTTCATTGTGAAGAGTGCTTTGTTTATTGTACTTTCCTTTCTTGCCCATTTCCTGAAACACCGTGGTCTTGATAAGCTTGTTTGAAAGTAAGCACAAAAGTTCCCTGCTCTGTAACTTGATTGGGGGGGGGGTCCCAGAAGCCTTGGCCTCAGGGGGAATTGTGGGTTAACGGCTTCTGAGTAATGCATTACTCACCACAGCTTCTTAGAAACTTCTGAAGCAAATTATTACTTTCTGAGATATCTTTGCTCTGTTCTTTGAATTCTACGGGTCATCCCCTCTGGTAGATTTTCCTCCTTTACTATATGAAAAACAATGTCTCCGAGAAAGCTAGGAACAAACTTCCTTTTCTGCACTCACTCTAGTATTTTCTCTTGATTTACAGTTGAGGCGTATGCAGTCTCCAGTGTACGTGGCTAAACCTCCTTTCTGTTAGCTCTGTAACAGGTACTTGAACCCATATTTATGATCTGTTTTACCTCATCACAAATACAAAATGTACTAACACCACCAAATAAGAAAACTTTCCTATATGCTATTGGATTTGATAAAATTGTACTCCTTATCCGTCTAATCCTGTGAAAACCCCTGATGTCCTTAGAATTGTTTTAGAAATACTCCCCGTCTTCCTAATTCCAGGAAATGAATGTGGTTCATGGGACTTGCGATATTATTTTTATAAAATTGCTATGAACTGGCTGAATAATTCAAAATTCAACTGAACTAATCTAGCTGTAGCTCTGAATGTATAGGGTTTATGGAATTATGTTTGAAATGGTAGGTGATGAAGTCCCTTCCTCAGTATTTTTTTAATGCAGCACTTAGATAATGGTGAATTAAGATTTCCTGGAGAGCCAATTTTAAGCCATCAACCGACAGTGAAGGATGAACAAAGACTGGATGACATATTGAAATTATACCTGGCACATAAACTTGTATCAAACACTTCTAATCTGGCAAACAATGCCATGAGTGATGGCAAATGCAATCAAATAGAAACCTAGATCAATTATCTTAGAAAGATTGAAGTCAGCAGATAAAAATGGGACCATGGAGTCTTCTGAATTAACTAGCACCGAGAACATGAATCGGTCTTTCATCTTTTATTATTTCATCCTTTTCCTTTGAAGTAAACTTAAAAATAATCTTTTCGCCAACTCCTCAAAATGAAATATTCACTATATCACTCTTACTCCTTATTAAAAACTGGTATTAGTGTGCCTTTATACTGAAGACATCAAAGAAACTATGGAGTGTGCTCATATAAACATAAGGAAGCCTGAAGTATATTGCTTATTTTTCTATGGAATAAATGCAAAATCATGATACTTCCTTGTGCATTTACTGGAGTCTACTTGGATTTTCTGAGAGAAACTTCCCTTTCTCTTTTGATTCAGTCCTCGTTGAATGGATGAAACATGTGGTAATTTGTTTCTAGCATCTTGAGATCAGCCCTACTTTTCATCCATGATAATACCCATCAAGCAGAGTACCGTACTATTTTAGTTTTTCCAATGGGTTTGGATTTTAATAGGTTCATTCCATTGCTAAGTAGTATCAAACTCTTCTACATATAATTGTGTGAGTACATCTGGATGTCATCTAGTCATTCCACATTTAAAAGTGTCTGAACATATCTTGTTACATGTTGTAAACACCATTGATGGCCTGCCACTACCCCCTTTTCCATGGTAACAGAACCCCAATTTGTGCTGGTATGAGGCATCATGGGTTTTAAGAGAGACTGAGTCCCTTCCCAGCCCCCGTCCTTAACCTGGCTAAACCAGCCTTGGTAGTTTTTTTTTTTTTTTTAATTAACACTTTATTTTTTATTTTATCTTAGTTTTTAAAATGATTTTTATGTTTATTTATTTTGAGGGAGACAGGGGGCACACGAGCAGGGGAGGGGCAGTGAGAGAGAGAGGGGGAGAGAGAATCCCAAGCAGGCTCCACCGGGTCAGCGCAGAGCCTGACGTGGGGCTTGAACTCATGAAACCGTGGGATCGTGACCCGAGCCGAAATCAAGAGTCAGTTGCTTAACCGACCGAGCCACCCAGGCACCCCCAAAACTTTATGGTTTAGAGCAGATTTAGATTCACAGCAAAATTGAGGAGAAAGGAAGAGATTTTCCATATGCCTCTCATCACCACACATGCACAGCCTCCCCCATTATCAACAAACCCCCCAGAGTGGCACATTTGTTGCAGTCGGTGAACTTAGGTCATTGCCTCATCATCACCCAAAGTCCATAGTTTACGTGAATCTTCACTCTTGGTGGTGTGCCTTCTATGGGTTTGGACAAATGCATAATGACATGTATTCACTGTCATGGCATCATGTAGAGTATTTTCACTGCCCTAAAAATCCTCTGTACTCTGCCTATTCATCCCTCCCTGTCCCCCTGGAAACCAGTGATCATTCTGCTGTCTCCATAGTTTTCCCCTTTCCAGGATGTCATATAGTCGGAATCATACTGTAAGTATCCTATTAAGATTGTTTCTTTCACTTAGTAATATGCGTTTAAGTTTCTCCCATGTCTTTTCATGGCTTCGATAGCTCATTTATTTTTTTTTCAATTAATTAATTTATTTTGAGAGAGAGTGTGAATGGGGGTGAGGCAGAGAGTGAGGGAGAGAGAGAAAGAACCCCAAGCGGACTCCATGTTGCCAGTGCAGGGCCCGACACAGGGCTCAAAGTCATGAAACTGTGAGATCATGACCTGAGCCAAACCCGAGGGTCAGACACTTAATCGACTGAGCCACCCAGGCACCCCATAGCTCATTTCTTTTTAGTGCTACATAATATTCCATTTGTATGACCCACACTTTATCCATTCACCTACTGAAGGACATCCTGGTTACTTCCGGGTTTTGGCAATTATGAGTAAAGCTGTTATAAACTTCATGTGCAGGTTTTTGTATGGACGTAAGCTTTAAGGTCCTTTGGGTAAGCACCAAGAGAAGTGACTGCTGGGTCATATGGCCAGAATATGTTTAGTTTTGTGAGAAACCGCCATAATGTCTTCCAAAGTGGCTGTACCATTTTGCAGTCCCATTAGCAGTGAATGAAAATTCCTCCATATGCTCACCAGCATTTGGTGGTGTCATGGTTCTGGATTTTGGCCATCCTAATTGGGATCTAGTGGTATCTCGTTGCTGTTTTTTTTTTTTCTTTTAATTTTTTTAACGTCTATTTATTTTTGAGAGACAGAGACAGAGGGTGAGCGGAGGAGGGGCAGAGAGAGAGGGAGACACGGAATCTGAAGCAGGCTCCCGGCTCTAAGCTGTCAGCACAGAGCCCGACGCGGGGCCCCAACTCACAGACCGTGAGATCATGACCTGAGCCGAAGTCGGACGCTCAACCGACTGAGCCACCCGGGCGCCCTGCTCGTTGCTGTTTTAATTTGCATTGCCCTTGTGATACGGTGTGAAGCATCTTTTCCTATGCTTATTTTCCATCTTGTATCTTCTTTGCTGAGCTGTCTGTTAAGGTCTTTGGCTTATTTTTCAATCAGGTTGCTTGTTTTCTTTTGGTTGAGTTTTAAGTGCTCTTTGTATATTTTGGGTAATAGTCCTTTGTCAGATGTGTCGTTTGCAAATATTTTCTCTCAGTCTGCAGCCACGGTAATTTCGTTACCCTCATTGATGCCTGGCTTAGGCACAGATATTTAATTTTGGTACCGACACATGTGGAAGAGTCTGTCGGAGAGTCGTGGGGAAGGCTTTTCTCAGAAAGGGGCACCAGAAAAGGATGTCCTCTCTTCTGGCCTTTGGAAGTCGCTGTTTGGGGACGTGCTACCTGGGGCTGTTGGAATCATTCTGCAGCTATGAGGAGAATAGGAGACAAACAGAGCCTCAGAGTGGAAAAATGGAAAGAATATGAACCCCTGGTAGTATTGCTGAGCCAGTGAATTACCCAAACTGCCTTATCTCAGTTCTCCTTGTCATACAGCTTAATAAACTCACAGTTGTTGGGTTGCTTTCTTTTGCTTGCATCCAGGCATTCTGGCTGACATACTACCTAAAGCGGATGGTTCCTATAAAGCATCAGGTGACATCACTCTGATTCCTGACACTACACAGATTCAGCTCCGTTAGGGCTGAATGTCAACATGAAATAATTAGAACTGGTTTCCACAGTATGTCTTTCTTTTGTCATCACTTTTACTTTATTAATAAGAGTGTGTCGTTATAAAAGCAATAGTTATAGACAATTAGGAAAGGTCTTTATATTTCCTTTTTCTTTTTGAAAATGCAGAATTATTGGGGGAGGTGTGCTCATTAAATTTGCAATGACACAGAGATAGGAGAGCACCATATGACAGTTAAGATTCAGAAATATTTCAGCAAGCTATAATGATGAGCCCGAACCAGCAAGATGAAATGTAATAGAAATGTACATTTTTGCATTTAGGTTTGAGATGAGAACTGTGGCTGCTCAGGATGAGAGTTAAAGGCTGTTTATAAGAAAAGTATCTGGGGGTTTCAGTTAAGCGCTAATTCCCTAAGTGCCAAGATTAGAACAGGGCAAACAAAAATTACTAAAAGTGTAATTATAGAAATCCTTCCTTCCTTCAATGAGTATGTATTAAACATGTATTCAGCAAATGCATATTGGCAGCTGGTTCCAAGAGGAAGCGCTTTGGACTTCAACTGATTTCAGCTTGGACTGTGTGATCTTAGGGAAGTTACTTTACTTCTCTGTGTCTCAGTTTTCCTAACTGTCAAATATGACTGATTACAGTGTATGGTGACTGAGAGAGCCAAAATAAGGATATAGTCAAAATACTTACTAGCAATATTTTTTAGTGTGTGGCCTTGCATTAGATCAATTGTGGTAATTTATGCACAATAATCTGTTTTGTTCCTTTTATACCTGGAGAACTTTATTTTTATACCGTATTTTGACGCACACTGAGACCAGGGAAGGACCAGGCGAGCATGAAAAGAGGATCTCTGGAAATGGTATCACATGAGGAATCCTTTCAGGAATTAAACGTTTGATCTGAAGAGAACAGACTTCATATGTTTAAACAGGAGCCATATGAATCGGGTGATGTAGTTAGTTGTTTAGCGTTGCTACAAAGGGAACCCTGGACACAAGGAGAGGCAGAATTCAGCTCAATATACTGAAAACGTTAACTATGATTGTTCTGCGATAATTGCATGGCCTAATTGGAACAGCGGTGACCTCCCTGTCACTATTGTAAGGACTTGGGCAGAAGCCAGACGGGCATCTGTTAGGGAGGAGGTGGGGAATTCAGTGAGTCCGGAAGTTGTATATTTGACTTGGGCTCCTTTGAGCAGCAAGGTTCTGATTGAATTTTTCACCTGTGTATCCTTGGAAGGTTTTTTAACCTACAAGGACTATTAACACACCATCAGGGAAACTATTGTCTCACCTATTTTGCAGAGTCAAAAATTTCAGAATTCAAATGTCCTTTAGAGACTAAATAGATGTATTTCTCAATTACTGGTCTATGAATTGGTAAGAGAGTTGAAAGACAAATTATCCTTCTTTGTATTAAGTTTTCTTCCATTGTAAGAGTAATATAAACACATTAAATAAAATGGTACAAAGAGAAAGGAAGGGAAAATCAGTTCGGCTACATCATTTTTATGCATAGTTTTAAAAATATAACTTGTATTTCATATATATAGAAATAAGTATCAACATAATTATATATAATTATATATTTGTATATATAAAAATACAATATATAAAAATATATAATATAAAAATATATAATATAAATACAATACTATATGTATGTGTGTGTATGTGTATATATATATATATATACATATATATACATATATATACATATATATATATATAAATGTTTTTCGCTATTTTCAGTATATAAGGGTTGTACTAGTTTGCTGGGGCTGCTGTAATAAAAAACCACACCACACACTGGGCAGTTGAAACAGCAAAAATGTACTGTCTTACAGCTCAGGAGGCCAGAAGTCTGAAATCAAGGTGTCGGCAGGGTGTAGTCTTTCTGAGAGTGGTGAGGAAGAATCTGTTCCAGGCCTTTCCTCTAGATTCTGGTGGTTTGCTGGCCACCTTTGGCCTTCCTTGTTTCTGCTGCATTACCCCAATCTGTGCCTTCATCATCACATGGCCTTCTCCCTGTGTGCATGTCTGTCCCCAAACTCCCCCTTTTCATAAGGACAACAATCACATTGGATTAGGGACCCACCCTGCTCCAGCATGATCTCATCCTAACTTAATGAATCACATCTGCAATGACCCTATTCCCATATAAGGTCACATTACGAGGTACTGGGGGTGAGGACATCAATGTACGAATTGGGGGGGTACACAATTCAACCCATAAGAAGGATCAAACCAATTTACAGTGCCATCTGCAATGTATAAGAGTGCCTGTTTTCCCGTATCCTCAATGACATTAAGTTTCATTTTAAAAAGTAATATTTTTGCCAACTACGTGAAGGATAGCACCATAGTGATGTTTTAATAGATATTCCTTTCCTAGTGAGGGTGAATGGTTTCTGTTGGCTTGTTAGTTGAACGTCTTCTTTTGTGAAATGTCTGTTTATGTCTACTGCCTCTATTTTTTTTTAATTAGGAAAGTAATATATTACAAAAGATTTGAAAAACAGAGAAAATAGAAACCACCCATAATGCCACTACAGTGTATTATAATATGGAAATGGGTTAATACACAATGTACTAGAAGGGCACATTCTTCAATTATTATGAATTCAGAACCAGGCTTCTGGTATTAGACAAATAAAAGCTTTCCCCCCTTAAGGATATGCTACCTGGCCATTATTGGGGTACAAAATGAGAGGACTCCTGGTTGTAAGGAAGTTAAAATTACGTTTCTGTACCAGGGCCCATCTTTGAGCATCTTACATGTCCAATACCTGTTGAATGAATTCATAATCTAGTTATTAGACATAATTTTTATTCATTATTTTGCTGAGACAAGTCAGTTTTCAAAAGTTTCTTCATCCTGGGCTACACGCGTGAAATACCTTAAGGCTATCGTGATGTACATAAGTCATACATTTAAGAACCAGCATCTTACTAGGCCAAACAGAAGTTGAACCAGTATAAGATCTACCATTTAAAACATATATTTAATAAGTCATAAGTGAAAAAAGGTCTTACAAAGTACTTTTTTTAAAAATTAGGCTTCCTGCCCAGTGTGGAGCCCATTGAGGAGCTGGAACACGCAACCCTGAGATCAAGACCTGAGCTGAGACCAAGAGTTGGACAATTAACCAACTGAGCCACCTGGGTGTCCATACAAAGTATCTCTCAGAGTAAACTTATGTATATCAAAAAATACGGTTTCACAAAAACAAATCTGTTCTGTGGAAAATTCCCAACATGGAATCCTTTTGTTTCCTTTGTAAAGGAAAAAACTCATGTTAGAACCAAGAGACGTTACAACTTATCATTTGCCCATCGTCTGAAATAA
This sequence comes from Felis catus, assembly GCF_018350175.1. Taxonomy (NCBI): domain Eukaryota; kingdom Metazoa; phylum Chordata; class Mammalia; order Carnivora; family Felidae; genus Felis; species Felis catus. Next base: position 110,243,501 of record NC_058386.1, on the reverse strand, counting down.
GTTGAGCTAAAAGAAATATCTGATGGTGTCTGTAATGTTACAGGTGCATATTGGTAATATACACCAATTATCTATTTTTCTATTTTGTATCCTTCCTCTTATTTCTTTGGTAATATTTTGCCCATATTGTTACTCATATTTCAGTCTTTGTAATTAAAGTGCAAAGACTGGCCTCAAAATGAAACTCAAAGGTTTCATATCTAAAAAAAAAAAAAAAAAGTTGAAGCACCTGGGTGGCTTAGTCGGTTATGTGTCCGACTTTGGCTCAGGTCATGATCTCACGGTTCATGGGTTTGAGCCCCGCATCAGGCTCTCTGCTGTCAGCATGGAGCCTGCTTTTGGGTCCTCTGTCCCCCTCTCTCCTTGCCCCTCACCCATTCTCTGTCTCTGTCTCTGTCTCTCTCAAATATAAAAAATAAAAACATACAAAAAACCTGTTTAAAAAGTTGTATAAAAATAGAGCTCCTCAAAATGTGTGGTGAAACTCTTTTCTAAAAATTTCCAATTTGTTTATAAAAATTAACTATTAGAAGAATACTTTTAAAAATCACCAAGGCATAGAGAGTAAAAATCCAAAAATTTAAAAGCTTCTGTAGACATGAAAACTAACTTGCCAAATTTCTATAAATTTTTTTTAATTTTTTAAAATGTTTATTTATTTTTGACAGAGAGAGAGAGACAGAGCATGAGCAGGGGAGGGGCAGAGAGAGAGGGAGACACAGAATCTGAAGTGGGCTTCAGGCTTCGAGCTGTCAGCACAGAGCCAGACGCGGGGCTCGAACTCACAGAATGTGAGATCATGACCTGAGCCGAAGTCGGACGCTCAACCAACTGAGCCACCCAGGCGCCCCAAAATTTTTTAAATTTTTATTTAATCTTTTTAGAGAGAGAGGGTGAGAGTCGGGGAGAGCAGCAGCGGGGGGAGGGAGGGAGGGAAAAGGAGAGAGAGAATCTTAAGCAGGTGCACACTGAGCAGAGTCCAACGTGGGGCTCAGTATGACGACCCTGGGATCGTGATCTGCCCTGAAATCAAGAGTCAGAGGCTCAGCCGACTGAGCCACCCAGGTGCCCCAAATTTCTATAAAAGTTTTAAATGCTTCATCTTAATTCCTGAACTTATCTAGGCATGGTCTGATAACAAATAGTCCACAGACTACACCTTGAGTAGACCTGATATAAGATATAGACCCTGTCCTCAAGGAGCTAGGAATCTTGTTAAGGTGAACCCCGCAAGAGTACACGTAAGTAAGCACAAAATTGTATTGTAATCTACGCTACCCCAGACCACACCAGCCTGGAGTAACATGAGACATACTCACTGCGACATAATAGATAAAATATATATTGGTCTCTGTCCCCAGTTCCTGACACAGGGCTCCTAACACCCTTGTAGTTTCCTTAGTGATAAGAGCACCAGGAACTTCTTTTGTTCTAATATTTGGTCTTTGACCCCAGTTCCTGACACAGACTTCCTAATCCCTTGGAATTTCCTGGGTGATAGAAGTGCCTTTTTGTTCGAATGGATGACTCTTGGTGGGCTTTTGCATGGGAGCTGGTCACCAAGCCATGATTAGAAGCTTGGAATTTTCAGCCCCACCACTCATTCTCCAGAGAGGGGAGAGGGGCTGGAAATGGAGTTAATGATCAATCATGCCTCATGAAGAAGCCTCCCTAAAATCTCAAAAGTATGAGGTTCAGAGAGCTTCCAGGATGATGAACACATCCACCTACCGGGAGAGTGACCCACCCCAACTCCATAGGGACAGGAGCTCCTGTGCTTGGGACCCTTCCAGACATTACCTTATATATCTTTTCATCTGGCTGTTCATCGGTATCCTTTATCATATCCTTTTATCATAAACTGGTAAATGGTAAGTAAACTGGTTTCCTGAGTTCTGTGAACCACACTAGCAAATTAATTGAACCCGAGGCGGGGGTCGTGGGAATCTCTGATTTACAGTGGATGGATCATAGGCACAGGTGACTTGTGGGACTGAGTCTTTAACCTGTGGGATGTGATGCTGTCTCCACGTAGATAGTGTCAGAACTGAGTTAAGTGAAAGAGATACACAGGAGGAAGACTGAGGTTGTTCCTTCTCATCTTAAAGGTATAGGTGGGTATAGTATGGACAAAGGAGCATATATCTGCCTTCTCAGAGACACAAAAACAACCTTGAAAGTTAAAAGAGGTAAAACTGTCAAAAACAGCATTATAAATTGTAAAACGTAAGTCATGGTGAAGTCATGGTTCCTTAATTTGTATGACTGTAAAATTCACAGATTTCATGGAGAAAACCACCATTATTGTGTCTGAATAATCACAATATGGTCGGAATAAGTCACCCACAGCATTTCTCTCGATTTGCTTCTATCAAGTCTTGTGGCGTCTTCAGTTCTCCTCTATACCAACCCTCACCCCATTATTTCTTGGAATCCCCAAGAACGTAATCTTATACTCAGCTCTCAGATAGTCTTGTCTATACTCTTCCATTATCTGGTGATGTGATGCCAGGGCTTTTGATGCTGATGAAGTTGTCATTATTGGCAGGATCTACCATAGGTACGGCTGTCCTCAACTTTTAAGTTGCAAATATGGGAAACAAAAGTTTTGTCAATTAAGTTTAATGATCCACGAGAGGAGCCACTAATCTTTTCCAGCCCCTGGGCCCCAGACCCATGCACTCTGACCATGAGGAAAAGCATTATCTATGTGCTGTTGGTTGTTTCAGAGTGATTTCACATCCTGTGGCACATTGTCCCAACCATGCAGGGTGTTAATTTCCTAGGTGGGACCATAACCGAGTCTTCAGTAAACCTTTCCAACAATCTGTGAGACCTCTTGCTTGTGTGATGATGTACATAAAACCAGTCAGTCTCATGGATTTCAACCCAACTTATCAGTAGAAGCAACAAATTCGGAGCTCCGCATAAGGTACTGTACTTATTTTTGTTGTTTGTTTCAAGTTAGTTAACATATAGGATAGTATTGGTTTCAGGAACAGAATTTAGCAATTCCTCACTTACATATAACACCCAGTGCTCATCCCAACAAGTGCCCTCTTTAATGTCCACCGCCCATTTAGTCCATCCCCCCACCCCCACCTCCTCTCCATCAACCCACAGTTTGTTCTCTATATTTCGAAGGCTCTTATGGTTTGCCTCCCTCTCTGTTTTTATCTTATCCTATTTTCCCTTTCCTTCCCCTATGTTCATCTGTTTTGTTTCTTAAATTCCACATATGAGTGAAATCATGTGATATTTGTCTTTCTCTGACATATTTCGCTTAGCATAATACCCTCTAGTTCCATCCACGTTGTTGCAAATGGCAAGATTTCATTCTTTTTGATGGCCGAGTAATATTCCATCGTATATATACACCACATCTTCTTTATCCACTCATCAGTCAATAGACATTTGGGCTCTTTTCCATAATTTGGCTATTGTTGATAGTGCTGCTATAAACATGGGGGTGCATGTGCCCCCCTTTGAATTAACACTCCTGTATCCTGTGGATAAATACCTAATACTGCAATTGCTGGGTCATAGGGTAGATTTATTTTTAACTTTTTGAGGAACCTCCATACTGTTTTCCAGAGTGGCTACATCAGTTTGCATTCCGACCAGCAGGGCAAAAGGGCTCTCCTTTCTCTGCATCCTTGCCAACATCTGTTGTTTCCTGAGTTGGTCATTTTAGCTATTCTGACAGGTGTGAGGTGGTGTCTCATTGTGGTTTTGATTTGTTTCCCTGATGATGAGTGATGTGGAGCATCTTTTCATGTCTGTTAGCCATCTGGATGTCTTCTTTGGAAAAGTGCCTATTCGATGTCCTCTGTCCATTTCTTCACTGGATTATTTGTTTTTTGGGTGTTGAGTTTGATAAGTTCTTTATAGATTTGGGGTACTAAGCCTTTATCCACTATGTCATCTGCAAATATCTTCTCCCATTCTGTCAGTTGCCTTTTAGTTTTGTTGATTGTTTCCTTTGCTGTGCAGAAGCTTCTTATCTTGATGAGGTCCCAATAGTTCATTTTTGCTTTTGTTTCCCTTGCCTCTGGAGTCATGTCTAGTAAGGAGTTGCTGTGGCCGAGGTCGAAGAGGTTGTTGCCTGTTTTCTCCTCTAGGATTTTGATGGTTTCCTGTCTTACATTTAGATCTTTCACCCATTTTGAGTTTGTTTCTGTGTATGGTGTAAGCAAGTGGTCCAGGTTCATTCTGCTGCATGTCATTGTCCAGTTTTCCCAGCACCATTTGCTAAAGAAGTGTTTTTTTTCCATTGGATATTCTTTCCTGCTTTGTCGAAGATTAGCTGGCCATACACTTGTGGGTCCATTTCTGGGTTCTCTATTGTACTTTTTAAAACGTTTTATTTATTTAAGTCATCTCTACATCCAATGTGGGGCTTGAACTCATGACCCCAGGGTCAAGAGTCACATGCTCTTCCAATTGAGCCAACCAGGTGTCCCATCAAATACTGTACTTTGAAGTGACTAGTCATAACCTTATGACAGGTTGATGGCATTAAACCCCTTCCATTATGGGCGGGGTGGCAATTTCCCTCAGTAGAAAAGAAACTATTTCTGGATTTGCTTTCCCTGACCCTCCTGGTACCGTTCCTCTGCAACGGAGACTAGGACCTTTTGGGACGCATGCTACTTGGGACATGCAAATTCTCACTGTCTAGGCCCATTTTAAGTAGTTCTTAACATGTTCATCTTTCAAAGGCTTTGGTAGGTCTGGCATAGTTAATGGACCCCTTCTCAGAATAGTATTTTTAATTTTTTTTTAACATTTATTCATTTTTGAGAGAGACAGAGTGTGAGCAGGGGAGGGGCAGAGAGAGAGGGAGACACAGGATCCGAAGCAGGCTCCAAGCTCTGAGCTGTCAGCACAGAGCCCGACGCGGGGATTGAAGTCATGAACTGTGAGGTCCTGACCTGAGCCGAAGACAGACACTTAACCAACTGAGTCACCCAGGTGCTCCTCGGAATAGTATTTTAAAATGCAACATATAAAACACACAAGATTATTAAGGAAACCACCATTATATGATATTATATTGTTCTATCTTCAGGCCACTTAGGGGTCTGTGGACCCCAAATCAAGAGGTTAAACTTGCTATTCATCCTCCACTTTCGATTCCAAATCCATAACCGTCCGAAACCATGAACCTCTGCCAATGAATTGGTATAGATGAGAATCTGGCAAACTCCAGTTTGTTACCTGGTTTTGTGAATAAAATTTTATTGGAAAACAACCAGATCCATATATTTCCATACGATTTATGGTTGTTTTTGCAACGCAAGGGTGGAGTTGAGCAGTTGTGACAGAGATCGGATGTGGCCTACAAAGCTGAAAATACTTTCTGGACATTTAGAAAAAAAAGTTTTCCAATTCCCAGTCTAGATCCTGGCCTAAAGGCCAAGCAAGCAAAGTGGACCAGAAGTACTTCTTGAAGTTCTGCCCACTGGGAGGATTTTCCTTTCCTGTTGTCCCTCAGAGATACCCCTCAGGGCTATAATTCTGGAACAGTTCACTTCTGCTCGTAGCAGGCATACTATGCAGAGCCAGTTGTAAACAAGCCTTGAACCCTCGTGAGGTAGTAGGTGTGAGTCACTGGAGCAATAGCTATATGGTAGGAATGGCTATGCTGGGACTTTTAAAATCCGTTCAAACCACGTTGCAAACACACAGCTTCCACTGAAGATGAAATGTCTCGGGGCACACCTGAGTTTGTGTGCTATAGAGCCAGGTAGCTTTCAGCACACAATTTATGACGGGCAGTTTGGGTTATGTGGTCACTTGAAGATACATGTTAGAAACTCAATCCCGATCAGAAAGAAGCGAGACAGCAAACGGCTTTAAAGGAGAAAAGTTACTTCCTTAAAAGAACATAGGTTTGTTCCTGAGCTCCAGGGATTTCTCGCCGTGATTCACTGGTATGGACTCTCCACACGTTGTCATAAAATCCCAACCTGCCAGGAATGTATCTGGTACCACTTGGGCTACTGGACGACAAGGGCCAGGTGGTAGAACCACTCCCGCTACAGCGTGGACCAGAGGGAGCGCTATCTCTTGCCCTGGGCCTTCTCAAATATGGCGGGTTACAGCTTTGTAGGCCAGTAAATGGAACGAAGCAACCAATCCAACGTGATACGTTCCCTCCGACATCCACTGAAGCCCGTGAAATAGTAGGGGGCCCGAGATGCAACAGCTTTTCATTCCCAATGGACAGGATATCCTGTGTGTCCCAGATCAGTGGACATACCGGCCTCCCTCCCCCAAATTTTCCCGAGGTGTCAGCAGAACCTTGTATTTTCTGGAGAATTATCACCCATTTCCTAGCATCTGGGGTACGTGTTAATTTTTGCTCTCCAGATTCAGTCAACATGATGTCATCGATGGTAGACTAGCATAATGATGTCCCGTGGGAGGACGAGACGATCAATATTCCCTGAAGATTAGCGGCACACAGCTGAGGTATGTCAACTGTGGCAAGACACGGGTGTTCTGCTTCTGGTGTTCTCCGGTTGGTGTTAGTTCTGTCTCTATTTAAAATTTGGTGTTTTGTAGGTCGTGGATTTTTTTGCACCAATTTTAGTTTTCTAAAATAGTGCGTTAAAATGCTATTGATCTTGGTTACTGAGTGTTTTGACATTCTCTTAACATTTTGTGACTGAGGTGAGTGCTTCACCCCACCTCACCCCAGCCCCAGCCTGACTGACATATATAGAAAACGCTTTCATTAGATCAATGCCACTTGCCAAGTGTTTATAAGATCATATCGGGAACAGTAGCCACAATTAGAGTTGACATACAATTAATGATAATCTCAGGTCACTTTGAGACCCACCTGCCTTTTAAAGTAGCCAAATATGAATTAAATCATCACTCCTACATCTCTCGGGTCATTGATGATAACACTTGTCTCTGCCATTCTCTCTACCGGGGAGGTAGTACTGCTTTCTCGTTAGGGGACTGGAGCTCCAGAAGTTTCTACTTGGCCCTTTCTTCTGGAATAGTCTCTTTTTTTTTAATGCTTATTTATTTTTGAGAGGGAAAGCATACGTGCATGTGAGCAGGGGAGGGGCAGAGAGAGAGGGAGACAGAGGCTCAGAAGCAGGCTCTGAGCTGTCAGCAGGGAGCCCAATGTGGGGCTCGAACTCATGAACCGTGAGATCATGACCTGAGCCAAAGTTGCATGCTTAACTGACTGAGCCGCCCAGGTGCCCCTCTTCTGTAACAGTCTTAAAATCCCTGTCTCTGTGGCTCAAGGAGCCCAGGTGAGAATTCTGTCATTTGCTGAGGATATGCATTTCATTTATGTCCTCAGGAACTGAAGAGATTTCCACTAGATTGGCTTTGGTGGTGTCACTGGGCCCATGGCGAGACCGACAAGGGTCAAAAGCTGCACTTATATCTTGTCGATCCCGATCCACAAAGTCAGTAACTGTAGCTATAGTGTCCTGGCTGTCCAGAAATTAGTGTTTAACTCAGAGCTAGGATTTCCTATTCTTCAAATTTGGGGGTCCTTCTCTTTCACCAGGGAGAATGGCTGCAGGTTCACTGGGGAAAGCGAGGAGAAAAATGCATACATGGTTGGGGCTCTTCCACCAGGGTACCTGGCCTCCCTTTCATTTACGAAGCCCTAAACTTGTCAATCCAGTCAGATCTGGTAATTGGGTGAAAGAAAGATCGTGACTCAGCATTGTAGTAGATCAAGTCAGGTTTTCATTCACTAAACCAGGAGTTTTGTGAGTTATAGGAGGCTCTCTTTGTGTCCTAGGGCTCCTGCTCAATTATACGGTGCCAAGATCCTTGCGAATTATAATTTCTGATTACTATACAGGTCCTGCCATGGATTCCAGTAGTCACCCCCACCGTGTCTAGGTTGGGTCCGTGCCCTCATCGAGTCTTTGGCAACCCAGGCCCCTAATTACCCCCATTGAGATCAGCAAGCTCATTTTGACCACAATATGTCACGCAGCATCCCTACGTCGAGAAAACAGCTAATAAAGCTGATAAGAGGGTATGAATATCAACTGTGGAGGAAGCACTGGAGTTGGAAAATCATCATTTTTCAACCATCAGAGCAAAGATTCGTTTAGGCAGGAAATCATCAGTTGATGCTAAAACAAAGGGGAAATTTTGATGAGGGGCAGAATATTTGCATTGTTCTTAAAATGTCTCTCCACAGACTGCTTATTAGTTGCCAGAAGAAAATATAGCAATTGTAAAGTGGAAAACTCCGAAAACAACTTGATTGGCCGATCAAAATTTACATCACCCATAGGGAGCAGGCAGACATCCCGGGCCTCCCAATATTATGCTCTAAGAAGGACACAGCATCAATTATGTAGTTGTCTAGCAGGAATGCATACTATGAATCTAAACATGAGGAAAAAGTAGACAAACTCCAAATGAGGAGCATTAAACCAAAAGGAAGGAGGACCGTATTCTTCAAAAATCTCAATGTCGTAGAAGAAAGACTGTGTCAGCGTTTCAGATTAGAGGAGACGAAAGAAACACGACAACCAAGTACGATGTGTGATCCTAGACTGGATCCTGTGCTCAAGGGTAAAGATGGGCTACACAGGGCCTTACTGGTCAATTAACAAAACTGAACTATGGAAGTTAGATTGGATCGAAGCTCTGTGTTCATGTTCTGGGGTTTTTTTTGTTGTTGTTGTTGTTTGATACGGCTTTATTTTCTGGTCATCTAGTTGCGTCCCACAACCAGCCGGAGCTCTGAACAGTCAGTAGTCCTGACAACTCGCCCTGGGGAGGAAGGGGGAAGCATGGCCAATGCTGGTCCCCGCATCCGGCGCCCCAGAGGTGGTCCACCCGGCTGGGCACTCAGTAAACAGTCTCTGGGGGAGAGAGGCCACCCAGTGGGACAGAGATGGGGGGACAGACGAAAGAGAAACGGCGGCCGGCATGCCTGCCCCCTCCCTGGGCTTGGCCTGGCCAATGTCCGGGCTGCCAGCCCTGCCAGGGAGGGTCTGACTTGGCAAAGGCAGGAGGCCCAAGACAGGGGCAGAGATTCAGTCCTCCAGGAGCCTGTCCCTTCCAGCGAGTGGAGAGCTGGTTTCTGGATGGGGAGTGGCCGGCTAGGAGGCAGACAGGAGGGAGCCGGTCCCTCTGCTGTTCGGGCAGAGGAGGCAGGTGCCCGAGTGCCTCCTCCCTCCTCCTGACCGGCCTCCCAGCACAAAACACCGAATTGATTACATTGCTAACGAATTGCCAACACCTGAAAGAAACGCCTGGGTCTCCCTGAGGTCGATCTGAGGGTCTCGGGAACTTCTCCCCACGCCCCTCCCTTGCAAGGCAGCTGACCTGTGGGGATCAGGCCCTGACCTTCCTCCCTGGGTCCGAGGTCCTGGGAAGAGCAGCCCCGCCGGCCCTGTGGTCGGTTGAGGCTCCTCCAGAAAACACTCTCGCTCCTCCCCCAGCCTGGATGTTCCTCTTTTTTAAAGATAAGGAAACTGAGGCCCAGAGAGACCAAGGTAAGGGGCGGAGGAGCCAGGGGGCCTCCTCTAGGGCTGCCTCCTGTCCCAAGGACTCCGAAGTCACCCAGGTCCCCAGGGGGACAGGCCCCAGCTCCCTGGGGTGTGGCAGGAGGGCAGAGGCAGTGAGAAGCACAGGAGAGGGCAAGCGGTGCGCAGAGCCCGACAGGAAGGCGGCTGGGTGTTCCGGGCACCAGCCGCCCACGGGGGCCCGGGGGAGACGCATCCAAGGCTGCACCCTGAGCTGGCTCCCCTCAGTCCCGGCCAGGGTGGTGGGGGAACACAGGGCTTCCGAGGGAGAGGCCAGAACTGGGCATCCGGAGGCTGGTGCTGCCCTCCTTTGGACAAGAGGAGAGACTGTTTCGGCCACCAGAGGGCGACTGGGGCAGGGTGGAGGACGGACCGACCCAGAGCCTCCCGAGGTGGACCCCACCTTCAGCCTGCAGTCCCTGGTCAGCCTCGCGTGCAGCAGGAGGGACGCTGAGGCTGCACCGGGCGCGTTTCCTCTGTCGTCTCGGCTCACCAGCCCCGAGGGCCAGGGGGTCACCTCCAGGAGTGGGGGCCCATTTGCAGGCTTGTTCCCAAGTCCATGGCCTGGCTCCGGGACTTCCACCAAATGCTCTTCCAAGGGAGTTCAAAGGACAAAAAAGAGAATCCCCCAAGTCCTCAAGAGCGATACAGAAAAACTCTGTAGTTCAGGGCTGGGGCTTCTCAGCAAGGGGTGAAGCCCTGTCCCCCGGCCAGCTGTGGGGCAGGGAGGGGTGGCAGGTGGAAAGCTCATCGTGCTGGTGGATGGCCATGTCACTGCATCTTGGCCTTCAAGAGCAGTCCCTGAACTGTTTTGTACAGGAGGTCGTAGTGCTGGGGACAGCAGGAGGGTTTGAGTGAGGCCCGGGGGCCACTTGTGGGGCCACCTTCTAGGCAGGATGGGGGGGGCAAGGACTGACCTGACCAAGGTGACCCTCGCACAGGGACCTTGGCTCCCACCTGAGCCCCGCCTGCTCACCAGGACTGTTGTAGAGGCCACCCCGAGCTAGGCGCCCATGCAGATGGCCAGGAGCGTGGAGAAAACGGCTGGCTTGACCTTGCAGGCTCTCACCACCTGCTTCAGTTGCTCACAGAAGACAAACTTGGGGTCCCACGCGTCAGCCTTGGTGCGGTGCTGCCTCACCTCCGCCAGGTGGCAACTCAGGTGGCGTGCTGGCATGCTGAGGAACATGCAGAATTTGTCCATCAGCTGGGTGGCTGGTTGCCGGGCTGGGCTGGCTGGTGAGCCAGCCCGTCACGCGGTCCCACTGCTCCTGCTGGATCATCCGCTCCGGGAAGATCGGCATGTCTCGGGGGGTTCCTTCCCGGCCAGGTTGTAGATGACGCGGGCCAGGGCCTCTGCGATGAGCCTCAACTCGTGGGTCAGAGTTTTCAACTTGGGCCCTCAGGTCCATGAGGTGGCTCTCCAGGTGGGACAGGGCGAAGGCAGACACCCAGAGAACCGCAAAGCACTCCGGCTCTCAGGCCGGGATGTCCCCAGGTCGACCCTCTTGTGCACCGTGGAGACCTTGTGCACCGGCGCCCCAGAACCGGCAGCCACTATTTCCAGCTCCAGGAGGAAGGCATGCCGCAGTTTCCCCTCACAAGGCGGCTTGGGCACGTACAGGTCCTGGCTGGCCCTTTGGGCCACAGTGTTCGCGAACAAAGGCAGAGGACAAAGGGTGCCTGGTTCCCCGGTAGTTGAACTCGCTCCTCCGAAGTAAAAGACCGGAAGCTTTGCATGTACCCGGTGTGAGTGCGCTTGTTGGTGTAGAGCCTGGAGAAAGGGCGGGCGAGCTCCCGCAACAGGGAGACGCCACTCTCATTGGAGTCCCAGCCGTGCGACGGCCAAGGGGCCACTCTGAAGGCATCGTAGTGGGGCACGATAACGGTGGTGCTAAGGTCCTCTCCACCCAGCGCCATCAGCCACCGGTCCGCTCGTGGCCTTGCTGTGGACGCGTGACCGTCCGGAAGCCGGGGGCAGTGGCGTGGAGGAGAAGCGCTTGGGCAACAAAGGCAGAGCCCTGGGAAGCCGACCCGGCCTGCGTCCGCTCGCAGACGGAGGGCGGGGCCTCATCACGCACAGCCAAGGACAAGGGGACGATGCCCTGCATGGCCGGCGTCCTGGGCTCCGTCTCCGTGACTGGCTCGATGACGTCCTGGGACACAGAGGCCACAGCCCTCCGCAGGACGGTGACCACGGCACCTGCCGCCTGCCGCAAAGGCCCGCGGGTACCGCTCGCGGCAGCCGCGGGGGCCCGCAGCAACGGCGCGTCCCGCACGGCCGCAGGGATGCGCGCGCGCCTGCGTGGGAAGCGCCTTGTGCTCAGGGCCCCGGCAGCTGGGCGGGGAGAGGCGAGGCCGGGCGGACGCCCGCTGGAGGGAAGCTGGGGGTCTTCCCGACGGGACCAGTGCGGGTCGTACCCCTGCGCGCGGGAGATGGGCTGCGTCACGGGTGATGGGCCGGAGCGGCGGCCCCCACGCCTGCCGCCTGTTCCCCGGGACCTGACCCGCTTCTACCCGCAGCCTGGCGGGGCCACACCCGGCGATTCCCGAACCCACCTCCGCGTGGGTGGCCGCCGGGGCCCCCGTAAGTTCATAACCGTGCTGTGGTTACCTAAGAGAATGTTCCTGTTCTAAGAAAATACACAGTGAAGGGGCTCTTGGGTGGCTCAGTCGGTTACCCATCCGACCTGGGCTCAGGTCATGATCTCACGGGTTGTGAGTTCGAGCCCCGCGTCGGGCTCTGTGCTGACAGCTCGGAGCCTGGAGCCTGCTTTGATTCTGTCTCCCTCTCTCTCTGCCCCTCCCCCGCTCATGCTCGCTCTCTCTCTCTCTCTCTCTCTCTCTCTCTCAAAGATAAAAAGAAAATATACACTGAGGCATTTAGCAGTAAAGGGCCAATGTGTATGCAACTTATTTTAAACAATTTCAGAAAAACATGTGTACACACACACACGCATAAAGAGCTCACACACAAACGTAAAGCAAAGAAAGTAAAATGTTAAAAATAGATGTATTTGGTTAAAGGGTATATGAGAATTTTTGGCGTTATTCTTACTCCCACTCTTCCAAAAGTTTTACGTGATTTTCAACAACAACAGCAAAAAGATATTTGAGCTTAACTCAATAATTTGTCTCAAGTTTTTAGGGAAGAGATAGTCATCTGGCCCTTCAGAGGATATAATTAGGGAGTGAACAGGCAAGTTGCATGTGATAAATTTACACTAATGTATTTCTCTGGCCGACTCCTTGAATTCTTTCCATTGCATCATGCGGGGGGATTTCTAGGGTTTCGGCATCTAGTCTAGATGTGTGCTAATCAGATCACTAAAATAATAGAAGTACATCATCCTCAGTACAGTGTCCCCAATGCCCAAGTTTCTGGTACATCTAAATTAACAAATTCCTGCAAGTCTTTTGGGATTTTCTTTAGTGACTTTGCATTTGAGGTGAGGGGGGCTGCTTCCTCTGGCTAGAGAGGAGATTCTTTTAGCAGAGTCAAGTAAACCCTTGAATTTAAAGTCTGTCCTTTGTGGGGCGCCTGGGTGGCGCAGTCGGTTAGGCGTCCGACTTCAGCCAGGTCACGATCTCGCGGTCCGTGAGTTCAAGCCCCGCATCAGGCTCTGGGCTGATGGCTCGGAGCCTGGAGCCTGTTTCCGATTCTGTGTCTCCCTCTCTCTCTGCCCCTCCCCTGTTCATGCTCTGTCTCTCTCTGTCCCAAAAATAAATAAACGTTGAAAAAAAAATTAAAAAAAAAAAAGGAAAAAAAAATAAAGTCTGTCCTTTGAAATGAGAAACTTAGGGACATTGTTGCACTTCGGTTTCAATGCAATGTTTGTTTAATGCAGTGTTATAAAATGCAACATCTCCACCCCCAGGTGCTGTCATTTCTTAATGTTCCGGAAAACCTCTGCAGTTCCCTGATCCCGGCCCTCAGTGAGCACATTCCCTCCTGCCTCATCTCTGCTAGATTGCTGGTATGCACTGATTACAAGAAATAGATTTGGCGTAAATCTGGCACTTATGCTTTTCAAAGAAGTTTCACATAAATTGTCCTATATTCTCTTTCATCGTCACACAACCATGTGAGATAAGGAGGGAAGCATTCGGTCGTGAAGAAACTGAGGCACAAAGTGGTTAAGGTCCCGTACAACATAGTGATGGAACTGATATTAGAATTTAGGCTTTCTGTTCCTCTTTTGTTGGTGTGTTTGCTTGTTTTTAAGTGGGCTCCATGCCCAAGTGTGGAGCTCAACACAGGGCTTGACCTCATGACCCTGAGATCCTAACCTGAGCCGAGATCAAATGTTAGATGCCCAACTGACTGAGCCACCCAGGTGCCCCTCTGTTCCTTGTTTTAGTGAAGCATCCCAGGTCTAATGAAAATATTGCCAAGTCCCCTGAGATATTTTGGAAATACTAAAATATACAAAGAATTTTGCAGAGATACCTTTTAACCAATGTGAAGTAATCATTAGGATACTATCGAAAATAATGTCTCAACTCAAACTCAAAACTTGTCTCTTCCCTACCAACCTTCTCTCTTACTGTCTCCCCCTCAGCTTCCCCTCTGGCTATAGACCCCACAGACTCTAGACTCTGATGGTTGGGATCACCTTGCCCTAGCATGCATACCTCTTCAGCAGGCACCTTTCAAGAATATTCAAGCCTGAGTATCTTCCTTGGGAACCTTTCTGTCCCATGGCAAACACTCTGTACTGTTGCCCCGCCAAATACTTGAAGTTCAGACTGCACCCACCGCGACCCACTGTCTTTGCTCGGCGGTCACAGATAACTGCAACCAGTCTTTAAATGTATTATTTTAAGCAAACCTCAATCACAGCTCCCTGGGCCTTCTGTACTTCAAAGCACACATATCAAGTGTTGTCTCAGCTCCAGGGAATACAGTGGTTCTCCTGAAGCCTTTTTAATTTGGTTTGAAGATCAGGAGAGTGCAGAGAGAAATGCACAGCATTATAACAATCAGGAAGGGTAACTGATCATTCTCTTCTTCTCTTGTATAGACCAGAGGCTGGCAGTGGGCTGTTTTATAATACACTAAGCATGTCCTTCATTGGGTAAATTAATATTTCTTTTTCTTTTTTACTTTTTAAAGTTTACTGAGGAGAGAGAGAGAGAGAGAGAGAGAGAGAGAGAGAGAGAATATGCACGCAAGCAGGGGAGGGGCAGAGAGAGAGGGAGAGAGAAAATCCCTAAGCAGGCTCCTCACTGTCAGTGCAGGGCGCAATGTGGTGCTCAGTCTCATGAACTGTGAGATCATGACCTGAGCCGAAATCAAGAGTGGGTAGCTCAACTGACTGAGCCGCCCAGGAGCCCCTGAAATTTCCTTTCAGAATTGTCTCAGTTGGCTATAACAAATTACCATAGACAGGGTAACTTAAACAATAAACATTTCTGTCTCACAGTTCTGGAGGCTGGAAGTTAGAAATCATTATGACAGCATGGTCAGATTCTGATGAGAGCCCTCTTCTTGGTTGTAGATGGTTGATTTCTTGCTGTGTCCTCATTAGGTAGAAAGACAGCTAGTCAGCTCTCTGGTCTCTTCTTATAAGAATGCTGATCCCATTCATCAGGACTCCACCTATATCTCCAAGTACCATCACATTGGGATTAGGGTTTCAACATATACATTTTAGGGAAACAGGCATTTAGTCCATAACAGGGATGATGGGTATTTGTCGCATATATTTTCCAGAAGCAATTTGGAGACAAATATTCCATTCTAACACCGTGCCTCATGGATAAGAGATACATTAAAACATAGGAAGACAAGGATCCTGGCTCACACGGCCTGCTCTTCTGGAAATCTCAACAGTTTTATGCTGGCTTATAGTGCACATGATAATTTGCGATATTGCTATCTACTTAATTCCTAGGAGACAGCACAAGTTGGCCTAACAACATTTGGTGCAGAGGAGGAGAAAGTAGTGAAGGCTAAAAGCTCAGATCTAGATGATGTCAAGAATAGTGGAGTAAGAAACTCTGAGAAACCTGCGTTCTGCAAAAGCAATGAGAACACTAGTCAGAAAATGTCAAAGGCAACCTTTCCGTAACTCTAGAAAGTAACTGAAAGCTTGCAAAAATTGAGAGAGTATTTCCTCAGGAAAAATAGTTGAATCTTGGTAAGAATAGTAAGCTTTGCGTCATTAGAGCTTACCCTATTCCCATACTCTCTCCCCATCTCTGTAGTACTCTTGAAAATCAACAGCTCAAAATCATGGTGAAAATCAGCAACTTAGCAGCCATGGGAAGTATCAGAATGACAGAGAACATAAACTTCATACTTCCTGATTTCAGAAATTACTACTAAATCACATTAATCAAGACAGTGCAATGCTGGTCTATATAGATCGATGGAGTAGGATAGAAAGTCCATAAATAAATCCTCGCATCTGTGTCCAACTGATTTTCAACAAGAGTTCCACGACCCACTCAAGGGGAAAGAACAGTGTTTTCAACAGAAGGTTCTGGGACAACTGGATATTTGCATGTAAAATAATGAAGCTAAACTCTTACCTTACACCATATACAAAAAGTTAAATCAAAATGGATCAAAGACCTAAAAGTATAAAACTCTTAGAAGGAAAATAGGTGTAAATCTTCATGACCTAGATTAGGCAATTTAGGTACTTCTTAGTTATAACACCTAAAGCGTGAACAACCAAAGAAGAAATAGATAATTTGGATTTCATTAAAATTAAAAAATTTATACTTCAAAGGTATCATCAAGAAAATGACATGACAGCCCATAGATTAGAAGAAAATATTTGCAAATCACGTATTTGTTGAGGGTCTTGCATACAGAATATATAAAAAACTCTTACAACTCAACAATAAAAGGATACCCCAATTCGAAAATGGGCAATGGACGGTCGCTTGGGTGGCTCAGTCACTTGAGCATCCAACTTTTTATTTTGGCCCAGCTCATGACCTCGTGGTTTGTGAGGTCAAGCCCCATGTCAGTCAGTGTGGAGCCTGCTTGGGATTCTCTCTCTGTCCCTCCCCAGCATGTTCTCTCTCTCTCTCTCTCTCTCTCTCTCTCTCTCTCTCTCAAATAAACTTAAAAAAAAGAAAATGGGCAATGGAGGGGCACGTGGATGGCTCAGGTGGTAGAGCACGCAACTCTTGATCTCAGGGTCATGAGTTCAAGCCCCATGTTGGGTGTGGAACCTACTGAATTTAAAAAATGAATGAATGAATGAATGAATGAATGAATGAATGAAAATGGGAAATGGATTTGAATGTGCACTTCCTAAAAGATGATACATGAATGGCTAATAAACACATGAAAAGATGTTCAACATTATTAATCATTAGGGAAATGCAAATCAAAATACAGTGAGATACAACTTCACACCCACTATGCTGGCTATAATGGCTAGGATATCTATCTATCTATCTATCTACCTATTGTAGATAGATAGACAATAGCAAGTGTTGGTGAAGTAGAGACACTTACCCATGCTAGTGGTCATGTAATATGATGCATATGTATTTATTATGTAACAAATAAATATTATAAACATATATAAAGAGATTTATTATAAGAAATTGGTTTATATGATTATGGAGGCTGACAAATCCTAAGATCTGCAGGGTGAGTTGGCAAGCTAAAGACCTAGGAGAGCCAATGGGATAGTTCCACTCTGAAGGTTGGGGTGAGATCCAGGAAGAGCTAATGTTTCCATTCGAGACTAAAGGCAGGAAAAAGCTGATGTCTCAGCTCAAAGGCAGCAGACAGGAGGAATTCTGTCTTGGGGAAGAGTCAACCTTTTTTTATTACGTTCAGGTTTTCAACTGATTGGATAATGTCCACTCACATTATGGAGGGTAAGCTGCTTCACTCAGTATACTGACTAAACACCCAGCCAAAAGCACCCTCATAGAAACACCCAGAATAATGATTGACCAAATAGATGGCCATCCCATGACTCATCCAAATTGATACATAAAATTAACCATCACCAGTGGTAACTAGGAAATGAGTCCTAAACCTTTTTATCCTCTTAACTCCTCCTGTTTTTCTCTTTCCTGTTTTGCTAGTTGGCACATCTAGAATTCTGCCTTAGTTTCCTGGAATTTCTCTCCTGCTCCTTTCACCATCTCCTTCCCCCCCGTTCTCAGTATTCTGAGCGGCTAGTGACAGTTCTACTCTAAACTGGATGAACTGCTCCAAACCACATTGCTCTCACTTTATTCACGGGTTTATTTACTCCAGTTTGGAAACTCTTACTGACATAACGTCATTCTGCAGACTGACTCCCGTAGACATTGATGCTAGTATAAATCAAGACCCGGCTATCTTGACCTTTTGGCCAGTGATTTAAATTGTTAGCTATCACCTACAGGAAGGAATCCAACAGTTGATTTTGTTTCCCTAACCTGAATCCCCACTGTTCACAGCTTCCTTTCTTTCCTTGTAGTCTCTCTGCTGAGTTATTACTTCACATACATATGTTCACTTAAAGTATAAACATAGCAAGGTTGCGTCCCTCATCTCTTGCTTTAGTTTTGGTCCAGTTTCACAATTGAAGAATTCGACTTTAGAGAAAAGGAGGTAAATTGGAGTACATAAAAATTTTAAAACTTTTGTGCCATTGACAATATCATTAAGAAAATGAAAAGACAAACTACAGAATGGGAAAATGTTGGCAAATATATCTGCTAAGGGCAGAATACCCAGAATATATAAAGAACAATGACAACTCAACAATAACAAGGTAAATGACCCAATGAAATAATGGGCAAGGGTTTGAATAGAAATTTCTTCAAAAAAGACATACAAATGGCCATTAAGCACATGAAAACATGCTCAACATCATTAGTAGGGAAATGCAAATCAAAATCACAATGAGAGAATTAAATAACCGGAGTGGGGGGGGAGTTAACATGGCAGAGAAGTAGGGAGACTGGGATTTCCCTCATCCCTCAAACACAACTGTATTGAGGTCAAATCACTTGGAACACCCAGGAAATCAATCTGTGCAGTGACAGAAGGATTTCCACAGGTGGAAGAAGGCAGCTTGGCAGGATCAAGGCTCATAGTTTCTGATTTGTTGTTTTTGGTCAATTCATATATATATTATATTATATACTAATATATATATTATATATATATATAATTTTTTTCTGGTTTGTTTAATCAGGCATTTTTATTCTATTCTTTTTATACCCTTTCTATATCTTCTTCTTTATTTTCCTTTCTCTCTGTCTGGATTAAGCCTTATAATTTTTTTTGGTCCTCTGCTCAGACTTTTCTCCCCTTCCTTTTTTCTTTGTATGAGATCAGGCTTCTCCCCGCCCCCCCCCCCCGCCCACTTTCCTTTTTTTTTTTCCAGGGTGACTTCAACAAACAAATCAAAGCGCACCTGCAGAGGACTGACCGGTGGGATAGAGTAGCCAGAACACAACGACAAAGTACATAAAACGTACTCCAAAAACACTTCCTGGGGTGCTAAGTCCTGGACAGTGTATGAGCCATTTTTTAACATAGTAGTACTCACAGGTGCAGGACACATAACAAGCTTTTAAAAGAAACATAAAAGAGAGAAACCTAGCCCAAATGATGAAACAGAGGAATTCTTCTCAAAACAAAATTCGGGAAAAAATGACAGCCTGAGAATTGCTCAAAACAGATATAAACAATATATCTGAATAAGAATCTAGAATAACGGTCCTAAGACTAATAGCTGGGCTTGAAAAAAGCATAGAAGACAGCAGAGAATCTATTGCTGCAGAGATCAAAGACCTAAGAAATAGTCACGATGAATAAAGAAATGTTATAAATGAGGTGAAAATAAACTAGATACAGTGACAGTGAGGATGGAAGAAGCAGAGAAGAGAATGGGTGAAATAGAAGATAAAATTATGGACAATGATGAAGCTGAAAAAAAAGAGGGAAAGGAAATTATTAGATCACGGGGGGAGAATTAGAGAGCTAACTGATTCCATAAAATGAAGCAATATCCGTATCATAGGAGTCCCAGAGGAAGAAGAGCAAGAGAAAGGAGCAGAAAGTTTATTTGAACAAGTTATAGCTGAGAACTTCCCTAATCTGGGGAAGGAAACAGGCATCCAAGTCCAAGAGGCACAGAGAACTCCCTTCAAAATCAAAAGCAGGTCAACACCATGACTTATCATAGTGAAACTGGCAAAATACAAAGATAAAGAGAGAATTCTGAAAGTGGCTAAGGACAAATGGTCCTTAACCTACAAAGGTAGACACATAAGGTTAGAAGCAGACCTGTCCACTGAAAGTTGGCAGGCCAGAAGGGAGTGGCAGGAAATATTCTATGTGCTGAATAGGAAAAATATGCAGCCAAGAATCCTTTATCCAGCAAGGCTGATTCAGAATAGAAGGAGAGATAAAGGCTTTCCCAAACAAAAACTAAAGGAGTTCATGACCACTAAACCAGCCCTGCAGGAGATCCTAAGGGGGACTCTGTGAGTGGAAAGCAGCAAAGATTACAACAGGCCAGAGACATCACCACAAACACGAAACCTACAGATAACACAATGGCACTAATTTCGTATCTTTCAGTAATCACTCTGAATGTAAATGGACTAAATGTCCCAATCAAAAGATACAGGGTATCAGAATGGATAAAAAAAAACCAAGATCCATCCATATGCTGCCTATAAGAGACTCAGTTTAGACCTGAGGACACCTGCAGATTGAAAGTGAGGGGATGGAGAACCATCTATCATGCTAATGAACATGAAAAGAAAGTTGGAGTAGCCGTACTTATATCAGACAAATTAGATTAAAAAAATTTTTTTAAACGTTTTTATTTATTTTTGAGACAGAGAGAGACAGAGCATGAACGGGGGAGGGTCACAGAGAGAGGGAGACACAGAATCTGAAACAGGCTCCAGGCTCTGAGCTGTCAGCACAGAGCCCGACGCAGGGCTCGAACTCACGGACTGTGAGATCATGACCTGAGCCGAAGTCGGACACTCAACCGACCAAGCCACCCAGGCGCCCCCAGACAAATTAGATTTTAAAACAAAGACTGTAACAAGAGATAAAGAAGGGTGTTATATCATAATTAAGGGGTCTATCCATCAAGAGGAGCTAACAACTGTAATTGTTTATGCCCCCAACATGAAAGAACCCAAATATATAAATCAATTAATCAACAAATATATAGATAATAATACCGTAATTGTAGGGGACTTTAATATTCTACTTACAACAATGGACAGATCATCTTGGCAGAAAATCAATAAGGAAACAATGGCTTTGAATGACACATTGGACCAGATGGACTTAAGAGATATATTCAGAACTTTTCATCCAAATGTAGGAGAATACACATTGTTTTCAAGTTCACATGGAACATTCTCCAAAATAGATCACACACTGGGTCACAAAACAGCCCTCAACAAGTATAAAAAGATGGAGATCATACCATGCATATTTTCAGATCACAACACTATGAAACTTGAAATCAACCACAAGAAAAAATTTGGAAAGCCCCAAATACATGGAGATTAAAGAACATCCTACTAAAGAATCAATGGGTCGACCAGGAAATTAAAGAAGAAATTAAAAAATATATGGAAGCAAATGAAAATGAAAACATGACAGTTGAAACCCTTTTGGATGCAGGAAAGGCAGTCCTAAGAGGAAAATACATTGCAATCCAGGCCTATCTCAAGAAGCAAGAAAGGTCCCCAAAATACAACCTAACCTTATACCTAAAGGAACTGGAAAAGCAGCAGCAAAGAAAGTCCAAAACCAGCAGAAGACAAATAATAAAGATTAGAGAAGAAATAAATGATATAGAATCCAAAAAAGACCACAGTAGAACAGATCAATGAATCTAAGAGCTGGGTTTTTGAAAGAATAAACAAAATTGATAACCCCCGAGCCAGACTTCTGAAAAAGAAGAGAGAGAGGACCCAAATACATAAAATCGTGAATGAAACAGGAGAGATCACAACCTCTCTCACAATCACAATCTCTCTCACAAAGAGAGAGAAACACAAACAATTATTAGAGAATACTATGAA
The DNA here is from genome assembly GCF_018350175.1 of Felis catus. Lineage (NCBI taxonomy): Eukaryota > Metazoa > Chordata > Mammalia > Carnivora > Felidae > Felis > Felis catus. Next base: position 110,221,932 of record NC_058386.1, on the reverse strand, counting down.
AAATCATATGCCAGCAAACTGGACAGTCTGGAGGAAATGGGCAAATTCCTAGACACTCACACACTACCAAAACTCAAACGGAAGAAATAAAAAAATTTGAACAGACCCATAACCAGCAAAGAAATTGAATCAGTTATCAAAACTATCCCAACAAATAAGAGTCCTGGGCTAGGTGGCTTCCCTGGGGAATTCTACCAGACCTGTAAAGCAGAGTTAATACCTATTCTTCTCAAGCTGTTCCAAAAAATAGAAATGGAAGGAAAGCTTTCAAACTCATTCTATGAAGCCAGCATTACCTTGATTCCCAAACTAGACAAAGACCCCACTAAAAAGGAGAATCATAGGCCAATATCCCTGATGAACATGGATGTAAAAGTTCTGAAAAAGATAGTAGCAAATCAAATTCAACAGTACATTAAAAGAATTATTCACCATGATCAAGTGGGAGGCATTCCTGGCCTGCAGGGCTGGTTCAATGCTCGCAAATCAATCAGTGCGATACATCACATTAATAGAAGAAAGGATAAGAACCATATGATCCTGTTAATAGATGCAGAAAAAGCATTTGACAAAATATAGCTTCCTTTCTTAAATAAAAACCCTCAAGAAAGTCTGGATAGAAGAAACATACCTTAACATCATAAAAGCCATATATGAAAGACCCACAGCTAATATCATCCTCAATGTGGAAAACCTGAGAGCTTTCCCCCTGAGATCAGGAACATGACAAAGATGTCCACTCTCACCACTGTTTAACATAATGTTGGAAGTCCTAGCCTCGGCAATCAGACAACAAAACAAAATAAAAGGCAAAGAAGGAAAACTTTCACTCTTGGCAGATGACATGATACTCTACATGGAAAACCCAAAAGATTCCACCAAAAAACTGCTACAGCTGATACAGGAATTCAGCAAAGTTGCAGGATATGAAATCAATGTACAGAAATCAATCACATTTCTATACACCAATAATGAAGTAAAAGAAAGAGCCATCAGGGAACTGATCCCCTTTACAATTGCATCAAAAATTATAAAATACCTTGGAATAAACCTAACCAAAGAGGTAAACCCTCTATGTGCTGAAAACAATACAAAGCTTGTGAAAGAAATTGAAGAAGACACAAGGAAATGGAAAAATATTCCATGCTCATGGATTGGAAGAACAAATATTATTAAAATGTTGATACTCCCCAGGGGCGCCTGGGTGGCGCAGTCGGTTAAGCGTCCGACTTCAGCCAGGTCACGATCTCGCGGTCTGTGAGTTCGAGCCCCGCGTCGGGCTCTGGGCTGATGGCTCAGAGCCTGGAGCCTGTTTCCGATTCTGTGTCTCCCTCTCTCTCTGCCCCTTCCCCGTTCGTGCTTTGTCTCTCTCTGTCCCAAAAATAAATAAAAAACGTTGAAAAAAATTAAAAAAAAAAATGTTGATACTCCCCAAAGCAACCTACGCATTCAATGCAATCCCAATCAAAGTAGCACCAGCATTCTTCACAGAACTAGAACAAACAATCCTAAAATTTGTACGGAACCAGAAAAGACCCCGAATAGCCAAAGTAATGTTGAAAATGAAAACCAAAGTTGGAGGCATCACAATCCCAGACTTTAACATGTATTACAAAGCTGTCATCATCAAGACAGTATGGTATTGGCACAAACACACTCACATAGATCAATGGAATAGAATAGAGAACCCAGAAATGAACCCACAAATAGATGGCCAACTAATCTTCAACAAAGCAGGTAACAGTGTCCAATGGAAAAAAGTCGCTTCAGCAAATGGTGCTGGGAAAACTTGAACAGCGACATGCCAAAGAATGAACCTGGACCACTTGCTTACACCATACACAAAAATAAATTCAAAATGGATGGAAGACATACATGTAAGACAGGAAATCATCAAATCCTGGAGGAGAAAACAGGCAACAACCTCTTTGACTTCGGCCACAGCAACTTCTTACTTGACATGTATCCAGAGGCAAGGGAAACAAAAGCAAAAATGAACTATTGGGACCTCATCAAGATAAAAGGCCTCTGCGCAGCAAAGGAACCTATCAACAAAACTAAAAGGCAACTGACAGAATGGGAGAAGGTATTGGCAAATGACATATCAGATAAAGGGTTAATATCAAAATCTATAAAGAACTTCTGAAACTCAACACCTGAAAAACAAATAATCCAGTGAAGAAATGGGCAGAAGACATGAATAGAAGACAGGAATCACACTTTTCAAAAGAAGACATCCAGATGGCAAACAGACACATGAAAAAATGCTCAACATCATTCATCATCAGGGAAATACAAATCAAAACCACAATGAGACACCACCTCACACCGGTCAGAATGGCTAAAATTAACAACTCAGGAAACAACAGATGTTGGCGAGGATGTTGAGAAAGGGAACCCTCTTGCACCGTTGGTGGGAATTCAAACTGATGCAGCTACTCTAGAAAACAGTGTGGAGGTTCCTCAAAAAATTAAAAATAGAATTATCCTATGACCCAGCAATTGCACTACTAAGAATCTATCCAAAGGATACAGGAATGCTGATTCAAAAGGGCACATGCACCCCAATGTTTATAGCAGTGCAATCAACAATAGCCAAATTATGGAAAGAGCCCAGATGTCCATCAACTGATGAATGGATTAAGAAGGTGGTGTGTGTGTGTGTGTGTGTGTGTGTGTGTGTGTACAGGAATACTGCTTGGTGATGAAAAAGAATGAAATCTTGCTATTTGCAACAATATAGGTGGAACTGGAGGGTATTATGCTAAGCGAAATAAGTCACTCAGAGAAAGACAGATATCACATTATTTCACTGATATGTGGAATTTGAGAAACTTAACAGATGCTCATAGGGGAAAGGAAGGAAAAATAAGATAAAAAAACAAGGGGGAGGCAAAGCATAAGGGATTCTTAAATACAGAGAACCAACTGAGGGTTGATGGGGAGGGGAAAATGGATGATGGGCATCAAGGAGTGCACTTGTTGGGATGAGCACTGGGAGTTATACGTACCTGATGAATCACTGGATTCTACTCCTGAAGCCAAGGCTACACTGTATGTTAGCTAACATTGAGAACAGAAAAAATCCAGTGAGATAAACCACTTCAACCACTGGTATGGTCATAATAAAAAAAGATAGGGGCACCTGGGTGGCTCAGTCAGTTAAGTATCTGACTCTTGACTTTGGCTCAGGTCATAAGCTCACAGTTCATGAGTTTGAGCTTGCATCGGGCTCTGTGCTAATGGCACAGAGCCTGCTTGGGATTCTGTCTCCCTCTCCCTCTTCCCCTCCCCTTCTTGCTCTCAATCTCTCTCTCTCTCTCTCAAAAAATAAAAATAAACTTTTTAAACAAAAATAAAAGACAATGACAAGTGTTGTCAAGGACATGAAGAAATTGAAATCCTCATACATTGCTAGTTAGAGTATAAAAAGTTTAACTTCATTGGAACTCATGAGCTATGAGATCATGACCTGAGCCAAAGTCAGTCACTTAACTGACTAAGCCACCCAGCTGCCCCATCACTTTTTACCAAAATAGAGAAACAATCCTAAAATTCATATGGAACCACAAAAGACTAAGTAACCAAAGTAATTTTCAGTAAGAAGAACAAAGCTGGAGACATCATATTCCCTGATTTCAAAATATATTATCAAATGATAGTAATCAAAACAGTATGGTACTAGCATAAAAACAGACATGTAGAATAATGGAAGAGAATAGAGAGTCTAGAAACCCATGAATATATAGTCAACTAATCTTCAACAAGGCTGCCAAGACCATTCAAGGGGGAACGTCTCTTCAAAACACAGTGCTGGGAAAACTGGATATCCACGTGTAAAAGAATGAAATTGGACCCTTGTCTTATACAATACACAAAACCCAACTAAAAATAGATCGAAGACTTAAATAAGACCTGAAACTGTAGAGCTCCTAGAAGAACAAATAGGGGAAAACCTTGACATTGGTCTTGGCAATGATTTCTTGGATATGACACCAAAAGCACAGCCAACGAAAGAAAATAGATAAGTGAGACTACGTAAAACTAAAGAGCTTTGTAAAGCAAATGAAGCAATCATCAAAATAAAGGGCATCCTATGTATTGAGAGAAAAATATTTTCAGGCTATACATCTGATAAAGGATTAATATCCAAAATGTATAAGGAACTCCTATAACTCAATAACAAAAACCCCCAAATAACCTGGTTAAAAAATGAGCAAAGGACCTGAAGGGACGTTTTTCCAAAGAAAACATACCAATGGCCAACAGGTATATAAAAGAGTGTCAACATCACTACTCATGAAGGAAATGCAAATCAAAACCACAATGAGATAACACCTCATACCTGTTAGGATGGCCATTATATATATGCTAAGTGTTGGCAAGGATGTTGACAAAAGGGAAAGTAAAAACATAGAGATCCTACTCTGTCAAAATTAAAAACTACCACACACCAAAGGACACAATCGGAGTGAAAAAGTAACCTACACGATGGTAGAAAATATTTGCAAATCATGTATTTAATAAGGGGCTCATATCCAGAATATATAAAGAACTCCTACAACCAAACAACAGAAAAACAACACAATTTAAAAATGGGCAAATAATTTGAATAAACGTTTCTCAAAGATAATATACAAATGTCCAAGAAGCATATGAAAAGATGCTCAACATCATTAGTTATTAGGGAAACGTAAATGGAAACCAACAGTGAGGTATCATCTCACAGCCATCAGGATGGCCACTATCAAAAAAGAAAAAACCCAGAAAATAACATATGTTGACAGAGATATTGGAGATATTGGATACGGAGAGATTGGAGCTATGGAGAAATTGGAACTTTTGTGCTCTGTTGATAGGAACACAAAAACAGTACAGCTGCTATTGAAAATGATATGGTCGTTCCTCGAAAAATTAAAAATAGGATTACTATATGATCCTGCAATCCCACGTCTGAGTATAGACCCAGAAGAACTGAAAGGAGGATCTTGCTCTCACGGAAATATTTGCGCACTCATGGTCATGGCAGCATTATTCACGATGGCCAAGAGGCCGGAGCAATACATGTGTCCATCGATGGATAAATCAAGAAACAAAATATGGTGTATATATGCGATGGATTATTCAGCCTTAAAAAGGGAGGAAATGCTTGAATGGCTATATTGTACACATGAAACTAATAGAACACTGTATGTTAACTCTACCGGAATTAAAATAAAAGATTTTTTAAAAAGGAAGGAGATCCTGTCACATGCTACAACATGAGAGAATTTCAAGGTCATTCTGCTGAGTGAAAATAAGCTAGTCACAAGAAGACAAACATATACAGTATGATTCCGTCTATACGAGGTATCTGAAATAGTCAAATACACAGAAACAAAGTGAAAGGGTGGTTGCCAGGGGCTGAGGGGACGGGAAAATTAGAGACAGAATTTCAGTTTTGCAAGATGAAGAAGTTCTGGAGATTGGTTGCACAACAGTGTGAATATAGTTAATGCCGCTCAACAGTGCACTTAGAAAGGGTTAAGATGGTATATTTGATCTTGTGAGGGTTTTTTCAAACCACATTTAAAAAGTTGAAAACAGGCAGCAAACTCAAGGGTTAATTAGCCACTCAAGGGCTGGTACGGGTTTCTCTTGTAAAGAAGTTTAAGAAAGGTTTAAGTACGACGATAAGTGATAACATTAAAATAAGTTGCTTTTAAAGTTTATTTATCTATTTTGAGAGAGAACACGAGCAGGGGAGGGGCAGAGAGAGGGAGAGAGAGAATTCCGAGCAGGCTCTCTATAGGCTCCCGCTGAGCTGCCAGCACAGAGCCCAACACGGGGCTTGAACCCACGAACCACGAGATCATGACCTGAGCCAAAACCAAGAGTTGGACGCTTAGCCGACTGAGCCACCCAGGCGCCCCTTAAAACGAATTTTTAACAGAATTTGGGATGTTTTGGTGACACTCCAGATCTTTAAAAAGATCACTAAATAGAGGATGATAGGTTGTCAAGCAACCTACCTTTTTTTTTTTTTTTAATGTTCACTTGTTTTTGAGAGAGAGAAAGAGAGAGAGAGAGAGAACAGTGCAGGGAGACACAGAATCCGAAGCAGGCTCCAGGCTCCGTGTTGTCAGCACAGAGCCCGACGCGGGGCTCAAACTCACGGACCATGAGATCATGACCTGAGCCGAAGTCTTACACTTAACCAGCTGAGCCACCCAGGTGCCCCAAGCAACCTAGCTTTCGGTGCGTGGAAAAAAGGGACTTCTGACCTGGATGGACCACAGCTGCGATAGAATGAGACTACTATTATGTTCCAATGAAATTATAAGTGTGCTTCTTTAATGTGCTTAAACAATATTACTTTAATGCAAGTCTGTTGAAGCACAGTGGTACTGCACAGAACTTTGTGAGACAACCAAACCCAAGCAAGTGCCATAGACTTCAAATACTGAAAGGACCCTTTTTCATTATTTTAGGGTTCTGTATTTTCATGGCAGATGTTGACATTTTACCATTGTTCCAGAATCAAATGTCAAGTTATTCCTGTTCAGAATCTTCCATTTACATTTTCAAAGAATTCCATGTGCAGCTGTATTTCTAAGTGAACTCTCTGCTTTGCAAAAGCCCGGCGTTTCTAAGCAGGTTTGTAAATAGGTTTGAAGGAGGATATGCAGGCACTGGAGACCTGCCTGGGTTAATTAATTCTCTTTTCAGGCATTAGAACCTACACAAGTAGGCCAGCTGGAGGTGAATGTTTCCTTTGAAAGAGATAATTATATGCCTTACCAATTGTTTGCTTTTCCACATCTCTCCCAGTCAGATTCCCCAGAATTCATAAACTAAGTATCAGGAGAGGTTTTTTCACCTCCTGGGAAACTGAACGTGGAGATGAGCCGAGGTAATAATTGTGCATAATACAGATAGTTTGAAGGTCTGGATGATGCATACAAATAATTATATAAAGAGGGGACTGTGGGCTTCTGCTAAGCATAGCAGCTAGAAACTGCCATGGCTTTGCGAATTGGTAATTATGCTTCCATTCACATTTTCTTTCTTTTGTTACTTGTAAGATGCCATTCCTTCCGATCGCACGCCATCCACTTTCTTTCCAGCAGAATGCTGTGGGAAATAGCTCTCTGGACCACTGGGCTGTGTAAACGCAAAGGGACCCGGCCCCCTTCCCATCCCCAGGGGAGAGCGCACGGCCCCCCCGCACCAGCAGGTTAGGGAGGGCTCGGCCGGGCTGGCGGCTCAGCGCCCTCCTGGCCTTTACCATCCAAAGCCCACCTCACCGGGGACCTGGCTTCCCAGGGTGCTTTGTGAGGCAGACCCAAGCGTTCATTCTTCCTTCCTGGTTGGGATTCAAGTTGGCCGGGCCCGCTCCTTGAAGTGGCATGCGGCTAGAGAGGCAGTTCTGTGTTCCAAGCCGCGTATCAGGACAGCTGCATGGACTTCCACGCCAATCTGAGTCTTGCGGCTCCTGGTGTTTTCTTTACAGCTGTTTAGAAAAGGACCCGTAAAGGCTAGCGTTTTCATGTGCTTCTCTCCTGCTGCGCCTAAAATCTTGTTTGTTCTACGCTGTTGGGGTAATGGAGCTTTATAAAGATAAAGGACTACAGTTCCTTAATGTTTTTCCTCTTCCAGCTTTATCTACCCCCAAGGGAAAGAATGTTTGAGGAACAGGTCAAGAAGGACCTTTGCTTCCCTTGCAGAAATGGAAGAGGGCCAGAGGGGGGTTGTCTGGTAGCACCTAATTGAGACACAAGTTAACAGCTCTCTGCACAGTAAAAGCAGCAGGGACAAAGGAACAGGTGCCTTTGCTGACCTGTTCACCGTAGCTTCAGCTTCACAGATCAGGGCTGCTCTCCGCCCCGGGCTCCTGTAGATTTCCTCTCTCATTTCACCAGTACTGCTGTGTTAGTGCCCCCTACACAGGCAAGTAGCTCCTGGTGACCGATGTCTCCTCCCCATCTTGCTGTTCAGGATGAGGGTGCGGGGTGGCTCATAGAAAGAATAGATAGATCCACAGAGGCTCCAGACTCGCTCATTGGGATGGGAGTTAGTCCAAAGGGAGAAAAAGTGGGAGGCCCTGGTGGGGGCCTCTGGCATTAGTCCACAACGGGGCAGATGAGGGGTGAAAGCTGGGCTTAATTTCGCCTTAACTGAAAGACTGAAAGGTTCCCGGAAGGAGATTTGCGGGGGGGGGGGGGATAGGTACCCAAAGAGTGATGCTGTCTCTGTTGACTCGGAGCAGGAGACAAGCTACTCTGTACAGTTTTCCCTGTTAACACTAGCATCTCCTTGCTAGGCCTCTACTGCCCTGGGCCTGTGAGTTTGGCAATTTTGTTTCTTCTCCTTGTGAGAGACTGAAGAAGAGTGGCTGCCTTAGTGCTTTCACAGAGCTTGGGGACTGGAGACGCCATCAGATTTTCCATTTTTCTACAGCATAATCTATTTCTTTTTTAAAATTTTATTTATTTTGAGAGAGAGCCAGCGGGGGAAGGGCTCGGGGGGGGGGGGAGGGGGGGAGACAGAGGCTCAAAAGCAGGCTCCATGCTGATAGCAGAGAGCCTGACGCGGGGCTGGAACTCACGACCTGTGAGCTCACGACCTGAGCCGAAGTCAGAGGCTTAACTAGCTGAGCCACCCAGGTGCCCCCAACATGATCTATTTCTGATGGAAGCAAGCATGCGGTGGCTGCAAGGGTGCCGGAAGGCAGCCCAAAGGGAGAACTTGGTGGGGGGGGGGCCTCTGGTATGCGCCTATGGAGAGGAGGAAGTGGCAGAGGAAATTCCCTGCTGCCCTGGGAATTCTAGAACCTCTGCTGCCCTGCACCTGCACCTGCACCTGTGGGCTTGGGATACCTCTCCTTTCTCTCTTTTTGTGAAAATAAACCTTTAATTAGAGAAGAATTTCAGATGCACAGAGAAGTTGGCAAAGGAAGTACAGGGAACTCCTTTGTAGGCCACGCCCAGTTTCCGCTGTTGTAAACATCTTGCATTGGGATGGTCACAATGAATCAAACTTGATACATTGTCTTAACTGAACTCCACACTTTATTCGGATTTCATTGATCTTTGTAATATCCTCTGCTTCAGGATCCCATCAAGGCTACCACTCGTAGTAGCCCAGTAGGGCCGCCATAACAAAATGTCGCAGCGGGGGGTGTCGGGGGGTGGGTAAAAAAACAGAACTGTGTTTTCTCACGGTACTGCAGTCTGGAAGTCCAAGATCAAAGTGGCAGCCAGTTTGGTTTCTCCTGAGGCCTCTCTCCTTGGCTTGCATATGGACCATCTTCCCTCTGTGTCCTCACATGGCCTTTACTTGGTGCACATGTCACTCCTGGTCTCTTCCTCTTCTCATGAGGACACCAGTCCTTATGGTGGGCCCCACCCTCATGACCTCATTTAACCCTAATTACTTCTTTAAAGGCCTTACATCCAAATACAGTCACATTGGGGGTTACTGATTCAGCATATGAATTTGGGGTGGGGGACATAGTTCAGCTCACAGCACCAGGTCTCTCTTTTTCATCGGTTGAGACAGGGCGACTGTGTTTCTGCCTTTACAGAGGTTAGGGAGGAACTACTATCAGCTTTTCCATTTTTTCCAGAAATTTTTCTGTGTTAAAAAGAAAAAAAAGCAGGGTGGTCATCTTAAGGTATATGGAGCAAGATAGATCCTTCCCTTTTTGGTAATGGAAGGCTGCTTAGATATAAATTTAGATGACAGACTCAGGCAGGTGCCACTGCTTATCAATCTGCAGTATTTAAAAAAAAATTTAAGTTTATTTTGAGAGAGAGCAAGACAGCGGGAGAGAGAGAGCGCGCACACAAGCAGGGGAGGGACAGAGAGAGAGGAGAGAGAGAATTCCAAGCAGGCTCCATGCTGTCAGCATAGAGCCTGACGCAAGGCTTGAACCCACGAACCGTGAGATCATGACCTGAACTGAAATCAAGAGCTAGATGTTTAACCGACTGAGCCACCCAGGTGCACTCAGTCTGCAATATTTGAGAAACATTGGTGAGAAAGGACCTGCCGTGTTCACACTAGATCTTTCTTCCCTGGTCTTTGCTGCTCTCTGCCCCTGGTCCTACTCTTCAGATGGATGCATGACACTACAGTTTTGAGAACATTACTGGTAGTCCCTTTATAGAACTAGAGGCCTCAAGTTCACGATGGTCGTGATGTTTTCTCTCACCCAGTTTATGTCCCAAGAAAAGAATGGGTGGAGAAAAGGTCTAAAAGTGTTCCTTGAGGGAGTGATACCAGTAAAATGGCAGAGCGAGGACCTCTAAAATATCTCTTCTGCATCAAATAATAAGAAGACGATAAGGGTACCTGGGGGGCTCCGTTGGTTGAGTGTCTGACTCTTGATTTTGGCTCAGGTCATGATCTCATGGTTGTGAGATCAAGCCCTGCATTGGGCTCTGCCCTCAGCATGGAGCCTGCTTGAGATTCTCTCTCACCCTCTGCCCCTCCGCTCACTGTCTCTAAAAGAAAAAAAAAAAAAGAAAAGAAAACTGTAAAAAAAAGTCAGGTGTGATACACACACACACACACACACACACACACACACACACACAGAGGAATATTGTGCAGCCATAAAAAGAGAATGAAATCTGGCCATTTGCAACGATGTGGATAGAGCTAGAGAGTATAATGGTAAGTGAAATAAGTCAGAGAAAACCAAATACCATATGATCCCACTCTTTTGTGGAATTTAAGAAACAAAACAAATGAGGAAAGGAAAAAAGACAAACCAAGAAACAGACAATTAACTATAGAGAGCAAACTGAAGTTACCACAGGGGAGGCGGGTGGGGGGAGAGGGCAAAGGGGATTAGTAAGGAAACTTTAAAAATCTGTGTAGGAAAACCCCCCACAAAGGAGTATGGGAGAGAGTAGTACACATAATAAAACGAAAGAAAGTGCTGGGAAAAAAGTCAGAATTAACTCTTTCAGACCCTGGGAAATTAACCAAATATTTGCAGCAATCAGGGAGTGTTTGTACAAGAAAAAAATGTCTGACTAGGTAAGAACAGGGAGTTCTGTGCTCTTTGAACTTGCTTTAGTCACATCCCCTACTCTGCAGCTCTCTGGTAACCTTGAAAAACAACAGCCGAACTTCTCATCATGGCAGCCAACAGAGGCAGCAAAACCAGTATGGAGCTCTTTCAAAGACTCATTCCCAAAGAATGATCTGTCTGGTGGCTCCCTGGAAGACCCCACTCACAAGTGTCTCTGTATTTGACCTGACTCAGAGCTTACTTAGTGTTCGAAACTCTTCCCCATGAGGCAATTGTCAAAAGCAATCTGTGAGGTAATTATTTAACTTCCTGGCTGTCTGGAAAGGCGATACCGGTTGTAGAAAACAACAAGCTAACCAAAAAAACCTTTTAAAATAAAGCTAGAGACTTTCTCCCTGAGATCAGGAACACGACAGGGATGCCCACTCTCATCGCTGCTGTTTAACATAGTGCTGGAAGTTCTAGCATCAGCAATCAGACAACAAAAGGAAATCAAAGGCATCAAAATTGGCACAGATGAAGTCAAGCTTTCGCTTTTTGCAGATGACATGATATTATACATGGAAAATCCAATAGACTCCACCAAAAGTCTGCTAGAACTGATACAGGAATTCAGCAAAGTTGCAGGATACAAAATCAATGTACAGAAATCAGTTGCATTCTTATACACTAACAATGAAGCAACAGAAAGACAAATAAAGAAACTGATCCCATTCACAATTGCACCAAGAAGCATAAAATACCTAGGAATAAATCTAACCAAAGATGTAAAGGATCTGTATGCTGAAAACTATAGAAAGCTTATGAAGGTAATTGAAGAAGATTTAAAGAAATGGAAAGACATTCCCTGCTCATGGATTGGAAGAATAAATATTGTCAAAATGTCAATACTACCCAAAGCTATCTACACATTCAATGCAATCCCAATCAAAACTGCACCAGCATTCTTCTCGAAAATAGAACAAGCAATCCTAAAATTCATATGGAACCACAAAAGGCCCCGAATAGCCAAAGGAATTTTGAAGAAGAAGACCAAAGCAGGAGGCATCACAATCCCAGACTTTAGCCTCTACTACAAAGCTGTCATCATCAAGACAGCATGGTATTGGCACAAAAACAGACACATAGACCAATGGAATAGAATAGAAACCCCAGAACTAGACCCACAAACGTATGGCCAACTCATCTTTGACAAAGCAGGAAAGAACATCCAATGGAAAAAAGACAGCCTCTTTAACAAATGGTGCTGGGAGAACTGGGCAGCAACATGCAGAAGGTTGAAACTAGACCACTTTCTCACACCATTCACAAAAATAAACTCAAAATGGATAAAGGACCTGAATGTGAGACAGGAAACCATCAAAACCTTAGAGGAGAAAGCAGGAAAAGACCTCTCTGACCTCAGCCGTAGCAATCTCTTACTCGACACATCCCCAAAGGCAAGGGAATTAAAAGCAAAAGTGAATTACTGGGACCTTATGAAGATAAAAAGCTTCTGCACAGCAAAGGAAACAACCAACAAAACTAAAAGGCAACCAACGGAATGGGAAAAGATATTTGCAAATGACATATCGGACAAAGGGCTAGTATCCAAAATCTATAAAGAGCTCACCAAACTCCACACCCGAAAAACAAATAACCCAGTGAAGAAATGGGCAGAAAACATGAATAGACACTTCTCTAAAAAAGACATCCGGATGGCCAACAGGCACATGAAGAGATGTTCAGCGTCGCTCCTTATCAGGGAAATACAAATCAAAACCACACTCAGGTATCACCTCACGCCAGTCAGAGTGGCCAAAATGAACAAATCAGGAGACTATAGATGCTGGAGAGGATGTGGAGAAACGGGAACCCTCTTGCACTGTTGGTGGGAATGCAAATTGGTGCAGCCGCTCTGGAAAGCAGTGTGGAGGTTCCTCCGAAAATTAAAAATAGACCTACCCTATGACCCAGCAACAGCACTGCTAGGAATTTATCCAAGGGATACAGGAGTACTGATGCATAGGGCCACTTGTACCCCAATGTTCATAGCAGCACTCTCAACAATAGCCAAATTATGGAAAGAGCCTAAATGTCCATCAACTGATGAATGGATAAAGAAATTGTGGTTTATATACACAATGGAATACTACGTGGCAATGAGAAAAAATGAAATATGGCCTTTTGTAGCCACGTGGATGGAACCGGAGAGTGTGATGCTAAGTGAAATAAGCCATACAGAGAAAGACAGATACCATATGGTTTCACTCTTATGTGGATCCTGAGAAACTTAACAGAAACCCATGGGGGAGGGGAAGGAAAAAAAAAAAGAGGTTAGAGTGGGAGAGAGCCAAAGCATAAGAGACTGTTAAAAACTGAGAACAAACTGAGGGTTGATGGGGGGTGGGAGGGAGGAGAGGGTGGGTGATGGGTATTGAGGAGGGCACCTTTTGGGATGAGCACTGGGTGTTGTATGGAAACCAATTTGACAATAAATTTCATATATAAAATTAAAAAAATAAAATAAAATAAAATAAAATAAAGCTAGGGAATGAGATTTTGAACAGCTGTCTGATAGATTCCTGGGAATCTAGAAGGCCGTATGCATGCTCAGCGTTGTTCGTATACTCAGGAAGGACCTGAGAAGGCCCTAAGCTCTCACCTCTGGCTGACTTGAGGCTCTGCAAAAGCAGAGAGTGAAGGCAAAGTGTTAAATTGATTTCTGGAGCATTGGATGTGGGCCCTAACATACACACAGAGCCCCTCAGCAAATGTTGGTAGACTTATCGGTTTCAGTAGTTTAAAGAAACTCCCGTCCAGCGGATAACTGATCACCAAGCCAACTGAGCAGAGGTTTTGAATGGTCACACATGACAAAGAATACAGACTTTACAGTATTACTTCAGGAAAATCCCCTAAACAAGCAGCAACAACTAAAATAGCAACAACGACTTTATCTGGGAAGGGGAGAAAATTTGATTTCCGAAGTTTTTACATCATATTACTTCAAATGCCCAGGTTTCAGCAAAATATTATAAGATAAGCAAAGAAATGAGAAACTATGGTCCATACACAGGATGAAAAGGAATAAACAGAAACTCACTGAGGAAGCCCTGACATTAGACTTACTAGACAAAGATTTTAACTCAGTCACTCACGCTATGTTCAAAGAACTAAAGTAAAATATGTCAGAAGAACTAAAAGAAAGTATAAGAATGCCTTCCCATTAAACAGAGCACATTAATTAAGAGAAATTATAAAAAGAACCAAACGGAAAAAGAGAATGAGATCTCGCCATTTGTGACAACATGGATGGGCCTAGAGGGTGTTACGCTGAGTGAAATAAGTCAGACAGAGGAAGACAAATACCAAATGATTTCATTTATATGAATCGAAAACAAAACCCCAAACAAATAGAAACAAATCCAAAAATACAGAAAACGAACTAATTGTTGCCAGAGGGAGGGGGGTGGGGTTTTGGGCAACATGGGTGAAGGGGAGTGGGAGATATAGGCTTGTATTTACAGAGTGAATAAGTCACGGGGATGAAAGGTACACCACAGGGAATATACCCTGTGGTGTTTTAACAGCATTGTATGGTGCCAGATGGTAGCTATACTTGTGAGCACAGCAGAACATATATACAGTTGTTGAATCACTATGATGCACACCTGAAACCAATGTAACAGAGTCGAGACCTCAACTCTACTTCGAGTTATATAAAAAATAATCATTAAATGGGGGAGCCTGGAGGGCTCAGTCGGTAGAGCATGTGACTCTTGATCTCGGGGTTGTGAGTTCGAACCCCATTTTGGCCGTAGAGATTACTTTAAAAAAATAAATAGGGGTGCCTGGGTGGCTCAGTCATTAAGCATCTGGCTTTAGCTCAGGTCATGATCTCACAACTGGCGCGTTGGAGCCCCACTTTGGGTGAGCTTGAGCCCCGCGTCGGGTGAGTATGAGCCCTGCTTCAGGTAAAACACGAGTCCTGGGTGAGCCCTACTTCTCTCTCTCTCTCTCTCTCTCTCTTTGTCTCTCTGTCTCTCTGCCCCTCACTCATTTGTACCCTTCTCTCTCTCAAAAACATAAATAAAAATAAATTAATTCGTTCAAAGAACCAAATGGAAATTCTGGAGTTGAACAAGACAATAACTGAAATGAAAATTTTCCTAGAGGGGCTCAAGAGTATATTTGATCAGAGAACTTAGAGATGGGTCAATTAAAATGATTCCATCTGAGGGAAAGCAAGCAAACAGAATGAAAAATAAACAGAGCCTCAGAGACCTGTGGACACCGCCAAATGCACCAACATTTGCATAATGAGCGTCCCGGAAGAAGAGGAAAGAGCAAAAGGCAGAAAGACTGTTTTAAGAAATAATGGCCAAAAACCTTGCAAAATTTGATGAAAAACATTAATTTGCACACCCAGCAAACTCAACAAACTCTGATTTGATTAAACTCAAAGAGATCGAGGGGCACCGGGGTGGCTCAGTTGGTCAAGTGTCCGACTTCGGCCCAGGTCATGATCTCGCGGTTCATGAGTTCGAGCCCCACGTCGGGCTCTGTGCTGACAGCTCCGAGCCTGGAGCCTGCTTCGGATTCTGTGTCTCTCCCTGTCTCCGGCCCTCCCATGCTCATGCTCTGTCTGTTTCTGTCTCTCAATAATAAATAAATGTTAAAAAAATTTTTTTTAATTAAAAAAAAAAAAGAGATCGACACCTAGGCACATCAAACTGTTGAAAGATAAAGACCAAAAGAGAATCTTGCAAACAGCGAGAAAAAGTGATCCAAAATATAACAAGGGATCCCCCCGTAAGATTAATAATGACTTATCAGAAACCACGGAGGCCATATCACCTGTGAGAAGGCAGTGGCACCACATATTCAAAGTGCTGGAAGAAATAGTCCATCAACCAAGAATTCTAAATACGTCAAAACTATACTCCATAAAAGGAGAAGCAACTAGGACATTCCCAAATGAATAACACCGAAGAATTCTTCCCTAGCAGCCCTGCCTTCCAAGAAATACGAAAAGGCGTTCTTCAGGTTGACCAGAAAGGACAGTAGACAGTAACTTGAATCCACGTGAAGAAATACAAAGCCTCAGTCGAGTTAGCTCCATAGACAAACAGAAAAGACAGTATCTACGTATCTTTCCCGTAACTTGTTTTTCTATCGGATTTAAAAGACAGCTGCATAAAGCAGTAATTATAAATCTGTGTTCATGGGCTTATAATGTATAAAGACGTAAAGCAAAAAGGAAGGGAGAGTGAATGGAGTTTTATGAGAGCAAAGTTGGTGTAGACTCTCACAATTAAGGTGATATTACTATGAACTAGATTGTTAGAGATGAAGACGTTCATTGTAATCACCAGAGCGACCACGGAGAAAATAGCTCAGCGTCATTATGCCGACCAGACGATGCTAGGTGACTTTCTATCTGCCCGTGGCCTGATTTGCCTTCCCTCTTCGTCCCCTGTGTTTTTCCTCCAGTGCCGCTAAGTTTGAACCTTTATAGGGCTGGGGGGGTATGGAGTGAGGGAGAC
The DNA here is from genome assembly GCF_018350175.1 of Felis catus. Taxonomy (NCBI): domain Eukaryota; kingdom Metazoa; phylum Chordata; class Mammalia; order Carnivora; family Felidae; genus Felis; species Felis catus. The sequence goes on along the minus strand of NC_058386.1, from coordinate 110,205,381 downwards.
ATTGTTCGTCCTGCCGCACGCATATCTAAGGTAAAGGGACTCATTAGGCCCAATCTTGTATTAGTCACTGCCTGATTTCATCCGAAGAAAATGGAAGTGAAAATAATTCTTTTGTGGAGTTGTCTTTGGTTGGCGAGGCAGCTCTGGCCGGAGGGGGTGCCTTCCTGGGCCCTCTCTCCACCTCAGTCAGGGTGGCCACGTGCAGGCCGCACGCAAACTGTCGATAGTATATCTGTATGTACTATGTACGTATAGCCTATGCATGTCTGTGAACGTAGGCATTCATGTGAAGGAGCCTGGAGACAAAAGAAGGATTTTCAGAGACAGCGTCGCTGTGAGATGCCCACTGAGTCTCAGTACAGCTTAGAAGGATACAGTGAGTTGATGAAAACTAGGAGTCTGGACGTTTCTCTTTAGCATCTCCTTCACGGGCCTCAGCTGCTTTGTGCTGACAGCCTTTGTTGATCTCGTCCCATTTTCTGTCCCGTTTTGCACTGGACTTGTGTCTTCCCCCTCCCCCAGATGCTGGCTTAGACTTCGGTGTTTTGTTGCCTCTAAGAAAAATGCGTTTTTTACACCAAGCCTGCAGTGCTCACATACTGCCCTACATTTTGAAGGGCAAGGAGAAATTTTGGTTGTGTTCTCTCCTTTTCTTCCCTCTCTGCTTTCCTCACCTTCTGCTCGGGCTCGGGAGGTTGTCTCGGTCCCGAGAACAACAGGCCGTGGCGCAAATTTAGGCAGTCTGGCACTTTGTCTGGGCTGCGAGGCTCTCAACAGCTCCACGGCGCCGTGGGGGAATCACACTGCGATCGGATGGGGCCAGAGACAACCGGGAAGCAGGTAAACGTCTGGAAGTATGTGATGGAAAGCCTTTTTCTTCTTTCTGCTTTTCTTTCTGTTGCAAAGGCCAGACCGGCAGGCAAAGTGTGATCAGCACTGGGGGAAGGAGCGGCCAACATCTGTGTCAAAAGCCACGGGAGGCGCCACGGGACAGCTGGGTTACTGTCGCCGCGAGGAATACGGTTAGATAACAGGAGAAGTCAAGGCAGGCTGATTACCACCCTCGGAAAGGAGGAAACTGCTAACGGGTCCCAAAGTCTGGAGGTGACTGAGATTTCAGTCCCTAGAAGGGGGGCCAGCACGGCTGGTGCTGTGGGATCGGGGTACTAGGTGGGACACCAGAGTGAGGGCGTAGGCTCGGGGAGGAGGCACTGTTCCGGTGGCAGAACTAGGGTGCGAGGAGGGCCTGGACCTCAGGACAGGGTGTGTGCCGAGCAGTATAAAGCTCGGCTTTGCATCCTGAGCTTCCCCCACGTGCCAGAGGCAGGCGCTGTGCCAGGTGCTGGGTATGGAATGACAGATAGGACAGGGCGATCCCAGCTTCGGAAAGTTGGGGAATCAAAATGGCCTCAGCGCCACCACTACTGTGTGACCTTGGGCAAGTCGCGAAACTACCCTGCGGCTCCATTTTCTCAACTGAGAAATGTCTTTGAGGCTGTGGTGGCTTCTGTGAATTCTCAGTTTGGTTGAAAGGAGCAGAGGTGTGGTAGCTAGGAACTGGCTTGGGAGATGCTTTCACACAGCAGGCAGAGTTGGTGTTTTCTCCATTTTAGTATGAAAACGTTCAAACGTGTGAGAAAGTTAAGAGAAGCGTAAACACCAAACGCCCGCCACCTAGATTCTGTAGTGGTTAACGTTTTGCTATGTTTGCTTTACCACCTGTCTGTCCATCCTTCCACCCACCGACTGGAGGAACTTGCAGACATCGGTACACTTCATCCCTAAATGCTTCAGCAGGCATATCCTCACCTGGAATTCAATGTTCATTTATGGTATTTTTTTGTTTTTGAGGTAAGCCTTACAACACGGTAACACGCACAAATCTCGAGCGTACTCTTAGATGAGTTGTGGCGAATGAATACACGTAACCCAAACCCCTATCAGAATATAGAGCATTTCCTTCACTCCAGAGAGTTCCCTCGTGCTTCTTTCTAGCCAATCCCTGCTCCACCCACCCTGTAATAGTTTCCTAGGGCTAATGAAACAAATTATTATAAACTGGAGTGTTGAATACGACACAAACTTATTCTGTCACAGTTCTGGAGGCTACAAGTCCAAAATCAAGGTGTTAGCGGGGCCACGCTCACTCTGAAGGCTCTAGGGAAGAATCTGTTCTAGTTCTTTCTTTCAGCTTCAGGTGTTACTGGCGATCTTTGGTATTCCTTGCCTTAAAGACGCATCACTTGAATCTCTGCTCTCATCACATGGTACTCTCCTTGGATGCATCCGTTTCTGTCTCTCTTCTTATCAGGACACCAGTCCTATTGGCTTCGGACCCATTCTAACGACATATTTTATTTATTTTTATTTTGAGAGAGAGAGAGAGAGAGAGAGAGAGAGAGAGAGAGTGAGCAGGGGAGAGAGGAAGAGAATCTTCAGCAAGCTCCACCCTTAGTGCGGAGCCCAACATGGGGCTCAATCCCACGCCCCTGGCATCATGACCTGAGCCGAAATCAAGAGTCAGACACTCAACCGACTGAGCCACTCAGGCAACCCTAATGACCTTATTTAAACTTGATTTTATTTGCAAAGACTGTGTTTCCGGATAAGGACACATTCACGGGTACTGAGGATTAGAACTTCATCTTATCTTTTGGGGAGGCATAATTCAACCCATAACCTACCCCCGGTTGCAACTGCTCTCCTGATTTTTTCCACCACGGATTTTGCCTGTTCTAGAATTTCATATAAACGGCATCATGTCGTATATGTATGTTGTTAAGTCTCGCTTCTCTCAGCATGTTTTTGTGATTCATCTATCCTGCTGTATGTATCAGTTCTTAACTCCCTTTTATTGTTGAATAGTATTCCACCAGATGGTTGTACCACCGTTTATCAATTCTTTTGTTGATGGACACTTGGGCTGTTTCTAGTTTTTAACTTTTTTTAATATTTTATTTTAGTTTTTGGGAGACAGAGAGAGAGCACAAGCAGGAGAGGTGCAGAGAGAGAGGGAGGCACAGAATCCAAAGCAGGCTCCAGGCTCTGAGCCGTCAGCACAGAGCCCGATGCGGGACTTGAACCAACAGATGTGAGATCACAACCTGAGCCAAAGCTGGATGCTCAACCAACTGAGCCACCCAGGCGCCCCTCTTTCTAGTTTTTTAGTTATCAGAAATAAAGTCGAAGGGACACCTGACCGGCTCAGTCTGTAGAGCATGGAACTCTTGATCGCAGAGTCATGAGTTTGAGCCCCACATTGGGTGTAGAGTTTACTTAAAAAAAGAAATAAATAGGGGCACCTGGGTGGCTCAGTCGGTTGAGCGTCCAACTTCGGCTCAGGTCATGATCTCACGGTTTGTGAGTTCGAGCCCCGAGGCGGTCTCTGTGCTGACAGCTCAGAGCCCGGAGCCTGCTTCGGATTCTGTGTCTCCCTCTCTCTGCCCCTCCCCCGTTCGTGCTCTGTCTCTCTCTGTGTCTCAAAAATAAATAAATGTAAAAACATTTTTTAATAAAAAATAAAAAAGAAATAAATAAAATAAACAAAAAGTATAAAATCTTGCAAAAAAAATAAAAAATAGAAATGAAGTTACTATGAACACTGACAGTCACCTCTTTTTGTAGACATATGATTTCATTTCTCTTGGGTAAAAGCCTAGGAGTGGAATTACCGGATGGGGAGGAAGAAGGAAGGAGGGAAAGAGTGGGGAAGGAATTCCATTTTATTTTCATTTATGTATTTTGAGTTGTTTTAAGTTTATGTATTTTGAGAGAGGGAGAGCAGGAGCTTGAGCAGGGGAGGAGCAGAAAGAGGGGGAGAGAAAGATTCCCAAGCAGGCTCCGCGCTGTTCACGAGCACGAACCATGAGATCATGAGCTGAGAGGAAACCAAGAGTCAGACACTCAACCGACTGAGCCACCCAGGCGCCCAGGGATTCCATTTTAAAATGCGAGCCGTGGGGCACCCGAGTGGCTCAGTTGATTGGGCATCTGACTTTGGCTCAGGTCATGATCTTGCAGTTCCCGAGCTCAAGCCCTGCGGTGGGCTCTCTGCTGGCAGTGCAGAGCCTGCTTGGGATCCTCTCTCCCTCTCTCTCCTCACTTCCCCCGCTTGTGTGCGCTCTCTCTCTCTCTCTCTCTCTCTCTCTCTCTCTCTCTCTCTCAAAAATAAATAAACATTTGAGGCACCTGGGTGGCTCAGTCGGCTGAGGGTCCGACTTCGGCTCAGGTCATGATCTGGCAGTTGGTGAGTTCGAGCCCCGCGTGGGGCTCTGTGCTGACAGATCGGAGCCTGGAGCCTGCTTCGGATTCTGTGTCTCCCTCTCTCTCTGCCCCTCCCCTGCTCACGCTCTGTCTCTCTGTCTTTCAAAAATAAATAAATGTCAAAAAAAATTTTTTAATAAACATTTTAAATAAATAAATAGATAAACAAACAAATAAATAAATAAAAATAATTGGGCTCCGAGCCTGGAGTTGGGATCAAACTGATGTCCCAGCTGGGGGTAGAGGAGGCCTATCGGGACCGGAATCGGGCCCTTGGGGTGACCTTAGTACGTTGCCCAGGAATGAAGATTCATTTGTCTTCGGCTGTGCCTCTGCCATCCACGCCCTCCTGATTTTTATGGCTCCTGCCTGCAGTGACCGGCGTCCACGTGTTTCGGGTTTGGTGTTGGAAACATCATTTGCTATTTCTGGGTCTAAGACGTCTTTTTAAACCAAAGGTCCTGGCGGCTTACACGGAATCGTGTTGTGCTTTCCAAATGTCTTATTAGGGGCCGGTTTCCTAGGAACTATTTCTTGGTGCTACCTGGCCACACCGGGGGAGAGCGGATGGCCGGCCGGCCGGCCGGCCTCGGCCGCTGGCTGGGATCCGGTTGTCTGACGGCAGCCAGCCCTTGCCGCAGACCGCGTTTCGTTCCTGTGTCTCCCGGTGGCATTCCTCCGACTCTCCTCCTGGGCGGATTCCAAGTGGGTATCTCTCTTGCTCTTAATGAGTTTCAGGGAAGAAGATCCCACAGCCTCCTTTGACAGCTTATATTACAGTGCTTTATAATATTGCCAAGCAACGCCTTTCTATTTCTACCGCGCCTCATTTCCTCTTTTGTGAAGTAGCGAAAATAGACATGGGGCTGCCACTGCCTTCTCCCACGACAGCCCTCATGTCCTGTGATCCCAGGAAGGTAGCTTCGTGCATTAGCCCTCCAACTTCTTTCTAGAAAAAGGAGAGAATATATCTTAGTATCCTCCCAATCTGAGGCACTACTGAGAGTGAGTGAATCCACTACCTTGAGAGCTGACGTGACCCTCGGGTACTTGTCCCAAGTGGACCGTTATCACACAAAGACTTTTTCTCTTCGCCTAGTTTGCATTCAGTTAACCCTTTGGCACACGCCCGAGGAAGGTGGTTTGTTTTCCTGATGATGGGGCAAATCTCGTTGCTGTGACACTAACCTGTCTGGTCCTGCTTCATATCCAGCTCTTCGGACTCATGTCTGATCCTTGACTCTGGAACCCGGTCTGCTGTTTATAGTATGGTCATCTCAGTGTTTGTGGCTTATACTGACAAGGGCTTTTACTTTCCCTTTTTTGGTGTGAAAGGATCCTTTAGATTATTAGGGGAGGAGGACCAGGATCAGCCTCCAGACGATGACAAGAACTGATATATCGTTGTGCTTGGGAACAGCACATATTTGATTTAGAGTATAGCTAGGTTTGTTTTCAGTTTGGAAAGCCAGTATGACATAATGGTTAAGAGCACAAGCTCTGGGGGCACCTGGGTGGCTCAGGCAGTTAGTGTCTGAGTCTTGATTTCAGCTCAGGTCAGGATCTCGCAATTCACGAGGTCAAGCCCCACGTCGGGCCCTGCGCTGACAGCGCGGAGCCTGCTTGGGATTCTCTCTCTCCCTCTCCTGCTCCTCCCCACCCCCTCTCAAAATAAATAAATAAACATTTTTTTTTAAAGAGTATAAACTCTGGTATTGGACAGACCTGGGTTTGAATTGCCAGCTCTGTTACTTACTTGCCTGTGATTTAGGACAGTCACAGTTAATTTCTCTCCCTGCTTCGCTTTGCCTTATTTGTAAAGTGGGCACAAATATAACATTACCTGTCTGAATGGATAAACAAATTGTGGTAGATACATACAAACGGAATACTATTTGGCAATACAAAAAATATACTAAAATGGCAAATTTTATGTTATATATATTATGCCACAGTTTAAAAACTAATAATGTAATATACTAAAACCATTGAATTGTATACTTGAAGTGGGCGAATTGTATGGCATGTGAATTATATGTTAATGAAGCTGTTTAAAAAAATAGAATGGACTGGTGATACATGCAAGCCCCTCGATAAATCCCAAAATCATTATGCTAAGTGAGAGAAGCCAGACAAAACAGAGTATATGCCACGTAATTGTACGTATATAGAAGTCTAGAAAATGCATACTAATCTATAACGACAGAAAGCAGATCAGTGGTTGTTTGGCAGGGCGGATGGGAAGGGTCAGGAAGGAGGGATTACAAAGGAGAGCCAGGAAACTTTTAGAGATGATGGATATGTTAATTATCTTGATTATGGTGATGGTTTCGTGGGGTGTATACATATGTCTAAACTCATCAAATTTATACTTTAAATATGTGGAGTTTATCATGTGTCAATTATACCTTTAAAGAGCTGTTTTAAAAAAATGACACTTTTTTCATATGGCTGGTAAGAGGTTGGAATGAGATAGTGATTGACAGTGGCCTGGCACATAGTAAATGCTTCAGAAATTGTAACTGAAAAAAAATAATCAGGCATATAAATGGTCAATAAGCACATGAAAAGATGCTCAACATCATTAACTATCTGGGAGAAGCCAATCAAAACCATAATGAGATACTGTTTCACATCTATTTGGATGGTTATAATAATAAAGAAGAAAGACAGATAATAACAAGTGTTGTCCAGGATGTGGAGAAATTAGAACCTTTGTGTACTGCTGATGGAAATGTAAAGTGGTGCAGGCACTCTGGAAAACAGATTAGGCCTCCTCAAACATTTATTTATTTTTTTAAATATTTATTTATTTTTGAGAGAGAGAGAGAGAGAGAAAGAGAGAGAGAGAGAGAGAGAGAGAGAGAGAGCATGAGTGGGGGAGGGGCAGAGAGAGAGAGGGAGACACAGAATCAAAGCAGGCTCCAGGCTCTGAGCTGTCAGCACAGAGCCCAATGCAGGGCTCGAACTCACGAACCGTGAGATCATGACCTGAGCCGAAGTCTGTCGCTTAACCGACCGAGCCACCCAGGCGCCCCAGCCTCCTCAAACATTTAAACATAGAGTTAACATGTGACCCACTCCTAGGTCTATATACCCATGAGAACGGAAACATACGCCCGCCCAAACACCCATACACAAATGTTCACAGTAGGATTATTCAGAGTAGCCAAACAATGGAAACACTCAAATGTCCATCAACTGATGAATGGATAAACAAAATGTTGCATATGCATATACTGGAATATGATCAGCATGAAAAGGAATGAAGTCCTAATGCATGCTATAGGACAGACAAAGCTTGAAAGCAGTATGCTAAATGAAAGAAGCCGGTCACAAAAGATCATGTATCCAGAATAGGCAAATCCATAGCGACAGAAAGTAGATTGCTAGTTGCCTAGCACTGGAGGGGTTAGGGCAAAATGGAGAGTGATTGGTAATGGGTACTGGATTTCTTTTTGGAGTGACAATTATGTTCTAAAATTAGAGTGTGGTGATGGCTGCACAACTCTGTGAATATACTGAAAACCACTGCGTTATATACTACAAAAAGGTGATTTCATGGTATGTGAATTATGTCTCAATAAAGCTGTTATTTTAAAAAGTCAATCAGCCAACAAGTATTTATTATTTTCTCTGTGTTTGATAGGAGGTCAGTGTCCCTAATGCCAACATCTTCCATGCAGCAATGGGAATAGAAAGCGTTTTTAGTTTGTTTTTTGTAAAAGTTCATTTATTTTTTTGAGAGACAGAGAGACAGGGAGAGAGAGGATCCCAAACAGGCTCTGCGCAGATAGCGCAGAAGAGCCCGATACGGGGTTGGGGCTCACGAACTGCGAGACCATGACCTGAGCCAAAGTCAACGCTTAGTCCACTGAGCCACCCAGGTGCCCCCCAAAGCATTTTTTATCCAGAGGAAATATTTTCAATTTTTGTTGAACGTGTTGGAAGCGTGAATGAAAGAAGTGGGAAGTAAACACCTATTTGTCATAAAGTTTCCTACAGAATATAAAGTGGTTTTTTTTTTTTTGTAGCCTAAAGCCTTGCTGCTTTGTGGTCACTTGCAGGAGCACCACCTGGGAACTTGTTCGAAATGCAGAATCACGGGTTGCACGGAGACTTTCCGAATCAGAATCCGCATTTTAACAAGATCCGCAGGTGTTTGGCATTGCACATTACAGTCTGAGAAGCAATAGCCTGAAGGTTAGCAGGATGACTTCATGACACTTTAATTTGCCTTGTAATCAGTCTGTAAGTGAGATGGTGACAGCATATTTAATATTGTATTATGTTGAATATTCTCTATATAGATGAATCATAGATGTAATCATAATCCGAAGAATTGAAGGTGAGTCCATTTTAGTATAATTTCTGTCCTTACTTTTAATCTATTACTTTTCATAGCCTTTTGCAAAATCCTATAATACATTTCTTTTCAGTGATAATATTTTTCTGGTAATTTGTCATGACGATGATTAATATTGCCATATTTCAAGACATACCTGCTTAGTATACTGTAGACAAAATTCTTCAAATTTTAAATTAGAAGTGTGGGTACAAAGATAATTTCTAGTTTTAAAGTTAAACTCAGTAGTAAGAAAAACTATTTGCTTTTTAGCGTATTATTTGCTTAGTATGAAAAGTAGGTAAGTTCTACTACTCGGTTAAAAGCTGTTCATTTTCAAAGGATTATTGTGTCCTTGTTAAAGTGCTAAATTACATTTTCAATATTATGGGGCTGCTGTTTCATCTATGTAGAAATTAAGGTAAAATGACAGACTGGTTTCATAAAATAAAACTGTTAGGTACATTAATTTGAGCAATATTTGATAAGTATATATTCATATATTTTGGAGAAGGGGTCATATAATCAACTTTGAAAGCATTTCTGATGTATCAATCATACGTATGCATTTTGTAAAATTCAAATAAGTCTCTTTTTGCCTTCCTATAGTAATATTATGCCTTTTGAATATCCATTTAGATGATAAAGTTGTTTTCTTGATCATCCTATATTGCTGGAGATTTTATTTTGCAATTCACCTGCCGGATCTCTCAAGTATGAGCGTCCAGACGTTAATAATCACCCAGTAGGCCAGAACCTGTGTTTATTATTTCCCTAAGTTATTGTGGCATAAATAGAATGTAGTTTATTTGTGGTTTGTTTTAGGTATCGATTAATATGATTTGATAACATATATGGCCCCATTTTTTTCTTCTTGCCTTTGCTCTCTTTTGGCCCATCTCTTTTCAGAAGAAAAGGGACAACTTACTCTTTAGGAATTACTGTGTTGGAGGGGCACCTGGGTAGTTCGGTTGGTTAAGCAACCGACTCTTGACTTTGGCTCAGGTCATGATCTCATGGTTCATGAGTTCAAACCTCCCGTTGGGCTCTGCACTGACAATGTGGAGCCTGCTTAGGATTCTCCCTCTCCCTCTCTCTCTCTCTGCCCCTTCCCCTGCTCACTTTCTCTCTCTCTCTCTCTCTCTCAAAATAAATAAATACACTTAAAAGAAAAAAGAATTACTCTGTTGGAGTAATCCATGGAGATTGTGAAGGAAGGGTTCAGGGGTGGAAGAGAATGATCATCCCAGTAGAAGCGAGATCAGAGTTGTCCACCAGTATTTTATTGGTGAAAGCGTTTGTCAGTATGAACTGCACTATAAAGGCCCAAATTTTTAACATGGTCTACACAGCCCTGCATCATTGCCCCTTCCTTACTCACTGTGAAGAAGCCTTAGGAATACTGTAACTATTTTATTTTGCTTTGTGTATGTCTAAAGTCCAAAAGAGCTCCCTTCAGTAATTATAGGATAAAAAATTCAAATGAAACTATTGAGTTATTGTTTGATTGGTAGTATTTATCTTTTCTCAGTGTTGCATAAAATAACAATGGAAAAATCTTTTTTTTTAATTTTTTAACGTTTATTCATTTTTTGATAGACACAGAGCGTGAGCAGGGGAGGGGCAGAGAGAGAGAGAGAGAGAGAGAGAGAGAGAGACAGGGTCTGAAGCAGGCTCCAGGCTCTGAACTGACAGTACAGAGCCCAACGCGGGGCTAGAACTCACGGACCGCGAGATCATGACCTGAGCTGAAGTCGGACGCTTAACTGACTGAGCCACCCAGGTGCCCCAACGATGGAAAAATCTTAAAAAAAAAAAAAAAAGGAAAAAGAAAAATGGGGCACTTAGCTGGCTCAGTCGGTAGAGCAAGTGACTCTTGATCTTGCGTTATAAGTCTGAGCCCAACATTGAGTGTAGATTACTTAAAAATAAAAAAAAATCTTGGGGTGCCTGGGTGGCTCAGTCAGTTGAGCATGAGACTGTTGATTTCTGCTCAGATCATGATCTCACCGTTCCTGGGACTGAGCCCTGCATCGGGCTCTGTGCTGGCAGCATGGAGTCTGCTTGGGATTCTCTCTCTCTCTCTCTCTCTCTCTCTGCCCCTCTCCTGTGCATGCTCTCTCTCTCTCAAAATAAACAAACTTGAAAAATTAAAACAAACAAATAAATAAATAAAAATCTTTGGAGCACCTGGGTGGCTCAGTCAGTTAAGCATCCGACTTCAGCTCAGGTTATGATCTCATGGTTCATGGGTTCGCGCCCTGCATAGGGATCTCTGCTGTCAGCATGGAGCCCGCTTGGGATCCTCTGTCCCCATCTATCTGCCCCTCCCTCTCTTTCTCTCTCTCTCAAAAATAAATAAACATCGAAAATAAATAAATAAATAAATAAATAAATAAATAAATAAATAAAAATTTAAAAATCTTTAAAAAAATAACAATGTATCTTACCATCACTGGTGGCTTAGATTCACCAAAAGTCAGTACTTACTATTCTTATGTGCACCTCAGTGCATTTTCCATGCAGTTATCCCTGCCTGGAATCCTCTTCCCCTTTCTTTTTTTTAAAGTTAATTACTTTTTTTTCTAAATTTTTTTTTAGCATTTATTCATTTTTTTTTAATTTTTTTTCAACATTTATGTATTTTTGGGACAGACAGAGACAGAGCATGAACGGGGGAGGGGCAGAGAGAGAGGGAGACACAGAATCGGAAACAGGCTCCAGGCTCCAAGCCATCAGCCCAGAGCCCGACGCGGGGCTCGAACTCACGGACCGCGAGATCGTGACCTGGCTGAAGTCGGACACTTAACCGACTGCGCCACCCAGGCGCCCCATTGTTGAGCATCTTTTAATGTCTGTTGGCCATCTGTATGTCTTCTTTGGAAAAATGTCTGTTTAGACCTGCCCAATTTCTAACCAGGTTGTTTGTGTTGTTGGTGTTGAGTTGTATGATTTCTTTGTATATTTTGCGTATTGAGCCCTTATTGAGCATATTATTTGCAAATATCTTCTTCTATTTAGTAGGTTACCTTTTGGTTTCATTGGTTTCCTTCACTGTGCAAAAGCTTTGTAGTTTGCTGTAATCCCAATATTTGTTTTTACTTTTGTTGCTCTTGTCTTCCCTTTTCTATGCAAACTAAAACCTTTCTATCTTTCAAGCCCTAGAAACTTCATCACCTCCTCTATGAAGCCTTTCCTAATGTCACCAGTTAGAAATAATCTTCTGCTTTTGAATTCCTATATCATTTGATCCCATTTATGGTTTATTTTCATCATTCTATTATAGTTGTTTGTATATAGGCCTTATCTCTTTTTGTAGTCTGTGATTTTTATTCATATATCTCTCTCTCACTACATCTTGAATTTCGTAATTAAATATTTGGAAAATAACGACAATAATATCTAGATCATAAATCAATATTCAAATCATAAACACATGACAGGTACTGGAAGGCCTCTTCTCTTCCATCTCCAAAATGGAGCTGGACCTAATCATCAGTTTTCAGTTACGTATTTCTTTGGGCTAAGCATTGCCACCCCCACTCTGTAAGCCCTCCCCCCAGGGAACGTCAGTCTAAATGAGTTCCTAAGATCTTTTTGATAATGACTGTAGGTTCTAGGAAACATCATGATAAGTGGAGGAAGGGATGCGAAAGTGGGAAAAGGAAACCAAAAAGGAAGGGGAGTCTCTGATGATGAGGAGAGCCCAGCATGTTGAAGACCAGCTTTGCCCAGGGTTTGATGGAGCCATTGGCTTAACCTAGAATCTGATTTTATCGTTAGGGCGTACGTACTTCTTAGGAATTTCTCAGGTGTCATTGGATTGCCTCTCTTTGATTTTAAAAGTTACTGGAAATACAAAATTAAAGGTAGTTTTAGAAAGGAAATAAATCATCCTTAATTCTCCTACATAAATATGACTGTTGTCATCTTTTCACATTCTATTCCAGTATTAGTATACACAGAATTTTGTACTGAGTTTTTCATGTTAGGTTATATATGTATATAATGTAAGAATATTTATATATACATCCCCTCATGTCATTACACGATCTTTATAATTTTTACTCTTAATAGTTACATAATATTTTGTTGAATCTTGATTTATATTACATACTTTCTTTAAATATTTCTCAGCAGTTGCCCATTTAAGTCTTAGTGTTTGCTTCTAGAGGTTACTCATTAATTCATTATTCACTATTCATAAAATGCAGAGATAAAGTAAATATTGATGAACATAGCTTTTCTTCATTTGAATTTATTCCTTAGAATAAACTCCCAGGAATATCATTACTAGGTTAAAGGTTCTCGATAGGTATATTTCAATTGCTTTCTGCAGTGGACATTGTAGTTCTCTTCCTAGCAACCATCTGATATGTGTGGAATTGACTCCAACACCACCTCCAGGTGTGAGCCCTCATTAGTCTTAGCCAATCTGAATGATCCATCCCCTTGGCCACAGTATTTGGTTTGAGGTAACCCCGGCCTAAACTATTCAGCATATAGTATTCCCCTGATCACAGAAATTCCCCTGGTCATCAATGACCCAGTCATGATGAAGGTCAGGGCTTCTTTCCATGTTTATAAAAGGTAGCAGGCTCTCTCTCCTAATATATTCAAGAAGAAGCATATAGCCCGATTGCTTTGGCAGCCATTTTGCAACAATGAGGAGCAGCTGCCCGAGGATGAAGCCAAGGCAAAGAGGCAAGCAGAGGTGAAGACATCACAATGAAACAGAGCTCGGATGCCGGGGCATTCCAGAGGAAAATAGCAGGTGCAAAGGTCCAGAAGAACAACTGCACATGCCATGTTCAAGGAGGCCAGCGTGGTTGGAGCAGAATGAGCAGAGAAGGAGATGAAGTCCGAGAGGAACCAGCAATCCAGATTATATAGATCTTTACAGATTATAAGAAGGGTTTTCTATTTTGTTAGACAGAAGTTGACTTGTTTACACGGTGCAGTCATAAAAGTTTATCATTTCCTTTTAAATTTGTTTTCCTGAAATATATCTTTCCAAAGCTATCATACACGTTCTCTTCTAATTCCTATTTATTTTGCAGGAAGTCAATTTTTAATGCTTAATTTTTCCCTTTTTTTTTTTTAAAGTAATCTCTACGCCCAACGTGGGGCTCGAATTCGTGACCCCAGGATCAAGAGTCACATGCTTTACTGACCGAGCCAGCCAGGCCCCCCGAGTCTGGTATCCTTGAACGGCTGTTTTTACCAGCTTAGGGATTTATGGGGAGTTGCAAACAGAGGACAAAATGCAAAAGCAAATATTAAAAGCCTTTGCGGAGAGGGCTTGAAGGACAGATGGCATGAATACGTATTGGCGGCTGGCACGAGGACATGGGAAGGCTGAGAGAAGATGGCGAAGAAGTACAGAGAAAGGTACATGAAGATTTGCACACGTGCACAGGTCGCCGATGAAGGCAGACTTAACCTAGAAATTAATTAGGCCATACTCGGTGGCCTGAAAGAATTCGTTTCGGCTTGGGTCTAATCGGACTGAGGGGGTTGGATTTCTCAAACGCGCCAGTTGTGGTAGAACAGCTGTTATCTTACATCTGCAAATCTCCACAGGACAAAACCCATGCCCTGGATTTGGCTATTTTTTAGTCACAGAGCTGGAGCTTCTGCAAGAGAAGGCCATCTTGGGTCTTGGGACTGGAAAGAGCACTGAGCCGTGACACTCTGGTGCCTCAACGGCAGCTTGCAAAAGGGCATTTTGCAGGGAGGGGATGTTTGAAGAGACAAGGAGAAAAGTCAAAGAAGAAAAGAGAGGAGGGAATCGGCAGTAACACTGCCTGTGGCAGAAGGATAAGCAATTGAATCGGTGCAGGAAAACAGGGAAGAAGCAACTGGGGGTCTGGCAGAGGAGGCTGAGTTTATCGCCGTGTAAGAATCGTGAACAGTAAGTATAGCAGCCACCTTACACACATTTAATCCTCACGGCGATTCGATGAGGCTGTTACCTTTATTACCCCGTTTTACAAATAAGAAAACCAAGGTACAGGGAGGTGAAGTAACTCATCCAAATCACCCAGGTAGTGAGCGGCAGACACTGGATTCTAGTCTAGATGGTCTGGGGTCAAGTCCACGCTCTTAGCTGTCACTACATGGTCTTTCTCAGACTGTGTGAAAAGAGGTAGAGCAGGATTTTGACATCATCCCAAGACCATCTGATTTCTTTTGTTGTAGTTATTATTTTTCGGTGTTGGGTGTGTGAGGATTTATTTTGTGGGGTTCCTTCTGGAGCGAGGTCTACTTTTGCTGGTTTTTTTTTTTTTCAGATGGCCCCATGGGGAGTGGTTGGACCTCTACATTCCCGAGCCAATTTTAGGATTAAATCCACGAACACTGAGCTGGCCCATGCTTTCAATGCTCTGTGTGTTGTATCTGTGAACCCCCTCGCCTCCTCGCAGGAGCCCGGAGTTTGCGGGGGGAATGACGGTCTTGGGGTGATTTAATGAGCTTCTATGGCATCCGTCAGTATAAAAGCAACAGGCTTATGAAGAAAAAGAAAAGCAGGGGGAAGGTTAGAAGTGATTAGAAAAAGGGAGGAATGTGTATTGAGAAAAGAACGTCTTGAGGAAAGTCGGAGAAAACAGAATTAAAACACACAAGAGCTTTTGGACTACATTCCTCACTGGTCGAAGGGAGCTGAGTGTCGGTGAGGGCATTAACAGAGCCAAAGACCAGGGCCTTCCTGTGTTCTGATGGGCCCTGGCATGAAGTCACCAGGGGAGAAACTACAACTATAGAGCTTTTTATATTTTGGACAGGGCTTGGAGAAGACATCCCTAGTGTGCTTTGAGATATCTCTCTTAAGGATGTCAAGTAAATCCTATCAATAAAAAATACCCCCCAAATTTTCCGCTCATAAGCGATCTATATTTTCTGCACCTCTGGAGTCACTTTTCCCCTGGAATATGGTGCTAAAAAATAACATAGTGATTCAAGGAGAATTTACATTCTTATAATCTTGTCCGTCTATGAACATGGCATGTATTCTAGGTATTGAATTCACCTTTTATGTCTTCTTAAAAACATCTACCTTTGTTAATTATGCCTAGAACCCCTTAACTCTTGTCCTTGACAATTGTCTTTTCTTAGGGATCTTTTGGAGTAGGTAGTAGCTGAGAGCACAGAGCTGGAAGTTGGACGGAGCTGTGTTTCTGTTCTGCCTCTGCCATTTTCCTTGCTGTATAATTTTGGATACATCACTACACTTCTCGGAGCTGCGGCGTTCTCACCTGTAAATTGGGGTTAATAAAAGCGCCTACTTCATCAGTTTGTCGAGAGAGTTGAATGAGATAATGTATGTCAAGCAGTACCTAGCTCAAGCATTCAATTATTCATAATTACTGACAACATCACTTCTATCTGCTTATGAAAAAAGAGGTCCTGCTCTTCCATCAGCGCTTGGGCCTAAATGTAGACACATTCACCTTTCCCGAGTACCTTCTGGCATAGTTGAGGCAAGGCTGGGATATTGAACAAGATTGTCTAAAGACTAGGCAATAACAGCAGATAAATAAATTCAGAAAATAATATGAAACCAGACCATCGTCCTTTATCCTATAAGGCTTGCTTTTCAGAGCCCCATCTTACCCTTGGTTCTTGTTTATTTCCCCAAGATGGCTACCATCTTAGCAAGCCACCATCTTAGAGCATAAGACGAGAACTTCTAAATTTTTTTAATGTTTATTTATTTTTGAGAGGAAGAGAGAGAGAGAGAGAGAGAGAGAGAGAGAGAGAGCATGAGTGGAGGAGGGGCAAAGAGAGAGGGAGACACAGAATCCGAAGCGGGCTCCAGGCTCCGAGCTGTCGGCACAGAGCCCGATGCGGGGCTCGAACTCACGAGCCCTGAGATCATGACCTGAGCCGAAGTCAGATGGTTAGCCGACTGAGTCACCCAAGTGCCCCAAGGTGAGAACTTCTGAATCCTCTGACATCTGAACCCAAGAGCACTAGGGTTGGAGAAAGACAAGCAGTTCATTTTTTGGCATACCAAAGACCTGCCTTCTAAGTTTCACATTCTTGTCTTTTTGTGCAGATGAGCAAGAATCTGGAATAACCACGGTTTTCCAGGGGGACTCCATCCATGCTTTGCCCACAGGAGTGTGGCCTTTCTCTCCAGCCATAACTTGACAATAATAGACTATAACACAATAGTATTGGCATTCATATACAACACATATATGGTTGATGATGGGGGCTTTTTATTATATCTTCCCATAGTATTATAGTTTTCTTTATATTGGTAATATAGCTTATGTTTATTCTTTTTTAATGCTTATTTATTTATTTTGAGAGAGAGAGAGAGAGAGCTGGAGGAGGGGCAGAGAGAGAGAGGGAGAGAGAGAATCCCAAGCAGGCTCTATGCTGTCAGCACAGAGTCCGATGTGGGGCTCGATCCCACAAACAGCAAGATCATGACCTGAGCTGAAATCAAGAGTCACACGTTTAACCAACTGAGCCACGCAAGCACCCCAACTTATGTTTATTCTTAAGCTTTTTTATATTTTGCATTTTCTATCATTATTTATCTAGTATTTATAGCTTATGTCTTTTTTTATCTTATTGATCAGAAGTTCTAAAATAATATTAAAAATGATAGACGATATCTGTATTTTGTTTGTTTGTCTGTTTGTTTTTTAAAGAAATGATGGGGCAGTCTGTGGAGCATGCGACTCTTGATTTTGGTATCGTCAGTTCAAGCCCTACATTGGGTGTAGAGCCTACTTAAAGGACAAAAACAACAAACAAACAAACAAATGCTGTTAATATTATTCAGTAAGTATTACTTTTCCTTATGTTTATTTATTTATTTTAAGTTTATTTATTTGTTTTGGGAGAGAGAGAAAGAGGGAGAGAGAGAGATAGGCAGCGCAAGCAGGGGAGGGACAGAGAGAGAAGAAGAGGGAGAATTCCAAGCAGGCTCCATGCTGTCAGTCCAGAGCTGTCTTGGGACTTGATCGCATGAACCACAAGATCATGACCTGAGCTGAAATCAAGAGTTGGACACTTAAGCGACTGAGCCACTCAGTTGCCCCTAGTTTCACTCACGTTTAAAAGAGACGTTCTTTATTATGTTTTCCTTTTCCTTTTCATGTATATCATTTATCCTCAGAGCCCTAATCCGACATAATATGTATTAAATGTTATGATTTGCTCTTTTGGATATCTCTTTGAAATGATACCTGATCCATCTGGCAACCATTTATTAAGCTTCTACTCTACGTCAGATACTTTGCAGGGATGCTGAGAAGACAAAGAAGGATAACTCCACAGACTAGTCAGAGGAAGGACGAGATAATCAATGGTATTGTAACAGTGTTGCACGGTGACAGATGGCAGCTACGCTTGGCGGTGGGCACAGCATAACATATAGACTTGTCCAGTCACTACGCTGTGCACTTGAAACTGATGTACCATTGTGGGTCAACTACACTTCAATACAAAATAAAAGGAGGACAAGATGCCGTTACAATACAGCGTGACAAATATTAGAAGAGTCTCAGAGTGTGGTTTGACCCAGAACTTCCCGAGTGTTCCGTCTGACCATTTGGTCTGGGTGACAGCCAGAGCTGATATTCAGCTGGTATACACCAAAACAGACCATTTAAAGTATTAAAATACCTCCACAGGAGATCACTACTGCCCTGGGCACCCTGAGCACTCCTTCTCTGACCCAGGAATTCCCTGGGACCTGCCCCTCAGACCTCCTGAGAATGTCCCAGCTACAGCGTGCTGCCGCCAGGCCCCCGATCGGATGCTCCTGCCTGGCACGGATTGTGCGTTCTGATTGGTCAAGTCCTGTGCCTTAGCGCTTGGTGAATATTGTGAATTGCACCCTTGGTAACAGCCAGACCAACATATCCCTCCCGTGAACTCTCAGGGTTGCGGGAGAGCCTGAACCGCCTTCTTCCCTTCCTCATTTGCACACGCCAGTGGCCCACGCAAATACCTTCATTTTCTATGCCTGCCACGAAAAGTCGGGAAGCACCGATTCAACCTACAGATAGTATTGTACTAACAGACTGCCGTAGGCTTGGACTGTCGTTGCTTCCCCAGGATCAATCCTTGGTGATTGTGTTTTGCTCCTTTCGAGCTTTGCTAACTTACGTTTGCTAGTGCCTTACCTGAAGTTTTTATGCTGTGTTGGGAGTTGATACTGGTCTCTGATTTCTGAGGTTCGTTTTATCTTTCTCAGGTTCTGGGGTCAGGACCATATTCGTTTCACGGAATGAATTAAGTGCATCCCCACTTTTTCTGTTTTCTGCCTTAAAGATTTGAAACTGCTTATCGTTAGGTTTAGGGGCCTTGTGTGACAGTCTCTCAATTTATTCCTAAGTTATTAATTTATTCAGATTTCCTACTTGTTGTAGTATGAATTTTCATATTTTATATTTTTGTCAGAAGAAAACATCCCTTGCATCCTATTTTTAAAACTTACTAGCATGCAATTGTGCACAGAATTTCCTCACAATTCAAAAACTATTGTTGATACTGGTCGTTGTACCCCCTTTCTCCTTTCTAATTTTATGTGTGTGTGTTTCTTACATAGGTTTGCCCGAGGTTTATCTACTTCAGTGGCCCTTTCGAGCCACCAGCTCTTGAATCTATTTATTAATTCCACTGTTTTTACATCCCCTAGTTTATTTAGGTTTGCTTTTATCTTTATTGTTTCCTTCCTCCGATTTTCCTGTGCAATTCCTTGCTCTTTTTTCAAAAATGTGAAGCCCGATGTTTATTGAGTTCCGTTTATTGGCCTTCAACTCTAACGGTGAGAGGTAAAGGGAGGAAGTGGAAAATGGGGGCCGCCAGGACCCCAAAGCCAGCCGGCAGAGGAGGGCAGCGGCTGTGTTTCTCTCCGGCTTCAGCACTCTCCCCGAAGCGTTTCTCCACAGCGGGGCAGTAGGGAGCAAGGAGCGTCGGGCCTGGCTTTCCGGAGAGAAGGTTCTCTGCGGTGCCGGGGAGCCCGGGCCGATTTCCTGCGCGAGCCCTCCACCGGCCCCTCTGCGGCTGGCGGAGGGTGGTGCTCGTCATTCCTGTCCCCCTCTCTCTGGGTCTTGCTCTGCTTCGGAAGCTCAGCTCTCTGGACCCCGCTTTTAGGCTTAGCGAAAACTGCCCGGCACCCCCCCCCCCCCTCCTGGCCTCGGGCGGAAGACGTCTCTGAGCTCTGACCTCCAGCTGGGACTTGTCTGCTGCCGCGGTCACCATCGCTCCGTCCTCTTATCTGACCCAAAGGTCTGCACGCGAGAGGCTCAAGGCACTGATTGGCCGTCTCACGGTCCCACGAGGAGGGGAAAGAGACGGCCTGCGTGCTTAAGCGGTTGCAGAGGTGTGTGTGGAGGACTAGGAGGAGGAGGAGGAGGAGGAGGAATCAGGGCAAAAAATGGAAGTAGGCGACGAAGAGAGGTATCTGCAGGGAAAAGAGCAAGCGGGTGTGGGGAAGGCCCATACCTGGGATCCTGCTTCTGAAGCCCCTTCAGAAACGCGGGCGTCTTCCATTCTGGCTCCTGTTGTGAATCAGTAGGGGGCAGCGGTCCCAATGCTGAGTGTGGGGACCCCAGGAGGTGCCGGGATGCCCACAGTCCCTGCACGATCCGCCATCTACCACCCAACCCTCTGCTGCTTGGGCTTCACCCGCACTAGCCCTCTGGCCATCCTCAAATGTGCCAAACTCTTGCTCACCTCCTGGCCTTTGTCCATTCTCGGCCCTCTGGCGGGAGCACGCTTCTTCCGGTGCCTCTTAGGGCTGGCTCTTTCCCATCAGGTAGGTCTCAGCTCCAACGAGCGGTCGCCTGCTCGGAGAGGTCTTCCCCGACCACCTTAGCCTCCCAGAACGCTGCCCACCCCCACCCCCAAGCTACTCTTAATCACAGTTTCCCGCTCTGTTTTCTTTATTTAAAATATCGAAAATCTGGTTTGTTTACTCGTCTGTCTCCTTCACCTGAATGGAAGCTCCACCAGGCCGGGGATCTTCCCGCCTTGGTCGCCGCGGCATTGGCCAATGCCTGTAACCAGCGTCTAGCTTACAGTCCGCACTCGATAGATATGTTCTGAAGGAACGAAGGACCCAACGTGCCGGGCGTTACGCTGGGTGCCGGTGGTTCAAACCCCAAGGGCGCTCATAGGCACGGTGGGAGAGAAAGATACGTAAACGAACGCTTATTAAATAGTGGGAGGGAGGCATATGTCCAGTATTATCATAGGCCGTGCCTCTGTGCTCAGAAAGGCCTGGTTTCAAACCCCCGGCTCTACCATTTACTAGATGCATGACTCTGGATGGTTGCTCAGCCCGTGTGGCTCGCTTTCCTCATTTGTAAAATGAGGACAATGGTAAGAATAGAGCAATAGTACCTATCCCATAAGGTTATCATGAGCAGGATATGAGATGACCTATGTAAAGGGTCAGTACGGTGTTTGATACGTGTGACTTATTGGGTATTATACACACCTGAGTGTGGCACATGTAGAGGCTGCGCTGTGATTCTAAACCTTTATTGTTGTTGCTTCTGCCCACCTTTGGCTCCAGTTGCTCTAATGGAGAGCAATCCAGACCTGCAAGGAGCCACAATGGTGTTCACTAACAGCGAGCCCACTCAAAATAGCTTGGGCTGGGCTGATGGAACTGGAAAGTGCTTCTCTGAGCCAGAGGGGTGCCTCCTACTTTCCATTCCATCCGATAAAGCCAGGCCAGTCCTTAATTCAGGTCTTTAAATGCTGATAAATGCAGAAGCACTTATTGCTAACATTTCAATCAAGTGTCAGGATAGAACTGATTAAAAGAGGATTCAGAAGCTTCTAGTTGATGGAGGCTGTATCCCTTAACCATTCTAATGTAAGACATCATTTTAATTTTTTGTTTATTTGACCTCGGTAAATGTTATATTGCTAATGCGATGAGGGGGAAAAAAGTACTATTTGTACAGTGCCATTTTGCATTAATTTGAGAGAAATGCATTTTTAATGCATTTGGCATCCTGGCTCTCCTTAATAATGATAGGACTAATTTAACATATACTTGTAAGCAATCAGTGTCAGGGCTAAAAGGGATAGTAGGGATTATTCAGGCGAGCACTTCATTTCATAGAAGAAGAACTGAGGCCCGGTATCTTGCTTGAGGACATCACGCTTGCAGAAAGCAGTGCTGGGAAGTCGAGTCGGGTAGCACATCAGCCAACGTCCCCTTGCCCTGCTGTCTTTCTGTTCCCGGCCATCCCCTCGTGCTCCCATTTCACGACTTCTACAAAGCAATCGAGTGTCTACTCTGCACCACATAGGTACGGGTTATGAGCAGTATACACGCATCGCCCTCACTGTTGTTGAGCTGGCCGTCTGGGAGGAAGACAGACAGAAAGACAAGCGACAGGGGAAGCACGTAGGAGGCTTGCCTAACCCAGACTGGAGGGGGAGCGTAGGCGGGAGGAGGTGGCCATCAAAGGCTTCCAGGAGGAAATCTTGTCCTTCCATCTAAACTAGAGAGGTGAAGTTTCAGTGGGAGTTACCCATGCGGGTCGGGGTGGACAGAAGCCACGAGTTACTGACAGAGGGATGCTGTGTACAGAGGTCAGGCAAGGAGAGGACACGGTGTGGCCGCAACAGGGAAGGAAGCCCTGCCACGTGCTGCCACGTGGAGGAACCTTGAAGACCTGGTGCTCAGTGAAGCGAGCCCGTCACGAAAGAACACATGTTGTGCGGTTCCGCGTATTTGAGGAGTCCAGACTAGGGCAATCCGTGGAGACACAAAGGAGATTGATTAGTGGTTGCCTAGAGCTGGAGAAGATGGGGAGGGGGTGGGGGGGTGATGATTCAGGGGTGGGGGGTGTCTCTTTGAAACGACGAAAACGTTCCAAAATCGAGCGTGGTCATTAATGCACAATTCTGTGAATGTGCGAGAAGCCATGGAGATATACATTCAAAAAAAAAAAAAAAGATAACAGAATGTGTCATGCTGTAAGAAACCAAAAGACATCATATGGTTAGAGAATAGAGAGAGGGGGAAGGAGTGGCAGGAGATAAGTTTAAAGAGATCATATTACTACTAAAAGCTAACATTTATAACGCACTATTTTTTTAAACTTTAAGTTTACTTATTTTTGACAGAGATAGACTGCGAGGATGAGCAGGGGAGGGGCAGAGAGAGAGGGAGACACGGAATCCGAAGCAGGCGCCAGGCTCCGAGCACAGAGTCAGCACAGAGCCCGACGTGGGGCTCGAACTCATGAACCGCGAGATCATGACCTGGGCCGAAGTCGGACGCTTAACTGACTGAGCCACCCAGGCGCCCCATGTGAGAGAGTTTTAATTTTTGATTCCGGCCCTTCCGAAGTGTTTTAAGCAGAGGGGATAAGACCCAATCCGTGTTGGAAGACAGTGATTGCATTCTTGTTGCCGTGTGACCAGACGGGTGAGCAGGGAGGGACGAGATCAGAGGCAGTGAGTTCTGTAAGGGGTTGGTCTGAACTTGGGGGCCTGAAGTGAGAATGACAGTAGCAGTGGGGTTGAAGAGAAGTGGATGGACTTCGGAACTGGTTAGGAGAATTCCCCGACAGGACTTGCTGGTTGACTGCATGTGGAGCAGGAGACAGGAGGAGTAGAACCTGACTCTCAGGATCTCACCTGGGCAGCTGGGTGATGCTTCCTGTGAGATCCTGGCAAGAGGACAGATTCAGATTTGGGCGTGTTGGCTGTAAGTTCAAGTTTAAACGTTGAGGAGGAAGCTGGATATTAAGGTCTGAAAACCAAGAGGACAGATCACACTAGAAATACATATTTGGGGGGCACGTGGCCGGCTCAGTCAGTTAAGCGTCCGACTCTTGATTTTGGCTCAGGTCACGATCTCATGGGTTCATGAGATCGAGCCCCGTGTCGGGCTCCATGCTGGCGGCACAGAGCCTGCTTGGGATTCTCTCCTTCTCTCTGCCTCTCTCTGTCTCTCTCTCTGTCTCTCTCTCTCTCTCTCTCAAAATAAATAAGTAAACAAGCTTTAAAAAAGGAAATACATATTGGAGGGCACCTGGCTGGCTCAGTGGGCGGAGCACGCAGCTCTTGATCTCAGGGTCGTGAGTTCAAGCCCCTCACTGGGCAAAGAGCTTACTTAAAAAAATAAAAGACACATTTGGGGACTTACCAGCCTGTACATGACATTTGAAGCCACGGAGGTACGTGAGACTGCTCAGGATGATGTGCCCAGCGAGAAGCGAAGCGGTCCTGGGACACAGCCTCGTACCCCACTATTTACGGACTGACAGATATGATGAGACTGAGCTGGAGGAGCCAGAGAGTAGGACCCAAACCAGGAGGCTATGGCATTGTGGGAGCCAAATGAACAGAATGTTGCAAGAACAAGGGCAGGTTGACTGTGTCACGTACATCTGAGAGCTAATGACAGGAAAGTGCCCATTGAGTTTTGCAGTAAGGAGTCCATTGGTAAGTGCAATTTCAGTGGAGTGTGGGAAGAGAAAGACTGATTATGGTCATTGAGAGAGTGATTCATAAAAAGCTTGCTTTTTCCTTTTTTTCACAGTTCTCACTAGCTGATTTCTCTACTTGAGTTTCTCTCTGCCTAAGCCGTCTCTCCAGCCCTTCTCCCCACCCTAATTTTGGAAGCTCCTGTTGGACATTCAGGTTCCTTTTCCTTTAAAGCTCCATTTTGGGAGTACCTGGCTGGCTCGGTGGGTACAGCATGTGACTCGTGACCTCGGGGTCAAGCCCCGTGTTGGGTGTAGAGGTTACTTAAAAAAAAGAAAAAGAAGGCTCCATTTTGCTTTGAGGGTTTTACTGGTGATACCTAACTGCAAGCAGGCAGAAGACAGAAAACGAATCTCGGAAAGTGATCTAAGGCTTCTAGAAATCTGATAACGTTCTCCCTTTTATCTTAGAGAGAGAGAGAGTGAGTGTGGAAGAGGGGCAGAGAGAGAGAAAAATCTTACGCAGGCTCCACACTCCGCGCAGAGCCCAACGAGAGGGTCGATCCCATGACTCTGGGATCACGAACCTGAGCCGAAATCAAGATTTGGATGCTCAGCCGACGGAGCCACCCAGGTGCCCTATAATCTGATAGCTTTCTTATGATCACTCCCTAAAGCATTTTCTGCAGGTATTATATGCTAAAAGGGTTCTGTAATTAAGCACGTTTCTTTACTAGCTGACATTCGGGAGCCTTTAATATGCTACTACACCCCGGGAATGTGTCAGTGCCCTAAGTGTAGAATTAATTACTCACCCAATGTTTCTCAAAGTTTGTCGATCATGGAACTTTTTTGTCGAGAAGCATTTGTGGGATTAGTTTTCCACAGAAGACATTTTGGGAAGGACTTACCTGTGTGTATAATTCCAAGTGCACGTTTCAGAGAGTTCTAGAGAGGTTTAAAAGCCCCCTGGGTATTACTCTTGCACTCCTGAGGGTGGGGCTCATGCTCTTTTACTACCCGTTCCAGGTGACATCGTGTTACTCCTCACCCCCACTCAGGTAAAGCGGGAGAGGGAGGTGCATACGGGATTGGAGCGAAGGGGGGCTGGAGGCCCAGCTAGGGAGCCATTGCTGGTGTCCAGTGGTTCATTATTCATCCATCCATCCATTCATTCAGGGATTTCTTGAGCGTGTGCTGTGTGCCAGACATTGTGCACATATCAGCGGGGATAGACCAGTGCATTTAATAGCAAAGAAAACCAAACACTGTTCTCACGGAGCTTGCATTTATAGTCGGGGCGAAAGACAGTAAACATGTAGACAAAAATATAGAGCGACTTAAGGGATGCATTCCCAAGCCAAGTAAGGTAGAGGAAGTAAGAACAGATGAGCTAAGCCTCGGGAGTGGGTTTAGGAAATAGGAAGAGAAATTTCGGTTTCGCAAAGATGAATGAATGAGGAGCCCACTCCGGGGCTTGGTGTCAGCAGTCCTATGTTGCTTATACTTTTCTCCCTCAGGGAAGCTTTTGGGCAGCTGTTTCTCTGCCTATTCATAAGACCCATTGGATTTCTTCACGTTCGTTACCTGGGTGAGGAGGTCTGGAAAAGCACAGAACATTCTGAAGGGCATCAAAGAGGTAGTTTTGGACCCCTAACTTGACCCGAGTTGAATAATAATAACTTGTCCTGTACTTTGTATTTTTCAAAGTGCTTTTTCATGCAGGTTATGATTCATTGGAAATTGGGGCTCAGTCACTTGCCATAGATCATGCAGGGATTGGGCTGGGATTTGAATTCAAGGCTTTAGCTGTCAGAACATTTGCACACTGGCCACATTATTGTTGGTTTTTCAATCCTCATGTTCATGGACATGTCTGGATTATTCCTCTGTGTGTGTGTGTGTGTGTGTGTGTGTGCGTGTGCATGTGTGTGTGGTTGGGTGTGCACGTGTGTGTGCGTGAGAGAGAGCTCCCATGGGTGCACACACGGGGGAGGGGAGAGTAGAGAGGAGGAGGTTGGGGTAATGATTAACTCTCCTTAGGGGAAAAACGGTCCCTGTTAATGTTTTTTGGATTGAATGAAAGAGTTTTCAGGGCAAGGGCCAAGTAGCGATTAGATCTTTTTCCCTGCAAGTAATTCCCATTCAGGGCCGTGTAAATTGGAATCCTGAGTGGAGGGACTATGAGGCAGCAAACGCTTTGGTCTCTCCCAAGCAGCCAGACCCTTTGAATGAGGAATTTTGATGGAGTTTGTGTGACGGTTTGGGCTTTTAGCTTAAAGGCGGATGTAGTGAGCTTGAAGAAGGCTCGGAAGAGATGATGAAAGGCTTGGAGAATAGAACTTGAATTAAAAAGGTTGAAGGCACTGGAATTGTTCTGCTGAGACCCGCCCCCCTCTCACGTCCTCCCCGGTCACTTCCACTTTGTGTTGCAGCGATACCGAAATGCCTCCAACATTTCCCATTACTCCCCACCTTTCTATGGCCTTTGTCGCCATCATGCCCGTGTGTCATGCTGTCCAGTATGCCCAGAACGCCCCTTCACTAGGAGGCAGCACTTGCTGAGCTCTTCCGTGGGGTCCCCACCGCAGGCCTGTCTTAGCGCCCCAGCCGTGCACAGTCCCTGCCCGCGGGGACTGCAGCCTCGGGCACACTCCGCGATGAACACGGCACCTCGGGCCCTTGGTCAAAGTATGCTCTGCGGCGTGCAGGGGTTCTCCACCGGGCTGATCTTGTCCCAGCAGGGGACATCTGGCAGCACCTGGAGAAATTTTCGATTGTCACAAGTCAGGGCAGGTTGCACCTGATACGTAGCGAGTAGAGGCGGGGGGTGCTGTTCAACGTCCTACGCTCCCGACAAAGAACCAGCAGGCCCGTGATTGGGACGATGCTGAGGTTGAGAAACACCGAGGTCGCTGGAGGCTGGCGAGGGGCATTCTCATGGCCCCTGCAGTTCTGCGCCTCTGCGTCCTGCGGCCTCCACCGTGCACTTTCTCGGCCTTTCCCCCTCCGGGAGATGCCCCTCCTCTCTTGCCCTCACAGCGTTCTGCATCCATCCATCCCCGCACTTATCCAACCGTTACCATCGAGTGTTGCCTCATCTGTCTCCCTCTACGGACCGTGAGAACGTGGAACGCGGGAGCTCTGTCTTACTTTTCTTCGTGTTTCTTGCACCCAGACTGGGGTCTGGCACCTAGTAAATGTTTATTAAATGAATGAAGGCTAGGGGCGCCTGGGTGGCGCAGTCGGTTGAGCGTCCGACTTCAGCTCAGGTCATGATCTTACGGTCTGTGAGTTCCAGCCCCCTGTTGGACTCTGTGCTGACAGCTCAGAGCCTGAAGCCTGTTTCAGATTCTGTGTCTCCCTATTTTTCTCTCCTCCTCTGCTCATGCTCTGTCTCTCTCTTCTCAATAAATAAAATAAAACGTTAAAAAAATTTTTTTAAATAAATAATCCTGCCTCGATCTCTCAGTCCCTGGTAAGCCAGAGTTCCTGAGCTCTTGACTACCTATTTCCAAGTCACCCAAAGGACTTGGGGTGATTCTTCCCATTGGGAGAAAGATGAAGTGGGTAAACTCTTTGCTGACTACTCAAGCACAGTTTGTGTATTTAAGAACTGACACATGAGGGGCGCCTGGGTGGCGCAGTCGGTTAAGCGTCCGACTTCAGCCAGGTCACAATCTCGCGGTCCGGGAGTTCGAGCCCCGAGTCAGGCTCTGGGCTGATGGCTCAGAGCCTGGAGCCTGTTTCCGATTCTGTGTCTCCCTCTCTCTCTGCCCCTCCCCCGTTCATGCTCTGTCTCTCTCTGTCCCAAAAATAAAT
Organism: Felis catus; assembly: GCF_018350175.1. NCBI lineage: Eukaryota > Metazoa > Chordata > Mammalia > Carnivora > Felidae > Felis > Felis catus. The sequence goes on along the minus strand of NC_058386.1, from coordinate 110,177,526 downwards.
AAACGTTGAAATGAATGAAGGCTAGTAGCGAATGCTCCGTAGGTGACAGGCTGTCACGTACCTCCTTTTCAGGAGCCATCCACCCTTAGCGGATCCTGTAACTCCCTGCTTAATGCCCACCAGTGTAACACTTTCCCCTCGGAACGTTTTCTCTTGAATGTCCCATAGTAGCTCAAAGTCAACGTGCCAGTCATAAAATGTATGGTCCTCCCCAAACCCGATTTTCTTCCTACGTCCCCTTTGCCTGTGAATGGGCCCTAGAACTGATCCAATTATTGAAACTAGAAACTTGCGAGTCACATCTTTTCCCTCATCCCCCCTGGATCCCGAAATCGCTAAATCCGAAGAATGTGACTCTTCACATTTCTCAGACCTTCCTTCTTCCCTCCATTCTCACTGCCATTGCTGTAGCGCCGGCTCCAATCACTTCTGTTCTGGGCGATCGCAAGGGTCTCCTAACTCATCACCGCGCCTCCGGTCTCGCCACACATCCCCTTCAAATTTACACTCGACACTTGCTGCCAGAGTGGTGGTCCTAACGCACATTCGAGCACATTGTCCTCTCGCTTGAAATCTTTCAAAGGCTTCCTGTGACCTTCAGGACAAAGTCCAAACTTCTTATCACAGTGCACGTGACTTTCATGACCTGGACCCCTGCCTGGCTTTCCAACCTCACCTTCTATCACTTCTTCACACATACCTTTGGCACTGTTTCTCAACTGGGGGTGACTTTGCACCCCAGGGAACATCTGGCAATGTCTGGAGACATTTTTGGTTGTCACAGCCCAGGGGAGGGAGCTGGTGCTGGCGCTGAGTGGGCAGAGTCCAGGGATGCTATTTGCTACACAATCTGCCACGCACAGGACATGGCCGCTCACCACAAAGAATTATCCCTTTTTCATCTAGCTAACTCCCACGTGCCCTTCAAAACTCGATTTAATCCTTGCCTCTTCTGGGAAGCCTCTCCTGACCTCTCTGTCTAAATCAGATGTCCCTCCTTTGTGCTCCTACGGCCCTCGGCGTCTCCCCTCTCGCGGTACTTATTAGATAACACTGCAGTCATTTTATTATCTGTTCCCTGGAGAGACCTCACTCCTTGATGGCCGGGAACACAGTTTATTCGCATTTGCATCCCCTGTACTTGGCACATGGTACGTGTTTCAATAAACATTTCGATACATTGGATGACCGCACGATCTAAATAAAGGACCCGCTCGGATCCAGAAAAGAATAGAAGTTGTTGCCTGTCGTCAGCCTCACCACTGGTCTTTCTTTAGGGAGATGCCTAAAATATTTACTGTGGTGTTGGGCCAGTCAATTGATTAGAAGTTGAGCTAGAGAAGATTCCTTCATTTATCCATCAATATTTTATCGGTTGCCTACCGTGTGCCAGACACTGAGCTCGACACCGAGGACTTGGCGCTGAATAAGACAGACGTTTGTAAGTTGCCCCAAGGAACTTACAGATCTAGCAGGTTACGCACGTTGGGCTGAAATCTAGTTAGTCTAAGTAGACCACCTTGGGGATCTCAGTTAAGGGTCTGGAAATAAAATGTATTAGAAAGTTAGAGTGCTTCCCAGTCTGATTTGATTTGCTTGCAGCAAATTGACCACCTTGCAAATCCTTGGTGTAACAGGCATGTCCTTCCCCTGAGCACGACACAGAGCATAAATGCAGCCAGACTATTTCTGGCCCTGACTCTCCAGCCATCGGAAAGACTTTCTGCAAGGAAGAAAGAAGGTTACTGATCTGAATAAGCTACAAAATAAGTGGAGACCACCCACTTCCTTAATTGACTTGGTATAAAGGAAATGAAAGCTCATTACCCATCTTGTCAGTTGCCCCACATCTCTGGTGCGCGGGCAGCAACTGAATAATGAAAGGCTCACTAGTGCAGAAACAGTTAACATTAACTTTCGCACAGTGTGTCAAGCGAGGTTTGGGCCTGTTATCTTTCCTAAGAGTCTCTCAGACTCAACTACAACACTAAGATATCCAAACGCAAAGGAGTAAATCTCTACATTTTTAAGGGGGTCTCACCACACTCAGTCGACTTATTTGAGTAGCTTTGGGCTGAAGGAACACGAGGAAAAGACTTATTTCGACCATGATTGGAAAAATGCTATGGGAAAGGTAAAGTGTTACACTCCAGTGAATGAGGGAATGGGAGGGATAGTACCTTCCAGAGGCCCAAGGAAATTTCCAACTGATATAATCTCAGGGGCTATTTTTAAAAAATGTTTATTTATTTTGAGAGACAGAGAGAGCGTGGGGGAGGGGCAGAGAGAGAGGAGAGAGAGAATCCCAAGCAGGCTCCCCACTGTCAGCACAGAACTCGATGTGGGGCTCGAGCTCATGAACCGTGAGATCATGACCTGAGCTGAAATCAAGAGTAGGATGCTCAACTGACTGAGCCACCCAGGCACCCGAATCTCAGGGCTTATTAAGGAGTCTTTGGGCAGCAGAGGAAACCTCCCGCCATTTCATTCGCGTATTATTGAGCACCTACTATGTATCAGGCGCCATGCAGGGTGCTAGAGATACTGTGGTGGGTGAGTGGGGTGCAGACAAAGATCCCTGACCTGATGTAGGTTACATACTACTGGGTAAATATTTGGCAAACAAAGGTAAACTGCTGCTGCTGCTGCTGCTGCTGCTGCTGCTGCTGCTGTGTGTGTGTGTGTGTGTGTGTGTGTGTGTGTGTGTGTATGCCTGCTGGGCTTGTGTTCAGCCTCTCTTCACCCGATACCCTTCCCCCTCCAGGTCTGGCAAGTAGAGAGGTTGGCTTCCTTTACGGATTCTTAACTTTGGGGGGAAGTGTACTGGATGGATGTGTTAAATCATTGATGAAACTGCCGTGACCCTTAGGTGCAGTTTGAGATTTCCCCTAAACACTTACATTGCCTTTCAGGACTTTAAGGCTGTAAACGGAATCATTCTGGTTCTCAGGATCCATAATTAAGCTCCTCTGTTTGCATGTTCAAATCTTGAGGGTGCCCCTTGGGCATTTGGAGAGCATTTAGCACACTCAGCAGCCTCTGCAACAGAAGCCAAAGTGGCAGCGGGAGTGCATTCCATAAAAGCAGCTCTCTTCCCAGAGCCCATAATTAGAATGTGTTAACTACATCCTCTTTGCATCTGGTACACAGCAATTCAAGGGTGACAGAGGCAGAATGGAAATGGGACCCATAAAAATGTTCTGCTATCTGTGAAGGTAAGAAGTTGGTCTTTATTCTCACCTGTCCAGTGGAAGTCTGGTTTTTTTTCCTGCCCAAGATTGGGTGCGCTGTTTTCAGAGCGAGGCGTTCTATGTAAAGCACATGGTTCCTTGCACATCATGAGAGTTTTAAAAAACGACAGCTATCATCATCATCATCATCATCATCATCATCATCATGTTCGCATTTCCCTGTCTTACAGAGAATGAGGTAGAAGGAAACAGGGTTTCAGGGCTGTGATCTGGTTTTGTTATTAAATAGTCAGGGAGTCTTTGGAAAGCTCACTTAATGTAAAGACTGGGATGGCTCACGTGGCATGACAAGAAGTGGGCTCTTTGGCAGTACGGAATAAAGCGGAGGGGGAAAGTGGAAGGAACCATAAGTGGAGCGGACCGGGGCGAGGGAGGAAATAATCCAGTCGCACAGTGTCACTGGATGCCCAGATCTGCTCTTCACCCTGCTCTGTGCGACGGGAGACCGACCCAACTGATTGCATTCGTGGACTCTCTCGCCTCCTGACTTCTGGTTGTGTTTGGCACCAGTTGGAGATTGGAGGGTGGGAGGAGAGCGAAGCTGGAGCATTTATTCCCCAGGCTCTCTCCTGATGGGCCAAGGACTGGCAGTGGCTATCTCTCTCTACCGAAGGCCACAGCTTCTATATCTGCACGCTGTTCCCTCTCCTTGGCCCTTTAGACCTAGGTGGGTAACAGCTCCCTGCTGTTACTATCTCCCAGGTATGACCCCACCTCTTGTGAGGTTCCCACTCTCCACCTGCACCTTTGTCAATAGCTCCTTTATGAAATGCTCCGGATTACTCACTTTGAAGGTGCCATCTGTTTCCTGCCCAGACCTTGACTGATAATCCTGGGTAGCATGAGACGCCCCTCCTTTTTGTCCCTCAAGCCCCTAGCACGGCGCTTGGCACATGGTAGGCACCCAGTGAAGACGAGTTAAATGAATAAATTAATGAACTATGGTGAGGACAGCTGGGGGGCCCAAAGGAAATAGGTAATTCAGGGATAAATGTGGTCATCAGGAGTTCAAGGAGGGACAATCTGGTAAGCGGAGCAGCCCTAGGGCAGGGGGTAGGATTTAGAAAGAGCAGGATACAGCTTTCAGAAAGCTGGAAGAAATTAAGCAAGGATAGTGTCTAAGACCCTAGTCATTGACCAAGGTTCAAGGCAGGGCCCAAATATGGGTATTTAAGGACAGAAAATGCAGCAATGCAGAGTTGGACTTAATCACTGGGGTTTTGGCAGGAGAGAGCGTCCTGACTGATCACTTGAAGTCTGGGATCTATTGAGCAGGGGTGAAGGAGTCTAATTCACTAGGCTGGCATAGCTTGAGGACTCTTAACTATTCTTTCATGTGGAATAGTTATTGAGGCCCTTGTTCTGATTTTGACACTTAGCAAACAATCTTCAGGACTTAACTCAGTTTCCATCGTTTTCCTTTCTGGGGAGAGAATGCACACAGTGGCGAACAGTTCACGTTTTCACTATAAAATAATGAGTGACTCTGTGTGTAGGGGTTGAGAACACGGGCTTTACAAATCAGACAGACTTTTATAAGAATCTTCACTTGACCAGCTTGGGCAAGTCAGAATCTTCCTGAGTCTCTGATTATTTATTTTAAAAATGAAGGTGGTGGGGTGCCCGGGTGGCTCAGTCAGTCGGGTGTCCGACCCTCGATTTCAGCTCAGGCCGTTCATGAGTTCAAGCCCCAGGTGGGGCTCTGTGCTGACAGTGAGGAGCCTGCTTGGGATTTTCTCTCTCTGCTCCTCCCCTGCTCTCTCTACCTCTCTCTCAAAATAAACTTTAAAAAATGAAAAATATTTAACACGTTTTTTAATCTTTATTTATTTTTGAGAGAGAGAGAGAGAGAGAGAGCGCGAGCAGGGGAGGTGCAGAGAGAGAGAGAGAGAGAGAGAGAGACACAGAATCCGAAGCAGGCTCCAGGCTCTGAGCTGTCAGCAGAGTCTGACACGGGACTCGAGCCCACAAAACGCAAGTTTATGACCTGAGCCGAAGTCGGACGCCTAACCAACTGAGCCACCCAGGCGCCCCAAAAACGAAGAATATTTTTCAAAAATTAAAAAATGAAAATAAATAAACATGGTGGTGGTGGTGTAGTGGCTTTCTCACAGTATTGCTGTGGGTGTTAAATGAGATAATTCACGTCAAGCACAACATTTCTTGGCATATAGTGAATACACGGTGAGTCAAAGTTAGCTTATATCTATATTAGTATTTATCTTTCTGGCGCATCACGAGTCAATCTCTTGGAGTCCGATCAGCCCTAGAGCAAGCAGCACATAAAGTTAAGTTTCGGAACCTGCAAAACTGCCGAGACCCACGACCTACGGCCACATCTTCATGATGTTACTGCCGCCCTTCCCTATCATATTCCTATGCCAATCACTAGCAATGGCCGGCAGGGAACAGTCATCTCTCCTCTGGGTTTCCCCAGCTTTTGGTCTGTGCTTCCGCCCTGGTGCTTAGCACTTTGTACACGTCTGTTTCCCCGACCTGGCAGTGAGTTGTGTGAGGACAGGGCTAGGCACAAGAGTAGCGGCACAGATATACTTAGCCCCTTCTGAAGAGTAAATTGGACACTTCATTCAGGATGTGAGGGCACCTGCCTCTTCCCTCTTGCTCTAATCCCTATTCCTTCCATTCCCGGACACCTGCCTTTTGCTCCGAACAAGTGTTGGAAAGCAAATATGGCAGAAATAAATACCATTCAAGCAGTGCCTACACTGCGGGGAGCCCGTAAAAGGAGAAGGCCCCTCTAAACTGGAGATCTGTTTATTTTGCAATTAACAAAAGGTCAGGAGGCCTGGCATAGAATCCGAGTGTTACTCTGCTGTGTTAGCAAGAAATGTGGGGTTGGGAAGTTATTGCCGGGGATTTGGAATTTTTATTATGAATTCCAGGAAGCCAAAGTTTTCTGGGTAATATGTGAATCACAGCAAAGTATTCTTCCATCCTTTGACCCCAACTTAGCTCCTTTTTGGTGATATAACAAGGTCAGTAGGTCATGGGAGCTCTGTTGGGTTACCTTAAAATGACCCCTTTTGAGGATGTAACAGATTATTAATCAGGAGCCATATCAAGGAGCTATGGCTAGGGAGGAGCAAGCTTTCAACCTTTGATTTAGGAGCTGGGAATTTACAGTTCTCTTTCTTCTGCAGGGCCCTAAATTGGCTTGACATAACTCTAACAGGCACATGTATTGAGCTGGTGCCCTCTTCACCACAGGGCATTATGGGATATCATCCATTAAAAAAAAACATATTGAGCACCTACTACGTGCCAGGTATTGAGCTAGGGTGATGGACACACACAGAAGAATGTGACGTTGTCCTTAAATTACTTAAAGCCTAATGAGGATACAGACATGGAAACAGAAATGCAGTAAGTCGTTATGGGCGACATGACGTGAGCATGTACCAGGGCAGAGTGAGGCCCAAAGCAAAGGGTGACCCGTATTATAGCCGGAGAAAGAGCCAGGGACAGGAAGGACTTCACGGAGGAGGTAGTGGATTTCAATTGCACGAATAAAAGGAATCCTTTAAGTAAGAACAGCGCGTCCCTCAGATTCTGCTGCTTTGGCCCCAGCATCGTTGATCCTGCATTTACTTCAGCCCTCTTCTATTGGCTTGTATCTACTTGTACTTTGAAAATTGGTTTTGAAGTCTTAATTGTAAGATTGTGCATCTCAAATTCATTGACTTTGCCTTTGAAGCTAAAATGCTTATGCTTTTCTATCCCTTGGTTAATGCATATATTTGGTTGCTTAACAATAGAGCATTTCTGTACTACATGTGTCATCTCAGACCGGAAACTTCTTGGAAGGGGAATCCCTTTGTTGTTATAAGCTGCCTGCCTCGTATGTAAGCTTTTCGAGCTCGTTCCACGAGGTGCAGGCTGGGAGGTGAGGGATGATACAGTATCTGGGCTACAAAGCCGGCTTCAGAATACCTTCCCCCTCAGCACCAGACTGCCTCCGACGGTCAGTCGCACTTCTTCCCTGATGCCGGCCAGGAAGCTCACATCGCCACGGCCTTGACCCTCCCTTTCTATTGCTGAGAACCAGAACCAGAGCAGCACCTCCGTTCCTCTTTTATTCCTGTGGCTCCCCAGATGCTTTCCCACCAGCAAGTCACAACTCCTGTGATACAGGAAGCAGACGCAGCAACCAATCGACATATACATAGGAAACCGAAGACCTATTTGAAGCTCCTGAACCCAGTTCTGTGTCTTCCTGGGCAACGCCAGCTACTGCATACAGTCTGGGACCTTGGTGTGATGAGCTCCCACGGGCTTTAGAGCTGAAGTGCTCCTTAGCTGATTAAAAAAAAAAAAAAGCTAAATATACATTCATATTTATAAATGTATAAATTATAAATGTATAGGGGCGCCTGGGTGGCTCAGTCGGTTAAGCGTCCGACTTCAGCTCAGGTCGCGATCTCGCGATCTCGCGGTCCGTTCGAGCCCCGCGTCGGGCTCTGGGCTGATGGCTCGGAGCCTGGAGCCTGCTTCCGATTCTGTGTCTCCCTCTCTCTCTGCTCCTACCCCGTTCATGCTCTGTCTCTCTCTCTGTCTCAAAAATAAATAAACGTTAAAAAAAAATTTAAAAAGATGTATAAACAAGTCCCTGAAATTAGCTTAGGGCTAACATTTTTTTTTTTTTTTTTTTTTTTTTTTTTTTTTTTTTTTTTGGCCATGTGGTTTATAGCTTGCTGATCTTGGAAAACACCATTCAAAACTAGCACATCACAGGTATTACAAGCCGAAGGGATGTTTTGAAGAGAGTGATTGGCCAGAGCCTCTTCTACAATACCAAGTTATCGCATTGAGGAGCGTGTGTCCTGTCCATTTACAAACGAATGAAATGTGATTTAATTTGGCATTAGCTTAATAATGACTTTCATGGAACTGAAAGAGAGTCAGTCTAGGAAAAACAAAGCTGTTTGGCACTAGGCAAGAAAGCCAGGGCCCATTCTGGTTATAATGCAACTTGGTAACGGGAGGAACCAAGGTAAGTAACAAGTTGGGAGAAATTGTCACCTATGATCCTAATAGTGAGATGTCAAACAGTGTGTCTCAAATTAAGAGAGGGAGAGAGAGAGAGAGAGAGAGAGAGAGAGAGAGATCCCCTCTTTTTCTTTACCATTTGCAAATGACTTGAAAAATCTGCCTCAGCAAAATCTCATCTATTTGGACTAATGGGGGTGGGGGCAGGCAGACCAATCTGAATTAGTGACAGGTTGGAATTCTGGAATGTTTTAAAACATACCCTTTTATTAGCTGAAGTCTATGTGTACAATAACTCAAACTAACTACTCACAGTGGTTCCCAAGAGAGATCCTCAGAGACTTGCTTTCGTGAATAGATAAGACCCATTTGTTATTCGCCGGTTCCATTGACTCATAAACAATGTGCTGAAGTCCTTAAAAACAATTTGTTCCTTTAAGGAGATGAAAACGCATTTGTGATGTGGTTTAAAGGATCCTGCCCAGCAGACTCTTTCTTCATGGCAAGTGCAGAGATCTCTCTCTAGAATCTCCTACACACAGTTGGTGGTGCCTGAGAGACTGAGGCATGGCTGTCCTGGCGGGGCCAAGGAGGTTCACCCAGCTGTCTCTGTTACGAGACCCATAGAATATGGAGCTGGAGAAACACCCGCATCCCCACCGCAGCCTCCGCTGGAGTAGCTCTGGCATCAGGAATGGAGGTCACTACCTCCGGAGGCTGGTCAGGGCCAATGTGTGAAAATGGGTTTCCTTTGCTCTTGATTACTTGAGGGGGGAACCGCCCCTGTAAACCTGTCTGCCTGTGGACTTGTCACATCAGTATCTTTTGCGTCCCCAGTCTCGTGCACTTGGGTGTGAAAATGGGAAGTTGACTTTGGTTGCCCACCCATCACCTTGCCTCCCCCACTTCTTCCCCTCTCGTCCTGGAGCCCTGTAATATAAAACAGGAAGCAAACTGCTAGCTCAAAACCGTTCTTGTCCCTTCCTGGGATATTTGCCTACTTGTAAGGAATTGTGGAAGATCCTAATGCTTCAAGATTCGAAAGAAAGGACTATAGGTTTGCGACGTATGACAGGCAACGGCGTTGGCATACTTTTGAGAAATGGTTCAGCCCACCCTCCTTCCATCCCCAAACGCACTCACCTTTGCTCTGTTAGGTAATGTAAATACCCAGCTGCCTCTCCATATCTGGGTCGAATGTTTGTGTTCTCTTGTCCCTATGGCCTTGACACGCCCGGCCACATCATGAAGGGTCTGTGTCACAATGTAAACTCCAGCAAAGTGTTTGTGTTTGTTCATCTTTGCACAATTCTCACAGAAGAGTGTTTAATAAGCGTTTAAGACAATTTTTTAATTGGGGTAAAATACACATGTCGTGAAATTTACCTTCATAACCATTTTGAAGTGTGTAGGTCATTAGTGTTAGGCATAGTCACGTTGCTGTGCAACAGACCTCTAGGACTTTTTCATCTCACAAAGCTGAAACTCTGTGCCCATTATATAGTAACTCCATTCCTCCCTCCTCCCAGGCCCCCACAACCGGCCCTTCTCCTTTCCATCTGTATGAATTTCACTACCCTAGACAGCTCGTTTAAGTGGAACCCTACTGTATTAGTCTTTTGGTGGCCAGCTTATTTCACTCAGCGTGGCGTCTTCAAGCTTTGTCCATGTCGTGGCGTGTGTCAGAATTTCTGTCCTTTTAAAGACCGAATAATACTCCATTTGCCTGCATATACCACATTTTGTTCGTCCATTCATCCATCCACGGACACCTGGGTTGTTTCCAACTTTCGGCTACTGTGAAAAATGCTGTTGTGAACATTGGCGTACAAATATCTGTTCAAGTTTCTGCCTTCAATGCTGGGCATATACCTAGGAATGGAATTGCTGGATCATATGGTAATTCCAGTTTTAGTTTTCTGAGGATACTAGATGTTTTTTAATGAGACCGAGGGGGAGGAGAAACATAAATTAGGTGCATTGTTACACTCGAGTCTCTCTTTTCACCGCACATCTGTTGAGTAGTTCTCGTGTCCTCGGTGCTGGGTCTGATAGAACTTAGAACTTTATGGGTGCTTGCTTTCTGTCACTATAATGTAATCTCCATAAAAGTGGGGATTTCTGTCTGTTGTCTTCTTGACTGGTAAATGCCCAGAACCTAGGACAGTACCTGGTATTCATTCATTCACCTGTTCAGCAAATACTATATTGAGTATCTAGTATGTAGCAGGTATAAAATGCTCATGACAGCGATCATGAGCAGTGAAGGTTATAAGAAAGTGAAGAAAGCAGTGTTTCCTGTCTACTTGGCTAAGGGGCAGAGTGGATGAAAGGAGGCAACATGGTCTTTCTCAATCCCTTTGTGCCCTATCAGCAAACATTGGCAATCTCCTACTTACAAAAGGAGACATGGGGTGAGTTTAGGACTCAGAGAGAGCAGCTCAGCTAGAAATGAAGATCCGTGGAGACAGAAGCCTTTTCCAAGTAGTCCTGGACAAACAGCCACCCATTTATAATACTGAAGCCATGCTGAATTAGGGGGAGAGCCGAGCAATTCTTATCTTAGCAGGACAGTCAACTCTTGGCTGAAAAGAATTTTGTTGTTGTTGTCTTTTCACTTTTGCCTCAAACAGGAGTGAGGAGATCGGGAACCACTATTGCCCAAGCAGTGCCTTCAAAATAGGGCACACGAGAAATCAACCTACGTGTTACCTGGTAGTCAATCCTAGTTAGTTGAACCAGGTAGATTCTTGAACAACATGGGTTTGGGAAGCATGGGTCTACTCATGTATGAATTTTTTTCAAAAAATACAGCACAGGGGGCACCTGGGGGGCTCAGTCAGTTAAGCGTCAACCTCTTGATTTCGGCTCAGGTCATGATCTCGTGGTTTGTGGCTTCAAGCCCCGCATTGGGCTTTGTGCTGTCAGTGCAGAGCCTGCTTGGGATTCTCTCTCTTTCCCTCCCTCTCTCTCTCTCTGCCCCTTCCCCACTAGCTCTCTCTCGTGCTCTCAAAATAAATAAACTTCAAAAGAGATTTAAAAAATAAATACATCACAGTACTGTAAATGTAGTTTCTCTTCCCTATGATTTTTAAAAGTTTATTTATTTTTGAGAGAAAGGGAGGGAAAGAGAGAGGGAGCTGGTGAGGGGCAAAGACAGAGGAGGAGCGAGAATCCCATGGAGACTCCCCACTGTCAGCAGAGAGTCCAACGTGGGGCTCAATCTCAGAAACCGTGAGATCATGACCTGAGCCAAAATCAAGAGTTGGAGGTTTAACCAGCTGAGCCACCCAGGTGCCCCTCTTCCACATGATTTTTTTGAAAGTAATCTCTACACCCAATGTGGGATTTGAACTCACAACGCTGAGCTCAAGAGTCACAGGCTCCACTGACTGAGCCAGCCAGGCGCCCCATCTTATGATTTCGTTAATAACATTTGTTTCTTTGCTTTCTTGTAAGAGTACAGTATATAATACAGAGAGCATACAAAATGTGTTTTAACCAACTGTTTACGTTATCAGTAAGGCTTCTGGTCCACAGTAGTTAAACGTTTGGGAAGTCAAAAGTTATATGTGGATTTTCTACCGCACAGGGTTCCATCACCCCTAACCCCCTGCGCTGTTCAAGGGTCAATTATGTTTACAGAATATTCTTAGGGCTCTCTGGGGTTCACAAAATGGTGCATTCATTTAACAATGCTCCTTACAGTCCCCTCCTCTAAAGTAGCATGACAGATACTGCTGGAAAAGTTGAGCAGTCAGGGAAATGTGTAGGGTTCCTCACGGTTAAGCCCTCACAGGCATTTTGCGGTTCCCTGCTGACTCCAGATCGGCCACATTTCTTCTCTCTTCGGTGAGCTGCAGACATTTTCCTTGTCTATCTTCCTACTTCGGAAACTACTGCCACTTCCGTTTTGTAGGGTCCTTTTCGCCTCCATCTGGCTTTGGGGGCAGGGTTAATTTCCCTAGCTCTCCTCTTCTTGTTGTCAACCCAAATGGCATTGATGCCGCAAGTGAATAACAAAGTCACGACTATGGAGAACAGTGATAAAAACTCGAGACATTTTTACAACGTTCTTGGAATCGATGTCCCCGCTTCTTTCCTTGAAGGTCCCCAGGAGCCCCAGTGGTCTCCTATTTTCTTTTATCTGTGAGGGTGGCGCTCCTTACTGCTTATAGGATAAGGCTACACTAATTAGCCTAGCATTCAAGGCCCTCTCTAAGCAGACTAAGGTCTACCGCTCCATTATTATCTTTCACTTGCCTTCCAGTCTACACAAACTGTCTGCTCTGGGCAAACGGTCTCCTAATTGTTTCCCCCTCAAATAGTTGAAACTATTTTCATTCCTGTTTCCTGGTCTTTGTCCACATTAATTCCCCCAGGCTCTCTGCTACCCTTTCTTCGGGGCTTGGAGTCTTACCTTTTGTGAGTACCCGGGCCCTTGGGGGAGAATTGCACCCTCCCTGGAATTTCAGGAATCCTTCTAGTCTGCGCCCTTCTCTGGATGTCACACACACGGGTGTACGCGTGCGTGCGTGCATGCACGTGTGCCTGGAGGCAAGCCCTTCTTTATTTCTCTGGGGTTAACACAGTGCCCTGCACTGAGTAGGTAGTCCATAAACTTTAGTTTTAATGAGAATGCATGTTCTCGAAGCCTATCTTTTCTCTTCTTAGGCAGCGTTTACTAACGCAAATGAAGTGCTGCAGAGAATTCATCTTGAAAATACTCGTACTATCCTAGCAACATGCATGTAACGGGGGGAGACAGCCGAACCAATCTCCCGATAGAGCAGGAGAGATTTTAGCTTTTTTGTAGGCCAAGACTTCCCTCCCTCCTTCCTCCCTCCCTCCCTTCCTCCTTTCCTTCCTCCCTCCCTTCCTTCCTTCCTTCCTCCCTCCCTTCTTTCTTTCCTTCCTCCCTCCCTTCTTTCTTTCCTTCCTTTCTTTTCCTTTTCTTTCTTTCTTTCTTTCTTTCTCTCTCTCTTTTTTATTGCCACAGTGATTAAACACTGGAATGAGCTACAGAGGTAGGTTATTGAGGAAATTTGGAGGGGTGGACAATTTATTCATTCATTCAAAGGAAAAGCGGGAGGCAAAATAAAGGAAGGGGGGGGAAAGTTTAAGTATGAGGGATTTGGCATTTATCCATGGAAAACAGAGGAAGGCGGATAAAATCTTTTTTTTTTTTTGGACTTTTGGGTCTCTCGACTCTGTATAGCTTCCCCAGCAGGATGAAGGGCAGTGTGGAGGGTGGGGCTGTTTCTTCACAGTGTTGTGGAGGCAGCAAGCGGGCCAATAAAATAAAAAAGGCTGCAGATGTTTTTCTCCTCAAGAAGGGGTTGGAACGGTTACTGAGTAACTGTTGGTTAATGTCGATATGCTTTCGCTCACAAAAAGATACTGAGCGGCTGCAAACTTTAGCTCTGAGATCCCTTACTTACCCAGACGAGTGCTGGGGGTGAGGTGTGCAGCAGGAACTGGACAGAGCCTCACTGCAGCAGCAAGACCGGAAGCAAAAGAATAAAAAGTAGTAGAAAAAAAACCACCAAAGGAGAAACAAGAGAACAAAGTGCAAATGTCAGAGGGCTGCTCATTACATAGAAAGCAAGTTGGAGGGGCGCCTGGGTGGCTCAGTTGGTTGAGTGTCCGGCTCTTGGTTTTGGCTCAGATCACGATCTCACTGTTCGTGGGTTCAAGCCTCAGGTCAGGCCCTGTGCTGACAGAGCAGAGCCTGCTTGGAATTCTCTCTCTCCCTCTCTCTTTGCCCCTCCCCCGTGTGATCTCTCTCTCTCTCTCTCTCTCCCTCTCCTCTCTCTCTCTCTCTTTCAAAATAAACAGACTTAAAAACAAGAAGGCAAGTTTGGAGGTTTGTGATTAGATTCTTAAAGAAAAGTATAGACAACATCGTGTGTATTGTAGAAAAAGCCAATGATGGGGCACCTGGGTGGCTCAGTGGGTTAAGGGTCCAACTTGGGCTCAGGTTAGGTTCGAGCCCCGCCTCCTGCTCTGTGCTGACAGCTCAGAGCCTGGAGCCTGCTTCAGATTTTGTGTCTCCCTCTCTCTCTGCCCCTCCCCCGCTCTCACTCTGCCGCCCTCTCGCTCTCTGAAAAATTAATAAAACATAAAGAAAAGAAAAAGCCAATGATCAAATCCAGTATCTTCAGTCCTGGAAACATCTGATCTCAGAATGCTCATTTATAAATAATTTTAGGGGTCGAAAGAGTAGGAATCTGTATTTGTACTAAGTGCTTCTGCTGATTCTCAAACAAGTCTGAGAAGCTCTGTCCTGTGATGTAGTAGAAGGAGTTACGGTGCAGTGTGAAAACAGCAACAAATGATTTCACTTGAAAGACAAATCAGGGACGCCTGGGTGGCGCAGTCGGTTAAGCATCCGACTTCAGCCAGGTCACGATCTCGCGGTCCGGGAGTTCGAGCCCCGCGTCGGGCTCTGGGCTGATGGCTCGGAGCCTGGAGCCTGTTTCCGATTCTGCGTCTCCCTCTCTCTCTCTGCCCCTCCCCCGTTCATGCTCTGTCTCTCTCTGTCCCAAAAATAAATAAATAAAAAAAAACATTGAAAGAAAGACAAATCATACAAAAGAAAGAAGGAGAAAAGGGGTATTTGACTGGGGGGGAGTAAGTATTTTTTTTTTCCTCTTGCTCCCAAAACGATTTAAGGCATTTATATTTACATACTTGTATATAATATTTATAATATTGAATCGCCAAATCACTTACTGTCACCTTGGTACTCTGCAGGTATTTTCTCACTTAACGCTCACAACCACCCCCATGATGTAAGAACTGCTATTGTCATGCCCCTTTTACAAATGAGGAAACTGAGGCTCAGGGACGTTAAACTAGGGAGGGGGAGGGCTGGGATCCAGAGGTCGGAATTTGCTGCTGCTCTCAATAGTGTCAGTAAACTGCTTACAGACATCAAAACAAACCAACCCCAAAGCCCAGAAGCAGCAACAAAAAACACAACTGAGTGAAGAAGTTTGGGCGGAGAGAAAATAAGGGAAGGAGACCGGGTGAAGAACTGGGATTGGGTCCTGTTCATTGATTACAACTTTGGCTGGGAGCTTTCTAACAGCCAAAGGAAAAAAGGAAACTTGTCTTGATTCAGAGGATCCGCAAGATAAAAGCAAAGCTGCTTTCTTAGGAGACACATAACGGTTTCTGGGAGAATTTCCTGAGAGAAATATCTCCTGCGGATCCTCAAAAAGCGGAGACATGCTTCCATCGAAAGGATTTTTTTTCCCCCAAGGGGAAAGGAAATTTTGTCATTTTTTGGATTTTTTTAAAACTTGGGAGAGCAAATGTTTCAGCAAGGAAATCATTTAACTATGGATTATAATGTTCTTCCCCTGTAAATATGTTTTACGGTTCACATTTTTTCGAATAAAAGAAAACATCACGTGTGGAGTTTTTGTCCTCGGAGATCTTAAAAGAAAGGGTGGCTATTCCTCCGGGTTAGATGCCTGAAGGCAAGGACTGGCTTAATGGGGCCCCTTCCAAGTTGGGGGCTGGGATTCTATACTTCTTCTGTAGCTGTGCAAACACTTCTACCTGGGGCAGCTTAGCCAGTCTTAAACCTAAAGACTCAGCCACAGAGATGGCCATGAATGCTTCCATTGTGAGGATCCTTCCTGATAAAATAAATGTTTAAAACACACACACATACACGCACTAAAACAAAACCTCCACAACGTCAGGGATTAAGACACACCCAAGCAAGACATTTGCGGCAACAAAAGTTTCGCTTAGTAAATGCTTGTCACTGGGGATGGAGAGTCGGCACTTAGGCACCACTCACTTAACTCTGAGCGTTTGCTGAAGTCCTTTGTGTCTTAGATGTCAAAGAAATCTTTTCTAAGGGAGCCATCAGCACCACCTCAGGGGTGATGTTTTAAGCCTAATGCGAAAAAGAGAGCTTCTCTAAAACTTCTTATATGATTAACACGGTTCATTGCCCTTTATGACAAAGCATGGGGAGTGCAAATAAAATTCTCTTCAGGAGGAGACCTTCCACCCCCCCCCCCCCACTCCTTTTTGTTCTTAAATCATTTCTTAGCAATGTAACACAGGAAAAGAACTTTCACATTTCAGGGGGTGAAAAGCTCCGGGAGATGTAGCTGTGCCGTTTCAACTGACCCAACTCATTCCCGATCGGGTCAGATGGCTCCAAGGAGGCCTCCCTGCGGTCCGTAGCCAGGGCCGAAACTCGTCGAAAGCGCGAGAGAGAATCGAGTTAACATCTTGGTGTGTGTTAGGAAACGTTATGTGGAAGAAGCCAACACGAGCACATTTGCTTGGAGTCTCTGTTTCAATCTCTGGCCTTCTGGCCCGCACGGCACATCCAGGAAGCAGGTACACAGGAGGTTTCTCGAAAAAAAAAAAAAAAAATAGGAATGAGGTGCTTGCCGCTAGAAAGAAGGGTCACGTGAGAGATTTCATCTCTGCAGCAGAAGGCATCACCCTCTGCAGTGCTTGATGGACTGTTACTCTAACAGGTTTTCCCTTTATAAACAGAGTCCAGCCGCTTTGGCCTTATCTACTTGATTCTAAAATAGCTCGTCAGTTTAATAGCATTCAGGTTGTTTATGCACACACGAGGCCCTCTGGAAAAAAAAAAAAAACCCTTTTCATGTCGCCAAACAGGCATTTTGAAATCAACTAATTGGATGGTTGTCTGAATTCAACTCGTTGTTTTAAAAATAACCAGTTGTTGCACTGAATTACATTTTTTTACCCCCAAGCCAATTGGTGTGTGTAGACAGAGTTTGAGTCAATCCAGATGGCTGGCTGCAGTTTTGACTTGAACTGACTGGCTGTTTTGTGGTCAGATATATACAGCTCTTGATAGCCACTGGGGAAATGGAGTGGAAGGGAAGGAAGGTGTAGGAAAGTTAGGAGAAATTATATCAACAAAAGTTTCCATCCCGAGTGCCGTGGGTTCAGACGTTTTCTGCAGTCAGCCCTCGGCACACACGCACGCACATGCACGCGCGCGCACACACACGCACGCACGCACACATAGCTAAGAAAACAGAAATAAAGTAATAACATCCCTCCCAGCTGGCTCTGCTCACGGCTGTGGGTCTTTCTTTCTTTCTCTCCACGAATTTCTTCACTGCCTGGGTGGCCTGTGGAGGGATTCTGGCAAGTCAGCTCCATAGGTTGAAACGCCTCTGAGGCTAACTTTTCCTTCCTGTGGGGAGCTCTCCTTTGAGGGACTCTGTGCTCTTCTCAGCCTGTGAAGGCACGGCAGGAAAAAGTAGGGCTTCGCTCAGACCCGTACCCCCTAATTCCAGGCACGAGGCCTGACTCTGACCCGTGGAACCACTTTTCCTCAGGGAAGCTGTGAATTTCCTGTAATGAATGTAAGCGGTTCTCCCGGCCCGGGCGTTACCACTACATCTCCAGAAATTCTGAGTTTCGTATCATCGATGGTCTCCATAATTAGCTGTCAAATTCCCCTGGCCTGGGGAAGTGCGATTCAGATGCTTTCAATTCAAAGGCTACTTTATTCGGACTTCTCATTTTGATTTCTTCATTGACCTTCATGATAACAGGACGAAAGTAGATCAGAGACAGACTTTCCCTGAACCACTTCAGGTTTGTCACGCACGAGGAGGAAAAGGTTCTCCAAACATTTCAAATTGAACTGCAGGGTGATTTCCAAGGCATCTTCCACTGCCCCCCCCCCCCCCCCCCCCCCGCCCCGCCAATTCCGAGTGAATGATGACACAAACTCACTTTTCTACTGCCAACGTTGTACCTTTTCTGTCTGGTGCATAGGTCATTGTTTGTAGTAAAGCAAAGAGCACAAGGAATGTTCTGAAACCCGGCTCTGTCTGTGTCGTCCCCGACTTTTCTCTCTCATCTAGCAAATCCTAAATTGGCATGTTTTTCATAACATGCCATTTTTCATGCCTGGCTCTTGAAGGTGAGTATTTATTCCCCTGAGCCTTTCAAAGACATCTGGATAACATTCAAAAGTTTTTGCCTATGACATTTAGGTTTTAAACCACTGCCACATGGCTTGTTGGGATTATTTTTTTTTTTTATTTTTTAGAAATGGACGAATATGACTTGGGTTAAGGTCCTGTCTCCGTGGCTGACCTGCTGTGTGATCTTGGGATCATCACTTTATGTCTTTGAACCTCAGGGTTTTTCTCACCAGTGTTACGGGGGCAATCGTACTTGCATGTCTGGTCTGCCTCATGGGCTGTGGGGAAGAACAACCCGGATAAGGTATGGGGGGGGGGTAGCCCTTTGTGAAAAGCATGAAGTCTTAAACAAACGTAAGAGATTTGGAAAGGAGACAACTGGAACTTAACTGGGATGATGGGGCAGTGCTGGAAACTGGAAGCTTCCTTCTCAGATCCAGGGGTGTGTTGTCCAGCCCCCAAATTGCACTGCGTGTCACCATTACTTTAATTCTTGGATTGAAACATCCTGAAAGATCAAATTCTAAGGACAAAAAAATGGTACGAGTGGATATATTGCCTCAGTTTGAAGAGTCCATAATAAGATTGGTACAGGGGCCAGGAAACTTGGCAGGCTTAAAATTCTGTTAATATCCGTGACACTGTGAATGTGTTAAGGGAACATCACTAATAGTGCAAGTTCTGTTTGCAGCAAAATGGAAGTGAGAAAGATCTCCCTGGATTTCAGAATCATGGCCGCTTCAGGTGTGAACACAACTGCTCAGAGAAAGATGCTCTGTTGATCTGCTCATCTCAGAGTCAAGAACTAAACCGTATCTGTTGAGAGTGTAGACAAAGGGACGAGAGGCAAATCCATTCTTCATTCTTTGGTTTTTCTCGTTAACTGTCTCAGGGTTTCCCATCCTTGAGTGGTGTAGGGGCATTTGATAAACCCCAGATGGTTCAGAAGCACACAGAATCCTGCTTTATATTATCATCGTGTCTAGCGGCTGGCGTGTGATTAAATGACCTTTTTGCCATAGGAGCAGTTGCACCGGGGAAGAGGAACTTTCCCTTCCATATGTGGGATAAATGTTTTCCCTCTCCATACAGACTATCAGCCGAGAGCCTGGCACTGTTTCTAGTCGTCAAGAAATCATTGGCCTTTTTCCTCTGAAGAAGAGTCAATTCGTTGCCTAGTATCTGGCAGAAAAAAAGAAAAGTAAATACAGCTTGATATTTCTGTACAGCAGTAAATTAGAAATGGTATGAGTAGTTGTGAATATGACTGTGAAGTTTAAAACCGGGGTAGATCTGGCTGCAAGCTCAAGTTTGAAAGCTTTTTTTCAGGAGTGAATTTGAGCTCCTGTAGTTACATCCAGGAAATACGAGCCATTACTAAGGCTGGGAATTGAGGGTAAGGCCAGAAAAAAAAAAAAAAAAAAAAGGGTCTGGAAATGTAATTGTAATTGGGGAGGCCGAACGACAGAGGTTAAGCCCTGGGAAATGGAAAGGCAAATCGGTGTCTGAGAATTCCTGGGCCTGTGGCAGTTGACTTGCTGGAGCCTGGCCATCACTGAGCACTGCTAGGCTCTCATACCCTCCACATGGACCTGTTTTAAGGGAGGCTGCAGGAGGGTTGAGCCGGAGCCAACACTGGGTAGTTAAAGGAGACCCTCTGAGAGCATATGTCCCCCTCAAACTTTCAAATCCTGCAAAATCTTGATAATCTGGCCCCCCCCCCCAAGCTGGCGTTGTGGCAAACCTGGCGATGACCTCACAACTAGAAATGCAAGACCTCAGTCATGCCCGGTGACTCTAGTGGTGAAAGAGAGACCTGGATAAGGACCGTGAGGGCAAGACTTTCCCCCCTAATCGCTGTATCAACAATGCTTGGAACATAGCGACTGTTAAATAAATGCGGGGCATAAAAAATAAGGTAATGTGTATTAAAAACAAAAGCCAAACAGAAAACCTGGCTTTGAGGGCCTTTACAAGAAATAGTCTTAACGTCTGTAGGATAATGTGAATACCTACAATATGCCAGATGCTTCACCTATATTATCTAATCCTCTCAAAGACCCTGCAAGGTTATGTTTCTCCTAGCATGCAGAGAAGCCGAAAGAATATTTGTATTATCACATGAATTTATCTACCCATTAATTCGTCAACCAAGGTTACATTTTTAAACCTTATTTTGTAAGTGAAGGCTCAGCCAGGTAGGGCAGCTGGCCTAAGGTCACCCAGCTAGTAAGTTAACAAAGCTGGAATTTGGACTCAGGACTATGCGACTCCAGGACCTACGTTCATTCCATCACACCGCGGGGACCCTTGTGAACACGGTGTTGCGACAGAAGTTAAAGCAAGTAAACTAAAGAGTGGGTTGAACCTGACTGGATGGCTGAAGTTACTGGTTACTGACACCGAAAGCAAGGGGACAGCCTAGGAAGGGTCTTACGTTCCCGAATCACAATTTGTAGAAAGCACATTAATGCAGGAGGGCCTGGATTGATACATTCTGTATAGTACATTAAAGGGGAAGGGACAGATCTTGACAGGGCATTTTTGTTGCGGTTGTTTTTAAGAAAGCGAGTTTCATGATGTGTCACAGGCCCAGTACAGATTCAGCCCGATGTTTCGCCATTTCTGTACATTCACAACACGGTACGAAAAGTAAACATGATAAAACAGAGCAGCAAGAACAGATCAGATTAGGTCTCTTGTACTTTGTTGGATAAGGCAGGGAAATATGCAATACATTTCAGAGAGATTTCCACAGAAAGGATTGACACAGGGAAAAAACCAGTAATATGCCCTCCAGAAGCTGACTACCGTCATTTCCAGGCAATCTAGTGACTTGGTAGACCCCCACGCAGCAAGATTTAGATAAACATAGCCTCTTACCGTTTAGTGCTTTACAATCTTAAAGAGTCAACATCAAAGCCTCAGTTATTTAAAGATTTTAATGACTTAATTCTAAAAATCTCTGAGACTTCTGGAGATAAAGAAAAGACGATAGAAGTATGCCTGTTTATATCTCCACCCTTGTAAATATTGCTTACAACAAGCATTCCTGGCTGCTCGTTAGGAGAAAAATTAGATTCTAAACGTTGTACACAGCACTGTTCTAAGATCGGGGCACAGAAGTCTAAGATTCCTTCCTTCAAGGAGTTCACAGTCACAGAAGCGCAGACTGTCAGAGCTAGAAGGAACCTTAGAGAGCGTCCGGACCGCCTTCCTCAATTTCAAGTTGAGGAGGCTGTGTGGCTCAGAGAGGGTAAATTACTGATCCAGGGTCCCAATGTTCAGAGTGGCAGAACAAGAATTAGAAGCCAGCTCTTTTGACTGCTAGTCCTACGTTGTTTCAATTTTTCCGGTCCATTTGGGAAGACAGGAAACTCCCACGTGAAACAACTTCGGAACAATAGCAGACAAAAAGCTGCTAACAAACCATATGGTATTAACCATAAGTTTAACAGGAGTTTGAGGAGGACTGGAGACATCCAACAGAGCTTAAATCTTCTGCGTAATGACATTCAATTTATTTATGGCAGGGGGGGCTTGCTATGCTTCTGACATGCTGTACAGGATGAATGAGATGAAGGCATTCCAGGGGAGCGGGACTTCCCTCTGGATCTTATCATCTTGCTCTAAGAAGATAGGCTTTGGTACACAGGCTAGCATCTCCTTCACTTACAACAGAAAACCTGACATAAAATCGGGGAAGGGGTAGGTGGGAAATGATTGGTAAAACAAAACACAAAAGCTATGGAGTTCAACTTCTGTTTTGTAATTTACACCAAGATCTACTGAGATGCAAAGCCTCATGAAAAGCATATTTACTCTCTTCTGAATATTGTTGAATAAAGGTGGGCCAAAGAAGAAGAATGCTTCCTTCTATGGGGAAATTTTTGTAGGAGAAATCTTTTAGTTAGAAATTTGTCTTCAAATGGGTTCTGTGTTACTGGAAAGTTTGTATGTGTTGGGATTTTTTTAAAATGTTGATTTATTTATTTATTCTTTTGAGAGAGAAAGAGAGAGACAGAGTGTGAACCGGCGAGGGGCAGAGAGAGAGGGAGACACAGAATCCAAAGCAGGCTCCAGGCTCTGAGCTGTCAGCACAGAGCCTGATGCGGGGCTTGAACCCACTAACCGAGGGATCATGACCTGAGCCGAAGTCAGACGCTTAACCGACTGAGTCACCCAGGACCCCCTGTGTTGCGATTTTAATAGGAGCTCTCTATAATGTGGAATGTGGAAATTTATTTTTGTAAAGAAAAGCACCACAGGGCTTTATTTGGAGAATATGTACTAAGTGACTATTATGGCACCGTGCACATACTAGGGCAATGCTTCTCAAACTGTAGTAAAGAATTCATTTATCTTACGGGGCGCCTGGGTGGCTCAGTTGGTTAAACGTCCGACTTCAGCTCAGGTCATGATCTCGCGGTCCGTGAGTTCGAGCCCTGCGTCGGGCTCTGTGCTGACAGCTCAGAGCCCGGAGCCTGCTTCGGATTCTGTGTCTCCCTCTCTCTCTGCCCCTCCCCCGTTCATACTCTGTCTCTCTCTGTCTCAAAAATAAATAAACGTTAAAAAAAACGAAAAAAATAATTCATTTATTTTATATTATGTTTATTTTCCATCCGACATGTACAAATACTTTGGGAAAATACAATAAAAATGAATGCCGAGAAAACCTGAAAAATAAAACCAAGATACAAGACTGTTTTTAAACAGTTATGAGACTCAACACTGGGGCCAATTCATCACGTGGTTCCATGTGGCTGCAATATCAAAATGCTATAACATTTTCTAAATGCTTGCTCTCCCTTTTTGTACTTAAGCTTGTCACAGACTGGTAGCAAACAGTGCAGGGTCCAGCACAGGTACGCGGACCGCACTTTGAGTACCACTTTCCTGGAGGAAATAGAAACGTAATAAGAACCCATGCTCGTCTAAAGCCTACAAGTCATGGTGGGCATAATGGTGGGAAACATCCATTTGCTATACAATATGGCAAGTGTAGTGGCCCCTCCAGGTGTTGGTACAGCAAATATGGCAGACGCTGGGCTTGAGTGGTAGTGTATGGAATGGTTCGGTACCACTCTCCCCTTCCTTTGGGTGTAGGCCCCGACCACAATGCTTCTCAAGAACACAGTTCCTCAAGGACGGACAGCCTTTATGATAACTATAGAGTCAGGGGTGGAGTGGAGATGGTCTCTTCTTGAGAGTTGCTACTTTTGAAATTCCCTGAGACTTGGGACTGTGGATGGGGTTTGGGAAGTGGGATGGGAGAGGTGGCTGAGAAAGCATGAGTTGCCATCTGTGGTGGCGGCTGTCAATTTTCCTCCCTCCAAATTGCTAGGAATTCACGGATGTCTGAGGATGGGAAAGGACCGTGATGGAAGCAAATAACTTGAGAGGTCAGCTGCTGCAGATCCTTTGTTAACCTACTGGAGACCGAGGCTCCAGACCCTAAAGAGCCAGAAAAATACCATAGTAAAATTACTTATAGGTTCTACACACCATACATCATGGTAAATATATTACATTACCTGAACCACTGTGTTTTTTTGGCCACAATAATTCAAAGCAAAACAAAGTACGTGTGAATTGCCATGTGGCACATAAAACCATGCCTCGGGCATCGCCAGCCTTTAGATTTAATACTACCATATTCTCAACCACCAAACTACGACATTTTTTAGAAAACCAAATATCCTACGCAACAGACGAAATGTTAGATATAGAGAGATACAGTATATCTGCCCAATCAAAAAAAAAATCAATGGACTCGGGATATGAAGAAATATGTTAGGAATCTAGATCAATATCCTTTATACAAACCAAGACAGAATAAAATATTTTTTTACTGGTAGCAATCAACATGATGCCACAAATAAAAACTTCAATAGTTCCCCCCCCCCATCCCCAAATCTTGGACTCTAACTTACAAGAACCTCAGTATATTTTGTGGATTTAGTGAGGGCAAAGCGTAGTCCCTGGTCTGAGGAGAGGCCATCCATCCACAACTCATAATGCAAGCATCTCAGCCGGCCCTATTAATTTTCCATACGCGCGGAGCCAAACTCTGCCTGGGATTATTATGCAATTTTCAAAATGGCTTTACGTCTTTCAACTTACAAAGTTACCATTTACATTGCACTGGCCTGCTGGCTGGGATGAATGAATGAACACTCTTTCCCAAAGGACCATAATTCATTCTCTGATCATAGCTTATACACTTGGGAGAATTGGGATCAGTGTGCCTGGCGCCTCCCTCCTCTCCGCCCCACAAAGGAGTCATACACTGCAAGAGAAGGGGAGACAAAGTGGCTGTGTGCCATGGAGCACAGAGGTGTGGCTAGGGAGGTGTTGACCGTGAGTAGCAGCCGTCCAACATATAAGCAACTGTCTACATGATGTGATTTCAGGTGCACCAAAAAAGGCCTCATTGCCCCTCAGTTTAAACACTCCCTTCCCACTGGCGAATGCCTAGAATTCCACAGTTTGGAGAGCTCTGTTCCTTTGGCTTAAAGCTTTGATCCCTGTCAAAATACCCGTACCCCTGGGTGGGCAGCCCCATTATATCCTATCAACCAGATATGCTGTAGGCGGATGGGTTTGAAAGTTTCTTCTCTGAAAGCAGATTTTGAGCGCAGGACCAAGGGGAGAAGATACTGTGCACCTGAGGGGGGTGGGGAGAGGAGGGCATCATCTGCGGGCCAGAGGGAACCGGGCCCAAGACAAACCGTGTGTGTGTGTGTGTGTGTGTGTGTGTGTGTGTGTGTGCGTGTGTGGCCGTGTGCTCGGCTGTGTATGAGCCTCTCCCGTGGCGGCAGCTGTTGAACACCCTTTCTTAGCTCTCTCCCAGAAACCTTGATTTATGCTGCTTCTGGAGTCACGGAACTAGACTCTCCTCCCAGCTACAGCAAGATAATAGCTGCTGGCTACAGCTGGGAATTCTCGAATTCTTTCAAACTGGAGACTAGGAACGAGAGGTGAAGAAAAGTTCTTCTGAGGTCCAAAGAGGAAAATGGGGCCCAGCGGTGTCATCTGAATGCTTCCAGCGGGACCCGAAAGCACAGAACCATGAACTGTAGAAAGTGAACGCTGGCTCACTCAGCACATCCTTTTGTGTTTCTCGACTGATTGTTTCTCTTTGTCTCTTCCAGCTGAAGAGTAAGCATGAGTCATCGGCCTGACTTCTAACCGAGGAAGGGAGCCTCGCAAGGTAAGACGGCTGTTTATGTAAAAGAAAAGGGAAAACCCGATCTAACTCCTAGTCACTCATCTGGGCAATACAGAGTATATACCGGAACAGATCTTATACTTTGGTAACGGAACTGGATGTTCGTCAGTAAAACCCCACGTCACTGGATGGGCAGAGTTGACTGAATTGACATCTGCCAGTGGTGTTCCCACAAGTGTTCCCGAGCAGAAGCCTATTATTCCTCGGGGTCTGTTCCAGTGCTTGAAGTTCCACTGCCAGAGTCATCGCTTGTGGGCCGCCAGGCTAGAAAGGCTTGGAGAGGCCCTTATGAAAATAGAACCACTGCTGAAGCCTGGCACGTTTTATTAACTCCTACCTTAGGTTGGCTTCAAGACTTGAAGAAGCTGCTTGGACAGGGAGCAGACGCTCTAAGGCCGAAGACGTAGCCCTCCAAATCTCGGGGCCAGTCTGCCCGGGACCTAGCCCAAATCCTGGTCATTCACATACCACCCCCCAAGTTTTGCCCTGTTGTCATACTCCCAACACCATTCCATGTTTTCCTTCAAGCCAGCTCACGTTTGTACTGAAAGCAGCTTGTGACAGCGCCGTCTACCCAGCTTTGTCCTAATGAAATCATGGGTTAGGGGCACTACATTTCTCTAATCCATACTAAAATAAAGATCGGTTAAAAGACAAACCAAAAACTTCACCGGCCCACATATCACCACAGCTTCACACACTTCACTCTGGGAAGCACTGGCCTGGTTCAGACAAAGTGTATTACATATAAACGTTTATATTAAAAATAGGTTACAGTCCCTCATTTCAAGGTACTCAATACCCAGTAGTTGAAAACAACTGTTGCCTTTGTAGTTAGTTGCATGAGCTCTGGAAGATCATGAATTTATGGGAGGTCATGTCTTCCTCTGCGAGGTCATGAAATTCAATCAATGCTTGCCTTCCAATCTGCCCTTTGGTCACAGGGCTCCACAGGTGGAACATATCAAACTCACCAGCCAAATTATGACTCTTAATTGGTGTTTCTTTTAAAGTGGATATGTCATTTGTCAAATGTTCAATGCAGGCGCAGGCCTAGCCCCAGGCAAAATTATGAAGTAGGAGAAGAATGCCAGATACATAGGCGGCACTCAAATGTTTGTTGAAAAAAGAATGAATGAGCCCTCCGTCCTTGACTCCTTCTCTCCCAACCCCCACAGCCCCCAGGTCACTATGCCTTTTTCATTCTACGCCCAAATACAGCTGCTAGTTTTTTGCCTTCCAGATCTCCTCTGCCCTGAGCCTTTATCATTTCTCGACTGGATTATTTTCACAGCGTTTTCACTTGCTTCCAATCCTCTTCGTTCTCCAAGCCATTCTCCACAATCCACGATGTCGCTGGAGAGATCTTTTCCTAAGGCAAACATGATCATGTCACCCCTCTGCTTAACATTCCCTTACGTGGTTCCCCAGGCTCCTCGGCCTGGCTTCAAGACCGCATAATCTGGCCCTTGCTCACCTTGGCTGGTTGAGCTCCCCTGACCGCCTGCCTACCTAGCGTGAAACATTACTTGTGCTTCCCACTTGCACTTCTCCAACGGGGGCCATGCCAGGCTCTCCTGGCTCAGGCTCTGTTCACGCTTCTTCTTTTCCCTCGGCACCCTCCTTGCCATCTTCTTTTCTGACCTCAACTGGCCTTTTCCATCTAAGTTTAGGGAACCATCTCTTCTGGGAAGCTTTCTCTGACCTACCCGCTTACCCCTTAGAACCCGTGGCCTTTTGCCTCTGTCTTATCTCCGACTATGTGCTGCGTTAACATTTTCTACTTGGTCGTTTTCCCCATTAACTTGTAGGTCTTTGAAGTTAGGTACCATGGGTTAATCTTTGGATCCCCATTGTCTGTTTGCATCCCACATATCTGGCGTGTAGTAGGGTAGTAGGAGTTCAAATATTTGTTATTGAATGAATGAATGAACAAATGAGTCAACTCCTCACCAGGCTTCCCTCCTTTGCCTCTTTTCTCTGCCCGCAAGTTCTGGCACACGCTCCTGGCCTGGCACTCCCTGGAAAACTCCTGGCGTGGAGGCTCTCCCTTTCCTTTCCTTAGCAAAACCTACTTTTACCTCCATCAGAAGCAACACAATCAGATGATAAACTAATTCACACTGGGGTGTTAAGTCATGTCATTATACAAATACTTATTGAGTTCCTACTATGTGCAAGGCACTATGCTAAGGTGTGTGCGTGGGAGTCACAGAAAATAAGAGGGGAGTTAAAGATCCTTGCCTAGGAACACATAGGTAATGACTAAATGCATTCCTCCTTGGAGAGGTATTTCATTTTCAAAGAACTGGTTCTGATGGTGAAATTTAAGCAGGAGAGGTGGGGATTTGGATCTAGGAGACAACAGCCTTCTTCTACTCCTTCTGCGAAACAGGCTAGCTCTGGCTCAGTGAATTTGCTGTGTCCAATGATTTTGTAATGAGTTAGGCTGGCGTTAAGCTCCAGGTTATTTTGTTGTCGCCAGTTGTGCTTTGCTTCACGAAGCGTCACCTGGGGCTATCTTGCAGGAGACAGATTCTTTTCACATTCTGGGATCAGGTGCTTTCTCTGATTTTGCGTGGCTCTTTGGAATCAAACCTAGCACATCCCACGGGCTTTGAGACTTTTTAGGTACGGGAGTCAGAGAAGAGGCAGGCTGTGACCCGCCCCCCACCCCCCCCCCCCCGCCGCCGCCGCACCGGCGGTCCCCAGCTGCCCCAGAATGTAACTATTCGTGGGTTGGGTTTGCGAACCCGGCCGGGGTTGCCGCGTTGGGAAAACGGTGCGAGGGAAGCCCCTCGGAGAGCAGGAAGAGGTGGTGGATTTTGCACGGAAGGGGAAGACCTCGGGTGGCTCCGGTGGCCAGAGACGAGCTGGACAGGGCTGGCAGGAGGCCTGTGGCGAAGCGGAGAGGGGCCCCGAGGCCAGGGAGCCCCGCGCACCACGAAGAAGGATGGAGAGGTTGCAAAAATCCTAAAGGGAAAAGCCCTGCCGGCTGTAGGCCAATGAGCGGCGGGAAGGAGGAGTGAGGCTGGGGAACTTCTCCCAGAGCCAGTCAGAGGGGACGGCTGCTGGGAAGCCAATCAGCGCGCTGGAGCCCGCAGCCCCTCTGCAGTAGTTATGCCAGAGCGCCCTGGGTAGAGCGGCGGCGAGCGGGCAGCTGGGCTGGGCCGCCAGGAGCCACCGCACGCGCTCGGCGCCCTCCTCCCCGCCGCCCTCGCCCGGTCCCCGCGCCGCCGCGCCCCCGCGGGCCCCGCGGTCCCGCGCCCCGCACCCGCGGGCTCGCCACCGCTCGGCGGCCGCCGCCCCCTGGCCGCGCGCTTGGCCTCGCCCCGCCCCGCCCGGTCCCCCGTCGCCCCGCCCCGCCCGCCGGCCCCGCCCCGCCCGAGCCGCCGAGCCGTTCCCGCCCTCGCCCCGCGCCCAGGTAGCTGCGAGGAAACTTTTGCCGCGGCTGGGTAGCGGCACGTCTCCCGCTCCTCAGGGCCGCTGCCAGCCTCGCCGGGTCTCGGGACTGCTCTCGCTCCCGCTGCCACTCTCCCGCGCTCTCCTCGCTGCCCGCGAAGCAGGATGGCGGGGACCGTGCGCACCGCGTGCTTGGTGGTGGCGATGCTGCTCGGCTTGGACTGCCCCGGACAGGCGCAGCCCCCGCCGCCGCCGCCGGACGCCACCTGTCACCAGGTCCGCTCCTTCTTCCAGAGACTGCAGCCCGGACTCAAGTGGGTGCCCGAAACCCCCGTGCCAGGTGAGGAGGAGTCCCCGCGCGCGTGCCCCGCGCCCGGCGGTGAGCCGGGGTGGGGGTGGGGGTGGGGGGCGAGTGGCGGCCGTACCCCGAGCGCGCCGGCCCCGCGGGCCGGCGGTCGTACGCCCCGCCGCTGGGCACTCGGGAGCGGTCGCTGCGCCCTCGGCCCGGCCAGGTCTACCGGGGGAGGGCGGAAGGGTGAGTAGGGATCGTGTCTGCATCCCCCCGACTCGCTCTGCTGTCGGGGAAGGTGCGGGTGGGAGGAACCGCGGGGATGGCCTTCCCGCGAGCGCCCATTTTTGGGGGGAGGGCGGGAAGGGGGGAGCTGCTTCCCTGGGCCTCGGCGAACTGCCGCCCCACAGCCGAGCCGGTGCCTCGGGCGTTTGCCACCCTCGCTCGCACGAACGTGCCAGCATTTCAGCCTCAGCCGGACCGCGGCTCCGGCCGTTCCCTCCCCAACCTGCCCCCACGCCCTCCTTTCCGCAGCCTGGGTTCCCGGGGCTCGCGGGCCCAAGTGCAGGCAAAGTTGAGGACAAATCTCCGAATCCGCAGTGGCAGGTAGAGACACGCTGGGGGAAACTTTTGAGTAGGTGGGTCCCCGCGATGAGGAGGACCGATCCTTTTCCTTCAAAACAGCGTCCCTTATCTAGGTTGGCAAAATCGCTTCGGAAACGGTGCTGCTGGCCGGGGAGCAGGAGTCCAAAGATGATTTAACTCCTCCCCTTCTCAAATTCATCTGCCTTCTTGACAGGCTGGACCCTGAAGGGGAGATGATTTTAGGTGGAGGAAAGTTTCCGAACGCCTGCCTTTTGTTCTGCACAATCAGATCGTGTTGTAAGGGCGTATTTTAACCTTAGCTCAGGGCTGCCGCTGTCAACAGATGAATATTAATGGCCTCGCGTGATTGACTGTCCCGCGGTTGGACTCCTAAAAGCCTGCTTTAGAATCCAATTAGGACAAGTTGCTACACTGACAATGCGGGCAAGAAGAGTTGGTTTCAAACAGGTTAATTTATTGGAGGTGCGCTCCGCAGCAACGGCCGGTGGCAGTCGCAAACCCTGCGACGTCTGTGGCCTCCGGGGTCTCTTTCCCGACCCGTGCATCCGGCGGGGCGCGCGCCCCGCGCTTCGGAGGGATCGGGAAGCAGCCCTCGTCAAAACTTGGCTCGTGGCTCTCAACAAGTCAGAGAGGCGGGTCCGATGGTCGGACCAAGTTGTGAATGCGATGCGCGCCCTGTGGGCGCGAGCAGCGAGCGTTAGCTAGCGGGAGGTTACCTAGGCAGCCAGCGCGCCCTCAGCCCTCAGCCTTTTCTTTAGGTGGATGAAAAGAGCCAAGCGAGCCTGCTGTTTGGTTGCAAAGGTAATTGGTCACCCCTTTTGGCGACTGAAATGCATTTGCGCGTACGTTAAATATTGCTTGGCAGGATTTCGCTTTATGGGAGGGGAGAACTGCCTCTTCCACTGTTAGGTGTTAATAACGTACCGCGTGGGCGTGTGCAGGAGCCGTAAGGGGCAACCTACGAATCGGTTCCACAGGGCTGAAACAACAGGCGAATGTCTCTCCCCTCGAAGTGCCGTGGTAATTAGATTGCTAAGGCCAGAGAACACGCTTTTGTTGATAATGTAAAAATTGGTCCTCACAGGATGAGTCCCCACAAGATGAATGGGTCCAGGGTTGGGGTTGGGGCCACATTTGGCTGATTTGAAGCCAGGGAGTAAAGGTTGTGCTCAAAAGAAGAAAAAGACCAGAGGGAACACGCTGATACTCAGTGAGCAACCCCCTCCCTCTACGCACAGCACACTCGTGCTGGCTGGTGCTGGCCCTCCCTCCTCCTCCCCAGCTCTCTGGCTGCCTGCCTCTTCACAGCATCTGTATACAAGTACTGGGACGGCCCACACACTGTGTGTAAGAGATTTGGCCTGGGCCTCCTCCCTCTGAGCTCCCTTGCTCCCTGCCTAGGGATGGCCATGCTGCAGAGAACAGGAACTCCTAATGGGGATTTTTCCTTTTCCTCCAGTATTTCCCGAACTCTGTAGGAAAAAAAAAAAAATCACTTTCCAAGGGTCTTCGTAGAAACCCAGCTTCCCTGCTTCACTTGTATTTAACAAACACGTGCAGTGGTGAGCTCTACGTGGCCGGCACTGCTTTGACTCCGGCTGGAGTAAGGCCAAACTTCAAATACGGCGATACCCATGCCGCTACCATGTACCCTGGATTTTCTGGGGGCAGTGCAGATTGCCAGTACTCTGTCTTGGCACGAAAACCATGTGTCCTGGATTTCACTTGGGCAAATGTGGTCACTGTAGAGTGGAAAACATGGTGAAAATCCTAATGTCCATGTGGGGAAAGAGCTCATCAGTATTTCAGAGAAGAGACGATAATGGCAGACTAAATACAATGGCAAGTGCATAATTTCAAAGTGAATAAATGTGTAATTTGCTGCTGTCATTCAGCGGTTGGAAATTGAAAGAGAGCTGCAAATTATTTGATAGTTATGAACCATCAAGATGACCGCTTGACTTTTTTTTTTTTTCCATCTATATTTTAAGCCGTGTTCGGTTTTCCCGCTCCACTGTATTAACTGCATTAAAGCTTTCTTTGTCCCAGATAAAATGAGATTTGGTCACAGTAAGGAGAAATCCTGGAGAATGTCCTGTGTCACTTAGGGGGAGCATTTGGGATTGACTGCTAACTTCGGCCATTAGCAGAATTGGGTTAGAGTGGATAAGGTACATTTCTTATGCTAATATGGATGAGACTAAATGGCGTTTGAAATCAGCCAGCCTAAACAATAAATCACTGGTGTTGAAGGGGGCTACACCAGACTTCCACAAAGCTGATCTAAAGCCTTACAATCTCATGTTCCCATTTCTTTTAGAGCGTTCAAAGGCACGGATAGCAATTCTAAATAGCATGTCCCCCAAATCCATAGATCTTTTCATACCCCACTCTCTTTTTTAAGGATTTGTAACTTGGAAAGCACCACAGATGGAAACCAGGCACACAGAGTTAGCGTTTGGCAGAAAAATCCATATAACTGACTTTCAGTGTAGCTCTTTTGCCCTTATTTAATTTAGAAAAATTCAGAAAAAAGCCGATGAGCTCATAAGTCTAGATGTTTATTTTGTTTTGCTTAACCTACCCACAGGCGCAATCAAGAATGGATACAATTTTAGGCAAGGAACGTGAGCTAGTAATCAGACAATGATGTTTCCAATTGTCTCAAGGGAATGTTACAGAAGTCTGAAAAAAAATTCCTCTAAACAAAAATCAAGTGTAATTCACTTTATGAATGCCATACACCACTTTTGTGGGGGGTGGTGGTGAAGGGCACGGATCGGAATGAGAAAATCAAACAAACCGTGGTAGTGTTGCAACTCCCCAAAGATTGAGGGATCTTGCCTTAGAGGGCCTTGGAAAGTGCGGGAACCGATCCAGAAGGCCAAACTCCGGTATGGGTAAAAGGCAACCCTGAAGAGCCAGGATGGACTTGGCGTTTCTCAAAATAGATGAAACGACATAAAAATCAAGATCAGCATTCTCAAAACAAAGAGAGAGTGTGCTATTGGTTGTTGTTGTTTTAAAGTGTGAGAACTAGCAACCGTATCTGGGTGGCCAGCTGTGGTTCCCCCATTCGTTTGAAGCAGTTAGTGGTCCTAGCGTCGAGAGGGAGAAGAAGAAGTGAAGTGTTGGGAGGGTTTTGTCTCTTCTGAGACCGCACCAGACATTTGGGCCAGCAGGTGATTCGTTAAAACTTGGAAAAAGTCGTATTATTGTATGCTAACTGGGAACAGTTGGGAGAATCCTTTCGAATGTGGTCCGTGTATTTCTTCCACGTGCCCCGATGGTCGGTCCCGAGCTGTGCGTGGAGGGAAGCGTGGATCCGATTGACGAGATAGCCGATGACTTGGGCTGCAACCGAGTGTGAGAGTGGCGCCCCTTGGCAGGCCCTGCACGAGGTGCTGGAGGTGCCGAGGGGAGCGAGACACAGTCCCTTTTGTCAAGGCCGCTCGCATTCTAGTGGGGGAGCATACGCGTAAACAGGCTTCTCAGGAAACTTGTAGGATTAAACAGGGTGAAAAGGGCTAGAAAATACCTCCAGGAAATTGGCTGAAATGGTCACAATAGCCAGCCTGGGCAAGGGAAAAGAACTGAAGAGATGAAGTGGGAGATAGGGCGAAGGCTCTTAATAGGGCCGCCATCTTACAAAGTTTTCTTAATTCTTGGAGCAGATTCCGTGTTTGTAAGCATTAGGAGATGTGTGCATGAGATAATTCTGATGGATGCTAGATGACACAGATGGTGTCAGTTTTGCAATTTTTTTTTTCCTATGGGCTGGTAGATTGCATCCAATATTTTGATGCAATATTTTTGAGCATTCTGCTACTTTCATCTTCAGAGTCGCAATGTTTGGTGTTCACTGTAGCCTAGAAAAAGGCTGCTTATTACCAACCTGGGAAGAAAGAGGCCTGGATTTGTCTGCTATGAGACAAGACAGAAAATATTTTTTCTCCTTAAATGGCAGCTATCAATGACCATGCCAACTTTAGTGTTTGATGCATGTACAAAAGCATGGGTCTTAAGAGGTATCTTATTACTCATTTCTAAGAAAATTGAAGATAATCACTTATAACTTGTGCACCCGATACATCATTTGGAAAGAATTTCACTAGGGATCATATTGCTCAACTGAAAAGTTCTGGCACGCTGAATTTGTACATTTTTGTGAATGCTTCCTTTACTCTGATCTCTCGCTTTTTTCTGCATATGGTTATTTGTATGTTTTAGATTAGAAGCTTCTTAAAGGGAAAGCACTGCATTTGATGCAGTGTTGAGCACAATACCGAGAGCACCATAGGGCAGTTAGTAAATTATTGACGATAATAGAATTTCTAGATCATTATGTATTCTCTATGAACTCTCAAATACTTTCCTAAGCTCTGTGTCATCTTACTTATTTTCAAAGCCTGAGTCCAGTTTCTTCTGGCACATTATTGGGGTATGTGGACAAACTTTTCAGGCTACATATATTTTGACTGGAGAAAGATTCGGTCTTTCCTTAGTTAGCTGGCAACGCATACCATCAAGAAGGGCTTATTAATGTCGAGTACCCAAAGAACAGATTGAAATTAGCAACATTGTTATGACTGGTTTAGTATCATTACAGATCAACAATTATTATAGCACATAAATTGTAGGACATCTCTTAAATCAAACTCTCTTTGATTTCATGTCAGCTAGACCTTTCTCGTTAACGTTGACATTACCGTATTTGGGAGTTGAGCTATAACACATGCACAGACCTGTTGAAGTACCCCACACGTTTCTGTAACCTGGGATCAGAATTTGTGCTCAGGCTCCATTCAAGAGACCGTAGTAGGAGCCAACATCTATTCAGCCCTAGCCAAGCTTGCAAATGGGTTTGATGTTTTGGGTAATCTAGGGTCTAATGGCAAGTGTGGGCAGAACCCTCCCCCCCCCCCCCCACTCATCTGCCCATATTTAGCAAATTGTCTGGCTTGAAACAGGATCTCCAGCACTCCATTAAGAAATGAGCATCGGAGAATAGAATCCAAATCACGGGCCCCAGACTGGCTTTGGAGACAGCATAAGGTAATGGGAATTTACCTTCTGAGATAGAATGTCAGGGAGAATGCGATTCAGAAAGCAAGGTGAAGGTGGGCATACCGACAGAGAAAATGTGCATTTTGAAATGCTGCATTTGAGGGGAAAACCCTCACTGGAACATTACCGTCTCGCTTGAACACCTTGTTGAATACAAAGTAAAGAAGATTTAGTTCCATACTTCCAGTTGGGCCGATTGAAGATCAATTACGTGGGTGCCAATTATTAGAAATACTTGTCTGCCATTTTTAAACAAAAATGAATCCAGATCGATTACCAAGAAAGGCATTTTCACTTCTGCCTCTCTTTGTGTGTAGCTGGATAAAGCCTTATTGGAGAGTTTGTATTTTTCCTCATGAGTAAAAAAAGAGTGAGTGTTAGGACCAAAATGCATTGCCAGTGTTCCAAACAGTTAATTACTTCCAGTAGCTGAAATTGTATTTATATGCTAGATTAGTAAATCTCCTAAGCTCTTTGAAGTATACTTAATAGGCTTATATTGATAAATAATTGATAGGAAGGGAGATAAAATACAAGTGAGAGTGGCAAGAAGAAGGGACAGGGAAGTTAAAGCCATTATAAAAGAAGCCCCCACTCATTGTATCCTATCTATCCACCTGAAAGTTGAATGATGTACGTTTCTCAGAAATGATGGTTCTGAGGGCCGCCTGGGTGGCTCAGTCGGTTCAGTGTCTGACTCTTGCTTTCATCTCAGGTCATGGTCTCAGGGTTGGGGGGATTGACCCTGCATCAGGCTCCACGCTATGCATGGAGCCTGCTTGAGGTTCTCTCTCTCTCTCTCTCTCTCTCTCTCTCTCTCTCTCCCCCTCTCTCCCTCCCCTTCTCTCCGCCCCTCCCCCCACACATGTGTGCACATGTGCGTGCTCTCTCTCAAATAAAATAAAATGAATAATAATAATGAAAAATAAAACATTTTAGAAGAAGAAGTGATTCTTTTGAGAATATCCTGTGTTTTTCAGGATTTTCGCAATGAAATATGTGTTTATTTCTTATAAATCCAGAATGAGGCAGAATTTTAGACTACAATTTTAATTGGTCTTCCTGAGTCTGTCTTTTGGAAATAAGTGTATGACTGCAAAATTAGAAATTGTGAGTATGGCATCTTTCAGGCATGTGTTCATTTTCATCTGTGTCTGCCTTACTGGGCTGGGATCTTCATATTTGTATCTGCAGAATGTAGCACAGAGCATAGTACAAATCGTAGGTGCTCAATAAATATTTGTAGACTGAATGAATGGAGGTAGAAATGTATTACAAAGAAAATTTCCTTGAAGCCAATATTTAAGTAGTTGGTTCACTTTTACTAATATATTAAGGTTTCTAAAAAAAGTAACTATTTTTCAGGTCAAAAATCCATTTGTTGTCTATAGGTAAGTGTCAAAGAACTGCTTTAATTCACGTGGCTGCACTCTAATTCCCTGAAAGAAGTAGACTAGCCAAATCTTACGAGAGGTAAGTATTCTGTGCTTGTCTACAAGGCTATTCTAAGTAGTTTATAGATAAATACATCTACGTCTACATAAATGCATACATTTCCTTTACAAATCTGTGGTATTTAGGTTCCAAAAATAATGCAGCTTGGTGGCAATTAACAGAAACATACAAGGAATGTATGTAAG
This sequence comes from Felis catus, assembly GCF_018350175.1. Lineage (NCBI taxonomy): Eukaryota > Metazoa > Chordata > Mammalia > Carnivora > Felidae > Felis > Felis catus. The sequence continues at coordinate 110,141,080 of NC_058386.1, read as the reverse complement.
TTTTTCTTTGCTCTTTGGTGTTCCTTACGTAGAACATTGAGTTTCATAAGTGTACATTTAGAAGGACATAATCCAAAGTGGATATTCAGCCATGGAGATTTTATTGGAGTAGGATAAAGGGCCTCGTGAGAGTTCTCTTAATTTCTGTATGCGTTAGAGCAGACTTTTAAAGTCAGCTGAGAAAACTCAACTAGTTGGCTAGGGATGACCCCCTGGGAATTCTTTCAGCGAGAAGCCCAACTAGGAAAGAGGGTAAAAAAGAAAGGGAGGGTGTTCTTTTGAAAATAATATCCGAATTGCCTTTGTATCCTTTCCTCCTTAATTATGGTTCTGCTCCCTCTCCCCTAAACTCTTCATTCTGGTACTTGTATTATATAGCGGCATCCTGGGATTCCTCATTGCTCTCTGTCTAGTTTTGGTTTGGATGATCGAAGCTGAGGGAAACGTGGGGAAGAGAGGAAGGGTTAGAGCTACAGATTCAGGGAGGACGTTCAAATCCCTTACCCTGGCATGTATCAGAAAGTTCACTGACACATAACAGACTTGAAAGGAGTAGAAACCATTTGACTTTGGAAATTTGCATGTGCAGGGAAAATGTGGAGATATGCCCCAATTGCATCTGGGTCACCGAAATACTCTTTGTGCACGTCTTGGTTTGGTGAAGTACATAGCTTATTCATAGCATCTGCCAGACCCTACAGTCGTTGAATGCGGGAGCTATATTTGATTCATCGTGATATCCTCTAGAGTGGTGAGTAGAGGGCCTTGTACAGAGTTGTTAATAAAGATTGGAATGAATGTGAGAATAAACGCCTAGAGACACAGTCTGCAGGACTTGACCGCTGTTGAATGAGATCCTAGGATGGCAGGCACCTAGAGAACGACTGGGTCTCTGGATGCATCATTGGCTAAGTTGATCTGCGGTAGGGACTGCGGATGGGGTGGTGGAGGGGAAGCCATTTTATTTGTTCTCTGTGGCCCTGGGAGCCTTGTTGCCCCTCTTTCAAGATTGAAGTCTGGGGGGGGGGAGTGACAAATGGAAAATTTTACCTACAGATTTATCTAAATGTGGTCCTGGGGGGGAACCTGGCTGGCTCAGTCGGTGGAGCATGCGACTCTTGATCTTGGGATCGTGAGTTCAAGCCCCACATTGGGTATAGAGCCTACTTAAAAAAATCAGTGTGGTGTTTGGATAGGTTTTATATGTATTTTTATTTATATATTTATATGTATGTGTGTATTCATAGATTATATATGTACAAATATTCTATATTTCTATTTTGATAGCAACAATTTATAATCATGTGTTATTTAAACTGTTTGAAAGTTGTTAATTATTACTGTTGGTAGTGAGAGGTCTTTGAAAAAAAACTTTTTAATGCTTATTTATTTGAGAGAGAGAGAGAGAGAGAGGGAGGGAGAAAGAGAGAGGCAGAACGTGAGCTGGGGACAGCAGAGAGAGAGGGAGACACAGAATCTGAAGCAGGCTCCAGGCTCTGAGCGGTCAGCACAGAGCACGATGCGGGGCTCAAACTCACAAACTGCGAGACCATGACCTGAGCTGAAGTCGGATGCTTAACTGACTGAGCCACCCAGGCGCCCCAATAGTGGGTGGTCTTTTACAACCATACCTTACATTTGTGTCGTGAAAGCCTTGCTTTCATATATCTTATGTACAGACAATGCAGTCACTCATAAAGTGTCCGCAGATTTTGAGTTCTGCTAAGCTGTTTGGTTCCAACACACACACGTACACACTCACGTTTGTACACTCATACATACCAACATACAATATCCCTACATCTGTCCGTCCTTAATAACCTAGAGAATAAGCCTAGCTTACCCTGGGAAGAGATAAGGGGTACAGCTTTTCAGAGCTCGAGTAAACCATTTTCAGTTGGATTGGCCCCAAATTGTTGCAGAGCAAATTGTCACTGATATCATAGAGCTCATTTATTAAGTTCCATCATTATCCTAAGTACAGAGATGTGATCGCCATTTAAAGCAGTGGTGGTCAACCCATACTGTGAATTTGGCTCATTTTGGAGAATGACTTCTAGCACTGGCTGCATAGCATGTTGAGCTCCATAGAAATGAGAATGTGACCCAAGAGGCAGTTTCCAAGTTAGCTTTCATGGACTGATTGTATTGGGGACCACATTGAGTTGTTTTGGAAAACAGATGGAAATTCTCAGCAAAGGAACCTACTAATAATGAACCTTATATGCTATCTCTGCATAAATATTTAAAAGTTTTTCATTCATTCTCTCCTTCAGCCAACATTCACTGAGCACTGATTCTAAGCCAGGTACTGATGGCGTGAGATAAAATCACTGCCTAGCACGGGGGCCGGATAAGGAAAACCAGAGATGTCAAGGCAGTGCCATGAGAGCTGTCATGGAGCTGGGCACCATGGACGGATCTGGGGGGCTGTTGAGCTATGGAGGAGGGGTGCCCCGCTGCCCTTAAGTTGGCTGTCATGTAAGGTATACGCAGAGGCACAAAGAGACAAAATGACACATTTGCTGGGCTGGAATACTTTGGATTGCTTGGCGAACAGCTGTGGGGAAAGGAGAGGAAAGATGAACTGGAAAAGGAGGCAGGAAATGCTGAGGCGTTTCCTCGGGCCGTGTCCAAGCATGATGAGGAGCCATGAAAACATTTTAAGAAGAGAAAACATATGGAAAATGACCGGAGAGTGAGTGGTGACAAGGAGTTTTAGTAATACAGGTGGAGAAGGAGGGCAGTAAATAAGGGAGTAAAAGATAAAGTTGAGAGACTAGAGGAAGTGGACCAGGTAAGTCTAGAACTTCTAGATTTTCTGGGTGGTGGGGTATGGCACACAATAGGTGGCCAGGAAATATTTGTTAAATAAATGAGTGAAATGCAGGAAGAATATACTTTTTAAAATATTTTTAAACTAAACTCTACCCCCAGTGTGGGGGCTTGAACAGACGACCTTGAGGTCAAACGTCACATGCTCTACCAACTGAGCCAGCCAGGCGCCCCAGGAAGAACATATTTTTAAGGGGTGAAATAATGAGTTTGATTTTGAAGGGGCTGAGTTTGAGGGGTTCTTTGATCATTGAGGCAGAAATGTCTGCTAGACAGTTGAGCCTGTGTTTTGGATCATAGAAGAGAGAGAAATCAGGGCTGGGGATACATACTTGGACATTAACAGAATATAGATGGTAATTGAAACTCTGGGAATAGATGAGATCACTGGAAATAGTATGTATACTCTTCTAGAGTTCAGGAGAAGCATAGTTGGGACTCATCAGCATATAGGCTTAAGTTGGAAGTCATGGGTGTGGATGATATTTTCCAGGCTTTTGCATGTGACACATCTTAAAATGCATTTTGCCAACATCTGGTGATTTAAAAAAAAAAAAACTGCCAAAGACTTCAAGAATTCTCTTGATTAAGAGAAAGTATGAGTATATGTTGTCATGGTCCAAGATTTTGTAAATAAGATAATGCACTACCAAATGCACGTGCGTGCGCAAACACACACACACACGCACACACACACACACACAGACGAGGGTGGGGGGGATGTAGAGAAGTATATTTGAATCAAGGGATTGGACTTCTATTATTTTTGATAGCAGTAATTAGTAATTTGGTGTGATCTTTAAACTGTTTGCAAGTTGTTAATTGTTACTCTTAGCAGTGGGTGGTCTTTCACAACCATTTGTGTTGTGAAAGCTTTGCATTCACATATCTTATGTACAGACAATGCAACCACTAATAAAGTGTCCCTAGCTTCTGAATTCCGCTGACCTGCTTGCTTCTGACATAGAGACCCCTCTGCACACTACCCCCCCCTACCCCCACTAGCTGGGGAGCAGCGTCTCACTCTGGAGAATGAAAGCTGTAGCCGTGTGTAGCTTTTGGAGCTCTGGTCTCTATTCCACGGCAGACTGGGCCCTGCTGGCTGGTCTCTGAAACATGTTCCAAGCAAATACTAGGCATACTTGTGTAATTGGGCTGATCTTGTCTTAAGTGTCTATGGAGATGTAATGTTTCTTTGGTTGCGGGAAGAGAGGGTGGTCTAATGTTCTGTTTCTCTGGCATGAACAGTCTCTTTAATTTCCCTTTTGGTTAAGAGATTGCCTTCATTGGGGTTTCTACTTTCATTCAACGTAAGCTCGAAAGTCCTTGATCTCTCGCTGATTTAAAAAAAATTTTTTTTTAATGTTTCTTTTGAGAGAGAGCGCGAGTCGTGAAAGAGAGGGAGAGACACAGAATCCGAAGTAGGGTCTAGGCTCCGAGCTGTCAGCTTAGAGCCCGACATGGGGCTTGCACTCAGGAACTGAGAGATCATAACCTGGGCCGAAGTTGGACGCTTAACGGACACAGCCACCCAGGCGCCCCTCCAGTTGATGTTTGGAGGCCACTTTCAGGTTGATGGAATAGTTTGGAAAGGCCCCAAGGGAAGAGCATGGAAACTACCATTTACTGAGAGCCTGCCATGTGCCAGGTGCTTTATGTTTAATCTCATTTAATCCACACAGCAAACCTGAAAGATAGGTGGCATCATGTCCATTTTACAGGTGAAGAAACTGAGGCCCAGAAAGGTTTCCTTTCCCCAAGGTTGTGTAAGCGGCGGAGCCACGATTTGCATCTGGATTTGTCTCACTTGATAGCGCATGGTCTTTCTAGTATGCCCACTGGGTTCCGAAGGGGAAGGAATGTGGTCTGGATATAAAGCATTCGACTTAACTTCCCACACTCCTTTGACTTTGTGACATTTTTTGCTCTGGGCTCCTCTCCTACTCCAGAGCTGATTCTCTCTCTGCTTGTTTGCCTTCTTCCTCCCACCCCTTCTTAGACGCAAGTGCTCCAGCAGCCTTTGTCCTTTGCCCCTTCTGTTCTCTCTCTGCTCATTCCCACACCCATTCCCATGACTTCATTATCTTCGCTGTTCGAATGACTCCCATATCTCTTTCCAGCCTGACCTCTTTCTTGCTGTCCAGTTCAGAATTTCCTAGTCGCCCGCCGAGCATCTCCATCCAGAAGTCCTGCCAACGCTTCACTTTCAACAGAGCCAAAAACTAGTCCATCATTTTCTTTTCCTGTCTGCGCAAACCTGCCTCTCTCCAACATTCTGCATTTCTGGTGATAGCAACTCTGGTACCCGGGCCTGAAGCCATGAAATCATCTTGGACTTCTGTCTGTACACATCTCTCACCCAAATGAAATGGCTAAGTCCTGCAAGTCTGCCTCCGTCGTGTCTGTCCGTCGCCCTTACCTCCTTGGCACGTGTGCCCTCTAAGCACATCAGGCTCCTATCTGAAAGGACCCTGTAGTTGTCTGCTCCCAAGCCTTTGCTTATGGGCCACCTGACTGTCTGCCTTTTATTGATGCAGTCATCTAGTCCTACCCGCTTTTCAAGGCGGCAGTGCGATCCACCTCCTGCATGAATCACATCAGGATTCCCTATGACTACTTCCCTTTGAACCCTGGCATCACTGTACTTCTCCTATGGCCTTGGGTCTCGCTGGCTCTTCTAATTATTTATATACTGGGCTTCCTACTAGAGGCTTCCTCCTTAAAGTGTGGCCCATGCACCAGTGGCATCGGCATCATCTGAGAGCTTGTAAGAAATGCAGAACCTCAGGCCCCATCCCAGACCTGCTGAACCACATCTGTATTTTTAAACAAGATCCCCAGGTGATCTGGATGCACGTTAAAGCTGGAGAAGGGCTGCTCGCAAGTGTAAGCTCCTTCAGGGCAAGAACCTTGCAGGAGTTAAGGGAGGGTTTTGCACATAATAGATCAATGTTCTTTTGATTTCTTGCATTTGTGCTGGCTCCCCCATTCATTCATTCATTCATGTGGCCTCCGAGACCCTAAACACAAGAAATTTATGTGGGGAGGGAGGAAGAGGAAGGAGAGAAAGAGAGAGTGGAGGGGGAGAGAGAGAGAGAGAGAGAGACAGAGACAGAGACAGAGACAGTGGGGGGAGAAGGAGGGAGGAGGGGTAGAATGAAGGGGCTGGATTGAGCCTGTATGATCTCTGCTCAGCAGCTGATAACTTTGTGACTGCTTTGGAAAACAATCTTTGCTCTCCCAGATGGTTAGGACCTCTTGTCTACTCCTTGGCTTAATTTAATGTGGCCAGAGGCAAATATCTTCGGAGACCATTATGCTCTTACCCTAGGGACCTGATGGTCTCCCACTTTCTTTTTTACTGGCTTTCTGGGCTGTACCTTCTCTGGCCATGCCCAGCAGCCAGACTGGAACTTTTGAAGCGATTCCGAGAGCCATGGAAGAACTGTGCCCAGTGTTTCAAATAGTCCCTTCTGGTTTCCGAAACTGATTTTCTGCTTTGTTTTCAAACTTCAAAGTTTGCTTCTGAAATAAAGGTTTATTTTCCCCCACGGAATTCTGAAGGTTTTATACAAGTGTTAATTTCTAAAACCTAAGTCATTTCTTGCCTTTGAAACTTCAGTGCTGTGGGTCAATTTAATAACGTTGCCTGAAGGTTCTTTTGGCCTTCAGAAGCTGTCAGATTGCCTTTCTTTGTTCTTTGAGAGAGTAAGGTTGCCTCATTCACAAAGCTTGAAGGAGTTGAAACCAGCACTTATGCAATCATGCAGTCTTCCTCCACCCCACAGGGATATCCAGTTTCATTTTCAAGCTAGGTCCTAGTGGCAATGAGATGTATTGCCAACCGACAGTTCTGGGTGAAAGTCCCCAAAAGCCCATCACCATTTATTTCATGGAGTAGTGTTAAGAAGTAGCCCAAGTTACCGAGACACCCGTAGCTAAGGGGAACAGTGGATGTTCTGCGCACACCCATCGCTGCCCTTCTGGGGCTCGGAATAGCTCCAGAGCTACTGAGCCCCCCCCCCCCCTTCATCATCTGCCGGACTGCTCCCCACATCTTCCCTTTTCGTCTTCCTCCCTTCTACCCTCACACTCTCTCTCAACTGGTTATAATTTAGAACAGAAGGTGTTTTATGGTTTGTTATATTTATTGAATGGTTTTGTGTTTCTTGTTCTCTAAAAAAATTGGATGAGTGGAATGTTTTATATTTTCCTATTTTACTTTTAAGTTGTATTTCCTTTTCCTATAGCTCCTGATTTCCTTTTCTCCTCTCTCTCTTCCCGCACGTTCCTCTGCCTCCTCCACATCCGCTTGCCCTCAGTGATTCTGGAGAGAAAACAGCCTTTCCATTTCTGTCCGCATATTTGGTTTGGGTACCTGGTGACTTCTCTCGGGATATTTCGAAATTTGATTCCTTAGTTTGGAAAGACAGAGCTCTAAAATATGCACCGATGAATTTACATTCCACTTTCTAAGAACTCTGAGTATTTAAAAGAGTTGTGTGTGTGTGTGTGTGTGTGTGTGTGTGTGTTGTACAGATAGCACAAGGCTAAATATAACTGACTGGAGTATCTCAGATCATTGCTATGTAGTTTACATTCTCTCTCACTTTGTCATAATTCTCAATGAATGCAAATTGCATCTTTGTTCTTAGAAATCTCTTTTCTTCCACTGAACTGCCTTTCCTTTTTCCAGAGATCAGGGAGCCCCTTTGAAACACTGCTAATGTGGGGTGGAATTGACGCGTAGCTCGTAGGCTAACCAAATGTAGCTTGCTTTTCCCTGATGAAGTTATCACGTTTCAGGGCACGGTGCCACTTGCAGGATTTTATGGTCCTAGTTTCAAGTTTGACTTCAGGTTAAAGAGCGTATTCTGATTGGACTGTTCCTTGGAATTTTGGCTTTGTCTTAACACTTATGGGAATCTTTTGTTTGGCCTGTATCTATTATCTCTTCCGGGCTTGGCCAAGGCTGTTAGGTTATACACCTACGTATAAATATTTAACAAGATAAGTTAGACAAAATGTGCTTGAGGATACCTCAGCCCTCCCACCCCCATCCCTGCCCCCCGCCCCTGCTCAGGTTTTGTGTAGGGTCACAGATGGTTGCTTTATCTCACATGTTTGGATTTGGAGGACATTCCTTTGCACTTTGCTTGGTAGACACAATGAAATGGAAGCGTGCGAGTCCATCTTGACTATCAAAATGGTAGCACCAAGGAACAGATAACATTAGACTCCTCTTCCTATTTTTTTCCTAACTGGTTATCCAAACTCCCCTAAGCCAGAGAGTTTTAGGTATGAGATTGTGTGTTTTTAAAGAAAATATTTTGGATAAAGACTAATGTTCTCAAGTCAGGAATAACAATTAGTACCATTCATTAATCAGGGGCATGTTTTGACTTTGAGTCCTGGCTAGGAAATATAAACTGTGAAAGTCACACATATATATGAACCTCAGGCAAATTTATGACTTGTCAGCCTTTTAAGGTTAAATTCTTAACCCCAAATCGGGGCTGGCTTTATATGTGGAGTCCGGCACATTCCTCTGGGCCACTGAACACCCCCCCCTCCCCAGCCCCAGCCCTTTGCTTCACAGCAGCTAATGGCCTAATGAGCAAGAAGGATTTCTGCCTCTTATCAGCTGCCTAAACAGCAACAGGAAGGCTGATATACAGAGTATAGGTCAAAACCTCAGTTCTTAAACCAAAAAACTATAGGCTCAGTTTAAAACTCTGGATATGTGGTATCGCTGTAGTTATCAATGCCTGTCAGTGAAGGAGCTGGACACTTGAGTTCAATCAAATAGTCATAGTTGTCAAAAGTATGAACACTCTAATTAATTTTGCTAATAGTTCGTTCCTTCTTTGTTTAGTTCTTCTATAAATAGCCTTCATATAGGCTTTAATGAGCTTTTAGTTTGCGCCTGGAGGTTATTATGGTCATGCGGGGGTGTTTTGATTGTCAGATGGTGATGATGGAGGCAAGGGTATTTATATTTTGGCCCGGAGTTTGGAAGGGGCTGCCAAATAAACGTAAATAGCTATTTACTACTACTTTTATTTCTCTTTAAACCGAGGTTTTGAATAAATATGCACTCAACTTGCCACGGGAGTCCGAGACAGCTTTGTGCCTTCTCATATCGTAGTCAGACGTTTTAAGGAGAAAGAGTCCTTGCCTGTTTCTGAGAACCACTTGGAATCCAGGCTCAGACTCACAGAGAATAAATATTTTAGGGTATTCAGTGCCCATTATAGTGAAAGCCCCTTGACTTTCATCTTCTGCATTTGCATTTTGTCAGAGACAATAATGAAAACATTTTTTTCAGATTCCGTCCTGTTATTGAAAATCCTATTTACATAAACAGGCATTGTTGTGGCTTAGGGAAGAATGTGGGGTCCCATTCTTGAGCTCCTTGTATATCTTTGCTAAGGCTTGTCTAAATAGAAGTAATGACGCTTTAGTCTAAGCAGCTTTTCTCATTTAGGTAAGCAGGGTGGTTTGAAATTTCAGTTTACTAGATAATTGAGTCTCTTCTTAATTATTTCAGGCATGCAGGTTGCTCTCTTGATAGTAAAGACCCTAAAAATCTAGTAATCTCCTCAGGCATCCATTTGGTAATAAAATCCTGTGCATTTTCAGGGGTTAATTTTCATGACAATTGTGCGTCCCCTCCCCACCCCCACCCTTGAAGAAATCCTGCTATCTTTTAGGGCCTTGGTCTCCTCACGTTTGCCAAAGCGCGCGCGCGCGCACACACACACGTATATATGGGTGTCGCTGGAATGACTGGATCTAGAGGGAATTTAAATGTATTCAGATTCATGCTCATTACACAACTTTCATTTAGAGTTTTTAATAGCCTTGTCATATTTCTCAGAAAATCATCTGCCTGACTTTGCCAGGCTTGGTTTTCTGCCCTGAATGAAAAACTGAAGATCAGCAAAAGTGGAGCCTAACTATCTCCTATTCGATCCTTTTGATCAAAAAAAAAAAAAAAAAAAAAAAAATCTCACAGGTCATCTGGGGCGGAGTGAGGTGGGAAAAAGCTAAAAAAAAACAAAAATAGCCCAGGCTGCCTTCACATCTGCTAGTCATTCCCACTGGTGTGACTTCAATTCAGCAAGTTTTTATTGAGCACCTGTGGTGGGGGCGGTGCTAATAATCGTTAACATTTATTGAGCCGGGCGCTGTGCTAAGCCTTTATGGGCAACATCCCATTTAATCCTCGCCACAGCACTACCAGGTGGGTATCATTATCTCCCCCATTTTACAGACGAGGAAACTGAGGCTTGGAGAGGTTTAGCGACTTGGCAGAGGTCCAATATTTTCTGACACGAATTAAACTCAGTCTGGTCCCAGGGCCGTGTTTCCAATCACTACTCTTGGGAAGGGCTCAGCATCTTGGGGAATGACTCCCCCAACCAGTTTTGAGAACTCAGTATGTGTGGGATGCTGGGGATCCAAAGTCAAATAATTTAGTCACGGTGGGGGCGCCAGACGTGTAGACCGATGAGGACCACGCACGGAGGGGTCTCCAGATCTGTTGAGGGGAGGAAAGAGGGCATGGGAACGGGGAGCTGTGGCGTGAATCTGTGGGAATTCCGTGTCCTGAGGCAGCTCAGCAGCCTGGCGTCATGGGCGTTTGATTTTCCTGTTCAGTGAAGGTCATCTTCTATGGGTTGAACTGCCTCAGCGATTGCATCAACCTGTTTCCATCGGGGCCCCGGCTGACTGTAGCATCAGCTGCCTTGAACCCAGCACTGCTCAGACATGCAAGGTCGGCACGGTGCGGGACCTCACCGGCCCCATGGTTCCCGTGTCACAATTTCTCTCTTATTGGACTTCTAAAAAAAAACTAAATTAAATGAGGCAGATGTTCCTGAACCAAAGTGCTGTGGTCTCGATTGCTGGTGGTTTTCTGAAGGCGGGTCATACAAGACTGGCGCCCACAGGGAGACCCCGGCTCTGCTCCGGGTTTGGTTCGTTTAGCGTGAAGTGGAGCCCTCGTAGCGCCCCCTCTTGGAGCCCACGCCGGGCTCCGGGGAGCTCTGTGTCCGCATCACCCCCTGCTTGACAGAAGAACGAAGTGACTATTAACAGTTTGGGGGTTTTTCAAGTGAAATCGTGGGAATGGAAGAGAAATCCCCAAATCACCTGTTTGGGCAATTTATTTTTGTTCTTCATGGCTACCGAAGAAAGCAATGAGGAAACAAGTCACTCCTGAGCCGCACTGAAAAGTCCTTTATGTGCCGGGGCCCCTGGGTGGCTCAGTCAGTTAAGCATCCGACTCCGGTTCAGGGCATCCTCTCACGGTGTGTGAGTTCGAGCCCCGCATCGGGCCCTGTGCTGACAGCTCGGAGCCTGGAGCCCCCTCGAGATTCTGTGTCTCCCTCTCTCTCCGCTCCTCCCCTGCCCACGCTCTGTGTCTCTCGCTCTCTCCCCCTCAATAATAAACATTAAAAATAAACATCTTTTATGTGTTGCATTCACAAGTTAGCTTTTCCTCCATTTTGGGAAACGCTTGGCTCAGGGTAAGGTGGACTCGCCAACGTGTGTTGAGTGAGAGAGAGAGAGCGAGAGGAACCATAGCCTTTAGCTTTCTATCTCAGCTTCCCCAAAACTCGTCGTGTCTCCAGGCTTCTTACAGCTGTTCTGCAATGGTTTGCTTGCCAACACCCTCCCATGCACTTTCTCCTTCATTAAATCTCTTCCACAGAAAGGGGTTGCCACCAAGTCTAGACTTCGGTGACGTGCAGGAGGAGGGCCAATTAGTGAGGATTTTGATTCCTATTACGTGCGGGTGGGGGGAGGGGGAGGGAACTCTGTCCTTCCCAGTCCTTCAGACACTCAAGTTGTAACACAGCAGTGTGTCGAAGATGTATAAAATTAGCGGAGCATTTACACAGCTATTCCCCAAGATGGCATAAATGCCACAGCACTAGAGCATGTCAGTGTAGACGCTGAGATCGGCTGAAGGATAGGAAAAAGGAAAAGATCAATCACGTTGCTCCTCACTCGGGGATCAAGAGCGAGTGTTTGATTTTCCTCTGGTTGCGTTTTGCTTAGGCGCCGTGTGTATGTTGTGCTAACAAGGCAACCGACTCCCTTTTCCACAGGTTCCTATCGTCAGGAAAGGGGAACGATAAAATAGAGGGCACAGATTATTTACAGTGGCTGAGAATGTAATTACAAGGTGCAATGGCTTGAAACTGAAATTTAGGTTAGCCATTAGAGCTGGGAGAAGCATCTTAACAGTAAGGGCAATTGGGCATCAGAGAGATTTGCTTGGGAGCTGGTTAAGCAGCATCTCTAGAAGTGCCGAAGACTAGGACAGGTGTAATGTGGAGAAAGACTCCTACCATATTCAAGGTTGGGCTGGAGGCCCAGAACGATAGGCATCTTCCTTTGTTGCCTGGCTCTGTTTGTGACTACCTAATTGCTAATAGCTTGAAAACATTTCTTCATGTATCCAAAATATACCTAGTTTGTTAAGCATAAGAAAACAGACTTTCTGAAATACGGGCCAAGGACTGAGGCGGTATTAGGATTTTTTTCACTTCTATAAGGCTTCTTCTTATAATATGGGGCTGCTGTTGTTAGAGTAACATTTGGGCTCTGTCTGTATGACTTTCTCAGGGCTGACCCCAGATAAAATTTGGTTTGGGTCTCTCTCTCTCTTTTTAGAGATAAAGCACGAGTGGGGGAGAGGGGCAGAGAGAGAGAATCTTAAGCATGCTCCATGCTCAGTGCGAGCCCAATGTGGGGATTGATCCCGTGACCCTGGGATCACAACGGAGCTGAAATAAAGAGTTGGACGCTCAACGGACCGAGCCACCGAGGTGCCCCTCTTTTAGCTTTTAAAAACATCTTTCCTTCCTTGTGGACATTTCCCCTCACCCCTACCCGCGTGGTTTGGGTTGCCTCCCCGTTCCCTTCTTTCCCGTGCTGGACGAAAATCCCAAGTAAACTCTTTAGCCTTGAGGTATAAGGAGATTACTCAAGGAGTGCTGCACTCAGAGACAACACCTGAGGAAATTGCCTAACCAGAGTACTAACTCACCCGTGAGGAAACATTTAGATATTGCCAGGCAGATACTTGTAGGTGGGGTAGAAGGAGGGGGCCAGGTATTAGTTTCCTAGGGCTACTGTAACGGATCGCCTCAAATTTGGTGGCTTAAGACAACTGAAATTTAGTCTCTTGCAGTTCTGGAGGCCAGAAGTTCAAAATCAAGGTGTCAGCAGGGCCACGTTCCCTCCACAGGCTCTACGGGAGGATCCTTCCTTGCCTCTTCCTTCCAAGCTTCCGGTGGCTCCAGGCCTTCCTTGGCTTGTGGGCTACATCGCTCCAGTCTCTGTCTCTGTCTTCACACGGTCTTCTCTTCTCCGTGTCCCTCTCTGTGTGTCTCTTGTAAGGACACTTGTCATCGGATTTAGGGCCTACCTGATTAATCCAGGATGACATCATCTGGACATCGTTAATTTAATTACATCTGCAAGATCGTTTTTCCAAATAAGGTCATGTTCACAGGTTCCAGGGCTTAGGACATGGGCATATCATTTTGGGGGACACCATTCACCCTACTACAGAAGGAGAGCTTTCTGGGCCTCTTTAACCACACCAATACATCAGAGATGTCCACTCTAAGGAGAACTTACTCCAGGGAAGCTGAAAGTTGGTTGTAAACATTCAGTGTGTTTCCTGAGAGGGATGTGGGTAGGAACTGCTGTTTAACTTGTCTTCTAAATGGCTAAATTGAGGACCAGAGGAGTGAAATGACTTACCCAAGTCACCCTGGATCAGAAGTAAGAGTTCTGGGGGTGTCTGGCTGGCTCAGTTGGTGGAGCTTCTGACTCTTGATCTCAGGGTTGTGAGTTTGAGCCCCACATTAGCTGTAGAGATTGCTTAAAAATGAAGTCACTCATTCATTCAGAGCACACCTGTGTGCGAGCAGGGGGAGAGGCAGAAAGAGAGGGAGACACAGAATCCGAAGCAGGCCCCAGGCTCTGAGCTGAGAGCACCGAGCCTGACGTGGGGCTCGAACTCACAAACCGTGAGATCATGACCTGAGCTGAAGTCGGACACTTAACCAACCGAGCCACCCAGTGGCCCCAAAATAAATCTTTTTTAAAAAAGAAGAGCCCTGAAATGGAATAGGATACCACATATGTTTTTAACTTTACTGATTTGAGAGAGAGAGAGAGAGTGCGAGCGAGCGTGTGGGGGCATGCGTGAGCAGGGGAGGGGCAGAGAGAGAGGATCCCAAGCAGGCTCAGTTGTCAGTGCAGATCCTGATGCGGGGCTTGAACCCACAAACCATGAGATCATGAGCTGCAGTGAAATTGAGAGTCGGATGCTCGACCACCTGAGTCTCCCAGGTGCACCAGGATACCCCGTTATTCAGCTTAGCATTTATGTCTTGACTCATGACTCCTGTTGAATTGGTTTTCCCTTAAAGAATATGTGTTTCCTAAACCCTTTAGCTATGGGAAGGCAACTGTTGCTCATTGCCCGCCTGAAGAACCTTTTTGTAGGTGATGGTATGCTTTCAACCTGCTTTAGCTTTCCACCTAGTCTTTGTGGTTTGTTGAAATGTCAGCTGCAGGGAGTTTTGGAAGCCAGAAATAGCTGGGAAGCAAAAGACGGCTGTTTTAGGTTCGGGCATACAGAGTTTTAGGGACAACTTGCATGCAGAGTGGTAAATACGTGGTTGTCACAGGTGAGACATTCCCTGAAGAAATGCTGTCCCACTTGCTTATGACGAAAGGACCAGTTCTAACATTAATGGCAGGTGACGACTTTGGTGTGTAAAGAGATCAGCGAGTTAGAGGATGGCCTTCTTGGAAACACAGTGAAAGGTATGTTAGAGGCCACCAGGTCGAGTCTGCTACCTAGTGCAAGAGTCCCTTCTGTGGGGTCTCTGATACTGCTACCCAATTTATGCTTCGGTGCTTCAAGACGAGAGGAGCTTACTCTGTTCAGGAAGCAGGAGCTCCGTGCTGAGTATTTGTTCATTCCTTCAACAAGCATTTATTTTTTATTAAAAAAATTTTTTTTAATGTTTTATTCTTGAGACAGAGACAGAGCATGAACAGGGGAGGGGCAGAGAGAGAGGGAGACACAGAATCCGAAACAGGCTCCAGGCTCTGAGCTGTCAGCACAGAGCCCGACGAGGGGCTCGAACTCACAAACTGTGAGATCATGACCTGAGCCGACATCGGATGCCCAACTGGCTGAGCCACCCAGGCGCTCCCTTCAACAAGCATTTATGGAGTATGTCCTATATACCTGGCACTATGCCATGTTAGGGAAGATGGCCAAGATATAGTTCCTGCCTACAGAAACTTCCAATTTAATCGCAGGAATAAGAAAAGTATACCAATAGCTATAAAAATGCAGTATTAGAGGTACAAAGCGTGCTGAAAATTCCGAGTTGACGGCTCTTGGGGTTTATTTGGTGGGGAGGGTAGCTGGGGCAGGGAAGACCAACATTATGAAAGAGATACTTTATGGATGAGAAAGTTTTAATAGCTGAAGCTAGGGGAAGAGCACTCCAGGGACAGAAATAGCATGAGCAAAACAGGGAGGCTGGAAATGGAGCCATGGGTTTGGGACACATGAAATAAGTTTAATTTAATCCTCAGCCATGTTGAGAAGTAGGTGTTATTGTCCCTATTTTATAGATAAGGGAGCTGAGGCTCAGAGATTAAGGAACTTGCCTAAGATCACATGGCTGTTAAGTGAGGTTCACCCTGTGGTCTGTCTGATTTCACATGTCTTCCTTTGCCACTGTGTGCCATCCCACCAGGAAGCTCTCTGCCATTAGTTAGGGTCTGGAGACAAAGGAGTATGTATAAAGGGAATGTGGTTATTACACGGAGTGAAGTGCTGTAAGGCTGAGTTGTTGGCCTTTGCCTTGGCCCCATATCCATGTTCACATATAGCCGAGTGCTGTTGATACACCTTCCTAGAAGGGCAGAAGCAGGTCCTTTGCTTTTTTTTGTGTCCTCCCAATGCCCAGTCTAGAATGGGCTCAGTGGCTATCGCTTGATCTATAGCTGGGGAACTTAGACTCTCAGATCTGAAATTACCTTAGGGGTCATCTGGTCAGGCCTGGATTCGAGGAGGTATTTGATTAAGTCACACAGCTGATTTGGTAGCAGAGCAGGTAAGAACATTTTAGTTTTGGTAGGGAAGGGCTCTCCCTACCCCCTGTGTGATTTCATACACAGGGGAAAGGGCTTAGTGCGTAGATGGAGCCTAGGGTGTTGAAATTCTCAGCTACACTTCAGGTCTGCATATTTGAAGATTGTATCTGAAAAATAAAAATTATACATCTCCTGAAAGATGAGATCTCAGCTACTTATCTGAGTAGAATAACAATTAGTGAAGGAGTGACTCAGGGAGACAGGAGAATTGCCTTAGTTTAGTCCCTCTGGCAAAATTCTAAACTACTAAAAGATTTTTTATCCCAACTGGCATTGTTCTGCAACCCAATTTTATTTTATTTCAGTTTTTTCTTCCCCGTGTCTAAAGAATGTGTGTGTGTGTGTGTGTGTGTGTGTGTGTGTGTGAGAGAGAGAGAGAGAGAGAGAGAGAGAGAGAGGGAGGGAGAGGGAGAGGGAGAGAGATCTTTATTTTGGGCTCTAAGGACTCTTCATTCATTTTCCCTGGAATACTGCTCTTCTAAAAGTTGCTCTAGTAACATCAATTAATCTCATCTAGTTCCTTTAAAAATGAACTCTCTTGGGGCGCCTGGGTGGCTCAGTCGGTTGAGCGTCTTACTTTGGCTCAGGTCATGATCTCACGTCTTGTGGGTTCGAGCCCCGCGTCGGGCTCTCTGCTGACCGTACAGAGTCTGCTTCGGCTCCTCTGTCCCCCTCTTCTCTCTGCCTCTCCCTCTCTCTCTCGCTCTCAAAAAATAAGTAAACATTTAAAACGGAACTCTCTTGAAGTTCTGGCCTTGGTTCCAAGTCAAAGGGGAGCGCATCAGGCCCAAACCTCAGCAGGCCCCGTGAGATACAAAGAAGAGTCTGTCAGGAGTCTTTCCATCCGGGAACCTAAGTCTGGCAGAGATAAGCCAGGCAAATGCAACCATGGTGCAAGTTAGAGTGAGAAGTGTTTATCTTTTTAACTTTCTTCCCCAGCTTTGCTGAGGTATAATTGACTCCTTTTCATCCGGCCCCGGCCGTCCTCCACGGCTCACTTAACCCGTTTTCACACTACTGTGCCCTTGCTCCATTTTCTTGAAGGGTTTTTAAGAAGGAGAATGATGTGATCAGAGACGTACTTGAGCAGTTATCTGTCTGGGGCTCGGGTGTAGAGGTGGGAAGGCCGGTGGCGGAGGCTCTTATTGGCTGTCCAAGTGAAGAGAGGTGAGGTGACGGGGAAAAGGTGGGAAGAGGGGAGTAACGAGGGACGTTTACAAAGTGGAACCGGTGGGATTTAGCAGCCTTTGGCTACAGGGGCTGAGGGGGAGTGAGGGGTCCAGAATGACCTAGAGGTTTCTAGTTGGTTTGGAAGTCCACTTCCTGGACAGGGACTGTGTCCTGTTCATCATCGTACTCCTCGGGTTGGGCCTAGTCCCTGGCACAAAGTAGACATTCAGTAAATGCTGGAGGAACAAATTGTTCGCCAGTTTGGCAGGCCGAGTGTAATCAGCGAATTTGTATTCCCAGAGCACATGTTGACTGCTGGTTGGGAATGTGGTCCAGAAAGAACCTGTTCGTGGGAGAGCGTAGTCATCTAGGGATTCAACCTTTACCGGGCATGAAATAATATGCAGTTAA
The DNA here is from genome assembly GCF_018350175.1 of Felis catus. Lineage (NCBI taxonomy): Eukaryota > Metazoa > Chordata > Mammalia > Carnivora > Felidae > Felis > Felis catus. The sequence goes on along the minus strand of NC_058386.1, from coordinate 110,123,455 downwards.
TTGACGGTTGGCAGTAGAGATAAAGGTAATTCATTCGTTAATTCTCAGGCTTAGAGAATGGCTTCTCTCCAGGGTTGCTTTAAACTCCCAGTACGCCAGTGTGGTAGCGACATTTTGGCCTGCCTTTTACAGAGGCAGGGTCTGTGGTGGCCCCAGGCACGATCTTTGATTTAAAGTCTGAGCTCGCGATACCCAGGTGCGCCCTCTGCAAGGTCATGTTCTTTCAGGCAAAATAACAGAAGGGTAACCTTCAGCTGGGTTCCCTAAGATGATTTCTTCCACCAGCAATCGTCACTTTCCCCACTGGTTTCAAATGCAGTCATTTCTTTCATCTGTATTCCTATCTTGATTAGTGAGAAATTAATGAGCGTGTAAGATTTGATTTAGATAATGATTAATTAGGGGAAAAGGCACCGTTCTAATAGCAAGTCACTATTATATGCTAAGGAAATTAGTTAATATTTTTGGATGGCAAATTGACTTGTCCTCTGTTTAAAAAAATACCTTTTGAAAGAGTCTGATATGTTTTTTTGGTTCATTAGTAGAGTAACCTGCACTTAATCCTTTGGATAATTTTAATAGGTATCTCTCACTTTCCCTACAAGTCAGGAAGCAACCGGGATATCATTCATTCTTCTGCTTAATATTACTTTAATGATGATATTACATCACTATTTTTAGCACAGTGTACCTTTGTTAGCAAAAAAAAAATAATAATCCGCCGTTCATAAAGCAGACCTTGGCAATGAAATGTGTCAAATCGTCATATATATATGTATATATGGAAAAGATTTCAATTTTCATTGTTACTGAGCCCTGACGATTCCTCCTCTTCTGTTGCTGTTTGAATATGTTTTATCTGTTCTTAGGAAGGCATAAGGATCAAGGTCTACGTGAATAGTACGTCTGTTCTCTAATGTGTTTTCTAATGCGATTTTTGACAATTTATAGTCATTAGTAAAATTGCAGTCTAGTAAAATAACCAACATGTAGAACACAACACAGGTAATTAGAGAATTGGCGGGCTGGAAGTGACCTTGAGGAGTTATTTAGTCCATTCCCAATTTCAGGCCATAAGGCTCATCTTCCTACGCAGCACTCGTCGCCTGTTTAAGCTTTTGCTTGAGAACCAATAGTGGTCCTTTATTGTCTGTGGGGTCAAGCCCACAGGCTTTTGTCTGCATTCAAGGTCCTTCACATTCTGACCTGATAATCTAGCTATGCCCCAGATTCCAGCTTCTCTTCAGGCAAATTAGTCTTGCCCTACTACACTGCTGGGGCCAAACCCATTTTACCCATTGGCCTCTCCAAATCCTTCCCATCTAGCTCAAACCCCACCTCTCCTGGAAATTTCCTTTGGCCCCTAGAGCCTCTGGTGAGCATTCACTTATCAAGCAAATGTTGTCAATAGCACATATTTCAAAAATCAACTTAATTGAGATAATTTACAAACAATAAAATACACGCGATTTGAGTGAAGGATTTAATGAGTTTTTACAAATGTATATAACCATGTAACCACTGCCCCAATTAAAATAGAGACTATTTCCATCACTTCAGAAGAATAATACTGCATATTTTGTCACCTAACCATGTACCAACTTTTACTGTTGTCTAGCTATTTTTGTGTGAAAATCTGGTCTCTTAGTGTGAGTTTTGTATTTGTTTATTTTAATTTTACTTAACACATATTGTGCCAAGGCGGCTAAGAGCTTTACCTGCGCCATCTCACTCAATCTTTGCAATAACTCTGTAAGGTAAGTGCTATTGGTAATCCCATTTTAGAGATAGGGACAAAGAGGCATGTGGAATTTAAATAACCCACCCTTGCTTCTTGTACAGCTAGCAACTGGTGGGGTTAGGAGTAAATTTTAAGCAACTCGACCAGGGGGGCCATACGGCATCTGCTCTTTCCTGTCCACTAGTGCCTACCACGATGCTCCCCCCCGGGCCATTAGTACTTACTGACTTGGAGTAAAAGCTGATAGAACAGACACATTTAGACAGATTCATACACACTGTTCACTGTCCTCTTCCAATTAGGGACAGGGCTCAGGCCTGGAATGGGGTCTCTGAGTGCGTGTGTGAGCCTATGACTGCAGGGCAAAGGGGGACTGAAGTCCCAGTTCAGGGGAGGTGGCCAAGGGAGACCAGGGGCAGTCTGAAATGTCACCTCCTTGAATGGAGCCGAAAAAGAGCAAGAACTGGGCCCCAATGATGGAGGTCAAGAAAGCAAGGCCACGGGTAGCCAAGCCGAAGACATCCCGGACACGAGAACACATCAGGAAAGAAAGAGCCTTCTGTGGTCCACCTGCATCATGGACTCTGGGAGGGGAAGCAGCCGGTAAGGGCGCCCAACTTGGATACACATGTGACTCATCCTCCAGAGGAGAGCTACCATAACCCAAATATCCCCTTTCAGTTGTAGGATCCAGAACCAGACCCAGTGTGCAAGCAAGGCATTGCCTCAAAATAATTAGAAATGAATTACTTCATAGTTCCTTCAAGTGAGACACGTGTTTGTGTATCTTCAAGTTGGAAATTGATTTTTGTGGTATCTGAAAGTATTTTTTCCAAGAGCAACATTAAGCACAGAGATGTAAAATTTTCAGGGTCATCTGTCTCCACTCTCGTTGTAGATCAGACAGACACAGAGTTGTTGTTGTTGTTTTTACCTGTGTTCTTGATCTGTAACCTCATTAATTCAACACGATGTGCCGAAGGCTGAATGGGATCGACAGGGCATCCCAAGGAGATGGGTGTCACTCTCTGCTCTTCAGGAATGAAAAATCTAGGAGAGGAGATTATAGTATGAAGGTACTTTTTAATCCTCCAGAATAAGTGGGAACTAGCAGCCCTGTAATGACTTCAGTTAATTTTTTTTTTTTAGCACCTGGAAATGCAAGTTATTAAAGCTCCGAAGACTTCAACCTTTCGAGCTCATTTGAATAGTCAATTGCTAAGCTTTTTCCTTATCTCCATCCCAGGCTATATTGCTTGTCTCTCTTCCCATTTCCCTGCTAAATTCCACTTTTAGATAAAAAATTGTGAGCACCTCTTTGATGAGTATGGCCAACAATTATTTTTCCTTTCCATCTAATAAAGGAGTTATTTCCCTTTAACCTTCTTTTGTTGCAGACATTCTTAGAGAATGCTTTGCTACTTACTGTGCCTTCTGTACGTTGCATCTTATTTCTTGAATTGGCCTTTCCGCTTTGATTTATTCAAGTACCTATCAGTTCTCCATGTACCCACGGTGTACCTCCTTACTTATTTGCCCTTGGTTACTTTTTATTCATCCCACTTGAGATTTGGTTTCCAGAGTAATTGTTTTGTTGATGAGGATTCCTCTTTCAGTGCTTTCTCTACTTTGAGTTTTGATGTTCCGGTTTTGCTTCTTTCATGCACCTGTTCATGCACTGAAATGGTTATATTTCATTATTGTCATTTCTTGTAGGCATGTCTAGCTCTCCTGGCTCACTGTGTTCCTTATGTTCTCTTGTGCTAGAGCTTATTTTAAGCTGGCCTGTGAGTTACATGAAATTTACTTAGAATGTTCTTCCCTTTGGCGTATATTTCACTCCTTCCTGGTTTGCAAATCCCAAATTAGTGTTAGTTTATGGGTGTTTTATTTCCCCAAATATGTAGCTAACGCTTAGCCCCCAGATCAGTTGTATTGGCTTATTGATTAACCAGGCAATGATAACTGGGAGGGAGGATAAATATTGCTATGTGTACATGTCTTATATTTGGATATAACCTACACCTTTCTTTATAATGTCTGACATGTTTTTCCCCTAAATACTCATTTGATGTTTTATTCCTTTCAAGATTTTCTGCTCAACTAATTCTTGAGGTAGTGGGAGTTTTTACAATGATAAGACTTGACCAACCCAGGGAAGGGATACAGTATTCAAGCTCTGCGTTACTTTATGAATGATCACATAGCAAAGGCAAACAAAACTGGTGTCGTGGTAATTCAGAGAGGCGGTCCTGGGTTTCGGTAGGTACACCAAGTGGTAATTTGTTACCTTCTAAGATCTAAGCAGCTCACAGCGTTTCACAGAGGAAAGATTTGAGCCTCGTTATTTTATGATTCCCACTAACCAGCTAGAGCTTGTGGAAGTAGGGGCAGTGTTAACAGCTGCCCTGCCAAATAAACACTGCTGCTCCTGAAAACCGGAAGTCATCACCAGTGGAAATTCAGAAACACAAAGGAGTTTATGTATGACATTTAATTTTATGAATGTATTCAAATACAGATCTTTTATTTTTATTCATTTATTTTTTTAATATTTATTTATTTTTGAGAGAGACAGAGACAGAGTGCGAGTGGGTTAGGGGCAGAGAGAGAGGGAGACACAGAATCCGAAGCAGGCTCCAGGCTCCGAGCTGTCGGCACAGAGCCCAACACGGGGCTCGAACTCACGAGCCGTGAGATCACGACCTGAGCTAAAGTTGGACGCTCAACTGAGCCACCCAGGTGCCCCAGATATTTTATTTTTTTTAACGTTTATTTATTTATTTTGTGAGAGAGAGAGAGGGAGAGGGAAGAAGGGAGGGGCAGAGAGTGGGGGGGCAGGGAGAGAGAGAGAATCACAGGTGCTGACAGTGTGGAGCCTGGACCGGGGGGCTTGATCCCAATGACCATGAGATCATGACCTGAGCTGAAATCAAGAGTCAGGTGCTTAACTGAGAGAGCCACCCAGGTGCGCCATCAAATCAGATATTTTAAACACATATGACTTAGGCATCAGTTTACCAAGGAAGCAAATAAAGCACTGATAAGTGGACAGGAACTTGGTATATGGAAAATACTTGCTACACAGGATTTTCCCATCTATACGTGTGTCCCAAACCAACCTTGCTTAAATCTAGTTTCGCCACTCTTCCCGAAGGGGACTCTTTCCCTTCGTGGTCCAGTAAACTGCATCAATTTCTACTCCTAGAATAGCCTTATGTTTTGTAACCTCATGTAGAAAGAATACAGTGAGCTAGAACTAGCTCTGTTTTCTTTTTCAGAAGACAATCATAAAGCCTTTAAGCTTAGATCGTATTTAAAATCAGCTTAAGGCTTGTATATGAGATTGACATTTATAGGAGATAAATCTGAACTCTGTGTCTCCAGACCCCAAATTGTATTTTGACACATTAAATATCACCTTTCCATCCAGTGCTATAAATTGCAGTGCGGGATTCGGTTTGGTGATATGTATTATCTGTGCTCTCCATTTACTACCTTTGTCAGCAGCTCCCTTGACGAAGGGGAAGGGGAGAGCTTGGAGTCAATACCCTGGACTCCCAACAGTGATGTCATGTGAGGCAAAACTTGATGAATTTCATTCCTAAATTAAGAAAATAAAACTTGGACACATACATTAAGGTCATGATTAACTGGAATTCCTAGGGAAATACGATGTAATAAAAATAAATTTTCTGGTCACTGAGGACTAACTTGTCTCTTACTGCATACCACCCCCCCCACTCCGTTTTTCAAAACCTCAGTTGTTGCAAAGCTGCCTTAAATGTTTCTGTGTATGCGTTTTAGCCTTACTTCATTAAGATCGGATGTTTCTTTCAACGTTTTTTTATTTTATTTTTGGGGCAGAGAGAGACAGAGCATGAACGGGGGAGGGGCAGAGAGAGAGGGAGACACAGAATCGGAAACAGGCTCCAGGCTCCGAGCCATCAGCCCAGAGCCCGACGCGGGGCTCGAACTCACGGACCGCGAGATCGTGACCTGGCTGAAGTTGGACGCTTAACCGACTGCGCCACCCAGGCGCCCCAAGATTGGATGTTTCTTATGGAACCTTACTTTGTCAGGGTCCTTACAGGATGTTGAGGGAGCCTTCCCTCTGTCCCATATACACGTTTGGTCATCCTGGCTAACTATGTTGCTATATTGCACTCAGTCCCTATGCATTAGGTATATATCTCTGCTGATCCCTTTAGATAGTAAGCTCTTCGGGGTAAGGACCATGTCTCTCTTGTTCAAAGCGGTACCTCTCCCATGTAGCACGGTGCTTGGCACATAGAAGATGAGTTAGATTGAGTCCTCTGAGAAGCAGATGCCAATAGGGCAGGAGATGTAGAAGGGATTTCTTGGGGAAAACGCTTGTGAAGGAAATTGAGCAGCATGCTGAAGGATGCTGGAAGAGCCCTCGGACTATGGTGCGGGGCCGACCCAGCTGAGGAAGGAGGGAAAGAAGGAAGGGAGAGTGGGAAGAATCTTTGATTGCAGTACAGTTTTTTTTTTTTAAAGATTTGTTTCAAATGTTTATTTTTGAGAGAGAGGGGTGGGGAGCAAGCAGGCGAGGGGAAGAGAGAGAGGGAGACAGAATCCCAAGCAGGCTCCACTCTGTCAGCACAGAGCCTGATGTGGGGGCTCGAACTCATGAACCATGAGATCATGACCTGAGCCGAAATCAAGAGTCAGACGCTTAACCGACTGAAGCACCCAGGTGCCCCAGCTGCAGTGCAGTTTGAAGAAAGTTTTGTCAAGTCAGTGGGGAGTCCTCGAGCCCAAACCCCTGTCAGCAGAGTGCTGTGTCTCACAGGGCTTAGCATCTTTGTTGTGCTCAGTCATCGGCTGGGAGCAGCCCCTAGGGATTACTGCCGGGGTACAACATGGTGGTGAATTCAGAGTGTGGCAGTTGGGACCATTTGTCGGTTACAGTCCATGCAGTAGGGGATCTGAGATGCACATTTTCGTGGCCACCACAGAAGGATCTCAACAAACGCTGATGGATGGGAGAGTTGGAGTACAGTGGGAGTTGCAGAAGAGGAAGGAGATTGGATTTAATATTCATCGAGCCCTAATATTTGCTAGTATTGGTGGAGTATGTAAAATCAGGGGACCCTCCCTCGTTTCCTTCACGTCTCCTCAAATGTTACCTTACGAAAGAAGCCTTCCCTAACTACCCTATATAAGTAGAATTGTCCCTGCATCTGCCACCTTCCCTAGCTCCCTTACTTTGGTTTTTAAACATTAAAAAAAATTAACAGCTTTATTGAGGTATAATTGACATACAACAAACCACACACATTTTAAGGGCATAATTTCGACACATGTATGTAGCCAAGCGATAATCACTGCAATCAGAATTATGAATGTATCCATCACTCCCCCAAATTTCCTCCCTCCTGCCCTGTCCCTGCCCTCTATCCCTTCCCCAACAGCCACTGAACTGCTTTGTGTCACTATAGATTAATTTGCATTTTGTAGACTTTTGTATAAATGGAAGCATAGAGTATGTAATTTTTTGATGTGGCTTCTATCACTTGGCATAATGTTGCTGGGGTTCACCCATGCAGTAGCACATATCCGTAGTTTATTCCTTTTTATGGCTCGGTAGTATTCCACTGTATGTATATACCACAGTTTGTTTTCCCTTGCTTAATTCTATTTTGTCTGTAGTACTTACCACAACTTCACTGTGTGTGTGTGTGTGTGTGTGTGTGTGTGTATGGGATACACAAAGTTCAGTGGGGTTTTGGAACTCAGGAGAACGGTGAGGGCTGGGTTAGGGAGTTCAGCAGTCACATGGGTATAGATGAGATCATGCGTGGGGGAGATGTAGAAAGAGGGGGAGGGTCAGTGACATTAAAGTGACAGGCAGAAGAAGAGGAGGCAGGAAAGACAGATAAGAGTGGCCATAGCAGTAGGTGCCTGTGGGGGGGGGGCGGGGGTGGGCGGGGTGGGCGGGGGTGGATAGGTTCACTAAAACAATGTAGGAGGAGAATGTTTCAAGAAGGAGATATTGGTCAACTGTGAGGGAAGCTGCGAAAGATCACGTTGGACGAGGACTAAGAAGAGGTTCCAATTCCCTCCTTTTAGAATAAGCGAGGAGATGATTCATTTGGCAAATTTTTATGGAGCTGCAAAAATAAAAAAGCATTGTTCATCATAAATGAAGTAGCTCAGGATTTCAGAGGTCAGCATTCGAACAGAGCGAGAATGTTGTAGTTGTAGGGGAGTTTGATGATTGTCTCAATGTGAATATCGTCCTCTGGATATTTCGTCTCTGAATCTTACCCCAGACCTTCAGTTAAAACAACAACAGTAAAGCTTTGATAGGATATTGATGTTTTAATCATTTATCCCCAAAAGCAACATTGGGTTGGCAGACATACATTTCATTAGGAAATCATAACTGGAATTTTGAAAATTGCTTCTTGGTTGTGCTCTCATTCATAAATTATAATCAAGAAAAATAAATTGTAGGGGTGAAGATTAATCTTTTAACGGACAAATTAAATATCGGTGTTCAATGACGTATACTTGGTGCTGTAAATTAGTTTATGCAGAATTTATGAGTCAAACCTAGGCAATTAATTCTAACGGTTATTCAAAAAGACTCAGTCATAAGGATAATGAGGAGAAAGCAGGGATCAGTTAAGATAAACACTAATTTTGAAAAATCAAGATTTTCCTGTATTTAAAAAAAACGCATTCTTTGGCCTTGTTTGCCACGCACGTGTGTGTGTGCGCGCGCGCGTGTATGTCTGACATTCTGCTTACTGAAACATGAAAAACTTGTTTGTTTCAGGATCAGATCTGCAAGTATGTCTCCCCAAGGGCCCAACATGCTGCTCAAGAAAGATGGAAGAAAAATACCAACTAACGGCCCGCCTGAACATCGAACAGCTGCTTCAGTCTGCAAGTATGGAGCTCAAGTTCTTAATTATTCAGAATGCTGCGGTTTTCCAAGGTGAGTTCTGGGGATCGTCGTAGATGTGCTGCTCAATGGCATCATTCTTTGGGCACTGGGCTTTCAAATGCTAAGTGTAATTTGTAAATCACCATTCCAGCATTAATGCTCGATATAAGAACCTCCCAGTGAGAGATTCTGTTTAAGGCAAACCACAGTTTTTAGCGAAGCTGCGTTTCACTCTTTGGGAAGGCAGGTATTCTAAAAAATCATTGTCCAAGGACATTCTGTTTACCTGTATGCAAAGGCTGTAAGTCTCCGCAGAAAGAGTAAATGAGATCTTCTCTCTAAGAGCACTGAAGACTTGTTTAAAACACAAAACAAAAAAAGTTTACTTGAGTACCAGTTTTCTCCAGGAGTGGCTTAGATATTTGTGGAACATGCCTGAACTCCTTCTGACCACTGGGGCCATTTCCATAGAGATGGGGAGCTTGGTTTGAAGGCCATACGTTTTCTCGTTTGTGTGAATGGTTACCTTTTCTTTCTTTGTGAGTCTCAGTTCTCGCTCCACTTGCGTGTGGCTGTAAAGGAAGCTGATGTGGCATCGCCAGAACAGGTCAGGAATCCCACTTCTCCTGGCTAACTTGCAGGACTGTCACGGCAGGATGGAGAGTACTGCCATTGATTCAAAGACCCAGCTAGGGACGATGGTGACAACGGTGGTCATAGAGATACTAAGCACTTAGCAGCACATTCGAGGTACTCTTGTAAGTGCGTTATGTGTATTAACTCATTCAGTCTTCACAATAACCCTAAGAAGTAAGTATCACTGTCAGCATTCCCATTTAATGGGTAAAAACCCAAGGCACATCATGGTTAAGTAACTTGCCCAAGGACACACAACTAATAAATGGTGAAAGCAGGATTTGAACCTAGGCGGCCTGGCTCTTACAGTCCATACTTTTAAGCACCTCAGTATGCTGCCTCCTGGGAGGGGAAATTACTCACAGATATTAGAGCTTTCTTCTATCTTTCCTTAGGCACATGGAATCAGTGCCTTTTTCTTGCTCTACAGGGAATCGGGGTCAGATAGAAAAATAACACTTCTGGGGTGCCTGGGTGGCTCAGTCGATTAAGCGTCCGACTTCAGCTCAGGTCATGATCTCGCAGTCCGTGAGTTTGAGCCCCATGTCGGGCCCTGTGCTGACAGCTCAGAGCCTGGAGCCTGCATCGGATCCTGTGTCTCCCTCTCTCTCTGCCCCTCTCGTACTCATGCTGTCTCTCTCTCTCTCTCTCTCTCTCTCTCTCTCTCTCTCTCTCTCTCTCTCAAAAATGAATAAACATTAAAAAATTTTTAAAAAATAACACTCTGACTACTTGACATTCCAAAGTGTTAGATTTATGGCGCCTGGATAAGGATTAACCTCTGAATTGTAAGGTGGGTTGATTATAGCTTATTTTGTGTATTACAAGGAAGTTTTTAGAATTAGCTAAGAAAATTATTCAAATTAGCTAATAAAGCATACATTCATAATAGTTTCTAGGGTCAAAGCCTCAGGGGATGTCGGGTTGATTATATGAAGTACAGTATATAAGCGTGAGGTATTTGTTAACTTATTTATGCAGTCAGACTCTTGTGAAGAGTTTGTTGAGACTAACAATTTGGCGAAAGAATGAATAATTTAAACAGATTTTAAAAATACATGTACCATTCATGTACTTCTTAGATTGGTTTTGGAGCTGATCTGCCGGCTGAAAGTGGGGTGATAAGAAGTGATGGGACATGAGAATTGGGTTGAAACAGAGAGCTGAATCTTCCTCTTTGGGGTGTCAAGGTGCTTCTCAGAACAGAGTATGATTTGTTTCATTCTCAGGATAACCAGGTCAACAGATGTTATCATACAACCATTAGCTGGCGGAAGTGGCTGTCCATCTGAGGGCCTTGGGTGTCAGCTTCCCTATCTCCGTCCAGTCCTGCATTTTACATATTGTGTTTTCTAGCCCTGGAGCAGCACAAGACTAGGAAGAAAGGAAGTTCTGACCCGATTTTGATTGGCTTAGCATGGAGGATGAACACTAGTCGTGTGAACAGAGGCTGGAAAGTGGAAAGTAGGGGCAGCACCTACTAGTTGTATTCTTTCTCTGTCTCTGACACACACACACACACGCACACACACACACGTTATTTCAATTTTTTATCTTGTTTCATTCTCTTCTCTTATTCTTGCCCTGCTTCACATTTAGAGAACATAAACCCCATGATAAAAAAGAAACCATGGTGCCAGACCTCAAGGCAATGATGCCATGTTTCTAGAAACATTACCCCCAAATTCTTTCTATAAGAGACATTGGGAAGCACAAGACTAAAATCAGGGACTGCCGCAAGATGGTGCATTATGGATTGCTAAGAAGAAGAGAGCGGCCTGTTTTTCCTTACAATTACTTACTATTCTAATTAATTTCAAAGGGGAGGGCACAGTTGTTTTTTCCTTAAAATGTACTCTGTCCCCAAGATTCCGGCAGACCAGATCATTGCTCTAATACTTCACTCATATGAAATTTGACGCAAGCTATTTTCTCCACCATACGAAGTTGAAGAAAACTCATCTTGATACTGGCCTAGATCCACAATCTCTTTAGGATTCCTTCGCTAGTCCACATTGAGGGTATTAAAGCTGTGAGCGCTTTCTGCAAATATGTGCACAGTTCCACGAGCAATCCTTACTGCCTTGATGTGGATTTTATGTCTTCGTTTGCAAGAAGCCTTTGCCCTCATAAATGAGCCTGGGGCCCTTTGCTGCAGTGGTTGGAGTGCTCTCTTGCTAATGTTGTTTTGATAATGATTGAAGCGTTAAAAAAAAAAGTTGTTCTTTATTTTCAATCTTTGCATTGCCTCGTTTCCTAAATTTAATTTACTTGGATGTGCTTAGTAAAATGGGGCAGCAGAATCGTTTTTTGTTTCTGCTTAATTAATTCTTTTTGAAAAACTCCACTAAAAGATTTTCTTTTCTCTTTTTGTTCTCCTTTACCTAATAATAATTACGGCGATAATAATAATAGTGGCAATTTATTACGTGTCTACTATATGATGCTTACTTTGACATAATCCTCTCATGTAATTTTCCCCGCGGCCCTCTGGGGTCCCTACTGTAATTATCTCCATTTTACAGATGAGGAAACTTGTTCTTAGTATGCTTGACATGAAACAAAATTAAGAAGTTGTGGGTGGGGGGGCGCCAGGGTGGCTCAGTCCATTAAGCGTCTGACTCTTGATATCGGCTCAGGTCAGGATCTCACGGTTTGTGGGATCAAGCCCCGCGTCGGGTTCTGTGCTGGCAGTACAGAGCCTGCTTGGGATTCTCTCTTTCTTCCTCTCTGTCTGCTCCTGCCCCACTTGGACTCTCCCCCTCTCTCAAAACAAACAAATAAACTTAAAACAACAACAACAAGAAGTTGTAGGATTTGTGGTCCTTGGGAAGAACACCAGGATAGAATTCTGAATTTTTCATCCTATCTCCACCACGGCTACACCTTCAAGCCTGGAGTTTGGTTTTCTTGGCAGAATTTCCTTATAACCTTCCAATGCGTGCTATCAGGAAGTACTTGGGGGTATATGCCTGGGTGTTTTCTGTATGTTGGATGATTCCAGTCTTCCCCAAGGTGCCACTGACTTTGAGTGAGACCAGACTCTTCAGCTTTTCTGGAAGTTGCCTAACCCACAACTTGAACGGGCTTCACCAGAGGGTGGAATTCGTGGTCAAGCAGAAAACATCTGTGTGTTCCTAAAACACCATGGATCTCCTGTCTAGGTAGCTGAAAGCTCCTCGGGTCACCGTTCAGTGCCCACTACCGTTGATGCGTGGTCTTTACAAGCTTGATTTTCTAGCTTTCTAGCCAGTGGTAGATAAGCAGTTAAATGGAAGGGTTATAGAAGATTGCCAGAGGGAGGTACATAGGAGCAGGAAGAAGTTACGAGTGACAGTAAGGGTGGAAGACATAAAAGTAGGCTCACGAGCTCACTGAACGTGGCAGTCTGGAGGGCATTCAGGAGAGGGGTATATCCTACCCGCCTCAGTAGCCACTGTATTATAGTAGGCCCGACAACTGATGTCCGTTGCGAATCAATAAAGAGCAAATTATTTTCCCTGTTTTTTTTTCCCCTCCACATTTTCCATTTTAAGTGGCTAAAAAAATATATCGAGGGGCTGAAAGGCAGTGGAAGGAGCACTGGGCTTGGAGTCCAGACATCCAAATTCTAATTCTAATTCTGTTTTTGGAAGCTTTATGCCCTTAGGTGGTTATTTGGAGTCTCTTAGCCTCAGTTTTCTTACCTGCAAGATGGGGGATCATAATTACAATCCTGCTTCACCTCATAGGGGCGACGCAATGTATGTGAAAGTACCTTGAAAACCGTAAAGCAGCGTATACGTGCATTATTATCTCGCCAGCTCACTTAAGTGGACTGCTCTATCCCAGGTGATGGCAGATGAATGGTGCATCACCGTTCCAGACGTTAGCCTAGATAAAGCTGGAGGTCATGATGTCACTCACCTATTTTGGCCACCTTACAGCTTTAGCGCCCAGGTGAGGGAGCCCTTAGGTAAAGTAGCCTTTGAAAAAGGGGTCTATTCTGTGCATTCTTAGATGTGAAGCTGTGCTGTTTGAAATGGCAGACCTGCCGGGAGCAGTCCTTTTTGTCAGCTTCCCGAAGCCTCTTCTCTTCTGGCCCCTATCTGCTGTATTTTACACACAGACAAGCGGCTGGATCAGGAAGGGTTTGTGGTGTTCAGGCCATAAGTACTTTTCCCAGGCCGTCTTCTTAATTGCACCGTCTGCGCCACGATATCATGGCAGAGAGAAGGAAAATGGGAGTCAGAGTTTAGAGAGGTCACATGGATCTTCACCCAGTGTTGGAGGACTTTCTGGTACCTGCTTTCTAGAGGGGAGATGAAAAAGATGTCTCCACTTGGTGGGGGGGTTGGCGACAGTGTTTCTGTGCTGCTGTTTCTCTACTCCCGTGTTTTCCATTTCCATCTGCTCCTGGCAGTTCTTACACTTTTTTTTTTCTTTCTGTCAGATCCCTGTCTCTCCCACTCCCACTAAATAAAATTGACCTTGGTTAGAACACCCTTTTCCATCAACTCAGAGCAATTTCTCCAGTCACTTCTGCTTGAAATAACTGTTTAGGGACATTATTCAAGCAAAGCTTTTTTCTTTCACAGTTAATATGTGACTAAATAATTGCTTGGATGTTGATAAACATGTTTTTGAGATTCAATCATTTGTTAATTTAGTTTTTATAATGTTGTGGGGGGTTTTAAGGGAGCACCGAGCCATTTTTCTCCATTTCGCAATGTTTCCCCTTGACCAGGCTGACAGTTCTGCTCGTGCTCCCGCTCTGTGCCGGGCCGAGCCCCACCGAGTCCCCGACTCGGGCCACCGGCCATTCGGTCACAACCCTTTCTTGGTTGAAAATGACCTATGGGAGAGAATAATTACACTGATGTCTAATCAGAACGTAATTCATTTGCCAGGGCTAACTGTAATAACATTAAACTGAATAGAAGAATTTTAGGAACGCAAACCATGACCGTGAGTGAGGTTATAGATCCTCAAAAATGTAAATTATTAATCAAACCACTCATCTGTAAGGCAAAGCTCTAGTAATCCCATTATAAAAGGGTGAATTTCTCATCAGAGCCCAGAAGATGCTGGCTTTAATTAGTGTCCTTTTATGGCACTGACTCAAAGAGATATTTTGGTTACAAAGTTTAAAAAAGATGTGATTCTTTATTAGTGCTATTGGAAAAACAATTGGAAACTGGGCGTTTAAAGTCATTTTGGTTTTAAACTAAGAACTTTTGGATTCTATTCAGTTTCAAAATTCTGTGGCTTTCATGGAGCCAGAGGCTGGGGGAGTTGTAAACCTTTACTGTGCCCTCTATTGATTTAGAAAAGTCAGTCATTAGGCTGAAAACTGTTTAATAAAAAGAGCTTAGGAAAATGACTCAGTGTGCGGCCAGAGACTGTTCTAGGGCCAACGTGAGGTGAGGAGATTATGCAGATTAACTCTTTACCCCCCCCTGGTCCCCTTGATTCAATAGGGCTCTGAACTCACCCCCTCTAGCTGCCATGCTCCTGCCCACCTTCTCACTAGTGGGCCCAACAAAGCAAATTAGAGGACATTGTCCCTGCCCTCTAGAAGCTTCCAGGAAAAATACCACTTTTGCCTCAAGTGATTACTCCCCACCCCTCCCCCGCTGGGATTTGTTTACCTTCTGAAAACATATGTTCCTCCTCCTCTTTCTGTCTCACTGAGTTGCAGTACCTGATATCAGAGTAATGAAGCATATGTTTGAGAGATTTGAATTCTCCTGTCAGTAGAGTGGAGGTAGAAACGATTTTCCTTTAAGCTGGAAGTGGTAACACAGAAATTAAAAACACCTTCCCTTCTGTCGTCTGTGAGAGGCTTCGAGGGGCTGGCACTCCTTCTTTTTCCCCATCCCGTCTTGCAGTCAGTCAAAAGGTCTTGTTTCTTCCTTCATGTTCCGTCACATCTTTTCCCTCCACCCCCTTCCCCTCTGTCCTCTCTGGGTCTCAGTGGTTTCCTTGAGTGTATACTGATGCCTGCTGGCCCTGTGTCTGATTTGAGTTTCCCGTTCCATCAGCTCACGCCTAGACTACCAGCAAAGGCAGGACTGGGTTTCCTGCCTTTGGACTCCTCCTTTGCTTCCCGGTCCAGCTACGGACTGTAATGATTAAGAGAGTGGGCTCTGGGGTCATTTGGGCTGCGTTTGAATGAATCTGGGTAGGGGTAGATAGGACAAGCGGGATGGGTGTGGAGAGGAGAAAGTCCAGGGCTTGGGCCGAGAATCAGACCTCCTCTCTGAGCCCGCACTAAGTCAGTGTGAGATGAGTGGAAAGTCTCCTGTTCCAGAGTGTTCTGTCTGTATCATCTCATTGAAACCTCACAACAACTCTCGGAGGTGAATACTGTTATTAGCCTCATTTGACCTCCAGGAAGCCTGGGTTTAGAGACAGGAACTGAACCCTGGCCTAGGCCCTTAATCACCATACGTTACACATCATCTCTATGAATTTTGTTTCCCGGTCAATGGGCAACCTCCCCAGTTCTAGCTTTCTTTCTTGCAAGGGAATTCTGTTGCATTTCATTAAAAACCATTTGCTGGGCAAGTACCTAGCATGTCTGGAGGCAGGCACTGTGTGTGTGAGGGGGATTCGAAGATAAAAACGACTTCGTGCTTACCTTCAAATTCTAGAAACCAAGACTTTTATACATGAGTAACCGGGGTACAAGGCGCCCTAAGGGCAATGCTGTGAGAAATGTCTTAGCAGTTTTCTAGGGGGAGTAAGGGTAGATTCAGGTTTCTGGGGTCCAAAGCTTATACAATCTGGGGGCCCTCTGTAAGGAAAAGAAGACCAAATTAAAACTACGAAATGCCCACGGCTCCTGCCGGAGGAGGCTTGCAAGTGTGGGACCCTGCAGCTTAGACTTCGTTAGCTTCACAGGAGACCTGCCTCTGTAGGGGGAGTGTGAGGTTGGAGAAGATTAACTCCAACTAGAGGGTAGAGGTTCTTGGAGGATATTGCTTGTATGAATTCCCCAGACAGGCATGGCTCTTGATCAAAGAGAAGGGCAGGTGAGGGAGTCAGGTAAATCAGTGCACATCTTCTTCTAAATTAAATTAAAATTTGAACACTATTAATTGCCTACTAGATGCCAGCCTTTCTGGCCTCCCTGGCTGGCCCTATAGCATCTCAGCCTTCTCTCTTGAAAGGGCAAATGCTGAGGACACGTGCAGAGGGAGGGGGCATGGTGTGCCAGACATGTGCTCTGGCTTCGGGCAGAGTGGAGTCTAAGTCCCGGCTCTGCCATGGCCGCCCTTTGTGACCAAGAGCAAGGCACTTCTCCCCGAGCCATTCATTGTAAACTGGGTTGAATCAGATGAGGGCTGTGTTAAGAGCTCAGCCCTATGCTGAGGAATCTGTAGGAATCACATGCGTGGTAGCCTTCGTTTTCGTTATTCCCTGTTGCGCGTTTGTAAGCATAATCCTAGATGAAGTATGTAGTATCTTTGCTTTGCAGTATTGACTATCACATATCTGGCCCATATACTTTTTAAAAAGTGCTTTTCTATGTTTCAATATATTTATAATCAATGTAAAAATGATCTAGGATACCCACTCCTAATCCTATCACTCAGAAGAAAACCCGCTTGTAACATTTTTATGTTTTCTTCCTTTTGCTCTCCGTGTGTGTGTGTGTGTGTGTGTATGTAAGACTAAATAGTATGCAGTTTCTAAATGGTCCCCTAGTGGTCTGAATGAGTTAACGTAGCCTCGAGATCTAACTAGCAATGGCAGACTCTGATTTCATTGGGTTGCATTAGGAGAAGAAGGAGCACAAAAATGATGAAAGGAAACCAGGATGTTTATGATGCTTCCCTCCCTGGGTTGAAGTTCTTCGGCATTAGTACTGGACCTGATTCACTGGAATGTCATCGTTGGATTGGAGCAGGTGCCACTGTATTCCCTCTCGTGGGATCCTGTGTTTTTTCTTTCGGGCACTTACCAAGTTTGTAGTGGTACATGCATGGATATTTGGTTAACGTGGCTCTCCTTTTCTGGAGAATGACTCAGGGCAGGGCTTATGTGTATTCTATCTCACTGCTGTGTCGCCGGGTGAGATGTTAGATGGTAAAGGTGTGAAAACACACATACGCACGCACGTCCGTGCACTCACACGCACGCACACATAATTAAAATTAGTAGAATTAATAGAAACAGATTTCCAAACTCTTCCACTTCCTCTGCAACAAGTGCCACGATGACCAAATAGAAAAACATACAACCTGTTGCCTGTAGCGTTTATCTTTAGGCTTTAAAATCTACTCAGATATAAGATCTAAAAAGTGAAGCTGATAGGTTGATGCTTGCCCATTTTGAGATGGAACGTCTTACGTATACCTGAGCTCCTGCTTCTGCTTATGGCCTTACCACTCCCCGGCCTCCTGGTTGTCTTTTCTTCCAGCCCGACCCCAGCTCTTCACAGAGCGCTAGGAACAAGGCTCAGTGCCACGGATTTATACCTGCTGACCAAGAATCATGAGAATTGTGACACCTGTCAGCTTCTCCAGATACGCTCTTACGTGTCATTCCTGATTACTGTGAGCACTTAAAAGTAACGGAGCAAATTTTCTTTCAGGACATTCTTTTTTTTTTTTTTTTTAAATACGTTTTTACTACAGAAATAAGTACTGTAGTAGGCCCTCCCCCTCCTCAATCTGCTGTCTTGCTTCCCACAGTTTCAATTGCCTGGGGTAAAGTGTAGTCTGGGATCAGATGATCCTCAGATGCTGCATCAGAAGGTCAGGAGTAGCCTAACACTGTGTCACAGTGCCTACGTAATTGACCTCACCTCATCTTAACCATGTAGGCATTTTATCTTCTCACCTCATCCCAGGAAGAAGGGTGAGTACAGGACAATAAAGGGTTTTGAGAGAGAGACCACCTTCACATAACTTTTATTACAGTATATTGTTGTAATTCTGTTTTGTTATTAGTTATTGTTGTTCATCGCTTCCTGTGCCTAATTTATAAATGAATCTTTATCATAGGTATGTACGTATAGGAAAAAAACATAAGTCTGTAGTGGGTTCGTTCAGTCCTGTCAACGTTTCAGGCATCCACATGGGGTCTTGAAATGTATCCCCACGGATAAGAAGTTGGACGACTCTACACGTTTATCAGAGAAAATGAAAAAAAAACACACGCAGAAACCCCAAAAATGTGGAAAATAAAATGACCTACACTTTAGCTCCCACAGGATAACTGCCATTAACATTTTGCATATCTTGGTTCAGTATTATACACATATAGGTGTGTGTACGTATTTTTCAAAAATGGATTCTATTGCTTTTGCATGTGATACAGCCTTCTTTCCATGTCAATAATGTATTTCTATAGTGCAATCAAAATGTAGTATTTAGAGGCAACATAGTACTTAGCCTTGTGACTGTCATATATGTTATTAATCCAACCTCTGTTGTTTAGTTTCCTTTCAGCAAACCGTAGCGAGATAAATAATGTTCATGTAACTGAATATTTATGTACATCCTTAATTATTTCCTCAGGATAAATTCCTGGCACTGGAATTGCTGGGTCAGAGGCTATATGGTTTTTAAGGTTTCTCACGTTTATTGCCTATGTGACTTCCGTAAAGTTGTATCTGTTTTCACACTCACTAGCAATATACGAATGTCTCTTTTTCTGACCAATTTGCCATTTTACGGTAACCCCGCTTTCGGTGAAAAATAGTACTCTTTGGTTCCTGGGGAGATTCGATGGTCACATGTGCTTTTTATTTTGTGATTTTATTAATATTCTTTTATCATTAAAAAATTTAGCAATTCACTGTTTCCTTTTGGGATGCCCTTTTCTCATTGATCTGTATGAGCTCTTTGTATATTCAGGATGCTAACCCGTTTTATATGTTAGAAATTCCATTTGCTGATTTGTTTATTTGATTTTCCATTTTCCATTTTTTATGGAGGTTGAAAAGTGCCTTCAGTCAAATCTATCAATGTCTTCCTTTGGTTTTTAATATATTCTTTGATTCTTTACTGACTGGTAACAGCCTTGGCATGAATCAAAGATGTGTTCTATCTCCTGGTCTGACATTAGCTGGGTGAAAATTGGTAAGTAATTTAAAGGATCTGAGTTTGTTTTTGTATGTGCAAGATAACACCTGACCTGCCAACCCGCCAGAGCTTTTAATGATCAAAAGAGGTAATGTATATGAAAATTCCTTGAAAGTTTAAAGGATTATTGTTGTTATTCAGCTATCTCGTGACACTGACCATTAATCTGAATAAGTTCATGTTTACTGTACTGAAAATAGCACTGCTTTTCCTTCCCCTGGATCTAAGACCTTTCTGGTCACGTAATAGAAAGTAGTCTTGATCTAGAAGTACATTGGAGTCTATGCCCTGGTAGTTGGAAAGGTGCTTGGGGGGTGGTGAAATGTTGCCTGCCACCAGTCTCTGCCCGGAGCATGGATTCTGGGCATCCATCCCACCTTCCCAGCTGGGCAAATGGGCTCTGGAATTAGTCTTTGATGTAGTATGTGCGTTTACTCCCACATGCCCCCACCCTTGAAGGGTAGCTAATGAAGCCTTCATTCAGTGAGGCCCAAGTATCTGTTCCTGTCCAACAGAGAAGCAGGTGGATGAAAACCCAAAAGCCTTCTGTCCACACTCCTATACCCTGGGGACTGGAAAAACACAGCGCTCTTCCTAGCAATTAATATTTGAAACAGAGACACTGGTCTATCAGATAAATCAGTGGTTTAGCATAGTTTTATGGTAAACATTGTGGAAAGAGATGTTTATTGGGAGAAACTTTTTTTTTTAACTGTAAGATGACCATAATTCTCCCTCTGCAAATGCCAGATTAAAAAAAACAAAATCAGAGAGGCAAGAAAAACAAAGTATCTCATGCATCAAAGTAATCATTAGTAGAAAAACAAAGTATGTTCTTTCTGGCAATCTCCGCCAGATGGTTGAGATGGCTTGTAGTAAGAGAAGATGCTTAAATGATGCACATATTATTTCAAATGTAACCTGGAGGGGTTTTGCTTTTGTTTTGATGGGAGGGGAAGATAATGTACGCTCTCAAAATGTAAGCCCTCTTGAGGGTCAGGCGACTCTGGAAAGTTGGTGAGGTTAGGCATCTGAACTCATCTGGGTCACTTCCATGAAGGAGAAGGAAGGTTTGTTTACTGAAAGTCTACTATGTGCTAGGTTTGATTATTCTTGATAACAGTAATGATATTGCTATGTATGATTCTGTTTCACAAGATATGGAAACTGGAGTTGAGAGTCATTAAGCAATTTGCCTTAGGCCACATAACTAGGATGTGGCAGCATTAAGTTTCTAACTTCCAAGTCATTGCTCTTTTCATTGAACCACGCTGTCCTCCTTGGAGTGGGAAGATAAAAACAAGCCTTAACAACCCATAAAAATGATCATGATCATAGAGAGTTTGAAAAATAGAAAGTGCTGTTGGAATCTGTACAGTAATGGAGAAATAAACAAAATACCCCAAGAATGGGCCCCCAATTTTATTTGGCAGAAGGCTTCAAATTCCACTGATGTGAAAGAGTTCTCTGTAGGGACACACTAGGATGGGTTAACTGTACCCTGAGTATTCTGGGGCAGTGTGGCAACCTTTCCTATTGTCTCATAAAGAATCACACACACACACACACACACACACACACACACACACACACACCCTTCAGAGTTCATTTTAGTACTTTTCAGCCTGACATCTAAAGGGGCTGCTGCTCTGACAAACACAATCTGGCCAGATGTTATTATTTTGCACTACATTTAATTTCTTCCTGCCAAAGATTTAGACTTCTTTTCCCTGATAAAGATCAGGGGAAATTGTCTGGTATTTACAAAATCCCATCCAGGCGTATCTGTTACAATGTTCACTTAGCAAAGTTTATTAGATTATTAGGGCTTTAAACCCTTGGGCTCTTTCGTTATTGAAATTAAAAAAAGAAAAACCCAAACATCTTCAACAAATTTAAGTGGCATAATTAGACCCTGGACTTGTGTTACAGGCATTTTGGAATTATGAAAATGATTTAAATAGTATTTGCTTCCTGAGAAACTTGCTGAGTTTGACAGGGATGAAAGGAAAGCGGTTATGCTCCTTTGGTCTCCCGAGTTAATGGGGAAAGTGATATCTGGAACCAAAATAAATTTGCTATAGTTGTATGGTGAAATTATTCCCCTAAGTAGTTAGCCATACCACACAGGGCCTCTCTTTCTTGGCCTAGTTAACATGTGGGCACTAAAGTATTAGAGGAACATGTGGGTTTGTGACTTCCTTGCTGATGAAATCATTTAGGGTAAACGCTGAACCAGGACCCTTAAACTCTAATTCCTGGTGTACACCCATACCCTCCTATACATAGGTAGATAGTAGTAGAAATATTCAATATTTTCAAGGTATAATAAGTTATGGTTTGTATACACTGCCATTTTCCTCAAGGGATTTCAATGTACTTTGCATGCAGTGATTGGATTTCCACGCATTTTCCAAGTTGAAAGTTGGTGGCACTATTGTTATTTTCTCTATTGTGGGAATGGAGGCATGGGAGGGTTGGACTGTGACCTGAATGAATCAAAATAAGGAGCCAGTAACTGGTCAGGGACTTTAGCTATATGAAGTACATGGGACATTGAGGCTGGATAAACCAAAGCAGTCTAATGATGATTATTTGTTCTGGGGAGTGGGGTGGACCATCACTAATTCAAGTACCAAAATTTTGGAGCATCAACCTTTGCTTAAAAAGAGGGAGGCCTGGGGCGCCTGACTGGCTCAGTCGGTAGAGTGTGAGACTCATATCTCAAGGTCGTGAGTCCAAGCCCCGTGTTGGGTGTAGTAGAGCTTACTTTATTTAAAAACTTTTTTTTTAATCTTTTTTTTAAAGTTTATTTATTTATTTTTGAGAGAGAGAGAGAGAGAGAGAGTGCACACAAGCAGGGGTGGGGGAAGAGAGAAGGAGAGACAAGAATCCCAAGCAGGCTCCGCACCATCAGGGCAGAGCCCTATATGGGGCTCAAACTCACCTGAGATCATGACCTGAGCCGAAACCAAGAGTCGGATGATCAACCAACTGCGCCACCCAGGCGCCTTTTTAAAATACTAAAAAAAATATTTTTACTTATTTAATTTACATCCAAGTTAGTTAGCTTATAGTGCAACAAAGATTTCAGGAGTAGATTCTTTATGTCCCTTACCCATTCAGCCCATCCCCCCTCCCACAACCCTTCCAGCGACCCTCTGTTTATGAGTCTCTTATGCTTTGTCCCCCTCCCTGTTTTTATATTATTTTTGCTTCCTTTCCCTTATGTTCATCTGTTCTATGTCTTAAAGTCTTCATATGAGTGAAGTCATATGATATTTTTGTCTTTCTCTGACTAATTTCACTTAGCATAATACCGTCTAGTTCCATCCACTAAAATATTTTTTTAATGTTTTTATTTATTTTTGAGAGAGACAGAGAGAGCTGTAGTGTGAGTTGGGGGAGGGGCAGAGAGAGAGAGGGAGATACAGAATCTGAAGCAGGCTCCAGGCTCTGAGCTGTCTGCACAGAGCCCGAGGTGGGGCTTGAACTCATGAACTGTGAGATCATTACCTGAGCCAAAGTTGGACACTTACCCGATTGAGCCACCCAGGTGCCCCTAGTAGAGCTTACTTTAAAAGAAAAAAAAACAAGAGAGAGCGCTGTTTAAGAACATTCGATAGAAGTGTTTATTACGTATGCCAACTTGAGCATTTTCTTCTATTGTTTATTTGCTTGGCATCAGACTAGGCTTTTTAACAAATAATTAAAGCCCAGTTCCTCAGAGACTATGCTAGAAATGTCTCACAATTAAGCAGGACCATAGTTGGCCTTTTTCTTCTTATTTTGAAGCCCTTTATGGGAAAACTGTAATAGTGCAAACATATGTTTGTACATTAGATATATAGGCAATAAATGCTGAAATGGCAGAAGTGAACTCAAGGCAGGAGGTAAATATTTTGTAAAAATTAACGATCTAGAGTGAACTCTCATTAACGCTGGCTGTGTTAATTTGAATATTGTGATAATTTGACTTGGACTGAAGTTTACTTTCATCCCATTTATGAAGAAAGAATCTGATAAACAAATTAATAGTGTATGTAAGATTTGCAGGAAGCCATGTTTAACTTGCTTGAAGGACTTGAGCAAGCCCATTAATTAGCTAATTACAATGAGCTTTGCTTATTAAAGCAAGCCTGATAGAACTTCTACTTGGAAACGCTTCATTAGCAGCAAGTTTGAATTAGTTCAGGTATGGAAAAATAATAAAAGATAGTGTCGTGTTTAAGAGAATAGATTCCAGGGGCGCCTGGGTGGCTCAGTGGGTTGAGTGTCCAGCTCTTGATTTTGGCTCAGGTCATGATCCCAGGGTTGTGGGACTGAGCCCTGCGTCGGGCTCAGCACTGAGTGTGGAGACTACTTAAGATTCTCTCTCTCCCTCTTCCTTTGCCCCTCCCACTGCTCACGCATGTGTGCGCTGTCTCTCTCTCTCTCTCAAAAAAAAAAAAAAAGATTGTGGAATAAATTGAATTGAGCTTGAATCTTACAACCTAGAGGAGCCCACTTAACCTCTCTAAGTCTCAATTTTCTCATCTCTAAAACAGGGACAATAAATAATAGGACCTACCTAACCATACACGATTGTGAGAACAAAATGATGCAACCCGTGTAAAACTTAACTTAGAAGGGCACCTGGTACATAGCAAGTGCTCAATAAATGCTAGCTGCTGTTTGTTATTCTCGGAAAGTAGTCGTAAATCACACTTCACTAACTTGCATTATCCTTTCCTTCATCAGTTCAGATTAGTGAAGATGTTCCAGGAAAACATCCTATTTGTTGAGCTAGCTGTTCCAGAATTTGAATGAGAGTCCATCTGGGCACAGTAACTTAACAAATTGGCCTGCCTATTCTACAGGCCAAATATACACATGGAAAGGGATGATTATCAGGTTCAAAGTGTTTCCAGTCTCCCAGGAGGGAAATTCTAATTGAACAGGTTTTATGTTATAAGCTTAGTTGACCATGAGTTCATGTTGTGAAGTTATTTTGGAGCCTGAAAAATGCCAAGAGTTTAATATGTCTGAATATTTTATTATAACATTTCTTTTTTTAAAGTTTCTATTTTTGAGAGAGAGAGAGAGAGCGTGTGCGCGCTTGAGTGAATGGGGGAGGGGCAGAGAGAGGGGGACACACAGAATCTGAAGCAGGCTCCAGGCTCCCAGTTGTCAGCACAGAGCCCAACACGGGGCTTGAGCCCATGAACCATGAGATCATGACCTGAGCTGACGTCAGACGCTTAATCGACTGAGCCACCCGGGCACCCCTATAGCATTTCTAATATTATTCCTTATCTGTTATCCTGCTGACACTTTACTACACAAATAATAGGTGTTAATTTCGGAAGCGAAATTAGTAAGTACTGGGAAATATAAAAGACTATAAGCATCACCCAGAGGCTTAACACTCAGAGATGTCAACATAGGCCTTCTACTTGTTCTCTGCATGTATCCAAACACACACATGTAGATTTTACAACAAAAATGAACTCACACTGCACACATCAGAGCAGTGCTAGTGATAAACCAGAGAGTGTGCATGTTGCCTTTAGTTATTTTCAGGTGTGCCTTCAAACAGGACGTTAATTTGTGATCACAAGATGGACTTGAACTTGAAGAATTGCATATAATTTTATATTTGAGCGTCCTCCTCAGATCCATTTCTGTGGAGACCAATAGTAATTCAGCACGGAGAATATGGCTTCAATGATCTCTGTCGGTCTACTATAATTCAGAATTAATGTGTGTGCACGTGAGAGAGAGAGAGATGCGGGCAAGAGAAAGAGAGAGAAAGAGACAGAGATACAGAGACAGAGAGGATGCCTGTGTGTTCCGGGTGGAGGTTTTCCCTGTTGTGTGGTCTAGTGACCAGAGCATTGGACTGTGAGTGAGAGGACGTGGCCCATAGCTCTGACTACATCATGACTCACTGGGTGACCTTACGCAATTAATTTCATTTTTCTGGGCTTTAGTTTTCTCATATATAAAATGTGAGGTTAGGCCAGATAATTTCTATAGCTGCTTGCAGCCCAAAGCGTCTGAGTTTTTTTTTTTTTTTTTTTTTTTAAATCAAACTCGCCTGTCTGCCTGGAAGGACCCAAGGCTCCGTGGATGTCTTCCTAAAGAGAGGAGAGGTGATGAATGTCAACAGTTTCTTTGGCGCCAGATAGACCAAAGGCTGTAATTTTCAGCCTATCAGGAGTTTGACTTTTGGAAGTGCTAAATCCTCCATTAGGAATAAATGTGGAAGCTCCAGGTTATTTATCGTTATTTACACTTTCCATTCATAACTGTCAGTGTCAAAGTCTCTGTCGACATAACTGCGTCAATGAGGTTAGCTTTAATCAGTTTAGTGGCGGCTAAGTCACAAATATATCAAATAGCCAATCATAATGCAGGAGTCCTCTAAAGCCTGACTGAATTATTTATTTTGTTATGATGAAAATGTCTGGGCTTTATTGGGTTTTCTTTGAAGAACTTGATTTGGCTTGAAGTCTAGAAGATAAAAGATCAGCGATTGTCTCTCAGATTTTTATTCTGCCTTCCTTCAAGGCTTTTCATTTTTCACAAGCCGTTGTTAGCACGTTTAAGTCAAGGTGAGAAAGCTGTGATATTTTTTATCCTAGGGGTTTAAGCATGTGTGAAAACTTTTCCCTTTGATTTCTTGTCCCGTTTCTGTCATATGGAAGCTA
Organism: Felis catus; assembly: GCF_018350175.1. Taxonomy (NCBI): domain Eukaryota; kingdom Metazoa; phylum Chordata; class Mammalia; order Carnivora; family Felidae; genus Felis; species Felis catus. The sequence goes on along the minus strand of NC_058386.1, from coordinate 110,097,391 downwards.
TGTGACCTTGAGCTAACCATTTAACCTGTCTGAGCCTCATTTCCTTCATCTGTGAAATGGGGATAATCTTAGTCTTGCCTAAATCTCAAATCGTTGGGAAACCCAAATAAGATAATGCTTTAGTTGTCGTGCAAATGTAAGTTGTTTTTTTATTATTATCGTTAAGCGTAGTGCTGTTATTTAGGCTCTCGGAAGGTAGGTCTGACTTGATGTAACAGGTAAGATCCTGAAAAATTACGTGGAAGTCAGTTTTACACATCAAAACTCTTCTTTGCTTACATTATACCCTGACATATTACCCAGAAAATTTTGTCCTCCAGAGGTCATTAAAAAATTAAAGGATCCTGGCCGGCTCAGTCAGTAGGGCATGTAATCTTGATCTTGGGGTCACGGGTTTGAGCCCACATGGGATGGAGAGATTACTTAAAAATAAAATCCTTAAAATGCTTTTTAATGTTTATTTATCTTGAGAGAGAGAGAGCGAGAGAGAGCGCATGCTAGCAGGGGAGGGGCAGAGAGAGGCAGAATCTGAAGCAGGCTCCACGCTATCAGTGCAGAGCCCTACATGGGGCTCGAACTCACGAATCATGAGATAATGACCTGAGCCAAAGTCAGATGCTCAACTGACTGAGCCACCCAGGAGCCCCCAAAATAAATTATTTAAGAACGTTAAAGGATTCAACAAACTTAAAATCGCATTCAACTGAAAAATGAACAATATTCAAATAAAACACGGGCACCGCAAGTCTTATTATGGACAAGGCTAAAAATTCGGCTCCAGAGACTTCAAAAAGGGAGATAATTCTTCTTGCTTTCAAGATGCTCAGGACCTATTTGGGGATGGGCTGGCGTGGTGGAGCGGGCCGCTGGCACCGGGGAGGTCAGTGAGAGTCGAAGACAAACAGAAAAACCTTTAAAATATAGCTTTCCTGAACAGTCTTCTCTGTGTCAGTCCACGTAGCCATTAGCAATGCCCACCATACCCTTATTCTTCTGTTTCCGCACATCTTTAAGACAGACGGCGAAACTGTAGCTCAAGCCTGCCTTTCTTTGTACTTACGATAAGTTGTGTGGTGTCTCCGAGAATCACTTTTGTTTCCTTTTTTTTTTTTTTTTTCTACCAAGCCATTCGGGGGTCCTGCTTCCCAGCATAGCAGGAAAGAGAAGAGATAAATACCTAGGGCCAAAGCAAAACACAAAGGAAGCAAGATTAGAAAATTGAGAAGCGCAGAGAGAGGACATGTGAGTAGAGTAATATGGTCACTAGTAGGAAGGAAGTGTTTCATACTGAATTATCTCATGTTTAAGTTGAGTCATGGCTAATTAATTTTCATGTGCTAAAGCAAATTTGCATGTATTGAGCATGTACTAACTGAGAGTGGCGTTTATTGAAAATTGAAGAGCTCTAGGTGGTTTTATTCCTGACGTGACTGAAGCCGGGCTCCCAGGAGTGATTTTCCAGCCTCTTCTAACTGCAGGGCTCTTGGGAAGCTCAGCCCACAGAGAGGCACTGGCCTGGGAATCAGAACACGTAGATTCTAGCTCCAGCTTGGTTATGTTCTAGCTCTGGGACCTGCAGTGAGCCATCTGAACCCCTCAGAATCCTTTCCTGAACCTGGTTAGGCTAGGTTTCCCTGCCATACCACTCGGTCCCACCTACCCCCAAGTCTGTGCTCTCTTCCTCTGCCCTAGGACTGACCAAGCTAGAAATAATGTGCTTTGGATGGGGGTGGAGGGCCAAGGGGGATGTCTGCCCCCTTCACTGGACTGAAAGGTCCTCCCGGCTCTGGTTTGAGTTCCTCTCTTGATCTGTACCCCCTAGTTCAGTGTTGGTAGGTGGAGACACACAGGAAGTAGACTTTCAGTGGATGTTTGTGAAACTTCATGCAATTTCTCTAAATCGGAGGTTTCTCATCTATATAATGGAGCTACCACATGTCTAATGTATGTTAGTTGTGAGAATATGGAGATGTGTGTATTAAACCGTACATTAGGGGTTCCTGGCTGGCTCAGTCGGTAGAGCGTGGGACTCTTGATCTTGGGGTTGTGAGTTTGAGCCCCATGTTGGGTGTAGAGATTACTTAAAAATAAAATCTTAAACAAAATAAAAGTAAAATTGCATATTATGCCAGACAGTACTGTTCCCACACTTATGTAAGGGGCTATTAGCAATTAGGGTTGTTATGTGTAATTCACATCTTAAAATATAGGGCTAATTTCTTCATGCAGTTTGGGCCAATTAACCTTGCCGAAGCACAGTTTTCTTTGTCCAAAGAAGTGAGTAGACTAGCACATCAGCTTTAACTTTTGGTATTTGTGGCTTCTTTCCTGGAGGGAGAGCACATGGCTTAAATCAGATTTGTAAAAGGATCTATGTCCCCCCATACAGTTAAGAACCACAAAGCTAGCTAATCTCTAAAATTCCATTCAGTTTTAACCCGATTCTATGAAGAACCCTAATCTGAACAGAAAGATTGAAATTTATGGTTATTTAATGGGCTCAAATAAGTAGTGTCAGCTATTTGTTTTTTTGTTTTGTTTTGTTTTGTTTTTTAAATTTTTTTTTTCCAACGTTTATTTATTTTTGGGACAGAGAGAGACAGAGCATGAACGGGGGAAGGGCAGAGAGAGAGGGAGACACAGAATCAGAAACAGGCTCCAGGCTCTGAGCCGTCAGCCCAGAGCCCGACGCGGGGCTCGAACTCACGGACCGCGAGATCGTGACCTGGCTGAAGTCGGACGCTTAACCGACTGCGCCACCCAGGCGCCCCATTGTCAGCTATTTGAACAGCGCTAAAGTCAAGATGCCCAGATGTCATAATATCCACTTGGGTACTGACCACTGGCAGACTCCGCTGCCACCCAGATGCCTACTTGGCTTGCGGGAAGAACTATGGTTTTGGATATTGCCTCCCATCTCCTTTCCCAAACGTGGTGATTCTGTCTTAACGTATGTTGCTTTTAAGAGGGGCTGGGGCTTAGTCTGCAGAATTAGAAGCTTTGCTCGTATGTTTGTCAACGGAGTGCAATAAAATGGCCTTTCAAGGGGCGCCTGGGTGGCTCAGTCGGTTAAGCGTCCGACTTCGGCTCAGGTCACGATCTCGCGGTATGTGAGTTCGAGCCCCGCGTCGGGCTCTGTGCTGACTGCTCAGAGCCTGGAGCCTGTTTCAGATTCTGTGTCTCCCTCTCTCTCTGACCCTCCCCCGTTCATGCTCTATCTCTCTCTGTCTCAAAAATAAATAAACGTTAAAAAAAAAATTTTAAAAATAAAATGGCCTTTCAAGAAATGGAATGGCAGGAGCCGAGCTAAGCCCGGCAGAGCATCGGAGGAGTTACGCCGTGCAGGAGCCCAGCTGTGTTTGTGCTGATCGTAATGAAGCTACTGTATGCCATTTGGTCCTCTTGGGAAGTGATACCGTTAAAATCCCAACATGTGCAGAAATGGCAAGGTTGATTCGCTTGGTTATGTACACTGAGCTTTACATTTTAATAAAGAGAGGTGGAAGTCAAACTATCAGATTAAGAAGTATGGAGAGTTCTTACAGTGAATGGGAGGAAGTGATTCATCAGATGTTTTGGGATCCATTGCTGACCCTGGGCTATATGGGCATCGCACCTGAATCTAGCGGGGAGAAGAACATCCTCCAACCAATCACTTAGAAGGGTACAGTGGAGAAAAACCCCAGGAGGCAGAGAAGTTCTTATTCATGGCTCCCATGCTAAGCAGATAGTAGAACATTGGGTAAGTCTCCTCCCGATGATGAGCCTCTTGGGCTGGCTGTTATCTGGGGACCCTTTCCAGAGCTGTTATAATTATTGTTAATCAGCATTACAATAATAATAGAGTTTCCATTTATTGTCCACTATATGCCTCTATGCTAGGGTTTTAGAATAAAATTGATTTAATTCTCACAGTAATCCTGTTAAGTAGGTGGTATTACTCCATTTTATGGATAGGAAAAACCGAAACTAGGAGAGGGTAAGCATTTGTTCAGGTGCAACTGTCTGCCCACCCCTTCCAGATTTCCTTTCTCCCGCATCCAGTCATGGCCAAGTCCTGGTTATACCTCTTCCCGTCCTTAAAACCACTGCTTTGGTTTCAACCCTCAGCTCTAGCCTGCCCTTATTTATTTATTTATTTATTTATTTATTTATTTATTTATTTATTTATTTTTGAGAGAGCGCGCAAGCAGGGGAGGGGCAGAGAGAGAAGGAGAGAGAGAGAGCCCCCACGCAGGCTCCGCACTGACAGTGAGGAGACCAGTGTGGGGGCTTGAACTCACGAACCTGGAGCATGACCTGAGCTGAAATCAAGAGTCGGACGCTTAACCGACTGAGCCACCCAGGCGCCCCTAGCCTGGCCTTTTTCACTGCTTCCTGTCTCCCTCGCTCCAGTTTTATGCCCTTTCGCTGGTGTGCATCTGTTTTTGTGATGTGACTCCGGTCCACTTCTTCAGGAAACCTTCCCTAATCACCCTCTCCACTGGATTAGGTCCCCCTCTTCGTTGTACCTCTGGTGTGCTTCAGTTTGTGTTTACAGATACCATGTTTGTCCCTGATCACAAAGGTATCACATGCCCGAGCTGGAATTCAAAGCCCAGATGCACTTGCTTGAACGGCTGGTCTCAGCCTCTTATTCCATAGTGTCTTTTGTCTCAAGTACTACCTTCACCGGGAACCCTCTTTCTTTGACTGTTTGCTAAATTACTTTAAAAAATAATTTGTGGGGAGGGGGCGCCTGGGTGGCTTGGTCAGTTAAGCATCTGACTCTTGATTTTGGCCCAGGTCATGATCTTACAGCTCGTGAGTTCGAGCCGTGAGTCAGGCTTCGGGCTGTGCACGGACAGCACAGAGCCTGCTTGGGATTCTCTCCCTCCCTCCCTCTCTGCCCCTCTCCTGTACGTGTGTGCTCCCGTGTGCATGCTCTCTCTCTCTCAAAATAAACTTAAAAAAAAAATAATTTGGATTTATATAAATGAATTTAAATTTAACATAATTAAATACATCTTAAGCTGAAAATGAGCAGTTCTCGGGCATGTTTGGTAGACTTGAGGTCTGCAAATGACCCCAGGATCAGATAATCCTACATTTACGTAAAGCTAAACACTGTAAAACATTTTTACTTCCATGAGACACATGGTCCCTATTTTCCAGGTAAGAAAACTGAGGATCGAGTAGTGTGAAGCGACTTGCCTAAAGCAGAATTTTTCTGCCGTGGTGTTGTTGACGTTGGGGGCCAGATAATTCTTCACTGTGGGGGGCCGTCCTGTGTATTGCAGAATGGTTAGCGGCATCTCTGGCCTCTACCTCCCCTGAGTCCTGAAAAACCAAAAATGTCCTCAGACGTGGTCACATGTGCCCTGGAGGGCACATCCACCTTCCGGCTGAAACCACTGGCCTGGAGTCCCATGCTGGCAAGCGGCAGTTGGGAAACTGGCCTTTGAACTGGTAATCCAGTTGTCTTGGTTCCGTGAGTTGGCACCCACCTTCCTTCTGATGAGGAAGATTGTGGTCCGTGGGGTGCTTTTGTACATTAACCTTTCTTTCACGAAGTGTTCTTTTTATACGTAGAAATTGGTGACTGACCAAAGAGGAACTCACAGTGATTTACTGGGGTGCTTTGGTGCTCGAATCCTGTTATTCGATGCTGCCTGATTTCCTTTCCCTAACCAGTGTGGGCACGTGCGCACATGGTATCTGGGAGGATTTGATAGAAAAGGACATGTGTATCAAGGTTTTATTGCCTGGAGGCTCATGTGAATCAGCACCTTCATTTTACTGAGTTCCTGTTTGCCTCAAGTGCCAGGGTTTCTCCATCAGAAGTATTTCCCGGACAACGTCAAGCATTTCGGTAGGTGCATTATGTCAATTTATGGGCGAGCCCTGTGCTGTTCCTCCCGAGGCTTTGCAAGGGTTGTTGCTTGTGCCGGGGTTTTGGCCTTCTGAGAAAATTGCATATTTAGAAACTATCCCTTCATGAGGGGCTCTGCACTGCCCTGAGAACTAGTCTCCCCCGCCAACCCTCCACCCCAAGAGAGAGACTGGGAACGCCCCGGGTAGGGCAGGGAAGCGAAAGAGGCCTGGTCGGACTCCTTCACCAAGGGCCTCTCAGCAAACCCGGGGGAGAGAGTGAGGATTTCTTCGTTTTTCATATTTGATCATTTTTTCAAACTGCAAAGGTAGTTTTTCTGATTTGGGAAAATGCATACAGTATTTAGACATGCAAAAGAAATTATATATATATATATTTACATATATATGTATATATATATTTACATATATATGTATATATATATAAATGTATATATTTGTATATATACATATATATATAAATATATATATATTTATATATATACATATATATATAAATATATATATATTTATATATATGTATATATATAAAGAAGGAGGAGGGAGCAGGAGAGAAAGTCCGCAGTTATCCCTCCCCCTCTGTCTTCCTGACTTCGCCAGCTGCAAACATTGCAGTTTGATGTGCAGATCCTTCCAGACTTGCCCCATGCCTTTGTGTACATGTGCCCACGCTCGCTGTTCACTCACACACACAATTTTTCCCACTACCTAAATGGGCCCTTACTAGTTTGCCAACATATGTTTTCACCTTGTGTATCTTTGGATCTTTCAAAACGCGTGCTTCACGACTTGGTCCTTTTTTAAAAACAGCTGCATAATATTCCCACCCATGCATACCCCTCTGGGCACACCATTTAGCGGGTGTTCTTTGTTTTCTTTCGTCTTACACAGAATGCCTAAGGGATATCCTTATTTCCACCTTTTCGTGTACCTGAAAGGCTATGCCTGGAGCTGAACCCCCTAGAAGTTGGAGCCCCGGGTCCAGGGGCCAGTATGGCACTCGCTGCTGCCTCCCAACGTGCAGAGAGAGCTAGCGGTTTTTCCGTAGCTCACTGGGGAGGCACCTGCTTGCTCGCACCAGGGGACTGGCCCTGAGCAGTCTGCCTAGGAAATGGTGTTCACTTCAGTGAGCCAGCAGCCAGCGGAAGACCTAAATCCTGCTGTCCTGGTGCAGGCCCGAATTTGGAGGGCATTTGTGGTGAGATGCCTCAAACGCTTGATTTGTTCTGTTTCTGACTGCTATTTAGTGAGCAAGTACTGTCTGCCAGGCACTGCTGGGCACTTATTCCTCAAAAATGTAGGCCAGTCTGTCTGTGGGCATGCTCTGTGTTATTTTTATGTCTTAATGAAGGGCTCGTAGAAGAACTGCTCTGGTTTAGATTGAGTTTCAATTATTATTTCACAAATAATCCTTTTCAAATGGGTTAGGTCGTTGTTTGTTTTTTTGGTCCTGTCCAGATAAATCACTTTCTCTATAGAAAAACATCAAATTCTGTTTTCACAGAAGGCAGGGAAATAAGTTGTTTACACATCACCAATTGACTCCCCTCACCCCCGTCCTCATTACAAACATCTCAGCCACCCAAGTGAAGTTTATTTAAACTCCCAAGATGTCCGTGCAAACAAGACCCCTACAGCTGAGGAGTTTGGAGAAAGGAAGGAGTGGGATTGTCTCCCACTTCCCTAGTCACTGGGCTCTCAGTTCAGAACATTTCTTTTCATGTGTTAATTCACTACCCAGAGGTTTGGCTTCAGTCCTCTGTCCTTTTTCAGTTCTGTAAATTAGGAAGGTGGTTCCATAATGTCACAGTATCTCAGAGTTGACAGGGAGCTTTACAGGTCATCGAATGCAACCCTCCTACCTCTGTGTGACTCCCCTGTACAACGTATTCCGAGGGAATCATTTGGTCTTGGAGTGGAAACAACTTCTGATAGAAAATCCACCCCCTTACGAGGCAGCTCATTTAATTTTTGGTTAGCTTTAATTGCTAGTTCTTATGTTTGTTGGACTCACGTCAATCTCCTTGTAACTCTTTCACCCTACCGTTGGCTCTCCTGTGAATAAGCTTCAACTTGGTGATTATTCTCCTAGATCTTGGTGCCCAGAATTGCCCAGTGCAGAGCACAAGGTAGTGCTTTCTGCCTGTAGTCTGCATGGTACACTTTTTGTTTCTTTTTTTTCCTATATTTTAAAAAATGTAAAAAAAATTTTTTAAATATATATATACATATATATATATATATATATATATATATATATAGTCAAATTGGTTTTCATGTAACACCCAGTGCTCATCCCAACAGGTGCCCTCCTCAATACATGCTATACTTTTAGTGAGGCGGCCAACCCAAGACACTCACTATTGAGTTGGTGCATGTTGAACTTAAAGGCAGGCCAAATTCTCCAAACGGTTGTCACCAGCCTTCGTCCCACGTTTGGGGCATTGGTCTCACACGAACATGACATCTTACTAAATTTGAACCAAGATTCTGGACCGTGGAGATCACTGGGGTTTCAAAATGGGTTAACGGTTCCTTCCAGCTTCGTGTGCTTTGTAAACTAGATCAGTGTACCCCTTGCGCCATTATTGCCGTCATTGATAGACGTGCTGAGCAGAACAGATCACGTAGGTTCCCCATCGGAGACTTCCTTTCAGATTGGCGTGAATCTATTAACTAGCGCCTGTGGGGACAGCCATTACAGCAGTGAAGGAACCAGCTGGTGGAATCCTTTCCCATTCATAGCAGCCTAGCTTGGACACGACTGCCCACTTTGTCCCAGGCCCTCTTGAAATCCAGAGGCAGCAGGTCCACTGCATTCTTTGGGTTTTCAGCCCAACACTCCCGTCATAAAAGGAAATGAGTTTAGTCTGGCATGACTTGCTCTTATAAAGCTATGCCAGCTTCTTGTGATTGCTTCTTCTTTTTTGAAATGCTCACAAATCTTCTGCTTGATGATGTGTTCTGAACTCTTGCTTGGGATTGATGTTAGACTGGTGGGATTATTATCTGTGACAGCCACCTTTCTCTTCCCCTTTAAGAAATATGGGAGCCAGAAGGGCTCTGGTTTTGCTTGCCCTCCCCACCTCCCCCATGCCTCTGTTTCCACAAATACCCTTCTTTTTGTCCCCTTTCCCCACGCTGGGCTGACTTTCTCCTCCTTTCCATGCCCTCAAAACCCTGCCTTCAGTTTTCTTAGGTGAGAGCTCTTAGTGTGGAAATGGGCGCTAATGGGCTAATGTGTTTTTGACAATGAGTAATCTATTTGCTTTTTGAGCAGGGCCTAAATCCCAACATGTGATTAGAATGGTGGTAATTTTGGGCACCATGGCAGGTTATTAATGTAGTGTGGGAGGCTGAAACCTTTTGTTTCCTCTCAAATAGGTGACTACCATTTACACTCCATGTATGGCTTTCTGCCAATTGTGTTGGGGGCGATTTCAAGCCAAATTGATTGGCTAATTGCTTGTGGTCATCCGGCTTTTCAGCTGCCTGTGTAGCATCCCTGGAGGTAATTAGCACGTCCAGAATTGGGGGTGAATTGGAGTTATTCATGGTCATGGCTTCTGGAGTGGGAGCAGGGGCCGCACTAGCTTATAGTTATGAGTGAATCATTTTTACTTTAAAATGATTACTGAGGATTGATGAGTTTCTTTAACAATTTTTAAAAATCCATTATGGAGGAGTTTGATATACAATTGCCTTCTAGAGTCATTTAAAGTGGCCAGTTGGGTTCTATATATTGTGAGATAAACTCATTGGTAGGAAATAGCTTCAAAGATGTCGAGCATTTTCTAAAAGCGACTGGAATTTCAATTGCAGCCCTGTACCAGCACACATGGTGGAATATTTTTCAGCCTGTGTTATGCTAAAAGGTGTAGAATACATTTTTCATTAAGAGTGTCTTCATATGTAAATGCCATGTAAAACCCACTGGTATGTGACAGGGATCCCCAAATTTAGAACCATCAGAACTTCAAGGTGATTTCCCTCTTGTAAAAAACAATGTTCTTGGGTGATTTACAGGACAAGAGTGCGACCAAGCAGAGCATCTCAGGCCTCTGCCATTCCCCCCTCCCCAAACGTGGCATTTGACAGCGCCAGTCAGCTCTGAAATTCTACCTGTGGCAGTAAAGGGAGGCCTAGAGTCATTTGCTTGTTTTGATTCTTCCTCTTTCATAATTAAATGGGAGCTGATGTTATCATCTTTGGAAGATCCAGCTCCAGGGTGATAGGCTCTCGCAATGCAAGTAAACAGCAGGCTGAGCCTTGGGCTGGGAAGCGTGGGCCCAACCAGCTGTTGAGTTCCAGTTCTTCCCGTGCAGTTCAGGGTGGTCCCCCAGTCCTTTGACCTGCTGGCTGGGGTGTACTGCCCTCCTTCTATGGATTCTTTTAGTTTTCCCTCTTCTGTGTTCGAGTCCCAGCCTTGTTTGATGCTGGAATTCAGGGAAGGCTAGAGGGGAAAAGGCAATAGTTCCTCTCCTCTGTCTTCCCAGTCATCAGACAAGCCCTGCCCCCTAATTCAGGATGAAGTGGGGTTCTAGAGACGGCATGATTTATTTACTTTTTTAATATATGAAATTTATTGTCAAATGGGTTTCCGTACGACACCCAGTGCTCATCCCAACAGGTGCCCTCCTCGATGGCCATCACCCACCCTTCCCTCCCTCCCACCCCCCATCAGCCCTCAGTTCTCAGTTTGGCATGATTCAGATGATTCTTTCTTCAACCCTCGCTTTGGAGCATCACACCAACCCGGGAGCGGTGCCTGAGATGGCCCGTGTCCTACATCTCTGATCAGAGCTCGCAGCCTGCTTTCTCTACTTCCTGTTTTCAGCAAGTTTGATTTTTACTTTCACTTGCTTGTCTACTCTCAGCCTGTCTCCTCTCTCTGACTAAACGGGTCAGATTTTGTTTCCTAAAAGGAGATTAAATTACTCTTTGCTGGAAAAGATAAACAGTCCCTGGCATGGGGTGTGTGTGTGTGTGTGTGTGTGTGTGTGTGTGTGTGTGTGTTGGCAAGGGATGCTTGGGCGGGGATTGTAAGGCTTCTTTTCTGAAGTCTGTTTTTAATCCCAATGGCCCTTTGAATTCAAATCCTGGCTCTCCCTCTATGTGACCGTGGGCAGGAGACTTCTGCTCCTAGACCTCCCGTGTGCCCGTTCCCCCATCTTTCAAATGAACGATAGAAGAATTTCATAGTGTTGTAGTGAGGGCCAAGCGAATAAACTAATAAACTCGTGTGGGCTTCTAGCAACGGTTTCTAGGAGGGTCAGGGGAAAAGGTGGGCAGGGGTGGTGGCCGCGGTGCCTTTCTCGGTCACTCCCTTTCACCCCGAGGAACAGACAGCAGTGGGGAAAGTTGCGTTTTTCTTCTGAGGATCCATTGTGTGTCATGGAGGAAATTGCACAACCCATCTATCCCCAAACTGTTTCTGTCCCCAGAGAACAAGCGAGATCTTCCAGGCGGGGATCAATCAAAGAGCTGTCTTCAGCAGTGGGAAGTGTCATGAGAATAAACAGCTGCTCCCTCCACCCTGCACCCCCTCCTGCTGCTAAATGACTCTAGGGAAGAGGAAGCCAGTCATCAAAGGCTTCTGCCACCTGTGCGCAGCTGGTAGTTGCTGAGGTCACTCCTGTAGTGACTGGAGGAGTTTAGAAAGTATCCCCTGGGCCAAGTCACTGACACATCCATTCTCCTGAGGCTCCAGGGCTCGTCGCCTCCTCCGTCCTTCACTCTGAGCCGGAGAGCTCCTTTGTAAGCTGGGACACACTGGTCTGAGACTCCCCCGTGTCTCCCACAGTGCCATTTTGGGGGCGGCGTCTCTTGAGAGATTCTCAGTGTGAAGAAAAGGAGCAGGCCGAGGCTTGCTTTCTCCTATCCCGCCAGCCTTTTATTGAAGAGGGAAGATGAGAAAGTCATTTCCCTTGAGTTACTTGCTGCCAAATGTCACTCTCCCAGGGGCCCTAGGCTGTTGCAGCCAGACTTCCCTTTTCCAGGCTCTCAGGTTACCAAGCCAACTGGTAGTGTACTGGGCGCAAAGGCAGAGCTGGTCATGTGTTCCAGACGGGGCAGAGTGGCCGGTGACTGCTAGAGGGCAGCAGAGGGCCAGGAGCAGGTCTCCAACTGCTTCGTGGCCAGATGGTCACCAGACTGGCTGACGGAGCAGAGGACACCAGAGGCTCTTCATTGTTAGGGAAGAGGCCGGGTGGTCCCCAACCAGGGGAGGCATGCATATCCAAGAGGTTTTAACAGAACATGGCTGTGACCCCTTACAGAGGGGTCACAGCCGGGTTGCTGTATATCCAACACATCAGGGTAGATAAGGCCAAGGTTTAGTTAAAGGGGAGGGAAGGCACACAGCCATAGGGGTCAAGTTAGAACCAGGGCTGGGTCAGATCTCAACTCAGGGTTGGAGTAATCGGGTGAGCCACCCAGGCATCCCTTCCCTCATTCTTTTACCATTTTTTGTATACAAAATCATTCCAGTTCTAGCTCAGGGTTCACGAGCTACAATTGGAATGATTTGGCTCAATCATTCATTGACGGTATCTCAAGCAGGCACGAGAATAGAGCTATTTAAGATCACGGACTGTAGACTCACACGGGGACTTGCTCAGGCAAGGCAAAAGTTGGAAGTATCTTGTTCAAATTAAGTGAGCAAGTAAGTACAATGTGGCATCCTGACTTAGAGCCTGCAACAGATAAAAGGCATTAGTGGAAAGCCTGGAGAAATACAGATAAAGGCTGTAGTTGAGTTAATTGTATCGTACCAATGTTAATATTTTAATTTTGACAAACGGTCCGTGGTTAGGTAAGATGTGAATACTAGGGGAAGCTTCGTGAGACTAGCTTTGTAATTCTGTAAATCTAAAATGGTTTCAAAATAAAAAGTGTTTTTTTTAAATCACAAACTGAGATCATGACCTGAGCCGAAGTCGGATGCTTAACTGAGTCATCCAGGCGCCCCCCCCCCCCAATAAAAACTTTTAAAAAGTTCTTGATACCTAGTATCACATCGCCCTCCAGTAGGTTTTGCCAGTTTATGCCCCCAGGAGCGGCATGTGGGTGCCCACCTCACTGCGTCGTAATCGATAGTGAGTCTTACTATTAAGAGTAAGTATCCTTCTTCCCCATGCACCTGCCCTATCCTGGCCCTCAGCTGAGAATCTCAGCTTCAACCTGTGGTTTTATCACAGCCAGGCTTAGTTCCCTTTTCCCTCATTTTTTTTTTTAAGTTTATTTATTTATTTTGAGAGAGAGCGGGGGGGGGGGGGGGGAGAGAGAGAGAGAGAGAGAGAGAGAGAGAGAGAGAATGAATTCCAAGCAGGCTTCATGCCGTCAGCGCAGAGCCTGACACAGGGCTTGATCCCATGAACCAAGAGATTGTGACCTGAGCCGAAACCAAGAGTCTGATGCTTAACCGACTGAGCCACCCAGATACCCCTTCCCTCATTCTTCTACCATTTTTGTATAGAATTCCTTAACATGATAACTACTTGGGACGTGATCTTTTTAAGGAACATATCGTATTGATAGGTAACTGGAGATTCTCTTGCATTTCCAGGAATATTGTGAATTTAACAGACAAAATTTTGATTCCTTTTGATGTTTACACACACACACACACACACACACACACACACACACACACACACACAGAAATATTGTTGAAACAGGGTATTGGGAAAACAAGTGAAAGCTGCCGTTTAGGGAGTCCTACGTACTGGGGTTTGGAGACCCCCAACTCGGCACGGACCGGGTTGACTAAGATACACCATTGCCTACCACTGTGCGTTCTCTTGCATAGTGAGCAGCTTCCCAAAAAACAGGACTCATGACTGAAGTCTGAAAACCCGCAGTAGTGCAGTGGCGGCAAAAGGGCCTAGAATGTTCTCGGGGGTGGAAATGTCATTTTTGCTCCTAGCTCACTGTAGTGGGGGGCCGTTGAGCTCAGGGACGTCAGTCAACACCAGTGGTTCTGGAGGAGAGCGTCCTGGCCAGCGAGCTGGTCTCGCATTCTGCACAGGGAGCGCTCTGTCAGAAAACCAGCTACCACCGCTGGGCTGGTGGTTCTTTCCGCTTCTGTCGCCCTTCACATCTCAGATCCTCTTGTATTTATAAGATTGCTTTAATAGTCTTGTCTTGTAATTACATCTGGAGACAGGAGACAGCATCTTTTGATAGTTCAAGTCCTAGCGCATTTAAATTGCCCTCCTAATGCTGTAAAAGAGTCAAATTATATATTCTGGTTTGCACTAGACAGCAATAAATGTCAAGGTGCCATCCACTCTGGTATTTAACTCCTTGATTCCATCTGTTTTGGTGTTCTTCACCCGGACCATACACTAGTGTTTTTCCGTCTCCCGGCTCGAAAGGATCAAGTTGGGAGATAAATTTCACTATTCAAAATATATTAAAAGGCAGAAGCAGTTTGTAAACATTGCTTTGGAAAGGTAGGCATAGCAATAAAGTCAAGGACAGGAACCTGATTCAGTAAAGGAAACATTTCACAAGATTGTCATCTACTTTATTTTTAAAGCTGCAATAAGATGTAACGATAAAAAGGCCAATGATGCATTTCAGCCAAGTGATATGAACTCTTGCTAAACCAATTAAACTGTCAGTATACTATGGTTTCGCATTTTCTATAACATACTAGGTCACCTTAGGACACTTAGTCACTTATGACTTTTTACCACTGGTGCAAAATCAATTTGGCAATTTATAATCTTACATTTCATTATGAAAGTATATTATTCTGCAAGAAAGCCGCTGGAGAAAATAAGAGATTTCTGAAGCCCATTCATTCCTCTTCTGTTCAGGCAGAGTCATAAAGGAATAAAACCAGTCATGTTATCTGATGGTTTGAGACTTCTAGCAGTTTTTGATTTATATGATTTTTTTAAAAAGACGTACCAAGTATACAATTTCTAATGCCGGATGCAGTTCTGAATGTTCGATAAAATTGTGGACGTTAAAAAGTGAGAACTTTGACCGAAGAGCTCACTTTTCCACCTACTTTTTTTTTAGTTTTGAGTGTGTAGGCTGAAAGAACCCTTGCCTTAAGTATGTCAGAGGGCGGGCTTTTTTGGTGTGTTATATTTGGAGTTTGGAGCTCCAGCTCTCTTCAGTTTATTTTTTGGAAATTGTGAGTTACAGAATGATAAACTGGCTGTATTTGAGAGAGGGTGGGGGAAAAGGAAGAGGAAGGGTTGGAGGCTTTATGAAAATTATTATTACTAATTATTATTATTGTTCAACTTGCCCTTGGAATTACCTTCCCTTTTCGTCTCCAGGACAAATATGACGCCACTTTTGGAAAAACCAATGGTGGTAATAAAATGCACATGACAGATCCTTAGTTTTAGGTGCTCATTAGCACAGTCGAGGACAGATCTGTTCTCATAAGATCATGTAGCAAACAAGAACGTAACTAACATTGGCCGTATAGCCCTTTTCTTCTGTTATGAACTCAACAAGGATTTCCTTTAACCCTCCCTTAAGACTCTTTATCACACTTGGAAATACATCTCCCCGCCCCCATCCCCAAGCTTCAATCAGATGTGTACCTCTGGCAACTATGGCTGCATTAACACTGGACCATATAAATTGGGAGATTTAAATTTGAGGTTCTCTTCTTTTACGGTTTAAGTCATGGTTACAGAGTAGGCAGGGGGGCACTCCACCGTGTTAATTTAGAGTCAGCTTGTGATAAAGCATCTCTAGTTTGCACCTGATACAAAGACTGTGCCACTTAGGTACTTGCCTGCCCCCATTGTCCCAGGAATTTCCACGCTCACTGGCCTCTCATATTTGTGTATTCTTTCTCAGACTCCGGTCTGAACACGGGAGGACACTTGGAAAGAAAAGAGAGATACGGAGGAGCAATTGAATAATTCAAATGAGAGTCGCTTCGCACTTTCTATCTTGCTGAGAATGGTATCAAAACTAGGTGTAACTGACTTTCTGTGCACTGGGCATAGACTAGGCACTTGCACGCGCACTATCTCATTAAAACTCACAGCAACCTTGTGAGGTAGGTAATATTATTCCCTATTTTCGAGACGAGGACTGTGGCTCAGAGAGATTAAGTAATTTGCCGAGGGCACGACACTAGGAAGTGGTAGAGTTTAAGTTCCAGTTCAGAACTTTGACTCTAGTCCCAGTATTCTATGGCTTCATCAGAGGTATTTATTGTTGATGCAGTGAAGTCTTGATAAGCCACATTACATAGGGAGTGGTACCACACCATAAGAGGGGTTTAGAAGGTAGGCGAATGAATTATTTTGGCTGTTTTTTGTTTTAAATTAAGAATAATTTATTGGCATAGTACCTATTAACTTTAGAAAGTTAAAAAAATAAAGATAAGTTGAGAAGAAAATAATTCACTCACGATACTAAGACCCAGAGACAACCCCTCTTAACAGCTTGGCTTGTAGGCTTTTTAATAGACTATATATAGATACACACACACACACACTTTTTATTTTAGAGAGAGAGAGAGAGTGGGAGCGGGGGAGAGGGGTAGAGGGAGAGAAGATCTTTTTTGAAAAATGTTTATTTATTTTGAGAGAGAGAGAGGGAAAGAGTGGGGTGGGGAGGGGCAGAGAGAGAGAGACAGAGAGACAGAGGGAGAGAATCTTAAGCAGGCTCCACCCCCGGGGCGTAGAGCCAGACACAGAGCTCAATCCCGTGACGGCAAGGTCATGACCTGAGCCGAGATCAAGAGTTGGAGGCCCAACCGACTGAGCCATCCGGGTGCCCCAGTCTTTAAACAAGGCTTATCATATGCGTACCATTTATGCCCTGCTTTTTAAACAACCTAACAATATTTTGTGAACACTTTCCCATGTTATTACATACATGTCAACATTATTTTAGTGGCTATGCAATGTTCTATTGTCTGGATGTAGCATAATATATTTAACCAATCCATCTTGGATATCTTAATGAGAACCAGTCCTCTGGTTCAAGAATGCTCCTCTGCTGTCATAAAATGCATGGTAATGTGGCTTGTTAAAATGTTCCTATGTGCATTTTGTTATTAGGTAGCTATGGTTAAATGTATATAGTGTTACATACTTCTTTTCAAGTTGATGGTTTCTTAGGACATGGCCCAAAAGTCTTAATTTCCACAGTTTCTGCTAAGACATCAACAGGCAACGCTAAAGCCAATAACCCCCAACAGAGGCAGCTAGAAGGATGATGGCCAAACACAAGGTGTAATTTAGGGGAAACAGAAAGTCTCTTTTCCCTTGAATTTTCATTATAAGAGTCCTCTGGGTTGAGCTACTGAAGACCTTGGTTAAAAGGCAATTATTCCTGTTTAATCAGTGTTGTGTCTGTTAAATCAATGTGTTACATCCATAGACTAGAATATTATGAAGCCAATTAACAATGATGTTTTCAAAGATTATTTCATGATATGACAAAACGATCATCATATAATGTTAAAATTTTATAAATAACAGGGTATGAATCTATCTATTTTCTCAGTTTGATAAAAAAATATACATCTATGCTTCAATATCTGGGGATTTTTTTGGATGGTAGGTTAACAGCTCATTTTTATTTCCCTTATATATTTTTTTCTGAAATTTTCAAAGATTTTACAGCAATATATATATATCTACTATAAAACAAATAATCTTACTTTAGTGAGGGAAACCTCAAACAATTACTCAATGCTCAAATTTTTCAAAAGTCACGTTTTTGATTATTTACTGTGTGTTAGGCCCTGTACTAGTATCTCAGCCTTTACAACAACACTGGAAGGTACCCTTATTACCCTTCGGAGGAAGTCATTTGCCTACGACCATGTAGCTTGGATAGGACAGAGCCAGGATTTGAACTTGCGTCTATTTCCAAGGCGTGTGTGACATAATATAGAGTGGGGACAAAATATAGGGAAGTTTACGTATTTTTAACTGGTTGAAAACCAAGCAGTCAAAGAGCAGTGCTGGGACAAGAAAATACAAGTTGATGGCCGGGGTATAGGTATAGGGCATTTATGCTAACAAAACCTGGGAGGTCCTTTGGCGCCAGGGTTAGCCCAGCAGCTCTGTATCCCCGGGGTTAATAATATCTAACCTCCCAGTGCTCTTGTGAGGATTAAATGAGACAATGCATGTAAAGGGCACATGGTACACGCTTGCTCAATAATGGTAGCTAGTATTATTACTTCTCTTATTTAGGACCTTGCTTGTTATAGGGATTAGAGGCTCCAAGAAGCCTGAGGCAGGACATGTTTACCCTAGTGAATCCTGTCACATTTTAATAGTCCTCAAACATTCCTGACCAGTTGAAATGCCTTTTATTTGAAACTTTCAAATAAACAAGCCCTAATCAGCTTTGTGGACCCTCCCAGCTTTTTCAGAAAACTATTCTGCTTCTGGGGGGTTATTTATTTACTCACTGAAAATAGGGACTTTGTGTAATACAAGGGAAGCGGGGAGGCGATTGGTTTGGAGTTAATAGGCAAGCTTTTTTTTCCCCCCCCTTTTAACCTGAGGAGGCTTGATTGGGTTACGCTCCTTTAAGACTCTTGGAGAGTCTGGGAATTTTGAGAACAAAAGCTCCGTAGGGAGGCCACCAAATAGAGAAGGCTCTTCACCGATCTTTGTACATTCTTAAATTTTTCATTCTGTTTTTTCCCTCTCTGCAGCCCTAGAATTGAGTGGCATTATCTTGAAGCCATGGAGATTTAAGAAACAACCTAGGTTGGCCTCTCTTTGTTGAGTTTATGAAAGCCATATTTAGTTTTAGGAGGAATGTGTTTTTCCCTTGGGAGGCCCCTCTATACCTGCAGCCATCACAAATTCCATATTAAAATCCCACATTTAAGTCTTTACGGCTAAAGTCTGTTCTTGCACGTCTGGCCCACGTCCAGCTGTCAGACTGAGATATTATTGACTTTCTCTTCTCAAGTGAGTGGTTTACATCTGCTGGCTCCATTTCTTTACCACTCATTCCGAAACACCTTGTAATCTGGCTTCTGCCACTGCCTCTTTACTAAAATTGCTCCCCTGCAGATTACCAGCAACTGACTTTTTTTTTTTTTTTTTTTTTTTTTTTTTTTTTTTGCTGAATTCGTTGGCGCTTATTTTTCCTCCTTGCCCTTGAATATTTTTCTTCCCTTGGCTTGTGACACTACACATATCTACTTCCCTCCTACCGGCCTGAGAATTCCTTCTCTCCTTTTTTTGATGGCACATCTTTCTCTTTCATCCAAATGGGACTGTGCCCCGAAGGGATGTCTTTACCACTCTCCTCTCTTCATTCATTTGCATGGCTTCAACTGCACCCTCAGTGTAATGAACTCTCCGGTTCCGATTTCTTGCCCATGCCTTAGTCCTGTGTTTCTAATGGACTGATGATAATTAAAATGGTCTTTTAGAGTCAGGCATCGTGCCATGTACTTCATATACGGCATCTCCAATTCTCGCGACACTCTTCGAGGCAGAATCTTAAGCCCATTTTACACGGGGAAACCAGCTCAGATAAGTTACATACGGTTGTATTTTTTCCATTCAGATCTCCTACCATCAACCAAAACTCAGTAGGTCTAAAAGAGAATACCTTCCTGCTCTGGCTGCAAACACCGAACTCCTTCTCCAACGTAGTGTCACTTTCCCACTCTCTGTTACATCGCTTGCAGCCTGAGAGAGTTGAAAATCAGACAGGTAATTGCTTTGGAATAATGCCCTCCCTCCCCCATAAAACCAACCCCCTCAAAATCCCCCAAGCCCAACTCATTACAAACTCGTGTCTTGAAAATTGAAGTTCAAGCTATCGTACGGACGAGCAACTCCCAGCCATTATGAGAGCTAAGCCTGATAACTTTCACACACTGCGTGCTGTGGGTTGCCCAGGGTTGAGCTTAATTCGCATCCCTGGCTGTGCGCTTGTCACGCCTCCGGGTGCACTCTTCCCAGGCGAGTCCCTCCCACAGGCGGGGCTCGCCAGGCTTCTGCGCAGTTCCCAGTGCACCAAGGGCAATCCCGCCCCTTTCTTGACTCCTGGACTGGAAAGCCTATTGGAATGTGAGTGATTTAGCAATGGTATTTCTATAGTATAGGAGCAACTTTCAACTCACTGTTGTGTTTTTTTTTTTTTTTTGAGAGAAAATTACTTACAAATGTTGGTAGTTCAGTATTAGTAACAGCTGATGCAAAACATATTCACAGCTGATCTGGACATACCAATGTGTTGAGACAACGAGTTTGAAAACCACTTCCACAGATTTTTAGGGAAGGCCCGAATGCCCATTGGTGAGGGCCCGCTTTCTTTTCTGTGTGGCGGATTTGCCTGATGTGAAAACTTTTAAACCTGATACTACTTAAGAATCAGAATTGAGAAACTCTGCGTCTTTTTGAAGGCCGGTAACAGGACCACCAGGCACTAACATCTCATTGAGGATTCTCCACGTGCCAAACCAAATGCTTTACTTGGGCTGTTTTCACTCAGCTAGCATTTTTGGTGACCATTTCACTTTTGAAAGGCAGGAATCTGCCATGGCTCCCATCATTTTCAATGGGAGAAGTACAAAAGGACAAGAGTTCAGATGTATGCCATTCTTGTGAAGTGAGGCTAAAAGAAAGGATAGACCCATTGAGAAATTTCAGTTATCTGTTCAGTTCTTCCACTTCTTCTAATTATTAGTAAGGCATGGGAGCCCAGAATTGCAGTGACACCACTCTTCAATCGGACTCCACTAGGGTGGCAGCATAAACATATTCAGATTAGCCTTCAGTGAATTATCTTCTTAATGAGGAAATGAGAACGTACCTTTTTTTTTTTTTTAACAGGAAGAACTGGGTTTTTAATCACTGTCATGAAAAGAAGATAAAAGGCTGATGTGTCTTCCAGGATTTTAACCTATATCTGGTTGAACAGATGTGTAAAATGTGTACTTTGTCCGCAGCTCCCGCGGTGCCTACCATGTACTTGGGATTGAATTAAAATTTGTAGAATGAATTTCTTACATTGGCAAAATGAGGATTAAAAAGTTCCAAGGTTTGGGGTGTCTGGGTGGCTCAGTATGTCCGGCTTTGGCTCAGGTCATGATCTCACGGTTGGAGCCCTGGGTCGGGCTCTGTGCTGACAGCTCAGAGCCTGGAGCCTGCTTCGGATTCTGTGTCTCCCTCTTCCTCTCTCTGCTCCTACCTACCCTGTTCGCAATCTGTTTCTCTCTCTCTCTCTCTCTCTCTCTCTCATAAATAAATATGAAAAAATGTTTTAAAGGTTTTGAGTTTTTTTTTTTTAACTCTATTTATTTTGGGAGAGAGAGAGAGAGAGAGAAAGCGATAGAGCAGGGGAGGGGCAGAGAGAGAGGGAGAAGACAATCTCAAGCAGGCTCCACACTGACAGTGCAGAGCCTGATGCAGGGGCTCGATCTCATGAACCGTGAGATCATGACCTGAGCTGAAATCAAGAATCAGACATTTAACTGGCTGAGCCACCCAGGCACCCCCCAAAAAGTTCTGAGTTTTTAAGACCTGTTCCCTACAGTGGTTAGCATAAAGAAAAGCTCGATGGGGGTAGAATCTAATTTGAAAAAAAAAACATTACTGAAATGCTTTTGTTTTAGGAAAAACTTTATTCTAAAATATAAAATATTAAAAAAAATAAAATAAATTATTAGCAGTATCTCACCAGGCCACTGTTTTCTTTCTTGGACTGTTACTATAGAGAGCGTTTTTCGCCTTTAACTTATTAGCACATGTCAGTTAGGTCAAGGGCAGTGAGGAGGAGGTGAGGTTGAAGAGGTCACTTGGAAACATCACTCCATCTGGTCATAGTGGGTCACGGACGACCTGCATCAGATTCCCTGGAAGGCTCAGTATTTTCTTGGGCCATCCCTGTAATTCTTATGCCCTACAAGCAAAGAGTTTGGCCCTGATGCTGGTTAGAGTCTGACCAGCAGTCAAGGTAACCTGTGATGTCCTAGGCTCCTCTGAGTAAAGTCAATGAATAGAAGCCTAATTACAACCAGTCTAGCACATGGGAAGTCAATTCAACTGAAAAATGGTCATAAGTACCTACTGTGTGCTCAGATTGTGTGGAAGTGTGAGACATGGTCCTTGACCCAGAGGTGCTTAAAGGCAAGATAACTACAGATGTATAGTTCAACAACAGTACCAGGTAGTCTGAGAGTCAGACTTGGAGAAGCAGCTATGAAGATCATTTAATTTAAACTTTCCAGTTGCAAGGAAGATGGGCTCAGATTAGAAATAGAATTTCTTAAGGTCAGCCATTTAGTAGAAGTTGGAACTCCTGCTCAAGTCTTCTAATTCCTAGATACTTTTTTCATGCTATCACGTAAGTGGTTAGATGGCATTTGGACATGCTTTGCTTTGTTCACCTCTTTTGATGCTGGGAACTTTATGGTGAGACCATTTTAACACGGTGGTGGGGGCGGCGGGGCTTTTGCAACAGCCTCCAAAGCAGACTAATAAAACGTTCAGTGACTTTTTTTTTTAAGTTACCAAGTAATGTGCAAAACAGACAGCCTCACCCCATCCCTCAGCTTCACTTCATCCCTCCGCCTTGAGGGTAGAGATTGGGGCTGAGGTGGGAATGGGGGTCAAGGATGGAATGGGTGTCATGCATGGGGTGATGCTCAGCAAAGGGCTGAGGGATGGGCTGGGGGGATGGGCTGGGGGGTCAGGCACCATCTGGCAGGCAACGCCCACATCACCAGCAATCATGTGTTCTCCACACTTGCTCATCTTTGAAAGGCCATTAATCATTCTGGGCACACTATCTGCTCTTTCTCTGAGAACTCTTTCATTTCTTGAATAGCGTATTGCTTAAAATCTCTGATTGCAAACTTTCAAGGGACAGGAATGGAGTAGGGAAGGATATTTGGATCGCAGTATGGTCCCAGCGTCCCAGATACAGGCTCCACTGGGAATCTTTGACTCAGTGACCATCCACTGTCTCATTAGTGTTCCATATAATGTACTATGGAAAAGTAATATGTGTCTGCTATTTTCAAAAGGGTGAAACGCCACTATCACGTTTTGAGGGAATAGGACTGGTTGGCTCTTTCAGGGTTTATTCTCTTTCAAAATCTAACAAACTTAAAAATGCGTCTGTTTTCTATGATTATAAATGTATAGAATTTTCACATTCTCAATGCAGTTTTTAATGTAAAATTATTTTTAAACATTTACTTCTGAAAGGGGAGGAATATAATGCAATAAAGGAACACATCTTCATATGTTCATAGTGAAGAAACTAGAAAGCAAAAGTCCCCTGTACTCTGGGTAAGGACTGAGGAAAGAGTGTCTGGGAGGTGAATGATAAACAGCCTCTGTTTCTGTCATGGCTGCATCAGAACAACTGTGCCAGAATGTCAAATATAAATACAGGATGTCTGGTTTTTAGCAAAACATTTGAGAGTCTTCTGTAATATCCTTGTGCATAAGATTGTGAAATTTGACTGCATAACTAGTAATTAGGCAAATTCACAGCTGCTTGAGCAACCGATTGAGTGTCAACCTGGAGGAAGATGTTTTTAGTTAAGGGCCACGGAACTGTCTTGGGCTCTGCCTGGGCATTCGTTCACTTAACAGCTGCTGAGCATCTACTATGTAAAAGGCACTGTACGTAGCACTGTAAGGAAAACAAAGGCGTCCAGGTCCTGGCCCCTGACCTACGGAGCAGATTCTTGATCATAATTGATCACAAAGACAGGCTTTCCACTTTGCAGGTAATATAGAGCTGGGTGGCGTAGTTCAATATATAGGATGACAGAATCCAGATTTAAAATGACCTCAACTTGTAGGAACTCTAGGTCAAAACCTACAAGATGAAATTTAACAGTGATAGATGTAAAGTCTTGAATTTAGGTTTAAAAAATGGCATATGTACAGGATATGAGAGATGTGACTTGGCAGCAGTTTATGTAAAACGTTCTTGGGGATTTAGTTGATCACAAGTTTAATATGAGCCAACAATGTGGTGCAGCTTATTTTTTTTTAAAAAGCAAAACAATTTTGGGCTGTATTGGAAGCATGTGTGCTGATCAGACCACATCTGGAGTATTATGTTCAAGCGTAGTCGCCACATTTTATGAACGTTGACAAAGTTGAGTGTATCCAGAAGATAGTGACCAGGATGGATGGGAAAATGATGTCACATGAGAAATGGTTGAAGGAAAGAACCGAGGAGATTAACTTTTGCTTTAGGCCTCAGGTTGTTTGATTTATTTATTTTTTCAGTAGGCTCCTTGCCCCATGTGGAGCTTGAACTCATGACCCTGAGATTAAGAGTAGCGTGCTCTAGGGGCGCCTGGGTGGCTCAGTCGGTTGAGCGTCCGACTTCGGCTCAGGTCACCATCTCGCGGTCCGTGAGTTCGAGCCCCGCGTTAGGCTCTGTGCTGACAGCTCAGAGCCTGGAACCTGCTTCGGATTCTATGTCTCCTCCTCTCTCTGCCTCTCCCATGCTCATGCGCGCGCACTCTCTCTCTCTCTCTCTCTCTCTCTCTCTCTCTCTCTCTCTCTGTCTCTCAATAATAAATAAACATTAAAATTTTTTTTTTTTTTTTTTTTTAAAAAGAGTAGCATGCTGTACTGACTGAGCCAGCCAGGCACTCCTAGGCCTTGGTGTAGACCCTTCAAGTCTTTGCTGAGGTTCCCTTGTTATCTGTTCTCGTACTCTGTACAGCCCTTGTGTCTTCCTCCCTAGGCTCAGGCCTTGTTAGATCAGGCCAGGGGCTCTGTGTTCACAGTGACATCTGCGGGGCCTAGTACCGTGTGAGTGATACAGGTGGGTCCTTAGCAATGTTTAGACAACTAGTGAGTGCAATTTCTACATGCGAGGGCCTTGGGGAAAACCGATGAAAAGCTGTAGTGCCTGGCATCTATAGTCATGAAATAAAAGAACAGAAAAGGAACTTAAAAAGTTCCTAAAAGCTTCAGAATGGGTCTTTTTTCTCTTCTCATTTTCTTTTGGCCTCTGCTAGGACCTGATACTAGATGTACGTGTCTGCTTTAACAGGAATCTGAAAAAAGCATTCTCTCCAAAAGGAGCATTTAAAAAAATGGGTTAAAGTTCAGGCACCAGTATCTAATGAAAACGACGAGATAACATTTTTTAATGTGCAGGTTAGGACAAGAGTACGTGACAAAAT
The DNA here is from genome assembly GCF_018350175.1 of Felis catus. Classification (NCBI taxonomy): domain Eukaryota; kingdom Metazoa; phylum Chordata; class Mammalia; order Carnivora; family Felidae; genus Felis; species Felis catus. The sequence continues at coordinate 110,072,379 of NC_058386.1, read as the reverse complement.
GATACCCATCACCAGTGAGGATTTAGTCAAGTGGACACCCTCTCGTACATCTCTGGTACAACCTTTTGGAGCTGCATTTTGGCAATATGTATTCTCCAAGGCCTTAAAATATTCACGGTTAGAGCCAATAATTCCACTTCTGGGACTTTCATCTATGAAAGCCATCCCGAACACAGAAAGAGAAAGCCTTATGCACAGAGGTGTTTTCTGACAACAAAAAACTGGAAACAACAAAATATTTAATAATAGAGGAGTGACTGGTTACATAAACTGTGATATGTCCATTCAAGAGAATGTTATAAAGCCATTATAGTTGGTAGTTTCTACAGGATACACAGCTGTGTCTATATGGTATGCTGTAACTGAGCGGAAATAAATACATCTAAACCTGTATGTATATGTGCTGCCGAAGCGAGCACTATCTAAACCTGTATGTAAAAAAATCCTGGAAAGTCTCATACCAAGACGTCAACATTGGCTATTTTTCAGGGCAAGAAGATCAGTTAGTTTTGCATCTGGTCTCTTTTTTGCATTTTCTAAATTTTTCTTTACAACTCATTTTAACATTGAAGACAGTCTTCAGAGCCCCTGTGTATCGCCAGTTTTATCAAGGGCATTCTGAAATTGTGAGGAAAAGACAAACCCAAACATCTTGAGAGCAAAATTGATTTTCATTCTAAATTTAATTAAATTAATTTGAAGTCACTTTAATTCAAAACACATAGATGTAACTGTACCACGCGAACTTTAGATCAAGGCTATGTTAATGAACTTCACAAATCAAAGGTGATGCAACTCTTCAAAAGACAAAAAAAAAAAAAAAAAGGTCAGCATCCCGGATTCTGGAGCGCCAGGTACCCTTTGCAAAGGGAGATGAAAAAGTGCCTTGTAGGTAGCAGGCACTTAATAAAGTCTTGAATGGCTGGCTCCTGGAGGTGACGAGGGACAGATGAGAGATGGGTTGCTAATGGGTAAGATTGGGTGGCTTGATGGATACTGGAGGAACCTGGGTATCAGGTATTATCTTGTTAAATCAAAATCTGTTCTAAGAGATATTTAGATATTGCTCAGATGTATCAAAGTTGAAGCTGTCAGACCTCTATATATTGTAAAAATGCATCCATTACAAGTAATTTGCACTAACCCATGACTCTCTCTAGATATTCAATCTAGTTCAATTTTCTTCTTCTATCAAAATTACTAGTCGCTTTCCCAGTATCCATTGTTTAATTTTACATGCCGTGTACCAGTTCACAAGGCACGTTGGATGCAAACTTCGTTCTTGGTCCTGGAGTCACTATTGTTTTCTTAATTCCACTTAATAAAAGGGCACTGCTGACCTCAGAAAACTAGATGGGTCTGTTTTGTTTGTGATATTGAGGGAAATCAGCACTCTACAGGGGTAAATAACCTATCTGGTTTCACTGAGAATGTTCAGAATGTTTGAAGACAATCTCAGTTTGAAGAAATTGTTGGAAATTGAAGGAATTGTTACATATGTTAACCTACGATCTTGCTTTTTGCAACGTCAGTTCTGCTTAACATGTGCATCTGTCTCTGTGGAATTAACTTTCTCCTGTTTTCATGTATATTGCATGTTAAGGATAATGGGGGACAATACTATCAAGAAGGTGAATTTAGGGCACCTGGGTGGCTCAGTGGGTTGAACATTTGGCTCTTGATGTGGGCTCAGGCCATGATCATAGGGTCGTGGGATCAAGCCCCACGTCGGGTTCCACGCTGAGTGGAGAGCCTGCTTAAGATTCTCTACCTCTGCCCCACTCCCCTGCTTGTGTGCATGCAGTCTGTCTCTCTAAAATAAATTTTTAAAAAGAAGGAAAAAAAAGGTGAGTTTAGTACCAGCAATTTCTGTTCTTTACCTATTTTTTGTCCTTTTTGTCTCCCCCCTCCCGTGTTTTCCTCCCTCTTATTTTAAATATTTTCCTTCATCTTTTCTTGTATCACCTTATTTCTATCTCGATGGGAAGCACACTGATCTTCAGAACTGGTCAAGTCCCTTTTTGTTGTTGTTGGTTTTTTCTTTTTTTCTTTTACCCCAAATCTCCTCTAAATGAAAACATTCATACAGCATTGGATTGGCATTTCTACAAAGCCAAAGAGCAGAGAGTCTTCGAGAATGGGTTTGATATGCATTTTCTTTTAAGATGTCTTAGGCTGGTTGGTGCTGACAAGAGGTTGGTGCTGACAAGAGGTCTGATAACCTGAAGGTGTGATCTCCCTGGGATGAGTATTCTTACATGGGGATCTGAATAACTTGAAAGAAAACCGTGGACTTCAAAGCTCCGTTCACCTCATCCACAGTTAACTTTACAGTCTCACTGGTCTGGCAAGTGTTAATAGCTTGATCATTTGCCTGCAGATAACTCCATTGGAACCTGTAGGTTATTTCAATGGGAGATAGCCAGTGGGTCTCCGATCTCCATTTAGATAGAGATAGAATAATACAGAAAGAATTCTGTTGGAGTGATTTATGGAAGAGAACACACAATTCTTACGAATGTTTTCCCCCAGAATGTGCAAAACATGTTGGCAAATCTCAGTAGAAGATGTACTCTTTCCAGTTGTCCCAGTTTTCTGTGAAATGAGGTTCTTGATTACATGATTTTTCGACCCATGTTTTTTTTTAAAAAAACAACACCAACAACACCAACAACAAAATGGTGTGGAGAATAAGTGTCTGGTGATAAACATGTAAAATATTGGTGCTTGATGGTGGTGGGGGGGAATGTCTTCTGAAAGGGGCAGATGGTACCCCATGGGGTGAAGATGGGGTGGTAAATTTACTTTCTTTACCGTGTGCATAAGGTCAGGTACAAATGGCAAAAGCAAATGAAAGGTAACCTTGAGGCCGTTTGCACTTAGATGTCAACTTTCTTTCAGGAAAGGCTATTTTTCTTTATTTTTGTTCTTATACAAATCTGGGCCCCAGTGTTGTTTGCTTCTCTTTTTTATTGCTGCTTATTTAGTGCTGCTTCATCAAGGGCTTAGGTTTCTCTTTGAAGTGTCCGAGTCTTACCTCTGTAATGCAGTCCTTAAAGTCTCTCGTGATTCGCTAGACTTGAGCCAGTGACCTAGCCCGCATATTTTGCCTTAACTGCCTCCTGCTTTCTCCCCAATATTTGAGTCTGTGGGGGTAGATATGCTAGAGTGATTATTGGTGCTGGCACATGCCCCCCTCAGTGACTTTCTTAGTCTTGGGAACATCTTCCCTGTCTCTCTCTGGGGGGTTCAAGGACTATGCATTTTCACAGCTAAGCCCTGCCTCGTCCTCTCCATCTCAAACTGGCCTCTTTGTCATTTCTGACCTCTCAGAGCACATACTGCCAGCCTGACAATGGTCTCGGCATTTAGTTTTATTATTCTCTAGCCTTTCAGGTATTTTCCTTTTTTATTTCCCAATTAGTTTGCAATGCTCTGGAAAGGAGACCACATTTTATTGAAAAACTCTTTTATTGACAAGATGCATGTGCTCCAGGGACACACTTTATTGTCACACAGTCTGTGACCAGAGGAAGAAATGATGTAAGAAACACAGGGCTCTGGGATGTCAAAGGAAAAAGAAAACTTAGGAGTGAGCAAGGACTGGTACTGAGCTCTCATTAAATACCAATTAAAATCATGTCAGATACATCAGAAAACATAAGCTGGCTATAGATGAGGATGTTAGTGGTTATTTTAAGGTTATAGCACCGGTTCAAAACACTTCAGCTGTACCTCAGTGTGGACACAGCTGCTGCTAACGTCCTCAGGGGCTATGTGGATGGAGATCCCGTGCTGTCTTTGCCATCCAAGCCGGGCTAGGGACGCCAGTCGCTGCTTGTCCAGTGCCCGGTGCCCACTCAGGTCTTCAGGCGGAGAGCAGGTAGCCCGAGGACCAGGTCCTTGGTGCCTTCCCTGCCCTTCCAGCCGTAGTCCCGTGTGTGTCTGCCTCTCTCCTCGGTCACATGTGCTCAGTGTGTCAGGGTCAAGGCTAATCAGAATCCAGAGCCAGATTGAGGACCGTGAAGGGGACGAGGACTGAGCGCTGGAAAGGCAAGTACGGAGGGAAGGGGTGGGAATGATGAGAGTCAGCCCCCGGTTGGCTGCCCGCAGCGTTGCCCTTTCCTTCTCAGCGAGCGACTTGCCGCAAAACGATGTACGCGAAGAGGAAGTTCGGTTGACAATAGTGAGCCGTTGGGAATGGTTGTATAGAGCACAGTATGATAAAACCATTAACAGTGGTGTTTTCAGGGGCACCTGGGTGGCTCAGTCGGTTAAGTGGCCGACTTGGTTTCAGCTCAGGTCATGATCTCACGGTTTGTTGAGTTTAAGCTGGGCGTGGGGGGTTCTGCTGACAGCGTGGGCCTATTTGGCATCCTCTCTCTCCCCTCTCTGTCCCTCCCCTGCTCTCCCTCTCTTTCAAAATGAATAAATAAACATTTAAAAAAAATCCTCTTAAAATGGTGTTTTCGAAGATTTTTAATGACAGTGAAAAATGCTCACAAAGTCATACATATGTAAAATAGCAAAACATAAAGCAACCTATCTGACCCCAGTTGATGATCTATAGCATACATATAGAAAATACTATAAGGAAATTGCTAGAATATTAATGGAGATTATATTTGGGTGGTGGAATCATGGGTATTTTCTTTATATCATATATCCTAAATTTTCTATACTGCAGATTGATAATCCTTTTTTTTTTAAGTATAGTCTCCATTTTATTATTTTTTCCCCCAGAGAACAGTTTTTCTTCATTCCTTAAGGACTTAGCTCCTTACACGGGCTTTGGTGGAGGTCGTGGGGCGGCACCCACGGGTCTAGATCGGGGTGGGGGTGTTCGGTCCTTCGGTGCCTCACGCGAGTGATCCTGGACTAGTTTGCCGTGAATGGCACGGCTCACACAGTAATGTAGTTGGACATATAGCTTGGGAAGCACATAGGCCTCGAAGATACTTGCTTCAGAAATGTCCCTGTAGGCGGCAGCCTCTCCTGTGTTCCAGAAAGCGAACTTCCTAATGGCCTTGTCCTTGGGCACGCAGTGGGTACAGTTGGTGCATAGGCTGCATGTGGCCGTGGCCCTTTGTGGCACGACTGTTACTCTTTCTTTTCTTGGTCATCTTGGAAGCGAGGACCCGGGAGCAGATTTATAATTCTTATGATGAATAAAAAAAAAAAAAGGAAAGAAAAGTAACAGCAATGGAGTATCTTAGAATCTCCTTTTTTTATTTTAAAGAGAGAGAGAGTGTGTGCATGTGAGCAGGGTAGAGGGACACAGGGACAGAAGGAGAGAGAGAGAGAGGGAGAGAGAATCGCAAGCAGGCCCCACGCCCAATGTAGAGCCAAACGTGGGGCTCGATCCCACGATCCTGGGACCGTGACCTGAGCTGAAATCAAGAGTCAGATGCTCAACTGACTGAGCCACCCAGGCATCCCTTAAAATGTCCTCATAACTCTCTTCCTCGTCAGAAAGGCTTATTTGAAATATCACTGTAGTTTCTGTTACTTAACGAAATAGGTAGTGCTCCAATACTGGGTTAATGCAAGATATTTAAAAATAGGTTCTTACATTTAGATGGCATCTTCATACATGATTTTTAGAAATGGGAAGGACTTCATATGTCTTCTGGCTCAACCCCAGGTGAAGTTCAATAGTATTCTTTGCTAGTTCTAACACACCTGAGACTCACAGTCTATGTCACTTGCTCAGGTCACACAGCCTGGAAATTTGTAACTGAGTAGAACAAAGGACTTTCCTAGTTTCCAGTTATATTTCCAGTGAGGAAAGACATTTTTTACATTCCAGGGGTAGTGGCTTAAAAACATACTCCTCAAATTTGTTTTCTTGGAAAAAAAAAACAATTACTTTTTGTTTTCCTTTTCAGATACATAACCTTCACTCAAACATATCTAGAGACAAATTAAAAATTCTGTGTGTGTGTGTGTGTGTGTGTGTGTGTGTGAAATGAGCAAATTATTTGGATTGTTTTGGTGAAATAAAAAAAATTGGTGCTTGTGATTGAGAATATTTCCAAATTAAACACGAAACCCTTTAATATTAAATAAATAATTGGTGTAATAATTCACTTACGTTAATGTGTTCTGAGCATTTTTTATAACTTCTTTCAAAAACTTAGAATTATTTGACTTATAATTTCTGAATTAAAAGGTAGCATTTCAGCAGATGCCTTTAAATACGTCTATCATAGAAATGTTTTTTTTCGGTGGATTTTTATAGTGGTATGTTATTGGATTAACTAGAAATATAGTCATTCCTTTGATTCAAGCCGAAACTCCTGGAAAACCTATATGATCCTCTTTATGAGCAATTTAACAACATAGTCTTCCAAAGAAAGAGATATGGAAAACACAAAACATAATCCTACTTTGTGAACAAGTTCCCAGATTCCCCCTGGGGTTTGCTTGCTGGGCCTTTTGGTATTAGTAGTTGGCGGTCGCTCTGGCCATAGCTTGTTTGGAAGCCTGCTTTGCCCACTGGTGGTGACCCTGCCACCACCAAGTAGCCAAGAGAGTATGGAGTGGAGCTGAACAGTGGGATCTCCGTGACAGAAGGTTTCAGCAAGTGGTTTCCTTCGAGAACCTTTAAACCAGTCCTAGGTGAGATTTCATATCCTCACCTCAGTCCCTGCCCGCACCGCCCCCCCCCCCCAACCCTTGTCATTTTGTTGGAGGAGCATTTGAGCAGGAAATTTATTTTCAGTTAACTAGGAAGATATAGGTTGGTAAAAAGGTTCAAAGAAGATGAAACCTTGTACCTTTCTTTTGCTGAACCCCCAGATGTTGTGCAAGGAGTGAGGTATGTACATCTGTTTCCTCAGGCGCTGAAGCTAGTCTATCTGGATGGCCTCTGACTCTTTTTAAAATTTTTTTAAAAATATTTATTTATTTTTGAGAGAGACGGAGAGACAGAGCGTGAGTGGGGGAGGGTCAGAGAGAGAGGGAGACAGGATCCGAAGCAGGCTCCAGGCTCTGAGCTGTCAGCACAGAGCCCAACGTGGGGCTCGAACCCATGAACCACGAGAGCGTGACCTGAGCCGAAATCGGACACTTCACCGACTGAGCCACCCAGGCATCCCGGGATGGCCTCTGACTCTTAAGAAAAAGTGCGTAGAGTTGCTCCTTCTTACTACCACCACTGGATTGTGTTTCTTTATTGAACACACATCCATTTTTTTTCCTCACAGATCTTATGTACAGTGCCCTGTGTGTGCCAGGCAATCAATAAATATTTGATTGATTGTTATCTTCTCAATGCAAATTCAACATTTAACGTTCAGATATTGAAGTTTCCCTGTGCCGAAGAACAAAGAAGTCTCTGCTAGGAGGATGCCTGCTCGGGTACTCGGAACCAGCTACCATAGGTCAATTGGCATGTGTGTGTCCTGCTTCCATGCTTTAGTTTAAGTGGAACTTCATAACCACTAGACCACTAGTCAAATCCCTTGTTTTAACAGTCACCTAGAAAATGGAATGTCCGATGGCCGGTGGGAAACCTGGAATCCTAGAATGCAGTCAAACTGTTGAACATTTCTTGAACTAGGCTTCTGGGTGGCAGAGAGTGGGACGTAGTGTTCATGTAGGTAATGGTTCACGCTTAGTCCCTGTTCTCTGGGATCTGACCATCTAGTGGATTAGAAGTCACTGAAGTGGACTGATGACGAGCAGTTTGAAGAAGACACACCTTGACAACTGAAAGAGACTCGCTCTGGATTTGGTTGGTAGTGGCTGTTCATGCCAGGCTCCCAAGGTGCTGGAACAAGGAGGAGAAAGAGGAGATGTGTGAGTAGACGGATCAGCAAGAGACAGCGGAGGAAGGAAAAAGGGATGGCTGTAAAACGGTGGGTGTGGCCTCAGAGAAGTAGGGCTCCATTCAGTAATGTGCTGATGTTGGCTGGGGATATTGTGAGGTCAGTGCACACCCAGCCCTGTGTCCCACGCTGTATGAGACTGATGTTCATTATAATAACCAGAGCCGTTAAATGGTTTATGTTTCATACACAGAACTCCCATTTACAAACAAATGTTAAGAAATATCCGTACAGCAATGCGTAAGCATTTAAAACGTTACTTTTTATCTAGCAGACGTCAATCTGTAAATACTTAACAGGGTCAGACATCACAAAGGATATAAAAACCCTATGTGTGTGCCTTTGAGCAGTTTACTTGGCAGAGAAGACCAGACGTATACAAAGGAAAAGTTTACTCTTGTTAAAAGGCAGTGCATGCCAATTGCTTATAGATAGTAACCGCCAGTGGAGCCCAGGGGAACGGTCAGCTCCCCGGGGCTTTGGGCAGTCAGGAAGAGTTTCCAGGTTCTCGAGCTGGCCTCGGTGGTTGGGCAGGATTTGGGTTGGCCGGACATAATGCCAGATTTGCAGAAACGCTGTCTTTTGCCCTCTGAGAAGTTGCAGTGTCTGACCTGCTCTCGTCAACTCCTCCCCAAAACAGGCTTGTGCACTTAGCAGTAATAAATTGAACCATCAACTCCTTAAAGCACACCTGGTTGATAATTAGCTCAATCACATTGTGTTTCGGTCATTACCCTTGGATTTCCCAAGGATGAGCTTAATTCATCTCCCACATTAAAGTGAGTGCCTGCATGACCCAAACTCAACTGAATAGAATTTCTGTCTCTATTATGTCAATTTAATGCTGTGGTAGTTTTATTGCAAAATAGGTATTGGGTTACAATTTGCCACCCAGATATCTGCGCAGAAATTGTTAACGTATGCTGTAAAAAAGATCTCCAATGGCAGAAGACTCTCCTTTTTCTTACACAGTGCTTCATCTGAAGGCAGACAAAGAGGAAATGAACTGAAACTCTGATTCGGGGACTTGAGAGTTGATAAGATTAACGGTTGTTTATTCAGAGACTACTTATTCGGGTTTTATAGCTTATAAACGTATTGATGATGGATACAGCCCCTTGCCTCCAAGGTTTTACAGAGCTTATTTTGTGTTTTAACCACACTCCCTTCGCCTCTGACCTGCTGCTGAATGTGCAGGGAGAAACTGCTGGTGTATGTGCTGTATTACCCAAGGAGGAAGGGAAAGGGGCACCTTTATTATATCGGATTACTAGCCAGATGCCTGGAATGCTCAAATCTACTCACTGGTTGCTGTTTAAAAGGGGAAAATACAGATCTAACCACCTCTAGGAATGGTGCCAGGTGTCTGTAGTAAGGCAACCCAACTCCAGAAGGCTATAAAAATAGCCCCCAAGTAGTAGGTTCTGATTTCCCACTGAGCTGACCAATAAATCCAACATCCAGTTAATTAAAAATGCTGGGAGGGAATGTTCATCCTCCATTACCCACCTGTCCTTGTGAATACTCATTGGTTACAAGCGGGAGGCTACAACTTAGCGTGTCCGTGTCTGGATTAGGAAACTCTCTTGGTCCTTTTCACAACTATCCGGAGATATAAATGGCCAGTGTGGTGGCCTGATACTCCTCCTTGGTTGTCAAGGTTTATTTGAGGCTAAATTGATGTGAGGCTTCCAAAGACGAACCCAGTGATTTTGCTTGCCTCGGGGCTTCCAGCACCATCCTGAAGAGCATAGTTAGACAGACTACCTCATCCCTCCCTTGTTCAGGCTATGAGTTTTCTTCTAGTCCGCCAAAACCTGATGGAAAACCTTCCTGCCCTGATTGCTGCTAGGAGCAGGATACCACAATAGACTGATAGGCAGAGAGAGTGCTGGAAGTTGAATCTTCTAGAATTTTAACTTGATAACACTTAAGAAATCAGTTTGTAAAGCAAGCAAAAACTTGGACCGAGTAGACCATCAATATCATCCTAATCATTAAAGTCATTGAAAGGTGCACAAAGAAAGCAATCGGGAGTATGAGACTCGAGTTAAAAGCTGGAAATAGGAGGGGCACCTGGGTGGCTCAGTCGGTTAAGTGTCCGACTCCGGACTTCGGCTCGGGTCATGATCTCGCGGTTTGTGGGTTTGAGCCTCACGTGGAGCTCTGCACTGACAGCATGGAGCCTGCTTAGGATTCTCTCTCTCTCTCTCTCTCTCTCTCTCTCTCTCTCTCTCTCTCTTTCTCTCTTTCTCTCTCTCTCTGCCCCTCCCTTGCTCGCATTCTCCCTTTCTCTCTTTCAGAATAAATAAACATTAAAAAAAAACTTCTTAGAAAGCTGGAAATAGGAAAGCTGTGGGGGTGATGGTGGGTGGGGAGACACAAACTCACAGAATACAACTCTGGTCACCAGGGATCCTTTCTAAGGCACCGCTATTAGTGAATTATGTTTCTTGCAGACTTTAACATTTTAACTTAGAGGCATTTTGATGGAAAGAGAAAATAGTAACGAAACTTGACTTCTAGTCAGGGCTCTGTAACTTGCCAATTTCCCTTTCTCAGGCTGTTTTCCTCCATCTACGAACGTGTCGGACTAGAGAAGCACTATGATTCTTTGTACACACCCTGAATTCATGGGACAGTGGGTTTTGAGTCTTTATGCATTGGAACTAGAAGTCTTTACGTAGAGTGAAAAGTTTTGGGAGAGACTGCTGAATCCAAGGGTGCAGAAGCTTGGCAAGGACAGAAATTTCTCTTATAAGTGAGGAATTCTTTAGTAATCAGGAGGCCTGATTGATTGGGGGTGGGTATGTAGATTGCTTTTATTCATGCTTTCGAGGTGCATGTGTGCATGTGTTCGGTTTCCAAAGCTGAGGCTCTTACATGATTTGCTGTGCATTAGCAAGGTATGAATTATTAATTCTGCTTAGACTTGATCACAAAGACCGCAAACTGGGACCCTATTATCTGAGGGTCTAATGCATCCCCTTTTCTCCGTCAAACTAGGTTTGTAAATTGTCATCAGGCCCTCTAAATAACACCACTGTCTGGTGCTACCTGAGATTTCTTTAATAAGGAACGTCAGGGCGACTTAGAATCACATCCTATGAGAAGAAGTTGAAAGAATGGAAACTTTTTAGCTTGGGAAATTAGAGTTTCAGAGGCTATGCTGCCTGTTATCAAAAACATGAAGGTTTCTCAAGTCAAAGTAGAATTAAACTAGTGTGTGTGTGTGTGTGTGTGTGTGTGTGTGTGTGTGTGTGTGTGTGTGGTGCTTTGGTGTGGGAGAAGGCAAACTGGGATTAATGGAGGAGAGCTATAGGCATAACTTTCTTAAGCTAGGCAAGAAGTTTCCAGCAGTCTAAGCTGTTCCAAGTAGGGAGAATGGGCTACCTCAAGGAGGTGGCAAAGTTCCCACTGCCGGTCCCCATCACAACCCTCGCTGCAGTAAAAAGTTAGTTTCTTTGAATAGAAGTTGGACTCTGTTTTCTGGAGTAGACCTGTAGGGATCCAGTGGTCTGGGGATGCCTGCACTACACTGTGAACACTTCCAGGGCCCATACCGTGTCTTACTTGTATCCTCAGCACCTAGCGTAGGGCCTGATCACAGAAGGAGCTCGGAAAATGCTTGTTGGTCAACTGAATGAAACTGTAAGCAACCAATAGATGCTTTTGGTCCCTAGATCAAGTATTAAATTGGTTCCTGGGTGTACAATGTCCCCTTTCTCTTCAGATATTTCTATGGCTTTCACACACAGCGACTCCCCTGCTAACAGCTTGTCATTGTCAGAGAACTAAAACAGTTTGGTCGACAAAAGGCCCTTCCATACCAAAATACAGAAGAGAGAAAACACGTAAATTGAATATTAGGTATGCATTATCAGAGTTACATGCATGTAAGGTGGCATAAACATGACTACAGAGTTTGGCAAGAATCTCATGCATTTTGATGGAGGAAAACATTTATATGGAAAAGTAAAAGAGAGAACAGTTGAAAATGTCTATTTCCTTGGGAGACAAGAGGACGCACCTTGGAAAAGATGTCTCAGCTAATTCTAGAGGTAAATATTTGCAGTTCCAAGGGTTGGGGGGCGTCCATAAATATGCATTGTAAAGATTTTTTTAAGTTTATTTTTGAGAGAGACAGAGAGAGAGAGACAGAGAGAGAGAGAGAGAAAGACCGCAAATGGGGGAGGAGCAGAAAGAGAGGGAGACACAGAATCCGAAGCAGGCTCCAGGCTTCGAGCCGTCAGCGTAGAATCCAATGCAGGGCTCAAACTCGTGAACCGTGAGATCATGACCTGAGCCGAAGCCGGATGCTTAACCGACTGAGCCACCCATGTTCCCCCATGAACATGCAGTGTAAAACTAAAAGGTCAAGACTTTTTATCAGACCTAGTGTGTTCTCAAGGAGATACCCCGAAGAAGGACAATGGGTACATAGGGACTTCGTCCACAACAAAAATTTGATCATCGCATCACCTGGCACGGTTAGATAGTGGGTGTTCTTCGTGGTTTCTCAAGATACCTGAAGGTGAACTCATCTATGGGGTAACATATCTTCCCTCCAAGATGCCACTGCGTCCGGGAGCTGGAAACCTGCCTCTCCTCACTTTATTGGTTGATTATATAATGCTGGTTTGTTTTTTATTTTTAAATGAAGCACTTTGGATGAGGCCTTACAAACATAGAGCAAAGGTGATATTGAAGGGCTAAACAGGTTAAACCTCATGGGAAAATGCAGTCTCCTTCCCCAGATACCGCACAGGTATCATAATGATTTTACAAACCATTGAGAAGTGGTAGACACTTCAAAACTCTAATTTGATTGGAAGCTTAAGAAGATACGGCTCTCTGGAAGACTGGGCCCTGAGAAACATTTGAGCTAGCACCTAATAAAGTAATTAAAGGTGCATATAAATCTTTGGTTGCTTTTGGCTGGTGTCTCATGACTGTGGCTTGTGCTTAAACTAACCTAACCTGCTGGCAAAGGTTTCGCTGACTGAGCCACTTGTGTGGACACTGTCTGTTTACCTTCATTTATTCCTGTCTGAGGTTTGTAAAGTTCTCCCCAAGGATTCCTGTAGGCAGCTTTTGAAGGTAGTTTGCCAGACCAAGTATCTCCCTCTTTCCAGCCCGACCTTCTCTCTCCTCTGGTGTGGGGCGGCTTGAGGGTGTCGCCATACGGATACCTGCTTCGGAGCCACCCTGATCACCATTTAGTGAAAAAAAAAATTCAAGCATCCTGTTTGGACAGATTGTAAGCTGTGACATTAGACCTTCCTGGTATGCAGAATGGCTTTCATCACTCTCCCACCCCATTCAGCAAGGTTAAAGGTCTCAGGAAGGTATTTGACTTGTGGCTCAGACTTGCCCTCACTGCTGAGCAATGATGGGTCTTTTGGCTTGAACCACTTAAGAGGCGCCAATGGGAGCAGCCTACCAGAGAGGAGAAGTGAAGGAGCAGAAACGAGTTCATGACAGCATTTGAAATAAAGAGGGCGTCAAGAGGAAAATAAGATATATGCCGAAGGCTTTGCTATAGTTTTTGTTGTTGTTGTTGTTGTTGTTGAGCTTTTGCATTTAAAAGATTTAAATTTTTAGTTTATTTTTATTTTTTTTGTTTTTCTTTTTTCATTGATATATGTTCTTCTTTAAAATTTTTTTTTTTAATTTTATTTAAATCCAAGTGAGTTAACATATGGTGTAATAATGGTTTCAGGAGTAGAATTTAGTGATTCATCACTTACATATAACCCCCAGTGCTCATCACAAGTGCCCCCTTTAATGCCCATCACCCATCTAGCCCATCCCTCCACCCAGTACCCCTCCAGCAACCCTCAGTTTGTTCTCTTTATTTAAGAGTCTCTTATGGTTTGCCTAGTTGTTTTTTCTTTTTTCTTTTCTTTTCTTTTCTTTTCTTTTCTTTTCTTTTCTTTTCTTTTCTTTTCTTTTCTTTTCTTTTCTTTTCTTTCTTTTTTCTTTTCAGTTCTGCTCAGGAAGTACAATGGCATTTTGTGGTGTTTAGTTCAGGGGCAGTAGAGGGAAACCAAAAAATAATATAATTTGTTTTAATTGAGAAGACCCTCAGAGGCAGGAACTGATGTCCCTTGGCCATTTCTATCATGACCCCAAATCTGGCATTTCAAACAATGACACAATAGTAACTTACTGACTGTTGAAAGCTGTTGTATACTTCCATGTTAAAAAAGTGTGTGTGTGTGTGTGTGTGTGTGTGTGTGTGTGTGTTCTCCAAAAAGGCATTCTGTCCTTTCTGGATTTTGTAATATATAAATAATAAAGCCACAGGTGTTCATGATATTAACCTTTTTGTGCCAAGGTTAAGAAGTCTCATTCCAGGTGATTCCCAACTAAACTCTCTCGGTGATCTCTCTGGGTGTTGCATAACATTCAGAACAGCGCCGAAACAAAATTATTTTTAGTTCATTTTAGGAAATAATTTTTACATCCAAAGCTTAAAAGTTTTGCATAACTTGTGGCCAAACAATAACGTGCCTCAGATTTTTTTTTAACAGTAGCTTTATTGAGATATAATTCACGTACCATAAAAGTCAGACTTTTAAAGTGCACAATTCAGCGGTTTTTAGAATATTCACATAGTTGTGCAGTCATCACTATTGTCTGATTCTAGAATATTTTCATTGCCCTCAAAAGAAGCTCTATGCGCATGAGCGGTCACACCCCATTCTCTGGCTCCCTCAGTCACTGGCAGCCACTAGTTTACTTTCTGTCTTTATGGATTTGCCTGTTCTGGAAATTTTGTGTGCATGGAATCATACAGTATTTGTCCTTTTACGTCTGGCTTCTTTCACTTAGCAGCATGTTTCCAAGGTTCGTTTGTGTTGTAGCATGGATCAGTACTCCAATTCCTTTTTATGGCTGAATAGTATTCCGTCGTATGGCTAGACCACATTGTGTTTATCTACTCACCAGATGATGCCCATTTGGGTTGTTTCCATTTTTTGCATGCCCAGGAATGTATCCTGAGGAAATGACCAAATGGGTGCATAAAGAATTAGTATAAGGATATTTGTTGTGACATTATGAAAGTGAAAAACTGGAAATAACCGAGTGTGTAACATTAAAGGATTGATTCAGTGATGAGACATCTATATGATGGAATACAGTCCAGCTCTTACAATGGTGTTGTAAAAGAATTTATAATGACAGTGTAAAATGCTGACAACTTACTGTTAAGTGACACAATCGTACAGAAAGTGTGGCCCCGTTTTTAGAAAAAGTGAATCTAAGATGCATAGAAATAAGGCCGAAATCCTTACACAGAAAACCATGGTTCTTTCTGTATGGTGGGATTATGGGGGAGGTTATTTTTTTCATCTGTATTTTCTTATTTTTCTAGAATCATCCCATAATTATTTATTGAGTTCATAGTATGTGCTAGACATTGTGTAGTGTACGTGTATTTTGCAATGAGGAAATTAAAAACTAATGTTATTAGTCAAAACAATCCCAAAGGGAGCGTGGGAGTTGTGTATTGTGTCCTCACGCATACGTATACGTATATGCCGGTTTTGGGAGATGTGGTAGGATCTCACAGACAGCACCAGGGCGTTACGTTTTAACTCCAAATAGATTTCCACGTACTGATAATGACACGTTTATCAGATAAGGAAAACATTGAGTCACTTTTTTGGAGTGGTCCTGTGCTTGTCTGCTTTCTCTTCTTTCCCTACAGGAAGGGATTGCATGTGGGGATGTAGAGTTTATTTCCGCCTGCTTGGTCTGACATTTTGACATTTCCGGAACTGCAGGATGTTTGAGAGCAAGCAACTCGGCTTTTCCTGAAAAAATTAATTATACTGCCACTTTTACATCGTGATGGGCCTTTGTAAGAGGCCAGAGCTATTCAAGTAGGGAAACATGAGATGGTTAACAGGATGACAGTAACATAAAGGTCCTGAGTCTGGAGAAAAGAAGCTCATTAAGCATTGATTATCAGCATGGTGTAAACTCTTTCAGAAAGTGTTACTACACTCCATGCCTTTGTTGCGTGGAGGAAATTTAAATCTGTGTTCCATTTACATCAGAAATGAGATTTGTGTGTTCAGTTGCTCTGCCTGGCTCGTCACCTGAAGCCGGTCACTAAAGTTCAGTCACAAAGCGTCACACTCATCTGTGTGTCGGCCTACAACCATTCTGACTGCCTGTTTGGAGATGAAGTCCATTTGAAAGACGTGTAGTTTCTCCGGGACATACTTGAGTTCGTTTGAGGGCAGGATAGCGTGTATCGCGTAGGGTGGAGATTAAGATTTCTTGAGTCTGCAGTCAGACCAACCTGAGTTCGAATCTCTGATGCGACTGAGGCTCTGTACAAGCCTCAGTTTTCTCATCCACAGAGTGGGGGTGATAATCTCTATCTCACAGGGTTGATACACAGGTTAAAATGAAGTAGTCTAATCCTTGCAATGCCCTCGCCATATTTACATTGTAAGAGCTCTGTAAACTTTTATAGTTTTAAGGAGTATGCAAAGGAATTTAAAGAGGAAAATGGAGACAATTCCTGTTATTTTATCTTTTTCACCCTGTTTCTTATTTATTTATTTATTTATTTGCCTAAAATGGATTGTTAAAATGGCCCAAACTTCAATTTTTAAATATAAGCTTTTTTTTTTTTTAACAGATTTTACTTTTAAGTAATCCCTACACCCAGTGTGGGGGCTTGAACTCACAACCCCATGATGAAGAGTCCCATACTCCACTGACTAAGCCAGCCAAGCACCCCTGAATATAGGCTTTAAGGGTATTGTGTAGCAGAGTGATGAAATACTGATGTTGGCATGTAATGAAACAAAACATACAGAGACATACAGCACTCATACCCAACAAAGCCTGTGGTCAGCAATCATGAAATCAGATCTATGTATAGTCTTCTACGTTTTTACTTTGTTCTTCTCAGCCTTTGGTCTTTGTAATTTTTTTTTAAGTTTATTTATTCATTTTTGAGAAAGAGAGAGAAAGCGCAAGCAAGGATAGAAACAGGGGAGGGGCAGAGAGAGAGAGAGAGAGAAAGAGAGGGAGGGAGGGAGAGAATCTTAAGCAGGCTCCATGCTGTCAGTGCAAGACCTGATGTGGGGCTTGAACCCACGAACTGTGAGATCATGACCTGAACCGTAATCAAGAGTCGGACGCTTAACCAACTGAGCTACACAGGTGCCCTACAGCCTTTGGCCTTTAATAACGATGAGCACATATCTAGATCTTAATAGGTTTGGCTTCTTCAAATAAAGTGTTTGTGGGGTTTTCTAGAATTCTTGCCAGAATAACAGTCTATTAGTACACACCATCCTTCTCTAACTTGCTGCCTTTAATCTGCTGGGGGCTCAAAAACCAGGTGACAGAACTTGTCAGGACTCTGGGTAACGCACAGTATTCAGCTCTGAATAAGGCTTTGGGTTGTGCGGAGAGGAATCCACATTTTCGCTGTTGGAGATAACTTTTCTTTGATTATATTCTGATTGTTCTCTATCTTCTGGACACTTGATAGTCTATAAGGGAAATCCACATATTTCCCAGTAAAATTTGTGAGCTGTTGACATGAGAGAGGAATGTTCTTCTGCTCACAAAGAAGGACTGTTCAGGTAACAAATGTAATGACTCTATGACAAATAACCCGATGCCGCAGTGGATTGTTACATTGGTTTGGGCATTGCCAGAATCACCAGAAACTAGCTTTCCAAAGCGATAGGTGATGTGGAGTCAAATGTCTTGGGGAAGGGGAAGCTTTGAGATTAAGGCAAATGACATGTTTACAAGAGCAAACGATTTAGTGCTGTGATAATGTCATCTTGGTAGACAAATGGGAAATATTTCTGTCTAGAACGTCTGGTTCATATTTGACAATAGACGAATGTACAATAGAGAGGCAGGGGAATGTTTTGAGAGTAAACCAGAAATACCAGAAAGCACCCCATTTAGGCGTGAACAAAATTTTGACTTTGATATGTGCCTTTCCAAATTTGACATGATCAGTGGACAGCACAACTCTGTTGTACTTTCAGGTGAATTTTCTTGGGTTGTAGTTTATGGCGCACGTGGGTTGGGCTTTTGAGTGAGTGGCAGATGCGAGCTTTGACGCTTACGTGTTTCCATACAAATGACTTATAATTTTCTTCCAGGAAGATTCCTGTCCATTAATGGGCCTGCGGTATCTTCATCTCAGCGTTCCAGTTTCCTAACTCGTATAATGGGATGAGTAACGACCATTTCAGAGGGTTGCTAGGAGGATGAAACAGGAGAATATGTGCACAGCACTGGTACAGGGCTTGTGCGTCATAGCAATCCTTATGTTAATATCACCACCCGAAGCTGGGCTTGGCTTTGATGATTGGCTAAGGAGACTTCCAACAAGTGAGCTAGCTGTGCCTTTTTCTTGCGATTTGTTTTCGTCTTTTGACGGCCCAGGGGCTCGTTGAAGTCTCGGGGTGAGGCTGGGAAGTGAAGACAACTTGGTCACAGGAAACTGGTGGGCAATCATAAGGGAGTATTCTTCACGCACCGAAATGAAAACTTCTTAAGGCCATCGGTCAATGCAGTTAGAGGCTGTGTATTTCTTTTACTAATGAAACTTTGATACTTGTGTTTCCTCATCTCTCTGTCTGTCTATCTGTCTCAGGATGTAGTCCCGTAGATGAGCACCGTGGAAACTTTTCTTGACTCTGGGATCTCGGTGAGCTTTGGACCAGAGGCCTAACAAACTTCCTCTATGAGTGAGCCATCATTACCATAATAAAGGCTCACCAATCACTGTTGAAAGCCATAGGTCAATTATTACATAATTCAATTACTGAATACAAATAAGAGGAGTGGAGTACCTTAGGATAGTATTCAGAATTTGAGTGTGTCTACATTCTAGAAGATATCCCAACCTGTTTTTAATTTCTATCCTGGTATAGATGCTTAAAACATTCCTTCAGCCTAATTGCCCTCTCTTTCACACTCTTGTCCTTCAGATTAAATTCCTTATATTTTACAAAACCTGGCTTTAAATTTCCGTGCCTCATTCTGTCTCCTTCCAGTATATACGCATTGTGTACGTATTGCATGTACAATTCTATTTAATGGCAGGATGGCAGTAATGACCACATTGTAGTAGAACCTCATTTAGACAGATGCCTACCACAGAACCTCGAATTTTGATTTGACCATGCTAGTTGTATACCATAAATGCTCATAGAAATGAAGAGGTAGGTAAGATTGTTCAAAAGGGGCTATTTTGCTGATTCCAGAGTGATGGTATTTCTAAGTAAATACCTCTATAACCTTCTGCTGTAATTGTATTGGAAAGCGATACAAGTGGGATCTATAAGTATTGAAAGTCCTAGAATAAAGGCATAGGCAGAATAAAGGTATTCTTAACCTTTTGCAGGCTCTAGAATTTGTTTAATTGGTGATTAGGAAAGGGCTTCACATACACGTATTCATATACGTGTGTGTATGCATACCCACTATACACATACACACGTATATACACACATACGCATACATATGTTTGTACCTGTACACATGTAGATTTCTAAACTGATGTGAAGCAGATTGTGAAGATACTTGGGTGATGTTCAGAACCTATCTTTAGGTAAATGATGGCTCAGTTTGAGACATTTTACTGGACCTAGGGACCTGTTTTAGCAGAAGAAGGATACCATCTTAGGCCGTGTGGAACAGGGAAAATAGGAGGAGATGTGGGCAGATCTGTTTGGAGTCAGATTGGAAGCGAGGCTCTCAAGCGGTTGGACAGTCCCTGCTCCACCGTGCTTTTCTGCCTCCGAGCGGGGCATATTCCCATTCCACCGGGTCCTCTGCACTGTTCCCTTCCAGTTTGCACAACTTGTCCAAGGTCACACGGTGAGTGAATGGCAGAGGGAGACTGTGAATTGTCTATAGGCAAAGACTTGGTCTGTAAGTTTGCTCATGCTTGAGGGCAGAGTTGGAGGGCACAATTCAGGTGGCTGACTGGTACTCCGAGGGCAACTCCTTGCTAAATCAATTGGCACCTAGGCCACAAAGAGCTATTTGAAATACCTGGTGGCCGTTGAAATGGAAATCAGACAAAATTATTTGCCTTTCATTCTAGGAGGAGAAGTCATGGCACATCTGAACAGTTGTTTCTAAAGAGCACATCCAAGGCCCAGTTACTTTCCAGAGCAAAAATAGGCAAATCCAAGCAGGATGTAAGGGCTCTTTTGCTCAGTGGCACCTAGAAACAATTTCCGTCAAGGCCCAGATGTATTTACAAATTTTTTAAAACATTTATACATTTTTGAGAGACAGAGTGCAAGTGGGGGAGGGGCAGAGAGAGAGGGAGACACAGAATCAGAAGCAGGGTCCAGGCTCTGAGCTGTCAGCACAGAGACCGACGAGGGGCTTGAACCCACGAACCCGGGAGATCACGACCTGAGCCGAAGTCAGACGCTTAACCAGCTGAGCCACCCAGGCGCCCCCAAGGTCCGGATTTAAATGGTTGTTACCCAGGTCGAGCTAGGGATTAGGAAGGGTGGCAGATGAAATCAACTCAGGGTCTGGCACCAGTTACAAAAGGAAGCAGGTCATTGGGTTGTGTTTATAGAGGAAAGAGAATGGATTGTAAGATTGTTATCACTGGAATCAGGGTAGGAGAGGGGCCCTCATTTGAAGCCTCAGCCTCAGACGAAAGGAGCCCAGAGTGCTTTAAGGACTCACTTGTAATTGGCCCTACATTCCACAGGAAGAAGCCTTGCCTCTGGCTACATCCCTCTGCCTGGGAGAAAGGGAGAAAGGAGGAGGGGTCCGGGTGGGTGGGAGCGGGGAGTGGGGAGAGGGCCTCTGGCATCCTGTGAAGGAGTTTCTAAAGTCTCGCCAGATTTTCCAGCCGAGTTTCAGACTTTACATTGAAAATTGGCCGATCTTTAGAAGCCTCAGCCAACAACTTGGGGAAGAGTTTCTTTTCCCCGTTGCATCAACAAACAGTGGCATCCGGCGTTTCTACAGTCCAGGGTTTTTGTTTTTGTTTTTTGTTTTTGTTTTGTTCTATTTTTGGTGCTGGGCGATCTCCTTGCCCTTTGACATAAATGTTTTGTACTGCTTTACGGTTTGCCGCAAACGCGATCCCTGACCCTTGAGGGAGGAAGCAGAGAAGCTAGTTCTTGACTTTACTGTTTCAGGATCCGGGTAGCAGAGTGACAAGTAGAAAGTACAGTTTCACTGGCCAGAGGCTTTGGGTGTAGTTCACCCCAGTGAATCATACCTGATGCTCAACACGAAAACAAGCAGTGAGGTAGTTTTCATTAGTTTCCAAGTAATAGATGATTTGGTAGTTAAGTGCATTTGCTAATTCATTAACAATTAGATAAATTAAATTTCATGGAAAGGATTTAAAATGTGAAAATAAAATGCTGCACGTGTTTAATTTCAACTCTATAGATTAAAATCCATTTGTTGCCCCCCTCCCACCCCTTCCTCCCTCTCCCTTTCGAATCGTGCAGAATACACAGGCAATTAGAGCTCGCAGGGTAGATTGTTTTTCTCATTTAAAGTATCTCTTCTCCCTGGAAATCGGTCCTCCAGTGGAGCATGTCTGTCTGTGTCTCTAGATGAGTGTCAGCGACAAATGGTGCTTGTGCACATAATACTGATGGGGATTGTTGGCGCACAGAGAACAGGAAAAGCCCTTTGCAATACCATGAGGGATTCAGGAAGGTATTTTAGAATTTGAAGAGGCTTAAGGGTTGATTCCGCTGCTGATATTAAATTGCAGCATGGCCAAATGATTAGCAAACTTGTCTTTCTTGAACTATCTCAGGGCAGGGAGGTTCTCAAGTGAGTGCAAATTGGTTAATGACTTTAAAAAACAAGTAACTTGGCTGGGTTTTCGTAAACAGTTGGGTATATTTGGAAGCCTAGCGATAAAGATCAAGTCAAGATCTACTCAACTGGAAAGCTGATGTTCCGTCTTTGGGATCAATCTCAGAATGAACTACAGTTCGGGGTGATACTTGGAAGGCTGGTACCACACTGTATTTGAAATAACTTCATTTCAGCGTTACCGTCCGTGATTATAGAAGTTGCCACACATTCCTGTTGTAACCGTTTGGGGTTTGTTTTCACTGTCTTTCTGACTTTTCCCCCTGATCTTCAGACGGATCTCATTCACAATTTTCTGGAAAAACAACCCGTCTTTTCCCACAGGGGATCACATTGTGTGATTTTGCCTTGTTATCACATGGAAGATTGAATCAGCTAAAGCTAAACAGGGCGGCAAGGCAAACATTGACGTCGATTGGTCTTTTCAGTTTTTCCAAGTCCGTATTCAAACGGGGAAGGTTGTTATTGTTGTAATCCATTCAGTGTGTGTAGCCGAAAGCAGTAAGATGCTGCCCATTGGCCTTGATCTTTGCTGTGGAAGGTGGCAGAGACTGTGTGGCCCAATGTGGTCGGTGACTTGCCAGGATAGTGTCACATTTCTGAGAAACTGGCTGTGGTTGTACAGTTAGCGTCAGTATTTTGCTTTCAACTCATTAATAGGTTGTTGGAAGTTCCAGTGAATGTTGTGGAGCTTGAGTGAGTGAAAAATTGTTTAATAGCGTCTGGTAAGTAGAAAGGGAGATCATTCACTGCTAGCTGCCATCAGGATATCTAATTTCTCCTTGAGGACCTGACCTGAGTTTCTATCATGTGAGGGTCAGATTATCATTTACCTCAAAGTCAGCTACTGTGCTCGTAAAAGTTGTGTTTCTTTTCTCTCTCTCAGATATGGGACCATAAACACTGGGATAGAAGCCCTTTTACATTATTTTCTCCTAGTGGAGTTGCCCTGCTTTTTCCCTTCCCTGTATATTCAGTTTTAGGGGATTGTATGGACAAACCCTCTTAAAAGGCAATGGTGGATGATTTTAATCTTTTTCAACTGTTGAAGCAATACAAAAAGGAAGAGTCGTTACGTGAAGCAAGGTAGTGATAGATGATTCAGAAGAGAATAAGGATTGTGTCGTCCTTACTGTTTTCGTTCATCAACTTTCTCAGTTGATCATTGGACTGACCGACCTCTCAATATCACTGATTTTGGAATTTTCATTTAGATGTAACAGAGCTGGTCCCTGAGTTGTTTGATTTTTGTATTTGGAGTGTGTTAGGCGTCATCAAGCACCCTAACTGTGCTCTGAAGAAGCTTGGATTTTATACATAATATAGAAAACGAACCCTTGAAAATCCACGGATAGAAATTTGGGTAAGTTTTCTTGGCATCCAGGAGGGGGGAGGGAGTGGAGAGGCAAAGCACTTAACCCTATGCAAACAATTTACTGATGTCTCAGCTTTAAAATGTCTCCCTGGATGTTTTCTGGCCCTTTCTCTCTGGGGTTTATTCAGTCCAACTAAGCCACAGTAATCCAGTGAACACATTTTATTTTATTTCATTTTAAGTAAGCTCTACGTCAATCTGGGGCCCGAACTTGTGGCCCTGAGATCAAGAGTCACAGACTGTGCCAGCCAGCTGCCCCTCCGGTGAGAACATTTCAATTCTGTCTTTTTAGGGGTATCTGGGTGCCTCAGTGTCTTAAGTGTCCAACTTATTCTTTTTATTTAAAATGTTTTAATATTCAGTTTTCAGAGAGAGAGAGAGAGGCAGAGACAGAGGGAGACACAGAATCCGAAGCGGGCTCCGGGCCCCAAGCTGTCAGCAACGGAGCCCGATGTGGGGCTCGAACTCACGGACCATGAGATCATGACCTGAGCCCAAGTTGGGCGCCCAGCTGACTGAGCCACCCAGGTGCCCCAATTAAGTGTCCGACTTTGGATTTTGGGTCCGTACATGATCTCATGGTTTGTGAGATTGATCCCCACATCGGGCTCTGAGCTGACAGTGTGGAATCTGCTTGGGATTTTCTCTTTCTCTCTCTCTGGCCCCTCCTCCTCTTGTTCTCTCTCTCTCTCTCTCTCTCTCTCTCTCTCTCTCTCTCTCTCTCTTTTTCTCTCTCAAAAATAAATAAGTGAACTTAAAAAAAGACATGAAATTCTTTTTTTAAAGATGTTATTTTTAAGTAATCTCTACACCCAATGTGGGGCTTAAACTTACAGCCCCGAGATCAAGAGTCACATGTTCCACTGACTGGGCCAGCCAGGCACCCCTAAAATTCTCTTTTACACCTCCATGTTCTGTATTTGTCTTACACATTCTCATTTTCCTCTATTTTCCCAAGTAGACATTTGACGTGTATAGTTTTCCAGCATTGCTCTCTTCTGTGGCAGTTTATAAATGCTGTTTGTCTTATGGACTGGGAGCCTTGTCAGTGATGAGAGACAGATAAATGCACTGTGTCCTCATTTGTCATACTTAGTTGAATGCTCTTTGACTCCTACAGCCATGTGGATATTCTAGCAGTGTATCTAACTGGGCAGTGCAGTAGTAATCCTTTCTCACCTTACAAAATCAGGATGCTTTGCAGCTAAAATAACCCTAAGGAGTTTTCAACAGATTCTGACTCATATTATCAGGTACTGTGTTTAAAAAGAGAAGAAAACATAAGAAGCACATTCTGAGTGTGGAAAAGTCAATCCAAGCCAACAGAACTGAAATTTCTTGGCATAGTTCTTTCCAGAAACATTTTTTTTTTTTTTGGTCTCTGCTCCAATCTTGAATTAATTTTTGTCTATAGCAGTGAGGACTTGGAATTCTCTAACAATGATAATATGATCTTTTAGTGTTTACAAATATACTTTCACAAACATCTCATATAATTTCTAAAATGAAGAGAGGAAATATTACTTAAAATTCCTTGTTTATGATTATGAATGTGATGCGTGCTTTTTAAAGAAAATATGAAAACGCAGGTATAAAAAGACCATAAAAGTCATCTGTAATTTCCTCCAATGATAACAGCGTTTCAATAGTTAATATCTTGGTATATTTCCCTCTGTTCGTTTTTTCTTTGCATGTGTGTGTCTGTATTACAGTTTGCATTATATTATATGCACTGCTTTGAAGCCCACTCTTCCCAGTGTTCACTTATTAGAGCATTCTCTTTCAGTCATTAAGTATTTTTCTAAAACCTCAATTTTATAGCTGCATAGTTTCCATGGTATGGATATAGAGTAATTTATTTGGACTTGATCATCTATTTAGATTGTTTCTGACTTTTCCAGTTAGAGCTCATGTTGTGATTAACATTCTGGTACATAAATATTTGGGTGCATTTCTGATTCGTTCATCAGGGTAAATTCTTAAAATCTCAGGATTAGTGGGTCAGAAAACACGAATGAAGGGGCACCTGGGTGGCTCAGTTGGTTAAGTGTCTGACTTTGACTCAGGTCATGATCTCGTGGTTCGTGGGTTCGAGTCCCGCGTCAGGCTCTGTGCTGACAGCTCAGAGCCTGGAGCCTGCTTCTGATTCTGTGTGTCTCCCTCTCTGTCTGCCCCTCCCCCACTTGTGCTCTGTCTGTCTCTAAAATAAATAAACATTAAAAAAATAGTATAAAAAACATGAATGAAGATGTAAAAAATTTTTAATGTGTTCTCAAAATTGTCCTTTGAAAAACTGTTTCTGTTTAGTTCCACCAGCAGTGTGTGAGTAGAGAATGGTTGATATTATCCCTTCTTACAGAGGCAAAAGTTCAGGTCTAGGGAGATTTCAGACTTGCCCCAGGTCACATGACCTGATATCACTTGTCCTTTGGTTTTCTGACGGTTCTGTATTCTTTCCACTCTGCCAGTGTTGTAGTGGTCTTAGTGACAGATCTATAGTGATGTAGCTGTGCCATTCGTAAAGGGAAACTTAATGTAGCCATGGCCTTAAAATAAATTTACTTCTATTATTATTTACAAACTCTAATGTGTTTGGAATTTGATATATAGGGAAGACTAAGCATAAATGCACGGCTCGCTTCCCAAAGGCATTCTTTTATATTTTCAATATGTTTTCTGACTTGCACCTAAAATATCCAACTGAGAAATAATAGCCTAAAGTGATTTTGTTGCTCTTTTTTCCATCACCAAAAGCTGGTTTACAGTATTATTCTTTGTTAAGTAATAGCCTTTCCAGCTCAGCATCAAGACATTGAGATGATTACTTCTGTCAGGATTAAATCTGCTCTCAAACCATAATAAGCAACCCTTAACATTTACAAAATGAATCAAAACTTTTGTTGCCACTCATTTTTGGAAGAAGGGGAAAAAACCCCAATTTTTATGTCAAGACTCCAGAATGGAATGGGATATAGCAATTAAAGATGGTTTCCTTAATTGGAACATAACCAAACCAAATGTGGGAAGTAAAACAAACATCTGTCCCTCCCCCCAGAAAGAAACCCCAAACCAAACAATAGTGCCAAAGGACAGACAACATTCGGTAGTCTTCATTTCTTTCCCATAGCTTGCCCTCAATTCTTAGAACAGCTAGGTACCATGACCTCTGTCGGAGGAGGGCCCATTCACAACTTCTAGGTCATCAGGGAGCCATATCAGGATGGTGCCGAAGGCTTCTTGTTCTTTGCCTTAGAGAATCAATGGGATGACATTGTTTTGTTTCTGGATTCTCGGGTAGATAGCATCACCTTACTCGGGGAGCTCCCTCACCCTCCTGTCCCAAGTGTTTTATAGGTACCATTGCTTCTGGAGTTAGGAGCGTATTGGTGGAAGTCTTCTTTTTCTATCTTGATAATGTCTTTGGTTGAGAAAATGCTTTTCGGGTGTTAACAGGGTCTGTATTCTGTTTTAGGCCCTTGTCATTGTTAGAACGAATCACATTATCTTAATGAAACAGGAGTGTACGAAATAGGCATTTTGTTCTATTTGGCAAAATAACTAAAGACGCCTAGGAATTGTGATCATGTTATAGTAATTGCCTAAAATATGGTTAGTGTTCTTCAGTTCTTTTATATTAATTGAACAACCTTTGGGGTAGATGGCAAATCTCAATGGCTCTAGTAATGAAGATCCAAATAGCCTAATAATATATCTGAATATAGCAGATCTTCAGTGTTCTGGGAAATGAGTATTTTTCCCAGCTTCATTGAGATACAATTGACATTGTGTGAGTTCAAGGCATAAGGCATAATGGTTTGAGATATGTATATATTATAAAATATTTACCACAACGAAGTTAGGTAACACATCTGTCACCTCAGGTGTGTGTGTGTGTGTGTGTGTGTGTGTGTGTGTGTGCGTGCGCGCATGTGTGTGCATGCGCATGGTGAGAACTTTTAAGGTGTAGTCTCTTAGCAACTTTCAAATATACAATACATTATTCTTAACTGTGGTCACCATGTTGTACATTACATCCCCAGAACTTTATTTATTTTATAATTGGAAGCTGGTACCCTCTGGCTACCTTCACCCCAGGAAATGACAATTTTTTTTTATCAAGGTATTTATACTGAATTCAGATAATAGTATAGGTCCCTGTTGCTTACCTGTTTTCAGGCAGCAAGAACTGTATTTTGAATATATGCATCTGCTGAAGTTAGATTCTTAAGAATGTCCATGGCACAGGTAAGCATCTTGAGACAGTTATTGATTGATGAGTCTATTCAATCCACAAGTATTTACTGAGCATCTATAAAGTGCCAAGCACTGTGCTGTGCTGGGTACTGTGGGGGTGATATGTAAGATGCAATTTCTACTCTCAAGGGGGTTTATAGTCTAGTTGACAAAGAGGCCGTGCACATACATCCCTTTTTGAACTAAGTTCTGATGATGGGGAGGCTATTGATAAAAGGATATGGAGAGACTGTAACATCCATTGTAAGTAGATATAATGGCCTGAGCAAAATCTCTGAGGCAGGAAAAATGAGCTTGGTGGGTGCCAAAGAAACTATTTGGGTTGGAATAAAAGATTCCTTAAAGGGAATAGTGCAGTAGAAGAGAAAGTTGAAAAGGCAGGCGGGGGACAGAATGCCCTCATTTCCATCTCCCAGCTGTTTTCTAGGGCTATATGCCTGGAACTCAATAAATATGAATAAATTAAAAAAAAAGTGTCTAATTTAAAGCAACACCCAAAGAACAATATCTTGAGTTAATCTGTACAACATGTGGCATTGTAAAATAACCCTTCAGGGTGTCCTACTTTAAACAGCCCCCTTTTTAGTCTCTGCATATATCATGCGGGCCACCCAATGAGACCAGTTGGAAATGAGAGCCTTGGATTAGAAAATGTTGCCAGAGTGGTTAACGTCTCATTGGATCAAGCTGAGCAGCTGTGTGATTTCAAACTCACTACTTTCTCGTTAAATGATGTAGCATGGATTTCTGGATGTTTTGAAGTAACAGTCACTGATCACATGATTTCATACATGAGCCCTTCACATGAGATACTCCACTAGCCAGAGGACGGCCCAGAATCTGTCCTTGACACGTAATCTGTTTGTTCTTGTTCTCGCTTGGCCACTGCCTTCATCTGTCACGTTCTTTTAAAAGCAGGATCCTAGAACTTTGCTTTCAAATCCGTATTCCCAGGCGAATTTTGTGATGTTTTGAATTAATGGCAGGGAACCAGAGGTATGGACGATTGCAAATGGCAGATGATGAATAACTCATTTATATGTGACTTGGAAAGTCTGTTTATACTTACATTTGACGATGGGTGAGTCTGTTTTTAAAATTCACTTTCAAACTAAATAATGAAGTCTTGCTGTAACGGTCTGACTTGGGCTGCTGAGAGGCTGGCCTGATTTCCTGCAACCTGTTGTCCACCATATTACTTACCTAGCATTGTTCTAAGTCTAACTGACAAGTCTAACTGAAATATTTTATTCTGTGGCTTATGACTATTTCCTCTTAGTTTGTCCTTGAGAAATATGGAAGGGACCACAGTCAGAGGATTCAAAAAGGAGAAGTAGGACAGTTGTGTTTAGGTAACTATAAGGCAAGAAGCATGCACATGAAATGGAAGGATTGGGGTTCCATGGCGTCAGCAAACCTCTAAAAGATTGCATGAAATAAAGGGGTTGAAGCAAAACCAAGAGAACGTGGCATTTAAGGCTCAAGTAGTTATTGGTCAAACCATTTGGAAAAGCTCACACAGATTGAAAAAAAAAAAAAAGGTTTCTCTGAGATAAAGAAATTGGATGGATAATGCAGTCCCAAAATGCAATTGCCAAAGATTGGCGGACAGGGAGGGGGCAGATGGCTTATAGAACAGGGAATGGGAGACTTGTAAAGTTATTCTTGAAAAAGCAAATGAGAATAATCTTGTTTTTCAGCCAAAAGGATATGTCCATAAATATGCGATTGCGATTTGGTGATTTGGGGAGGGGGGGCGGCTACAAATTGGATCCCAGGTAAACCTCGGGAGCTCTCTTAGGTATCATCATTAGAACTGGATCATTTCTATGCTTTCCAGGAGTCTGCTGCTGAAGATCAGGGTCTGTTTTGAAATGATGCTCATGCCATAAGCCGCTGTGGATTTAAATCTCACGAATGCGTGTAAACTCCGTTTTGGGGAAGCCATTAGCGCCTCTTGGTTTGAATAATGTAATGAGTTCCATATATTGAAACCAGCCGCTTCCCTCTCCGGCGCCCATTTGACTCTGTTTTAAGCTTATCTTTGTTTAGTTTCAGGAGGTCTTCCTTATCTCTGCTGTATTAGGATTTGGCAAATGAGTTCACTTCACCTCGTCAATATCCATTATTATTTGACAGGCTGATTATATCCCTTCTCAGCCTTCATCTATTCAGACCAGAGTGTCTGTGGTCTGGAATCTGTGTTCACATGGCAGCTCCTCCGCCTCCCTGAAGATATCGGTGAACTTTCTCGAGCTTTATTCTGTCTCGTCACCCATAGAGCCCAGAATAGCGTGTTGTGACCCAGGTGAAACGGCATCTTGCTTATCCCCCCGGGCATCAATTTGTTCATTTTAACACTTTTTGTGGATGATCTACGTTGCAGCAACATTCTTTGGATTTGGGGGCGGGGGATATGTACATTGGGACTGGCATAGGACCGCCTGCGCTTTTTGTCGGCTGCCCTGCCTAGGAGCCTGCAGGGTTGTCTGTGATATTTGCTCGTCGGCAAAAGAATGCCAAAGGGGAGTGGTAATGCCTGGCATCATTTTTAAGTTCATCAGCCTTGCATTTTACTTTTGTAGTAAACCGGGATGGCAGCCTGCCAGGGCCCATTAACCAAAGTTTAGAAGACTCTGTGGTTGGGGTCCCAGCCGTCTGTTACCTGTGCAATTCCTGCCGGTTAGATGACTTTCACTAGGGCTACTTTATGAGGGTATAAAAACTTCTTAGCAAATTCAGGTTTTTATTAGGCACTGTACAATCCCTATTTCAGGAAGACAGTCTATACCAGGAAATATAAGGGAAAGGAGAGCCTTTTAAGATCTCTCGGTGGGTGCCTTTTAAGCACGTCTGCCAGCTCGGCAGTTGGCGATAAGTGGGGGAGGCGGTCGTCATTCAGAAGGGATGGTTTTAACCTCTGTGGCTAGGAGACAGGACATGACACAGAGTAGGAAATGCCCCAGCCCCAGAGCATTTAGGTCAGGCATGTTTCTTCCAGCATTGCTGCTGTTCCTACCGTGGATCGCAGCAATCAGTGGCACCAGGAGCCTCTTAAAGCAACGGTAGTTAAGCCCCTGCACCAAAACTGGGACTGAAAGAAAACAGAGGCTGCCTCCGAAGCCAGTAGGCAAATGATCCGTTGAGGTAGCCAGGCTTTCTTAAATTGTGAGAACTTAAAAAACGGCATGTGTGTCTTCCTTCCCTCTTCTCATCTCTGTTTCCCTCCATCCCTAATCCCTCTCAAGGTCCCATCAAAAGCTTCCGAGGCAACACACGGATGAAGAAAAGACAGTGGGACGGAAGGAGAAATCATTCTAGTATTTTGGTTGCTTTCTCTCCCCCTTCCATTCTGGCACTGTTTGTTGCATGACTAGTTTGAGCGCCAAAGGACCATGAATTACACTAACAGAAACAGGAATGTGTCTTTAACTAATACTGCATGTTTTCGTGGTGTCAAGATGCTCACACAGGCACTTTGGGAGCCATGTACAACTGGCTTTGTTCTGCACGAAGCTACATTTGTATCCATTAACATCCCCTTGACATTTATATACCAAAGGAGAATTGTCTGAAACCCAGAGGAAAAAAATACATGAGATTTATGGGTACTTGACACAAAAATTGCACTTTTTCTTCCTGTCATATTCTCTAAGTCTTTGAGGAAAATGTTGTTTGATGTGCTTGGAGACATTTCACGTAAGAGGTAACCTGGTATCTTTAAGTTCCTTGGGAATTAAACAGGATTGAAACCGGCTTAAAACCATACTTCTGTCCTGTTTGGCATCCTTGTAGATGCCTTTGGAAGCGACTAAATGCATCAGCACCATTTTTGTACCGTGTGGGTTTTCGTAGTTGATGTGAGATAACACGGTTCTGCTTCTTGTGTGCCGAGTAGTCAGACCTCTTGAGGATGGAGATCTGCCGCTTTATATCACCTAGTCGCTTCTTTCATCCTGCTTTGTATGTGGTTAAAAGTATATGTTCTCCGGCCTTGTATTTTTTATTCAAGGCTTTTATGTTTTTAAAGGTAAATTCTTTTGGGAGTGCCAGTTCATGATACTTGTTGCTAATATTTGTTTAGCGTTGCCTGCAGGAAAAGGGTGGCTTATTGCACAGAGATTGATTGTGCACCTGCCATGTGAGATACGTAAAACGCTGAGCCCGATGCCTGTCATACAGGAGGTGAGACGATGATCTTACCTTGGGCAGCAGCCGTGGAGATCGAGAAAAGCTGGACGTGGGCATGAGAAACGTTGAGAACATGAGAACTGATAGTGCTTGGTGACTGCATGGATGAGGATAAACAAGACGAAGGAATGAAAGATTTTTTAAAAAAAATTTTAATGTTTTATTTATTTTTGAGAGAGAGAGAGAGAGAGAGCACGCAAGTGGGGGAAGGACAGAGAGAAGGGGGAGGGGACAGAAGATCTAAAGCAGACTATGTGCTGACAGCAGCAAGCCCATGAACTGCAAGATCATGACCTGAGCCGAAGCGCTCAACCGCTGGAGCCACCCAGGCACCCAAGGAATGAAAGTGGGAACAAGCATGGTGATGCCGTGAGTCGACGTAAGGAAGTCAGTTGAAGGAGTGAGGATTGAGTCAGTCACTAAAGGAAGGAAAATGAAGACTTTGGTCACCTTGGGTTTGTGATAGGGGTGACCCACCTAGGGGGTCTAAGAGGAGTCAGAAGCACAGGCCTAGAGCTTTGGGGAGATGTTGAGACCTACAGAGAAATCCAGGAGTTATCTACACAAGCCATCGTAATTGAAATCATAAAATTTGGAAGATTTGCCAAAGAGTTTGGAGGAAAAGATCCGGCGAAGGAAGAGTCAGAGAATCCGAGTATGCTTGAGTATCAGAGGATGTCAGAATGGAAGGCAGAGAGGTTGAAGAAGGAGCAGTGTTGATTCCTGTCTTAATATATATGGGAGGGGAGGGGAGGAGCGTGTGGTAGCTTGAGACAGGAGGGAAGGAAAAGAGATGAGGTGAAGAGACAGAACTCATGTCTAACGCCTTCAATTTTATCGGTCTCAGTAAAGAGAAATGCCATTTGCTCTGAGCAAAGAGGACAGGAATGGGTTTGGGACTTGGAAAATTTGGGAAGAGCGGAAAATGGGCAGCTTGTTAAACACCAACCAGGGCTCCACTGTATTGTGAGTTTATACCCTCACGGTGGCGAAATTTCAAGTGTTACTGGAGAAATCCATGCAAGTGGGGACGGGGGCAGAGAAAGTAAATGGTTTGGGGGGTTGGCAAATCGAGGAACGAGAGAAGTCATGTGGTGGAGACCCTGAGCACTGGAGGTTTGGAATAAGAAAAGCGATGACTTAAATCATACATTTTCCTACCATTCATTCCCTTTGAAACAAATGAAATCAATTGTCCTTCCAAATGTGGCTTGAAAAAAAAAAAAAAGAGGATTTCCTCCACCCCTGACTTATTGCCGTTGGAGTGATGACTGGTACGTCATCACTAAAAAATCACATTTGAATGTCCGTGTGTGAGAATTCATTGAAGCCACATGACACATAAAGCAGTGATTTCTGTAGTTGCTCAGTGCTCTTAGGACCCCCCCAAAAGTCACTGTCCTTCCCCACCCCATAGAGAGTTCATGGTACTCTTCTGTGCTCATTATTAAAACAGGCTGTGCCATTCGAGCTCCAAATATGTTTGTGTCAATATTCTTTCCCATTGTGCTTACAGTTGCCTGTGTTCACCGAACCCCAACAGGTGTGACTTAATGTAGAACCTAGAGAAGGATTCAGGAAAACATCTGTTGGCGTTAGATTCTGTGTGCGCTTTGAATGAAGTTATAATTGTGACATTTCCTATTACGTACCAGGGTTGATTTTGCAGGGTGTTCCTTCCAAAACTCATTAGTTCTTGTGAGGCACCATGCATCTGGTCTAAGAGGATCATTCTTGCGAGCGACACAAGAAGCTGTTAAGTCTAGCTGATATTTTCTGAGATGTGGAGTACTGTCCTGTTGGCCTCCAAAGACACCGAGCTTCCTACCATTACATTTCCTCTTCAGGTTTTGAGTGTGTGAAAGAAAAGGGTGGGGACAGGGACAAAGAAAGGTGGGTAGTGCTGAATACTGGGAGAGGCCTTAAGCTCAGTGAAAGTCACTAGGGAAATCAGGCCTAATCTCATCTCCATTTCCCTTAGGACCTGTGATGGCTGTTTCTGGAGGCTTTTTTAGGTTTCTTAGAACTTCTCCGTGTGTGTTATTAAACCTTGTCTGTTCCCCTATAGTTATTAGCTGTAAAACCCTTTACAAAACCTCAAAAGGGTTTCTGGGCTTAAGTAGATACAGATGGGGAGGGGGGGGGAACTATATAGCTGTGTTCTGCTTGGCAGTGGGCCCAAGAGAAAACCTGAGTCAAAGAATCAGTGTTGGCAGGAGAGGAGAGGAGGGGAGGGAGGAGGCCGGCACCTGGGGCCCAGGGAAAAGAAAGTGAAGGTTGATTTGGGCCCAGAA
Source organism: Felis catus (assembly GCF_018350175.1). Lineage (NCBI taxonomy): Eukaryota > Metazoa > Chordata > Mammalia > Carnivora > Felidae > Felis > Felis catus. The sequence goes on along the minus strand of NC_058386.1, from coordinate 110,038,555 downwards.
AGGGCCCAGGAGAGGGTGCCCTTTTCAAACAGCACCTTCTGATGAGGTCTCCTCCTTTTCTTCTGGCTGAAGTTCATCTTCCCTTGCTCTAGACTTGACTTGTATCTCTGTAAAGGGGCCTATTATTTAGTATCTTGGATACATTGTTTTGTTGTTATCTTGTATTTTAGCTAATTGTAAACTTACCTTATCTTTCTGTTTAGACTCCAGCCTCCCTGAGGATAGATAGGGTGACTTTCTCTCTGTCTCTCCCATAGCATCTGTTCCAGTGCCTTGCCAACCGTGACTACTTACTGAATTTCGACTAAATGAACAAGTACGTAGGTTATGGTAGGCCATTTCTCCCATTGATTCCACAAGTGGTTTTTGAGTGCTACTATTTTAGGAATAGAGGGGATTTTTGACGTGGCGGCCCGCCCTCTAGGAGCTCCCTATCTAGGTAGGAAGACTAGACGCCAAAGACCGGTCAACCTGTGATTCCATAGGCCGCATTTGATTCTATGCTAGTGGTGACTTGTTCATGTGTCTTTCTCATTTCCCAGTTGCAGTTTTAGCTGATACTCTCTTTGCTCTGAAAACTATCATCTGTTCTCCTTCAGCCATTTATTTTCTGGGCCCACTAAGCCAATGATTCAATATCTGATTCAGCGAAGACTTATCACCAGGCCTGACAATGACAGTAACACACTCCTTCCTGAGAGCTACTTGGGCTTTTCAAGCCACGAGAGAATCTTGGAGCCCATGATCTTATTCAGGCACCAAGTGCCTAGCCTGGGAGCCTGAGAGAGGGTGATTGGTTCTTTCCCAGAGGGTTACTTCTCTTGTTTACCCATTCCCTTTTCCCCTTCTGGTGAGTGACTGGTGTGGCTTTGGGGCCATAGCTTGATCTCCAAAGAACAGAGGAAATTCTTTGAAAATTATTTTAGTTTTTTTGAAGAATATTGAAGTAGCAGGTTAGTCGGGATTTTTTTTTTTTTTTTTTTTGGTCAGGGAAATTCTATTTCCTGTATTTGCTAAGAATATTATGAATGAGTTACCATGTTACTGTAGGTTAAGATAATCTAGAAATGTATCTGGAAAATCTATTTCAATTACCTTCTGGGTGCTTTTAGTGAAAATAATAAATTTCAAAGAATTAGGAGAGTCATAAAAATAAGTGTTATAAGGGGAGCATGTCTCATTTTTCACCTTCCAAATTAAATATACACTGTGGAATTATGCACTGCCAGGGTCACTGCATTGCTTGTGGGCATTAATAGCTGCCATAGGTAACTTCTGAAGGAGGTGAAGGGGACCATTTCCCATAACACAGAGATTAAAGCCTGCAATTTACTGAAAATCTAAATAAATAGCAACCTAATGCTCAATGGTGCACTCAAAGGGATGCTGTTTCATATTTACAATTTGCATACGGGTACCCTGTTGAAACTTGCATTTGCATACATATATAAGGTATTGATTTTGGTTAATGGAACATGAGGTCATTTCTCTTTAGTTTCTCTCAATTTAAGTATCATTTTCTTTCTCTCCTTATTGCTCACACAGAGGAAGGCAGAAAAATAGCCTCAGATGATTGTGTCTGGAAATACTAAATCTATTGGTCTGTTTTTCTTTCAATTTTTCATATTTAAATTGTCTACATACCTTCATAATCTCAGTAGCTGGCTTCCGTTTAAAACTAGCAATTTGCATGCCAAGTAATAGTTACTTTACAGAGCTCTATGAGTGGATCTAAAATGCCCTCAGACATCCCTGTAGCATTGTCTCCCGAGAGGAGTGAGGTCCAGAGTCCCCAGCCCATGTGAAGTGGCATACATGTTGGTATACGATACAGTGAATTTCCTGGTCCTCCTAACTGTGCTGAATATTTACTGCCAAAATAGCACCAGGGCTTAATTAGCTGTGGGCTTTGGCATTTTTAAGTATTATCCTGGTTACTTACCAATTACCACATGGAAGAAAAGATGGAAAAGGAGATCCATTTTACTGAGACCACAGAATCAGTTGATTTACACTACACCTGCCTCTATACATTTTAATGTAAGCAAACTTTACATAGACGTTTGTTACAGCAACCAAAATCCAAACGGGTTGACCCTCCTGTGAGTGCGTTTTCCTGTGTGAAATGTTCCTTGCTTTTTTCCCCTCCTGTTTGATTCGACAAGAACATACACAGCTCATTATAGAGCAGGTACCCCATGGAGAGGATTGCTTGGGACTTTCCAACATGAAATGGCAATGTTTTTGTTTTAAATTTTTATGTTTCATTTATTTTTAAGACAGAGACAGAGCATGAGTGGGGATGGGGCAGAGAGAGAGGGAGACACAGAATCCGAAGCAGGCTCCAGGCTCCGAGCTGTGAGCACAGAGCCCGACGCGAGGCTCGAACTCATGAACTGTGAGATCATGACCTGGGCTGAAGTCGGATGCTTAACCAACTGAGCCACCCGAGCGCCCCGAAATGGCAATGTTTGTATGCATCTTTTTTTTTGTGTGCAAAGTCGCAAAAGTGATTTATTTTGCAAAATACCATCTGTAACAGTGTCACCTTAATTACATCGGTTTGTTTGCTTATGTGTAAAAAAAAAAAAAATAAGAATGACTCTTACTGCTTTTCAATGCCCAAATCACACAGTGTAACGTTGTCTGTTTTAGAAGTTACACTTCCCGTGATAGGTTTGCATTTTTAACTTATAGAGGGAGAAAATATTAATATTAAAATATCCTTTTGGGGGGTAGGCTATAAATAAAAAGACATCCCACAGATAACTGTAATTGAATTTTATTGAAGAAAGAGGACTTGTAAATAGGGCAGCAACAGCTGGACAGGTTAAATTAAAAAAACAGGAAACTATATCCCATTTAAAGTATTGGTGTCCAAGAGGAAGTTTATTGTGTATATATCACACTTTCAAGTCAAGAAGAAACATCCCTTTTCCCACTGGCAAACTGTAATCTGTATAAAACACCAGGTATGTTTCCGTAAGCCATTTAAACGCAAGGGCCTTTCTGAATGAAAGAAGATCCAAAATTAACACTAGTTATTTTGGTTTCATTCACAGTTTGAGAGTTGTGTTTCACACTCTTATTTGAACAAGATATCTTCTTGCTTCACGAATACAAATCCTCAACAGCAACCAAAAGCCACATCACGTGTTGGTAAATTGTAACACGTTTTCCTATAAATTTTCACCAAAACTTCAGAATCGTACTCCCAAGACAAACATATTTTCAAGTTGGGTATCGTGGCCAATCTGTCAGTTACACTTGGGTTCGGGATAGACAAGGCTGCTGGAGATGTGAGCGTTGCCTGTTCACAGAGATTAAGGTTGGGGCTGAGCAGCGAGCAGGGCCAGGTGGACACGAGAGGCGATGGGGATTGCAGCTGTCTGTACCTACCCACCAGCGTGGTATGCCAACAGCTGGAGAACGAATTTGGTATAAATTCCCAGGAGTTACTGTCAGTTAATGTGAGCCTTCCAGGAACACATACCAAATAATAGCCTACTTTCCTAATTCTATTATGGGAAATTTCTTCAGAGTCAATCCCTGTGAAATGGAATCAGGAACGGTGTTAGTCCAAACCGTGAAGTGAGTGCAATTTGGGTTTCATGCCCTTTAACCTTTTCTTCATCTTTCATCCGTTTTCCTTCCCCCTCCTAAGGTGCCCGGTATCCGATGCTGTTAAAGTACTACCCCCAACTGTCCTTATGCCCCCCACCGCAACACCACCACCCTGATGCACCCTTTTGAGAAAATACCCTGTGATCAAGGTTTTGAATCTAATGCCCTCCCCTCCTCTCCCTCTGGTTCAAGTTAGTTGGGTATTCCTGTTCTTTTGGACGTTGTCTGTGTGAAGGGAAATGTATCAGTAATCGGAGAGGCTTAGTATATGACCTCTCTTAGGAATGTTTCCCTGTTAATCAGGGGTGTGTGTGTGTGTGTGTGTGTGTGTGTGTGTGGGTGGGTGTGGGTGTGGGTGTGTGTGGGTGTGGTGAGGCTGGTGGCGGTTTCACAGGTCCCGTAATACAAAGGGATGAAGCATAAATGATGACATTTCTTAGTTGTGTGGCCTTCTCAGCACTCCTCCAACCCCATCATTTGAGTGACCCCCTTCGCTGCCTGAATAGCAGATATTTGCATCAATTTATTCTCTGCCTGCCAGGAATACAATTCAGAATTGTTCCTGTTGCCCAGCAGAGCCAAGAAGAACCTTTCGAGATGAGCAAAATAGTCATTCTTATCTAGAGAGAGAGAGATGGCATCATTCTTCAAAATTCTTCTCTTACTATGCTTAAAGAAAATATATTTTTCCCCTTAAAGCATTGGTCAGAGCATTGAGACCCAGATTTATGACTATTCTATTGACAAGAGGTTATTGCACAGATGTTTTATTTGCTGTTTCTAGGGGCTTATCAAAAATAATTGACTGCTGTCATTTTCTGCATGAGACCAATTACTATTGACCCAGCTTCGCTTATTGTTTTCATTAATGTCTAATAAAAAATGAAAATGTTACAGAATGTTCTTAGAATTGACACAAGAAAAGCAGCGCTAAGAAGCGAGTCAGTATCTCTTGTGTTTTCTGAGTGTTGCTAAGCAGAGCCAATGTTCAATGCCAAGAGCCGTGTGAAGAAAAACATCTCCAGTATGCAAAATATCAAATCCACCAAAGCCATGTTTTGGGGGAATGGGGGCGGGGTGGGGAGACGGAGCGGGCTGCTCTGTGCAATTGTGCACATTGTGCTCTGCGTGTTTACATCACAGTCCCTGTGAAAAGCCCTTTCTAGAGTTGTGCAAGACACGACCATGTGTGAAAGCCTGGGAGGCAGTTGGATAGCTTGTGTCTCTTCTGTGATTAATAGAGTTGGGATTTTTTTAAAGGAAAGAAGGAAAGGAGACAGGTGTGATTTATGACTTGGCACCTTCTAAAGGCGAGGGTTGCCTGTTTTACCTTTGTTACATGGTCTGTTGGTTGGACATTACATGTTGATGCATCTTTGTGCTGTCATGTAGGAATGACTGTATTTCTACAGTGGGAAGAACCTGGCAAATGATGTTTAGCCATTATCTATTAGACAGAAAGACAGATGTCTGACTTATTAAATAAGTGTCCTATTCTTCAAAGGTAGAGTGGAAAGTAAATCCCCTCAGTGACAGAGTGGCAACAAAATTCCCCTATTCCTAAAATATTAGGAATTTAGAATTTCCTAAAAGATTGTAGCCAATAAAGAGGAAGTGCAGGGTTATATTTACACGCAAATATAATTTATGGGGTTGAGGGCGCCTGGGTGGCTCAGTCAGTTGAGCCTCCGACTTCGGCTCAGGTCATGATCTTGCACAGTCCGTGAGTTCGAGCCCCGCGTCGGGCTCTGTGCTGACAGCTCGGAGCCTGGAGCCTGCTTTGGATTCTGTGTCTCCCTCTCTCTTCCCCTTCCCCGCTCATGGTCTGTCTCTCTCTGTCTCTCAAAAATGAATAAATATTAAAGAAAATTTTTTTAAGATTTAAAAATAATTTATGGGGTTAGTTTAAGGAGCTGAAAACTAATTTTGTGTGAATTTGGGCTTCTCCTCTTCAGTCTCTTTAAGCATCTCCAAATATATTTAGTATCATCTGTGACCCAGTACCCGTTCAAATTGGTACAGAAGACACAACCAAACTTTCGCTGATCAAACTTTGGGGCTGTTAATCTTGTAGAAACAAGAACTCAGGGTTGAAACTACATAGTAACTGGCTAGGTTCTAGCTCTTATGATCCAAATTTCAGATACGCCAAAGTAGATTGGTTTCATTCTTGTCCTTTAAATTCAACAATCACAGGGGCGCCTGGGTGGCTCAGCTGGTTAAGTATCTGACTCTTCATTTTGGCTCAGGTCATGACCTCACGGTTGTGAGATCGAGCCCTGCATCAGTCTCCCTGCTGAGTGTGGAGGCTAGTTGGGATTCTCTCTCTCCCTCTCCCTTTGCCCCTCCTCTACTACTGCTAGTACTGCCTTCTCCTCCTCCTCCTCCTTCTTCTTCTTCTTCTTCTCTCTCTCTCTCTCTCTCTCTCTCAAAAAATAAACATAAAAAAATCACAGTCACAGCTCTTTTGTCTTTGAGACCCCAGCAGCCCCAGGTTACCCCAAGTAACCAGACTAGATGCAGATTCATCATTTACTAGGATGAGATTATCTACAACTAAAATTTTAAGCCTCTGCAGTTTTGTGCCTATACAAATAAAGCCTCCTCCCAACTGGGCTAAAATGAATATTCCAATCAACTTTTTAAAAAGAATATTCGCCATGTGTGCCGGAATCTGAAGCTGAAGATGCTGTCAACGTTGATTCCATAGGGACCCTCTATAATTAACTTTGTAGTTAACAGCAAATCTATTGTCAGACTGATTTGAGTTAGAATCCTGGTTCTAGCCCTTCCTAGCTGATCAACTCTAGACTAGTCCCTCTTTTTCAGGCTTAGTTTCCTCATTTTTAGGATGGGAACAATGAGAGAACCTTCCTCACAGGAATGTTGCCCAAACTAAAGAAGATAATGTGTGCAACGCATTTAGCATGGAGCCTGGCACATAGTAAGCCCTCATTAAGTGCTAGCTGTTAGCATGATTTTTAACTGCCATGGTAATTTTTCACCATTCTCTGAGTGCTGTTTATTTGCTGGCCTCCGTCATTAGGCTGTGAATACTTTCAGGAAAGGATTACGTCTGCCTGATTCTCCTTTGTATTCCCAGCATGTAGCCTGGTGACTGTTATAAAATAAGCACTCTGAGCCTCAGTTTCAAAATCTGGGAAAAAGGGAGATAATAATGGCACTTACCCTCATAGGGTTGTTATGAGGATTTAAACTATTACTTAGGGCTAACATGCGGATGAAAGCCTCAGTGATTCACATACATACTCGGAATTTACTTTCCTTTTTTAATTCACAGGATTGCCAAGGGTCCAGTGATGTAACGCCGGTAGCACTTTGCAAACTCACGATCTTGACATAGGCGTGTATGGTGGGTGGGGGGAGCATGTCTGTAAACCTCTCTTGAAATTTTCTCTCGGTCAGGAAACTAAAACCTGCACAGACGTGTGCGGTCCGAGGCCCCCGACCTCGTTTGCTAACGTCACTCCTCGCCACGTGAAGCAGCCAGAGACACTCTTCCCTGTGTCTCCTCCCCCGCTCCCCCAAACCTGGCCCTGGGGTCCCTGGCGGAGCACCGCGCCTCCACAGTGGCTTCCGCTCACCTGGGTGTGCACTGGGCCTCCCGAGGGGACTCCTAGGGAGCCGCCCAGCCAGGGCATTTCAGTCTGGGACTGCTGATCCCCAGGAAAGCCCCCCTCAGGCCCCACCAGCTCTGCCTTCAGAAATCCTCTCCGGGAAGGCTGGCCAGGGAGAGCAGAAGAAGCCCTGTGCGGATGCAAAGGATCCTGGGAATGAAGCCCTGAAGCCTTGAAAGGAAGGAAGATGAGGGCTTCTGGGCAAGGTTCCATGGTTGGTACGTTTGGGAAATGGTGGGTGAAACAGAGCTGTAATGTACTAATGTGTGATTCTCCTCTTCCAAGAGATGTATAGTATATAGGGTTTCTTAGAGTTACTGGACCGAAAGACTTATTTTCCAAAGAGTAGTTAATGGGACAAAATGTTGCATGCAACCCGCTTTTGAAAATATTATTCCCCTCACCAGTGAGATTCATTTTGGTTTCCATCTTCCAAAATGCCATCTTTTTCATTAAGACACCGACTAAAATCTGTAGTTTTCCATCTTTCAGAGATGAATCTGGTCCCAATCTAAAAGCACAATGAGAAATGACGGTACTGCACAGCGTAACTGGAGCAGTGATGGAGGTGAGGCAGGCGAAGGCAGGAGTGTGCGGCAGTTAGTCGGAAATGAACCTGGCCCTGGACTAATGCTGGAGCCAGGGAGGGGGCGGCGAGCAAGAGAGCAAGAGAGCCTGTGCCGTCGGCATTCCAGAGTATGGTAGATGCCAGGCCGACGGGGCGCAGGTCGGGGCTGAAATGCAGCCAGGGTACTGTTGCCAGCCAATCCTTTTTTTTCTAATTGGTCCACTCAGAAAGGGCACCTTTTGCAACCCTTCCATCCTTTCTCCAGCTGGATGACCCGAAGGGGGTGCCTTTTTGTGCTGGAAGGGACCCTTTCCCTACTTTGCTAGCAGTGGTCCTTAGGGTAATGATAAGAGGTGGCACGAAGGCCAGAGTCTCTATTTGATATTCAGTGGGATGGGTTTCCGAAGATCGGTGACTGTTGGGACTTTTGTCCGTCCGGATAATGGCAGCACACTCCCTCAGCAGGCTGCTTTCCTGAATTGTCCATTGTTCCACTTGTTAGCCTCTGTACATATGGCCTGCTCTCTGTACGCAGATACCTATTCATCTTGATAACAGTATGATCTCCCATCTACCATCCCATCTAAGAATATTGTCTGGCAGTCTAAAATATCTCCCCAGCTCTGCTACCCCATTCTTCTAACAACGCGAGCTCCCCTTCCCCCTTTTCATCCCTTTATCTATAAGTACTTCTTAAAACAAGGGCTGACAGCTTTATTGTTCAGGAATAATTGCCAAAAGGCTTAGTGGACTGTACTTGCCAGTAAAAGGTTATTTGCTGGCTTGGGATATGGGCTGCTTTGCTGTAGTGCTTACGCTGTCGCATTTCGAGCTTCTGGTTTGTGCCTGGTGCTGTCGTAGGCAGGGACCCGGTGAACACGGAGATGGCTCGTTTGTACGGCGGTGCTTCCGTATCTGTCAGGATGCTTTCATATCCATCACCTGGGCCATCTAGGTGATCCGAGCTACTCCTTCATCTTCAAGTTGAGGAAACTGGCCAACAGAGGGGAGATGAGCTCCCAAGATCACACTGTGGGTCGGTGGCATGGCCGAAATAGAACCTAGCTCCCCCGACTCTGAGGCCAGGACTCTTGAACTCATAGCTTTTTTTTTTTTTTTGAAGGTTTATTTATTTTTGAGAGACAGAGACAGAGACAGAGACAGAGAGAGAACAGGGGAGGAGCAGAGAGATAGGGAGACAGAATCAGAAGCAGGCTTCAGGCTCCGAGCTGTCAGCGCACAGCCAGACGCGGGGCTCGAACTCACAAGCCGCGAGATCGTGACCTGAGCCAAAGTCAGATGCTTAACTGACTGAGCCACCCAGGCGCCCCTGAACTCATAGCTTTTGAGGCTGAATTCATAGGGTAAAAGGGGAGATTACATTCATATTTGAGTGTTTTCTAACATGTCAAATTTATGTGGATAGCTCTGCCTAGCAGGAGCCAAAGAAGGAGAATTTAAAAACAGTTCTATAAACTTCATATCCAAGTTAATTAAACAAACTTTTATTGATCTAAGAGAAACTGGTTAATCAAGTTCATGATGCATTCCTAATCAACTTGGTATGAAAATATTTGTGGTACATCCAAGGGGTGGAGGGAAAAGGAGCCGGAGAACCAGAATAGGGCAGGGGAAGGGGGACTTAGGGAAGGAAGTGTTACGTGCGTGCTGGAGAGGGGTAGCTAGGGATTGCTGAGGGCAATCTCAACACAAACACCACAGGGTGGATAATTAAAATATCCATTACTCCTTGCCGTATATCTTTCTCTCCTGAGTTCAAAGCATTTCACCCATGCTATCACACTCACCATCGCAGTATCCCTTCGAAGCACGCAGTAATTATCGATTCCCCAAAGCACACAAGAGTTAAGTGACCTGGCCCAAACCATGATCAGTGGAGATAGAGCCTAAAAGTATTGCAAAGCTGCGTGGCAGTAGAATTCGCTCAATTAAATAATATATTCTTATTCATGTTAATCTTCGCTAATTCCTCTGACAGTCTAGTTGTTTTTTAATGTTTATTTATTGAGAGAGAGAGAGAGAGAGAGAGAGAGAACGTGAACGCGAGTAGGGGAGGAGCAGAGAGAGTAAAGGAGGACAGAGGACCCAAAGCAGGCTCTGAGCTGTCAGCACAGAGCCCGATGCGGGGCTTGAACTCACAAACCACGAGACCATGACCTGAGCTGAAGTCGGAAACTTAACCAAGTGAGCCACCCCGGTACCCCAGTCCGGTTGTTCTTAATTGAGTTTTAGTTTTTAGTCCAATGAAGTTAGTACATGTTCAGTATAGAAAAGTTTTAACGTTTTAGTGTATATTCTTCTGTTTTTTATGTATCATAATACCTTTCTATTACTAGAAAGCAGGGGTACTGTTGCAGGAAATTTGGAAAATTCACAGGAACATTAAAGAGAGCAGTAAAGTAACTTGTAATCACACTTCCCAGTGATAATTACTGTTAACGTTCTGGTACATTTCCTTTTGCCCTCCCCCACCACCTTTTTTTTTTTCCTGTGCATTCACAAAGAAACATATTGTTTTACCAAAATGTGATTATGCTGCATATATAGTTTGATAGTTGCTATTTTCGCTTCATGTTATATCATGAGTAGTTCACTATGTTTTTAAGTAGTCTTGAAGACACGGTTTTTAATGGTGGCATAGAATTCACTTGGGTGGCTGTGTCATAATTTATTACGGATGCACTATAACTTATTTACCATTTCCACTGACAATGTATGAGAGCCCCTATCTCACCGCACTCCTTGTCGCCGCATTTTATCTCTTTACATCTTTGCCAGTTTTCTAGGAGAATGATGGAAGCTCATCGTTTTAACTTTTCATTTCTGTGATTACTAATGGGGTTGAACTTTTTGAAGAGCAGCTCAGTTTCTGACATGTGCCTTTCAACGCCTACTGAATGCACAACTTCTAGTCAAAACCACATATACATGTTGAGGACTCATGGCTCCAGTTGTGACAGAACAAAGATTGCCTTGCTAATATGTTTTATATAGCGCTGGGCTCAGTGCCACAGCCGCTAAATAAATCATAAACTCCCTGACAACCGGGCCCATGTCTTAATCATTTCTGCATCTTCCATAGCCCCCAGCCTAATGCCTGACACAGAGAAAGCCTTAATAAATGTTTGTTAAGTGGATATGGAGGTGGAGCTTTTGTGGGGGTCGATGCAAAGTTACTAAAATTATGAGGAACACTGAGGAAACTGACCCTTTCATGCAGGGGAACTTATTTTTGTCAAAAGGAGCCCTTCTGCAGCCATGATATCAAATCCGTTTGCACAGCAGCACCATGATAGAGGAGAGTCAAAAGCAAATCAAGCGGGGGTGGGGGGGCGCCTGACTGGCTTAGTCGGTAGAGCGTGGGACTCTTGATCTCAGGTCGTGAGTTCGAACCCCACGTTGAGTGTAGAGATTACTTAAAAAAATAACATTTTTTTAAAAAAAGCAAAGCAAATAGAAACGACCAACTGGCTATAAGAGAAAAATGAATGGATAAGAAGAAAGGGGTGAGGCTCTGTGAGAAGAAATATGGAATCTGGAGCTATTTCCCTGCACTTTCCTGCCTTGTGAAACGTTATAGAGCATTAAGGCCACAAGGACACATGGAGATGGTTGAGTCCTAGCCATTCATTTTTCTGATAGGGAAAATGGGATTTAAAGAGGTGAACTGACCTGGCCAACATGATGCATCTTGTATAAGAGCAGAGCTAGGTCTGGAATGAGTGTCTTTTTCTATGAGACCTTCGTTGGCTATCATCGTACTCCCATCCACAGGCCCCATGTCAGTACATCCTCCTTGCCAGCTCTGTACTTTAGACATAACTCTTGTCTGGCACTACAGTCATTTGTATCTATGTTTCTCCCAACAGACTGTGAGCTCTTTGAGGACAGGGACTGATTGAGTCCTCACCTCTGTAGCCCCCGTATCTGGCATAACACTGGATGCGTCTAGATGCTCAGTGTTTATTCATGAGGATATAATGTTGATTACCAAGGTGTGCTGTTATCTTTTGGTATTCAGACCTTAGGCGTCTGGAAATCTTTCTTCTTCTTCTTCTTCTTCTTCTTCTTCTTCTTCTTCTGTTTTTTTTTTTTTTTTTTTTTTTTTTGGAAGTCTTTCTAGTGCTGTATAGTTTTTAGGCACCAAATCACTCCCAATAATTTTTGCTACTCGCTAGGGTTTTGCCTTAAGGAAGGCTGCGCTTGGAAAGGGGAAAGATAACTACTGTACAGAAGTGACAACAGGCTGGGGAAGGGGAATATGATGTAAACAGAGGAGATGAGGCCAAACCGAGGAGGCTAGAGGCAGGACAGATTGGATGGAAGGAAATGATTCTTCGTGCAGCATCACACCCATGTCACAGATGAGGCAAATGAGAGATGTTACCTGACTCGCCCAGGGTAGAGCTGGAATCCCAATTTTTGTCTGATTTCAAAGCCTCTACTTTTCTTTGGGCTTTCCTAACGCTCTCTGCTGCCTGTCACTGTGCAGTTAGGAGGTCCCTGGCATCAAAAAGAGGAAAATAGAAGAATGCTGTCTTTTTAGAATTAAAAAAAAAAATTACGTGTCACTGTCACCGAACATTAATGATATGCCAAAGACCTTCTTCTTTTGAGACTTTCCCCTAAATTTCCATGATAAATTTTAGCCCTTTTGATTTGCTTGTTTATGGAATGTACATTTTATTGGTGACAGGTAATAGCAGTGTGTGAAAGCACCAAAACTCTACGGACGTTATCCTGCCTGATTGTTGAAGGGACAGAATGTCAGCCTCTGTGCAATAAATGGAAACCTCGCCACCTTGAGCCTTCCTCCCACGCGTTTGCCCTCTCTCGGCTCCATTAAACTTCCCACCAGCTCCACGATCCCCGTCTCAGCAGGTTGCTCATCTCGTGACTGGCAAAATTCCCATTTTTTAGATGCTTGCCACCAATTGGCAGCTAATTGGAAGTGATTAGCTGCTTGCCAAGATTTTAAAAGTTTAGGATGTATTTATTTCCTCAACAAGGAGGAAGTTGTGACTGGATCTTCAAAGAATTGCATTTTACCTACGTGTTCTCAAAAGTAAAGGTAATACCCATGGCCGTTGATTGCACCTAGCTGGTTCAACAATGCTCCAGACTCAATAAATTTTCTAATTATTCCTGTCCTCCTTTCTGGAGGCAGCCTGGCACCAGCTTTAAGAGAAGGCAGGAAGACGGGTCTGTCTCACCCCTCCGTGCCTCAAAGGTCTTATTAAATTACAAATTCCATCTGCTCCCAAGAAGAACTCAAACTGAATAAAATATTGGGTCATTTGGTATGATATCTTGATTTGGTTTTGCCTTAATGAATCTTATCATCATGCTACAAGAATCTGAAGCTTTCTTAGCAAAATTCGAGAAATATAGTTAGATTGACTATGTTGTGAGTCCTTAGACCTGGAAGAAACATAAATAAGTGATGTAGCTCATCCCGCTGCTTAGGTATCTCAACACCTAAATCACATGTGAGTGATGGTTTCTCGTCCCATTTGAAAAGATTTCTAACGATAGATATTTTGTATCTTTTCTTCCCCAGCAGCCTGTTCCAGTGTTTAAGTCTAAGTCTCTCTCATGGTCAAGAAGTTATCCTGAATGTTTGAATTTTCTTCTACCTAGGCTTTTAAGCCCAATTGATACGAGCAATTTAGAAATCTTAGAGGGATACATGACGTTGAAATTAGCTGAAAAGTACTCCAGAGTTGTATTACAGTGGAAACAAGGAAGAATCGTGCCAGTTTGCAGGGATGCAAGCAGAAAAGGAAACAGTATAGTTGATCTCATCATGGATTTGCATGTAAAGAAGGATGAAGCAGGGTATGGGGGCGGGAACACAACAGGAAGGGAAAGGAGAATTTATATTAATGTCATTGGAAATGAATCAGTAGAGGAGAAAGATTTTAGGGTAATAGCGTGAAATAATTGGAAGAGATAAGGCTCACTTCAGAGAGAGTAGCAAGATTTGAGGGGATAGATTTTCAATCGAGAGAACAAGATTGATTGTACTAAACCGACACAATCTCCACTTTAACTGGTGCATTGGGAAGTGGGGAAGGGAAGGAGATAGCCGAAGATATTAACTGGTTTACCAGGAGGGCGGGAGGATGGTGCAGTCTCTAAAAAGCTAAGTAAGCCACTGATTTCAAAGCACAAGTGAAGAAAAACTCTTTAATACTGTAATTGGGAGTGATGTGCATTATGGGATTTTATTTAGCAAGGACCTCTGTTAGGCATTGGCAAAATCAGAAGTCACGTTTGACAAGTGTCTGTTTTGAACAGGTACTCATGTGGGCCAGAGTAAAGGTCTTGAGCTAAATGCTAGTAGTAAACTATATTTTTAATATAAATGAGGGGTAGAATCTTCTAGGGTGGAATTTTGGAATAGCTCATTGAGACAGATGAAAGCTCACATTGAATCCTGAATACTCCCACTGTTTCACTCCTCCTTGGAGATTCTGTCTATGGAAAGAGGAAGGTGGATTAGGTGAAGGCTCTTCTCACTTAAAGTCCATTCTTGGGCCCCTGGGCTAAGAGGAGTTGCCATTGGTGAGAAAGGGTGAACTCAGTAGGTATGTATATCTCACCAGGTACATACATCTTATACATACTTGCAACTGTGTGATTGTTGTGTTACTTACTAAATGGAACTTGCGTGATTCTGAGCTCACAGGCTCAGCTAGCATTTCTTTGTGCTAGTGTCGGAAGTTTTCGAATGAGGCTGGAAGCTGTGGTAGTAAGGATTACTGAGTAAATACCACATCTCCGTTTGGTAGAGTGTTATTAGCCATTGATCTCCACCTCACTCAGAAATTGGATAGTAGTGACCTCGTCTCATGCTTCAGGATACTTCGCAGGGTTTGGAGGTTCTGGTAATTGTGTGAAGTTCTGAACCTTCACTCTTCAAACCATTTTACATGTCACTGTGGAGAAGCTAATGAGAATCCTATGAATTTGCTGAGTCTGAACAGTCAAGTTTGAACTTTTTTTTTTTTCATCTTGAACAGTAAGGAAGAGCTCAGCTAGCTTTATTTGAAACAACAACAGGGGTGCCTGGGTGGCTCAGTCGGTTGAGCGTCCGACTTCGGCTCGGGTCATGATCTCACGGCTCGTGGGTTCGAGCCCCGCGTCGGGCTCTGTGCTGACAGTTCAGAGCCTGGAGCCTGCTTCCGATTCTGGGTCTCCCTCTCTCTCTCTCTCTCTCTCTGCCCTCTCCCACTCATGCTGTCTCTGTCTCTCAAAAATAAACATTAAAAAAATAAAACAACAACAACAAGAACAACTCCCAAAACAAACAAACCACATAAGTCAAACCCTAAAGACGAGCATATACAGTGAACGAGAATTTTAGTATCTTAGGTTTGTAACCTCAGGGCTTAGAGTGAAGCTTATTATTATTATTTTAATTTAACTAAGAAAAAATTTTTTAATGTTTATTTATGAGAGAGGCAGACAGACAGAGTGTGAGCAGGGGAGGGACAGAGAGAGAAGGAGACACAAAATCCAAAGCAGGCTCCAGGCTCCTAGCTGTCAGCACAGAGCCCGACGCGGGTCTCAAACTCTCGGACTGCCAGGTCATGACCCAAGCTGAAGTCGGATGCTTAACCGACTGAGCCACCCAGGCG
This sequence comes from Felis catus, assembly GCF_018350175.1. Taxonomy (NCBI): domain Eukaryota; kingdom Metazoa; phylum Chordata; class Mammalia; order Carnivora; family Felidae; genus Felis; species Felis catus. Next base: position 110,023,061 of record NC_058386.1, on the reverse strand, counting down.
CCCCTATTTTTTTAATTTTGGAGGATGGGGGAGAGGAGCAAAGCGAGAGAGAATCTTCAGCAGGCTCCACGCCCACTACAGAGCCCAATGCAGGGCTCGATCCCATGACCCCGGGATCATGACCTGGGCTGAAATCAAGAGTCGGATGCTCAACTCACTGAGCTGCCCAGGTGCCCCAAAATGAAGGTTATTGATTTCATCTATTGTAATATTTTACACAATGATCCAGACTTGAAATGAAAGAAAGAGAATTAGGTAAATTCTAGTCTGTGAACTACTGATTAAGTATCTTTAAACCCAAGAGATGACTGATTAAATATCATTACCCAGGTGGTTTCCCCAGTCATAGGGATCCAGAGATGGGTCAGCTTGGATCTCTGCCCTCAAGGGACATCTAGTCTGGTAAGAAAGAGAAGACACAGCCTAATAATAATCCAAGGTGGAATGTGTCAGATGTGCTAAGAGAGGTAAACACAGAGCCTTACAAGTTTAGGAGTGGAGGAGATTACAGTTGAGTGGGGGTAGGGAGATCAGGTGGGGACTGGACCAAAGGATCAGGTGACAGTTAAGTGGGCCCCGTCTCCAGCAAGGATCAGGCAGCCTGGGCACAGGAAATGAGATTTTTCTGTACTTTTTTGCCAGATGGAAAAGATTTGAAAGTGGTTGAGGGGAGCTTACAAAGGAAAAAAAAAAGCCGATGAAATAGAAATGGTTACCTCTTAAGCTAAACGCTGGTATTAAACTTTATTAGAAAGTTATGGTGAATTATGGACATATTATTATTATATGTTGACAGATAAGGACGAATGTTAAGTACAGTGATTGGGGGAAAAAAAACCCACGTGCCTCTGTGGTCTGTATAAAATTTGTCTTTGAATCCAAGAGTTCTTACTGGAATTGCTCTGAAAGTTATCAGAGCCATATAAAACTTTAGTGAACTCATTTAGCCTGTTGTCCAGCCTAGTTTATCTTGGTTCAGTGAGTATACATTTTATTTTAAAATATCTTCAGTTTCCCTTAGTAATCTGTTCCAGTATTTGACGGTAAGTCTTCATTTTTAACCTAGCTCACTTAAACCTTTTGATGGTCTTTTTCTCAAAACCTCTATATTCTATACATCTTTCCTTACGCTTTCCCTCCCTCCCTCCCACAGATACGTAGAGAGTGTATCAGTCACTATGCTAAGTGTTGCAACATACCATCCTTCCTTCCCCTACAACACTAATGTGTATTTTGTTGCCAATGTGACTGCATGGCCCTTATGGAGACTACATGCCATAAAGGAAGGGTGTACCTTTGAACCTTACAATTTTAATGACTTTCATGAAAAAAAAAAAATCATCAGTGTCACTGGAAATGCTGGATTTCTTGTCTGTTTCCAATTGATTTCAGTTTCCTCTGGGAATGTGATCAGCATTGATATTCTTGCAGTCTATCAGCATGCGTGCTTCAATGCTGCTTTTTGTTTGGTATGGCCACTTCAGTTGGTTTATCTGAAGATTGTGTATCTCCTGGTTCATCTTCCAGTCCATTACCCTTCTCCATCTGTGAGCTCTATGGGAGGAATACCATAGAATCTTTTAGGAAGCAGGGTTATGATGGATTTTTTTTTAAGGTAACAAATTCTTCCTTCTGTTTGTTCCTTGACTGCCCACCCCCCTTGGCTCCAGCCTCTTCTCTTATCCCCCTACTCCATGTTCTTCACACCTCCACCCCCAACCAAAAAAAAACAAAAAAAAAAAAACCAAGCATAGCGTCTGTGGCCATGACACCCTTCTCTCTTCCTTCATCCAAGTGGCAGCATTGATTTTCTTTTGTTAATCTCTGCTTCTGTTTTCAGAAAAAAATAGACACACGTGTCTCTGCAAGTAGCTTCTTCTAGGTCTTCTGACTGGTAGTTTTAATACAAATTTCCTTTCTGATGGTCAACTTCTTTTGTACATTAATAGAAGCAGGCAGCAGAGAAATAAGCAGAGAAATATTGACCCTGATTGTGACTCCCTTGCAACAAGTCAGGTACTTTGCATTGTGCTTTTCTCTGTAAGTGGGCAAAACCCTGGGGATTAACTCATTCTCGTTCGGAAAGCAGTTCATTCTTATGTTCGAGCGGGAGTGAAGAAAAATTTCCTGTTTGTAGGTATATGCCTATGCTAACTGTGGTTGTAAAAGATCTTTCTTTCAGATTTGAAAGCCCTGAGCTGGAGGACTGTCATGGAAAATAGGCAATGGAAAAGCCTCTGAAAATTGTTTCAATTTAAGCCAACTTGTTCCATTTATAAAACTGTTATATAGACAGTTGGATTTCTGCTTTCAGTGAGTGCATGCGCAGTGGTATCCGAAATCGAGAGCATATGAAATCCACTATTCATGTAAGATATCCTTCCTGAATAATGAAAATTATGGTAGAGAGATAGATCTTGAAGCAGGAACCCGCTTTTTAAGAGTTTTTTTTTTTTTTTTAAAGGTATCTATGCCCACTCTGATGTAAGAGAGCATAAAATATCCCCTTTGGTGAGAGAAATAAAAATAGTCCTTGCTGCAGATGGCAAACTGTAGAGAAATGCCCTGTATGTGGTATCGTGTGTAATTATATCATTTCATCTTGAAACATTTTATGAGTTTTGCCTTGCTGGGTGTCTGTTGTCTTTATCTTGTCTCATACGCAGACACTCAGTGTATATGTATGTAAACATATCACTTGATTCTATAAATCCACTGAAATTAGGTAATCTTGGCTTTTTCTTTGCTAGGCGCCTGAAGGAGTCACATATCAGCAATTTACAAATAAAGAACATTTAAGGTATCGGTCTCAAAAAAACAACAACAAAAAGAAGTTCTGTTACGTATCAGTTCTCATAAGACACAGTTCAGGTAATGGAAGCTTCAGCGCGAGTTCTACGAGCAAAGCTAGTTTGGGCGACGAAGTTTTGTTTCACAAAATGGTATTGCATCTTATGATATCAAATCTTAGAATTATTTATCTGTAACTCATAGGCACAAAACACAATCTAATACGTATTTATGTGGGCTGGTTGAACTAGAAAAATAAAGCATTCGGGTGGCACTTAGAGAGGAGAACAATGTAAAGAAAATCAAAGCAGCCATTTTTCAGGATTTCTGAAAGGAGGCCGTTTTGCAGACCTGAGTGAATGCCGCCTTTTCATGTTGGATATCGTTCTGGTTCTCATCCAGACTGGGTCACAAGTTCAGCATAAGAAATTTATGATGACTGCAAAACCAAGGCATCCCCTCAGGTCTTTGGAGAGAAATATGGAAAGAGTAGTGGAGAAAACAAATATGTATTTTCGTTAGCCGTGTCGTTTATAAAAGAGGTAAATAGTAGAGTGTTCGTCATTCACTTTAGAATGGTGCCATTGGAAAGGGACTCCCTGGCCAGAATTCTGCAGTAGCTTCCCGAAGCAAAGTTATGTCTTTGAGGTCTGTTGTATCACTGGGGTGAGGGAATTATTTCCGTATGTGTTAGAGTCAGCCTGTATTTGAAGTTCTTTAAAAAGAAAGCGGTTGGACCTCATTAATTCAGGATTCTGTTAATTTGTAAACAAGATTGCCTGAAGGAGCTTTTAAACTGCTTAAGACAGTAAACTTTTCAAATACTTTAGAAGGAGGGTGTACTAATTTCGAATGCCTAGTTGCATGTGAGGCAGAAATCCTTGCTAGGCAGCACTTTGTTGCCTTTAGCCGCGGTGTATACGGGAATCTCGCCAGAGGTCTGAATCCCCTTCATCAGCACGAGAGCCCGGGCACGCTTGCGCCCATGTACTTTTCCCACCGTCTCGAGAATTTCCAGTCAAGATTACAGAAAGCTCCGCTTACTCCCAGTTGCAAATTAGGGACTGTTAGCTCGGGACTCCAAATCGGGGCACTTGGATGGCAGTCTGGTGAAAGGAAAGGGACGCCTCTGAATATTTCACGTGTAACATAGAAAAGTGAATTTACGAGCATCTCACTAAAATTAATATCCTGGAAAGTTTGCAGTCAGCAGGCAATGGTGAATGCAAGTTGGGTGTAGGGCATCCTTTGGCGCTCATTTACCAAATACCATCGATGCTCTTTTTACTTAGTGTGCTGTTTTTATTGTTTTATTTTGGTGAACATTAACGAATATTTGTAAGGGTTCTGCTAGGATCACTTCTGACCGGTCTCTTGAACTCCAGGAGTGGGGCATTCCACTGAAAAGAGAATTCTGGGCAAGCCCAAGGTCCCGGGACCCGCTCTGATATCTGACTTGGACCTTCTTTTCCTGAGTACCCGAGAGGTGGGCTCTCTCTTTCTAGTTCTGTTCTGTTGTTCTTGTCAAAGGCTGCACTTTTTCTGAGCTCCCTTCATCTCTGAAGAGAGACCGGCTTCCCTCTGAACCCCCACCTTGTCCTCAGCCGGGGCCACCGGCACCCCAGGCCTAATTCTCATTATTTTAAGTCAGCAGGACCCAACTAGTACGTAGCTGTGCATTCCCCATACTTGATGTTGGACTCTTGTCCTGTTTTTTTCTCCCAGTTTTCAGCTCCTTCCAAGCCGGACTTGCCCTTTCACCTCCCGGGATCTATTATTAATTCTCAGCTTGTGTTTCTCCTGACCAGTCCCTTATCTCTTCCACATTAGCATATTACAAGCAGAGTCATTTGTCTCAGCTTGGAAGGCTGCGGTTCTGCTCCCACCAAGGAGGAATGTGGGAGGAGAGCAAGAAAAGGGATTTTGTATTCCTGGTGCTTCCACTCTTGCCTACACCCCCCCCCCCCCCGACTTCTGAGCCAGCACCCTCTGGGTGGGGCCCGGGGTGGGTTATTTTTCTTCTAAGCTTCTTCCCACTGCAAACCCACTAGCTTACTTACCCTTTACCTACAATGACTATATTCTCTCAGCTGAACATGGTGGGGGGCATGTGGTCCAACAAGGGACCAAGTATTTGAAGTCATAACTGTAACCCAGCCACAACCATCTCCCCTCCATCTTCCATAAGCATGAGGGTAAGGGAATGTGGGGAGAGTGCGGAGCTTTGGGAAACAAGTCTTACCTCTCTTTGAATATGAAGAATAAGCTCTGGGTTTTTTCTTTGCTTTTTTTTTTTCAAGTTTATTTATTTTTAGGAGTGAGCAGGAGTTGGGGAGGGGCAGAGAGCGAGGGAGAGAGAGAATCCCAGGCAGGCTCCACGCTGTCAGTGCAGAGCCTGACGTGGGACTCAAACTCACGGGCTGTGAGATCATGACATGGGCCGAAATCAGGAGTCGGATGCTTAACCAACTGAGCCACCCAGGCACCTCTGTTTTTTTTTCTTTAGAAGCAAAATGGATTTGCCTAACAAGTTTTCACAAATATCTATAGTCTGTTGCCCATTGATCTAGGACCCCTGTACAAACATCCCTGGGTTTGTGTGGTTAGTGTAGCCTCCTCATACTCTTTTCTTACGAAGAATAAGTACAATCGACCTCACCAGGGAGTGTCCAGTCATGTTTTTAAAGTTCCACTGACATTTAACGTCATGGTTAGCTTGCCTTTCTTCGGACATATATTTTGCCAGTCATAATCTCTCCTTTGGAAAACATCTGGAATACTCTTTTACCTTTCTTATGCTGATGATGGTCTTCTGTGAGGTCTATTATCTAGGGCTTCATCACTTGCTGAAAGTATGTATAAACCAAAGAATGATTCCTGGCAACAGCCATGCAGTTTATGTCGTGTTAAGATATTAATTGAGATAAAGGACAGGGGAAAAAAATGTAATGAGATATACCAAAAATGACTGCGTGGAAGAAACGTTTCGTAGCAGGAAATGCATAGTTCCCACAAAGAGTTTCCAGACTTTAAAAAAAAAATATTGGGGCGCCTGGGTGGCACAGTCGGTTAAGTGTCCGACTTCAGCCAGGTCACGATCTCGCGGTCCGGGAGTTCGAGCCCCGCGTCAGGCTCTGGGCTGATGGCTCGGAGCCTGGAGCCTGTTTCCGATTCTGTGTCTCCCTCTCTCTCTGCCCCTCCCCCGTTCATGCTCTGTCTCTCTCTGTCCCAAAAATAAATTAAAAAAAAAAAAATATTGTCTAGATTCAGGAGAGGGAGCCATTTGTATAGTTATTTATTTCTGTGTAATGTATGATTCCCCCAAATTACTCGCTTAGCGCAGCCATGGTAATTTATTATTTTTCATGGTTTCTAGGGATCAGGACTTTGGGAGTGGCTAGGTTGGATAGCTGTGCCTGGGGTCTCTAATACGATTGCAGTCAGATGTTGGATAGGACTGTGTTCATCTGAAGGCGTGACTGGGGCTGAAGGATGTGTTTCTAAGTGGCTCACTCACATGGCCTGCAAATTGGTGCCGATTGCGGGTGGGGAGTCTCAGTTCCTCTCTACATGGGCTTTCCCATATGTCTGCTTGAATGTTCTCATACCATGGCAGCTGGCTTTTCAACAGAGCAAGTGATCCAAGAGACCAAAGTGAAAGCCGCAATGCTTTTTTTTTTTTTTCCTGGCCCTAGACTTGGAATTCCCACATCATCACTTCTGCTGTAGTCTATTGGTCACACAGGACCAGGCCTGATTCATTGTGGGAAGGGGCTATGCAAGGGCATGGCTGCCAAGAGGTGGACATCACTGGGGGCCACCTTGGAGCCTGGCTACCACACCGTCCATGTGAATGAGGAAAAACCTGAGCGGTGCCTGGGTGGCTCAGTCAGTTAAGCATCCGACTCTTAATTTCGGCTCAGGCTGTGACCTCATGGTTTGTGAGTTTGAATCCCACGTCAAGCTCTGTGCTGGCAGTGCAGAGCCGGCTTCGGATTCTCTCTCTCCCTCTCTCCGTGCCCCTCTCCTGCTCTCTCTCTCTCTCTCTCTTTCAAAAATAAATGAATAAACTCAAAACCTTTCTGAGTACTAAAAATAGAACTAATAACAGTAATAATAGTACTAGTACGAATAGTCATAGTAGCTACTACTTCTCTGTCTTATTGATTTCTGTGTAGAAACTCTATGTATTCTCTCCTGATTGTCGTCATTGTCATCTTCTTTTTTTTGCCTTTACTTTGTGTGCTTCTTTCATGCATTTTTTTCTTCAGTCTACCCTTTCGGTGTGTTTCCTCAGGGGCTTTTCTCTGCTCTTTCTCTGTTCTCACTGTGCACACTTTATCTGGGTGACCTCATGGGTGTCTACTGCTAAGGGCACAACCGCACATCTTCAGCCTAAACTCTGTCCTTACAGGCACCTGTCTACAAAGGCATTGCACACTGACCATGTTCAAAATGTAACTGACCGCCTTTTTCCTCTAAGCTTGCCCTTCCTGTACCCCCTTTCTGGATGAATGACCTGTCTCATCACTGGACTGTGAACTCTTTGAGAGTAGGGCCAGCTTCTTACAAGCTTCTTACGATCTTTTTAACCCCTACACCTAAAGTGCTGTCTGCTATGAAGGAGACATTGGAGTGTTTGCTGAATGAATGTACCCATTGTGAATTCTCTATTTGTAGGTATCTTTATGCTTTTAAGAGTAGTATAATGCCACACTGGTAAAAATAAATTATAAGACAACTTTAATAAAATAACTTTTTAAAATATAGGTAATATATTAAGGTAAAATGGGCAAAAATAAATACATACATAGGTGTAACATTTATGGACTGTTTTGAGTGCTTATTTATTAACCACAAGTGTTGTCTGAGAATCAATGTCAACTATTCCCTGAGGTCTCAAAGTCTAATTCTGCCAAGAGGGGCCTACGATTGCAGGCATTTTCAGGATGGGGGCAAAACTCTGCCTTTTCAAAAATTCCTTTATTTTCCCTTATTTTTCCTGTATTTCCTTTATTCCTTTTTACAAAGCGACCCTTTGTAAAACCTAGCAGAACTCCAGCTTCCTCCTTTGACCTACCTACCGTCCATATAATGCACCGGTTCTGGGAAGTTTAGACTGAAACCTCTGCGAAAGGGGAAGAAAAGACAAAAGGGTGACGACGATGAGGAGGAGGAGGAGAAGGATAATGGTAATAATAATGGCGATGATGATGATGGTGGTGATGGTGATGGTGATGTTTAACATCTACCAATTGTTTTCTGATGTTCCAGATGCTGTGCTAAGTGGTCTAGCTGCTTTATCCCATGTAACCCGTAAAATGCTTCCATGGCATAGGTGCCACTCTTCGCAAACCCGTTTTAGAGGTGAGGAAACTGAGGCTCCCAAGATCACACAGTGAATGAGAGATGGACTCAGGTTGAGACTGAAGTCTGTCTGACTCAAGACCTCTCTGTGGCCCCTTCCTCACCACTCAGCTTCACCTAGGTAGCTGCTGGCTGGAGACTTTTCTAATTTTGCCTAGAATTATCGAATCAGAGAAAAGTCTCCAGGTCATATATGTTGCCTGTAAATCTATATACGCTGGGTACAAGACACTACAGCTTGTGCTAATAGTTTAGTTTTCTCCCTAATTTGAAACTCTTAACAGCTCAGTGAAGTGTCTACAAAAGCCCTGATCACCATTTATGGGAAAATAGGCACTGAAGCAGCTAAGTGGTTTGCCAAAAGTCATCCGGTAAGCTTGCGACAGAGCTGGGACTAGAATCTAGGTCTCTTGAAGCTTAGTTCGTTGTTTTTTCTTCTATTTTCGTGTTTGGAGCCACATTTCTAATCACCATTAGCCAGTAGATAACACATGACTGCTTTGTGTTCCGAGATCTCTCAAAAGATGTTTGCTTTTAAAACTGGGGGACAAAGGACTCGATATCCGTTGCGAACTTGAGAATCACCTCAGAACCGTTGAGGACTCATTTGCCTTCACCCAAGCGCCCTCTTGATTCCTTTCACTTAATTGAAAGAAATCTCTTGTCCTAGGAATCCCAGACTCTCCTGAGGCCCTCCTGTAAGGTGTGCTTTAATGCAGCTTCTCCCCACAAGGGGGAGCCAAAAATGCTTCGGGGGCTAGAAGAAATACCAGGTCCTGCTTCCTCTCTCGTTTGTTTTCCCACAAAGGTCCTCCAGGCACACAGCCCCTGGAAAGGAGAAGCCGATAGTGCTGATGCTGATGGTCGTGTGTTTGTATGTGGCCATGGGATGGGGGTGGGGACTTTTGTCCGGTCAACACTCAGCCCTCCATACCTTTCTCCAGCCAGCCACTCTTTGGCCACTGTATGTGGGAATCACATCAGCTGCCTGCTGTAGCTGGCTCCCTTAGCACCTGCAATAATGATCTGGCCCCGTCAACCCATGGGGCTGTTTCTGCCACCTCCCACTAAGGGAGTTAAACAGGACTAGGCAAAGAGCCTTCTGCTGCTTTCTTCGCAGAAGCTGGATGGATGTGGGACTCCACGGGACAATGCCCTTCAGCCCTGCTTTGGCTTCAGTAAACCTGTGTTTCAGTGAGGCCAGGAGCAAACAAAGCTGTGCCTCTGACAGCTACAGCATACTTCTGATCTGCATTTGCAGAATAAATATGGCTAACAACCAGAGGTACATATAGAGGGTGGGGAAGCGGAACCTTTTTCTGCGTGTAAAAATTAATTACACTATTGTTTTTATCGACACCCCGCAGATCTCTTTTCTATCGGAAATATTTAAGAGACTTACATGTGATAATAACTTTCAAATACAATATTTCCAAATGTCAAGTTAATGTGTTCAGGGACCAAAAAGACTCAAGTACTCAGTATGAGTTTCACATAACATCTGCTTCCACAAGTGCTGTTGGGACCCTTTGAGGCAAAGACAGTAGGGAACCTTGACTTATTTTGTAGACATGGAGGTGAAGATGGAAGCATCCCTCCCACCTCCCTTCATTTTTACAAATGGAGATAAGGATTTCTGAGTATAACTGATTATTGCAGGAAAAAAAAAAAACAAGTTACGAATCACTTTAGCTGCATAGATAACAATATTTGTAAATGAAAAATGGGGTTATTTTTGAGGACGAAGAGAAGCAGGCTATTACAGTGACATATTTTGAATAATGTAAACCCCTAGCTAAGATGTAATTACTGAATTTTTTAAATAGTAAAGCAATAATCTAGTAATTCTAAAAATCCATTTGGCTTTCTGTAGGCATTTAAGAATTACTGTTTGTTTTTTGGCGTGGAAGTAACATCTTTCTCGGTTAGTTTTTGGAACACGGCCACTGCTGAATAAAGGGTTCCAGTCGTGCATTATATTTCTTCTGTATAATTGCACTGAAAGACTGCATTGGCATATTGTATGGTTTATAATGAGCCGGAAGTAAAAATGGAAAAAAAAAGCCACAAATCCTCAACAATGAATTAGTTATTCTCGATATTTTATTTTTCAAGCAGGGGTACTATATAAATTGAACAAAATGTCAAAAAAAAGCCTTGTTGGTATTTAGTGTGAGGGCTAAGCCCAAGCTCTCGCAGGTACGGAACTGATCAGTGACTAGACTTTTTGATTCTACCGAGGGAGGGTCCTTCATAAGGGTGTTCAGCTTCTAAACCTGCCCTTGAAGACAATCAAGGTTCTGTCTACACCTGCCCTTGAAGACACGTTGAGTTAGGTCTAACCCTGTTCTGTTGTCACCATGGCCCCAAATCAGGCACTGATGAGGTAGTGTGACCCTGTGACCCCCAGATGCAGCTAAAGTGGCTAATAACAATTGTCAAAAACATTTGCAGTTGTTCTGTGACAGTGATTATCTTGAGCCACGAGCAATCCTTTAACCTTTAGGCTGTAAGTTCCTTCCTTCCTTCCTAATTCCTTCCACGGGTTTTGTAGGAGTCCAGCTAGGGAATACAGATCGTTACAAACTTCAAAGGGTTTGAGATTTTTACCTGATTCTCAAGCCACCATGTTAGACTGAAACAGTTCCATGGATGTTGGCAGGAAACACAGACTCCTGGATCCAGTAGTAGCAATAGCCAGAGGATCAGCATTTTCGCCCCGGTCCTCTGAGTCCTGGTACTCACAAGATGACATGAAGATGGCCAGTTGGTATCTGTACACTTAGTAGGTTGCACGGAAGGAGAGGGACCCTCAGCTCAGGGAGCCCACGTCTTCTATAATGGGCAGCAAGGACGCTAGCCCTTTGCTCCAGAGAGAGACATTATCTTTTTTTTTAAGCGAACTCTACCCCCAACCTGGGCTCCAACTCAAGACCCCGAGATCAAGAGTCACATGTTCTACCGCCTGAGCCAGCCAGGTGCCCCCAGAGAGACATTATCCGTCTTACAACCGGATTGTAGTCCTCTCTGTCTTCCAAAGCTGTGAGAAAACCTGTTCTTGCTTTCAGAGAAAGATAACTGTCTCTGGGTTTCAAAAGGCTGTTGGCTATATAAGTATTCTTGAAAAGGTATCTTGGAACAAGGGCACTCAGTGCTTCTGTTTACAAGATGTGGAGAAACAGGAGAGATCCACGGAGAATTGCCTCCTCACACAGACGAAGGCCAAGATGGCCTCTGAAGAACTGTTGGCCTGGTCCAACCTTGGGCGTTGCTGCTGACAACACAAAGCACCACAGTCATCGCCACCATCGCTTTTTTGTTGTTGTCTGGAAGAGTATCATTCTGAAGTGACTTCATCGCCCCAAACCTAAACGTCTGTAGTCCATACTTGACTCCGTGTTTAGCCTGAAGATTGGAGCCTGTGGTCCAGAAGTTAACCACGTTACTGTGATTAACCACCACCCTCTCGCTTAGGAAAACAACAACAAACTGACCCGACTGAGGCTTTATGTAGCCCCGGCTCAGAGGCTCGAGGGTTTTAAAGGGAAAAACCATTCTATTGGAAGGAAAGAGTTGGAATTTGGAAGCTCAGGCCAACTCCTAGCCCCTGAAGAAAAATCAATCTCCTGACATAGCCTTTAATGAGCCTCTGGACCAAGGGGTCAGGAGGCCAGCCAAAAGATCTCTGTTTATCTGCCATATTTTCTTCATTTAGGTAGAAATGTTATTTTTAAATAAACCGTACAGTCTGAAAATAACAAACATATATTGAATTATACAGCTGTGCTGGTCACAGAGGTCCAAAAATATTCTGCGTCTTTAAAAATTGTTTTGCATTAAAACTCTTTGTTTCTCCCTTGTCTGATTCTCAAACTTCTAACCTGAGAGAAGTCTGTACTGCCAGATTGTATTTCACAGGCTCTTAAAGTTGGAGAGCATCTTTGAGTCCTCTAGCCTAGGCTGGTCCCGAGGGCAAAGTCCTCACTGCAGCCACTTGCCAGGGGGTCATGTACCTTCCGCTCAGAGAGGTAGCCGGGGCATCAGGGCCCTGGACCTATTCTGGGCTCTGCCATGGATGGGCTGCGACACTTTGTGGCTATCACATGTTTTCTCAAAGCGCGGGTGTATTCAGTCTGAGGAGAGAGGCCACCTGATCTCCAGCATACCTCTAGTGGCTCTTGAATTTCTGGAACATGTGACTATTTAAACTTTTCGAGAGGATGATTCTTTTTTTTCCGATGACAGAAGTAACATATGCTTATTTTAGAAAAATAAGAATATCTATATTAATACAAATCAGTTTTGACCCTGTTACCAATTTCAGTGCACATTTTTGGTCTTTGTGTGAGTGTGTGTGTGTGTGTGTGTGTGTGTGTGTGTGTGTGTGTGTGTGATAAAATTGAGATCATGGTGTTCTGTAATTTGCCTTTTCTTCCTTAAGATAGCATGAACATCTTACCATAGCAGTTGGACTTTATCCTGAAGGCAGTAGATGGCCATTGAAAGTTTTTTAAAAAATTTTTTAACATTTATTTATTTTTGAGAGAGAGAGGCACAGAGTGCGAGCAGGAGAAGGGCAGAGAGAGGGAGACAGAATCTGAAGCAGGCTCCAGGCTCTGAGCTGTCAGCACAGAAGTGGACACAGGGCTCGAACTCACCAAGGGTGAGATCTTGACCTGAGCCGAAGTCGGACGCTTAACCGACTGAGCCACCCAGGCGCCCCAGTCATTGAAGAGTTTTAAGTAGATTTTCCTATAAGTCATCCCTCTCCAGATCAGAGATAGGGAAGAGAGAAGAACATTTTCATATGATTTTGAACTTGATCCATTCCATTCTTTATTGCTTTCTGCACAGAAAAAGGACAGCTCGTGATTATCTCCATTAGAGATGGAAGTTATAGATTATTCTAGAATTTTAGTCATCTTGAGATGCTGCATTGTTAGCACTTGCATGTGTACACTTATCTGTTATGAAAACAAACCAGAATGGCACATTTGAAGATATTAATCATTTAGAGACTATTTAATGACACCACTGTCAAAAGAATCAACTACGGATATCAAGCCTCACAGCCCCCAAATCAGATGTTGGTAACCATCGTGCCAATTTTTAGTAGCATGTGGGCCAATTATTACCAAGAAGCTTCTAGTGGCCAAATTGATTTAAGATTCCTTCATTCCGTATACTTCCAAAAAGATCTGATCTTCTATAAGTATAGGACCTTTACAATTTGAAACACGAGACCAAGGAACCAGAAAGGGTGGATGCCATGAGGTGTCTGGACAAGCCAATCCAATAGTCTGTTTCCTAGCAGCAAAAAGTAAACAGGAAAATACATTGGCTTGTACAGTTTTTATTGTTGCTTCAGAAAAAATATTTATACTTCTTCTTCCCAGGCAGATTTTATCCTGAAACTTATTATATGGGCTCTTGTGTGCGAGATAATAGGGTACAGTGGACATTTGCAACTGCGGTTTTGCAAAGGAACAACAACCCCGTTGAAATGGATAATTCCTGTATCGACCTTCTACATAAGGGTGAGAGTGTAATATTAAATCGTAATTCAGTTTAAACATTTCTTTGGAGGCTGCGGTAATACAGTCCAGGTACTTGGCTTTCTGATGATTTAATTTAATACAGAAATAGAATGTGGAAAACACAGATGATCAACTAGCTACCATGCCCAATCGATTCTTTCTCAAGGGTCAGATGCCTCAAGTGAACCATTCACTGATGAGAGCTTACATAGGAAACCTCAGGCAGGCAACTCTAGGACTCGGGGTCTAGGTTCATTGATTCATATGTTTTGAGTAGGCATTCCAATAACGTTTTATTGAATGAATAACCTACCAGGATCCACAGCATGGATGGTCTTTTCTTCCCTCCTAGTATTCTCTCTCTGTACTAGGAACAGCCCTACATGAATCCATTTTTTTCATGTACTGCTTGACGTACCTCCTTTTTTCTCTTTCCCTTTTTAAAAAAAGATTTTAGGGGCGCCTGGGTGGCGCAGTCGGTTAAGCGTCCGACTTCAGCTCAGGTCACGATCTCACGGTCCGTGAGTTCGAGCCCCGCATCAGGCTCTGGGCTGATGGCTCGGAGCCTGGAGCCTGCTTCCGATTCTGTGTCTCCCTCTCTCTCTGCCCCTCCCCCGTTCATGCTCTGTCTCTCTCTGTCCCAAAAATAAATAAAAAACGTTGAAAAAAAAATTAAAAAAAAAAAAAAGATTTTAAGCCATCTCTACACCCAACGTGGGGCTTGAACTTACAACTCCGAGATCAAGAGTCACTTGCTCTACCGACTGAGCCAGCCAGGCACCCCCTTATTTATCTTTTCATGATCTTCTCTTCCTTTTCTCTTTCCCAGTTCTACCCTTGAGCAGATTGCAGCTGCCATGTTTCTGGACAGCAGCTGTCATGGAATGCAAACACATAGGCATTTCAAAAATAACTCCTACTGTAATTGCAAAACCAGGAAACAACCAGCAATAAAGGACTGGTTAAATTATGTAATAGCAATATGATGGAATCCTATGCAGCTGTTAAAAAGATGCCATTGAAGAGGGTTTAATGACGTGGATAAATATTCATGATATACTTCTAAGGAGGGAAAAAAACGTGTGTGTATGTGTATACACATGTGTTTCTCTTGATGCGGGGAGAGGGAGAGAGGGGCGTCTCTGAAGAGGGAGAGGCAGGCACACAGAGGGTGCAGCTTTGGGTGGTAGAATTGCAGGTGATTTTGGTTTTTACATTTGCTTTTGTGTATTTAAGAAATGTTGTACAATAGACATGGATTATGTGTGCTTAAACAAAAGACATAAAATGTAAATTCCTTGGCATAGAACACAAAGCCCTTCGGTATGTGTTCACTGTATATTCCTTCAGCTTCTGTCTCGATGATCTCCCATGCTTTGCTGCATGTCCTATTAACTCCAGCCCCACGGCCCCACTTGAATTTTCCAAAACGCTCCGAGATCTCCCAAACCAGATTGCAAGCTCTGTCTGGCAGGTGGTGGCTGGGTCTTTGCCATACCTGTATCTCCTGCCTTTCAAGTAGTGCCCAGCACTTAGCGGGTACTCGGTGCCTGTTTGTCGAATGAATAGCCAGTGTATCATGCTCTTTTCTCAACTTGAGCCAGACCCTCTCTCCTCCTTCCTGGCCACTGGTGCACTTCTGCCCTCACACTGAGCAATCACCAGTAGAATCATGTATTTGAAATAGAAACGGGCAGTCTGATTCACAAATGGTAGACCTTACAGCATACAGCTGGTTGTGGTATGTTAATGTGGATAGTCCCTGAATGTGTCCAAGGTTATTTGACAACAAACCTTATATGTGTTCTTGCCCTTATATGTCATTTAACCTCTGAACAAGCTCATTCCTTATTTTGTGAACCAACCCTCCATTTTAGGACTCACTTTGAACACATACAAGAAGGAAATGATCCAAAGGCATCCTATTAAAACCTGTAGGAACCGTTTCCTCCCGAAACAACGGATCTGGCTCTGTTTTTCCTTCAAAGTAAAATCAGACTGTGCAGAGACAGTATGATTTAAACAGCACCACCCAATTAATTTTTCTGGTCAATTTTATTTCAGAAACAATAATTAAGCATGGCCCTCAGTAATGTCTATTCTTTCCTTTCCCCAAGGAGAGATTTTGTATTATTTCCCTTTTGCCTTTGCTCAGCACTTTGGCATGTGTGAGTCTTCATTAACTATTCTGAATGTGGGCAAAGGCAATGTGGTAGGGACAAACACAAATCAAGACCGCATAAATTAATAATCTTTTCAGTACCATTGTCCTGTGTGCCTTTAGAAATTAATTCTCATACCAGCAAACAAGTTCAGAAGCTCCTCCCCTAGCTATTTGAAGAAACACAAACTTCCTTTGGCAATTTTGTGAATGCTAGAGGACCGCTTTTGCCTATATTTAAGTAGCAGGTATCATACGGATTTATGCAGGGAGAGCGAAAGCTTCATGGCAAGAAACCGGCCACCCGTGTTAATCAGTACAGTATGTGGGAAAGTGAAGTGTCAGTTATGGTGCGTAGATCTTTTGCCTTCCTATTCTGTCCCTGTCTGACTAATCGGGTGTATGAACTTATCTTTCCAAATCTTAAGACCCTTCTTTAGAAAATATCAGTCAATAAGTACCTCCACGTAGGTTTATTGAATAAGGAGAGTGTGTCTTCTAAAGAGCCCAGAGCATATCACGCGGAGCACATTAAGGCTTCATGGTTCACAGCAGAGACTCTGGAGCGCAAGTGAAGCTTGACTTTAATTCCACCCAACCTCACCACGTCTCAGCTCTGGCATTTTAGACAAATTGTCTCACCTCAGTGTGTAAAGTGGGGAAAATTCTAGTACTCACCTCATAGGGTTATTGTGAAAGTTAAGTGAGTTCATCGTGAAACACTTAGGACGTGCCCACACTTCATAAGTGTTAGGTACATAGGTGCTCTTTCTTTTTCTTTTCAGTTTTTTCTTTAAGTTGTGCTCTTAGTTTTAAATCTCTAGATTGTGAAATGAGTTATTGCTGGCATAATTAGGTTAACTTTATAAAATATTCTGTAAATTAACTGGCAGTAAAATGAACTCTTTTGGCATAGTTTTTTGATTATTAACACATGCATAAATTTATGTGACCACCACCGAAATGAGGATACAGGACAGATGCGTTCCCAAAAACTCCCTCATGCTACCCCTTTGTAGCATCCTATCCCTAGCTACTGGCAGTGCTGATCTGCTGTAGTTTTTTGCCTTTTCCAGAATGTCACATAAAGGAGATCTTACAGTGTAGCAACCTTTTGAGACAGACTTCCCTCACTCAGCATAATGCCTGTGAGATCCATCCAGGTTGGTGCATGTGTGAATATCATGTTCCTTTTGTTGCCGAGCGTAGTGTACCATAGTGTGGATGTCGTATAATTTGCTCTTCCGTTCTCAAGTTGAAGGATATTTGCGTTGTTTCCGGTTTGGGGAAATTACAAATAAGGATGCTATGCACAGTCGAGTATAGGTTTTTGTGTTAACATAAGTTCCATAGGATGTCATTTCTCTGGCATAAGTGCCTAGAAGTAGGATTTCTGGATCATATGATACGTCTGTGTTTAACTTTATCAGAACTGCCAAATGGTTTTCCAGAGTGGCTATACCATTTTGCATTCCCACCAGCAATGGATGAGTGTTGCTGTTGCTTAAGGTACTTGTCAGCACTTGGTACTGTCAGCAATATTTATTTTAGCCATTTTAGTATGTGTGTAATGGTATCTCAGCAGTAGCTTTAAGTTGCATTCCTCCAGGGGCTAACGATATTGAGCATTTTTCATGTGTTTATGGGCCATTATGTATCCTCGTTAGCAAAATATCTGTTTAAGTGTTTTGCCCATTTTTAAACTGGATTGATTGTTTTCATACTGTAAAGTTTATTAAATACAGCATTATATTTAGAAATTATTTAAGAGTCACAAGAAATTAAAAATACAGTACCGAGAATCCCCGTGTATACTTCACATAGAGTCCCCTGATGATAATATCCTACATAACCATAGTACGTTGTTAAAACCAGGAAGTTGACATTGGCATGATACTATTAACTCATGTATAGACTTAATTAGGATTTCACTAATTTTTACATGCACTTTTTTCATGTGTTACTCTATAAAATGCTATTGCCTGTGTGGATTTGAATACACATCGTGAAAATCAGAATACGGAACTGTGTCATCACCACAAATAAACTCCCTCCTGTTACACTTCAGCAGTCACACTTTTCCCTCAGCTCTAGCCCTCAGTAACTCTTGATCTGTTTTCTATTGGTATAATTTCAAAACTTTGAGACTGTCATATACATGGCATGATACAATAACCTTTGGATATTGGCATTTTTCTCTCGGCGAAATGCTCTCGGAGATCTCCTACACGAGAGCTCTTTATATATTGTGGATACAAGTCCTCTGTAGAATATGTGATTTGCAGATACTGTCTTCCAGTAGGTAGCATGTCTTTTTGTTCTCTGTAAAGGTGTCTTTCTCACAGCAAAAGTTTTAATTGTGATGAATTACTCAAAATTATCTTTTCTTCTAGAATAGATTGTGCTTTTGGTGTCATGTAAGAGAACTCTTTGCCTAACCCAGGTAAATTTCTCTCTCTCTCTCTCTGCCTCCCTCTCTCTCTCTCAAATAAACATTAAAAAATATAGTCACTCCAGTTTTCTTTTTAAAGTTTATTTTTTAGTGATCTCGACACCCAATGTGGGGCTGAAACTCACAACCGTGAGATTAAGAGTCGCATGCTCTTCTGACTAAGCCAGTCAGGCACCCCTCCAGTGTTCTTTTGATTAGTGTTTGCATGGTATATTATTTTCTATCCTTTTAATTTCCACATATTTGTGGATTTCCCAAATTTCCTTCTGTTATTGATTTTGAATTTCATTATGGTCAGAATATCCTTTGTATCACTTCAGTTGCTTTAAATTTATTCAAAACTGTTTGATGGTCTTATTTTTTTTTTAATCTATCCTAGAGAATGTTCTATGAGTACCTGAGAAGAATATTCTGCTGTTTTTGGAAGGAGCATAAATATTTTTTAGGTCTCGTTGGTTTACAGTGTTGCTCGTGTCTTGTTTTTCCTTGCTGATCTGCTGTCTAGTTGTGTTACATACATTATGAATAATGAGGTATTGAAGTCTCTATTATTATTGAATTGTCTATTTCTTTCTTTAATTCTGTCACTTTTTTTCCTCCATGTATTTTGGGGTCTGTTATTAGATTCAGATATGTTTATATCTGTTATATCTTCTAGATTGATGAACCCTTTGCCATTATAAAATGTCCTTTGTCGCTAGTAGCTATTTTTGTCTAATATTCCCCTCCAGCTCTCTTTCGGTTACCGTTTACATGTTATATCTATATCTTTTTCCATCTTTTTACTTCCAACATATTTGTTGAAAATTGAATCCAGAGTGTGTCTCTTGTAGACAGTATATAGTTGGATCATGTTTTTATATCGATTCCATCAATGTCTGCCTTTTAATTAGAGGGCTTAATAAATTCCCATTAATGTAATTACCAATAAGGTAGGATTTATGCCAGTCATTTTACTGTTTGTTTTCTATGACTTATGTTTTCTCTTGTTCCACTATTTTTCATTTCTGCCTTCTTTTGTTTTAAATTTTTTTTTTCAACGTTTATTTATTTTTGGGACAGAGAGAGACAGAGCATGAACGGGGGAGGGGCAGAGAGAGAGGGAGACACAGAATCGGAAACAGGCTCCAGGCTCCGAGCCATCAGCCCAGAGCCCGACGCGGGGCTCGAACTCATGGACCGCGAGATCGTGACCTGGCTGAAGTCGGACGCTTAACTGATTGCGCCACCCAGGCGCCCCTTCTTTTGTTTTAAATAGATATTTTTAACTGTGTCATTTTCATTCCCTTGTCATTTCTTTTGCTGCATATTCTTTAGTCATGGTCTTAATGCTTGTCCTTGGGATCACTATTAACTTCTTAATTTATGACAGTCTAGTTCTGACTAAAGATAATATACAAAAACTTGATCTGTTTCTCTCTCTCCCTTTGTGTTGTTATTGTTGCAAGTTATATATTTATACATTGTGTTTCCATGAACAGATTTTTAATTTTGCTTTATGTAATTGTCTTTTAAAACAAGTAGGGGAAATGAACAATTATGAACAAAAAATACATATATATATATATATACTCTCTTTTGCTTGTATTTACCTATGTGGTTACCTTTAATGATGTTCTTTATTTCTTTATGTAGATTGGAGTCACTGTCTAGTGTTCTTTCATTTTGCCCTGAAGGATTTCCTTTAGTATTTGGTAGTGCTCTTCAGCTAGTGATGAATTCTCTGTTTTTGTTTATCTGGGAATGTCTTTAATTTCTCCTCCATTTTTTAAATTGAGGTAAAATTCACACACCGTAAAATTAACCATTTTAAAGTGAACAATTCAGTGACAATTAGCACATTTGCAACGTTGTACACCCGCCACCTCTATCTACTTCTAAAACGTTTCATCACCCCGAAAGAAAACTCCAGCCATTAGGCAGTTACCTGTTTTCCTGGGTCAAATGACGCCCGTCAAAAGATGAAGCTTAACTCAGGCCAAAGCAATCTATTTCAACAAAATGATTGTGAGTGTGAGTGACAACTGTAGACTCATTTGTTATGTAGGTGCTGAGGCCCATCTTGGGAGGTAGAAAGGCTTAGTAGTCAACGGAGTACACATGTTGCTAGCTGGTGATAATTAGTATACATTTATATTTCCAAAATAAGCTATCTGGAGGTTACCCTTGGTCATTAACTCATCCTCATATTTCAATTATGTGTTGAAAAAAAATGGTTCCGTCAAAAATGTCCCCATACAGGTGTGTGACTCGAGAGGGCACTTTGTATGCATTCGAAACGTTCATCCTTTGGTTTTCGCGCCCCCTTTCACGGGACTTGACGAAATGTGTTGAGATCTTACTGTGTGCCGGCTATTGGACCTTCCTGGCCTACATTGTCGCGGTCGTAACCTTGAGCAGTCAGTTTGAGACCCCAGTGCCAGAGCGCGTAATCCCATGGCCGCGCTGCCTCCCCCCTACCAGCTAGCCACATTCCTCTGTCTTTTTGCTCAGCTCTTTGCAGGCTGCCCGGTACCTTCACAAGCCCTTGCCAGCCACATAGCGTTACACTCTTTGCTGCCAGCTGGGGATAGCTGCTCTATTCGTTCTTCGTGAGATAGAGTATGCGGGCGTATCAGGCTCCAGCTAGGTGCCCTAATCAGCGATTTCTTGTACGGACTGCTCCGCGTTCACTCCACCCAAGCACGTGACCCCGCTGCCTGCTCTGACTTCCGGTGTCTGTATATTTCTTTATCTCTGTCTTGCCTCTTTGGCTCGCTGACCTCCTCACAGTGCTAATGACTCAGATGGTCTTAGCAGACCTGCCCGTCCCACAGCCCATCTGGTGACCCCAGGTTCACGGTCACTCAGTCCCAGCGTGATGTTTTACGGAAAACAAGGCATCCTATTTCTGATTATTTCACACCAGGTTGATCTGCCAGCTTCTGCTACCCACAGCTAAACTGCATCATCTGATGCCATGATCAGTAAATATTGCACTAATTTGCAAGAAAAAATGCATCAGCAGCACTACTGGAAAATGAAGTCAAAATTGACTGTATAAGATCTATGTCTTATGCTGCTCTTTACATTCTGGTTACAACTTCCACTTTTATCCTTAGAGCTGGGCCGCTTAACTTCTCTTTAGTCACATACAGTATCGTGGTGATGTTGGTAACAAACATGGCTTGAAGAAGTGAGGTTTCCATGTTTTATTTCTAAGCATTTCCTGAGCAGGCATGTGAGGTGTCGCTGGCTGCTCCCATTGTAGATGACATGATATAGAGCTGTTGTGGTTACCTATGTGGGCCGGACTGGATTTCTCCGTGACCAGAGAGACAAGGAAGAAAACAGCTCTGGCTTAGGCTGGACTGGAAGGAATGCGGGATAACGGGAGAAGAGGTTAAGAGTAGATTTGGAAACCATGGAGATCATGGTTTGAATCCAGACTCTACAGCTCTCTGTGTATGACCTCGAGCAAGTTTCCTTAAGTTCACTGAACCAGGGTTTTCATCTTTAAATTTTTTTTAATGTTTGTTTTTGAGACACACACACACACACACACACACACACACACACACACACACAGAGTGTGAGCGGGGGAGGGCCAGAGAGAGAGAGGGAGACACAGAATCTGAAGCAGCCTCCAGGCTCCGAGCTGTCAGCACAGAGCCCGACGGGGGGCTCGAACTCACAAACTATGAGATCATGACCTGAGCTGAAGTCGGACACTTAACTGACTGAGCCACTCAGGCGCCCCCAGGGTTTTCATCTTTAAAATGGAGAAAATATCCTGGGGCACGTGGGTGGCTCAGTTGAGTGCCTGGCTTTGGCTCAGGACATGATCTCACGGTTCGTGACTTTCAGCCACATGTCGGGGCTGTCAGTGTGGAGCCCGTTTTTGGATCCTCTGTCCTCCTCTCTTCCCCTCTTCCTGCTCATGCTCTGTCTCAAAAATAAACGTTTACAAATAAAATAAAAATAAAATAAAATAAAATAAAATAAAATAAAGTAAAATAAAATGGAGATAACATCTTAATAGGATTGTCGCGAGACTGAAGTATTATGTATAGCACGCTTGCAACCGTGCCTGCCCCTGATGTGCATGGAGGCTAAGTAACTTGCCCAAGTTCACATGGCTAGTAAGTTGCAGAGTCCAGTCTGGAACCAAAACAGTTTGATTCCAAAGACTCTAGCTCTTTCTACTGCCTTTTTATTATTTTTTTTAAACTAGTAGTAGGGCATTTGAGCTGTTATTACTTAGAAACATAGAATTCAGTACTGGAAGAAGTTCAAACATTATCTGTTATGCCACTGATCAGATATTCTCCACTGATCAGATCTTCTCCACTGGTCAGATATATTCACATTACATTTCATGGGAGCCCTCTCAAGATTTCATCTTGCTTTTCTTGAGCACCCTCTAGTTTATAATTTACCTAAGCCTGGGTCAAGCTTGTACTCTATGGCCAGAAGAAAAACCACCCCAAATTGGTATTATTCACAGTGCCCAGCCATGCTTGTGTTCTGCTGCAGAGGGCACAGTGTAAGGGAGGGGCCTATGAGAACGATAGGCAAGAAGAGGGACACAGTTTAATGAGAAGCCCCTGCCTCCTTCAGTGTTGGTAGCAGGTTAGAAAAAAATGCATCATGGGGCATGAGTTCGAGCCCCGTGTTGGGCTCCACGCTGGGTGTGAAGCTTACTTAAAAACAACAACAACAACAACAAAAAACTTCGGGGCATCTGGGTGGCTCAGTCGGTTTTAGCTCAGGTCATGATCTCACAGTTCATGAGTTCGAGCCCCACATTAGAGCCTGCTTGCGTCTCTCTCTCTCTCTCTCTCTCTCCCCCTTTCTTTCTGCCCCACCCCTGCTGGCTCGCTCTCTCGCAAAATAAATACATAAACATTTAAAAAAAATCTGTCAGTAGAGAAGATCACCAAGCAGTCTCCAGCCTAGCATTCCTGTGAACTGATTTTATAAAAGTGTGCCACGACGTGGGTTTGGGGTTGCGGCACACCCGTTTTAGAAAGAACAATTTTTTTTTTCACTTAGACTCGGCTCCATTTTTGCTGAGATGAGGAATCTTCCCAGATTCCCATGGGGATTGGGCAGTCTTTTATGGCCACAGCTATACCTTTACCATTTGCCCAGAGTTTATGTGGCCTCTCCACTCTATTGAGCTTGTTAAGTTGTTTGGGTAATTTGCTTTTTAGCTTCCTGTAACACATATTCTGTTCTGGGGGGCAACCGGTCTATTTCACTCTTCATTACCTGTTGTTCAATACCAACATCTCAGGAATTCAGTGTGTTTGGTGCCGGAGCCCTGGTGGAAGTCCTCATTGTTCGGATTACACAGCTAACTCAGCGCTCTGAGTTTTAGTAGTTAGATTAACTCCGGAGACACCTAGCTGCTTTTCGACCAAGGTGGCAGGGAGGGAGATGGTCCTCTGTGCTCATCTCATTTCACTTCCATATCTTGGGGAGGATGCTACTCAGTCTTGTTTAATGTCATAATTTTAAACCACTTGAAATAATATTCTCCTTTGCTTTAATGTTATACATCCCTGTGCATGTTCTTCAGTAATTGAAAGGGATATTGGACAAATTTGATCTGTCTAGCTTTGACTTATGCTGTCCTTATCTTGGCCTTTGTGTCATTAAGAAAAAAATTGGTATTGATCTTGGACCATACCACTACATTGTGCTGTAATTTTTCTTCTTTGCTAGTGGAATATAAATCGATAAAAGGCAGCTGCTTTAGACGAGGGCCAGATATGGTGCTGTCATTTATATATTGTAAATCCAATGATAGCTGATCAAATCAGTGCCTCTCCTGTTCCAAACTTGACATGATTGAATTGTCAATAAAAAAGATTTTACAGTAAGGGAAGGAGAGCTGACAGTGTAAATGTCTGAAAACCCAATGAAGCTCAATATAAAATGAAACAATGAGCTAGGATATCATTTCATAATTTCCAATGGGAAAAATATTTAGTGAATCACGGCTGAAATTGGGGATGATCACAGGAGGGCGGAAGCAGGAATGAAAAGCCAGCTCACTTGTATTCTAATTTTTGAGAAATCTGAAATGCAAATTTGCAGATGCAAATTTTAGGAATTATGCGCTGTACTCACTGAGTTGTTTATTTACAGAAATGGTTCAAAAACTCTCCACCACCCCCCTCCTCCATGCATGTATCTTCCAGGGATAATACCTTCTGCAGGAGTCCTGGTAACTTCTCGCACGTGATTCACGAGCAGATCCGGTAGAAGTTCATCCTGCATTCTTGAAGTCAACCAGTAGAACTCGAGTTTCGCCTAACAGATCCCTAGAAATAGTCAGATTTGTTTTTTTTTTTTGTTTTTTTGTTTTTTTGATTTTTTTTAAGCCAAAGCTGTAAATAAGAAGCCGTGGAACTTTCTTAGACAGATACACCTCTCTTGGTATGTGGCCCATCAAACTTTGCTGCGGAAACTGTGCTCTTGCCCCCTGAAACTTGAAGAATTCCTGCCATTTTTTTTTTTCAAGAGACCTGATTAATCTCTTTGCAGACGTAGGAGCATAGAACTTATTTGTATGTTGGAAGCATACAAAAAAAAAAAAAAAGTTGTATGCAGTCGCACTGGGAGAGACCAGGCTGGGAACTGATAAGAGGATGCTGTTTCATTTCAAAGCTGCCGGAGGAGGCGTGTTTGCGTGATGTGCTTGCCTCAGTAGTTGTTCTGGATGCGTTGGCTTCTGAGAGATGCATGGCTTCTGCATTTGCAGCTTGAAAACTCCACTCTGAGCTTGCTGGAATATGTTTTTGGGAGGGCTTATGTTCCAACTTTTCTAACGAGGTCGGGGTTAAAGCGATCTTGTAAACCACAGCAAATGGTACTCCAGACACAACACACTGGTGTTCCAGCGTCAGCGCGAGGCACCTAATGGGAGAGGAGATCAGTCACCGCTGTGCATCTAGGATGAGAAGAGTCTCATTTCCTGATTTTCACTCGAGACCACTCACATCATGTTTCACGTTACTCTTGTCCTCCCTGTTGAGGCATGTTGCACCACTCAGCATCCTCTCCTTTCTCTGATACTGCTCTTGAAGCTTCCCCAAACCCGTTTCATAGCTTGACCCTTGTCTTATTCAACCAGCTTCTTGTTTCTCTTATCCTGGTGGCGGAGTTCTCGTAAAGTTCAATCTGTTGCTCTCAGGTTATTATCATGGCTACCATATGCTAAGAGCTTTTTTACAAGCCAGGGACTGACTGTGCTATTCAAATTACATGTATTTTTTCATTTAATACTCACACAATCTCTATAAAAGCCAACCAGCTGAGCCTGTAGAGAGGAAAAAGGAGGGCCAAGAGCCTGTAGAGAGGAAAAAGGAGGGCCAAGAGAACCCATTCTGGGTTCTTGGTTAGCATCCAGTTTTACTGGCCAGGGAAAAGAGTAGGAGCCAAACAAAGAAATGGGAAAGGAGTGGTCAGAAAGGAAGGTGGGAACCAGGGAGCCTAAAGAAGTTCGTGCGATGCCCACTATGAATAGGACTCCCCAACATGTACATCTCCGTCCTCACCTAGTGGCTCATGGTTTGTACCAAAGTTTCTGGAGGTGCTTTTGGGGGAGTCACGGACCCTCTGAAATGTGATGTAAAATCTCGCATGTGCACATGTATACTTTCTGGGGAATGGGTTTGCAGATTTCGTTAGGGACCCATAAACAAAACAGAGGTATATCTTCAGGTTCATACCATGAACTTTCCCCTGGATATTTGCCATTGTCCCCTCAAAGGCAACATGTCTGAAACTTAATTTAACCTTTGTACCACCTCCCTGCAAGCTAGTTACTCTTCTCCCCTTTACTGACAGAAATGGTTCAAAAACCATTGCTCTTCTCTAAGTCATCTTTGCTTTCCCCCATACACCTAGTAGCTCACCATCACCTCTAAGATTTATTCTTTCCTAGTTCTTACTTCACCCCTTCTCTTGGGACCTTTCCTCCTACTGTCTGGATTATTGAGGTTATTCTTAACCAGTGTCCTTGTTTCCTAACCCTCTCTGTTTTATAATGATGCCAGGTTTAGTTTTTGAAAATTACCCCCATCATATACAGCAGGATATTTAAGAACACGGTGTTTAAAACAAACAAACAGAACAGAACACAGTGTTTATGGGCAGTGGAATCAGACGTATCTGGGTTACAATCCCAATTTTTCCTTTTATTTGGTCCATAACCTTAGGCAAGTTGCTTAATATTTCTTTTTTCTTTTTCTTAAGTAAGCTCTAGGCCCAGTATGGGGCTTGAACTCATGACCCCGAGATCAAGAGTCGCATGCCCTACCGACCGAGCCATCCAGGCACCCCAATATTTCTGACCCTCATTTTACCCATCTGCAAAGAGAGAAATGCCTGCACATAGGATGTCTCCCTGATGCTTACCTCGCGTAAAATCTCCCGTCTGATTTCTCAGGCCTATCAGAAACTGGTCCCGACTGTTGTCTCTCCAACCGTACCTTACCGCCATCAAGGCTGCTTCCGAAACGTGCTCTTAAAATGCTTACCTCACTCCTCCCTCGCGCAGTTTCCTTCTCCTAGAGCATCTGACCCTGTTCCTTCAGGCTTCCTTGTGGTCTCAGCTCCTGTACTCACCATTTTCTCATTTCTCTTGTACTTTGAAATTGTCCATACTGTCCAGTTAGTACCTTCTAATTCCCTGCTCTGCGCGGTTTGTGCTTCACCTACAGGCTTATCGTGTTGCAAAATGTGAAGCTGTTCCCTTGTTTACTGCTTATTCACTGCTCGTGTCATGTTTTTTTTTTTTTTTTTTTTTTAATTCAATCAAAGTGCCTTGTGGACAGGGATCAGGTCTTGCCACGACTCTCTGTTCCATGGCTTGTAACAGTTTCTACTTACTATGTAATTCGGTGGGATGCCTGTTGGTCTATTTGGTGGTTGTGTCAAAGTCTCAAAGTTTGCAGGCAGAAGCCTTTGAAAACTTGCTGCCCTGACTTATTTTTTGTGAACTCGGGTATTTGGAGACTTGGAGTTGAAGCCAATCTGGGTGGCTCGGGGGGAGCGTCTCATTTCCCTCACTCCCAGAAATATTTGGTGGAATAAGTGTGCTAGGCTGGGTGAGCTCTGTAAGTCCCCTGATCTCTTAGGACTCTGGGACTCTGGGAAAACCAAGACTCTGCTCCAAAGACCTTCCCCAGCTTTACTCTCCGCCTCTTCCCTGGCTTGCTTGGGCTTTGACAGAATGCAGCATCTCAAACAAGGCTTACGTGCTGTCCGTAATTGAAACTGTTTGTCTCTCCTAGTGAGCAGACAAGCCTCAGTTTACGAAACCACATCAGCAGATTTCATTCCAGGGTGGGGAACTGTTTCTGACAAGGAGCCCCACAAAGTATGTGCGCTTCAGAGAAAAGGGAAAACTGAGTAAACAAATACTCCCTTTGCTGAAGGAGGATGTGGGTTGAAAATCATATTATAGAGGAGGTATCCCGGAGTGTCCTGGGTAACCAGCCAAAAATTTGATCTGGTTTCTCTTAGCATGGGGTAACTCACCACGCCAGCTGACATATTTCTCCAGTGACCTCTACATCCGAACATGTCCCCTAAAAGCACAGCTGTCTGCTCTCCACGCTCCAAGCCTCACTACTTGCCCTAACAGCCTGCAAGATGCCACTCTGCAGATGTTTCTTCAGCATTCCCCGACACAAGGGCATATTAGGCTCCATTACATTTCTGACATTTGGGCGATTGAATCCCCTCCTGGAGCTCAGGAGTTGCTTTTGGTGCTCCCCCACCATTTCTACCGAGTGCCCAGATCTGGGTTGACATTAATTTGCAAGTTTCTATCTCAGGGTATGCTAGTGAGCAGAGTGCGAAGAAAACACATTGGCACGTCCTCCAGAATTTTAACTAACCAGTGGGCTGCCTGCTGATGGTACTCGCTGATTATGCAGACTCATCAGGAACGTCACCTCGTGTTCTCCCATTTAATGGGTGGTTGTGCACCGCACTTGTTTCGTTCCACATCAGAATTATTGACATGATATTGACATTCACGGGCAGGCTGGTTTTCTAATGCGGGCCAGAGAATCAAAGTTTTTTTTTATTTCCTGACTTTACCTATCCTTTCGGAAAACCTGAGAGTGTCATTAATACTTAATGCTGCATATAGTGTTTCCACCAATAATGCTTTCCCCAGAGATTAGTCCTCAGAGTACATAGGACGGGGTAATTAGGTCCATTGATCTTCACTACAGCCAGTGTTATCGGAATGGTGATCAACTTTATAAGTAAGATGTGGATATTCATTTTAGCTAAGGAGCTACGACAGCTCTTGTTTCTTGAACATTCTTTGCTCTAACAGAGGCATTGCTAAGCAGCTACCCGGAGATCCTGCAGAGCTAAAATCTCTCTTTTATAGGGCTGGTATTAGGGGCCAGAAGGAATAGGTGCTGGCTGTGCCAAGAATGAGAAAACCTTAAACTTAAACAGATTTCGCCCATGGGGCAAGTTTCCTGAAGTCAAAAACTCTGTCAAGGCGCTCCTACCCTGCCATTTCAGTTGACAAGTGAATTCTCTGAAACAGTTTCTCAGGTAAAATGTTCAGCTTAGAACCCTTCTCAGGAGACTCTTCACTTCACCGAGCCTCAGAGTGGGGCAGGTAATAGCTTAGCTTGTAGCTGGAGAGAAGTCTGAAGCAAGTGGCCTTGACAGTGGTGTTGGAAGTTAGAGAGGGAGATAAACATCTACCCCGAGACCCGGACAGTCTGGGCACCGGGCAGGATTGTTTCCTGGACTGTCTGGTGTAGAATTTCTAGAGTCAAATATGAGCATGGCGAGCCAGGGAGAGGCTCACAGGGAGCCAGAACACCTTGTGTTTACCGCATATGTTAGGCGCCCTGAGCTCTTTTCTCTTTGGTGTCCCAAAGAGGGGTTGTTTTAAGAAAGCGGAGGCTCAAATATTCAGAGACAGTAGGTTCAGTTATTTGGCGGGCAGGAGTGCGGGGAGGAGGATGGGAACTAAACTACCGGGCAGGCACATACCAAGTGGGCAAGAGTCCGGTTACAAGGGAAATGGTCTCTACCAAAACCCGAGTCAGGCCCCAGGCAGCAAGATCAATTCCAAGTCAAACTAGGAAGATCTGGTCTGAGCTGTCTTTTTATCTCCTTGACCCCCATGCCCACGACCCTTCCCCAGTTTCCTGTAGGGCTTATGTAAATCATGGCCACTGCTTTCCAGACACATCTGTATATCTGTATACACAGCCTGCGTCAACTATATTGAGATCCAAATTCATTTCAGTTTAAATATTAACAGCATTTTGTTTCTCAGACGGCTTTGGAATTAAAGTAAAAAAAAACAACAACAGTATATCCATCTGGCTAGAATGGTAAATACTTTTGAGACTAGACCTGTCGGCAGGGTACCTCTTCACCTGAAGTATCTAAATGTTTTTATGTGATGAAGTCCATCAGACACGGTTAATATCTATTTCTAGCTTGAAAAAAAAAACAATCAAAACATTTAGATTCCAATGAAAGTTCAATAAGATTTTATCCAAATAACAGGAATGTTTGTTGAAATTTTGGATTATTTCCTCAGTTTAGATATGGCTTTGGGTCTTTACAATAGCTTGCTATATATAGCCTTTTTTAATCTCCGAAAAGGAGGATTGGGACTTTTCATCATTATTTCCAACAAAATCTCTTTTCCTTATTTGGTTTGTAACTAAAAATTTTATGTAAGACACATTTTAACTAAGTCTAGATACTCGTTGAAGGATTTCTTTTAAGTAGCCTCAATATTAACAAAGTTATTTAAGCCTGAAATTCTCAAGGCAAGTTTAAACTAGCACTTCAAACTCTGTGATTAGTCAGATGGGAATTGTTTGTGGACACCTGAGGGCAGATTTCGGCCTACAGGAGCGGCTATGTTCATTTTGGTGACTTCAACATGGCGAGATTTCAGAATTAGACCTTTTTCTCTCAATTAAACCTCTGTGCTTTGACCTACACTATATGTAAATGACGTTTGATGATAAAAGGGAATGAGTCACACTTAAGTAGCGACATCAGTGCCCATTAAACAGAATATAAATAACCATCTCTAGATATGCAATAGAGATCTAAAATGGCCCCATGGGAGCTAAATTATATAGGAGAATTTCCTGTGTAATTATTCCAAAACAAAAACACAGAAAGCCCTCACTGGTTTCAGCTAGGAGAGTTCTTATACTCTTCAGCCAAATCAGTGAAACTCAACTTTATGCTTTTCTTACTCAGACTTGTTGCTTTTTGATCTCACTGGTTTCTATCTCCTCTCCCTCCCGTCCCCCCTCCCATCCTTCGTCCCTTGCACCCTCTTTCTTTTTCTTCCTCCCTTTAGGATGCAGCTCTGTGATTTTCAGTATGGCAGCTAGAGACATGTAATTAGCTGGAGCTGTGTACCAAAGCACAAAGCTTACATTTTAAAATGACTCACAGATAGAGTGATGATGTAAATGGTTGTCCAAAAAGGGGTATTTTTGAGAGTGAAAGGAAGAACTAAAAATAATCAACGGGTTAGTTGATGTACAAGGTACCAACTGAGACCGCAGCAGGTGAGTCAGGATGTATGGTCACAGAGGTGACTCTTTGTAGAGATGACTGGGGGGGGGGGGAAGGTGAGAGAGGCTTCGGAAGGCACCTGGCCCACCCCCTTTAGAGAAGGAAACAGGCTCTGTTCCCACACTGACCGGTTCTAATCCAGCTCTTCTAACTCCCGGTCCAGCTTGCTTTCAACTACCCTCCCGCCCCCGCCAGGCGCCCCACTGCAGGAAGATGGAAGGACATGCAGAGTACAGCCACCTCGTTCTCATAGTTTTGTTTTTCTGTCCAACTAATAGCTTTTCACTGTGAAGCTTTTGATATATGAGCATCTCCAGCTTCCCTTCTCTCCAGTTCACCGATTCTGGTTGTACCTCCCCTGCAAACTCATTGTGGTCTTTCCCGTACTTCTTTGTCATTGAGCGGGGATGGTAAGTTTACAAAGCCTAAGCCAATTAGATATTATGGGAAACATGCAGATAGTTTAAATTCAAAAATGCCATTCTGTAAAAAATGGAATCAAATGAATCTTTAAGTGATTTTGACGCACACCTTTCAGACTAGCCGTATTTGAGCAGTCATCTGCTAATCAACAAGGTAAGGCTACAGAGTACAGTTTTTCCTGAAATGATGAACTTGAGCTTGTGCATCTGGGTGAGAAAGGAAAAGGAGTAATAGTCTCAGCTGCAACTGACATGTTCGAAACTGAACAGAACCCAGCTGAAAGAAATTGGGCCAGAAACTGGGATTAAGGGTCTATATGTAATGCTCACTGCCTTCTCTTGCTGTTATTCTGCGTATATTCTCTCATCTCTGTTCACACAGAGAGGCGCTGTAGGGACAACCTCATTAATGAAGAGGATGGGCTCCCAAAGTTACACTTTGTTGTCAGCAACTTCATTACCAGTGGCAGAGATGACCGAGAAAACGTACAGATGAGTTTAAGAATACGTGAAAGCAAAGACTTACAGAATAAAAATGTGGTCGGATCCTAAGGGAGATACGGATGTGACTGAGACAAGGCCCTCAATGTTGACTTCAATATGTCACTCCCCTATTATGTATAGCTTGATCATCATTTGTTGACCGAATGGCTTTGCTGGCTGCCAACATTGATTCTCCAAGCCAGTGGGTTTTTTCCTTTCATTTGTCTAATGACTCTGAGCAGGAAGACGTTTTGTGGCCAGCAGTAACGACAACATTGGCGTTTGTTTTACCAGGGGCTGTCCATTTTGATCACAGGGATCAACTAAGGCGAGGAATTTGGGAAGCTGCCACCGAGCACACCTAGACTGGCCAGGGATGGAGTACGAGGATGCCTCTAGTGCCTTCTCACTATTTTCCCTCCCCCTTTCCTTCCTGGTTGGTACTTCCTACATAGTGAATTGATCGTCCTGGGACTTTACCCTCTCCCATCCGGATAAACCTCTGGATGTCCAGGCAAGCTAGCCATTTGTCTTCACAAATTTAATAAATGACCCCAAAAGAGCTCCAGCGTACTAATGACTTCATTGTAAGTGAACTTCCTAGGAAGTTTGTTGATGGAGGTATATAAAGTTGTGTTAGTGTAGCTACGGGTTGGTCAGTTATTTTGCGTTGTTAGTTTGTGTACTAGTTGGTTCTCCCCATCACCTTGTCTCCCCTCACACACTCTATATAGTTGACATGTCTCTCCCTGGCCCTCATTTCGGGTTCACTTTCTAGCCTTACTCTTACATGCTTGCAATTCTTCTCCACCTGCCGTCTCTTCTCCACATCACTGACCTTGATTAAATTAAGGGAACACAGATGCAAACGGGAAAAAGGAAAGAACCTGAGAGATAGAGCTAAAACGCAACTTTTCCAATACATTCAGAGCCTATCTCCATCTCAATACGCGTGTTTGTATTTGGGAAGACCTGAAGCCAAGAATCATTTATTTTATTGTATATGAAGTCTCATTTTGTGTGTTATGCATCTCTGTGGTGTGCCAGGATGTGTAGGAATACAGACCAAACTGGAGATGGTGCTATTATAAATTTGCAAAGTCAGAACAGATATTTGGCTGTTGTTTGGTTTCATAATATGTACTCCGTGCTGGGCATCTTAATACATTCTCCTTTAACCCTCACGACAATCCTGTGAAGGTGTGGGGTCTTGCCCACAGCCTCACAGCTAGTAAGTGGTGGGCCTGGAATTGGAATGTAGATGTGTCTGGGTCCAAAGCCCCAGTCTCTTCCCATTATATTATTGCTTCCAAACATAAACGATTCTGGGTTTTACTACTTTCTGATATTATAGCATATAAGGACCAGGCATATTTCCCCACTGGCCTCGGTGTCCTTGTGTTCAATTTCTTTGTATCCCAAAGTCTGTAGAGTAATTTTTCTATTAGCAAAGCATTCTAAGCTTTGATTTCTATTTTGGGATTGGATGACCCTGCCCGCATTTTCTCTCCCCAACACATATGGATTTCTTTGAAAAATCAAGCTGTCATTTGAGACGAAGAAGGAAAGGCAGAGTGTGTTAAATTTCTCCTTTTCTTGAAGGCATGGTTTTCATTAAGCTCGCTGCCTTTCTTGTAGGGAACAGCCTTGTGGACCCAAGCTTATGCTTAATTTTGTTTTATGTGGACATGGTCTCCTCCCTATTCTCAGGGCTCTTTCATGATTGCTAGCCAAGTCATGCCAATGGCATTATAGTGCCTTGGATTTTTAGCTCTTGGCCGGTAGTGTTAGTGAGCGGCTTTCTATCTGTCCCGCACTAAGCATCAGATGTTTATCTTTCAACTGTATAGTTACTGATTTTCCTTAATTTCAAAGGAGCAACTTGTGCCTTTGCCATATATAACCAGGTAGTAAGCATAGTGTGCCCTTTTTGTAGGATATACTTCTTCAGATTTTAGGTTGCACTATATAAAATTGCTGATATCTTACTTTTTTTTTTAAATCTGAAAAAAAAATGGCCATTTGGTATGGTTCAACCTAATATTGTAAAATAATACAATTTTGAAATGTAAAGTGATTCCTCAAGCCAATTCTATGATGCTGATAAGAATAGAAAGTAGCATTTATATAGGCCCTGCTATGTGCCATGTACTTTGTGATTTCTCAGTAACTCTTCTCAAAAATCTTAGAAGGCATTACTAGTACTATTAGTGTTTTCTTTTTTTTTTTTAAGTTTATTCATTTATTTTGAGACAGAGGGAGAGAGACAGAGCACAAGTGGGGGAGGGGCAGAGAGAGAAGATTCCTCTCACGCTCCACACTGTCAGCACAGAGCCTGACACGGGGCTAGAACTCATGAACCGTGAGATCATAACCTGAGCGAAAGCAAGAGTCAGACACTTAACCGACTGAGCCACCCAGGTGCCCCTAGTATTCTTTCTTTATGCAGGAAGTGGCTGAGTCTTAGAGAGGTTAAGTAACTCGCTCAAAGCCGTACACATTCATTAGCAAAGCTGGGATTCAAACTTAGGCCTGGCTGATTCCAACGGTTGGGCTTTTTCCAACTGTGCCATCATTCTCCTGTTGTAATTGAATGTAGGGAATTGCGTCTGGCCGAGCAGAGGAAGCAGAGTTCACTGGTGACCACATTCAAAAATAAAATGTCTTCCAGCCAGCTCCAACTTTACCCTAGAACCTGACCTTATATTGTGCTGCCCCCATGTCCCAGACTGTGTCTGCTCCCTTTCACTGATTCAGTTCCTTTCCTAAGGCACTGTGAGAGAGGGAGTTCCCACCTTTATTTTTCTTCCCAGCGTGAGCTGGGGGCAGGAAACAGTTGGAAGGGTGGGAGAGGAGGGAGATGAAACCCTGTGGATGGCCCAGTCCGTGACACTACCACGACTTTCTGGCTCTGTTTGATTTTTATGTTTGTTATATTCCCTTTGATTTGCAAGGCTAAATAATAGATCCAATAATTCAAACAGAGTCTACAGCTTGAATTCTATTTTCATATATTCAGCACAACTCCAGGGCCAATTTTGACCCAAGTGTATTTGCTTCTGTGTAATCTGGTAAATAAACAGTCTCTCTGAAAAACTGATGGTGGAACTTGCTTCTCCTGATACTTTACTGATACTTTTTAATCAGGACCTATTTTAAATGGACGCTGTTTGGTATCTGATGGTAATATTCCATCTTTGCGTACAGATACTATAATGCTTCTATGAGATTTTTGTAAATGAAACAGGATATTTCCTAGGGTCTGTTACTTGAAAAAAATGTGTGTAATGTGAAGAAACGTGGCAAATGCAGGATAGTAAAGGTTTATAACAGATTTTCAAAATTGTTAGCCTTTAAAATTATTATTAGTAGTAGTTTATTTGAGAGAGAGAGAGAGAGCACAAGCAGGGTAGAGGGGTGGAGGGAGAGAAAGGGAAAATCCCAAGCAGGCTCCATGCTCGGTGTGGATCCCAACATGAGCCTGATCCCATGACCCGGGGATCATGACCTGAGCCAAAGTCAAGTGGGATGCTCAACTGACAGAGCCACTCAGATATATATATATAGATATATATATATATATATATATATATATATATGCACACACGCACATTAAGGGGAGGGGGCAGAGGGAGGAGAGAGAGAGACAGAGAGAGAAAATCTTAAGTAATCAAGAGTTGGATATTCAACCGACTTAACCCCCCAGGCGCCCCTAAAAATTATTTATTTTATTTTATTTATTTGTTTGCACAAGGGGGCTAGCAGAGAGAGACAGAGGGAGACACAGAATTTGAAGCAGGCTCTAGGCTCCCAGCTGTCAGCACAGAACCCGATGTGGAGCTCGAACTCACAAGCCGTGAGATCGTGACCTGAGCTGAAGTCGGATGCTTAACCAACCGAGACACCGTGACGCCCCTAAAAATTAGTTTTAAAGGAAGACTAAGGTATAAAGTTGGGAACAAGTTAGAATTCTAGTTCACAGAAATGCAAGGGATCCTGACCCAGGCCTGTTTTTCACATGAAGAAAAACAGCCTTGTGTGCATGGCACGGTGTCCAAGATGGGGCTATAGGAAGACCCTGAGCTCACCTCCTTCCGTGGAGACTTCAAATCTACAGCTACATGTGGAAAAAAATTCTCACTGAAGAGACTGAAAACTAGCTGAACAGCTCCCTCCACCACAGGGATAAAAGGACTACATTCACATAGGTAGGAGAGGCAGAGACAAGGTCTTGCCAAAAATCCCTTCCCAGCACGGTGACGCCCGATAGGGACCATCCATAGGTCCAGAGTTTCTCCCCAGGGAGCGAGAGGTTTGTGTCCCACTGTGGGATGTGCACCGCTGAGATGACGCCTCCGAAATGTCTGGCTTTGGAAACCAACAAAGCTTACGTCCAGCTACCTGAGGGGCTCTGGGGATCCGAGATACTCCTTTTGAGAGGCTCATGCGTCGATTCCCTCATCCGGGGACCCAGTGCAAAGGCAGCCGTTTGAGAGGTGACTGGATTATACGCGAAGGAGATACATTTTGCCAATGTTAGAGTGTCTGCCGGGGAGTCAGTGGCCAGCTGGGACCGACTCCGCGGACGAAGGCACTGGGGTATATCAGTTTCGTGCTCTCCCTCGACCTGGCTAGGGCAAGTGGGCACACGTGGACACAGCATCATTAATGCCACGGGCATGTCCTGCGTCAGTTGCTCTTCTCCTGAGTCACTAAAGCCACACGTGTGCACCATGCATGGCTGAAGCCACATACGTGTCCCATCGACACTGTACCACAGCCGCCCTAAAGCTGGCAGGTGAGCACGGTCCACTCGGGGGATGCCTCTTGATTGCCTAGCTCTGGAGGCCAGAGAGTCACGTGTTCCTGGGCCACATGGGACTGTGACAATAAGAAAGACCGTTCACAGAAGGCTGTCACACCCAGGGCACTGCATAGACAGCAGACCAAAACATACTCCCAAGTCTGCCTGTGAAGAAGGCTCAATTACTTGTCCTGGTGCGTCAACCTTCAGGTTTGTTACACATTTAGAGGCCGTGGAGGTGCTCCCAGGGACTGTAGGCAGGGAGACACCATATTTATGCCTTTCCTTGGCCTCACCATAGCTCACTAGTACCACCCGGAAAGAAGATGGTGCATTTATCTGAAGCCCCGGTTCTTGCAGCTCTCACCCTTGGTGGGGGGGGGAGGGGGGGGGATACTGCCAGATCTGGTCGGTAATTGGCAAGATCTAAAATCGTAGTCCCACAGGAGTGTATATATTTGCTTGTGTTAAATCTGCTGCCTAAGGATCTGACTTTCAATCAGCCCAAGCAGGTGCTGACTGAGATCGCTCTCTTTGGAACACTAACTAGTCTTGGCACACTCTCAACAATTGGGACCTATCAGGAATGAATCAGGCTGACACATTTCATGCATTCCCTGTCTAAATATCAATAGCGTTTTCACAGAGCTAGAACAAACAGTTTTAAAATTTATGGAGCCACAAAAGACCCCGAATGGCTAAAGCAATCCTGAAAAAGAAAAGCAAAGCGGGAGGCATCACAGTTCCGGACTTCAAGTTACATTACAAAGCTGTAGGAATCAAGACAGTATGGTAGTGACACAAAAATAGACACATAGATCAATAGAACAGCATAAAAAAAAAACCCAGAAATGAACCCACAATTATCTGGCCAATTCATCTTTGAGAAAGCAGGAAAGAATATCTAATGGGAAAAAGTCTCTTCAACAAATGGTGCTGGGAAAACTGGACAGTAACATGCAGAAGAATGAAACCGGACCACTCTCTTACACCATACACAAGAATAAGTTCAAAATGGATGAGAGACCTAAATGTGAGATGCGAAACCATAAAAATCCTAGAAGACAGCACAGGCGGTAACTTCTTTGACATCAGCCTTAGCAACTTCTTGCTAGATATGGCTCCTGAGGCAAGGGAAATAAAAGCAAAAATAAATCATTGGGGCGACATCAAAATAAAAAGCTTCTGCACGGCGAAGGAAACAATCAACAAAACTAAAAGGCAGCCTACAGAATGGGAGAAGATGTTTGCAAATGACCTATCTCACAAAGAGTTAGTGTTCAAAATATATAAAGAACTGGGTTGCCTGGGTGGTTCAGTCAGTTGAGTGTCTGACTCTGGCTCAGGTCATGATCTCATGGTTCATGAGTTTGAGCCCTGTATTGGGCTCATTGCTGTCAGCGCAGAGCTTGCTTCAGATCCTCTGTCCCGCCTCTCTCTCCGCCCCTCCCCCACTTGCACTCTCTCTCAAAAGAAAAAAATAAAACATGAAAGTTTATATACATAGGGGCGCCTGGGTGGCTCAGTCAGTTAAGCATCCGACTTCGGCTCAGGTCATGATCTCACAGTTTGTGGATTCGAGCCCCGCATAGGGCTCTGTGTTGACAGCTCAGAGCCTGGAGCCTGCTTCTGATTCTGTCTCCCTCTCTCTAAATAACATTAACATTAAAACATAAACATTATATATATATATAAAGAACTTATCAGTCAGGGAAAGACAGATATCCTATGATTTTACTCATATGTGGCATTTGAGAAACTTAACAGATGACCATAGGGGAAGGAAAGGAAAAATAAGATACAAACAAAGAGGGAGGCAAACCATAAGAATCTTGAAAATACAGAGAACAGACTGAGGGCTGATAGGGGTGGGGGGGTTCGGGGAGTGGGGAAAATGGGTGATGGACATTGAGGAGGGCACTTGCTGGGATGAGCACCGGGTATTGTATGTAAGTGATGAATCATGGGAATCTACTCCTAAAGCCAGGACTACACTGTATGTTAGCTAACTTGACAATTAAAAAAAAAAAGAACTTATCAAACTCAACACCCCAAATATGAATAATCCAATTAAAAAACTGAGCAGAAGACATGAAGAGATACTTTTCCAAAGAAGCCCTACAGATGGCCAGCAGATGAAAAGATGCTCAACATCAGTCATCATCAGGAAAATGCAAATCCAAACTACAACGAGATATGACCTCACACCTGTCACAATGCCTGAAA
Organism: Felis catus; assembly: GCF_018350175.1. NCBI lineage: Eukaryota > Metazoa > Chordata > Mammalia > Carnivora > Felidae > Felis > Felis catus. Next base: position 109,984,231 of record NC_058386.1, on the reverse strand, counting down.
TCAACAACTCAAGAAACAACAGGTGTTGGCGAGGATGTGGAGAAAGGGGAACCCTCTTGCACTGTTGGTGCAGTCACTGTGGAAAACAGGGTGGAGGTTCCTCAGAAAGTTAAAAATAGAACTATTTTATGGTCCAGCAATTGCACTACTAGGTATTTGCCCAAAGAATACAAAAATACTAATTCAAAAGGATACATGCACCTTGATGTTTATAGCAGCATTATCTACAATAGCCAAATTGTGGAAACAGCCCGAGTGTCCACGGATTGATGAATGGATAAAGAAGATGTGGTATATACATACAACGGAATATCACTCAGCTATAAAAAGAATGAAATCTTGCCATTTGCAAGGACATGGATGGAGCGAGAGAGTATTATGCTAAGCGAAATAAGACAGAGAAAGACAAATACCGTATGATTTCACTCATTACGTGGGATTTAAGAAACAAATGAGCAAATGGGAAAAAACAGAGAGAGGCAAACCAAGAAACAGACTTTTATTATAGAGAACAAATTGATGGTTACCAGAAGGGAGGTGAGTGGGGGTGATGAGTGAGCTAGGTGATAGGGATTAAGGAGTGCACTTGTTGTGACGAGCACCGAGTGATATATAGAAGTGTTGAATCACTGTATTGTACACCTGAACTAATATTACACTGCATGTTAACTAACTGGAATTTAAATAATAACTTTAAAAAATAATAAGGCTACATAGACCATCATAAAGGTTCAAGACACAACTAAGAGCTAGGGCAATGTGGAATGACAAGTTTAATCTCCTACTCAGGGCAACTCCTTCAAGACTGGGAGAGGTAGCTGTTTCACATAATACATGGAAACAAACAGAGTCAAGCCAAATGAGGAAACAGAGGAATGTGTTTTAAAAGAAAGAATAAGACAGGGGCCCCTGGGTGGCTCAGTTAAGCATCTGACTTTGGCTTAGTTCATGATTTCATGCTTCATGAATTGGAGACCCACTTCAGGCTCTGCACTTTAGTGCAGAGCCTGCTTGGGATTCTCTCTCTCTCCCTTTCTCCCTGCCCCTCCCCTATTCACTTATGCACTCTCTCTTTCTCAAAATAAATAAATAAACTTAAAAAAAAAAAGAAAGAAGAACACCAAACCTCAGGGTGCCTGGGTGGCTCAGTCGGTTAAACGTCTAACTCCGGATTTTGGCTCAAGTCGTGATCTCATGGTCTGTGAAATCACCCCCACATTGGACTTTGTGCTGACACCACAGAGCCGGCTTGGTATTCTCTCTCTCTCTTCCTCCCTCTTCTCCTCTCCTGCTCTCTCTCTCTCAAAATAAATAAAGAAACATAAATAAAAGGATAAGACAAAACCTCAGAAAAAGACCTTACTGGAGATAAGTAATCTACTTGATGGAGAGCTCAAAGTGGTAGTCATAAAAATGTTCACTGCAGTCAGGAGAAGAATGGATGAGCAGGGAAACATCAACAAAGAGATAGAAAATACAAGAAAGTACCAAACAGAAGTCATGGAGCTGAAGAATACAATAACTGAACTGAAAAATACACCAGAGGAATTCAACAACAGAGTAAACGAAGCAGGGGAAAGGATCAATGACCTGGAAGAGAGAGGAGTGGAAGTTACCCAAACAGCAGCAAAAAGAAAAAAGGAATTTCGAAAAGTGAAGAGAGCTTAAGAGACCTATGGGACAGCATCAAGCAGAATAACATTTGCATTAAAGAGGTCCCAGAAGGAAAAGAGAGAGACAAAATAGGGACAGAAAATTTATTTGAAGAAATAATGGCTGAAAACTTCCCTGACCTCTGGAAGGAAACAGGCATCCAGGTCCAGGAAGCACAGAGAGTTCCAAATAAAATGAACCCTAAGTGGTTCACAAAAACACACATTATAATTAAAATATCAAAAGCTAAATGTAAAGAGAGAACCTTAAAAGCAGCAAGAGACAAAACAACTCGTTGTGTACAAGGGAACCACCACAAGACTATCTGCTGATTTTTTAGCAGAATCTTTGCATGACAGAAGGGAGTGGCGTGATATATTCAAAGCGCCAAAAGGAAAAAACTTCCAACTAAGAATACTCTACCTAGCAAGGCTGTCATTCAGAATTGAAGGAGAGATAGTTTTCCAGACAAGCAAAAGCTAAAGAAGTTCATCACCACTAAACTGGCCCGATAAGAAATGTTAACAGGACTTATTTAAGCTGAAAAGAAATGGCATTAATTCATAACAAGAAAACATATAAAAGTAAAACTATCAATGCAAAGGGAGGGTTCATAGTAAAGGTAGTAGATTAACCAGTTATAAAGCTATTTTAAAGGTTAAAAGATAAAAGTAATAAAATTAACCATAACCATAATAACTAAGAGATGCACAAAATAAAAAGATGTAAAATATGACATCAAAAACATAACAAGGGGAGGGGATAAAAATGTAGAGTTTCTGGAATGCATTTAAATTTAAGTGGCTATAAGGGGCGCCTGGGTGGCGCAGTCGGTTAAGCATCCGACTTCAGCCAGGTCACGATCTCGCGGTCCGTGAGTTCAAGCCCCGCGTCGGGCTCTGGGCTGATGGCTCAGAGCCTGGAGCCTGTTTCCGATTCTGTGTCTCCCTCTCTCTCTGCCCCTCCCCCATTCATGCTCTGTCTCTCTCTGTCCCAAAAATAAATAAACGTTGAAAAAAAAATTAAAAAAAAAATAAATTTAAGTGGCTGTCACCTTAAACTATTATACATATCGGCTGTTATATGTGAGCTTTATGGTAGCCACAAAGGTACAGTGGACCCTTACACAATACAGGCTTGAACTGCATGGGTCCATTTATACACAGATTTTTTTTTATATAAATACATGCAGTGTTGAAATGTATCTTCTCTTCCTTATGATTTTCTTTTTAAAATTTATTTATTTATTGATAGAGTGAGAGAGTGAGCATAAGTTGGGGAGGGGCAGAGAGGCAGAGGGAGGGAGAGAAACCCAAGCAGGCTCTGAGCTGTCAACCCAGAGCCTGACGGGGTGCTGAGTCTCACAGTGAGATCATGACCTGAGCCGAAATTGACCTGAGCCGAAATCAAGAGTCAGACACTTCACTGACTGAGCCACCCAGGCACCCTGTTTATGATTTTCTTAATAACACTTTTTCTCTAAGTTACTGTGAGAACACAGTATGTAGTATATATAACATACAACGCATGTGTTAATTGACAGTTTATGTTATCAGTAAGGTTTTCAGTCAATAGTAGGGTATTAGTAGTTACAATTTAGGAGAGTCAAAAGTTGTATGTGAATTTTCAGCAATGTAGGGGATCAATATCCCTATCACCTGCAGTTTTCAAGGGTCAAATGTAGAGACACAGGAGGTGATGAGAAAGGAATCTAAGCATAATGCTAAAGAAAGTCATCAAACCAGAAGGGAAAAGAGTTAAACGAAGAAATCAGGGCACCTGGGTGGCTCAGTCAGTTGGGCGTCCGACTTCAGCTCAGGTCATGATCTCACGGTTCGTGGGTTCGAGCCCCACATCGGGCTCTGTGCTGATGGCTCGGAGTCTGGGGCCTGCTTTGGATTCTGTGTCTCCCTCTCTCTCTGTTCCTCCCCCGCTCACACTCTGTCTCTGTCTCTCTCTCTCTCAAAAATAAATAAGGATTAAAAAAAAATTAAAAAAAGAAGAAATGAACAATAATAAATTACAAAAAGAACCAGAAAACAATTAACAAAGTGGCAATAAATACCGATTAATAACTACTTTAAATGTAAATGGACTAAATTCTCCAATCAAAAGACATGGAGGGGCTGAATGGATTAAAAAACAAGACTCATCTATCCTTACTACAAGACAATCACTTCAGATCTAAGGACACACACAGACTGAAAGTGAAGGGGTGGAAAAAGATGTTCCATGTGACTGGAAATGAAAAGAAAGCTGGTGTAGCTATACTTATGTGAGACAAAATGGACTTTAAAACAGAGACTGTAACAAGAGACAAAGAAGAGCATTACATAATGTTAAAGGTATCAATCCAACAAGAGGGTATAACATCTGTAAATATTTATGCACCTACCACATGAATACCTAAATATAGAAAGCAAATATTAGCAGACCTAAGGGGAGAAATTGACAATAATACAATAATAGGAGGGGATTTTAGTACCCCACTTACATCAGTAGATAGATCATCCAGAGAGAAAATTGATAAAGAAACATTTGCCTTAAAGGATACATTAGACCAGGTGGATGGACCTAATAGGTCCAAGAGCAGCATAATACACCTTCTTCTCAAGTGCACATGGTATAGTCTCTAGATAGATCACATGTAGGCCATAAAACAAGTCTTGATAAATTTAAGAAGGTTGAAATCATAGGCATCTTTTCTGACCATGGTGGTATGAAACTAGAAACTAATTACAAGAAGAAAACTGGAAAAAGATTAAGCAACATGCTACCAGACAGCCAGTGGGTCAATGAAGAAATCAAAGGGGAAATTTTAAAAACACTGAGACAAATGAAAACGGAAACAAAACAATCCAAAATCTATGGGATGTAGCAAAAGCATTTTAAAAGAGAAGTTCATAGGGATATGTGCCAACCTCAAGAAACAAGAAAAATCTTAAACAATTTTTAACTTTACACCTAAAGTAACTAGAAAAAGAACAAAGCCCAAAGTTGGTAGAAGGAAGGAAGTAATGAAGATCAGAGGAAATAAATGAAATAGTTACTAAAAAAAAAAATAGAAAAGATTAATGAGAATAAGAGCTGGTTCTTTGAATGAACAAACAAAATTGACAAACCTTTGCTAGACTCACCAAGAAAAAAAGAGAAGGCTCAAATAAACCACAAATGAAAGAGAAGTTATAACTTACCACAGAGATTATAACAGACTGCTATTAACTATTACACACCAGAAAATTGGATAACCTGAAAGAAATGGATAAATTTCTAGAAACATACAATTTTCCAAGACTGAATTATAAAGAAATAGGAAGTCTGAATAGACTGATTACTAGCAAGGAGATTGAATTAGTAATAAAAGACTCCCAACAAACACGTCTAGAACCAGATGTCCACACTTGTGAATTCTACCAAACATTCAAATAAGATTTATTACCTAACCTTCTAAAACTCTGCCAAAAAATTGAAGAGGAGGGAATGCTTCCAACCTCATTTTATGAGGCCAGCATTACCCTGATTTCAAAACCAGGCAAGGACACCACAAAAAAAGAAAATAATAGGCCAGTATCCCTAATGAATATCAGTGCAAACATCCTTAACAAAATATTAGCAAACCAAACTCAACAGTACATTAAAAGGATCATACACCATGACTGAGTCAGATTTATTCCAGGGAGATGCAAAGATGGTTCAACATACACAAATCAATCCGTGTGATACACCACATTAACAAAGTGAAAACAAAAGATAAAAATCATATGATCATCTCAACAGATGCAGAAAGAGCATCTGACAAAATTCAACATCCATTTATGATAAAAACACTCAGTGAAGTGCTCAGGGAGGGAACATACCTCATCATAATAAAGGCCATATATAACAAACCCCACAGCTGATATCATACTCAATGGTGAAAAATTGAAAGCTTTTCCTCTAAAATCAGCAATAAGATAAGGATGCCTGTTGTGGCCACTTTTATTGAACACAGTATTGGAAATCATAGCCATGGCAATTAGGCAAGAATAAGAAATAAAATTGGAAAGGAAGAAGTGAAATTGTCGCTATTTGTAGATGACATGATACTATATATAGAAAACACTAAAGATTCAACCAAAAAACCTGTTAGAACTAATAAATGAACTCAGTAAAGTTGCAGGCTACAAAATCAATATACAGAAATCTGTTGTATTGCTACACAGTAATAACTATCAGGAAAAGAAATTAAGAAAACAGTCCTGTTTAAAGTTGTATCAAAAAGAGAAAGAAATACCTAGTGCTAAATTTAATCAAGGAGGTAAAAGACCTGTACACTGAAAACTGTAAGATATTATTAATGAAAGAAATTGAAGAAGACACAAAAAATTGGGAAAATATTCTATGCTCATGGATTGAAAGAATTAATATTGTTAATTGTACCCACAACTCAAAGCTATCTATGGATTCAAGTCAATCCCTATCAAAATTCCAATGCCATTTTTCACGACACTAGGACAGCCTTTTCTGAAATGTGTATGAAACCTTCAAAGACCCCAAATAGGCAAAGCACTCTTGAGAAAGAATAACCAAGCTGGAGGTATCACACTCTCTGATTTCAAACCATATTACAAAGCTACAGTAATCAAAACCATATGGTATTTGCATAAAAACAAACACATAGACCAATGGAACAGAATAGTCACCCCCCGCCAAAAATGTATGCATATGTGGTCAATTAATTTACAACAAAAGAGCCAAGAATATACAAGGGGAAAGGACAATCTTGTCAGTAAATTGTTTTGGGAAAGCTAGGTAGCCACATGCAAAAAATGAAACTAGACCGCTATCTTGCACTACGCAAAAATTAACTTAAAATGGATTTGAGTGAAATCATAAAACTCCTAGGAGAAAACATAGGTAATAATCTCCTTGATACGCACTATGGTGTTGAATTTTTTGCTCTGATACCAAAAGCAGAGGCAGCAAAAGCAATAATAAACACGTGGGACTACATCAGACTAAAAGGCTTCTGCACAGCAAAGGAATCCATCAACAAAATCAAAAGGCAACCTACCGAATGGAAGAAAAGACTCAGAAATCATATATTTCATAAGGAGTTAATATCCAAAATATATAAAGAAATCAATAGCAAAAAACAAAACAATTTGATTACAAGATGGACAGAGGAGCTAAATAGACATTTTTACAAAGAAGTCAGATGGCCAGGGCACCAGGGTGGCTCAGTTGGTTGAGTGTCCATCTCTTGATTTTGGCTCAGGTCATTATCTCACAGTCATTACCTCTGCTAACAGCACAGAGCTTGCTTGGGATTCTCTCTCCCTCTCTCTGCCCCTCCTCCACTCGCTCACATGAGCATGCTCTCTCTCTCTCGTTCTCTCAAAATAAATAAAGAAAGAAAATGAAAAAAAAAAAAAGGACAGATGGCCAACAGACACATGAAGAAATGTTTAACATCACTCATCATCAGGGAAATGCAATCCAAACCACAATGAGATATCACCTTTGGCTATTATCAAGAAACAAGTAATTGCAAGTGTTGGTGAGGATGTGGAGAAAAGAGAACCTTTGTACACTGTTGGTGGGCATGTAAATTGGTCCAGCTGCTATGGAAAACAATATGGAGTTTCCTCAAAAAATTAAAAATAGACTTGTCATATGATACAGCTATTCTACTATTGGGTATTTATCCAAAGAAAATGAAAACACTAATTCAGAAAGATATATGTACTCCTATGTTCATGGCAGCATTTTGTTGCAATAGCCAAGATATGGAGTCAACCTAAGTGTCCATCTATGGATGAATGGATAAATAATATGTGGTACACACACACACACACACACACACACACACACACACACACACAATGGAATACTGCTCGGCTACGTAAAAGGAGGAAATCTTGCCGTTTGGAACAACATGGATAGACCTAGAGAGTATTATGCTAAGTGAGGTACGTCAGACAGAGGAAGAAAAATACTGTATGATTTCACTTATATGTAGAATCTAAAAACAAATGAACAAACAAAACAAAACTCATAGGGAACATATTGGTGGTTATCAGAGGGGAAGGGGGGTTGGGAGATGGGTGAAAAGGGTAAAGGGTGTATGGTGACAGATGGTAACTAGACTTATTGTGGTGACCACTTTGTAGTGTATACAAATATCAAATTATTATTTTGCATGCCTGAAACTAATATAATACATACCAATTTTACCGCGATTAAAAAAATTTTTCAAGAGAAACAACTTAAAATCAGATTGAAAGAAGGAATAACTTGGAGCAGAAAAGAGATAGATTCAGTGTTTTGGCTTCAATGCACTTGAGATGCCCCTGAGACACCCAGAGCTCTTGTCTGGGGCTCAAGGGAAGGGTCAGGGTGAAGTAGAAGAGAGCAGGGTTGACACGTGAGGATGGGATGGTTTGCCACAGGTGTTTTGGAACTAGTTAAAAATGCAAATTTCTTGGTCCTGCCCTGGGAGGTTCTTGGACGGTGCCTGTTTTTCTTTGTTGTTGTTTTGTTTTTCCCTTTTATTTAACAAGTTCCCCAGGCCATTCTGATTTGCAGCCAGGTTAGTTCATTGGCTCATCCATCAACTCAGGACTTGGCTGTTGCTTTGTTGGCTCCAAAGGGGATCATAAAATGTGAAAGATTCTTCTCCTGTCCTTTCAGAAGAGGGCAGTTTCCAAAGCAAAGCAAGTTTTAGAAATATATTTTAAGGAAATATTTACGAAAACTCCAGAGACAGTGGAGCCATTTCACTTGCAATCCTGGGTTTGATTTGTTTATCTTTTTAAAGGAAAGGAAATCAGTTTTTTGAACTTAACCAAGAATTTGAGTGGGTAATTTTTGCATATTTTCCAGTCTCATAAAGAGTAATAATTTAGAACAAAACTAGGATAGTGGGCTAATTTTATGATGTTAAATAAATAAGATATACTTAGCAATTCCACACTAAAACTACTGTTTTATTTTTTTAATAGAGCTCAGTAGATATGAAAATCATATCTGGATTTCAAGAAAAAATTGTCTTTGGATGGGTATAGGTGCTGGGCCATATTTGAGGTTGACTTTTATTAGATACTTTCCTCTAAGGATTATCTCCAGCTCTAACTGTAATCCCAGGGCACTCCAGACTTCCTAAATCAGATGTTTCTCATTTGAGACATATGGCACCATCAAGGATTTCCCCATTTGACTGTGTCTTAGGAGAAGAGAGGACTGTTCCTTTTGGGTACACTTGTGGCTGGGCCAGTCAAATTGGAGGCCGGAGGAAGCAGTAGCTGTTACAGGTCCCAAAGTTAGAAAGAATCCACAGACCAGACTTGCCTTCTCAACCTAGAAGCCTAGAATGGGACCATTTTGAACCATGGTACTTGGAAATGTCAGTTGGTTTAAATTCTTGGTTGCGGAATGAAAACAAATTCTATCTACTTTGGTTATCAACTCAGTCCAGCACTTTGTTCTGGCGAAGCCCCTGCTGGAGTCATATTTTGTGAATTTCCTCTGCATCTTTTACACATGTCCAGTTCTTGTGCTTATTCTCTCCCTGTGCTGATCTAGACAGATGTTTCCCAGTGGAGCTAGACATGTTCCCTCTTCTCTGGCAGGACTTCTCATTAGATGGGAAACTTGGCAAGATTTCTGAATGATTGATCAGTCACTAGTGTGGAATGTGTGGATGGTTCATATTGATAAAGTGTTATTGTTGCTTATCTGGGAGGAAGTTTTCAGAACTATTTTGTATGTGTTATCTGCTTCTCACAATAGCCCTGTGAGATGGAGAGAGGGTGGGGTAGGTTTAGTATCACCATTAATAACCAGAAACCAAGGCTTTGGAATGATCTCAGTCAAGGGTCCTTGCCATTCAGCCTTGCCATAGAATCAGGCAGAGGAAGAGTGATGGACGGGAATAGATGTGCACGGGCTTTGAAACAAGTGTTGTAAATCTGCAGGCCTGGGATCAGCATCATTACCCTGTGTCCACAGGGGGAAAATTATTAAGCCCAATGTTAAGAACCACACAACTCATACACGACTGTTGCAGGGTGGACAGTATCACACAGTTGGCTCTTAATGTATTGTTTTGTATATGATGCCTCCTTGTATAATGCTATTAACTTTTCATGAACTGAAGGGGTGTGTGTGTGTGTGTGTGTGTGTGTGTGTGTGTGTTTGTGTGTACAAACTAGAGTTTCTTGACTTCTCTCTCAACAATAGAAGGCATTTGCTCTTAGCAATGTGCTCACTTTGTATACCATATTTAAGATATAAAATGCATGATCCCGTGAAATGCTGTTTGTGTCCAGAGCTTCAGCAAGCTAATTATTCAACTGCATGTTCTATTTGTATTGACTCTCACGTTGGGGAAGGGGTTATAAGGCTTGGGATTTATGATGAAGAGTGTTAGAATTTATAGTTAAGTGTGTTGGGAATGGCCAGCAGAAATGGAGGTGCCAGCAAGGGCTGTTTTTTTTTCTTTAGGCCCATTTTCCGTTTCTTTGTTACATTCTCTCCCTGTCTTGAAGCGTGTACACGCGCGCGCGCACACACACACACACACACACACACACACACACCCCTAGATGGTTAATTCATTCATGTGCAATTAAACTTAGAATGCAGACTTCATGGAGACAACACATAAAAAACAAAAGCTTAAGAGACCTATTAGTGAAGTTCATCAGAGTGCCTGAGGTATAAAGAATCTTTACAGCCTTGACAAAATGTATTTGTAAGTGTTCTTTGTTTAACTGCGATGTGCTAATACATGCTGTATTGTATTGTAGTGTTGTTGACCTTTCAATTAAAATCCCTTGAAATGAAAGCTTCAGGAGATGACTTAGATGTAGTTGAAGTTCCCAAAGATGGCTATTTGTTAAAGATAATGCCAGTGTTGCTGTCAGCATTTGAAAACCACGCTTGCTATTTCTTTCCCTAGAAGAGGGAAAGAAATGTTTTTCTCCTGCAAGGTTTTATCAAATTGCACTAGACTTTGTGTGGATTTGCCAGATTCCTGAGCCAAAGGATGCATGTAAAAACACATGTTAGTAAGCATATCTCGATGCAGAATTAGACCCATGACCAACTGCACTGACCAACATAGGAAAGGATACAGCAGCAGCTCCATTGCTTAGAATACTCTCAGCGGGACCCGACAAGTAAAGAATGTATTTCAGAGAGCATCTCTGCATGGGCCAAAGACTGGGACCACCTAGCTGTCTAATTTCTATGTCTGCTTGAGATGAAAAGCTCTTGGTGGTAGACATTTCTCTTTGAATGAAAAGAAACCCCCTTGGTGAACTCTGTTGGTCACGGGTTTTTTTTCTTGTGAGGTATTCCTTGCAAGAAACTTTCAGAATTCATCGATCAGTTCTGCCTCTCCTACTAACCTTGATCATTAATGCTCAGATCTCCTAATTCGTTTACTGGGGAGATTCTTGTTTATTCAGCCAGCTGCTTGTAAGGGAAGATGTCATACATGAGGACACTTCAGATGAAACCAGCGATGCCATTATTGCAGCGTAGACTCTTTGAAATGGACACGTAGATGTGCTTGAACAAAAGGCTTACCTCTCCCATTAAATGACAGCGTAAGACTTCCCCTAGTAGAAGAGGTGGCCTTCAGTATGACTTCGGAGCTCTCCTTTGAAACACGGGTAGTCTTCCTTGATGGTGCCTTTTAATTTAGTTAAATTCCAAGCAAGGGCACCTGGGTGGCTCAGTGGGTGAAGCGTCCAACTCTTGATTTTAGCTCAGGTCATGATCTCATGGTTCGTGGGTTCGCGCCCCACACTGGGCTCCGTGCTGACAGCACGGAGGCTGTTTGGGATTCTCTCTCTCCCTCTCTCTCTCTGCCCCTCCCCTGCTCGTGCTCGCTCGCTCTCTCTCTCTCTCTCTCTCTCTCTCTCCAGATAAGTAAATGAGCTTTAAAAAAATTCCAAGCAGACTGCTGGCCCTTCCTACTGTACACAGGTCTTGTTTTGTTATCTCCCCGGGCCTTCCTACTGTCCAGGCACAATGCGCTTAGGATATTTTCTGTTTTTGCTTTTTGCATCTGCAACCTGCTCTATTATTCGCACAGCCATCAGCATGGGATTTTTGTTTTGTTTCTTTCTTTTTTAAAAAATAAGTGACCCCCCACAGAGATTTCAGAACAAAATGAACCCCAAAAGGCTAGACTGACAGTACTCATCAAGTGGTCTGTTTCCATATGCCATAATAACCATATTTCAGAGTTGTGCATGCTTGATTATTATAATGCAGTGGATGAAGTCTGATTGAGAGTGGGGCTTGGAATTCTTTGCTCAAATTCACAGAAATCTGAGTGCCCTGACTTGTAATCTCTAATATCTGGGTTGGTCTGATGTTTTAACAATATTGCCTGTTTCCTGTGTCAGGAAAATGAACACTTTCGCAGTATATTCAGTCAAGTTCTTTGGCTCTGACAAACGCTCAGATGGTGGCGGGGGGCAGATTAAACCAAAATGGCCTTCCAATCCCATGACAGCATAAGTATTCTTGTCTGCAATACTGCATTTGGCTCTTTTTTCCTTCACTACCTCAGTTTCTCCAAGGAAATCAGTCTTGGGGAGTCCAGAGAAAGAAGGGATGGGAGGTAGCACAGGTCAAAGAAAGCGCAAAGACATGTCTGTTCAGAAGGCTGCTGCTGCCATTCTGAGGGGCGCCCACCACACCAGTCAGAAAGGAGAGGCTCCTCTCCGACGTGACGCGTGTTCCTTTGTGTTCACACACTGACTCATCGGGGCACGTTGAAAGCACTGGAGCATTTTTTTTCTAGACAGGAGGCTGGGTGAAGTACCTGCGGGACACTCTGCCTTTCCTTCTTAGTCTCAGACTCTTGACCTTTTAGGCTCCGGAGAGGTTAGAGCTATCTGAAGCCCCTTGAGGGTGTAACATCCATTTCCAAACTAGAAGGATGGGAGTCACAGTCTTATCCTAGAGGACCATGCTGGCCTCGAATGGGGTTGGGGAAAAGGTCTCCGGGAGAGCTTCGGGAAGAGGGAATGCCTCAACCAAAGCCTTAAGGGTCAACGAGGATTTGGGTTTTAAAGAACAGACAGGGAACTGAAAGAAAGGCATTTCGGGCACAGGGAATAAACAGCATGCACAAAAACCATGTGGCAACTGACAGGCATACGATACAAGCCCCGACCTTGTGGAGCTCAGTCAGTAGAATACATCTTCTGAATTGCCTTCCCGCTAATGAAGATGACTTTGTCCCGATGTACTCCACCTCCAGCCTTGTGCCCGGGGCTGGCTTTAGGAACATGCTGCCTTGTAGTCCTATAGTGCCCTGCACTTAGGAGGGCCAGTGCTTAGTTTAATGCCCTGCCATCGCCTGCTTGAAATTCTTTTTTTTTAAATATTTTTAAATGTTTTTATGTATTTTTGAGAGAGAGAGAGAGAGAGAGAGAGAGAGAGAGAGAGAAAGTGGGGGAGGGGCAGACAGAGAAGGAGACACAGAATCCGAAGCAGGCTCCAGGCTCTGAGCTGTCAGCATAGAGCCCGACACGGGGCTCGAACCCATGAACTGTGAGATCATGACCTGCGCCAAAGTCGGCCGCTCAACCGGCTGAGCCACCCAGGCACCCCTGAAATTCTTTCAACGAGGGATCCCACGTTTTCATTTTGTGCCCAGCCCCACAAATTATGAGGACAGTCCTGCTTGTATCCCATATTACTTTAACAAGTGTCAGCCCGAGGGGAAGCACAAATATCCAGTGTCCCATTTTGTATCCGTTTGTCTTCACCATGGCACCCCAGTTCTGCCCCAGTGTGGGAAGCTTTGGCTAAATTTATTCCAACCCAGGGGTGCCTAGGTGGCTCAGTCAGTTAAGCATTCGACTCTTGGTTTTGGCTCATGTCATGATCTCATGGTTTGTGGGATTGAGCCCCGTGTCGGGCTCTGTGCTGATGGTGTGGAGCCTGCTTGAGATTCTCTCTCTGCCTCTCTCTCTCTCTCTCTCTCTCTCTCTCTCTGTGCCCTTCCCCTGCTTGTTCTCTCTCTTTCTCTCAAAATGAAAAAACCTCATTCCTACCCAAGTTTAGAGGACTTAATGGTTTTCCCTTACAAGAACTATTTGCCTTCTAAAAGACAGCAGGCAATGTTCAAAGAAATGAATTTTTTAAAAATATTTATTTATTTTGGGGAGAGAGACAGAGCGTGAGCAGGGGAGGGGCAGAGAGAGAGAGGGAGACACAGAATCTGAAGCAGGCTCCAGGCTCCGAGTTGTCAGCACAGCCCGGTGCAGGGCTCGAACTCACAAACTGAGAGCTCATGGCCTCAGCTAAAGGCACATGCCTAACCAACTGAGCCACCCAGGTGCCCCAAAGGAGTGCCTTTTTAAGGCGGATTTTTTGTTTTTGTTTTTGTTTTCCCCTAAAACAGAGTGTTGATCGTAGCAACAGCAGCAACAAAAGCAACGTTTGAACCGTGCTGTGTACAAAACTCCTTCCTGCGTATTGTTCTGTGCAGAAGGCATAAGCAGTCCTGTGGTTTCTGTGTTCTATTCACACACGGTGAATGAACAAGCTAGATGACTCTGCCAAGCTCCCTAAAACAAGCACGTCCCCCGTGTGTCCCACGGGCGTCAAATACCCACACTCAGTATCTAAGTCCTTCCTCTCCTGCCAGCCTCAATTGAAGTGGAAGTCGTTTTTTATTGAGGGAAGATTGGTATATCACACTACATAAAGGTGGAACCTTTGAGTTCCACTGCGTACAAAAGGAGGAGGTACTGTTAGGCTGAGGGGCCCCCGTTCAGCTCATGGGCAGCTACCACGTGGGCCCATCGAAGCCAACGAGCCCAAAGACGCATCGACCAGACTTTCCTCTCTCACGGACACCATCATGATACCATCCGCCTGGCCGGCTCCTCTTTTCATTATTTACAGTCTGATCTTTCGGAGAAGGAGAGCCGGTTTGCTCTATTATTTTAGGTAGAGAAGCCTAAAATGAAGTATGAAATCTTAATGTGTTACTGAGCTCCAGTTGAATTTAAAATCGGCCTTTCTTCACTTGTGCTAAATAAGCCTTATAAAAAGGGATTTCTTGATGTTTTAGCAAACTTACTGTACTGAGAAGAGATTTGTCTACTGGAGACATCAGGAAACTTATTATAATTTTTTTTTTCAGGAAAAAGGGTATTTCTTCTTAATAGCTCTGGGAGGATTGAGAGGCTTAAGAAGAACAGGAGAAATTGGATTTAATAGTCATTTATGTACCCTAAACACAAAAACTAGGCACTTGTCCCCTCACCTTTAAGGAGACTTCAGGAACGGGGCTGGTGTTTCAGAGAAAATTCCAGGGGCAGGTAATAGGAAGACATTTATTTTTGTGAGCACAACACCAGGTTTAAGTAAACATGGCAGCAGGTGATAAATATCCTCGAGGTCTACTCATTCAGTCCCTTCTAGGCGTTCTGTATGCTGGGCATTGTGCGCTGGGCTGTGGAATACAGGTGAATAGAATAAAGTCTTTGCTCTTGAGTGCAAAGTCTGGGGGGAGGGGTGGGGGAGATAGACATGTGCCCAGTTGGGACATCTGATGGCGGCTGAGCCCATCTGGCTATAGTTAAGAATTTGGATTTCTAATCCAACGCTCAGGGGCAGGACCCGAAGGAGCGGCAGCAAGGCAATCCAGAAGAACTAAAATTCTGGCCAGGAAACCAAGACAGGAACTCTCAGGCAAGATAGAGTGTCGAGAGAGGCCAGGATGGCTGGAACTAACCCAGGTCTGTGAATCACAGGAATTACCAAAAGCCCGGTCCTTGCAGCCAGGATAAAAAGAGCAGGACTGGAGGCCCAAGGAGAGTTGACACTGAGCACTGGGGCTTCCTAGGAGCTTGCCTAGCTTTGGAGGTTATCCTGAACCTAGGCAGGGCTGGCCCGTGAGGAGTTCTAAGGAAGGCTTGTCTCTAGTCCCTCAGAAAACAGTGGTGATGAAACTGAATTAGTGTAACTATGGAGGCAAAGCTAAAAAATGTTATGATTCCTAGAAGACAGAGTTACCTCTGCCGGTTTATAAATTGTACCACTCGAGCTGTTGGTTAGTTTGGAAAAAGGTATCCTCAAAAATCCTTATTTGAGTGGATTGAGTAATTGAGGTAATTGAGGCAGTGGGATGTCAGAGAAACCTCGTCTATAAAGCACTGGACTGATCTGTAGGGATAGTTAATGTTCCAGACTTTGAGAAGGCTGCCTTTTTAAGCAGCTTCTGTTTTCAGGCTCAGATAAGGTATACCCAATTCCTAATTACTTTGCTTCAACTTAAAACCATTTGTCTTCTCCCAGTTCACACATTTCTTGAGACTACTGTAGCTAAGGTCTGAATTGTCAGTACATTTCACTTCAGGCACGTTTAAGGATTTGTCAGACATGACGAAAGGTCATGTTTTTATTTAAAAAAAATTAATGTTTATTTTTGAGAGAGAGAGAGAGAGAGAGAGAGAGAGAGAGCGCGAAAGAAAATGAGTGGGGGAGGGGCAGAGAGAGCGGGAGACACGGAATCCAAAGCCCGATGCGGGGCTCGGACCTACACACCATGAGATCATGACTGAGCTGAAGTCGGACGCTCAACCACCTGAGCCACCCAGGTGCCCCGAGAGTCATATTTTTAAACTGTGGTCCTTTAAAAACTGTATCAGCTTAGGGTTGATTTTGTACTTACACTTCAGCATAGAGAAGTGAAATTTGGTTGATGTCTGTTGGAGATGGCTCTTACTGCCTTCTGAGTTGAAAAGAGAAAACTCTAAATTACTGAAATATTAAACTATGAAAAATGGCTCTAGTCACTGCCCATAAGGAATTTTGCTGCATGGAATGTACTTGAGTCCGTGTACTATATAGATGATGATTGCTTATTCAAGATGCTTACGAGAGGGCTAGCCCACCATTTTTCATATGGTAGCTGTTCAGGGGAGTAGAGTAGCATATTCTAGCGCATAATGTGCTTTTCAAGCGTCAAGATAATTTATATGACTTGTAATATAACCTTTTAAAAACAGATTTTCAGTCCATAAGTATTTAGATACGTAAGATAGTAAACTTGTTTTACTGGTTTTTTCTTTTTGAAGATTTGAATGAAAAATTACACTTCACTGGATCGTTTTCCTGACAATCTATCTTATCGGAACTAAGCCAGGTTGTTCAGAATAGAAGCTGGAAATTTTCTCTTGTCTCACCCAACCTTGACCAGGCATTGCAACGTGAATTTGGAATTGGGACCATGTGTGACCCTCATCCACTTATTTAATATCTAATCCTAGCAAGGCATAAGCAGACTCTTTGTAGTTTTTCATGGCTATGACCACTTTATGTGAATTACCACGAGGGAAAGACATGGTTCCTGACAGGCGGATAAAGGATAGTCTTTGCAGAGGACATTGTTCCTGAGGAATGGAACAGCTTTGTAAACGTTCCTCGCTTCTTTCAATTATTTCAGTTGTTTTCTGGTTGGACCATGTGCCGTATGTGTGTTAACTACTAAGTTTTCGAAACGTTCTATGACCCACACATCAGATTCTCTTCACTTGGCATATTTTAGACCGAAGCCACCATTTTGTTGACTTTTGAGACAGAGCTTGGTTCAGTTAAACAAACACACACTTCTCACGTGGCCCCTTCTGTGTCAGGCTCTGAGGTAAATACTGGGACGTAAAGATGAGAGACACAGCTCCTCGCCTCCACAGGTTCCTCCCTAGTCCGGTGGGGGAGACATATGGATAAATATTTTCAGTACCTCGTGACAAATTCGGATGGAGGGGTACAAAACGTGTGCCACTGGAGCCGATACAGACTCATCGTCTCTGCCTCTTAGAATGTGTTCTTCCCCCTCGCTGCTCACTAGATAGAGTTTTATTAAATCGTCCCTGAACTAGACTGGGAAGCCATTAGCGTCTTCAGTCACTTAGTAGTAGCCAAAGTTTAATCACAGGGAAGAGTATTAGCGGTGGAGATGCTGTGGAGATCCGGTACCTTTGGGCTGTGCGATACCTGAGGCCACGGTGGAGGCAGGTTTACAACCCCGATGCAGGTTTGTGGTGTTTCTCTTCCACAGGGCGGAGAGGGAGAAGACAACGAGTGGAAGCAGGAGGTGGAAGAGAATGGGAGAAAGCCAGAGAGGCCCCGGGAGGAAGGAGTAGAGAAAACAAAGCACCTACGGTCCGTTCTTGCCCCCCCAGTCCCCAGCCACCTGCCTTCAGGGCTAAAAAGGTGACCGACCCTGGTGTAGACTTCATAGATTTTCAGTAAGCTATATTTAGCCGTCCACTCCTTCCATTCCTTCTTAGCTAATTTCACCCAAACGACGAGGCCTCCTTTGTGCTTAGGGACATTCTCAAGCACTTACGTTCTTATCCTGGAATTCACGGGCCCTGCTCTGTTCTGTGTTTTATTGCTTTCAGCTTACTTCCTGTTCTCTTGATTAAAAACTAGAGCCTCGTAGAAATGATAAGTTAAAAATGGAGCAGACAGCAAGTATTGCTTACTGGTGTCCACACCCTGTCCAGGTGAAGCGAATCTAGGGCACTTGGGATTAGAAGCGCTAAATGGAACCAGCTTTCCGCATATGTCTTGCTCAAAGGGAAAAACAAGTGCTTTAGAAGCTTCGCTTTTCTGAATTTTCAGTGGAGTTATTTAAATAAGTTTCGGGCTGTTTATTTTTTTCTTCCATTCTGCTGTCTCGTGTGCAGATGGAGGAGAAGCCTCCTACGTTAGCCTGGTTTAAATGATGCTGAAAATGATCACCTCCGACAGCCCGAGATGGACCAGCTCTTTCTTTTTCACCTCCTGAGGGTTGAAACACTCTCAACTTTATTAACAGGAACTTGCAGGGAGAAGCCTGCTAAGCTTATCTGGTTCCAAATGAACACTTGAATTCATCAAAAGCTTACAGGGAGGCTGTGCAGGTTTATAGAAGAAATACCCTACAAAAGCCTCTCAGAGGTCCAAGGCAATGATCTGGTGCTGAAGCTAGAGTTTGTTGGTTTTCCACGCAAATATATAGGCTGATAGCATTGGAAGCAGAGCGCAGTTGTAGCCGGAGGGGTTGTGTGTAAGATTGGAGCCCGTAAAAGGATGTACCTACGGTGCAGAGTTAGGATATTCTGAGTTTGGTGACTTCAGAAAAACTATGAGGGGAAATCTGTTTGGATGGAAGACTTGAAATATATTTATTAAGGGCATCAAACCTTTCATTTCACGAGAAGGTATGGTTAACATTAAGTTTATATACATCATAGCAGCGAAGAATTCAAAAGCAATAGAATATGCCATCACAATAGAAATTCACATATTGAATGGTTTTGGATTCTCATTAAGCCCTTAAATTTCATAATAGAAATTATGTGCATCTGCCCATACATGTTAAGTGTAACAAGTTTTTCTTTATATGTGCTTTCAGGCGCACATTTAATATTGTAGCAGGGTGTTCAACTTTTGGATTTAATTATACCCTTTTTTTTTTTAACTCCCCAACTTGTAATGGGTACGGTGTTTTAATTACAATGTATTTCCACCAAGTTACAATGATAAATTTCTTGGGGAGGCAAATAATCAGCTTGTAATGTCAGCTTCTTCTGACCCCAGGAGTTGGCTTTTTTTTTTTTTTTTTTTTGGTGATAACCTTGGATAATCACAAACCCAAATATTATCATGATCATTTTATTATATTACTCTACTGAAAGAGAATCCATCAAAAGGAACATTGCGCCGGGCAGCCCTTTGTATAACGGCCTTTTGTTACAACGAAACGTGGCTCCCTCCCCTAGTGTGTACAGAACAACCCAGGACACTTCTGGCAGCTGGCCATGGAGTCTGTCCTGGCTTTGGCAAGAACAGATGGTTTTGGGGTCTGTTGTTCACATTTGATTTCCATGTTCCACATTTTGAATGAAGTCTTTACTGAACCCTTTGTCCTGCAGTCTGCAGCTCCTCACGTCGCGGGGAGGGGCAGTTAGGCGCCGTTCCCCGACATGCCAATTTGACACCCGAGTCCTGCCATTTATCCGGAACTTGGATTCCCCCTACCTCTGGCCCTCTGCTGGAGGGAAGCAGTAGGCGTGGGTATACTGCCCTCCCGTGTCCAGCTCAGAGAGGTGCCGGGGAGCCGGAGCTCTGAACTCTAGGAACCAGGGGGAGGCGAATACTTGAGCTCTCTCTCTTGCACTTGGGGGCGGCTGTAGAGGCACCTGCTGGAATGCCAGACCCTCATCGTGACATGCTAGGGCTGAGTGCCGTTGAGTGCTGCCGCAGTCCGTACACCTGCAGCTCTGGGAGGGACTTGGAGCTCATCCATTTCGCCCCCTTCCTTGTTTGGTTCTGCACGTGTTTATTGAGCATCTACTATGCCTTCGGTTTCCAATTTGACGGACGTTTATTGGCACCTTCTGTGTGCAAGGCACTGTGGCTAGGGATACAGCAGTGAGCAAGATGTGGTGACACGGGGAAACCCCTGGCATCACAGAATTTAAATTCTATTGGCGGGACTGGGGCTGGAGGGCAAGGAGACAGCAAACAAGGAAGTAATGGATGAATGCATAGATGGATGGGTGGATGAATAAGGCAACTTAAATTTTATCATAGGTGCTGTGAAAATAAAGTAAAGCAGGGCAGAGGTAAAGAGGGGTGTGGGTGGTAGTGACGGATAGGGTGGTGAGGAAAGTGCAGAAGAGGAGGGCGTATTTGAAAGGAGAGCCGAATGAAGTGAGGGAACAAGGCATTTGGAACATGTCGAGGGAACTGAGGTCGGAGGGAGGGGGAGAGACTGTCCGAAATACTCACAGCTTCTTCATACCTCCCTGATTCCAACGCCCTGAATCCAACGATTCCCTATGAGCTCTACCGGTGTAAAATAACAGAAAAAATAATTATGGAGCTTCTTCTCTATACCAGGTAGACGGCTCGACCCTAGATTAGGAAGAGACACGCAAACGTGAATTAAGGTGACTGTCTTGCTGTTTAGAGGCTTAATGTCCAAATGTTTGTGTCTGACAGGTATCTTTTGCATGGAATCGTCCCGACTTGGGCTCAGGTCATGATCTCACAGTTCGTGAGTTCGAGCCCCACGTCCGGCTCTGTGCTGACGGCTCAGAGCCTGGAACCTGCTTCGGATTCTGTGTCTCCCTCTCTCTGCCCCTCCCCGTCCATGCACACGCGCGTGTGCACGTGCGCTCTCTCTCTCTCTCTCTCTCAAAAATAAACACTAACAAATTTTTTTTCAAAAAGGAAAAAAAGAAGAAAAGTCAGCAGTCACCCTCATGAATAGCACACTTACAGCTCCAATATATCATTGCAATCCTGCGGTGTCTGGGACCAGCCCCCCGAGGGCCGGGTGGCCTGTGTGCCTTAGAGGTTGGGTTTCAGAGTAGCCGCACCATCAGGTCACTCGCTCTTGCTTCCCCCACCTCCCCAGCCCTGGCCCGGCAGGATGGCTGCTCCTTGTATGTTCCACGATTCCTTGTTGGTAGGGAGGGTTGTCCCGGCCTGCTCTGAAATGAGCCGAGTCAGGGGGACTCCGCGGAGGGAAGGTCTCTATTATTCACCAAGTGGCGGGGCGATGCTCAAAGGTCATCGGATTCAGAGACAGGGTCAAAGCACTAATGAACTGGAACCCTCACCCACGTGGCAGTGCCGTCCCTTAGGAGAGACGGAGGAGATGGCTGCCTTTGTGGAGAGCCCACCCCACACGCACTTTCTGTCATGCCCTCTGCCCTCTCTGCTCTTACCTCCCGGCTCCTGTTCCTTTCATGGGGCTATGTGTACTGTGTGCTTTGGCCTAGGGTCTGCCTTCAGAAGAATTAGCCGCCTTTCCTCATCGCTTTTTACAAAATGTTTCCAAGATTGGCTGGGAGGATTTCTCTAGTGGACCTTTAAGGGCTGATTTTCATCTCTCTCAAATCAATTATCGTGGGTAAATATGGTGTCATATCTGACAGCGTAATTGCGGACATGACTTCGAACATACCAGTAGGTGTGTTTGTAGGGCTGTAGTAGGTGACTGGCTTGGCCTTTATTTACCTCTGGCTTTTCTACTACCGAAGGAAAAGGTTTTTTTTTTTTAATGAGCATTTTTGGAGCACAGAAATTTCTAGCAGAAAACATGTCCTTTTGGAAGATAAGTGTATTTCATCTTCTACAATAACATACCCTTTTCTCTCCCCACCACCGACTCAGAGACTGACACATGTGACAATCAAAAAATGAGAGTTTGAAGTGAAATACGAGGAGTCTAATCTGAGGTCAACTTTTAGTATGGCCTGTGTGAGTGTAATCAATCTCCTGAGGAAATGATCGCCTCCTCTTTCCAGGGAGAGAAATGTTCCATGTGGCTGGTGGGAGGGGAAGACATTTTTTGCCTCTGGTACTTGCCGATATCCAGGACCTCTCTGCTACCCAGACTTCTTTCTCGGGCCTTTCAGACTGATTCCCATCCTCTCTCCTCCTCTTCCTCTTCCTCCCTCAGAAATCAGCCAGTATATCTTTTTTTTTGGCCGATCACCACTTCTGCCCCGTCTTCCAGCCAATTGACTCCTCATTTATCAGTTAGCAGCTAATTGTGCCCTGATTACCCTAGCCTTCTCCCGGCCCTGGCTGGGGAGGAACCTGCACTCATTGACCTCATTTCATTGTATATCTTGCATCAGCACTGTTTGGGAAATAAGTGATAGCCTGGGGGGGGGAGCTTCAATAAAAACGGTAGTTAACCAGGACTTGCCCAAGTTTTCAGCTGACTGGGAATTTTTCCCTCTTGGAAATTCCTCGCCAAGTGCTGTCTGCTCTCGTTTGCCACTGTATTTGGTAAAGTTGTAGGATCACAAAATGATCCATTTGGGCTGGTCTTAAAGTGATAATAGCTTATGTTGGCACAGTACTTGCAAAGCATTTCTGCATTTGGCTCGTGTTTCTCCTGTCACAACCCTGTGAAGGATGTGGGATCATCCCTGTGGGATGGGGAGGCAGCAAACTAGTTGAAAGCACACTGCAGACTCAGAATCAGAAAACCGGGTCTCAGTTGGTAGCCCATGGAGGGGACAGATGTCCCCTGAAGACTCTAGAAGCAGGCTGTTCTCTCATAATTAAACTTTAAACAAGATGCAATAGATCAAAGCAGAGAGATGTCACTGGAAGGTATTAGCATCGTTAAAGAAGTGATGCGTCAATGAGAACAGAGGCTGGAGAGGGTAACTAACGCCCTTCTGCAGAGCCTGTCACTTTTAAGGGCCTGGGTGTCAAAGGGCCAGTTCCTAGCTCTGTCTTCACTGTGGAGACCTGATGCCACTGAACACTTACCTGATTTAACTAACTCACCTGGTGATGATTCCGGGCTCCCCAGTCAACCTTCTGGTTGTAATTCATCTTTTCACGTAACTTGTCTATGGAGAGTGTGGCCCGAGAATGTGAGAATCTGGTCCCCTTAGTAGTAATCATTCATATTGCAAGTCGGTACTTAGGCATTCGAATTGTATATGCCAGTTTCTTGGGAGCTTCTTAAAAACATTTTTTGAGCTCTACATCCAACATGGGGCTTGGTGACATCTTTCATTATTGTCAATGTTCTTTGGAGCATCTAAGGATCTTTGTATTTGTCAGCTGCGTAGCCTCAGGCAAGTCATTTCTCCTCTCTGAGCCTCAGTGTCTGCCTCTTCATAGTGCTTTGGAATCTGTACAAATGTAAGGTGGTAGTCTGATGAGGAGGAGGAAGAAAGACAACCAGGTTGAGGTTTGTCATCAAAAGTAATTTGTCTAAATCATGTGCGTAGCTGATGGCAGCCAAAAGTAGCATTTGACCCTTACCGTATTCTTCTCTACTGACGGATGTGCACAGGGCAAGAAGTGGCTGTGACATGAGGTGGGGATAGGAAGGCAGAAATGGAGAAGACTTGTGAGTAGGTGAAGGCAGTGTAACCCTTGTATCAGAGTTGAAACAGTGAGGCTGAGTCCTACCTGAGAAGAAGGACTTTGTCACACAGCATTGGAGAATTCGTCATAGTGAGAAATGCCTGATCCCACAAGTGAGTCCCTTGGTGCCTTCGCCAAGGATCCGAACAGACCCCTACGTTCAAGTTTTACTTCTGCCCACCTTCTAGGTCTTGACCTAGAGCACAGGAGCAGGGCTTTTTCCCTAAAGTTTTGTCATGCCCTTTGGTTGCTAGATCTCTTTACCTGGGAAGCTAATGGCATTTCCCTTGGACCATTGCAGATACTTCTGGATCTTATGTATACATCTCATCAGAAATCTTAGCAGGCAGAGACATAATCATTGTTAACCCCCAGGGGTTAAGGCAGTGCCTGGAAAAATGTGAATGAAAGCCTGCATCACCGGCTTACCGAATGAAGGTCTCTTTGTGAATGAAGGTCTGTCCTATCTTCTGCCGTCCAAGTCCTGATGATGATAAGAGTGAAAGAGAGAGTGGCCACGAGTAGTGGAATTGAATCATAGGATGCATAGAAAGATAGAGTGTCTAGTTCCACTTCCACATTTTACATATGTGAGCACAGAGGCCTTGGAAGATCGAAGCCACTTCCTGAGATCATACAGTTAGCGACAGAGGTGGGACCAGAAGCCAGATCGGCTGATTTAGGATAGGATAGGATAGGATAGGATAGGATAGGATAGGATAGGATAGGAGTTGTTGAGCAGAGGACGGATCTTATCTCTAGTTGGCAGCAGCCTGGGGTCTTGTAGGCACCTACCACTACTCTCTGTTTAGTCCACCCTGTTCAAATTTCCTTTGTGCTGGAGGGAAATGGTTAATTGGATTCCTAGAGATTCCTCACCTCTTGTCCAGTGTTTCTCATGTCTAGAACCAAAGCCTGACCACTGGAAGGAGTAAAGACCGTCCACAGCATGGTGGGGAAAGATTCCAACAAGTTAACCGTCGTTTGTTACAGTCACGGACTTCGCCATGGGATCCTTTGGGAAATCCAGGAGTGTTTCCTTTACATGGCTGTTGCTAATGAGTGATAGACAAAAATGTATACATTCCAAAATCAGGTTAATGATACACGATTGTGTCAGATTCCTGATTCCTTTGGTAAATGTTAGAGGCTCCCATCTGTTCTTCCTGGGTGTAATTTTTTGAGGCTCGGGTAGTGTCATGGACTAGGGATTTGAATGGCCCTGGTTATTTAAGACTATAGGAAATCCTACAGAAATGGAATTGTGCTGGGATCCCACTGCTTTGTGATTATTTTCCATCACTGTAAATAGTATTAAGTGCCACGTTATTATCCGTCTGACCTGACAAAGGAGTTAAATAACCACTACAGGTAGGGTCCTGTGGTAATTCCTTTGTTTTTGTCCACCTACCAGACAGCTTGTGTGTGCAGTTATAAAAGATTTGACTTTGAACTTTTTATCGGTGAAGATAGATGCTAGATTGTGTTTAAAAATACTATTGGGTTTTCATACATACTGTATAAAATATGTATTCTTTATTTTGACAGGATTATGTTTAAAGTAGCCTTTTGATGAGAGACATTTGTCTTTTCTAGGTCTTTTCTCTCTGGTGATTTGCTGTAACATTTTATAAATCAAAGAGCTTATTGATCTATAGATTTCATATTATACTGTGCATGAAGAGCTGTTGCTATATTACTGGAGAAACTGACTGCCATATAGTCAGGGTAAAACATATTGATTTTCATGGACTATAGTATTTGCAGAAAGAACATGTTGAATTTTAATTTCCTGAGAATGTCAACTTGCCTCGCCTGTCAAGAAATTAATCTGGGGCTAGTGTTTACTGATGTGATATCAGTCTCACATACCTGATCAGACATCATGCCATCTTATTACATAGATATCTTTCAGAGGCATTGCCAACGCTTACATTCAGAATCCCATCTTTTCTTCTGAGGATGTGCCCTTAGCAGTAAGTAAGCAACCAGTCAATGCAAAAACCGGTACCTGGCACCTGTTAAGCTTTTGATTTTAGATACCATTTATTGAAATCTTACGAATGCCTGGCGTGGTACCAAGCTGTCTGTCTCTATCTATATTTATATCTATCTCATTTAGTCCTCAGAATAAGTCCTGTGAGGTTGGTACTATCATTTCCCTTTTGCAGATGAGAAACTGAGGCTCAGAGAGGTCACGGAACTTGCCCGTAGTCGCCTAACCTGTAGCCCATAAAAAGTGGTGGAGCTGTGGTTGGGACCTAGTTTACTTGACTCTGGAGTCTACTTAGCTGTAGTGCTTCTGGCAGACAGCCTGGAATTGGATTTGAGATATTGAAATCTACCTTGTCTCTGACAAACAGCAAAGATCACCCCGGCCACCACTTTCCCGAGCAAAGGCAGAAGAGGGTCTCATACCTGGTGGCAAGATCTGTGCTCAAGCAGTGCTGGCAACGGCTGTCTGCATCTACAAATAAAGGCCCCTAAGGGGAGTTTCTGTCAAGGAACTTCCCATACTGGTGTATTTTAAGACCTGCATTTCAAATGGAACCACCTCAACATTTCCTACAGATTTACTGTTTCCGAAAGGGAAAAACCCAGTGGTTACTTTAAAAACAGAAGAAAAAGCAAAGCCCTCATGTGGAAGGGAATGATTGTCCAGAATAGGCAAATGCATAGGGACAGAAAGTAGAGGAGCGGTTGCCAGGGCCAGGAGAGGGGAGCAGAGAGAATGGGGAGTGGCTGCTAATGTGTCTAGGGTTTCTTTTTTGGAGTGATCAAATTGTTCTGGAAGCAGACAGTGGTGATGGTGGGGCACCTTTGCGCATATACCCCAAACCACTGGATTGTGTACTTTAAAGGGGTGAATGTCATGGTATGTGAATTATATCTCAGTTTTTTTTTTGTTTTTTTTTTTACAAGAAGGAAATCTAACATCTGCTTAGAGCATCCTTGTCCTTGGGGGTTTACAGCACTCTGGGATGCCTTTTGTGGCCTATGACTTTTGGCCAAACAACAGTGAGTGGCTTTGAGATCAGCTTTGCTCAGGAGCTGGTCAGCATGGGCTCCTTCCTGGTTACCAATGGAGATTTTTAACTCCCTGATTACAAATTTCCTATGAAAGTCAGAGGACCAGTTTGGATCCCTCCCTCTCTGCAGGATACTGAGGTAAGGGCTGGGTTTTTTTTTTCCTTAGAAGGAATGTGAATAAAGTGTAACTCCCCCAAATAAGTTGATTTATCTTGAAGTGCAGCAATTTGCTACCCGTGCGTTTTTCAGAAAGCACTAATCAATTCCAGGTCAGAATCAGTTAAAGCGCCCCACAAATTGATAGTGAGGTCTTAAAAAGGCTCAGCAGCTTTGGAACGTTAAATTTACTTGCTGTAAATTTGGAATAAGAACATAAAGAATCACTTTCCAGCAAGATGATGAAAATTCATCATGTTCATTATGTGTTTCTTCAGAAGCACACTACATTAATTTTCCAGCTCAACTAAGTGGAGGAAGTAAGGTTTCTTGTTACCAAAACATTGCTCTGATGTTTAGAGAGGCGGTCCAATTCCATTAATGAATCCAATCTGCTCCGACTTGCGATACTGTTTAATGTGTCCTAAAAACCCTAATGTTGGGAAGTGCCATACGAACCAGTATCAGGTTTTTTCCCCCTTAAAACAAGGCCCAGGTGTTTATAAAACGTAGTTTTGTTTTCCGAGGATCCAAATGCTTACAGTCAGCTCTTGGCTCTCCGTGTTACTGGAGGAGAGAGCCGTGGTGTGGCCCTTCTGCAAATAATCTCTCTTCGCCTTTGGGTATTTATCGGTACTCACTTGCCTCTGGAGGTTACAGCAGAGTGAAGGAAGGAGGAAAATGACAGAGGTCCTCTGGTCGGCATCTCCTCAAAGCCTTCTAAAGGGATCTGTCCCACCCTAGACCCTGCTGGAGAACGATAGCATTGCCCCTGAGCCCAAAGAAGCCTTCTGCCAGCTAGATGAAAAACTGAAGTATTTTCGTGTTGCAAGGGCCTCTGGCTCGGTCGCGGGCCAGCATACAGAAGTGAAGAAGCCAGGCGAGGCAAAGCTTTTCTTTGCTTAACTTTGTTAATAAGACTGTGAAAACAAGGCGGTCCGCCCTGGGTACCCGGGACTTGCCGGCACATGGCTCCAGGGCCCCGTAAACCACGGCTTTCCGGCTCAGCTCGAGGGACCCCAGAAAACTCTGCAAATCTACACTGTGGTCTAGATGCCCTTCACACCACCTGAAACGCAGCCCGGGTTCTTGCGAATGGTACGGGCCGTTGAATAGTTCCTGAAAATGCCGCCCCGGACGTGCAGATCAGGAAGGGGAGGTTGCGTGGAGGCTTCCCGTGGTCCCAGCACCTCCGGGTCTGTGCTCCCTGGCTCGGCCTGGCCTCCGTCTGCTTGGGCCGTCCGGGCCATGCTGAGTTCTGTGACACCTGTACCGTGAGCACTTTGCTGGCCGGACGTCTGCTGTGGCTGCACAGGCCTCTCTGAGTACCCCCTGCCTAGTGACCCTGTGACGTCTGGCGGCCAACGCCGGCCTAATGAGCTCTCGGGGCTAGCCTCTGCTAACCTGTTTCCTTGCTGTCAGAGTTGAAAGCTTTAGCAGCCTGTTTCCGTAGATGTGGCACCTATTTTTGTGACAGAGCTCTGTTACCATGGGAACCAGGCATAGAAAGTCTATATGATAGGCATCCAGTCTAAATCTCTCTGGTCATTTCTTGGTTGTCAGTGCTAATGGAAGGAAGCAGAAGCATGGGTAACCTGATGGAGTAGATGATCCAAGATTCATTTGTGTTTCATGTTGGGATGGGCATGTGCGGTCCCTCGGGTGGCCGTGTATGAACAGAGACTGCTGTAAGTCTGGTCGGGGTTTCTGTCCATATAGTAAGGTGCTAGGAGAGGAAAGCGAAGAGGAAATGGGGAAAAGGAGAAGAAGAAGAGGGAGGGAGAGAGGATAGAGAGGGGCATATGGATTAGGAAATGTAAAGAGACTTCCTGAGAGGCGCAATATTTCTGTGAGTTAAAAAAGGTGAACGCTAAGTGCTTCCAAAGGTAGCTGGCCTTGCTCGGCTGGGCTCTCCTTTGCCTTCTGTTCACTAAATGGAACCTCCGATTTGCATTTCTATCACAGTTTCAAGCTTGATTACTCTAACAAGTGCTCCTCAGATAGATGGCCACCTTTTTATTATACTTTCCATACAGATGAAATTTAGCAAGTGGTAGTAATTACGGTGAAGGTCCCAGCCTCTAGCAGAGAATGTGAACTTGCAGAGTACCTGATTAGCCGTGATGTTGCTTTGGTGCTGGGCCAGGGGTGGAGGGCTAATACTCTGTCTCCCACAGAGAAGATGGAAGCGAATGTCTGGGGTCGTCCCTAAGTAGGATCCCCCTGGTGGCATTTAGGGCTGTCTCTTCTCCGAGCAATTGCTATTTTGGGAATGGGCTCGCTGATGAATCACTGGTTTGCATGATTTATGGAGGTTTTTTGCAAATGACAGTGCTTCTGACCCAAAAGGAATCATGAATTTCTGTTCTTGCAAGTACGGGAGAAGATTCAAGCCCCCAGGAACCCTCAGTAAGCTGTTAAGGGCACAGGAGAGGTCGGATTTCACACCAGCAGGAGAGGCCTTGAGGATGAGGATCATGCCTGATGCTCTTTTGGGCTCTCGGAACCCTTAGTACAAGTGCCTGGCACAGAGCATGCGCTCACGGTGCACAGGGACAGGGGCCAAACAGGTAAGGGGTGCTTTTAGCTATTGCATTTTCCTGGCTTTGTCCGGTTCCCTTACTTCCAGCTTGCCTCGTCCCCACCTTCCCAGGGCGCGCCTACACCTAGTTTCTACTTCATCAGCCTTGTCCAAGGGTTTCAGAAGAGAAGTCTACTCCAGCGTATCACTTCTGCCAAACGATCTGGAATTCCCCTTTGCAAATACAAGAAGTCAGCCGATAAAGATATTGGTGCAAGTTATTTTCTCGGTTTGTCAAAAAGGTGCTTTATTGGTCTCCTGTCAGCCTGGCCTTAAAGCCATTTTGTGGAGTCCCCAGTTGCCTCATTTTGAGCCATGACACCTGGCCCAGCTCTAGCCTCTGTGATCCTGGCAGTGGAGCCAGCCAGCTGTGACAGTCGCCATCTGGCCTGGCCTTTCACTCTTCCTGCATCAGGACTGACTAATGTGTCAGGAAAACATTCCCATTACGTTTTTGTGGATGAGGCCGACCAGTAGATTTACTTTTGAAGGGAGGGAGATGAGACCGAGAGAGATTTCCTTCTAGCCCATATTGCCAGAGATCTTTCCATCAGCGAGGCAGTGGGAAAAGCAAATAGAGAGCCGCTGTTGCACATGCCGAGGATCAATGCAGAGGCAAAAACAACAAAAAAATACAGGATTAGAAAGAAACAAACTGTAAGGCTGCAGTCAGGGGGAGGAAATACAATAGCTTTCATACCAAGAACGTCATTTCTGCAGTAATTTTCAATAAGTCGGTGGGAGCACTGTAATTCCACAGGGCTTGAGATATGAGAAAAATAAAGTAAATATTTGGAATAAGCCATTATGGAGAAAGGTCCCCGAAGCGTTGCTGTTCACTATGGCTATCCTATAATGAGACCGAGACAGAAATCCTTTGGAGCCTTTTGGGGAAGTTTTTATCCAGGTGCTCAGGTTCATTGTTTTCCTTCCCTCTGGGGAGCCAACAGCCCAAGTTGACCGCAAGGGGTTTGGTCGAGGTGGTGATGTCGCCCACTGATCTCCTTCTAGACCATTAGCAATGGAACCTGCCTCATTTCTAGGCTAAGGACCACGTTTCTGGAGGGTGGCTGTCACTGGGACTGCAGTTCCAGTGTTGTCAAAGCAAGTTGGTAGGTAATTATATGTTCCCGTCGAGATTGCTTTCAGAGCTGGGTAATTATTGTGAACCCGACTCGCTGGAGCTCACAATTAGCTCAGGTCCGGGCTTCCGAGGCCACCAGCAAGTACCTGTCTTTCAGGCAGGGTAATCTTGGACACAGATTGGTTCTCTTAAATGTCATAGGGCAGAAGGGCATTTAAAATGAGGTACGGCTGAACTCTCTAGGAAAGCAGAATCTGTTATTAAAACAAAGTACGAAAGCAAATATTATACCATTAAAACAAAGCCCCCCACCCCCACCCCGGGGAGGGACAAGTAAAGAAAGCGATGCTCTGAAATACGTGGACAGTTTCAAGGTTTGATATAATTAAAACTATTTCTTAAGGTTAAAGAGAAATGAACTTTACTATTGAATAGTTAGGAAGCTGTAAACTTCTTTCCTGGCCTCCAAATAGCATCATTCTCTTCTTTTCTTTCCCACTGAAATAACTCCCCAAACTGTAGTGCCTCTCCATAGCTTGTAAGATCAAACCTCAACTCTGTGGCATGGCGCCTGGGTCCCTCCTCAGCCTGGCCCCAGCCTGCTTCCAGCCTCCTCTTTCATATGGTCCCCGTAACTATCTCATCTCATCTCATCTATCCACACGGCATTTATAGAAAGGCGCCATGTGCAAGACGTTGCTAGGTGTGTTGTGATCTAACGCCACATCACTTCACCTTGGTGGGGGGCTTTATTAGTTCACCATGCATCCCATTAAAAAAATTATGAGGTGAGGTTGCAGCAATGGCCTGGGGGCATGGGGGGATGCCGCTAGGATGTGGTGGGAGGGGGAGGAGAGGAACCAGTGAAGGAGTCTGAAGAAACACCAGTGAATAACAAAAATGATGGATGTGACCCACCCCGTTTTTGGTTTTCAGTGATTTTCCAAATTCCTGTGACCTCCCCTAAAATCAGGCAAGATGAAGTTGGCTAAGCAAGCTATGATGTATTAACGGCACGGAACACTGTATAACTAGATGGAAATGTGTATGTGAACTAATGTAATGAATAGTAGTTAACGTCGATTGCTTATTATATACCCGGCACTGTTGTAAGCCTCTCACAGTTTTATGGTGTAATCCTCAGGACAACCTTCTGAGGCTAGGTGCTGCTAGTATTCTGATTTTACAGGAAGAGAATCCGAGGTACAGAAAGGTTAAGTGACTGGCTCAAGGTCACACATCTAGCATACTACAGTTGTCTCCATACATGAGAAAGAACATCAAAACGTGTGTGAAGCTAGCTATACACGTATGAATACATTGACGGAGACAATTTGCAGTAATACAAATGAGTGGATTTAACGTTAAATTCGTTCTTCCGTAAAGAAGCTCAAATTCCTAAGGGAAAGGAAAGAGTGAGAATAGTTCAGTGTCATGGAGGTCAAGGGAAGGCAATTTAGGAAGGAGGATATCAACAGTGTCAAATGTCAACTGAGTCAGTAATTAACTTAATCACTTGAAGCAAGTCACTTAGCCTCCTTTGTAATTGTTTCCTCATCAGTAAAATGTGCTATTGCCTTACAGCTATCTTTTGAAGATTAATGAGAAAATGTTAATAAAGTCCTTGTGGTTTCCTTCGGTAATAAAGACTTTTTCAAAATACCAAGCACAATTGCAGACCGTTTGCCAAGGGGTAAAAACCGAAGGCAGAATGCGTGTGGATTTTCCAGGTCTTGTGCAGGCAGCTAAGATGTTTGATGTTTTTCAGTTCTGGTTGGGTGGCAACATGACCTGCAGTGTTTTCGTATTTGGAAGGGAGAAGAAAGGAAGCAGGTTGCTAGTTTGGTGTCGTGTAGACAGACCAGTCGACGGATTGACTGAAGTTTTCATTTTTCGGCATTCGCTGTGGCACAGTGCGAACCGTCCACGATGGCCCGTGTTGACTCCTCTTTCATTTGTTCACCCACATCTATTCATCTAGCAAACATACATGGAGATTCTCCTGTATACCCAGAACCTATCTGGGCGTTGGAGTTAAGATGAATGAGACACACAGGTCTTGCCTCAGAGCCCTCGTGCCGAGGAGGTGAGTTTGGAAGCATAGACTGTCGCGACACTTCAGTGTGTACAATTTAGTCTGGGCTGTACCCGCCACGTACTGTGGAAGCACAGAGGAGAGAGACCAAGGTACAGAAGCTGGCGATTCTCTTTCGCTGGCTTGGAAGTTTGTGTCATTTGTGCTTCTCTTTCCAGGCGAACGAAACACTAACGGGTTGAAAAGGAGACAAGACAAGTAAAATTTCTTACTCCCCACAACCACACGCACAACGCGGAGCTTCTAGGACTTAAGGCCCTGGGGTTTCATAGGCAGCTGCCATACCAGTGTTTCCCCATCTGCATTACATTTAGATCTAGTGAAACTCTTGGCCAGATACTTTTCATGCTTTCTCTGATCGTGTATATAAGTCCAGCGCCTTTGTTGCCTTATCATTAGAACTCTTCAGAGCCCCACCTGCTACTTCTTGAATCATCCACGGGCCCTGTTTTGTTACTGTATTCAAACGCAGCTCTCAGAGGCAGCCGGGCAATCCCACATTAGGAAGACAACCTTAGTATTTCCAGTTGACTGTGTCTTTCACGTCTTTGGCTACTCTATTTAAGTTTGAAGTGGCCTTTTATATTTTTACCAAATGAGAGATCGTGATAATGCTGTAATAGGCTTTATGTTCATTTTGCCCTGGCCAAAAAGTACCTGATTATTATCTTAAGTTCTCTGTTGTTTATATTATCTACAAATCACACTGCTGTTTCAATTAATGTCAATTGCTAAGGGTCCATTACTCATTTTGTTTCCAAAATATGTATCTGTAATGGAAAAATTATTTGTGTGAATTTATTCTGACGGCTGCATATAATTTATAGCTCAACAATAAACAACTAAGGAGGGCGGCTATCTGAGGTTCTAGGACCTATTAGTTCTTTCTTCTTTTTTTTAAGTTTATTTATTGGGGTGCCTGGGTGGCTCAGTTGGTTGAATGTCCGACTTAGGCTTAGGTCATGATCTCATGGTTTGTGGGTTCAAGCCCTGCATCGGGCTGTGGGCTGACGGCTCAGAGCCTGGAGCCTGCTTCGGATTCTGTGTCTTCCTCTCTCTCTCTCTCTCTCTCTCTCTCTGTCTCTGTCTCTGTCTCTGTCTCTCTCTCTCAGCCCCTCCCCCACTTGCTTGCACGCACGCGTGCGCTCTTTCTCTCTCTCTCTCAAAATAAACATTTAAAAAATTAAAGCTTATTTATTTACTTTGAGAGAGAGAAGGGATGGGCAAGGGATGGGCAGAGAGACAGAGGGACAGAGAGAATACCCAGCGGGCTCCGCACTGTCAGTGCAGAGTCCAATGCAGGGCCTGAACTCACGAACTATGAGATCATGACCTGAGCTGAAATCAAGAGTCAGACACTTAAACCTACTGCGCCACCCAGGTGCACAAAGACCTATTAGTTCTGTTCCATTTTGCTTTTGGCTCCTTGCCTTGCATCCTGTAGTCTCCACAAAGAGAGGGTTAACAGTTCAGACAGCTCAAGTAATCATCCAGTAGAAGTCTCTTGCTGCAGTTCAACAGTCTCTCCTGCTTTGGCCCCATGTGAGTTTTGGGTTTGGGGGGTGGGGAGATCCTAAATCCGAAGCAGTTAATACATTATGTCACCACAAGATGGCTGCCGTCGGGAGTGTGCAGACCTTTTAAAAGCAAGGTTTTGAGAGAGTTTAACAGATAGTCCACAGTGTTCTTCACATCACAAGCTTTTTCTTGCAAATGGGCTTTCTAACTAGCCCTTATGCGAGATAATTCCCAAATTCTCTTCCCAGCAGGAGAGAAAGTGCTGGAAAGTGCTCTGATGAAAGAAGAAAAACCTGGGACTCTTGCAACCGGAATGTCAGCTCTAGTTGTCTCAGTTTCCTCATCTGTGAAATGATGGGCTTTTGATAATCAGCATATACAGATCTAACTCTGAAGCTGACTGGCCCGGGGAGCTTCTTAAAATGTCAATTCTTGGGGCCAGTGCCTACAAACTCTGGATTTATAGGTCTTGGTGGGGCCTAGGAATCTGTATGTTTAACAGGCATCCCAGGAGATTTTGATATCAGAGGTTGGCAGACCAGTAATATCTAGGAGGCACTGAAAAGAGATGATTTCTAAGGTCTCTTTCAGGTGTAAACATACGTAATTCTAATATGAAAGATTTCTAATCTAGGCAGTAGATGAAAATAAGCAGAATCGATAAGAGGAAGCTTATCTTAACATTTCCATGCCAGGCTTCTGTGTTCTGAACTCAGACTTCTGGGTGTCAGGCCCAACAGGAAGATGTTGGCAAGGCTGTAGGTTCAGCAAGCGTGCCAGAGTCAGGGTTCAGAATCCTAACCTGGGAAGGGGAAGATGCAAGGATTTGGGTCCAAAGGTCTGGGGCAGGCAGGAAGGCATAGATAGGAGCAGAAGGCTACCTTCTAGGAATCGGTTAAGATTCCCAGTTCGAGTAAGAAGAGGGTAAGCACTGGTGGAGACCAAGGGAGAAGTGAAGAAAGACGGGTTGAAACCAGGAGAGTAAAAATAAGATCTTGAAATGACTGATGGTCCAAGTATGAGTGAAGAAAGGCATCCATTGGTATAAGAGGGAGGGGAGCAGGTGTATGGGCTGTGATTGGAACCGAAATGTCTCCTAGGTCACAAGCTATTAGAGATGCACCCGGCCCAGTATTCTTCTGACCTTGACTATCACTGCATGGCTCCTTCACTTGAAAGCCTTGAAGCATATGGGCATCATACGGTTGATCGTCTTCAATGATAGTGGTAGGACGGTCTGTGGATCTGCGTGTAGCAGGGGTGGGCCACGTGGTGCCTGAGAAAGGGTCTGTGAAGGGTGGAGGCTTGAGAAATGTTTTATGTCATCCCTGGGAAGGCCAGGAGGGGGAGCCAGTCATTTGGTTGATGCCCTGTAGTCTTTGTCATGAGATTGCTTGAGACCGTTTTGATCAGAAATAGCAATGGATTTAGTTTATAATATCTCCTCAGTTTCCTGCCATATATATTATTAGAAAGATATATTTAGAGTAATAAACCGTAAAAATAACTCCATAATTACAACCCTGGGAGTTTAATGTCTCGCAGACTGAAAGGGCTTCTTTGATTTGATAGAAAAGATGCCTTTGACCATTGTTCACTGTGCTCACTTGTTGATATTTGCCATGCACACCACATTTTTTCCCTTCTGGGCGGCTTTTTATTTTCCATTGATTCTGTGGTCTTATCCTTTCCACTGATAACCTTTAAAAATAGTTCTGGGTGTGTGTCTTTCTTTAAGCCCATAAGCCAACACCCCTTTGATTTTTTTGTTTTGAGATAAATATATACTAAAAGGCATAGTTACCAGATACCATGAATTAATGTCTGTAATTTTCAGAGATGTTCAGAGGTGGCTACTTAATAGCTTACTTTTCGGTTTCCGAGGTGTCTCAGTCTTGCCAAAGTCACCCACATAGTTAGCCGTGTATGTCTCTCCTGTAATTTCCTTGTCAATATACAAATCCTTTTGCTTTGTTGGGGAAAGATTGTGTGGTCATTGACCCCCGCGCAATAACAATTTTTACAGTCTTTTATGCTGGAATGGATTTCTTTTAACAATTAAGATCTGGGCAGGCTAGACAAAGTGCCTGCTTTTCAGCTCCAGTGCTAGTAAGATGGTCAGTCCTATCTGCCTGTTTGTTTATACCAATCTCACCGTGTCTGGAAATGTGTAGTTGGGGCATGGAAGCGACTGAGCGGGGCCTCCCCAAGAACCTGAAGATACTGGAAATGAAATTACTCCCTAAGAGTTAAGCTAGGGAATCGATAAGCCATGACTGAGTACAGAGCTCCACAAATTCCCATTACAAAAGAACAACGTAATCACGTATTATTTGTATAATTTTATTTTTTTTATTTGTATAATTTTATAAAGCATAAATGTAGGAAAAAAAACAGGGCGCAAGTTGCCAAAAGTGGACTGTTATTGGTAATAATTGGCGGGAATATGGGTGATTATTGTTTTACTTCTTTGAACTTTATGTTTTAAATTTCAAAAAGGGAGAGAGCAGGACTGAGACAGAGACAGACAGATTTAACGGCTCCTAGGGAAAAAAGACCAGGCAGTAGCCTGATTGGCAGTGTTAACACAGTTGAAGAAAGAATGTGTCAATCAGGGAGGGGGGGGGGTGTTGGTTGTGAAAGCGGATGAAAAGGAGAAAGTCACGGAGATTGTAGCACTGATCAACCCCCTCTACCCAGGAGAGAGACCGTCTTGTATAACTCTGGACTATGCGCAGAGGCAGTGTAGCACAGCAGTCGACGAATGGGTTCCCACACCCCGGATGAGTTGGGTTCCTGTTTCGTGCCTACCGCTCCCCAGCTTTATGACCTTGGGCAAGCGGCCACACCTTTCAAAGCCTCCGTTTCTATCTGTAACATGGGGATTTCCTGAATGGTACTTACCACATTGGGCCTTTATGAGAATAAAAGGAGAGAATTTATGAATTGAGCACAGTGCCCGGCACATAGTAAATCCCTCAATAAGTGTTACCTATTGTTTTAATATGGTATTGTCGTATCCTATCTCTAGAGATACAGTTTAACACGATGCTATTATTAAACGCTGCAATCTTAGAACTTGAGTTGACATCGATTCTATGTTTGTTAAGCAAGTTTTGGATTATAATTTGGCTTTCCATGGTGCTTACAAGTAGGGAGATTATGTGAAGATCTGTGTCTTTGTGACTTACATTTGTCATTATAAATTGGTACACTCGTATTCAGCTTTGATTCGACAGTCTTTGGAGGGTTTGAGCGTATGGATTCAATCAATCTGGGACCTTGTCAACATTGAGTTTTGAGTCTCCAAACCTTAGGCATTTTTTCCTTTCAGAGATTGCCCTCTGATCTTGGTTGATGTGGATCCACCCGTGGGCGAAACATGTACTCGAGTCTGAACCCAGTGCACTTTCCTAGAATAAAAATGAAAATCTCTTGTTCTCATTTTTTGTTGTTTGACATATGAGTGACAGCGAATATGCCATTTCAAACTACCTTCCCCTCTCCTTCTCCAAGGAAACACTCTAGGCTCCCACACTGGGCACTGGAGAGAGGTGCTGAAGAGCTCAGGTGTTGGAACCAGATAGATCTCACTTTGTTTTTGTTTTTGTCTTTTTACATTTTTTTTAGCGTTGATTTTTGAGAGAGAGAGAGAAGGAGACACAGAAGGAGGGGAGAGAGAGAGAGAGAGAGAGAGAGAGACACACACACAGAATCCAAAGCAGGCACCAGGCTCCAGGCTGTCAGCACACAGCCCGACGTGGGGCTTGAACTCACGAACTGGGAGATAATGACCTGAGCCAAAAGTCAGACGTTTGACCGAGCCACCCAGGCGCCCGACCTCACCTTGAATTCTAGCTCTGCACCACCTAGTAGTTGTGTGGCCTTGGGCAAGTTACTTCTGCTCTCTGAACCTCAGTTTTCTCACCTGTAAAATGGGAAGAATAATAACAAAACCCTATCTCATAAGGTGGTTGTGAGGGCTAACTGAAGTAATAAACGTAAGGGGCTTAGAATAGTGCCTGGTCCAAATGCCTGTGCTACCGCAGATGATATGAGTCCCTGAGTTTTCGTTACAGAACTGATCTGCGGCATCACATTAACCAAGGGTACTCAACCTGGGCTGTCAATGTCACCACTGGCTCCAGGGATGCCATGGCGTTCTTAAACTTAATTGAAAGAAAAGGGGGCACATAGCATTTCTGTGGGGGATGGGATATGATGATAACATGAGCCAAACTGAGCTGATGACAGAGACATGATTCCAGTTGGGTCGGGCCCGATCACAGGGAGATGTGTGCACCAGGTCCCTTGTCAGCAGCAGACCTTTCTTGGTGTGGGTGTGCACTGGCAGGATGCACCAGCACCTTCCTTTGTGATCAATACTGACATATGTCTGCTCAAATAAATTAACATTCTCATCTGGCCCGGCTCCTTTTGTGGAAACAAGTTGGCAAGCCTGTGTGCGAGCTGACCCACATAACCCCTTGGCTAAAAACAATGTACTGTATCCCGTTTGCGCTTTGACTCCAGCAAGCTCTGAGAAATGGCAGACAAACTTCTCTTTTGTTTTTTTCTTGTTACGGCAACATTCACTGACCTCCCTTGGCATTCTTCGAGAGGCACATGGAAGGGAGACTGAAAATTAAATGCAGGAGGAGGGAAGGGACATAGGGAAAAGAGGCATGTTATAATTTGTCAGCATACGGGCAGTCATAACTCGTTCTAGGAATGGGGCTGGGTGGTTCTGAGCCAATCACAGGGGCGATTTGGACATCATTTCTATTAATATTCCAATAAGCCATTGACACGGTATTTCCTTCCCCACTCTCTGCCCAAAGAACTTAAAGCCCAAGGAAGAATAGAAAACAACGCACATCTCTAATTTGGTTTCAGTCATTCTGGGCCAGCGGCATTGACCTTAGTGACCTCCACAGGCAGATTTTGGAAAACGACAAAGCTGAATTTTAATTCTTCTGTTTGTGGCACACCTCTCCAAGTGGAACAATAACATTTTGCGGGGTTTCCCCTTGTCTCTCTTTCTTTAAGCGGATAGATTTTTCAGCGACGTCAGCTCCACTGTTGTAGACCCCACGAGCTGGAATTTGTAGCTTGGCTGAGGCCAGTTAGGTCAGTGGAAGAGGACACAGTGCAATTGTGCCGCCTTCCCTTGCACTGGAATCGGGACTGCCCCCCCAAGGCCCGCACAGAGGGCCCCCAGGCATGTTTAAAGAGAGTGCTAGGCAACAGGATGAGAAGGCCTCATTACGGAAAGTGACTGTAACTTATATTTCAGAGATTTTCTTTAAAATGCCCAATCGCGAAATCGGCTTTTTTCTAGGCGCATTGCCAAATTACAGCCGTGTCCCATTTTTAAAATGCCCATTTAAAATAAGCTCTCTTGAATGTAGCACTGTGGCAGAGGTCCTCCGGCAGAAAGCCACTTTAGACATCACATCACCCCGAGCATTATTTTAAGATAATGCCCAGGCCTTTTAGCAATTTAGGTGCTGTTTTCTTTGATCCGCGGAAATGTGCATGTACCAGAAGCAGGCATAAATGGGGCTGGCCTGGCCAACAGCTGGCTTTCCTTCCCCCCAGATGTTCCCTTCACAGGGATCGAACCTTGAGAGTTTATCCGAGCCCTTGTCCATCTGTCCAGATGGAACTGTCTGCCATTGATTCACCCCTTGCCCCCCAGCCCCTCCAAGATTTAAATACAGAGTTGTGTTGGTCGAGTGCAAGGTGGAGGAGTCGAAAGGAACCAAGCATTTATATATATTTTTTACATTTATTTATTTATTTATTTATTTATTTATTTATTTATTTATTTATTTATTTATTTTTGAGAGACAGAGAGAGACAGAGCGCAAGCAGGGGAGGGGCAGAGAGAGAAGGAGACACAGGATCCGAAGCAGGCTCCCGGCTCCGAGCTGTCAGCGC
Organism: Felis catus; assembly: GCF_018350175.1. Taxonomy (NCBI): domain Eukaryota; kingdom Metazoa; phylum Chordata; class Mammalia; order Carnivora; family Felidae; genus Felis; species Felis catus. The sequence continues at coordinate 109,944,250 of NC_058386.1, read as the reverse complement.
AGAGCCCGACGCGGGGCTCGAACTCACAGACCGCGAGATCGTGACCCAAGCCGAAGTCAGATGCTCCACCGACTGAGCCACCCAGGCGCCCCCAATCAAGCATTTATATTTGTGGGAATGGTGGCTTGGCCTTCTGACCACACCCGCTTTTCTTCCAGGTTGTAATTTTAGGATCATTTCGATCACTGGCTCTCCATTTTGGTAGCTTCCTGATAAGCCCATTTCCACATTTTGTGGAAATAAATAATCAGCTGTTCAGGATTGTCTGGAAGGTCAAGGTTCATGAGGCCGCCTCGGCCTTAGTCATTAACATCACATGTGTTTGCTTTACAATACCATACAGACAGCCCTCGTGGGCCCCGGTGTCACTCCTTTGTCACTCTTGCGTGTGTGGCATTCATTTGCTACGAGGAACTGTTGCATGTGCTTTATGTAAAGCATTTAACAAAGAAATCAGTTGAGTTTTCAATAAAACTGGTGTTTTTCTAACCCACTTCTCAGAATTTGCACTAGGGTGGGTGTTAGACTCTTCAGTAATTGCTACAGGCCAGAATTCAGATAGCAAGCCTCAAAATTTAGCTGGTTTGGTGCAAATAGGTGCCACTGAATAATCTGTCCAGGCCTAGAGAGACCAGATGGCTTGCCTTTATAGATTACATTGGTGCTGTAGTATTTTTTCGACTGTTGCCTCACCATTCTAGGTGTCAGTAGAATTGGTTCTTCATCTAGAAACCAAGGTGGAGACAAGGAGGAGGTGACATGGTAGATGAAGGAGAAAAGAAATCATAGACCGTACACACTACATTTGTGGATGTGTAACAATAATTTTCTCTTTTTTTCCATTTGTTTAATGTTTTATTTATTTTTGAGAGAGAGAGAAGACAAGCAGGGGAGGGGCAGAGAGAGAGGGAGACACGAAATCCGAAGCGGGCTCCAGGCTCTGAGCTGTCTGCACAGAGCCTGACGTGGGGCTCGAACCCACAAACCATGAGATCATGGCATGAGCTGAAGTTGGGCGCTTAACCGACTGAGCCACCCAGGCGCCCCAGTAATTTTCTCGTTAAACAAGAGAAAGGCAGTATCCAAAAGAGATTGTCAGAGACAGGCGGGAAGAAGGAAGAAAAGCTTGATTCCTGAGACGGCCCACGGATGGGGTCCCCTTGACTGGAGGGAGAAGCTCAATGCTCAGTAAATCGTGAAACACTTCTTCTGCCTGTGAACAGTTTTGCCTTTGTGAGAAGCATCCAGCGCTTTTCAGACTTTCCAGCAGCCAGGTCGCAATTGCACATCCCCGTGGCTGCTTCCCCAGCTTGGTGGCCAGTGTGAGTAACGTGAGGGGAACCGAGAGCCTGCCCAGCTTCCCCGAGGACGTCTCCGGAATAACCCTCCCGTTTTCTTTTTTTTTTTTTTTTTTTAATTTTTTTTTCAACGTTTTATTTTATTTTTGGGACAGAGAGAGACAGAGCATGAACGGGGGAGGGGCAGAGAGAGAGGGAGACACAGAATCGGAAACAGGCTCCAGGCTCCGAGCCATCAGCCCAGAGCCCGACGCGGGGCTCGAACTCACGGACCGCGAGATCGTGACCTGGCTGAAGTCGGACGCTTAACCGACTGCGCCACCCAGGCGCCCCACCCTCCCGTTTTCTTAACTAGCTGACTTGTGTCAGGCTCAACCCTTCGTCCCAGAGATTCATTTTATAACGTTTATATATGACATAAGACATTCTTATAAAGAATATAAGAGCGCTTTGCCGAAAATAAAACATTCCCTCCTTTTGACAGGCTTAGGGGAAAGCCACGTGGTTGACCTGGGCGGGTGTTCCACTCCTTCCCACCTGCCGTGGTCCCTATGGTGATGCTTGGGTGCAGCCGTGGTCCCGTCGGGTGCACCTGAGCTGCTCTTCCCCTGAGTTAATCAAGCCAGCCTTCCTGAGTCCCCTGGCCCTCCAGTGTGGCTCTTGCCGGTAGCACTTTGAAGAAACTGTGGCTCAAGGGGGGGCCTGGCCTTTTCGCAAAGGCTAGCTTTGCAATTAAATACCATAGTTTTATGATTAGAGCTGAGAGCTCTGAGCTCTCATACCCGTATCAATAACCCCTAGGAAATGCACAGGATTGACCTTTTCCACTTGTTGTCTTATAATTTCCTTTTCATCTTGGCTCTATGGCCCTGCAGGCAGCATGTGCCCGGGGAATTACCATTTTCGGTAAGGAGTTGGAATCATTCAGACTTTTGCCCTATTCCTCACATCTCACCCAGGGTACGGAGTTATTTTCCTAAAATGTCCACTAAACCCAGGGCCGCCCAACAACTGAAATGTTAAGGGTCTTCTTTTCCTTTTAGAGCTGAGCCAAAAAGAAAAGGAAAAGGGGAAAAAAAGAGAAGCCACGTATACCTCAAGGCACTATTGTATTGCATAGAGTTTTCATGGGGTCAGCTCTGGGGTCAGGCTGTTTGAATTCAAATCTTGGCTCTTCTATTTACTGATGGTGTGAGCTTTGGCAAGTTGCTTAACCTCTCTGTGCCTCAGTTGTCTTATCTGTAAAATAGAGACGATAGTACGCCCACCTCGTAGGCTGGGTCTGGTAACACACGAACTAATTCACACAGAACACTTGAAATACTGCCTGGCAGAGGAAACTGCTGCACGGATGCTAGTTCTTTGTAGACCTAAAGCCGGTCTTTAAGTGCTATCTGATATTTTCCCTAAAAGGAAAGGGATAAAATGGCAAAAAAAAAAAAAAAAACCCCAAACCAAAACAAGAAAACATTGCACTTTTCGGGGTCCTGTGTTTCATTGCCATCACCAGCCACCAGGTAGCTACATGCCTTAGAGCCAGTCTTAGCTTCGGCTCTTTATCTGGGAAGCGGGTGTGATAACATTTCCCGTAACTGCTATTTACACACATGCGTGCACGTGCCCCCACCATACGTACACTTTGATTTACTTTCATTGATAGGTAAGGAGGAGAATTAAATGAGAATACAAATTTCAAAACTCTGAAATGACATGAATCGCTTCAGTTATGGTGCTTGTGTTCCCATGTATACTGTGTATACTTAGGCTGTCATGGATTTTCTGAACACAGCGTACTTGCATGTCTAGAAGGTATTTTATGCTTTTCAAAGGAAATAGGCCGTCCAATACTTTATCATAGCTGGTTTTTGCAAGCCTCTAGGGCATGAGGACCATTTTGTTTGCATGCTTTACTCACAGTCTGGCAGATCGTGTGCATTTGGTACATATTAAATGGAGAAAATGTAGTTTGGTACAAGTGCAGTCAACCTAATGATACAGCAGAGACGCCTCAAAAGTGGTCTTCAAGTAGTTTTCTAGCAAGTAGTTAATATTATTGACTTCCCATAGCATCAGACGCCTGCAATAATTTAGATCCCAAACAAATTGACATTCGGTTTGGACACATCTCTTAAGAGACTATGTTATGGTTCATCAGGAGGAACAATAGCTCAAACTTTTGGGGCTTGGGATCTCTTATCCAAGATTTACCTTATCTTTCACAAGGGAGTAGATAGTAGTTTCATGGCTCTCTAGGTGTAAGAAGTGAAAAGAAAATCGTGATAAAGAGTGCTCAGTGAGTACTTGTTGAGCGTATGAATGAAGAAGGCCTTGGGAAGGAGTGCGTATAAATTTTAAGTCAACTCAGATCATGTAGTTCTCATTAGTGAGAGGAAGAAGGATGGGAATGCATCTTCCAGTGACCATGGGGAAGAGCAGTCTGATGCTTCTGTAATCACTAAAGCTTTGGCTCTGAAGCACTTCCAGAAATACAGAGTGCAATGGAAATCCTTAATAACGGGTTACAGACACAGTTCTTTCCGATAACAATGGTTGCATAAGCTACCGTCAGTTGACCTTTCTTAGGATACTCATTTACTGTCTAAGACCAAGACTGTGCGAAAGGAACACATTAATTGCCCTGACAACACAAAAGCCCCCTAGTTGTGCCCTTTCTTTTTTATATCTAAAGGTCTATTGAAAAAGAAATACAGGATTTTATTAGATAAAAGCACTACCAGAAGGGTTGCATTGAAACCTTTAAATGAAGCCATTCCCTCTTTATGGAGAAGAATCTTTCATTTCATATGTCTTCAAAAGCCTATTTTTATTTTCCTAAGCTATGGTTAGTAATAGTAGGTGGTTCAGAGAAGAAACTCTTTAGCCTTGATTCATGGAATTATGGTCACATGCTGTAAAAAGAAAATTTCACAAGTTGAGAAGACAATAACCAGACCTAGAATGTCTTAGTGTTTTTTTGGTCTAGCTAAGACATAAGCCATTCTTCTCATGACTGTTTGGAGTTACCCATTTCCTGTCCTCATAAACTCCTTGGAGAAGGACATTTTAAAAAAAAAAATAAAAAAAGATTTTAATTAGTGGAATGATTTGGGGAGCCCTGGGGACTTTTTGACTGTTCATTGTGGATTCTCAGAGAAACTGTAGAAATTCACTTCCTTGGATACTAATGGGCATTCTTTCATAAAGAGTGAACTACAAGACCTAAGAATGTGAGCCAACTATCTCTTTTCGTAGGTGTCATTTCTTCACCCTGGGAACCTTGAAGAAGTATGAATTTCTCTCTCTCTCTCTCTCTCTCTCTCTCTCTCTCTCTCTCTCTCTCTCCAGTGCCCGCAGAGAGGAAGAGAGGGAGAGCGAAAGCGAGGGGGAGAGCGAGCGCGAATATTTCCTAATGAACCAAGAGTTGGCTCATTCACGTGAAAGCCTGGGAGATAGAGAAGAATGAAAGAAGTCTAAGGATCATGCCTTAGAACAGAACTAGCTCATCACGATGATAGGGCAAGGTATGGTCCAGCATGAAAAATGCTGGCCCACAATATTCTCTTATAAGAACGAGAGCTATTCTTGGTATGTTCCCAGTAAAATGAGTTCCTAATCCCCAGTGACTTCCGCAAGACAAATTGTCTGGAGTTCCCCTTACATTCTTCTGTTTTGCCACCTTCCTAATTTCTCAAGGGTGGCTTGTTCTTGAATCCAATGTGAAGGCAGACATATGTCTTCTGAGCTGTGACGAAAGCCAGCCTTATTAGTGCCTACCTAATTTTAAAGTTGTTATATACATTCGACCAGAATTTTTAAGATATGGAAAAGAGGTAAGAGGATAAAAGATTTTAGAGGGACCATGTACGCACGTCCAAACTTGGGCCCTGACAACTGCTGGGGAAGAGAGTGTTGGACTACTAATGAGTCCCTGACAAGGATCTGGCCATTTATAAATACAAATGTTTCAATAGTTGCTATTTGAACTCATGAGAGTACATTGTTGAAGTGATATTTTGTCTCGAAGGGGTAGGTATACTTTCTCTCCCCCTCCACGTTCTTATTTATCTACCTACCTATTTATTTACACCCTATCTTGTCCCCAAAAGAATTTACAGTGCTCTATAAAAGTGCACAATAAAAGCAGGATACTATGTAACCAAAATGCATAGGAATAATCAGGCATAGGGGAAAATACAGGTAAGAAAGGAAGGTGGAGCCAGGACTAAGGTTATGAGACAGATGCATGACTTGAAATTTATTGGGCCTGGTAGAGGTGGACCATAAATTTCATCTGTATTTTCTAGCAACAAATGTGAAGAGGGAAAAATGATCGGATACATGAATCCCCGTGTCCAGAAGGTTAAAACAAACTCATTTTTCAGAAAAGCTCGAGGAGGGTAAATGAGAAGAACGAATTGGGTTAATGTAGCAATGGGGTGGCCAACTGCAGAGTCATGTGGTTTTAAGTAGTTAAGGATATTCATTTCTCATTTCTGAGGATTCTTTAAATCAATCATTTTAATTGTCTTCTCTGGTCTGTGAGAGCCTTTGGGAGGAAATCTGTATCTGTGTGTGTGTGTGTGTGTGTGTGTGTGTGTGTGTGTGTGTGTGTATCTGCCTATCTATGAAATGATGTATGTCATAGCCTTTGAAAAATATGTTACTTTCATTTTTTCCCACTTATTTCTTGACTTCGAATTGACATACCTTCGTGTTTGGAAGCCTAGTATGTAAAACTTAAAAGGGAAGGCTACATACATTTAGAGTCTGGTCATGGGCCTGCACAAATAAATGTCTTGTATCTAATAGCAACTGATTTCGAAGCTTGGTCAATTCTAGTTAAATTAACGTGGAACATAAAATGCCAGGAAAATCCAACAGAAGTTGGAGCAACCATTTTAGTGTCTTCTCTATGAAGTATTCTAGAAAACACAGGGGCTTTTCTTACCACCGAAACTTGCCATTTTTCTGTGGCTGAGTTTTAAAAAACCACTCCGTATTCAAAAATAACACTGAAATGTGTTACCTATTTGGATGTTTTGGTCCATTAACTTTTTCTGGTGGTTTTCCCAATTAAAATTACATTGATGCCATATGGCATCTATTGTATGCTAAAACTCCCTAACTCATGAAAGAAATTCCAAAGCAGATTGAAGAAGAAAAGAGAGTGAGTTAACACTTTCCAGTGGTTCTAGTTACTGGATCCATCAAAGACTAATTTCCAAGGTACGGTTGTTCTCATTAAAAAATTAGTATTTTTTAGAGCAGTTTTAGTTTTAAACAGAACTCAGGCAGATAGTACAGAGTTCTGCCCTTCCCCTGCACACAGTTTCTTCTATTATTACCATTATTAGCGTCAGTGTAATACATTTGTTATAATTAATGAACCAGTATCAGTACGTTATTATTAGCCGAAGTCCATAATTTACATTAAGATTCACTCCAAGTTGCACAGTTCTGTGGGCCTTAACAAATGTATGATGTCCTGCATCCTCCATTAGAATATCATACAGAACTGTTTCACCCCCCCCTAAAAAGCCCTGTGCTTCACCTATTCACCCCTCCCTCCATCTCTACACTCAAATCCCGGGCAACTGCTAATTTTTTTAGTGTCTCCATAGATTCACCTTTTCCAGAATGCCAAAGAGTTGGAATCCTACAGTATATAGTCTTTTAAGACTGGCTTCTTTCACTTAGAAACGGACATTTGAGGTTCCTTCCTGTCTCTTCATGGCTTGATTGCTCATTTTTTAAAATGTTTTAATGTTCACTTATTTTTGCAAGAGAGAGACAGAGACAGAGAGAGAGGGAGACAGAGACAGAGACAGAGCGTGAGCAGGGGTGGGGCAGAGAGAGAGGAAGACACAGAATCTGAAGCAGGCTGCAGGCTCGGAGCCGTCAGCACAGATCCCGACGCAGGGCTCGAACCCACGAACCGCGAGATCGTGACCTGAGCCGAAGTCGAACGCTTAACCAACTGAGCCACCCTGGCGCCCCTCATTTCTTTTCATCACTGAATACTATTCCATTGTATGGATATACCACTTTTCATTTATCCTATTGAAGGACATATTGCTTGCTTCCAGTTTGGGGCAATTCTAAATAAAGCTGCTATAATCATTCATGTGCAGGTTTTTGTGTGAACATGAGTTTTCAACCCAATTGGGTAAACATCCAGGAGCACAAATGCTGGATCGCATGATAATAGTATGTTTAGCCATTCTAATGGTTGTGTGGTACTATCTCATTGCTGTTTTAATTTGCAAATCCCTCATGACATATGACATTGAGCATATTTTCTCATGCTTATTTGACATCTGCATATCTTCTATTTGGTGAGATATCTACCTATGCAGATCTGCTGTCCATTTTTAATTGGTTTGCTGCTTTTCTTGTTGAATTTTAAAAGTTCTTTGGATCTTTTGGACACAAGTCCTTTATCAGATATGTTTTGCAAATATTTTCTCAGTCTGCACCTTGTTTGCTCTTTCTCCTAACAGATGTTTTTCTCTTCATCCTCTTAACATCACAGAACACATGTTTTTACTTTTAATAAAGCCCAACTTACCAATTTTTTATTTCATGGATTCGACTTTTGACGTTGTATCTAAAACCTTATTGCTAAACCCAAAACAATCAAGCTCTTCTCACACGTTATTTTCTAGAAGTTTTATAGTTTTTGCATTTTACGTTTAGGTGGACAATCCATTTTGAATTAATTTTTATGACAGATATAAGGTCTGTGTCTAGATTTATTTCTTTGCATATGGGCATCCAGTTGTTTCAGAACCATTTGTTGTAAAGAACTATCCTTTTTCCATCGTATTGCTTTTGTCCTTTCTGTGATTTTCTTTCTGGGCTCTGTATTCTGTTCCATTGATCTATTTCTTTATTCTTTTGCCAATACCATGCTGTCTCTATTACTGTAACTTGATAGGAGTTCTTGACGGCGGGTAGTGCCATTCCTTCGATTTTGTTATTCTTTTGTGTCATGATGGCTATTCTGGGTCTTTTGCCTTTCCATATGAACTTTAGTATTGATATCCACAGTATAACTTACAGGGATTTTGATTGGGAGCCCAATGAACCTATAGATCACGTTGGGAAGGACTGACTTCTTCATAATATTGAGTCTTTCTACCTAAAAAACACGGAGCATCTTTCCGTTTATTCTTGTACATACTTTGTTAGAATTACACCTACGCATTACTTTTTTGGGTGCTTATATAAATGGTATTGTGCTTTCAGTTTGAAATACCTGTTAATTATTGTCGACAAATAGAAAAAACAATGGACTTGCGAATATTAACTTTGTATCCTGCAACCTTGCTTTAACTGCTTATTACTTTTCAGAGAATTTTGTTAATTCCTTGTTGCATTAGCTAGGACTTTAAATACAATGTTGAATAAGAGTGCTGAGAGGGATATCTTTGCCTTGTTCCCGATCTCACAGGGAAAAACTCCAGTTTCTCACCACTAAGTACAATGTTAGCTGTAATTTTTTGTGGATATGCTTTTAAAGGCCCCCTCTATTTCTCGTTTGCTGATGGCTTTTATCATAAATGGTGTTGGATTTTGGCAAATGTTTTTTCTGCACCTATTGATACGATCATGTGATTTTTCTTTTTTAGCCTATTCATATGATGGGTTACATTAATTGATTTTTGAACGTTAAACCAGACTTGCATATCCAAAATAAGTCCCACTTGGTCATGGTTTATGATTCTTTTTATACCTTGCTGGATACGATTTGCTAATCTGTTGTGGATTTTTGCATTTATGTTCAGGAAAGATATTGTCCTGTAGCATTCCTTTCTTGAAATATCTTTATCTGGTTTTGGTGTTAGGGTAAGGATGGCCTCATGGAATGAGTTAGGAAACATTCTCTGTGCTTCTGTTTTCTGGAAGGCACTGTAGAGAATTGGTATCCTTTCTTCCTTAAATGTTTTGTAGAATTCACCTGTGAAACCATCTAGACCCGGTGCTTTCTTTTTGGAAGGTTGTTACTTATTCACTCAATTTATTTAATAAATACAGGCCAATTTAGATTATCGATTTCTCTTTGTGTAAATTTTGGTAGTTTTGTCTTTCAAGGGGTTGGCACATTTCATCGATTTTTTTTTTTATCAAGGTTGTCGCCATAGAGTTGTTCATAAATATCATGTTTTTATTCTTTTAATATCTATGGAACAGTAATAATGACTCCTCTTCTGTTTTTCGTATTAGTAAATTATGGGGTTTTTTCCCTCTCTCTCTCTTTTTGGATTAGTCTGGCTAGATATTTTTAAATTTCATTGATCTTTTCAAAGAACTAGCTTTTGGTTTCATTGGATTTCTCTATTGATTTTCTCTTTTCCATTTCATTGATTGCTGCTCTAATTTTTATTATTCTGCTTGCTTTAGATTGATATTGCTCTTCTTTCTCTAGATTCCTTTGGTGAAATCTTACTGATTTGAGATCTTTTTTTTCCTTTCTAATATATGCATTCAATGCTATAAATTTCCCTCTAAGCACTGCTTTTGCTGCATCCCACCAATTTCTTTTTTTCGTTTTTATTATGCTTTTAATTTTACTTCCAGTATGGTTAACATACAGTGTTATATTAGTTTCGGGTGTAATATATAGTGACTCACATTTCTGTACACTACTCTGTTCGTCATGACAAGTGACCTCTTGATCCTCTCCACCTATTTCGCCCATTCCCCCACCCACCTCTCCTCTGGTAACCATCAGTTCTTTATAGGTAAGTGTCTGTTTCTTGGTTTCTCTCTCTCTCTCTCTCTCTCTCTCTCTCTCTCTCTCTCTCTCTCTCTCCCCCTTTCTTTGTCCATTTGTTTTGTTTCTTAAATTCCACATATGAGTGAAATCATACGGTGTTTGTTTTTCTCTGACTGATTTTGCTTAGCGTTATACTCTCTAGCTCCATCCGTGTTGTTGCAGATGGCCAGATTTCACTCTTTTTTTATTGCATCCCACCAATTTCAGTGAGTTGTATTTAGTTTCATTTTCATTTAGTTGAAAATATTTAAAAATTTCTCTTAAGACTTCTTTGTTCCATGTGGTATGTAGAAGTGTGTTGTTTAATTTGCAAATGATTGGATACTATCCTGTTCTCTTTCTGTTATTGATTTGTAATTTAAAGCCATGTGGTCTAAGAATGTTCTTTGTATGATTTCTGTGCTTTTAAATGCGTAAGATGCATTTTATGGCCCAGAACGTGGTCTGTCTTGGGGAATGTTTTATGTGAGCTTGGAAAGAATGTATATCTTGCTGTAGATGGATGAAGTGCCCTAAATGTCAATGAGATCTATTTGATTGATAGTGCTGTTCAGTTCATCTGTATCCTTACTAATTATCTGCCTGATAGATTTGTTACTGATAGAGGGATGTTGATGTTTCCAACTATAATTGTAGATTTGTATATTCCTCTTACAATTCTGTCGGTTTTGCTTCACATATTTTGATGTTCTGTTGGTAAATGCATACATGTTAAGGATTATGTCTTCTTGTAGAATTGACTCCTTTATCCCTAATAGTTTTCCTTCTTCCAAAGCTTAGTCTGAAATTAATTTAGCTATTCCAGTTTTTTCTTAGTGTTAGCATGGTATATCTTTCTCTATCCCTTTTTGTCTTTATATTTAAGATGTGTTTTCTGTAGACAATCTAGAGTTGGGTTTTGTTTTTATATTTACTCTAATAGTCTTTTTTACTTTGTGTGTGTATGTATGTATGTATGTATGTATTTTTGAGAGAGAGAGAGCACAAGCAGGAGAGGGGCAGGGGTAGGGGAGGACAGAGGATCCAAAGAAGGCTCTGTGCTGACAGCAGCAAGCCTGATGCGGGGCTCAGATTCAGGAACCGTGAGATCATGACCTGAGACAAAGTCAGAGTTGGATGCTCAACTGACCGAGTCACCCAGGCGCCTCTATTTGTATATTTAAAGATGTTATTTTTAAGTAATCTCTCTACCTCACGTGGGACTTGAACTTAAAACCCTGAGATCAATAGTTGTGTGCGCCACTGACTGAGCCAGCCAGGTGCCCCTAATTGTGCATGTAAACCATTTGCATTTAAAGTGATTAGTGGGGCAACTGGGTGGCTCAGTTGCTTTACGCCTCCGACTTCGGCTCAGGTCATAATCTCACGGTCTGTGGGTTCGAGCCCCGTGTCCGGCTCTGTGCTGACAGCTCAGAGCTTGGAGCCTGCTTTGGATTCTGTGTCTCCCTCTCTCTCTCTGACGCTCCTCCACTCGCTCGGTCTCTCTCTATTAAAAATAAACATTAAAAAACTGTCAAAAAAAATAGTGATTAGTGATGTAATTGTATTAGTATCCACTGTGTTTCTAACTGCTTTCTACTCATTGTGCTTATTCTTTGTTTTGGCTGTTTTTAACCTTCTTTTCTTTGTTTCTGCCTTCTATGTTGCCTCACTGGTAGTGACTTTACCTTGTAACAGGGTATTCCTTATTCCTCCGTCCCGTTCCATCTACATCCTACATCCAAATATACTGTTGCTATTATTGCTTTGAAGTTACCCATTACGTCAATTTTTACAATTTTTTTTTGAAAATTTCTGTTTATTTTTTTTTGAGAGATAGAGAATGAGCAAGCCAGGAAGGGTCAGAGAGCGAAGGAGAGGGAAATCCCAAGCAGGCTCCGCGCTGTCGGCGCTGAGCCTGATGCGGAGCTCGATCTCACGAACTGTGAGATCATGACCTGAGCCGAAACCAAGCGTTAGACACTTAACCAATTGAGCCATCCGGGTGCCCCAGATCATTTTTTCAAAAAAGAAAAGTAAAATATTTCATTTTACCTTTATTTATTCCTTGTCTCATGCTCTTCCTTTCTTTACCTAGACCTAATTTTCTGACCTAATTAATTTACTGAAAATTTGCTTCTAACATTTTATGCAAGGCGAGTCTACTGTGTCAAATTTTTTCTATTTTTGTTGCTCTGAGATGGTCTTTATTTTTCCTTCCTTTTTCGATCATAATTTTGCTGGAAACAATCCCACATTGATGAGGTTTTTTTTCTTTCAACACTAAATATTTCACTTCCCTCTTGGCTTGCATGGTTTCTGACAAGATGTTCGATAGAATTCTTTTTTATTAATGTTTATTTCTTTTTGAGAGAGAAACAAAGCAGGAGTGGGGGAGGGGCAGAGAGAGAGGGGACAGAGGATCTGGAGCAGGCTCTGTGCCAACAGCAGCCAGCCCAACACGGGGCTCGAACTCACAAACTGTGAGATCATGACCTGAGCTGAAGTCGGACACATAACCAGCTGGGCATCTTGGAAGACTTTCTCTTTCTCTTGGGTTTTCTGCAGGTTGAGTATGATATACCTAGAAGTAGGCATTTTGATACTCAACCGGCTTGTTCTCTGAGCTTCTTGGACCTGTGCATGGTGTCTGTCATGAATTTTGTGAAATTTTTGGCCATTATTACCTCAAATACTTCTCCTGTTCTCTCTTCTCTTCCTGGAATTGCAATGACACAGATTTTACACCTTTTGAATTTGTCTCACAGTTCTTAGGTATGCTTTTCTATTTATTTTTTCTCTCTCCATTTTGGTTTGGGAACTTTCTGTTGACATTTCTTTAAACTCACTGATTCATTTCTGTTTGCGTTTTTGATTTCTAACATTTTATTTTGATATTTCTTACAGTTTCCGTCTTTGTATTTACATTACTCAATCTGTTCTTGTACGTTGTTCACTTATTTCATTATAGCCCTTAACATACTGATAATAGTTATTTTAAATTCCCTGTCTGATATTTCCAGAATCTGTGCCATATGTGATTATGGTTCTGATGTTTGCTTTGTCTCTTCAGACTGTTTTTCTTACCTTTGAGCATGGCTGTGATCGTTGAAACTAAGACGTGATATGGGGTAATAGGAACTAAGGTAATTGCGATTTTAGTGTGAATTTTTATGTTAATTTGACTAGGAGCTGGGCTATTTAATGTCTGTTGTAGCCATCGGTGCCAGAGGCTTTAGTTTTCTCTAGTTTCCTTGTTCTATTTTTTTTTTTCTCACCAGTTGTTTTTGGGTTTCCCTAATAGCTCCTTCTTAAATAGGGTCTTTGTCTTTCTCATGGTAAATTATGGGGGGAATAGAAGTGGTCTATAATCTTATGATTAATCTTAGGCTTTCAGTGAGCCTAAATTCTTGGGCTGTGACCTTCATAAGTTTATCTCAGCTTTTGTTTTCTCCCTTTCAATAGAACAAGAGAGCTAGAGGGGGCCAGAGTTGTCTGGTTGCCCTTTTACCAGGTATATTAGGCTTTGGTAACGTGTCCTTTGGAAAGCAGTGGACGTCTAAATTACTACTTTTTCCTCCTCCTGCCTGAAAAACAAAGAGACTTGTCTTAGATCTTCACCGTGAGAACGCTGTATGTTTTCTGGAGGTAAATCCCATGGAAGTGTGGGAGGGGACCTCATAATACTGGGGGCCCAGGAGTTTTTAGGTGTCAAGCAAGTCCACATTCAGCCTGCGTTTGTCAAAATTACCCTGAAAATGTTCCTAGTAGTTTATGGCTCCAGTGGCTTCTGCTCCAGGTAAGCTGATCTCAGCTGTGAGTTTCTATGTTTGCCTCTCTTCCCATATTTCAGGGTGGCCGTTTGCTCTGTGACCTCAGTTCCCTTAATGGGTCAAAGAAGAATTGGTGATTTTCAGTTTGTTGAGCTTCTATCTTTTGTGGAGGATGGGAGTGATGAATTCTAAGCTCTTTACATGTTCAAGCCAAGACCACAAGTCTCCCAATATCCAGTTTTCTTTTTTTTTTTTGTAATTTTTAATGTTTATTTGTTTTTGAGAGAGAGAGAGACAGACAGACAGAGCACCAGTGGGGGAGGGACAGAGAGAGAAGGAGACACAGAATCCAAAGCAGGCTCCAGACTCAGAGCTGTCAGCACAGAGCCTGACACGGGGCTTGAACTCATAGACCACAAGATCATGACCTGAGCCGAAGTCAGATGCTTAACCAACTGGGCCACCCAGGAGCCCCCCCAATATCCAGTTTTCAAGGGCGATGCATATAGTAAAATTAATAAGGGGCGTGGTGTTAAACTGACCTACATTCAGATTCAGGCCCTGACATTTAATTAGAGGCATTACCTCGTACAAGCCATTTAACCTGTCTGAGCCTCAGTTTCCTCACCAGTCAAATAAAAATAATTCCAAATACATATGGCTATGTTAAAGTTCAATGAGAGGACATATGTAAGCAAGTTTATCACAGATACTTCCATGTACATTGCAGGTACCTCATTAATGTTAGTTTCCTTTTCCTATTAAAGTACCTATGCTTGAAACTGGTGCAGCCACTCCGGAAAACAGTGTGCAAGGTCCTCAAAAAGTTAAAAATTGAACTACCCTACAACCCAGCAACAGCACTACTAGGAATTTACCCAAAGGATACAGGAGTGCTGATGCATAAGGGTACATGCACCCCAATACTTATAGCAGCACTTTCAACAATAGTCAAATTATGGAAAGAGCCTAAATATCCATCAACCGACGAATGGATAAAGATGTGGTTTATATACACAACGGAATACTACTTGGCAATGAGAAAGAATGAAATCATGCCATTTGTAGCAATGTGGATGGAACTGGAAGGTATTACGTTGAGTGAAATAAGTCAGTCAGAGAAGACAGGTATCATACGTTTTCACTCATATGTGGATCTTGAGAAACTTAAAATAAAACCATGGGGGAAGGGAAAGGGAAAAAATAGTTACAGAGAGGGAGGGAGGCAAAGCATAAGAGATTCTTAAATACAGAGAGCAAACTGAGGGTTGATAGCGGGTGGGGGAGAGGGGAAAGTGGGTGATGGGCATTGAGCAGGGCACCTGTTAGGATGAGCACTGGGCGTTGTATGTAAGCCAGTGTGACAATAAATTATATTTAAAAATAAAAAATAATAAAGCACCTATGCTTAAAAACAAGGACAGTTTTGAATCCCAACTTGTTATGGCATTTGTGCTATGAGTTTAAAGAGTTTTTATAAAGTAGTTGCCATGTTCTCTCTCTCTCTTTCTTTTAAGTTTATTTATTTATTTTGAGACAGGGAGAGCGTGAGTACAGGGGAGGGTCAGAGAGGGAGGGGGAAGAGAGAGAATCACAAGCAGGAATTCTTGACTCACAAACGGAGAGATCATAACTGACCGAGCCACCCAGGCGCCCTGGGGCTGCCCTATTCTTAAGGGCTTGAAGGGAATTCAGAAGTTCACTTGTTCCTCTTTTCCAACCACAGTTATCATCTCCTTTTTAAACACATGCAGCCTTCTACTGAAAAGGCCCGTGAAAACACATTTCTTTCTGTGTGGGCCTGAATGCAGAAACATCATTACCGAAAGTGAAGATGGTCCTTTTGCTCAGTGATAGACTGTATGTCCAGAGGTTGCAGGGGGGGTGGTTAGTTGAAGAAGTTATTGAACCATTTAAAGAGACATCATGGCCTGATTGCAAACTTCAGTATCAAACCACATCTGGAGAATTGTGTCCCGTTTTGAGCACCATAATTTCAGGAGGATGTTGACAACACTAGAGCGTGTCCAGACAGTGGTGACCGGGATAATGATGGGCACATCTACAAATCTTGCGATATTGGGATGTGTATTAACTCAGCGTATCTTTTTATATATTGTAAAAAAAATAATTTTGTTCAGTGCCAAATTTTTCTTTATGCCTCTCATTTTTACATTGTTCCAGTTTTTCCTGGACGTGACTCCTGGCTTCTTTCCAGGAAGGAGACAGAGGAAATTCCCCCTAGCTTAAGTGTGGATTATTATCTGACCCCCCTCTATCCCCCCCCCCCCAAAATCAATGGGCTGAACTTCCTTGCAGTAATTCTAGCCCTTGGCTTCATTTCATGAAACCTCCAGTTGCCAGCCTCAAGCTGAGCGTCACTTTTCACCTCGTGGTGGTTTCTATAAGTCCCCAAGGAGCCTTCCTTGAGCAGTTATGGTTTGGTCTGTTGTCCTGTGATATAGAAGGAAGGGGGTTGGGCACAACCCAGAGACGTGCTAAGTGGATTCTGAGCTGTGAAAGTTAGAGCAGGGAGCACATGTGAGCTGGAGGTTAGATGTGAACCCTGAGCCCTTTCCCCCTGCGATATGCATTGTTGTTATTCTTTCTGCAGAAGAGTTCGTGATCTTCTGTAATTTTCTTTTTCTATTGATCCAGCAGTGCTAGTAACAGAAAAAAAAAAAACAAAACACCAAGGTTCTGGCAGTACAGTCTATGGAACAGACTGCCCTATATCTCACACATTAGAGAACGCATGCACTGTGCTAGAGACGAGATTTGCCTTGTAGAGAGTTCATTTTAGAGTAGCAGTCCTCCCCCCCCCTTACCTTGTGCTGCCCCAAGGCAAAGGTGAAAGTATGACTCTGCTTTGTGGGTCTTTGGGCTGCAATTCCTTCAAATAACACTTCCATCTGGAGAGGAGAAGCCAATGGGAAAATAATGAGCTTAAAAAGAAGTTAACTTTCTACGAAGAATTTTGAGGATATGTGTGTTGGCCGTCGGGCTGAGGGCAGCTAGAGTGTAACCAGTGCTGGGAGGCCCTAGTCTGAGCTGACTACTACTTTGCAGCTATGGGACCCGAGGGAAGTGCTTAAACTCTGCTGAGCATCAGTTCCATCATCTATAAAATGGGGACCACAGTATCAGATTCAGAAGATTTTTGTAGAATGTAGATATTATCATATTCTCGGAAACGCTTTGTATGCACCATACAGCTTGTGAGCACTTATAAGACTAAGACAAGGATGGGATATCATTTATCTCCAACTACCCAGCACTTACATATTCCCGACACCTCACACAGAGCCTAGGATACATTAAATGATAGGTAGCTGAAATTAAAATGAATGGAGAGTTTTAAATCTCCGAATTTCTGATGATTTCAAAGAATTCACTCACTGGTCCTTTGTATTGCGCCGGGTGATCTCTTGGCCTCATGGCCTCGTTCAACCTTTAGACTCAAGGATTGAGAATAAAGTAGCTTGTGGGGTTGGGAAGAAATTGCTGTAAAGTAAATCACCTTTCCAGGCATCGCTTAACGTTCTAAACGAAACAAACCAAGACGAACAAATGAGCAGTTGATGGAAATGACGATTAGCTTTCGCAAGTGGGCTTGGAAGCCCAGCGGAATTACACTGGCGTCTGCTCACCGTGGCTGGGCGTGTCATGAGCCCGAGGGAAGAATCTAGCAAGCGTGTTCTACCCTGTGAGGGATCTGGGGCGGATGACGGTGGCACAACCTGGAGCCCGCTTCCGCCGCAGGTGACTGTGAGATGTCGGACTAAGTAATCCCAAGGAGCTGGTGGAGTACCGTCTGTCCAGTAGTGTGAAAGTAGTAATAATGTGCTTTTTCAAGGCTCGTGAATTGGCATCATTTAGACTACATCTGTCATGGACCTTTGCGCTTTGGAAGGGAGTGAAAGAAAGTAGTAGGTTAATTGTAAATGTCTCCGGAAACTTGGTTATTTTTGTTTGTTTTTAAACTCGGTCTTATTTTGTGAAAGGCCCATCGTTACGGCTGTTATCCCTTCCCTCCTATAAATGTGGAACTCTGATTATTTGAGATCATCTGTGTCTGGCGTGTTTCAGTTTGGAGAAAACGAGATGGTGACTTTACCACGCTCTTTCTCAAACCAGTGACACTAATTGGGCCTTATGCCAAGGGGGAGGGGCAGCAGATGTAATCCCGAATTCATGGTCTCTGTAGAGTACGTAAGGCTTCCAAGCCACGTGGAAGGCAAACTTTACCAAGGAAGCTCAGTACTTATCCTTCCAAACGTTCAGCTTGCAAATACCAGAGGTGTTATTTGCAATATCAAATGTATAGATAAGGGCATGGATTGTTTTTTCCCATGCAGATACCCATTTTGGGGATAAATTCCATTGTCTAGGTCTGGCAGTACATCAGATACTCCCTTAAAGTTACCTGGAGAATACCTACCCAAAATGATTAAATTCGTGATGGCTTTTATTCTTGGCTAAGAACTTGCCTCTCTCCTCCAGGGCTGAACAGGCTGAAATTGTTATGGGAGTTTATAAAGTATATGGTTTGTTGTCAAATATTTGTCTCTGTCTAAAAATGAAATGTCTTGAAGTACATTTTCTTTGTAACTGAATAAATCAGTGAGAGAAAGAGAAATAACTTCTCATTTAGCCAATTTTTAATCAATATTTTCATGAGAAGCCGAAACGTTAACCGAATCCTGGCTTTTGTCATTTGAAATACAATTTGTGTGTTTAAGAATTTATGTGCACATCAGAGTTTGGACTTCATGTTCAGAAAGGAAAATTGATTTATAGGAGCAGACAACCGCAGGAGTAGAGGCAATGCCAGAAATGAATATGAGTCAATTATTTAAGGCAAGCGGGACTTTAATCACCACAGCGATAGAGAAATCTCAAATTCAATTACGCCCCGGGTTTTCATGCTTTAATTTGTGGGCATTTCTATATCTCTTATTTTACAGAGGCCTTTGAAATTGTTGTTCGCCACGCCAAGAATTACACCAACGCCATGTTTAAGAACAACTATCCGAGCCTGACCCCGCAAGCTTTTGAGTTTGTGGGTGAATTTTTCACCGACGTGTCTCTCTATATCCTGGGTTCTGACATCAATGTGGACGACATGGTCAATGATTTGTTTGACAGCCTGTTTCCAGTCATCTATACCCAGCTCATGAGCCCCGGCCTGCCTGAGTCGACCTCGGACATCAACGAGTGCCTCCGAGGGGCAAGGCGTGACCTGAAAGTCTTTGGGAATTTCCCCAAGCTTATTATGACCCAGGTTTCCAAGTCGCTGCAGGTCACCCGGATCTTCCTCCAGGCCCTGAATCTCGGAATTGAGGTGATCAACACAACTGATCATCTGAAGTTCAGTAAAGACTGTGGCCGGATGCTCACCAGGATGTGGTACTGCTCTTACTGCCAGGGACTGATGATGGTTAAGCCTTGCGGTGGCTACTGCAATGTGGTCATGCAAGGCTGTATGGCAGGCGTGGTGGAGATTGACAAGTACTGGAGAGAATACATTCTGTCTCTGGAAGAACTGGTGAATGGCGTATACAGAATCTACGACATGGAGAATGTGCTGCTTGGGCTCTTTTCAACGATCCACGATTCCATCCAATATGTCCAGAAGAATGGAGGAAAGCTGACCACCACCGTGAGTACCAGTCTACAGTTTTCTGAGGAATTGGGTCCGATGAGGGTGTGGCAGCCTGGCCAGCAGCAGGTGCCGATGGAGAGAAATGCGGGGAGGATCGGGGGTGGGGGGTGGGCAGAGATGATAGAGGGGCTGCACGATCTCACAGGCTACGGAGTCCTAGTGCCTGGCTTTGCATTTTGGCTTCATCTCCTTGGTTGCCGTGGGAACTCGGGTGAATCTTCTTATCTTTGTGGGCCTCGTATTGCTGATTCGTAAAATGAGGTTAAAAAGGATATCTTCTTCATAGGGAATAACACGTTAGCGCATTTAGCGTGTGCGTGGTACACGGTAAGTCTTCAGTAAATATAAGCTATTATTCCCACTGTTGTCAGTCATTGCAATCCTCGTGACAACCCTGGGAGGCAGGCACATTACCTCCATTTCACAAGTGGGGAAACTGAAGCTCAGTGAAACTATAACTTACCCAAGGGCACCCAGCTCTAGTTAGTGGAAGAGCTGTGATTCAGCAGTTGATCGGGTTTGCCTTCGATGAGGTTATCACCAATGTTTCGGATTCTTATTTCACTCTCGGGCTCTTAATTGTGTCTATCACACGACCCTTTTGAGTCGTGACTTTAAACACAAGAGGCCCAGCCAGAACCCACTAACTGACCGTCACTACATGAGAATGTAAGCGAGGCAAAACGTCCACGTTTTCCAGCAATTGTTTCCATGACCTCGGTTACACCAGTCTAACCCTGTTCGGATGGGCTTTGTGATGGGGGTGGGACGGTTCTGACAGCGGGGCCAGAGTGCACACGTTCAGAACCATGGGACGCACCCACTTTTCAAGGTGGAGCAGAACACACAGCCAAGAGCTCCCAGCACATCCCGCTGAGGTGGTCGTGACCGATTCCTGAATGCTGCCAGCTTCGTAGAAGGAGGTGGCAAAATCCGGTAATCTGCTGCCACTGTCGAAGTCCAACTACATCCCAGGTGCTCTGCTGGCCAGTTCACCTGACAGTGTTTCACGGTAATCCACAAAACAGGTTCTAGTGTTAGAACCTCTCAAAGTAAATACATAAACTTAAAACAGAAGTTAAATACCTTGTCCGGGATCTCAAAGCTGTTAAATTGAGGTGGGGGAACTGGGATTCAAACCCAGGTTTGGCTGGCTTGGTTGACGCGTGCTCTTAGCTTCTAGACGGTGAGACTGCCGCAGACTCTCGGCCGTTGGTTACCCAGAATGCGGAGGGCAGACCGGGCCCTTCAGTCCATCTTTGAACTCGGGAAATTCAAAGCGATAGGCGTAATTGGTTTCTTGGGTGAATTAAACTGGGAAGGAGGACGGAAATGATGCACGCCGCGGCACGGCTACTCACGCAGCTGCTCTAAGTGCCCCGTTCACAACGTTAGCCGTTTAAAACACGTTTACTGAGAAAATATTTTATAGTAAAACGAACAGAAATGTCCTATCTAGCGATCGTGTTCTTCAGTGGCTAATTATTTCCTTGACTGCTTTATAATTCGAGGCCAGATTCTGGGGCCTTATGCAACAGTAAATCTTACAGAACTGGAAAAATGACAAGTGGATGTGCCCGCAAACTCACCCACCTGCTAGTGCTTGAGGGCCCCCTGCGTGTCAGACACAAAGCAAGGGGGCCAGGGTGTGGAAATGTCTTTAATAAGAGGAAAAATGAGACAACGTTCAAGACAGGGTTTGGGGATGTGTAAAAGTTGACTCTGATATTGGTCGCTTCACAGCGACATAATTAATCTTAAAAACATGTGTTCTTGTCAAGTGCTTTTAGACACAAAAGTAGGGTGGGGAACTGCTAAGGGGTTAAGTGCATTGTTGTGATTGGGCTCTAGGCATGAAGGTTTATTTAGTAAACATTTATTTATTTGTTTTTTAAAGGTCTTTTTAATTTTTTTTTAACGTTTATTTATTTTTGACACAGAGAGAGACAGAGCATGAACGGGGGGGAGGGGCAGAGAGAGGGAGACACAGAATCGGAAGCAGGCTCCAGGCTCCGAGCCATGAGCCCAGAGCCCGACGCGGGGCTCGAACTCACGGACCGCGAGATCGTGACCTGAGCTGAAGTCGGACACTCAACCGACTGAGCCACCCAGGCGCCCCTTAGTAAACATTTATTAAGCATCTGCTTTGTTCATGGCACTTTGCCAGGTGCTGGGTATTCACAGTTACCCAAGACGCAGTTCTTAAGTCTTGAAAAGGTCGACTCTAGTTGATGGACAGGTGTGTAACTGAATAAATTTCACCATCCTGAGCATTTCACCATAATGTGAGTGGTGGAAGGGGCCATGAGAGATTAGCTAGTCCAATCCCATTGATTTACAAATGAAGAAATCAAGTTTAGAGAAGCTGGTCCAAAGTTATGTAATTAACCGAAGAGCCAGAGGGACTAGAATCCTAGGTCTTCTGCTGCTAGCACTCCCTATTCCCACTATGCCAGTCTGTCTCCGGTTAGACCCTCCAAACTTTCATTCTAAAATCGCTCTAACGATCGCTTCTCGGCCTTTTGGCTAAGATCAAGTGTAAAAGCGCCATAACGATTTTGCAAAGTCATCATGAACTTCAATTGGATAGTTATTTCAGGGTGCCAAACCTGCTGTATTTTAGTTGCACACATGTGTGGGGGGGAGCATGAGCACACGCACATGCACACGCACACAGGCAAATGCGTGTGCATGCTGGGGGAGTACATGTCATGTCATTATCGTACAGGAAGAAAAGGCTTGGCTGTCCAGAGGTGCTCAGTGATGCAGTCCCTTTCTGTTTTGGCCATTAAGGGTCTGATTGCTCCCAGCTCCCAGCTCCCAGCTCCCAGCTGGTTATGAGAGCGTGAAGTCGGCCTTCCCCAGGGAATGCCTGAACTAGAACAGCAAGCGTATGTAAACTCTGCCTTGTTACTGTTTTATGACCACCAACTCTAAGTAATATATCCCAAATGGTGGGGGTGGGGGAATCGTTGGCCAGGTGCGATCCAGCCCATATTCTGTACCAGCCAGAAAGGGGCTGGGCTATTTGCGGGTGGGGGGGGTGGGGGAGGGGTGAGGGGAAGTGAGGGCTGGGTAGACTGCTGAACTCGATTCATGTTAACAAACCCGCAGAATGCCCCAAAGCAAAAGCCGATTTAAAACCAAAGCATTAATGAGGTTCTGCTATAGCACCCTCACCTTCCTGTTGTGATAAAATGTAAAATCCTGCCAGTCTGTCCTGTTTGAGGTTAGGCTGTGGTGAGAGACCTCTTTGAAAATATGCTCTTCCTGAGCTCTGTTGGGACAACCTTTTCAGCTAGCTCCAAGCCGTGCCATGAGGTCCGCCGTACAGGGACTTTGCACAGTTGTTCTGCTGGCTACCATTTACGCCCGATTACAAGGGACATGGTGGTCTTCTAAGTGAACCGGGCGCTGTTGAATTTTTGTTAAGTATGGCCTGTTAGTGCTTTAGTTTTCCCTAAGATAGTTTTCGTTTCCTCCAAATACCAAGGGGAGGCATGGGATTGAATGTTTCGGGTGTTCTCGTTGTCAGCCCTCCCAGAGGTGGTAACCGTCTGGTTCCCAAACTTGGTTCATCATCACTATCACCTGGGCAACTTGTTAGATTCCCAGAGTCTACCCCTGGGGGTAGATGCCATAGGTCTGTGGAGAGGCTGGAGAATTAGTCATAGAGTTTGTCATTTTATTTTTTTTTAATGTTTACTTTTGAGAGATTTACTTTTTTTTTAATTTTTTTTTCAACGTTTATTTATTTTTGGGACAGAGAGAGACAGAGCATGAACGGGGGAGGGGCAGAGAGAGAGGGAGACACAGAATCGGAAACAGGCTCCAGGCTCTGAGCCATCAGCCCCGAGCCCGACGCGGGGTTCAAACTCACGGACCGCGAGATCGTGACCTGGCTGAAGTCGGACGCTTAACCGACTGTGCCACCCAGGCGCCCCGAGAGATTTACTTTTAATGTTTACTTTTGAGAGAGCGACTCTGAGCTGTCGGCACAGAGCCTGATATGGGGCTTGAAACTCGTGAACTGTGAGATCAAGACCCCAGACGAAGTCGGACGCTTAACCGACTGAGAGCCCCAGGCGCCCCAGAATTTGTCATTTTAAAAGTGCCCAGGGGCACCTAGCTGGCTCAGTCTGTAGAGCATGCAACTGTTGATCTCAGGGTTGTAAGTTCGAGCCCCATGTTGGGGATAGACATTACATAAAAATTATTTTTTTTAAAATAAGTGCCCCAGTTGATTCTGATACTCCTCTGGGAACAAATCCAGCCACCTTGTTTGAAGCATAAGGTAAGGCCCAGAGATTGGGAGTGAATGATGGCTAATGGCAAAGCTAGGACCTCAGATTCCTCATCTATAAAATAGGGTTGATATATGGAGATTAATTGAAAGATAGGTTCAAAGTACCTGGCAGAGTTCAAGACACGTGGCAGGTACTTGCTCAAACCCAGTTCGGTACTCTTTTTACTGTATTTTCCTAAGTGCCAAATGGACAGTGAGTTCTTCTTAAATTTATTTTTAAGTGCCAGGATGTTTCATGTCATTTTAGTCCAAAGAGATGAATAAAATATTGTGTGAAAATGTGTGTGTGTGTGTGTGTGTGTGTGTGTGTGCATGAGCATGAGAGAGAGAGAGACAGAGATCAAGAAAGAAAGCTGAGAGGGAGGGAAGGAGACAGAACATTTGTACTGAAAAGTCCAAGAAGGTTTTAATGATGGGACTGTAAAGAGATCCACCTTGACTCTATCTACATTTGTGAACTAGGTTAAATATCATGGCCCCAAGTGAGCATCGAGTAGGTTTATAATAGTACTTGGGTGGGAGCATCACTGTTAAATTTACCAGCACATTATTGAATTCCACGTCTTTCACCCTGAAGCAAATACAAGTATGTACAGTTATCAATGCGTGTATTTTCAACATTGTTGTTGGACTACACCCACACTGTCAAATGTCACAACCTTCTTTTATTTATTTATTTTTAAAAATGTTTATTTATTTTGAAAGAGAGAGAGAGCAGGGGAGGGGCAGAGAGAGAATCCCAAGTAGGCTCTGTGCCCAGCGCAGAACCCAAAGAGGGGCTCAATCCCACGAACCGTGAGATTATGCATGACCTGAGCTGAAATCAAGAGGCAGACATTTAACCTACTGAGCCACCCAGGCGCCCCAACCACAACCTGCTTTTATTTTATTTATTTATTTTTTTATGAAATTTATTGTCAAGTTGGTTTCCATACAACACCCAGTGCTCATCCCAAAAAATGCCCTCTTCAATACCCATCACCTACCCTCCCCTCCCTCCCACCCCCCATCAACCCTCAGTTTGTTCTCAGTCCACAACCTGCTTTTAAAAATGCAATTGTTTTTATTCTGAAACCATTTTGATTGTCATTACCACATACGTGTGTGTGGATTATAGGCATAGCCATTGTACATTTCACATCCATTTATTCAGTGGTTAATAATCAGCATCTTGTATGTTTACTGCTCTCCCAGAAATTGTCCCCAAAGTTTCTATGATTTCATTTACTTTCTGTACCCCACCCCCATAGTCATTGCTGACATATACTCACATGACTGTTTGCACTTTTAGTTTTCCATTTGTTCTCATGTACTTTCTTTATTGATTCATCTCAGAATGTCTCAGCATTAGTGTTTCCTCTCCCACAAGTTCATTACCTTAGCTTATTCCATGACTCAACTGAACGTCGGGCAGAACTGCAACCTTTCCTACCACCACTCTTTGTCCCTGTCGTTCCTCATCATGATATTTTAGTATGATCTGAGCTAGGACTCATTTCGGGAAACATTAATGAACATCCAGTTGTGGGGGCACTATGATAGATGCCGGGGGTTGCAAGGAGGGGTGGAGAGATGGTGGTGGTTCTGTTGCTGCTCTCAGGGGTCACTCAGCTAGCAGGTAGCAAAGCTGACACTCAAAGCCAGATATGCCGGACTCCAAAGCTCATGCTTTTAACAGTTTACTCTCTCGCTCTGTCAAATGCTTCACCTCTGTCTTCCCCAGCGTCTTCCTTCCCTGAACACAGGCTAACTAGGTTCTTACTATCTTATTTAATATCCTGTATTACTCTCTGCTGTTTTTCCAGCTGCATGGTGCTTGAATTCATTCTCCCTCCTTGGAGACCCTTGCTGTATAGTATTTCCCAATGAAGTACCAAAAGGCATGAGAGTTTTATTCTTCATACCACTTAAAGGCACAGAGTAGTTTCTAGGGGAAGAAGGAATGTGTGCGTGGGTAATGAAAGAGCCAGTCACACAGCGAAATGACTTTGCCTGGAATCTATATGAGCAGTGCCAGTGGTGAGGAATAGTTTATTTTCCCATTGCAATGTTTGGAATCTGTCCATTAGACCAACAGATGGTTTTTAATGCATTTGCTTTGATTCTGGACCTTCGCGGGTCTCCGTTACGGAGTTTCCTAAGCAGTAACGTTGTGTGATGAGAACGTAACATACTCTGGTATCCAATACGTCCATTTCCTTTGCTAGAATTTCTGAAAGATCTCTTTGGTGAAGTCAGTATTTATGTGGGCTAGGAAGCTCTGGGGAAGATTCTCTGTTGATCCTCACCAATAATTCACTCTATCAAATTCTTATATTTTGCTGTCTGTGTGACTGACTGTAACTCATCAGAATTTCCAAGATTAGCCCTCCCTTCGTCTCGGCTTTGAAGGCTGAGGTTATTTCTCAGGTGTCAGAGTGTCAGTGCTTCTCTCTTGAAGCTATCACTTTGGACTTTCATTTTTCAGTCTCAGATAGAGATACCTTGTCTGAATTCATACAAGCTGTTTTCAGTACAAAGTGATTTCAAAGTGATAAAAACAAGTAAATGACTCACTACCTAATTAGCGTCTACAGGTCAGCCTCTCAAACTGTGGTAAGCAACTTCATTTGCATGAGGTCCATTTCTGGAAAGACAAAAATGTTTACAGGCTGCCATTCTTTCTTCAGGCACGATAAAAATAGCTTGAGTGCCTCCCATGGGGGAAAACATATAGTTTTGAAACGTAGATTACCTCCTTATTGAAGAGAAACATACAAAGGAAAAACTTGGCGGCACTTTTAGGCACTACATGTTAATTTCAGGGCGCGTTTCAAACGGTGGTCACACAAGGGGAGCTTTTTTAAATGCTCCATCCTGAAATTATATATATTATGGCTCATATTGGGAAATTACGGGGGCCCTGCACGAATCTGGAATTACATGCCTTTGCCTTGGCAAGAAGTGGCGGTGTGATTACCAGCCGTCCTTTATGTTCTGAGCCTTGAGAAAGAAGTTTTTCCTTTCTGTGGTCTGTGGACTGGTGGAGCCAGAACATGTCCCCGAGAACTGTGAAAGATCTTTACCCTGATCGCAAGCGAACAAGTTCGCGGGCCACAGTTTCATGGCTGAAGACGTGAGACTCCCTGGCTCAGAGATGAAGGACAGTTTGTTTCTTAGAGCAGTAGAGGTAGTACCCGCGCCCGTACCTGATCCCCGAGCCCCGACTCCCATGGGGTAAGGCAAGGAGGGCCAGATGAGTTCTGCCCACGGTGAGTCGCACTCCAGGAGCAGAGCGTTGAGCTCAGGGAACTCGGATCTTTGATAATAGGTAGTGAGTCTGCCTGCTCTTTTCTCTGAAGGGAGGCACTATCTCTGTCTTCCAAGGCTGTTCACTATTCAAAGATACTTGGAAACGAGTGTGGGGCAAAAGTGCCTCCATTTCTAAGACACGCACAAACCCAAGGGACCCAGGGAACACTGGCAACACAGGATCCCCCGAACTCGGATGGCTGCAAGAACCTCCCAAGTTCACAATGCTTTCGGGGGATCAAGCAAGGAAATTAGAAAGCGTGGAAGACACCAAGCTCAGCCCTGACCGGTTGGCCCAAAGGCGTGGCCAGAGACATGCCCAGAGACAAAAAACAGTGGCAGCTTTCTCAGCTCTTGAGAGAATACTTTAAAAAGGAAGTATGAAAGGGGCCCCTGACTGTCGCGTCTGATTAGGAGTAAACTCTGCTGCTCTGGGCCTTCAGCTCCCACTCCGCCGCTCTCTCTTTCGGTCCCTGCTCTCTCTTTCGGTCCCCGTGCCTTCATTTCTTTTCTTGCTTGGCCGGGGTTGGGGGTTTTGTATCGCTAACTGGCTCGGCTGAGTGAAGTTTTCTCTTTCACTGCACTTCTAAGGTGGTTATCACACACCAGGAGTTATGTGGAGGACTGATTAGTCCTCAGAGTATATCTGAAAAGGTTAGAAGGTCAGGAAAAGTTGGCCAAGCGGGCAGAAGTCCACAAAGATCATGCCATGCTGTGATATCCTGAGAATCTTTGTGCTCCCAGCGTTGACAGTGAGGGAGTCCATGAAAATGCCTTCTCTGTGTTGAGTGGCCAGGGAATCAAGAGTCCAGTGAAAGCAGCCTCCTACCTGGTGAGGGCACAAAAGCCCCCGGCTACTTGCTCTCTCCCTCGCAAAGCCGAAACGCCTCAGAAAACACGGCGTCATGTACACAGCGTGACTCCTCTGTGATTCCTGTCTCCCCACTTGGAATAAGGTTACTCATGTCCTCACGGCAGCACCCCCACAGGTAACCTGGGCCCCCTCACCCCTCACGCTTGTGCATTTTTGCTACCTTGCTGAGGGTCTCCGGCGACGCGTGCTTTCGACCGGGACCGTTTCTCACCAGGCAGCCTCCCCACCCCCACCTGGAAAATTGAAAACATATTTCAAACGCCACAGAAGCACTTTTAAATGAAGTTCCACTTGTAGTACAGCAATTTCCTCAGGTGAGGGTGGTTATAATGTTGCTGTAATAAAGGGTTTCACAAAAAAGGCCAAGATGAGGGAATTGGGGCAGGTTTCTTCTAGCATGCTGCAGCTTTTGTGAGATAAAATACAGACTTCACGATTGCCAGCAGCCACAGGCTTCTGAGTGCTGATCCCGGGCATGTACTGGGGCTCCCAGTTTGCCAGTCCTTTCCTTGTTGGGGGGAATGCTAACAGGGTGAGACAAACAACCTTTGTTTCGGTGCAAGTGCAGACCTCTTACTGTCCTTTTAAAACGTCCCCCGGGGTGTTTGGGGTTCCGAATTCATCAGACTTCTCAAAAGCAATGCCGGAACGGGCACGAAGGATCTTACTGGGGTGACGGAATGTTCTACAACTGGTTTGTGGCAACGGTGGCACGACTGAGTCAATTTCATAAAAATCGTTACATTGTACACTTGACACGGGAGAATTACAGAAGTCCCCAAATCCACCTCAATAACCCTGTAAAAAAAGATTTCGTAAAATAAAAAAAAACAACAACTGTGGAATTAATATATGAACCATTTCAAATACAGCAATGGGTAAGTATATTATAAAACAGCTAGTAAAACAATACTTGTATAAATATTAACCATATCATTCAAATAAATTACTATATAACGTAAAACAGAAACAAATAAAAGCAATGCCGGAAGCTAGAAAACGAAAAAAAAAAAAAAAAAGTCCCTTTGGGAAGTGCATAATCCAGCAGGGGTGTTGGGTATTTCATCTGGGGGTGGGGGCTGTGGGAGGGTTGGTGCTCTCTTCTTATTAGCCAATTCAAGTCCTTCCTGAAGAATATTCAGAAAGTGAATTAATTTTTCCTTTTTTCATTCCACTCAGAATGCCTAAAACAGATAAAGTAGGAAACGGAGTCATTATATTTGGGCGCCGTCTATTATCATTTACTGACTGAGAATCTATCTAAGCCTGGCTGCTTTTTGCAGATAATTAATTTTGTTCCTAAATGTACGGAAGAGTGATTGTAATCAGTATGTTTGTACTTTCAGCCACAAATAGAGCCCATCAAAGATATGCGGTACAAATAAACCTCATAAAATATGCAGCCCAGGCACTGCTTGAAGTTAATGTGCTATCTTTTTTTAAAGAAAAAAAATTATATGTACGATTTTTGAAAGTCATTCTTGGTATTCTTATGTGGTTAATAGATGAACTCCTCTTTTTCTAACTCAAGCCCACACTCTGAATTATTTTTGTCATTAAATCTCATGAACTAGAGCTCAAGGGGATTGATTTGGCATGGAAATGGACTCATCAACATATACATATTTCTGAGTTCTGGGTGTGCATTTCTCTTTTGCTTCTAGAAAATTGTTAATAGTCGGGTGTACGTTTGAGGTTCGGGTTCATGGATGAAACCTAAGAGCATAGTGTTTGTGAAGGACTTCCTCTAAACTCTTTAGAGAGACTTTTGCCCTTTATTATTATTTTTTTTTTCTGGCTGTCTGTCCCCCACCTCTGACCAACCTCTATTCTAAGCCTGTCCTTTCTCCCTGCCCTTCAGGCACGTTGTACCTTGTTCGGTGTCTTGTTCACTTAGTCCCTGTAGTTGGTTTACAGTGATGATGTTTAATCATGGTTTAGTCATCCCAGGAAGCCCGTTTCTGCTGCTTCGTATTCTGTAATGTGTTCCCTCTCCGGAGAAGCGAACTCACTTCACTTAGCAAAATTATATATCACCAGAAAACACTTCAAAGAGGTCATCAAGGATAGAGATCTTAGTCACTGTGACGCAGGTGGAGGAGGAAGTTATCGAAGTGGATGCGGGACCTTTTCATGCTTCTGAAATCACCCGCTGTGCTTGTGCAGGGGAAATAGCATCAGCCCAGGAATCAGAATAGTGACGCGCGGCCCACCTTGTCCCACCACAGGAAGTGACCTTGGAGAAGTAATTTAATCTGTCCGAGGGAGAGGATAGCGGTGATGAGAGTGATCGTGAAGCGCTTGCTGTGTGCCACGCAGAGTAGCAAGCTCTTTGCGTGAGTTGACTCACTTAATGGGATTCTGATTAGTGCCATTTTCCAGGTTAAAGAACTGAGGCAGGGAGACTTGAAAGTGGGAGCCAGCCCCAAGGCTGCTTCAGCCGCTCTCCACTGCAGGGGCTCCTGGGGCTCATCTCTTGCCCAGGATGAGACCCGGTCTCAGAACAAGGAGGTGAAGGCCGGCTCCCTCTGCAGGTAGGCCCAAGCTGACCTGGTGGACAGGAGGCCAAATGGAGAACCAGGAAGTTGCCAAGGGTCTCTCTCAGTTACTACGCATCCCGCTTCCTCCACGCAGCCTTGAGAATAGCAATGGACACTTCCAGTGGGCTTAACTTGTCTTCTTCCTCATACTCGTGTTAATCCTAGTGAGAGTCTTCTGAATCTGCCTGGAGCCCAGACATCCCCCAGGATCAAGGGCTATTCCATTTACCTTTTCTTTAAACAACAACAACAACAACAACCACAACAACAATCCACTCTTGATGAGCTTAGGTCTAAAATATGCTTAAAAAGATATATGGCACCTACATTTCCCCCCTTTCAGATCAGAAATCCAGTAAATAGTGAAACACCAAGCTCTGGGGTTTTCTTATGATGCATTAAACCCTGTTAATGATCTCTTTCCAAACATGGAAGGAGTTCTGTGGTAACGGTATTCCTGATGTACTCAATTGTCCCATTCCCCTTAACAAATTCTTAATGTAAAATTAATGGGTTTCTTCACTGTAGCAACCTTCTAGCAGATTTTGTTTACAATCATGAGCACTTTACATCACCTTTGAACGGTCTCTTCACAAATCTTCTAGACCAAAGAAGACGCTCAATTAGTGTCCTTATTCCGATTAAAAATAAAGCAATAATTGTGATAAATTGGCATAATCAAACTTGACCGAAAGAAGCTACAGGATGCATGTTAGATTTCCTTCCAGGATGAAAGGATGTTAACAAGCCCCAGATCACAGAGGGTGAAAGAATACGCACTGGTGGAAACATTTCCCTCACACATCTGTGTTTACCAAGTTTTAAAGTCTGTTTCCTCCCCATTTCTTCTGAATCTGTTAGCCATTGATTAAAAAAAAAAAAAATTAATGCATAATTCAAACTGCTCCGCTGTGAAAAGCCCCATTCAGAATTGTCTCAGCTCTGGTTATCGTTGACCAACGAGCCTTCGAGATACCAGGAATAATAAATTACAACAAACATTCATTCTTAATAGCACCATAAGAGATTTTTAAGAGCTAAGCTTTTGACATGGAAAGCTGAGTAAGAAAAGGTCGTGTGATGTAGTAGAAAGAACGCGGGCTTCAGGAGTTCAGACGTAAATCTCTGCTCAGCCGTTCCTTACCTTAGTGACCCTGGGCATAGTGCATAATCTCCCTGAGTCTTGGGTGCTTCATCTATAAACTGGGGATAAAAATGCCAACCTGTTAGAACTACTATGAAAATTGGCAATAATGCCTCGTGTGCCACAGCACCGTCGCATGTCACATGTGACGTGACCCATCTCAAATGCTGCCAGACAAAGTGGACTTTTCTTTCTAGGTCTTCCCTCGCACGGGGCCGTCCATCTTCGGGGTCCGCTCACTAGCAGCAGCACCATCACTGATAAATATGTACCAAGCTCCTGTGGCAAAAACCCTGTGCCGGGGGCGGGCAACACAATTATCAGCAAGCTGTTTTCAAGAAACCAGACCAGCTGGGTTGCAGCAGAATTTCTGGATTCTTTGCGTAATGTTGGGATGGCTGTTTCGGGTGAGGCTGTTCAGCCAGGTACTCCACATCCAGCCTAAAGACTCGAAGTTGCTACTAGGCTTTGCATTCGGAGCTTGGTGGCTCCTTGAACATTTGCTCCGCCTGTGTGGCCGGAGGCCTG
The DNA here is from genome assembly GCF_018350175.1 of Felis catus. Classification (NCBI taxonomy): domain Eukaryota; kingdom Metazoa; phylum Chordata; class Mammalia; order Carnivora; family Felidae; genus Felis; species Felis catus. The sequence continues at coordinate 109,912,073 of NC_058386.1, read as the reverse complement.
ATCACTCTGTTCCCCGAGATGTTCAGGTGACTTGATTCCCAGCCAGGCAGGACAAGTTGAACACACAAGTTTTCCGGCTGCTCACAGTGGACTTCATAGTTGCCTCGTGAATAAAGGGTAGTGGGATAGATCTAGATTCCTGGTGGGGATTTTTAGCATTCATCTTCTTTTGCTCGGGTTTATGCTGAAATCCTTGCGAGGGGAGGAAAGACTCAAGCTGTGTTTATGGTTCCTTTGTGTTTGAATGTGTATTGGGTAGGATAATGTTAAATTGCTTTTGCTGGGTACCACTGTTAAATGATGATTAAATTTCAGTGATGAAACAGATATCTAGGGGCGCCTGGGTGGCTCAGTCGGTTAAGCATCCGACTCTGGATTTCTGCTCAGCTCATGATCTCACGGTTCACGGGATCGAGCCCCGCATTGGACTCTGTGCTAACATCTTGGAGCCTGCTTGGGATTCTCTCTCTCCCTCTCTCTCTGCCCCTCCCCCTCTCAAAAGTAAATAAGCTTTAAAAAATGAACACATCTCTGCTACATATCTTTGGGATAATTTAATGATATCCACTTGTTTTAGAGAATATCCTTCTAGGAAATCCCTACATTTTCTTGTCTGTTCTTATCCATCTTGCCCACTCAGAGTCTTTTCCCCCTTTATGCTGATTGGCAGCTACCTTTCTGATTCGTGGGATGGGGCTATCACTCTATTTCGTTTGATGGAGGGAAAGGGGAGGAGGTGAAGGGAGTTGGGGGAAGTAAAAGGAAGATGGGAAGTGAACCAGACCATTTGAAAAAAATTTTTTTTCTAGGTACATGTCTTCTGCAGTTTTTACTTAATATAATCATTGCCCCAATCAAGCTAGCACAATACAAATAAGTCACAAATTCTAGATTTTAAAAAATGCAGAAAATCACAGGGAGGGGCACCTGACTGGCCCAGTCGGTAGAGCATGCGACTCTTGATGTCAGGGTCGTGAGTTCGAGCCCCACGTTGGGTGTAGAGATTCCTTAAGAAAATACAAAAATACAGAAAAGTATATCTCAACTGTGATTTCCTTGCCATTTTCTTAAATCAAGCATCAGTTTTAGTATGCGAGGCTACCATTCTCCTTTCCTCATCCCCTAGTAAACAATGTCTTGCGTGGAGTAGACACTTTATTCTTTTCTTAAATCAAGCTAAAGGGGAATGGGGTTTATCCTTGGGATGATGACGAGCCATCAAGAGTACAGAGAGCATGAATCCCACAAAATCAGAAGTATAAGAAAGAGGACATTTATTATTTTTTTGCTTTCTCTTTTAAAAAGTTTTTAGGGGCGCCTGGGTGGCGCAGTCAGTTAAGCGCAGGTCACGATCTCGCGGTCCATGAGTTCGAGCCCCGCGTCAGGCTCTGGGCTGATGGCTCGGAGCCTGGAGCCTGTTTCCGATTCTGTGTCTCCCTCTCTCTCTGCCCCTCCCCCGTTCATGCTCTGTCTCTCTCTGTCCCAAAAATAAATAAAAAACGTTGAAAAAAAAAATTTTAAAAAAAAATAAAAAGTTTTTAAAATGGGGGCGCCTGGGTGGCTCAGTCAGTTGAGCGTCCGACTTCGGCTCAGGTCATGATCTCTCACACTGTGAGTTCGAGCCCCACGTCGGGCTCCATGCTGACAGCTCAGAGCCTGGAGCCTGTTTCAGATTCTGTGTCTCCCTCTCTCTGACCCTCCCCTGTTCATGCGCTCTCTCTCTCTCTCTCTCTCTCTCTCTCTCTCTCTCTCTGTCAAAAATAAATAAACATTAAAAAACATTTTTTAAATAAAAAAAATAAAAAGCTTTTAAAATGTTTGTTTATTTATTTATTTATAGAGAGAGAGGGGTAGAGAGAGAAAGAATCCCAAGCAGGCTCTGCACCACCAGCACAGAGCCCGATGGCAGGGCTCGAACTCACAAACTGTGAGATCATGACCTGAGCTGAAACCAAGAGTCTGTTGCTCAACTGACTGAGCTACCCAGGCACCCCTTGCCTTCTCTTTTTAAATGGTAGACTATTTGTAGAGCATTTTTAGGTTCATAGCAAAACTGAGCAGAAAGTATAGAGTTCCCATGGAAGTCCTGTCCCCGGCCTCCCGTAGTGTCAACATCCAGCACCAGAGTGATACATGTGTTAACATCAACGAACCTACATTGACACATCATTATCACCCAAAGTCTGAGGTTTATGATAGAGATCCTTCTTGGTATTGTATGTTCTATTGGTTTGACACATGTATAGCGAGGCATTATAATATCATACAGAGTAGTTTCACTGCCCTAAGAATCCTGTGGTCTATCTGTTCATCTGTCCCTGCCCTCTAACCTCTAGTGACCACTGATCTTTTTACTGTCTTTATGGTTTTGTCTTTTGCAAGATGGAATCGTTGGAATTGTACAATACACAGCCTTTTCAGATTAGCTTCTTTCACTGTGTAATAGGCCTGTAAAGATTCCTCCGTGCCTTTTCATGGTTTCATGGCTCATTTTTTTCCTAATGCTGAACAATATTCCATTTTTGTCTGGAGCATCTTTTATTTTTAAATCAATTTAATTTCAACTCCAAATCTTTGTTCCCATTGGCTTAGTGGTAAATTTCACCTCCTTACTTCTTTTTTAAAACTGCTTTATTGAGATAGAATTCACATGGAAGACATTCACCAATTTACCCATTTAAAGCGTACAATTCAATGATTTTTAGTATATTCATGGTGTTGTGCAACCATCACCACAATCAATATTAGAACAGTTTTAGCATTCCAAAAGAAACTTTATACCAATTAGCTGTCACTTCTCATTCCCCGTTCCCCTCCCTCTAGCAACTACTAATTTACTTTCTCTCTATGGATTTGCCTATTCTGAACATTTCATATAAATGAAATCATACAATATATAGCTTTTTGTGTCTGACCTTTTTCACTTAACGTAATGTTTTCAAGGTCCGTCCATGTTATAGCATGTATGAGTACTTCCTTTTTGTGGCCGAATAATATGGCATTGTATGAATATACCACATTTTGTTTATCCATTGTCAGTTGATGGACGTTTGAGTTGTTCCCATTTCTTGGTTATTGTTCATAGCACTGCTATTACCATTCATGCACAACTCTTTGTGTGAATGGATATATGTTTTCATTTCTCTTGGAAATATGCCTAGGAATAGAATTGTGGGTCACATGGTAACTCGATGTTTAACCTTTTGAGGAATTGCCAAACTGCTTTCCAAAGCAGCTGAACCATTTTACTTTCCCACCAGCAATATGTGAGGGCTCCAGTTTCTACACATCCTCACCTAGCAATTGCTATTATCTTTTTAAATTATTGCCATCCTAGTGGGTTTGAAGTAGTATCTCACTGCTGTTTCTATTTGTGTTTCTCTAATGACAAATGATGTTGAGTAATTTTCATGTGCTTATTGGTCATATGTATATCTTTGGTGAAAGGTCTGTTGAGATCCTTTCCTAATTTTTTAGTTAATTTGTCATTTCATTGTTGAATTATAAGAATTATTTATATATTTTGAATACTAGACCTTTATCAGATATGTGATTTGCAAATAATTCTTTCCACACGGTGGGGGGGGGGATATCTTTTCACTTTCCTAGTAATGTTCTTTAAAACATATCTGTTTATGATTCTGATGAAGTCCAGTTTGTCTATTTTTGTGTGTATGGCATATCTAAGAAACCACTAATTCAAACTCATGAAGATTTACACCTATGGTTTCTTTTACGAATTTTTATAGATTTAGCTCTTCCATATAGGCCTGTGATCAATATTGAGTTAATTTTGTATATTCGATGTGAGATATGTGTGCAACTTTATTCTTTTGCTTGTGGATACCCGGTTGTCCCAGCTATATTTCTCGTAAACAGTAGTATCCTTTCCCCATTGAATGGTCTTGGCATATTTGTCAAAAGTGAATTGGCCATAGGGGTGCCTGGGTGGCTCAGTCAGTTAAGCAGCTGGCTCTTGGTTTCAGTTCAGTTCATGATCTCATGGTTCGTGGGTTCGAGCCCTACGTCGGCCTCTGTGCTAACAGTATGGAGCCTGCTTGGGATTCTCTCTCTCCCTCTCCCTCTGCCCCTCCTCTGCTCACGCTCTATCTCTTTCTCTCGAAACAAACAAACAAACAAACAAACAAACAAACACACAGTGAATTGGCCATAAATGTATGAATTTATTTCTGGACTCTCAATTCTATTCTATTGATCTGTATGTTTATCATTACGCCAGTGCCACAGTGCTTTGATTACTGTTGCTTTCTAATAAGTTACAAAACTGTGAAGCGTGAGTCTTCCTACTTTATCATTTCCCAGATTGTTTTGGCTATGTGGAGTCCCTTGCAATTCCATTTCAGTTTCGCAGGTGTCTTGTCAATTTCTACAAAGAACTCAGCTGAGATTTTGATAAGGATTGCGTTAAGTCTGTAGATCATTTGGGGGAATATTGCCATGTTAACAATATTAAGTTTTCTGATCTATGAACATGGGATATCTTTACATTTATTTAGGTCTTCTTTAATTTTGTTCATGGTTGTTTTATAGTTTTCAGTATGCAAGCTTTGTACTTATTTTGTTAACTTTATCCCTAATATTATAGTTTTGTTATTGTTAATGGAATTTTCTTAATTTAATTTTTGAATAGTTCATTACTCAAGTATACAAATACAATTTATTTTTGTATATTGATGTTGTACCTGGTAATACTGCTGAAATAATTTATTGGTTTTAATAGTTTTGTTTTGTTTAGTCCTAGGTATTCTCTATACACAGGATCATCTCATTTGTAAATACAGTTTTATTTCTTCTTTTCCGATCGGATGCCTACTATTTCTTTTCTTTTCCTCCCTCCCTCCTTTCCTCTTTTCTTTCTCTTTCTTTCTCTTTCTTTTTCTTCCTTTTTCTTTCTTTCTTTCTTTCTTTCTTTCTTTCTTTCTTTCTTTCTTTCTTTCTTTCTTTCTTTCTTTCTCCTTCTTTCTCTTTCACTTTTCTTCCTCTTGCTATCCTTCTTGCCTCATTACTCTGGCTTGAACCTCCAGTACAATGTGGAACAGAAATGGCAAGAATGGACATCTCTGTCTTTTTCCTAATCTTAGAGGAAAAGTCTTCAGTTTCCCCATTAAATATAGTATTAGCTGTGAGTTTTCCATAAATGTCCTTTATTCAGTTGAGGAAGTTCCCTTGTATTCTTTGTTTGTTGATGATTTTCATTATCAAAGTATGTTGGATTTTATCAAATTCCTCTTCTGCATCTAGTTTATTTCTCCCTGCAATTTTGTATGTGTTCTTCATTATTATTATATTATTATTCCTATTGTTATTATTATTATTATTATTATATTGATGACCAGATATTAAAATACCGTTGTATTCCTGGGATAAAGCTCATTTGGTCATAGTGTATGATCCTTTTATATGTTGCTGACTTCCATTTGCTAGTATTTTGTTGAGAATTTTTGTATTTATCTTCATAAGAGATATTGGTTTGTAGTTTTCTTGTAGTCTTTGGTTTTAGTATCAGGGTTAATACTAGCCTCAGAATTAGTCAAGATGTGTTCCTTCCTCTTTTATTTTTTGGAAGACTTAGATAAGGAATGTTATTAATTCTTCTTAAGTGTTGAGTAGAATGTGCCAGTAAGGCCATCTGGTCCCGGGCTTTTCTTTATGGGAAGATTTAAATTCCTAAATCAATCTCTTCATTTGTTTTAAGGACATTCACATTTTCTATTTCTTTTTGAATCAGTTAAGGTAGTTTTGTCATTTTAGGAATTTGTCCACTGCATCTATGTTATATAATTTGCTGGCATATACTTTTTCTAGTATTCCTTTAAAACCCTTTTTATTTATATAAGGCTGGTAGTAATATCCCCTCTTTCATTCCTACTTACAGTAATTTGAGTCTTCTCTCTCTCTCTGTTTTTTTTTATGTCTTGGTCAGTCTACCTAAAAGTTATCAATCTTGTAGATCTTTTCATGCAACCAACTTTTGACTTTGTTTCTTTATTGTTTTTCTATTCTTGATTCCACTAATCTGTTCTAATTTATTATTTCCTTACTTTTTCTTGTTTTTTTTTTTTCTTTTTGGTTTATTTTTAATGTGATATTCTTTTTGCAGTGGTATAAACTGACTGTTTAGGGTGTTGATTTGAGATCTTTCTTTTTTCTTTTTTTTAAAAAATAATTCTTACAGCTAGAAATTTCCCTGTATGTGCTGCTTTAGCTGCATCCCATATGTGTTGGTGTATTTTCATTTTCATTAATATCAAAGAATTTTATCATATACCTTGTGATTTCTAACTTGACCCTTTCATACTTAGGGTCTTAGAGCCTACAATTTATCAGTGTATTATTTAATTTCCACATATATAATTATTTAAGAGCGTGTGGCTTAATTTCCACATATAGAGAGAGATTTCCTAAAGTTCTTTATGTTATTGGTTTCTTATTTCATTCTATAGTAGTTGTAAAACATACTTGGTATGATTTCAGTCCTTATTCATTTGTTTTACAGCCTAGCATATGGTCTGTTCTGGAGAATGTTCCACGTACAGTTGAGAAGAATGTGAGTTTTGCTGTCATAGGGTGCAGTATTCTATAGATGTCTATTAGATCTTTTTGGTTATAGTGTTGTTCAAATTTCTTATTGTTTCTTTGTTGATGTTCTGTCCAGTTTTTTTAATCCATTGTTAAAAGTGGGATATTGAAATCCCCAACTATTATTGCTGAATTGTTTATCCCTCCCTCCAGTTCTGTCAGTTTTTGCTTCATGTATTTTAGGGCTCTATTGTTAGATGCATATGTTTATAAATGTTATATCTTTCTGATGAATTGATCCTTCTATCAGTATAAAATGTTCCTCTTTAATAATATTTTTGATCTAATGTTTATTTTTTTCTGATATTAATATAGGTACTTTGGCTTTCTTATGGTTACTATTTGCATGATATATCTTTTTCACTTCTTTTACTTTCAATCTGTTGTATCTTTGAATCTAAAATATGTCTCCTGGGAACGTCTAGGTGGCTCAGTTTGTTAAACATGACTTCGGCTCAGGTCATGATCCTGTGGCTTGCGGGTTTGAGCCCCACATCAGGCTCTCTGCTGTCATCTTGGGGGCCCGCTTCAGATCCTCTGTCTCCCTCTCTTTCTGCCGCTCCCTCACTAGTGCTCTCACTCTCTCAAAAACGAATAAACATTTAAAATATGTCTCCTGTAAACCATAAGAGACTCTTAAAAACTGAGAATAAACTGAGGGTTGCTGGGGGGTGGGAGGGAGGGAAAAGTGGGTGATGGGCATTGAGGAGGGCACCTGTTGGGATGAGCACTGGGTGTTGCATGGAAACCAATTTGACAATAAATTCCATATTAAAAAAAAAGAAAATAAATAAACTTTAAAAAAAATGTCTCCTGTAGATAGCATATAGTTGCATATATTTTTTATCCAACCTGACAATCTCTCTTTTGACTGGAGTGTCTAATCCATTTATATTTAATTACAGATGGCGTCGGACTTATGATGGTTTGACTTAGCGATTTTTCAACTTTATGATGGTGCAAAAGTGATACACAGTTAGTAGGAACCTTACTTCGAATTTTGAGTTTCGCTCTTTTCTTGGGTTAGCAATGTGTGATACTCTCTTATGAGGCTGGGTGGTGGCAGTGAGCTCCCAGTCAGCCACATGATCGTGAGGGCAAATAACTGAAACACTGGTAACCATTCTGTCCCCATACAAGCGTTCTATTTTTCACTCTAAGTTCAGTATTCAATAAACCACATGAGATATTTAACACTTTATTGCCATATAGGCTCTGTGTTAGATGATATTGCCCAACTGTAGGCTCATGTTAAGTGTTCTGGGCACATTTAAGGTAAGCTCAGTTAAGCTGTGATGTTTGGTAGGTTAGGTGTCGCAAAGGCGTTTTTGCCTTAATGTATTTTCACCTTACGATAGGCTTATCAGGATGTAACCCCATCATGAGTTGAGGAAGATCTGTGCTGATACGGTAAAAACTACATCTGCCATTTTATGCTTTGCTCTCTATTTCGTGTCTTTTTGTGCCTCTAGTTTTCCTTTGCTGCTTTCTTTTCCATTAAGTGACTGTTCTGTAGTGTCACATTTTAATTTCTTTAAAGATTTTTTTATTCGCTGTTTTTGGGTTCTTTGCTTCAGAGTCGTTCCAGAATCGACTTCAGATCTATGCTACTTAATTTCCATGAGAGACAGATATAATAACACTCCTTCGGTTTTCCTCAAATGCCCTGTCCACTCTACTGGCCAAATAACCGTCTGCTTATTTTCCTAGGGTCTGGGGTAGTTCTTTACTGTCAGTTCTTCCACCTGATTCTTGTTTTGCAGCCATCCACTCCTCTTGTGCTCAGTCTTCATGGAATCGTAATTTTCCTCTCTCCATACAATTCAGTATACTCTATACTTTCTTTTGGCCACGTTATATCCCCGTGTGACGTCCGGGCTAGAACTGTTCAACGGCAATATAATTCAAGCCACAGATGTCATTAAAACATTTTTGAAACCACATTTACAAGTAGGAGGGAAAAGATGAAATCCTCATTTTCATTTCACCCAGTATGTTCAAAAATTAGCATTTTGGCATGTGATCAATATTTTTTAAGTTGTTAATGGGATGTCTTATATTCTGCTTTTCACCACAGCTTGGGCTAGTCACATTTCATGTGCTCAGTGGCCACGTGATACAGACTGGACGCTGCCTTTCCAACCTCTCCTTTGGGACAGAATTCGTAGGGCACTGCTGTTATCAGCGTATCTGAATCTCCTTGAAGTACTGACAATGCCAGTCCCTCTCCAGGAAAGCCACTTTCTACAAATGTAACTAACAGCCTTTCTAGCTGCCCTGCTGAGAAGTGCCCACAAGCAAAAGGAAATAACTGAAACCGAGTGTGTGTGGTCTTTCTGATCTGGAACTGCCCGTCCAGAGCACATTTTCAGGCGATCAAAAATTAACCTGTGGGAACTAGTTAATATTTCAGTTAGCAATAGTAGTTGTTTCTACCTGTAGAAAATACAGGGTAGAAATTCACAAGCTCTTTCAGAGTTTGCCATGTGAACTCCTGATACCAACAGACAGAGTTGAGTACCTCCCGAGGACTGAACCAGAGGCCCAAATAAGGGGAAAGCTACAGAGACGGAACGACTTTGAGCCATTTCAGGTGCCAGTTGAGGTGATTCAGGCCCTCCAGAGACCTCTCCCTCCTGAACAGTGCGTTTTTTTCTTTTTCTGGCTAGAGATTAGGAGGTGGTGGGATGAGCGGAGCCACCGACACATCTGCCCCGATCTCTCCCTCTGTCATTTTGTCTGATCAGACTCATCATAAGGATGATTCGAGGTTTCGTGTCATTTGAAAATTGCTTATTTTCCCCTCACCTTTGCTTTTTCAAGGAAGAGTTACCACTTGCTCATCCAATTCTTAAATTTTCTTAGACGATACTGTGCCTACCCTGTTGGCTTCAGATTTGGGGACAGCCCAGCTGGACTCCTAGAGGCCTCCGACTTTTCGTAAGGCTATGCACGCTGTCTGCTCTCATCCGTTTCCTCGACATTGCTTTCCACCTGTTACTCTCTGGCTTTGGCAGTAAGTGGCTTAGGATTCCAGTTCTCTTTTTGCAGATTCCACAGCCTGCCATTCAGACCCTTTGCCCAGATGTTCCTTTCTTCTTGCCCAGATTCTGGGATCCGGTCTCTGAGCTCATGTTTTCTAGATCCTTATTTTGGGTCCCTAAAACTTGGTCCTGATTCTGTGGGTGGATCTAAATTACCTGCCTGTTTCCCCTTCCCTTCCTCCAGCATCCAGATTTTTGTTTACAGTAGTAGCCAGAAACCCTAACCCATACCCACCTCAGCCAACTCTCCTGGGCCCTGGCCTTGGATTTCAAAGTGACAGTAGAAGAGGAAGAAACACTCATTGAATGCAACTTTCAGGGTCATGTACAACTCTCAAGAAGCAGCAAAGGAAGACATCTACTTGGGGAGCCTTACCCTGCAGAATGGAAGAGGCTACTGGATAAAAAAGGAAACAAATGTATCAGCCCAGAAGCTAGAAAACCTTAACATAGACAGGGAAGACACTTCCTTGTTTCATCTTTTTGAGGCGGAATGTGGGAGATTTAGTTGGTAGAATGTGGGAGACAAGCCAGCAAGGGAGAATAGCGGGGGCTAGAAGCACAGCAAAATAAGCAAAGGCAACATGGCTGCCTGTTGTAACATCTGTAGGTTCTGGGATCAAAGGAAAAATCCATAAATACTTCAAGATGTTTGCTTTGTACTGTTTAGCTAATTGGCCAAATGAAAAATCAACTTAAAGGGGAAAGTGAAACACTTAAGTGTAGAAATATAGACAACTAGTCCGGCTTAGCACATGCACACATGCCCGTAAAAGAAGACCGTAAGAACCTGGAACTTCATTCTTGGGCTTGGTCTCATGGCATTTTGTCAGTTGGGAGTTCTCCTCCGTCAGCAGTGCCACACGAAGTATCCTTCCAAATCACAAGCTCTCTTGATGGTCTGTTCTTAATAACATCCTAAGGAAACAATGGGCGCCTGAGTGGCTCAGTTGGTTGAGCGTCCGACTTTGGCTTAGGTTATGATCTCAGATTCATGGGTTCGAGCCCCGCATCGGGCTTTGCACTGACAGTGTGGAGCCAGCTTTGGATTCTCTGTCTCCCTCTCTCTCTCTCTCTCTCTGCCCCACCCCTACTTGTGCTTTCTCTCTCAAAAATAAATACACATTAAAAAAATTAAAAAAGAAACATCCTAAGGAAATACTGACCTTGGGTTAGACCTTTGTTTCTAACAAAGAGATGCTTCGCCATCTCTGATTCTGGAAAATGTTCTCCCTTTTCTTGGTCTCTCCTTCTTCTTACCTTTGTCCCTCAGGGAATATAAAGGTTTTTGTGAAACAATTTTTCACTTTTACGTTTAGAGAATGCTACATTTGGAATGACCCTCAAAGACCTAGTCTAGTCTCCTCACTTTGAAGATGAGAACACTCAAGCATATGACTTGAGGCAAAGGATTTGCTGACAGTGAGCCAGTTAATGTCAACCCAGGGTAAGAGCCTATGGCTTCTGACAAACAGGCCCGTATTCTTCTAGCTGTACCATCCATTTCTTTGATGTGACATAGTGACTATGCTTCTAAGGTTTGCTTTTCGAATTATTCTATCTTCTTCTACCTAAAAAGATTCAAACTAGCATCTAAGATGCTCCTTGATTTTCTTTGCTTTTTGACTGTAGGATTCCTAGAAATCACAATAGGTGCATAATTAGTCTGGATTTCAATGCGCAGAGTATTATAAGCATTTTTATGTGAAGAAGAGAAATGAAATAGGGGATGAAATTTCTTGCGAAGGTATTTTTGGATCTGTGTTTTTACAAATTACCTGAGAAGTTCTTTATGCAGAAGGAATGAAATATAAATATGTAATCGAGGCCAGGAAAACCTCTGAAGTATGCCTCTCTGTAGAAAGAGTGAAGAGAAACTCAGTTTTCCTGCTTAGCCTCTTGAGCAAATCCGAGCAAATCCGAGCAAATCCATATGAAAGTGTTGCTCAAAATGTGCCCCCCATTATAGCCAATTAAAGGTCAACGGATATAATTTACATAAAATAGATGGGCGGGAACAAAAGGTATCTGTTGGGCCATGAGGAATGACTCTATTTCATTTGCAGATGAGTACCACAAAGGTCATTGAAAATGCAAGATGCAAATCATTGTTTTTTTTCTTTTTGTAAAGCATTTTTCCCTAGGTTTGGTCTCAGCCTGTTTTATTCTCTTGTTTGCATGCATGCCACAGTCATTAGTACAATTGAATTATAGAATGACCTACACCGTGAGACTGTTAGGCTGCTTGATTGAAATTATCTTTATAATGGAAATCAGAGAACACTTTTAACCTTGTTAGAGCACCACTGTACTGTTGATTAATATATAAAGCGAGCCATAAATTTCACAGTGAGCTATTTATTTCCAGACAATCTTGTGAAAGCAGTTTGGGCCAAATTGCAGAAACTTTCTTCATACCTTTGTCAGGCTGACACTAATGATCCTGATTATTTCTAGGACTTTCAAAGTGTCAGTGTTAATTAAACTAATGCTTTAAAATATGGGTAGAAAAGAACATTTGAATATTATATCTTAAATGTTTGACAATGTGCATGAAGCTTCTTTTGTTACCTGGTTAATTTCAGAGAACTGACTTCATTTGAGAAGGTTTCTTTCCAGGAGCGAATGCTTGCCCGATTCAGTGGCAATAGCCAATATTACCAAGGTCAGTTTCATCCATATGTTCAGTGAGTATTTGTTGAGTACTTTGGATATGTTCTGCACTGGATCATGTGATATGAATAAAAAGATGTAAAAAATCCACTATCTGTCCTCAAAAGAGTTCATGGTCTAGTGAAGGATACAGTCCTCAAAAGAGAGATGACCTATGTATAGCCATTTGGAGGATACAGATTAAGGAGGTATCTACCCTAGCCTGGAGAGATCAGGGAAAGTGTCCTACGGACTTCGGCCTGGATGAAGACTCTTCCAACCATGGAAGAGGCGAGTGCAGGGTTTGTGGGAAATATATGACTGGTGGCAAGGAACCACAGAAACTTGGGGTTCAGGTGGAGACTAAAGGGTAACGGAGGCAAGATGGTCTTTGTTACTCCCAGAACTCATCCTATGGCCAGAGCCCTGTCTTTGGAAGTACCAGGTCGTCCAGATCCTGAGACCTTGTGCTAACCCTGGAAGAAAGGACTGTTATACTGCCTCCCTCCCCACCCCCATAGCTGCCTCCCGCAGCAAGAAGGCAACATGGTGGCTGGAGAGGTCAGGCCTCCCACACTGGAACAGCCACCTGCGTATATGGAACATTTGGAAACAGGAGCTTGTAAGTCTGGGAGGATTATTTCCCGAAAAGAAAAGAAAAAAAAAAAAAAAAAAGGTTTGGTGGGGAGGGGAATTGATCCTGTTTCTAAAGAAACCGCTTTCTATAAAGTTGTATCCTTGCTTTTAGACTCCTATTAGGGGAATGTAGAACTAATTAAGAGACCTGAACATCATTAAGAATTTTTTACTTGAGTTTTATGAGTAGTAATTTTTTAAAAAAGCCTTCATGAAGTCACTGGTAGAAAAGCTAATGTACAGCTTCTCAGCATATTGCCTTTCAAGACTCAGGCTATATTCACTCATAAATTGCATACAAAATAACTAATTGCTAGCTTTCAGAGTAAAATGTACTTATTGTCTCAAATTGGATACATAGCTTAAAAAGCCAAGCTATAGCCAGTCTTTGTTTTTAGAGAACAGTGCTAAAGGCAGTACTAAGCCAGATGGCCTGGTTGGACACGATGCTGAGGCCACTAGGCTGGCTCAGTGGATTTCAAGTTAGCAGGAAGAGGAAACTCATTGCAACAGTAGAGATTCAGGTAATGACTTCTGGCTCTCATTTAAAACTAATATATCCTCAGGACGCCTGGGTGGGGCAGCCAGTTAAACATCTGATTCTTGATTTTGGCTGAGGTCGTGATGTCAGGGTTTGTGAGTTCGAGCCCCTCATCAGGCTCTGCGCTGTCCATGTGGATCCCGCTTGGGATTCGCTCTCCTCTCTCCCTGTCCCTCCCCTCCCCCCCACCCTCTCCCCCCCACTCCCGCGCATACTTTCTCTCTCAAAATAAATAGATAAACTTAAAAAAAAAAAAACCCACTACTACTGTATATCCCAGAAGGGAACTGGGTTTCCTGTGTACATTCTCCTGTTCCTCTATCTCCTCCTCCTCCTCCTCTCCCCCTTTCTCCATTTCCTTCTCCTCTCTCCCTTTTCATTCTTCTGCAAGAAAAATGTACCGGTGAGAACAGATTGCAGTTTCCTTTTGAGGGCAAAGCTGCTACAGGGTGTTTCACCTCCGCAGGCGGATCTCTTACTGAAGACGTGGAGTTGGAGGACTCTGCATTGCCACATAGGCCACTGGCACAGGAGTATAGCTGTTTGGGGGGGGGGGGGCGGAGCCAGCCTCTCGCCTTTCCCTCGCCTTCAGGACTGGTTGCGGGACTCAAAGTGGAAACTCAATAAAACTTTCAGAAGCAAATAAATAGAACCTAGAAGGCTTGTTTCCCTGGAGATGGGGAGGCACCATATGTCAGTTTCATGTTTTTAATCAAAAGGCCAAGGCTTCATCTAGATTGCAGTAATAAGTATTTGCTTTCCAGAGATTTTTATTGAAATGACAAATGTCTTTCCTTTAACTATTTCTCATGCATTTTCCCCTGATCAGAGAAAACTCCAGTACAAAATAAACTGCCCTTAAGAATTTCCTATAAGATAACCTCCTGTATGATGTGCTGTCATTATCTACCCTCTTTCTGAGGGAGAAGTGACAGCATTCTGTTGCCCGAGAAGTGTTGGGACCCAGGCTGTGGCCGGAGTGGTGCCGCGTGCAGGACCTTCAGAGCTTGTTCAGCCTGATCCTTTTCTCGTGCGGATGAGGAAACAGTGAAGCAGATCAGGGCCGGAAAGATGCATATAGAGGAGAACGGGAGGCTGGAGAGAACTGTGGTAAGAAAGGGTCAAGAGGAAGAGGAGAAAGTATGTTAAAAAGCACCTTGTATCACTTTTGTAGATTTTAGGAAAGATTAGGGGGTGGAGTGAGAGGGTGGGCACGCGGTAAGGATGGGGGCAAGGGAACTGCTGTTTATTTTTTTTATTATTTTTTTAATGTTTCTTTATTTTTGAGAGACAGAGAGAGACAGAGCGTGAGCAGGGGAGGGGCAGAGAGAGAGGGAGACACAGAGCCGAAGCAGGCTCCAGGCTCTGAGCTGTTGGCATAGGGTCTGATGCGGGGCTCAAACGCACAAACCGAGATCATGACCTGAGCTGAAGTCAGAAGTCAGACACTTAACCGACTGAGCCGCCCAGGCGCCCCAGAACTGCTGTTTATTGAGCCCCTTTTCCGTACCAACCTTGGTGCTAGGCACTTCGTGTACGTTCTTCCATTTAACCATCACCAGAAGCACACACAGTGGGACTTATTACTGTGCCCATCCAACAGGTGAGGAAGCTAAGGTTTAGAGCAGTGACGTCACATACATTTCCTTTCCCTTTGAGAAGAAGCAGGAGACCTGGGACCAGATGTCTGTGTTTTGGGGGCTCAAGTGAAGCACCTTGCCTCCTGGCCCATGTATTACCTGAGAGCAAATACAAAGACTGACATGCCAGTCATGAGGTCAGCACACCGACAGGAGCAAATTAGAGGGAGGGAAGCTAGATCCGGAGGGAGCTCTTGGTGGGAAGATCACAGGGGTGCCTGGCTTTTTCAGTGGACAACGTACAAGGCCACCCAAACAGGAAGTGATGACTTCTTCGGAGGATGCATTTCAAGTCAAGTCCTCATTCCACAGTGAACAGATTTGT
Organism: Felis catus; assembly: GCF_018350175.1. Lineage (NCBI taxonomy): Eukaryota > Metazoa > Chordata > Mammalia > Carnivora > Felidae > Felis > Felis catus. The sequence continues at coordinate 109,896,635 of NC_058386.1, read as the reverse complement.
GAGCGTGGAGGCGGGTGGGCAGAAGGAATATTTGAGCACGCTGGATCACGAGTTAGGACAGTAGAGAGAGAGAAGAGTGACTGTGAAGGGATGGAAGAGTTGATACATCAGATAGATGGGTGACCAAGAAAGTGACTGAGTAGGTGACAGCAGAGCCTCCAGGGAATACCTCAGAGCTGACCTTGCCCTTTGGCCATTTGTGTAAGGAATGTTTACATGCAGTGATCCGGACAACTGAATGCGAGCTCCGTGTAGTCATTCCACTTCCTGTGTTTTTGTTACAGTTGTCGGATTATTTGCTTTTAAACCTATGCAGTTTTTTTTTTTCAACGTTTTTACTTATTTTTGGGACAGAGAGAGACAGAGCATGAACGGGGGAGGGGCAGAGAGAGAGGGAGACACAGAATCGGAAACAGGCTCCAGGCTCCGAGCCATCACCCCAGAGCCTGACGCGGGGCTCGAACTCACAGACCACGAGATCGTGACCTGGCTGAAGTCGGACGCTTAACCGACTGCGCCACCCAGGCGCCCCTATTTGCTTTTAAAATGTGGCTGTTGACCCATTAATCCAGACCACCCGTCTTGGAGCTGCTACTTGAGGCGGCCTCCTAAAGGAGGCCTGCCGGGCGGCCCTTTGCAGAGGAGTTGGATCTGGAATGCTAGCGTGTTCTTCTGTTGCCGAGCTGCCAACGTTTGGATCAAAACAGTCCATTTCTGATTCATGTATGTTATTAGCTCTGGCAGGATGGCAAGACGTGAGGCAGATACTGTTTGGTACATTAGAGAAACCTAGATAAGCAAACAGAACGGAGAGATTGCCTTTATTAGAAAAGCCAATCTTTTGGGATCTGTGTTCGCACCAAGCAATGAGTTTTTAATAAAACGGAGCAGACAGAGCACTCCTGTGTCCGGTCCTGCTCCCCCTCCTTGGCTCCAGATATGTACGATTTCTTGACACTTGCAAGAGGCCTCCTGATCTGTCAGTTAAGCGAAAGTTGCTAAAGGAAAGTCAATACGGAAGAAGCTAATCGCCATGCTGTCTTTTTCCGGTGACTCTACCGGACTTCCAGTGTCTACGCTGCCCGCTCCCTGTGGCAGCAGTACTAACCTGTGCCCTTGTTGTAAAGGGTGAGAATCTCATTTTGTTTCTCTTCCTCTTGATAAAAGGCTGGGGGCTGACTCCTTGGAAGAGCTGGAAGAATTATTATCACCAGCTATGTGTAGCCAAGTGTTGCTTTTCCTCCCTCTCTTCTTCGGTCATCTTCACAGTAACTCATTTCTTTATCACACCTGCCCTCCTCTGGCCTTATGTCTTTGAGGCCCCGCTCTCCCTCCCTGTAAATCGACTCCAAAAGGAAGTAATTTGATTTTTCGTCAAGTGGAACAATATGTTTCGGGTGTCCCCAATCCAAATGGGCTTGTGCAGCTGCCGTGCAAACTGGGGAAGCGGCATAATTGCACCTACCGGTCGTTCGTAATAGAAGTCACTAATTCTGTGTGAGTCCTCCCCACGTGGGAGGGATCCGATGTCACGACGGGGATTTGGGCCCAAAGCACCTTTCCTCCTGGGAGCAGACTTGCTTTGCGCATTCTCTTGTGCTACGCAGAGGCTAAATGGCGTGTCCAAGGTGAGTCAGTAGCAGAGCTGAGATTATTTCTCTTCGCAATATTCCGGGCACCAGGAAACGGCACTTGCAGTCAGTGGGAGACTGTCTGTGGCCTGAGCCTCGAATCTTCTCTGAGCCCCAGCTGCCCGACGCGTGTGCTCTCCTGACAGGTTGCAGCCCATCCGGTCTGTCGGTGCCTCTCAGGAGCCCCATGCACGGCCCCCAAAGTGTTTATTTTTCATGATTATTTGTCACATCACTATGCTAGATTATGAAGCTTGTGAAAAGATCACGGTATAGGAAACCAAGTTTCTGTCCAAGTCAGGCTTTACTTTACTATGGCTGTTGGAAAACCTCCAGGGACAACGTGGCAGAATGATAAGGAAAGGGACATCCTCTCCTTTCAAAGGGAAATTACTGGGGGCCTGGGTGGCTCAGTCAGTTAAGCACCCAACTTCGGCTCAGGTCACAATCTCACGGTTGGTGGGTTCGAGCCCCGCGTGGGGCTCAGTGCTGACAGCTCAGAGCCTGAAGCCTGCTTCGGATTCTGGGTCTCCCTCTCTCTCTCTCTCTCTCTCTCTCTCTGCCCCTCCCCCACCCATGCTCTGTTTCTCTCTGTCTGAAAAATAAATAAACATAAAAAAAGTTCAAAGGGAAATTACTTCTCCAGACCGGCTCTTAGAGACATAGAACTTTAAGATGCCAGAGTTGAGAGTGATTACTTAATCCACTCCCCTTCCCCTATTCGTTTTATGGTGAGGAAATGGAGACCCAGAGGGAGAAGAGACCTTACCAAGGGCATGAAACCCCAGTAGCCAGGCTAGGACCAAATGAAGAAGAGATGGCTTTTAAAGTTTCACACTTGAGGCTCCTAAGATCTATTTCAAGTAAAGTTCTCATTACGCTTCAGCATAAAGAAAAGTAGGCCCCACTTTTCAACCCCCATGTGCAACAAGAGAGTCATGCCATGTGGGTATTACTTGAGACCGTTCGTTGTTAAGGGAGAAAGAGAGAAAACCGTTGGCCGGGGCTATTTCTCCCGCGATTCGTTGCTTTTTCCATCATCTTAAGGTCCACTGTTTCTTAAGTAACCTTCAACTAGGTAAATCTTTGACCCTCCAGTTACTCCAAAGGGGTTTCCTCACGTAGGGACTATAAACAAACACATTAGGGTCTGGAGTTCTAGGCCCTGGTTTCAAGACCCTGTTGTGTCCTTCACCAGCTGTGTGGCCTCGGGCAACCCACCAGTGGAACCTCACTTGGTAAAAATAGGCATAATACCTTATGCTAGTTACCAAAGCTCCTATGTGATAATATATACGGACAAGTACTTTGTAAAGAGTAAAGCGCTATACCCATCCAAAGGGTTAGTTCTGACAGTGCCTACCATACGTGTTTCATGAAACTGGTCTGGCGTATCCTCAGTTCTTGGATGATCTATTAAGCAAAAGAACAGCTTTCTCGGTGATTTACACGAATGGTACGGCAGAGAAGCACAGATAATCCCGAACAGCAATTCATCAGGATACCATTTCTGTTTGAATTTAGAACGTATCGTGTTTGGGGATGCTTCTGCAATCTGTTTGCTGAGAGCAAAAGTCAGCTGAGGTGGAGTTACCCGAGCACACCCAGCACTTCCAGAAGCAGGTCACGTGCAAGCCCCGGTACTTCTCTGGGCCTCCGTTCCCCATCTGCAAAAGGGAGAATCGCCTTAAGTGATCTCACAGCCCCTGCCGGCCCTGACATCCGTGTGGCTCTGCGTCCAAACATGTGGCAGCAGAGGAAAGCCAGTTTTAGGTGATGCCCAAAGTTTTATTGGCTGGAGTTGTGCAAATACCGGGGAAAATAATCACAAGCTGTCCAAATGGTCTTGCCTCATTCATACAGTAGGCAGAGAAAGAAGCCAGTCCAGGGTGTACAGAAGCATGGCTGATGTTGAAGGCACTGGGCAGAAGATGAGCCCGGAGGAGAGGGTGAAAACAACATGTAGAGGCAGGAAGGGTTGGATTGAAAGCGATGTCCGGTGCTGCTGTCACAGAGGAAATGCGCAAGACAAGCCTCTCTGTGCTAGTCCTGCTCAGGGTCACAACTCTTCTCAATTCACCTGATTTTTTCTCTCCCTTCAATCATGTCCTTTTCAAAATTCATCTCAGAAGTGTTTCTGAGCCATTCTGATGATAACTTTTGCTAAAACCAATCAGCAGAGGTCTGTCTACAGTGCAGGGCAATCAGCAGAGACCCAAGGGACTGGTCAGACACCATGTCTTTATTTAGACGGATGGAAGCTAATGGGTTTGACCGAAGGTACGGTCGAGAACAGTCTTGGAACGGTGCTGCTGCCTAGCAGGTACCCAGCGTCCTGTACAATTACAGGAATGGTGCGTGGTTAAATACAGTGCTTTTTAATGTTTGCGTGAGAAACGGAGGCTGAAAATGATGTATGTTGCACTCTAATTTCTTTTCCTTTTAACTCATCTAGTACTCCTTCAGCCTGTCAGAATTTAACAACAGCGATAATAGCAGTGAGTAAAATAAGCTGCAAAATTGGGTTCTCCTGACATACTGTGCTATGTGGTGGTAGCTCGTGTGCCGGGTCTTCTTGTAAATTGGGACCCCAGGGACGTTGCTTATGTGATTTGGGAGTCTGTGATAGGGTGCTACCTAATGTCGCATGGTAGTCAGCCCCCGTTTCATACACCATGCATGCCCAGAAATCTTAAATCAGACTCAAGTCTTAATTGTACATAATGAATAGGAAGCAGACACATGAATAGCAACAAGCTATGAGAAATGAAGTGCAGGTTCATATTAGTATCGGAGAATTGACAAACTGTAAAAGGGGCTCATCAGGCTATATCCGTGTATATGTTATTATCATTATCGTTATTGTTCTGATTACCATTATTTTATTGTCGAGTTAGAAGAGTTCTTTAGATACTTACAATACTAGACCCTCATCAGATATATGATTAGAAAATATTATCTCCCATTCTGTACGTTGTCTTTTCACTTCCTTAATAGTGTCCTTTGAAGCGTGGAAGTGCTTTAATTTTTATGAAGTCTAATTCGTCTCTTTTTCCTTTTATTGCTTGTGCTCTCAGTGTCATTGCCAAATAAATCCAAGGTCACAAAACTTTACACCTCTTTTTTTTCCCGGAGAGTTTTATAGTTTTCGCACTTAAATTCAGGTCTTTATTCATTTTGAGTCAATTTTTGTGTATGGTGTGGAGCAGGGGTTCAAATTCAGGGATACATTACTGGGTCCAGCTTGCTAGTATTTTGTTGAGAATTTTTGGGTTTATCTTCATAAGTGATATTTGTCCGCACATGATTTTCTTTTCTCGTGACGTATTTGTCCAATTCTGATATCAGGCTAATGCCGGCCTCATGGAAGGCTCACTTTTCTAACCAAGATTCGGTCATTTTCTTGAATAACGGTCCCTCTTGATTAAATTGCTGCCATCGTTTTATTGATTTCCAGAGCTCTGAAAAGTTAATTCTGACCATTTTTGCCAGTTTTCTCACTGCTTTTGTGGAACAGAGAGTTTTCCTAAATTCTTATTCTGGAAGTTTTGCTGATGTCCTATTATTAATATAGCTTCCTGAACTGTGAGCTATAGCAACACACATATGGAACCCTAAGCAAGGCACAGTATATCTGTATTCTTTGAAAGAGTAGAGTAGTTATTTCAATTTGGCTTTCAGTGCGTTGCATGACAAGGCATTTAATGAGCTAAAACCCTCTTACAGTCATGTTTGATTGCAAGTTGTGTGTGTCCTCATGAAGCTTACCCTCTTGTGGAGGAAGACTGAAGTTAAAAGAAGCAATTGTGATGCGGTGTGATACACGCCATGATGACAGAAGTACAGAGGGCTGTGGGAGATTATGGAATGGGATCCATTTCAGACTTGGGGAAGCAGGAAAGGCTTCTGGAAGGAAGTTAAGCCAAGGGCATGGTTTCCAGGCAGAAGGTAGACTATGTGTAAAGGCCCATGATGCAGTGAAGGAACTGAGCATAGAATATTGTGGAAGGAGGGTGGTGTGAAGCTAGGAGTTTTGCAGGAACAAGATCATAAAGGATCCTGTGAGTGAAGTTAAGATATATACTTTATCCTAAGGGCTATGGGAAGCCACTAAGGAGTTTTGTTTTTTGTTTTTGGGTTTTTCTTTTTCCTTTAGAGAAAGAGAGAGCAAGAGAACGAGTTGGGGAGGAGCAGAGGGAGAGACAGAGAATCTCTAGCAGGCTCCACTCTCAGCCTGATGCAGGGTTCGATCTCATGACCATGAGATCATGGCCTCAGCTGAAATCAAGAGTCAGATGCTTAACCGACTGAGCCACCCAGGTGCCCCAGGAGTTTTAAGCTGAGCAATAACATTATCTTTGCTGTGACTCCGGCACTTAGAACTCATAGAAGCTGATGAATTAATAGATTATTATTAACAAATAACATTTTATTAATTATAACTAATTCAATTTGTTTATAATTTACTTATAAGTGACTATTTTCAGACTATTCTGGGGCTTGGTGTGGACTGGTTTTGGTGTCAGGATTATTTTAAAATTATAAAAATTAAGACTTACAGAAGCCCCAAAGAGACTTGTTTATGTGAATGATGTTTTTTGTTATTTATCATACCAGTAGTTAAAACTGAGGATTTTAAATAATATTTACTGTTTCATTTAAAATTAATAATAGTAAGGGGCTCCTGGGTGGCTCAGTCAGTTAAGCATCTGACTCTTGATCTCAGCTCAGGTCTTGATCTCAGGGTGATGAGTTCAAGCCCCCTGTTAGACTTTGTGCTAGGCATGAGGCCTACTTAAAAGATTTAATAATAATAATAATAATGTCATCATGTGTTTACATATATTTTTTTCTAAGAAAATAGATGTTTTCCAAAATAAAATATTTTCACAGGATGAGTGGCATTGTTTTACATTTTGCAAATCTCTTTCATTTCTGACTTAATGGTAGACAGCTGGATTCTCAAATCACATCTGAGTTGGCAGTCTGTTTAGATTGATGAAAATTTGGCCCCACACAGATATACAATTGGAAAAAGGTGTTTTAATACACTTTTCACGTAATTAAGGCTATTTTTCTCTGATATTACACAAAAATTTGACAAGTGGTGGTTTCTTAAAGGTTAGCTGCAATATGGAATCTGAAACCATATCAATCAGCTTTCTATTTTCTGTTACAATAAAATCTTTCTTGTACTCTGAGTGGATCTTTAGCCATTGTGTGATTTTGTATCATAATGCATTGGTCGTTTGAAAAATACTGGTTCTCTGAGTTAGGCAGATTTGCCAAAGTTTAACACATTACACATTAATGTCACTACATTCTAATCAGAAAAGCCTTTAAGTACCAGTAAGCTGTCAAGCTCACAGTGAAAGATAGAAAGCTCTCCCAAATTATAATTTTTGCTTGATGGTGAAAGAGTTTAGAATTTACTTTTAAAGACTTTAGTTTTTTAGAGCAGCTTTAGGTTTACAATGAAACTGAGAAAAGGCACAGAGATTTCACACACATGCATAGCCTCCCCCCTTATCAACATCTTTCACTAGAATGGTCCATTTTATCTTTTAACCAAGAATGAACCTACACTGGCACGTCATAATTACGCAAAGTCCATAGTGTATCTTGAAGTTCACTCCTGGTGTTGTACATTCTATCGGTTTGGACAAAACTGTAGTGACATATATCCACCATTGTAATATCGTACACAGTAGTTTCACTGTCCTAAAAATCCTCTGTACTTGGCCTGTTCATCTTTCCCCTACCCCTCACCCAAGGCAATCACTGGTCTTTTCACTGTCCCCGTACTTTTGCCTTTCCTGGAATGTCATATAATTAGAATCACGGAGTATGTAGCCTTTTTCAGATTGGCTTCTTTCACTTAGTAATATGCATTTAAATTTCCTCCATGTCTTTTCATGGCTTGATGGCTCATTTCTTTGAAGCACTGAATAAGATTCTATTTTCTGAGTGTGCCACAGTTCATTTATCCATTTACCTACTAAGGGGCGTCTAGATTGCTTCCAACTTTGGCAGTTATGAACAAAGCCGCTATAAACATCCGTGTGCAGGGTTTTGTATGGTCATAAGTTTTCAGTTTTGGGGGGATAATACCAAGGAGCACAATTGCCGGATCATATCGTAAGAGTATGTTTAGTTTTGTAAGAAACCACCAAACTGTCTTCTCAAGTGACTGCACCATTTTATATTCCCACCAGCAATGTATGAGAGTTCCTGTGGCTCCATATCCTGGTCAGCATTTGGTGGTGTCAGTGTTTCAGATTTGGGGCATTTTAATAGCCAAAAGATTTCTGAGGCCATTCTAGTAGGTTTGTAGTGGTACCTCATTGTTGTTTTAATTTGCATTTCCCTGATGACACGTGATACAGAGGATCTTGTCATATGCTTATTTGCCGCTTGTATATCCTCTTTGAAGAGTTATCTGTTCAGATCTTTGGGCTTCTTTGAAAATAATTTTTAAATCATTTTAACCATTTCTTGTTGACTTTTAAGAACTCTATATTTTAGACTAACTGTCCTTTATCAGATGTGTGTTTTGCAAATATTTTCTCCCAGTTTGTGGATTGCCTTGACATTCTCTTCACAGTGTCTCATGAGGAGCAAAAATTTTTTTAATTTTAATGCAGTCCAGCTCACCAATTATTTTTTTATGGGTTGTGTCTTTAGTGTTGTATCTAAAAAAAGCATCCCCATACCTCAGTTTTATCCTACTTTTATCTCCTAGGACTGATATCGGGTTTTTGGTTTTACTGATTTATTTATTTAATTTTGAGAGAGAGAGAGAGAGAGAGAGAGAGAGAGAGAGAGAGCACAAGTTGGGGAGGGGCAGAGAGAGAGAGGGTGAGAGAAAGAATCCCAAGCAGGCGCCACACTGTTAGTACAGAGCCCGATGTGGGGCTCGAACCCACCAACCATGAGATCATAACCTGAGCCAAAACCAAGAGTCAGACACTTAACTGACTGAGCCACCCAGGTGCCCCAATATCATTTTAGGTTTTATGTTTAGGTCTATTATCCATTTTGAGTTAGTTTTTGTAAACAGTGCAAGGTCTGTGTCTAGATTCTTTTCTTTATTTTATTTTTTTGCATGTGGATGTCCAGTAGTTCCAACACCATATATTGAAAAGATGATCTTTGGAGCGTCTAGGTGGCTCAGTCGGTTAAGCGTCTGACTTTGGCTCAGGTCATGATTTCACTGTTTGTGGGTTTGTCTGTGCTGACAGCTCAGAGCCTGGAGCCTGCTTCAGATTCTGTGTCTCCCTCTCTCTCTGTTCCTCACCCGCTCGCATGAGCATGCTCTCTCTCTCTCTCTCTCTCTCTCTCTCTCTCTCTCTCTCTCTCTCTCAAAAATAAAATAAATGAACATTAACAAAAAAGATTATTTTAGCTCCATTGTCTTACCTTGGCTTCTTTGTCAAAGATCAGTTGACTGTATTTATGTGGGTCTACTGTTGGGCTTTCTATTCTGTTTCACTGATCAATTAGTCTATTCTTTCACCAATACTGCACCGTCTTGAATATTGTAGATTTATAGTTAGTCTTGAAGTCAGGTAGTGTTAGTCCTCCAACTTTGGTCTTCTTCAATATTGTGTTGGCTATCTGGGTCTTTGGCCCCACACAAAAAATTCAGAATCAGTTTGTCAATATCCATAAAATAACTTGCTGGGATTTTGTATTGGGATTTTACTGGATCTATAAATCAAGTTGGGAAAAACTGACATCTTGGCAATATTGAGTCTTCCTATCCATAAACAGGAGATATCTCTCCATTTATCTAGTTTTTCTTTGATTTTGTTCATCAGAATTTTGTAGTTTTTCTCACATAGATCTTGTACATTTTTTTTGATTTATACCTAAGAAATTCTTTTTTGGGGTGCTAATATAAATGGTATGGTGTTTTTAATTTTTTTTTAATTTTTTATGTTTTTATTTGAGAGAGAGTGTGTAAGTGGGGGAGGGGGAGAGGGAGAGAGACTCTTAAGCAGGCTTCACACTCAGCACAGAACCCCACGCAGGGCTCAATCCCATGACCCTGGGATCATGACCTAAGCCAAAATCAGGAGTTGGACGATCAACCCACTGAGCCACCCAGGCGCCCCATGTGTTTTTAATTTTAAATTCCACTTGTTCATTGTTGATATATGGGAAAGCAGTTTATTTTGTATATTATCCTTGTCCTCTGCAACCTTGCTATAATTGTTTATTAATTCTAAGAATCTTTTTGTCAATTCTTTTGCGTTTTCTATATAGACCATCAGGCCATCTTTAACAAAGACAGTTTTATGTCTCACTTCCCAATTTGTACACCATTTGTTTACTTTTCTTGCCTTATTGCACTAGCAAGGACTTACAGTACAATGTTGAAAAGGAGTGGTGAGAGGGGACATCCTTGCCTTGTACCTGTTCTTAGTGGGAAAGCTTTGAGTTTCTTACCATTAAGTATGATACTAGGCATAGGTTATTTGTAGATAGTCTTTATCAAGTTGAGAAAATTCCACTGTGTTCCTAGTTTATGGAGAGTTTTTTTTTTTTATCACGAATACTTGTTGGATTTTGTCAAATGCTTCTTCTTTATTAATATGATCATGTGATTTTTCTTTTTTGGTCTGTCAATGATGGATTACATTAATTAATTTGTGAATGTTGAACTAGCCTTGCATACCTGGAATAAATCCCACTTGGTCCTGGTGTATAATAATTCCTTTTATGTGTTTTTGGGTTTAATTTGCTAACATTTTGTTGAGGATTTTTGCATCTATGCACACAAGAGATATTGGTCTGTAGGTTTTTTTTTAATTCTTATGTTGTATTTAGTTTTGGTATTACAGTAATGCTGGCCTCAAAGAATAACCTAGGAAGTACCCCCTCATCTAGTTTTTGAAAGAGATTGTAAGAATTGGTATAATTTCTTCCTTAAATGTTTGAGAGAAGTCACCTGCAAGCCCATCTGGTTCTGGTTCTTTCCATTTTGGAAGGATGTTAACTAGTGATTCAATTTCCTTAATAGATACAGACGGGGCCTATTGAGATCAACTATTTCTTCTGGTGTGAGTTTTGGCAGATTATTTCTTCCAAGGCATTAGTCCATTTCACCTAGGTTATCAAATCTGTGGGCATAGAGTTGTCCATAGTATTCCTATGGGAATTCCTAAGTGGGTTTCATTTGAATTTCCATGGGATCTGTAGTGATAGCCCCTTTCATTTCTGATATTAATAATTGTTTCCTCTCTCTTTTTTCCTTAGCCTGGCTAGAGGCTTATAGGTTTTATTGATCCTTTCAAAGAGCTAGCTTTTGGTTTTGTTGACTTTCTCTGTTGATTTTCTGCTTTCAATTTCATTGATTTCTGCTCTAATTTGTATTATTTCTTTTTTTCTGCTTACTTAGGATTTAGTTCGCTCTTCTTTTTCTAGTTTCGTAAGGTGCAAACTTAGATTATTGATTTTAGAACTTTCTTGTTTTTTAATATATGCATTCAATGCTGTAAATTTCCCTCTCAGCACTACTTTCACTTCATCCCACAAATTTTAATAAGTTGTATTTTCATTTTTATTTAATTTTCTTTGACCCATGTGTGAGTTAGAAGCATGTGGTCTAATCTACAAGTATTTGGGGATTTTCAAGTTATCTTTCTGTTATTGATTTCTAGTTTCATTTCACTGTGACATGAGAACAGACATTGTATGATTTTTTTTCTTTTAAATTTGTTAAGTTGTGTTTACAGCCCAGAATGTGGTCTATCTTGTTGAATGTTCCATGTTAAGCTTGAGAAGCATGTTGTTGTCTGCAGTTGTTGGATGAAGGAGTCTGCAGATGTCAATTATATCCAGCTGATTGATGGTCTTAAGTCCCTCTATGTCCTTACTGATCTTTTGCCTGTGGGATGTGTCCATTTCTGAGAGGGGGGTGTTAAAGTCTCCAAGTATGATAGTGGATTCATCCATTTCTCCTGGCAGATCTATCAGTTTTTGCCTCATATAATTTCACATCCTGTTGTTAGGCACATACATGTTAAGAACTATTATGCCTTATCATTATTGTAATGCCCATCTTCATCCCCGATAACTTTTCTTACTTTGAAGTCTGCTCTGTCTGAAATTAATGTAGTCACTTCTGTTATCTTTTTATTAGTGTTAGCATGATATATATTTCTCCATCCATTTAATTTTTTTTTCAACGTTTATTTATTTTTTGGGGGACAGAGAGAGACAGAGCATGAACGGGGGAGGGGCAGAGAGAGAGGGAGACACAGAATCGGAAACAGGCTCCAGGCTCTGAGCCATCAGCCCAGAGCCCGACGCGGGGCTCGAACTCACGGACTGCGAGATCGTGACCTGGCTGAAGTCGGACGCTTAACTGACTGCGCCACCCAGGCGCCCCCCATTTAATTTTTAATTTTTAAATGTTTATTTACTTTTGAGAGAGAGAGAGTGAGTGAGCGATCGAGCAATCAAGCAGGGGCAGAGAGAGAGGGGGACACAGAATCCGAAGCAGGCTCCAGGCTCTGAGCTGTCAGCACAGAGCCCAATGCAGGGCTTGAACTCACGAACTGCAAGAATGTGACCTGAGCCAAAGTCAGATGCTTACACAACTGAGCCACCCAGGCACCCCTCCATCCATTTACTTTTAATCTTTATGTGTCTTTATGTTCAAGGTGGGTTTCTTGTAGAAAAGATATACGGTTAGGTCACATTTTTTGATCCACTTTGACAATCTCTGTCTTTTAATTGATGCATTTAGACTATTGACATTCAAAGTGACTATTTATATAATTGGATTAATATCTACCAAAATTTTTACTGTGTTTTCTATTTGTCGCCCTTATTCTTTGTTCCTATTTTTGTCTTCCACTATTTTTCTGCCTTTTGTGGTTTTAATTTAGCTTTTTGTATGATTCCATTTTTCCATTGTTCTTTCTTCATGAAAAAATTCCATTTTTCTTTCTTCATATATCGGTTATAGTTATTTTCAAAACATTTTTTTTAGTGGTTGCTCTAGAGTTTGCAAAATACATTTACAAATAATCCAGGTCCATTTTCAAATAACACTATATCACTTCATGAGTATTGTGAATACCTTATACTAACAAAATAATCCCAATGCTTTCCTCCTACTCCTCGTGTCATTGACATTAATTTCATTTATATATAAGCATATATAATGATATATGCATAAGATATATGCATAAGCATACATAATCAAACACATTGTTGCTCTTAGCATTTTGAACAAACTGTTACCTGTTAGATCAATTAAGAATAACAAAAAAAAATCTTTATTTTTGTTTTACCTTCACTTACTGCTTCTTCAGTGCTCTTCCTTCCTTTATGGAGATGTGAGTTTCTGACCTATATTATGTTCTATCTCTCTAAAGGACTTCTTTTGACATTTCTTACAAGGCACGTCCACCAGCAACAAATTCCTTTAATTTTTGTTTGTCTGAAAAAGTCTTTCCTATTATTTAACTGATGTGTAGTTGATATACAATATTAGAATAGTTTCAAGTGTGTGTGTGTGTGTGTGTGTGTGTGTGTGTGTGTGTGTGTGTGTATATAAATCAGACACATTTTCTTTATCTCTTCGACTGTTGATGGACACTTAGGTTGCTTCCATAGCTTGGCTCTTGTAAATAATGCTGCAGTCAACATAGGGATGCGTTTATTTCTTCAAATTGGTGTTTTCATTTTCCTCAGATAAATACCCAAAAGTGGAGTTGCTGAATCATATGGTAGTTCTCTATTTAATTTTTTGAGGAGCCCCGGTACTGTTTTCCATAGTGGCTGTACCGTTTTGCATTCCCACCAACAGCGCATGAGGCTTCCCTTTTCTCCGCATCCTCACCAACACTTACCTCTTGTCTTTTTGAGACTAGCCATTCTAACAGGTGTGAGGTGACATCTCACTGTGGTTTTGATTTGCATTCCTCTCCTTCACCTTAACAGGTTAATTTTTCAGCGTGCCCGGCTGGCTCGGTTGGAAGAGCGCGCAGCTTTTGATCTCAGGGTTGTGTGTTCAAGCCCTATGTTGGGTGTAGAGATTATTTAAATAAATAAAAATGTTTTAAAAAGGTTAATTTTTCAGGGTGCAGAATTCCAGGCTGGTGACTTTGTTCTCTCAACACTTGAAACATTTTACTCCACTCTGTTCTTGCTAGCATGGTTTCTGAAGAAAAGCTAGACGTAATTCTTTGTTCCTCTAAAGGTAAGATGATTTTTTTGTCCTCTGGATTCTTTCAGGATTATCTCTTTATCTTGGATTTTCTATAATTTGGAGGTGGTATGCCTAGGCGTAGTTTGGGTTTTTTCTTTATTTTTTATTTTGTTTTGCATTGATCCTGCTTGGTGTTCTCTTTGTTTCTTGGATCTGTGGTTTGTTGTCTGACATTAACTTGGGGAAATTCTTTTTGGGGAAAGTCACTAGTTTTTCAAATACTTCTGTTCCTTTTCCTCTCTCTCCTTCTGGTATTCCCATTATGCGCATGTTACACCTTTTATGGTTGTCCCACAGTCCTCGGATATTCTCTTCCGTTTTGTTCTGTCTTTGTTCTCTTTGCTTTTTGTTTTTTGAGGATTCTATTGATATATCCTGTAGCTTGGAGCCTCTTTCATCAACTGCGTCCAGTCTACTACTAAGCGGTCAAAACCATTCTTCGTTTCTGTTATTGTTTTTGTCTTTAGCACTTCTTTTTGGTTCTTTCTTAGGATTTCCATCTCTCTGCTTACATTGCCAGTCTTTTCTTGCATGCTGTTTGTTTCATCCATTATTAATAAATCATACTTGTTTTAAATTCTCAGTGTGATAATTCCAACATCCTTGCCATGTCTGGTTTTGATGTTTGCTCTCTTTCTTCAAATTGTGTTTTTTTGCCTTTTGGTATGCCTTGTAATTTTTTTCCTCAGTACCTGGACGTGATGTACTTGTTAAACAGAATTGCCGTAAATAGGCTTTTGGTAATGTGGTGGTAAGGTATAGGGTGAGGGGGGGCATTCTATAGTTCTTTAAGGAAGTCTACCTTTTTACGAGCCTTTGCCTCTCGACCCTGAACTTCACAGGTGTTTCTCAGGTTGCTTTTATCTCCCATTAGGTGGCACAGGATGGCTAGAGTGGGCTGGAGTTGGATATTTTCCTTCTCCAGGTGAGCTCGGCTCTAATGATAACCCAGCAGATTAGGTTTCGGTTAACTAGTTTCTCCCTAGAGCAGGACTCGCTGAGAAGAACAGCGTGCCCTAGTGTATTTCAAAATGGTTCTTTTTCTCCTCCCCTTGCTGGAAGCCTGAGGGAATTTTTCTCTGATATTTACCGTGGGAATCTGGTCAAGCTCTTGAAGGTAAATTCATAATATTGTGGAGTCCTCTTATGACGGGGTTCCCTGGAGATTTTAACTCTCAGAGTTTTCTGCCCTACGCTTCCAGCACTTGGTCAATTACAATTCCACTTTTCCTACCGCAGCACTGGGTCCCAAGGCTGTGTCTGCTCCTGATTCTCTGCTCTGGTGAGCCCTGACTCCCTGTATTTGCAGGTCTGTCTCTCCAGTCTTGGTGACAGTGGTCTACCCTCTGTCCCTCTGCCCTCCCTTCTCCTATGGATCCCAGGAGAGTCGATTTTTCAGTCTGTTTCGCTTTTTCCTTGTTGTCAGGATGGAGCGACAACTTCCAAGCTCCTTATACGTGGAACTGGAAATGCAGATAGTACAAATTTTATTCTTGGTTACAAATATTATCAGTAGTTTTTCTTGAAGTAATAGACTCACTTTGTTCCTTTTAAAGAAAATGCTGCCAAATACTCAAGTCTTGAATAACATTAGTTTGTCAGTCTCTTAAATAAAAGTAATGTTTTGGGGCACCTGGGAGGGTCTGTCTGTTAAGCATCTGACTCTTGATCTCGGCTCAGGTCATAATCTCACGGTTCATGAGATTCAACCCCGTGTCGGGCTCTGTGCTGACAACACGGAGCCTGCTTGGTATTCTCTCCCTCTTTGCTGCTTCCCTGGTTGCATTCTCTCTCTCTCTCTCTCTCTCTCTCTCTCTCTCTCTCTCTCTCAATCTCTCTCTCTCTCAAAACAGATAAACTTAAAAACAAATAATGTTTCATGAGACAAGTGCCTAGTTCATCTCCGCCTGGTCACACATGGGCTTTTCCTCTGGATGACCATCATACTTCAGTATGTGACACAAGTACTTTATGCACACTTCCCATTTCATCCCACATGATGTTAAAAAAGACGTGTCATCAAGGGTCAAAATCTGTGAAAATTGTTTGGTACCGTTTCTTCAAGTTTTTTCTTCAACGAAACCGAATTCTTTAGAAGTCCAATGCGCTATCCATTGCGCCACAGAGCCGAAACTGGATTCTTTAAAACCTGGGAGTGGATTCTTTAAAACCTGGATTCTTTAAAACCTTAGCAGTGGAAAACAAAATGATTACCATCAGAGTTTGGTGCTACTCCCCTGACTCCTGTCATTGCTTTTGCACCATCGGTGTAAATGTCCTCAGCGTTGTTTGAGGAGAAACCATGAATTTCAGCAATAGTGTTCAACACTTGGAATATTTCAGCACTACTCAGGCCTCTCTCCCAGAGCTCTCACATTAGAGATCTTCTTTAATGATTAGTTGATGCTGATACGGGATACACATAAGCTAAACAGCAAGTCCAGCTTGTGCCTATAGATTTGTCTATTTGAAAGGCAAAAACGGTTCCGCTGAGGCGATATTAACCCCGTCTTTTTAAAATTGGCTTGTTAAAAAAAATTTTAATGCTTTATTTATCTTTGAGACAGAGAGAGACAGAGCGTGAGCGGGCCAGGGACAGAGAGAGAGAGGGAGACACAGAATCCGAAGCAGGCTCCGGGCTCTGAGCTGTCTGCACAGAGCCGGGGCTCCGGCTCACATATGGTGAGATCATGACCCGAACTGAAGTCGGACGCTTAACCTACTGAGCCCCCCAGGTGCCCCGATATTAACCCCGTCTTTATGTTTGCAGCTAAATCTTTCATTTGATGAGTTAGTTTCTTTGATTGGAAGGTGGAATGATATCCTCTACTGACTCTTCATCTAGTAGGCGTTTGGCGATGTCAACTCTACAATTTTTTTTCCAGAAATACTACGAATTATTTTTTTTAAGTTTTTATTTAAATTCCAGCCAGCTGACACACAGTGTAATATTAGTGTGCATGTATCCCTTTGCATTAGTATTTTTGTATCCTTTGGGTAAATACCTAGTAGTGCAATTGCTAGGCCATAAAATAGTTCTATTTTTAACTTTTTGAGGAACCTCCACCCTGTTTTCCACAGTTTTCCACGGCACCAGTTTGCGTCCTCACCAACAGTGCAAGAGAGTTCCCCTTTCTCCACATCCTCGCCAACACCTGTTGTTTCTTGTGTTGTTGATTTCAGCCACTCTGACCAGTGTGAGGTGGTATCTCAGTGTAGTTTTGATTCGCGTTTCCCTGATGATGAGTGATGTGGACCATGTTTTCATGTGTCTGTTGGCCATCTGGAGGTCTTCTTCAGACAAATGTCTATGCATGCCTTCTGCCCATTTTTTAAATCGGATTATTTGTTTTTTGGGTGTTGTTTGATAAGTTCTTTATAGATTTTGGATACTAACCCTTTACCAGATATGTCATTTGTAACTACCTTCTCCCATTCCATAGGTGTTGTTGATTGTTTCCTTCACTGTGCAGAAGCTTTTTATTTTAATACAGTCCCAATGGTTTATTTTTGCGTTTCCCTTGCCTCAGGAGACATGTCTAGAAAGAAGTTGCTACCACCAATGTCAAAGAGATTACTGCCTATGTTCTCCTCTAGGATTTTTATGGTTTCATGTCTCACATGAGGTCTTTAATCCATTTTGAACTTATTTTTGTGTATGGTGTAAGAAAGTGGTCCAATTCCATTCTTTTGATGTAGCTGCCCAGTTTTCCCAACCCCATTTGTTGAAGAGACTGTTTTTTTCCCCATTGGATATTCTTTCCAACTCTACAGTGCTTATTAATTTCTCCACTGTTGGGTGTACTTGTTCAGCTGCTATAATGCAATGCCCCCCACACACTATGCTTTAATGGCTTTTCCATTTCTATTCCGGAAAAACTATAACAAACATTTTTGACTTGTAAATACCTCATAGCATCTAGTTTTAAATATTTAATTCCTTTTTCTTTAAACTCTGAATGATTGATTTCAGGATGACTCAACACCTTAGCTCTCAGTATAATACTATTCTGAAATGTTCCGTTGCATCAGACATAGATAAATTATCAGTGTCTATAAGGCCAAAGGAATGATAGCTTTTTGTCATATTCTTGTTTCTTAATTGTGGTTGCAGTATACTGTGTATGTTCCTCCTTTCTGTGATTCAGAGAACTCTGGTAAGTCAGTTTAACACTTTTTTAGCATCTTTAGACCTAGACATTATGGTTTGAGCAAGTGAGTCTTCTAATCTTTCTTTTTAAAGCCAAGCATTCATCTTCAAATTTCAGAAAAATATGTTATAAAAATTTTTATTATATAATGACACATAAAGTCTTCAATAGTAACAGTTCCAGTTAATTTTAAAACTTAGATGACCTTTCAGGACGCCTGGGTGGTTCAGTTGGTTAAGCATCAGACTTCAGCTCAGGTCATGATCTCACAGTTTGTGGGTTTGAGCCCCGCGTCAGGCTCTGTGCTGACAGCTCGGAGCCTGGAGCCTGCCTCAGATTCTGTCTTCCTCTGTCTCTGCCCCTCCTCTGCTCGCTCTCTCTCTCTCTCTCTCTCTCTCAAAAAAAAAATAAACATTAAATTTTAAAAAATGTAGATGACTTTTCAAAAAGTATATTTAAATATTACAAACAAGACTGCAAAGCATATTTACTTCTTATGGTTTCACATAGACACAAAACTTCTAGATTTCAAAATAATAATTCGTTAAATGAGAATGAGGTAGGCATCACCTCTAAGTAGCCAGTCAGAACACTAAGTATGGAGAATACATGAACCTCTGAAAAGTGCATGTATTTGTACCTCAACTATCTCAGAAAGTTTTAGAATGCACAAACACATATTCAGAGCAATGATTTCATTATACATTATGTAGTCTCTGGAAAATTCCTTTATATATTTGGGGGGGAGTAAGAGTGAAAAGGGAAAATAAAGTCTTAGTATTATTATGGAAGTAGGTTGGACCTCTAGAACTTCCTGAGAGGGTCTCAGAGAGCTGCAGTTGGAGGGAGCGAAGGGGGGGAAGGTCAGAACTGGAGCTGGGGAGACCAGTTAAGAGGATGTTGGGATGCTTTATGTTGCAGTGGCTCTCCAACCTGTGTGCACATCAGCATCCCCTGGAGGGCTTGTTAAAATGGATGGCCGGACCCCACTCCCAGCCATTCCGGTTCAGTAGGTCTAAGACTGGGCCTTAAAATTTGCATTTGAAACAAATTTCCAAGTGATGCTCATGCTACTCGTTTTAGGGCCACCCTTTGAGAACGACTGCCCTGGGGCCCTGCTGCTCATCTCAGAACTCACTCCATACTTACTGTGTATGAGTCTACATGAGTAGGACTCCCAGATGATTTGTTTACATATTAAAGTCTGAGGAGCACTGTTCTAAGAGACCGTTAATGGTCTCCTAGACCTGAGGATGAGGAAAAGCGCACAAGGTTAAGTTATTTATAATCAGCAAAAAACAAGACTTAATGGCTGGTCAGAGGGAAGTCGGGGAGAGGGTGAAATGAGCGATATACTTTGGCTTCAAGTGTTAGGTACACATGCACGACTCCACTGTGTTTTCAACTCAGAATCTATTTGTGGCACATATAAATTAGTTAAATGCAAGTCTCTTCCACGAAAGCGTATTGAAAACCTGTCTCCCATTCCCATAGCATTCATCCCCATGCAGGTTAGAGACACTGGGTAACCGGCAAAGATCAGGGGCCCCCTATCAGTTATTGGTGCCCTGACGAACAGAACGGGATATTCCAGGTATCCCAGAGCAAAGAGTTCAGTCTGTGATGTGCAGACAATGGCGGCAAACTCAATGTGGTTTCCATTCAGAGGGGGGACCCCAATCTCCTCAAACCCTTTTGTTGTCTTCCAAAAGCCTCCAGCTAAAGAACTCCTCCAGGTATCAGAGTTAGCAATGTACTTGACCAGCTGAGCCAGGATCCCAACACACCAAGTAGGCTGCAGAAGGTAAGCAGTCCCCGCTTCCAGAATGAATGAGTCAGATTTCTACGTGGATGTGGATGACATTGCATTCTCATCCCTCCGTCTGTTTGATCCTCACACTGCTGGGCGTGGCAGGCGTGGTTGTTGCCTCCATTTTGCAGATGAGAAAGCTGAGTTTGAAGGAAATTAAATGACCTGGGTGGAGTTATTGAAATGGTAAGAGAATGAGCTGGGACTAGAACCCAGGTAACCTGACTCCAGATTGGGTGCTCTTTTCACAATATTGTAATGCTGTAGCTCCGCTGAACAGCACACCGATCTGTAGGACAAATTCCCCCTTTTTTGGATTCCAGTTTATTTAAAGAGATGACGTGAATGGAAGGTTCAGACCGTGACACCTGATTTCTTAAAATTGCGTGATTCATAATACATTACAGATTATTAGCGACTTTTATTTTAATGGTCAAGCAATTAATGATGAGTCACAGCAAAACGTCTGTGGCAGAAAAAAAAAATGCTTACATTGTCACCAGGTCTGTTCATTATCCTCTGTGCTCTATATCCAGATCAATCAATAGTTAATTAATCATGATGTGCTTCCTGAAGTACAAGGTTATAAATTAATTTAATGCTCATATGCATATTTTTTTGTAGGAAAAATGAGTAGAAAATGACTACCATGCCCATCTCATTGTAAGAAAATGTATGTAATGATTACAAGCATATAATAAGAATGGTTTGCCCAGCCAAATGTTTGTTCATTTCAGTTAATCAGTATTCATTTGAGCTACTTTCATGCAGTTTGTGGAAGCAATGCAATCAGTTGAGTAGTGTGGCAGATTTAAATCAGTAATAAAAGCCCTGGGGAAATTAACAAGACAAAACATTAACCACAGACTAAACATTAACATATATTAGCATTTTTATTATACCTGTAGAATTGTTAAATGGGCATGGTTACTACTATTAAAAAGTTTATGTTGTATATCACATAATTTCAATGTATATTTTGTTTTAAAACTTTTAAGATTTAATTAAACGAAATTGAACAACAGTGTAATAGACAATTCAACAGAATGAACTGGAGTTCATTATTTTATTTCCGCTGGAAACCTATGGAATTTCCACCCCACCCTACCCCCAAGCCCCAAGGCAGCACCCTAAAACGGGTGGCACAGGTAATACTCCTTTAGAGTGGACCGTGGGATCAGACTGGGTATTTAAATTGCATAACCATAGAGGAAGGTTTATGTTTTAATTCTTTGGTGTTCTGATGAATCCATTGACGATCAAAAACTAAATTTACACCAATTATTTAGCAACAGTTCTCAGAAAAGCACTCTTTGGGACCACAGTGATCAGCTGGAATCTAGCAGAAAAATCATTCTATAATTAAATAAAACTGCAGAGACCCTCTGGAGCCCCTCAAGTTTTGGTGACCTGAGATAAAGCTCTTGAGAGGGAAGGCGATGATGTACTGATCGCAGAGGACAACTCGGTGAGACAGCCAACTTCTTCCTCAAAGGCTGTCCAGTTTCCGAGGACAGTATGATGCATCTGAGGCTCCTCTCCTACAGACTCACTAATGGGAACTTTTCTCTTTCTGTTTCCCCCTCTTCTTTCTCCCCTTCTGCCTCCCTCCTCCCCTTCCTCCTATTATGGGCCATGTAAGTTAAAGCGTGCACACACACACACACACACACACACACACACACACACACACACCTCTTATTTACTTCTTGAGAAAGAAGATGTTGGAGCACCCGGGATGGCTCAGTCGGTAGAGCACGCAACTCTTGATGTTGGGGTCGTGACTTTGAGTGCCACTTTCGCCATAAAGTTTACTTTGAAAAAATAAATGTAAAGCCTTTCCTTCATCTGACTTTTTACAATTGAGAGCAAAATACATCTGTTAGGGGTAGTTAAAAGTGGGAGAGAGGCATGGGGCGCCTGGGTGGCTGAGTGTCTGACTTTGGCTCAGGTCATGATCTCACAGTTCATGAGTTCAAGCCCCACATGGGGCTCACTGCTGTCAGCACAGAACCTGCTTTGGATCCTCTGTCCCCCCCTCTCTCTCCACCCCTCCCCCATTTGCTCTCTCTCTCTCTCTCTCCCTCTCTCTCTTAGAAATGAATCAATAAACATTAAAAAAAGAGTGGGAGAGAGTTGAAGATACTCTTTAATGTATTTGCACCCCTACCCCATTTTCTCATCTGTTAGGGTATTACAGCTAAAGACTTAAACCTGTTGCATTTTTGTAGCCATAGGATCAACCTGGAATCTCCATTTGGGGGAATCTGTAAGGAATACACTCGGGCCAGTCATCAGACTAGACCTGGTTTATACCATAGGAATTATAGATTTTGTAGCCAATCCAAGAGTCTGAGTTTAGTCAGGGTCCAGGGACATCCTTCAAGCAGCAGGCACAGGCTGGACACAATTAGGAACCGCATCTCCCACAGAACTGGACATCCAGTGTTTTAGTGTGGCTACTAATCGACTCTTACCTGGCAGGCCAAAGAGTTTAAATCACTCCACTAGAAATACTGCCTGAAACTTAGGTTGGGATTGGATGTCAGTTTTCAGCTTATCTTTAATCAGTAGCCCTTCTTTAAAATATGTTTTTGAATTCTTCATAATCATCACTTTTCTCCGTTTATGGATGGGATGTCCACAGGGCTACAAAGCTGAGCCACACTCAATACTGGGAAGCCCCAGAGCCTATCATCTTGACAGAAATCTATGCATCGAGGGAAAAATCAAAAACGAAAACTTGGGCACCTGGCTGGTCAGTCGGTGGAGCATGCAACTCTTGATCTCAGGGTTGAAGTCTGAGTCCCACGTTGGGTGTAGAAATTACTTAAAAAGAAACTCTTTTCAAAATAAACTTAGGGGGCACCTGGGTGGCTCAGTGAGTTAGGTGTCCAACTTTGGCTTGGGTCATGAGCTTGTGGTTGGTGAGTTCGAGCGCATGTCGGGTTCCGTGCTGACAGCTCGGAGCCTGGAACCTGCTTCCGATTCTGTGTTTCCCTCTCTCTGCCCCTCCCCCACTCGAACTCTATCTCTCTCAAAAATAAACATTCACAAATTAAAAATGATAACTTAAAAATAAAACAAATAAACTTAGATTTTGGAGTCAGACAGATGTGGGTTCAAGTCCTAGCTCTGCCATTTACTACCACTGTGACTTTTCTTCAGTTCCTTAACTGTTGTGAGCCTCAGTTTCCTTATGTCTGAAAATGGGGTCAATAATACCTGCTCTGTTGTAGACGGTTGTTGCAGAACTCACTGCTGAGAACAGAGAATGGATGTAGAAAGTATTACTGAGGCACTAGGCTGGGTAAGGTGTTATGTTACAAATGTGAGGTATTGGTATTGTTGAGAAATTTACAATGTAGACTTTCTCTGCTGAGCCACTCAGAGGGAAAGATCAAGCATGAGTTTTTTCGTCACCCGAGAGTTTCCAGAACCAACAGCAAATGGGGCCTGAGAATCAGTACATTTAGATTTTAACCAATGGGTTATCTGCATTTCTTGACATGTCAGTTATGGGGAGCCTGTGTGAATTGCATCAAACCAAATGCTTTATGTGGTTTCAAAATCTTTGGTGATATATTGTACTTGAAAAGTCATTTTCACCTATTCAAAGGAATTCAGAATCAAATATGGCACTTGCTTCACATATCATATCTTTTTTTTTTTTTTTTTTGCATGAGGCCATAGTTACAGGTGGAGTGAAGCTGTGGGCTAGGTCAAAACAAAGTCTTGTGGATGACAGGTAGAAATGGGGTTGTGGGCCAGTTCCCCCCCCCCTTTTTTAAACGTTTTATTTATTTTTGAGAGAGAGAGAGAGTGCGAGCAGGAGAGAAGGGCAGAGAGAGAGGGAGACACAGAATCCGAAGCAGGCTCCGGGCCGTGAGCTGTTAGCACAGAGCCCGATACGGGGCTCAAACCCACGAACAGTGAGATCGTGACCTGAGCCGAAGTCAGACCCTTAACCAGCTGAGCCACCCAGGCGCCCCGTGTTCTCTTGATGCCTAGTCTACTGGGCTTTTCACTATACCTTGCTGGGCCCTAGTGGTGTATTCTCCTCATGCATCTACGAAGCCAGTGCTTCTGGACCCTGGTTAGAAAAGAATGAGTGCTAAGCTTAGTAGGATGACCTTCTGGCCTAGATATGGTCAGAGGCCTGGGCTTCTTATGTTTCAAGTCTTGTAACACTTCAGAGCGCTCTTGCCTTCCCTGCCACAGGTTCTGGCACGTGAGTAAAGGCACCATGAGGAATCACAGTTCATGGAAAACAAAAGGGTTTTCTATCCCAGGTCTATTGATAGAGACACTCCCCTCTCCAATAAATTCCCTCCGACTAACGAAACTTCAAGATAGCAGCATCTTTGACCAGGGACATTAGTCAGTGAAAGGAAATTGGATTGCGCTGTTTATTTAAGAGCCTAAAAGTCCTGGGCAGGATACTGAGTTCTAAAATTCCACTTGGGAGGCTGGTGCTTCTTCGGCAAGTGCGGCTGTAGCGTAAGACCCAGGTCTCCTAGCATAGCCTGATGTTGCCCAAGGGGGAGGCTGAAAGGACCTCTTTAATGTGAATACTTCGTCTCTTTGTAAATTAAGGTTTCTTTTTGCGTCCCCTTCACAAAATGAGCTCGTAATATTCACCTACAATTCACACAGTGTGGAGGTGAAAGATGTGCAGAGAAGAGCCCAAAGGGGGGGGGTCTACACTTGACAAATGCTTTGTATATGAGAAGAATTTGTGTCATGGTAGATTTGTGGAAGAAAATACAGCCTGTCTGATAAGATGTGGCAGATTTCAGATGGGGTGTGTGTGGGGGGGCATTGGCAGGACATCATTGTTTGCCCCTTACCCCACACGGAGCCTTGGGAAGCCCTCCTGATAATACCACATTGGGTGGCTTGGGAAGGAAGGTCACACTGGCTACATTCTCATTTGTTCTTAACCTTCCTACTTTTGCCTCAGCTGCACCCCTTTCCAGTAGGGTGGGAGGGGGGTTAGAAACTTGAAAGTCTTGCTGTGGCCCAATTAGCATTCACTGATACAAAGGGCAGACTTTCAATGGGGAAGCAGGTTTCACAGCTGTGGTTTGTGAGTAGACGAGCTACCATGGAAGATGTGTGAAAGATTTTGATTTCAGCGCTGGATTTGGAGCAGGTGTCGGTCAAAAGAACGTGTCCCGTGCTCCTGAATGTGCTAAGAATACTTTGATCCTGGTGAAATAGATTCTCACACTGATGTATGTTCGCGGAGTAATAAATAGATATTTAGGGAACGAAAATCAAGGTTTTGTTCTACGAATGTTCACCAGTAATGTGACAAAGTAAACATGTATATCTCTCTGAACATAGTTTTAGGGTGCACAGTCTGGCCTCAGTTATTTGTGTCTGCTTTACAAGCTTTGGAAGCAATTGGGACTGAACTGCCCAGTCCAGCCAGGCAGCCCCCTAGCCTAAAGCAGCCTACCAGACTGCTACCAATTAAGGCAAACTCAGAGAATACAGACTCTTCATATGAAGTTCATATCAGCCCAAGTCAAATAGCATTTCATAAACACATCTGCAAAATTCAGTATCATACATTGCACAGCCAAACGGAGTGTTTCGAAGTGTCTGCAACTTTTGTCTCTTTCCCGTTAAGATTAGACGATTGAAAATAGCTGGTCTGAATATCAGACTATAGGTGCTGTCCTTCATCAATGGAGGTGATGCTACTGCTGGCTTTAGATCTTGTTTCTTTTTTAAAAAATTTTTTTTTACATTTATTTATTTTTGAGAGACAGAGAGAGACAGAGCACCAGTGGGGGAGAGGCAGAGAGAGAGGGAGACACAATCTGAAGCAGGCTCCAGGCTCCGAGCTGTCAGCACAGAGCCTGATGTGGGGCTCGAACTCACGAACTGCCAGATCATGACCTGAGCCGAGGTCAGACGGTTAACCGACTGAGCCACCCAGGCACCCCTAGATTTTGTTTCTAATTCAAGAATTTATGTACGTATGGAAAACTTTCCAAAGCTATACGAACTAAATGCCATTTATGCTTTTATAAAGATATCGATAGCTTAGTAAATGTTGTCAGGGCCATCTTGAGAAATCCAGAAACGGATTACCACACACAGCCCATGGCCTATCAGTAGAATGGTGTGCCAGACCTGATAACTAGGACTTCCGTTCAATTTGTTTCAATTAATTTGCCTTTACTGAGAGCCTAACAGTGTGCAAAATTCAATCAGAATTCCATGGAGGTACAGAAGTGACAAAGGTATAACCTCGGTCTTCACTAGGTGTTTCTAAAATATTTCGTAGAGTATACAATCTGTATATTCACCTTGGCTATGTTTGGCTATATTTTGGAGGACTGGGAATTCCTTTGAAAAAAAGAAAATATAGAGGGGCGCCTGGGTGGCTCAGTCGGTTAAGTGTCCTGATCTTCGGTTCAGGTCATGATCTCACGGCTTGTGAGTTTGAGCCCCGCGTCAGGCTCTGTGCTGACAGTTCAGAGCCCGGAGCCTGCTTCGGATTCTGTGTCTCCTCCTCTCTCCCTGCCCCTCCCCCACTCAGGCTCTGTCTCTCTGTCTCTCTCCAAAGTAAATAAACGTTACAAAAATGTTTTTTAATATAGAGAGGGGTGCCTGGGTGGCTCAGTCAGTTAAGCGGCCAACTGGCTCAGGTCATGATCTCATGGTTCATGAGTTCTAGCCCCATATCGGGCTCTGCACTGATAGTACAGAATCTGCTTAGGATTCTGTCTCTGTCTCTGTTCTTCCTTCCCTCATGCTCTCTTTCTCTCTGAAAATAAATCAACTTAAAAAAATGGAGAGTGGAAGAACTGGAAAGCAAGATCATCTTCTAGGGAGGTGACATTGTATAAGCTTTGAAGTCACACAGTGAATGAATCCACTCCCTGTTTGCTGCAGGCAAGTAACTTAACCTTCCTGAACCTCACTTTCTTTACCTGTAAAATGAGGGTGATAACTTTTAGCTTAGTGTCTGGAGTAAGGGAGACATGTTAATGCATACTTCTTTACTACAGAAGTTCATTTAGGCATTTGTCTGAAAATGAAAAAAAAAATAGAAATCTATAAACAATCGAACCACATCATTCAGGACTAAGCTTTAGAAGGAGGCATCCAATAAATACTTTGGAATGAACAAATGAATGGATAGAGAAAGGAAGGCAGGGAAAAAAGAGGGAAGAAAGGAGGAGAGAAGGTGGACTTTCTTGAGCACCTGCGTTCTGTAGTACTCTCAGTCCTGGGCTTGGTCAGCGATACGTGAGTCGTAGCTGACGACACTGGCTATGGATAGTTGCCTTGCCTTCTTCCTTCCCTTGCGTGTTTTTAGGAAAGTCACATGAACAACTACATTGACATTTTTCCGAATATCCCACCTTGGGTCTTGTAACAAAATGCTCCCAAGAGTTGGAGCACTCTGCATGGAGGCTGTGTTGTAACACCCTCTCATCTCCCACACCAGTTTCTCCTAAGTTTGCAATTCCCATCTGTGAACCTTCTTCATACGAATAAATACCGAGTGCCATTGACAGGTGTCAGTAGCGCAAGTCCTGTGTAGAGGGTCCTCTCAAATGTGTACTTCACTATAGAGGAAAAGCGTTTTTCATCTTAGGAAATCTTTGAATAGGCTCTGCTCAGAGCCCCACTACCACACTCTTCGGCCTCCTCTTGCACAGATGGGCTCTTTGCCTTAAAAGCATATCACCTTTTTTGACTCTAGTAATAGCTTCGTTCTGCTCTTTAAAAAGAAATTGGGGAAGAAATTGAAGTGCATTTCAGAATTTGTTTCTACTATCATATCTGTGAAAGTATCATATAATTATATTGCATTTCTTTTTCAGATTGGCAAGTTATGTGCCCATTCTCAACAGCGCCAATATAGATCTGCTTATTATCCTGAAGATCTGTTTATTGACAAGAAGGTATTAAAAGTTGCTCATGTAGAACATGAAGAAACCTTATCCAGCCGAAGAAGGTGAGAGGGATTTTTTTCCTCTATTTCAGCATACAATTAGCAATTGTGCTTTAAGGTCAAAAACCTTTGGAGTGAAGCTTCTTAAATACATATTATTTAGTTTTTCTGAGTAGAGCATTTGATTAATTAAATTCTACCATTTGTCGATGTTAAAGAGAAAAGATACTGTATTATATGTAAGCCATATTTAAATGTAAAGTTACCATATGTAAATATCCAGTACAGCAACACAGGTGGAATGGGCCTCTCTATTCAAGGTATTTATTGACTAAACAAAACATTTTCTGCTTATGATCTGGTCTCACAACTTTATGGCTTCATTTATGACTTTCCTGGTATTAACGGTGAGTCCAGGTCAAGTTGACCAGAGAGAAACTGACAAGACACACTCATGTGTATACACATACTGTGCATTCTATATACATTCTTTTAAGTATATAAAATTAAGGATTCACGGGGCACCTGGGTGGCTCAGTCGGTTGAGTGTCCAACTCTTGATTTCGGCTCAGGTCACGATCTCATGGTCATTGGGATCAAGCCCCCCATCAGGCTCCACACTGTCAGCGCTTGAGATTCTCTCTCTCTCTCTCTCTCTCTCTCTCTCTCTCTTTCTCTCTCTGCCCCTCCCTCCTCTGCTCTCTCTCACGTTCTCTCTCTCTCAAAAATAAATACATAAACCGTAAAAAAAATAAAGGGATGCCTGGGCAGCTCAGTTGGTTAAGCTTCTGACTTTGGCTTAGGTCATGATCTTGTGGTTGGTGAGGTTGAGCCTCGCATCGGGCTCTGTGCTGACCGATGGAGCCTGTTTCAGATCCTCTATTCCCCTCTCTGTCAGCCACTCCCCAGCTCCCTCTCTCTTTCTCTCTCAAAAATAAATAAGCATTAAAACGTGTTTTAATTAAAAAATAAATAAAATGAAGGATTCTGTTTCTATTTCTTAAGACAGCAGTCAAGGGACTAACTTCTCTTCATTCCTTCATTCATAAATTCTCTTCGTTCTCTTCATTCCTCCTCCTTTACCGAGATTCCTTCCTTCCATGTTCTAGCTTCATAGTTACAAATTAGGAGTAGACACCGGATGGGACTCCTAGCACAAATCTGGGAGAACTGCCTTCCAGAAAGGACTGCACATGTCGCCCACGCTGCCACTGACTCAAGAATAGCTAGCTATGAGTTCTGCTTCCTGATGACTTTGAGGGAATTGGGAGACACTGAAAAATTAAGAGATGGAAATTAAGAGATAAAATAAGCAACAGCTTAGACGTGAGCTAGATTATTCCATTCATGTCCATTTACTACAGGAGTTTGGGAAGTAATAATTCTTCGTCTAATATGATCCAGTTTGGAATGTGACAAGAGAGAGTCCCCCCACCAGGAGCATTTCAGAAATCCCATTTTCTTCTCTTTTGTTGACTTCCAACCTAATACATTTCTAGTTTCCCTGTAGCAGCAGTTTGAAATGGTGATTCAGGGACCCAGGAAGTCCCAGAGATGCTTCCAGGGAGTCTGTGAGGTTCTCCTTTTGCTAATTCCATATCCATGTGAAGCGGGGTTTTGTTCATATACTTCAACCAAAACAGTGCACTGCCACAGACTGAATGTGGGAGCCACTGGGAGAATTTAGCTGTCTCCTGTTAAGCCAGGCTAAAGATATTTTGTAAAAATGCAAAAATGGTATCACTTTCTCACCATTTTTTTTTCATAAGTGCTATTTATGTTAACATATAATGGCTCATTGTTGGTTTATAATAAATAAATAAATAAAATCTTCCTGAGTTTTAATTTCTAGGCAATAAATATCAAATATATATTATACAAACAAATAGCTATATAGAGCAACAAACATTTAGTAACCTCACAGTTTCTGTCAGGGATTTGGGAACAGCTTTGCTGGGTGGTTCTCAGTCTCTAAAGAAATCTCGGTCAGTTTCTGGGGCTGCAGTCATATGAAGTGTTGACTAGGCTGGAGGATCTCCTGCCAGGGAGGCTCACTTACACATTTTAGCCAAGCTAGTGCTGGCTTTTGAAAGGAGGCCTCATTTCCTCACCACGTGGGCCTCGCGAGTGTCCCCATGACACGGCTGCTGGCTTCCCCAGAATACGCGATCCGTGGAAGAGAGCAAGCAGAAAGCTGTGATGTCTTTTCTGACCTAGTCTGCGAAGTGACATGCCGTCTATTCTGACATCAATTTGTTAGAAGTGAGTTACCAATTCTAGTGCACTCTCAAGGGGAGGGAAATTAAATTCCACCTCTTGAAGGAAGGAGTATCAAAGAATTTTGCGGACATATTTAAAAACCACCACAGGGGTCCTGGCCCCAAAATATTTGCCAGCCATTTCCCTATACCATAGGGTTTCTTTGGGAGGTTTTTGTCTTTCTGGGAAGACAACATTTGGTCATTTCTCCAGACCTTCTGTAACCCTGACTTGACTTTGTCCGTTGTTCTGCGTTGCTTTCACTCTCTGCCCAAACCACCTGAGAAATTAACCTCAGTCTTTGATCTTTAACTAGGGGAAGCCCCTTGCATGTTGGACTGAAGTGAAAAAAATTCTATCCTATTGTATATATATTTAAATGCTTCTTTATTTTGAGAGAGAGAGAGAGCACAAGCGGGAGAGGGGCAGAGAGAGAGGGAGACAGAGCGAATCCCAAGCAGGCTCCACACTGTCAGCGCAGAGCCCAATGCGAGGCTCAAACTCATGAACTGTGGGATCATGACCTGAGGCGAAATCAAGAGTCAGACTCTTAACCGATTGAGCCACTCAGGCGCCCTAA
The DNA here is from genome assembly GCF_018350175.1 of Felis catus. Lineage (NCBI taxonomy): Eukaryota > Metazoa > Chordata > Mammalia > Carnivora > Felidae > Felis > Felis catus. The sequence continues at coordinate 109,866,057 of NC_058386.1, read as the reverse complement.
AAATAAAATCTTTTAAAAAAGAAATAAAATAAATAAGTGGAATTTTTAAATTATAAGTTATATCTATATATTATAAATGTAATATAATGTAATATGTTTATATTTGTATAATAGTATATGACAATATGTACTTTATATATATTGCTTCATTTGACTGAGCAGAAATTTAGGAAATGCCTATTGTGTGTCAGAATGTGTGCTGGGCATCGAAAATCAAGACACAATCTCAACTCTCCAAAGCAGTCTAATGTGGAAACAGACTTAAATGCAAATAATTCCAAACAAGTTTTATAAACGCAAAAGAATCTTCGGAGTCTATCCCTAGACGCAACCTATAGGAGCAAAGAGCCTCTGCCCAGGGAGTCAGGAGCGGGCCTTCACGGAGAGGGTGGTGTATGAATTTGTAACAGAATCACACGCAGAACTTGTTCAAACTAAATACACCGACCTGGCCCCATTTTGAGACTATCCTGTCAACCTAGACACGTTTATGAGTAAGTGGGAGGTCTTACTTTGTCAAGGCCCCTCTGCCACGGCCTCTGTCTTGGGCTCTGTGGGACCCATTCCCTATTGCCTTACCAGAGAGGGCTCTACGGTACTGATTCCTCCAGGGAAAAATGAAAGTGATGAATGGGCTCTTGGCCAGGCACCCAGATTGGGCACTTTGTTTAGATTGTTGCTAACCCCAAAGGAAAGAAAAGATGGTAAAAATACTACAAAGCCTGTAGGCTTGAGTAAGTGGTGGTCAGGCAGAACTCCTTTGGGTGCTGGGAACATGAACCTGCCCTATGATGCTTCTCCGAGTTGGAGCCGTTCTTCTTGAATTCCCTGGCAGAATAAGAAAGCAAAACAAGAGAATGTCTGATTTCATTTATCTCCCTCCAGTAGGCACCGTAGAGCCTCTCAGGGAGAGGGGAGAGTTGGGGATTAGAAGATCTCTTGCTCAATGCCCTGGCCCCTGCGATCTGATGTTATTAGGAGGGTTTGTTTTGGAAGAGTGTTAGTACCTCTGTAAATTTCTCAGTATGTTCTGCACAGCATTTCACACTGTCCAAAAAAAATATGTGCCTCTAGCACCCCTGACACCCATTGTAGCATTCAGTCCGTGGAGGTTGCGAGCAAGCTTTCTGAATCTGATTATGAGTTGAAAAGCCCTTTGCCTTATTAAAATAACAACACACAAAGAGATGCAGGATTCCTTTGGTAGCATTCAGAAGTCATCTGTTTGTTTTGTCTGCCCCCAACTGGGTAGTTTGCAACACACAACTAATCTTAGAAATGGTACAGTTCAATTTAAAGGCGACGTGATACTCAACTGGTGGCCTGCGGATGGGATTCAGTGTTCCGTTAAGGTGGAAATATTGAAAATATCTGTCATCACATTTAAAACAGGATAGGACAAGAGGCACAAGTAGCAATCAGCAAAGAAGAAATGTGATTTCCGTAGTCCTTTCCAGCTTTAGGTCTTCAACGCTTCTCAGACATCAGCCTTTGCCCACTTGAATGTCTCTTTCGTTACTTCCCATATGATGTTTGCTTTGTCATTCGCGTGGCCCGATAAAGTTTGGTCGAATGCGTGAGCCACATCTGCCCTTTTTCCAAGCCCCAAATCTCTAGTGAAACAGCCCATCCTGCCCCTGTATACCAAGCTGCTGGCCCAACTGCCACCGTGTGAGAAAGTCACACGGTCCCTCCACCCTTGTGAAATTACATCTGTGTCTCCCACCCTTCCCCTTCCTGCACGGCCCCTCCTCCTCTCCCCCTCTGACTTGGTCTAAAGGGGCAATGGATTAGGTGACACTAGTAAATGACCTAGAAAGAAAAGAACAAAAGCTGATCTCAGCTCCCTGGTCCAAAATCAATGCTTACTCCCACTCTCTCTCCGACCGCTGCTCTGGTTTGGCTAGGCAGTTTTGTAAGCTCAGTGGTGCCTTCCACCCTCTGAACAAAACAACAAAGTATGTCCTGAGTGAATCAACGAGTTTCGGCTCTGGTACAAGTCATTCTGCCCTAAATAGGGCCCTGCTTCTTTCAGCATTTGTCAACACCATCTATAGGCTAAGCATTGTGTACGGATTAGACTCTGATGAATAGGAGGAGCTTCTAGCCTAGTTAGGGGAGACACACAAATCATTTCCATACACTGCGGGCTAATGTCATAGCAGAGCTGTGTCCAAAAGTATGGCAGCACCGCAGCTGGGGGAATTAGCGGCTCTCCTGTAAAAGTCGAGAAAGGCTTCTTGGAGAAGGTAACTGTTGAGCCGGGCCTTGGCGGAAGCTTAGAAATTCAGCAGATGGGGGAGGGAAAAGTGGGCCTTCCAGGCAAAGGGAACAGCCTGAGAAAAAAGTACGGGCTAATCTTGGGAATGGTAGAAAGTTACAGTTGGGGTTCAGACTGTGAAAGGTTCTCTGCCACAGAATTAAACACGATCCTGCATCACTCCAATTATAATTATTTTAGTTTATATGCTTTTCTGGGTTTTCAGCTGCTTTTCAAAAAAGAAAATAATGAGCTCCTATTACTTTATATTAAGAAAACAAGAACCTTAATGATAAAGGAGGAAAGTTCAGGATCTGCAGTCAGGGATGAAAGGCTGTTTTTACTTGTAGTGGTTTCCAATTAGTGCTGCTTTGATGCCCGCCCAAGCAAATCACTACAAGAAAGCCAAGGGAATCCCCTCCCCCAGACTGCAGAAGGGGACGCTCGTCTTGAGGACAGTGGGAGCCCTCCAGGGAAGATCACGTGCACCCGGCCCGCAATATTTCAAAATGGCTCGTGCATGCAAAGGGGCCCTGCCCTTTCGTTCCACATTTAACACCCTGAATGGAAAGCTCTATGAAGAGACTCTTTTTTTTTTTTTTTTTTTTTTTTTGCCCCCGAGCAGGCTGCTGTAAGCAAGTGTTGGGTTTGACCTAAGTGAGCCCTAGGCTTTACTCTTTCCATGTCAAGTGGTATGTTTGGCTTGCACGTATTAGAATAAAGTAGAATTGGAATTGAAGAACATTTCCTTCAATCAAATTGCTTTTCCCATCCTGGGCAACTAATTGTCCATATATATATATTTTTTTTAGAGGCAATTCAGTTGAGCTGACTGCCTTCGTTCATGGGTGGAGGTTCTTTTGTTATCTGTCATGGGCTCCTAGCACAAAGAAAAATCTGGACTGAGTCATACGTGGCTAATTAATATGTCACCTAATTTCGTTCCAGGTAGCTTTCTTTTAAAGAGAGAAATGGAGATCTTTACCTTGCCTCCTTTTAAAATTATAAGCAGAGGGATGAAGCCTTTTTAAAAGAAAAGATAAAAGTAAAACACCCTTAATTCCCATGCCAGATCGAGTTTAGGAATGAGTGACAAAGAGGAGGGGAAATGAGAGAGGCCCAGTAAACTCAGCAGGAGGTAAACTGCCCCTGTCACACTCTGCTGCTTTCAGGGCTGTGGTGTCAGAGGACATTATCACCTGTTGTCGCTCTCTTTTGAAAAGCTCATTAACTCTCCAACAGTTTAGAAAGTCTTTCTTCTGCAAAATAGTATGTGTGGATTTATTTTTAAAAATCCCAGTTTCTTTTGGAGCCCAAAGGTTTATTTCCCCACCGCGTGTGGAAGAAGGTTTTACACGAAGGAATGGCCCGCCCCGAGGTACCGCCACACTATACTGGGGGACTCAAAGGTATTGGCCGGTTGGCTAGATGGGCTGGAGCCCTGCTCTCTGCTCTCCCAAAGGGGGATACTGCCTCACCCCAGAAGCCCTGGGAATTACTTGAGAGCCTGCAATTGTTCCATTAGTCTCGGATTGGTTTTTTTTTTTAATGTTTATGTATTTTTGAGACAGAGAGGAAGAGAGAGAGAGAGAAAGAGACAGAGCACGAGTGGGGGATGGGCAGAGAAAGAGGGAGACACAGAATCCCAAACGGGCTCCAGGCTCTGAGCTGCCAGCACAGAGTCCATCACGGGGCTCGAACTCACGGACCGCGAGATCATGACCTGAGCCGAAGTCGGCCGCTTAACCGACCGAGCCACCCAGGCGCCCCTCTCAGATTGTTTTCTAATCAAATGCACCATGGATTCTAATGTGAATAGTACACACCAAGAACCAAAAAGAATTCTGCGAACAAGTCTATCAAGAGTAGGTTTTACGGTGGGGTGCGTGAGTGGTGCAGTCAGTTAAGCATCCAACTCTTGATCTCAGCTCAGGTCATGATCTCACAGTTCATGAGTTCGAGCCCCACGTCATACTCTGCACTGGCAGCATGGAGCCTGCTTGGGATTCTGTCTTTCTCTCTCTCTCAGCCCCTCCCCTGCTCATGCTCTCTCCTTCTCTCTCAAAATAAATAATCTTAATTTTTTTTAAAAAAAAAAGAACAGTTTTAGGGAAAAAAAAGCATGAAACTTTACTGGAGAGACAAGTCTAGAAGGAAATACATCCAAATATTAGTAGTGATTATCTGTGGCTGGTGAGACTACGAATAGGATTTTTTTTTCCTTTTATCTTTCTGTATTTTCTAAATTCTCCATAGTGAGCATATATGTCTTTTACAATGAGAAAGAAAACCAATAGACCTTATTTTTTTAATGTTTATTTATTTTCAGAGAGAGAGTGGGGGAGGGGCAAAGAGAGAGGACAGAGAGAATCCCAAGCAGGCTCCGCACTGTCAGCGCAGAGCCCGACACGGGGCTCGAACTCATGAACGGTGAGATCATGACCTGAGCTGAAACCAAGAGTTAGATGCAGGGGCGCCTGGGTGGCTCAGTCAGTTAAGCATCTGACTTCGACTCAGGTCATGATCTCACGGTTCGTGGGTTTGAGCCCTGCTTGGGCTCTGTGCTCACAGCTCAGAACCTGGAGCCTGCTTCGGATTCTGTGTCTCCTTCTCCTTCTCCCTCTCATTCTCTCTCTCTCTCTCTCTCTCTCTCTCTCTCTCTCTCTCTCTGCCCCTCCCCCCCCTCTCTCTCTCAAGAATAAATAAAAATTAAAAAAAAAAAGAGTTAGATGCTTAACCGACTGAGCCACCCAGGTGCCCCACCAACAGGCCTTATTTTTAAAAATGAAGGAAGAAATGGATTTAACCATTGTTTACAGCTCCTGCAAATTTCTTTTCTCCCTCCTCACTCATGCTCTTAGTTCATGCCCATGCACATCTGGCTCCTTCCATTGCCCCAATGGGCATTGCTCCTCCTAGGAGACAAGCCTCTCTTCCTCTGAGATGTAGCTCACCTCTTCTCAACCCTTTTTGGGGGGTTATATCTCAATAACGCTGGGATAACATACAGTTCATCCATTTAAAGTATATAATTCAGGGGCGCCTGGGTGGCTCAGTCGGTTGAGCGTCCGACTTCAGCTCAGGTCACGATCTCGCGGTCCGTGAGTTCGAGCCCCGCGTCGGGCTCTGGGCTGATGGCTCAGAGCCTGGAGCCTGCTTCCGATTCTGTGTCTCCTTCTATCTCTGACCCTCCCCTGTTCATGCTCTCTGTCTCAAAAATAAATAAATGTTAAAAAAATTATTAAAAAAATTAAAAAAAATAAAGTATATAATTCAACTGTTTTTAGTATAGTCACAGAGTTGTACAACCCTCACCACAATCCACAATCAACTTTAAAACATTTTCATCACCTCAAAAAGAAGTCCCATGCCCTTTAGCTATCATTCTTCAACCCTCCTCATCTCCCCACACCAACCCTAAGAAGCAACCACTAATCTACCTTCTGTCTCTATAGATTTGCCTATGCTAGACATTTCATGTAAATGGCATCCTATAATACGCGGTCTTCCATGATTGGCTTATTGCGCTTATTAGCATAATGTTTTCAAGGTTCCCCCATGTTGCAGCATATATGAATACTTTATTCCTCTTGAAAGCCAAATAAATAATACTCCATTGTATGGACTGTGTATTTGTTTATCCATTCATCGGTTGATGGACCTCTGTCTTGTTCTGCCTTTTGGCTGTCGCTAATAGTACTGCTGTAAGCATGCATATACATGTACTTCTTTGAGCACTCATTTGTAGTTCTTTGGGGTATACGCCTAGGAGCGGAATTGCTGGGTCATATGGTATCTCCTGTACTTGACTTTGTGAGGAGCCACCAAACTGTTTTCCACAGCAGCGGCACCATTTTGCATTCCCACCCACGATATGAGGGTTCCAATTTCTCCACATCTTCACCAGCACTTGTGCTCCTTTTTATTTTATTTTATTTTATTTTATTTTATTTTATTGTCCTTTTTAATGTAGTCATCCTAGTGGGTGTGAAGTGATATCTCACTGTGGCTTTGATTTGCATTGCCTGAGGCTTAATTGATGTTTAACTTGACTTCATCTTACCAGGCAAAGACCATTCAAACTGCTATCCCAGATTAGTCCAGGGGTTTAGCCAGCCCAATAGCCAGTTGGTCGTTGAAGAAGAATCCCAGGAAAAATATTTGGGGAGAGAACATGGTTGTGCTTATTAATAACCACCTCAAAAGATGAAGGATTTATTCATCTTGTGCATATAAAATAAAATAGTTATCTGGAAGGCGAAAAATATCTTAATTACCTTGCATACTTTCTGGAATATAATATATATTTCATTAAATATTTATATTCTACAGGCTTATAGTAATGGTAATATTGGCAGCAATTAATGTTATGGGGGGATTACTTTGTTCCAGGTCCTATGCTACACCCTTTACATGCATTGTCCCAAGTAGTCATCATAGCAGCCTATCATTAGCTTCATTTTACAATTAAGGAAACTAAGCCCCAGAGGAGTTTAGAATCTGCTTAACGTCTCACTGCTAAGTAAGTAAGGGAGTAGCTGGCATTCGACACTCATGTGGGCCAGACTCCAAAATCAGTGCTCTTACCTACCACTCCTAACAGGTTTTACAGGATAGCTCTGAGAATACAACCAGCATTATAGCACGGTCACTAAATGAAACTGTGCTCTAAATTCAAAATAACTAAGTCACAAGCAAGTTTTGAAAACACAATCTCTTCCTAGGCCCATCCTGCATGTCCTGTGGCAGTAACGAGTACTCTATGACATGGGATGGCCTTTTATGTCCCCAAGTTACCTTGCTCAAGTTTCAAAGAGATTCCCCTGAGTTCTAGAATTTGATGACCCAGACTGTGTTCACATTATTCACATTCTTTGCGGTTTTCGTAGACATTTATCTCGACCCCACCGAGTAATATCCTTCCATACGAAAGTGGGAGGTCTTATGTTTATGGCCGCCCCTTATCCCCTTGACATTTAGGCAGACCTTCTGTGAATCTTCTCCAACTTGCCAGTGACCTTTATGATCATCCAGGGAAACTGTAAGGGTTCAGGGGTGGGGAGAAGCTCAGAGCCTTTTTTTTTTTTTTAAACTTCTAGGGAAGTTAAATTGGAAGGCTTTGCCATGAATTCAATTTTTCTTCCCATGTGCTATCTCAGAGAGAGTTTGGAGGTAGGAGGAGGCCTAAGGGAAACTCTTTCATTAAAGAGCAGGCCGTCACCCCCCCCCCAGACTAATGACCATATTCCATTTCCTCATGGAGTGGGGGGAATTACTCAGCCTCAGCCTTTAGTCTTTCAGTTTCCACTCTTGGGAACTATATTATTACCTTGTAAAACAGAGCATCTCTCCTATTAGCGTTAATTGAACCCATCTTTTTCCTGTTAGAAACTATAATGTTGACTTTTATTTTCAGAGCCCTGTATTGAGCCTCTTCACTTTGGAAGGTGATGGAGCTCAGTGCCCAGAAGTGGGCTGCGAGGGGGTTTGAGCATAGCAGGAGGCAACTGTTGGGGTATCAGAAGTTTTATATATCCCAGTACCCTTTCTCGCACTGTTCTTTCCATCACCCTGGCTTTACCGTGCCCCAACCTTTGTGAAGATGTGCTGAGTATTACAAGCATGCTCTCTCTTCCAAATCATCAGTTGAAATGAATCGTTTTATAGTAGCAAAGTGGAAAAATGCAAGAAAATAATTTCCACCAGTCTTCCTCTTTTGGCGAGATCGGAGAACAAGCCCCAGAAGGCATTTCTGGGCTCAGGACTCCCACCAGTGTCCAAATGAGATTCAGGCCTCTGGCTCCTCCAGAGGCCTATATATCAGGCCAGTCCATTCTTAGCCTGGAGACAGTATTGAATAATTACTCCACTGCCAGCAAATTCCCTGGCCAGAGTCTCCAAAAACTTAGTAGAGACTTAAGATAGCCTTGATTGCGAAGAATGCTTTAACTTCCTTTCTACCAACAACACTGCTTTAGAAAAATAAGGAGTATTTTATTTTTGTTTGTTTACCATCGGACATCTATTGTATAGATATTTTAATATTTCTTTAAAAACATATCCACTTCTCTCCAGTCTGTAGCGCCTTATTTTGTGTGTCCCTGTACATCTGAAACAAAATAATAGGCCAGAAATTTTGCTGGGTAATGAGTATGTGTATTGATACATATTTGCATATATAATGTGCTCACTCTCTCCTCCTCCTCCCTGTCTCTCTCTCTCTCTGTCTCTCTTTCTCTGTCTCTCTCTGTCTCTCTCTCACACACACACAATTTGTCTTATATGTAAAATAAAAGCCAAAGCAAATAAATAAAACATACTAGGATTCACTCCCTCCTATCTCCCCCCCACACCCATGGGCACCACAATATACACACAAAGAACAAAGAAACCTTCCTCCTCTAGCAGATGTGAGTTTCTCTGACTATATTGTCAGGAGAATTTCATAGCGCCTACAGTGCTCTGAGCACCCTGCAATTGTGATCTGCAACTGTTAGCCCGAGCCTGCATGGAAAGGGGCCATCTCTAGGGTAATAGCATTGTAAATTACAATCAATGCACTCAATTACACCCAGAAACCGAAAGATATGTAGTGCTCCAGTGTGCTTTGTAATCAGCACCTTTGAGAATGTAGGTAACAGCATTCTGAACAAACAATGGAAGCTGAACGTGCTAGAAAATGAACGTTGGAATTAAATCATCCTTCTGATAGGAGAGGCACCTTATATGGCAAACAACTTTTTTTTTCCCCTAATATCATTTTATTGATTTTTTTTTAAACTAAATTGTGGCCTTGTAGCCTAGAATGTCTTTTAAAATCATTTATGGCTCTAATCAGCCTGGCAGAGCCTTTCTGTCATGCTGATAAGGAAATTAAACTTTTCTCATACTGGGTTTACTTGCCTCTTATGCACAGATGTTTTCTTTTTCTTTCAGGGAACTAATTCAGAAGTTGAAATCTTTCATCAGCTTCTACAGTGCTTTGCCTGGCTACGTCTGCAGCCACAGTCCTGTGGCTGAAAACGACACTCTTTGCTGGAATGGACAAGAACTCGTGGAGAGGTACTCTTTTTTGAATGTTAAATATAGCAGAACTTGGGAAAGAGTCATTATATGTTCATCTCAAGGTTAGTTACGTCTTCTCTCTGCCTTCATTAATTACAGAAGAAAAATTCTAGGAAAAACATACACGTGAGCATCTGTGAATTTACAAACTTGGAAGCATGTAGAGAACTGTGCATTCAGGGACATTTTACAAGGTGTGCAGCATAAAACAACTTTGGCTTATTGCATCGCCTCATTATGTGGACCCTTATTTAAGGGGTTTGAGGAAATCACATACATACCAATAGCTATCATTTAGTGAGAGTTGACGGCATATGAAGCGCCATGCTAAGTGCTTGTCTGTATTAACTCTTTTTATCCTTACACCAGTCCTCTGGAATAAATGCCACTATTTCCCCCATTTCATAGACGAAGACGGAGGAAAGAATAGGGAGGGAAAGAGGAGTGCCATTTCATCAAGCAGTTTTGCTGAAATGGTTGATCACCGAGTGTTAATAGAATCTGTGCTAACATCTGTCATCTATGAAGAATTTGCTCATCGCTGGAAAGGAAAGAATATTTATTCAGCAAATATTTACTGAGCACCTTCTAAGCGCCAGTCATGTTGAAGTGAACAAGCCAGGCAAAATTTCCTGTCCCGGCGAAGCTTTCGTTCTAGTGGGCTCGTGGCATTCCTAACCTCCCTTACACATTCGCATGTGTAAGGAACAGTTTGGGATTAAGGGACGAAATTAGGAGGGGGAGAATGCTTAGGAAACCATGTGGAGCTGACGAACATGCTTCCAAACCTGTCCCAAGTGGCAGCATCTTGTAAGGGGGAATACAGAAGATACTTGAACTCGGGTTCTGAATCTTTTACTAAAGAGTTGCTTAATCTAGGGCAAGTGACTTAATCTCTCTGAACCTTGGTTTCCCGGTCTAAAAAGTGAGGTGGTTGGATTAGAGCCCTTCTGCTCTGGCAGTCTGTGGGGTTTTTTTCTCATTCATTCATTCATACATTTATGTTTTGAGATCCTGTGGGTTAGGCACCAAGTTAGTGCTAGGGATATGAGGGTGAAGACAGGCAAGTTACTTGCTTTGAGGAGCTTATAGTCTAGTGGGGACCAACATCAGGACAGGTCATGATGCTAAATGGCTTATGAATTAGCCATGTAATGTAACGGACAGAGGAAGGCTTTGGAGCCAGATGAACTTGGGTTTGTATCTCTGTCCCGCTACTCACCGCGTGGGGCCTTGGGTGAGTCACTTAACCTAGACAGTCCCAAGGTCCTCCTCCATAAGGCAAGGGCATCTCGCAGGGCTGTTCTAACTATTAGGTGAGGACATGAATGTAAAGTCCCTAGCCGGCTGGCACATACCAGAAGCCCAATCCAGGTTTCTTCTGTTCCTTCTCCCTTTCTCCCTTCCCCCTCCACCTCTCCTCTTCCCCCTCCACCTCTCCTCTTCCCAAGCACATGGCTGAAAACCCGCTTATTTCTCAACTAAGCCGTGTTACTGACCTGGGACAGTGAGAATGAGGTGCTAATGAGACTGAAGTTGCATGCCACCCTGGATGAGTCATTGAACTTGCAGGGAGATTGACTTGCCTCCAGCAAATGTGAATCAGGCTGCAGGGACTAATGGCCCCACGCATCCACTCCACTCTGGAGAAATCGTGCATATTTATCATCCTAAAAGCTCATCAGGTTCTAAGTAGAATCATGAAAATGTACTTAACTGCTATGACATATTTTTTTAAGGTGTCAGAGAAAAGCCATTGGTATTTGGCTTTATAAAAAGCAGATGCTTTAAAACAGGTATAAACAATATCATCTTTAAAAAAAAGAAAATGCCCACAGGTCAAATATGTGGTTCTTACATAAGCTTCATGAGAAACCATCCCAGTGACTTACCCACTGGTATGCTAATAGCGTAAAAATGAACAATTCCTGAATACTAATTTGTTTTAAGCAGCATATCTTCTAACTATGGTCTGTTTTTTTTTTAATTTTTAAAATATTTATTTAAAAAAATTTTTTTAATGTTTATTCATTTTGAGAGACAGGGTGCAAGTGGGGGTGGGGCAGAGAGAGAGGGAGACCCAGAATCTGAAGCAGGCTCCAGGTCCTGAGCTGTCAGCACAGAGCCTGACGTGGGGCTCGAACTCACAAACCGTGAGATCATGACCTGAGCCCAAGTCGGAGGCTTAACCAACTGAGCCACCCGGGCGCCCCAATATTTATTTATTTTTGAGAGAGAAAGAGAGAGAGAGAGAGAGAGAGAGAGAGAGAGCAAGAGCCGGAGAGGGGCAGAGAGAAAAGGAGACACAGAATCCAAAGCAGGCTCCAGGCTCTGCTCTGACAGCACAGAGCCCAGTACAGGGCTTGATCTCACAAATGGTGAGATCGTGACCTAAACCAAAATCAAGTCAGATGCTTAACTGACTAAGCCACCCAGGCACCCCTAACCATGGTCTGTTCTTAAAGAAGAAATTTTAGTTGACAGTACATTTATTTGTTAATGTATTCATTTATTTACTCATTTAACAAATATTTGAGCACCTACTATATATCAGGTGCTAATACTGGTTTCTCTATTGTTGTGTTTGTTTAAGGCCAAATGTTGTAATCCTGATGGATGTATCTCCTATTGCTCTTTAAGAAAAACAAAATCAGATGATCCAGTTTTAGTTAATTCAAAAGAATTTCTTCCCAGGCCTGTGTTTTTTGAATTAGTGGTATTTTTTTCCAAAGTTCCTTTTATTTATTTTGAGGGAGAGAGACAGAGCAAGCATGCATAAGCAGGTTAGGGGCAGAGAGAGAGGGAGAGAGGGAATCCCAAGCAGGCTCCACGCTTAGCACAGAGCCCCACGTGGGGCTCAGGGCCATGACCGTGAGCTCATGACCTGAGTTGAAATCCAGAGTCAGATGCTCGACCAACGAAGCCACCCAGGTGCCCTGGTGGGATTTAAAAAAAGTGTTTTTAAGTTCATTTATTCATTTTGAGAGAGAGTGCATCAGCAGGGGAGGGGCGGGAAGAGAATCAGAAGCAGGCTCCGCACAGTGTCAGCATGGAGCCTCGTGGTGGGCTCGATCTTACGAACTGCAAGATCATGACCTGTGCTGAGATCAAGAGTCTGCCGCTTAACCGCTTGAACCACCCAGGTACCCCTGCGGTGAGATTTTTTTAAATTGAATTTTGCTCGTATAAACTACTTCATGCACAGTATACTTTCATGAAGGATGTTTCCCAAGAATCAAGAAAGTCCTCTTCTCTCAAATGATGGAATCCAAAGCCTGCTAAATTTGAATGAGCCTAAAAATTAGTGAAATGAACTTTTGCACCTTCAAAAGAACTGTTAACTGAAGTATTTTTTGTTTAATTTGCTAGCTTTAAATATCTCATGGTATCAAACAAAATAATAACCTAAAACAAATAGTATCGAGAAAAGCTATTATTCCAAACCCCTTCTGAAAAGTCTGTTGTTTCAAAACAAATTTTATTGTTGATAGGTGGTATCTAGGGAGGGAGGGCAAGAAGGAAGGAAGGAAGGAAGGAAGGAAGGAAGGAAGGAAGGAAGGAAGGAAGGTCGAGAGGGAGGGAGAGAGGGAGGGAGAAAGGAAGTAAGGAAATCAAACATATCTGCAGATAGAAGGGTAATATAATCCAGGAAGTAACTCTTGGTTAGTAACCTCAGGTTATAATTAACCTATACTTAAATTACTGACCTAATGCGATGATTGGACTAGGGAATAGTGTCAAACTAGATTTAAAAAAAAAAAATTACTCAAGGATATACATTTAGTAGTACAGAGTTCTGTAGCCTGAGGACATGTGTGCCCTCCATTTGTACCATTTATAAAGATTAACTTCACACCGCACATCTCATCGATAGTAAAATGTCTTTCCAGAGCTTTTCTTTGAATTTCTCATTTCGTTTAGTCTTAAGTAACAGTTGCCACTTCATATGGCCAAATCAGTTGTAACCTTGTTATAGTTACAGGTTGGGTTTATATTCCTTTCAAAGTATTTTACTCTCAGTCAAGAAAATGTATGAAAATCAAGGATCCTGAAGGGAAATGAGACTTGTCAGTGGAGACACCTGATTAAAAGGAACATATTGATACTAAAGAAAATATGGATCAATATCCATGTCAGTGGGTTGTCAGAGCTATTTATACCCTCCTTCTACACATGTACATATAGACCACTCAACTTTTAAAGAGTTCAAACCACTGTTTCTCTAAATATGGTCGTATTTCACATCCTTTCAATTGTTGGCTCTTATGAAACTAATTAATTAAAACATGAACGAAGAGAATGTTTCCACAGATCTAGTCTGACGGAGTACCACATAAAGCTGCTATTTGTCCTCGTAACCTCCCCACCACAACCCACCCCGCACCCCATCTTGGCTTGAGATAAACATTGGATTCTGGGATTTAGCAGAGAAATCTTGGAATCAGTGAACCTGGCTCATGTGAGGGTACGCGCTTTCGATCTGAGCTACCATGTATCGTATAGGCAGAGCTTTCGTACAATTGCCTCTGTCAAACTACGGAGAATTTCAGTTAGAGAATCCCTGGGACCAAGAGAAGCATAAAGGATCCCATGGGAGTACGTTAACCCTGGGCTTAACAGGTAAACGTAGGCTTTGCCTGCATTGGTGCTGAAAATACCTGTATGAAGAGTAAGCAGTGTAGTAAATACATCCTCACACACCCTTTGAGAACTGTGAGGCTAAATATCTGGATCACGGACTAAAATTTTCATTTTTCTTCCGGATGGTTTGATACCCTCTGGAAGATAAGCCCCACTGTACTGTTTAATCAAGTTTGTGTTTAAATTAGTGTAACAGGAGCTGCTTAAACTTACACGTGTTCAAAAACTGCTAGTTTGAAAAAAATGCGATGTTGTCTGTACATTTAGCATCTGATCATTCAGGTTCATGCAACAAAGACTGAGCACTTCTCATACACTGGGCCCTGTGGGGCATAGTGATAAGTAGAATCCAGTGCCTGCTCCTGCTGAGGAGTTTACAGCTTAACGAGAAGCAGTCCAGGGAGAGTTCCCCTCAGCGGTGTCAAAACAGAGGCTCTACCCCTCCTTATTGATTGTGTGTGTGTAATTGAAGTGAAATTCACATAACATAAAATTAACCTGTGTAAGGTATACAATTCAGTGGCATTTCGTACATCCATGATGTTGTATAATCACCACCTCTGTCTAGTTTTAAGACCTTTGCATCGCTCCAAAGAGAGAGCTTGTCCTCATTAGCAGTCATTCTCCATTCCCCGCTTCCCCCAGCCCATGGCAACCAACCAACCGTCCGCTTTCTGTCTCTATGGATTTACCTATTCTGGATGTTCCATATGAATAGACTCATTTACTTAGCATAATGTTTTTAGGGTTCATCCACAATGAAGCATGTATCAGTACTTAATTCCTTTTTATGGCCAAATAATATTGCACTGTCTGGATATGGCACATTTTGTTTATCCACCGTCATCGGTTTTCCACCCATTTTCACGTGACCCCTGAGCTCTATCAGGCTCCTCTCACCACCTCTGGATTCCGCATGGCTCACCCTTAACCTTGAGGACAGGGCAGCCAAACCTTCAGGTCTCCCAGCGCCATCATCTTGGACCACCACCTAAACGCTAGCCTCTCCTTCACCTCTCCTCTTTACACTCCTTTGCAGTCATTCTCCCGAGTGTTTTTCTCTCAGCCGTATGTGTGTGGTCAAGTAGCTTCTCCTACCATCAGCACACCTCCCATAGGGTTTTATGCGTCCCTAGCGATTTTGAGGCTTATCAGTTCTGTATATGTAAGGACTTGTACTTTGTGGCGTGACACCTTAGCCCCCTTTGTGATTCAGTCCTGGCTGGTCTTGCTCCTTGTCATGTTGCTGGACTGGTTGGGCCTGGATCCAGGTCAGCTCATGAATATTGCTGTTATCTTGTTGGCAGTTCCACATAGCCACTTCTGCACATAACAAATCAGTATCTATTTTGCGTTTGCTCAGGATGACTCTGGGACTCTCTCAGTGGAATACGTGAGGCACCTGGCATTAGAGAAGATACTCCCTGAGATGTGCAGGGGCAGATTTCACTGAGGGTGCCTCCTCTCCCTCCTCTGTGATCTTACCTCGCATTTCACCTGAGAAATTACACACACACACACACACACACACACACACACACACCATGTGTGTAACGCACGCTTATTTCCACTGATCAGACAAGTCTTCCCATGTTCATAATGCCTCTTCAGAATTACTCTGCTTAATTGGAAAGGCCAAAGCAGGAATATACAAAGCAATTGTTTTAATTTTCAAGGATTTTTGTTCCTATCGCAAAACCTATTGCAGACAAGTAGGGTAAGGAGAC
Source organism: Felis catus (assembly GCF_018350175.1). Taxonomy (NCBI): domain Eukaryota; kingdom Metazoa; phylum Chordata; class Mammalia; order Carnivora; family Felidae; genus Felis; species Felis catus. The sequence continues at coordinate 109,850,364 of NC_058386.1, read as the reverse complement.
TATTTTTCTCTCTCTTCCACTGGGTTGGATGGATAGACTGTGGCATATCAATCAGTGGGAGTGAGCATGAGATCATCCCTTAACACCCAATTCCTGACATATGGAATATAGTTTTAAAAATGAGAGCAAAAAATATCTTCTTTTGGTCCCTATAATCTAGGAAAGGTGAGGGAGAATAGTTGATTGTTTTCATAAGCTACTTAATTTTTAAGTTTATTTTATTTTTTGAGAGAGAGAGCATGTGTGAGCAGGGGAGGGGCTGGGAGAGAGGGAGAGAGAAAATCCCAAGCAGGCCCCACACTGTACGTGTAGAGCCCGACACAGGGCTCAATCCCATAAACCACAACATGATGACCTGAGCCGAAATCAAGAGTCAGACACCCGATTGACTGGGCCAACCAGACATTCCCATAATGCAGTTATCTTATTTTAGCTTAGTTTAGTTTAGTTTTATTATTTTATTTTATTTTATTTTATTTTATTTTATTTTATTTTATTTTATTTTTATTATTTTATTTTATTTTATTTTATTTTATTTTATTTTATTTTATTCTTTTCTTTAAATTCAACTTAGTTGCCATACACACTGTAATCTTGGCTACAGGAGTAGAACCCAGTGATCCTTACATATGACACCCAGTGCTCATCCCAACAAGTGCCCTCCTTAATGCCGTGACCCATTTAACCATCCCCCCCCCACCTCCCCTACAGAAACCCTCAGTTCTCTATATTTAAGAGTCTCTTATGGTCTGCCTCCCTCCCTGTTTTTATCTTATTTTTCCTTCCCTTTCCCTATGGTCATCTGTTGTGTTTCTCAAATTCCACGTATGAGTGAAATATGATATGTGTCTTTCTCTGACTTATTTTGCTTGGCATAATGCACTCTAGTTCCATCCACGTTGCAAATGGGAAGATTTCATTCTTTCTCATTGCCTAGTAGTAGTCCATTATATATAAATATATATACACACACAATACATACACACACACACACACACACACACACACACACACTCTCTGTGGCCTATGGGTCTTATCTTCACTTCTTTCCTTTACTATCAAACTGAAGATGGTGAAGTTCTATCTAGATACAGATACAGATATAGATATAGATATAGATATAGATATAGATCTCTATATATACCACATTTTTATCCGTTTGTCAATGGACATTTGGGCTGTTTTCATAGTTTGGCTATTGTTGATAGCGCAGCTATAAACATTGGGGTGCAGGGCACCTGGGTGGCTCAGTCGGTTGAGTGTCCGACTTCGGCTCAGGTCATGACCTCAAGGCTCGTGAGTTCGAGCCCCACATCGGGCTCTGTGCTGACCGCTCAGAGCCTGGAGCCTGCTTCAGATTCTGGGTCTCCCTCTCTCTCTCTGCCCCTCCCCCACTCATGCTGTCTCTGTTTCTCAAAAATAAATAAACATTAAAAAATTAAAAAAGAAACATTGGGGTGCATGTGCTCCTCCGAATCAGCATTTTTGTATCCTTTGGATAGATACCTAGTAGTGAAATTGCTTGGTTTTAGGGTAGTTCTATGTTTAACTTTTTGAAGAACCTCCATACTTTTTTCCAGAGTGACTACACCACTGTGCATTCCCACCAACAGATGTTGGCAAGGATGCAGAGAAAGGGGAATGCTAATGCATTTATTTTAAGAACACTATGTAGAGGCGCCTGAGCGGCTCAGTCGGTTAAGCCTCTGATTCTCGGTTTCGGCTCAGGTCATGATGCGACAGTTCATGAGTTCGAGCCCCGCGTCGGTCTCTGCACTGACAGTGTGAAGCCTGCTTGGGATTCTCTTCTCCCTCTCTCTCCCTCAGCCCCTGCTGAGACCCTGCTCATGCTCTCTCTGTCTCTCTCTCTCTCAAGATAAATAAATAAAAACATAAAAAAAAAACCCCTCTGTTTTGAGGACTTTGGTGGAAAGGGACCAATTTCTAGCGCTAACAAGTCTTTCATTTGGTGTGCGTAACAAAATGGGAAGAACTTCACAATCTTCAGTTTGACGGTGAAGGAATTAGGTGAAGACCTACAGGCAACAGTGTATACATATTCAGACGCACAGCTACAGCCGCACTTGCCGAAGAAGCACCAGCCTCCCAAGTGGAATTTTAGAACTCAGTATCCTGCCCAGGACTTTTAGGCTCTTAAATAAACAGCGCATCCCCCTTGGGCAACATCAGGCCCTTAAACATATGTTTTTTGCATGAGGCCATAGTTACAGGTGGAGTGAAGCTGTGGGCTAGGTCAAAACAAAGTCTTGTTGTGGATGACAGGTAGAAATGGGGTTGTAGGCCAGTTCCCCCCCCCTTTTTTTAAACGTTTTATTTATTTTTGAGAGAGAGAGAGTGCGAGCAGGAGAGAAGGGCACAGAGAGAGGGAGACACAGAATCCGAAGCAGGCTCCGGGCCGTGAGCTGTTAGCACAGAGCCCGATACGGGGCTGAAACCCACGAACAGTGAGATCGTGACCTGAGGTAGTTCTTGTCTATAGCTCCCATGCTCTCATGCTAAAATAGGTTATTTGCTATTTGGGTTTTGCTTGTTTGTGTTCTAGGTTTAGGTGGTGGCTTTCCTCCTAATGGCTCAGGGCAGTGCGCGTACAACTTTTTCTCTTCCTTAAAGATTTTATTTTTACATAATCTCTACACCCAGCATAGGGCTCAAACTCACAACCCCGAGATCAAGAGCCACACACGCCACTGACCGAGCCGGCCAGGGCCCCCAGAGGTTTTTTGGTTTTTTTTTTTTAAAGTAATCTCTACATCCACCATGGGGCCAAACTGACAACCCCAAGATCAAGAGTCACATGCTCCACTGACAGAGCCAGCCAGGAGCCCCCATACAACTTTAAATATGGCAGACCCAATGGAAGTACCAACGGGGAAGGAAATATACGAGACAGACTACAGAGCCAAAAGGAAGGGGGGCACAGGAAGAAAAAAGTAAACAGTGGATCGTGGACATAATATTCAAAGGCATTGATTCATGTCCTAAAGTCATTTGATCGGAAGTTTGTTTAGGCATAGGGCAGACTAAAATCATGCCAAGGTCAAGGCCCGGTGGCTCTTCTTAGCGGCCCCTGTCGTGATGGTTTGGGGATTAGAAACTTTAGCATCGTCTTCTGCATCCCAGCTCTTTTCTTTCTGTGGCTAGTTCTTCCTTTGGCCCCTGCCCCACAGGAAGCTCTGCTTACTGGCAAGAGGAGAGAATGTTTGCCTAGCCCTACAGTTCTTGGTCCCCCGCAGACATTTTTGGATTTCATTTTTGCTTTAGTTTCCCTGGAAGTGGAAGCATACGCTCGGTTCTTTCTGATTTGGGGAACTGCTATGTTAGTTAGCCTGAGTGCATGCCCTAGAATGAAGGTAATGAAGCACCCTCCTGCTTGCTAGCACGGCAATTCGCATCTCCTACCTCGCTTCAGGTAAGTCCAGATTATTCGTGGAGAGGCTTTGAAGGAAAACTGGATCATGTAGAGGAGGACTTGATTTGGTAGAGCATGAAGTATTTATGGCAGCTGAAGACTTTTTAAAATCCCAGTACGGTAAGACATCAGATAAGTTTGGAGTGTACCTCCGTGTAATAATCCCTCTGAGAGCTTAGATTGGCATATTTTTCATCATAGCTTTATCTCAAAAGTAGTGTTTAGCGACAGGTATTTTTCAGGACCTACTCTATGGCAATACGTGACACTTATCCCTTAAGATTATGGTGTCGCATATAGTCGCTCTGCCTTCAGAATTGAGTGAGAAAAACCCAGCTTATCCCACAGACTGACAGCTGAACATGGTGTACCACGTCTGGGATCCGGGATGGGCTGCATCTGACTACTCTCGTGTCTGAAGCACCAGGACATATTTTCATGGCTCAGTATTGATGTCCGTAACCACCTGTTAAAGACCCACGGCTTATTACTATAAACAGATTGTGTCCTATTAGTACTTAGGCCAGCCCTTCCTGTGCTCAATTGGATCAGTTCATTATATAGAGAACGTTTGGGGCCCTTCAGGGCCAGTCTCAGGATACCCATATCCTCAACAAATAAATACCACCTCCCAATTGCCCTTCGAAATGTGATTCTGATGGTGGGCAAGGCCAGCCTCATCTTATGATCATGGCTCAGAGCACCAGAGCTCTTATAGCCCAGAAAGCTTAGGAGATGTGTCCATGAAGGACTATAGCTGCCTTTAAGAAATTACTCATTTAACATACCAGAGTTTCTACACTCTAAATATTATTTCCTCCTTCAAAGCAAGTGCATTGTTAGGTCACAGACTGATTATATGGATGCCGCCAGTCCTCATAACCTTTTTCTACATCTTCTTTGGGAAAAGCCTTGAGGGCATATGGCCAGCCTTTGGGGCCTGTCAGTTGCCGGTTCTCAGCCAGCTGATCTTCAGTGGTGCAGGCTGAGGATTATGGTAAAAAGACCCTGACAGGTTAGCAAACAGGAGTCAGGTGACAGGTGCATCTTGGGAAGAGTGCAGTCTTTAGAACGATGCAGATGGAGATTCTCATCTCCGTTCAGACACTGCGTGCTTCGGGCAGGTCATTGGACATCAAATTCTGTTACCTGATTTGTCAGATGGGGATGATACTTACTCTACAGCATCGTTGTGGAGATGTGTTCTAGCACGCAGGCACTGAATACACGATAGCTGTTGCTGATGTTACCACATCATTATAGTTTGGCCGAGCAGGCCAGATAAATAAATGTCCAGAGCAAGGGTGAAGAAGTGTAGGCCGCTCCTCCTGTAAAGGTAAACTGGATTTGGAGGAAAATATCTACAAGTCTTTTGGAACCAAACGGTTGAATGGGGTAGCTGATCGAGCCTGTTCATACCATGCGGGGTCCCTTTGGAACAAGAAGGTGAAATAATGGGGCTGTTTGTTTCTTGTGACACTGTGATCGGCCTCAAATGGGATTTCCAAAGAGGAGTTCCAGAAATGTTTTAAGTAATGTCACAGTCACTGACGGACACGACACGGTTTGGGGTGTATACGTAGTGGTAGATGTTTAGGAATTTGAAATCTGTCATTACTTTATGTTCACCTCCCAGAGAACATGTAAGGTAGGTGGAGAATTGATTGAAACAAGGCTGCTGGGCAGGATGAGTCCCCTGACCTGTTCCTGAGAAGGCAGTTGGGCAATCTCCTTTAATAATTCCAGTGTCGGGGTGCCTGGGTGGCTCAGTCGGTTAAGTGTCCGACTTCGGCTCAGGTCATGATCTCACGGTCTGTGGGTTCGAGCCCTGCATCCGGCTCCATGCTGACAGTTCAGAGCCTGGAGCCTGCTTCAGATTCTGTGTCTCCCACTCTCTGCACCCCTCCCCTGCACACACACTGTCTTTCTCTCTCTAAAAAATAAACATTAAAAAAAATTTTTCAAACACAATTCCTGTGTCACTGCATCAGAATGCTTCTGACCTTGGGGTGCGTTGGCCCAGTAGGTTAAGCATCCAGCTCTTGATTTCGGCCCAGGTCATGATCTCACGGTGTGTGAGTTCAAGCCCACGTTGGGCTCACGTGCTGACAGCTCAGAGCCTGCTTGGGAATCTGTCTCTCCCTCTCTCTCTCTGTCCCTCCCCTGCTCACGCTCTCTCTCTCAAAATAAACTTAAAAAGAATAAAGCTTCTGACCTCCACGAACACCTGAAACACACCCAAAACATTTTCACCCAATTACTCTGACCCAGGAGGGCTACTGCTGGTAGTCAGTCACTAAGTATCAAAGAAAACAGACTCTTGAGACTTGCTTGTATGAAGGACAGGGAAAGATCTGTCAGGGAAGCCTTGATTGGGAGCCTCCCACCAGTGGGCCTGCCCTTTGCCCGCTCCGACTCCCTTGTTGTTGTAAATGTCGTGGTGGTAGTGATTTTTTTTAATGTTTATTTATTTTTGAGAGAGAGAGAGAGAGAGAGAGAGCGTGAGCAGTGAAGGGGCAGAGAGAGAGAGAGAGAGAGACACTGGGCTCTGAGCTGTCAGCACCGAGCGCGATGCGGGGCTCGAACCCACGAACGGTGAGATCATGACCTGAGCTGAAGTCAGACGCTTAACCGACTGAGCCAGCCAGGCGCCCCATGGTGGTAGTGATTCTTCTCCCCTGCGGGGCACAGGAAGTGTCGGGCAGGTGCCACTTCTTTACTGCCTGTGGCCCCGGTTCTTCCCCCAGGGTAAGAGCTCTTGGCGGCTCCTTTAAATGAAACTCAGCTCTCCAGGTTTTGTCCTTTCCTCCTCTGCTTAAGCAAGGGCAAAAATATCGTTGGAGTTTTCGATGACTTTCACCGATAGACATATAGCCAAACAGTTGGGGGTTAACAAAAAGTACACGGAGGCAAATCTCAACATGACATGGCAATCATAAGACACAGCGGAGTCGTGTTTCAGCCCATACCTTTGGGATCAGCGAGCCACGGTTTGAATTTCTGGTCTAGTATTCACTAGCTTTTTCTCTTCCCTGAGCCCCTGTTTCCCCATCTGTGCAATGCAAGTGATGATTTCTACCTTAATAGACTGCTGAGAGAATTCAGAGAGATTGTGAAATGCAGAGCATAGTGCCTGGAACACAGTAGGCCCTCAAGAAATGGTAGCCACGGGGCACCTGGGTGGCTCAGTCAGCTGAGCGTCTGACTTCATTTCGGCTGAGGTCATGATCTCACGGTTCATGGGTTCGAGCCCCGCCTCTGGGGCTCTATGATGACAGCACAGGGCTTGCTTGGGATTCTCTCTCTCCCTCTCTCTCTGCGCCCTCCCCCACTTGTGCTCTCGTTCTCTCTCAAAATAAATAAACTCAAAAAAGTGGTAAACTAGTATCGCTGTTGTTCAATAAAAGAAGCCTGTGAAGAGGCCCTCACAGTTCTTCCCCAGAAGGTAGATGCAGCCAAGCCTCATTTCAGCTCTGTTCAATGACCCATTTCTTAATTCTTCAGGAAGACAGCTTCACCCACTCCCTCTTATTTTTAATTTATTTCCTCTCCTTCCTGCAAAAGCAAACAAACAAAACACTCCATCTTTGGTCCCAGTTGGTGCACGTTTGGTTGCAGCACCTTGGTCCTAGTTGGTGGGCATGTGAGTCCACTGGGGAGCAAGCGAAAGTCACTGCAGCTAAGCATAGGTACTGGGCTGGCCTTCCACCCTTCGTACTGCATTTTATAGCAAAAGTGGTTTAAAGAGCTTCTTCTAGGATTTCTTAATTGTAATTCACACAGGGAATCGTCCTCGATGACTTACACTAGAAAGCAGGACGGGTCTAGCTCCAGGTCAAGTCGAGTTGCCCAAGGCTCTAATGTCCTTTTTGTCACCCTTGGCCTAACCTTTTTGGAAAAGGAGAGAGATCATTAAAATCAGTTGTGATTTCCCAATTTCTCAAGCCAATGAATTTTATTTTTTTTACGTGAGCGTGGCTTTGATCCTTGGGCTGGTCGCCCTTATGAGAAGTTTCATTTCCCCGTGAAGGAAACCTTTTAATTTGTAGCTCCTGTGTCATGTGGAGCTTTCTACTCTTTGCCCTCTCATATTTTAGTGACCTCCATGCCAGATGATCTTAAAAAGCACCCAAACCATGAACCCTTGCCTAGTTTGAGCCGCTTATTTGCTCATTTCATCCCTCTTCTTGCTTCCGGGCACAGCTTCAGGCCCGAACCAGGATGAATCTCTGTTCCAACAGGAGCCAGACTAACCTGTCCTCACCTGAGGTTGGGGCACATCAGCTTTGGATTGGAGGGACATGTAGCATGTGGTGCTACACAACAACTCAGGCTGAAAACTTTATCTCCAAATACGAGTAGGGAGGATTAGGACAGGGACCATTCCAGAAGGGGCCAGAAAAAGGGCTGTTGGACTGGCTTACCCCTACCTATCTTTAATTTTCTTTTAATGCTTATTTATTTTTGAGAGAGAGAGACAGACAGACAAGAGTACAAGCAGGGGAGGGGGTGGGGGGAGACCCAGAACCCAAAGCAGACTCCAGGCTCCGAGCTGTCAGCACGGAGTCTGACGCGGGGCTCGAACTCACAAACCGTGAGATCATGACCCGAGCCGAAGTCGGACGCTCAACAGACTGAGCCACCCAGGCGCCCCTACCCCTACCTATCTTTAACTCAACGGCATGTCTTCTGAAGAGCCCGAATCCTCCTGCCCCATGTTCTAGTCTGGGTTATGGACCCCTCAGCACCTAGGTGTTCCTCTAACATATCCCCAGTTCCCCTGTATTAGGAGCTTTCACATGTGTCTTTTTCTGCTAGCTCCGTCTCCTGCCTGAATATCCTCATTGGCTAGCTGTACGTGGCGTAGAGTAACGTCTCCATCCACCATGAATTCGGTGGATGAACTGACAAACGTACTTGTGGCTAAACAAACGTGAGGACCAGATCTAGCTTCCCCGTGGTATCACTGTGTGCCTTTGGACAGGTTGCTTCAACTCTCTGTGCTCTGTTTTCTTCTCCTGTGAAATGGTGACATTAATTCCTCCTCTTTATTACCTAAGTGTTGCCGCAAGCCTCCAATGACAAAATGCATTTGAAATATCTTTGAAAATTATAAAGTGCCCTGCATTGACTAGGTATTAATGTAGAAAAGTAGATCAGATATGGAGGGAAGTTCTGCCCTGAATAAATGGAACTGTGTGCTGGCTAATTAACAACTACTGGGTGAGCTCTGTTTATAAACGCTTTAGCAGCTTCCTGAGTATTTCTCTCCATGCATCTTTCCAGAGGTGCTATTTTTGATTTTTTTCTTTAAGAAAATCCACCTATTCCCCACAAATTCTATTTTTATTTTTAAAAATTTTTCATGTTTGTTTATTTTTGAGAGAGAGAGACAGATTATAAGCGGGGAAGGGACAGAGAGAGGGAGACACAGAATCCAAAGCAGGCTCCAGGCTCTGAGCTGTCAGCACAGAGCCCGACGCGGGGCTCGAACTCACAAACTGTGAGATCATGACCTGTGGCGAAGTCGGAAGCTTAAGACTGAGCCACCGGGGCGCCCCCCACAAATTCTATTTGTAAACAAGTCCATCCATGGTGCTAAATAAACCGGTTGGCCCTGGATAAGGCAATACTTTGAGGGATTGGTAGCATCAGTTTAAATTAATGAAAAGTCCGAGTGACAGACCATTTTAAAATAAATGTAGTTTTATTACTTTCAAACACATGTAATAACAGCACTGGGAACAGGGCTTGGAGAAAGACAGCCTGCATCAGAGAATCAACAGATAAGAACCAGTGGTAATGAGGCCATTCTGGGTGAATGTCCTGCTAAAGACCATCATCCTCAAGTTGGCTAACGTTCCCCTGGTGAAATCCATTTACTTAAGAAACACTTTTTCCCTCACTTCATAGACCTTGAGGAAAGTCCCATTGAAAATCACTATACAGGGCACCTGGGTGGCTCAGTCGGTTGGGCGTCTGGCTTCAAGTCAGGTCATGATCTTGCTGTTCGTGAATTCGAGCTCCGTGTCGGGCTCTGTGCCGACCGCTCGGAGCCTGGAGCCTGCTTCGGATTCTGTGTCTCCCTCTCTCTCTCTGTCCCTTCCCCGCTTATTCTCTCTCTCTCTCTCTCTCTCTCTCTCTCTCTCTCTCTCAGAAATAAAATAAACATTAAAATTTTTTTAAAAAAAATCACCACACATTATAGGCGCCTGGGTGGCTCAGTCGGTTAGGCGTCCAACTCTCGACTTTGGCTCAGGTCATGATCTCATGGCTTGTGGGTTCGAGGCCCCGGCCGGGCTCTGCGCTGACTGTGCGGAGCCTGCCTGGGATTCTGTCTCTCCTCTCTCTGCCCCTCCCCTGCTCACCTGCATACGTGTGCGTGTGTGCGCTCGCTCAAAATAAATAAATACACTTTCAAATATCACTACACGTGGCGTCTGGATAACCCAGCTTTTCCAAATGCCCGCGGATGGCGGCTGGTCTGACCATAACAAGTAGTAATCCCGAGTAGCAACCACCATGTGGCCCCGACAGGGATCAACTTGACCCAGCTTGCCTGAGAACGCTCCCTGTTGGGCACGGGAGGTTCTGAGTCGTCAGTCTCAGGCAGAACAAGACGGTTGGTCACCCGCTGTCAGCTATGCCTCTAACAGCCACCAAATCTGGAAGAGAGGCGCAGTTGTAGGGAGCTTCCGTCGGAGGGCCAGAGGCGGGCTGGGAGCGTTGCCGCTCACCAAGTCTGCTGGTGTCTCTGCCCGCCCTTTTGACCTTTTCTCACCATTTCCTCCCCGAGACATTTCGATCACATCTCTCTTCCCTCACCTCCAACTCCTACGGTCGCAGCACGACTTCAGAAGGTAGGACTGAGACAACAGCGGTGGGTCGTGATAATCATAGCATTTCTATGGTGCTTCCCATGTGCCAGGCACTGCACTCGGCACCCTCGTGTGCGGTAACTGAGTTATCCTCACATTAGCCTTTGGAGCGGGATGTTCCCATTGCCCTCGTTTCACTGATGGGGTTAAGTAACTAACCCAAAGCCACAGCACTAGGGGGTTGGGATCCAAAACTCAGACAGTCTGTGCCCTTCTACCCACTACACTGCGCTGCCCAGCAAACGCCTGGCTTCTCTCCTTCATGGGACCAAAGCTCTCCTTCCTTCTTTCTGATTTTGATGGAAATCCTGATGTACACTTGCTTTTCTGTCCAGTCCAGCAGACCCGGAGTGGGTGTCGTGTCCAGCTTTCCCCTGGCTTGTGCTGCTAAATCCTGTCCTTTCCTTGGGCTCTCCCCGGGGCCGAGCCAGCTAACATAGCAATGCGTTTCCTGCCTTTCCTACCCGGCTTCTCTGCTCTCAGAGCCACTCAAGGCTATAGAGTGACATCCCCTGGGAGAAAGGGGATGACCATCTGAGGCTAGCCCTCCATTCAATCTCCTCTACACACACAGCTCCTGTAGTAAAGCCGTTGCCTGTGTATCCCCTATGGAGCTTTGGAGCCCACGTAAGAAGAGGCCCTCTCAGCCCTGTTCTGGAAGTCCAGCCTGGGTCCTAGGTTGCAACCTTGGGCGAGTCACTGCCCTTCACCTTTTTCTTTCATTTATAAAATGAAGGGGTCGGACAGAACGGCCTCAAAAGCTCCTTCTAGCCCTAGCAGGCTGTGAGATCCCATGGCAAGGATATTGGACGGGGAGGGAGTCTGAAAGGAGGAGGAATGCCGTAACGCCGCCACCACGATGGCTGGGAATTTCCAGTTGCTTCCCTGACGGTTCCCAAACAGACCAAAGCAAAAGTGCGTCAAAAGGAGCCCCAGGGTATAATTGTTGTCCTTAGGACAGCAGTGAAGTCTTCATTTGACTCCTCCAGGCATCTCTGGGGCGGCAGGGGTGCGGGTGGGTGGGCTGAGATGTTGTCGGAGTGGCCCTTCGTTTCCGATGTTGGAGAGTTAGGGGTGAAATTCCTATAATTAAACCTGAAAGAAAACATCTCCCCCCCCCCCAGAGCACCACATAACCCCAGTGGGGCTTCTGAGCAAAAGAAATGGAATTCAGGGTCTGTTGCTGCAAATAATATTTGGCAGAAGCACCCAGAATTGAAATGAGACGCGCTCTAAGCACAGGGCTGTATCAGTGAGGGGAGAGCTACATGTGGAGAAGCGCCCGGGGCCACAGGGCAGGTAAGAGCCAAGGAATACAAAGCGGCTGAGAACACCAGCGTGGGTGAGACGGTCTTCGCTCTCTCCGAGACCCTTCCGGGCTAGAGAGCGAGCCCGAGTCCTGACCTAGTTGTCCCCGCGTGCATTGCTGTGAGCTTTTATTAAGTATTTATGTAGCACTTTTATATCTGACCGAGTGCTTTACAATCACTTTTATTTGGCTTAGTAAAGTTTTCCTGGAATGCCATCCACTTTACGGTCGGGAGAGTCACCTCGTGTTTGCTCGGCACCTCAACGCGCTCGGCCTCGCACAACGGGCCGCTTGTTCCGGTGGGAGAGCAGGTGCAAAGAGTCAAGGAGCTGAGGGCACCTGCAGCCGCGGGGGCGGTTGGAGTGGGGCGTGCCTGACACCTCAGTTCACCTTTCCTTTCCTCCGTGGTTGTTTGGTTTTATTTTATCGCCGGCAACCGGGGAGCGGCAGTGCCTGGCTCGGGGTGGCCGAGCACAGCTGTTCCGCTGGCCGGACGCGGGCAGACGGCAGGCTCCTTCCCCTGTGCCAAGTGGCCGAGCGGCTGGCTCTGTTCTGGCTGCCGTGCCCGCCGTCGCCACCGTCCTCCAGCAGGCACACCTGCAGGCCGTGGTCCCTTCTGCTACCTCGTGGCTCGGACCGCAGTCCGGATTCCAGGGCTCTGGGAATGCTTGGAGGGGAAGAAGACGGCAGAAGCAGCCATTCCACTCTGCAGACGAGACTTTCCAGTGTTCTCGGGCAAGTCTGACACCGAGTCACCTTATTCTTGTGGGCTCCCTCTCCCTCCCGGCGGCCCCAGCAGCACCCCGTGCCCGTGCCCCGCAGGTCATGTTGCGGGATGGTGATGTTGTAGCTGGGCAGGGAGAAGTGCACCTGTACATCCGCTGTCACAGGTTGGCTGGGGGCTCCAACACGGTCGCTCGTTGAAGACTTCATTTCGTGAGGACCGGGTTTGCCAAAGCCAGAGGCAGGATTGGGTCCACCAAGCCCAGATTGGAAACAGTGGGCCAGAACACTGGAAAATTCGGGAAGTCCAACCACCAGGGGTCTGTGGCTGAGCACCGGGCTATGTTGGTGCTTAGTAGGGGAGTGTTGAGTGGATAGTTACGGATTCTGTTTCTGATGGAACACAGGAAATCCTTTCTCTGACCCCCAAAACTGGGAACCTAAGAACTTCACCACCAGATGTGAAACTTGCTTCTTTCTTCTTCTTCTTCTTCTTCTTTTTTTTTTTTTTTTAAGTAATCGCTACGCCCAATATGGGGCTCCAGCTCATGACCCTGAGATAAAGAGTCTCATGCTTTACTGACTGAGCCAGCCAGATGCCCCTGAAACTCTTTCAAAGTTATTGCCTTGGAGATAGCAAGTTGAACAGGTGTATCAGAAGATGTGTTTTTCTAGCAGTAGAATCGCACAGACTCAGAAGCGGGCTGAAGTTTACACTGTTAGAAGAGGGTTTGTGATGTGCATTGATGTGGCCAGCAGGTGTGTATGATGGATGGGCCCGTGTGGGTGCCCACTGGTTGGCCCGAGGGGATGGGACAGAGGCTGGAAGGGGTGGCGCTTGGGCTCTGGGAACCCAGCTGTCTGGCTGGCCCAGGCGAGAAGTGACCCCACCACCTGAATAATGATACTCACTGGGGCACAGGGAAGGAGCCCTGCCTTTCTCCACGTAGGCATTGGTTTCCAAAGTGGTGCCACCTGGTGGATGGGACACGGCAGCCGGTTTTCCTGGCAGGGCCCAGACATAAGTCCAGCGTAAGTCAGGTTCTCAGTCAATGACTGCAGATTTGGGGCAGGGGGAGGCCCCAGAGGGGACCAAGCTGACAAGAGCTGGGGAGAGTAGGTTAGAGTCTCCCCACCATACAGGCTGAGCTTTGGGTGAGGCCTTCGGTGTCAGTTGAGTTCAACAGACATTTACTGCCTGCCTACTGTATGCCCGGCACTGGGTAAAGCGGAGGGCCGAGCCACAGATGAATCCAAACAAGGAAACCAGGACGGAGTTTAGGTTTGCACGGCCCGGGGACATCCATCTAGCTGGCAAGAGGAAGTCCTGCCTGAACGTCTGGGGTTCACTCCAGACACCAGCAAGGCTGGCTTTGAGGAGCAAGACTAATTCCAGAGCCAGTCAGCCGAGTGATAACCTTCCTGCCTCTGTTACCACTGGCTCAGGGGCTGGTAGGCCTAGCGTGCTCAGTGAGGATTCTGAGGCCTGGACCCGACTGCGGCTAAGACCAGAGGAGCTGACGGCGAAACGGTGGCAGGAACGTCGAGCTTTCCTTTCAAGTTCTTCGGCGGTCCCTATTCACAGGGCAACAGTGTGTCCTTCCCTCATGATCTCTGGTGGCTCGTTAAATAAGGTTCGGCGGGACGTCCAAAGCAACATTCAGGAGGCTCTCCGCTGTGTGACTCCGTATGCTTGAAAGGCAACACAAGGGAAAAAAGAAGTCCCCGTTTTCCCTCACTCAGACTCGCCTGCCTCTCAAACTGGTCAGTGAAGTGTGACTGTAGGTCGACTTCGAGGGTCCTTTTCTTCATTTTGCAGATCACCGCATTAAAGAATGGATGTTTGTTGCGGGCCCTGCGGGGACCTGAGACAGACAATGCAGTGTTCTGAAGAGAGAGATTTGAAGAGCGTGTGGGTGTTTTCAAGAGCCGTCTAATTCATTACTTGTGACACTTCTGCAAAGTGGGAGCAGATGATTTTTGTATCACAGAGAGGAGAGATGTGAAATGTGGGGGGACGAGTGAGCGGAACGGGCTTCTGACATCCCACGTTGGTCCCTGGTGAAACCTGGCTGTCTGCCCCGGGGCCTCAGTAAAATGATTTGTTCTTTAATGGATGACGGTTGATTTTGAACCATTCGAAGTCCTGTCTGGGAAGTCTCCCTCCTCCCCCCGGAGTCCCCTTCCCCCGGAAGTTTTGTGTGAGGACATCTCTGCTGAAGGGTCCCCTTTAGCCAGGGCCACACGCTCTGCCCCAGCCACACACACATCACTGCGCAATCATAACACGAAAGAAAGCTCTAGTGCTTTCGGCCTTGCCCATTCTTCCCTCATCCTAAACCGCTGGTACCCCTGCCTGGACTCATGCTTTAGCGGGGGCATACTTAACACAATGGAGACTCTTCCATTATCCTAAGTCTCTGCGGCGCAGGCCTGGGTGGATCTGAAGCTTTGCCCTGACTATTCATCGCAAGGTTTATTCATCCTGTCTCAGGAAGTCCTCCACAAATAACGTTTATTGAACACCTCCTGCACATCGGGCGCTGCGTTCAGTGCTTTCCCGTGATAGCAACCCTCATCCAGACATGCTGGCCACCGTTGGAAGCACATTGCCTATGTTATCCTAATTTACTGGCATTCGGGATATCAGGTAGTCCTCTAGACAATGCAGGTGGCATCATCCCCATTTTACGGATGAGGAAACTCGAAGCCCAGCAGGGTTTCATCGTTTGTCAAAAGGCGCCCGGTTAAGTGGTGGAACCAGCTTTCGAACCTATGTCTTGACCACGAAGCCGGTGCTCTTTCCGCCGCCGCGTGTCCCAACCCTTCTGAAGCGCATTTTGTACTCGCGGCCTTCGTAAGCTCTCAGATGTCGTTGAGGTATGTGACCCGTGGCCTGACTCCTTCTGCTCGGCTCTTCTATTTGGGGGAGAGTGACAGCCCCATTTAAGTCCCACCAGCACCGATGCCAATAATAGCTTGAATGGCTACTGCTTGGTCCCTCTGGGCCCTAGTTTGCCCATGTGTAAGAGGAGGGCGTGGGACTAAATGATTTCAAGGGCTCTTTCCAACTCTGATATTCATTCCCATGAGTTAAAATCTAACTTAAAAAAAGAACTAACTTAAAAACAGGTAAAGATCATTTCCTTTTGGCTTAATTCCAGTGGGACAAGAAAACATCTGGTTTTCTGGGCTAGCTCTCTGGTCTAGAGGGACTTGATAAATGAGTTCGGGGTGATTGAATAATAAATCCCCACTGCACACAGTGTTCTGTTACATCCCTACCCCCCAGTTACTGAGCTTCTGAGTTATATATCGCTTTCTGGTTTTGTAAGAGTTAAACTGGGCCCGGGTCCTCTCCTCCTCGATATGTCCTCCCTCAAGGACACCCCCCAGAGAACCCTTCAGCGGTGCCGCCGGTCCTGGCCTCGCATCCTGACTGGTCAGGTGGTTGGGCTCACGGCCCAGAAGGCAGTTGTCACCGGTGTCCCCGCACACCAGGCCCTGCCTATCCTGGAGTCTTTGTCACAAGAATCACTTTGGCCTCCTTTCTTACTTTTCTCTCTCGTCACCTCGAGGTTCATCTGCAGAGTTTGCTTCTTTAGACAAACGTTCAGGTGATCCCATCTCCCCCATTTTCTCTCTACCTTCCCTTCTCTGCAGGGGGGCTGCTCCCCACAGCCACTCTTCGCCCTGGGGCGGGTGATTCTCAACTTCTCACGCTTTCCTCACCATCTGGAAAATATTCTTCACTTCTATAGGTTTAAATGACTTCTTGATTATATTCCAAGACCAATCTTGTAGTCCCTCCTCACAGGGAGGTTTGAAACTAGGTTAAAAAAACAAAACAAAACAGATTCCAATACAGTTATTCCCTTCTGTAGCTAATGCCCACTCAATGAGATATAGATTGTTCACATCTCTCTGGTTTCTTCTGTAGCTTTTGCTTCCTTTCTGTTGAAATGTATTTGTAATGAATCGCTGAAAGGCTGTTGTTTGAGGACAGAGGTACTTCGTGGAGTACGGTGGATACATGTTTCTGGCACTCTCCTGCTTGAAATTTGCTCTCCAGTGGTACTGCTGTGCCGAGAAATATAGAAAATATTTTCTTGTAAATACGTGCATAAATAAATAAGAAGCAAACTGTTGCTAGCTGTATTAAATGCATTTACAAAACTCAGCTATTCTTACCTTTGCTTTATTTTTCTGTTCATTTATGTGAATTAAGACTGCGTGTTGGATAGAAAGAAGAACATTCTCTTAGGCCTCTTAATACGATGCTCTAGTTTGTTTTGAAAGCTATTTATACTCTTTCAATTATCCCATTTTTCCACAGTGATTATTGTGGCTGGAGTACTTTGCAGAGAAACGAGCTGATAAATCAGGGGCTGCATGCAATACCGCAATCTTTCCATAAGATGGCGCTCTGAGAATGTGAGCTCTGTAACTTACTCGTAGATCTCTATATAATCTGGCAGCAAATTAAGCTTTTGTAAAATCACATATTTTGGGCGGGGGAGAGAGTCAGTCCTTCTAAGACTTGCTCTGAAACACTTGCCACCATTCTAATGCCTAGGGGAAGAAGGAAAGTGAATTTTCTAGCAGCCTCCCTGTCTTATATCAGTGCTAGCCATGTTTGAAATCAGCAATGTGCATTTCAGGAACCTTTCAAAGAATGGAATTTCTTCTAAAGGGGGGATTGTGATACTAACAACTTGTGCTTGTTAGAAAAGCCCCTCTCTGGGTCTCGGTGTCTTCACCTACCAATGAGTGGATCGGACAAGATGATCTGTTAAGAGTGCTTCCATTTGCAGTGTTTTCTACATTTGAATTCATTGATTTCTTTCCACTACACCCTTGCTGCCTCAGCCAGCACAGAAATGGGAAGAAAAGATCGCCCATTTTACGCTTGTTTGACTCTATTCCTCTTCTACAAGTGCTCTCTTTGCTTCAACTGTCCCAAGACAAGCATGCCCAGATGTCCTGTTTTAATTAGGTTCCTTTTCTCTTTATGGCTTTTGCACCGGTCTCCCCCCTCCTCCCCCATCCCTGACCAATCTGCCTGAACAGAAGCATGTCCCCCTTTTCACTTCCCGAATAGGGTTTTCTTGGCATTATGGCATTCACTTTTGTGCTAAGCAGATACCCAAGTGGAGGAGAGAAGGCAAAGGCACCACGTGTAATGCTTAAAGGTGACGCTTCTCAGATCGCATGGAGCATGTCCAGTTAAGAAAACTTTAGATTCCGGGGATAGGAACCTCCTCTCCCTGTTCATTTTTTCTTCTCTGCTGGCCGGTATTCGTTGCCAGAGCCACGTCAAAGCTTAGGAAGGAAGCAGTATTCCTGAGAGAGGACAATTAATCTAATTACAGATGAGTGTCACTAAGTAGCTAACTCATCGTTAAAATCCTCCATGGCCCGCAGCGTCCCCGTTCCCGACACTCTGGGCCGTCTGTGGGTGAGGATCCGCGCTTCAATGGCTTGTCCTCATTCAGAGCCTCTCAGGAACCACGTATGCCCGTGGCACAGAGGGAGAGGACGGAAATGAAGCGCTGCATTAATTAACTAATTAATTAATGCCAAACTATGGAGACACCCGTAACCGAGTCCCTCTGGGCTTGAAGCCCAGAGCATGCGTGTTACATAAAATTCCCCGGGGCACATCACGTATGTCACATTTCTGTAGCCAAGGTGCCGAAGGCGGGGAGTCATTGAACACAACATTCTCTTGCATTCGTTTTCCTGTTTTCCTCAGAGGTTTCAAATCACCTTTGGTGCTTGTCTCGTGGTATGGTGCTGGTGGACTTTTTGCTTCTCTGACCTCAACACCGTATCTCCCAAGGACGCGTATATTTCGCCGAATAGCGACGCTGTTGGGTCTGTGTTTAGGAGAAGAAACTCCATACACAGGGCTTCTCCCCGAGGGTTTTCGAGGGCAAGCTCGGGGGTCTGCGGAGTAGGCGAGGAGAACTGCCGTCGCGTGCCCCGTGGTGAGCCTTGAGGAGCCTCGCGGGTAGCCCGTGAATTGTGTCATACGGTGGAGCTGTGTGACGAGGAAATGGCACATGTCTGGTCAGCGTGGACCATCTCTAAGGGAGCAGTAGTGGCACAGTGGTTAGGAACAGAGGCAGTTGGGGCATGTGGGCGGCTCAGTCGGTTAAGTGTCTGACTCTTGATTTTGGCTCAGGTCATGATCTCACCGTTCACGGGATCGTGCCCCACGCCGGGCTCTGCGCTGACAGTGTGGGGCCTGCTTGGGATTCCGTCTCTCTGCCCCTCCCCCTGCTCGTGCTCGTGCGCATTCTCTCTCTCTCTCTCACAATAAATAAACTTAAAAAAAAAAAAAAAGAACAGAGGTAGCTAGGGCTGCCTTCCAGTGGAGCACGTGACTGTCAGCCTCGGGGTTGTGATTTCAAGCCCCAGGTTGGGCGTAGAGATTACGTAAAAAACTAAAATCTTAAAGGTCACAGAGGCAGCTAAAGGTTGCAAACTCCAGCTTTCTTGGGCAGGTGACTTCACTGCTCTGCACCTCAGTTTCCTCATCTGTAAGACAGGGCTGATAATAATAGTGTCTGTCTTGGGGCACCTGGGTGGCTCAGTCGGTTAAGCACGCGACTCCTGGTTTCAGCTTCAGTCACGATCTCACAGTTCATGGGATTGAGCCTCAGGTTGGGCTCTGTGCTGAGAGCGCAGAGCCTGCTGGGGATTCTCTCTCTCTCTCTCTCTCTCTCTCTCTGCCCCCCCCACCCCGCTTACACATGCGTGTGTACACGCTCTCTCTCTTTCTCTCTCAAAATACATAAGCATTTTTTAAAAACTCCAAGGAAAATAATAGTGTCTGTCTCATTGGGTTGTTCGGAGGAGTCAGTGAGATAGTACACGTTTTCTTTTTTCTTAGCGCTGTGAACCGTATCTGGCACAGAAAGAGTTCGGTTCTGACTGCTATTGTTATTGTAAGTACCACGAGGTGCTTTGGGTAGTACGAAAGAGAACTAACCAAGCCTCTGCCCTCGAAGACCTCATAGACTTTCTGGGCTGGCGAATGGAATGCACGTAAGAAGGGGAGCAAGTAGGATGCTCCTCACGATCCAGTTACACACAAGGGCCGCGGGTCAGGATGAATCGGAGTGGTTCACGGAGGCCCTCGATTCCTTTCAGGAAAGGTCTTTTAGGCCCCTGCGGGGAAGGTGAGCAAGACCTTGAACAACTTTTCTGCTTCCTTTTGAGAGAAGGTACTCATAATAATGTACATCCATATTCGCAGCCTCACTGATCTACTGTCCTTTTGAAATAAGCCGGTTGGAGTTAGCTCGTTGAAGAGGAGAAAACGCACAGGCGGTGTTTAACCTAACAAAGCAGAGTTCGTGACCTGATGATGAGCATCTGAGGTTTGAAGGTGTTCTGGGGTGACATCGTGCATGTTGCATTCTGTAAATATCTGTTCTGACATCAGAAGTCACCTTTAGGCTGGGCTGCTAGTCGTGGCCGACATAACTCTTTATGAAAATTAACTCCTGGGCCGCCTGGGTGGCTCAGTCAGTTAAGTGTCCGTCTTCGGCTCAGGTCATAATTTCCCAGTTCGCGGGTTCGAGCCCCGTGCTGGGCTCTATGCTGACAGCCCAGAGCCTGGAGTCTGCTTTGGATTCTGTGTCTCCCTCTCTCTGTTTCCTCCCCCTCTCCTGCTCTGTCTCTCTCTCTCTCTCTCTCTCTCTCTCTCTCAAAAATAAATAAACATTAAGAAATTTTAATAAAAAAAGAACATTACTAGATAAAATTTCAATCATTAAAAATTAAATTTTTATAAAGATTTAAAAAGTAAAAGATACGGAAGAACGTAAAAGAAAAAATTCACAGTTCCCCAATATCGCCCCTTGCTCACCAGAGGTAACTGCTATTACCGTTTCTGAAAAATGTTCTGTATTTGAACACGCATAAGGCATAGGCGAGTGATGCATACGCATGACCATTTTTACCCCAAATGGGATCACACTGTACGTTCGTGACCACTGCTTGTATCTGTGACAGCGTATCTTGGATTTGGTTCCGTGTCCCCGCCTATAGATCGACTATGTTCTTTTAACGTCTGCATAATATTCCATTACAACACTCATTGCTTTTAAGATTCCATTCCATAATTTGTCTGACTAAGGAGAACAGGGGAGAGAGGACAAGGACCCCGAGGTTTAAAACAATCCCACGAAATTTTAGCCGCTATGAGAATCCGTCGGATCGGTACTTTTGGTTACTGCTTTGCAGAATACGTAAAATAAAGGCAAGTTTTAGGTCTAAGCCACAGGCCAGCTCTTCCTAACACTTCTGTAACCAGAAACCATGCTTAATTTACTAAAGTCCTCTGAGGATTTAAATAGCACATGGATAGAGCGGAACAGTGGATGCTATTTCGACTTTCAAAAAGTTTGGCAAGCTTTTCAACCCAAAGCTGTTTTTACGAAATTGAGTCACCAAGGGATTGGAGAGCAGTGTTTTGTCCTGGCTCCTGATCCGTGGCTTGGAGATAAGAAACAAAGAAACAAACAAACAAAAATAGAGTGAAAGGGACGCTTTTCTGAATGGCAGAAAAGAATACTGGAGGGGCTACAAGGGATCAGCTCCGGGACTAATTTGATTTCATATTTATAGATGATTTGGAAGAGGAAGTATAGGACAAAATTGCTACGTTGGCAGATGTCTTTACGCTATTCCAATGAGGATCGTAAACTTCAGGAAGACCTTTGTTTTGTAGGAGCAGGCATGAAAGTGGCCGGCAAGCTTCGATATGAATAAACCCACAGAAATGTCTCTGGGGATGCATTCCTGAAGTTCATTTCCGAAGATTTATAATAGCCCTACCTCTTTATCTGTGAATAGGGTCGCTGCTTCAGGTGTCAGTAGGTGCAAAGAAAGGGACAGTGAAGTTGCTGCTATCATCAGGAGGGAGATGGTATTTAAACAGCATTATGTGGACGTAAAAGAGGAGACTAGTAAGCTGATTGCCACAAGATATATAAATAAAGAATGCTGCTTTGCGTTTCTCTAGCATAGCCCCCAAAGGCAATTGGTATTCGATGGCCAGTGATTTGTCTATTCGCTAACGTTCAAAGTGAAATAAGCCGAATAGGTTAGGCTATCATTTCAGAAGAAATGCAGTCAAATGTTCTCTTCAACTTTACCACAGAATATTTTCCTGGCGGGCTCAGGTGGTAGAGCGCACGACTCTTGATCTTGGGGTTGTGAGTTCGAGCCCCACGTTTGGCGTAGAGGTTACTTAAAAAAAGTATTTTCCTTTTCAGAGGGCAACTTTTCATTATGAAAGTCAGAACTAGATGTCCTGACCTCCTCTGCCCCCACACATGTTTTTCAAAGCATGTCTTTCATACTGGCAGATACATTGTATCATGGAAGGGAACACCTAACAGAACCAGATCAGTGTCTTCAGAAGTTGTGGAATTTTCGGTAATAAATGATAAAGATGTCTGCCCCACCCACCTCGCGGTGTGGTTGAGAAACTCAAGCCAGCTGGATGATAAGAAACTGCCTTGTAAAGTGCTATACAGTAATACGGTAATATTACTTATTGCATGTTGTAATTTGGGATTAGAAACAGGAGGTGATTAAAGTCTAGGAAATTATCCTTTATAGGTATTCATGCAAATGTGCAAAGACTGGTTGGTATACAGGGATCTTCTTTGCATTGTTGTTTATATTAGCACATTATTAGAAGTGACTCATTTGTTCATCAGGGGTTGGATAAATAAATTATGACATAGCCACACAGAAGAATGACAACAAGACGTGTGTGTCGTGACATGGAACTATGTCCACGATATACATTAAGTGATAAAAAGCTGCGACTCAGCATGACTAGTATGCTTCCGATTTGGGTTAAAATTATGTATTACTAAAAGTGTGTAGAAACCCCTAGAAGAATACATATGAAACTGTTAGCCATGCTTCTCTCTGGAAGGATAGGATGCTGGGGAACTTTTACTTTATGCTTTATTTATTCCTGTACTGTTTGAATCGTTTACGATGAACATTATTATTTTTGTAATTTAAAATGTGATGAAGGGGCACCTGGGTGGCTTAGTCGGTTAAGTGTCCAACTTCGGCTCAGGTCATGATCTCACAGTTTGTGAGTTCGAGCCCCGTGTCGGGCTCTGTACTGACAGCACAGAGCCTGGAGCCTGGAGCCCGCTTTGGATTCTGTGTCTCCCTCTCTCTCTGCCCCTCCCCTGCTTGTGCTGTCTCTCTCAAAAATAAATAAACATTAAAAAAACCCAGCATACAATAAAATGGGATTAAGGGGCACATGGGTGGCTCAGTTGGTTAAGTGTCCAACTTCGGCTCAGGTCATGATCTCATGGTTCATGAGTTCGAGCCCCACATCGGGCTCTGTGCTGACAGCACAGAGCCTGGAGCCTGGAGCCCGGAGCCTGCTTCGGATTCTGTGTCTCTCTCTCTGCCCCTTCCCCACTCGCGCGCTTTGTCTCTCTTCCTCTCTCAAAAATAAATCAACATTAAAAAAATTTAATAAAATGAAATGTGAATAAAAGAAACATGAATTTGCCCTCACCCTGACTATTCTGTTATAATTGGGCGGGGGGGGGGGGTGGTAGAAGGTGAGGGGCGAATTTATGTTGCGCATTACTTGGGAATGCCTCCTGAAAAGAAACCCGGGGTCCAAAGCCCGCAGGAAATGGTGAGAGGAGGAAGTGGAGGAGACCGAAGAGGTAAAGAACAGGCAAGCGCCTTTCTTTTTCCACTAAATGGAAAGCACACTCAGAGTTAAGGTCCCTTCCGCGTGCCCCCTAACCGAGGCCCAGGACCTCCCTTAACGTGGCTCTCATCTCTCTGAGCTGCCTTTGGCCCTTGCTCTTCTGGACACCACCCTAGATCCAGAATACAATAAGGGCGGAGACTTTGTGTTGGTCATTGTTGTATCCCCACCTCCTAGCAAAAAAAAGAATGTTGAATCAATGTTTGTTGGCTGCTGAGTGAATGTTCTCCATTGCAAATAGACTGTATCTTGAGCGGTTTACTTTTGCACCATGGGGTCATCCCATGGTTTAAAAGGCTGAACAGAGCTTGTGGTCAGCTGGACCACTGGTGCCACGTATAGTTAGCTTTTATTTGGCTCGGGACTCTCCTGTGACAAAGCTTTTCTCTACTTTCCCCTTTCCAGATATAGCCAGAAGGCAGCGAGGAATGGCATGAAAAATCAGTTCAACCTCCACGAGCTGAAAATGAAGGGCCCCGAGCCAGTGGTCAGTCAAATCATTGACAAACTGAAGCACATTAACCAGGTAAGTGATACATTGGACAAAAATGGAAATGGGAAAAAATGAGGGCGGGACTGTGTTGCTGCATTTTCGTCAAAGATTCTTTCTGTTAACAAGGACTTCTGACCCTTGTTTTTCACCCCGTTTTTATTTTGTTTTATTTTATTTTATTAAGTTTACCTGTTTAGTTTTGGTAAGCTCTGTGCCCAGTGTGGGGCTTGAACCCATGACCCTGAGACCAAGAGTCGCACGCTCTTCTGACTGAGCCAGCCAGGCGCCCCTTCGCTCCACTTTTAAATTATGAAGGTAATTTTGTAATATTAGAGAAAACTCGGAAAATGGAGGGGAAAATATTTCTCACAATCCCACTACTCTATCCTGTTTTCATTTTTACCTGTTCTTTTCTAATATTTGTTCAGAAAACCACAGTCACACAGACTTTTTACATAATCGGAGCTGCACAAGTGATTTATAGTTCTTAAAATTAGCACTATATTGGAAGCACTTTTTCTTGTTGTGACAAATCTTCATATTAATCATTTTTTGTGGCTGCTTAAGATTTCTTTAAGTATTCATCATATTTAATTAGCTTGCTTTTGCTGGACATTGAGATTGCTTCAAATTTTTTACCGTCATAAATAAAGCTACCTCTTCACGCCTGGTGCTTTCTTCCTATCTTAGATCATTTTCTTAAAATATTGGAATTTCCAGGTTAAAGGATGTGAGCATTGTAGTACATGTTTCCAAATTGCTTTCCGATGGGGACATATCAGCTTTCACCGCCACTAGGAAGATACTAGAAGACCAGCTTCACTGCACCCTTGCCAACTTCTGACTCACTGCCATGCACAGAGACACCCACAGATTCCCTTGACCTGTACACAGAGTTTTTCCTCTCATAAGGCGTTTAGTAACTAAGACACAAATAGAAGTTAGTTGTACCATCTGCTTGTGATTGCTTTGTGGCCACAATAAAAAAAAATGCCACCCAAAGTGCCACCGTTTACCAGAGTGACAGTGTTCCTGCTCCGTGATCCATGGGTGGGAGGGCCCTGGCACCCACTGACTTCTATTTGTAGCTTAGGAAGAACTTTAATGCGACTAAAATCCTATGCAAGAACAGAGGTTTCTGTATGAAGACATTGGCATGGTTTTGTTTTTTAATACGAAGGTTAGCAATGACATTTTTGTGGTTCTTAGAAAATGTTAGGAAGGGCTTTCTAACAGTGGTATATTTCACTGCAAATGGCTTTGTGAAAATATTTACAACACACTTGGGTGGGACTCCTCCAGTGCCCAATAATGTGCCCTGTACCCAGTGAGCACTTAATAAATAGTCGTCAGCGCTGCTAAGCATGTGACAATGACAGTATTGGCCTAAAAGATCCTTCTTTCTGTGACATCACAACCTCGCTACGTTCTACGAAGCCTGGTGAAAGATAGTAGGATTCTTTCCAAACGCATCTCTGAGGGGGTCGGAGCACAATGTAGACCACTTCCGGCTGGACATCGAGGGCATGATGTGCTTCACCTGGGGACAATAGCAGTATTTGTCCTCTGAATGATTTCCAAATGATCTCTGACCAGCTGTATCTGGGTGGCTCCACTCAACTGGTGAGGTCCCAACACTGGTGACGCCAAACTCTCAGGCGCCGTCACTGTGCCCCTAATCCTAAAAGAATACTATCAGTAGATCTCTTCGGTCAACGAACCTTAAGGGACACCTGCTATGTGCTCAGCCAAGTGCCAGGGGCTTTGGGATTCACAAGAAGTCTAGTCCTCTGTATTCACAGCTTCCTTGGTGGGGAAGCCCAAGCACAGAAAGTGCTTAAAGGTAAGAGGCAGCCTGTGATGAGGAGCCAGAAGAGGGTTTTTGTGCGTCGGTTCTGGCTGGTTTGCGTAGGCCTGAGGTGGGCCAGGCTAGGGGAAGAAGGAACGCACAGGGGGCAAGTGCCAAGAGCTGCCATAAACAATGAGTGCATAGAGACAAGAGAGGGAGCAGCAGTCCCAGGAAAGATCAAGGGCCCGAGCATGGACCTCCACCGTGGTTAAAGGGAATGCTGTGTCAGACATGGGCTCCTATGTGATCCAATGGTCACTAAAAATACTTACAGCCTTTCGGCAAAGACTTTGCACGTTTGATATTAATCCTATGGGAGACCGTGTGGGGTAGTGGGAAGAGCATGGGCTTTGGATCCAGATGGATCTGAATTTGGCTGTGGATCTTACTAGGTGTATAACCGGGGGCAAGTCATTCGACCCGAGCTTTAGTCTTCTCATCCGTACTATAGAAAGATATCGAAACCTCTCTTAGAAGGTTATCGTGAGGATTCGAAATTTTATCTGTCCCCCCCCCCGTTGTAGAAAACTTGACTAAATGACACGTGTAACGTATTTTATATATTCTATATATTTTTCATATATGCACAAATGTATATAATTGCATGTGCATGACAGATAATACGTGGCAGTTAAGACTATTATAATTCAGGATTTCCTCTGCAGGCAGGACTTGAGTTTGAAGGGGAGCGGTATGCCAGTACTTTTTGCCCGTCTAATCTGCTCCTCCAATTTGTGTGGTTGTCGATCCCTTTGATGTGTCTCTTCCTCCTCCGTACTGTTTCCTTCTGTGCCTTTCCTCTGACTTCCAGCCACAAGAGCTGAAACCACTTCATAGGTAGGGAGGTGTATATCGTGAGAGTCGAAAAGTCACCTTTACAGTTTCTTTCTCCCACCTCTGCAGTAAATGCGTATGTGAACGTTTTTGGTTCCCTTACAAATACCATTGAGCAACCAATTAATTCTCATTGATAGACCAGTTTTACCTGTTTAAGTAGAGCTGTTAAAATTGGTTGGGCTCCAAACACCCACACTGAGTTCTTCTGCTCATCCGTCTTGCTTTACATGGCAAAACACATTTGTTTTCAGACCTTCGATAACATTTGTATTTTGGCTGTGATTCAATCCGAAAGTGAGACATTTTAGGAAAGTCGAGGAAGAATGTTAGGATGGCAGTAATGACGGCGAAGAAGATGATGATGATGTGTCAAATCTGTATAGCATTTAGGCATTTTTCAAAGTGATTTCTTGTTCTAAACGTCTAACTGGTTACATTGGGAAAAGTATTCAACCTGGAACAGTATAAGATATAGTACCGTCACAGAATCATTCTTTTCAAGAACTCATTGTGACCTTTGGACATTGCCTCGTCCTTACTGACCCTGCCGGGTAAATGACAGATAATCTTTGTCCCTTTTTGTGGCTAGGGAAACTGAGGCAGCAAGCCAGTGAAGGCTGTGTGGGCATGCTGCCAAAACGTCCGGTGAGTTCAGTTGAAAATGCGATCAATCATCCAGATGTTGCTTCCCATACACTGCCAAACATCTGGATTCACTGAATGCCTCACTAAAGTGACCTAAAGTTTTAGTGATTGGAAGCGGGGAGCGGGGGTGGGGGGTGGGGGATAGAATCAAGTTAACTTGCCCAGGTTCACATGTAAGTGAGTGGCGAGTCCCGGAGTACAATGTTGTTTTCCTAGGCCCCTCGCTGGGTGCCGTGTCTATGAAACTCCAGTAGGATGCTCCAAAAGACGCATCTGTAGATGCAGGGCTACTTACTTCTGTCTATCTAGGTAGGTACGCCCATGTGTGTCCATCCAGATGGACTGCAGCTCGGCCATTTATGAGCACTTCCCGAAATAACTCTTCACTTTCTCACATGGAAATTCTCAGCTGCCTCCTTTCAGGTTATACTTGCTGTTGATAGCACTGGAAATAATATACTCACTAAGGGAATAAAGTAACATTATTTCCAGATTGACAGTCCCGTGGTGTGACCTTGAGGGGATGGGTTCAGGGTCAGGCCTGGGCCCCTTTCCTGGGAAGGCCTGCAGGTGTGGAATGTCCTCCCCTCCTCCTTCTAAGCCAGAGTTCATGTGTAACGTTCCCACGATTGGAAATGAGGACCTTTTTATTTCCTTTTCGGTTTCCAATTTGTGTGAGGATTTATTGTCGTGTGTTAGCAGAGGAACTGGACGCTTTTAAGGCCTCGGCGTCAGTTCTGAAATTTGCTAGGCCGTATTACTTTCAAACAACAACAACAACAACAACAAGTTTTATTTTTGTTAATGTTCTGCTCCAAGGCTCTTGCGTGGAGAGAAGATCCCCCAAACACCAAGAACCATCACAATACCTTCTCACCCCGACGATATTGTGGGCCATTTGCCCTCTAACCTAGCCTCGTTGGGGACGTTTTCTCTCTCTTTAAGAGTAGCTCTGTAGTTAGTGCGAATTTAGCAGCCCCTAAACTGCTGTCAGTTACTGTTCCCGAGGAGAATCTAGCTGTTTATTGTTTGCCGCCAGTTTCGGTTCAGGTTCAAATGAAATTCCAGAAATTGTTTCCTGCCTGTTGTAAACAGTCGAAGCCAGAGCAGTCAATACCTGCCCATTTGGTGTCTGAGCTTTTCATTCAGAGCTGGATAAAGTCTCATCTGTTCGGGATGGCTGAAATGTCCTGCTGAATGGTGGGGGAGTGGACGAGGTGGCCTCTTAAGATTCCTTCCAGCCGTGTGATTCCGTGATTTGTAGCTCAAGGTCAGCCTTTAACCCAGCACCCTCTTGTGAACAAGTCTTGTGACTTTATTCTCTGCCCTGCCACTCTTTTTAAAACACCCTGTTCCCAGGTCACCCCTTTCTACTTTGTAACCTCTCATCTTTTCAGAGATTGTTCTCTTCCCACCAGTCCTCCAGCCTGGGCAGATGGAACTTCAACTTGCCCTTCCCCCCACCCAATTCTTCCGTCCTACTGCCTTGTTCCCGTTAGGCTATGAAAGCATCAAACTATGAAAACACGTTTGCATTCATCACCCCTAAGGTTTCCCTCCTCCGGGGCCAGATAGGCGACCTGTCTTCGGATCACGTTAGCCACGTGACCCCATGCGAAGGATATCAGTTCCGCCATGGAATTGCACTCCACAGTTCAGTCTGTAAAGCCCTTTCACGTACATTAGATACACTGATCTTCACGATGGCTCTGAGGAGCAGGCCTTATTGCCTACATTTACCAGATGAAGAAACTGGGGGCCCCGGCAGGGCTAAGTGACCTACGTGTAGTGAGTGGTAGGCCTAGACCTACAATCCAGGGCCACTGATTTCAGTCTGTGCGGCCTTTCCTTATACTTCTTTAAGGCCACAGCACACCTTGCTCTGGTTAACGAGTCTAGACAAAGAAGATGTGCAGGAGTGCAAGTAACTGAAACTCTTTAATTTGTCTGACAATTTCCGAGTCCCTAATACAGTAATTTCCACGGTTGAAGCTCTGAAATCACCAGCAAAGAAAGGATGAGCGTATCGTTTACCAAACTTCAATTAGGAAGATTCTGCAAGGGGCGCCTGGGCGGTTCGGTCCGTTAAGCATCCGACTCCTGGTTTCTGCTCAAGTCACGAGCTCACGGTTCGTGAGATCGAGCCCCACATCAGGCTCTGTGCTGGCAGCATGGAGCCTGCTTGGGATTCTCTCTCCTCTCTCTCTCTCTCTCTCTTTTCTCTCTCTCTCTCTCTCTCTCTCTCTCTCTGCCCCTCCCCCCGTTTGCTGAGGCCCTCTTTCTCTCTTTCAAAATAAATAAATAAACATTAAAAAATTTTTTAAAGAGGAAGATTCTTTGAAAACCAACCACCATGCTAGATGGTGTGGAAACAGAGACACTTTGTGATGTGGCTTTGAGTTATACACAGCAGACAAACTTTCTATTAGCTGTCTCTAATTTATAAAATGATGTGAAACGGTGAAAAAAAATGTAAAAAGTGAATCAGACAGACAGTAGAATTTCTCCATTTCCATCCCCCTTGGCAAGCCCCTGAAAAGTGTTTTTAAGGTGCCTGCCGGACCACTGTGTCATGAAAAGACACTAACTTTTGAAATAGCAAGTTAAAACTTTTAATAAGTTAAAGAGTAAAGTTGTTAAGTGTCAGAGAACTACCCAGGACATTCCTCAGCATGAGATTTAAAAACAGAATCTTTACATGAATCTCAGGCATGGTAGAAAACACGGAGCAACTTTTTTCATAGTCTTCCCACAGTAAAACCAGCGAGCGTCATAAAACGCTGGCCTCGTCCCATGGTTGCTAGAAAAGCCAACATTGATCTAAAATTTCAAAATAAAAGGAGAGCCCTTTTGAGAGTCAGATTTAAATAAAAGGCCTTTCCAAACGGAATTGTGTCCCAGTGTCTGTCACACTTAGCGTGGCAGAACTTTAGTAATGGCCATTTCCATATGGAGTCAGAATGTGTGTGTGTGTGAAAGACAGAGTGTCTACAATGGCATTTTAACAAGAGCCAATGAATGACTTCTGAGTTACAAAAGGACAATGTGAGTTGGTCTTTAAACACCAGACCTAGACTCTGTGGAGCTAAACATCATTTCATGAAATAAAAGGGAATTAGCTGATGCATTCCAAAACACATTTATCATTAAAAAATCTTCTGTCATTTTGCTTAATAGCCTGAAAAATAATTACAATGTCTGGTGGCTTTGGGGAGCATGTGTTTTTAATATCTTAATTACCATGTACAGTTTAATAACCCTGCACCAAGAAGAATTCCCAAGTATTTCGTAGTAAGTTTTTTGAAAATGAACTCTTGGCTATATTTAGAATCCACAGGATTAAAGGTACTTAAATTAGGTCATGTATTTTGGTCCTTGCATATTAAATGAAATTACTCAAAAATGGAAGATGAGTCAGGGGTGGTGAGCCAAAACCTTATGGGTAGCAGTGTTGTGGTAATCTGGACTTAGCAATGAAGGGAAAGACATTATCTTTTTCCATTGCAGTATATTGCACTCTCTTGTGAGTGTTTTGTTTTAGTTAGAAGTATTGGACATGTCAGCTATGGAAAGACAAGCTCTACTACATATGACGAGATAATTCTATCAAACTACAAAGGTGACCAGATTTACAAAGTTAGAGACAGATTTCCAAAATATCTCTGAAATCCGCAAGGTCTCATGTGCTATTCACATTTACCTGCTGGCCAAATGCAACACAATTTTTACGAGCAAACGGTTGTTCTCTACCCCCCCCCCCCATAAGCCTTCACTCTAAGCAGTGTATCAGTAAGTGCACATTCAAAGACTATTCAAGGAATTCAGAGATAATTTTTTACCTAGATGTATTTATGAATATGCATCTTGCCTCTGGGCTGTCAGCACCTTAAATCTGAGACCATGCATCTAGTTCTCTCTTTTCGTATAGCACCCAACATCGTATCATGTGTAGACAATACATATAATATTTTATTGGTCAACTTATTCAAAGAACTCAACCTTTGCCGCTCAATTGATTTCCTAATTTAGATTCAATTTAAGGCACTCCTCACATTCAATATTAAACCAGCTTCTGTGCTAAAGGACAAGTTTACACAAGTGCAGGGTTGTAGTTAGCAGGGGCCTTTGGGTCATAGGGTCCAGCCCTCTGATTTTACAGATGAAGAAATTAAAGCCAAGAGAGAGAAATGACTTGTCCCAAGTCATACTGCCAGGAAATGGCAAAGCTGAGGCTGGGAAATGAACACGTCAATATGTTGCAGTGCCATTGCTCTGGCTTCCAAAGGCTCCTGTGTAACACAGAACATTCTTGCAGGCACGCAAGCACACTTCCTTACGCAGTACTCCTGAGCGTGGCAGAAACCCATTCTTCAGCAGTTTCATCTTTGGAACCAAAAGCAGAAGAGCATGAGGCATGACCTTGCTAATTATTCACCGCCTATTACGGATAGTACCTAGTGCCTGGTCACAACAAGTACATCTTGGTGCCCGTCGCCTCACTCAGCCCACGTACCCGTTGCACGCACACCACGGTTGGAGTGGGGGTGTCTGCTGGGGTCACTGAACCCAAAGCAGGCAGAGTCAGCGAGACTTGTTGTCCGCGGCCTCATACCCACCCCCAGAGTCGGCCTCGGGCTCCTGTCTACATCCAGGGCTGGTCGTTCTGGGACTCTCATGCTCTGGATCTCAACTCCTCCAAGCTTCCTGGGTGCACTGTACTCATGTATCTTAGTGCCTTCTCCCTCCTTCCAGAATGGCAAAATTAGCATCATGTTAGTCAGTGGGCTTCTGTGCCAGTTAGCTCGGTTGTTCAGGCAGTGTATTCAGATTGTGTTCCATAGGGAGTAGAGATGTGGGAGACAAGCTGTGGGGGGGTGTTCTGAGTCCCCATTCCTATTTTAACCAGCGCGGCTACATTTTTAAAATCTGCTTTACATATCCGTCTTCTGAGTAAGATTTCACTCAAACAAAGGGTTCCAACTGCTAACACAATAAGATGTGCCCTTGAAGCTCACATGAAAGGTTTTATCCCATATGAGCCTTTTTTTTTTTCATTAGAGCATTCGTGCAACAAACGTACTACTACATGTAAGACAGTCACAGAATGCCTTCCGGTCCCCATCAGCCACTTCTGAAATGAACTGTTGGTTAAAATGGGGACCAAACGGGAGAGTGTGAATGACTAGGTGGAGACATTATTCCTGCTGGCAGCGATGCTCCTGTTGGAAGGCCCACATCCTTGTACTCGTGAGCCAAAAGTATCTCCTTAGAATCTGAAGACCGACACATCTCTGTTTTCCTTGCACGTGCCATTAGGATTCTGCTGATGGGAGTGAAACTACACAGGGCAGACACTTTTGCCCCTGGGTGGCAGCCTTTTGTTCGTTGGCTCAACCAAATGTGTGGCCTCAGTCCTGTGTGCCCCCGTGGTTATTTGAGACCTAACCCTGTACTGTAAACTTATTTGACACGTGACCAGGGATGTTTCCATATCCTGTGTGGGCTCGGTGTTAGTACTTAGTGAAATGTAAAATAATAATAATGGGGTCAAGTCTGTATCCCTAGCTGTATGCTTGCCTTAGATAGCAACCGTAGTGATTTTGCATAGCAACTGTTAAGTGGAATGTTTCCAGCAGATTTCTAACTAATGTCAAAGTGAAAATTACATTTTTATTAATATGCGCTGCAATAAATCGGATAGTTTCCCAATAGGGTTTAAGCATGTTCTTATTTGTTTAATTAGTTGACTTGGATATTATTTTCTTCATAGGCCATATTCGACGAAGGCATCACTTTTCAGAGTGATATCTATTCTGTATCATGGGCAAGCAGTTGACAAGAGCAAACAAAGCTAAGAGAGTTACTCTTGTGGTCTGTCATAAATACTGAGGCCCAAGTTCGCATCAGTTATATCCCAGGGCACTGAAGAGTCTTCTGGTTATTATCATGGTATCACCGTTAGCAAATTTTTAACCATCACGACAAATAGGAGAAGAGCCAAAAGACTGGAGAGAGACCTGGTTTTTTACCCTTTCCTTTAATAAGGGGTAGAAATTGAATTGTGAAAACCACAAATCAGGGAGCCTGGTATCACATCTTAGCGAAATTCTAGACAAGATTCTTGGAGAGCATGAGCTTTTAGAAGCCACTGTGATGATTCCTAAAAGCCACCGCGGGCTCACTCAGAACAAATCAAGCCATTTCCCCTGATGTGTGTGTGCGTGCGTCTGATTTTACTACATCGGGGAATGGCAGAGACATGGCGTACCCACATTTCAGCAAGGTGTTTGACAGAGATTCCTGTGATCCTTTTTAAACAAGCGGCAAGTAATGTTGGCTGAGTGATCGTATAGTTCGGTAAATGTATAGCTGATTAACTATCATGTCTGAAGAATATTTTCTTAACATATCAGTGTCAGCCTGGAGAGAGGCTTTTAGTTGTTTGCTTTGTACTTGACCCTTACTGCCTAAAGTTTTTTACCAGTGACTTAAGACAGGGAAGGCATAATTTTAATATTTTAGTGACGGAATGAAGCTAGGTGGGGTTAGCGAATACATAGATAACACAATCAGGATCTAAAAATATCTCAGTGGGCTGGAATGGGAGAGAAAACCAGCAAAGTGAGGAGTTACAGGGATAAATGCAAACAGATTGTTACATGTAGATTCACAAACATGACTATGTGAGCGCAATGGGGGAAACCCAGCTTAGTAAACATGTTTGTTTTTTTCAATTATGATGGAAACAGCCATAAGGAACAATGAAACCTTCACTGACCCACAAGAATATATCTCTCAAATATAGTGATCACTTAGCAGCTCTTTTGGTGTCGGGGCCATGATTGGTGGGGTAAAGGGGGACATACGTGTATGTGTATGTTGGGGTGGGAGGGGCGGGGCATGGAAGTGAGTGGCCCGTGAAATATTCTTTATCCTGTTTAAAGGTTCAAAAGGACTGGGGTGCATGGGTGGCTCAGTCAGTTAGGCATCTGACTTTGGCTCAGGTCGTGATCTCACAGTTCATGGGTTCAAGCCCTGTGTCGGGCTCTGTGCTGACAGCTCAGATCCTGGAGCCTGCTTCGGATTCTGTGTCTCCCTCTCTCTCTGCTCCTCTGCTGTTCTCTCTCTCTCTCTCAAAAAGAAATAAAAATAAAAAACTTTTTTTTACAGGTTCAAAAGGACTGTTTTGGGATGGTAATGTTTACCGTTCCACATGAGTTTTGGTTAAACCAATACTATCTGCTTTAGTTGTTAAGTCTTACTGGTGTGTGATTTAGAGTCATTGTAAAAAAAAAAAATTTGGGAGCCACGGCACGGTGTAATCTAGTTTGGGGAAAGTACAAAGACCTTAGAACCGAACACAGATTTATGTTCCAACTGCAGGTACGTCACTTTGTGGCTGCCTAGATTTAGGCCAAATTGTTTAACCTCCCGGTACTCAACTTTCCTCATCTGTGAAATGGGTATACTACGATCTGTCTTGCAGCGTTGCAGCATTAGTACAAGTGTTAGAGATAATGCCTGTAGTAACACTCAATACATTGTAGCTACTCTTTTTCTTCATATTATAATGGTATGAAGAGTCAGCATAAAGGAAAGTCCATAAAGGGAGTGACCTTTTGAGTGGCTTGATTCTCTTTGCCTCAGTTTATCAATTTCTGGAATGGAAAGACTGCAACTTTTCTAGTTTAGATTGTTACTTAAATGATTTCAAATTCTAAATATAATAATCCAAATCCTAAAGATTCTTGGAAAAATATATCTAGCCAACCTTCGACAGATTTTTGAACTATTTAAAGTTTAGTTTGGCTCAAAGTAACTGAATGGAAAATTAAGATGATAAATGTTTTAAAATTTTTTTCTTCAGATTTTCCCAAGTTTGAACTCTGCCCTAAAGTGGGGGATCTATAAATAGGCAGTCTGCCCTTAGAGTACAGCTCTGAGATCTTACCACATGATCCCCAAGTCCCATTTTATCTTTAGCCTCACCAGGACCTTTCATGGAAGGATGGTATGGAGTGAAGATACTTCAGAGCTATAAAGTCAGGGCAAGTTAATCTGCATTCCTTTTGCATTTTGCCCTCTGGTTGAAGATGGTGAGAGGTTCCTATATTTAAAACCCGGCTGACATGATATCCTTATTGGCAGATGCCTCCCAGGAGGTATTTAGAATGATTTTGAGCGGCATATACTATGTTCGTGAGCGTGTGTGTATTTCACATGCCGACAGAACAGAAAGAATTCACAGGGCTCGGGGCTACTGAGCTTTCTCAGACGCCATCACTCTCAGCTGTTGGGGTGATGTCACAGATGCCAGGAACACTGCCTAGGCCCCAATTCCCGGAGCTCTATTTTGCACTGCAGAGCCTAAGGCAGACAGGACCCATTCCATGGGCTCCACCATCAAAGAACTTTGGAATTTGTTAGCCACAGGCTGGGACCAGCAACCACTTGTCGTCTGGGCAAAAGGAGAGCCGCCCCCTGCTGCCTGAGCCTTTGTCCCTGCCTGGGATACCATGGAAAATGGGGAAGGAATCCAGACTCATTAATGAGCTAATACAAAAGATGAAGCCAAGCCAGAGGCAGTTCGTTAAGGCTGCATATGGATTCTCGAAGGCGGTTGGAAGGATCTCCAGATCAGAACCCAGTGGCGCTGTTGCCTCTGTTTGCCAGACCCAAGTAGAGTATCCCTGTGGGGAGCCATTTCCATATTGCTGATTTCTTCTTTAGGGAATGCCAGGCCCTGAGCTGTCACAAGCCAAACTTGGTTGATCAGTAAATACAATCTGTTAACCCACCGGACAAATGACTGTTAAAGCCACCGGTTTCGTCGTAAGATGCTGCAGTGCAGCTCAACTCTGAGCTTCCACTGGGTTGCATGGCTTTTGTTCTTGCCTGTCGTTCCTGGAAGTCGCTTAAACCATGACTGGTTTTTACTTTAAAGTTGTATTTATTTAAGTAATCTGTATACTCAACGTGGGGCCCGAACTCACGACTCCAAGACTCTAAGTCGACCGACTGAGCCAGACAGGTGCCCCTAAACCGTGACTACTTCTGTGATTCCTTTCCAAATTGAAACTCATTGGGAAAAAAAAAGTAAAATATAATGCATATATATGATATGTAGTTTATATAGTATATGCCATATATAAAATCTCCTCACCATTTGTTTATTTAGCAGTTATTTATTGAATGTCCACGTTGCATATAGTGCTGAGTTTGGTGGGCTCTGTGGATAAAGACAGAGAAAATCTCCCCATACACATTTGTCGTCACCTGCGCATATATCGTTACCATTTGTATTCATTTCTTCAATATTGAGCGGCTCTGTGTGCCAAGCGGTGATACGGCCAACTTCAGTCCAATCCTTGCTTTTAAGGAGGATGAGGAAAACGTCCTACATAACTAGAATCCAAAGCCTAGAGTAAGTGTCCTAAGAGAAATAGAAACCAAGTACTATGCAAGCCCTGAGAAGGGAAGGATTAATTCCCACCGAGGGAATTAGACAAGACTTCAAAAATAGGTAGCCTTTAAGCCAGGCTTTGAAAGACGAGGAGAATTTTGACGGATAGCGGTTGGAAGAAAGGATCTTCCTGGCAGAGGAATGTGGAGCGAACAATGGCACAAAGACATGAAAATATGTCAGTAGCCTCGGCCTGATGGGAAGTCTGAACTTTACTCTGTCAGCAGTGGAGAGTCGGTGAAGGGCTTGGAGGAGGAAAGCGGCGTGGTCACATCGGTGTTTCATGATGTTAACTCTGCCAGGAACGTGAAGGGAGGTTTGGAGATGAAAAATGGGGGGCAAGGCGTCCATTTAAGCCATAGCATTTGCAAAGCAAAGAAGTAAAGCTTGTTATTAACATTCATTAACGTTCCTTTCCAGTGTCTGGTGGAATAGGTTAGGGGATAAGAGCTGCTCTGTCCCTGAAGTCAGGCCACTCATCTGTCGGTCATTAGCTAGGACATAGGAAGGGCCGTAGCTTGCAGTGGGTTGGGTCTTAGACAAGCAGGTAGCATGGCGTGACCTTCCCAAAGCAGAGCAGTACCGTATCTGGGCCCCACAGTAGAAAATTCAAAGAAAATTCTGGTACCTCCAGAGATCTGTCCCTCATTGAACCTCAAGTAGAAGTTCTCACAATGAAGTATTTAGATTCCCCGATGAATGTGTTAACTATTACTTTTTAATCAATTTGTTACACGCTTTTTTTAGTCAGGATTCCAATTAAAAGTGGCTCCTTGGCTGTTGAATGTTGAGTGCCAGCCATCCGTTCACTGAAGCCTCAAAAATTACCAAAACTGTGAGAAAGATTGAGAGAGATTATAGTGTTTTTCTTCAGCTGCCACTGTGGGTGCTTAGATGTGCTGGAGAGACTACTGTGTTTCGTGACAGCCTCACAAAGAGGAGTGAGGGAACCCGAGGGAAGCACTGACTGTTCGCCTTCTCCAACCTTCTTAAAACACATTTTCCCATTTGTTATCAACTCCTGTGTTTTTCTAATTATGGCAACCACTTAGAGTTGGTGCTGTTTCCCCAGAATGGTCTCCAAGAACTTTATATACTTTCTATATAGGACCCTGCTTGGTAATGTTGCTCAAGCATGTGCTGACAATGAGCTGACCCGACCTTTCCCCGAGACCGGCTGGCGGGCCCCCGACACTGCTTTCTCTCCCCACCGCAACACTCCCGTGGCCTTGCTGGCCAGAGCAGATGCTGAGAAGGCAGATAAGGTGTCCTGTTCGGGCACCGCAGAAGCCTGTTTACAGCACTTCCCCAAGGGTGGGGTCTCGTCCGCCCAGCTCGTCACTATCTCTTCTTCGAGAACAGTGCCTGGCACGTACCAAGCGACTAGGAGCCATCGCGTGAATCTGTGAAGGATTCCGTTCCAGTTTGTGACTTGGCTGTTTTCCTCCAGTTTGGGGAGACATTCTCCCTCCAACCGTGATCCTGTGCCTGTGCCACCGTTGGGGTTTGGAAGCAGATAACTCGTTTCCTAGTTTCGTGGGTGCACCACAACACGGGCGGAGGGAAGGTTGGGCCCAGAATGGATACTCAGCGTCTCAGCAGTACTTGGTTTGGATGATGAGATTTAGGACGTTTGGCCTAATGAGACGTAATGAGATTTTTGGACTGAGAGTTGATGCTGAAATGTGTTGAGACTTTGAGGATGTTGTGATAAGGTAAATGTATTTTGCACACGAATTGATGAGGCAACGTATGCGTGTGTATAGAGAAAAAGCAAGAGAGTAGGGGGGTTCTTGCCGCCGTCAAAACAATCATAAGAAGTTACGTTGGAGTTTTGTCTTCAAAGCATATGCAGAATATTCCAAGTGTGACAAGAGTCATCTAAGATACTCCTGCCTTGACTTAAAAAAATATTTTACTTAGGGGCGCCCGGATGGCTCAGTCAGTTGAGCGTCTGACTTTGGCCCAGGTCATGATCTCACGGTTCATGAGTTCGAGCCCTGAATCGGGCTGACAGCCCAGAGCCTGGAGCCTGCTTCAGATTCTGTGTCTTCCTCTCCCTCCGCCCGTCCGCTGCTCACACTCTGTCTCTCTGGCTCTCTCAAAAATAAAGAAACATTAAAGAAACAATTAAAAAATTTGATTAATTTTTTCCAGCCTCATTGAGATACAGGTGATATATAACATTGTGAAAGTTGAAGGTGTACCGCGTTTTGCTTGGGTACGCTTCTCCGTTGCAATCTGATACCCCCGTAGCATTAGCTAACGCCTCCATCGTATCACGTAATTACCGTTTCTTTTTGGTGGTGGAAACGCTGAAGATCCCCTCTCTTCCTTCGCTTTCTTGAGAAACATGGTGGAATGGTACCAACGTTTTCCCCACGAGTGCTCGTTCCGTTAGGCAGCAGGTGGAATTCTTGCTGATGGAGGCCCCAGGCTATGGCCTACTCTCTCCTACTACGCCTGTTCTGTCCCATAAAATATGAAATTAATTGGGGATGGAAAAATCTATTTTATCCGTCTAAGCTTAGCTTGTTGAAGTTTGAAGAGCTGAGATAAAACAGTAATCCATGTGCCTATTTTATTTCTAGACTCCAGCCTTCCTGGGTCCTGAAGCCCCGCGGTGACTCATGCCTCAGCGTTAGGTAGCTAGATGTTGGGAAACTGTCTGATTTGCGAGTTATAAAAGTGAATAAAGTGACTAGGATCGTTAGCACCACCTACCCTATTTACACAGATTTCTCGTGCCTTCCCCCAGGAAATAGTCTCTATGAGGAAGGACAGAGGAGTCTGTGATCTTGTCTACTTCCAGTATATTCCTTTGCACCCACCATGTACCACTCACTCTAAGTTGTCACCACTCTGCTGACCTCACTAGCCCTGAACTCCCTTTCCCGTAGCCAGTCACCAAGCGCTCATTCTTTGTGACATTACTTGTCTGAGATCCTTTGCCCCCTCTGTGCCACTCCCCTAGTGTAGGCCTATCTGACTTCACCATTGACTCCCCCCATCAGGCATGGAGACTAGAAAAATCAGTGAGACACTTACTGCCCTTGGCTTATGTCTTCGTCTTCTTATAAGAGCACTGTGGTCTCCGACAGGACTTCCATTTTGCTTTTGTTGATCCATTTGTGTAACTTCTGTGTCTACCGCGAAAATACTTGTTGCCTCCCTTTTTAAGTCCCCGACTTACTTGCCTCCCACTCTCTGAGAGCGAGGGACCTCTTCCCTACAGCTCCTCACCCCCTTTCTTCCTAGCCACCCACTCTCATCATCCACTTAATTTCAGAATTTCCCTTATAGGTTCATTTTTTTTTCTCTCTCTGCCCTTAGTAATTCTGTCTTTAATGCAAAATAGTAAACAAACAAAAAAATGACCTGGAGAAAGACAGTGATGAAGGCCAAGTAGCATTTATCGAGTCCTTGCTGAGTGCTGGTACTCCTGGGTGTTTTGAAACATCAAATAAACAGCACCATGCCTGTTATATGCTCCCTTCTAGATTAAAAAAAAATCCATAATCTATAAATGCTTTTGGCTAGTGATGATGAACA
The DNA here is from genome assembly GCF_018350175.1 of Felis catus. Lineage (NCBI taxonomy): Eukaryota > Metazoa > Chordata > Mammalia > Carnivora > Felidae > Felis > Felis catus. Next base: position 109,810,408 of record NC_058386.1, on the reverse strand, counting down.
GCAGCACTTTTTTTTTTTCAAAGCAAAAACACCAGAAGTTTGGAAAGGAATTTGCAAGTTGTGTTGTAATGCAACTGATCTCTTTCTTCCTGAGAAAGTTGGTTTCTTGCCAAAGCGTTCAATTCAGGCCCACGCAAACTGGGTGTATTTATAGAGGGCCAAACGGGGAAGAGAACATGATAAACTTTCCTCCCCAGTACAGCAGACAATGGCAAACAATCACCAGGTGAATGCCGCGTGGCACAAAAATTGGGGAGCAAAACGCCTGTGAGCAGCTGGTTTAGATCTAGGGACTCAGAAGTGTTACGCCAGATGATGACAAGCCCTGAGGGATTTGGGGGGGGCCCTCTCTATCTGGGGGACATCGAGGGGACTGGCCCCACTACCACTGCCTCTGAATTCTTCGAGATGTTAATAAGAAAATAAGTATCTCTGCACTTAAGTGTTTTAAAGTTTAGGAGGCCCTTTTATTTACGTTGCCACGTGTATTTCCTCCTCCTATCCTGTGAGCTAGCTATCATTAATATTCTCTTTTGTAGACGAAAACACTCAGATTGTAATAAAAAGGTTGACCTTACTCTAAATTCCGTGATCTTTATTCTCCTCTGCTGGGGGAAGAAGAACCATTAAGACGGTCTTATTATCTAAGAGGTTACTTGATGTAGCCTAGAATTAGCAGCTTCACCTCTAGCAATTTCTTCTAAGGAAAGGGTAGACTAGTCCAGAAAGATGTATAAGGATAGCCCGGTGGCATTGTTGGCCATAGCAAAGAATTAAAAGCAACCCAAATATCTGTCAGGAAATTTATTATGTGAACGATATCATTTCCATAAAATGGAATATTCTGCAGCCACTTAAAAATACATTTTTTAAGATTTTAACTAATCTCTACCCCCAACATGGGGCTCGAACTCACAACCCTGAGATCAAGAGTCACACGCTCTACCGACTGAGCCAGCCGGGTGCCCCTAAATTTTTTTTTTAATTTTTTAATGTTTATTATTTTTGAGACAGAGAGAGAGAGAGAGACAGAGAGAAAGCAGGGGAGGGGCCGAGAGAGAGGGAGACACAGAATCGGAAGCAGGCTCCAGGCTCTGAGCCGTCAGCACAGAGCCCAACGTGGTGCTCGAACTCACAGACCGCGAGATCGTGACCTGAGCCGAAGTTAGCACTTAACCGACTGAGCCACCCAGGCACCCCTAAAAGTATTTTTAAATACCGCTGTGAATGGAAAGATATGCATGATATATTGTTAACTGAAAAAGCAGCTTAGGAGACAGTATTACGGTACAATCCAATTTTTATCAAAACTGACACACCTATATACATATGTATGGGGGAAAAGTCTGTAAGTATATGTATCAAAATATTAGCAACACTATAGTAATTTTCGTTCTCTTTTTTTTAACCTCTGTGCACTTTGCCCATATACTTTAGAAATTTATTTTTAAATCAGAAAAAGCAGTACATCTATTATGATGCAAAACAAACATTTTGAATTGGATGAGGACAAAAATGAGACTGAAACCACCCTGGGTCAAGTCAGCGCTCTCACACCTTCCCCATCTCTGTCTCTGCTGGCTGCCACAGAGGTAACCTAAGCCCGGAGGGGACACTGGAGGAGAACCCTCTGGGCTGGTGGCCTCCTGCCTAGTGCATACTGACCCAGTGTTTAAGCCTCAAAGGCCGTCACCTTAGTTCTGCGGGCAGCACCAAGGACCTTCAGAGAAATGGCCCCAGAGGCATGTGGCCTCATGACCCACTTCACCCAGGACCCCTTGCCGACAGGCACACCGAGACATGTGTGCACAGTTAGAAGTGGCCCTCCAGCTTCTAAGCCTCCCAGAATAACCCAATATTAGTCCCTCATTCACAAATTGGCCCGAACATTTTGGAATCTATTTCTACTTTTTGCCTGCTCTACCCCCGAGGGAAATGAATTCCTTAAGTTTAGTGTTTGATATTCAAAGTAGGGCCTCCCTTCATCCAACCTAAAATCATCTCTTTCAAGTTCAAGGGGGTACCCCCCTAATTCCAGAGTTCTAGGACATAAGTTTGTGGTTACCGTAGCCATCAACTGCATGCACTTCTCTGATTTTCCCCTGCTAGCCTTCATCTTTTCAGACTCAAGAGGCCAGTGATTTCAGTCTGTCGTCATATGGCTTTGCCTTGTTCTCCACCCTCCGTTATTTGATGTCCCTTTCTCTGGACATTGTCCTTTTCCATTTTGTCTTCTTTAATACAGCATCAGCAGAATGTAATCCCAAATATTCTGGGAGTAAGGTACAGTCGCACATATACCGTAGCTCAAAGATCAGCACTGCAGCTGAAAATCAACTTCTCTCCCGGTGCATTGCTAGATGCAAACATTAGAAGTTCAGTTTTTCGTGGCAGGAGCCGAATCATTAAACCGTGAATTCTGGTCTGTTTTATCTTAACGGAGAGACGTGTAGGCAGCCTCCACTTTGTATTGTCTACTACACCAGGACCCCACGAAACCCCAAACTGAGTTTGATTGGGGGGGGGAACCCTCAAATCAATGCAATAAATGCCTATTCCAAGTATAATATCCAGGATCTGTGAAATAAGACAGCCCTAATCTCTCAAAGACCAAAGATAAGGCCATCTGACAGCTTCGCCACGTCAGAGACTCTCAGTCATTCCTCTGCACACGTGTAAAACCTTCGGACTTTCTTGAGAAAATAACCTTTATTTCAAAAAAATTGCTTTGAAGTTTGAAAATCAAAGCAGACCAGCTGTTTCTCAGCACAGAAAGGATTTTTCCCAAACTGCTAGAAAGCTAATAAGGCTTTCAAAGGGCAGTGACAGCTTCCCCCAACGCCCGGCATACGGGGAGCACTAGCCGTGTGACTAGCTGGTTACAACTCAGGCTCTGAGGAACTCTGCCGAACCTTCCACCCATGTTCTCCCCTCTTCCCCCACTGTATCTTCTCCCTCTCCCCAACTCCCCCCACCCCTTGTGTTTTAACCATGTCATTCCCCAAACCTGGACTATTTTGACTTCTTCATGACTTCTACTGAATGGAGTTTTCCTTTCCCTGTTCTTTTGTTTTTTTTTTTTTCTAAAGGGGTGAGGTGAAGATTTTATATTTCTTCCACAAAAACAAACAAAAACCAAACTAAATGAAGTGGTTTCTTATTTGCGTGTGGCCCCAGTGGATTTTTCTTTCCCCCTGTGGGTCAGTGGCCCTCGATAGAAAAAAGGTCCCCACCCTTGCACCAAGGGGTCTTGCCAATTTCATTCTTCTTCAGAAAAGGGGATGAATAACCGTGTGGACAATTAGTTACTGTGGGTGGGGGAAGGAATTTGACTGGAGGCAATTTTCTTTGGAAAGAGATAGGAAGGCACAAGAGATTGCAATAGCTCTACTTGTGAAAAATAGAGGGGATGAAATAACTTGGTGGAAAGTTCAGCTGAGAACGGGAACATCTGGGGCTTATTCATGGTTTTTCAGAAGTTTTTGAAGCTTTTTTATGAGCTGGGTTGACCTCAGATTGAGGAGGAGATTTTTCAACTGTTAAACAGTTTTTTCTTTGCATTCCTAAAGTCATATTGTGTTCAGCTTGTTAATATCTGCACAGGGGGCCTTGGGCAGAGTCGGCCAGAGCAGCATGCTTTCGGGACATATTTCCCCATAGCTGTTATTTCCCTTTCTTGTTGAGGATTTGCATGTGTCCCTTTCATCCATGCGTACAGCAGATTCCTCCACAAATAATTGCATTTGACATCACAGTTGTTAGAGAAAATGCAGGGGAGGGGGAGAGATCTCCATTTCCCTCACACCAAGACAGCTGGAGGGAGGAAGCAGGTTAGACAGGGAAATACATAAACATACCTGGAATGTAGCAGCAGGTAATTCTGTCTGTGTTAGTCACCATAATAGCTTGCATGTTGGAATATCAATGGTGTGGATTCCAAGATGTCTAGAATTCGGAAAGAAAAAAAAAAAAACACCACAAATCAACACCCAGCATCCCATTGACTTATTGGGCCTGACGCTGGAAACATTGGCCCTTGCCCACATTTTTTTCTAGAAAGGAGTTTAGGTCATTTATTTGGAGCTTCTGGTGGCCAAGGCAAAAGCATATTGCAGGGAGACCCCAAACCCAGCTTCCGATAGGCTGGGGGAAGGGGTATCAATCAGATTGTACTATGGGCAGAAGTTCCCATGACTGGGACTCTCAGAAAGGCAGACTCTCTGAAAAGGAGCGTGTGTTCTGGGCGTGATGGTGTTGAAAAAAGCAAAAAATAATCTATGCGCTAATACTACGACCAGAGAAAAACTTGCTATGTTAGAAATTAAGCAGCACTGCCCAAATAGAAGCCCTCATTCTTAATGGTCTGCAAAACGTCCTGTGGCTAAAACTCTTGGAGGTAAGTCAGTGATTTGGTTTTTCTTTTGCTATTAACTGGCAGGCCTACAAAGGTTCCATGCAAGCAAAAGAATTTAAACAAATTTCCAAAAATTTGACATTTGAAAATTTGGGGAGTTATTTGGACACAGATGTTCTGTGTTCCGTATTGTGTTTATGTTCTATGCCAGGCTCCTTGATTAAGAGCTAGAAGACATACAGACGGTTTAATAAATCAACACATAGTACTGGAGCTTCTATTCTAAATACATTTATTGTTTATTCAGCCACCATGTGCCTGGTGCTCTGCTAGGCCCTGGGAATCTAGAGAGGCCCCAAAACGGATCCGGTAGAGTTCTACCCTCAAAAAGCCTGTGGCCTCCGAGAGGAGAGAGACATGGGCTCAGATAATTACAATACAGGGCAGAACGTGGTGGGCATTTTAAGACAGGTCTAAACAAAGAGTTTGGGCACACCGACGAAACAATTCGATTTGGCTGAAGGGACCGGGGAAGAACTTGTGGAGGAAATGACATACGAGACGTTTCCTGGAGGAGAGATAGAATTTCAACAGAAGAGAACACCATGGGCAAAGCGTAGCAGTGTGAAGCTGCATGTATATTTGGAGCCTGGTGCACAGGGGAGGTGTGTGGAGAGAATGGTGGGGGTCAGGGTGCTTGGTCTACCATGGGCGGTTACGAACTTGAGTCAGGAGTCCAAGAGAGAAGTCTAGACAACCAGATTTTTAGATTTTGGAATGGTAGCATTCCCTTAGAACCAGGTCTTTGGGGAACAATATTAGAAGCCAGCCTCTGCTCTTTGGGGGTCCACAGTTTAAGAGGCAGAGCATTCATTTCTATCTGCGCTGGAAACCAGAACCACCTATGTATCGTATGATACAATATGCATGGGCACCGGCTGAGGGGTGGATGTGGGAAAGCTGCCGATACATTGTTGGTGATCTGTTGTTTTTGAGGCCGGCTCGGAGCTGACGTGGCATGCCCCCCCCCCGTTCAAATGTCGCACCCTTCCTAGACAAACGCGGCCACGAGCCCCGAACAGACTTTCTTCATCAACAGTAGTGGTTGGGAAGGAAGGGGACAGAGGAGAAAATGTTGGCAGGCGAAGGAACAAGCGATTCATTTTTAGGTTGGGGAATGAGAAAATTAACTGATCGTAAATTCCACGTGATTAGTTTTGCTCCTGCTTTATCATGAGTAAAGGACCTGTTCACATTTTGCAAGTAACACCTCACAGTACAGAATGGAATAAGCAGGCAGGCCAAGTTCTGCCTTTGTTTTTTGTAAAGGTGTGAGAAGAGGAAGTTTGTGTGACCCACATCTAGACTCCCTAGGGGACAAAAACCCTTCTCATCATGTATGAACACGTAAGTATTTGACACTTCCTGCTGCACTGAAAATCGGTTCAATTGAAATAACTGAGTTATGACTCAGTTTGTGTGCCAGGTGTCTACACATCTTTATTGTTCTGCCTCTAAGAATTTCATAGGTTTGGAAGATAATCCTTGGGTGAACGAATTAATGTTGTCCCCAGTGGAGTTCGCTTCTGGACACTGTTATGCAAGTCCCCGTGGATGGCCTTGAGGGGAGCCCTGGGGAGAGTGTGGTTTACTAAGAGTGAACTTGCTCCTGTCCCTTTGGATCTGGTTGGCTAAAGCATCTGCTGCCTTTTAAAGCATTATTTTTCCCACTTCGTTTCCATTACCCTATACCACAAGGACCAGTGCACCTGTCTTGTATTGGAAAGGAAGTAAGTGTCAAAGTGAGAACAAAATAAGGACAATTGGCTCATTCCAGGTTTGTGTGGGACTGCAGTACAATTGCTCTTCCCACTGTGGGAAGGGGGTAGAAAATCAGCCACAAGACGAAGCAGTGTTAAATCGTGGCTTGTGTCCACATCCACTCTGGCTAAGATCCCTTTATTTATTCATTTGTTTATTCCTTTATTTATCTTTAAAATCTTCATTATCAAAGTAGAGTCCGGCTAAGATCCCTTTATTTATTTATTTATTTATCTATCTATCTATCTATCTATCTATCTTTAAAATTTCCATTATCGAGGTAGAGTTGGCCTGCAATGTTATATTCATTTCACATGTACAACACAGCGATTTGACAAAGTCTACACGTGACTCGGTGCTTACCACGCTGAGTGTAGTCAGCCAGCTGTCATGCCTGCAGGTCGCCCCAAAGCGTGCTAGGTTCTTATTTTGAAGTGAATTTTCCAGAGAGCCTCCCTTCTGAATAGTGTGGGCAGATCTGCTAGTGAGACCATGCAAGTTACCTCCCCCTCCTCAACGCGGGATCGATGAGACAGCAAAGGGTCAGGGCTTCAGAAGTCTCCCATTTTGAGTAGGATGTGATGCCAAGGTTGCGGTGACTTTCGGGCATTAAAGATCCCGTGGCATTTCTTAAAGGAGTGTTTGCCCTGACCTCCTTGGCCAAAGTTCACATCTGGTAATTGCATCTGTTGACATTGGCTTCCCTTGTCCCTCTCAGCTGCATACAATATTGCCTCTCTCGCATCCTGTCTCCGACTGTTGTGTAGTGTTGCTCTGTGCTATTAAAGAGCAATTGCATCCCACCCAGCAGGGAATGCACGCGGAAACCCTTTGGGAAAAGGGTTATAGAAATGTCGGATCAACAGCATTTTGTCTTTTGTGAGCCAGGAAGTGTAAGTGTAAGAAACAGACGCAAACACTGTTCAGAATAGCCGTTCATGCGTTTGGCAGAGTCAGCAACGACCATATGCGAGGCCAGATAGGCCAAGGGGCAACAAGAAATGAAAGCAGAATGTTTTTTGAAAGTCATTTGGGTGGGTGGGGGGGGGTGCCCTGTAAGTTCAGAATAACATCTAAGGAATTTTGGAATTTTCTGGAAGGTGGATAGCTTCTGTTTGTTTGGGTTTCCGCAGCTTATGCAGAGATAGTTTCTATTCGTTTGGGTCTCTGCTTTTCATGTACACAAACACATTTAATTCTCATAACCCTGCGAGGCAGGTATGATTATAAGTCTAATTTTATAGCATAGGGAACTAGGGGTTAGTGATATTCAGGGATCTAAGTAAGGTCTCACTTCTAGCAAGTAGGGAGAACAAAAGAGATAGGAATCCAGATCTTCTGACTCCGAATTCCTGACTCTTTGCAGAATACCATAGCTCAGTGAGTGTGTTGGTTATGATTTGATGAATGGACCATGGATCTGGTATACCTCCTAGGTACATTTAAAATTGTTTTTAAGTTTATTTATTTTGAGAGACAGAGAGACAGAGAGACAGAGACAGAACGAGCACACAAGTAGGGTAGGGGCAGAGAGAGGGGGAGAGAGAACTCCAAGCAGGCTCCGCACTCTCAGCACCAGCCCAGTGCCGGGCCCGACCTCACAAGCCGTGAGATCATGACCTGAGCCAAGATCAAGAGTTAGACACTTAACCGACTGAGCCACCCAGGTGTCCCCTAGGTACCTTTTAAACATTGAGTTACTAGAATTTGGGGGGATTTTGGAAAGCCCAGTGTTCTTGACACCTGATGGGTACGACCAAAATTTCAAAATGTTAACTGTTTTCAACAATAGAAACCCTTCGAAAATAGACTTGCTTACCTTATCGGATGCTTGCCTTGTACTGGACATGCTCTAAGTTGTCACTGCAGCGTCAAAGATTCTTTTTGGCTACTCGTGCCTTTGGCTCTGGCCCAGAGACCTCCAGGCCTCACAGGATGGCTCAAACAAGTACTGCCTCGCTGGTGCATTGTCATTGTCAAGTCGCCCCTGTGTTGTTGGGTAAACAGTGGCATTTTGCATCCCTGAAAGAGTGAGTATACATTGGAAATGACTAATTCTACAAAGTAAGGAGTTTACTCATCTGACAGGATCTGTCTGTCCCAATATGCATTTACTGCTATTAAATATTGGCTGTGGGAGCCATGAGTATGGAATTAGGTGAGAGTTAGAGAAAAGAGCTCATGCGTACTATAATAGAAATAAGTATACGCTGAGGAAAGAAACACATTTCCTAGGAGACAAGGCAAAATAAAGCAAATTTGGAGAAAAGTAGGAGACATAGGGATAGAAAGACAGAGAAATTGCACTAGAGTAGTAATTTAGTCTTGAAAAGTGTCGCCTTGAACTTCATGGAGGTATGTGTCTCCTGGCCGATGGCATGATCATGGTGGCTGAAAGCTAGGTAGGTTGAGGAAGGAGTCTGGCAAGACATTGTTGGCTTAAAGATAGCACCCATTTTCACCCAAGCTGGAGTTCCTCCCTGGTCACATTGACTAACATAATTTCTCCCCTTTTGCAAAGATATTTTTAGCCATTTCATCGAGACAGAATTTACAATTCATAAAATTCACCCTTATAAATGTGCCTACGATGCGAAGTCTTAGTACATTTGTACAGTTGTGCAATCAATACCTCTCCCCGATTTGGAACATTTCCATCACCCCAACAAGCTCCACCATGCCTGTTTGCAGCTGCTTCCCGGCCCCAGCCCCAGGCAACCACTCAACTACTTTCTGTCCCTACAGATTTTCCTTTTCTGAACATTTCATACCAATGGAACTATACGAGATGTGGGCTTTTGGGTCTGTCTTCTTTCACTTAGCATAATGTTGAGGTTCGCATATGTCGCGGCATGGATCAGGACTCTGTTTCTTGTTGCCAAGCGGTATGTCAACGTCTGGATGTACCGTATCTTGTTTGTCCACTTCCCAGTTGATGGATCTTTGCATTGCTTCTGGATTCGCACTACTATGAACGATGCTGCTGTGCCCACTCACACGCAAGTCCCTGTGTAGACCTATGGTTTCATTTCTTTTGGGCAGATACCTAAGAGCATAATGGCTGAGTCATATGATATATGTGCAGTTGACTTTTTGAGAAACTGTTGTTTGGTGTCATTCTCTGAGTATAGACTTTCTGGTGGATATGTTGTGGCATCTCACAATTTGCGTCTCCCTGGTGAGTCATGTGCTTACCCACCACTTGTATATCTTTTTTGATGAAGCGTCTATTCAGATCCTTTTGCATGGGCATTTTCTAGTTTAATGGGAAGGAAGTAGAAGGAATGAGGCTATGCTAGGAGATTCTCACACTCCTCCCTTCTACATGCTAATTAGCCCTTGTTTCTTTCTGCAGTTGTTCTGGGGGTTTTCTTTATTTGCTCTGTTTTGAGTAAATAAAGGGCTGAGGTGGTCTGTAGTAATTCACCGGGCTAAACAGAATTTCTGAGGACATTGTTAATCCTCTTGGCAGAACTAGAGTTTCTGTGCTCCAGGGCAGAGGTCAAGTTACCTTAAACTGGTGGAATATTACAAAGTGCTTTCATATGTATGTCATCTCATTGACTCTTCACAGTGGCTCCAGGAGGAACCACTTTTATTATCTGCTTTTCACAGGGCAGACTCTGATTGGGCAAGTGACATGTACACGCGTAATCGGTTGGTCAATTGCAAGAGCTGAGTTTTGACCCCAGATCTGGCTCCCGGTCCTCTACTCTTCCCATTGTAGCAGACAGCCACATTGCAGGATCCCTTTGGGTTTCATGGGTCAGAACTCCAGCAAAGCCTAGACCAGCACCTTCAGGATATCACATGTGGGAATGGCTGCCGGACAAACTTTCCGGAAGCATTTCCTCCGCTACCTGATTGAATGATTTTGCCCATTTGCGCTTGGCCCAGATGTCTGGGTCTCTGTATTGAGGACAACCCGATTGTAATCTGGAAACAATGAGGACTCAGAACATCTGTGGAGAAAAGGAAATCTAATAGATGAGATGGCATAGCCTGATTGGAGATTATTTTAGGAGCAAATCAGTTTACATAAAACCAACCAAACAATGTTCAATTGACAAAATGCTGACTTGTAGGGTGAAAATATTGTAAAACAATATTGAATGGGGAAATGAGCATACTAATGTACTTATTACTGGAGAAACTAGTTTTAATTTATTATATTCAGGGGCACCTGGGTGGCTCAGTCGATTAAGTGTCCGACTCTTGATTTCAGCTCAGGTCAAGATCTCAAGGTTTCTGAGTTTGAACCCTGCGTCGGGCTCTGTGCTGGTATGCAGAGCCTGCCTGGGATTCTCTCTCTCTCTCTCTCTCCCTGCCCCTCCCCCAGTCACTCATGGTGTCTCTCTCTCTCAAAAATAAATAAGTAAACTTAAAAACAATTTATTAGAGGGGCGCCTGAGTGGCTCAGTTGGTTAAGCGTCCGACTTCGGCTCAGGTCATGATCTCATGGTTCGTGAGTTCGAGCCCCACGTCGGGCTCTGTGCTGACAGCTCGGAGCCTGGGGCCTGCTTTGGATTCTGTGTCTCCCTTTCTCTCTTCCCCTCCCCCGTTCACACTCCATCTCTCTCTGTCTCTTAAAACTGAATAAAAGTTAAAAAAATTTTTTTAAATAAAAACGAATTATTAGATTCACTGGCCCCTAAGGTTTTAAGAATGACAAAAGTCATAGGGGGCGGTGGGTAACCGTTCTGTGTCATTCAAGGGCATGTTTTTAAACACTTTGTCTGTTTGGGCTCACAAATCACTGAAAATGCACCAGAATTTCAGAATTCTAATATCCATATGAAGACTCCCAAGCTGCCTCACATACTCAGATACAGCACGCGCACACACAAACACATCCTTTGTTAGATGATACACCTTGGTTGGGGTTGGAAAGTATGGTTATTATTACTGGGGCTTGCAAGAGAAATACAAAACACAGTCCCTTCCCCTAAAGAGCTTACAAGTTACGAAGCGGTTAATATTCACACATAGAGAACAGTTAGAAAATAATGTAAGGCAGAGCCTAAGAAACTGCCAAATTGAGCACAAGAACAGTAAGAGTTATGAGAAGGAAGTGATCATGGGAAGCTGAGTGCTGTGGCCAAAGCAGACTAGCACAGTACTGGTACTCTATCTGTTTGGGATCAACTACATGAAACTTTTCATTAAAACAATTTTTTTAAGTTTATTTACTTCTTTTGAGAGAGTGGGAGAGCCTGCACGAGCAGGAGAGAGGCAGAAAGAGAGGGAGAGAGAGAATCCCAAGCAGGCTCTGCACTGTCAGCACAGAACCCATACGGGGCTCGAACTCACGAACCGTGAGATCACGACCTGAGCCAAAATCCAGAGTCGGACGCTTAACCGGCGGAGCCACCGAGGGGCACCTAAACTTTCTAAATTACGGAGTACAGTGTCACTATAGAAATTTAGAAATTACGTTTAAACAAAAATAAATTAATCCACTTCTAATTCTACTACCCAGAAAGAACCACTGCTTGGGCACATACTTACTATGTTTTGTGTTGCTTTTAAAATAAAAAATGTTGGCACGCCTGGGCGGGTCTGTCGGTTAAGTGCCCGACTCTTGATTTTGGCTCGGGTCACGATCTCACAGTTGTGAGATCGAGCCTTGTGTCACGCTCCGCACTGAGTGTGGAGCCTCCTTGGGATTCTGTCTCTCTCCCTCTCTGCTCCTCTCCTGCTCACTCTCTCTCAAAATGAATAAATAAGCATTAAAAATATATAAAAATAAAAGATAAAAATTTTAACTGTTCTTTAAAGAAACAGATGAAAACTCCCCTATCCTGAAAAGTACTCATCGTCGCTCCTTTCCCCTGACAGTACATCCCAAAGTGTGTTGCTCAGAATTTTTATCGGTGTAACCAACAAGTATAGGGAGAGATGCTCAAAATCACTAATCATCGGGGAAATGCAAATCGAAACCATAATGAGATACCCCCTATTTGGGTGGCTACTATAAAAAAAATAACGCAGAAAATAACAAATGTTGGCACGAGTGTGGAGAAATTGGAACCCCTGTGGGCTGTTGGTGGGGATGTAAAATGAGGCCACCACTGTGGAAAACAGCACAGTGGTTTTTCAAAAAATTAAAGATAAAATTACCATATGATACAGCAATGCCATTTCTGGGCACAGAAAGCCGGATTGAAAGGATTGAAAGCCGAATCTCAAAGAGACACTTTTTACGCCCGTGTCCATTGCAGCGTTATTTACCATAGCCAAGGGGTAGAAGCAGCCCAAGTGTTCATCAGCGGATGAATGGATGAACAGAGGGTGGTCCGTACATGCAGTGGAATATTAGTCACCCTAGGATGACATCCTGTCACTTGCTATGACATGGCTGAGTCTCACAGACGTGACGCCAAGTGACATAAGCCAGTCACAAAAGGACGAGTGCTGTATGATTCCACTTACATGAGGCACCAAGAGGAGTGAAATTCATAGAGAAAGTAGGATAGTGGTTGCCCAGGCTGAGGGGAGCAGGCACGGGGAAGTTGATGTTTCCTGGGCACAGAATTTCAGCTTTGCAAGATGAAAATGTTCCGCAGGCTGCACAACTGTGGGACCACGCATGATTCTACTGACCTACTCATTTTAAACTGGCTGAGATGGTAAATTTTATGTATATTTTACTGTCGTCTTACATTTTTCTTTGAAAAGCATTCCATATGCTCAAGTAAGGAAACCGTGGATTAAACAAAATTAGTTTAGTTTGTTTCTAGCGGGACCTCTCAGAACCTTTACGACGCTAACGTGGATCATGACTCTCCGAGAAGGAGGTGCGGCGTGATGTGTTTTCCAAATTTATGTGACTGTGGATCTCTTTTTTCCAGAGTGTTATGGAACTGGGGAAGTGGATCAAGGAATACATGTTAGGAAACACTACTCTAAAGTCTTGGTGGTTTAACATCTTACCTCTCCAGTAGAGATCTTATTTCCAGAAGACACCTGGGGTGATCAGTGTTTATCCCAAGGGAATGTGTTACTGGAGACCGAATGTCAAGCCCTGCATTTTGGCAGTTGAGAGAAGAGGTCGTCAAATTTAGAAACTATCCTTAGGAGGAATAATCTTCAGTATCTGATTATAAAATTTCGTGATTGCGTTAAGGCATCCGGTCATCGCGGTCAAGGCAACAGGCATTTCCAAGCAGGAACTTGAATGCGGTGCTAGCAACTTTGGATGGACCCGATTCAGGTCAAGGGAAAGATAATTCTCTGGGTTGAATATCCTCGTGTGTAACTCAAAACGAGAGGTTGCCAGTAGGTTTAAATGTACTGTAGTTGAGTTAAAGGAGGATGTCATGGTTAAAAGCCAAGAATTTCCTCTAGGAGCAGGTGAAAAAACAGCTGACATTCCTGATTGTTTTTCTAAGTGTTTAAAATGACTTTTCCAGACCTAAAGCCTGTAAGCATTTTATTAACATTTGATTAGCAATTATTCCTTACTGTGTTGAAGCTGAAATTAGGATCAGGTTTCCTTCCATTGCCATAAAACAAAACAAAACAAAACAAAACAAAACAAAACAAAACAAAACCCCCAAATAGCTCAACTTGCACGAAGAATCATTCCAAAATAATTTCCCCCTTTCCTCTCCTTAGCAAGTCTCAAAAACTCATGGACTGTCAGAGCTGGGAAAGACAGAACTCAGACAGTCCAACTCGCTGCTTGTGTGTGGGGGGGGGCGGGGGAACAAGGCCCAGAGAGGAGCCTCACTGTGGGGGCCCAATATAGCTATGACTCCAGGTCAGATTTGTTTATGCTTTATTAGACGAGTGAATAAGAGGGGTTTTATTTGAAATGCCAGAATGCAATTTCTCTTAGGTAATACAATTTGTAAGCTGAGCAGGAAACTTAAAACCTGAAATAAATCAGTGTTCACAGCATGTAAGAATGTACAGTCAACTCTAATGTGACATTTTGTTTTATGTGTAAACATATAGCGATTAGGTCAAATACATCCCCTGAAATCACTTGGTGGCTTTGATTGGTGTGGATGCCCATGGCAGATTGCCTCCAATTCTGAAGGGAATTGGTACTGTGAATTATCCGGCTTTATAGGAACACTGTTTGATATGCCCTATTTGTAAGAGATACACAGACGATGTAGCTAAGTTCAAACCAGGAAATAGTTGACATGTTAGGAAAGGTTGGCTAGAATATAAAAGAGGTAAAATGTACGTTGCTTAAAAAAAAGAGGGTTTTTGTAATTTTCACCTTTGCTTGCTAATTAGCATATTTGTGTATATGTTATTTAAGGCCATATGCCACTGACCAGTTTAAATTTTTTTATTAAAAAAGAGAGAAGAAGCTGTCAGCTAATGCAGACGTTGAGACAGGTACAGTCGAATTCTTTTAGGATAGTTAGACATTATCTGTACAACAGCCTCCAAAGGGCAAGATTATAAACAGTAATAAGAATGACAAAGACGAGGGTGGATTTAAAGATTGTTAAAATGCCTGAACCATGAACGCTAAAAGTCAAACCAGTTAAGGCGTATTTTCCTTCTGTCCTAGACTCCACGCTCCTGGAGGGATCGACGAATGTCACAGAGGTGCAGTGGGGCAAACAGGAAGCCTAGTAGGCAGCAATTTCATAAAGAGAGTTGCTGGCTTGGTAAATGCAGTACTTGGAGTAAGCGTTCTACTCCAGGGCGTTACGTTTAGTCGGGGCCCACGGAAGCAGTCTCCATTTCCCCATAGAGAGATTGCCCACAAAATCCTTCATTTTCCTTATTATGTCTGGGATGTGTTTGGAATTTGCCTTTTTTTCTGCTTTGGTAGAAATAAGCTGCAGAATTTTACTTGTGTCCTAAGATACCTGTGGACTGGAACAGATAAATCTTTGAATCACCTAACCAGGTTTAGAAGTAGGCCTGTGTTGAATTTGTACTTATCAGACAGAGAGCCAGCATCATTCACTTAAAGGAAAGATTGTAGCTATCTTCCAAAAGGATTGGACAGTAATATTTCTTGTGTAAGAAGAAGCTGGAAATAGGATTGGAATTTCAGAAATATAACCACTTCGTATGCCAACTTTCCCACTTGGTATCCAGTCATTCACACAGCACCTATTGCTATTAACAGTAGGAGTGAATTTAACTTCCCCAGGAAACCATAACCTTCCAATATATTATTCATGGTTTAGGAATCGTTTTGATTTTCTACCTCAAGAATTTAGCCAAATGAGAACCGTTTGCTGAACTCTTTTTGTTTCCAGTACTTCTTCATGTGCTAAAGCTCTACACGCTCTTGTCGTATCAGAACTGGCTACGTTGGTTCTCCTCGCGTGATGCACTTTCCCATCATCTGAATGAGTACTGAAACCAAATTCATGAGAGAGTCTTGTGGAAGATTAAGACCACTGAGACTTTGGTGTATTGAGATATTTGATACGCTGGCATAATAGTTTTCAGGCAAGTTGAGATAGAAAAATAAAATGAAGGTGCGTCCTTAAGGTTATTCTCAGAAAATACCTTTTCACAGGAGTGGATACCGAGTCATGTCTATAAAGAGTAGAACTTTTCAATGACCTCTTTAATGGCAACAACGGGAAGTTGAGTTCTAAATTTGAGGTTGCAAATTCTTCCCAATTGGTTGGTTCCCTTTTTCATTTTATTTTTATTGAGATAAAATACACATACCATAAAATTCACCCTATTAACACGTGTAATTTAGTGGTTATTAGTATATCGATCAAGTTGTACAACTGTCACCGCTGTCTCATTCCAGAACATTTTCATCACCTCAAAAAGAAACCCATATCCATTAGCAATCACTCCCCACTTCCCCCTCTCCCTGGCAACCACCAATCTACTTTGTTTCTATGGATTTGCCTGTTGTGAACATTTTAACTTTTGTTTTTAAAGTTTCTTTGTGTTGAAGTGGGGGAGGAGGGAAGGGAGGGCCGGAGAGGCGGAGAGAGAGAGAATCCCACCAGACTCCGCACTGTCAGTGCAGAGCCTGATGTGGGGCTCAAACCCATGAACTGTGAGATTATGACCTGAGCTGAAGTCTGACGCTTAACTGACAGAGCCACCCAGGCGTCCCTCTTCTGAACATTTTATATCCATGGCATTATATAATATGTGGTCCTTTGTAACTAGCTTAGCATAATGTTTTCTGGGTCCGTGTTGTAGTAGGCATCAGTATTTCATTCTTTTTTGTGGCTGAATAGTATTCCATTGTGTGGGTATGCACCACATTTTATTTATCCATTCGTCTATTGATAGGCATTTGAGTTGTTTCTGCCTTTTGGCTATTGTGGATAATGTTGCTGTGACCATTGGTGAACAAGTATCTGTTTGAGTCCTTGGTTTCAATTCTTTTTGGAGTGGAATTGCTGGGTTGTATGGTAATTTTATATATATTTTATAAATTTTATAAATTTATATATAATTTGTATACATGAAGAGAGAAAATATAATTTTATATGTATATTATAAAATTTTATATGCATATATATTTATATATAATATAATTTTATATGTATATTATAAACATAACTTTATTAAGTTATATATAATAATTTAATTTATTGAAGAGCCATCAAACTGTTTCCACAATGGCTGCACCATTTTTATATTCCCCCCAGCAATGTATGAGACTTCCACTTTTCCCGTATCCTAACACTTGTTATTTTTTTATTTATTATTTTTGTAGCCATTTTAGTGATTTTCAAATATCTCATTGTAGTTTTGATTGCACTTCACTGATTATTCATAGGGTTGAGCATCTTTTCATTGGCCATTTCTATGTCTTCTTTGGATAAGTGTTTATGCAGATCCTTTGTGTGTTTTATAAATTGGGTTGTCTTTTCATTTTGACTTAGGAGAGTTCTTTAGATATTCTGGATACTAGACCCTTATCAGATCTGTGGTTTGCAAAAATTTTCGCCCAGTTTTTGGGTTTTCTTTGTACTTTTTTGATACACAACAGTTTTTCATTTTGATGAAGTTCAATTTGTCTGTTTTTTTCTTTTGTCACTGCTTTTGCCTCACTCAGGTTCACAAAATTTACCCTTGTGTTTTCTCCTAAAAATTTCATAATTTTTTGCTCTTACATTTTGGCCTTTGGTCCACTTTGAGCTGATTTGTGTATATGGTGTGAGGTAGGGATCCAATATAATTCTTTTGCATTTGGATATCCAGTTTCCCCAACCCCAGCCTTTTATTTCCAGTTGATCTTCTAATTGTTCTATCCATTAGTGCAATTGGGGTTTTGAAGTCTCCAGTTATTATTTGTAAATTTTCTATTTTTCCTTTCAATTCTGTCAGATTTGCTTCACATCTTTCCAAGCTCTAGTGTTAGGTATATATACATTTATAATTATAAATTGTTGCTGTATTGACACTTAATAATTAGAAAATGGCCTTCTTTGTCTATAGTAACAATTTTTGTCTTAAAATATATTTTGTCTGATGTTAGTATAGCCACTCTAGCTCTTTTTCAGTTACTGTTTGCATGGTTTATTTTTTCCATCTTTTTACTTTCAGCCTATTTTTGTCTTTGAATATGAAGTGTAACTCTTATATGCAGCATATAGATATCGGACCTTAGATTGGAGAATTTAATCTATTTACACTTAATGTCATTACTGATATGATAGGATTTACATCTGTTATTTTGCTATTTATTTTCTATGTCTGTCTCTTTTTTCCCTGTATTCCTCCATTACTGACTTCTTTTGTGTCAAATAGGTATTGTCTAGTTTGTCATTTAAGTCCCTTTTCATTTGTTTTGTTTTTACAGTTATTTTCTTAGTGGTTGCCCTGTGGGTTGTAATTAACATCGTAATTTATAGCAATCTAGTTTGGATTAATACCGATGTAATTTCATTAGTATATAAAACATCACTACTACATAACTTTGTTTTCTCTCCCCTCCTTTGTGCTGTTATCGTCCTATAGTTTACATCTCTACAGTTATAAGCTCATCCACACATATTTATAATTTTTGCTTATGCATTTGTCCTTTAAAACCCAAAGAAGCAAATATTTGCTGAACAAGATACAATAATATTACCTATAGAGTTACCTTTCCTGATGCTCTTCATTTTTTCCTATGGCTTTGGGTTATTGTCTAATGTCCTTTCATTTCAGCCTAAAGGACTCCTTTTAGCATTTCTTGAAGGGCATGTCTAACAGTGACATGCTCCCTCGGCTTTTGCTTACCTGAGAATGTCTTAATTTCACCTTCATTTTTGGAAGGACACTTTTGCCAGATATAGAATTCTTCGTGGATGGTTTTTTCTTTGAGTGTTTTGAGTGTGTTATCCCACTGGCTTCTGGGCTTCTTGGTTTCTGATGAGAAATTGGCTGTTAATCTTCTTGAGTATTACTTCTACATGATGAGTTACATTTCTTACTGCTTTTGTGGTTCTCTCATTGTCTTTGACGTTCAGCACAGAGGTGTGAGAAATAATAGGCTCAGATCATTATTTAACATACAGAGAGAAACCGAAATTTCACAAAGCAATACAGTGAATGAGAATGCTTTTCTAGAAGCAAGGTAACGTTTCTGAGTGTACAGGTTTGACCTGGACAAAGGAGATACTGCCTTAATAACAAAAGTGAAGGAACTGTTTTCCCAATTGATGGAAAATAGATCTTATTTCTGGCTGGTATACCTAGAATAAGAAACAGAAGTCAAACTGGGGAAGGCTAGAGTAGAGATGTGTTTTGAAAAGGAGAAGGACTGGTTAGCAGTAATAGCAGCCCCCTGCAAGCCCCTGTGGCCCTCAGGTTTTATATTACTTATTGAGACCGTCATGTATTTGCTTTCCATTCGTTACGGTATCTGCATGAGTGTGAGTACCTAAGTGTGTGAATTTGTTGGGCACTTGGTCCCTGGTATTGTAGATGGTGCATTTATAGCAGAAGGTCTCTGCACTGTCAACTCACAGATGGTGATGCTGGAATTTAGTTCAAGCTTGTGGAATCATCACATACAACTTTACTCATGATGACACTGTAGATGTTCCTGACTCTTTCTGGAAACATGAAAACACAAGATGTCCACCGTCTGAAATGTCAGGGTAGCCCTTAACCATAGTTGCTATTTAAAGATGTATAAATTACAACTAGCCCACCAAAGTTAATCTTTGGGACAGCAACATATTTGAAGTTTTGCTTTAGTTGAAAGGCACTATGACTTAACGGATCCAATAGTCAGTTTAACAAAATCAGTCAAGTGCTTAAATGTGTATAATAGGAAACAAAATGGAATTATGTTTAACTGAGTGCAAATGCAGGGATTTCAGTATGACTAAGTTTCTCTGAGATGTTTTCAACTGGAATATACAGGAAGAGATGAATGGGAGAAAAGGAAGTACCAATATTTTGATGGGTTGATTTATCCACTTAAGAGGGGATGAGATGAGGACTTTGGAAGGTATTATTCGACTACTTCCCCACACCTTCTAGAGAGGAACTCATTATGGACTATATATTTCTTGGGGGCAAGCTCCGTGTTCTATATGCCACGTGTTCTATATAGCCAACCTAGGTGTTGACTGCCATATGCTCCCAGGGGCCATGTCATCCTCTTGGTACCCTGTGATTTGCCCAGGTTTGGCTAAGGACCCAGGAAAAAGAACCTCATTGCCCTCCTCCTGGACCTAAAAGCATTTTGCAACGCTCAAGTCCCTTTGCCTCTCTCTTATCGTATTTGTCCTAAACTGATTCTCCTATGATAATCCCCAAAGGTTAGGCAGAAAGTTAGCATTATATGCAGCACTGATATGGTTGAAAAGTTGTACCAACTATTGCCTTTGTGGGCTTGCTGTGCCCATTTGTAAAATGGGGTCCTTAGATCATGGGATCTCTCGGGCCTTTTCTAACTCACTTACCATTCCAAGTCTATGACCTAAATCCCTTAGTAATGTATTGAATATAATGCTGAGTACTTCTGGGCCCTCAATACATCTAATACCTCCATTTCTCATACTGGACACCATTCCGTGGGAGGTAAGTTCTCTGCTTCCCAACCACCTCCTCCCCTATTATATCTAGCTAGGACCCAAGTCGATTTCTTCAAAGATGAAAATTACCGTGGCTGTGTCTGGAAGTCTGTTGAAGCAATACGTTGTTCAGAATGTATGCATATTACCTGGTATATCAAAAGAGGTTAAACATTGTGGAAGAGAGAAACGATTGTTGATTTAACAAAATGTTAACAGACTTTTAACCCCAGAGGATGGTGGAGAAGCCCACGTTAAAACTGGTCAAGACATTTGTACCTGCTGAGCTCAGTGAAAAACAAAGGTAGAACCATAAATATGTGTTGGCTACAGTCTGTTATAAGCTGTCCTTTTTCCCTCCCCCACTTATATTCTCCTATTTCTGCAACTCTATCAGTACTATCATCACCCCGTTGTTTTGTGGGATAGGGAAGGAGTCCAGGTAAGACATCCAGCCAAGTACTTCATCCCAGGAGCAAGCAAAATGTATATACCCCATCCACCAAAGAGACCCAACAGAGAAAATAATTCACCGTAATCTTTGCTGACGTATACCTCACCAAAATAGCATGGGATCAAGCCCTGCCCAACACTGAGAACAAATTAGCTGGACTGGGTTCCATGATGCTTTTCCAGACCCTGTGGTTAAATTCTAATAAGCTTCTTAGGAACAACAAGGGGCCTGTCTGAGGAATGGATTCCTAGGCAGAGCCAGTAAGAGAAATGCTTGATGGGGTTTAAGAGTCCAAGAATAAGAAGCAATGATGAGAGAGACCCAGATGGGAATGGAAATGATCGTATCTTTACTAGACTTCAACTCTGTGCTTTGTTCAGAGAAGTGAAATTAAGATATGTTACCAAATGGTGAGTATATAGGTACACTAAATTAGTGAGTGTTTTACTTAGGGGAAAGAGGGTGAGTTTGAAGAATAGATTAGCCAAATGCTTAGTAGAAATGATTTTCGTAAGCATATACAATCAACCCAGCAGAACCTTGTGCAACTAGAATTTCTTTCTCTTTTATTATAATGTTTATTCATTTTTTGAGACAATGTTGTTCTATTTTTGATATTTGTTCATTTTGTGTGTGCTCCACACTAATGGGGGAGGGGCAGAGAGGGGGCGACAGAGGATCCAAAGCTGGCTCTGCCCTGCCAGCAGAGAGCCCAATGCTGGGTTCAAACTCATGAACCGTGAGATCATGACTTAAGCCGAAGTCAGATGCTTAATCGACTGAGCCACCCAGGTGTCCCTACAGCTAGAATTTCTGAATGTAGAATTGCCTAAGCTCACATTAGAAGAATGATCTCCAACCACTGATGTTAGGATCACTAATATCAATAGCAAGTAAATGTAAATGGCTGGTTTTTGTTAAAAGACCACGTAACCAAATACGGGATTCTGACAAAGTAGTGCATATATTCAAAGTGTTAATGGCCAAGCTTGAGTTGAACTACAACGTTCAGTGATCTCCTTTCAAACCGTATGCTAAACAATTACCAAAAGGTAGAGCTCGAATTCCTCTTCTGTTGCCATTGCACATTCCTTCATGCAGTGTTTGACCACTCCATTCAAACCACTGGGGGTACAGAAAGGAAAACTACACCACGATAAGGAAGTATTTAATAATTTGGTAGCTGAAGTGTATGTCTAGGGTTGTCAGTAGCCCTCGCAACATTCCAAAACCCTACTGGTCTTCTGTGACCAAAGTGTTACAAAACCTATACGTGGTGGATCCCGAGAGAGCCAACTGTTCTTGCATCTTCGATGCTGTATTTACCAGATAAAGCACCGTTTTAGAACATACCCCAACTTTTCACATTTGAAACGATTGCCCCAATCGTTTCTTCAGTGAATCTTCACTCAGGGAGGAGGGCTAAAAAGTACACAAGGGCACCATTCTTTTGCTTCTTCTGTGTCAGTCTCTCAAAGTATGTGATTAAATATGAATATTATAATAATTTTACTCATGCTTCCTGTGGGAGCCCATTTCCCTCTTAAGATTCTATAGCCTGAAACTTGGAAAAGGAAAGGTTTGAAGCTCTCTGACCTCCGAGGAAATACTAACGAGAAATTCAGAATCTAGCTGTTCATCAAGTCCCAGCTAATTTATTTATACCAGATGTACCGGGTCATTTATTACACTTCAGAATAATACAATTTGGCCTTAATTATCTGAAACCTATTTTAAAACGCCCATTTTTCACGTCGTATACCAGAGAAGGAAAACTGTTGCCACTGAAAACCTATTTTTAAATCCTGATCTAGACCTAGTCTTTAAAGGAAGGAAGCTTTGACAGGAAAACTAGAGGCATCTCAGTGATCCTTGGTGGGCCAGCGGCCTTCCAGAACAATAGTGAACCATGGTTCTCCAGCCATTGAGGTTGATCCTTCAAGCCCCATGCTTGATGACATGGCTAACTGTGGTTCATACACGGAGGTTATTTTTAGAGGCAAGAGTTTTCATTTCCCAAAAGTATAACCACAAGATGTCTATTTGGAATGGATCAGATTTATACTAGGACAATAGTAAAAGCTCAGATTATGCCTGTGTAACCTCAGTTCCCTGAGGAAGTATGTAATATTTTGGTACTCTCTTACCCTGGGATCCTTGCCCTCTGTCAATGGCCCTCATCTAACTGAGGCAATTGCTTTGGAAACCGAGCGGCGCTGTGGGGTTTCACAGATGTCTTCCAAGTAAGTTTTCCTTACGGGAGAAGTCTTACTTGTCCTTGTGGCTTTTCACGATGATTTAAAACTGACGTAGGGACAACAATTCAGTAATGTTCAGCAATGGTGGTAGCCAGAGTCCGAGGCTTTCAGAGAGAAATTGGATTTGGTGGCCTGCAAGGGCACCCTGCTGCACCTGCATTTTGTGGCCACCCCTGCCGAATCAGCCTGATCTGGCCAGCTTCCCGAGTCCAGGCCAGCCTTGCCTCCAGCCTTACAACTGGGACGGGACTTCGTGGGACTTTTGGCCCCTTAAACTGAGATTTAGTCTACCAGGCTAGAGACCTGAAAGGCAGGCATTACAGGCGCACCTGGGTGGCTCTGTCGGTTAAGCGTCTGACTCTCGATTTCTGCTCGGGTCATGATCTCGTGGTTTGTGGGTTTGAGCCCCCCATCAGGCTCTGTGCTGACAGTGCGGAGCCTGCTTGGGATTCTCTCTCTCCCTCTCTCTGCCTCTCCCCCGCCCTCTCTCTCTCTCTCTCAAAATAAATAAATATACTTTCAAAAAAAAAAAAAAAGAGGAAGGCATTACCGAGCCCAGAGTTAGCACACACAAGCTGACTAATCTAGCAAACAGAATATTCACCGGAAATTATAAGAAGCTCACTGGGTGGCCTTGAGAATCCCATCCAGCCACTTACTGTTTTGGTTGGCCACATCCCTTTGGGTGAGTTGGTTCGTTTGCCTAGATGCTTTTTTTCAATTTTATTTTAAGTAGCCTCCATGCGAAGACTCAGACTCATGACCCTGAGATCAAGAGTCACACGCTCCACGACCGAGCCAGCCAGGTGCCCCTGACTTCACCTCATTTTATCAGAGTAAGAGGCTCCTTCAACCGGAGCAGAATATGGTACCTGCCTCTCAGGATTGCCCTAATAAAGTGAATGCTGGCAGTCGGTCACTTAGTCTATGTGTCTATCTGTGTAGCGTCAGTGATCTGAGGGCTCCCTGGCAGGAATCGGCTATTTCCATACCAGAGCAATAGCAGTGGCCTGTCAGAGCAGGGTTGCAGAGATGGGGAGTGGGAGAGATCTCAAGGTGGTGAATAAATTGCTTATTTACTTTGTCAACCCATTGGCCCGTTCATTCGTTCAGTTACCAAGCATTTCCTAAGCACCTACTACGTCTCAGGCACTGTTTGAGTCCCAGGACCGTGCCCTTTCCCAGTTAATGATGGAGTACAGAAGCTCGCATCTCTGACTCCACTCCAAATTCTACCAGCCTTATTTGTAAAAGGAGGCTAATAACACGTGCCCTGCTGCCTCATGGGGGTCCTGGACGGATCAACTGAGAAAGCAGATACGGAAGTACCTTTAATTATAAAAATGATAAAATGGCTGACAGCAGTGACGCATTACGATTTTTCTGAGGGCCTGCAGTGTTCCACAGAACGAGCCCTGCCCAGACTGCAACTGAAGGTCAACGGATACCAACATTTCAGAATTCCTCTCCTTCAGAGACTCAGATATATAGGAATGTATCGGTTTTAATATATATCATCGTGTGAACACTTACTGTGGGCCAGATACTAAGCTCATGCTTTACATGGATTACCTCGTTTAATCCCCACAGCGATGTAGTGATACGTACACGTATTGTTATACCCGTTTTATAGATAAGAAACATCAGGGGTTTTAGAGGGGTTCAAGAGCAACTTGTTTATAGTCACAAAGCTGGGAAATGATGGAGTCTAGATTTGAATGCGGGTTCTCTGACTCTAGAGTGTGAGCTTTTAACCACCGTGCGCTACCCCCTCTTGGAAGAGAACAAAACTCCATACGGTTCTCAGCCATTGGGAATAGTACCGCCATTTTTTTGTATTTTCTTTTGAAGCAGTGGACAGCTTCCCAAAAGTGCAGAGAACCATTTCTACCGCGGAGAGGGAGCCCCGCTGAAATCGCTTTCATTTTATCTCCAGTTTGCTTCTTTCACATCTTGGTTTGTTTTACCATCTAGACATTGATTTCATCGGGAGGACTTAGGCGCACAGGTTTCAGTGCCACGTTAACAAACGTCAAGTAAAAATCGGGGGAGCTGGATGTGGGGGAGAAAGCGTGTGCTGTGAACGAGAGGCGGGCGTGGGAGCCAGGGCCGGACAAGAGCGTATCTGGGTGTGGGTGGCCTTCTTACTGATTCCATATGGAAACCCAGCTCGAGCAGGTCTGTGTGCTCTTCACCGCTAACATCTCTGCGTGCGTCCTCCGAGCACAGACCCTCCTCTCCCCGGGAGCATCCAGATGGGTTTCTTCACGGAGCTCGGTTAGCGGGTGTTGCTCACGGAAAAGGGTTTCCTCAGACTCCTCAAAGACTTCCACTCAGCCTTGTCTCTGGTGGCTCGGTGTTTGGCCGTGGAGCGCTCCTTCTTTTGCCCTACGGGGCATTCGTAATAAGCTTTTTGTGTCTCCTTCTGGGGCTGCTACTTCTACTCCTTCTCCTCCTCCCCTTCTTCCTCTTCAAGATCGTCGTCATCCTCGGCAGCAGAGCTAGCACGTTCGAGAACTTAGTACCTTGCCAGGCAATGTGCCAAACACCTTACACGCAGCTATCTATTTATTTGTTCGCTCATCCACTCAATGAATATTTATTGAACTTTCACTTTGAACCAAACGCTGCGCAATATACGTGCTGGTAATTGAAACAGACCAGCGCCCCTTCTGTTACTCTAGGGGGGATTTATAATTACTGACTGTGGAAAGTTCTATGACGGAAGGATACATGGGACCGTGAAAGGTGAATGAATAGCATCATCTTCCATTTTACAGGTCAGGAAACTGAAGCTCAGAGAGATTGAGTAAGTTGCCCAAAGTAACACAGCCGGGAAGTAGGCTGAGTGGAGATTCAGATCCACGCTGGTCAGATTCCAAAGCTCACACTCTTAACTGCTATACTTTATTGCCTCTCCAATGTGTGAAGCGAATATATAGCCATTAATTCTAGCCCCATACATTTGGGTTCTGGCTGCATCTCAAATGTGTGGAGTTGCAATTGTTTCCAATTAGTTGTGGCTGCGGTTTGGTGCATTTGTTCAAAGAAAGTGTGCATGCAGAACAGAGGTCACGTGCCCTGAGTCCTGTGGATGTGCACAACGTATAAATAATAATGGCATTCCAGAAAAGCTGGGATTCATTGGAATCGCCGCATTTGTTTCCCATTAGCTTATGCTACTCAAATACAAACAGTAAAGCATGTGTTTACATTGCTGTGGACATGGAAAGCCGGGCCCCCAAAGCATTCCTTGCAGGTTGTATAAAGCTTAGCATCCAAATAGTTCAGAATCAGTTTTGTAAGCCCAGCTTAATAGCTTTAAAATGTAACCTGGATTCCAGATATTGAAAAACCGCCCAGAGAGAGGTATGTGAGTGGCCCAAAGAGACAAGGCCAGCTAAATCCTCAAACTATGTACCAAACCCCATATTTGCAGTTATCTGTTTTGTTTCTTATCCTTTATTTTTAAAAAAGCTAAAGAGCTTAAAGTCCAGAAAACTCTTAGCCACGGAGCAGCAGTAATGGAATTTTTCATTCTATTCTAACCAGCTGTCTGAAGCTTTTCAAAACAAACCTGTTTATGATGAGATCGTTTGGTTATTTAAGACCGTGTAAGATGGCAAGGCTGGGAAAAACAAGTGGGAGGCATCCAACAGCATTATCTCCCCCTTCCCGGTCTCCCAGCCAATAACAAAAGGCTTTCCCATCAAGCTATAGTTCACAGCTAGCATCTGAGAAGGTGAGGTTGAACTGGAAATCATCTCAGGTAAATAAGACGGCAAAACTGTGAGATGAAGGCCCCATTCGTTGATGTCTTTGCCTAACACAGCATGTTTTTGTTGAAGGGCTCTTGGCTTGGAAGCAGAAGCCTTTATTTTTGTTTATTTTAAGTTTTTATTTGCTTGTTTGTTTGTTTTTGAAATAACCTCTATGCAAGCGTGGGGCTCGAACTCGTGACCCCGAGATCGAGAGTTGCACGCTCCACCGACCGAGCCAGCCAGGCGCCCCCAGAAGCCTTCATTTTTAATGAGGTCTCCGTCCCTTACTCAGGGACTTGGCCAAGTTATGTCCTGTCTCTGAGCCTCAGCGTCCTCCCTTGATGTGGGAAATAGGGATGGTAATCTTCCTCGTTGCACAAATTGGCGGTGGGGATCGGAGGAGTCCGTGAGAGAGCGTATGTTAAACCCTAGCACAGTGTGTGGCTGATAAGGTCCATATCTTCGCAATCAAGATAATTCCAAGAGGCACGTTATTTATACCATATAGACAGATCAAGAGTGGCTGCTCTCCCTGGTCTAATTTCAACATATTTGATCCCCCTAAGAACAACAAGTATGTTCTTTGATCTTTGTTCTCCTGCCAAGCAAGCCCGAAAAGAGCTTTGGCCAACTCACATCGTCCCATGCCACAATATTCTTTTGTTATCCTGGTTATGGTTTTAAGAATGTGAAATTGCTATATTCTGGGAAGCCCTCTTTTCTCTTACACCGTGGTTCTAATTTTCTTAAGTAATTATTCCAGGCTTTTTGGTTCCTTTAATCGCACAGCCCCGAGTACCTGTTCCAAAGCTAACTTTAAATATTTCACTTTCTAATCAAATGAGCTCACTCACCTTTACACAAGGGTATTTTCATTAACTACAAAGACAAAAGGTCATGATGTCTGTGCTTAAGTGAAAGGGAAATCATCAGATGGAATTTACTTTTTGAAAAAAAAAATGGTTTGAAGAGCACATATTAAGGATTCAAACACGCACGAGGCTGAGGTGACTCTTCATCGAACAGGATTTCAGAGGGTTTCTGGGAAGTAGAGTGACACTGGAGCAGCCTTTCTTAAAGTGATTCGCTCGTGGCAAGATGGTGGGGGGCAGATCCAGTTGAAAGTGCTCTGTCTGGGCCTACTAAATCAGAGGCTCTGTGGCTGGGGCCCAGGAGCCCGAGCTTTTAACAGGGATCTTAGGTGATCCTTACAGACATTGTAGACTCACTCCTATGAAGTATAAAAGTGGACGTATACTTTTTTAAGGTTTTATTTTTTAAAAGTAATCTGCACTCCCACCATGGAGCTTGAACTCACAGCTCTGAGATCAAGAGTCAGAAGCTCTACCAGCGGAGCCAGCCAGGCGTCCCTAAACAATGTATGTTCTCTTTGACCCAGTGATCCTACTAGTGGGAGACTAAGGAAACAATCCAAACTATGGGAAGAGTTACGTGACAGCTCCTGGTGCCTCATTTTTACTTACAAGAACAAAAAAATGAGAAGCAATGTCAATGTTCAGTAGTAGGAGCACGGTTAAGTGAATCTCGGCAGATTCCTTAAAGGCACTGTGTAGGTGTTTTATCACATTTAAAGCGTTGCTTTCACCACATTTATTCATTACAACAATTCTGTGAGGCAGGCATTATTTTCCTCATTTTACAGATGAGGACTCCGAGGTTTAGGGGGAATAAACAGCAGGTAGTAAATGGGGGAAAAAGCTAACAATGGGGGAAACCAGGATTCTAATCCAAGTCAGTCTGATTCTAAAATCCAAATTCACCTCTTTAAAACTGTAGGCGTTACAAAGAAGCCCACCTTTGAAAACACAGATGTTGTTTATTAGAGTTTGGGAATTCGGGATTTTTCCTGATTTCTCTTTCCTTTCACCTTGGTATATTATATGGATACTTATATAGTTAAAGTATTAGACTATAAATAAAAAATTGATGGTATATTTAAACAACTGTGAGAGTCTCATGGGGCTCAACCAGAGTTTCAAGGAGGGGAGTCGCTGTAGAAAAAGGTGGCTGTGAAAAGGGCCTTGGACACGTCCCGCTAAAGCGTGCCAAGCATTGCGTGGCAGAAATGTCAGGCTTATAGAATGATTATGGGGGTGGTGGGGTGAAATAATCAGACCTGGGTTTTAATAAGATAGTTTACATTGATAACCATTATTCTGAGCCTTGGCTTTTAAAAAGCTATCAGGATAGTGTCCTTTGAAAATGGCAAGCAGTTAATCAAAAGCATTAGGCACCGAAAGTTAACTGATTGTGTGCGAGGCCCTCATAACTTTCTTTTTATAAAGTGAGTGTTCAGTCTGGAAGACATTGTAAAGAGTGAGAGAGGGAACAAAAAGGTCAATATTGTGAATTGTAATTAGCTGATTTGATTTCGGTGCCAGATTCCCGGCTGTACGGAATCCACAGTGTCGCTGGCAATTCTTCATCGCGGACACGTTGCCCTTCTTTCAACACTCTGGAGCTTCAGACTCTTCTTTAGGACTCTCTTCATTAATAATCGTTGTCCAGATTTGAATTTGTTTTCTCAATGTGTGAGGGTTAGGCGCACCGGCAGATGTCTGTGCAATGGTTTCAACGTATACCGTAATCCTTCAATGTGGGAGTTGTCTCCAAAATAGGAGTCATGTAAGACTAAAGAAGTAATCTCGCTGGCAAGATTTTAAAGTCTTTTTAATTGCACTTAAAAAAAATTGAGGGGCGCCTGGGTGGCTCAG
The DNA here is from genome assembly GCF_018350175.1 of Felis catus. Taxonomy (NCBI): domain Eukaryota; kingdom Metazoa; phylum Chordata; class Mammalia; order Carnivora; family Felidae; genus Felis; species Felis catus. The sequence goes on along the minus strand of NC_058386.1, from coordinate 109,781,049 downwards.
TTTGGTTAAGTGTCCGACTTCGGCTCAGGTCGTGATCTTGTAGTTCGTGAGTTTGAGCCCCGCGTCGGGCTCCGTGCTGACGGCTTGGAACCTGGAGCCGCCTTCGGATTCTGTGTCTCCCTTTCTCTGCCCTTCCCCCACTCATATTGTCCCTCTCTCTCTCTCAAAAATAAGTAAACATCAAAACATTTTTTTAAAAAAATAATAAAGCAATCAGCTATATACTTAAGATTAGAGTATTTAAAAAAAAATTGAACTACCAGAGAATATTAGGAGCATTGTACATGGGGTCGGAAAACGGCCTCTCAGAGATTAGCTATAGATCGTAGCTGGGGTCATCCAAAGTTTTAGCTAGTCATTCACAAGTTCTTCTATAATTAATCTGTGCTTTGGCTTTCTCCTTTTCCATGAGGTTGTGGAACCTTTGAAAGAGTTAAAGATACTGTGCCAATTTATTTTGCTTCCATTCAATAGCACATTTATTGAGTACCTATTAGGTGCCAGACATCGCCCTAAATGTAACGAGGTTCAAAGATAAATAAGACTGAGCCCCTGCACAGCTCCCAGTCTGGTGATACAGCAAAGTCACACGTACAAATAAATAAGACCAGGCTGCATACATAAGATGCTGTTTAGGAGGTACAGACAAAGGAAGCGGCGGTGGAAAAAAAGAAAGGGAGAACAGAGGCGCCTGGCTGGCTCAGTCGGTTGAGCATCTGACTTCAGCTCAGGTCATGATCTCATAGGTCATGAGTTTGAACCCCACATCGGGGGGTGGTTCAGAGCCAGCTTGGGATTCTCTGTCTCCCTCCCTCTCTTTCTCTTTCAACAAATAAACGTCAAAAAAGTTCCTTAAAAAAAGGAAAGGAAGAGCCATAATGACCATCTGTGGTAGCCAGGAAGACTTAAGGAAGTGGCATTTGAACTCGGCTTATTAGAAGGATGGAGTGCTTTCAATAGACAGAAATGAAAGCAGCTCGTACTAGGTGCTCAATTAATGTTTGCTGACGAGGCTAATGACAGACACAGATATGAGATGTGCTTGAGAAATAGCAAGTTTACTAACCCAGATCCAATCGCGAATTCCCCTTCTATGAAGCAATTCTAATTCAGGTAATCCGTGACGTACATGAAGGTCATTTTTTTGAAAATTAACCTAAAAAGGCTTATATCAAAAGCAATTTTCCCATACGAAGTCATGGTAAAGAAGGAGATCAGGGTGTAGTGGATCAAATTGAAGTGACATTAGCAGTGTTCAAAGAATGGTTTCTGGACCCTGGTGATCCATGAAGCCTAGGGATCCGCAAGGTCAAAATCACCTGCAAAACAGTACCACGATGTTATTTTGCCCTTTCCACTGTGCTGATACTTGTGCCAATGGTGCGAAAGCACTGGTGAGTACAACTGTCAGCACCACAGTGTGAACCAAAGCAGTGACACCAGGGCGCCTGCACGGCTCAGTGGGTTAAGGGTCCAAATTCGGCTCAGGTCATGATCTCGTGGTTTGTGAGTTCAAGCCCCGTGTCGAGCTCTGTGCTGAGAGCTCAGAGCCCGGAGCCTGCTTCGGATTCTGTGTCTCCCTCTCTCTCTGCCCCTCCCCTGCTCACACTCTGTCTCTGTCTCTGTCTCTGTCTCTCTCTCTCTCTCTCTCTCAAAAATAAATACACATTAAAAAAAATTTTTTTTATTATTTTTTTTCATTTTTTTTTCAACGTTTATTTATTTTTGGGACAGAGAGAGACAGAGCACGAACGGGGGAGGGGCAGAGAGAGAGGGAGACACAGACGCGGGGCTCGAACTCACGGACCGCGAGATCGTGACCTGGCTGAAGTCGGACGCTTAACCGACTGCGCCACCCAGGCGCCCCCACATTAAAAATTTTAATTAAAAAAGAATATCATGGCTGGAGCACCTGCCTGGCTCAGGTGGTAGAACATGCAACTCTTGATCTTGGGGTCATGAGTTCGAGCCCCACACTGGACACAGAGATAACTTAAAAAAAAAAGCCATGGCTGAAGCAGTAAAATGATTAGTTTATTAAACTATAACCCCTGAATCCTTGTAAAAAATATTCTGTTACAAAATGCAAAGTACATTTAAGGTATTTCTGCTGCAAACTGTGTGGATGTGTGTCTCAAGGAAAAGCACTTGTAAGATCATTTAAGCTAGGAGCTAAACTGGCCTCATCTTTCATGGAACACCATTTTTATTTCAGATAATACCTGACAAACTATGGTTATACAGACTTGGGTATTTGCTAGGCATTTTCTTTGAAAGGAATAAAGAGAACCCATCAGTTAAAGGAAAAGCTGACAGCATTTGTTGCCAATGAGAACATTGAAACTTTCAAGAGAAACTCAACATTTTAGAAAATCCGCATTTGCCACTGTGAGCTTGAGAGCTTCCCAATGCTGCGACTTTTCCTGATGAGATTGGAGATGATGTAATTAATAAATGTGCTTTTTTTATGTCTCATATAATAAGAGGTGTTGACATTTGGAAAACCTACGTAGCTCAGTGAACCAATATTTTTTTTTAATTTTTTTTAACGTTTATTTATTTTTGAGACAGAGACAGAGCATGAACGGGGAGGGGCAGAGAGAGAGGGAGACACAGAATCGGTAGCAGGCTCCAGGCTCTGAGCCATCAGCCCAGAGCCCGACGCGGGGCTTGAACTCACGGACCGTGAGATCGTGACCTGAGCCGAAGTCGGACGCTTAACTGACTGAGCCACCCAGGTGCCCTGAACCAATATTTTTTTAATGTTTATTTACTTTTTGAGAGAAAAAGACAGAGTGTGAGTAGGGAGGGGCAGAGAGAGAGGGAGACCCAGAATCCAAAGCAGGCTCCAGGCTTTGAGCCATCAGCACAGAGCCTGACGCGGGGCTCGAACTCACGAACCGTGAGATCATGACCTGAGCTGAAGTCGGTCGCTTAACCCACTGAGCCACCCAGGCACCCCTCAGTGAACCAGTGCTTTTGGATGAACCCCTGTATGATGATACAAAATGGGTAAAAGGTCCATTCAAAGTTCAGAACATACCAATGGATTTTAATGGAACAGAACATGAAAAGTATATTCATGTGGTTTCATATTGCACGTTGTGAGGAACTTCCCCCCCTTGTTGAGAGTGTCTATGAAGTATCAATGACAAATAGTGACAGTTATCTGAAAAGGCTGCTAACATACTTCTCTTTCGCCACTACATTTCTGTGAGACCTGGATTTTCTACAAATATTCCAACCAAAACAACATGTAACAACAGATTGAACGGAGAGGCAGATGTGATGATCCAGCTTCCATATTAAGCTGGACTTTAAAAGACATTTGCAAAAATGTACAACAACGCCACCCTTCCTTCTAACTCCCTTATGTCAGGGAAAATATATATTTCTTTTTCATTAGAAAACATTATTTCTGCGAGCACATCGCGGGTTTATTACTGTTATGTTTAGACAAGTTATTAAATATTTTTTACATTTCTCAGATATAATTTCTAAGATAGTAAGTGTCAGTAGATATAGCTTGTATAAACAGAAGTTCTCTGATATTCCAAGTAAGAGTAAAAAGGGGTTCTGAGACCAAAAAGTTGGAGAGTCACTGGTCTAGCTTGTCCTGGCCTATGCATCTGTATTATACATTTAGGGTACATTTACATTTACATTTACATTTACATTTACATTTACATTTACATTTACATGTAGGGTGGGGAGGGTCAGAGAAAGGGTGCATTAGAGCTGCAGAATAGAGATGATGCTAGAGTGGGGGATGGTGGGTGGTTTGGCTTCTCTGACACCATTGGAGGTAGCTTATTGGACTTTTCCTTCCTTGCTTGAAAAAGAAACAAAGCCACCGTCACATGTCTCTACGGTACACAGCTTGTTTCAACTAGATCTTGGTGTAGCAGCTAAATCACAAGTAAAGAACATAAAAGAATACTTTGCAGTGACAGTGAACACAGATAACAGAAACCACAGAAACCAAGATGTGTCGGTGCATGCGTTTTATTTTTCTGGATACCTCTTGCGCAATTGCAAAGATCTCATTTTCGGTAGATCCAGCATCTTCTGTTGGCCATTATTTAAAACTAGGAAGTGGGCCTGACATTTAAGACTGAGAGTGGATGGTGGGGCAGGAATAGAGGACGCTGGAATACAGCCTCGGAGAGAGATGAAGCGGAAAAGCGAAATGGGGTCTGAGAACTGCCCCCACAGACCATTGATGCGGTGAGCTGGGCTTTTGGGTCAGTGGAGAGATTTGGGGGAGGTGGGAGTCACATAAAATTAGACGTTGACCACATAACTGAAAAGTCAGACACAAAACACACGTGTCTCTTAGTAGGCATGTTACCTACAATAAAGCAAAACGAATCCCAAACCATCTTATTGAAATCGTGGAAGGGGGAGAGGTTTTTAAAGCTTTTCTGGTGATCAAGACACGGTATGTGGCAATTAATTGTATGTATTCATTTAAAATGTGTGTAAAATGTCATTGCTAGTCTCTTCTTCTAGTGGGAAGCATTTGTTATTTCAATTTGGCGAATGGGAACGTAGGGGGCTTCTATAGGGATCTTGTCTGATCTTGGTGTCCTCTCAGCCGATAAATATGCTTTGCCTATACATCCTAAGTTTCTCATCGGTGAGTGCTACCACGGAGGCTTTCGGGAAATTAAATACCATGGTATGGAAAAGTCTGATGCGGTATATGCTCTAGTCGAGAATCCTGTCAAACGCTATGGAACGTTCCAGACTATAAGCAGTTTACACCTATCTGCATTTGAAAAATGCTTTTTCAAAGCCCCTGTGTAATTCATTCACCATTTTTTTAATGCCTCCTGCCAGCAAGACACAGTTTCAGACCTACCTGAGAAATCTCAAGCACGGTACATTTCTGGTCATTTCTTGCAGCTCCTGAGGACCATGTCTGTGCCCAAAGGTAGAGTTCTGGATAAAACCCTTGACGAGGAAGGGCTTGAAAGTGGCGACTGTGGCGACGATGAAGACGAGTGCATCGGGGGCTCGGGGGACGGCACCACAAAAGTGAGGAACCAGCTCCGCTTCCTTGCAGGTGCGTGTGAGCGCCAGCGCGTCTGAGCAAAAATGGCCACGCTCGCAGAGTCAACTGACTCTGCTCTCTAAAACTTTCCACAAGTCCCTGCAACATAGAATGCCTTCAACTCTGCAAGGAAATAGTATATTCTAGAAAAATAAAGTTTTCAGGTAGGCTTCTTCCCCCCCCCCCCCCATCTCTGGACCCGGGTAGATTCAAAGGGTAAATTCCTGTTTGTTATTTTATCCTCTGAAATGAGCTGACCTCATCACGTGGCTCTGTTTCCCGTTGGACATTTCCTTGGTTCCTCTCAGTTATAAAAAGCAACGCAGTCTTCCGAGTCTAGTGAAAACCAGCAGTGAGGTAACCTTGGAAGGAAGCATAAGAATACCGTTCCTGTTTCTGTCTTCATACCATTGCTCGCGTTTATTTCGGTAGAGATGCTCCTCTTTTGACCCGTCTTAAATTACACCCATCCCTCCGCTGTATGTTGACTAACCTGGCATTAAAACTTAATACTTTTACAAAAAAAAAAAAAAATTACAGCCATCCCTCAAAATGCATTTCAAGTTTGCTGCAGTAAAAAAAAAAAAAAAAAGCTTTAGGGAGAGAGCGAACTTGTATTTGCATTCTGGCTGTCTTTCTCCTAAGACTTCACTCCCTTGTTCACCAAACAGGGGTCATTGCCCCGACTTCACAGGACTACTGCAGGATTAAATCAGGAGGGCCAAGTCGTACAGCATCTAGCCTGGTACCTACCACATGCTTGGTGCTCCATAATTGTTAGTTTCCTTGAAAATAATCTTTCACAACCAGGCTACACGTGTCTCCATCCTCTCTGAATTACTAAAACAAACTCTACCAACGCTCTCCAGAAATAGTCTGCAGTGGCCCCCATGTTCCATTCCTAGGGCACAACGCGATCACCCAGAGGCTGGCATCTTATAATCGGTAAAAATAATAGAAGCCAACACTCGATGGACATTAACCATGCTCTAAGCACTGTGCCGAAATTTTAGCTGCATTGCCTTATGTCATTTTCACAATGAACGAGGGGTTGTCCTTATTCCCGCTTTACAGATGAGCAAATGGATGCTGGAGTAGAGTCATTTGCTTACAGTCGTGCAGTCGCTGAGGGCAGAGTCAGGGTTCAGAGGGAGGAAATGAGATTCTGGAAGCCACTCTTGGAACAGCTCCACTCCGATTCTTCTTTCTCTGCTCATCTAGACAATTGTAGAAAGACTGAAATCTGCTTTGTATTTTGCTACCCAAGAAAGCTTTCGGTCATCGAAAGCTTGCCTGCCCGATTCTTCAAAATATTGACTGGTCCCGGCATTGATCCTTGGGGCACGCCAATTTCCCTACTTCTCCAAAACTGCCCCTGCCTATCCCTGCTCTTGCTTATAGGCAGAACACGACTCCACAGTTCCATGGTGACTTAACTTTTTTCAACAGTGTTTGGTAGGGGACCTTGTCAAGGGCCTTTTCAAAATCTAAATAGATTACATCCCCTGGTTTTCCTTTGTCCACATGCACATTTATCCTCTCAAAGAATTCTAGTCAATTCGTTAGGCATGATTAACCCTAAGTGCTTTGTAAACTGTAAAACACTACACAAATGGTGGTTAATTTAATTTCCAGGAAAAATGATGCCTTACCCCCAATAGGTTACACTTGGCTAACATGTTCAGTGATCCTACCAGCCTGGAGCTCCTTCGGTCCCCTTTGAAATGTTTCTCATGGAGAGGAGACTCACTGGCAATCTGCCAGGTTCATGGCACAATAGCTGTTTGGAACGACAAGCCATATACTTTGGTCAGCTGTTACACAATTTTACCCCAAATCTGGGTAGATGCCATCTGGTCCTGGTGATTCATCAACATCCATTTAGTCAACTAGGCTTGGAACACTCTGTGCGTTTACTGCCGTCTCACTTAGAATTCCAGATTCCTTCCTCCAAAACACAACTTGGGAATAAAAAAACAAGGCTCAGGGTGGGTTCAGACTCTGTTCTGTCTCCCTCTTGTCCCCGCCCAGACCTTTCACACCATAACCAGCAAGCGGTCCTACTGGCCAGCCGCCCTGGCTCACATCTTCCCTTGTTTCGCTGAACTGGATGAAGTGCAGGACACGTCGTCTTCTCTGTTCCTGACTTTCTTTCTAGCTCCCATGCGTCCTGGGCCAAGCCCCTTCCTCTTTTTAGAAGTCAGTTTCTCCATTTGTGAAACAAAGAGTGCGCCCAGTTCTTGCAGGCCATTCTAGGGCCAGCAATCCGTGATGCTGTTCATTTATTTGGCTTTGCTCCAGGGTGCTTATTTGGGTCTCGGGGACATCTTCTTTTGTGTTTTCTTCTGACCTCGTAGGTTCCCTGCTTTCTTACTTCATGTCTCTTGTTACGTAAGATCGTGGCAATGAAATAAAATCATCATCATCATCATCATCATCATCATCATCATCATCAAATCAGCCACGCAAAGCATTTGGCATGGTGCCTGGCACCTAGTAAGCACTCAAAAAAGCCTATCTACTATTAAAGCAACTGGTCTGTTGCTGCTAACTGCCGACCTCTGGAGCTCAAAGAGCCTGCAGATGTAGCTTAGAATTAGCTTGTTTTATTAGTTTGTTTGTTTAAGACTCATAAAAGGCGATTACAACCAGGTAACCAACACGCAGCAATATCCCCAGTACTCCTTGCTACTCCAAGTGGGGTCCGTGGACCAGCAGCATCCGTATCATCTGGGAATTTGTTAGAAACGCAGACTCTCAGAGCCCACCTCAGACCTGCTGGGTCATAAGGTCATGTTGACAAGGTCCCGAGCTGATTCGTTTGCCCCCTTTCCACCTTGTAACCGAGCACTTGTGTGTGGCATTTAGGTTTAATACGTGAAGCGTCTGAAAAGCCACTAAACTGGCCACAGTGAGTCAAGTGTTCCAGGAATATAAAAGAGGCCTGAGGCCCGGTCACCCATATGATACATTAGGACACTTTTCCAGTTCTAGCACATTTATGCACAGCGGGACCTTGAGCAAGTGATGTCGTGCTCTGAGCCTCAGTTTCTCCAGCTGTAAAGTGGGGCTGCTCACCCTCACCGGTCTCAGTGAGTTGTTGTGGAAATCAGAGGCGATAATGAGTACCCAAGTGCTTTGCAACCCGTTAGGCTCTACAGATATTTATAACGACCAGGAGACATTATTAATGCAAAAATCTCTGGAAGCTCTTTGGCTTTCTCAGCGTCCATAGTTCGGCACGAATTTTCTGCAAAGATTGAATTTAGCCCATGAGTTAGAAAATGCTCTTGCGCTGAACACCGTGTTCGAGCTCCCTTCCAGGGACGGATCATCCGTGATGGACCTGGTTGCCATCAGCACTGTTCCCAGTTATTGGCCTTGTCAAAGCTCTTGTTGTCAAGCTGTTTGGGAAGCTGGCTGGTCCCAGCGCTTTGGCTGGGGCTGACTTCTGAGAAGCTTTGCAAGCTCTGGCCAGGTGTCCCCAGCCAAGACATGATGACTAAGCATCTTAAGCATCTGCCCCCTCTCTGCCAAGTCCCCACTCTCACCCACACAGAAAACCATGCGTACACAAGCACATACTCACGTAGGTGCTCATGTGTGCGCGCACACACACGCCTGCTGTTGGAAACACAACTGAAACACATGCTCAGAAAACAACCCAGCAAGGAACACGCATCTTAGAGATATCTGTTACCACTCCCTCACCCCCTTCCTCCCTGGGCTTGTTTTGACTCCAGCTTGCACTACTCCGTGGGTACAGCCAGAACATTCTGGTGAGCCTAATGTCTTTATAACTGCGAGTCAGGAAAAGAAGGTAATCTTGTCTCGAGCTGCGTCAAAGACGGGGGAAGTGATCGTGGATGCCGTGAGAGCCTAGCTCTTTGGATGAGGGATGTGGAAACAGGCTGTAGAAGACAGACACGTTCCTTGTTGCCGTGTGGGAGTAAGGTGGCTTGAGCTGGTTGGTGGGGACCCGAGGAGTAGACTTCGTGAAACGCGTCTTGGGCTTACAACCGGAACCGATATTCAAACCGCATGGACGTTTCTTACCCATTCAAACAGATGTTTCTTGTGGAAGCGCTCGCCCTCAAGAAACTTTCAGTTTCACCATTGTCAGTGTGGGGACTGAAAAGAGAAAACCTGCCACTTGTTCCTTGGCTGGAGGTCAGGGTGAAGGTGAAATCCAGGCCCAGACAGGTCCCTTTCGCCAGCCTGCACGGTCGTGTCCAGGCGTTGTGACGCGGAACAGCTGTTTGCTCTGCCCGACCAGTCACCTCCTCCCAGCGGTGCTGGAGTGAAGCCATTAAGACTCAAAGCTGTGGGCCCCATGAGTCTCTATACTCCATATTTCCTCCTTGCTGTTACTTTGCAATCCGGAGGCAAAAGTACAACTCAAATGAAAAACCAAAAAAAAAACCAAAACGGCACTTAAAAATACTTTTTAAGCCAATGATTTTCATTCATTTTTTTTTTTTTTTAGTGCATCAAGTGTGACCTTATATTCTGACTCCTAGCAAGCCTGTGCACATAGGGAGACGAAGGGCACTTCGATAGCTTAACTCTTCTGAATTGTGCAGTCAGACCTTCGTCATGTGGGCCGGTAGCCACGTTGTATGAATAAATTCATTAATGGGTTGGCTTGGCGACAAGGATGAAACCCATGGAGGAACTTTATAATGGGCCTTTTCTCATGGGCGATATCTGCAAGCTTATAACGCTTTACCTGTTGCAGAATAAGTAGAAAGTTTGTCGAGGAATGAAATGTCCTGAGTGTTTTGTTGTTGTTGTTGGTGGTGGTGGTGGTGGTTTTGTTTCTTTGTTTCTTTGTTTTGTTTTGTTTTGTTTTATGGGAAAGTTGCTGAGTCCTGTTCAGAGATTAAAATACATGTGAGGGGCATCTGGGTGGCTCAGTCGGTTAACCATCCGACTTCGGCTCAGGCCATGATCTCACGGTTCGTGGGTTCGAGCCCCACGCCGGGCTCTGTGCTGACAGCTCAGAGCCTGGAGCCCGGTTCAGATTCCGTGTCTCCCTCTCTCTGCCCCTCCCACCCTCACACTCTGTCTGTCTCTCTCTCTCAAAAATAAATAATAAAAAAATACATGTGAAGACAGTAATATATCTATTTATACTGCCCTATTGGTCATAAGTCCAGGAACAAATTAGACAGTTGCCCCAAAATGTATTCTACAGTTTGACAATCCTACTTCCTCTGGACCCTTTGCTCTTCTCTAAGTAACCCGCTTCCAGAATTCTCAGGTATCTCGTAATGACTCCCTCCAACCTTCTTTCTCGTTACATCAGTCCCTCAAACACGTGACCCCAGTGTAAGGGGGCCTCACGTCATTCACTGTGATATGGATCCCATCTGATGGATGAACGCAGTACCCGCCTACCCTCGGGCTGCTGACGCTTGAGACATTCAGCTCTCAGAGTCAGCCAATCTCAGTTCGGTCTCGGCCACTTGCCAGTGCTGTGGCCTTAGACAAAGTCACTGAGCTCCTCTGAGGCTCCGGTTCCTCATCTACAAAAACAATGATAAAGTATTTCCTCACCTGCCCACTTCAGAAGTTGTCGAGTGAAACACAGGTGACAAAAGACATAGAAGTCCTTTATACACCGTAAAGCAGGGGTGCCTGGGTGGCTCAGTCAGTTGAGGATACGACTTTGGCTCATGTCATGGTTCATGGGTTTGAGCCCCACTAATTAGACTCACTGCTGTCAGCACAAGAGCCCGCTTTGGATCCTCTGTCTCCCTCTCTCTCTGCCCCTCCGCCGTTCATGCTCGCTCTCTCTCTCTCTCTCTCTCAAAAATAAAGTAAAAACTTTAAAAAAAAGTAAAAACTAAACATAAAGTAAAATAAAGTAAAAACTTTAAATTGTAAGGCAGTTTCTCATTTAGGGTAATATTGTTAAGATTGGTTAGTACCATTGGGTTATAAGTTTTAGTTGCCAAAAGCCTGTAGCTAAAATTATAAATTAAGTCCCCGAGGTTCTGGCCAACAGTTTTCATTATGATATGCTCCTTCTTCTCCACCCCCAAGGTGGCGTTTTCAGTTACTCATTAACTTGTTTTTGGCCCAGTGAGAAGGTATTTAAACAATGACAAATATGTCTGCCCTAGTCACAACAGTGGTAGTCACCTACATCTTGAAAGAATCACAGCTAGTTATGTTTTGTTTTCTTTGGTGTTAGTGGGACAGTGAGGGCAAGGGTGGATGAGTTGGGGAAGGTCAAGAAAGGGCCTGTGATTTCTTTCCATTCTATCTTGCTCTTAGCTATAAGCAATCTGCTTTCTTGCCTTGATCTTTTCGAGAACAAACGCCATAGGGAAGCTGAAGGAAGCAAAGCTTATTATAATAGCACTCTTCATGCAGATAGAGACCAGGTGCTTCTTACTGATGGATTGACAAGACGGCCAATCCCATCTCACCCCAGAGCTTCGTGCGGTTTCCATGGCTCACAGAGATGGATTTTGATGCGAGCTCTGTGAGCGATATTAGCTGCCTGTTCAGTAAGTGTACTCAGCAAAGGCCCTTCCCCATGCTTTAGTGTTGACTAGGGAATCAGTACAGGTAAGCTGGTGATAGACGAGAGTAAGGGAAGGTAAATACTTGCTGTAAAGTTACTGTAACTTGAGATGCTTTAAGGAGTGTGTTTCTTATTATTCGTGAGCTGTTCGGGGGTTCGCTTTTCTAGGCCTACTGCCCTGTGATATTTTCCTACCTGAGCCATTAGGCTAGGAGGCTTTTATCAAGGGTAATGCCATGATAGTTCTACTTGCTGGTGGGCCTTACATGGAACTCTAAGAAGTGGGGGAGTGTTAGGAGGAGTGTGAGTGACCCGTGGCCATTGTATTAGAGTTTGGGATCAGTTTCTAATTAACAGGAAACCGTTGAATGTATGAATCTCCCTAAATGGCGCAGTTGATTTTCTCTGGATAGAGCCATGTGGGGAAGTTCGTGACGGCCTCACCTGAATTGTGGTCGTCTAGTGTGGACAGAAAGGAACGGGAGGGAGAGATTTGACACTTAGCTGGTGGGAAGCTGGAGGAGGAACCAGCAGGAAGGTGGCAAGCCCAAAGCCTTGAGCTGAGCTGCCCAATAGAAGTGAAGCAATGTCCGTAAGGAAACATCCACAAGGGGTCTGAGAAAGCAGGTGTGTATGCCAGCGAGGGGGAAGTGCTCGCCTGCAAGAGAAGAATACCGTATCAGAAAGATGTGATGTCTAATTAAACTTGTGTGGTTTGTGACGATCTCTTGCGAGAGCCAAATCAGAGGAGCTCAGTAGAACAAGGAATCACGAGCCCGCAGAGCGAGGCAGAAACTGAAGGTGTCGAGTGCCTCCAGTCCTCGTGGCCGCACGCGGAGATCAGACGTGAAGCCAGGCTGAGGCCCTGGTCGAGGGGAAGAGGGACTCAGAGCCACTGGATGCTTTGCAATCACTCTCTGTCCACAAAACGCCCGCAACTACACACAAGCGTACAAACGTCTCCAAGTCTCTTTTTTCAATTCAGACCACGCTGTCCTTTCACTTTGCTTAATATGGCAAGAAGTTGTGGCCATTATCCGTTTCTCCCCCTTGTTTGCCTGTGTCAGGTGCAGGGAGAATTCCAATTTGCATCGGTAGGAATGAAGTTACTGGCAAGTTTTTGTTTGGTTGGGTTTTTTTTTTTTTTCTCTTGTTTGATTTGTTGTTGTTGTTGTTGTTTTTTAAAGGAAGCCTTGTTATAGTGCCTGCCTATGGACATACGTGGCTAAGAGAGGTTTAATGATCTGGCAAAATGATCCATGGTGTTATGGTTCTTCACATTGCTAAATATACTTACTGATTTTTAAAAACTGCCTTTTGATCTTTTTCCTTTTTTGTTTTCTTTCTTTCTTTCTTTCTTTCCTTCCTTCCTTCCTTCCTTCCTTCCTTCCTTCCTTCCTTCCTTCCTTCTTTCTTTCTTTCCTTATTTCCTTCTTTCTTTCTCTTTCTTTCTTTCTTTCTTTCTTTCTTTCTTTCTTTCTTTCTTTCTTTCTTTCTTTCTTTCTTTCTTTCTTACAATCCTAATGGGTATTGTAATAAGCCTTTAAGGTGAGAATGGGAGACCAGTACAGACAGAATCTCTTAATTTGTAGCTCCGTGATGAACTTAAGTGGTAATATAATTACCAAATAAATAAAAATAAGTAGAGGCTACTCTGTAAATTCTGGTGTTGGAGACGAGTCTACGCCAGAGCAGAAAGCAATTTCATGAGCAACTTCAGGAGGGGGCTCCAGAGCAAAGTAGTGTCCTTGACTACCAGTGAGCTCCTCAGAGGGTAGAGAGCAAGTCATTTTCATCGCGTGTGTACCCTTGTCAGCCGTCAGTCACCAACCTCTACTTTCCTCCCCCACCTTGTCTTGTTGTTGCCCCTTAGTAGAGGTTCAGTAAATATTTCAGTTTTCCACATGCGGTGCTGACTTCTCCACATTTGCTTCCTTTTGCCTCGGACTTGGTAGGCTTTAACCTCACTGCTTCTGTAATTAGCTTCCTCCAAAGTAGCCTTTGACTTCTAGCAGCTGAAATTATGAGCAAAGACACAGGAGATCCCTGTTCCAGTCAACACGAGGGTAGGGGCCCCTGTGAGGCGGGCAGGACTTGCTGTGTGAGATGCGGTATGTTGCCGCCTAGAGTGTCTCCTGAGGAGAGCGAGCAGGAGGGTGAAGAATTGGCAAACAGAGTCCGTGGAAGGATAGTGAAAAGATGTAGTGATGTTCAGTCTGTACAAGAGAAGAATTAGGGAACCACGAATGTCATCTTGTAATATTTAGAGATCTTGCATGTGGAAGATCAAAGCAGATCTGGAACCAATGCATGGAATTTACCCAGGAGATCTATTTTGACTGACGAAAAGGTGAACTTTCTAACCCTTTGAGCTGTTCCCCAGTGGCAGGGATTGCTCTAGGGAACAGTCAGCTTCCTGACTCTGGTGATATTTGACTAGAGATTGAATAGCCATCTATCAGAAAGATTGGCTGGGTGACGGTGGAATAGGATGTCGCAGAGTGAAGAGATACCTACATCGTGGGCTCTTGACTTCCATGAGCCTCAGTAGCTCTGAGACGCGATGGTTTCACGATGACTCACTCATGCAAAGAGAGCGAAAGAGAACCAAGATGGCGGAACAAGCCAATGAGGCAATTTTTCTGGCTTGGGGGGGGAGGAAAGAGGAATGGAGAGGCTACTCTCTGGTTGTACTGGAGCACATGTCACCAATTTTGATTCTCTGCAGCTATTTTCCTAAGCAAATGGATCCTTAGGAATAACAGAGACTTTTCCAGGGAGCAATTCTTTTCAACTTCCTGTCTGTCCCTCGCAGCCTCTAGACCTCCAGTTCTCATTTCTCCCCAGTTATTGGCAGGTTTGTGGCCTTCCTGGCCCTGTGTTGAAAAGCAAACTGGGTTCCAGTGCTTCCTCCAGCTATAAGTGGTTAGCCCTAATGGCGGAATAGTCAATAGCAAGGTTGTCCAGTCCACACCCATCTCCCGCACCACTCTCTCCCTTCTGACCCTGGTCTCACAGAATAGATCAGCGCACCTCAAGTTATCTGTGGGGAAGGACTGGGAAGGCGGGGGGTTTGCCCCTCCCAGATCTGTCATTGACCAATAGCTGTGTAACATATAATAAGAATGAATTAGTACAAAAAGGAAATCACAAAAAGGACAGCAAAGTATAAGCCGCAATTTTTTACTTAGGAGACTCAAAAGAGTTCGAAATTTCTCTATCAAATTGCTATAAAAATTGCTAAGCGCTTACTTTCTTTTTTTTTTTTTTTCAAGCGCTTACTTTCGATTTCTGTGCTTATCTTCTCACAGACTGGCAAAAAATAGCAGAGCAGCAGACCGCACTCTGAGTAGGGAGCAGTAGCCTGCTGTCTGTGTCTCTGCCTTGTGTCCCCCTAACTGTCGGAGCCAATGGTGGAACAGACTCAAAAGCAGCAGGTGAAATGGGGGTGGGGTCGGTGATGTGCAGTTATACGTCTGTATGCAGTCTCATCACATTGGTAGCTTGATATTGGCCGTGATGGAAATACTTACACCGCAGACATCAGCAAAAACTACAGATCAGGGCTGGGTTTATTGTTTTGTTGATCGTTTAGACTCTAGACTTAAGAAAGCGGTCGTAAAATGTTAGCAATGTGGATTAAACTCAGTCGTGTTGGCTCTGTAGCCATTACATCGTGAATCGCACAACACGCTGAGGATCCATTCTTCAGTGTTTGAAAGCTATTATCCGATTTAGCAGAGAAGTCACCGTCATCGTTGACAAAGGAGTGGGATTCTGACAGATATCTTTGTTATTTCATCGTTGTCTTATTCCTGAATGTAAACCAATATATCAGCCAGTGCTCTTGCAGGAACTACACTTGCTTGTCGGTTGCAACTCCGCTTTGGCTACCAGTGCAAGAGCCTGGCAAAAATCAATGAAAGAGGGGCGCCTGGGTGGCTCCTCGGTTACGTGTCTGACTTCGGCTCAGGTCATGATCTCACGGTTCACGAGATCGAGCCCCGCGTCAGGCTCTCTGCTGACAGCTCAGAGCCTGGAGCCTGCTTCTGATTCTGTGTCTCCCTCTCTCTCTGCCTCTGCTCCACTCGCACTCTGTCTCACTGTCTCTCAAAAATAAATAAACATTGGGGAAAAAAATGTTTTTGAATCAATGAAAGGGTTCTGCGAGAATCAATTGGCTATTTGGAATTTCTAATAAAGAGTATTGTATATTTTTTAGTATTTGGAAATTGTGTTCCGCATCCTTTATTCCAGCAAAAATTAAAGTAAATTGACATGCATGCTTTTTTTTTAAGAGTAATTTGTTGAACATTTACCAGTGTACCATGGGGTAAAAAGGTACTTTGGAAGATTGTTTTCCTTCCTTCATCCCTAATGGTTCTAGGCTTAAATCAATCGCTTTTTGCACCAAGAGTGAGGGAAAATTCCTCTCTTCCTGAGTTATGCTAGAAATTCAAGAGCCCCTCATTTTCAGTTACTCAGAAATCTAGGGAATCCTAGACTTGGAAACTTACTAACTTGGAAACTGTTAACCAGATCTGTAAACTTTTTTCTCAAAGCCTCTATTGAGGTTGATGGGCTCTCACCGAAATCTCTGTGCTCACCACTGGAAATCTCATCAGCTCCACCCCATGAGACGAGAGTCTTGTAGGCCAGCTCATGGGACACCGAGGCGAGGGCCGCTTTTAGAGTCCAGTCTCCCCGTATCAGACGGCATTACGGCAAATGAATACCGTGTGCCGGTATTAGCCCTGGTTTCACAGAGTTGGAGAGGAACTCCTAATATCGGGTTACATTTTGTTGGCTTCGTAATCACTTTTTTAACCACCGACCATATGGGCAGAGGTTGGAAGGAAAGCTAAATTTGGAACACACCCCCACTCTCCTTTTCAACATTTCTTTCTTGTTTGTGCAGGGAGGCAACATATTACTCCTACGCTCATATAGCACCAATTGCTACAGGTCTAAGGAACGAGATTCTCCCCAAATGTGGTCAGATCAGGGAACTGAATAGGTTTTCTCTACAAATATGCAGGGGCGTGCAGGAGTATCTGTGCTCTGCTTCTGCAGGTTTCGGAACCTGTCTGTGACACACAGCGCTGGACGACTTAAGTCCGCAATGAACAGAAACTTGGGGATTTTGTGTCTGTGGGTTCATAAGTTCTTTCTCATTTCTAGTCAGCATCCAGGGATTGCACCTTTCTGCGCTAATATCTTTCTGACTCGGGCTTTTTGGAGCGTGGAACCACGAATTTTTCTATTAAGTTGTTGTCGTTGTTGTTCCAGCTTTCCTTCTCCCCACACACCACTTCACGTGGAATGATCGAACAGGGAGGAGGGATTTGTCTGGGGCAGTGGTAATGCTTCGGGCAGTATCTGTGGAAATCAGGTGCGTTTCAGTTCTAGGATGTCTTAAATGCGACTCCGTAAGTCATGCGTCAGCCTAGACCCATACTCGTAGCACCTCAAAGGGATTTCGAACCAAGTTTGGCTTAAGGAATGGAAATGAGTCTGCCTTCCTTCAAAGAGAGGTTGCAGTCTTCCCGCTGACTGTTCGCCAGCTTGGAGTCCAGTGGGCGTTTTCCTTGCTCTCCCTGGATTCTGGGCATGAATGAGGAATGATGGAGCCAAATCCTTGAGACCAGCCTTTCTTAATCTAGATTAAGCCTCACTCACTGTTCCTGAACTTGCTGTTCTGCTCTTTAAGGCCTGCCTGGGCCTTTATGAATTCCTGTCTTTGGAATATATATAAAGCACTTAGGCCTGGCCCTGCTCCCTAGTGGGTTCCAATAAATGATGGCCGTTAATACTATGCACGTGCTGGTCCATTAGCCCATAATGCTTTCCCTTTCTCTACCTTTAAAACTCAGCTCATGGGGCGCCTGGGCGGCTCAGTCAGTTAAGCATCCAACTTCGGCTCAGGTCATAATGTCATGGCTTGTGGGTTCGAGCCCCGCGTCGGGCTCTGTGCTGACGGCTCAGAGCCCGGAGCCTGCTTTGGATTCTGTCTCTCTCTCCGCCCCTTTCCCGCTCATGTGCATGTGCGCTCTCTCTCTCTCTCTCTCTCTCTCAAAAATAAATAAACATTTAAAAAAATTTTTTTAAATAAGAAAGAAAACTCAGCTCAGATGTAGCTTCCTTGTCGGTGAAGCTGTGCCCTAGACGGAGTGCTATGTTAGTACCCGTTCTAGCATTTATCAATTTGAAGTCAGACAATTCCCAATGCCTGACACAGAATGGGTGCTCAACGAGTTTTGGTTGTATGACTCTGGCCGTACACAAATGAATAAGCACAGTACCTACCCATGTAAGCTCCTGGTCTAGTTGGGAGCGGTGAGGGGAGGCGGAGAGGACAGATACCTAACCAGATAATTATAATGTAATATGGCTAAAGCACTGATTGCAGCATGCACGGGGAGTTGTGGCAACACAAAGGAAAAGCTTCAAACCCACACTGGGGTGGTGAGAAACTGAGCTGAGTCTTAAGCAATGTAGAGGAGTCAGGAGAAAAGGGGAGAGCATTGCATGCTGGGAAGATAGTATGAGTTAAGACATGGTGGTGAGAAAGATCATGGTGGTTCTAGGAAAAAATACGCAGTTTGGTGTGGCTAGAGAAGAAAGAGGTAAGAGGTTAGGCTGGAAGATTAGTTAGGGGTCAGATCGTGAGAGCCTTCTATGCCTTGGTAAGGAGCTTGGCCTTGATCCCATAGCAGGGTCTATAAATTCACAACATATGGCTCATCAGCCTCCTGAACCACCACCCCTCTCATGGCAGACATCGGTAATCAATCACAGCACCCCTCTGCACTGGGCCCAGATGTGACCTCACAATCCTTTTCAACATAACGATGCAGGGAACACCACCAAGAGCTGGAAGGCAGCACTCTGGTTGGCTGCTGCTGTGTGTGTGTGTGTGTGTGTGTGTGTGTGTGTGTGTGTGTGCGCGTGTAAGTTGGGAGTAGGAGAGAGTGCAAGTTATGAGAGAATTATGACTTGGTTAGAATTGCATTTTGGAAATCTTCATGAAGAAGAAATCTTTAAGCAGAAGAGTCAACAGAGCCTGATTGTTCAGATATGGCAGGAAGAGGAAGAAAGGGTAGTCAAGGACAAGGTCAGTGTTTCCACTCTGGGCAAATGGACAGATGCTAATGCCCTTCAGAGAAAGAGTGAGCATGAAAGAGGTAATGATAGGTTTGGTGTGATAATAATAGTTCAGTTTTTTGAGTGCTTACTATGTGCCAGGCACTCTTTGAAGCATTTTACACGAAGCAATTTATTTTATCCTCCCGACAACTGTGTGGGGTGGGTACCATTATTATTTTTGTTTTGCAGATAAAGAAACTGCACAGAGAGGTGTAAAATATTGAAGAACTAACAAAATCAAGGGCACTGAGAGAGAACACGAGGGCAAGAAAAGCTGCAAACATATCACTGAGTCATTTGGATGAATATGGATAGAGCCAACCAGGTCGCCAGGCACCCATGCTAGAGTTTATCAATTCATCTTAAATGTTTTGGAAACCAAAGGATTTATTATTCTTGGAAGAGGCCCACCACGATGTGTATAAATCCATCTTGCCTTCACCATGGCTGTTCTGCTCACAAGGGCAAACATCCGTAGGAATATGAATTGAAACAAGCGTATCCAAATGATGACCTCAATGGTTTCCAAATGAATTTTCAAACCTAAAACACATCTAGCGTTTGTAAAATTCAAAGGGCGAGGTTAGAAGGGTATTAAATTTTAAGAGAGTACATCACGTTAAATTGTGCTTTTTTCTGGTGATTAAGCTTTTCTTCAGTAATCATACTACATACATGTATATTGTGCAAACATATAGACTTGCTTCATTTAATAACTCCATACTTTCCAAGGCACTTCCTCATCCCCTGTTGGAATGCTCCAGTCAGGAATCCAGTTTCTTTAAGGAGCATGCTGTGTCAATGGCTAATACACATGTTCTTATTTTCCTGTTAGCTTCACGTCTGCTGTCTTGCTATCTGGGCCGTGTCAGTGTCGCGGCGGCAAAAGCACTACCAGGAGTCAGGCACCGTAGCCAGGAGGTGACAAATGTCCGTGCCCTGCAGGCTGAGAACACAGGTCAGCACCGGAGTCCAGGTGCAGTGAGGACTGTGCTGTCTGGGATTTCAGACCCCCGAGGCCATGTTGCCCATTAACCCTGAACTCAGACCATGAGACTATGAATTTGCTAATGATCCCACAGTGTCCTCTGGAATTTTTTATAGCTATAAATGAGCTATAGATGTGCATCTTTTGTCCGAACATGCCAGTCTCGTTACCACCTCTTTACTTTTGCTGAGACCATTACCTCTGCTCGCAGTGCCCTCTGTTCTCTCGTCCTGATGCCTCCAAATACTTCAAGACCCACCTTCTCCACAAAGGTCATTCTTGTGGCCTCAGCCTTCCAGAACTCTTTCTTTTCCAAACTCCTTATATTCACTATTCTGTAACAACAACAACCAATTAGCAGATTGTGCCTTACAAATAACTTCCAAATTCATCATCTGCTTAAATCCTTCTTACAACCCTGCAAGGTTGGCTTTAATGTTAGCTCTTATAGAAGTAACAACTGAGGCCCAGAGAGTTAGTTAGGTAACTTGCCCAAGGTCAACGGGGAGTTAGAGCTAGAATCGGAGCCCTGACCTTTCTGATAACAAAGCTCACTTCCATAACCACCTCGTTTCATGGGCCAACACATGTAGCTGATAAACATTTGTTGATGACCATTCTTGACCTTTTCCATGGAGTTGATGATGCTGAGAATCAAAATAACCTCAGCAAGGATAGTTTGGAGCCCCTCCAGCCTTTAGGGCGTGGTGGCATTGGGAGGGGCAGAAGGAACAGTGTTCAGCCCAGTTGAATTGAACTATTTGGAACTATTGGGAGAATTTTATGTTTTCTCCATCTTTCTTTTTTTCTTTCTTTCTTTCTTTCTTTCTTTCTTTCTTTCTTTCTTTCTTTCTTTCTTTCTTTCTTCTTTTTATCTTTTTGTTGTTGTTGTTTAATGTAAGCTCTATGCCCAACATCGAGCTCAAACTCACAACCCTGAGATCAAGAGTTGCATGCTCTACTGACTGAGCCAGCCAGGCACCCCTTTTCTCCCTCTCTGCATATACGTATACATTCCGCATGTCTTTCTCATGAATCATAGTTCCTCTGGGTACCTGTGCCTGGGCCCGAAGAGGAGGGACTGAAGAACGCATGGTCTTCAAGTAATTCACTCCTCTTTTCCACTTGAGAGCTGTAATTATTGATCCACAGCATATTCTTGTGCTCCGTGACCATCTGGCCTAAGTACATCCTAGGCTATCATTTGCTGGGGCGGCAGTTGGTTTGGACAGCTTATCCTGAAGGTAGCTTTGGAAATGTGCATAATCTTGGTTCTGGGAGACTGAGCAGGCAGCCAGGGTAAAGGCCCCATGTGCCGTTCTTGGGCCCAGTGCCCCAACTAAAATAATACATTCAGAATTATTCATGATCCCTTCAGACCAACTCTCAATTTTAAGTTGTGTGCTTGTGAGCGAGCCTGGCTTCTTGTAGGTCTTTGGTATGTTACAGAATTGCATGTTACAGAGATTCATAATGAACGTGGGAGTGAATCTTATTCCAGCAGTAGTGGTAACAATAATAATAGCAGCAGTCAGAATCAGAACAACACTTACCACTGATCTCTCCACGCTGACATTGGCCTAAGTGAGTCCCAGCCACATTTATCTCTACAACACCCTGCGAAAGGTGGGTAATACTATAACTCCCATCTTACAGATGAGGAGGACAATGAAACTCGGAGAGATTATGTCTCCAGGTCACACAGCTAATAAATAGTTGAGCCAAGGGTCAAACCCATGCCTCTTTGGCTCCAAAAGCCATGAAACTACAAATACTAACCTCTGCTCTGCCGCCTCCCTTTCTCTTCCTGTTTCATGGTACTCTTATCTGTGCCACGTGAGCCTTTCAGTCTGCAGCCCACAGAGACCCACGGGCACTGCTTCAGCCAGCGCTAAGGTCAACAAAAGGGTAATGACCAGCATTCAGCACTAAGGGTCTGAAACTGGTCGTTCTTACCATGCTGTGCTCCACTGGCCAACCCTTGAGCCTCATTACTCTTGGCTCTCCCAACAAAGAAGGTTGAGATAAGAATGCAAATGGAGGGGCGCCTGGGTGGCGCAGTCGGTTAAGCGTCCGACTTCAGCCAGGTCACGATCTCGCGGTCCGTGAGTTCGAGCCCCGCGTCGGGCTCTGGGCTGACGGCTCAGAGCCTGGAGCCTGTTTCCGATTCTGTGTCTCCCTCTCTCTGCCCCTCCCCCGTTCATGCTCTGTCTCTTTCTGTCCCAAAAATAAATAAACGTTGAAAAAATAAAAAAGAATGCAAATGGAGTGCTTGGGGTGATATGACTAAATTAATGTGATCATCCTGGACTTTTGTAAAAGCATAAGACAGATCTGGTCTAGTACTTCTACTCCACTTTCCCTCGGGTCAAGACAAAGAAAACTCATAGTCAGCTTTGCTGGCAAGCCAAGATTGGAGATGTTCCATAAAGAAGAGGTCGGTTAAAAAAATCTACCACGTTAGCTAAAAAGTATAAATTTGTTCAGAGTCTAGTAAGAAATGATCAACAGGTCTAACCAACTTGAACCGACGGTTATCTTTGGTTCATATAATGTGGCCAATGAGAATGGATAATCTCTTCTGTATAAAGAATGTTGCTTTTATTAATATGGGTCTCTGTTGAATCTCATTTGAAATATGAGCTGATGAACTGATCCTTTTTTTTAAGTGACACCTTTATTAAAGTATAATTCACATAACTGTACACTTCAGCCATTTTAAGTGTAGAATTTTATGGGTTTTAGCATATTCACAGAATTGTGCAACTATCACAATCAAAATTAGAACATGTTCATCACCTTAAAAAGAACCCCATATTCCTTAGCCACTACCCCCCACCTCTGACTACCCCCTAACTCTAGGTAAACACTAATCTACTTTCTATTTCTATGGATTTGCCTTTTCTTGAAATTTCATATAAATGGAATCATACTATTTATGTGGTCCTTTGTGACTGGCTTCTTTCACTCAGTATAACATTTTTAAGATTCATTCATGTTGAAGCACTTATCAGTAGCTTATTTCTTTTTATTGCCAAATAATATTCCATTGTATGAATAGATCACATTTTACTTAACCATTCATCACTTGATAGAAATTTGGGTTGTTGGGGTGCCTGGGTGGCTCAGTCGGTTGAGTATCTGACTCTTGATTTCAGCTCAGATCATGATCCCAGGGGGATCGAGCCCCATGTCAGGCTGTGTGGAGCCTCCTTAAGATTCTCTCTCTCTCTCTCTTTCTCAAATAAAAAAAAGGAATTTGGGTTGCTCCCACCTTTTGACTATTGTAAATAATGCTGCTATGAACAAGATTTTGTATGGACATGTTTTCACTGCTCTTGGATATATAACTACGAGTAGAGTTGCTGGGTCCCAAGGTAACTCTTTAATATTTTGAGAACTGCCAGACGTTTTTTTCAAAGTGGCTACACTATTTTCCATTATCACCAGCAGTGAGTACTCCAGTTTCTCCACATCCTCTTCGATATGTGTCATTACCTGGCTTTTAATATAGCCAACCTAGTGGATGTGGCATGGTATTCACCTGTGGTTTGGATTTGCATTTCCCTGATAACTAATGATGTTGAGCATCTTTTCATGTGTTTATCAGCCGTTTGGGTTTTTCTTTGGAGAAATGTCTATTCAGTTCCTTTGCCTATTTTTAATTGAGTTAGTTTCCTTTTCACTGCTGAGTTTTAAGTGTTTTTTATATTCTGGATACAATAGCTTGATCAGATCTATGACTTGCAAAGGTATTCTCCCATTCTTGAGTTGTCTTTTCACTTTCCTGATGGTATCCTTTGAAGCAGAAAAGGTTTTAATTTTCATAGTGTCGAATTTATCTATTTTTCTTTTGTTATTTCTACTTTTGTGTCCTATCTAAGAAACCATTGCCTAGTCCCAGGACACAAAGATTTACGTCTATGTCTTATTCTAGAAGTTTTGTAGTTTTTGTTTTTATATTTACATCTTTAATCCATTTTAGTTAATTTTTGCATATGATGTGAGGTAGGGGTCCAAATTCATTCTTCTGCATTCTCCAATTATGCCACCACCATTCATTGAAAAGACTAGTTTTTCTCTTTTGAAGTCCTTGTAACCTGTCAAAAATCAATTGATTGCAAATGTGAGAGTTTATTTCTAGACTCAATGACTCTATTCTATTAATACATACTTATTGCCATTTACACACTGTCTTGATTACTATAGGTATGGAAGTAAGTTTTTAATTGGGGATGTGTAAGGCCTCCAACTTAGTTCTCCTTCTTCAAGGCGGCTTTGGCTATTATTATGGGTCTTTTGAATTTCCACATGAATTTTAGTATCAGCTTGTCAATTTCTGCAACTTGTAGATCAATTTGGAGGTGTTGACATCTTAATAATAAGTCTTCCAGTCAAGTGGGATGGCTTTCTGTTTTATTTAGGTCTTCTTTAATTTCTTCCAACAATGTTTTATACTATTCAGAGTGTAGGTTTTGTAATTCTCTTATTAAAGTTGTTGTTTTGTATTTTATTCTTTTTGATATTATTATAAATGGAATTGCTTTCCTAATTTAACTTTCAGATTGTTTCTTTGTACGTTCTTGTATAGAAATACATTTGATTTTTGTATATTGATGTTATATTCTGCTTCCTTGCTGAACTCATTTATTAGTTCCAATATTTTAAAAAATAATTTCCTCATGATTTTATACACATAGGATTACCTTATCTACAAATAATCATGATTCCACTTCTTCCTTTTCAATCTGTATGCCTTTTATTTTCTGGCCTGATTGCACTGGCTATAACCTCTAGCTCAATGTTGAAAGGAAGAGGCAAAAGCTGACATCCTTGTTTCTGATCTTAAAGGAAAAGTTCTCATGCATTTACCTGTAAGCATGATGTTTGGTCTGGGTTTTTTTGTTTTGTCTTGTTTTTTTTGTTTTTTTGTGGATGCCCTTTATCAGTTTGAGGAAGTTCCCATCTATTTCTAGATCATTGAGTGTTTTTATCATGAAATGGTGTTGAATTTTGTCACATCCTTTTTCGACATCTGTTGAAATAATCGTGTGGGTTTTTTCTTTATTCTGTTAACATGGTATATTGTTTGCATTTTGTATGGTAAACCAACCTTGCATTTTTGGGATAAATCCCACTTAGTCATGGTATGTAGTCCTTTTTTCATGTTGCTGGATTTGTTTTGCTTATGTTTTGTTGATAATTTTACACTCATATTTATAAAGGATATTGGCCTGTATTTTTTTTTCTTGTGATATCTTTGCCTAGCTTTGGTATCATAGTAATGCAGTCTCTTAGAATAAGTTGGAAGTGTTTCCTTCTCTCCTAGTTTTTGAAAGATTTGTGAAGGATCACTGTTAATTCTTATTTCAGCATTTGGGAGAATGAAGCCATCCAGACCTGGGCTTTGTCTATTCAGATTTTTTATTTCTTCTTAAGTCAGTTTTGCTAGTTTGTATATTTCTATGAATTTGTCCATTTCATCTAGGTCATCTAATTTGTTGATTAATAGTTGTTCATAATATTCCCTTTATAATCTTTAAAAAAATTATTTCCATAGGGTCAGTTGTAATGTCCTTTTTTTCATTCCTGATTTTAGTAATTTGGGTCTTCTCTATGTTTTCCTTGTTCAGTCTAGCTAAATGTTGGTCAATTTTGTTGATGGTTTCAAAGAACCAACTTTTGGTTTTATTGATTTTCTCTATTGTTTTTCTGTTCTCTATTTCATTAATTTTACCTCTAGTCTTTACTATTTCCTTCCTTCTGGTTACTTTGGGTTTAATTTGCTCTTCTTTTCCCCATGTGTTAAAGTGGAAGATTGGGTTATTGATTTGGAATCTTCTTTCTTTTTTAATGTAGGTGATTATAGCCATAAGTTTCCCGCTAAGCACTGCTTTCCCTGAATACCATAAGTTTCAGTATGTTATATCTTCATTTTCATTTATCTCAAAGTATTTTCTAATTTTCCTTGTGATTTCTTCTTTGATCGATGTTTATTAGGATTATGTTGTGTAATTTCAACATATTGGTGAATTTCCCAAATAACTTCCTGCTACTGATTTCTAGTTTCACTCCATGGTGATTGGTGAACACACTTTGCATGAGTTCCATCCTTTTTAAATTAACCAAGATTTATTTTATGACATCGTGTATAGTCTGTTCTGGAGAATGTTCCATATGCACTTCAAACGATTGTATATTCTGCTGTGAGCCGGTCCATTTTATCTGCAAAGTCAATATGAAGGTATAAACTACTTTCTCAACTTCATAGTTTAGAACAAGATTCAATCGATAGCCCTCCACGTCCTTCTGAAGAGGGCACGTGATTCACAATTACCTTTTGACTTTAGAATTGAAAACAAGCCCACAGGAAGTCTTCTTTCCACTCCCAATTCTTCTGCCTTTTAGAACCATAGAGGCAGCACTTAATTATCCACAAGGAGATGTTTCATTTTGTGGCCTATCTGAAGTGATCTACAACGTTCAGTCCTTCTGCCATCCCTCCCAGGCTGAGGCTACTGGTGTAAGCCAGGACAGGAGAAAGGGGATGTTGACTACATGAACATGGTTGTTTGTTAACCTGTTACTGAAGCCATGGAGACTCAGTAAGTATGAAACCTACATTTGACTAATGTTCCTCAGCCTCCTTGATGACCAAATCAGATCAGCTGTAGAAAATGGCTCTCAGGACACCTGAAAAAAGTAGCCAACCTAAATGCATAGAGCCCAATGGCTGAGTATGAGTGGCTGGATGAAGTCACATGTGATGCTTAAATTGTCTATTGGTATCATTTATGGCATTTTTAAAAAGCTGGCTATCCCTCAAAAAATGAGTTCTGGAACTAATTTCCTATTTTAAATGGTGTTCAATATTGTCTTTTGTCAGCAAAACCATTCTCACTTGTAGATTTATAAGGTAATGCAAATAAACATCAAAGAAACAAAAATATTATGATCAAGCAAGATGTGGGTTTTAGGACAAAAAGAAAAAAATTTGATCTCTTTTCATGATTCTAAATTCTCATATTTATGCCATACACATATGTATAAGTTTATAAAGCTATGCAATAATAAAATCACAGACTTTCACAGTAGGTAAGTTTAAGATTGAAACACAGGAGAACCATTTCTTATGAGATTTTTTGAGTTCTTATATGAACGCTCTTAAAATCCGACCATGGAATATCCTGTCTCTAAGTAATAAAATTGGGTACACTTGCTACAGCAATATAAAGGTGGCCAAGGACCAACATGGAATGGTGAATCACTTTAGGCATTTGGTCATGGAGCCAAAGACCAGGCTCTCGGACCTAGACTGTGCATCTAATTATCTTTCAGTAAATCAGGCTAGTGAAGGCAGTGAATCTCCTGCTGGGAAAAGATGGAAGCCCAAACTCAATGGGGCCTAATTCTACTGGGAGCTTGGAGAATGGATGCCTTTGAGGGAATTGTTCTGTTCAACTTAGAATGAGTCATCTGCAGATGTGCCCATTTCATATTATATTCGTTAATACCTCTGGTTTAAAATGTTCTTTTTTTTGTACAAATGTGTTAAAGCTGATGTTTCTAGCGTAACCAAAATTTATGTAATCTAGAAATAACTTCCATCTGCTAATACTTATGCAATATGGAGATGGCTTTTAAGAGCTTACTGTCTGTATCTGTAGGGACACTACATGGATAGGTGTTTATGGCCACATGTGTCTCACATTGAACCATAAAATGGATACCAACATCCATCCAACACAGGGTGATTTGAAATATGACATTTAATTCTCAAATGTTGGTTTTGCTCAGAAAAATACACAACTTTTCTGGTTGGAGAAGAATTTATGGAATGTTGGTTAAAGGCTATTATAATTAAAGTTGCATCTTTAGTTCAGTTAAAGCTCCCATAGATAGTGGTGATGATGAGCAAGGTTCACGGCCATGGACTGTCCTATAAGGAAAGGCAGCTCTTGTCTCCAGCTTCCAGGAACTGCTGGGATCATGATTTCTCACACACACACACACACACACACACACATACACACACACACACCAGCATCCTACTCTTGGCTCTGAAATCTTCCTAATTGGTTGGAGACAGAAAAAGAGCAGAGACATAGCAGCTTTTAAAGGATTGTGGCTCCAAGGTTAAAAGCTTATCCACACTGAACAACTGCTCTAGCTTGTTCATTCATTTCTTCATCTGTTACTCATTTTTTCGTGCCTTCTGCAATTTCACCTACCCAGCCTTTCCAATCGAATCCCTTGCTTCTCAGACAGTCCAGCCAAACTGTTTCCTGAAAATTTTCCGTGTTTTCATGTCTCCATGCTCATATGCCTTTTTTCTCTATCCGAATACTTCTGTCTTTCCTTTCACATAGCCCTTCCCCTTAGCCTCCGCATATCCAAACCCACCCATACTTTCCAGCCCCAGTTTAAATGCTTCCTCCTCCATGAAGTCTTCCCTGCTCTTAAAATACTCCTACCCAACCTGGAAGTGATCGCTTCCCCCTCTAAATTCCCTGTTTCTCTGTACGTGGTTGAGACAGTGTGACAACAGATAAGAACATAGCCACGTATGCATTTTATAGCTTTGGACAAAAATATTCTCTGAATATTCTCAGGTCTTCAATTTTGTAAGATGGACATAATGCCACCTGTCTCATAGGATTCTTAGAAGGATTGAATGGCATTATGTATCTAAGAATCCACACAGTAGATGCTTTATCAATGACAGCTGTCCTTGTTGGCAGGGACCATGTCTTGTTCAGCTTTGTACTCGCAGCACTTAACATTGTGCCTGGCCCGGAGTGGGTACTATGTGAATGTTTGTGCACTGAATAGGCACCCATTTAGTTAATTTGAATGTGATGGAGAGGGAGAACAGGCTTTCCAGGCATCTGGGAGGTGATCTGTCATGTCTGTCCCTTGCCTTCCAATGGCTTCCCTGTTGGCCTATAAAGGGGAACTGCCCTTTGTGGATTGTCTCCCTTCCTAAGTTGGGGATCAGGTTGAGCAATGAAAATTGGGTGCTTAGTGCTTCGTTTTAGCCTCTGGTTATTCTCTGAGCATTTGTTCTTCTGTGTAGGGCTTAGAGCTCATCCTCTGCTAAAGATTGAATTCATTCCGAATTTTGCATTGCTACATTTTAAACTGATTTCAACCGGTTTGGTAGTTTGTTTATCCTTGGCCAATATGACTTCCTTTTCTCTCATAATCTCTTTGAAAGGTTCCATAAAGTTTTTGGTACATTCAAAAGATCATGAAATGTTTTATATGTAAATAAATAAGAAATGCTTTGGTTTCTCCTAAAGTGCCCCCTCTGGTAAAGTCAAGAGGAAAACATGTGTTATAAATGGGCCCTAGTTTTTATTTGTTGGATTTGGGCCTCTCTGCAATCCCTTTTTGGCAGATACATGGAGCATGTTGAATTCCAAGTTGACTTTCAATTAAACTGCATTTCTGTATTTCCTTAAGAAAAGTACTCCTAGGGGAAAGGCGAAAGAATCTTCAATGCCAGAGACCCCGGTCAATTTTGACCACATTTTTGGGAGATAAAGGCAAGGATAAATGCAAACATGAGTCAGAGAACTCAACTGGAAGAAAAGCAACAAACTGAAAGGGCCCCGCTACGGACCATTGGTCTGACTGCCAAGGAGAATGTGAGCTTGGTCCTTCACGGGCAAAATGTGTAGCTCTTTACCGTGTTCTCAGAATTGCAGGATGCTGCCTGCCCCCTTAGGTGATTTGACCACACCCGTACATTTGGCCATGATTTTTACGTGCTCAGGGCAGTTAGTCTGTGTTGTTTCTCTTTTCTTGGAGCCATGGGAAAGGTCTAGTGGGTGAGACGGACTGGATATGCAACACTGTGCCATGGTGACATCACCATCCTCCTCACTCACCTGCTCGCCAGGATGGGAGAGACAGGGTTTGCCTGGGAAACTCAGCATTCGATCCGTGGCCTGGCGCACAGTAGGCACTCACAAAGTATCTGACCAAATGGAAAGTACTTGCCTGACAAGGATGACGGCAGTGTAGGAGAAATGTTGGGGAAATACTCGTTGGCCGTTCCTCTGCCCTCTGACTCAACACAGTTCCTGCTTAGGAGTCGTAGAAGTTGGGAAGGAGGTGAAGGAAGGAAGAAGCTTCCCTTTTTAGTTTTATTTTATCTTACCTGTCTCTACTCGGGAGTCAGTGGCATCTGGACACACGTCAAGGTTTTTGTTTCTGTTAATCTTTCGTTAACTTGAACAAATCTCTTTCTCTGGCCTAGAAGCCAGGATTGAACTAGACCACAGTACACTGGTATTGCCTCCTTGGGCTCCGTGTGTCTGATAGAGGAGGTGAAACTGAGGAGACGTGGCCCTCTCTGTAGGAGGAAGAGACCTGAGACCATGTTTCGGCTTAGAGTCTGCTTGCCTTCCCAAACGCAAACCAATTTGTCAATATTTTATTTGCACAGGACGCCCGCAGCCATCCGTGTATGTGACGTTCAGCGGTCCTCCACGCGGCCTTAGGTTTTTTAGCTTAGCTGCAGCACAGCTGAAGATCTTAGGGAGGCAGGTAATGGTACCTGTACATGTATCACTTGATATCACCACCATGTTAGCAGAGTTGTGATTGTTGTTGGTGTTGGTGTTGTTCGAAATTGAAAGCCGAAACAAGCCTTGGCGCCACATGCTATGAACGGAAGTGCCTGTGTGTACATCAGGCCTCATGTGTCCTCTCCATAGGAGGGCCACCCTGCTGGGGTCTGGAAGTAGGTGACGGTTTCTGAGCTAGACACCTGAATCCATCCCTCCCTTCCCTGGCACCTGCACTCTAGAAAAATGGCCCCATCCATCTTGCCAGGAGACACAATGTCATCCAAACAGTTGGCAGCCTTCAGAAGAATCCCCCAGGCCAACAGTGCGCGTTGGGGGGGTACCATGATGGAGTCTAGTAAGCTCTACATGGAAAGCTCAGTTGTGTTTAAAAGGAAGCTCTATGGCTGGTCCACTTCTGGGCCTCCTTTTTTTGGAAAAATTAAACAGTCACTCTTCCAATTTTGACCAACAAGTATTTATTGAGACCCCACTACTTCCAGGTTTTACGTGAGGGACTTTACATAAATGCTGTCATTTAATGCTCTCAGCAGACTCGCGAGGCAGGCAGTTATGCTCACTTGAGAGATGACAAAACCGAGGCTAAGAGATGTAAAGTGACTTTCCCAGCATCTTACTGTTGTCAAGGGGTAGAGCTTGGATTTGCATTCAGGTCTCTGTCTTCCTTAAACTCTCCCTATTCTGTTTTACGGCATCTCAGGAATTCTTTTTCCTTCTTACTTCAAATTATCTTCATGGCTCAGCTCTACCAAAAAGCATAAATCTGTTAAGGGCTCCAGAGTTACAAGTCCCTTGGCGATGGGCCATTTAACCAGCATAGCGGTGACCTTCAGCGTTTCCCAAGTTCCTCCCTGGTTAACTGCACGCAGATAAGCGTGAGTGGCAAGGCCTTACTGATGGCACAGGAGGCCTTCCTCATCTCCATTAACTTGGGAAGGCACAAGGCATGAAGAGAAGGTGCTCGGAGAGAGGGAATTCAGTTCAGCCAGGTATTTCAGATGAACTCAACAAATTTTTACCGAGCCCCTCCTTCGCGCCTAGCCCAGTGTTAGGCCTGACGAGGATAAAGAGGCTGTGTACCACACCTTCTCTTTGGGAGGAAGGAAGATACAAAAGAATCAAAGAGTTTGGACTTCATCTTACGAACAACGGTGAGGCCCTGGGGCTGGTGGAGCCGAGATGTGACGACCCCAGAGGTATGCTTTTATTTGTCCCTGCAAGGCCACTCTGGGGGTCAGAAGTAGCACAATGGCTACAGCTGAGAAGAGCATGGGGCAGTAGGTGTTGGAAAGCCTGACTCTACTCTACTGGGATATTAAAGATGTGACAGTTTCTGCATCTTTGCCTAGCACCTCCCATACATGTGAAATCCCACAGTTTAATGGAAAGGATATAAACCATCTGCAGCAACATATTTGTTTAAAAAGGAGGCACCAGCATGAAGACTTAGCAACTTTGAACCAGTTGAAAGAAGAGAATCCGCCTGATATTTTCATAGTGGTTCTATTGATTGTTCATCTTCCATTCTCCTTGTGGTTTGTGTTACTAGCATATTTGTGTTAGGTCTGCCAAAAGAAAGCGTTGCGAGAAAACAGAATTTGTAAGTTGTTACTTTAGAAACATTAACATCTAGACTGGAATTAAAGTCCCCTGTAGCTTGGGCCCGTTGACGTTCACAATTCAGTACATATGATTTTGAAAGGCCTCTTGCATCTTGAGGGCTTAGGGAGGTTGGGAATCTCCCATCCTTGTCCATGTTTTCGTGGAATGCCTTAACTTATTAGTCACCTACTGTATGCCAGACACCATGCTAAATGCTTTTGCACGCCCTCCGAGCAACTCTGCTTTACAGGTGAGGCAGCCGTGGCTCCGGGAACACGTGTAACTCACCCCAAATCAGAGCCGGGATGTAGTGGAGCCAGTGTTGACGGCTGTGTTTCCCGGTTCCAGGTCCAGGACTTTTACCACTAGACACGCTACTTCCCTGTCAGATCTGTTTTGTACTCCTGCAGTGTGAACTGTGTGAATCACTGGAAAGGGATGAGATTCTCTGATTTGCTCATGACGGCCCACTGCCACTTAGACAAAACCCAGGGCTCTGCAGAAATGAGGCTTGTCAGACTGTTAGACTTTGATGAGGCGGGGAGACATGTTGAGAGAATTGGGTACTGATTGGGCAGTGCCAGCCCAGGAAGGCCGCCCTGATCAGCCATGAGATGGCATGAAGTCAACGCGTCTCTTCAGAGGATGAGGAAGGACAACGGTGCAAGTGAGATTAAGAGGGGAGCAGAGATACGCTTGTCTTCTCAGTTTTGTCCCAGGTAGAAGCATTAACAACAATGGCGGCCATCAAATTTGTTGGTGCGTACGGATCCCGGTCACTTCCGTGCAACCATCTCTCCTAAGAAACTGATGGGCTGATAGCAGAGTTCGAGGTCGATAAGTGGACCCAAACCAAACTAACAGTGGCAGGCGGCCCAAATCCCGGGCTTGATCCTAGGATTCCTCTCTTCTCCTTGACTCCTCTATTAAGTTATGAAGTCATAATTTGGAGTTGGCCTAACCTCTCCAGCTCATTCTTCTCCAAAGTACTTCTAGAAGCAGCCCGGGAGTGGGAAATGTCTGACCAGATCCCTACCCTGGCCTTGACGGAGGGCCAGGGCAGAGGAGCACCTCATCTTTAGAAATGGGCTAGATGTGCACAGTGGAAACAGGAAGTTGGGTTGAGTGTGGCTAAATAAAATACTCACTGATGCCTCGGCCTGGGGTCCTGGCCATAGGGGAATCACATTTAGGGAAACCTTGTCAGAAAACAAAGAGCCAAGTAAACTGAGCTGCTTCAAAAGGAAAACGCAAGTATTTGAACTTGGTGATTTTCAAAAATGCCGGGTGTGCTAGTTCTTGTTGTTGTTGTTGTTGTTGTTTTTATCAGTAATGATGCTATAAAGGAGTGACAACTTGATTTATATCTGAAAATCTGGGATCTGGCATTTTAAAATACTTGTTGGAACTTTATATAGGAAAACATTTTGTATTGGGACCCTGGCCGGCCAAGTTGGTGTAGCATGCAACTCTTGATCTCGGGGTCTTGAGTTCGAGCCCCACATGTGGTGTAGGGATTACTTAAATAAGTAAAACTTAAAAAAAAACAACATTTCATATCTTTAGTTTTAACTATTACCTGTAACTGGCTCTTTATTTTCTCATTTGAGCAGAATTTAGAAGAGTGTTTTTAATGTTTTTGATGCTACGTACGAGTAACGGTGCATATTCAAACTCAGCCTATCTAGACACAGAGCAGTTGGATTGACTTTCTAAAAAGGAAAGTTGAATTCAACGAAACAGCTCTTTTGTCTTGTGTCCATAGCATTAGATCGCCAGCTTGCCTTTTTACTCGCCGCCAAGGGTGTTGGAATCTTGTAGCCCAGCTTCATTTAATGGTTCCGAAACAAAGTTTAAATACACCCAAACTCAGCCTTACATAATTCTTTCCTAGTCCTCTTCAGGACAGAGACAGATTTCAGTTGTCCGTTTTCTTTCTCCCCATTCCTGACCATTTCCCTCTCTTTGGTCCGCGAACTGGGACACGTACGCGCACTGTTAAATCCCTCCACAGTCCTGGAAGGCAGTGGTATTGTGCCCATTTTGCAGATTAGCCAACAAAAGCTCAGATTTAAAGTACTGTGGTCACATAGCCGGCAGGTGATGGAGGTGGGAGAAAGGTTTAGGATCCTGGGACACTCAGTCCCTCACGCAGCCTTTTCAGGATCCTAACATTCACATGGTGGTTCTGGGGTTCTAACTAATCCTGTGGAAACAGACTAGCATCTGATCAAAATGGACCTGCCCAAGCAAATTCCATCCAAGTCCTGCTTTACTACATTAACAACGTTACAGGTGGAGACTGAGGCACAGATGTGAGTGCGTTTATTCTTAATCTTCAGAAAATCAAGACCAGAACCTAATACCTCTACGGGGGAACTGACCAGGCTGTTTCCTTGCTTGAACGCTGCTTGGGAAGATTCTCGTGACTCCTCTGCCTGTTTGATTTCCCACAAATATCCCAAGATGCCCCAAAGTTTTTTAGGCACTATTTTCATTCTTTTTGTGTTCTCTCAAAGTTGAAACGGAAAGCCTCTGTGTGTGTGCGCGCGTATATATTTTAGAGCTATGTGCTTTATGTACTGTGGCTTGAAAACCTTCCATGTTATTACGCTTTTATAAATGTTTTCATATTCACCCCAGTGCTGCGGTTCATGCTTTTGTCATCAACTATAAACTGGATTTCCTAATGGGAAATGCGCTTGTTCTGGAACCATGCCAAAAATAGTCCAAAGAAGATACTTGAACTTGGCTTCCTGGAATATCTGTGATGATAAATTATCAGCTGTTCAATTAAAACCACAGAACTGATTTTTAATTCCTATTGAAATCGTTGCAGGTGCTCCGAGTTCTAGCCCTTGTCCACTTTACATGCCTTCCCCTTAATTAACATAAAGAAATTAATGTCTTACAAGCTTCAATATTCGATGCCATATGAGTCCCGAGGATATTTAAAGGGAGAAGAAATGTAAATAGAATGAAATTCTTAAGCAAGATTACTGATATGACAGGACTAAAGAGCCTGGGAGTGTGTGAAAGTAGCTCTTTTCTTCCCTTTAATAAATCCATTACTTGCACTTGGGCATATTTTAAGGTCCTTTTCATGCTGAATCTAGAGTTGAGCATGCTTTGCATTTCAAGCTTTGTCTATGAATCAGTAGAAGCCAAAGTTATTTCTGCTTTAAAATAACAGGAGCCAGGAACAGCTAATCTCTTTTCATTCTGAGTTCCTGACATTATTTTACTGGACAAAGTTTGTGTTGGCTACAAAACAGGCCATTCATAACATCTATGAGAAGGAATTTAGGTAAGAATGGAGAGAGACTGTAGGATGTAGAAAGACTCCCTCTCCTGAGGCCATTAAGAAATTCCAAATTGGCACGGTTTTGAATAGTGACATGGCATTAGCCTTGCTAATTTCAGTAATTCAAGCTCATAGCCTCTGTTTACCAAGCTAGCAGATGCAACCTTCCCATAACTGCAGTACCGGGACAGGACGCGCTTCTCCCCCAAGGTGAGTGGATATTTTAAAATAGGTGATTGGGGGAAAGTTGAAGGGTGATCATGGCTAGTGCAGTAGCGCCTCTCAGCCAAAAACTCTTCGGAGAGTAGTCTGTCTTTACTCCCTCGGTCAGACCTGCCCTACGTTGTCGAGGCGAATTCACTTACCTTTTCTTTAAGCAGGAACGGGAATATGAGGCTCAGGATCTGTCACTGTCTTGTCTCATGGCATCTGACTTCTCTGTCTCTGTCTGGCTTCTAATTGTGCTCATTTCCACTCTCGGGACTGGCACGGGAACCCATCCGAGTGTGTGTGTGTGTGTGTGTGTGTGTGTGTGTGTGTGTGTTTAAGTGGGAATACATCCACTCTTCAGTTCAGAAGCTGTGCAGATAAGCTGACAGATAGTTAATGGCCAAAACCCCAGGGAAAAAGGAACCCCGTTTTAAAGGAGTGTACGTTTAAAAGACATTCTCCTAAATGTCTCTTGACTAACCGGCACCTCACATCGTGCTGGAGAAATGGACGGAGGGAAATCTTCAGAGCCTCACAAGCTGAGAAAGATTGCCGAGCGTTTGAAAGGGTTTAGGGTTTCATCTGGAGACCAGCTGCGCCCCACCGCGCCTGTACTCGGATAGCCGGCACGCCAGCCAGGCTGGCAGTGGAAACGGGCCCAGGGCCGCCTGCAGGTAAGGGGGGCACGGCTCGCACACCCGCACCTTTCTGCCCGGCAGGCCCTCGCTCCCTGACTTGCACTTCCTGTCAGTCAGCGACTCTGAGACCAAAGCACAGGACCCTTCCCTGAACACTCCGGATCACCAGACAGTAAGGAGGAGAGACGGACGGACGGACAGACACATGGACCGTGGGAGGGTGGGCATTAAGGGGGGCGGGGGGCAGTGTGAAAGCTTGAGAAAACCATGACCAACGTGTCTTCAGAGAAAGGTCTCTTGGTCATGGTTTTCTCAAGCGACAAAAATAACCATGCTCGCGGAGCACGTTAAGGTTTGGAAGTCACGTTATGGCACTTCCGTCACCTGAGACGTAGCAGGACCCTGGTAGTGTTAGCAGTGTTCTCTGCTCACAGGCCGGGCGGCGAAGGGCTGTGGCTCAGGCTCCCTCAGAGCCCTCAACAGCCCCCCGCCCCCCACCACGCTCAGAGTTGCCACAGCACGTGGTCTGTGCCTCTCTTGTGGCTCTTCGAGGGCAGGCCCCGTGTCTTGTCCCGTTTCCCCTGGCCGGCCTGGCCCCCCCTGTACAACCAGGCGCGTTCCTGGCACGCACCGAGTGTCATTAATTCATGGCACTGACCCAAGCAGACGAAGCCTCCCCGCCCCCCGTGGCTGCCGCATCCACCACCAGTCCACTCCCAGGGCTCATTCTTGCGAACACACTGAAACCAAACTGTCTTAGAAGGACTCAGGTGATGGCAACAAAGATAAGGACCCAGAATCGGATACATTTCAGCCCTCTTTCCCCGCCAAAGCCACCCTGGAAATGGCCAGGGTTCCAAGAGGTCTCAGGGAAGGAAGCTAGAGAGGGAAGAGAAGAAAGTGAGGCGAAGAGAGGAGGGCCACTGGCCGGTGAGGAACGCCGCCGAAGTCTGTGTTCGGCCCATTCCCTCTAAGCGCTGCCCGGCCGGCTGCCTGGGGGCTGGGGCATGAGAAAGGTGACACCAACAAAAATCAAGTTGAAAAGGAGGCCTCCTAAACTTGGTCTTAGGCTTAATGCTAAGGGAATAGATTTGAGGATTAATTTACCTTGTTGTTAGTCAAAAGGGGGCTTCGGATTTCTCCCCTGGGTGACCTAAGCTGTAATCTGTCTCTACGGCCCTCCGGCCCTCCGTTAATACTTCTTCCATTTGGGAGGAAATCACAGTGACTGGAGAAGCTCAATTTACTTCCTCTAATCTCTCGGCAGAGAAATGAAACAGACAACAGAATTTCTGCGGGACGCAGGGAGACCTGATAGGGACAAATCAATTGAAGAAAACCATCTCTACTTAGGGAGACCGCATCTTTAATCGTGGTAATCCCTTTAGCAAATTGCTTTCTCTGGTGACATTGCATACCTAATTGCAGTTTGCTCATTTTGATTTTTCCCTTTACGTCAGTTGCTTAGCCGCTTATGCAGTTGTGGACGGGCGGGCCGAGCAATGAACTTACTGCTGGCACTAAGGATTCTCCGCCAACTGAGTCTCGGGACCAAAATGTCACCACTTTGGGAAGTGAATCAAAGGTCACCAGACAATTAGGTTTCCCTTAGCACCTCCTCAAAAGACCGCTTTTCCACCCCTTCATGATTAGGAGTCTCTTCTCTGAGAAGTTTTCTCAACATCCACCTAAAATTGTGAAAATAAAAACGAAAAAAACCACAGCAAGATGGGTACGACCAAGGACTGTAGTGAAGTTTACGTACTAGGATTTTGCTCCACAATCCAGTTTCTGTGGCTTTGTGTAACAGCGCTTTTCTTGATGAACGCACTCTATGGCCAAGTGACAGTCAGCGGTGGGTTACTGGACCTCCAGGTTGTCTTTATGACGCTGTGCCCAGCCAGATTTGTCATAGCTCGGAAAGCCATAGTTTGTTTCAAATGAATCTTTAAAAAAAAAAATAGCTGTTGCATTAGGGTGATAACATTCTAAGATGGTTTTTCCCTAAAGATTTCTTAATGCCGTCCTACGTCCTGATAGTCTCTACATTATCTTTTTAAGAAAAAATACGTTAATTTCCTTTCCGTCCAATCTTCTCCAACCAGTCTTTCCCACTGTCCCGCAAGCTAGCTCCCATGCAACCTCCCTCGCTACATGCCAGCATTATCCTAGGAATCCATCTTCTAGAAATACGCCAGGTATCCAAAACAGATAGTGTATGTCTGCAGATGTTCCCTGTAGCGTTGTTTGGGCCAGGGAGGAAGGAGGAGCAAACTGAATGCCTCTCGGAGGGGGAACAGCTAATTGTGATATTCGTCCTGTGGGATTTCTTGCAGTCAGCAAAGGAACGGGGCCATTCTACATGTATTAATATACAAAGATTTCTCAGACGTTGTAGCATATGCATATGCATAGAAAGGACCAGTATTTCGTTATTTACCAGTAATTACCCCTGGGGAGTTATGGGAGGTGGGGGAAGTTGAAGAGGGGGCTTTCTTTGTTACTCTATCTACTCAGGTGTTGTTTGAGCCTTTTTGCTTCAAGAATGCATTCATGTGGTGAGTAGTTTAAAAATTAACAAAATAAAAGGACCCTATCCACCGTGCGGAGGATAGTTTGCATGAGGACAAAACCAGGAGGCTGCTAGTCCAGGTGAGAGATAGAGCATAATCTAAGCAGTCCCAATGGCAATGGAAAGGAATTCACAAAATAGTCAGAAAACAGAATTTCCCGGATGCGATCATTAATTAGACCCGGAGGATGAAAAACGAGGAGGAATCTAGGGAGTCTTGCAGGTTTTGGGCTTGGGCAACTGGGTGGCCGGTAAGCGGATATCACCAAACCGGGAGGGGAAGGGGGCAAGGGTAGGGGGGATAGGATGGGAGGGCGCACCTAAGGGACTAGAGATGCTGCACTGTTTGTGGCTTGTTGGGTCTGAGTTGCCTGGGAGCCATCCAGGTAGAAATGGCCCGGGAGCAGGTGGATCTCTAGAGAGCTGTCTGAGCAAGAGAGAGATTTAGGAATCCTCAGTGATAGCTACAACCAGGGGCACTGAAGAGAACATGCGAGACGACTCGTAAAGCAAGAAGAGTGGAGGGCCAAGGAAGAGAGGAGGAAACACCCATCTTATTTAAGAAAAACAGCCTGAGGAATCCTCAGAGGAATCTGAGGAGGATCCCGAGAGGTAGAGTCCTGTCAGAAAACAAGGGGAGGCCGAGCTTCAAAATAGAGAGTGGCCAACAGTATTGGATGCTGCAAGAGAGCTCAAGAGGAAGAAGTAAAAAGACTCCATTGAAGGTTTAACTGTAAACTGGCATGAGGGATCTTACTGGGTATTGTGCTGATGAAAATGCTCTAAAAT
The DNA here is from genome assembly GCF_018350175.1 of Felis catus. NCBI lineage: Eukaryota > Metazoa > Chordata > Mammalia > Carnivora > Felidae > Felis > Felis catus. The sequence goes on along the minus strand of NC_058386.1, from coordinate 109,741,614 downwards.
TGAATGCTGATGAGGTTGCACACCTGAATTCACTGAAACTCATTGAATCGTACACCGGCAATTGACTTGAAATGGGTGAACTGCATGGTATTTAAATAATATCTCAATAAAGTTGTTCAAAAGGTAAAAATGTAAAAAAATAATAACAATTCCTCAGACTGTAGTTTGGGGCAAGCTAGTGCCAAGGGGAACTTTCCAGTCTAATCTCTTCTTCCTAATTGGTTCGGAAAACCCGGTGAAACAGAGTGACAGAAATCACGCGAGATTACTGACGCTACTTCCTGATCCCCTCCCATTCTCTTGCAGTATCAGAAACTACTTTACGTTTGATTTGCGTTTCACCAAGCAATGAATATTACTACCCTATTCCCTGTCTTCCTTTGGAAAACTGGAGAATAGTCGCTGTGTTTACTTTCATTATTTTCTTAGCGTCTATTACCAGAAGAAGTTGAGGGTGCCAGGCTGTAAGGCCTCCGTTTTGATCTTTTGTTGTTGTTGTTGATTGCATTTAATGTGTTTACACGTGGCTTCTTTATTGGCCACGCAAGACCTATTCACTCTGACATGCCATCATTGATTTCCTTGTTTTCCCCTAACTTTTTATTTAAATTCTGGTTAGTTAACACACAGTGTAGTATTAGTTTCAGGCGTACAATATAACGATTCAACACTTCCATACATCACCCGGTGCTCGTCACAAGTGGCCTCCTTAATGCCCATCACCTCTTGAACCCATTCCCCACCCCCCTCCCGTCTGATGGCCATCAGTTCGTCCTCTTGAAATCCCACCGTTTATTTTATGATGCCTCTATTATGCCTATAGCTTGACACCTTGCTCCTCTCAGCCATTTCCTTCTTCGCTTGATTTGGCCGGTAAGAAGATGTATTTATGTTGGTTGACGGGCACATTCGATGTATTCTGCGGATAGGTAAAGACAATGCCAAAAATTCCTGTCCCTTCTTAGTTATAAGGAACCGGGGCCACCCTTGACTCGACTTTAATTAAAGCATTCGTTTCTTGCTAGTTGCATCTTCTTTTTATTTTGGTTTAATATCTTCCTGCTGTTTTTTCTACTCCTCCTTAGTGATCTGGCTGCCCCACTCTTTGTAGTAGAATTTTCCTTTTTCCTTGTTACATCTTTATAGCTGTGGGTTTGGGCCGCTTGGCATCTTTTTACCTTTCCTGGCCTCCCTCTGGACTTGCCTACTTTGTTCTAATGCCCACAGAGCTATTTGTATGAGGACCATCCAGCTTTTTCTCCTCAGCTGCCTTCCCCCTGGGTCCTTCAGACTTAATGTCCTAATCATGTGCCCAGAATGGCTTTTCTCCATCTGATGCCTCTTCTTTTCTTCCTTTGGATCCTGGTACCATTATGTAGCCGCACTGAGCAAGATGTCTACCCCCTGCACGTTACTGCTAATTATCTTCTATTGGTAGGGAAAAAATTCAGTGTAAACATTTCCTGAGTTCCTCGCTTCACCTTCTGCAGAGGTGGTGACCTCTTTGGCCACCCCGTACCCTGTACGTACATTTCATATTGCCTGATAAGTATTCACACTGCTCCCTTAAAATTATGTCTTGGTCGATAGCTCCTTGGCGCAAACGTAAAGCCCTCCTCTCTAAGCTCGCCATGGTCTCCAAAAGACAGCATCCCTTTCTTTGGGAGAGGTTCCAAAGATGCCTCTTTAGATTCCTCTCCACAGAGTATCTGTGTCAAAGGGAGGAATGCAAAGGTCACTTTGACCCTGTCCCTTCACCCTTTTCCCTGACACGAGACCTCTAAAGACCAAAATGAAATCCTAGAACCTCAGGGTTGGAAGGGCCACGGAAAGCGATTTAGCTTCACCCTCATTCTATGTTTGAACCCCTTTACCCATATCTCTACCAGATGGCTGTCCAAGCTCTCCTGGACCACCTCCAGAGATAGAGCTCACTGTCTAGGGGCAGCCTGTGCAATTTTCAGATTGCACTAGCCGTCAGAAAGCTCTTTATTGAAGCCCAAACCATTTTCCCCTGGGGAGAAAGACAAGGCCGTGAAATAGCAGCAACTGAAACGGCGTGGCGGGGCGCCTGGCTGGCTCCGTCAGTGGAGCGCGCGACCCTTGATCTCAGGGTCGTGAGTCCGAGCCCCACGTTGTGTGTAGAGATGACTTAGGATAAAATGGCGTGGCTATGGAGCCAGAAGATTCTGAGATAGAGAAGGGAGATCACAGAGAGGGCATGAGTTGAGGGGATCAGGCAGGACCAGAGAAATGGCGCTGAGCGGTGACCGGGTGGGATTGAAAGGTTAAGGAAGGGGATATTGGAGCTGCTTCTAAAACAAATGGAACCCTGGTGAGAGGTTGAAATCAAAGTGGGAAGGAACAGAAAAGCATCTTGACGATTCAAAGCCCATCTGAGGATCCCACCCTTGCCCTTTGCCTGAGGATATGGAAAACGTCACAGTGGAGACCGGAGACCGTGGGAGTGGAGCGGTGACTGGACAGAAGAGGAGAGAATACTTGGACACGGGAAGAGTTTAAAGAGCAATGGGAAGGGAGGGCAAAGTGACCGGCGAGATGGAAGAGGGGGAAAATGAAAACATGGAACTTTCAGGTGAAGGAATTGTATTTCTCCCCATGCCACCACGTCATTGTATTTTCCTGGCAGTGATCCCACAGACCTCTGCGAGGGGAGAGGGTGCCGGCGTGTGTTACTGCAGGGACTGAAGGCTTATTGCTGCGACCTGCGCTGTTTGCCAAGCAAGAAGACGAAGCTGTATTTCGACGTCACACAGCCAGGCGCTGACATTTCCATCACCGGCAGCCCCTGGGCTTGGGCATCGGTGGTGATATAAGGGGCAGGGTGTGGCCCAGGGGTGGGTGGATCTGGAGGCAGAGGCCGGGGTCAAAGGTATGGGAACCCAGTCGTGAAGTTTCCAAGCAAGAAATAAACGGAACCCGCTCACCAGAAAACCCGGTTCCTGCCCAGCGTGGCACACGGAATGCCGGCGTGTGTCAGCTGCTCACATAGCAGGGCATCAAGTTCCAGGCAGCAAAAGGGAATGAGAAAGTAATCTTTGTAGATCCCATCCACCCTGAGCGCAGTGAACTGATGCTGGGGGTAATGAGAACTGGCTGTTGTCGGAAGGGCTTTGGAATCCAGGGGTCAGGGTGCGAGCCCTGCCATTTGCTTCCTGGGCCACCCCACCACTGGCCTTGCCTTTGTCTTGTCTTCACCGTGGCTCAGCGGGACTCTTTCCCCTAGGGAAATCATCCGTTAGTGGGGATAGACTCTTCCGGAAGGGAGTCTGCCAAGCTAGTAGCCCTCAGTAGACTGAGGACAACGTGTGTGCGCGTCCCGCCGTTGATTCGTGCATTCATTCGGTCGGTCAGCTAACAAGCGTGTGTGTAAGCATCTGTGCTAGCCAGGTGCTGTGTGGCAGCTACAGGGAGGAAAGAGATTGATTTCTTGCTTTGATAGGGCTTATGGTCTAGCTAAGGACAGGAGCGTAGAAATCACTAACTTTCCTATGAGACAAATTGAAAGGAATGCCATAATAGAAATGCAATCCAATTAATAGCCAGAGAGAGAGGTGATTAATTCTGGCTGGGGCGAGATGAGAAGGCTTCCTGGAAGAGGTATCATGTAAGCTGAGACCTGAAAGAGAAAAACAGAGAGAGAGAGAGAGAGAGAGAGAGAGAGAGAGAGAGAGAGAGAGAGAGAGACTGAGACCATCCCAGGCTGAGGGAACAGCATGGAGAAAGACATGGAAACTTCAAAGAACTTTCCTTTTCCAGCAAATGAATGGGACAGTATGACTATACTCCATGGTACTTGGAGAAATATATGGGCAGTTGAAACTAGAAAGCAAGACGAGATGAGATGGAGTCGTTCATAAATGCCATGCTGAGGAAATGGGACTTGATCCCACATCCAGTAAGGAGCCATCAAAGGATTCTGAGGAAGAGAGAAATGTGATTCAACCCATGATTTAGGAAAAAGCATGTTGTCTTGTTCCTGCCATCCCAGAATAGAATGGTCTTTCCTGGATAGCGGTGGGCCATTGGATTGGAATGGGTATCGTATTTAGCTGAGATGCTGAGGACTCCAGGGAGGTAGGGAAGGGGAGAGGGGCTGAAGGAAAAGAGAGAAATGGCCAGCGTCCAAGGACAGAGGAGAGAGCGCCTGTGTGGGTGTGGGATCAGGTATTCACTGACAGTCCAGACCTAAAGATGGGAAGGTAGGAAGATGGGTCCAGGAGGACAAGGTGTTCTTCCAAGTAAATTGAGGGGAAAGTAATCTCAATTCCCCGATCCCATTGATGATGATGGAGGCATTTCACAACTGGAGAGATTTTGAGGAAGAAATTCAGGTGGAACAACTTAAGGAAGCTTTTCATCTGTCATTTGGGAGGACACCTGCCTGCTGATGACTTCTGGCCTGCAGTGTTCCCACATCCAGGCTGAGTGTTTTCAGGGATTGGAGCCATTTTGACCCATTGGCTCTTGTACCCATTTTCTTTGCTGTTGGGCATTGACAGGCCTTTGCAAATATTTTAGTTCTCAGGTACATTTTTTTGGCAAGATCCACCGTGGCTTATTAAAAATGGAATATTACCAAGCTTTGGGTTTTCCCATCTAAGTATGTCTAGAGCTTTACCCCAAATGCCATCACAGTGCTTTTCATTGAGCATCTTGGAGCCTGGGCTTCAAGGTACCATAAGGCCCCTCCCTCACTCTCCTGACACCTCGCCAGCAATTGGATGTGGCTGCAATAAGAGACATTTTGTGTTTTCCTTCTATGTCCTCAAAGCCCAGTGACGCATGCCTCTGTAGCTGCATCGTGCCTGACATTTATTTTATAAACAGAGCTCCGTGAATCTAAACCATTAAGTGCTTTTTTAAGTAATGAGGACAGAGTGCATCCTTTAATTGATTTTTTTTAATATGGTTTAGCAGCTTAGCATCATCTGTGTGAGCCACAAAAATAAATGTAATCTTCCTGAGGTGGTATACAAATTTCTCTTCAGCAACTGGTCTCCAGTGAAAATCCTTGACAAAAGCTCCCCTCTTCTTCCATTCCCAGTTGAGGAGCCACATCTGCAATTCTAGGGTAGTGTTAAATATCCATTCAATTTCATTCTTCTGGACAACTTGACTTTCTTTTTCCTTTTTTTTTTTTTTAACATTTATTTATTTATTTTCAAGAAACACAGGGCGTGAGCAGGGGAGGGGCAGAGAGAGAGGGAGACACAGAATCCGAAGCGGGCTCCAGGCTCCGAGCTGTCAGCACAGAGCCTGACGCGGGGCTCGAACTCACGGACCGCGAGATCATGACCTGAACCGAAGTTGGCCGATTAACTGACTGAGCCACCCAGGCGCCCCTGGACAACTTGACTTTCAAAGCACTGAAGGGGTATCACTGGGGGGTGGATGCTGTTGTTATAGGGTACATTCACACACTCATCCCTCTCCAAAGTAAAACACTAGAGTTGCAGTGCAAGTCCCTTCAGGAACTGGCATGTGCCCCAAACGCCACTGTCTTTTGGTTTCTGTAGTTTTTTGTTTTAATCGTGGTAAAATATGTGTAACGTGTAAAGTATTAAGTGTGCAATTCAGTGACATTAATTACATTCAAAATGGTGTGCAACCATTACCACTCTTTCCAAAGTTTGCTTATTTCATGTCATGGAGTCATATAATGTGTAGCATTGTGTGACTGGCTTTTCACTCAGCACGTCTTCAAGTTTTACCCATGCTGCGGCACGTATCGGCACCTCGTTCCTTTCGATAGCTAAACGATATCCGTCGTAGGAATGTGCCACCTTTTGTTCGTTCATCCACCGATGGACACGTGGGTTGCTTCCACCCTTTGGCCATCGTGAATAATCTGCTATAGACATGGGCGTGCAGGTATCTGAGTGTCTATTCCAGGCTGCCCGCGTAGCAGGGATAACAAGAATACGGCATTTCCAAAAGCCGTCTCGAGTTGGCGCTCTGGAGGCACCTTCTAACGAGGCGTGGCGGCACAGACGAGTTAGGTATTGTGACAGGATACCTCAGGCCCCGTCGGGGTGACGGCGCCTCGTCGCATTCACTCTCCAACTTCTCCGAAGGCTGATCAGCGGTCAGTGAACCTGTAGTACCTCCCGCTCTCTCCTCAACTAGGTACTGTCTGGTTTTTCACCCAACCACCCTACTGAGCATCTCTCAGCAATCTCCTGGAACCATCTGGTTGACACATCGGGTAGCTGCTTCTTAGTCCTTACTTTGCTTAACCTCTCAGTAAACAGTGGACCATGCCACCCCTCCCCTCTTTCCAATGTTCTCTTCCCTTGCCTTCTCGAAGCCCATTCTCATCATCTTTTCCCCTGGAGCTTGCAGAGCAGTGTCTCTGTCCCATGGCATGATGTAACTTCTCCTGTGGGAAGTGAAGGCTTTGATGAGGTATGATTCCCGTGGAGCCGTCAGGCAGCTTTGGGTCAGAAGGATCTGTCAACATGAGATCCGCAGAAGGCGGCGGTAATTCTGGGGCTGGCTTAGGAGGGCCAGCGCCCACGCCACCCACTCGTACTATCAGGGTTTCTAGGACACGGTTGTTCTGCTGCTGGGAATGTGACTTGACTCATGATGTACCTAGATAGGCACGGTGGTGGCCCCTGTCACAATCAGATTCTGTAGTCAAATGGTTTAATTTCCAAAGGGGTTAAGTGATATTTTCGTTTCTCCCTTTCTTAATGGCTCATGGCAGTAGCGAAGCATCGGTAGTCGTCGAACCTCCTGGAAACCGTTTTGTATCCATAAACTTAGCAGTCTGAGCCCCAGTTAAGGGCAGTTACCGTGGCGTTCCTCTCAACGAGGAAGTGGCCATAGAAAAGCCTACCTGAGGTCATTAATTAGGAGTATGTGAATCTGAGCGTCCAGCTTTGAGCACTGTACAAAGCCCAGATGACTCAAGTGTCCTCACAGTGCTTTGAAGACCTTCCAACCGAAGCACCCCGTACATCGGTGAACAGAGTGGACACCCGTTCCGGAGGACCTCGGACATGACCCGAAGGTCCTAGTAAACGTGAAATAATTTATGAAGTCTTAAATGCGTTTGCAAACGGCACGTTTCTTTTTTGTTTTTTTGTTTTTTTAATCTTTATTTATTTATTTTTGAGAGACCGTGAGAGCGAGCAGGGGAGGGTCAGAGAGAGAGGGAGACGGAGTCCCACACAGGCTCCATGCTGTCAGCACAGAGCCCGACGTGGGGCTCGATCTCAAACTGTGAGATCGTGACCTGAGCCGAAATCAAGAGTTGGATGTTCGACCCGCTGAGCCACCCCGGCGCCCCGCGCGTAGTGCGTCTTCTACTCCATCATACGGCCTTGCGTGGTTTAGTATAAGATGGTGTGCTTTTCCCTCCCGTATCTTTAGGAAAAAAGCATGCCGTGGCTTTGTGTACCCACAGCCCGCTGCGGTGTAACCTGAAGCCACAGCTACCCTGGATCGAGCAACAGAAGCCACCGTAGGAGAGGCCACGCCTCTACTGATGGGGAAAGCCACGTATTTTTCCACATCCCATCATTGTGACTGAGGACATTGGCAGCTGGCCCGGGCTGTCGGAAATGCAGTGAGCATCTCCTCGCCCAGCCCTCTTCCAGGAGAGGCCGCTGGGTTATTCCCAGAACTTACAGTCATTTCGCACATAAAATGGGCAACTCACTTGCGCGCCGCGAAGGCGTATCGTGAAACGGGCCCGTTCCGAAAGGGGTCCCAGTAGACCAGTTAAGAACCGGAGGCCCCCAAATGGGCCGGCTTCCCCCTGCCCGACCTGCGAAGCAGAAAACCTAGACTCCCGGAGGCCCCCGGGGTCATGAACAAAGTCCCTTTCTTCCGCTTTCAAGCCCAGGTGGTCGTTTGGCACCCGAAAGCTCACAGAGGAGCGGGGCTCCGTGTGGCGGGACGGAGGGTGGCGTTGACGGGAAGGGCGAGGAAAAGCAATATGGGTCCGGGATTGTCAAGCGAGTGGCAGCGCCCGAGGGCGGCCGTGAGTGGGCGGCGGAGTGAGCAGGAGCGCGGGGAGCACGCTTTGTGCCGACGTTTCCCCACCTTTAGCGTCCGGGGCCCGCCAGGCGACGGGCCCGAAGGTTTCACACGGCCCTGCCTCGGGAGCCAACCGTACACGGCAAGCGCGAAGCGCGGGGATGGCGGCGTCGCTCCGCTGCTCCGTCGGGGCCGGGTTGAAGCCATCTGCCGCCGCAGGCTTGGCAAGGAAGAGCCCCCCAAGCCTGGCTCAGTGGCAGCGCTCTCTCCCCTGGAATTTTGATAGCAGCTCTCCTTCCAGGCTGCCCTGGGAGGCCCGCCCGCTGGCGCGGGTGAGGCCCGGCAGCGGCGTGCTGCTGTCCTCGGGGGCCCGTGCGGTCCGTCCGAGGGTGAGCGTTTGCGTCCCGTTACGCACTCGAGACCCCAGCGGCTTCGGAGCGGCCCGCGGGCTTGTCTCCCTGGCCGACAGATCTTCCGGCGCCGCCCGTGCGCGCCTGCTCGGTGCACCCCGGGGTCCGGCCACTTCTCCCCCGAAGCTTCGCGTGTCCTGGCTTCAGCGCCAGTCGTTACGCCAGGATTTAAAGAAAACCGCGGTCCGGCGCACATCTGTGTATTGCCGGCGTCTCTTACGCAAGATTAGATCGGCTCAAGCAGAAAGAGGATGCAGAATTTGGTAGCCGATGAACATCACCAGGAAAACTCACATCCGAAGAGAAGCGGCTTGCTTCTGGAGGTTCTGCTGGGGACAGAGCCGCTTGGCTGGTGTGGGTAGAGGGAGGACGGCAGCCTGCAGAAGACCGTGTCCCCCACTTGGGCCCCGGGAGCCCGGGGATCGGAGGGAAATAAAACCAGAAGGGAACGGAGAGTTCATCCAGTCCAACGCCCTGATTGGGGCAGATGGAATGGCAGACGCTCAGAGTAGAGGGAAATGAGTTGCCAAAGGAGAACTAGTCAAGACAGTGGCTGAGCCAGGGCTCCAGACTCTGCGGGTGGGACAGCCTTTCTTAGGGACTCCACTGGGCGACTCTGAGTAACTAAGGCTGGAGGGTTCCCCACTGAGTGCTTGGCGCAACTCAGAAAAACTTTTCAACGCAAAGCTCAGCCCTTCATGACTGACAGCTGTTGTAAAGGGATTATCTAGGGGCGCCTGGCTGACTCAGTCAGTAGAGCACGTGACTCTTGATCTCGGGATTGCGAGTTCAAACCCCACACTGGGTGTAGGGTTTACTTAGGAAAAGAAATAAATGAAGAGATTACCTAATCTGCAGCACTAAGGAGGGCAAAATGAGAGTCAGAGCTGAGTGTGTAATTAGTACAAATTGTTGGCTCTACCCTCTAGGTGTAGTTAAAGCGATTACACATAGAAGCCAGTTTCTGGGTTTAGCGTGAGATCTCCTCGCTGGCCTAAAACGTTTCACCGAGGGGCGCCTGGGTGGCGCAGTCGGTTAAGCGTCCGACTTCAGCCAGGTCAGGATCTCGCAGTCTTGTGAGTTCGAGCCCCGCGTCAGGCTCTGGGCTGACGGCTCGGAGCCTGGAGCCTGTTTCCGATTCTGTGTCTCCCTCTCTCTCTGCCCCTCCCCCGTTCATGCTCTGTCTCTCTCTGTCCCAAAAATAAATAAAAACGTTGAAAAAAAAATTAAAAAAAAAAAAAAACGTTTCACCGACAATCAGTCGCATGGTAGAAACAATTTGTGTGTGTTTTCTAGTATGTACCTAATAGAGCAAAGATATATTCTGGAAAATCACTGATAAACGAAGACATGAATGATTGAAAAGAGAATGGTTTAAGGGGCGCCTGGGTGGCTCAGCTGGTTAAGCATCCGACTTTGGCACAGGTCATGATCTCACGGTCCGTGAGTTCGAGCCCCGCGTCAGGCTCTGTGCTGACAGCTCAGAGCCTGGAGCCTGCTTCGGATGCTGTGTCTCCCTCTCTCTCTGCCCTTCTCTCTCTGTCTGTCTCTCTCTCAAGAATAAATAAGCATTAAAAAATAATTTAAAAAGACAATGATTTCAAATGATTGTCATAATCTAGTTTGTAGCAAAATGAGGAGGTTTTGGTATGGTGTAGATTTAGCTCTTTTGTAGGTTTGGTTTTTTTAAGTTTATTTATTTGGAGAGAGAAGAAGAGTGCATGCATGTGCACAATGGGGAGGGAAGAGAAAGGAAGAGAGAGAATCCCAAGCAGGCCCTGATGTGGGGCTCGAACCCACAAACCGCGAGACCATAACCTGAGCTGAGATCAAGAGTCAGGTGCTACTGAGCCACCCAGGCGCCCCACTCTTTTGTAGGTTTTTTTTTTTTAATTGTATTTGCTACTGGCTGATCTCCAGATAGTTTTTCCACAGGCTTCTTGTGTTTTCTAAGATGTCTGACAATCTCTCCCACTTAGGGCTGTCCTACAAACTGTTAACAATGATCTTCCTAAAAAACACAGATCAGACTGTGATTTTCTTACTTTTAAAAACCTTCAGTGGCTCCCTATTGCCCACAGAGTGAAGTCTTAGCATTCCCAATCCATCATGATTTGGCCCTTACTTGTCCTTCCTGCCTTACCTCTCTCCCCCTGAGCATGCCCTACCTGCACTCCCTAATATCGATGGTTTCGCTCAAGCTGAACCCCCTGCCGGAAATGAATGACCGTCTCATTCAGCTCTGCCGTAGTTCCATCCATCCTTCATGGTGTAGATTATATCCCAGTTGTTCTGAGAAGTCTTCCCAGATCCTTCTATTTGGAGATCTCTCTCCCCAACGTATTCTGCTTGTGCCTCTGTCTGAGCCCTCATGACCTTCTGCCAAGTATCTGGTTGGTTTGTCTATTAGTCTGTTTTCCTTGCCAGAGGGCAGGATTCCTAAAGGCAGGCACTAAGTCTTTCTCCAACCTTCTAGCTCAATGCTTGGGACCTTGTAGGCTACCATTAAGTTTGTTGAATTAAACTGGATTATACCCCCCCCATCCAGGGTTGTCCCTATTCATCTTTGACCAAAACTGGTCTTTCCTCTATCTCCTATAATGCTTCATCGTCATACTAAGCTGTCCCCTTTGTCACTAATCTCCATGATGGTGGCCCAGGCCCAGAATGTGTCTTTGGTGAGACTCGCATCAATGTAAGCCATAAAAGCCCAGCCGTAGGGTTGCTGCTGTTAGACGGGGAGCCTCACGAAACCTTTAGCCACAGCTTCGGAAGCATACAGAGGTATCCCGAATATTCCCGGGGGCCCTTTGCAAATGGAAAACTCAGGCCAGCTTTGTGCTTGGGGAATCGAATAGCCCTGACCGGGGCACCTGGGTGGCGCAGTCAGTTGGGCGTCCGACTTCAGCCAGGTCACGATCTCGCGGTCCGGGAGTTCGAGCCCCGCATCAGGCTCTGGGCTGATGGCTCAGGGCCTGGGGCCTGTTTCCGATTCTGTGTCTCCCTCTCCCTCTGCCCCTCCCCCGTTAATGCTCTGTCTCTCTCTGTCCCAAAAATAAATAAACGTTGAAAAAAAAAATTAAAAAAAAAAAAAAACAAAAAGAATAGCCCTGACCATCATTGCTGATTTCTTCAGAGAAATAGAAGGGACATAATTTCCATTTCCGGTCCTCAAACCCAGAGCTCTTTTCAGAATTTCACGAAGCTTAATAATGCTACTCAAACAAGTATGCGATCACTTTCACGTGGAAACACTGGACTCTTCTCACGCTTTTGAGAAGTTCTCTTTGGCAGTACGTATTTTCCTAATCAAGGTGGATTTTTTTTTTTTTTTCCAAGAAACAAAGCCATTGCTACTTAAATCGCTACAGTCTATTTGATACACAGAATTGTTCAAGAGGTGGCATAGCTTCATGTGAAGTTTCAGGGTCAGACCTGTGTTCAAATAGCACGTCTGTCACTTACCAGCTGTGCAGATATGGGCAAAAAAGTAACCTGGGTTGGAGCTTCCTCATCAGTAAATGAAGAGGTTAAATTAAATGAGATAACGTATGTAAATATCTTAGTACAGTGCCTGGCACACAGTGAGGACTCACTAACTGGTAGTCCTTTTTATGATTCCCAAACAAAGGGTCCAAGAGATAAAAATGACAAAAGAGGTCTTTGGTGGCACAGGAGATTAGAAACTACCAGACTTAGCGTCTGCCGGGCTTACCGTCACTGCTCTAGTACACGAAACCGTTCGGTGTTCGCGGATTATTTGAAGAGCAAAACAAATAGCACAGGGGCCCGGTGGTAACATTAATAGATGTTGTTTCATCTCGACGTTGGGCAAAGGGAATATCCGGAAAAGGAATCTGGAAGCAAGGCTCAGAGTTCTGTCATTCAGGTCAACCCTAAAAATACTCCCCTGCATTTAAGTTGAGACGTTGCCTCGAGACTCAAGGCTGCGCTTTCAACAGATAGAGCCATATGTGTTCTCAGCTTTGGTGAAATCCGATCATGACCTGAGCCCGTGCTGACCTCGGCCTTGCCTGTGTGCTCTGCATAGTTCAGCTTTCAGAGAAAGACGTCTGACCTCCAAACAGAGCACTGCTCTTTGTTTTTTTCTTCTTTTTATTTTCTTTGTATGTATTTATTTTACAGGGAGAGGGAATCCAGATTAGAGTCTGGTGAGTCGCTTTCCCCTGGGTAAGAGGGTTCCCTGGATTTGAATTCTTACTGGCCCTCAAGGCAAAAAACTTTCTCAGCTTTAGAGAAGCAGAATGTAGTCAGATTCATATATGTGAAAAGTTTCTTGGTACGGCAATGAAAAGCAAGTGTACTTAACGACAGAACGGAAACATTGTACCAAATATGATCGGCAAAGGATTCAATAAAATATACATTCCAACGAATAGGAAAAACCTTAATACCTGTCAGATAAAAAGGCAAAGGATATGAACCGTGAAGTGTTAAGAAACGTAACTAGTAAACTAAGGCAGAGAAAAAGTTGATCTGTGCAGTAATCAAATACATACAATTAATGAAACCTTGATAAATCATCGAATGCTGACCACGTTATCTTTTTGCAAATGAGGCCGGTCAGTCGCTTTTCTCATCATTGCCGGTGGCATTAGAAACTACGGTAGCCCTTTTGGAGAGGAGTGTTGCAGTCTGTGTAATCCCCCCTGGCTTTGATCACCTTGACCTTGCTGCCTGCTCTAACCATTGCCAGCTTCAGAGCAGCCCCGGGCCCTGGCGCTGCTCTGCAGGCATCCTGGACCAGCTGAGTCCCCACACTGTCTTCCTGTGACTTACTGTTTCATCCCTTGTAAGAGGAGCTCTTCCTTCCCCTTCCTTCCTTCCCTCTGTAGAATCCCAATCATTTCCTCTGTGCCTTTTGCTCTGCATCTCAGTGTCCCCAAGGGATCTTTCCAGCTCCGCTGGCCACAGGACAGTTGGCTGCTGAGGGCACTCCCATCGCATCACCTTCCCAAGCTATTGAAATAGCCACATTGGCGACAGAGTCTAGAAAAGCCATGGGAGTAGAATTGAGTTCTAAATCTGGAAAAGCAAATCTGAAAGAAACTGACCTCTGCTCCAGGGTTGGCCGTCTTGAATTTCCTGATACACCATTATCTACTCAGATTTGCCTTCTGAGAGATGTTCCAATTAGGCCGACGTCAACATCCCAATTTCTTTTTCAGAATCGTGAGCGTATCTCATAAATGGTGGGTGGTCAAAGAAGGAAAGCCCTTGCCCTTCGGCCTCTCCTTGGTCTTTGCTTAGTATCAGTTTAAATCCTATGCATTAGATTGATTTTGCTGTGTGTGTGTGTGTGTGTGTGTGTGTGTGTGTGTGTGTGTGTGTTTTAAGGGGTGGCATGAAAAGACGACCGCAAAGATCGGAGAAGAAATAGTTGGGAAAAATAAAACAACTTTTAATGGCAAATTACACTGTCTCGACTCTAATTCAAGCAAGGTTCCCAGGAGAAGATCTTTGGGGCGCAGGGCCCAGGAAAGGCACACTGGGGGTCTGCAACATCTCCCAGCCCTCTGACACACGTACACACAGGGGCACACACATAGTCACCCCCCACCCCCCAGCACCTTACATTTTAATACCGGTGAGATGTGGTGAAAATGACCTTCCGGCACAGCCTTGCCTGCGGGGAGATGTTACAAGGTGCCAGTGTGCCCCCTTGGGTGTGAGTGGAGCCAAAGGGGGGGGGAGTCAGCTTCTCCCCGTTGGTGTGACCTCTGCAAAGAGCCCCTCTAGCCATCCCCTTCCGCTGGGGGGCCGCACCCCCCCCCCCGGCACCTCCCCATCTCCTGGCAGCCATCCTTTCCACGAGAGCTGGGGCATCCCAACATTCCAGACAGATGCTGGAGTCACGGCTGGCCCACAGCTGATGCTCTCCTGTATTTCACCTTCTTCTTTTCTTTCGGCAGAACTGGCTTATGATCTGGATGTGGATGATGCTCCTGGAAACAAGCAGCACGTGAATCAGAAGGACAATGAGATAGCGGCCTCGCACAACCTGGGGAGCGGCCGCTTCCCCCTGAAGGTTCTAACCAGCTTGGCGATCTGTGTGGCGTGGTTTTTCTTCCCGGTGCACTGACTTCCTCGTGCACCGCACACGTGCTGCCCTTCAGCACCCTGTGGTCCTCCCCTAGAAGGGGACCCACCTTCTTCTTTTTTTCTATTTTTTTATCTTGTATACCTCCTCCGGCCATTAAGTAGAAGACTAACCGCGTGTGACGTTTTCGAAAATCAAATGGCGCCTTTGAGGAAGGTAAATTTTAGTGGTAGTGTAGATCGTCTTTTTGCAAAGAAAAAAAAAAACACTCAAGTTGTGCCAAATTATTTTCCTATGTTTGGCTGCTAGAACATGGTTACCATGTCTTTCTCTCTCCGTCTCTCTCTTTCTCTTTCCCTTTGCATGGATTTCTTTGGAAAAAAAAAATAATAAATGCTCAAATAAAAGTGCATCGGGTGTTTTTTGTAAGCCCTTGTGCATGGCGACCCTGTGGGGATTCTCCTCCTCCTCACCCAGCTTTCTGTTCGGCAGGAGAAAATCCCATCAGGTGTCAGTGAGGTCCTTCAGCCCCACCTCCTTGCCCACCTTTTGACTGGGTAGGAGTCCTGGCCCCCGGCCCCAGTCAAAGCCACCCCTGGCAAAACACTCCCGGTGCATAATCTGCACATAGAAATCTTGGAGTGTCGTAGAGTATGTTTCTTGCCTTTGAGACCAAAGGTGTCCCAGAAAGTTCCTATCTCCATTGACAAATTTCCCTCTGCCGAAAAAGCTTTGCCCAAAGAGAAACCCTCTGTGTGACTCACGTACAGTCACGTGATCAACATTCTCCCTTCCCCTAACCCAGAGACACGGGTCCGGGAAATCGTAACGGCGCAAAGACACGCTTCCCCAAGCCTCTCTGCTGTTGTCTCAGGCTTATTCTCTGTCACCCGTGTCTGGGGGCCGCCACGTGGACAGGCCCAGCACCTGCCCTGGCTCAGGTTGCAAAGGTTGGCGCCGGGAAAGCCACGGTGTACAGGAAGCAGCCGCGTTCACTCTTGGCCACAGGCGGCTTCTTCAACACCTGTTTATTCAACAGCTAGGTTTCGGGTCCCCACTGCGTGTCAGCTACCGTACCAGATGCCGGAGACGGGAGAAGGCCAACGATGCGATCCCTGTTCTCCCGGAGCAAAAGGTCTGATGGCCGTGCTAACTTCAGTACCTGCTTCCTGTCCGTCGTAGGCCGGTATGACAACTTGGCAGCTGGTCTCCACACGCGCAACGTCACGGGCGATAATGGCCCAGGTGTCGAGGTTTAGACGTTCTGCTGCCAGGGCGCCTCGGGGATCCCCCACTTGCCGCTGTTACGATGCCCAGAGTATTGCCCGTTTAGCCAGCTCAGCTCGACGGAAACGTTATCGATTCTTTCTCGTGAGCAGAAGCTCAACTCCCCCCCTGAGGGCAAGGACAGGAGGAGCCGAATGACTATAAAGTATAAGAAAGAGAGGCTGAGACACGGCCAAGGAGCACGAACAAAGATCAAGGAAGGGACCCGAGAGTCCCCTTTGAATCTAGAAGCTGGTCCCAGCCAGGGTCTCCAATTTCCATCCCATGGCAAGAGGTCACCGTGCGGGACGCAGGAGGCGTCATTTCTCACGACTTCTCGTCCCCCCTCGTCCTGCTGTCACCAACACACTTCCGTCAGGGTCTCCTGAGGACCCCAGGCCTCCATTATTTGTTTTCATCCGTTGCAGACATTTTCACAAACACAAGTTGGAGACGTTGGGTGCAGCGTTTCCTTCGGTTGCTTTGGTCGTGGACCACGATCAGTTGTATTTGTGAATCTGGTTTCAGTGATTTGTAACAGCGGGTAAGACTGGAAAGGGAATTATCTTTTTCAAACCATCATTTCTGTGTCTGAACGGGATTTGTAGGAATCTTTGTTCTTGGATTTCAGGAAACCCGAATACTGCGAAGGTTTCCTCCTCGGACTCAGAGTGCGATACTATAACACCAGACCAGAAGAAGGAACCAGAGCTGACTTATCGCCTAATAACGGCCCCTTCTGCAGGAAGGCTTTTATTTAATGTGGTAAAAATAATTTGTGGTTCTGAGGCCAGGTTTTATGCCTGTGAGCAGGAGAGGACTGTTGTAAAGTCCATTCTTCCTCTCTGGGAGATGAAAGGAATTGTCAGCTTTTATTTTTTTTTTTAAGATTTTATCTTTAAGTGACCCCTACACCCAACGTGGGGCTCGAACTTACAACCCCGAGGTCAAGAGTCACATGCTCCGCCGACAGCCAGCCGGGTGCCCCAGGATTGCCAGCTTTTCCACACCCTTCTCATTCACTTCCCCTCTCCAGGCCTCAGTTTCCCTCTTGTAAAGTGGAGAATCAGGGCAAGATGTCTAGCCTCTTTGTTGCTCTCATTTTGTAGGGCCGTTCGTTGTCTTGCCCAGCACTGACGTCACGTACGTGCTGTTCCTGGACATCTCTTAGGACTTCTGTAGCCTACGGTCGTATCTGACATGCTTCAGCGGCCAGAACACGACCCAAGCCATCCAGTGCGTGTGCTGTCTTGGTACACGGCCCGTCCGCTTGGGTCCGTCAAGGCTAAGTGATGGCGGCAGAAGACCGCTCTTCTGGGATGTCCCTGGTCCGCTGGCTTCAACTAAATGCTCGGGACTAAAATGGATAACCACGCCCATTTTCAAACCATGGACACTCTGCCATCTTTTATTGACGTTTTCTTACACCCAATAGCCTGTCTCTTGTCACTTTCTATCCATGTCGTTTCCTGTCCTTCTATATTTTCTATTCCTCTAGTTCGGAATCCAGTTGCACGGCTAGTTGGGTGGCTTTTCAGTTTTGAAGTGTTGGTTCTACCCTTTGATTTAAACTTCCTACACATGAATTATGGTAAGATGACTATTTTGTCCTTAGAATGGGCCTGGCAGCTGGGAAGTTGGCCCGTCTTGTTGGGAGTTTCTAGGCCTCTGTCTCATCGAATGCACGTGTGAAAATCCACCAGCCCCACTCTGGTACTTGAACAAGGTTAAATCATAGAGGGGTATATGGAATCCCTAGGCTGGAAAAGACCAGCTGGCTCATCCCACAATCTTCATTTGATTACTGCCTAAGGCAGGGCTCCTCACTAGGTCATAAAGTAGCCTATTTGGTTGCTGGTTACCTCCAAATTTTAGCAAGCTTATTTTATGCAAAAGAAATACACATAGGTGATAAAAAGTCTGTTTTTTAAATTTTTTTAATGTTTATTTTTTGAGAGAGAGAGAGAGAGAGAGACAGAGTGTGAGCGGGGGAGGGGCAGAGAGTGAGGGAGACACAGGATCCCAAGCAGGCTCCAGGCTCCGAGCCGTCAGCACAGAGCCCGACGTGGGGCTGGAACCGACAAACCGTGAGATCATGACCTGAGCCGAAGTCGGACGCTCAACCGACTGAGCCACCCAGGCGCCCCCCAAAAAGTCTGTTTTTTAAAGTTTATTTAGAGAGAGAGAGAGAGAGAGAGTCTCAAGCAGGCTCCACACTGTCAGCACAGAGCCTGACGCGGGGCTTGAACTCACAAACCGCGAGATCGTGACCTCAGCCGAAGTGGGACGCTTAACCGACTAAGCCACCCAGGTGCCCCGGTAATAAAAATTCTAACAATACAGCATTATATAAAGTTTTAAAAAGGGCATTTACCCCCTAATTCCATCCCCCATGGATATTTACTATTATTTTTATTTATATCCTTCTAGTCTTTCTTTCTCTGTGTATGTATATTCACACACACGAGACTTATCCTAAACATACAATTCCATAAGAGGAATCAGTCTTTATTAGCTTAAGCCTAAATCTGCCTTCCTGGATTTTCCACGCCAGGAATTTTCAATCACTGACTCTTGCCTCTTCTGGATTTGTCTTGTTGTTGTTCGAAACAGCTCCTTCGTCCCCTTCAGCCCTGCTCCATGCTCCAGGGGGTCAGTGGTCCTCTTGTGCTGTCCTGCTCTCGGCTGAGCCCACGGTGCTGCTCGAGCCTGGGCGGAACGGAGCGTGGGTAGTTACGTGCCACGGAAGCCCGGGACCTCTACCAGAGCAGTCCTGGAAAACAGACACTTGTCTAGAAGCCACGGTACACACCGCGTGAGCGATGAGCCTCGGGCCAACTGAAACCCCCAGGTGTCCTTCTTACAACTAAATTCCAAGGGCTTTTGGTTTTACTTGTCTGGATGCTGGGGCAGGCACCATACACCGTACGTGGGGCAGTGGGGAGAGAGAGTGTGTGTGTGTGTGTGTGTGCGTGTACTAGAGCGATTTTTTTCTTGCCAAGGCCACAGCGTTTTTGGAAGTCTTCTTTTGAATTTGCTCTCGAGCCAGTTTATGTAGCGTGTAAGAAAATTAGGCTCCGTTTTTTATAGTCACACCTTGTTTGGAACCAAAAACTAATGTTCTTCGGCTTCATCACCCACCTCATTCGCTGGATTTACTGCCAAGTGGCTCTTAGCTGTTTCCAAAAATCGGGTCTGCCTTCGGGGAACAAAGGCCTCCCTGAGAAGATTCCAAAGAACGTGCTATGGGCTGTGGAGGGTTTTTTCCCGAAGAAAAGTCCTAGACATTTCGAAGACACTGTACCTCTTGAAAGGAGATAGCACTCGTCTGAATAGAGGTCTGCTAGGTTGGCCAAGGAGCCGACGAAATAAGCTCATGACTTTTCATTCACTTTTATAGATTTAGAAGTAAGTATATTGACTTTGAGTGATTCGCGTCAAAAGTAGAGGGCAGGACTCGCATGCAGTTGGTGCTTAATCAGTGTTTGATGAAGCCAGTAGTCATTATCGTAAGTATTGCCTGAGCGATGCTTTGTGCCAGAGCCTGTGTCGTGTGGGCTTCATTCACATATACTGAGGGAGACAGACAAGAAATCATGGTACCGGGGGCACCTGGCTGGCTCAGTTGGTGAAGCACACAACTCTTGATCTCGGGGTTGTAAGTTCAAGCCCCACGTTGGGGGTAGAGATTACCTCAAAATAAGTTAAAAAAGAAAAGAAAAGAAAAGAAAAGAAATGACCATGCAATAGAAACGCTATAACAGGAGTGTATGTGGGATGCGCAAGAGACCAGAATGGTACATGTTATGGTCGATGGGTCCGGGATGTGACCCTTGAAGACAGTGTAGAAGAAAGGATAAGATTGTCCCGTTTTTGAAAAGAGCAAGTCAAGAAGACTTGAAGAAACTGTAGAAATTGTCCAGATTATGAAGGGGGGAAGGGTGTCTCGGGCAGAATAGCGCAACACGGGTCCGTCACGGACCCCACGCGAGGCTACTCGTCGTGGGGCCCTACTGGACACCAGCGTGCCTGTCCACGGAGGGGGCGAGGCAGGGTGTGGGGGGCGCGTGGAGTGTTACGTAGTGGATAGGAGCAATGGACAGCACGTACAGCCAGCAGCGTGGATGTTTCTTAAAATCGTAGAGTGAAGACAAACCAAGGAACCGAACAGGCTACATCGGTAGCTTCCCAGCATTGAAATGAACCAAGGTGCTTTCGCGGAGGACAACACACGTTTTCCAAAAATACACGCGCACCGGGAGATACACACTGGCCGTGTTAGCGTGGCGGCCGCTACACGGGAGTGGGCTTTGGGGATAAAAAGAATAATGAATGAGTCAAAGCAGGAGAGGGGGCTTATGCAGACCAACCCCGACGATACACCACGAACTGAGCAGTATCTGTAGTTCAACCCTTGGTACCTGAGACCACAAACCACCAAAGTCAAGAAGAGCCGGGAAGAAGGAGGGAAGAGGCAGGCACGGGATTCCGGGAGAAAGGTTTCCCCGGGGCCTCGCCCAGAGTCGGCGTTCAGTGCCTGCACGTTGAGAAAAGAGACGAACGAGCCAAGGGTCCCGCCTCAGGCGACACGAACCTGTTGGCCAAACAAATGTGCCTTGGATCGCGTGGCGTGCCGGCCACCCCGTTGCGGGCCGACCCGGCGTCGGTCGGAGGCGACTCTGACGTGACGGTCGCTTAACTGGAGCTTCGGCTTGAGACGGCATGTCTGAGAGCTCTTTCGGACAAATGGTAATTATAGCTTTCTTTGGGGGTGGAAATCCCCGGTCTCCGGTACCTTTAGGCACTGAAATTGTTGCGTTTGCTCTGCTCTGCTGGAGCCCCAAGCCCACCGTGATACCCCCCGCTCGCTAGTTTTACAGACGTAGAAACTGAGGCCCGGAGAGGCCAAGAGACACGCCTCAGGTCGCACGGCCAGGCGAGTGCAAAGTCAGAACGGACTCGGGGCCTTCTCCATCACCTTACATATGCTGCGTCCCCCTGAAAGAGCAGAGTGAACCAACCGTCACGTTGCCCAGCTAAGAGCCAAGGCTGTTTGCTGAAACCTGCGTTCCAGAAACGTGCGTACGGACAGACTTCGTCGTACGGATCCGCATCTTGATTCTCGCGGCAGTCGAGGAAAAAAACCCCCTCGTCTGACAGAACACATGGCCTTTCCAGATGAACGCGTTCAAGCCAGGGCCTGCTTCGAGACGGTTAATGTTGCCCTTACAAACTGGAACCTGGGGGTGCAGGAATTCAGTCATCCTCAGCAAGACTCTCTGTCACAACAGAGGCATTGTTCTCCTCGCTCGCACTGTTTGCTTTCGTGCCTTTTCTGTGAGACGGTAGGTATTTATTTTGTTTGGTTGGCGCTTTTGTAATCAGTCTAGACACGGGCCTACACCGAACCATCCAGGGGGCGGATGAAACTCCCACGGTGGAATCAGGTAAACCCCCTTTTCCCCGCGCCCCCAAGCCAGACTGCTCAAGAAAACCACCCCCGAAAGGACAGAATTCGCTAAGGAAGCAGAGAGGAAGTGCTCCTGCTCTCGAAAACACCCCCAGCGGTCGGTCATCTTCATTCGGTGCCTCAGATGACGCCGCTGCCCGGGCACACGTTTGTCCCACTGGAAACGAAAATGTCTCTTTTCTGCAGGGGTCACCGGGACCGCTCACCGAGGTGCCCCGCAACTGAGGATTTGCAAATTTTACTTCACCCCGAAGGAGCAAAGGTATATGCGGCAAGACGAAAAACGAGGAGGGGGGTAGGGCACAGATTACTCGGATTTAACAGAGGTGGGTTTCTTCTGCCCTCTCCCCGCAAACCGTTTTGGATTTTTTTTCCTGCCACAGAACAAAGAGAGGCATGACTTCGGTTTCACAGTTCACGGGGCTGATGAGGTTTGCTTCACGTTCCAAAGATACTGATGCCGTTTCAACCTTCTGGAAATTATAGAAAGGTGCGGCCTTCCCGCATTGCCTCCCGGACACCATCCCTGTGGCAGGAGAAGCTTCTGGAGCACAGGGAGTTCCAAATAACAACGTGTGTCTTCTGCTTATAGTCAGTGAGGCCATTCAGCCCGGGATCTCGCCCAACATTGAGCTCCACTCTTACACAAGGCAGTGCCACAGAAGTTTGTGGAATGAACGTCAATTTGAGGGGCCACAGCGCTGGCACATGGGGTGGAAACTACTCACTCTCCCTCAGACAACCAGTACCTAAAGTCCCCACGTCTACACAGCGAGGCCGCCGAGCACTGACCTGACCAAATGTGAAATTTGACCGTAATCCTCAGGTCTAACCTACCACCGATAGAGCGTTCCTTAGTAACCCTTGGCTTGCTTAACTTAGACTGGTACGTCGTTTTCTGCCATTTTACCAACAAGAAAGTTTTATTGTCTCACGCTTTTCTAGAACTTGGGTATGGCTATAGTTGCGAAAACACCACCGGGCAAAGATGTTGGCTGGGAACAGCAGTAAAAATAGGGCTGTTTGCAAACGGCTATGGATTGTCTAAACTCCTAAGTGAATGTCCTCTCTAACTCCTTATTTAGAGCGATCAGAGCCCTAAACCGTCAAAGAAAGATTCAGTGCTTTCCCAGTACGTCTTTTGTTCGGAATTTTAATTCTGGGAATATCAGTAAACTGTGTATGTATACATACAAAAAGAAAAGGACATTTATTTTTGCCAAATCTGTTGGATTATAAAAAGTTTGCCTCATTACAACTTCTTCAGCCCAGAAGCTGCTCGTTAAGAGGTGTCCTTCTATTATCATGAGAATTTATAACACAGTTTCGGGCTCCTAACAGACGAGAATCTGTCCCAAACTGATCGCCACAGACTCTCGTTTCCAAGGGTAGGTTTTCGTCTCCTTAGCTCTTTAGGTTGCTGATATTTTTTGTGTCATCAAAATGGCTATTTCCAGTGTTGATGGTCTCATTTCCCGGATTTCAGACGCCCATTTAATCCTATGGCCCTGATCACAAAATAATCTTTGGTTTCCTAGCACGGATCCCTCACATGAGTTCGAGAAAACCTTAGAAAAGTGTAGAAGTTTTTGTATCTTCTCATCGGCTATCATCAAGTCAGCCAAGGTATCAATAAGAACATTATAGGGGTGCCTGGGTGGCTCAGTCGGTTGAGCGTCCGACTTCAGCTCAGGTCACGATCTCACAGTCTGTGAGTTCAAGCCCCGTGTTGGGCTCTGTGCTGACAGTTCAGAGCCTGGAGCCTGCTTCAGATTCTGTGTCTCCCTCTCTGTCTGCTCCTCCCCTGCTCACACACTATCTCTCTCGCAAAAATAAAGATTAAAAAAAAATTTTTTTTAAAAGAACATTATAGTGGATTCTCTGGGGCGCCTGGGTGGCTCACTCAGTTGAGCATCTGACTCTTGACTTTGGCTCAGGTCATGATCTCACAGCTCATGGGATTAAGCCCTGTGTCAGGCTCCACGCTGACAGCACGGAGCCTGCTTGGGATTCTCTCTCTCCCTCCTTCTCTCTGCTCCTCCCCCGACTCTCACGCACGCTGTCTCAAAGTAAACAAATAAACTTTTAAAAAAGAAGAGACCTCTAGTAGATTCTCATCACAAGGAGAAACAATTTTTGTAACCGTGTGACATGATGGATGTTAACTAAATTTGTCGTGATAGTCATTTCACAAACTACACACATAGCAAATCATGTTATACACCTTAAACTTACGCAATGTTGTAGGTCAGTTATATCGCAATAAAACTGAGGGAAACCATTATATATTATGTTCTTAAGCCCTGTACTGTCTACTCAGGCTTGTCTTGAGGCTTGCATGAGGGAATGGGCAGGACAGCGGTTTTTTAAAAATGTTTTCTTAAATTTCTTGTTGAGAGAGAGAGCGCGCAAGCAGGGTAGGAACGGAGGGGCCGGAGGATCCAAAGGGCCTTTGTAACCGCTCAGCACCGCCTGACCTAACGGACCTAACGCAAGACTCTACCTGCCACGGTGAGGATTCTCCTTGGCCTCAAGTGGGCGGGGGTCTTCGCATCAAAAGAATCTCTCAGAGAGACCACAATAAAAGGCTTATGACTTCCAAACCTCCTCCCTCATCACCCTCTTCCACACATTTCACGCTTGAAGCCGGGAGGTCAACTTGAAGAAAGAGACTGAGATGGATGCTGAGAATCGAACACGGGCCTCACTAGAAGCAAAGAATCAACGTTCCTTTTGAAGGGAGCATCGCTGGAAACTCACACACGGCCAAGGCGGACAGCCCTCATGACCACTGAGAAAAAAAGGGTTATTAATCTGTCTTGCCTGTCTCTGACTTCTTCTGAAATAGCCTTTTTAAAGCCTCGTCGGTGGTCTCGTCGTGCCTGACCGTGTAGCAGGAATCCGGTCCCCCCATCTTTCACATCCAGAGACTCATGATTCATTTCCAGTTGTCCCCCAACGCCTCTCATATTGGCCACTTTTGTTTCATCCTTCAGCTAGGGCAGGAGGTGAGGACCAATGGGATCCCACCCATTATGGTCACTCCCAGGAGATACTCAAGTTTAACTGAAGTCACCCATCCACCGTCAGGCATCATCTAGGTTTTTGAGCCTGCCCGTGCTTATTATAAAGATGAGTATCGGTTACAGCCCAGCAGGAGCTGGGGAGCGGAATGAGGAGTGTCTAAAGATCAGGTTATATATAGCCAAACTGTGAGGGGAGCTTAGGCTTCCCAAGAGTTGACCAGAACAGCTGAAGCCTGTGCTTTGAGCCGGCCACAGACCTAAGGAAAAAGGTACTCATGTTCTCCAAGGCCCTGCCAGGCCTGTCCACCCAATTAATCCTAACGAGAGCTTCAGTTACAGAGTGCCTTTTCCCAGCAGTGCGGCAGGAAGTCCACCCGCTCACATACCCACATCCTACGCCCCCCTCCCAGCAGGAGCCCACATCTTGCATAGGGAAGCTGAGCAGTGATGCCTTTCTCCTTGGGAGGGTCCCGTTTTGCTCTTGGCCTTAAGCTCTAGATGGCATGTCACAACAGCTGTGCCCACCTTCCTCGGTTGCCGAGCTCTTCAGAGGTGCCATCCATAATGTTCCTGGGAGTCCAGATGAAACCGGAAGCTTCTGAGCAGGCAGCCAGCCAGGACTGGTTTCAAGTGCCGTCCACATTCTTCCTCGCTGAGTTCTCCGGAAGCTGCAGAGCTCAGTGTTTCTTATCCAAAAATCTTTCTGGCATTTTTTTATTTGTAATAATTCCAAACCCACTGAACGTTCTTATAACAACTGAGATTTGGGAGAGAGGGTGGAAAAAAAGGATCAGTTAGATGATTAAGGGCATACGGACTCCTAGGTGCTGATTTTCAAAGGGAAATGAATTCGATGGCCTCCTTTGAGCTCTCAGGGAATGTTGATTTCCTGCCTGAGCCCCCACACGGTTTTTCTATTGTTAATCAGGGTGGCTCCTTTGGATGGTGGGGGTGTAGGATTTGGGGTTGCCAGGGGCTGTGCTCCAGTAAGACTGGCCAGGGTCTGGGAATATCTGAGTTTATGCCTCTCATACAAGGGCACTGGCAGAGCTCTCTGCTGCGGCTAGCCCAAGGCCTGGAGGGTGGGTTTCCTCACTCTTGCCATGTGCTAGTCTGCGTGCTGCATCCAGAAAGAGATGGCAATCATCCAGGGACAGGGCAGACAGGCCCTTGAGGTCAACTAGCCCAGCCCCCTCAGCCAACAGATGGAGAAAGTAAGGCCTCAGGGTAGATGAGGGAATTGGGATGGTTCTAGAGCCTAGGGCCTCCTGGCTCTCAGTCTAGGGCTCACGTGGTTCTAGCCCATGAATAGGATCAGAAACAAGACAGCATCTGCCAAGCCAGAATCTAGAACTGTCTCCTTATCAGAGTCCCTACTTTCTTATCTCTAACCCTTCCTGTCACCAACGCTTGTGACAAAAATCAGATCAATAAATACCTTGCAGAATCTTTGAATTGCCCAGAGACTGGAAGACAAGAGCTAGAGCAGTCAGCAGGGAACCTACTAGAGTAGGCATTTCCTATGGGTCCTAAGCGACATGAATTTTCCTTAGAGAAACAGACAGAGATTCATTTCAAGGGCCAAAGAGAAGGAAAAAACACATTGACTCAAATGGCATCGTTTCTTTCTTCTGCAATGACTCAAGCACAGGCTCTTGCCTCTCACCCTGGGAGCTTGGTAATGCACATATCTGGAGACCTACTTCTCACATGTCTGCTCAGTCCTTCATTATAGGGAGAAAGAATTCAACCACTGGTTCCAGAAACCACTTTCCAAGAA
Source organism: Felis catus (assembly GCF_018350175.1). NCBI lineage: Eukaryota > Metazoa > Chordata > Mammalia > Carnivora > Felidae > Felis > Felis catus. Next base: position 109,715,591 of record NC_058386.1, on the reverse strand, counting down.
TAACAGCTTATCTGGCCCAATGTAATGCTTTCACTTCCACTTGCTGTCAGAACAAAGAGGCTGGGCATTCCCTTTTATCTACCCCCATCACTGAGGTTTGGCTAAGACCCTTCTCTGGAAATCTCAGCTCTAGGAGAAGTTCGTACACTTGGTTTTTAAAACCAAGGAGAGATGCTGACAAAGGCAGGAAAGCATAAGTGAGGAGAAACTAATACATTCCCTACAGTAGGAGCTAATTAGATTGGAACCATAACTCCAGCAATGCTAAGTGATGGGGCCACACGGACTTGGCTTAACCTGGGTCTCACTGCATCATTCCAGAGACTCTCGTGTCTCTTTGAGTATAGGGAACCCTGACTGAGAGATTATGGGGGAAACTAAGCTCCTCTGGAGAAGGGTCCAGACACTATAGAACCAGCGGGACTAGAGAGATTTATATTTGCATCTCAACTCTATTGTCACAGAAAACCATGGGGTCATTTATCCTTCCTGAGACATGAATACCACAGGGGGGTAACACAGAACATTAGCAGCTCAGAAACTTTAATAGGCCTGGGAGAAAACTATATAAATTGTGAGAAAACAAACCTTGTGATCATTTTACTTAAGTGTACATTGAGTTTTCATCTTATATGGCTCCCTCTCGTTACATTTTTTTAAACATGACCAAATGGTTAGATTTTGAATTTAGCATTGAAATCTTGGAAGAAAATCTCTTCCTTAGTCAAAACCTCCATTTTAGTTCCCTCCCAACTAGTTCTTAAATCTTTTTGGGAAGGGGAGGGGCATTGAGGTGTGGTCTGAGATTTCTTTGAGAATCATATAAAAGCTTAGGTCTCTCTAGAAAGAAACCCACACAGATACACTGTGATAGGCAACCTCTATGATGGCTCCCAATATTTTCTTGGTATTCACACCCTTGACTAATCCCTTCCCCTTGTGTGTAGGCTGGACTTAGTGACTTGTTTCAAATGAACAGAATGTGGCAAAAGTGGTGGGATTAGGTTACAAAAAGACTATGGCTTCCTTATGGAAATTTTCCCACAATAATAATAAAAGACTGTGGCTTCCATCTTGTTTGTTCACTCTCTTGCTCTTTTGCTCACTCACTCTGAGGAAACCAGCCACCATCTTGTAAGCTGCACTGTGGAGAGAGTCATATGGCAACAAATGAATATCTCTGGTCAATGGCTAGCAAGGAACCGAAACCTGCCAACAGCCACATGGGTAGAAGTAGATCCACGTTCAGACAAGCTCTCAGATGAATGCAGTACCAGCTAAGCCAAACCTGGATTCCTGACACAAAGGTCGTGTGATAATAAATACTTGTTTTTTTAAGCTGCTAAATTTGGGGTTAATTCGTTACACAATCGTAAATAACTAATGCACATCCACGCACACAAGATTTTCGATGGATGTTCAGGGGATTCCAGAATATCCTAAATATCACTCCATGGCTCCTCTACATTAACTCCATCTTAAAAATCCCTAGACTAGCGATGACCAATAGAAATACGATAGAAGCCAACGCCCCCCCCCCCGCAAAGAAATACAATAAAAGCCACAGAGTTAAAATTTTCCAGTAGCCACATTAAAAAAGTAGAAGGAAACAGCTGAAAATAATTTCAAGAGCATATTCTATTTAAACTAACATATCGAAAATATTATCATTTCAATGTGTAATCAATATTAGTATTATTTATGAGATATTTTCCATTTTTCTTGTGAATCTTTGAAATCAGTCATGTCTTTCAATGTAGAACACATCTCAATTTGGACTCGCAACATTTCAAGTGTTCGATAGCCACAGGTGGCCAGTGGCCTCTGTAGTGGACAATGTAGCCTGGGACTAAAATGAAATTCAAGTAATGAACAAACTTTGGTTTCAACAAACTCTGGCTATTGTAGCACCTGCTACCTGATAGGGAAGCTAGCAGGGCCTGTTGCTATTGAAAAAGCACAAAGGGGTAAAGATGGCAATACTCTCCAAATTGATCTACAGATCCAACACAATTCCTATCAGAATCCTAGCTAGGTTTCTTTTTGGTAGAAATTGACAAGCTGGGGTGCCTGGGTGACTCGGTTGGCTAAGTGTCCAACTCTTGATCTCAGCTCAGGTCTTGATCTCAGGGTTGTGAGTTCAGGCTCCTAGTTGGGCTCCATGCTGGGTTTGGACCCTATTCAAAAACAAATTGAGGGGTGCCTGGGTGGCTCAGTCGGTTGAGTGTCCGACTTCAGCTCAGGTCATGATCTCGCAGTCATGGGTTTGACTCCATGTTGGGCTCCATGCTGGCAGTGCAGAGCCTGCTTGGGATCCTCTCTCTCAATCTCTCTGTCTCTCTCTCTCTCTGAAAAATAAAATAAAACAAAAAACTTAAAACATTAACTCAAAATGGATCAAGGACTTAAATGTGAGAGCTAAAACTATAAAATTCTGAGAAGAACACATGAGGGTAAATGTATATGGCATTGGATCTGGCAATGGTTACTTAGATATAACACCAAAAACACATGTAAAAAAAAGAAGAAAAAAATAGATAAATTGGACATCATCAAAATTTAAATGTGCTTTAAAGAACACCATCAAGAAAATCAAAAGACAATCCACAGAATGGGAAAATATAGTTTCAATCCACATGTCTGACAAGTGACATGGATCTGAAATTTATAAAGAGATCTTCCAACTCAATAAAAAGACAACCCAATTTAAAAATTGGGCCAAGGATCTAATAGACTTTCCTCCAAAGATATACAAATGGCCAATACGTGCTTCAAAAGATGCTCAACGCCGCCATGAGCCATTAGGGAAATGCAAATCAAAACCAAAAGGAGGTACCACTTCACGCCCACTAGGATGACTATAATTTTTTTAAAAAGGAAAAAAACAAGTGATGGAGAGGGTGTGAAGAAATTAAAACTCCTCTACACTGCTGATGGGAATGGAAAGTCGTGCTGCTGTTTTGGAAAACAGTCTGGCAGTTCCTCAAAATGTTAAACAGAGAGGTAATATATAACTCAACAATTCTACTCCTGGGTATATATATAAAATGATTAAAAATAGGGATGCAGGGGCGCCTAGGTGACTTAGTCAGTTAAGCATCTGACTCTTGATTTCAGCTTAGGTCATGATCTCATGATTCGTGGGTTTGAGCCCCACCTCAGGCTCCACGGTGACAGTGCATAGCCTGCTTGGGATTCTGTCTCTCCCTCTCTCTCTGCCCCTCCCCTGCTCGTGCGTGCGCTCTCTAAATAAATAAATACATACATACATACATACATACATACGTAGAAATAAAAGTAGGGACTCAAACAGATACCTCATTGCAGCATTATTCACAATAACCAAAAGGTTGGGGCGCCTGGGTGGCGCAGTCGGTTAAGCGTCCGACTTCAGCCAGGTCACGATCTCACGGTCCGTGAGTTCGAGCCCCGCGTCAGGCTCTGGGCTGATGGCTCAGAACCTGGAGCCTGTTTCCGATTCTGTGTCTCCCTCTCTCTCTGCCCCTCCCCCGTTCATGCTCTGTCTCTCTCTGTCCCAAAAATAAATAAACGTTGAAAAAAAAAAAAAGGTAGAAACAACCCAAACGCCCCTCAATGGATAAATGGATAACCAAGGTAGTATAGCCATGCGATGGGATATTATTCAGTCATAAAAAGGGGGGGAGTACTGACACATGCTATAACCTGGGCCAACCTTGTAAACGATATGCTAAGTGCAAGAAGCCAGTCACGAAAGGCCGTGTGTTATATGATTCCATTTTGATGAAATGCCCAGAACAAGGGAAATCAATAGAGACTGAAAGTAAATTAATGTTTACCTAGGCCTGGGGGGTGGGGGTAGGACGGGGAGTGATGACTAATGGGTATCACTTGGGGAGGTTGAAAAGTTGATAAAATCAGACAGTCGTGATGGCTGCACAGCACCGAACATACTATAAGTTACTCTGTCGTATGCCCGAAATGGGTAAAATTTACGGTGTGCAAAATGTATCTCGATAAAGCTATTGAAAAAAGCCCTAGTGGCTGCTCAGGCAAACTTGGTGATAGCACATCAGCTCCCTTCTTTTCCGGGGCCGTCTGGGGGGGGGGGGGGAGTACTGCACGGTGCAGTGGAGAGAGGGAGGGATGAAGACAATCAGAGGTATGAGCACCCGCGTGCCCGTGCCGCGTGCTGTCACTCACCTCATCTCATGCAATCTGTGCTCCGGGTTTGCTCATTTTACACACGGGAGATTTCGTCTGGTGCAAGCCGTACAACGAGGGAAGGGGTGGAGGCAGGATTTAAACAGAAGGCCCCCATCTCCAGGTTCACATCCTTTCTACTCTACCATGCTCCTCTAGGAAATCAGCATCGCCGACAAGGACGGGTTGCCTCGGTCAGTATCCCTTGTGCGTGCGAGCGTCAGCTCCATGGTGTGTTAGTAGGCGGTTTGAACGACGGCAGCCCTTGCAAACTCCAATGCCCACTGGGGTTCAGCGGGCAACATAAATGGGTGAAGGAGGCGGGGCTAGGGTGTGGCTGTGGTGAATTGGAGAATACGTGGCTCAGCGATTTTTTTTTTTACGTTTATTTTTTGAAAGAGAGAGAGAGAGCTGGGGAGGGGCAGAGAGAGAGAGGGAGAGAGAGAGAGATTCTCAAGCAGGCCCCATGCTGTCAGCACAGAGCCGGATGCGGGGCCCGAACTCACGAATTGTGAGATCGTGACCTGAGCCGAAACCAAGAGCCAGACACGTAACCGGCGGAGCCACCCAGGCGCCCCCGCGGCTCATCTAAAGGAAGAGATGAGTACGGGCCTCAGCTCATTGTCACAGGGTAACAAGGGCCTGCGGTGGCCAGGTCCTGATTTTTCACAAGAAGCCAAAAGTACGGATTTTAAAGTTTGGCAACCGATTCAAAGTTCTAAAAAAATTCTTTGGGGCAAACCAAACATTGGCACGGGGATCCGACCTGAGGGGCCACCGGTCGGCAGGTCTGAACTAGAACGTCTCTGACCTCCGTCGTGACTTCCCACTTTTCTGAATCTCTCTGCCACCGACCTGATCCTGTGCGCTTCGGTGGATGCAGGGTTCAAACACTGGTTTTCTGAATGCCCTCGGCATTATCCCTGTGGGAGGTCGGACCACAGAGAACAGCCTCTGTAGGCCCCAGCTCCGAGCCTGCAAGGCTTCCGAATATGGAAGACATTTTTCCTTCCCAAAGTGGGCGTTACTTCTCCTCGTGCTCTGCCCGGGCAGACTGGGCGGTTGGGTAAGTATGTGGGCGAGCTGCCAGCTGCATGTATGGGAAGTGGTGTCTGTGACTCCAAGTTTTCAAAATAAGAGGCCTTGGTTGAACGTCTCTTCCAAAGCCCCACCCAGTGCGGTAACATGGTGGCATTCTGGAACACCCACTCTCTGTTCTCTCCAGAGAGCAGGCCGGAGCCAGGAATGTGTAAAAGTAGCTCTGTGAATCGTTAGCTTTTCGCCTCGGATGTTACCAGGAGTTTTGTGATTTCGTCAAGGAATCGGGGCTGCCTTATCCTTCTGGTGCTTTGGAAGGGATGATGAATTAGATGTGACATTAACGTCTGGCTTTTCAAAACACACCTTCGTGGCTACAAGAGAGCCAAAATGAAAGAGAAAATCGTTTTGGCCAACAACTCGCCGGTGCATTATAGTGCTCACCGGAAGCATCAGAAAGTCAAAAAACGTAAACTGTTTCCACCGAATGTTTGATGGTGATTCTATCTCCTTTGCTACAAAGAGAGAAGGCTGCCAATCAAAACTAAAGGGTTGGGGTCCAAGAGAGCTCTGATTTGTCATCCCCAAAGTCTTCCCTACCTCACTGCCGTTGACTGGCCTTGGAGGGGCTGCACTAGAGGCTCGGACGTGCTCAGGGACAGGGGCCACGGGTATCAGGCCTGCTCCTGAGAGGCCGATTCTTCTTAGGGCCCTCCTCTGAGGCCCATGGAAGCATGCGCCAGAAATAGGCACCAACCCAGCCTTAGGCATTTCTCCCCCTACCCCCGCCGCCGAACCTTATGTATTCCCATCCCCCAACCGCAGAAGCATCCGGACGAAACTTGTTGGTCTTCACTTTGGATTCTCAGGCCCTCAGACCTCTAGCTAGCCGGGCACCCGAGTTCTTTACCCAGGCTTTAACAACCTCTTGGGGATTTGCTCCTCTGACATCACCAGCTCACCCTCTTAAGGACACCATTCTTGTTCTTAGGAGGGGTGGTCGGCTGAAATCAGGCCCCTCAGAAGATCTGACATCCTGATTCCTAGCACCTGTGGCTATTTCCTCATGTGGAAGCAGGGTCTTTGCAGGTGTGATTAAATGAAGGGCTTTGAAATAGGGAGATTATCCTAGATTATCTAGGTGGGCTCTAAAGGCAGTTATGAGGATCCTTAAAGGAGGGCGATCAATGGGCAGGAGAGGAGGAGGCGGTGTGACCTGCCACAGAGGCAGAGGTTGGAGGACTGTGGCCGAAAGCCAAGGAATGCCGGCTGCCACCAGGAGCTGAAAGAGGCCAAGAAGGGACTCTTCCCAAGAGCCTCCAGGGGTAGGGCAGCCCCGACAACACCATGATTTTGGACAAGAAACGCTGATTTTGGACTTCTGGCCTCCAGCGCTGTGAAAGGAGAAATTTCTGTGGTTTTTAAGGCACCGAGTTTATAGTAATTTGTTGCGGCAGCGACGGGAGACAGACACAGGACAGGTGCATCTCAACTTGAGGCAAGACTCCTTCCTGGTGAGGGACCTCACCTGGCCCCTAAGGCAAAGTCTATTCCCTTTGGGACACACCAAAGAGGAGAGATCAACAGGGCCAACAAAGGCCTCGGTTCCTTAGGGTGTGACTTTGGGGTCCAGGAATCCTAGGGAACACCAGAGAAGAAAATGCATTACTTTATCTCAAGTCACACAAATTTAGAACCTACAGGAAACACAGGGGTGGTGAAGTGCTTTTGTGACAGGACTAGAGTTCTCCAAGCAGACTTATTGGCAGGCATGACCTGCTGGAGACCTGGTTCTGAAGCTTCCGAAATCTTCCTGGCAGATGGTTCAGAAAGCGCTAACCTAAAAGTATTTGCATAAACTTATTTATTAAATGCAAACTCCCCCTCTTGGCCTTGGTTGCATCCTGGTAGCATCTGGGGAGCTTTTAAAAATCCCAACACACAAGTTGCAACCTAGACCAATTAGATGGGAGTCTCTGGGGATAGGACCCTGGGATCAGTGTTTTTCAAAGCTCCCGGATGATCGTCCTGGGCGGCCAAGGTTGGGGACTGCTGCTTAAGTCGTACCCCTCAGCCTAATCTACCTCCTTGTATAATACAACATTGAGAGGTCAGGATGGAGGAAGACAAAGGAGAAGGACCTTTTGAGGTCTCACCTTCAACCTAGCTAGAAAGAGGGAAAGAGAAGCAAAATGTAGGTGGCGTGAAAAGCTCTTCTGAGTCCCCTCTGAGGATCTCCAGATCAGTAACCCAGCGGGACCCAAGCACTGGACCGTCTTACCCCCGGTACGCATTCCAGAAACGCCTATTGACAGGCCCCTGGCCCCCTCTGGATCAGAAATGACCCTGGGGTCCTGGCATTACCTGGTTTAAAATGGAACCAGCCCTAGACCTGACAGAGGCATCCTTGGACTCCGTTATCCCGAATGAAAGCTGGTGTAGGATGTCATCAGAGCAATGACTGACCTCCTCCAGCAACAAAAGACTAAAGACAACAAACTCTACTTCTCCTCCTCTTCCAGAGTTTTCTTCCCAGAATAATTATGATGACTGCATAGAAATCAGACTGTCACTGCCATTTCCATGAACTACCAATCATTTATGCTTGGTTATCATGCCTTGTGGAACCAAGTGTAAAAACCGTCACACGAGTCTGATGAACAACGAGTGAGGTTTGATTTCAACACAGAACTGCTTAGCAGTTTTCAGCTGCTGTTCACTCTCCTAGTACTGTCATAAGTCCACAACGTTCAAATATTAGAGCAAACGTTTCTTCCTGGTTCTCGGCTGTCTGGAGTAATGGATGCTGTCCGTGAAGTCACCAACGCTCAGAGCAGAGTTCCGTCTTCTGAGAAATTTGTAACTTTGAAAAATGCCAATCGGTCCCCAGAGATGAGAAACGTGAGCCTTCAAGCTCATGTTGAATAAAACATGACCAAATTTGCACCTTCCTTGTGTGTTTTTATAGCTACCAAATTCACGGTACCAATGGCACTGGTCTGCCATGGAAAGTGTAAATGCAGCAGAACAGCTGGGAGCCAATGTAACAAAAAGGTGGATCTGTGTTTTCTAGAGCCAGCCAAAAATAATGAAGCTGAAGCGGTCCTCAGAGAGAAAAAGGGCTCGGCCAGGAATGTGTGGGAAAACAAAACTACTCTGTGCCTCTCGGGCTCAACTTGGGAGAAGAGAGAGTGTCAAGAAGGTCGAGTTTCAAGACTCTCCCAAGGAGCTCACTGCAGGCCAACGGATTTGCTGTGAAGTCATGGTCCAAGAGAGAACATCAGAACTTTGAAGATGGAGGGAAGGAATGGGACCAGGCCTGGCTCCATCCAGCTCCCGACTAGTCGTGGCAAGTAGAGACACCTTGGGCCGGTGCTGTGTCCGGGAGGAGGTGGGTGCGGAAAAGGGTTCGTGTAGGGGTGGGAAGGGCAGGAGGCTGGGGGCGGGGGCCGCAAGCAAGGAAGCAGAGCCTAAGAAGCCGTCAGAGTTTTTTGGTTACAACTTAGCGGCATTCCCCTGAGCCGAGGTAAGGGGGCTCCCGGTAGAGACGGATGGACGGTTCCTGGCATGTTTCCAAGCCAGTGATGTTGTTGTCTGAGAAAGTTGCTGTTAATCGAATAGAGTGTATTTTGCTCAGAGTTGGATCCTTTAGAAAATAAACATCTGATCTTATTTCACTGGAAGTCCGCTGTTGTGGCCTGTTTGGAATCTATCAGAGTTTTTCTCTCTGTGAGTTCGAGCCCCGCGTCGGGCCCTGTGCTGACGGCTCAGAGCCCGGAGCCTGCTTCGGATTCTGTGTCTCCCTCTTCCTCTCTCTGCCCCTCCCCCGCTCACACTCTGTCTCTCTCACTCTCAAAAATGAATACATGTTAAAAAAAAATTTTTTTTTAAATCCAAACTACAGCCCCAAACCATAACACTGAAAACCCTGGCCTTCGTGTCTTTGGTGGTGGCCGGGAAGCTCACTGAGGCACATTATGTTTGACCACCATTAGTTCTCCTGAAACTCGAGGACTGGCGAGCTTGTAACACCACATTTCCTTTAAAGTTCAAGGGTGTAGACACGGACAATAGATTTTTTTCCCCCGTGGACATAACCAATTTTAACTGATTTTTCTGTCCTCAAGAAAAAAAACATCAGCCCGATCTTCCCAGAGCCTAAATAAATAGGGAGAAGTTGAGTTGGTACATGCATTTTTTAAATGCTTCGAACGTTTCAACTGCTGTGGAAATATCCACGATACATTTCAAAATGACACTGGAGGAGAAGAGTATAATCTCCATACGTCTGTGTTTTAACTAACAGAGCCCTAACACTACCGGGGAGAAACATTATAATGAAGTCAATTAAGAATTAATGACGTTTACTAATTAGTAATTAATAAAGATCTCACAATGTGACACCTGACATTTAGTTCCATGACTTCTTTTTCTGGTTCCAGATGTTTTTTTAATTATAAAAAGAGCACGGGTCCCCTAAATGATGCTCTTACGTCTTTCGAATAGTCATGGTTGATTCATGGCATTTTTTTTTTTTTCTTCTCTCTGGGGCTCATAGCAAAGGTCATTTTTCTTATTCCTCTGATGTTTTCAGAGACATTTACATTCGCACAAATCCACCAACTACCAGGAGTGGCTACAGGAAGGCACATGTCTTTGGAAATATATTTCAGATGGGGACGTTTTCGAGCTCGCTAATGTGCACATCGGTCCAGCCGAAGATGGAGTCTCGTTCAGCTTCATCTCCAGCCTTAGACGTAAACACAGAACGCCCGGCCCGACCCGAGCAATCAGAGTTCCAGTACACAGCAAATTAGTTTCACACCAAGGGAAAGGTCATTTCTTTAATCCGCGTCTTTGGGGAATGTACACAAATGTCATTCTTCTCAACCTACGTAATTAAACGGTTTAACTGGTGTGGCCGTTCACTGTTTATTTTCCCGTCGGGTAATGGAAGGATGTTAGCACCAGGTGACAAGGAGAGAATACAGACCGTTGCAAATGGGTTGATGACCCACCCCGCCGCCCCCACCTCCACCCCCCACTCGGAGCATGCGTGCACACGCCTGGGTGGGCGTGGGTGCGGGTGCGGGTGTGGGTGTGTGTGTGTGTGTGTGTGGCCGCTGGGTCTGGTTCTGTGACAACTGCTAACCTCACAAAGCCAGGCGGCCCCCTGCGCAGGGCACTCGGCCGGGAGGTGCGGCACGCAGCAGGGTGAAGGAAGAAAGCACGGGACTGGAGGCTAGATACACCGGGGTTACAGTCCCGGCTCCCGCACCACGTGACCTTGGATACATTTCCACACTTTTCTGAAGCAGGAAGTAAGCGCTCGATACGCGGGAACGCTGCCTCTGCGTCCGCGGTGCGAACGCAGGGACATTCCACGGGTTGCATTTAGGGGACAGGAAAGCCCTGATTGTCGGGGGCATGCGGAAGGGCTTCCAGGGCGGCTGGCAAAGTCCCATCTTGTGTCCTGGGCACTAATTTTGTGGTAACCCACTGAGTCGTGCCTCTGTTGTGTGTGCCTTTCTGGATCTGAATTTTATCTCACGATAAAAGATGACAATGAATACAGAACAAATATTTGTTCTGGGGACGAAGGAAGGGAGGGAAGGAAGGAGAAAAGAAGGCACGGAGAGGGAGGGAGAGAGGGAAGGAGGAAGGAAGGGAAGAAAAAGAAACACAGGAAGGAAAGAAAGGAGGAAGGACGACAGGCAGGACAGACAGAAAGAAGAGAAGGAAGGAAGGAAGGAAGGAGGGAAGAAGAGGGAAAGAAAGAAAAGAAAGGAAGAAAGCCAGCATAGGGCGGAAGACCTGGGCAGGGAGAGACACGAGGAGAGAAAAAATACCGGGATAGAAAGGAGGCTCACTACCCGGCGTCCTGAGGCCCAAGGGCTGTGCACCCCAGGAAAGCAGCTGGCATCAGAGGGGTCCAGCTCGCTGGGAGCACCCAGGGCCCGGGCCTGCCTGGGAGCCAGCGTCCTGCGGAGACACGCCGGCAAGTGGTGAGCCCGGGGCCAGGCTCAGAGGGAAGCGGTGACCAGAGACGGCGTGAGGTGTGAAGAGAAGACCGAGTGACAAGAATGACCCGTCAGAGCACCGGGTGAACCGGGCCCTAGGGAGGAGGCGCCCTGAGTTACCTGAGCCGGAGGGGCCTCGACTCCCTTGAGCAAAGGGGAAGAAGTGGCTCCCCCCGGACCCCCCCACCCCCCCACCCCCCCCTCACCACCCCCCCACCCCCCCCACCCCCACCCCACCCCCCCACCCCCCCCACCCCCGCCACTCCTGCCTGCCCTCTGACTCAGGAGCGCAGACCATTTCCTAGTCCGTGCGGGGGAAAAAAAATCTCTTTTCACTCATCCTATGTCACTTTGTCACTGCCGACTCCTCCCTCCTCACTCTTCATGTCACTCAGGCCACTCTTCAACTTCCTTCTCATGCTCGTTTTTCTCTGCCGGCCCCTTGGGGATTGGGACCTGGGCCTCTTTACCTTCTCCGCCCAGAGCTCATCCCATCCCACGGCTTCCGCGCCCAGCTCCATGCCAGGGCTTGCCAACACTCTACCTCCCGTTCTGGTCCCTTCCTTAGGCCTCGGACTCTTTCTAAGCACTTCCTCTGGCCATCTCCACCTACACAACCAAAGGCACCCAGGCTCACCACGGCCTCGTGTTTTTCAGTCTCCCGTGTAAGGTGTTTCCGGCCTCAGCTGGCTGTGAACTTTTCTTTGTTTTCTTTTTAATGTTTATTTTTGAGAGAGAGAGAGAGAGTATGAAATGGGAAGGGCAGAGAGAGAGGGAGACACAGAATCCGAAGCAGGCTCCGGGCTCTGAGCTGTCAGCACAGAGCCCGACGCGGGGCTCGAACTCACAGACTGCGAGATCATGACCTGAGCTGAAGTCGGACGCTTAACCGACTTGAGCCACCCAGGTGCCCCTGAACTTTTCTTTTTACAGTAAACTCTACCCCCAAAGTGGGGTTCGAATCCAAGATCCCAAGATAAGGAGTCACATTCTCTACCGATTCAGCCAAACACAAGCCCCTTTTTAAATTTATATGGGTGTTTTCTTTTAATTTTTTTATTTTTAAAGTAAACTCTGCCCTTGGCTCTGAACTTTTTTAAAATGTTTTATTCATTTGGAGGGGGGTGGGGAGGGCAGAGAGACAGAGACAGAGAATCCCAAGCAGGCAGAGCCTGACCCGGGGCTCAAACTCACAAACCATGAGATCTTGACCTCAACTCAAGAGTCGGACGCTTAACCGACTGAGCCCCCCGGGTGCCGCGGCTGTGAACTTTTAAGCACACCAACCAGGTCTTGCTCCACACTTGCCAGCATCCGGCCCTGTGCCACTGTCTCCGGCCCGGATCTGGTTTCGCCTGCCACTTTATTCTGTCACTACTCTGGTTCCAAAAAGGTCCCCACCTTCCCGAATTCCTGTCTCTGACCCTGACTCAGACCCCACTCACCCCACGTCGAGTTCGGCACAGACGTTGGTCTTCTGCTGGCCCCTGGATTCCCTTGAGTGAGCCCCGTTCCACCAGGTGCCTTATCGGCCCCACCCGGTCCAGCTCCTAACACCAGCTGACATGCCTGGTGTTCTTTTTCTATTTGCCCCAGCCCTGTGATTGGGAACCAGGCATCCATCCTGCAGAGAGGTGCTCTTGTCGAGGCAGGCCCCGCTGAGATGGGCCACCACCGCTGTCCCCTCAGAGAAGGTCACGGGGGACACTATTCAAAGCCTTGGCTACATCTTGGTGCTATGCATCTGGCCGCTATAGACGGAGACTTTAGCCCAGGTTATGCAGAAGGAAGAGAGGTGTCTGCCACGCGGAAGGGGCGGTCATTCAAGACGAGTACCGTGCTTGCATTAAGGAAGACCCCACATCCACGACTGAACAAGGCCGTCACTTACCAGTGACTCATGACAAGACAGCCAACACATCCTAGTCTCAGCCCTCCCCATCTGACCTACCCCGCGCTTTGCCAAGAGCCAGAGACTGTTTTGAATGCCTGTGGAATGACCAGAGGACCGAGTCTGTATGTAGACCCGAGTGACAATGGACTTGGATCCAAGAGGACTCATGCCAAGGCCCCCTACTTCATAACCTACTTTATCACCTCGCGCCCCTCCTAACCACTACGGATTCCAGCTGTTCTAGCAAACGTCAGCCTGATCCGCCCTTCCCCCAGTCCCCACCAGGTTCTCCCTGCCACCACAGAACAAAGAACTTCGACTTACTTCTTTTTTCCCCCCGTATCCACTTAGGTGTAAGAGGCACCTCAAACTTGACCTGTTGAATGGATACATTTATTTCCACCTTCCGCCCCCCACCCCCCACCCCAACCCTGCCTGATCTGTTCTGTCCCGATAAATGATATTACCATGCACACAATCCTATCAAGGCACCATTCTTTTTTCGGTTAATAGCTTTATTGAGATATCGTTCATAGGTCATAAAATTTAAACGTTTAAAGCATACAGTGTAGTGGCTTTAGTATACTGGCCGTGTTGTACAATAATCACCATTAACGACTTCCAGAACGTTTATAATATTTATTTATTTTGAGAGAGAGAGAGAGCAAGCAGGGGAGGGCCAGGGAGAGAGGGAGAGAGAGAACCACAAGCAGTCTCCTTGCCGAGCATGGAACCCGACTCGGGGCCCCGATCTCACGACCGTGAGATCGTGCCTCGAGCCGAAATCAAGAGTCAGACACTTGACTGAGCCACCCAGGTGCCCCCAGAACAGGTTCATTGACCTGAAAAGAAGCCACGTGCCTATGAGTAGTCACTCCTCGTCGGGCCCTGCCTCCATCACTTGGCCAGCACGGTATACCTGCTTTCTGTCTCCATAGATGATCCTCTTCCGGATACTTCATGCACATGGAGTTATTGTATGTGGCCTTTGGTGGCTGGCTTCTTTAACTCCGCCATAATGTTGTCGGAGCTGATCCAAGCAGTGGCATGGATCAGTATTTCACTCCTTGTGATGACTGAATAATAGCCCATCGTACGTGTAAAATCCTGCTTAACCATTCATCAGCTGATGGGCATTTGGATTGCTTTCATCTCTTGGTGATTGGGAACAGTGCTGCTGTGAACATCTGAATGCAAGTTTTTCTTTGACTAGCCATTTCCAGTTCTCCTGGGTATATATCTAGGAGAGGAATTGGGAGGTATTATGCGAAGTCTATGTTTAACTTGTTGGGGAACCACCAAACTGCTTTCCACAGCGGCTGCACCAGCTCACATCCTACAAGCAAGCGTGTGAGGGTTCCCACAAGCGTGTGAGGGTTCCCATTTCTCCGCGTCGTCGCTGACGCTTATTTTCCCTTTTTTATAAAGACTTATGTTCTTTTATTTCTAATATTTATTCAAATTTACTATTTATTCACAAATATTAATATTTTTGAGAGAGGGAGAGAGAGACAGAGCACAAGCAGGGGAGGGGCAAAGAGAGAGGGAGACACGGAACCCAAAGCAGGCTCCGAGCCGTCGGCACAGAGCCCGACGCGGGGCTCGAGCCCACGGAATGGTGAGATCATGACCTGAGCCGAAGTCAGTTGCTTAACCGACTGAGCCACCCAGGAGCCCCAATAAAGATTTTTTTTTAATTTTAAGTACAATCTACTCCTCAGTGGGAGTACTGAGTCCTCCTCAGTACTCCTCAGTGGGGCTCAAACTCGCAACCCCAAGATCAAAAGTTGCATGCTCTATCGACTGAGGCAGCTGGGCACCCGTGTTATTTTCTTTCTTTTTTTTTTAATTGTAGCCATCCTAGTGGGTGTGAAGCGGTACCTCTTTGTGATTTTGATTTGCATTTTCCTAATGACTAATGAGATCGAGCATCTTTTTATGTGCTTATTGGCCATCTGTATATCTTTTTGGGAGTGGACATTTGTCTTCATGAGTCTCCTCCCTTGTTTCCTGGTGTTTCTCTTGTACCTCGTCCCCCCTGCTTCTCAGCCCCCTTCATGTCTCCTTCTGCTCTGTCTGCCCACCCCTCAGATTTGGTCTTCCGTAAGGTTCCATCCGAAGTGCTCTTTTCGTTCTCACTGCACACACTGTCGCTGGGCGATCTCAAGCGCCCACGGTTTCACCTCTGTCTCCGAGTTGGCAGCTCCCAGATCTTCGTCTTCAGCCCAGATCTTTCCTGGGCTCCCGGCCCATGTATCCAGCTGCCTCCCCGATGGCTCCACTTGGGTGTCTCGCAGCACCTCACGCGCTCAACGTGCCCAGACAGCACCCACCCCTCTCCCACTATTCTAGACCTACTCCTCCTCTGCTCAGTCACATGGGCCTGAAACCCTGGAGTCTTCTTCGGCTCCTCGTTCCAAATTTCTAATCAGTAACAACAGCCTACATATTCGACTTTGTGAATGTTTCCAGATAGACCATATGCCCAGCAAAGACTTAGAACATTGAATTGCTTTCTGGCCTAGCACTCTAGGTAATAAAGTACTCAAATGAGCGTGCTTATAAAATATTTTCAATTCAGCAGAGTGCGTGACCTGTCGGAAGTCTACTTCTTAGGTTAGGTGTGAGAGGTGGAGACCCTACCTCTCAGTTCTTTTTCACTTCTCTCCATGCCTGCTACCTTTCCCTTGTCCGTGACCTCATTATCTCTCACCTAGACTATGACAAGAGTCTCCTAATTGGTCGCCCCGCCTCCAGTCTCCCGTACTTCTGAAATCTATTCGCCACACGGACAGCAGGGTGAACTTCCAGAAGCGCGGCTCTGATTACGTGGCACCCACTTCAAAAACCCTTCAATGGTTCTCCTTTGGCTACACATATAGGCTAAAAATCTAAACTCATAGGCAAGTATTAAAGATCCTTTGCGATCTGGTCCGTACTCATGTCATTCTTCCAGACTCATTTCTTGTTCCTTCAGTTGCACTGAAGTACCTGTTATGCCGAAAGCGCACTACGCTTTATTACCTTCTGCCCCTTTGCTCATGTTCTTGTTCTGTCTGTCTCACTTGTTCCTTCTTGTCCCACTCCCACGACAGCCGACAGACTTTTCTGCTCCAGGATCCAGTATAAATAGAATCTCCCCTGTGAAGCTTTATTCAACTTTCCCGGACAGAGTTAGTCACTCAATTCCACTCAGTTTAGCTAGTACACACTCGGCTCCTGGTACGCGTCACGTGATATTAGGCACACGGGTATAATTTTGGTAAAGGACGCAGGTCCTGCCCTGACGGAGCTCATAGTCCTGGGGCAGGGGCGAGCATGTTAAGAAGAAACTACAAGACAGTGCGGTACATGCTGTGGCTAGAAGTTTGTACAAAAAAGCAAATGGAAACACCTAGGAGGCAGTCAAGAAACCTACCTGCAGGGGGAGGGGTAAAGGTACAGTGAAGAGGCGAAAGGTGAACTGTGTGTCTCCAAAAAGATCGTGATGGGCGATAGAAGATGCGGAAGAAGGAGCAAGGCTGAGAAGGAGAATTCTGAGTTTGGTCGAGTCTGAGCCACCTGCGGAAGATCCAGAAGACACTGAGAAGGCGGGTGGAAACACTAAGGGTCCGGAGTTCAGAGAACACTTGCAAGGCGGTGATGCAGATTTCAGAGATGGCAGCACTGAGTGGTGGCAGAAGCCTTGGAGGTGGGGCTGGTGTGTACCTGGCCCCGTTGCCCCGGGGCCGCCGCAGCCTTACCTTTCACGCGCACTTTGCGTGGCCCAACTGCTAGGTTGCACGCAACTCAAGGATGGAGGTTGACGCCTGCCCACGTCAGCGTTTCTCCATCTCCCTCAGCACCTTATTTACTGCCTGGCATACAGTATGTGCCCGATACCTGTTTGTTGACTGCTTGAACAGCAGTCACTGAGATGAGGGGTGGACGTCCTGCAGCCGGGAGGGACGATAACATTAGCGGTTGTTTTCAGCGATGCTAATTTAAGGACCTCAGAGCCGTCGGGATGGGACCCAGGATAGATTTGAGGGAAAGGGCATCAAGCAACAGAAGTCGGCATCCGCCTCAACAAGCTTTCAAACAAATAACGTCAAGGCGGCCACTGCGTCACCAGCCTCGTGTTGGGATCGGTTCTGGCGCAGTGAGATCGAGGCTAAAACAGAGCATGTTTCTGGAAAAGCCTGACAAAATAAGATTTGGGAAATAGGTTTATCTCACGCCTAGCCATTAGCGTGCTGAAGTCAGGCAGGTGGCAGGGAGTGAGCTCCAGAGAAGCCAGGCCTCCGACGCATATTTGGCGACTGGGTCAGGAGAAGACCGAGGAGAATGAGTACCTGACTTTGCCCCAGAGTCTCTCAACTTATGTCCAATGCACTAGACCACTGGCCTTGGCAAATGCAGGCTCTGTGAAGCAAAGAGATACTCTGCCAGCTGGGTGAAGGCTACCAAGGACCGAATGTCTCCTCACTTGGTTTGGGGAGCTCATCGCTCGGTGCCCGAGCGGACCGGTAACGAGGAGAAGAAAAGTGCCATAGGTATGAGGCTTTAACCCGCCCAAGTGACAGTTTCATTTTCAGCTAACATTTGCTATATTTGCTTCATATCACATTTGATCCATTTACCCATCCCTCAATCCAGCCATCAATCCATCTTATCTTTTGGATTTATTTCAAAATAAGCTACAGACACAAGTACACCCTCCTCCTGGACGCTTAGCATTCACACAATTAACTACAGTGTACGGTGTGTTTATTTTTCTTTCCTTGAGGTAAAATTTGCACACGAGAATTGCCCAAATCTTCCGTGTGCCTCTGACGAGTTTTATTTTGATGGTTATACACCCGTACGTCACAAGATCCTATCATAACGGGAGACGAGAGTTACTTCCGCTCCCCTTGGCACACCCCTCTGCTGACTGCATTCTGAGGTCATCTAAGGACCTGATACATTTTCAGCAGATGCCAAGGTGACATTTGTAGATGCAGCAGACACTAGAGTGGAAAGGGCCGGCGAGCTTTACTGAGTGTGGTGGAACTCCGAATCCTAAAGAGTGCACGATTCCTTTAGGGGGGGAAGGACCCCCCTGCTGCAGCAAACCACAGAGGGTGGGGAATGGGAGGAGAGAAAAGGGTGTAGGAGGAACCAGGTTGAAATTCAAGTGTACAGAGTCAAGCTTCACTCATTCCCACCCCACTAAATCTAGAATTGCAATAGTTACAACCAGATGGGCGAAGGTTGACCTTTAACCTCTCTATGGAAAAAGCAGGGGCGGGCCAGCAAGGAAATGGCTAGACAGGTGGAGGGTCCTCAGAAGACAGACGTCCAGCCTGGAGACACCCAGGACTTTGACCTTGGCTGGGACGTGCTCCCTGCTCTAGGTACACTTCAGTAATGCTCAGACTGATGACGGTTTTTTATTTTTATTTATTTTTATTTATTTTTTTAAATTAAAAAAAATTTATTTGAGAGAGAGAGGGCATGAGCAGAGGAGGGGGACAGAGGGAGAGAGAGAGAGAGAGAGAGAGGAGAGAGAGAGAGAGAATCTTAAGCAGACTCTATGCTCAGTGCAGAGCCTGACCTGGGACCATGACCTGAGCTGAAATCAAGAGTCGGACGCTCAACCAACCAAGCCACCCAGGCGCCCCGAGGATTTTTAAAAAATATCTAAAATTTGATTTTTTTCGCCAAGTCCAAGCGCCTTTCCCTCCCGGTTTCAGTGATTCGGGGCAATCTGATGCCTTGGTCATTACAGAAGTTCTGTCCTAGAGAAAACTGAAGGCTAAAATGTGTTTAAGGTCAGGGCTTTATATAGCCCGCAAGACACTCCCTTCTCTCGTCACAGACTCGAGTCTCAAGCTACACATAAGATGCCCCCACCCAGGCCAACTATCTTTAGCAATGCCCTGCTGACAGCCTGAGCTGACCAAGTGGGTCAGATGGCACAGCCAAGAGCAGGGCACCTCTCCTCCATGATGGCTACTGACCCACAAAACAAATGTCGATTGTAGGTCACGTACAATTATCAAAAGCAGCTTCTGTTTGCAGTGACTGCCTCTCAAGGGGAAGGGGAAGGTGTTGGGACCCTGTTTCCACCGTCAAGCAGCCTACATCAGGTAACTAAGAAAGAAAACCATAGCACTTGATTCCACACGCGTTCTATTTTTCAGATAGGCTTCATTCCTTCTGGGGGCCAGAGAGAGGAAGGGCAGGAAAGAGAGTGGGAACAGGGGCACAGAAAGGAAAACAGCTGGGAGGGAAAAGGAAGATAGAAAATTATTGAAAAAGATAAAGAGGGGGACCCCTGGCTGGCTCAGTTGGTGGAGCATGCGATTCTTGATTGCAGGGTCTTGTGAGTTCAAGCCACACGTTAGGCGTGGAGATGACTTAAAAAAAAGAAGATAAAGGGACAGGGTCTGGCAGCAGGGTACTGAGAAAAAAGAAAATGGCAGGTAGAAAGGTAAATGGGTAATACAGAAAAGTGAGATAGAAAGACTCAAGAAGGGAGAGACTGTGAGACAGAGAAGATTGGGGTATCAGCCGGGCCAACCCTTAATTTTATTGAGGGGGAAACTGAGGCCCAGAGAGGGGAAGTGATTTGGCCAAAGACCTGCTGGTTTATGCTTGAGCCGAGGCTAGAATGCCACCCTCCAGACTCCCAGGTCAGGACCATGTCCATCACAGCACAGGCAGCCTGCATTCCAGACTTTCTTGGAGGGGCCTGACATCGTTTATTCAGGCAAGAAGTTACAGGATGAATCTGAATTTAGGGAGACAAGCAGAAGCCCCAGATCCCACCAGACCAAGTCCAGGCAACTGAGGGCCACAGCGGAGTCAGAATTGGAAGTCTCAGGCCCACAAGGCACTGCAGAGCGATGGGGTACCTGGAAGGAGATTGCTGGGGTCACCGGGTTGACGGAGGCACATGGTCACGGCCCCCTGAAGTTGCCCGTTGGAGGGATTCCGTCCGCCAGAAGGAGGAAGCTAAACCACGGGCTGCATATCTGTTCCTCCTTAGGACACGTCTACGTGCCCGCTGCCAGACCCGAGCACAGAGGTAGAAATCACAAAACAGAGGCTCCCGGGAAATCGGGAGGCAAAACGGGTTCAGTCTCCCCTCCCGCAAGTTGACCCTGGGCTCACTCTGGGCTAGCCTGGCACCCGCCACTCTGCCAACTTCAGACTAAGAGAGAGATCCAGGCCAACTTCAGGTCTGTCTGTTAGAGCCCCTCAAGCCTCATTGCTCCAGAAAGTATTTGACGTTGCCCCAAGTACTTGGCAATTCACTAGGAAGTCCGGGCTAACCCATCTCCTTCCAGTGGATTCACAGACTTTCGACTGAACTTTCCTAGGGCTGGATATGATTAGGATAGAACCCGAGGTTCCTGACGTGTGCCATATGCCTACATATATACCCGCATGCATGCGTAGAAAATGCTTTTGATCCCCAAATCTTATATAGAAAAGCTGCTTATTGTGAAGTTTCTTTAAAAGCCCTCATCTAAGTGGTACTTATCTCTTTCAGGGGTAAATCTGGATTTAATTCCCACTCGGCTTCATCCAACCATATAGGCAAGCTTCCTCACTTGCCTATTGTTCTGCTCTAAAGACGCTACGGGGTCCCCCTTCAGCTCAACCCCAGCACCTGGGCTTGGAGTGACGTGATCTGGGGAGGCCGTGGTGAATGTGACAAAGAGTAAGTGGCTGTGAATAAGTACCAAAATGTCCTAGGTGGCAGAAAAAGCTGAGTAGAGTGATTGGCACATAATAGATGCTCAGAAAATACTTGCCACGAGAGTCCTTTGATATCGGTTGACCCAATGTCATTTAGCTAAAGCCCAGAGGGATGAAGTGACTTGGCCAGGATCGTACAGCTCGTCAGGGACAGAGCCTCCGCTGCTAGGTCGTGGGTTGTTCATACGGAAGAGGAATTTTTAAAAAGTCGGATCCTTCTAGAATCATAGTCCCTTACGACTGCCAAAGCAAGCTCCTTGGCCCTGGCAGCCAATGCTGAGCTGAAAATGCTCATAATCACCTCCCACTGGTTTTAGTCCTGCCCTCCGGTTCACGTAGAAGAAGCCGAGTCCTTCTACTTGAAAACCATTCGATGCCAGTCAATGCAGCCTCTCCAAAGCCCTGGATCAAACCCCTGGATCCTTCAACTGTTCTCCACTCGCCGTCTCCGCCACCCTCCTCCGGATTCATCAAAGTCCCTCTGACGGTGATGCCCAGAGGTGGGCGCCACCCTCCGAGGGGGACTGCCCGGCCAGTGCGGGGGCGTAGTGGGCTACCTGCCTCCTTCCTCTGGATGTTACCAGATTGTGTGGCCTGTTTTAGCGGCCACGTGGCGCTGTCTGCCCTTATTTAACGTGACGTGGTCGGTTCAACCCCCAACCAAGTCTTTCGCATAGAACCGTCGTCAAACCGGGCCTCCCTCGTTCGGTCTTCGTACAACTGAATCTTTGTAAACTTTGCCCAGCACTTGGCGTGCGGCGCACTTATCCAGGTTCTCCTCACTGAAGGAAGATGCCGTTAAATTCTTCTAGGCCGGAAGGCCCAGGGCGAAGTGTTGAGCCTCCAGCTAAATGTTCTTCCGCAGTAGCTCGCTTCTGCCTGCTGTAGTTCGGTGTCGGAGAAAATTAAATAGGGGTAATTTCTACAAACCGCTGACACCTAACGTTACGTGACTGCTGTGTGCCAGGCATCGTTAAGTGCTTCGTATTACCTCATTCCCTCTGATAGCAGTAGGATTGTTCTCTCTGGTTTACAGACAAGGAAAACGAGGCTCAAGAGGGTCCACTGCTATCGAGGGGAAGAGCCAGGATCGGAAGGCAGTTCTGATGAACTCCAAAGGCCGTGTTCTGTCATTTCCACTGGTGGTTCTTCACCTCGGCTGCACATTAGAATCGCCTGGGGAGCTCAGAAGCCTCCCAACGCCCAGGCCCCACCCCAGGCCGATTAAAGCACCGTCCCTGGAGGCAGGGTCTGGGCCCGAGTAGGTTTTAAAAGCTCCCCAGGCGATTCTAACAGAGCAGTAAAACCACTGCTTTCTACCCAGGTACATTAGCCCAGTGTGGATGCGAACGCAACTGTTAGGCTCCCCCTATTTTTTTAGCACTGGCTGCTTCACAAAGCAAGAGTGAGGTTATTTCAGACGCTGTAGCGTCAAGCGAATGTCGATGGACGGACCTAGGCCCGGGGCTCCCCGTTCTGACGGAGGAGGTGAGGGCAGCCACGGAAGCTCCATTCTAGCTTCAACCTCTTCAAGCTTCTGCGGATCGTTTCTCTGAACCGCGTGCTTTCTCCCGGGCTGTCTTCAGTTCCAAAAGACAGGCCCGGCCTGCCTACCGCGTGCCCAGACTACAGCTGGGTCCTCGACATTCTCAGTACCGGAGGGGCACTTCTGTGTTTCTTTGACTTATCAGAACGAACGTCCAGGGCTTTTGGTTCCTTCTGCGTGGCTGGCCTGGGGAACTGGGACTCCGGGCAGGTTCCTTCCTGTACTCCTCTGGCTAGCCCTTCCACGGGAGAGTTCCTTACAGAGTGTTTTCAAGATTAGGAACGGACACGATGCAACTAAAGAAAATAATTTGTATATTAGCAGGAGGTGCAAATCCCCAAAGAGCCCAGTGGAAAAAAATAGGACATTCCAAGTCAATGGGAAGTTGTAAAACCCAGCACTGTGAGAACAAAGGGCGCAACCATATGGAACAGCTTATCGGAGGCAGGGGCAACGGAGCCCGCGTGAGAACGGCACAGCCTCCAGAGAGACACCTAGACCTGTGCAAGGAGAAGCCAGGAAGCGGCGATCCGAAGGAGCCAAAGGACGTGGGAGTCAATCCTCCAAAGTTAGGAGGGTTCGGCTAAGTGTCTTCTTCCTGTGGTGAATGCGCATTCTCTTTCTCTTGGAGGTAGCGTGGGCCCGCTGGGTGACGTGCTCCTTGCCCATGGCTCCCCGTCCTCCCTCCAGTGCCAGAATGGTTCTTTTGTCAGCAGATCCTGGGCGTGGGTTGCCCCTTTTACAGCAGTCAGGGCCGCGTGAATAAAATGTGTATTGCTCGGGGCTCCTGGCTGGCTCAGCGGGTCGAGCGGCCGACGTCCGCTCAGGTCATGATCTCAGGGATCATGAGTCCGAGCGCCACACCGGGCTCGCCGCGGTCCGTGCAGAGCCTGCTTCGGATCCTCTGTCCCCCATCTCTGTGCCCCTCCCCCACTCGCTCTTTTTCTCTCTCTCTCTCTCTCTCAAAAAAAAAAAAAATGTGTATCTCTCAGAAACTGTAATATGATCCCCGAGTCAAAAGGACCCTCAACTGTCATAACCACTGAGTAGAAAGGGCCTCGCTGGGGCTGTTTCCACACACACGCAGATCAAGTGCGGAGAATGAGACTGATTCCATTTCATTTTAGGACAAATACACATGTTCCCTTGGACTGCGAAGAGAAGGGGACAAAGCGGTGCCTGGCGGGCTCAGTCAGTGGAACATACAACTCTTGATCTCAGGGTTGTAAGTTCGAGCCCCCCATTGGGTGTGGTGCTTACTTACACATCTTTAAAAAGAGAAAGAAAAGGAGACCAAGTGCCTTTCTTTTTTCTCTTCTTTCTTCCCTCCTTCTGTTTTCTTTCTTTCTTTCTTTCTTTCTTTCTTTCTTTCTTTCGTTTGTGGCCCTGAAGGAGTCAGGTAATGCAATCCCCACAGACCTTCATTTCTGCCCAGGAGAGCCTTGGAAGAGAAACATAACGTGTCAACACATTCCAAATGTTTCCCTCGCATGGATCTCATCTCACACTTCTTTCTAGCACCGGAGCCATGCGACATTTCCATGGGAGGAAAGTCTCAAAATAGCAAGTGGTAAACAGTGCCAGGGAGCCGGATGCAGCTTTGCCCTGTGCCGGCCCTCAGCCCTGCTCCTCTCCAGAGGGAAGCCAGCACTTTCCATCCTCGCACAGCTAAGCCAGGCGACGGGGTCAGGTCATCGATGGCAGGTGTCACACCCCAGAATAAACCTGAAGGGAACAAAGAGGGGCATACAGGAGACTCAAGGTTGGATCGCTCGGGGAGCAGTGTCGGCTGATGGCACGTCACAAAGAAGCCGCGCACTTGGGACTGGATGGTTAGATCCCAAGTGTCCTTGGATCGGCAAGGAAGGTGAGAGGGAGAGCGGAAGGGGGCCCCCGGGGAACTGCCGGATCAGGGAGGTTCCAGCCAGGAGGTGCTGAGCGAGACAACGGCAGTGTTTATTCAGCTCACAGCGTTCATTTTTCCTAAGTAATCTAAATGAGTTAAAGAAAAAAAAAATCATTCTACTGGATGGAGTCCATCACTAAATATTTGGGACACACGCTGAAAGGTTAGAAGCAAACTCCTGCAAAGAAATGATTGCTGGAATGAGGGAGTTGGCTACCAGAGGAGGCCTGGGACGAAGGCCAACAATGACCCGAGAGAGAATGGAGAGCAGTGAAATGATCCGTGAAGTTTCTTGGCATTTTCCAGCACTCCTGGAAAGAGAGCGGCTCATCAACTTCACTGAAGAATCTCCAAACAAATAGCTCAACTGTCTCCAGAAATGGGCTGGAAAACGGGACGAAATGTCGTGAAATGACTATCTCAAGGCTGGCGTCTGGGGCTTCATACTCCCCTGACCCCGTTCGCCCTAATCCTCGAGGTTACGCAAGTGCCCGGCGACGTCCCAGGAGTTGTTTTCCTTGGCCTCACCTGGACCTGCCTTCTGTCCCAGCCTCCGCTGTTGGGGGGGGGGGGGAGTCGAGTCCGTGATCACGTTTGCCTCGAAATCAAAACAAAACCTACCAAAATTAACCCAAGTGGGGTTTGCCCGATCTTCCAACAGAAACCTCACGAGGAAAAGGGGGGACAGCAAAGATGGAGGGGGAGCGGTCTAGTCAGCATCCTGTTAGACCGAGTCCGCCCGGAAGCTGGCAAAAGTGTCAAGAGCACATTTCCGATTTTGACCTTGAGCCATCCCATGGCTACGGGAGGGGTGTCCTGCCAGTGAACAGGGACCCAGGTGCTGCCCCAGGATTCGGTCCTGTGAGCCAAGCCCGCGTGGAGCACAGGGGACGGACTGGCACAAAGAGGGGGAACAGAGAAGTGGGTCCAGGAGCAAGGGCAGAGCTGGACCCCCACTGCACGCCTGAGTAGAGGCCAGAAGGTGTACGAGAAAAAGGCGGAAGGGGCTCCGAAGACACTGGCACCTGCAGGCATGGCCCTGTTCCTCGGGCCCTCCTCCCACCTGTGAGTAAAAGTGTGCTGGGAAGGATGCACCCCTGGTGAGGCCAGGAACATCACCAGCACGTTATTCCATGTGGTGTAGACGGAAGGACATGCCCCCGCCCCCCGAAAAGAGACCCCAGTTTAATCTGGGGGAGTACAACCCCCAAACACCTAACACAAGACGAGAGACGGAGGGGCGGGCGCCAAGGGAATGCTATTCGTGGCAAGAGGCTCTCGCACACCTTTAATCCTGAAGGAGCAGGATGAAATGGCCTCGAATCTCTGCTCCAAATCTGTACTTCAAATTTACTTTAAATGTTTTATGATTAAGGGATCCAAAGTCTCAGCACACTTTCTAAGGATTTCTTCTACTGAAGCAATTTGTAAATGTTGCAGGGTGTTAGAGGTATAGGCTGTAGCAAAACAAATAAATTGTGCCGTTAAACCCCAAGTAGCACGGAGCCAGAAGGTTCTCCTGGAAACATCTGATGGGAAGAGAAAGTTTCTCACTTCCTCCGGACGAACAGAGGCTGTTTCCTCGGACTGGGAAACCCTTAGCAACAGGGCTTTGCTCCTTCTTCTCAAAATGCTCAAGGGAGCAGAGCACTCACTTCGGGGTTCTTTTGTGTTGGACTCGTGTGGCTGAGTGAGCGAGCGTGGACAGGTCCCCAGACTCCGCCCTCTCTGGGTCACAGCCTCCTCGGGTTTGAGCTGAGAGGGTGGGACTAGAGCAGGAACTGGCAAACTTTTTCTGGGAAGGACCCACTAGTAAACAACTTAGGAAATGTGGGCCACATTTGGTCTCTAGCGTATTCTTTCTCGTCATTTTGCAACAGCTTTATTGAGATATAATTTGCATATCCTACAGTTTCCCCATTTAACTATATAATTTAGTGATTTTTCTGTGGATTCACTGTTGTATAACCATCACGATCGTTCATTTTTTAACGTTTTGTTTGGTTTGGTTTTGGGGGCGCCTGGATGGCTCAGTCGGTTGAGCGTCTGACTCTTGATTTCGGCTCAGGTCATGATCTCATGAGTCATGGGTTCGAGCCCCCCATCGGGCTCTGTGCTGACAGTGCATCGCCTGCTTGGGATTCTCTCTCTATCCCCCCCTCTCTCTGCCCCTCTCCCACCTGCACGCGCGCGCTCTCTCTCAAAATAAATAAACTTTAAAAAACTTTATTATTCTATTTAAATTCCAGTTTAACATACAGTGTATTAGTTTCAGGTGTGCGATACAGTAATTCAACACTTGCATACATCACCCGGTGTTCATCACAAGTGCCCTCCTCGATCCCCATCACCTATTTCACCCATCCCCCCACCCACCTCCCCTCTGGTAACCGTCAGTTCTCTATACTCAAGGGTCTGTTTCTTGGTTTGTCTCTCTTTTCTAAGGTTTTATCACCACCAAATATAACCAACCTGTACCCACGAGCAGTCACTCCCATTTCCCCCATCACCCCCAGCTTGAGGCAACCGCTAATCGACTTCCTATCTCTATATGTTTGCCTGTAAGTCGAATCACAAAGCATGGAGTGTTTTGCAAATGGCTTCTGTCACTTAGCAGAGTGTTTCAAGGTTCATCTGTGCGTGGGATAGCGTGTGTTCGTACTTCATTCCTTTTTTTCATGTTTTGTTTATTCTCGAGAGAGAAGGAGAGAGCGTGAGCAGGGGAGGGGCGGAGAGAGGGGGACAGAGGATCTGGAGCGGGCTCTGCGCTGACAGCAGCGAGCCCCACGTGGGACTTGAACTCAGGAATCTTGAGAGTATGACCTGAGCTGCGGTCAGATGCTTAACCAACTGAGACACTCAGACGCCCCAGTACTTCATTCCTTTTTATGACCAGATGCTACTCCGTTATATGGATAGACCAGACTTTGTTATCCTTCCATCACTTGATGGACATGTGGGTTGTTCCCACCTTTGAACTATTATGAATAATGCTGCGGTGAACATCTGTGCACAAGGTTTGTGTAGACCTGTGTGCTCAATTCTAGTAAGCATATACCTAGGAGTAGAATCGCTGGGCCATATGGTAACTGCCAGATTCTTCTACAAATTCACGGCACCATTTGCCCATCCCACAGGCGACCTGTTAGAGTTCCAATTTTTCCACGTTCTCACCAACACTTGTTGTTACTTGCCTCTTTTTTTTATTATAACCATCCTAATGAGTGAGGTACTATCTCACTTTGGTTTTGATTTGCATTTCCCTAATGAGTCATGATGTTGAGCGTCTTTTCAGGTGCTTGTTGGACATTTATTTATCTTCTTTGGGGAAATGTCTATTCAAAAATCCTTTGCCCATTTTTTTTAAGAATTTTTCAAAATTTTGTTAAACGTTTATTGAGAGAGAGAGAGAGAGAGTGAGAGAGAGTGTGAGGAAGGAGCAGAGAGAGAGGGAGACACAGAGTCTGAAGCAGGCTCCAGGCTCTGAGCTGCCAGCACAGAGCCCAATGTGGGACTCAAACTCACAAACCTTGAGATCACGACTTGAGCCAAAGTGGGATGCTTAACTGACTGAGCCACCCAGGCGCCCCTGCCCATTTTTAAAGATTTTTTTTTCAATGTTTATTTATTTTTGGGACAGAGCGAGACAGAACATGAACGGGGCAGGGGCAGAGAGAGAGGGAGACACAGAATCGGAAACAGGCTCCAGGCTCTGAGCCATACAGCCCAGAGCCCGACGCGGGGCTCGAACTCACGGAGCGCGAGATCGTGACCTGGCTGAAGCTGGATGCTTAACCGACTGCGCCACCCAGGCGCCCCTCCTGCCCATTTTTAAATTGGGTTACTTGTGCTGACAGCTCAGAGCCTGCAGCCTGCTTCAGATTCTGTGTCTCCCTCTCTCTCTCTGCCCCTCCCCAACTCACACTCTGTCTCTGTCTCTGTCTCTCTCAAAAACTAATAAACATTAAAAAATATTAATAAAATAAAAAATAAATTGGGTTACTTGTCTTCCTATTCTTGAGTTGTAAGTGGGTTCTTTTAATATATATTTTATTTATTTTTTTAATATATATTTTAGATGCGAATCCCTTCTCAGACATGATTTGCAAATATTTTATCCCATTGTTTGGGTTAAAATTTTTAAGGTTTATTTATTTACTTTGCATGAGAGAGAGCACGAGCAGGGAAGGGACAAAGAGATAGGGAAAGAGAGAATCCCAAGCGGGCTCTGCACTGTCAGCCCAGAATGCGATGCGGGGCTTGAACTCACCAACTGTGAGATCGTGATCTGAGCCGAAACCAAGCATTGGACACGTTACCTACTGAGCCAGCCAAGTGCCCCCTAAACATTTTTTTAAACGTAAAAACCGCCTGGTTGGTTCAGTCGTTGGAGCATGCGACTCTTGATCTTGGGGTTGTGAATTTGAGCCCCACACTGGGCATAGAGACTACTTAAAAAAAAAAAAAGTAAGTAGGTAAGAGTATGAGCTAAGGATTTTTCTTAGGAATAAAGGGAAAGGTAAGCAATCCAACGTAGTCCTTGTTAATCAAAAAAATTCTTCAGGGGCACCTGGGTGGTTCAGTCGGTTAAGCGTCCGACTTCAGCTCAGGTCATGATCTCGTGGTCCATGAGTTCGAACCCCGTGTCAGGCTCCGTGCTGACAGCTCAGAGCCTGGAACCTGCTTCAGATTCTGTGTCTCCCTCTCTCTCTCTGCCCCTCCCCTGCTCATGCTCTGTCTCTCTCTGTCTCTCAATAATAAATAAACATTAAAAAATTGAAAAAAAAAACTCTCCAAACTATACCTTGAGTTTAGCTTTCTCTCTATGGATCATTCTGTAGATGTATCATCTTTGCCCAGAAATAAACCCTCACGTCTATAGTCGATTGATTTTTGATGAGGATGCCAAGAACATTGAATGGAGAAAGAATATTCTACAAATGGTGCTGGGAAAACTGGGTTTGCACAAGCAAAAGAAAAAAGTTGCACCCTTACCTTACATCACATACAAAAAAGGTAAGTAGATCAAAGACCTAAATTTAAGAGCGAAAACTACAAAACTCTCATAAGAAATCACAGAGGAGGGGCACATAGGTGGCTCAGTCGGTTAAGCGTCCGATTCTTGGTTTCGGCTCAGGTTCATGATCTTGCGGTTTGCGAATTCAAGCCCCACTGCACTGACAGTGCAGAGCCTGCTGGGATTCTCTCTCTCTTCCTCTCTCTCTGCCCCTCCTGCATTCTCTCTCTCTCTCTCAAAATAAATAAATACACTTTATTGGTGCAGCCACTCTGGAAAACCGTATGGAGTTTACTCAAAAAATTAAAAATAGAACTACACTATGACCCAGAAATTACACTACTAGGTATTTATCCAAAGGATACAAAAATGCTGATACAAAGGGGCACGTGCACCCCAATGTTTATAGCAGCACTATCGACAATAGCCAAAGTATGGAAAGAGCCCAAATGTCCATCGACTGATGAATGAATGAAGAAGATGTGGTATATATACACAATGGGATACTACTCAGTGATGAAAAAGAATGAAATCTTGCCATTTGCAACAACATGGATGGAACTAGCGTGTATGATGCTAAGCGAAATAAGTCCATCAGAGAAAGACAAATACCATGATTTCACTCATATGTGGAATATGAGAAACACAACAGATGACCATAGGGGAAGGGAAGGAAAAATAAGATAAAAACAGAGAGGGAGGCAAACCATAAGAGACTCTTAAATATAGAGAACAAACTGAGGGTTTCTGTAGGGGAGGTGGGTGGGGGGGATGGTTAAATGGGTCACGGCGTTAAGGAGGGCACTTGTTGGGATGAGCACTGGGTGTCATATGTAAGGATCACTGGGTTCTACTCCTGCAGCCAAGATTACAGTGTATGGTAACTAAGTTGAATTTAAATTTAAAAAAAAGAAAAGAAAAGAAATCACAGAGGAAATATGCAGAATCTTGGATTTGGCAATAGGTTCTTCAAAATGACACCGAAATCACAAGTGGCAAAAGAAAGAAAATGAATAAATCGAACTTTACCAAAATTTAAAAGTTGTTGTGCATCAAAAGACACTATCAAGAGAGTGAAAAAACAACCCAGACATGGGAAAAAAATATTTGTAAATCATGTATCTGATAAAGGTTAAACATCCAGAAGGAACTAAGAACTCCTATAACTCAAAAACAAAAAGAGACAAATATCCCAGTTAAAATGGGCAGAGGACCTGAATAGACATTTCCCCAAAGAAGATACACAAATGGCTTACGAATCCTTATGAAACGAGGCTCAACATCATGAGTCATCAGGGAAATGCAACCCAAAACCACAGGAGACACCACATCATACCCAGTAGGGTGGCTGTAATAAAAGGGGGGGAGATAATAAGTGTTGGCAAGGATGTGGAGAAATTGGAATCCTCAGATATTGCTGGTGGGAACGTCAATGGTGCAGCCTCTGTGGAAAATAGTTTGGTGTTTCCTCAAATGTTAAACATAGCCTTGCCGTATGATCCAACAATTCCACTGGTAGGTATATACCCCAAGGAACTCAAACAGGTGTAGGTACAGCCATATACATAGCATCACTATTTGCAAAGGTGGAAACAACGCAAGGGGCCATCAGCAGGCAAGTAAACAAAATCCACACAAGGAACATTGTTCAGCCTTAAAAAGAAATGAAATTCTCTCTTTTTTTTAATTTTTAAAATGTTTTTATTGTTTATTTATTTTGAGAGAGACAACGAGCAGGGGAGGGGCAGAGAAAGAGGGGGAGAGAATCCTAAGCACTGTCGGTGCGGAGCCCCACGTAGGGCTTGATCCCATAAGCCGTGAGATCATGACCTGAGCTGAAATCAAGAGTCAGACGCTCAACCAACTGAGCCACCCAGTCGCCATAGAAATGAAGTTCTTATATATGCTACAACTTTGGATGAACTTTGAAAACACTATGCTAAATGATATAAGCCAGACATGAAAGGCTTGTACGATTCTGCTTATATGAAATATCTAAGATGAGCAAATTCATAGAGACAGAAAGTAAATTAGGGTCACCAAGGTCTGGCAGGAGCAGGAGGATGAGGAGTTATTGCTTCATGGGTCCGGAGCTTCTGCTTTGGGTGATGAAATCTTTTGGAAATAATAGCAGTGTTAGTTGCACGCTATGTAATTAATGCTACTGCATTGTGTACTTAAACTGTCAACGGTTGTGTTGTTTTTTAACACAATAAAAAAAAGAGGAGCAAGAAGAAGTATTCTTTCTGATAATACCCGCATCGTAGTGAATTGTAATGTTGAAGACGACCTGAGGGGTTAATGAGCAAGTCCCTGGGTCAACTGGGTTAAGAATTTCCAAACAAAGAAAAAAGAGGAAGGTGGCCCTAATTATGAGGCGTCTCCATCAGGACAACAAGAATCCCATCCGGAAGGACAGAACAGAAGCCTCGTGGCTAGTCCGGGACCCCTACTGACCACCGGTCTGGAGGATGTGCTTCAAGTACCCCGAACACAGCCTGGGTCCTCCAAGTGCTCCCAGTCCCGTCTCTGGGCACCTTGCCCTCTGTTCTTTGGACAGAGGCGCGCTGCAAAGTTGAAAAGTTAACGCTACCGTTAAGCCTGAACAAATGTGTGAGGCCAGGCCAGCAAAAGGTGGCCGAAGCTATCAGTAGTCATCTGGGGGACCCCCGTTGTTGCCTGATCTCAGGAGCCGCACAAGAAAGCTTTGGCAGGAGATACAGTAAGACGGTGGAACACCGAATTCCACGGCCACCAAAGAGGAGTCGGAGCCACTGAGGACCCACGGGACGGAGAGAAGCCCCGGGCTTAGGGATCCAGATACGAGACTGGGTGGGGCTCAGAGCCCTATGCCACGTGTCCTAATCGTGAACTGCGCCTGTGTACTGGATAAGCCAGCGCCATCGCCGCTGGGTGTCTTGTGAACAAGTTCGGCGCCTGGTTGCCGCTCGGGCCCTGGACCGTCCCGTGGTCCAAGGTGGCCTGGACAAACCAGATCTACTGTATTCATTCTCATCTGTGTCTCAGACGAACACGTGTGGTTCCATCTGGCTCATGAGACCAAAGGAATCGGTGTCCTTATCTGTTCGTCTCCCACACCCTCAGTTTCACCACTGGCCACGCCACCACTTAGCCACTGGCACAGGCCTGTTTGGGGCTGCCCACATCCTGGGACTGGTTCTTGGAATGCCAGGGAGTGGAATGAACTTTGGCACAAAACTGACATACTCTCTAGGTCTTCTAATTGGAGGCTCGTGTTTGCAGAGCCAGATGCTTGCCTGGCTTCTTACCTTCTCCCCTGTCCCACCCTGCGGGCCTGTGGAACTAGCTGCCCCCATCTCCTTCTCCTTTTCGGTTTCCAGGAAGGGTTCCTGTCTGCCCGCCTGCTCTCAGTCTCACTGCTTACTCTCACCACCAGGCTTGTGTGGTCCCTGCTCTGGGCCCTCTGGGCTTTGCTCCCCTGCTTTATTTATACATATTGCCCTGGGTGTCTTTCCTCTAAGTTCGTCCACCTGCTTCAGAACATTGGTTCCAGTTTCCTCTCTCCCAACCCATTCAATGATCAGCGGTTGCCTAGACCCCTAGCTCTGATCCACGATACCTTCTTATTCCTAGTGGTAATGAAACCAAGCTGGAAGCTCAGCCCTCTTAAATGGAAAATAGATCTCTTAAAGGCTCTTCCAAGAAGCCTAAAATTATAAAGTGATGACGAACATCCCAAGAACACATTTTACCCCCAGTTACTTCTGGAGCTAAACACGGACGGAAAACATTCACTGGCAACAACAATAGTTTACCTAACAGACAAATTCAACCCATGCTTCCCATGCTTATGGGACTCCTGTGAAGCTAGGCACCCCACCCCACCCCCCAAAATAGTTGAATTCATTTGAGATTTGGTGTTTCAAAATTAGAGTTGAAGTAGTCATTGTGGAAAAACCGGAGCTTTGTTGGGTTTCCTTATGCTTATTTTTAGTTTAATATTGTTTTTAGTTCATGAACATATGTCATCAGGCATCATAATTTCCTCCACACCTAGGGTCTCCAAAGGTTTTTACGAGACCCCGGATGGCCCCTTTGTTACAGAGTTCTGTGGATTCCCCATAGCCCCTTTGGGAGTTATGTAGGCAATAGGAACAAGGGAGAGAAATGATTGAGTTCAGAAATGGGTGAGGTCCAGGTTGGGATATTTGCTTCAGGCCTCCTCTTGGGTGCAGAGGCTGAATAATTGAAATTCAAAGCTAAAGCAAGGCTAAGACTAACAGACACCCAGGTTCAGGTTTCAGCGAGTCACAGAAAGGCAACTTAAGTTCAAAGAACAGACATTTGGCTGTATTTTTTTTTCTTTTTATAAAGAGCTCTTATGAAAAGAAAGTTAATTTCTGTGACTCATAAACAGAAGATCTCCAAAGCTCCATAAGGTTTCTATGCAATTATGTCAGAATGACTTGATGGGAAAATAAATAATTCCATGCTTCCTACAAGTGTATCCATGTACACAATGTGCACTTCATAAAAGCAGGGCTAAGGAAAGAAAGGGCTTGTCAAAGAAAGAAGGGGGCTTATCCTGGTGAATAACTAGAGCATCTTCATGTGCACCAAGGCACCCAAACTTGACTTTGTCTGTGATCGGCTGCTAGCCACACGGCGAGAGCATTTGTGGGAAGCAGCAGCTCGTTCTCCAAGCCACACGTAGGTACCAGGTTGGGAGGTAAGCCATCTGGAGATTTCCAGGTCTGGAAAAACCAGTGACCCTCTGCCTCAGGAATAGCTGAGTACAGGGAGTGCCCTCTGAGACCTCATAGCGCAATGCTAGAAAACACAAAATCAGAAAAGAAGACTCGGGCAAATGTCCAAGAAAGACTCTAATATTTACACACTATGTTACTTGATTGCCACATGTTGCCACAGCAT
This sequence comes from Felis catus, assembly GCF_018350175.1. NCBI lineage: Eukaryota > Metazoa > Chordata > Mammalia > Carnivora > Felidae > Felis > Felis catus. The sequence goes on along the minus strand of NC_058386.1, from coordinate 109,681,343 downwards.
CACAGGAAAACAATCCTTTCTGCAAACAGGAGAAATGTTACCTCCAAAGAAGATGTTAATCGTACATAAAGGTTCAAAGAACGCACTCATTGCAATATCCCCGGCGCCTATTCTTACAAATTGTTTCTGAAGGTGATGCCAATAGCCAGTGACCCTGACGAAGCTCTAGGTTGACTGCAGCCGCCCTCCACCCAGCTTTGGAGTCCAGCCTGCTCCTTGTCTCCTAGGGCTTTCCTTTAGGGCTTCCTAAAGGAGAAGTACATATGAAGGGGGCCCAGATTTGGGGAACTCTGAGAAGCCAAAGCAGCACGGGGAGAGTATGACCTGAGGAAGACACAGAGACCACGACAGGCCAAGGGGACAGCAAAGGAAGGAGAAAGCTCCACTTCACCCAGTAAGGACGGATCCTCTTATCTAGGTCCAGGTCTGGCCCTGAGAACAGAAGTGAAGGAGGAGAGACCCAAGCTCACCAGGGCCCCGCCTCCGCGTAGCTGTCTGGGCCCCTCCCCTTGGCCGATCAAAGGTCCACTCAGTCCTCTCCTCTAAGTCCCAAGCTCATATATCCAACTGGCTACTTAACTTTTCCACCTCGATGTCAGATGAGTTTCTCAAACTTAACATGCCAGACCCAAAGGTCTTGATCTATGTCTATCTCCTTCTTCAACCGTGCCCATAGTCTGCTCACCTCTCTGAATGCAACTCTGTTCTGCATAGATCAAAGACCTGGGCATCGTTCTTGACTCCTCATTTTCTTTCAAACCCCATGTCCAATCCAGCAGCAAATACTGTTGGCTCCATCTTCAAACTGTCCCCGGCGTCTGATCACTTGTGATCTCTGCCACCTCTACCACCCTGGCCTAAGCTACCCTCATCCCTGTCCTGGATTATGGAAATAGCCCCCGCCATGCTTCTACCTTTATTCTCCCGAGATTGTATTTTGAAGTAACCTCTACACCCAACATGGGGCTCAAACCCATGACCCCAAGACCAAGAGTCGCACGCTCCACCAAATGAGCCAGTCAGGCACCTCTCCTATACCCCATTCTGAATACGGAGGCCGGACGAAACCACTTAAATTGTACTTAGACCATGTCACTCCTGTTCAGCACCCTGCCGTGGCTCCCCATTCCATTCAGAGTCAAAGCCAAAGTCCTAACCATGGTCCACGAGGCCCCGCGTGATCTGGCCTCCCGTCGTGCCTTCTTACGCTGCTCCCCCTCACGCACTCTGCTCCGGCCACAACTTCCATATTGTTCCTTGAGAATGCCCAGCACGCTCTTGTTTTAGAGCCTTTGCTAAGACTGTTGCCACTTTCTGGAATTCTCTCCCCCACCCGAATTCTGTATGGCTTGCTCCTCTCCTCCTTCAGTTCTCCACTGAAATGGTACCTTATTTAAATGACTCCCTGGCCCCCCTATGTAAATTTCCAACTCTTTTCCCAAGGCTCTCTTTCCCTGTCCCCTGCTCTGGTTTTCTCCATAGTGATTACCATTTATCATTTAGTTAGTTTAGCTTCTGTTCCTCTAGTGTATTTGGGTCTTGAGATGGGAAAAGTTAGACTTCCTTCTCTGCAGGAGGTAGGGGAGGGAAACCTACCCTTTTCTCCAGAAATATTCCTCAGTGTCAGAGGTCTACTGTGCCTCCTTGCAAAGCCAGATCGGGCAAGAAATTTGGGGTGGGGTGGGGGTTGGCCCCATTATTCAGGACAGATCCCAACTGAGATGGACAACTTCTGGGCTCCCATTCGTGGGGTTCAGCAGTTTGGGTGGGCCAGTTCTGGACTCCAGTACTACTGGCCCACCCCCCATCTCCTTTGTTGCCTATTGCCATGTGTCTGTAAGTTCTACTGGAGAAGGGTCCTTCTCTGTTCTGTTCACTGCTATTTTTCCAGCACTCGTATCGGTGCTTAGAACATAGTAGGTGCTCAACCAATATTTGTGCGATGAATGAAGCCCTGAAATGACCAACCATACCAGGGGTGAACTTGCCCCGCCCGCATCTTAATCACAACGCTTTCTACATTTTTCTCTCTCGACCTGTTGGTTCTCCCTGGCTTGGCTTTCTCATTTCTTTTTTGTGTTCTGCCTCATGCTATACTTTTTCCATGTCTCCTCTCTATTCCCAGTCCCCAGCCCAAGCCCTGCCTTGACAGGGGCCCCTGTATCTTGCTTGCGTCAGTGCCTACTGTGTGCCAGGTGCCGTACTAAGTGCGTTACATGCATTTTATTTAATCCATAGAGCAACACATGGATGATATCCCCAGACAAAGGCAACTACCCTCCACGTGCCCTCAGATCAGGCCTTCTCCCACAGACCAAGGAAGGGGATGCTTTCTCTGACCTTTGCACCGAATGTTGGGCTAGCTGACTGTCCTACCTTGGCCTTGCCTCCCACAGCCCCACTCAAGTGCCTTCACAAGAAACTTCCCAGAGTCTGACTCACCCCATTCATTGTAAGGCCCAAGTTCTGACTTTCCAGGATGCCTCGCACTGAGCACACCTCAGAGATGACCCACAGAAGGACCTCGGGCCCGGATTTCAGCCATCAGTTGTAGCTAACTCTCCCAGAACCTAAATTCTCATCTTGTCCCCTGACAGTCCAGCCCGAGGGACCCACATCACTGTGTAGCACAGTCTCTGTATATTTTGTCTCTAACCAAAGATTCAAAAATCTTTGCCTGGGAATGGAGTGGAAAGCATTTTTGGAAATATTCAAAACATGCATCTCTGTTCCTCAATGAGAACCAAAGCCGAAGATGTGACGTTTATAGGACATGTCAGTGGAAAAGATTACTTTTCTTAAAATACATTTGTTAAATGATAGGTAAAACAGCAAACGGATGGGAACCTACAACTGGGAGACATCACAGGAAGGGGGAAATATGATTTTTATTATAAACATATGCATTTTATTATTTCTCCCAGTGAGGATCAGGATTGAGAATCTGCAGCTGTGAAAGGGCAGGGAGAGAGCCGTATTTTTAGACCTGTCACTTTAAAATATACCTTCTTCTGCTTTGCTGCAGCCTTTCTCTAAACAAGGCGCTCTTGGAGCCTGAGCACAGGCGAAGATGAATATACATGGGAAACAAATGCGTAGCCCCTCTCGCCCTCCCAAACAGGGGCCACACTAGGGCTTGGCTTGGCCCCACCTCAACCCAGGACCGGCTCCTTCCCTGGGCTCAGGCCTTTGGGCCGCTGTGCTTCCCATCTTGAACCGTGGAAAGCACCAGTGACTCCCCTCTTTAGTCCTACTGGGTTCTTTCCCCAGAAGTCTCTTCTGATAAGTACAAGCAAGAGGCTACTGCTTAGTGGGGCCACCTCTGTGCTACGCACACGTTTCCTTTCATCCGTACCAATTCCCCATGAGGCCAGCACAGGGATTGGCCCAGTTGACAAGAGGAGACGAGGTGAGGTTTCTTACTGCGGGTTACGTGGCGTGGAAGTGGTCAAGGGGGGATTTGAACCCGGGTGCGTCTGGCTCCAAAGCCCTAGCCTGTGCCATAGGCTGTGCTGTGGCCCCATGTGGCCAGCCCCCGGCCTAGGCTAGGGGCTAGCCGCCTCAGGTCCACACTGCTGTGATTCCCCCCGCCTGACCGCTCCAACTCCCGCACAGGGAGCCACGGTCAATGCCACAAAGGCTTCTTTCTCCACCTCCCTGCCTCTCTACGGCCCTGTGAATTGCCTGTGAATCGTATTCCAAATCCCTCATTGGGGCACTGAACACCCGCCCCAGCCCACCTTTATCTCCAACTTTTCTCCCACAATGACCCGCCCTCACCCCATCCTCACTGCCCTAACCCCCCCCCACCCCCACCCCCCCACTGGCCACTCTCATCCCTGCCTCAGCATCTTTGCTTGTGCTGTAACCCTCTACCTGAAATGCCTTTCACCTGTTTGACTCTTTCCCAAACCTCCACCCATGACTCCACAAGGAAGCGAGCCCTCTCCCACCGTCAGAGCCACTGCTTGGGTCTCGTGCTCTGTCACGACATCTTCAAATCATCTTGCGTGTCCCTCTTCTGCCCGCAACGAACTGATGTGCTCCTTCTCCCCTGGTACCTGGCACGTTATTGGCCACAGAAGAGGTGCCCAGTAGTTTCTGGCCTGTTTTGACTCGATTCTATAAAGAACCCTGCTAGTGGGGTTTCCCCAAAGCAGCGGGCTTATGGGAAGGGATGTGACTCGCGTGGAGGCAAGCAATTTGTTGACAGGAGTGCTAGGACCTCAGCGACAGTCAGAGCTGGCTGTTCGGGGAGCTGAAAGCCCTGGCTCGGGCCTTTCAACTAAGTGATTTGGTCTGTTTGTGTCAAGTTAAGCAGTCCCTTCTTCCGTGTGGCATCCAGAACCAAAGGCCTGGCACAAGTGGGAGTGACAGGCACTTGATTACTGACATGTCATTGCCTACATGGGACTGCTGTGCCGACAAGAAGATGAGTCCTCCAGCCGCTTTGCAAATGACTGAATTATGGGTTTACTCAATCCTTCCTGCTGCCAGGCTCAACATTTTCGTTTACTCCTCTTGTTACCCTTGGCATGGTTTCCACACTGGGGAAGGCAGAGTTCTCCCAGGCTCGCGTCTCCCCGGGGACTCCAAAAAACTACCTTGCTGTAAACTTCGGCTCTTCCTTGGCTTCTAGGAATCTCTACCCCCACCCCTGCCCACCTGCCCAGGCCGCTGTCGGGGTCTCAGGCCTGCGAAGAGCACTGGTGTCCGCGTCCACATCTCGGTCCTTGTTTTCAAACCATTTCCGAGTGAAATATCATCACTGGGGGAAACGAGTCTGTCAGGAAGTCATTTCAGGCAAAAATCAAATCCACAGCACTCCACACAAATAACAAACAGCCTGCAAAGCCCTTCAGTGGGACTCCAAGAGCTGCCATTTGGAAGGGAGGTCAGGAAGTAGAGCATAAACATCTGCTGTTCTAAAAGGCTGGCCTGGGGGGCTGTGTGCAGATGTGAGAAGCCATGGGCTCCGTGGCCTGGCCTCTGAGTACCTTCCCTTTATTTTATTTTATTTTTTTCACGATTGAGTTTTGGCCACCAGGGCACTGAGTCACCCAGACCTCAATTAACACTGGAAATGCTACTCAAACAGATTATTTATCAGGGTGATGAGCCATTTTCACTGACTACTTCGAGTATTTATTTTTTAATTAGCCAAAGTGCTAATTTGCTTAGCATTTCTTGGCATAATTGGTGCTGAGAGGTCTTTGAATCTTCAGATGGTCCCTTTTGTCACTCACTTTCCAATTCACGCTGGCTCCTTGGGCATTTTGCAGAAATGGATTAGCTCAGGATAGTCCGACACCTTTGTTTCCTGAAACCAGTGTGAAAACAAGCACTTTGACTCCTGGAGTGTCTCAAAAAGATGATGTTAACAATAGTAGACTCTTCTCAAGACACCTTTTGCTGAAAGAGCACAGCGTGTTTCACGAATGTTAACTACTTAAATCTCCCCACACACCTGCATCCCGAATAAGAGCCATCCAGATAGCTCTCCCTGGATGAAATGTAGTCCCATCTAGAGGAAAATTCCCAGGCGGAAGCTATAATTGCCGGAGTTGCAAGTTGACGGACAGTTTTTGGTTAACGTCCAGAAATTTGCTAACACTGAAATGAGATCTTCATTGGAGATCCCACTGGATCAAGATCTCCCCTTTCCCCCCATCTAATTGGAAAGATGATGCGTCTAGGCCTGTGTTCTTCAAGTGCAACCTATGGTCTATAAGGTGCCTTCACTTTTCCAGCGGCTGACTTGAAATGCAAGAACATGATGTGCTGACGGCTGGGTGAAGATTCTAGCCAGGGCAAAAAGCAAATGGAAGGTAGAGGCAAAGGCTGAATGAATTCATCCTGGCGTGACTGCTAAAAATTCCCCAGATGTTAACTGAAAGAATTAGGACTTCGGCGACACCACTGCTGCCACCAGCCTGGACAAAAAGGGATGTGGCCAGATCCCAAGACCTAAAGCAAAGTAAGGGAATCTAGCCACCTGGTATAAGAAGGAAGCTGTGGTACGCTTGTCTGCCTCAGTCAGTAGAACACGCAACTCTTGATCTCGGGGTCGTGAGTCCGAGCCCCACATTGGGGGTAGAGTTTACTTGATTAAAAACAAAAGAAAAAGGGGCGCCTGGGTGGCGCAGTCGGTTAAGCGTCCGACTTCAGCCAGGTCACGATCTCGCGGTCCGTGAGTTCGAGCCCCGCGTCAGGCTCTGGGCTGATGGCTCGGAGCCTGGAGCCTGTTTCCGATTCTGTGTCTCCCTCTCTCTCTGCCCCTCCCCCATTCATGCTCTGTCTCTCTCTGTCCCAAAACTAAATAAACGTTGAAAAAAAAAATTAAAAAAAAAAAATAAAAACAAAAGAAAAAAAGATGTGACCACAGCGGGGACAGATAATAAACCTAGCTGACGGTGGCCACAGCTGACATGGCCTCACTTCCTCTTTTTATCATTCAGTTAATGACACATTAAGAATTCTTCCAGGGGTGCCTGGCTGGCTCAGTCGGTGGAACATGCAACTCTTGACTGGGGGTAGAGATGACTTAAAAAAATCAAATCTTCAAAAAAGAAAAGTTCTCCCAGCCCGCCTTACTCCCCACCTAAAGGTACTTGCCATGACACCTCTCCTACGGAATGGTTAATCTCAAGAACTTCAGCATGAAGTGGAGTCCTAGGATGTTGGCTCCTGGGGAGTGATTTACTTATTTGTTTTTACCGTGGCTCTCCCTCCACTGGGGAATCTTGACTTACTTGGCGGCCGACCTTAGTAGAAACTTCAATGCTACTCTGCAATCTTATTTTTGCCCTTAGTCACCGGCCCCTCCCATTCGCCACAATGAAGGATCCAAGACTTACCACTCTTCAGATCGCCAGCCCTGACTCTGCTTCCCTGACTCTTAACAGGATGCCTTGCAGATGTCCTTACAGGGATACATGTCATCAAATATGAACTTTCTACTTCCTTCCTCTGCCTTCAGATTTATGTGTACGTGTTTCCAAACCTATCCTTTCTTCATCTCTCTCCAGTGTCAGCAAGGGGTGTCCCACCTCATCTCCAGTGTCTTGATGTCAATCCCTGCCCACTCCTGAGTCCTTGATAATGGCTCATCATGTCTACTTTCTGTGTCTTCAAACTTTCCCTCTCTGCTTACTTCCCCCCCAACCCAAAATTATGCTTAAGTCTCAATTTGAGGGAGTCATCTTCTTTCCCTTGCCTTTTATCTTTTTTAAAAAATTTTATTTTATTTTGGAGAGAGAGAGAGAGAGAGAGAGAGAGAGAGAGAGAGAACCCCAAGCAGGCGCGGAGCCCGATGTGGGGCTTGATCCTTCAACCCTGGGATCACAACCTGATGTGAAATCAAGAATAAGATGCTCAACTGACTGAGCCACCCAGGCGCCCCCTACTCGCCTTTTAAATGTGGGATTCCACAGGGTTCTGTCCTAAGCTTGCTCACAATCTCCTTATCGATGCCATGCGCTCCCATTGTTCAAATACCTCCAAAATGCCAAATATCGCTCCAATAATATCCACAGCGCTTTCCCCTCATTTTCTTATGAGCTCTAGGCCCGTATTTCCAAATGCCTACTGATGATAGATAGCTCCAACTAGATATCCCATAGGCCTTTCAAACTTAGCGTGTCCGAATCGAGGACATGTTTCCTACCTCCAGTTCTCAACTGAGAGCAGCAACCAGACACCTGGATCCAAAACCTGGAAGTCACCGTTGATAACGCCCTGATTTTGCACATTACATTGGATGTTTACCTGTCCATCCTACTGCCTTAAGATCACTGCGTGGTCATTTGATTCTCTCTCTCCATATTCTAGTAATCATTTAAGCAGGTCATGTCGATTCTACCTGCTTAACAATTCCAGTGGCTTTGTTCTTTATTCACCTCCCAATGACACGATTTTATTTTTTTAAGTAGGCTCTGCACCCAACGTGGGACTCAAGCTCACAACCTCGAGACCCACAGTCACATGCTCTACCCACTGAGCCAGCCAGGTGCCCCTGCACTACTTAATAGCCACCTAACTGGTCTTCTTGCTTCCTCTAGGCCCCTCCAACCGGTGCCCCATACTGTAGAGAGAGCACACTAGTACTTCTGCTGAACTAACCTGGCACACTGTCTTCCCTCTCCTGTAATTCAATACTCAGAATAGCACATATTGTATGTCGTAATTACCTGTTTTTCTGTCAGTGAGTCTCCCAGTGGATTCAGAGCTGCTTGAGAGTGGGCCCACTCTTTGATTTGACCCACGCATGTGATTCTGTTTAGTTGCATCTAGTAAAAGACACTGTCTCCATACCTACCAGAATGGCTAATCTTTTAAAAAAAAGGCAGGCAATACCAAGTGTTGGAACAACTGGAACGCTCTTACGTTGCTAGGCAGAGTGTAAATTGGGACCGACACATTGGAAAGCTCTGTGGCCCTGTCACAGATAGGTAGATGGATGGAGATAGATCTATATCCTGTGAACAAGCAAAACTCACTTTTAGGTCTATTCCCAACATGAACGTATATATGGGTGTACCAAGAAAACATATAGAGCATTCATACAGCACTGTTTATAGTAGTTCCCAGATGGAAACAACACAAATGTCTGTTAACAGTAAATTGCATACTATACGGCATTGAGAGGGAAGGAACTATTTCTATTAAGAAAGCGTAGCTAAATCTCACAAGTACGATGCTGAGCGAAAGGAGCCAGACAAAAGAACGTATACGACAGAATTCCGTGCGTACAAAGTTAACAGACAGGCAAGATCCATCTATGGCATTACTTGTCAGGTTAGTGACTCTCCTTGGAGGGGCACAAAGATGGGGAGGGGACATTGGGGGCTTCTGCGGTGCTGTAACGCTCTGTTTCTTGGTCTGGGTAATAGCTACATGGTTGTGTTCAGACCGAAACTTCATCAAGTTGACACCGTTACTGCGCTTTTTATGCGTATACTATACCTCCTTGAAAAGTTTGCTTAAAAATGCATATCTTTTTTAACGTTTACTCATTTTGAGAGAGAGCGAGCGAGCAGGGTAGGGGCAGACAGAAAGAGAGAGAGAATCCCAAGCAGGCTCCGTGCTCAGCACACAGCCCAATGCGGGGCTTGATCCCACGAATCACGAGAGCCAAATCTGAGCCCAAATCAACAGTTGGACACTTAGCTGACTGAGCCACCAAGGCTCCCCCGCCAAAATGCGTATCTTGAACAACATTAACCATCTTTTCAACTTTTAAGAGTTCTTCTGGCTTTGAAAATTTTAAGGCGTTCCACGTTCAAGTTGTCTCTTGAAAGCCTCTCCTCCATTTCAAGTACCACTTTCATTTCCTGCATGGCCTGTTGCTGTTCTCCAGACGGGTCTCTCTGCCCTTCGCCTGTCTTTTTCTCTCCGACCTCAGTTCGTTCTCTCTACTAACGCCCGCATCTGCTCACGCCCTACTTCCACTCAAAATCCTTTAGTGGATCCTCTTCGTGGAACAAAAGCCACCAAAACACAGCCACTGATGGAAGACGGAGGTCTGAGTGAGGACACCGCAACTGGGTGACCTAGGGGTGGTGTCCCGAACAAAAATATGAAAGGCACGAAGACGATTCGATCCTGGAGGGGGGTGATGAGCTCAGATTAGAACGTACTGAGTTTGAAGTTAGTGGCTAACAACTGAAGATCTAAAGATCTAATCAAAGATTCAACATGCTGGAAAAAGCTGGGTAAGTAGGGAAGGGTAGCGAATAAAGGGGTGCCTGGGTGGCTCAGTGGGTTGAGCATCCAGCTCCTGATCTCAGCTGAGGTCTTGATCTCAGGGTCGTGAGTTCAAGCCTCGTGTTGGTCTCTGTGTTGGGCTCCACGTTGGGCATGAAGCCTACTTTAAAAGAGAGAGAGAGAGAGAAAAAAAAGAGTAGTGAATAAATATCTGAGGTCAAACCTATACAAAAGGAGACTGACTGTAAAGAAGAAGGGGCGACTTCTCATCAGGTAATTTGACTCTGAAGGAAGTTATCCCCTGCTATAGTTGAAGACACCTGAAAACTCAAATCAGCGTGTCAGATAATCGCTATTCTCCCCTAATTCGGTGCCTACTCCTCACCTCTTCCATGTACAGTCAGCACAGGTCAGGAGGTGCAGTTGGAAGGGCCACCCAGAAGCTGCAGTGACTGCCACTGTCCTGTAGAGCTATCTGGGTGGCCTGCCTAAGCCCCCCACAGACTCCAGGGCTGGGACTTCCTCTCATCAGAGTCGCTAATAGCCAGGAGTTCGCAGAAGAAACCACAGCCCCTTCTCAAATCCTCAGCTCCCCCCCAAGTATTTGGGGCTGAAAAAAAGACACTGTTCCCTCTATTATAGCAGCAAGGGCAGGTGCTGAGGCCCTTCTGTGGCCCTTACCCTCAAAGGTACCACCTCTCAGCACCACCCCTTTTAGATCAAAACTCTCATGTTTCAATCTGTCTTTAGTAAGTTCACCAACCCTTTATTCTTAAGCCCAGAAGAACTCTTTTTTGGTGTTTATTATATATGGCCAAATGGGGTTGGGGGGAAAGCAGTGCATCATACATCTATAGTACGTTCTTGTTTTAGTTATAAGAAATGCATTTACATCTTGGGGTGCCTGGCTGGCTCAGTCAGTGGAGTGTGTGACTCTTAATCTCAGAGTCATGAGTTCAAGCCCCACACTGGCTATAGAGATTACTTTAAAGGAAATAAAAATTTTTAAAAAGGGAATATATGTATATATATGTGCTTATATAAACACATTTGGATATATATACGTGAAAAACTGTATACGAAAAAATAGAAGGAAATATACCAACGTGGTAATAGTGTCTTTTATTTAATTATTTTAAGTTTATTTATTTTGACAGAGAAAGAGAGACAGAGACAGAGCACAAGGGAGGGACAGAGACACAGGGAGAGAGAGAATCCCAAGCAGGTTCTGCACTGTCAGCTCAGAGCCTGACCTGGGGCTTGAACTCACGAACTGTGAGATCATGACCTGAGCCAAAGTTGAGCCAGATGTTTAACTGACTGAGCCGCCCGGGTGCCCCAGTAGTGTCTTTTAAAAATGAAATTATGGGTAGTTTTATTTTCTTCTTTGTGTTTCCCTATGTCATATATTTTTTTTGTCATATCATATTTTAAGTTTATTAATTTTGAGAGAAAAAGAGCACAGGCAGGGGAGGGGCAGAGAGAGAGAGGGAGAGAGAGAATCCCAAGCAGCCTCAGCACTGTCAGCACAGAGCCCAATGCGGGGCTTGAACTCACGAACCATGAGATCATGACTTGAGCCGAAATCAAGAGTCAGGTGCTTCAACAAGTGATCCACCCAGGCGCCCCTGTCATATCATTTTTTAATGCACATATATTATTTCTTAACAAGGGGTAAATACTCCAATGTCTTTACTGATTCAAAAATTAAAAAGCATTTCCACTTCCAGTATTGTGGAATAAGCCAGTAACTGCACAACCTCCCTAAAGATAGCAACTACAAACTATGGGAAAAAAAAAAACAAACCAGAAAAAAGAAAACAAAAAAAAGAAAGAAAGAAACCTGGAGATTCCGGAGAGTAAAAAACAACACAAAGCAAAAAAACAAAAACAGGCAGATTTTGGATGGGAACTGAAATGGGGAAGAAAGGACTGGCATGGGGTGAGTTTCCAATTTTACAGCTTATAGCCTGAGCCCAGATTACTGTTGTAGCATGGCACAAGACAGCTAAAACTCCAACAGGAAACCTTCCACCTTTCTGGCCTCAAGAACCACATGTCAGAACCCAGGGGAACAACAGCCACTTGAAAACGCCAGGGGAGTCCTGGAAAGGAGAGAGGCAGGACAGGAAAGCCCCACATTCTGTGCATAAACGGAGCCAAGGTCTCTGGCGGACCCCAGGACCCTTGAATCATGCATGCCTGGGGCAGACTCAAATCACATGCCAACTAGGGCCAAAAGATTTGAACCAATCATTGAGCTGATGTCTTCTGTAGGTGAGCTAGAGTTTGCAGTCTGAGCCTAACAAAGTTAATTGCTTGCCAAAACAAAAAACATCGACACTTTTTGGAGGAATATACTAGAATCCAGAGTCTCTACAACCTCACAATTACAATACCTAGTATACCATCAGAATTATCAAATATAGAAAAACAAAACAAAAACAAAAATAGGAAAACGTGACCCACCCATTCTCAAGACAAAAGACAATCAGTAGTTGAGGTCAACGCTGAGATGACTCAGAAGTTGGAACTGTCAGGCAAGGACTTTGAAGGAGGTGTTATAACTATGGTCAATGAGTTGAAGAAAACTATGCTTGTAATGAATGTGAAAAAGAAGGAAGTCTCAACAAAGGAAATAGAAACCATACAAAAATGAACAAAGTTCTAAAACCAAAAAATGTAATGTTTGGGGAAAAAATCGGAATGGACTCAAGAGCAGAATGGAAAAGACAGAGAAAAAGTCAGTGAACGTGAAGAGAGATCGGTAGAAATTCTCCAAATTAAAAAAGAGGAAGGGGTGCCTGGCGAGCTCAGTAGGAAGAGTGCACAAGCCCTGATCTTGGGGTCATGAGTTCAAGCCCCACATCGGGGGTAGAGATTACTTAAATAAATTTTTTTTTAAAAAAACTTAAAAAAATAAAGAAGAGGAAGTACAAAGAGCAGAAAACAAAATGACCATGGGGCACCTGGCTGGCTCAGTCGGGAGACTCTTGATCCTGGGGTTGTGAGTTTGAGCCCCACTTTGGGGGCTTTAAGAGATTACTTAAAAGTAAAACCTTTAAAAAGAAAAAAAAAAGAAAAAAGAAAGGAAAATGACCAGAGCTGCAGAGACCTGTGAGACGATATCAAAAGATCTAACATAGAGGTAACCATCCCAGAAAGAGAGAAGGGGGGGGGGAATTCATAATGGCAAAAACACCCCAAAATTTGGTGAACACCAAACAAGATAAATATGAAGAAAACCGCGCCTGATACATCATAATCACGTGGATGAAAGCCAAGGATAAAAAGGAAATCTGGCATGTAGCCAGAGATAAACAAAATGTCACATATAAGGGAATGATCATTCAAATGGCCATGGTCTTCCTACCAGAACCATGAAGGACGAAGACAGTTGGAACATCTCTAAAGTGCTGAAAGAAAAACTGTCAACACAGAGTTCTATAAACAGTAAAGGATTCTTCAAGAGTGAAGATGATGGGCGCCTGGCCAGCTCAGTCGGTAGAGCATATGACTCTTGATCTCGGAGTTGCATGTTTGAGCCCCATGATGGGTGTACTTAAAATTTTTTTAATTTTTAAATTAAAAAAAATTTTAATGCTTATTTATTTTGAGAGAGAGACAGAGAGACAGAGAGACAGAGAGACAGAGCACAAGCAGGGGAGGGGCAGAGAGAGGGAGACACAAAACCCGAAGCAGGCTCCAGACTCAGCTGTCAGCACAGAGCCCGAGGCGGGGCTCGAACCCACGAACCGTGAGATCATGACCTGAGCTGAAGTTGGATGCTTAATAAACTGAGCCACCCAGGTGCCCCCAAATAAATTTTTTTTTTAAGTGAAGATAAATTAAAGAGATTTTGGATAAAAGAACTCTAAGATAGCTGGTTGTTAGTAGACCTGCATTATAGGAAATAAGAGGTTCTTTAGACAGACGGGAGATAAGATCAGAAATTTAGGAAAGAATGAAGAACATAGGGGCGCCTGGGTGGCGCAGTCGGTTAAGTGTCCGACTTCAGCCAGGTCACGATCTCGCGGTCCGTGAGTTCGAGCCCCGCGTCAGGCTCTGGGCTGATGGCTCGGAGCCTGGAGCCTGTTTCCGATTCTGTCTGTCTCCCTCTCTCTCTGCCCCTCCCCCATTCATGCTCTGTCTCTCTCTGTCCCAAAAATAAAATAAACGTTGAAAAAAAAAATTAAAAAAAAAAAAAAAAGAATGAAGAACATAAACAATAACACCCAAATATGAGCTCAGTGATCAGAAAAGTGTTTATTTGGTCAAATGTCTAGATATAAAACCCTGAAAGGGGCTTAAGGGCTTATAAAAGATATCAAAAGAATTTACAGGAATTTACAGAAAAGACAGGACTCCCACAATATCAGTAAAGCCACAACCAATTTCCTACTATTAAAGATATGGTTAGTCTCCCTCTTCTTCACTGGAAGTATGTGGAAGCTTTAACTCGTGTGGCTGCAGGAGGTGTGTCAGAGCTGGTCCAAAATGGATCATGTCATGTATGTCTCAAGGAGGTCTTTGCTTCATGATGACTGGTCTGTACTGGGATGTGACTTCTTGCTTCAGGGCTATTTTTTAACTAAATATTTTCCTTTTCTACTTGTCCGCAGCGGATACGCATGCACTGCTGGGTACCTGTAAACCTCCGGATATATTTACAAGTGTGATTTACATATAGAGCTCCAATTAAGCATGTTTGTTAAATTTTATTGACTTCAAAATAAAAATTATCATGAAATAGTATTTGAAAACAATTATAAAAAGAGTTTTCTTTTTTTAATGTTTTTGAGAGACAGAGACAGCAGGGGACGGGCGGGAGAAAGACAGAGATTCCTAAGCAGGCTCTGCCCTGTTAGTGCAGACCCCAACACGGGGCTCGAACTCATGAACCATGAGATCAGGACCTGAGCTGAAATCAAGGGTCTGACGTGTAACCAACCGAGCACCCCTTGAACGAAAATTTCAAAGGTTCTCTGGGAATCTTTCTCCTTCTCACTTCACAAAGGGATGGGCCAGGCAACCCAGCATGACACTCCCTTTAAAATACCTACCCCAAAGGGTGGCTGACTTGCCTCCTTCGCTAGGATTATTGATAGTCTGGAGTCTTCAGTTTTGGGGTTTTGTTTTGTTTTCTACCTGGAGCTAGGAGGTGGCCATGCCGGCAGAACCCCTCAGATTTCCATGGGGCAACACTAGTTTCGTGGGTGGATTGGTGGCCCCACAAAAATGTATGCCCATGTCCTAACCTCCAGAAACTGTGATTATGACCTGATTGGGGGAAAAGGGTCTTTGCAGATGTAATTAAGCTAAGAATCTTGAAATGAGATCATCCTAGATTTAGGACGGGCCCTAAATCCAGTAACAGGCGGCCTTACAAGGGAAAGGCAGAGGAAGACTTGGGACAGGACACATAAGAAGAAAGCCGTGTGAAGATAGACTCAGAGACTGGAGTACTGCAGCCCCAAGATGAGGAATCCCGAAAGCCGCCAGGAGCCGGAAGTGGCAAGGAAGATACAATGATTAATTGTACGTGTCGACTTGGCTGGACCACAGGATACCCAGATATTTGGCCAAACATTCTTCTTCTGCGTGTTTCTGTGAGGGTGTTTTAGATGACACTAACATTAAATCAGAGGGCTTTGGGTAAAGCAGATTGCCCTCCATAATGTAGGCAGGCTTCATCCCACGAGTTGAAAGCCAGAACAGAGCAAAAAAGATGACCCCACCCCTGCCCCCAGCAAAAGAGAAGTCTTCAGCAGATTGACTTCCAACTTGATCTGAGACGTTGGCTCTTCCTGGTCCTATAGCAGCCTGCCAGTCCACCCTGCAGATTTCAGACTTGCCAGCCTTCATGTTCCTTATGATAAATCTGTCTCTGTCTCTGTCTCTGTCTCTGTCTCTCTCTTCTATTGGTTCTGTTTCTCTGGAGAAGCCTGACTAACACCCAAGGGTACTCCAGTCACCATGGCCTCTGACTTTTCCAGGATCTGGGCCAGGTGGCCTTTGGAACATTTTCAGAAACACGGACTTCCATGGGTATTTCGCAGCCCAATATAGGAGTCAGGGACATGTGCAGGATTAAGAAGTCTCAATGTCATGGAAACACCCACACGCCCCTGGATTCAAATTCCGATTTAGCACTTACCACCTCGGGGGTACTTAAGAGCCTCACTTAACCTCTGTGAAGCTATTTCCTCATCTAAGCAATGAGGGGTCCTATGACGAACAGAGAGAATGTAGGTAACATGCCTGGCCCGTAGTAGTCATGATAAAATTGTGCCTCTTCTCCTCCCTAACCCCCTCCTTCTCTCACATGCGAGCTCCCTAGGCAACGTTTCTTCCCACCCCATCTGGCCTGACAGCCCTTGACTCCAGTCAGGATGCCGTAATCCATTTCTCCCAGCCTGTGTAGTCGGCACCCTGTTCCTGCCTTGGGGCTTTGCACCCCTTTACCCTGCCTACCAAAATCCTAGTCCTCCTGAGAGGCACAGCTCACGGTCCCCCCGTCCCAGGAGGTCTTGCAGTGGCCAAGCCAGGACCTCCCTCCCGCCTCTGCACTCCTGCAACACATGGTCTAAACAGTTCCTCTGGCTCTTAGTGAATACTACCTCACTTCTCTTCTCCTCCTGTCTGTGCAGCCAGTTCCCAGCATGCAATCAGGCGGTTTGGGAACTGGAAACCATTTCCCATAGAAACAATGTTATGGATGACTGTCAGACTAGCAAAAAGAGTACTCAATATTCTATTGGGCTTTGAGCTTCTGGAAAGCAGGCCTCACGTACATTCCAAGTATTATAATTATGATCTATTATGCATAAGGAGAAGCAGTATAGACGGTGTCCCTCTGTTCTGGCTGCATCATCTTGTGTAGCTGCCTCCTGGGCTAATAGCCATCCAGCCTCGGCTTCCCATTTGGTCCCAGCAAGGCGGCCTGCCTGTGGCCCTGGGCCACGGGGCCTCCGGCAGTCTGACTCACTGTGCCAGCAGGGGCTTCAGAGAGTCACCGGGGCCAGTCCCCCGCCGTCAGGCAGGTCCGGGACCAGACCACCCAGACAGGTGGCTGAAGATGTCAAGAGAAAGGCCGCCAGCCCAGCTGGGCACCTGGCACACAGCTGAGTCCGCCTGGCAGGCAGCAAGGGCTTCCCCAGGTCTGACGGGGAGGAGTGGGCCTCCTTGCCCTGGTTGGTGGCCCCGCGGTGGCGGCAGCGGGCTGCGGAGGGACCGGAGAGAGCAGGCCCGGCCCACGCGAAGGCCGACGCGAGCCCGGGCATCTTTCCTGGCCCAGGGCCGCCTTGTCAGCCCCAGCTTGAAGCTGGACAGCCACTTGCCCTTTTACTGGGAAGGGGCTCGGACAAGGGAAATCGTCCCTCTGCAGTCCGGGGGGCCCGGGGGCGGGGGGCGGGGGGGGGGGGCTCTTCCTCTGGCCCCCAGGGAAATAAAGACCAGCTCAGCACTCTGCCTGGGGCTCACAGATGGCATTGAGGTCTGGGTCTGGGGTAGTTCATTTAACTCCTTAGTGTCTGCTACCCAACCCTCCACTAGCGTATCAGCATCACCCGGGAGCTTATTAGAAATGCAGACTCCCAGGGGCACCTGACTGGTTCAGTTGGTAGAGCAAGTGACTCTTGATCTCGGGGTCTAGACTTCAAGCCCCAAATTGGGCATAGAGCTTACTTTTAAAGATAAATAAGTTAAAACGAAAATGAAAAAGTCTTGCTAAAAAGAAATACAAAATCCCAGTCCCCGCTCCCACCCCCACACCTACTCTTCCAGAATCTGCATTTTAATAAGATCCCCAGGTGACCGGTATGTGCATTAAAGCTGGAGAGGCCCCGCCTTAATTGTTAAAGGCAGGCCAGAATAAAACCTAGATTTGCAATCTGATGACCTGGGACAGCAATGGCGGTTCCTGCCAGGGTCAAAACAAAAACCCGTCAGAGGCAAGGCTGGGGTGAATAGAAGGCAAGATCATCGCCGCCCAGCCCAGTCCAGCCTCCCCAAAACACTCAAGAGTGTCCCTAACCAGGGGACTGCTAGTATTGGTATTTGTATTTATCTTCTCAACTAGACTGTGAGGTTTGAAAGGCCAGGGATCATATTGCATGAGTATATATTATGGGAGAAAAATAGTCTATAATTAACGAGCACAAGCTTTGGAATAGGTGGACCTGCCTTCCAGGCCCGGGATTTCCACCAGCTTCCTGCATGGCCTTAGCCATTGGCACACGGTATTTGGTAGCCTCGGAATCCTCATCTGTATCACTAATAGTTGCGAAAATCTGCCTCCCAGGATGGGGGGGAAGATGAAATGAGTAAATATCAGAAATGTACCTAGTAGGGGTACCTGGCTGACTCAGTCACACGGCTCAATAGAGCACGTGACTCGTTATCGGGTCGTAAATTCGAGCAGAGATTGCTTTAAAAATATACCTGGTGAATAACAGGTACTCAGTGAAGCAGTTCTCCCTTCCCCTATGATTCTCCCTGTCTCCAGTGCCTAGCTCCAGGCCGGCACGTTTTAAATGCTAAATAAAAATCTGCTAGGTGATGGATCCCTTAGATGGTCCTTAATAAACTGCATTTTTCAAACGTGCTGAAAAGCGGAAGAAACACGACTTGCTGCTTTCTTAACTGTCTTTCCAAATATCAAAGCAAAATCATCCTTGTTACGGGAATGTTTGGAGAACACAGTACTGCACGATAAAAATCTAGCCGCAGCTCGGAGGCAGGGGTGCATCCAAGATTCAGCCCCACCGCTTCGCCTTGGCGGAGGAAGGTGTCGCTGCTGGAGGTGTACTGGACAGTAATACTGCTTTACAAGAGGCGCTGAAGACCGCCCTCACCCACCGTGGCCAAGCACCGGGAACCCGCGGAGCCGCCAGAGCCTTCGACAATCACCAACCCACCTTTGTATGCTTGCGTCCAACTGTGACGAGCCTGTGTATGTCAAGTTGGTGGAGGCCCTTTGTGCCCAACATCAAATCCACCTAATCGAGCTTGACGACAACAAGAAACTAGGGTAGGGAGGAGGTAGACGGACACAGAAGGAGAACCCCGCAAAGCGGTCGGCTGCGGCTGCCTAGTAGTTAAGGACTGTGGCAGAGTCTCAGACCAAGGATGTCATCGAGGAGTACTGCAAATGCAAGAAGAAACAAATTAAAGAGTTGGCTCTTGTTCCTCAAAAAAAAAAAAAAATCTAAAATTTGCTATAAGACCACCATCTGGCAACATACTATGTTGATGCGAATGTTTTGGAATATTTCCTTCCATTGCTTCTCTCTCTTTCTCTCTCTCTCTCTCTCTCTCTCTCTATTTATGTTATATAAACTCTCTCTCCATATATATTTATTTATATTATATAAATCTAAGAGAAGGAGAGAGATGGGGCGCCCGGCTGGCTTGGTCAGTGGAGCATGCGACTCTCGATCTCAGGGTTGTGGGTTTGTGCCCCATGTTGGGTAGAGAAGCCTTAAAAAAATAAAATCTCCGGGGCACCTGGGTGGATCAGTCGGTTAAGCCTCCAACTTCGGCTCAGGTCATGATCTCAGGATTCACAGGGCTCGGATTCACAGGTTCAAGCCCCGTGTCGGGCTCTGTGCTGACAGCTCGGATGGAGCCTGGAGTCTGATTGGGATTCTGTCTCTCTCTCCAGACGATGTGTGCTACCTAACCACATTTTCGAAGACTGTGCCGAATAGAAAAGTGGTGGAATAAGAACGCATCGGTATTGGTGACCAAACATAATCCATGTTCCAAACCGGCGACGTTTTTTAGTGAAATAACGAGGAGTTGAAATAAGGGACTAGGAGACAAATGCCTTTGAAAATTTAACTCGGGGGGCACCTGCCTGGCCCAGCCAATAGAGCGTGTGACTCTTGATCTCAGGAATGTGAGTTCAAGCCCCACGACGGGTGTAGAGCCTACTCAGAAGAAGAAGAAGAAGAAGAAGAAGAAGAAGAAGAAGAAGAAGAAGAAGAAGAAGAAGAAGAAGAAGAAGAAGAAAATACAATTTCTAAAAAGAAAAAAAAAGAAAACTCAACTCTGGCTTTGTATACCACAAACCCGCTAAGCCCACATAGTTTCTACTTTCATCGGCAGAGAAAGAGGAGGTACTTGAAACTGAGCAGGAGGCACATTCTTTCATTGATCCAGGGGAGAGTAAAGCATGTTTGGGTAAACAGAGATCCTTGCCGTCTCACAGTCACCACACGGGGCCTGAGAGGAGATGACACCCTCAATGAGGCAGCGGTAAAGCTCTGGGACACTGGGTCTTCAGATAGCTGAGCAGTTAGGAGTCAGAATCCTTGCCAGGTCTTACCCAGCAGCCTTCAGGGACAACCTATTCGGATTCAGGCTGGGATTCTGGCAGCCCTCAGCCCCCACTCCTAAAACAATTTGGGGATGCGGATGCGGGCCATTGTTCTCTCACCATTGGTCTTTCTCCACCCAGGCCTGACCTCAGCTTTCACCATCTGGATAAATGCTGTTTCTCTTCGGTTTGTTGTCCAAACCTCGGAACATCACGACCGGGACAACTTCCCAGGTTCTACTCACTAAGCCATCTTTCTTCATTCAAATCCCACTCGCTTCAAAAGGCTTGCTTTAAAAACAAGTAATCAAACTCAAGGGAGATAAAGGTGCGCCTCTCACGGGAAATCACAGCACAGTTGCCCTGGGAGAAACAAACAAACAAACAAACAAACAACCACCATTTTACAGAGGTGAGGGTGTATGTTGGTTCAACCGCCTGGAACAGCATCTGGGCAAGACTGACGGAACCATGAACGTGTTCATACTCGTTAACCTTATATTTTCATTTCTAGGAGATGACTTGAAGGAAATGGTAAGACATTTGGGCGACAAGGCATTATGCTAATATATAGTCCAGGCAGTGTTAGTCACAACACAAGAGCATTGGATCCCACCCAAAGGGCCAACAACAAGAAAGTTGTAAAATACACTCGTGGAGTCTGCAGCTACTAAAATAATGACTACGAAGGATCTACCTAGAAAAGTTCGCAGCCCGAAAAGCGAGGTACGAAAAGTGTGTGTGTGTGTGTGTGTGTGTGTGTGTGTGTGTAAATAAATATAGAACTAACTAAATGAAAGCTTTGGGAAAGGACTCAAAGAACATGACTAAACTAACGCACAGCAAAATATCTGCGTTTGGGAGTTGTAATTATAAAGGGGGAGGGGCTTTTCTTTTGCTCTGCTTTTCAAAGGTTCTCTAATGTGGTTATATTACTGTTATAAATATATGTAAATTATATATGTTACTTTTATAAATATGTATCTGAAGCCTCGCTGGAATTAAGGAATTCCGAACAAGGAGTTCCCTTCCCAAAGAAGGACCACCACGCAGCAGCCCTCTACCCAGGCCACGTCAGTCAAACCACCAACAGACCAACCCCCCAAGGGACCCTATTTTGGGATCTGCGAATCCCAAGGCCAGCGGCCCGGAAGATGGGCCGGGTCGGGGCCCTTCCTTCGTGGGAAACACTTGCTGAATCTTGGGCCTGCAACGAAACACCTGGAGGGGCGGAAACGGGTGGCCGAGCTCTGTCCCCGGGCTGTCCCAGTCGCCCTCAGCTGCGCTCCGCCACCGCCTGGGGGAAGAGAAGTTGAAGCCGAGTCGAGGAAGCAGAAAGTGTGGCTAAGCGCTTTAAGAGATGCTGAACCGGGGCAAATACTTCGCGAGAAGCAAGTTTCAGTGGCAATTCGGAAAACTGAAAGAAGCAATTCAGGTGTGCGTGCCCCCGTAGCGACTGGGAACTGGGGCTCTTGGTAAACCGTGGACTGGATTTTGGAGACAAAGGAACCGGATCGGGGCCAGAGTGTTTTAGCGCTGAGAGGGCCTTCCAGAGGAAGCGGGGAGGGAACTCGAGTTTCCAGAGCGCTGCCTACTATGTGCCAGATACTTCAAACACCCTATCCCTTTAATTCCCAGCGTAGCTCAGTCAGGGAAGTACTATGGTCCTTGATTTTACAGGGGAGGGAACTGAGGCCCGGAGACAGACCAACCGTCCAGGGCTCCACACAGGCCAGTGGTAGAGCCAGGGGGCAGGCCTCCAGCTGTCGGGCTCCAGAGCCCTTTCCTCCAGGTCCAGGCCAACCCCTTTCTTTTGAAGATGAGAAAACTGAAGGCCTTGGAGGGTAAGTGATTATACCTTGTTGCAGAGCTAGCTCCTCAGGAAGAGGCCGGGACTTGAAGTCTGGTCCCTTCCCGTGATCCCCGGCCCAGCTCTCTTTCCACTTCCCCCAGGGCCATCCGTCCGCCTTCGCGGGGAGGCCTCTGCCCCACCTGCTTCTCTCAGGCTCCCTTTTCCGGGGCGATTCATGGTTGACTGGGAAGCCCGGTTTGATCTCTCTCTGGGTTCTTTGCAATTTGGGATTCCTCGTTATTAGCATCACTATTATTATTATTTCATTGGATTGTTCACTTCTGTATTTCCTCCCAGGCTGGGAGTCTTTGTGGAAAAACATTATCTGTAAAGTAAAGAACATGTAACTGAATACATAAAAGCTGTTTGCCCCGGGGCTTTATGTTTGAAACTGAAGTCGGCGCGACCATTGAGTGTATTATCTGGATGCTATCTAATACCACCACTTTAGAGTGTGAGAATGAACTCTTTTCTTAAAAGAAAAAAAATCAGAAAAGAATATTGACCTTCCTAATGTTTCCCAGCACAAAGAAATCCATCTACTGTAGATTCCAAGACAGACCAGACCAATATGTTGACATGCGGGGCTCAGATTTCATTCCTGAAAATCTGGAACCTTATGCTGTATAAATAACATGATCTTTTCGTTCGTTCGCATCGAGAGAGAAAACAATTGCTGGCAAATCTCAGAGTTTGCCCTCCCCCTAACTGTCCCACACGTCCTAACTTGCTACCCACAAGTCATGACTCGCATATTTTCATTTGAGGAGTTTTGAAATGTTATGGAAATCATAGGGGGAGAGAGAACCAAATCCTCCTGAGAAATAGAGTAAGGCGGATTTTTTTTTTTTTTTTTAAGAAAAAAGGAGCCTATGGGGCGCCTGGGTGGCTCAGTTGGTTGAGCCTCCGACTTGGGCTCAGGTATTGATCTCACAGCTCATGGGTTTGAGCCCCGCATCGGGCTCTGTGCTGATGGCTCAGAGCCCGGAGCCTGCTTTGGATTCTGTGTCTGCCTCTCTCTCTGCCCCTAACCCACTTGCATTCTGTCTCTGTATCTCTCGAAAATAAATACACATTAAAAAAAATTAAAGAAAAGAAAAAAAGGAGCATAAAAGGGAAATGTTCTACATATATGAGTGTATATGAAAATAGTTAATGGGACTTGACAGTAAACTTTCTAGCATAGCCTTGCCAGATAGAGAAGTGCTGTTAGATCCGTCCTCAATTTCAGAAGAACAAGCTCATGTGCAGAGATGAGATGTTCCCAAGGCCATAGAAGGGACTGGCTAACTTGGATTTCTGGTCATGTGCTCACTTCTCTGGGCCAGTCAGAAGATCTAAATACCACAGTTTAGTCCCAGTGGAACAAATTTCTACCTAAACTCATATCATTTCCTGCTAAAGGTGTTTGTATTACCAAAGCTATTATTAGAAGTCGTTATAATTCTAAACATGTTTGGATGTCTTAGAGTACTGTTACATTCACTGCTGTTTAAATTACAGTCAACCCCTCTGATACATATCTAGGTTATTTAAAAAGCAGGGGAGTTGAGGGCAGTGGCCATGCCTTATTCTTCTTTATATTTCTGTGCCTTGCACTGTGTGTCATTTTGTATAAACCAGTTAAATCAATGGAAATTAGTCTGTTGGCTAATCCCCAGGCTGTTACCTGTGGTATGTCCTCAGAGACAATGGAATGTAGTGTAGAGACAGATAGAACTGAGTTGGAAGCTGAGTGACCTTGAGTGAATGATTCCAGTGTCTTGGGAGTAGAAGCAGGGCTTGACACACTCCACTGACTTTTTCTGTCCAGACTTAATCCCCTCTAGTCCATTCTTGCCAATATGCCTTCTAGGACTTTCCCATTGTCATCAAGGTCAAGTCCAGACTCCACATAGGGTCCTCTGTGGCCTGCCATGCCAACCCCATCGCCCAGGCATCCCCCTGCTCCTACCCACCTTCTCCCTGTGCCGGAGCCTTAGGTTTTTCAGTCTTTGCTCCCCGCCTCCCAAGGCCAGATGTTCCATGGCTCCATGCTTTTGCCTTGAAAACCCACCTCTCATCCCTTCTGGCCTAGAGAATTTATACTCATCCGTCTCTTGTGTCTGCACGCAGAGTGCAACATCCCCTTTTCTCTGCTCCTACAGCACCCTGTACGTGTCTGTAGGTAGCACCTAGCACCCTGGGTTGAGATACACTGCTTAGATGTCTGTGTCCCCTGCTCAAGCGTGATCTCCATGAGGTCAAGGACTGGGTTTTGCTCATTTCTGAGTCCCTGGTGCCCGGCACAGCACTTGGCCAGAATAGCCTTGCCCAGGTAATGATAGTTAAGCTACCACGAGGGGTTTTTATGGGTGAGACCACAGCAGGAGCCCATCCAGTAAGGGTGTTTTTTCTTAGTTGGGGGAGGAGTCAGAGGGAAAGACTAGGCTATCCGGGGGCTCCCGAACTCTGTAGGAGGATTTGTTTCATTTTCTATAAACATTAGGATAATAGTTAAAGGCCACTGTTACCTGGGCTTCTCCCCACATCCCACCCCTCCACTCTACCTCCCCTCTGCCCCCCACTCCCACACCCATGATAAGGCCTAGTTTTCTGTGAGTAAGATATGGGGGCAACAATTAGCTTTGGAATCCTATCAGGCATTACAAGATCTCTCAGGAGATCTCACCCATCCCACAAAATAGCAGCCTCTCAAATGGACTGATTGTCTTCTAGAAGGAGGACCAAAGCTGGGATCCAGAAGGAGGATGAGAGCTGGGATCCAGAAGGATGTGCCAAGGGCAGCTACTACCTTAAAAGCAGTAAGAGCATGCTTTCAGGAATTATAGTTCTATTACTTTTAATCGTGCAATAACAGTAGCAACTAACAAAGTATTGCCCAAAGAGGTTGAGTTCACCTCTTTGAATAAATACAAGAAAATAAAGTGGAACAATCCATTACCATAAGCAAAGGGTTCCAAGTAGGTGCTTTATTTTTTTTAAGATTTTATTTTTAAGTAATCTCTATACCCAACGTGGGGCTCAGACTCACAATGCTGAGATCAAGTCGCATACTCCACCAACTGAGCCAGCCAGGCACCCCTTAAGTAGATGCTTTAAAGATGTTTGGTCTCGGGGCACCTTGGTGGCTCAGTTGGTTGAGCGTCCGACTTCGGCTCAGGTTATGATCTCATGGTCTGTGAGTTCGAGCCCCGCATCGGGCTCTGTGCTGACAGCTCAGAGCCTGGGGCCTGCTTCGGATTCTGTATCTCCCTCTCTCTCTCTCTCTCTCTCTCTGCTTTTTCCCCACTCACACTCTGTCTCTTAAAAATAAATAAATATTAAAAAAAATTTTTTTTTTAATGTTTGGTCTCTATAGTAAGGCCAGTGCATCATTAGCAGACATTTGATATTACCTTGACTTTCAAACCCATTTCCATGGATGTTCCAAAACAGCACTATGCAGAACTTTCTGAGATGCTGAAAATATTCTATATTTGTGCTGTCCAATATGGTAGCCAGTAACACATACGGCTGCTAAGCACTTGAAATGTGGCTAGTGCAATGAAGGAGCTGAATTTTAAATTGCTCTTAATTTAAATTAATTGACATTTAAATAGCTGAATGTGGCTAGTGGTCAGCCTATTGGACAGTACAATTCCAAAGTAAATGGTCAGCCCAGTCAAGGCTCCAATCACCTTGCCGCGTAGATCATGGCCTCTGACAAGCTTTCTTTTAGCAAAGCAAGTTTTAGAAAAATTAATAGAGCTGCCTTCCTGAAAAGTTGGAAAATAAGGAAAAGGGGAGAGCTTCATTATCCCCAATCTCAAGATTGTCACAACCACTGATGCATTTGGTGCATTTTTCCCCACTCTGCCCACCTTGCTCGTTAGGATCTGCCCCCGCCCCCACCTTTTTAGTAATCTCTACACTCAACGTGGGGCTTGAACCCACTACCCCAGGCTCAAACCCACGACCTCAAGATCAAGAGTCCAGCGCTCTACCCACTGAGCCAGCCAGGTGCCCTGGGCCCTTTTGCTGGTCAGAAGGTCCTCACCATAGGCTCGTGTTCTTCAGTGGGCCCAGGGGTCGGTTATGTGCGACCTAACATGAGTGCTTCGGTGGGGGTGGGGCTGCTCACCGTGGCGGCTGCAACCACCATGGCATCCCAGGTTTGCCTTACTTGGGGGAAGAGTCCTCTGTGGGTTCTAGTTTCATGTCCTGTCCTGTTTTTTTAACTTCTAAAAACTCTCCTCGAGAGGTAAATTCTGGAATACTGGAGCTGCAGAGTTCCCTAGTAGAGGGCCAGGGAATGAAGGAGATGGGATCCCTGCCTCTTGACTCCCAGTCCAGTGCTCCTTCCCCTCAATCCCTGGTTCTTTCGGCAGCTTTCTAGGTCCAGTGACCAGGGCTGCCTCCTCCTCCTCCGGTCCCCACTGCCAGAGGACAGCAGCTGAGGAGAAGCAGGAGAGGGGCAGAATGCCATACACTTTTCCTCTCCTGAAGACTCTCCTCTGTTTCATCTGTTCGGCAAAGTAGGAGCAAGTGCCCGTAACTATGCCTGCTCTGAAGCCCCAGCCAGATAGTGAGGGAGGTCGCCATTGCCTCTCAGTGCCCGCCATCACTAGGAAAGGCCTGGTTGCCTGTTCCCACCATTCCCTTCTTTCTAGGCCTTCTCAGAATGGTCTGGTTGAAACATGAGCCCAGTTCTTTCCCACACAGGAAAGAAAGGTTCCCACAACGGAGGCAACCTTTTTAAAGGCTCCCATGGCACACCAGAGGGAGGACCACATTCCTCCAGGAGGCCAGGCCAGTCCCGGTCCCAGCTAAGGGGTAGGGTAATTTGCCCACACCCTCCTGCCCCTTAAGGGGATCTTTCTGGCTAGGCCACACATGCACTATACTCTTCTGTGTCCTCTTAGTTTCCCTAAGAGCCTTGGCCATCTCGCGGCCTCCAGTAACTTAGCGGTCGGGACCCTATTGCCACCTTCCAAACCCCCTAGCCCTATTGGCTCCTGGTAAATTTAAACAACTGCATGAGTGGGTCTAAACTCCGCTTTGTGCTATAATTAGGCTGGAACAAGCCTCGCCCCGGGACAGAAATACTGTATGGGGCGGGTTATAGACTGCTGCTGGTCCCCACAGTAGGGAAGTAGCGACCTTTTGAATAGGAGGATTAACACATTAGCACATAGATTCCTGCTTCCGGGGAGGGTTGAATTCTAGGATAAGAGCTCCAGCTTGTCCGAGGTGGGGGAGGGGAGGGGGAGCCATGCCCACTGCAGACCGTGTGCTCCTGGGGTACCTGGGGGGGCGTCAACACAGGAAGAGGCCGACAGGCACCAGAGGAGCAGAGCAGCTCCAGACCCTCCCTGGCCCAGTGTTGTGTTTGGAAACTGCAGAAACTCAGCGGGGAGAAGCATCTCCTGTCATCTGCCTCCTCCTTCCTCCCTGTCAGGTAGTGTTGGGGCAGCTGGCGTGCTGCAGCCAAGCCCAGAGAACAGGAGCACTCGAGTTAGATGCACTCAAGTTAGATGCATGGGAGTATCCGGAAACCTGCCGCGTGAC
Organism: Felis catus; assembly: GCF_018350175.1. Taxonomy (NCBI): domain Eukaryota; kingdom Metazoa; phylum Chordata; class Mammalia; order Carnivora; family Felidae; genus Felis; species Felis catus. Next base: position 109,653,915 of record NC_058386.1, on the reverse strand, counting down.
CTTGGGCAGATGCCTGCACCTCTCAGGCCTGGCCTGTTTCGTCCTTGTCCCATATAATAGGGGAGAGTAACATCAATCTCAGGGAGTTGTTGGGACGATTAAAGATAACAGAAGAAAGCACCTAGAAACAAGTAACACCTAACAGGCCCTCCACAAATGGGAGTGCCTCACGCTCAAACACCCTGTCTGCCACCCACGTTGGCAAGAATTTCCTCATTAGATTCTTCCCGGATTCTCATCTTTGACTCTGTCTCCAGGTATGCTCTGAGACTCTTGTCCCACTTCTTTTTTAAGTTAAATTTTAGTTAGTTAACATCCAGCGCCATATTGGTTTCGGGGGCAGAATTCAGTGATTCATCACTTACATCCAACACCCGGGCCTCATCCCAACAAATGCCCTTGAATATCCGGGGCAGAGGAGGGGCGGTTGCGGCCCCTCCCAGCTCTCTGGCAAAGGGCTCCGTTGCCTTTGGCCCAGGTTGGCCAGCTTCACCCCACTACTCTCAGACGATCTCATGGAGAGGAAGCTCTTGGTGACCTCAAGGGCCAAAGGGGAGGTTGGTGGTGGCTGGGAGGGGACCCACAGGGTCTTTGTACCCATTCATGGGAGTGCTGGTCCCGAGCCAGCAAGAGAGGATGTAAACAATCAAGGGGCCTTGGTGAGTTTTCGGTTGAGATCTTCACATTCATGGGGCACATATGTTTCAGTGGTGTGCTGGGCCTTTGCTCCTTTAATCTGGTAAGTCCAGGTTCTTGAAAATTCTCTGTAAATTGCAGATGGATACCCACCCCCCTCCCAAGAGTGAAGTATTATTACTGAAAGCACCACTCAAAAGTCTCTAATGCTCTCTTTAAAATGAGTATTCATTTAAGGGCTGAATACACTTAAAACTGAGACGTGACTCAGGACGTAGCCCTAAATCTGCCTCACAAAACACAGTCTCCAGGTTGAGTCTATCTGGCCCGAGTGACCGAATTCTGCTGTGTGAATAGCCACCCTTTCAGGGAATGATGATTTGTGTAGGGTCAAAGGTCAAGAATGCTAATTTCATGTCCTTTTCTCTCAGAGTACCTTTAGGGGACTGGCAAGCTAGTGAAAAATGGTTTGGAGTTTGTAAATGTCTTGTATTTACTTGCCAAGCTTGCTTGGTGGCAGCTCTTCCTGGGGACAGAAGAATGGACTTGCCTCCGAGAGGGGCCAAACAGGTGGGATGCTAGGGCTGTGCCTGGCCCAGCTGGCCCAGCCCCGGAGGGCCTGCCTGGTACCCGGAAAGTCCAACAACGGAAGGAAGGCCCAACACCTGGAGTGCCCAACTCCCCCAGGGTCAAAGCAGGAACATCCTAACTCACCCCAGGAAGTGCTGGGGCTGAGCCACGCCTCCTCCCAGAGAGAGACCCAACTTCAATTTCCAGGGGAAGGAATCCCCATCTCATCCGCCAGGGCTGTTGGCAGTGGACCCAACAGCCGCTGAGGTTAGGATGCCAGGGTCTCATATTTAGTCACTTTGAATCATGGGTGGTTAGGGCTTCGGTTTTGCAAATTTGAGCAAAGAAGCAGGATATGTGGTCAGGAAGACGAAATCAGAAACTTCAACACTCACCCACATGAAGAACTCATTACCTTCGCAGGCAACCCATTTAGATTTTAACAGTTCTAGCGGGTTAGAAAGCTCTTCCTTATATAGAGTGGAAATCTGCTTCCTTGTAACATCTACCCTTGGTTCCTGTCCCTCCTTCAGGAACCACAGGGATTAAATCTGTTGTCTCCCTCCAACAGGCCTCCAGAACATTGTCCTCCGGCTCCGAAGAGAAGACAGGACAGTCCCTAAGTCACTAAGTGATAGCTCAGTGCTTCCACTAGGAATCCTTCCTGACTCCTGGTGGGCTTTCCTGTACCCCAAGACAAAAAAGGCTGCCCTGAATTTCCATCATCAACCAGAATGTTGCGCTTTGGCTAATATGGTCAGTGAAGCAAATGTCACACAAAGCCCCGTAGAGCCAGTGCCTTTGCTGTGGTGGTGATAGTGGCACTCCAAAGACCTCAGATGTTTACAGTATTAAACGTATCTCAAAAGGTCAGGCTTTTAAAGTACCCACACACATACCCCGCCCTCTCCTGCTTCCTGCTCCCTGTGGCTTCTGAGACTTTCAACAGGCAGTCTGCCGTCAAAGACTCAATTCCACAGAAGGTGATCTGGGCACACGTTGTAGAGGTAATTATATCCAATCTACTGCGGGAGATGACGGAGCCACCCCCTTTGCCACCTCCCCCACCCCCATCTGCTCACAGCCTGGCTTTCTCGACCGAACTGCCCTTGGCATGTTTGCACTTTGTGGCGCATTTTCCTCCGTCTGAGCCAGCCAGCCAACCAGCCAGCCAGTCACAGTCACCGGTGAATGCCACTTGACACAACTTAAGCTGAGGCTTCTAACTGGCCTGTTGACCAGGTCCCCAAGGTCAGACAGTCAGCAACTTCTATTGAGGCTATGCCCCGTGTGGAGTACCGTTCTAGTCTCTGTGAGAGGGACAGGAAACAAGACATAAAAGCCAGGGGCCCTTGTCCCCGATGGGTTTACAGGCCTAATTAGTGATCTCCCAGTGACTCTCTTGAGAAAAGATTTAAGGACACTTACAAAACAACATACAAGTGGGTATAATAGGGAGAGAAGTGAGCCAAGGGGAGAGTCTAAGCTCCTTGAGGGGAGGGCCCTGCCTTTGTGTCCCTCCAGGAAGGGCCTCTCCACTTCCTTATTAACCTTTTGTTTGGAGCATTTAAAAAGAACTTTAGGCTGGCCAGCCTCTTCTTTCTCTCTGGTCTCAGGCTCAAGGATCAAGTTGACAACTATGGGGACTTCATTGACTTACGATGGGGGTATTTCAATATCTTGCTGAGATGGCTGAATGGGCCTTTGATGTAATGTATATCCATTGGGAACTCCGCATTCCGGGCCAGGATAGGAATGATAAAGCTTTCCTCTTGAGTGTCTTCCCCTATCACTTCCTGCTTTATAATAATAATAGTAATAAGTAATAATAATAATAGCAGCTGCTAGTTACTGAATACCTAGTCTATGCTGGACACTTTACATAGGTTATTTCATTTAATACAATGGAAAGGATTATTTAGAAAAAATTTTTTAATGTTTATTTATTTTTGAGAGAGAAAGAGACAGTGTGAGCCAGGGAGGGTCAGAGAGAGAGGGAGACCAGAATCTGAAGCAGGCTCCAGGCTCTGAGCTGTCAGCACAGAGCCCAATGCAGGACTCAAACCACAAACTGGGAGATCATGACCTGAGCTGAAGTCAGCCGCCCAACCGACTGAGCCACCCAGGCTACCCTGGAAAGGATTATTATTAAGTTAAATGAAGACAGTACTATCGGTCTTTTATTTGTTCAGAAACCTCAATCTGCAAAAACAAGAAGGCATTCTTCCACTCCACTTGGCAGTGATGAAAACGTACCCAGAGGCCTGGATCCAGCTTGGAGTTCTGCAGGAATAGTGAAAAACAAATCTGAAGAAAAAACAAAACAAAACAAAACAAAACAAAAAAAAACACCATAGGAACAAGAAGTTCTGAATATACAGATGAGACCCTAATATAAATCATGGCTTCACAGGCGCATCTCCCTATAGCAAAATACTGGCTAAAATTCTAGGCAGTGGTACGCTTATTGAAAGCAGTATTTAGATCAACAGAAATTGAGATCAATCCTTCATATTTTTTGAAATGCATTTTTTCAAGTCAGTATAGCACATCAAGGTAAAGAAGAAAGGGAGCTGGGGGCACCTGGCTGTCTCAGTCGGTAGAATATGCGACTCTTGATCACCCTGGGGTTGTGAGTTCGAGCTCCACATTGAGGGTAGAGTTTACTTTAAAAAAGTAAATAAATCCCCCCCAAAATTGAAGGGAGCTAATATCTGTCATCTGTATTTTGTGTTCCAGATACTTTGAATCTGCAAAACCACCCTCTGAGGAAGACACTATTTTTATTCCCATTTTCCAGATGAGGAAACTGAAGATCACATAGGAGCCAAGGGGCAGAGAAAAGATTCAAACACAAGTTTACCCAATTCCAAAATCTAGGATTCTTGCCGCTTCATCGTATTGCCCTCTAGCAATGAATGAGTTAAGCCACACCTTGGGCCAATAGAAGACAAAGGCCGGTTGTGTCCATCTAACTTTGGGCAGAGTGCTGAGCTGGTCTTTATCTCCCCGGGGGCCAGAGGAAGAGTCCCCCCCCCCCCCCCCGGGGCCCCGGACTGCAGAGGGACGATTTCCCTTGTCCGAGCCCCTTTCCCAGTAAAAGGGCAAGTGGCTGTCCAGCTTCAAGCTGGGGCTGACAAGGCGGCCCTGGGCCAGGAAAGATGCCCGGGCTCGCGTCGGCCTTCGCGTGGGCCGGGCCTGCTCTCTCCGGTCCCTCCGCAGCCCGCTGCCGCCACCGCCGGGCCACCAACCAGGGCAAGGAGGCCCACTCCTCCCCGTCAGACCTGGGGAAGCCCTTGCTGCCTGCCAGGCGGGCTCAGCTGTGTGCCAGGTGCCCAGCTGGGCTGGCGGCCTTTCTCTTGACATCTTCAGCCACCTGTCTGGGTGGTCTGGTCCCGGACCTGCCTGACGGCGGGGGACTGGCCCCGGTGACTCTCTGAAGCCCCTGCTGGCACAGTGAGTCAGACTGCCGGAGGCCCCGTGGCCCAGGGCCACAGGCAGGCCGCCTTGCTGGGACCAAATGGGAAGCCGAGGCTGGATGGCTATTAGCCCAGGAGGCAGCTACACAAGATGATGCAGCCAGAACAGAGGGACACCGTCTATACTGCTTCTCCTTATGCATAATAGATCATAATTATAATACTTGGAATGTACGTGAGGCCTGCTTTCCAGAAGCTCAAAGCCCAATAAGAGTACTTTAGCTTCTCAGTCAGTCTCTCACACACAGAGGCACGCACACACACTTTAAAGAGCAGGCCAAAAAGTGTTATAAATAAAATTCTAGAACATGAGTGGGAGGAATAAACAGGAAAATTTCACTGTAAAAGATGAAAATGCACTAACTTCTTGCAGGATGGCTTCACTCAGACAACCCACAATTGTGCTATTAGGCAGAACCCAGGCCAGATATATTGTTGCTTTGCTCAGGCTTTCTCCATTCCCTGTCAATACATGACCCGCCCCCTAGGCTTGGCTCACTTGCCCTTCCCCCCTCCGCTTCCACTCTTCCCCAAGCTGACTGTCCCCCACTCTCCTCCCTCTGCCCATCTCCAAATGCTCCTCATCCCCTTGACCTCTGTTCAAGGCATCCTGTTTATCTCACATGCCCTCCTAGCCCTTGGAGGTCTTTGGTGTGGATATCTCCCCTTGCCTGGACCCAACCCCAGAAGGCCCAGGGACCTCACCCCTCCTCTGATGGTGAGGACCACTGGCTATCTGCCGCTAACACGCGCTGCCTGCCTTGTGAGTTAATGTCCGTCTCGGTGCCTGCTGACCGTGGATGCTTCTGCATTACAGGAGCAGGTCTGTGGCTAGTCCCCTGGTGTGCTTGACGCGTGACCTCTTCCAAAACTTTACAAGCCGGGGCGCCCGGGTGGCTCTGTCGATTGAGCGTCCGACTCTTGATTTCTGCTGGGGTCACGATCTCATGGTTCATGAGTTCGAGCCATGCTTCGGGGTCTGTGATGACAGTGTGGAGCCTGCTTGAGATTCTCCGTCTCTGTCTCTGTCTCTCTCTCTCAAAAATAAATAAATAAATAAACCTTAAAAAAAAGAATCGATTCCTTTTTTGAAAAAAGAAATGCACAGACAGAGGTTGCTAGGAAGTAGACTTTTCTTTTGGCCTCCACAAATTAGAAATAAAAGAGCCCATGGGAAAAGATTGGTTCTGGAAAGCTCAGAAGAACTCTTAGAGAATCTGCTAAATAATATTTTTGTCTGCTGTTTGTAAATGTGACTCGCTTTGAAACCATCTGTCATGCAGTCCTTTGGAGAGAGCTGAGAAGTATTTAAATCTGTGAAAATGAGTATATTTTTGTATATACCAAAGCAGTATTTTAATGGGTCCCTGCTGCATGCTGTCCAGTGCATTCTTTGAAACATGATTTTGTCCAATTGTCAAGTCACATTTAAAATGGAATTCAACAAAGCGATGTGGCAATGAATGGAGAGGCCGTGGGGCTCTTTGTAGCTGTGTTTCTTCCCAGAAGGCGTGGCGGGGGCTTCAACGCAGGTGGGAGAGCTGGGGTCCTTCCTGGATCCGGGGTGGGTTGGAGTTCTGGCCGCCTTTTCTTCCGCTTAGGGAAGCAGCCCCTCCCCGGGTTGGGGGGCCCGCGGCCAGCTGCTCCTCATTTCCTAGTGAAGGACTAGCTCTGTGCAGCGAGAATCGGGCACTGCTGACTGTTCAGCGCTTCCACCTTTATAATATCGCTGTTTTCACTGCCACCCTCGGTCCCTATGGCTAGTAGCCCAGCCTCGCAGAACCCAAGACTTAGAAATTACTGGCGGCGGCAGCAGCTGTTGCGGCAAGAAATTGGAACGTCGTCGTTGAAAAGGCTTCCTCGTGTTGAACAGAGAAAATAGACTCAAAGAAAAACTTTCTCCAAACACCTGTGAGACTAATTATTGGTATTTCACACCTGCCGTTGTGGGTCATCGGTTGTCTCTTGGGGGACATGTCTCGTCTGCCCACCAAAATTGTAAGTTTCAGGGCACCTGGCTGGCTCAGGCAGTAGAGCATGTGACTCTTGATCTCGGGGTCGTGAGTTCAAACCCCGCATTGGCAGGTAGAGTTTACTTAATAAAAAAAAATTTTTTTTTTTTAAATGGTAAGTTTCCTGAGGACCAGGATCTTGTCTAGGGCAGAGATGAGAAAATTGGAGTCGAGAATAGTGGCAAAGTTAGGACTCAGTTGGAGGCCTCTGATTCACAACCCAATGACTTCTCACCACACCATTCTCCAAGCTCTGCCAAAGACCGACTACTCAACCACTGCCCCACGGAGGGCAACAGGAAAGAACCTTCTCTTACAACACCCAGCCACAATCCGTGATGAAAATTAATATGCTGGGGCACCTGGGTGGCTCAGTCTGTTAAGCGTCTGACTTTGGCTCAGGTCATGATCTTACGGTTCGTGAGTTCAAAGCCCCTCATTGGGCTCTCTGCTGTCAGCACAGAGCCAGCTTCGGATCCTCTGTCCCTGCACTGGGCTCTGTGCTGATGGTGTGGTGCAGAGTTTGCTTGGGATCCTCTCTCCCTCTCTCCCTCTCTCTCGCTCTCTCTCTCAAAAATAAACTTAAAAAAAAAATCACATTCAGTTATTTAAAATCAGAAAATTGTCTTTGGAAAACAAGTTTTTCTTTCTTTCTTTCTTTCTTCTTTCTTTCTTTCTTTCTTTCTTTCTTTCTTTCTTTCTTTCTTTCTTTCTTTCTTCTTTCTTTTACTTTTCTAAAATGTAAGCTCTGTGCCCAACATGGGGCTTGAACTCAAAACGACCCCAAGATCAAGAGTCTCATGCTCTACCAACTGATCCAGCCAGGCACCCCTACAAGTTTTTCTTGATACATCTTTTTTTGTTAGCCACCTCCTTCTCTTGACCCTGAGAAGTCAAGGGAAGAAAGGCAGGGTTCTCTTGGAGGTGGTGGCAAGTGAGAAGGCATAAGCCCCTTCCTGGGTTCTGCCCAATTTTATGCATCCTCTCTCTTCCCCCCAAGCCTCCTGCATGCTGGAATAGGGCACTGGGTACTCTGAGAGTGAAGAAAACGTCGGTTAGAATTATCCACAGTCAGTCTGGGTAAGAGAAGCTTGTCTACATGAGCAGGGAGGGACATGGGAAAGGCCATCCCCCTGTGCTGTGTGCACAGCCTGGATTCAGCTAGATGCTCGGAATGTCTGCAGGTTTATAGTTTCCTTGCTCATTTGAATTTGTTGTTGTTACAGCAACAGCTCTGTAGACATCACCCATCAGTGGTTAGAAAATGACAAATGTCAAACGATGTCTGACCCTGACTCTCTTCAACTCTTTTTATCTGTGGTATCTCTTTGGAATAAAAATGCCTACTCCCCGCTGGGTCTTCTTAAAAATGCACATTGTCTCTTCACATAAAGGCAGGGATGATGGTGCTATGGAAAAAGAAGAAGAAAAAGAAGAGAAGAGGAGGAGGAGGAGGGGAAAACAGAAAAGGAATTCAATCTGGCTTTTCAGGTTTAAAGTGCAAGTCTCACCACCTGTAGGGCTAAATTGGCACCGTACGAAGGACTTTCTTTCTTTCTTTTTTAAATTTTTTTAAATGTTTATTTTTTTAGAGAGAGAGAGAGAGAGAGTGTGTGTGTGAGCGAGGGAGGGGTGCAGAGAGAGGGAGACCCAGAATCCAAAGCAGGCTCCAGGCTCTGAGCTGTCAGCACAGAGCCCGATGCGGGGCTTGAACTCACGAACTATGAGATAGATCATGACCTGAGCCGAAGTCGGACGCTTAACCGACTAAGCCACCGAGGCGCCCCCCCGAAGGACTTTCTTATGTCGTTTAAGACATTATGTGGCTTTCTCACTGGGCCTTGGCTTTGTAGCTCGGTTTCCTGATCCTCACAGTGCGGGGAGTCCAAGGTTTCATGATGTTCAGGGCCGGAGTTGGGGAGGGCGCCCTTCAGATCCTCGGAGCCCTGGGAGAGAGGCGGAGGCTGCCACCAGAGAGCTTATCTATTTTTCCAAACATGTCACTAGGTGTCCTTTGCAATCTTGAGCCACGGTGTGCCTGAAACCCAGGAACCGTTGTTCCCTCTGAAATCCTGAATAGAAGCTGCGAGGTGGGAAAACACCATTACCACTGCCACCGTCCTAGTCAGAACCTATGCGTTGCCTCTGACAGTCTTTCACAGGCTTGAAATTTCAAACGCAAAAGGAAAGGTCAAGTTTGAGGTGGATTGACTAGACAAATGCCAAGGTCCCTTCCAGATCTCACAGTCTAGTAGCCTCTGCTTAGACAATGCTGGGCTGCCTGCCTCCACCCTGTCTTTTTGCCTGTGCAGTGTTCTCAGAGGCTGGGTGAGTGGTGGAAGAGACAGACAACTTTGGAAAATGATCGTTTCAGAAGTACCTTCGCAATCTAATTGCCAAACACAAAGTATCAGTGTTTTTATTGAATCAAAAGGATACGAAGAGGGGCGCCTGGGTGGCTCAGTTGGTTGAGCGTCTGACTTCGGCTCAGGTCACGATCTCCCCGTCTGTGGGTTCGAGCCCCGCGTCGGGCCCTGTGCTGACAGCTCAGAGCCTGGAGCCTGCTTCGGATCCTGTGTCTCCCTCTCTCCCGGCCCCTCCCCCACTCTCACTTTGTCTCACTCTGTCTCTCAAAAATAAATGAATATAAACAAAAATTTTAAAAAAAGGATGTGAAGAAATAATTTTCTTTCCATGAATGTGCCATTTCTGTCCAGTGGGCAAATTAGAGAAGGAACTCTCTCCCGATTATCTTGAAATGCGTGTTTTACATTTAAAGCTGTAGGTCAAATCATAGGCCACAAGCTGGGGGAATGAATTTCTAGGGCAACTGTTTTGCCATCACACGAAAATGCATCCACTGAAAAGTGGGTTCTTTTTTTTCCAGTAATTACAAATGCTTGAAAAAAAGAAAAAAGAAATGCCCTTATTTTATCATACTATAAATGAAAGCTTAGGTATAGAGAAGACTAACCAGCTTTCCATATAGATATTGGTCTTTGTTCTCTGATGAGCATGAGATGTGGGATACATCTTCATACATCGTGAAACCTTTGCCCCAGTAGTAAAGTATGAGAAAACACCAAAACCAGTGACATGTGATTATTACAGAAGAATGTCTGTTGTTACTCTTTGAGCCTCAGTTATCTTATTGGGAAAATGGGCATATGAAACACCTTTCCTATAGTGAGAGAACCATATTGGATAAAAACAACTCCGATGCCTCTGTGTTCTACAACTTGCATAATTCAGTGCTAATTAGAGACCAATACATATATAATTCATGTATTTCAATACAAAATTATTAGACCAGGGGCACCTGAGTGGCTCAGTCGGTTGGGCATTGGACTCTTGGTTTTGGCTCAGGTCATGATCTCCCAGTTCATGGGTTTGAGCCCTGCATCGGGCTCTGTGCTGACAGCATGGAGCCTGCTTGAGATTCTCTCTCTCCCTCTCTCTCTCTCTGCACTGCTCTCCCCAACCCTCTCCTTAAATAAATAAATGAATGAACATAAAAAAAACAAAATTACTAGACCAATATTCTATCATATTAAATAGCATTTCAATGCTGGCAGAGTTTGAGCAAATTATGAAGTACATGGAATGTATAATAACCATAACAAGAGTCTTAGCTAATATTTACTATATCGAGTCCCAACTTTTAGCCCCATGAGAGAAGGGATATTGTTTTATACAGAGCTATGTTCCCAAAGCCTTACAAAGTGTTGCTCCCAATAAATGCTTGCTGAATGAAGGAATGAGTGAATGGATAGCAAATGAGTCCTTTGTACGAGGCAGTGTGCTGAGTGCTTTCTGATTACTTCCACGTATATGTATTTTCTACTCTATGACTTGGGCTGAGGGTACAAAAAGGAATTCTATGTGCTCTGGGCCAAGAGGACTGCTTTTCATAGGTTTTCTCTTGTAAACCTCTAGGGGCAGGTGTGACACCTGAGAAAACCAAAACCAAAACAAACAAACAAAAAAAACAAACAAAAAGAAATGCAGCTCTGGGAGGGTAAGTTACTTATCTAAGGACACACAGTTAGTGGGAGAGCCAGGACTCAACTCTCAGTCTGCCTGGCCCCACAGCTTAGCCTTTCCCTTTCTTTTTAAAAATCATTTAAAAAAAATGTTCATTTATTTATTTTGAGAGAGAGACAGCGTAAGCATGTGAGCAGGGGAGGGGCAGAGAGAGAAGGAGAGAGAGATTCCCAAGCAGGTCCGGGTGCTGTCTGCACAGAGCCCAAAGAGGGGCTGGATCATGAGATCATGACCTGAGCCGAAATCCAGAGCCGGACCCTTACCCGACTGAGCCACCCAGGTGTCCCTCCCTTTCTGTCATTTATGTATTTGTTTTCTACTCTTCATACAGAATCCCTGGATGAAGAAATGCTGGGCCCTCACTACTTTGTTGAGGAGATGGCCATGGCCTCACTTGCCTCTTTCAGTCCATCCCATGCCTCCTGGTCCCTCTCCCCACCAGATCATTCTAAGGCACCACTTGTCTTTTCACTCTCTGCTTGTACGTTGTCCCCATTATCCGGTACCTGATTTCATGACAGTCCCCCAGATGAGCCTGGACTCAGTCAAAATAGTGTCTTCACTGGCCTCCACTGGTCTCACAGCCCCCCAGCCCTCTGTGCCTGGCAATTCCTCCCTGTCCTTCACGGTCCAAAGGAAGTCCTACCTTCTCCAGTCTCTTCCCTATTAGCCTTGCACGGTGTTCGAAGTTTTCCCGGGGATGTTTTGGGCTTGGAGCATAGTGAGAAGTGACTGTAATTGAACTTGGACTCAGAGGGCCTCAATTTAAGACTCTGAACCAGCTTCCTCACCCATAAATTATGGAAAATAATACATACTTCACAGATAGTACATGTGGAAGCAATTCCTAAACTCTGCAGTACTGAACAAATATCAGTTATTATTGTGAGATTGCCTTCCCACGGAAGAATTTTCAAGCAAGGAGTGGGAAGCTTGTAAATGATGCTACCCGAAGACTGACTCCGTGACAGTCCCCGGGTGGCTGGATGGAGAGGAAGAGTTTGGAGGCCGGAAGGCCTGTTAGGAGGCTGGCTCTACGGTTTAGACAAGAGGAAATGGAACGTAGACAAGGAACAGTTGATGGCCACAGCGTCAAAAGCAAGACCCAAACAGTCCAGGTGATTACGGAAGGGAAAGGGGGGCCAGTGGGGCAACACCGGTGCAAACAGGAAAGTACGGCAGCCAGGCATCTGCTGCTGGTGGTTAAGGTTGGAAACACAGATGAGCTCGCCGAGGGACAAGGAAAAGTGAGGCGAACTTCGGGCGTTACAGGAAGAGTACTGAAAGGGAGTAGGAAATTGGGAGACAGGAGCAGACTACACACGCCGGCTCCTGCCGGCCGACTGACCCTTCAGTTACTGGCACTTCTGTAAATCTCCAAAGGGACCAAGAGGAGACCGGCGGCCATGAAACAAAGAGCAAATTGGGACGACTGTCTCAGGGGACAGGTGTTGCCTTATGGCATCCTCACCGGTGTCTTTCTCCATGCAGATATGGACCCCACCTCCCCCAAGCAGATTGTCAGCTCTCCAGATGCCTCTGGTCTTCCAAGTTTCTAGAGCCCCCCACAGAGCCAACCGTTGGTCAGAAGATGTTACTTGCTTGGGTGCTTGAACAGGAGAGGCACGGGGTGAGAGAGAACCGTCACTTGGTGAAAACGTCTGCTGAAGGCCAGGCCGAGTTTGGCTGGTAAGCTCTTAGGAGTTCTTAAGTAGTCACAAACGTTTACAAATCAGGAGATTTCAGATATAATTCTAGGTCTTTTATTCCAGCGGGAAACTGCCCCAGCAGGTGAACCTGTACTCTGGCAGGCAACAGGCATTCAAATAAAAATAAAGCCTGAAAGAGCTCTCGGAGGCTGGGGGTGGAGGACCCCTCAGAGAAAACATGACTAGTGCGTGGTCATGCCAACGCAGGGGCAGGCGGAGTAGTTATTTTGTGCAGACGGTGCTTTGGAGGTCCCAGAGCGGGAGCCGTCAGTTCTGCTTGGGGAAATCCAGAAAGGTTTTCCAGACCAAGTGATATCTCAGCTGAGTCTCAATGGATGAGTGTGAAGGAGTTGTCCAAGGAGTGGAGGGGAATGAAAAGGTATTCCCAGCAGGGGCGGGGGATGGGTGCAAGAAAGTCCACGGCAGGATGGAGAATGAAGACATGCTCTTGTGGGGCCAAGCCCAGGATACAGGGTGGGAAAGGGCCAGTGAAAAAGCTGGTAATATCGACAGTGGCCCGGTAGCAACGATCCAGATCTGCCGCACGATCCAGATCTGCCGCACTACTTGGGAATTGATCTAGAAAGGGATGGAGTCGCGTAGTGGGGAGGAGCAGGGTTAAGCAGGGGAGGGACAGTGTTCGGGTGGTGTTGTCGGAGGCTCACTCTGGTGGCTGTGGGAAGAATGGGCTGGGCAAGGGGAGAGGCTGGAGGGCTGTAGGACAACACCTACCCCAGGAAGGGAAGTCACATTCTACTCGCCAGCCATCCCCGCCTCTGGCAACCAAGCTAGCTCCCCGGCAGGCCAGGACAAGTGCCCCCCAGGGCTGAGAGAGTGGACGTGACTCAACTAGTTCTTGGCTTGGAGGACAGCAGCAGTGAGCGCATACCTTGTTCTCTCTGCCCACCATCGAAAGCCAGTCCACCGCACGTTCAATCTAAGCAAGCCTTTGCATGTGTGTCGTACCCAGAGCATTCAACTCTAAACTCCTTTTGGCTTCTGTCTTCCCTCCCTCTAGGGACGAGCAGCATCTGACGCACAGTAGGTGCTCAGTGAGCATTTAGTGATCTGAATCAGGGATGCTTCTACAGAATCTGGGCAGTGGCACATTCACAGCTGATCCTACATGGGACCCAGAGCACTGTGTTTCCTTTTTTTAAAACATTTTAAAAATGTTTACTCTCTTATATTGAGAGATTGAGAGAGAGAGGGAACGGGGGAGGGGCAGAGAGAGAGGGAGACACAAAATCCGAAGCAGGCTCCAGGCTCTGAGCTGTCAGCACAGGGCCCGATGCCATGAACCTCAAGATCATGACCTGAGCTGAAGTCGGATGCTTAACCGACTGAGCCACCCAGGCACCCCAAGTACTGGGTTTTCTAACCAAAAAATCACATGGGATTTGGTCAGAGGCCTTACAATTTTCAGTCTTGGTTCAGCTACTCAGGAGCTCTGTGTCTGGGAACAAGCCACATAACCTCGCTGAGACCCAGTCTGCTCACCTATTTAAAAAAAAAAACAAAAACACTGAAATTTTCCAGGAGTAGATGAGCGCACCTGGAAGAAATTTGCAAACTGTAAAGTACTATATGACCCAACGTGGCATTTCCATAAAATGAAATGGTATTCAGCCATATTAAGAAGTCCTAATATGTGCTCCCATATGGATGAATCTTGAAGACCTGATGTGAAAGAGGCCAGACGCGGGTCACATGTGGCAGGATTCCCTCCATACCAAGAGTCCATAATAGGCAAATCTATAGATACATAGAGCAGATTAGTGGTTTCCAGGGGGCTAGGCGGGGAGAAGGCAATAGACTTTGCTTAATGGGTATGGGGTTTCCTTTTGGGATGATGAAAATATTCTGGAACTAGATGTGTGATGGTTGCACACCTTTGTGGATGTACTGAAATGCCACTGGGTCGTATACTTTAACACGGTGAAAACGGTACATTTTATGTTGGTGTATCTTACCACAATAAAAAAAAAAAAAAAAAGCTCTCCCCCAAAGCGCTACAGGGTTAATCGTCTTGAGAAGCTGTTGATTCTTACGTTCTACATGCAGTACCCAATCCACCTTTTGGCCTTCGGAGAACTTACAGAGTACGTGCATCTCCACTAAGGAGTGTCTTTCTAAGAGAAGAGCGCGAGTGGGGGTAGGGGAGGAAAGGAGGAGCGAAGGGGCATCTGAAAAGGGAAGCTGGATGGTATTTGTTGCGTAGATTGCCAGTTGTTCACCCTGTTTGTATTTAAATGAAAGGAGGCTTTGAAGTGGGAACCGCCTCTGAGCAGGGCTTGGGGTTCCTGTCTTGTGTGGTAAAAGTTCAGACTTGTCCAGATCCGTTTCTAGCCAGAGGTTACTATTTCTGGTGGAAAAGGCTCAAGTTTTGGTTAATAATACATGAAGTGGAAAAGCAGGAGTAAACAGGGGGGGCAAGGAATGAGTTCCCCCTGGCTTGTGAAACGAAGCTTTCGGATTTGGGCTCCATGGTTTGGGAGTATCTTCTTTTCACTAACGGTCACTGGATTTTATTTTAGTATTAATGTTGGTTGCATCTCACATCGTATTGTCTTTGGTAAAGAACCTCTTTAAGTAAATGCATCGATCAATGAAAGTTACAAGTGCTTGGCTAAGCCCTAGCGATAACTTGAAGACCTGATGGTATCAGTTTGAGAAAAACCTGGACTATTTGACAGGCTGTTGAAAATGGCAGGAAATTCACTTGGAGTAGAGTTTGCGTATTTAGAAAAACTTCTCTGCTAGTTGCAGGGTTAAGTGTTCTGCCAACCCACAGAAATTTTGTTAAGTTCCACCAATACACCGGTCACAATCTGTTTACCTTGATGATCTCCAAGAATAAAATGTCAGCGTCTGCAGTGGGCATTCAAGACAACAGCTAACCTAAGTTGCCACAACTCCACAGAGCCAACATGTCAACGTGGTTTACAAACAGCAGTGGACGGAGTCTCAACAAACCCTATGAGGGTGATAATTGTAATGACGGTTCATATCTTCACCCTATGTAATTTTATGGGAATTGAGAGTCTAGCCAAATAATAAGTTCCAGCCCCTTTTATCTGCCCAGTTCCCAGCACACTCCCGAGGTGTCTGAGGCACTTCTCACCCTAACCTCTTAAAGCAGATTGTAACAATAACAAGGGTAATGACAAGTTCCCAATCTGCACAGTTCCCTTCATTAAAGGAGCCCTGGGAGCTTCAAAAACACTCATTAATGGAATCTGACAAAGCTGGGAAGGTGGGAGACTCACCCATTTCCAGTTTTCTGGTGGCTAAGTGGAGACTGGGTCCCAGAGAGGTGTGAGTCTGTCTCAAGAGGCTTGAGGGCAGAGGGGAATTGGGGGTCTCGGGCTACCTTTATTCCACGTGACCTGAGACCGTAGCCCAGGGTTTTGAACTCACAACCTGGCTGCATGCTATTAGCAAGTCGCTTCCCTTCTCTGGGCCTCAGTTTCCCTACTTGCACAAGGAGGGTTTGGGCCGGGTTTCCAAAGTCTCCGAGGTCATCCCTGACTGTCCCATCGTCTCACGCTGGCGGATTGAGGGGGGGTGGTTTCTCCCACTTCAGGGGGTAGCAGAACCAGGCGCGTCTGGGGGAAGGCGGGGGAGGAGAATGCCTGCTGGGTTCGGCTCCCGGAGCACCGTTGAATGGGAAGCAGGTCTGAGAGGGCCAGGTGAGGGTCCAGGGCCAGCTCTGAGTCCGAAGTCCCCTGGTGCCTTCAGCGAAACAATTCGAGTGATGCCGGCGCCTTCCCCTCCAGGCCCAGGAGCAGGGCGGTTAGGGGCGTCCTCGGGGCTACGGGGCGGCTGGCGGGGGGGCGGGGGCAGGTATCGAGGTGGGAGGGCTCCGCCCGACTTTGGCCCACGGTCAGCGAGTCAGGTGGCCGAGCGCAGAAGGCCTGTGAGTCGGACGGGGGCTTCTTGACGAGTGCCCAGGGGCGCGGTCCCCTAGGACTCGGGTCCTGTACCCCCCAGAAGTTAGCCCTCCCTCTTTGGGTGGGGGGCGGCCGGCATCTCCCCGCCTCCCCGGAGGAGGGGGAGGAGGGGAGGAGGGCAGGAGGGAGGAGCCCCGCGGGGCGTGTCGCGCGAGGGAGCGCCGCACGCCCGGTGCGGCCCCCTAGGAAGTGGATTTGGCCGCTCCGGATCCCAGCCCGCTTCCAGGTTTTCTCCCGTCCCGGCCCTGCGTGCTCCCGCCCGTCTCCGGCCCCCCCCCCCCGCCCCGCCGCCCGCCCCCTCCCCCTGAGTGCCGCCCGCTGGGCCAAGTTTGCCGAGCGTCGCCGCGCACGCCGGCCAGTCAATCAGCGGCGGAGCTGAGGAGGGCACAGCCGCGCGGCCGAGGGCAGAGTGAGCCGAGCCGAGCCGAGCCGGGAGAGCGGACCGGCGCCGGGCAGCCCGAGCAGCGCGCAGCGAGCGCCCGCCGCCGCCCACGCCCTCCGCGGCCCCCGCGGCGCCTGCCACCTTCTCCTCCTTCCCCGCGCCCCTGTCCCGCCGCCGGCCAGCGCAACCCCGTCCGCCGCCCCGCGGAGCCCGGAGCCCACCGGCCCGCGCCTCCTCTCCCAAGCGCCGCGCCTCCTCTCCTCCACGCCCTCCGCCTCCTCCTCCTCCCGCGGCCGGGCGCCTGGCACCGGGGACCGTTGCCTGACGCGCGAGGCCCAGCTCCACTTTTCGCCCCGCGTCTCCTCCTCCCGCTGCTCTCCTCCAACTCCCTCGCCCTCTCGCTCCACTCGCGAGCCCCCGGCCCCGCGCCCGCCACTCTACCCCGGTCCCAGAGGTGGGAGCGCGTCGGCCCCGGCCCGCGCCATGGCCCGGTTCGGCTTGCCCGCGCTTCTCTGCACCCTGGCGGTGCTCTGCGCCGCGCTGCTGGCTGCCGAGCCCAAGCCGAAAAGTTGCTCGGAAGTGCGACGGCTCTACGTGTCCAAAGGCTTCAACAAGAACGATGCCCCCACGCACGAGATCAACGGTAGGTGGGAGCCCCCGGGAGGCGAGCGTGGCGGCAGGCACCCAGGGGAAGGGGCCGCGGAGTGCCCCCCGCCCCCGCGCGGCCGCAGGTAGCCCGGGGCGAGCAACGGGCAGGCGGGAGAGGGCGTGAGAGCGAGTCGCCGCGCAGCGCGGCCCCCCCCCCCCCCGGGACTGCGAGTGGAGGGGCGCCGCGGACCGGCCGGTGCCACCCGGCGTCTCTTCCCGCCCCGCCGCGTCTTCCCGGTCCCAGGGAGCCCCGAGGACTCTGGCCCGCAGAGTGCGTGTCACCGGCTCCCTCGCCTTTTCCGGGTTGAACTCCTTGCTGGGCTCCCCGCTTTGTTGTGTGGGTGACGAGAGGCGGGGCGTGGGGTGAGGGTCGCTAGTGGGGTGCGTGGGGGCAACCTAGAGCTTGCCAGATTCCGGGGGACGCCAAACGTGGAACTTGACTGGAGGTTTCATTGATGTTCTTTAAAAACCCTCTCCCCGCCTCTCTTCCACGGCTGACGCGGATTAGGAGTTTTAGTAGGTCCAGCGGCTTTAGAAGTCGCCTTTAAAAAGCAAACGACTTTCCAACCCACCAAACCCTGACTTTTGGAAACTCTCCTGCTTTCCGGAAGGTATTGGACGGGAAGGGTACTTCCCCCACCCCCTTTCTTTTTTCTCACCTCATTTTCAGGGTTAATTGCACATTCAATTACAAACCTTTGAAAGGACTGACTACGGGAAACCTGAATCTCAGTTTGGAGATGGTTATGCAAATGGAGAAGCCTTAGCCTGTGAAAGAGTTCACCGGATTTCGGCGCTGGGGGGTGCGTGGGGTGTTGGTGGAAGCCCTTCTCGGGGCGCCGGGGAGGCAGCTTTTCGGCGGGTGCCCTTCGCCCCTCCTCGCGAGGCTGGCGGCGGCCGGCCGGTGCCCTCCGGGTCGCAGTCTCATTCGCGGAGGGCAACTGTTGCGCGCAGCCCCGCGGGCCGCGCCGGGGCCAGCGGCGGCGCAGGTAGCCGGTTCGCCCTGAGGCTTCAGAAAGAACCACGAATCTAGCTGGCTGCTGGCCAGCGTCACCTAACGGGGAAGGGAGCGATTCGAGCCCCCCGGGGGCCAAGCCTCCATTCCGAACCTTTCATGGAAGTGAGCGGAGCGCGCCTTTGCCTCGCGGTGCTGGTCACCCGGGTGGGGCGGGCAGGGGGCCGGCAGCCAGCAAAGGAAATACTGTAATTTCAACCAGGCGCTTCTAGAGGCTTAGGAAGACGTGGGGGTCATTTTTTGGAAGGGCTATTAATAACCTTGGAGATTAAGTGCAGTCATCAATTACATATAAATTACAAAGGTAATTGAGGGAAGTCGCCGGGCACTTTCCGAGTGTATTCGGCATCTGTCTAGAAATAGAACTCAAGAAATTGTTGGAGCAGCCTAGGAGCTCACTGCACCTTGGCAGTTACCAAATAATTCGCACGCCACTGATTAGAGACTGTTTGCCCTTGAGCTGCCTGTCTTTTTGGGAACTCAAGTATGTCCTCAGAGCGGCACGATTTTATTGGTTGTAGAGCCCTGAAAAGCCCTCTTTCTTTCCCCTCTCCCTCCCGCGCCGCCAGAAAAAGTGAAGTGAACCAGCAGCCACTGAAGCTTGGGGGCTCCACAGGTCAGACCTGGGGTCTTTGTGCCCTGCTCGGTTTGGGCCTGGGCCCAGCAGAGATGATTGGCGTGAAGGTTACAGTTGTCATTCCCACATTTTGAAGGGATAGATGCGGCGATGCACTTAATGGGAATGTGACAAGTTTTCATCTTCTGCTCCTGCAAACAATATGTGCCTTTGAGACGGACCGGAGGCATTCAGGGAGTGGGTTGTGAAATTGCCCTCCCCACTTTCTCCCACTTGGCTCGGTGTAGGCGCCTAATGGCAGGACATCTTCCCCAGCCAGCATCTCAGGAAGACGGAAGTTTGAAGGGTCCTCAAGGACTGTGCTAGGTGTTCCCTTTGATTGTCCTGGTCCCGGGCAAACACCTGAGTGATATTTTTGCATAAATGTCTATCTGGACACCCCCCCCCCCAAACATAGGAGAGTTATTAGCGACCAGCAGCAGGAAATGGAAGCTAATGTGCTCACACCCAAAACATTTTATTCTTTTTGTCTTGTCCTTCATCTCCCTCCCAGGGCTGCTGCTTTTATTTCCCCTTTTGAATGACCTACTGGACTGCATTCTCCTGAGGAACAAAGGAAGTGCCTTTTTAGCTGGAATCCTTGGAAGACCACCAAGGACTTTAGCTCATGCAGTGCAATTTCGCACCACTTTCAACAATAACAAAAATGCATGACTGAATGGCTCAAAAATGTGGAGTGTTAGAGGCATTCATTTGAGCCTAGGACACTGTCACAACACAGACAGACCCAAGTAAATACCTTTAGACGGCCAGTATAGAAACAGGGGGTAATCTTTACCATCCCCCTGGCCTGTCCAGATGCATACATTAGCCTTGTCTTCCCCTGGGCTACACTCAGACAGTTTTGGTCATTTTGGGGAGCATAGTCAATATAGTGACTTGTATTCAGATTCAGCCCATGTCTGAATGAATGGCCCGGCACTTTCTCTGGCCAGAGGTGTGTGTGTGTGGGGGGGGAGGGGTAGGGGTGGAGATGATCTATTTTTTTTAGGTGCAAAAAGCCCAGGATTGTTTTCCAGGCAAAGGGTCGCAATGTCTGGGTGCCTAGCTCCAGGCTTAGCCCAAGTTTAAGGTTTTATTCCTGATGGCCTTGTACTTGCTTTCTAGAGGTGTGAAGAAGCTTTAGAATACTGTGTTCTTAAGGAGTCTCAGTCTTTTTAGATCATAATTAAGATAATTTGATGTGCTCTCAAGGGTATCAGGGAGTACATCATGCTGACAGGGCTTCCTCCTGCATTGTCTATCCTCTTGACCCCCGTTCTTATCAAATAATGGGTAGATCAAAAGGGATCTTTAACAGAAAGGATAGGTTTTTGTTCAGCTTTCAATGGGCATATCTTTTTGGAGCACCCTACTATGTGCGGTATTCTGTGCTCGGTCATCGAGGCAGCGAGAAGGGTCAGAGGGTCCTCTGTCACCAGGACCTTCCCAGGTAGCAGGGAGATGGGCCGCGCACACACGTAATCGGAATGCAGTGTGGTGTGACAGAAGTGCCATCTCAGTGGTGCAGATGAGCAAGGGGTGCCCCCAGAGTTCCAAGGGAGAAGGGATTTGGGACCAGATTATTAACTAGGTAATGCTAGTTTGCTAGTAAAAAATGATAATAGGAAGTTTAACAATCTGTTTTCATTGTGCCTCCCCTCCAAGAGACAGGGTTACAGAGATGCAGCGATCGGCATTTGATTTTATTTTTTTATTTCTTTAAAGTTTTTATTTTCAGGAATTTCTGCACCTGACATGGGGCTCGAACTCATGACCATGAGATCAAGAGTCACACGTCCACCCACTGAGCCAGCCAGGTGCCTCAACATTTGGCACTTTATTCCCTAATCTAATTTTTGCTGAAATTGCCTTTAACAGTGAGGCAGTTGGTTAGAGATCTTTATTTTTACTCTTCGTTTATTTTTGAGAGAGAGAGAGAGAGAGCACGAGTGGGGTTGGGGCAGAGAGAGAGGATTGGAAACGGGCTCCACAGTGTCAGCACAGAGCCCTATGTGGGGCTCGAACTCACAAGCCGTGGTATCACCACCTGAGCTGAAGTCAGATGTTTGACTGAGCCTGAGCCACCCAGGTGCTCCTAGAGATATTCTTAAGCTTGCCATAGGTCTCTTTCATAGGGACATTGAAGGATAAAGAAGCGTGTCATCGTTGTGATTTTGGAGTTTTTGTTTCCAGTTCCCATTTATGTTTATGAGCAATGCACTTGCAGGCACATACACACGCATATGCACATGTATGCCTCAAAGGATTCTGGGAACGACATAAGCTAGGTTAGGATTACGTGGCAAAAGCTGTACATGTGCATTGGAGAGGTAGGCATACTTTTTAAAAAAAATTTTTATTTTAGAGCATGCATGAGTGGGGGAGAGGGACAGAGAGAGAGAGAGAGAGAGAGAGAGAGAGAGAATTCCAAGCAGCCTCCATGCTCAGCGCAAGGGCTCGACCTCATGATCCTGGGATCATGACTCGAGTCAGATGCTCAACCAGCTGAGCCACTCAGGCACCCTGGTTGGGAGGCATATTTTCTGATACTGAGGTGATTATCGTATGTAAGACAGCATATGTCCTCAAGATTTACATTTCCTCTTTCCCACTTAAGTAGGTGGGTTGGATTTTGCAGAGAACTTGTGATCTTCTATTCTGTTGGAATCCTCAGTTTGGCTCCCTGCGTTTCCCTTAAGAAAAAGGGTCTAATTGAGCCACAGGGCCTGTCAGTATAGAGATTGTCCCAGGTAGTACAGGAACTATTTCCTGGACGTGCTCAAAAAAACAAAACAATAAAAGTTCTGGCTTATGCAGCTCAATCTCTAGTTAGAACATACAAATATAAGATGTTTGATTCAGTATAATTACTATTTTCCTTTTTGATTGGACTCACACTGGGTTCCATGCAATTTCAGGATTAGCTGGAGACTAGACTGAGGAATGAAAAGGAAGTTTCTTGTTGTCTCTACCAGGGAAACAACATCAGTGTTAAATCTGAATCAGTTGGAAGGGAATCTGGCTCCCCAGTAACACTGACTGTTTTAGTACTGGGGTGGTTCCCACATGTGTTCACAAAAAATGCATTTTGGCCTCATGAAAAGAGCTTGAAGCTATTGACTGCTTTCTCTGGACCTGGTCCCCAGCTAAGGGCTTTACGTAGTATCTCATTTGAAATCCACAACAACCGTATGAAGGCAGAGGTAGTATTATCTTCATCATCCTCCCCGTTTTATAAGACAAGAAAACAGATTCAAAGCGGTCTGGAAATAGATCCACAGTCTCACAGCTAGTGAATGGTAGAGGTGGAATCTGAACCCAGGTCTTCCCCGGCCCAAAATAACAGTCTGTGCTGTGTGGGACAGATCGAAAGACAAAGTACCTTCCCGGCTCCCATGGAGGGCTGGTTTCAGAAATGGAACCTATAAGACGACCATCAACTAGCAAAAGACCATCACAGCACTGTTTTGATGCTATAGTAGGTAGAGGATCCAGTCATGTCCCTTGTGGGCCAAGTGTTCATACCCGGACACAGACAACCTAGTGTTAACAGCTGAAGGAATATAAATTGTATTCCTTGGGCCATGGGGAGCTGGTGATGGTTACTGAGTTGGGGAATGTTATTAGTCGACGGTTTTAGGAAGCTAACTAGTGCCCCTGGGAGTTAAGGGTCGGTGAGGCAAGGGAAATAACAGCAGTGAGAGCTGTCAGGAGGCTGTTTTAAGTATGCAGTTCTCTTGAAATTTTTTTTTTTTATTTTCAGGGCACCTGGGTGGCCCGGTTAAGCGTTCAACTTCGGCTCAGGTCATGATCTTGCAGTTCATGAGTTTGAGCCCCACGTCGGGCTCTCCGCTGTCGGCGCATAGCTGCTTGGGATTCTCTCTCCCTCTTGGGAGCACACTTTCAAAAATAAAAACACTAAAAAAAAAGAGAAAAACAAAAACAAAAATTCATTCCAGTATAGCTCACGTACATGAGTGTTAGTATGTTGAGTGTTACGTGAGTTTCAGGCGCATGAGACAGTGACTCCACATACATGCAGTTCTTTGAACCAGTCTGCCTTCCTCTTGTCTGTTACCTTCTCATTCCATGCTGAACATCACCAGCTTCGTTTCCTTGCTGCAGTGCTTTGAATGGAGTCCTTCCTCCACTTTGAGCTTCCGTGGCATCAAGTATCACAAATGATACTTTCATTAAGTCATTTATGAACTCCCCAGGGGTGCATGCCGTCTTCCTCCTAATTCTTTGCTTGAGTCAGATCGATGGTCTTTGCACATAACTGTCTCATGGGGTTTATACTGCTTTGATGATAGATTGTCATCCCATGGTCTCTTACTCTCCTCGGAATCTTTTGGAGCTAAACATTCTGAAGTAAAATAAATTTAGAGTAAATCTCCATATGTTGGTATAACATATAATAAATGTTTTTATTATTTTTTTTGGGGGGGGAGTACCTAACCACTTTATTAATAACTGAGTGGCATAGGATTTTCCAGAAAGATTCAAAATTATTTTTCTTTTCGCTCTGAGATCTTCTTTAAGGGATAAATAATGGAGGCTTTCGTGTTAGGCAATTTGGAGTAAATTTAGATGAGTAATTTAGCACATCAGATTCAGTATGTAAAGCTGTTCAGGGCACATTGGTTACCTTTTAAAAAGTAAAATCTCAAGTTTATTGTCTTTACCAAGCAGAAGAACACAGGCTTCTTAAAGATATTAGGATATTTATATAAGCAGACCCGCTAAAACACGCACAGGTAAGAATTAGCATTTTCAATTCCACTTGGCCAAGCATCTGTTGCTTACTACAGAGAACATGAAAGTGCAGAAAATTCATGAAGCATTTCCATCCTGGAGGTAATTTGAAATGTTATATTTAAGTTCTGATGCATTTAATTCAGCAATCTGGTGGGAGAGAAAAATCAAAGAGATCCATCAGCCAGGTATTCAACTTTTGAAAAAGAAACTCTAACAAATGTTAGAAATTAGGAAAAAAATTGAATGGAAGAGTTACCCCCCCCCAAAAAAGTCAATAACCTCCAGGAAGCCTGGAAACTATGTAAAAACATCTTATTGGAAGCCCAGATAAATGTGTGCCAGACATCAAAAAGACCAGCTGCTTGGGGGAAGAAAAAAAGAACCCGGCATGACTAACTGGCAGAGTAAAAGAGGCTGCTTCAGGGGAAAAGGAATCTTTCACAAAATGGAAAGAGCTTAGGCCAGGAGAAGAGGGAAGGCCGCGAGGTGCGGCAGGGCAGGTACAAACTAGAAAGGGAGTGAGCTCAGAGACTCGGAGGTGCACCTTGCTAAAGGATTCCAAACACAAGGCCCGCGTGAGGATAATGGGGAGAAGGCTGGGCCAAGTGAGTCCAGCCTATCAGAGCAAAAGCAGTCTGGCTTCTTTAAGGGGAAACCATGCCTGATTAACCTCCCAGAGTTCATCACAAGTTAAAATGAAGCAAGTGGATGGAGGAAAACAGACGCACATAGTTTGGGTTTTTAAGAATTATGCAATGGGATTCCAAGGCAAAGAATATTCAGAAAATGCATTTGCTGTGGGATAGGTGGGGGGATGTTGGTTTACTGAGGAGGGAAAAGGGGACCGACCCCGCTGTCCTAGATGGGGTAGTTTTTCCACGGGGAGGACGTGGTTTCTTGGAAGGAGCAGTTCCAGCTGAGCTCTGACCGATTAGTTGTCTGGTACCTTGGGTCAGCTTCTTTCTCTTCTGTCTGAAGAACGGGAGTGGGGACGTTAGAATGCCGAATGAAATCAGGAATTGTCAAGCCTGGCCACACATTAGAATCACCTGGAGAGCCTTTAAAACCGACTAATGCCTGGGCACCACCCCAGACCAGTTAAATCACACTTTCGGGCAGTGGGGCTAGGTCATGATCATTTTTTAAAGGCTCCCCAGTGGTCCCAGTGAGCAGCCACGGTTGACAACCACGGCCCTGGATGATCTCCGAGTCCCTTTCATCTCTGAGACTCCCTGATTCTAAGTTTTCTAATGAAATTCCTCACGAGGTATTGTCTCAGAAGAGAGCTTTAATTTCGACTCCGTGCATGCTCATTTTAATTTTGGCTAACTCGGATTTAAGAGGAAGGTGTGCTGAACGCGGGAAAAAAAAAAAACATTTTTGTTTCGTCAAGAGGCAATTGCTGCATCGCCTGCGATGCTTTGCTGAGGGGAGAGAAGTAAGCCTAGGCCATTGAGAGTACTTTGGAGAGAATTAGAAAGGAATCCAGTCTTGTCATTTATTAAGTGTCCGCGTGCTAGGTGATATTTCTTCCCTTTCTCTTTATTGGTAAAATAAAAAAGATCTCTTTATCCCTTACTTTAATGTCCTCTTTGCCATGTGTTTATTCTCTTCAAGTATCTTATCAAGAAATAGAAGTACAGTAAATCCCTAGGCTTCTGGCCGGCACAGCCATCCAGAACACAGCTGGGAATGTGGAAGTAAGCAGAAAAGCTACATGATGGAAACAGCTGTCATAAAGCCCATGCATTCTACTTGGAGACGAGGCCTTCGGAAATTTATCATCAGCCATCACTGATTGAATGGCTCTTCTATCAAGAGCAAAATGCGAGGTGCTGGGGATTCAAAGAGGTTTCAGACAGGAGTTCAAGCTTTTGAGGTGCTTGGATTCAAATTGGGTAAACAGAAGGCTTGGGTCGTCTGGCTTCCTAGTCCATGGCTGAATAGAAGTCAAGTAGTGCTGGCCGGTGGGGGGTGGAGAGGTTAGAGGAGGGATGGTTTTAGAGGCGGGCAAAACTTGACATCTGGGAGAAGTGCGAGAGAAACAGGGTGGGGAGGCCAGAAGCTAAGCAGCAGACCCAGAACTTGGCTGATCTTGGCAGATCCGTTTAGTTCCTTGAGCCCCTTTATGATGGGCCGGAAGCTCAGAGGTGGCTCCCTAACCCTTGAGGGCGCTATGATGTTTCAGGGCGGTATTGAGTAATGGTGTTTGGTATAATTCAAATATATAGAGAGTATACTTTAGAAAGAATAGGACCTATTTGAACTTCAGAATTGCTCTTGAAAGAAAGGAAAGTTATTTCACTCACACATTCCCCTCTTTATGGCACCTGGTTTCCCAGTGATGAAACGTTAGACTTCAGCTCAGGTCATGATCTCACGGTTCGTGAGTCCGACTCCCACGTTGGGCTCTGTGCTGACACCTTGGAACCTGGAGCCTGCTTCGGACTCCGGGTCTCCTTCTACTCTCTCTGCCCCTCCCTCACTCATGCGCACATGCTCGCTCGCTTGCTCTCTCAAAAAAAACCAAAAACAAAACTTAAAAAAATGAGTTAAAGGCTGTATATTATTAATTCAGTGGTTTAGTCACTTCAGAGCTTTTGGTTGGTGATTTTGTCCTTCCACACCTTCTTTAAGCTCTCTAGAACATTCAAGTTCATTTAGTTCCTTACTAATGTTACCGCCTACTATGCTCTGCTTGGGGAACTGACATTCTGACCTGAAGTAACAAGAGGCAAGAGTTGGTTTTTAGTTAGAGGGGACAGGTTTAAATATTTGAATATTGATTTCCTTTTTAAACATTTACCAAACTGAGTAAATGTATAATCATAATTAAAGAAGCGCTAGAAGTTAAGGATAGGAGTACACACATTTGATGGTCCTTGTCTTTGACCATGTGCTTCATTTGAACCTTACAGAAGAGAAAGCCCTTCTTTGCCCAGTCATGTCTGATCTGAGACCATGTATCTCCAGTTTCTGTCACATTGCATGGCACATGGCTGGTGTTTGAGCAATGTTTATGGTTCAAAAATAAGTTCAAGCATGATTTTTGAGTTTTGTATTCATTGTAGGAATGGATATTTCTATTTATCCCTTTTAAATGAATTCATATGAAGCTATGTATAAAAATTTTTAACATTTATTCATTTCTGAGGCTCTAAGTTGTCAGCACAGAAGCCTGATGCGGGCTCGAACTCATGGACCGCGGGATCATGACCTGAGCTGAAGTCAGACGCTTAACCGACTGAGCCCCCCAGGAGCCCCTGAAGCTATTTATTTTTTAAAGTTAATGAAAACATTTTTTTTCAAATATTTATTTATTTTTGAGAGAGAGAGGGAGAGACAGTGTGATCAGGGGAGGGGCAGAGAGAGAGGGAGACACAGAATCTGAAGCAGACTCCAGGCTCTGAGCTGTCAGCACAGAGCCTGGTGTGTGACTCGAACTCATGAGCTATGAGATCATGACCTGAGCTGAAGTCCATGCTTAACCAACTGAGCCACTCAGGATCCCCTTAAAGTTTATTTGTTTAGAGAGAGAAAGAGAACACGCACGAGAGGGCACATAGCCAAGGGGCAGAGAGAGAATCCCAAGCAGGTTCCACACTGTCAGCGCAGGACCCGATTCAGGGCTGGAACTCATGAACTGTGAGATCATGACCTGAGCCGAAATCAAGAGTCAGATACTTAACCGACTGAGCCACCCAGGCGCCCCCCATGTGAAACTATTTATTTTAAATTTCTGCATTCAGCGGCACCTGGGTGGCTTAGTCGGTTAAGCGTCCAACTTCGGCTCGGGGCATGATCTCACGGTTCATGGGTTCGAACCCCACGTTGGGCTCTGTGCTGACAGCTCAGAGCCTGGAGCCTGCTTCAGATTCTTTGTCTCCCTCTCTCTCTGCCCGTTCTCAGCTCACACTCTGTCTTTCTCTCTCTCTGTCTCTCAGAAATAAACATTAAAAAATTATAAAAAAAAAAGCTTTAAACATTTCTGCATTCAGTCCTAGATGCCTAAATAAGAAAGGGCAAGAGAATCCTCTTTTTTTTTTTTTTTTAATTTTAGAGCGATGGCGAGTGGGGTGAAGGGGCAGCAGGAGAGGGAAAGAGTCCACCACCCAGGTGCCCCAGAATCCTCTTTTCAAACCTAGATCGTAGTGTTATTTATCGACTTGCTTGGGAGCTGAGTGTTTCACATGGTTTGTTTGAAGCTTGGTGGACAAATGGTTGCTTCTTACGTTGTCCATTCCAGACACAGGAAGTCAGCTGTACCTGCAGAGGTGCTTTTCAAGAGAGAGGCCAGGCCGCCTTTGCCCCTGTTCCTTGCTTCCCCCTTTCTACCAGGTGATCACTTCCCTCTTCTTCCCCAGGAGGCTGGGGGCAGGCCCCAGGCAGGATTGCTGCCTTTGTCTGGTCTACTTCAAGGTCACCTGGTCCTGCTTCATCCCAGCCATTCCTTTCATTCTAGTCCTTTCTTCTCACAGCTACTTTGTCAGTTGGCTTTCACAAGCCTCTTTAAGCCTGGCTCCTCTCCTATAGGCCGGGCTTCTGGTCTACAGGAGCGGACTGGAAAGTGGTTTCTTTTTAAAAAAGAAATTTTTTTTTTTTATGTTTTTATTTGAGAGAGAGCGAGGGGAGGGGAGGGGCAGACAGAAGGGGAGACAGAATCCCAAGCAGGCTCCAGGCTCCAAGCTGTCAGCACAGAGCCTATCGCGGGGCTCGAACTGACAAACCGTGAGTGAGATCATGGCCTGAGCCGAAGTCGGACGCCTAAGCGACTGAGCCACCCAGGCGCCCTGGAAAGTGGTTTCTTTTGGACCGCCAAGCTTTCCTTCATTCTGCAAAGCCCTGACGTCGGTGTCCCAGCAAGCATTAAGCCACAGAACTTTTTCTTCCCTTCAGTTATTGTTTCTCTTCCTCCACGGAGTTTGTCTCCATTTGCGTTTTCAGCCTGGCGTTTGGTTCGAGATGAAAACAAAGCACTGTGTCTTTGCAAACAGCATGTGGTTAACAGTTACTACTTGCAATGGTCCGGTCTGAGTGGGAGTATCCTTTTTCTTGGCAGTCACTTCACAGAAAGTCCTGTTTCTTTGGTGCCAGAATAAGCAGTCATTACATTCCTTCCAATTTATAGTCAAATTATTATCTGCTATTGTTAAAATTGCCTTAATTATGGAATATTTCCCCATGCTAAGATTCGAAATTGCAAAACAAGACAACTTTTCACTGGTGTGCTTTTAGAGGCAGTCCTTGAACAATCCCTCCCCGACCACGATGTTGGAGGCTCTGCGGAGGAATCGTGTTTTGTGTTCGCGGGGAGAATTTTTTTAAGGGGGGGGGGCGTGCAGTGGGTCCGCTTTAGCCTGGATTTGAACTGAATGCCCCTGGCTGGCTGCTTGGTTAATGTTCTGCCTCGTTTTCCCCCAGTTTGGAACTCACGTGTTCTTTTTCCTGCCCCTTCGGGTCTGATGGGCCTAGACACTCTGGGAAGAAGGCTCTGTGGGCGGGAGGCTGATCGATCATTAAGCAGTGTGGCAGTCTTACAGGAGGGCCTGGTATCTCGCGAGGGGGAGGGCACATGAGGAAATCACGGCCTTCCAAAATAAGGGACTGTCAGTTTTCTTGTGATCGGAACAAAGATTCCGGACACCGGGTGGCAGGTGGCTTCTGTGGAGATGCTCTTTCGTAAGCTCGGCCTTTGGGCTCTGCTTTCAAGGTGTATCCAGAATCTGTCGACTTCTTCCCACCTGGGCAGCTCCTGTGCTGGTGTCCTCTCCCATCCCCTCTTACTCTGGATCATTGTACTTTCCCCTAACTGGTCACTTGGCTCTGGCTATCATCCTTCTCACCAGCCCCCGCCGCCCGGGCTGTCTCCGCACATCGGCCAATGCGATCCTTTTCTGTGAACTCTCAGACTATATCATTTCTCTGCTCAGAATGCTCCAGTCCCGCCCCCCTTGTCCCCCCCCCCCCCCCCCCGCCACTCAGAGTGAAAGCCAAAGCTTATGAGGCCTTATGGGGTCTGCCCGTTGCCCTCTCCCATGCCAGCGCACACCTTCTCTGTTATTCCTCTCCTCCCCCCACCCCCAGTCTACCCCACGCCGTCGGTCTCTCTGTTCCTCAGGGCACAGTCAAGGGCGGGTCCCTTTGCCCTTATCCTCAGCACCTAGAACACTGCTAGCTCCCTCAAATGTTTTGAGGCGTCGCTTACCTAGTCCCTTCACGAGAAGCCACGCTTTGTCCCTCTCCCTCTCTGCTTTATTCTTCTGCCATGACAGTTATGGTAACTGTTTCCAAGGAGAAGCCCTTGGTCTTGGGTGAATGATGATCAGGGCAAAGCAGAGTTTTCTTCAGCGTGTAGACGCTGCACTTAGGCCCGTGAGGGCTCTTCCCATTCTCCCTGAGGAGTGCTTTTTCACACCATCACGGGGTCCCCCCTAGATACTTGAATGGCCAGGGTCCGTTTCTGTCATTGGGTCCTGAGGTGAATTCTGGAGTACTTGGTGGAGCAGCGCGGGCGACACGGGCTAAGTCAGTGAGGCTTTTACATAGAGTGCCCTTCTCTGGTAATAGACTTTAGCCGTCATGTTGGGGATTGGGATCACGTGGGACCCCAGAATGCAGAGTGAACTCTTGTGTCTGCAGAGGAACCACCCAGTGCTGGGAATACTAAAGCCGTCAGGTTTCTGGGAAAGTTTGGTGTCCACTTTTATGCCCATAGAGACCACAGAAATAACTCATTGTTTTTGCATGATGAGTGGCTCAAAACAAAACCCTCTGGCCCAGCAGTGATTGTTACAGTAGAACTCGGCTTCCGCAAAAGATGGACCAGATGCACTTGTCACTGGGTAGCAAAATGCCTGTCCTCCCCAAGACTGTATTAATGGTGACGGAGTATGCGGAGGTAACCCAGGAGAGAGGAAGGGGCTGGCCTGTGGCGCGAGTGTCCCTGGAGATAGGAGGCAAATTTGGGAAGGAGCTTCCCTGCCATGTGCCCCGGCTCTGAGAACAGGGATTGTTTTTCAGATTACTTACTTAAAGTTTGTCATTTAGAGATAGACAGGGAGGGGCAGGGAGAGGATCCCAAGCAGGCCCCACACTGTCCGCGGAGCCTGATGCGGGGCTCGAGCTCACAAACCATGAGATCGTGACCTGAGCCGAAAGCAAGAGTCACATGCTTAACCGACTGAGCCACCCAGGCGTCCCAGATTACTTATTTTTAAAGTCGAAATATAATTGATATCTTTGAGGATTCTATATCAAAAAAATTTTTTTTCATGTTTATTTTTGAGACAGAGTGCAAGCGGGGGAGGGGCAGAGAGAGGGAGACCCAGAATCTGAAGTGGGTTCCAGGCTCAGAGCTGTCAGCACAGAGCCCGACGAGGGGCTGGAACCCACGAACCGTGAGATCATGACCTGAGCCGAAGTCGGATGCTTAACCAACCGAGCCACCCAGGTGTCCCGAGAATTGTATTTTTTAAGTCATCTCTATGCCCAACGTGGGGCTTGAACTCATGAGTCTGAGATGCTCTCCT
Organism: Felis catus; assembly: GCF_018350175.1. Taxonomy (NCBI): domain Eukaryota; kingdom Metazoa; phylum Chordata; class Mammalia; order Carnivora; family Felidae; genus Felis; species Felis catus. Next base: position 109,622,561 of record NC_058386.1, on the reverse strand, counting down.
GAGAGAGTCTCATGCTGTCCTGACTGGCTCTCCTGAGCCAGCCTGGTGCCCCTGAAAGGTTTTACTTTTAAAAGTAATTAATTACTGGAAAGCATACAAGCTGAACAGTGAAGAGAGAAAAGAATTTTTAAAATGAGGATAGGGTTGTGAGTTCGAGCCCCATGTTGGGTGTAGAGTTTAAAAAAAAAAAGTAAAAAAATAAATTAAGTTGCCCTATTTTAAATGTGAATTTAAATATAACAATTATGCAAGTGCCCTAGTTTGAATACTGTGGCTTGCTATTATTATAAGGATAAGTTGCCTGATTAACAATAGAAATAAACAGGGGCGCCTGGGTGATTCAGTCAGTTGAGTGTCCGACTTCGGCTCAGGTCATGATCTCAGGGTTCGTGGGTTCGAGCCTCGTGTCGGGCTCTGTGCTGACAGCTTGGAGCCTGGAGTCTGCTTCCGATTCTGTGTCTGTCTGTCTCTCTCTCTCTCTGCCCCTCCCCCACTCATTCTCTCTCTCTCTCTCTCTCTCTCTCTCTCTGTCAAAAATAAACATTAAAAAAATTAAAAAAAAGAATAGAAATAAGCAGTTCCTTTCTTGTGAAAGTGATCAAATCGTCTATATGCTATGAAGTACCTGGTATGGGCTAAGAGTTTATGATAGGGCAAACCAATCCTTAGCTGTCTAAACCGTAGCTTTAAATTTAGGGAGGAGTGATCGTCTCTGCTTTTATTTTGAAAGCAGACACAACATGTACTGTTTTCACCAATAACCTCTTAGCATTTCTCTTGGAGCCCTGAGATTTTCTCGGTTGCTTCTAAGCTCAAGAATGAAGTAAACACACCATGAGGTTCTGGGATTCTTGTTTATCTCAGCTGGGTCTGTAATAAAAGGGTTGGCTAGAAGCAAATGAATGGCCTAAATACGGTATTAGGAGATGTTTAACACCTATAGAGGGGAAGAGCAGGTTTCCAATTGAAACCATTGTGTTATTTATAACTGTCTATTAAAGTAGTCTCTAAGTTGCTTTGGTTGCCTGTACTTCTGGGGAGGGGTCACTTGTGCTTGAAAGTGACAAGGGTGTATTTCTTTGTACAGAGATTGTAAAATATGGTATAATTCAGCCCATATTCCCTTTAATTAGTCACATTTATAGAAGGCATTGCTGTAATTGACCATATTAACATGAGAGACTCGTGGCGCCTCCGCTGTTAGGACAGAGTATTTGTTTTCTTTCTCAAAGCTCCAGCAGCTGTTCCATCCCCATATTTTGCAGAAAGGAAAAACAGCCCCCAGAATTGAGAAGTGTTTTTCATGTGAGAGGGATGCAGGCTGGACACCAACAATAAGGGGAAATGATTGCATTTGGCGCAGTTTTAATTTCAGAACTGTCTTTGAATCTGCACTATAAGCTTGAGTGGTATGCCAATGCTTTGTGGCTTCCTGGGGTGACATTTCAGAAATGTAGATTCAGATCCTACATTTTGCCAAAGATAAATTGCCTTGAGTATGAAGTATTTTTCCTAATGAAAATTGGCCGTAAAGGGATTTTTCACCTTTTGCAACAGTTACTTGATGTGTGATCAGAGAGTTGTGTCAGACCTTAAATTTGTATAATACTGTGTATTTAGTAGTGTTATGCTCTTGTGGAAGAAAGCCCAGCCCCCAACTGCAGACAGTTTCCAAGGGACCATTAAAATGTACTTCAAGTATTTCAATTGTGATTATAATTCTTTGAAATGAAGGCAGATTTTGATCAATTTAAATAAGGAAGCAGAGCAAGGCATTTTACTCCAGGTAAATGTAAAATGTTGGAAATTTCTTCAAGTACCACGTCACATAAGTGTGTTTTTCAGTTGTATTGAATTTTGTCCACTGAATCGTTTGACTTTGTGCTCATGTTCCTTTTTAAACAATTTATTGTAACCTCGACCGGGCCTTTCTCCTCTGCCTCTCCTCTTCCTTTTCCTCATATTTGTTTTGTTTAATCAGTCAATATTGGTCATTTTTTCCCCCACTTAACAAAAACAACCAGGAAGAGATTGACATGATTTCATCAGCCCTTCTAATTGCTTTACTAATGGAAATCTGTTGGTCCTTAAACATCAAGGGTGCAGTTTTAAAAGGAACTAGTGACCCATCCTTCAACCATATGTCTTTAATTTTTAAAAATCTGGCAGGGCCTGAAACTTTAAGAAGTCATATCATCTTCTTCCAAGGTTTTAAAATTTGAATTGTAATATAAACCCTACCTACTTAAAATTATTTAATCCATATTCACCAAGATTCCTACAATCATGGTGGTAATTGTTGTTAATTATTATCCTAGTTAACAGTAGATAGCGTTTGCCGGAGCACTCACTATGGGCCTTTTCTGAATGCATTATGTAGATGAACCTATTTTATGTAAACAGAAAATAAAAAGACACGCATGGAAAGGATGGAAGAAAGCAAAGCTATTTATTATAGTGAATGAGCCCTCCACACTTGACCAGTAGTAGGCTTTGCAGTTGGCTGGGGTTAAACCGGACGCCAAACTGGTTATATGCATTTTTTGCTTATCTGATCAAAAGAAACCTAACATTTCCTTAGGTGAGACGTTGTCTTCTTTTTGCTAAATCTGGAAAGTATTTGTTACATAGATTCTTAGGTGAAACAGTAAACAGTGTAATAATCAGTGTTGTCAGGGATTTCATTTCTTGTACTGATCTGCCATAAAATCCGAAGAAACCACACTTGAGAAATCCGGTCAGACTTTTGGGTCCGTGGTGTTGTGTTCAGTCTAACGAATCAGACTTCTTCTCTTTTCTTTTCTTTTCTTTTCTTTTCTTTTCTTTTCTTTTCTTTTCTTTTCTTTCTTTTTCTTAGAATCAAACTCTTCTTATCTTTATTGGTAACTGCTTCCTTTTTTGTGCCTGAATTCATATCTCTTGGTCTCGGAGTCTGAGCTGCCTGCTAACACCACCACGATAACAGCGAACACAGACAGCCGCCTGCGATGGCCAGAACACCAGACGGTTGCACACCAGGGGAAATGGGAACCTGTGGGCTGAAGCCACTTCAGATCTAGGAATTCACACGGTCTTGGGGCTCTGGAAAGCACCTTCTCTGCTTTTTCAGCCATTTTTCTTCTCCCTGCCCTCACTCTGCTCTCAGGACTTTGTACCTGGCACTGACTTGTCACAGTGTCACTTGGCCTCCAGAGATTATCGTTTATGGTAGGTTAAATTTTTTCCAATTGAAAAGATGGTATGACAACAATTGTAAGGAGGAACTTCTATATCCTTCGCATACCGCGGTCCCCTCCCTACTCACGTTTATACAATTGTACTTCATTTAAATTGTACATACTACTTGGTATGTCTCTAATTTTTTTAAATCCATTACCTTTCTTTTTATTTTTTATTTATTAAAAAAATTTTTTTTTTAATATTCTTGAGAGAGAGCGTGAGCGAGAGAGCACAAATGGGGGAGGGGCAGAGAGAGAGGGAGACACAGAATCTGAAACGGGCTCCAGGCTCTGAGCTGTCAGCACGGAGCCCGACACTGGGCTCAAACTCACGAACCGTGAGATCGTGACCTGAGCCGAAGTCAGATGCTCAACCGACTGAGCCACCCAGGCGCCCCCCCTTTCTTTTTTTAAAATGTTTATTTGTTTTTGCAAGAGAGCGCGAGCGGGGAAGAATCAAGAGTGAGAGGCCGACCGAGGATCCAAAGCAGGCTCTGTGCTGACAGCAGAGAGCCCGATGTGGGGCTCGAACTCACAAACCATGAGATCATGACCTGAGCCAAAAAGTCAGACGCTTCACTGACGGAGCCACTCAGGCGCCCCAGTTTGTCTTATTTTTAAGATAATGCTGAAAATGCTTCTGTAGGTACACACAATTCTGTACAGTTACAGTTGAAATGGCTGTATAATATTCCCCAGGGTAAATGCGACCATAATGGATTTCTGGTACCCCGTATGGACATTGAGATGATTTCTGGTGGTTTGCAGGTGTGCATGTTTGTGTGTGTTTGGTTTTATATTGAGCACAACGGTGATCATCTCTCCATTCCTACGTGTTTGGCTTCTGTTGAATGACTGCCTTAAGTTCAATTTCATGAGGAGTTCTTGGGCTTTTTTTTTTTTTTTTTAACTTTTAGAAGGTGTAAAAGCCTGAAACTTCCACTCGTGTCTAAGGCCTAGCGGAACCGCAGGCCACGCTTCTCTGCTCCAGGTGTGCAGGGGAGGCCTAGGCGAGGAAATCTGAGGTTAAACTCAGGTGGTTGGTCAGCTCTAAGTGTTCACTTTTTCCCCAGCGCGTCCCGGATGCACCCTCTCGCAGCACTTGCAAGGAACCTGCATCACCTTTGGTTCCTAAAAGCTTAGTTCAGCAGTATTCCCAGAAACAGCTAGAATGTTGTCCTGTGGGAGGGGATTAAACGCAAAGGTGAGTACAAGTTAGTTGCTTGAAGGGCAGGGCCTTTTTCTGTGCTTCTTCTGCCCTTTGATTGGAGCAGTTTCCCACATGTCTGTGTGTCTCACTTCAAAAAACAAAACAAAACAAAGGGAGAAAAAAAACCCAAACAAAACCCTTCCTAAAACATTTGTCATCTAAACAGGACTTCCTAGAAAGCGGTGTCATTGTTTCTAAAAGGAGGAGGTCGTAATAACCCTCCATTCTCCCTCCTCTCCCACTTTTTTACAATGAAGAGATTTTATGACTATTAGTTGTGAAATGGCTTAATTCAGCTTCTTATTCTTTATGGAAAATAACTTTGCTATGCCTAATGTCTGTCTCTGGTCAAAGGGCGTTTCCTGTGTCATTGGCTTCCACGGTTTGTCTGCTTTCAGCTTTGTGATCGGGAGGGTACAGTCTCGCCTTTTAAATTGTCTGCTTCATCTTTTATCTTTCAACAGGTCCTGGAAAGAAATCGTCCAACGGCTTCTTTCCAGTGTCAGTTTTTGAAAGATCCGTGGCTTGCTTTATTTTGACAGGTGGCTGGTGAAAGAGGTGCTTTTAAAGGGCGGGGTGGGGGGAGGATGCAGGGGGAGAGGAGAGAGGTTAGCTGCTGCTTTGGGGGCTGTCTGACAAATGGCTGGTGATTATTATGCTCTTTTTTCCTCAATGGAGCCTTGAAAGAGGAGTTTGCCCATAAGGCCTGAAGTTGGAAGACAGATGTACCCTCTTTAGGACCATTTCTGCCTTTTTTTTGCCTTTTACTGGGGCACCCTCTATGGGAACAGAATGAGGATCCAGAAAACGCAACTGGGTAGATTAATTTCTTATAATGAACAGGAGTGATAAATCATTCACAAGCTAGGTATCCTTAGCAGGAGAAGCTGTCCCTTTGAGAGTCCAGGCCAGCGTGGTGTCCCACATGGTCCCCAGGGATCCTGGTGTTCATGGCTGTCTCCCAGTAGCCCTGAAGTGCTTTAGCCATTCTTTCTTTAGTTCATACCAGCAGGTTGACTGGTGAATGGCTCCTGGGTGAGTTACTGCTTCTCTGTTGTGAGTGAAAGAACTCCACACCTCTTGTAACCTTTGGTTGTTGATAGCCTCCTGAGATCGTCACTTCTAGGGTTCATGGGACTTGACGATGTAGGAATTAGATCTGTGTAGGTATCCCTTTAAATCTTTTCTCCTGTGCCAGACTACCGCCCCCCCCCCCAGCCTTTATGTCTTGTTTCATGTGCACAGCGCAGAATGATACAATAATATTCCAGGTGGTTTGATGGAAGGTAGCATTTTTCTGATTCCCATGTCCTCCCTCTCTGTACATGAACAATTTTTTTTTCTTGGTATTGTTGACTACAGTACATTTAACCGATTAAAGCCTGCTAATAATTCAGAACAAGATGTAAGGTTTGAACCGATGTAAAGAGCTAACCAGTAGCAACCACCGAAGCTGTGCTGGTGTGTAATAGCTAAAAGGATCTGGGATCCGGACAGTTCTTTTCCAGGCCCCCTTTTCTTGCTCTCTCCCAAGCCTGGCTTACAAGTGGCCTCTTGGGAAGAAGCTGAATGATCAGGAGGGTGAATGCGGGACCGAAAGCAGTCCATGTTGCCTTTTTGTGCTAGAACTCTGTTGTAACAATGAGTGGAAAGGGGGCCATCTGCTGAGGCCGAGAAAGCTTTCTGTCCTTGAAGGGAGGCTTGCTGCATGGTGTTTTAGGAACTCACTGTAACTTCTAGAGCCCTGATGCTGCAGATGTCTCATAAGTGAAGGCTGCTGATAGCAATAACAACGATAAAAATGTAATTAGAAAGGAATTTCTAGGAATTTCATATCTCTATCTCTATATCTTTGAATTTCTTTTACTGACCTTTTCAGAAGTTCTAAGCTACTGTTCTTTCCAGTTTGATGTTACATTTCAGTATTCAGTACATTGTAAGCAAGTTGAGTTTTGTTTTGTTTTGCTATAACGTAAGCACGTAAGTGTATCCCAAAGTGTACTCCTGCCAGGCAGGAGAAAGCCTCGGGCGGGGAGCCAGAGACCTGGGTGCTGTGCCCTGCTCTGCCACTGACCGGCTGGGTGATGGACGTTCAGGAAGTGAGCCTGTCAGGGCCTCATTCCAGGAGTTCAGAAAATGAGGGCTTTGAACTTAGCTGGTCACTAAGATCCTGGCCGGCTCTGATATTCTGTGTTTCACTGCAAATGCGCTGAGAGCTGATGAGATGATCTGGAAAGCTAAGAGGAATAGGAGGGAAGCCCTTTCCTCATTGCATATGTATTCTCGAATACAATAAAACCTTGAAATGAGCAGTTCTGGGTAACTGAGCTTTCTGAATGGTTTTTGTCTCCTTCCTTGCCGTCAGCTGTCATTCTGTACTGCTGTCAGCATGCCTGCTTTTAGCCACTTCTGTCCCTCCTTCTTGGCTGCTTCCCTTGTGGTCTTAGAAACCGTAGCATTAAGCTCATCAGAGCTCTATGCCAAGTAAGTGCACAGAAGTTGGGAAGAAGGGCCTCTCCTGTGACTCCAGTCCTTGGACTTGGGCTGATCGGAGCCTTTGGGAGGGGCTTGTATTTAGGCTCCTCCCCAGCCCCCCCGCCCCCCCCTCCCCAGGTCTAGCCACATGGCTAGACGTGCATCAGAGGAGACCTCCTTACAGGTAAAAAAGTTTGAGGTAAAGAGCTAGGCTGAGGGGCCGTTTGAGAAAGCCGGAGGCACGCTTTTGAAGCTTGGATTCTAAAGAGAGAGCTGGCTTGGGTGTGCCTGTCTGCTTAAAGTAGGGTGCTGGGCGGTACAACGTTGTACCCAAACTTCTGAAAGGCCACGGAGACCCCACTCCTTGTCTCGGGGCACGGTCCAGAGTGGGAATTTGAACCAAGCTCCTCTTCCTTCAGCAGGTTATAAACAGCGAGGCGTTAACATCCAGATATGCATCCTTATTCCAGATTTTCTTTAAAGTGCTCCTGCATGAAACAGAAGTCAAATGGTCAGTCATTATGTTCAGAATAGTCTCTCTGGCCGTCAGACCAAGAGTGGTACGAACCCACGATCTGTGGTGCTGGCCACATGTGTGTTTTGTGGTCAGAACAGTTAATCTGGGGGTAGAGGCCCTTTACGCCGCCCCATCTTTCTACCTCCCCAGTTTTATGTTCCCCTGCCCACACCCTGTACTCTGTCTACACACGGCCCAATCGGAGTCCTCGTTCCCCAGGAATAGCTGCGACTGTCGCGTCTTCCTGCTTCTGTCAGTGAAGCATTCTGCTCATCTCGCCTAGATCTTTGTATCCATTTTCTCTGCTACTCATGGTTGGGCATCCCCCTTTCTTCCCCATAGCATTTTGGTATGAATGAACGAGTGGAGAAATGAATGGACACCAGGATGGTGAGTTGTTCATTTATTCTGTAAACATTTATTAAACCTCTCCTGTGTGCCCAACCAAGCGTCGGGTACTAGGGATATAAAAATGAATAAGACACAGTCTCGGTCCTCAAGGAAATAATACTTCACATTAAAATCGACTATTGGTCTTATTGCCGCTATGGGGTCGTAAGCCCTCCCGAAGCCCGGCACAGTGTTTTGCTCAGTTTTGTAATCCCATCGTGCCTTGCGTGCCATACAGAGGGGCTCAGTAAATGTATATTAGCTTGATTGGAAGAATACCCCACTCCTTTCCCATGAAGAAAGGGGCATACATTCCCAGAAGCCCTTTCCAAGGCAGCATCTTTGGCTGAGCGCTTCGATCTAACAGTGGCGATGTTAGGTTTTGAGGCCCATTTCTTCCCTCGACCTCAAGTGGACCAAAACCACCAAGGGTTAAGACGGGTCCCTGCCGGGTACAGGCAAGGTCTTCTTTCCAGTGTGAAGCCTCGAAAATAAGGACTTCTGCCCATATGTGCTCCTGGATGAGTACACGTTCCCGCCTGCCACCTGACTTGTTAGGTCCAGAGTTGCTACAGTGCCTTTAGCTGCAAACCTGTGTATCTTGTTGAAAGGATTTGATGCCACCTCCTCAGCTAGAGGAGGGCCCAGCAGTAGGATTGTCCCGGGAAGAAAATGGCTTGTAGACCACACACGGGTGTTGGGGGGGGGGGAGCTTCTGATCATCTGGTTTTTGAGCTTTTGAGGCTAACGCGAAGACAGGATCGGGGATCATTTATACTGAGTGTAAATGGATGTTCAGAGTTGCAAACTGGCGAGCTTATGGGGCGGGGAGGGGGGAAGCCGAGTTCACGCATTTGAGCCCTCACGTATCAGGAAAATGAAGGGCTGCAGCCTCAGAAGTCCGACATACCATGTGATTAATAACCAACAAACATTTTAAAGTACAAATGATAAAATTAAATCCAGCTCGCCTGTACAGGAAACCCTGCTTCTAGTACAAATTATAGACTTAATAGGTTTATCTGGCCATGCCTGTCCTTTAAGTGGTGTATAATTATTCCTAAATGCTTCGGGAAAGAATTTGAGAATAACATATTAAATTCGTGAGCCCTAATTCACTAACAAGGTGGAAATCTCATTTAGTCTTCTGTGCACTTTTATTTATTTATTTATTTATTTATTTATTTATTTATTTATTCATTTATCTATCTATCTATTTGCTTGATGTTCAGATATTAACCTTTATTCACCAGAATTGCTTCCAATGCTCTGCTCTTTCCACTCTGGCAGCGATAAACAACAAGGAATTAATATCACTACAGAATGCTTCAGGGAAATTATTTGCCGCATATAATTGAAACCTACTGCTGTCCTTCATGCAGCATTACTACAATAACAGGAAGTACTGGGAGACCAAAGGAGAGACTTTCGGCGCACCCCCGGGAAAACTGTAGGCCTTCGTCCATGAAGCCACTTTGCTCTTGTGAACTGAGGCTGATGCGTTATGGCCAAGTAAGATTCAGCAGACCCATGTGAAACCAGGGTCAGGTCAGGATCCGGCCAATCAGAAGCGCGTGCGGAGTTAAGGGGCCTGTTCACCAGAGGTGCGGGGACCCCTTTATGTACTGCAGATTCCAACTTCTGCCACCACTACCATGCCGGATTGCACGAGGATTCCCTGATTAAAGGGACTGGGGGCTTCTGGCTGCTGCCCCCCGCCCCCCCCCAACCCACCTCAAGTATTAAGATAGAATCTGGTCTCTAATAGCCATGAGAATTAGCTTGGGGTCCCGAAGCGCTGGGTGGATTAACATGGGAGTTATTATTTTTTTTTTTTCTAAAATCTAATTCTGCATAAAATTAGCTCTGGTCTCAAAAACAAACTAAACAGACTAGAAACGGGAGGAGGGGGGGAGTCCTTTGTACTCACAGAATAGGTACTTTTCCTTCAAGTGTGTCAGAGCGAATTAGGACTATTAATGCTTTAACAACTCTGCTAGTTATTGAGCTGGTCCTTAAAACAAGGGAGGCAAGGGGGGGGGGATCTGAATAGACAGATCTCTGACTTAATAGCCACTTCTCAGGTTGTTCTTTAGTCTCTGAGTATATGCACCTGCCTCCCATTTCCATTAATGGCATTAAGAGCTGCATATCGTGTGTAATACAGGATCATCAGGGTCTTTATTGCTGCTCTTTGAAAGGGAATAAAATCATGTCCCTTTCATTCTCTCTGAAACACTACGTGTTAAAATTAAGAGCCCTTGTGCTTTGCCCAATTACTTTCCAGATAAAGTTTCTCGATAATGTGCCTAGAAGTAATTTTAATTTGAACAAGCAAATATGTATTCTTTGTTTAAACATTTTTCAATTCCATTTGTGTCCCTGCTAGAATCCTCTGAAAGAACTGCTTAGATTAAAAAAAAGAAAGAAAGAAAGAAAGAAAACAACAAAAAACCCCAAGTAAAATGGACTCCAGCGTCCTCACTGCTATTTAACAGCGTCCCCTCCCCCTGCAAGGCCCTCCCTCCCATAGGAGAGCTGCTGTACAAAGAAGTCGTATCCGAGCCCTCAAAGAAGTCGAAATCCCAGTCCTAACCCTCTGCCAAACTGGTATTATTTTAGGAATGTTCTTTAATTTTAGCATTAGCTTAATTATACATACACATCTATAATCCATCCACAAATCAAACGTTAGTTTTGGCTGGGATGTAGACGTGTAGGGCAAGAGCGCTTGCATTTTAGCTAGTCCTCGAGTGCCTGTCTTGGTTAAGCTGGGGGCCAGGCACTTCCCAGCATTTAGGTCAGTGCATCTTCTCTCAATTTCACGGGCCTCTCAGAAGAGGATTTGTATCTTTCTTTTTCTGCTCGGAAGCTGAGCCTCAGTTTCTGTAACTGTAAAATAGGATCACAGCTTCAGAGCTGATGGTGAGGACGAAATAACATATATGTGAAGATGATTTCAGCACCATGTGAGTGCGAGGCATTGCCATTATTTAAAACAGTTACTTCTGGGGGCACCTGGCTGGCTCAGTTGGTAGAGCATGCGACTCTTGGATCTCAGGTTCCTGAGTTCAAGCCTCACATTGGGGGTAGAGCCTACTTAAAAAACAACACAAAACTAGTTACTTCTGTTCTGATTATAAATACTTTTAAGTAAAATTCAGAACCAAATAAGCCCACTGATTTGGAATGTCCCTGATGTTTAACAACTGAATTCTGTAGTGTTTCCTAAGACCATCGCAGTTACATTTTTATGCTCTTTCCCCTGCCACCTGCCACCCCATAAAAATTGATTTGCAAACATTACTGCAGGCCCCCCAGTTTGCAAGCAGTACTGAGTCCTTGAACTAGATGCTGTACTACAAAGTCAAAAAGGACACGTTCCTGTGGGATAGAGGCTGTGTTGCCCAAAAATCCATTTACTTTATTCACCCACAAGTTGGAAGGGTGCAGGAAATTGGTAGGGGAAGTAATACTAGGCTTTTGGAGGCATCGATTACCTGCATCAAGATATGTTTTAATCTTTTTATGCAAGCACATGCACATTCATTATGAGTCCTGGCATAGGGTTCCAGGTCCTGAGGTGAGGCCTCTGTCTTCAAAAGGGCTTTGGGGGGAGTCTGAAGGTCAGTGCTTCCCAGTGGGATTAGGGACTGTAGTGGGTGGTGGTTGGACAGGGGAGTGCTGGCCAGTGACAGGTTTGCAGGAGGGACTGGGGATGGGGGTGCTTGAGATCTGACATCTGTGCTGGTAGATTCTTAAGGCCCTTGGTTCCTCTCAAGGTCTTTGATGACCTGGGATGTTTCAGGGTCCCTGCTTGTACACGTAGTTCAACAGCCCAAGGTCTGAAGCCTTCTGAAGGCTTCCAGAAACGTTTTACATGTGCCAAAGATAATGCCCAGGGTCTGCTTTTGGCTTGGGCTCTCCCTCCTACTTAGGTAATTGTGCATCCTTACATAACCTTTCAAACCGAAGACGGAGACATTTATAGCAACCCTAAAGTTCTTCTCATCTCTCTTTCCTCTTTCAAAGTTTGGACTTTGAGATACTCAGGAAAAAAACAACTTTTCTTTGAAAAGAAGTGACTTTAATTCACTGCGGATTTAACAACAGGGTATGGCCCTTCTCCTGTCTTCAGCTGAAGGACATGACTTTGTGTGACGGGGATCCCTGAGACCGAACTAACTTTTATTTTATTTTATTTTATTTTATTTTATTTTATTTTATTTTATTTTATTTTTAAAAATTTTTTTTAACGTTTTTTATTTATTTTTGAGACAGAGAGAGACAGAGCATGAACGGGGGAGGGTCAGAGAGAGAGGGAGACACAGAATCGGAAGCAGGCTCCAGGCTCTGAGCCATCAGCCCAGAGCCCGACGCGGGGCTCGAACTCACGGACCGTGAGATCGTGACCTGAGCCGAAGTCGGATGCTTAACCGACTGAGCCACCCAGGCGCCCCCGAACTAACTTTTAAAAACTGGATAGCACTGTTCTTTCCACGAAAAAGAAAAAAAAAAAAAAAAAAAAAGATTGCCTGGCTCCTTTTTATACGGGAGTCAAAATTGTCACAATTTGTTAGGCCTTTTACATTGTATTGTGTGCATGGCCCTTTTTCTGGAGAGTGGGTTCATTTGGACACATTACAGTGCATTGTCACAATAATAAACGTACATGTTTTTGAAAGGGCTTTAAACTTTAAGAGCTACTCTTAATATTTTTAATGGACTTTATTTTTTAGAGCAATCTTAGGTTCACAGCAAATTTGAGCAGAAAGTACAGAGTCTCCCTCCCCCTGGACCTCCTGCCTCCCCCCACGCACAGCCTCCCCCTTACCAACATCATGCTCCAGAGTGGTACATTTGTTACAAATTGATGAACCTACGGGAAGCTGTCATCATCACCCAAAGTCCATTTTTTTACATTAGGGACCACTCTTGGCGATGTATGTTCTGTGGGTTTGGACAGATGTATAATGACATGTATGTATCATTATAGTGTCATCCGGAGGAGTTTCACTGCCCTAACCATCACCTGTGCTCGGCCTGTTCATTTCTCCCTCTCTACAACCTCTGGTAACCACTCATCTTTTTTACTGTCTTTGTGGTTTTGCCTTCTCCAGAGTGCCATATCATGGGAATCATCCAGTAGGTAACCTTTTCAGCTTGGCTTGTTTCATTTAGCAATATGCATGTAAGCTTCCTCCGTGTCTTTTCATGGCTTGATAGCTCACTTCTGTTTAGCACTGAATAAGATTTCATTGTCAGGATTGTCACAGTTTATTTCTCCGTTTACCTACCGAAGGCTATGTTGGCTGCTTCTGGGTTTTGGTAATTATGTTCACAGCTTCTGTAAACATCTGTGTGCAGGTTTTTGCGCGGACGTAAGTTTTCAGCTCATTTGGATAAGAACCAAGGCGCACGGGTGTCTTCAGTTTTGTGGGAAACTTCCACACCGTCTTCCAGGGTGGCTGTGGCATTTTCCACCCCCACCCCCCAAGGGATGAACGAGTTCCTGTTGCCCCACGTCCTCAGCAGCATTTGGTGTTGTCAGTGTTTTGGATTCTGGCCATCCTAATAGGTGTGCATTAGAATAGCTATCTAATAGGTATCTCTTTAATTTGCAATTCCACAATGACGTATGATATGTGGAGCATTTTCTCATATGATTATTTGCCATCTGTAGATCTTTGGTAAGATATCTGCTCAGGTCGTTCCCCATTTTCTAAATCGGGTTGTTTGTGTTCTTCTCACTCTTAATATCGTTCCATCCTGTGACAGATGTTAATTTGGTCCCTTCTCACTGGCAGCTGGAAAGTTTGACTTGGGTTATGTCTCCCACTTAGATATGTGGGGTCTCAGGCAGACCGTGCCTGGTACAGAGATCCCTGGGCTTGCCGAAGGAGTCACTGTAATTAACGTGCTTCCCGCGAAAGGGCAGGTAAAAAGTTAGCGACCCACTAAGTGTGTAGCTTCCGCTTAACCTGTTGACGCTACAAACTTGGCAGTCTTGTCCTGCGGTCGCACAACATGTTCATCCCTAAAGATGACTGTGCTCTGCAAAATCGTGCAGTAAAACCACAGGCCTTATGGGAAGATTGGGGTTAGGGCACGGCACTAAAAAACTTAACTAGCGGCACATTTAAAAAGTAATAACCTAATAAAAACAATAGTATAGTTTTGCACATGCTGAATGATTAAGAAGTGCATAACTACTACGGCAAATATGGCACGAGAAAGCCACTGTGAAATTCACGTGCTCAAATGGTTGCCTCGGATATCACATTGGAACAAATTCTCATGTTCGAAATCAGTGTTCTAGCATAGCAGATTCTAGTGGATACCCTTCGTTGCATTCTTTTTTTTAAAGTTTACCTATTAGAGAGCGAGCGAGCATATATATGTGTGTGTGTGTGCTCAAGCGGGGAGGGGCAGAGAGAGGGGGAGAGAATCCCAAGCAGGCTCCACACTGTCAGCACAGAGCCCAAAGTGGGGCTCAAACTCACAAACAGATCACGACCTGAACCGGAATCAAGAGTCGGTCGTTTATCCACACTGAACCGACTGAGCCACCCCGGCAGCCCTCTTTGTTGTATTCCTAAGCGTAGAAAGTTCCTTTCCTTCTCTTAATAGCTGCTCACATAGGACCTCCTTTGTATGTGCTGCCCAGAAGTGCTGCCATTGAGGGCCCGCTAGTCAGGACTCATCACCAGTCTGTTCTTTCCCCAGGGGGCCTCTTGTGCTGCTTGGGAGGGCCAGGTAGCATGCAGAGAGCTGACCTCTGGTTTTATGTAGAGGGGGACGCTATGTTGTTTGACCTCCTGCTTACTCAGAATCGCTGGTGTCGATGAAGCACTGGTCAGCGCTCCATGGCGAGGAGGCTTTAACTAGGGCTGGCTGCATATTTGAGCCCTCTGATGAACTGTCTTCATAGAGTCATTGAAAGCATATCAGAACCAGGTCTTTCCAGAGTCTGGCATGGATCGTAACAGGACCGTATTGAGTGGCGTCTGCGTCTCTTTTCTGTGCAGTTTTCCCCTTATGGGTTATAGAAACCATTTCTTCCTAGGGAAGCTCTCGATCATGTTAAAGACTCATTTTCAAAGGGAAAACAACGCCTTAGAGAGGAATTTGTTTTCAAAAATAGACATTCACATCGCATATAAATACACAGACAAGTGCTCCAGCGACAACAACAACAACAAAACGCTGCCCTTCTGTTCTAGGAAAGAAATACTTTATTTTCTCTTTGCAGGGAAGGATTCTTCACAAAATACAAATGCTCTACTCTGTGTGTATCATCTCCTATAATCCCCCTCACTCGAGATGCTTTGGACTCAGAGTGTCTCTATTATTTTTGAAAAGCTTTGGGTTTCTCTGTAGATTGGCTGAGATAGATTCTTAGCCTTAAAACTTCTTGCCATCCAGGAGCTACATCAAATTTGTAAGGCTGCTCTGCTTGGTTGGGAATGGGTCCCTGGGAGTCGAGAAGTGACATTTTAAGAAGGTTTTGTAAAGAGAATTCTGGATTCTCCGATCGTCAGGTCAAAGCAGTCCGGTTTCCATGGAGCCTCTGATTTCTCTGTTATTATTTGCTATTGAGGACCACTCTGTTGTCTCCAGAAATGTTGATAGAAACGTCAGTGTTTCAGGTGGAGAATGGAAATCGGTATCTTTGCCCAGAGAGTGAGGGCAGTGGTTTTGATCCTTGGCTCACCAGTTGATTCTTTTACTCGAGACCTTCGTGTATATCAGCACTAATTTCCATGTGTTCCCTCCTTTAGAAACATTGTAAAATGTATTTTGCCCTACAGGGAACTGTGACTTCTTCCATTTGCAAAGTATCTGAATACAGGATTAAAAAAAAGATTTTTTTTAATGTAATGTCCATATCCAACACGGGGTGTGAACTTCCAACCCCGGGATGGAGTTGCACGCTCTTCTGACTGAGCCAGCCAGGCACCCCAGGATTTCCTTTCTTAACTCTTATTTTTTTTCTATTTAAGTAAGTTTCACATAACAGAAAATTCGCCATTGCAACTATTTTAAAGTGTACAATCCAATGGCATTCAGTATATTCACATTATTGTGCAACCATCAACCATCACTCATTGTAGAACATTTTCATCCTCTCAGAAGTAATATTCTGGGGGCTCCTGGGTGGCTCAGTTGGTTGAGTGTCCAACTTCGGCTCAGGTCATGATCTTGTGGTTCGTGAGTTTGAGCCCCGCGTCGGGCTCGCTGCTGTCAGTGCAGAGCCCGCTTCCGATCCTCTGTCCCCTCCTCTCTCTGCCCCTCCCGGGCTTGCGTGCTCTCTCACGCACAAAAAACAAGCATTTAAAAAAAGTAAAATCCTGCACCCAATGAAGTCACCACTCCTTACCGCGCCCCCCCCCCCCCCACTGGCAGTTATTAAACTCTTTTCTGTCTGTATGGATTTTTGCCTATTGTGGACATTTCACGTAAATGGAATCCTATAATATCTGACCTTTTGTACCTGGCTTCTTTCACTTAGCATCATGTTTTCAGGGTTTATCCCCAGTTGCATCTTTTGGCACTTGCTTTATTTTTATGGGTGTATAATATTCCATTGGTGTACCTCATTTTTTTATGTACTTGGTGGACATTGGGTTTCCACTTTTTGACTATTGTGAATAGTGCTGCTATGGACATTCATGCCCAAGTTTTTGTCTGAACCCCTGTTTTCAATTTTCTTGAATACAGTTGATTCCTTTACAACACCGGTTTGAACTGTGGGGGCCCACTTTTATGTAGATTTTTTTAAGTACATTACTGCAAATGTGTCTGCTCTTCCTTATGATTTTCTTTTCTTTTTAAAGATTTTCTTTTATTTTTTAAGTACACTCTACACCCAGTGTGGGGCTTGAACTCACGATCCCGAGATCAAGAGTCACATGCCCTTCTGGCTGAGCCAGCCAGGTGCCCCGTCTTCCTTATGATTTTCTTAATAACACTTTCTTTTCTCTAGCCGACTTTATTGTAAGAATACGGTATATAATACACACGACATGCAAAATACAGGCAAACGACTGTTTATGCCATTAGCGAGGTTTCCGGTCAGTAGTAGGCTATTTGGTAATTAAATTTTCAGGGTAAGCAGTTTTAAGCAGATTTTTGACTGTGCTGGAGTTGCCAGGTCATATGGTAATCCTACGTTTAACTTTTTGAGGGACTGCCCAACCATTTTCCATGGTGGCTGTGCTCCGTTTTACATGACTGTCAGCAGCATGTGACGCGAACACAGGTCTTTCTGACTCCAGGGGCTGTGCCCATTTTCTTGGGCCATGCTGTCTCCTAATAACTCCCCAAGGGATCCAACCCGCCCCCCCCCCCCCCCCCCCCCGCCGGCCCCCGACCGAATCTCACCTCCAGCCAACAACAGAAGCACCTTGCGTGGGGTTTCATGTTGTCAGAGGAAGTTGTTGGTAATGTGGATTTGGCTTGGGGGAAGGAACAAGGGTTTGAGATTGGTCAGTGGACATCCTCCTCTTCCTCAGTGTCAGGTAATGGTTAAGAGTGTACGTCCTGGGACCACGTATCGTATGATTCCAATTCTAAGAAACGTCCACGGTGGGCAAATCCGTAGAGTATAGGATCGGTGGCTGCTGGCTGCTTAGGGCTTGGGAACTGATGTGAGGACTATGGTATGGGATTTCTTTTTGGGGGGGAATGAAAACGTTCTCGTATTGACTGTGGTGATGGTCGCATGAGCCTGAATACACTAAGAGCCATTGTGTAGCACAGTTAAAGTGGTGAATTTTATGGCATGTGAGTTATATCTCACGCAAACATTAAAAAACAGCATAGGCTCTGGAGCTCGTTAGTGACTCTGCTCCAGTGTTCATACGTGTAGAAGGAGGTAAAATAATAGTTATGTACCTACCTCCTAGAATTGTGATGATCAAAGGAGCTACCATGGATGATATAGTGCCTGGCATGGTGCCTGACACATAACAAGTGCTCAATGTATGTTGCTAACTATTGGTATTAGCATCATAAAGCATTTTTTGAAGATCCAACTGATGGATGTTGTTCATGAGACGGCAACAAAGACAGGAAATAGGTAGAATTCCACTCAGAATTTAAGTTCTTCGTTCAACCCTGCTGCCCAGGGAAATGAACAGTACAGGACAACGGAATGAGGCAATAATTCGGATAGTAATGAGAGATGAGGTCATGTGGCAGGGGCTGCTGGGTAGACCTAGGGGCTAGAAAAAAACATTGGTGGTGATGTGGGAGAGGAAATTGTATTAAAAAGGCTGCTCTGCCCTCACTGGCAACAGATGTTGGGAGGTCTTGGGCCCTGGGCTCCAGGGCCTCTGACCTCCTTGAAATTCTCTCCGGTTCCTTTGGAGGTCATGATCCCCCAGTTGGAGGAGTCCTGGTGTAGATTAGCTTCCTTCGGTATGTTTTCCTCTCTCTTTCCCTGATGCCTCCCTTCCCCAGGCTTTTGAGGAACTTGGAGGTAGGAGCTCCTGCTAGTAAAGAAACCAGCGGCCTCTCAAGGGAAGCAGAGGAAAAATCCGGGATGGGACGCACAGCAGGAGTCGAAGCCACACGGATCTGTGAGTGAAAGGGAAGCAGAACAAAGCTGCCGCTTGCCCAGTCGCTCTCAGGTTGAAGGCCCTCCAGAAAAAGCGTGCCCACCGTTGTCTGTGCTCACGGTTGCAGGCTCCAGGCATTGAGCCTCTGCCCGGCGCCTCCCAGGCAGGGTCCCCTGTGAGGGGCAGACAAAGGCAGAGAGATAGTCAGCCTCCCTCCCCCAGCCCCTTGAGGAGACAGCCCAGAGCAAACACGCGGAGGGCCTGGGGAGCACTTGCAGAGAACAGGCTGCAAGTGCAAGCCGACAGCCGCCCCCCCCCCCCCCCCCCCCGGGTGTGGGCAGCGTGGGTCGCGGCTTCCTTTCACCGAGGGCATTTCGGCCGTCTCTGGGTCTCCTTTCTACAGCCCAGGGCGGCCTGCAGACCGATTCTGTTACCGCCGGGAGAGCCCCGAGCTCCCAGCGTGTTCGGGAATCCGTCACCGAGCGAGCGGTCAGCACGGCTGGCTGCTCCTGCGAGGGTATCTGTGTTGGATTCCATCATGGAGGCAGGAATGCTCTGTCAGCTGAGGCCGCACACGCGCACACCGTGCCCAGACACATGCCTGGGCCGTCATGTCAGATACGGGGATTTCGTTGCCAGAAGTCGGCGAGTGTGAAATGCCATTGGCAAGGCCCGGGGCGGGGGGCAGCCCTGTTACCCTGGGGAGGTTTTTCTGGGCGGCAGGAGGGGGCCCCCGGGGTCAGATGGGTGGCTTCTCCCTGTCTGCCCGGCCCTCCCCGGCCTGCTGTCTGTCCATCAGCTGCAGGGCCGCTGGCCCTGAGCACGCGGGCTGCTCCTTGGCTTTGAGCCAGTGGCGAGCTGGGAGCCTGTGACTTTGAGACTTGGCCCTTTTCAGTTCTCTTTGTTCAGAAAAAAGTTTCATCCTGGCTCTCTTCAGTGGCTGCCGAGGATTAGGAGAACCCCGGGGAGACTTGGCTATAGGACAGCTCTCAAAGCTGTACTGGGAAATTTGAAGAGGGGCCATTTCTGTCTGTCTTATTCCAAGTTACATTCTTCTCTCCCTTCCTAAACGAGTTTTTACTGTTGCAAACCCTACGGTGTAATCCCCTGCAGCTATGGAGCGGATTAGACCAGTATCTGGACCGGTAAAATATTTTAAGGACCATCGCGGTGGACAATATGAAGCAAAGTTCACATCCAGGCACTTGTGTTTAATAGTCGCAGCGGTTAGAGCCACTACTTGCTTTCCCTGGGTTAGCATTTCTCATCCTTTTGGAGTGTGTGGGGGGAGGAAGTGTGCTTTTCAGTGACTGGAAAGGAAAAGAAAGAAGGGAGGCTTTGCTCTCCCTAACAGCGAGAATTGGATTGCTAAATGGCCAAGGGCTGTGATATTCCCAAGTACAAGTGGGCCATTTTCAAGAATGTGTAACTACTTGTAGTTTCTCCAGTTAATATTCTTAAGAAATGGAAATTGCCTCAGCTGTAAAGTGGTTTCCTATTAAGCTTTCTTTTTTTAGTGTCAGTGGCTTTTACCTTTAAAGAATGCTATTTATTCTATGATTATGAAGAAATTGTTTTTGAGAATCTGGTTACCACAATAGGTGGACAGATTTTTGCATTTTCCAGAAGCTGCCCTTTGTTGTAGATCTGCAAAAATGCCTCTATCCATCTTATTAGCATGTTTCTTTCAGTACTTGGGGAGAACTTTACTGTGAATTGCTTCCATTAGAATTATTTCCTTGAGGACACATTAACAAATCAGAAAGCTGTGGACTACTACATACACATGCCAGGGGTGGGTAGTTCAGTTTCTGTAATCCCACAATACGCAAATGTTGGCAGGATTTCAATGATCGTATTAATCCTGTGAGATACTTTGTCATGCATGATAGATGATATTTACAAATTGAGGTCTGAAACGGTCAGACGCTTTGAAGATACTTTATTATGCAGTATGTGCAAGTGTTTATATTACTTGTTTTAGACTATATTGGCCAACCAGGCAGCAAAAAATATACAGTGTCCTAATAGGCTGCCACAGCTTCCTAACAAACCTGCAGGCTCCTGGGGAGTTTTGACAGCCTAAACCAACAAGGTTTGTCAAAGGTTTTGCCAAGGTCTTTAAACCCTATGGATACTCGGAAGGTTTTGATCTCTCATGTGAAAGCTAGTCCGTTTAGATGCCGTCCATATACCTCTTGAATGACTTGCTTAGTAAATTTCTGTATTGTGAACTCAGAGTGCAATACGATAGTCCTGTTCTGAAGAGCTCCTGGTTCTTTAAGGGCTCTGCTTGATTAATGAGAGAGGATTTGAGCATAATTAGGAATCACAGTGCTTTTGAAGACTGGAAGTGGAAGCCCAAGAAGGGTCACTGATTTGTTCTCAAGGTTCTAGAAGCAGATTGACTCACTGGGCCTTGTTTCCTCTCAACATGTGTAACCAACTGTAGGTTGCTTTCGTTCCCCCTCCCCCCCCCCCCCCAATTTTGGAGACTTTTAAGCTTTTAAAGGTTTCTGTGATCAAAGAAGCTCGGTTCACCCTGGCCATATTCCACGTGACTTTGCACATTTTATTTCCTTTTTCTTTTCCCAGCTACCTTCCCACCTTTAGGCTTGTTTCTCCCACCGAGCGTCTCCCTTCCTGTGACGTTCTTCTCCTTTTTCTTTTAGTTGTCTTTCTCCCCCCGCCCCCAACCGCCGCCCTACTCCAGAAAGTCTATTCCCTAGTGTTCCCGAGTTTTACAATAGCATGGTACTCGAGGCACAACCGAATTACTATTTTGTACAAAGAGTAAGGCTTTTCGCCCTAGATGGCTGCGGAGGGCTTTGGTTTCAGCCCTTTCCCATGGTGCCGGGCACCTCCAGGCACAAAAGTGTGCTGGGTTGGTGTCTTCCTTCCCTCCAGCTTTATTGAAGTAGAAGTCCTCTACTGTAAAACTCATTCGAAGCGTACGGTTCAGTGGTGTTAGTATGGTCCCAGAGTCACGTGGCCACCACCACCGTCTGTTCACAACATTTTTGTCACCCCCGGAAGAAACCCTGTACCTTTTTAGCGATCAGTCTCCTTTCATACCACCTGTCTCAGGCCTAGGCAGCCACTAACCTGCTTTCTGTGCACAGACTCCTGTCTTGAGGGCCCCGTCTACAGTCGTGTCCCTGTGATAAGAGGCATCGTCGGGTTGCCCACCCACCCACCCACCCTGACGGCGGCCTTCCTGATTTTTGTCCATTCTCCCTCATTAGCTGGACCTATCACTGAGTACTTTAGAGGCAGGTCAACTTGAAGATGAGTGTATTCTGCACTGCCATTCCCATGCAAGAGCCTCCAGAATGGGGCCTTGGAGAACCTTTATGTGAACTTTGTCTCTGATGTCTGACTTCCTTCCTGACTTCGTTTTTGTCAGATGACTGCTTACTCTTTGCCCCTAAGCCCTGGTGATGGCAAACCCTAAGAGTGGAAGCTTCCTCAAGGCAGGGACTTTGTAACCCGAGTCTAATGCCTGCCTGCCACATAATAGACACTCCTTGTTCTCTGAATGAGGGAGCTTACGCACTGATATTAACAAAGAGTAAATTACCCTAGCTTTTTGACACCTACATGTCACTGTTAGCTAATTGAGCCCATTTGTGCTGTTGTGCTTTTCTTTTACTGACCCACCTGTAAAATCATTAAAGAAAAAAAAGCATGTAGGGCGCCTGGGTGGCTCAGTCGGTTAAGCATCTGACGTCAGCTCAGTCATGATCTCACAGTTCGTGAGTTCGAGCCCCACGTTGGGCTCCGTGCTGACAGCTCAGAGCCTGGAGCCTGCTTCGGATTCTGTGTCTCTCTCTCTGCCACTCCCCCGCTCACAGGCTTTCTCTCTCTCTCTCTCTCTCAAAAATAAATAAACATCAAAAAAATAAAATAGCATATAAAACGGATATCAGTACATTCTGGTGCTGTCCCCTTTGGGGTACTGATCAGACGCGTGCTCTTTTCTCAGCACCGCTTGTTCCTGGTGAGTCTGGTTCCTATCCAGGAGCAAACAACGTGATGCTCCATGAAGTGTTAAGGGAAAAAAAAAAAAAAGTAGAAGGTGTAGGGGACCAGTTATGTCTGCTCTTTCCTACTAATGCTGTAGAAATCCAGGTAGCTGCCTGGATTCTTTGTAGCTCTTCTTTATCTGAGGATGAGCATCTGGTAAGGAATGCTTTTGCTTGCAATCCACTACATGCCCGTGGAGCAGTCAGAAAAGAAGTGGGAGTGACGAGATCCTATCGCAGATTCCTCGGATTGCCGGAACCATGGACCTGGTGGCGAAGTTGAGAAAGTGAGTGTCGGTGAAACGTTAATGGGGCTGCCCCAGGGAGCACGGCACACGCAGCCCTCAGGCATCGGCAAAAATTCAAAAGTGAAACCTGTAGGGTCATTTGGGTTTAAGGCTGTCCACCAATAGGATGTTAAAAGCCACACACTGAGGAGCAGAATGTTGGAAATTAGCTTTGAACTTTCAAAGCTTGCTATCCAAAATATCCCGGCAACTCTCAAAAAGCCACAAGCAGGCAGTGCAGCGCTCCCGAAGACATGTGCTTGCTCTTAAGCAAACGCCTAAAATGTTCCTAATTTGTACCAGAGACCTTATCGAAGGGCTTTGCAAAACTTCCAGTTCAGCAATTACGAGTATTAGTTGAGCTTAACCTCTGAGTCATGGGGTGGGGAGGAGGGAATTATCATTTTATTCTACTTTTCAGCTCTCAAGGCAGGTGGACCTTTCTAAGAGTAGACAGTGGCCTAGCGGAAAGGGATTTGATGAGAAAAGCGAAGGAATTTGAGCACGTTCTCTTTTAGAACTCGGCACTGCTTTCCTTCGAGAACACTGTCCCTACCGTGCGCCGTAGACATGAAAACGCCGAACAGAAGTGTTAAAACCCCATCCGTGCAGACTACTTCATGTTAAGCTTTGGAGTTTCACCGCTCCCACCCTCCGGCCCCATTTTAGCTATGATACGACTAGGAAGCGAGCCTTTCTAAAAGTGGCTTTCACTGTTACTTCCTAGCAAAGCATTTTTGACAGTCCAGAAGACAAAGCTGCGTGTTAGGAAAACAAGTGACACATATCTTGGGGTCGGTGACCTTTAAGTAATCATAACCTCATTGGCCTGGAATTAGGCTCTGGGTTTCTTCAGGGGAGAGCTTTATAAGTAGATTGTAAAAGAGAGGGTCAGAGAAATACATTCCCTATTACGTCCTGTGTCTTGATTTCTAATTTTCAGAAAATGTTAGAAACGGGGAGAATTCTGATCTAGCGAGTAAGGAGATGTTCTTACTGAGCCAGAAACTGCATTTTTCTGGTGTTTTCTCTGTGAACGTGTCAGACTTGTGCTTGCCAGGAGCTGCCCTGAAGCTGATTGTCTGCAGGGGGTGGGGGGGGGGGATGGGGTGGGCTTGGTCACAAGTAGTTGTAGATGATTGGAGAGAGGACTGTAAGTGTTACACTTTAGACTGGAAAGGAGAGGTCTTTCTAGAAAATGAACACCAGCATTTTATGACTACCCTTAACATATATACCCTTGGGTATATATTACAACACAAAATTTAGCTATGATTTCTGAATCAATTTAGCTATTGATTTCTGATATTTAAAAGCAAAATTCGGGTTCCATGTAACCTCTTTCAAGCTGTGGAGCCTGGGTCTGGGCGGGGAAGTTTGGTGTTTGGGCTCAGCGATGAAGGACTGAATGTGCTCATTTAGGGTAGGAGCAGCAGTCATTTCTATGAAATCATCTGCAGCCCCCTCGGCTCAATTTTAGAATGACTTTCAGACTGTCCAGGAAAGCAAATTGTTTGTCTTGGGGCCTCAGTTTCTGTTGGCTAAGCTAATTGCCTCCCTCTGTGAGAAACATTGCAACTGGTCTAGTGGCCAAAGGTGCCTTATGTTAACCAATTTGGAAAAAGAGAAATCAACTCAAGCATATTTTTTTTTTCTCTCCAAGAATTGATACACCCATTAAGTACAAGCTTTGTGTATAAAGATGGCTTTATTTATATTTAGAAGTCATGGCCGCAGGCTTTTATTTGATAAGTTTGAGATTATAAAATCTGAGCGTATCTCAGCATTGGGACAGGGCAGGCTGCAGACTTTTCCCCAGAGAGAACCGTGATTTGGGTAAAGTAAAAAAATTGGCAGGGATGTGGGGGTGGGTGGGCGGGGGGGCATCTTGGCAATTTGCACTTATGTCGAGACCCTGAGAAGAAGAGCCAGTGAGGCTAGTCTAGGCCTAAAAATCAAGAATTAAAGTAGGCTTTTAATTAACAGTTTTTAAATTTGCCATAGTTTCCAATTACGTTTGTATTTGAACAGGAAGGCAGCTTAGGACTTCTCTTCATTTCCTAACGTGCTCATGAAACGCTGAATGGGAACTTGCTTTTAAAGACCGATTTCCACACACATCCAGACACGGCAACTACATTGGGATGCCGGAGCGTGATGAATTTTTCAAATATTCCAGCAAAGGTTTCAGAGAACTCATGAAACAAAAGCATTAAGGATTGCGTGTCATAGCTAATAAAGTTTGCTTGGATCTCACTTAATTTTTCTGCTCCGCTTCACAAAGTAATTGAAACTTCCTTTTTGCTTCGAGTCTCTCCTCCCCACTCCCCCCCCCCCCCCCCCCAAGAGCTACGGTCTTAAAAGAACATCTCTTTTGGTTAGCAGTTCTGTGGAATTTCTCTGAATGTAGACCTAGGTCCTCAAATAGTTATTGAGCTAGTGGTCATTCAGTCCTTGGAAGGGAAATTAGTTAAATCTGTAAGTGGCTTCTGGAGGCCAAAGAACATCCAAGGAGAAAGGGGGCTTATTACAACCGGAGCATTTGAGAGCATCTCTTGGATAAGCCCGGAAACATGGTCCAGGATAGAAAGCAGAGATGATGGAACTGTCCCCCTGGAACAATGAAGGTATGAAGAAATAAGCGCCAACTGACAACAAAACTGAGGAACTTTCCAGGAGCTATCAATGGATGCAGGTTAGCTAAGATAATGAACTTCCCAGTGCCCCACGTCTAGCTGTTTGCTGCTTTATTTCAAGTGGTTCTCCAGAAAATTGCGTTTTCCGACAAATAAAAACAACCCCGGAAGTCTTAACCACCTCTTGCAAAACAGCTCACTCCTCCCTCCCTTCCAACCATGTTTTGTTTTGGGTTAACGGTAAAAGACAAAACAGAATGACTTTACCAGAAAATTTGGGGGACAGATTTTGCTGCTGTGGCTGGGGAGGTGAACAAAAACCTCAGATTGCATAGCCTCTATTCTCAGGGCAAAAGCTTATTTCTGGAGCGATGTGGGTGGGTTTTGAGGAGCTCTTCTGTTTTTGTTTTAAAGCATTTGGTAAGAAGACACTTGACTTTGAAATTTGATTTTCATATGTACTGGCTTGAGAGACCTGATCTCCCACCTCCACTCAATCTACCTTGTCAGCTTTCATTTTTAACTAAGTAATCAACTAGTTGACATACCTTGCTTATTTTAAAAGCAATCATATGGGAGTAATTTGGCCTTTTTTTTTTTTTTATCAAGTTGAGTGTTAATTATTTGGTCTCCCTCTTGAATGGTGGGTTGTTAATAGTAATATTAGTCGCAGCTGGGCTGCGAGACCTTGAGTCCAGAGTCCTTGGTTGAATGTTTTATAGGTCACTAAACAATTTTCTGATGAAAATGATTTATTTAAGCCCTAATTCTCAACCTCTGTCTTTCCCCAATCCCTTAGGATAATTAAATGCCCGGCACTGTACGTCTCACTAGTTACTTGCTGTTTGAGAATCCTCATTTACATGTTCATATCCTGTGCAGAAAGAATGATTTATCCTGGGAAGAAAGCTTTGTAAATACTAGGGTGTTTAATTCAATTCAAATTCATTTTGAAGAGAATAGTACTGTGGATTGAGTGTGGTACTTTTATCATCTAAGAAAATATTGAGAAAATTGCTTCAGTATAAAGTAATAGGATATTGGGTGAGCGACACATTTTTTTTTTTAATACTTTGATGTGGCTTCTTGATTTTGTTTGTATATCCAAGTGCAGATCCTACCTTATACATAGGTGTATACGTGGAAGATGTCCTAAATTACAGCACCTTACCGTATGCCAAACCAGGGAATCGGGTGAGACTGAGTCACTGTGCCAGTGAAGCATTTGAAAAATATTTTGACAGCCTTGACTAGGGTTTCATGTCATTTTTAATCAACCGCATCCTAGATATTATATTAGGTTTCGTCGCTTAGCTCACACTATCTAACGGTCACAAGTTCAATATCACTTAAGACAGACTTGAATTATCTCATGTAAATGACAGTGGTTCTGTGAGGACTACAACCTAACAGGAATATAACAAAACCAGGAACTGGGGTCAGAAGCCCCACAGGGTATATATAAAAGGGTCATAACCTTTCTCAGAGGAGGCAAACGTAACTGACGTAATAGTTTTTTGGGAGCTCTTGATTGCACGAAGGGAGGCAGTAACAGGATGGAAAGCAAACAAAGAGCACATAATAAGGATTAAATTAATTGTACATCCTACTTCTTGGGAGAATTAAGGATGTGGTTTTCTATGAAATCATTTGGTTGCAAGCAGAATAAAATTAATTCCCTGGTTTTGCATATCATAACGCACTATAACTTGGCATCGCCCATGTATACTACATCTATGGTATAAGGTGGGATCTTCATGTGCATACACGGATAAAGTCAAGAAGCCACATCAAAGTACTAAACAAATGTGTCGCTCACCCAATATCCTATTCCTTTATACTGAAGTAATTTTCTCAGTATTTCCTTAGATGATAAAATTACTGTGCTCTTCAAAATCTTAGAGAAACTGTAAATGAACAAAATCTTACAGATGATAAGGAGTATAAAACATGTTGAAAGATGGCAGATTTTATTAGCAGTCCTTTTATGAATTGAAAACCTCCTTTTAGAATTTGGTGTGGACAGAAGGAATGAAGTCTGTAGTCCGCGTGGACGTTCGGAGTACTGGAAAACGTGCCACGTTGCTGTCTCCCGAGTGTCTCATTCAGGGAGACCTGTGTCCTCGTTGAAGGGCCTCCATTGGCCATCCAGATCATTGTGATTACATTAAGACTTCATACCCCGGCAAGAAAAAACCAAGCAAGTCCAATTAGTTTCCGGCACTGTTTTTGAGATGGTTCACAGTTGGAAGAGAGATGGCGTGGAGTGGAACAGTTGTGTATTTTTTTTTTTGACCCCGTTTATTTGAAAGAAGCAAAGGATACTTTACTTGAAAGATTGTAGGTGAGAGAAGGGCTTCTTGTTCTGATTTGCCCGGTACAGTTCAGGTTCACACGTGTTGTCCCTGCATGATTGTTTGTTTTTTTATTTAAATTTTTTTAATGTTTATTTCTGAGACAGAGACAGAGCATGAGTGGGGGAGGGGCAGAGAGAGAGAGAGGGAGACCCAGAATCGGAAGCAGGCTCCAGGCTCTGAGCCGTCAGCACGGAGCCCGACGTGGGGCTCGAACTCACAAACCGTGAGATCACGACCTGAGCCGAAGTCGCTCGCTCAACTGACTGAGCCACCCAGGCACCCCCTTGCATGATTGTTAATAGGGTCTTCTTTCCCTGTCAAATGTGTCCTGGTGGGCTATAATTTATGGTCAGCCTCAGGACAGGAAATGGTATATTCGTGAAGAGAACTTGGTAATTAAACCTGATTTCAAAACGTTTGGCTTCAAAAAAAGGCTAAGCGAACTTTCCAGTTCTTCGCTAGGGGTGAGTTAGCCTAAGGTTGCGGAATGAAGCTCCACCAGGTCAGTCTCCTGGCCAAGCGGGTTCTGGATTCATTGGGAGTGCTTTTCAAGGAGGCAGGAAAGCCATATATACCGATGGCATAGAAAGAATCTTACAGAGTAGAATTGAGCCTGACTGATAGCACCTGTGGGCCATCATTATGAAGATCGCTTCTCATAACCTTGGCTACATGTCTGGATGCAGTAAGAGTCGGGGAGGGTTTTGGGGACCAGCTCGCAAATATCTGCCTCCCTCCATATAGCTTGTGTGTGAAACTTGAATGTGGGGTACACAACTGTGTTCCTCCAGGGCCTGCCAATGTCTTTGTTTTTGACCGATAAAGCGAATCTTTTATTCTCTACGAACCTCCTCCCAGGGAGTAAGAAAGAGTAGCAGACAAGCGCTCTTTACTGTTTTATTTGTGTATTTTGTTTTTTGTTTTTTTTTTAAACTGGTTACAGCGCTGTAGGCCAAAGTATGAATTATGGTTTTGTGCCCAGTGATCAAATATCATCAGCCTAGGGAACACCATAATACCCAAGTTGTACAGAAATGTCCAAATAGTGTGGAATAGGTGTTTTGGAATCAGATTTATGTGTTTATTATTGTGGCGTGTGGTTTAGTGGGCTTGGAGCTAGGAGACGGATTCCTGTGCTGTGTTAGATGACCTTGGATAAGTCACTTAATCCCGCCGTGCCTTTGGTCCCTTTTCTACTTTCTGAAGCTTAACAGGGATACAGAAATCCTCTTCTGGGGTTAAAGAAGTGAATTGCTTCCTTCTGAGAGATGAAGTCCCTCGCTCACCTTGTGTCTCTCTTGCTAAAATGGGGGAGGTCGTGGAGGACTTTCTGAGTGTCTTCAGCTTTAGCCCTTGCCCCAAGCAGGCAGAACGCGCGTTAGGATGTGGAGGGTCCCTGGACAAGAATGTGCACCCTAAGTGTAGTGGGAGGTGGGAAGGCCCGCAGGATTATTTCTAGCTCTGGGGGCACTGGGGTGGGTCAGCTCCCTTCCCAGGGCAATAACAGGTGTCGGCAAGGGCAGCAGGGCAGTGTTTTAAATTTTTTTTTTTAACGTTTATTTATTTTTGAGACAGAGACAGAGCATGAATGGGGGAGGGTCAGAGAGAGAGAGGGAGACACAGAATCTGAAACAGGCTCCAGGCTCTGAGCTGTCAGCACAGAGCCCGACGCGGGGCTTGAACTCACGAACTGCGAGATCATGACCTGAGCCGAAGTCGGACGCTTAACCGACTGAGCCACCCAGGCGCCCCAACAGGGCAGTGTTTTAAGCTGGAGCCTTGAATGGCAGGCCCCTGTGGTGAAGCTGTAAGTCGGGCCAGGATAGGGTCCCAGTCTAGCCCTCGCCAGTTATAGGAAAACTTAGTTAATCGGGCAGCAGCGGGCTAAGACAGTTAAGGTCCTTAACCAGCGAATGTCACATGAAGACACCTGGATTACCTTGTGGCAGTTGGTAAGTGCCTCTTAAGCAACCTGGTTCAGAGAGACCATGATTGAGAGGAGAGTAGGGACAAGCAGCGAGGATGGAAATGCGAATCTCCAGGTTTTGAAGGCACCTTAGCTCCTCAAGTCCAGGTTCGTTACCTGAAGGTTTCGAGACCACCTCAGCATGATGTCCATGGGGCCCTGTGTCCTTGAGGTTCACGTAGAGGACTTAAAATGTGGACCTTTATGGTAGTGTGAACAGGTTATATTATTAGTCTTGTTGACTTTCGGTTTCAGTGGCTCTTAGAACGCTTATTCCTGGGGCGCCTGGATGGCTCAGTCGGTTAAGCATTCGACTCTTGATTTTGGCTCAGGTCACGATCTCCCGGTTCGTGAGTTTGAGCCCTGCATCAGGCTCTGTGCTGATGGCATGGAGCCTGCTTGGGATTCTGTCTCTCCCCCTCTCTCTGCCCTTCTCCTGCTTGCACACTTTCTCTCAAAATAAAAAAATAAACATTAAAAAAATTTTAGCACACTTATTCCTTAGGATTTTATCTCGATCAATTGCAAGTGATTGCCCCTGCATTCGTTTCTATTGACATGTAATTGACATGCAGTGCTGTGTTAGTATCAAGCGTGCGGCGTAGCGAATCGACAACCGTATGTATACATTACACAGTGCTCATCGTAGTAGGTGTAGTTACCATCTGTCATCAGACAACATTATTACAATATTATTGACTATGTTCCCTCGACTTTTCATCCCAGTGACTCATTTATTTATTTTGTAACTGGAACTTTGTGCCTCTTAGTCCCCTTCACCTATTTTGCCCATCCCTGCTGCACCATGCCTCCCACAACCACCAGTTTGTCTTCTGGACTTCTGACCCCTGTCTTTGTTTGCTTTGTTCTTGAGGTTCCACATTTAAGAGACATCCTTTGGTATTTGTCTTTCTCTGTCTAACTTATTTCAGTTAGTACAGTGTCTTCTAGGTCCATCCGTATTATTGTGAATCGGCACGATTCCATTCCTTTTTTTTTTTTTTTTTTTTTTTTATGGGTGAATAATACCCCATTGTGTGTGTGTATACACCACAGCTTCTTAATCCATTCATCTAGTGATGGGCACTTAGGTTGCTTCCACATCTTGGCTATTGTAAATAATGCTGCAGTAAACATTGGGGTGCGTATATCTTTTCCAATTCATTGTTTTCAGTTTCTTTGGCCAAATAACCCAGTATTGGAATTACTGGATTACACGGTATTTCTATTTTTTTTTTTTTTAATTTTTAAAGGAACCTCCATACTTTTGCCACAGTAGCTGTACCGATTTAAATTCCAACAGTACACAATGGTTCCCTACTCTTTACATCCTTGCCAACACCTGTTATTTCTTGTCTTTTTTATACTAGCCATCCTGACAGGTGTGAGGTGATACTTCATTGTGGTCTTGATTTGCATTTCACCGATGATTAGTGATGTTTTGCATCTTTTCATGTCTGTTGGCAATCTGCATGTCTTCTTTGAAAATATGTCTGTTCAGGTCCCCTGACTATTTTAATCGATTATTATGTTTTCTTTGGGTGCTCATTTTTATGAGGTCCTTCTGTATTTTGGATTTTAACCCCCTATATTGGATAGATCATTTGCAAATCTGTTCTCCTGTTCAGTGGGTTGGGTTTTCCTTTTGTTGATGGTTTCCCTTGGCTGTGCAAAAAGCTTCTTCGCTTGATGTAATCCCACTACTTTATTTTTTCCTGGATTTTTTTAATTGAAAATGAAATCAAGAAAGACCAGAGTATCCTAGAGATTCAAAGTAGCCTGTAGGGCATCCAGTTTGAAAGGGGAAACTGAGACCCAAAACAATAAATGCTGTGCTCGGATACAATTTATGAAATTGGTCCTATAGCCTTATGTCCATCCTGCCAGGTTTGTACTGAGGGTAGGTTAGTCTGCCAGTGGCCATGGGAAGAATGTTTTGCTTTAGTTCGTTACTGCTTTTCAGTCCTCCACCCTTTGATAGAATGGGAATCATATTCCGTTTGTCAGTGGTGTTAAGTTTAAATTGGCTTCCAAAGCAAAAGTCTGCAAAGGGGCCCATTTATTATCTCTAGAAATGCCCCCCCATTAGCCTTGGCAAGCCTCCAGCCCTGCAGACGTAATGGACTGAAAACTCTGTCCGTTCCCAGCTTTTGGCATTCATAGATTGGAATGTATAAACTGAACCACCCCGCAGAGGTATACACAGCTTTCGCCTCATAATTTATTAAAATACAGCTACCCTATTTGGCCTGCTACTAAATGCAGAAGGTAGAAATCGCCATTGAACTTGGAGAGGCAGGGTTAGGGAAGAGAAAGTACACTCACTACGGAAGGGGTCAGAAATTATCAGAAGATCTCCCTAAGGATCTCTAAGGACCTCTGGTGACTAAGAAATGAGAGGTTTGGTCTGTATCTGTTGGCTCTTAAGCCCTTTCCAGCCCTCACATCCATCCAAAACAAGTATTTATTGAGAGAAACTCAACCAGGTACTGTGGCTCAGGATGTTCAAGTGAATAAAATAAGCCCTTGGTTACTGGAGAGGCACTCCGTGTAGGAGCTCACTGGGGGGCTGATGTTCGTCAGCTCTGCCCCCCACAGGAGGCCCTGGGAGCCCCTGGAAACAGAATCATGGGGAACATAAGATCTTAGAGGTCCTATGAATGTTGGAGCCAGATGGGAGTACCGAAGTCATCTTACAGAATGAAGTCTTTGAGATCCAGACGAGGGCATACTTGCCCCCACGTCACCCAGCCACTCTGCGGCAGTCAGTTTGAGGACCACGGTGTCTGACTTCTTCCTCATTGCCCCTTAAATGATACCATGCAGGGTCTTACTCTCTCTTTTGGGCTCCAACAGAATATGGTTTGGTGTCATCTGTGGCGATCCCATTTGCTGCACATATGAAGCGTTCATCATCCTTTTCTAAATCACTTTGATCATTTGTCTTACGTGCACCAGCTCATTGAGGTTTACCTGCCACTTTTTCTGCCCACGGTCTCATGAACTGGCTATGTTCTCTTCCCCTGATTTCATTCCCTGCACGGGAGCGCTGAGTGCCGGCTGCACTGGATCTCAACCTTGTGTAGTCTGAGAAAACCATAGTGTGTTCTATAAGTGAGATAGTATTCAGTGTGCAGACCGTACTTGGCAGACCTATAGATATTTTGAAAATACCTCAAAGACCCACAGGATGGGAACCACTGAACGGAACCATTGAAAACATATGTGTAGCTTTTATGTAATGATAATCATCTCTCTGTGCATACCTGATTCGTGCCTTCATTGTATTTGACCTGAAATCCATGAAGCTGATAAGGACTTGAGAAGGCTGCTCTGATAGCATGTAAACACTTGGAGAACTGATGAATGTCTTGCTACAGCGTTCTCTCCTTTCTGTACAGCTCTCAAGGGATTGCTTATGAACATTTCACTCTCCAGCCATTTGCCATTTCTGATCTTACTATCTAAAACGTGTGCCCTCTAACCTAACATCCAGTATAGGATGTTGCTTCATCTTTTTGCAGAAAAAAGCATGCAAAACAGCTGCAACTATTTAGGAAAGATGAGTAATGCAGAAAACAGTGCATATTTGCAGGTTTTAACAGGCTTGTTTCCTTTTTCTACCAAAAAAAAAAAAAAACCCTACAGACTGATTTTTTAAAGATCTTTGAAAGTAAAGTCATTCTAACTTTGGTTTATTAAATAAGGTTGGAGATTCTTGAGATTCTCGTGTTCTGAAGAGATGGCCCTATCAGTGCTGGTATCCATCGAGTGGCAGAGGGTCTCCTGGGAACAGGGAAAGTCAAGAAAGTCAAGATAGGCTCTCAAATAGATACTTTTGGTAAGATGTTGTCCTAACTGCGGTGGAAAGAAATGGGAAGGGAATGGGCTGCTGGAATCATCTGTATTAGACTCTGAGCTCCTTTAGGGCGGAGACCAGGCTCATTTCTTACCCTCCGCATTTGGCATCATGCCTGACACATACAAGGTAGCCAGTAAATGTTCATTGACTAGAGAAAGAAAGGATGGTTCATGGGAATATAGGTAGAGCAAGCACGCATGAGAGTGGCGAAAGGTTAATGAAGTATTGGGATGAAAAGGTGAAGTTTAAAAAATTAGCTGGAAAGCTTGGGGGGTGTGCCTCACAGGCAGGCACCAAAACCAGAGTTGAAATAGAATAAAACATTAAGAGACAAGACACTGGGGAAGTTGTAAAAAAAAAAAAAATTACTTATTTGGCTTCAGGGCTACAATTCTGCAGCTGTGATCAGGGAAAATGCTCTGCCCAGCAGCGTGAGTAATGAATAAGAAGAATTTTCAGAATGAAAAGAAATCAACAAGCTCTGTGAGTCTCCATAAACAATCCATCGCAGCCCACCCCCATCTTTGACAAGAATGACCTTTTACCTGCCCAAGCTGTCTTCCTAAAATGAGTTGATAACATTTGCATTAGTAGGGTCTCTTTTAAAAAAAAAATTTTTTTTAATGTTTTTTTTTATTTTTAAGTGTTTTTAATTTATTTTTAAGAGAGAGCGAGAGCACGTGCGAGCAGGGGAGGGGCAGAGAGGGAGACATAGAATCTGATGCAGGCTCCAGGCTCTGGGCTGTCAGTAGAGAGCCTTATGTGGGGCTCGAACTCATGCACTGTGAGATCATGACCTGAGCCGAAGTCAGAAGCTTAACTGACTGAGCCACCCAGGCGCCCTAATGTTTATTTTTGAGAGAGAGAGAGAGAGAGCGCGACAGAGAGAGGGAGACACAGAATCCGAAGCAGCTCCAGGTTCTGAGCTGTCAGCACAGAGCCTGACGTGGGGCTCGAACCCAGGAACCGTGAGATCATGACGTGAGCTGAAGTCGGACACTTAACTGACTGAGCCACCCAGGCGCCCCTAGGGTCTCTTAATCAGTGGAGAATGAGACTGTCTGAAACATCTTAGTTACTCTAGAAAGCACAGTTTTTAGCTGCATTAGGAACAGTGGATATTCTTAGATTTTCAACAGCGTTCATCTCTAGATCTCTTTGAGATCATTTGTTGTGTTCTGATCCAGACAGTGAGGTATTCCTTTCACAATTTCTGAAAGATGTAACTCATATGGGAGTTATTAAAGAAAAGTGGTGTATATGATTCTTACTGTTTCGTGCTACTTTTACAATTGTGCGTGTGTATTTGAAGTTCAGAATGCCTTGTCTAAGTTTTTGGATGAAAACAGGAAGTAGTGACTAAATTTAAGTGTGTTTTCTTATTTGAGGGATTAAAACCCATGTTTTGGAGTCTGTTTTGTTTTGGTCATCACTCCCAATTTAAATGTCATTGTTGTTTCTGGTGGCCAGAGCAGCCAGCTTGTGGAGACCAATAACTTGTGTTAAGCTTCTATCTGAGGCCAGTCCAGATGGAATACTTAACTCCAAAATGTCTATGGGTGGCAGATTCTCGAAAAGTGCAGTGTAGACTTTTTGGCCTACGTGACCCAGCATTTCCACCTCTAGGTATGTACATGCCTAAGAGAATTTGAAACCCTTTGAGCAAAACAAAACAAAACAAAACAAAACAAAACAAAACAAAAAAAGGGAAAAAAAAGACGAAAAAAGAAAAAAAGACAGACAAAACTGTAAGTTTGGAGATTACGAAGATTTTAGTGTTGCCAGGAGGGTTTCCTGTCAATGTCTATATCCAATATCAAAATAAAAGGCAAATAATATAATTTAAGTACGTTGGTAGTGGTATTATTCACAGTTGGCAAAAGGTGTTCGTCAACTGATAAATGGAGAAAGTTCTGGAGTTAGATGGTAGTGATTGCACAACTCTGCAAATAAACTAAAACCGAATGAACTGTACACTTTAAAAGCGTGAATTGCATGGTATGTGAATTACATCTTGATTAAAGAATAGTTGGGGGAAGATACTAAAAACCAGTTGGCGGCGGGGGGTGGGCGCAAGCGATGTGTCTAGCTAGCACCATGTTGGACTCGTGAATTTCCCATTTGCTTTTCCCTAACTGCTAATATCTGGGTTCACCTGACTGATAAGGGACACAAAAATCCCAAACTGGATGGCAGGAGCCCAAATAATTTAGTACTGTGCCGCCTTGGACAATTCCACCCACATTTGCAGGGAACTTCATCTCCTCCTCCGTAGACTGAGGGAATCAGATCTCAAGGTCATGGGTTCCTTCCAGTTCTCAGTGGTTGGAAACTCTGATAGCCTTTGCTTAACATGTGGCCTTATTTCACTGTTTTCCATCCTCCAGAGAGTGCGGGCAATGTTGGGAGGTGAGGAGTGGGTAAGTGGCATATGTTTGTAATAAAAGGCTTGAGGATATTTGGGGAAGTGGGAGAGTAAAAGCTAGCTTGTCCTAGTCCATTTGTGCCGCTATAACAAAATTCCAGAGACCGTGTGGCTTAAACAACGGAAGTGTTACTTCTCACGGTCCCAGCGGCTGTGAAGTCCAAGATTAAGGTGCCCGTTGATTGTCCGCTGTGAGGGCCCCTGGGGCTCCTTTTATAAGGGCACTGATCTCATTCATGGGGGCTCCACCCTCGTGACCTAATTATACCACCTCCAAATACCATCCCTTGTTAGGTTTCAGCATCTCAAAGTGGGAGTGACAGAAACATTCAGTCTAGCGGTGCTGTGCGTTTAGAAAGAAACATCATTTCTCTGCTCGCCGGAGGAGGGCGCGCTCCTATGGTTGATTCCTATTACTGAACCAGTAGTGTTGACCACACTCACCCAGGCACGTCTTGACCTCTCGGCCATGGCCTTCCCAGCTGTCCGTCAGAAAAGCAAACCATCATCACCATTTGTCTTAGCAAAAGGAACATCATCGCCTCCCCCTTCCTGCCCTTCGCCCAGGCTATCCTGACTTGACTTACCTGTTTTTTGTAGTGGGAGACAGCTGGGCGGTGGCAGGAGCTTGAGGGGGTCTGGGGACCACAGCAGCACCCACTCGGCTCTCCCGAGAGGAAAGAAGGAGTTGACAAGCTTTTGCTGAAAAGTCATCATTGTGTAGGTTTTCATGAAATAAAGATTGTGTGAGCCATCACAGAGGGCTGTTTTCAGGACAGCCCTCACAGAGGAGGTTTGTTTCTCTCAGAAATGCTGGCAATATTGTAAGCTTTTCATCCCTTCTTTAGCAAGGCAGGACTCTGGCGCTTTTAGCGTCTGTTCCTGCTAAGAAGTAGGAAATGTTAAGAGGCCATTGTTCTAAAGAAATGATCTCCAAATATCAGTGCTGAGTGCCATCTATGACCACACACATGTTCATTTATAAAATGCCCTGCGAGAGACTGGGAGCAACGAGGGGTTTATAGCAAAGTTCAGTCTCCGGACCAGGGCTATTTAAAATTGTAGAACCATTCTTCGTTTTGTTCCTTCGAACGTAGAACATTTGTACTGTGTTCTATGTAGGGTACAGATCCGGCATGTGATATTTGGTACACTGGCATTTTCAGGATGACAAAGAGCCAGCCACCGTTTGCCCCCGCCCTTTCTCTGTCCGATTTTTTTCCCCCAGTGTCTTTGTTTCCATTATTGCATTTGATTTGTGTGGGAGTCTTTTCCTTACTCAGAATCCTGCCTTGTCCCTTTTTCTTTGCCATGAGAGATGAGTAACTTTTGCATTTGGGTACTCTGATAGAAAGGAGAAGGAACGAGAGCGCTTCTACAATTTTGTTTTCCAGAAAGCATTCTTAGGTTGGCCTTCCATGTTGTTACACAGGGTTTGTTACGCTTCATTTCCCTGGAGCACTTAATACATTCTGTTTTGTTTTTTTTTTTAAGTTAAATGTTTATTTACTTTTGAGAGAGAGAGAGACAGAGAAAGAGAGAGTGCCCGCACGCGAGTCAGGGACAGGCAGAGAGAGGGGGAGAAAGAATCCCAAATGTCAGCGCAGAGCCCAGTGCGGGGCTCAGACTCACTGCGAGATCATGACCTGAGCTGAAGTCGCACGCTCGACCCCGTGAGCCGCCCAGGCGCCCCACACTTAATACATTCTCTTAACAAAGACCAGAAATGGTGCTTTTCTGGTGTGCACAGTGACTTGTCCCAAGGCACGTGGTTTGAGAGTCGGCTTTACGTAAGCATCTTATTTTTGTTTGTTTGCTCCTTGGATATTTTGGATCTTTTTCCTTCACTAAGCCCAAGTTGTCTTGAGAGGAATAAAGAATGGTGTGGAGTGCAATGAGTAGAGGCTCTCTTCCCAAATGGGAACGGACATGTTTGAAGAATTAAATAAGCCCATTCGAAGAAATCAACCTTATTTTCATATTGACTTAAGTCCTCTCTTCTGAGTCTCCTGGGATTAACGTTTTTGGTAACACGAATCTGTTGCTGGATGTCTTTTGAACAGAAAAATAGCCTTGCCGCCATGGGTCAGTTCTCTGGTCAAGTTGTGTCTCTGGCAAGGACACCACAGTCAGGTGGAAAGGAAATGAATGTTCTTTTTTGGAACACAAATTCAAAGTATCTAAATATATACAAAAACAAGCGAATTTTCCTTAATAAGTCACCCTGTTGATCTGCTCTCTGAATACACGTAGAACTTTTGTGAAGCTCTTGAGTTGGGTCCTGTACCGACTGTTGACCTTACCGCTTGTGGCTTTAAAATAATAGCTTCGCTATCTTGCTTCATCTGAAAAGGAAATATTTTGAGTAAGAGATTTTTCCAGATAATTACCCTTTCACATATCAACGTTCTTAGAAAAATGTTCTAAACATTTCGGTGAAAATATTTCTGGAATATTTATTCCCTTGCCTTATGAAACAGAAGATTAAAAACCGTAATCAATTAAGGCAGACCCAGGGTCATCATTGTGAAAATCGTTTAAGAAATGGTGGGCTAATGTGGTCCTCAGGGCCCTTTTTAACCCAGGCCAGAACTGACTGTCTAGAAATTAGACAGCAGAGTTGGTTAAATAGGCAACTGGGATATTTGTGTGCAAAATGTGTCTCAGAGGATGGCTCCAATATTTTACAGTAAATTTCACTTACTTTGAATGTTTTTTTTTCTTATTCCCCCCCCCCCCCCCACCTTCTTTTTCTTTTTGTTAGACCAAGGCTTCCCTTGCTTATTGGGTTGTTCCAAAAGTTGAAGCAATGTGTAAGCGATCCATTGCTATACTTCTAGGATTGCTTATCGAATAAATTCAGTATATCAGGAGACTATAAAAAGAACACTTTTAAAGCCTCTCCATATGCTTGATTGAAAGAAATAGCATTCCCATCTTTCCACATTGAACCTTTATTTTCTGTTGTCTCTCCCACATCCCTTAAATAATTGCCCCAATCTTTTTATCTAACTTCTGAATTTTGCTTATCTCCTTTGTATCTTTGAAGAGTCAATGCCAGTACATAGCCGCATAGATACAGGGTAATGTTTTCTGTTGTGTTTTTAGCACGCCTATACATTTGATCTTCAGGGTCCCCTTCATTGAACCGCATATTTTTCCCTGAGCTCTGGTTTATTAGATGAACATGATCTGTCTCCTTTGCCAAAATATTTGACTTTCTCTTCCCTCATAGGCTTTCTTTTTGTAAACGTGCCACGATTTCACCTTTATTGTAAAGTTTGCCAGCCCACTTGATATGGAAATGAGTCTTACAGGTTTCTACTTCACAGGGTCCCTTCTGGAGCCCTTCCTCTGAATAGGAATCACATTGACAAGCACCAGTCTCTCGGGCCCAGTCGCTGTTTGTAAAGATGGCCTACACATGTTGGCCAAAACAGTTTCACAACTGGCTGGTGGGTACCATCTGGTCACCATGGTTTATCTATTCCTGGTTTGTTGATGGCACGCAGACCACCATGTTTACCGCTATTTGATCTAGTACCTCTGACCTGCCCAGTTCAGCATTCGGGTTCGGGAATGCGAATCTCTTTAGAAGACAAAGAGTTCATTCAGTCCATCAACCGTCTCCTTTTTCAGTCCTGTGACTGTGATTAAGTGGGCCCGTGGATGCTCTACATGGCTTCCTCCCTGTGATAGAACGAAAAGAGCCTCTTACTCGGTTGGCTTTGCAGTCTCTCGCAAGTTGCTCCTGCCTGGTGGTTATTTTGTGTCCGGCCTGCAGTGCCTTATGGGCTTTTCTCTATTCTGTGTCTCGACTAGCTCTTTATCTCATCAAAGATACCTTCACTTCTTTTCACTCTGCTTTTTATCCACACTAAAGCTTCTCTTCTCTCTGCAGCCCTCTCGAAATCATAAGTACTTGGGAGCACTTGCTCTGAAGTAACAATAGGTGAGGTTTGTTTTTTCTGTCTATTTTTAAACCAGTCTCCAGGCGTCTTGCATGTTGTTTACTTTTCAAACTCTTTCTTTCTCCCTCAAAATGCCTGGTTTTGCCATAGCTTCTTAGCCAAAAATAGGAAAAACACATTTAATGGGTTTGGAACTTTTCTTTTCCTCTCTTATCACGCTGTGGAATTTAATAGTGCTGTGATCACCGTTACGTGTTTAACCAGTTACTTGGTGCCCTGAGTCCTATATACTACTCAGGACCAAGGCCAGGGAGCACCTGTTCCTCCCTCCCTCCCTGCACACTCCTCCCACACACTCTTCTAG
Organism: Felis catus; assembly: GCF_018350175.1. Taxonomy (NCBI): domain Eukaryota; kingdom Metazoa; phylum Chordata; class Mammalia; order Carnivora; family Felidae; genus Felis; species Felis catus. The sequence goes on along the minus strand of NC_058386.1, from coordinate 109,582,356 downwards.
AAACACTTGTTCAGGAAGCCCTCATTTTTCATCTCCAAACCTTGCCTACACATCTTGGCAGGTTAAGCGTTATGTTGATGAATTTTCTTTTCCTTATTCATGTCTGTGAATCTTCTGCATAATTGTAAGGGGATAATGGAGGGAAATCTATGGTACCCGTCTAAAACCTAGTAGGGGAAGATGTATTTGACAGAAATATTTAAGAAATAGCTCATAAGGAGGTGATCAGGTGCTCAAGTGACAGACGATCTGAGGTCAATATACTCTCATCAGAAACATCAAAAAAATCAGCACTTGAATGCATCACAATTGCGCGGGGAGCTGTCATTTGTATCTTTGTTCTCCCTTCCTTTGATGTGACAGGGAACAAACTCCCTTCATCTCAGGGTGGGTTCGCTGGGTTTTTTTTTTTCTCTCCTTTTTTCTTCTCTTTTTTGGTTTTTCTTTGACATCTGTTTATCCTTCGACATTCTAAATTTCTGAATCATCCACCTTTCTGTGGTAGAGCACAGTGTTGTCTCAGCAAAATGATTGGCCACGAGGGAGGAAATGATCGTTTTGTCAGGGCAGTGCAGCGACATACTGCACACTCCAGGCACATACATTTTTTTAAAAAAGTAAGAGGCATATTTAAGTAAGTAAATAGGAGTGTCTTATGTCACTCTTCCGAATTGTATTCACGAGTGCAGCAATTCTAGAACGCGAACGATCTTTGTTTGTATGTAGAAATATTTGGATGTTGATAGAAAGTTGATGCCTCAAAATAATTAGGACGGGCTATATAAACGTTGCTGGTATTTGATCCTTTTGACCTGGAACAATGGCAGCTTCGTACGACTCAACCTTTATTTTGCTACCTGAGATGAGGAGCAGTAGTAGTAACAGTAACCAACAAACAACACCCTTCCATCCATTAAAGGAAGCTTCCAGCTGATCCCCTTCTGAGGAATATATAGTATCTTCTTTTTATTTTTTAATGTTTTATTTATTATTGAGAGAGAGGGAGAGACAGAGAGATGAGTGGGGGAGGGGCAGGAAGAGAGGGGGACAGAGGATCTGAAGCAGGCTCTGTGCTGACAGCAGTGAGCCCCATGTGAGGCTTGAACTCACGAACACTGAGATCATGACCTGAGCCAAAGTCGGACGCTCAACCAGCGGAGCCACCCAGGTGCCCCCTGTGTAGTATCTTCCGATGCCAGTATTTATCATGGTAGCTACTCTTCTGTGAAGCACCATATACATTTCATGATTCTGTTAGGTAGGTTCTGGTTTTGCCCCGAATTTCGAGAAGGTGAAGTCGTTTCTGAAGTGAAGAGACTGACCCAAAGTTGCACAGACTTGAGTTCAAATTCAGGCCCGTTGAACTCGAAAGTCCTTACGCTTTCCTCGTCACATGGAGCCTGCCTGCCTGCCTCAGAGACTCAGAGCAAGTAATGTGTGTGGTAAGCTTTTCTTTTCCCTTTGTTTGTTGAGTGGCCTCCTTGTTGTGACTTTCTTCATTTGGTTTGTAGTGAAAAAGAAGCTTGGCTTCTGTCTGCCCTCCCAGGGCTACCAGATTTGTTAATGCTATCATAAAAGTTTTCACCAATAAGCAAAATGCGTCGTGACTTTTTTTTTTTTAAATACAGGCACGTTTCATAATCTCTGGCATAATTTGTGTTTCTGTTTGCTCAGATCATGAAATCATGAAAGCTCATCTCGCGATAATGAAACCATGCCTTTTTGTGAATATGCCCCGCACTTAACCCATACCTACCTGGTCATTAGGCCAAATGAACGCCCAGGCTTGTGCCGCCAAACACCTCCTCAAACGTGTGTGTGAAACTTGAGATTGAACTGTGGTTCTTCTCCAAGTTTATTTCATTGTGGTAGTATCATTGTTATAGGATTGAATTTGTCACAGTGGAAACACTTGAGTTAGGTTAGTTGGTGTCTTTATATTGGGCTGGGATCATATGTTAGAAATACCCATGAACAAAAGCAAGAGTGTTTTTCCCTGTTAGCCTGGTCGGAGGCATTATAATTTAGGCCTCTCATTTGCAAAAAGAAGGGCTTATGGGGCGCCTGGGTGGCTCAGTCGGTTGAGCGACCGACTTCGGCTCAGGTCATGATCTCACGGTCTGTGAGTTTGAGCCCCGCGTCGGGCTCTGTGCTGACAGCTCGGAGCCTGGAGCCTGCTTCGGGTTCTGTCTGTCTGTCTGTCTCTCTCTCTCTCTCTCTCTCTTTGTTCCTCCCCCGCTCATGCTCTGTCTCTGTCTCAGAAATAAATAAACATTAAAAAAAATTATAAAAAAAAGACGGGCTTATGATGCTGGACATTTACTCACTTAAGCTTTTGAAATGGCCCCGTTCCCCCCACATTGAAGCTCATTTCCAGAATATGATTTAAAATCGTGCGCTGTGGTCATGGATGTGCCCCTGTAACATTGGATATACTTGGGATTATGCTGTCTCGACTCAGTTTAAACCTAAGATTAGGTAGATTAAGAAAAGAAAATGTGACCTTGCACGGTTTGTGATCCTATGAGAGACAGAGAACAAAGTGAGCTCTTCTCTTTTCTTTCATGTTTCTGGTTACCGATACCCATTTAAGTACATTACAGTATTTACTAATTCCAGCAGATAAGTACAGCACTGCCACATGTTCTGTTTAAACCAAGACTGACATTTAATGTGAGTTATCATTTGTTCTCATCCTCGAAGACCGTTTATTTATTTATCTATCTATCTATTTATTTTTATTTTAATGTTTATTATTTATTTTTGAGAGAGGGAGACACAGAATCCGAAGCAGCTCCAGGCTCCGAGCTGTCAGCACAGAGCCCGACGCGGGGCTTGAACTCGCGAACTGTGAGATCATGACCCGAGCTGAAGTCAGAAGCTTAACCGACTGAGCCCCCCAGGCATCTCCCGTTTTTAGTTTTATTTGTTTTATTTTCTTAAGTAATCTCTACACCCATCGTGGGGCTCAAACCCACAACTCTGAGATCGAGAATCGTATGCTTCCCTGAGCCAGCCAGGCACCACGTGGCCGTTTTCAAAATGATCTTTTCTTTAAGTTTATTTGTTAGAGAGAGAGAGCGAGCGAGCATGATGGGGGAGAGGGGCAGAGGGAAAGAGAATCCCAAGCAGGCTCCACACTCAGCACAGAGCCCCATCCAGGGCTTGATCCCATGACTGTGAGCTCATGACGTGAGCTGAAATCGAGAGTTGGACGCTCGACCGACTGAGCCACCCAGGCGCCCCTGATAATGATCTCTTGTTGGTTACTGTGGGGTGAGGAAAAACTGGGAGCTTGTGCAAATACATATGTGTCCACAAGGAGAAGTTTACTTTTGTATTTTCCTTTGAGGTACCTGTCAGTATACTCTTAAGATAGATCATGAATGGGGCGCCTGGGTGGCTCAGTCGGTTAAGCGGCCGACTTCAGCTCGGGTCACGATCTCGCGGTCCGTGAGTTCGAGCCCCGCGTCGGGCTCTGGGCTGATGGCTCAGAGCCTGGAGCCTGCTTCCGATTCTGTGTCTCCTTCTATCTCTGACCCTCCCCCGTTCATGCTCTGTCTCTGTCTCAGAAATAAATAAGCGTTAAAAAAAAAATTAAAAAAAAAAGATCATGAACCACATACCATTATTTGTTCTCCACGTGGGAGAAGACATCTTGAAGGGGAGAAGCTGGAAACAGGTATATTACACTGACAACCTCTTTTCTGGCGCAAAGTCCTGGTATGAAACTGGTCCCTGGATTTTACAAAGGAGGCTATGTTTATCGCCCTTCTTTTTCTAAGAAGGGCCATTTTAATAATTTTTGCGATCACATCAAAGACTTTTCATAATGACAGCCAGTAATTGCCGTGGTAATGGTGTGCCATCTGCAGGCTCTGTGTAACGGAAGCGAGAGAGGAAAACGCGTCCCTCTGCCCGAGGAGAGTTACCACGGGGCCTGAGGCCCTCGCGCCAGATCGCCTCTACTCAGCCTTGGGTTCCGCGCTATCTTCCTGCTCTGTCTTCCTCACCCAATGCTCTTCCGGTTTTTCTCTCTCACTCCTGTGGCCGTGATGGTGGGTCACATCCTGGGACCGAAGGAGTGATTGGAACTTCCTTGGGAGCTGAGATTTGACTACAGTAATTGCTTTACAAGCGAGCAGTTGACCGACCCATGGTCCGAAAGATGTGTGGAAGGCAAGTCGGATATTGAAATGAGGAAACAGGCACCCACTTGGCGAGTTGCTCTGGCCCAGAGCAAGCTGACACATACGTCTCAAGCTTGACTCTCGGCCAGGCTTCCAGAGCCCTGCTGCGTCCCTTACTTAGGTCCTGGGACAGCACCCTTCTTCGGTGACTCCAGTGTCAGCCCTGTGACAGCAACTTGCATTTCTTAGAGGCTCAAACTAGAATGGCCTCTTTCCTTTCATCCCCACCCAAAGCAAAAAATGGTAACGGGCAGCCCTTCATTCTTGGTTATCTGATAGTTCTGCAGTAATGAGGTCCAGGCCGCCTCCAGTGCGCTAGTTTTTTTTTCTGGAACATTCACATCTACGTGGCCCCGGGGTAACTATGAGTGAGGCCTCTTATCTGGCAGGCCTGTATCTGAGGATGGTCAGGAATTGAAAATTGAATAGGGCCTGTGGAGACTTGAATGCAAAGCAAATGACTGGTTTCTTTCTTTTCCTCGTCACCTGCCGGCAAAGCAGCGGTCACTCTTCCATCTTCTTCCGCAAGGAAGTAAATCTTTTCGTGTCGTAAATAAATAGTCCCATTAATACTTCAGTGCAGTGCCCAGGATCTGCCTTTACTTTTCCCTCCGTGTGATCCTTAAGGAATGAGAGTAAAGTGGAACGCAGTCGGCATGGCACCTTACGTTTCGCTTCAGGCACCTTTTTATCAGAGTTTCTGAGCCCAGAACAAACAGGGATTATTCCTAGTGGGGCAGAGAGGAGCTCTGTAGTACCTCAACTCCCTGGCGGTTTGTCGTTACGGTCACTCGAAGGCACAAAAACTCCTCTCCTGGGACCTCAGTTGCAAAAAATGGTATGGAGCCATGCCAGGGAGTGATTGTCTGTTGCAACATAAGTTTAGGGCAGCTCATCCTCAAGTGACCGGAGTTTAATACTCTATTTATTTAGTTTTTTTCAGTGTTTGTTTATTTTTGAGGGAGATCATGAGCAGGGGAGGGGCAGAGAGAGAGGGAGACACAGACTCTGAAGCAGGCTCCGGGCTCTGTCAGCACAGAGACCGACGCGGGGCTCGAACTCCCGAACGGTGAGATCGCGACCTGAGCTGAAGTCGGACGCCCAACCGACTGAGCCACCCAGGTGCCCCCAGAGTTCAACACTTTAAAAAACCAAAACCCTGACATCGTGTGAGAGGTGCAGGTTTTTCAAATAAATGGGAATGTTTAGTGACCCGATGTGTCAAGCCAAATTAACTCAGAAGCATCTGTGCGAGACGTTTTTGCTCTGTGGATTTTGCTTTGTTGACCAAGACAGGCAGCAGAAGTAGGTCCCCAAGGAGTTTGCTTATCTCCTTCGTTATGAGATTCTGCTTTGAGTCCAAGCTCATATCTTCCGTAGTTTTGGATGACTCAAAAAATGAACCCAGTGTATCTGGCAGCACATAAATGATATTTGAGGGTGTGACTCTTTCCCCCAGTTTGTCCAGAGGCACCTCCAAAAGCATATCTCTTGAAGCCCCAATGTGAGAAGCTCTCCTGTCTTTGGAACTCAAGTTGTTCCAGGAGAAGATCAGAGGACCTCGGAGATTTGAGGGGATAGAGGCTGGAGGAATTCAGATTACAGAGTAAGAGGGAGAAAGAAAAAGCATGTAGAGCAACAATAAAATCCGTGTCTGGGCCTCTTGTAATTTTCGAGAGTAGAGACCAAGCCTTTTGTATTTTCTGCACTGATGGATGACATCTGGCACATAAGAGGCGCTTGGTAAATACTGCATTAGTGTTTGTGTGTTGCTGAATCAGGTCCAAGGTTGGTTTAGGTAACGTGAACGGTTCTTTGATTTAGGCTTGGGGAAAATTTGGGGGCAGCGTTCTCTTCCCAGATGATCTCTTGAGGTGGACCGATGGAAGTAACTAGTTCAAGTGATAAATACACTGGATTTTCTAATCCTAATGAAGAAATCAAATGTAATTAATCAACCGGTCTGATCGTAAAGGAAAGATTCTGAAAGGTGAGATTGGGGGATCAAGTGGTGCCAAGGAGCTAATAGATTGCCATTGGGATAAATCCCAATCAGACGCGGGGGGGTGCGTCACCTATAAAGGTAAGCCGAGAGGACCTGTAATGAAGAGTGGGAACGCTGAAAACTTCAGCAAACTCCATCTTCTGGGAAAGGCAACATCATTTCTCTAAGAGTAATTCTGTGCTTGGAGAGTGACTGACCTTGTGCTCTTCAAGCAACTAAAGATCTATGTGGACAAAGGGAAACCAGTGCAAGTGATCTGCTTCCCAAAAGCTGTTTGTGAGTTTGCTCACCGAGCCCCGGAACCTTGGAGTAATTGGCTTCACCACAGAGTTGTGGGACTGTTCGTTCCAGTTGACTTCGAGGAAGGAAGCAAAGGGTACAGATAGATAATCCTCTGGATAGCGACATGAACAGTGGCATTCTGTGCAAAATTAGGACCGAGACAGATTCCACTTCAAGCTCCATTACGTGACCTAGAACTGGAAGTATACGTTGAAAACCTTACCGTTAACAAAAGTTTTCTAAATAGCAGAGAGCCCCCTAAAAAGGAATCCGTTCTAGGGTGTATGCCCCAAAGGTGGCAGGCCCGGGTGTTAGGGGGCTTGATAACGGTGAGGAGAAGAGCTGGTTTTGAGGGTCGGAGAGACTCAGCCTTGCCACAGGGGGACCCTGCCCCTTCTCCATATGCCTGTGCTAAGGTGCAGGAGTTTTCCTCTCGTGTTAGAGCAACGAACCCCTGTTCAGCTGTGGCTCCTGTCCATGGACCTTAGTCTCCGTGGAATGGACTCTAGTTAAGAGGCCTTCAACGCAGATCTGTATTAGAGTAAGCTGTAACTCACTGAGACCTTGAACAAGAGTCGTGTGGAAGTGGATTTTAAGGGACATAATGAAGTACAAGCATTGAAAGTGCAAACGTTTCTTTCCTCTTTGCCGTTTCGTTGATGCCTGGCTAGAGTTTTAAAGAATGGTTCGGGTGGCTTGAAATCTGATGTGAGAGTATCATTTGCTTTATGTGAAGCAGCCGACTTTGCTATCACTTAGTGCAAATGCTTTCGAGATAGCCATTTGGAAAAAATATCTTTGGGAGGACTCATGATTAATGAGTATGTTGTTCTTGGGGTATGCTTTTCCTAGAAAGCAGGTTTACTGAAAACCTAGTCTCACACGGTATTTTGGAGAGGAATTTTAGGTGTATCCTGCGAGACAGAGTAAAAAGAAGTTAAGGAGTTTTGGGTTCCTAGGTACCGCAGCTGAAAGCAATTAGGAAAACAGCGAAGATAATTTTTAAAACGTTCACGACCTTCTCGACCCATGAAATGTATCTGAAGTGAAAGGCATTGATGTTTGTCTTAGAGCAAGTGTCTGTGAGCTTCCCCACCCACCAACTGCATTTTCTTCCACGCCTGTGATAAACTCGGGACTTCACCGCTCACCCTTTCTGATCTTGCTGTGAAACCTAAGTGGCTTTGGCAGGTTATCTGAAAACGAGGTCCCTGGGGGTTTCTTCAGAGATTATTTAGAAATAATAAAGTCACGCCCTATTTTCCTGAGGATACTTTCCTTCATTCACTTGTTCTCTAGTTTTAAGCGACTGCCCGCCGGAGGCTGCTCACAGGGGCAACCCTTAAGACTTGGTGCACGCTAGGTGTGTGCAGAGAAAAAGCAAGGTGCTGGCGGCCAGCGTCTCCCCACCCTGAGAATCCCTGTGGCCCTCCAAGCCTGGCCCGATGAGCTGTCTTAGAGATGACCCCACCAGGGTCTTCCTCTACCAGGGCTTGCGATGCGTGGTTTGAGTTCACAGGTGCCAGAAGTAACTGTTGGGCACCAGAGACAAAAGTGTCCCAGCCAATAGATGGTATTCCTCTCTAGGCTATTTTGTTGCTTGTAGCTGAATATGTAACGTAGGCATTTGGAATCCCGTATCTCCAGGCATTCGGTTAAATTATGAGCCCAGTGAAGATTAGAAATTGGGATTCGAGAGAAACTCTGAAATGATGCTGCCCAGGTACACGCCCGGGAAGCCTGCCCCTCGCCGACCCCCCAAAAGGTCTCCACCACAGTCCTGTGAGCCTTTATCTGCACCGATTGCTTAGGTACTCTTCGTTGGATCCTCCGAATTGTTGAAGGGTTTTGGGTTATACCCACCAGCAGTAGTATTCCTGCTGGGTCCTAGACCTTGGACAAAGTGGTTGTAAATGTGCAAAATAGAGGCAGGTGCCCTGGCTGCTCTAACGTGACGGTGACACGGGTCGGAGTGTGCGTTTCACGCCGCTCGCTCATTTTGGCTGATATGCCTGCCTTTAGTAAACCTTTGGTGCAGTGAAAAGCGGGTTCTGAGGTTGCCAGGCATAAACTTTGGTTCATAATTCGCTTATCATTTAAAGAGCAATAAAAACTCTGTTGATTTCTCTCTGGAGTGGATTTGAAAGCTGTTGCAAGCTCATGGGAATGAAGCCTGGAGCTTTAAAGCAGCAACCCTAACTCTTCCCACTACACTCACAGGAAGGTATTCTTAGAAAAACCTAATACAACTGATTTTCAACATGTCTGTGTTTCTGATTGGCCTTCTCTGGCCTACCTTGCAGGATTAGTGGACCTAAAAATAATTGGCAGTCTTAAGCCCTCCAGAGCAGTGTTTCGGCACGGGTGTGCAAAATACTAACTAGCTGCATTTCTCCTACTGATTGGTAGGTGATCTCAAATCCCACATCTGCATAATGACTATAATTGATGTGCTTTATTATTAAGGCTTAGGTCAAGTGACTTAAGGCTTTCCATGTGCACTGCATATCCTATGCCGCGGTTCCATTCCTTCTCGCAAAGGGAGGTTGGATTAATGTATATGTTCCCTCTCCCTCCTGGGATTATTAAAAACCTTTAGAGATTTTCTTTCTTTGTTCCCAAGAAGCAGAACGTTGCATATTCCTCCTGGGGTTCTCAGGTAGCGTGGAGGCCCCGGGGTTATCCAGCAACCTGCTTTTTAGCTCACTTTGTGGCTACGTGAATTTAGCTCTAGAAAGTAGATGGAAACTGTTTTGGTAACTCTTAAGACCAATGGCAAGGAATTGTTTTTACTTTTGGGACAAATCAAAATTAGAAAAAGAGTAAAGTAGCAATTGAGGGATTAGGAAAATTACTTACAGCAAATAACAGCTTAATGTAGCTCCCATTAGTAAAGTTATACCAAGTATTTATATATTTTTTAAAAACCTGATGAAAGCCCCTCCATACGTATACACACCCTTTGAGAACTGAAGCTTGCTTTTAAAAGAAGCAACATACTTGTTTATCCTAGAAGAGTTTCAGATTCACACAAGATGGGAGGATAGTGATAGCACAGGAAATTTACATCTCACATTAGGGTGGTAAATTGTCACAATTGATAAGCCAATGTTGATGTATTATTATCTGTAGTCCCTATCTGATTTCTGATTTCCTTAGTTTTTTTTAACTAACCCTTTTATTGAGATATAGTTCATATCCTAAATGATTCACCCATTTAAAGTGTACAACGGCTTTTCATACCCTCACAAAATTGTGGGTTCATCACCAAAATCAATTTTAGAACACTTTCATCATCCCAGAAAGAAATCCCCTGCCTTTTAGCTGTAACCTCCCCTTACTTCCCCATTCCTCTAGACAACCACGAATCCACTTTCTGCCTCTGTAAATTGGCCTATGCTGGACATTTCACATAAATGGGATCCTACGGTATGTGGATGTTGGTGACTGGCTCTTTCCCTTAGCTTTTGTTTTGTTTTATTTTATTTTATTTTATTTTGTTTTATTTTATTTTATTTTATTTTATTTATTTCATTTCATTTCATTTCATTTCATCATTTCATTTCATTTCATTTCATTTCATTTCATTTTTTTATTTTATTTTCTTTAGATTCAGCCATGCAGTAACACATACCTTTCCTTCTTACGGCTGAATGATCCATCATATGGATATACCACATTTTGTTTGTCCACCCGTCAATGGATATTTGCTACTATGAATAATACTGCTATAAGCCTGGGGCGCCTGGGTGGCTCAGTCAGTTGGGCGACCGACTTCGGCTCAGGTCATGATCTCACGGTTCGTGAGTTCGAGCCCTGCATCGGGCTCTGACAGCTCAGAGCCTGGAGCCTGCTTCGGAGTCTGTGTCTGCTCTCTCTGCCCCACCCCCACTTGTGCTCTGTCTCTGTCTGTCTCTCAAAAATAATAAATAATTAATAATAATATTTAATAATAATAAATAATAATAAATAAATGTTAAAAAAATAATAAAATAGGGGCGCCTGGGTGGCTCAGTGGGTTGAACATCCGACTTTGGCTCAGGTCAGGATCTCACAATTTGTGAGTTCGAGGCCGACGTCGGGCTCTGTGCTGACAGCTCAGAGCCTGGAGCCTGTTTCAGATTCTGTGTCTCCCTCTCTCTGCCCCTTCCCGGCTCATGCTCTTTTTCTCTCAAAAATGAATAAATGTTAAAAATTAATAAATAAAAATAAAATAAAACAAAATAAAATCACTACTGCTCTAAACCTTTACCTGCAAGTTTTTGTGTTATTTCCTTAGTTCTCGCCCAGTATCGTTTTCTTTTCTTCCGGGATCCCATCCGGGATACATTTTATTTCACCATCAGGCCTCCTTTAGCTCCCAGGACTTTGCTTTTGATGGCCCTTAGGAGGTCTGTGCTTCGTTGTCATCACTAAACCGTCACTTATGCATGCCATTCAATACCTCCTTTCTGGCCATCTTTACTCCCCTAAAATCCAGGCTGGAATAAGAAGTTTTCCTGATCTAGCCAGAGGAGACAGGGTGCTTGCCCTCCTGGCCCCTGTCCCTCAGCTAGTACCAGTGGTCAGAAAAGTCTCTTCGTGGAGAACTTCGGTGGCTTATCAGGGCATAATTGATGTTCTTCCTTTCTGTTTCATTGTTGCACTTAAAAAAAAAAGTTTAGTTTTGAAAGAGAACGCAAGCAGGGGAGGGGCAGAAAGAGAGGGGGACGGAGGCTCTGAAGTGGGCTCCACGCTGACAGCAGAGAGCCCAGTGTGGGGCTCAAACTCAAGAACTGCGAGATCATGACCTGAGCAGAAGTCAGATGCTCAACCGACTGAGCCACCCAGGTCCCCCGATCATGGCACTTTTTACATTGACATAATGCTTCCTTGTTTACAAAGGGCTTTTTAAGGCTCAAGAGCCTTCCCAAGAGCCTACAGTGGATCATGTCAGCTGAGACTCAAACCCAGTTCCTGAAATCCCCACATCAGTCTTCTTATCCCTAGACTACCATTAGCCTCGCAGAATGAAAGGTGCAAATAGTGTTAAATATTTGGAACCTTTTACATTCACTTCCTAAAAACCCCTCCTTGTAAAGCGCTAAGTTTTCATCAAAACCCAAGCGAGGCACTCGGTTCCTGTAGGAAAGACCAATGTAAGATTATCTAGTCTCTTACATTTGCAGTTTGCAAAGGGCCTTCCAGTCTGTTCTTCTCAAGGCGGCCAGCCCTTCCCCTTAGGGTGCAATTTGTGTGTCTATTATTTACCGAGAGCGTTTGGTTGTTTTATTGGTAAAAATCCGTTGGGGTGCAGAGGATGTCTGCCCTCCAAATCATGCTGGTGTAGGCAAGCCTGGGTTCTCTGCCACTGTGTCCCTTAAAGGTTTCTGGCTGCTGTTCCCTCCTTTTCGAACTCTGGGGGACTAATTACGAGAGACTTACGTTATCTCCTGCAGGTGCAGAAAGCTAACACCTTAGTGGTGACTACAGGTATTTTTTATCACCGTTCCGCCCGGATATGTGAGCACTGGAGAGATGTTTTCTTGGCATCTAGTTGGACTTCAAAAGGCATTTTCCGAGAAAGACCTAGAAAGTGGTTGTAAGATATAGCTAAGAATAGTCAAGTTGATAGTAAATAAGCAGAGAGCTGGCCTGAGAACTAACCGCCACGTGTAACATTTTCTCCGGGAAGGTGGGTAGGAGCAGCCGAAATCCACCGACGTGAGCTGCACCCCGTCTGTACATCAGAGCCAGCCTTTGGCGAGGGGAAGGTCGATGAGGGAAAACGAGAAAGCACACTTCCACAGATTGTTCGCCACAGAGTCCCGTTAAAGCACGGGCTAGATGCCTCATGTGCAGTGCCTACTTCTTTAACCATTGATTTGAAGCGCTTCCAAAAAGGAGCCAATACATGCTCGGCAGGACTGAGCAGTAATTTATTGTGATTGTCTTTGTTCAGCTTTGAAAACTAAGGCATTGATATCAAGACTAAAGAGAAATTACATAGAGCTGGTGTGATTGAAAAACGTTTGGCTCTTTTGAGTGATTTTTTTTTGTTCTGTTTTGTTTTTAATGACATAGAGTTAAGCTTTAAAAAGCACGCTTCGTTGAATCTCATCCGAGCCTCCAAGGACAGGGCTAGGGGACCTGTTTTCTTTAGAAGGCCACTGACCCACAAAGAAAAAAACTAATCAAGGGCCGTGTACAAAAAGCAACTTAATTTAGGTGCTTCCTTAGAAAAGCATAAAGCATTCAACTTACCTGCTTTTTAAATGAAGAACAGGGAACTCGAAACAAGTACAACAAATATAACAAAAACCCTCTTCAGGTTCATATTCTGCGCAGTCAGAAGATACGGGGTAGAGCAACAAAGAACAGTACGGGGAGAGGAAAGGAGCGAAAGCAGCCAGGGGAGTTTTAAGGGACCAGAAGAGATACGTGGAGAAAACCCTACCTGCAGCCAAGGGTCATGGACGGAGGAAGCCGAGTTAGGGAAAGAGAGGAAACTACAATTAACTGGTTCACAGCTATTCATAGCTCATCTGTAGTTCTACTGCTTGAGCCTTTCACGTAATAATTCTTTTTTTAATGTATTCTTTTTTTAAGATGTTTATCCCTTTTTTAGAGAGAGAGAGAGAGAGAGAGAGAGAGAGAGCGCGCGAGAGAGAGCATGAGCTGGGGAGGGGCAGAGAGGAGGGAGACAGAGGATCCAAAGCAGGCTCTGCACTGACAGGACTCGAACTCACAAACTGCAAGATCATGACCTGAGCCGAAATCAGATGTTGAACTGACTGGGCCACTCAGGAGCCCCTCAAGTAAAAATTCTTATGGAATTGTATGTATCAGAAATACCCAGGGCCCTTTGAAAAAAAGGCACGTGCTCAGCACTCCCCCCTCCCTGCAGTGGCTGTCTGCCTGCCCCATACTGGATCCTGTTGTCCCTGGGCTCGGCTCTCTCAGCCCAAGGAGAGCGTTGCTCCGTCTTTCTTAAATGAGAAAGGGATCACCAGGTTTAGAAAGGAGATCTCCAGAAAGAAAAGGCGTTTCTCATCCAGACACAGCATTTTAGGAATGTCTCAGACAAACAACGTCTCTGAAATAATACGTGTGCTCTGGTTTTTAATAGGAACCATTTTGGGCACTTAAAGTAGAAATATGCACTTTTTTTTTTAAAGTATTTATTTAAGCAATCTCCCCGCCCAACATGGGGCCCAGACTGAGGACCCAGAGATCAAGAGTCGCATGCTCTTCCGACTAAGCTGACCAGGCGCCCCCAGAAGTATGCAGGTTTTAAAAATCAAATGCATCGGTCAAGTTCTGACCAGAATGTCGAGCTCTGATTCCGTTTTGAAATGCACCCAGACTGCCCCCACCTTTTCCTCCTCGTACTTCTCATCAGCAGGAACTGGTCATGGCACTGAGCTTGGGATTTAATTCACCAGGTATGGGTTGGACTGCGTGTGTCTCAGGCAGGGCTTCAGGCGAGAACGTCACGTTACGTTTTCAAGCAATGCTGTTTAGAAATGCCGACAGAATAAGTGGCCTGTTGGAGGGGCTGCTTTGCAACAGAGGGCAAGACCACTTTGCCAGCAGGAGCATTAGCCAAGTATCCATCCTGTTGTCATCCTTGACACAAGGCAAGCCTTTTACTGTTAGACCAAGTCTTCCTGGAAAGACCTTTCTAAAATGAAAGTGGACTCCTTATTAGGTATTGCCAGAACAAATATGTATTGCAGTGTTCTGTTGTAGACAGGTCTCCGTAAAGTCCTGCTGAGGGCCCCTGGTGGCTGTGAAATGGGCAGAGTACATGGGCCACTCTGGGCCTTTTAGATGTGCCAGTGTATACATGTATCTGTGGAAACGGTGCTGCGTGCATTCAGCAGGTTGCTGGTAACTTTCATTGCTGTTACCCATTTTTGAAAGGTGTCTCCTCAATGCAAAATTCCTGTGGGTCAGTTTAAGCCCCTCAATGTCTAGCACCTTCCTAAATGTAGAAAATTATTCTTTCCTGCTGTCTCTTTGAATTTTCTGGCTTCGGCTGTGTGTGTGTGTGTGTGTGTGTGTGTGTGTGTGTGTGTGTTTGCCTGCCTGCTTGCATTGGGGCTGGGAAAAAGGAGTAGTTTTCCTTGGACTTAGCAGCTTATTTTGATGGCCTCCAATAAGTGGCCCCTTTGTTTATTATATATGTGAACCCTGTTAAGATTCGGTGAACATAGATTGTTTTCCAAACTCATGAGTTGTTTTGCCTCGGAAATGCAGTGCATACCCCAATGGACTCTTTGCATGCATTTGAAAACCAGCGTGTGATGAATTTTAGCCTGTGACAGTCTTAAAGGGTAGCTGCTCCCTTATTATAATTCATTTATATAGCCCTGCGTGTCTTAAGTTCTCATTCTGAGCATTCCAATTAATTTTCTATGTGGGGTGTAAGTGTGATGGATTATTTAATGCGACCACAGCAAGTACTGTACTAGTTGGGGTTCTTCATATTATTTCACACGTTGGGACTATATTGGGGGGAAATCCTCAACCCTGAAACCTGGAGACCACTGGGTATCTCTCTGTTAATTATGTGTCTCAGCACCAAAGGCCTGCTGTGAACTTGTTAAGCCAGCAAAGAGGGAGTTTTGTTTTTGGTTGTAACAAAGGTGTTTGCAGAAAACTGAGCCTTAGCAACCTTCTTCTTCGACTAATGAGATTTAAGCTTCTAAACTCTTATACACCCCCCCCCCCCACCCCCGCAACACACACATTTTTTTGTTAGATTTATCTGTTGACCAAGGGTTTCAAAAATGCCAAAAGGAACTTTTAGCAGTTTCTGGATGAGGAAGCTGTTTGAAGATTGTTTCCCTTCCGCCTTCTCTATTAAATAGTCTTTTAATACCGCACACCCCTTTTTGTGTGGCAGTAACATTCTCCCTGCTTGTTAATTGCCAGGAAGGAAGAATGATCAAGAATATATATGATCATGTAATTGTTTGCATACGTGCAGTTGACAGTCCTAGTTTAGTCAAATTAAGTTCCTTAACTCCATTTTATCTGAAATCCCCCACCTCCCTGAGGCCACATTGGCATCTGTCTTAGGTGAAGACTTAACTTCTAAGCACACGCAGCCAAGAAGCAGCAATGGCCAGCGCACGGTCCGGTTCATTTCCCGTTACTTGT
Source organism: Felis catus (assembly GCF_018350175.1). NCBI lineage: Eukaryota > Metazoa > Chordata > Mammalia > Carnivora > Felidae > Felis > Felis catus. The sequence continues at coordinate 109,566,732 of NC_058386.1, read as the reverse complement.
TTGATCTGCTCATCATTCTACGGCCCTTTATTTATTGTACACACTTAACCATTGACAAGTGCATATGTCTTCAATATACTCAGTTCCTGAGTTCCTGAGATCTTGATTTTTTTTCCAGACCCCTCATCTTACATGGAACATGGACAGCAATAGCAGAAGGAACAGTGGCAGTGAATCCTTGTAAACCTCTGTAAAAATTCGATCACACCGATTTGTGGAGCAACTCAAGGGGTGGTACCTGTTTGGGTTTAGTTTTCAATGACACCGCACCTCTTGGTCATTAGGAGGAAGAGCTATGGTCTCTGCAAAGCACATTTTTGTTCTGTGGCCGAAGGAACAAGGTGTGGGTGAACTTTGGGGTCTATTTAAAAAAAAAAAAAGCCCTCCAGGGGTATCTGGGTGGCTCATTCAGTTAAGCGTCCAACTCTTGATTTTTGACTGAGGTCATGATCTCAGAGTTACAAACGGTCCCTACATCGGGCTCCACACTGATGATGCAGAGCCTGCTTGGGATTCTCTCTCTCCCCATCTCTCTCTGCTCCTCGCCTGTGCGTATGCTCTCTCCCTCTCTCATAAAATAAATAAACATAAAAAAAAAAAAGCCCTCCACACCGTCCAGTCCGAACCACAGGCAGAACCTAGTTGGTATAGGGGAGGGAGATCCTCTGTGTGTCTGAGCTGCTGTGGAGTGATGGCATCTTTGACATTTCTCTTGACTCTCAGGGGTACATCACTACATAAAGATTATATTTATCGGATGCCATTAGTCTATATTGGGATGAGTGGCTACACATCCCAGTATCATAAGGTCACACGGTGTCTAACAACTGCATAGAGGGTGCCAGACAAGAAAACCTGAAGCTTGAAGATCACCTGCCATTACCCTTTGTGACTTATCATAGCCTGAAATTGTCCACTGTGAACTCGCATGATTTCCTCTTGGTCGACAACCCCTTGAAATCCACTTATCCCTTTGCTTCTCCTCAGTATAACTACCGCTGGTGTATTTGCTCAGTTTTCGGCCGTCATGTATTTTAGAAATCATTCTTCCTTAAGGTACCCCCTCTTGGAATGTAAACTCAGAAAAGCTAGAGAAACTTATGCTTCATAGAATCTTGAATAGTTTATATATAAAAAAAAAAAAAGACTTTGGTTGATATTGAACGATAATGTTTATTGGCAGCACCGATTTTCCTGTAGTGTAGCAATGTTCCTGAATCAAAAGTTTTTGTCTTTTGTAGGTGGCTTTATTATTTTCACCTTCCCATAACAGAACGGATGTTTTTAGTTTTTTTTTTTTTCCTTTAAGTAAACTCTACCCCCAACGTGGGGCTTGAACTCAACCCTGAGATCGAGTCGCATGCTCTACCCATTGAGCCAGCCAGCCACCGCCCCCCTCCCCCTCTATGTTTTCAGTTTAGTAAAACTTTTCAGATACACATGATGCCTAGGCCTTTGCAGGAACCTCAGGGGTGGAAATGAAGCAGAGAGTGTGCACTTGAGCCAAACTCTTCCCTCTTGGCCTTGATGAATGATAATGGAGCTTGATTGTCTTACGTTTTATCTTCCAGGTGATCATTTGAAGATCTGTCCTCAGGGTTATACCTGCTGCTCTCAGGAGATGGAGGAGAAATACAGCCTGCAAAGTAAAGATGATTTCAAAAGTGTGGTCAGCGAACAGTGCAATCGTTTGCAAGCCATCTTTGCTTCCCGTTACAAGAAGTTTGATGGTAGGTTTTGGAAGTCTGGTCCAAGTAAGCATCGACGTGCTTTGCTCTTGGATTGGTCTTTACCTTTTATTCGAGTCACATTTTGGAGGTGACAGTTCAGTTTGTCCAATTGCTTTTTCAGAGCTCCCCTGCCTTCTCCGAAGACACTCTCCTTGTTGGATCCTAGGGGCGAGTTAGTCCTCCAGTGTCATTGCTAGCGCCCTTCTGGATGCTCTAGAATCTGTATGGGAGGCATTATGGAAATATGGTCACAAGGAGACAAAAAAAGAGATTAGCGTAGTTTAATTGAAAGGCTTTCATTTATTTTCTTGGGTGAACGCAAAATAGTGTTGTTGACGCAAGTTACTTTAAAAAAAAAACAAAACAAAAAAAAACCTCCCTAATAAAAAGCAGGCGTCTGAAAACTTACCATAACCAGAGAGATTCTGCAGATGCTGGATTTCCAATTAGATTTCAAACTGGATTCCTCAGAGACCACTAGAGTTCCTAGAAGCCCTGTGGTACACAGATAGGATTAAAACTCAGCTCTTGGGTTTCCATGCAGCGATGACCCAGAAGTAGCTACTATATTTATAATTGCTGTTAAGCTGGGCCTCGTCTCTCAGCTGGCACTTTGGTGTGGTCTGTCCACGTAAAGCCATGACCAAACCCATTTCGGTCCCCTGTGCCAAACATAAGCTCGCAGGCGCACTTTCTTTTAATAGTGAACAACTAGCCAATAGGGTCCAAATGAGAGACGCTTCAATCATATGGGAGGCAACGCTACCGGTAACAGACTTTAAAACCCAGGGAGTGTGGGATCCCAAACCCCTCAGGATTCTTTTCTCTGGTGCTCTGTACTCAGTCTGAAGATTATTATGAAGTAGGTTTAAGTTTCATAGGAATGGTTTTCTTTGTGCCTGTTTTAAAGGCCATTCTAATTACATAGTACCTTTGAAGCGTGCTTTTCTTGACATTATGTGTGGTGAAGAAGTACAAGGCAAATTTTCGAGATGTGAAATGTCTTTGAGTATTTCTGCAAAGGGCTTGTTACCATGGTGAGAAGTTGGATGAAATTAGATTTATATAGTTGATAAGGCAGTCCCCAGCTAAAGAACAGGTTGTATTTCAAATGTTGGCTTCGAGATTTGTTATTTGAAACTTATAACCGATTTAATAAGTGTTGGGTTCTCAGGCTAGACCATGAGAGCATATTTAATTTGTAATGTAGTTGAACTGAAGTTTTCCCTACGTAGCATACCATTTTTCGTGCCCATTTTATCAACAGTTGCTGTGCAAAATTGGGTTCAGTCTTAATTTTATGTCCTCCTTTTTCCTGGATGGATAGAAATGTTTTTTTTTTTTAATTTTTTTTTTTACATTTGTTTATTTTTTGAGAGACAGAGCACAAGTTAGGGAGGGGCAGAGAGAGAAGGAGACACAGGATCCAAAGCAGGCTCCAGGCTCCGAGCTGTCAGCACAGAGCCCGACGCGGGGCTCGAACTCACAAACCGTGAGATCATGACCGGAGCCGAAGTCGGACGCTTAACTGACTGAGCCACCCAGGTGCCCCTGGATACAAATGTTTTTATATCTCTTTCCTGTTTATTGGTCAATACCCCACTCACCGCACGTGTTGTAACTATAAAGAGTACTTAACAACATGCTAATACCACGCAGAGATGGGTGTTGATATCAAAAGACATCATTAGACCACCTCTGTCTGTATTGGTGGTCTAATTATTATTATTATTATTATTATTATTATTATACAAATTGCTTATGTTATATTAATTATAATTATTATATTTATTTTTATATAAATTATTATTATAATTATTAGAAAGACTGGTATTTGCTTGACTATGGCATTTCTCATTCAACACCAACCCAAGCATTTTCTTTAACGTTGAGGACAATTCCTAGAAAGATAATCAGATAGCCATCTTTGAAAACTTGAGCTGCTGATACCAAAAAAAATGACCCCTTGGGGTTTTATCATGTGATTTAGAAGGAAAAAGTCGTGCTCTTTACAAACGACTAACCTGTTGGCAGCATGATGGAGTTGGAGATAAAGCAGTTTTCAAGTTCCGCCACCCCCAAGTTGCCCCATTTCCTGTTAGACCTGTCTCTTCCTGGTATGAGGCCACAGACGTTAGTGACCTCTCTCGCCTCCAGGCCTGCTGGTTTAGCTATTCTTTCCCCTTCTCGCTCCCCATGGTTTTGTGGCATTACTCATATGATTCCAACGTGTAGTTTTTAAGAAGCCACACAGAGAAACACCACCGGTAAGTGTTAATAGAAGTTTTTTCAAAAATTACAGAGAAAACAGGGGCGCCTGGGTGGCTCAGTCGGTTAAGCGTCCGACTTCGGCTCAGGTCATGATCTCACAGTCTGTGAGTTCGAGAGCCCCGCGTCGGGCTCTGTGCCGACAGCTCAGAGACTGGAGCCTGCTTCAGAGTCTGTGTCTCCCTCTCGCTCTGCCCCTCTGCTGCTCATGCTCTGTCTCTCTCTGTCTCAAAAATAAATAAAAACATTAAAAAAAATTACAGAGAAAAGTTTCTCTTGCCCTTCCCTACCAGGTTTCACATTCAATAAATGTTTTAATAATACTGTATCAGTTTCAAAACTGGTCATGAAAATGATTATGAAACTCTAGTTTGTTTCTTCTAACTTCAACTGTGGCATAGACAATAAAGGTAGTGAGAATAGATTAAATTTCTTTTGAGGGAATAGTAGTTGAAATGTGTTTGGTCTGGTGATCAGAACAGGTCTGGGATATGTTGCCTATTTCGTCCAATTTGGGTTTTCTGAGATAATGAAATGCTTTTGTATGGTAAAACGTGACTGCTATCCAACAAACCATAAGCCTCACGTGGGTGTGCTGTGTTTGTTGACTGATTTTTAAGGATGGCCGTTAGGAACTGCTAACACTCTTCAGGCCTAAAGATGATGGTGAGTAAAATCGTATAGAGGTTGTCTTGATGCTCAGAAATCCAAGGGCAGGGTGCTTTGCTCAAAGAATTGTCCAAGCCGTTGTAAAGGACAAGCCCGAGGTTCTTGGGGTGAATGGAAGAGAGAAGGTTGGACCGAGCAGCAGGATGGCAGCTGGAGAACCATGATGGGGCTGCAAGGTGGTATAAAGAAGGCTGAGGGTGAGTCCTGAGGAAATAGGAAAGGGACACATGGGAACGTACAAGGTCAAGCAACTTCAAAGGAGCATCTTTTGCTATTTCCAAGCTTATGGTATAAATTTAGGGGCGCCTGGGTGGCTCAGTCGGTTAAGTGTCCGACTTCGGCTCAGGCCATGGTCTCGTGGTCAGGAGTTCGAGCCCCGCATCGGGCCCTGTGCTGACCGCTCAGAGCCTGGAGCCTGCTTCGGATTCTGTGCCTCTCTCTCTCTCTCTCTCTCTCTCTCTCTCTCTCTCTCTCTCTCTCTCTCTCTCTCTCTGCCCCTGCCCCGCTCTCTCTCTCCCTCTCTGTCTCTGAAAAATAAACAAACATAAAAAAAATTAAAGTGGTGACCCCGAGCACAGGCAACTTAAAACCTTTAGTCTTGTTTATGAGATACCCACTTCTTTCTAAGACAGGAACAATTGCTTGTTATAAACTTTTCAACAAAAACAAGATTTGGAGCCTTTTATGGGATTAGCCTTCGTTAATCAGAGACCATCCCATTACCCCAAGTTTCCATCATTCTGCCTTGAGAAGCTCTGGAGTTCAGGTGCCAAATGTGGTGTTTCGAAGCCAGTTCCCTCATCCCTAAAGGCTTTTTTTTTGTTTTACATGTTTAGTTTTCTGTTGTTTGCCCATCTGAAGAGATTATACAGTCTGTAAATTCATTTTTTAGAGTTTAGAGAATTTGTGTGTGTGTGTGTGTGTGTGTGTGTGTGTGTGTGAGAGAGAGAGAGAGAGAGAGAGAGAGAGAGAGAGAGAGAGAGAGAGAGAGAGAAAATCTGAAGCAGGCACCACGCTGTCAGTGCACAGCCCAACATGGGGCTCGATCCCAAGGACCGTGACATGACCTGAGCCAAAATCAAGAGTCGGTCGCTTAACAGACCGAGCCACCCAGGCGCCCCTGTAAGTCCTATTTTAAGTTGTCAACTGTGTGCAGGTGTGTGTTCTCAGGCTCGAGTGAAGTACGGAGGTACACGTTCAGGCAGCGCATCTCCCCCACAGAATTCTCGGGTTTCTCACATTTTAAACCTGCACATCTGAGTCTAAGGTCTCACCTCTTTATTTTTCCACACTGTAATCTTCTCTGTCCACTCTTTAACTTACGATGTTCGGTGCCAGAAATCCATCCTAGGCTAGACACCTAGAGCCGGAAAGCGATAGTGACAGAGCTGGCTGCTCCCCCTCTTGGCGAGTTCTGGGATTTTTTTTTTTTTTTTTTTTTTTTTTTTTTAAGGAGAACTGCTAATTAACATAGCTGAATCGGTTGTCTCATGAATATGCTAATCACATGCGCAGTTCAGGGGGCTTTGAAAGAATTGCCAGGCAGAGGAATAGAAATAATAGAAGTGGGGCGTAATCCGTGTTTTGGGACCACAACATAAAGGCCCACCCCAAAATGTCGTGTTTTGTGAGAGACTAGTTGTTTTTAAAAGAAGCATGGTTCAAACAACCCAAATAGATTAAGAAGATTAGAGCTGCCGTGTTCAGCATATCTCTGAATCACGTAGTAAAACTGATGTTAACAAGTATGCGAGTATATTTTTGCCTGACTTCCCGAATCAAACGGTTTGGTTTGCATGTTGAAGAAATCTTAAGGAGATAGGTTGTCTGATGCTAGCCCATCGCGAAAACTCTGTCGATTCATCATTTTAGGGAGCAAATGGAGTAACTTTGGGAGACAGCACACTGAATTGTCAGCCTGGTTCTGACATTTGCTGGGTCTCAGTTTTCCCATCCATAAAATGAGGGGGTTGAGCTGGATGCTCTCTAAAGACCCTTTCAATTCTAAAAATTCTGTGTATCTTCTAAACATGTGACTAGACCAGCTGCTTTAGTGAAAGGTCTTACAAGATGTTAATTAGCCGCCTGTCTGGTACCCTCTATTTTCCCCGCTATGATTTCTTAACTCCACTACTCTCCGCAGGTCTTTGAAAACCCTCCCTTGAGCCTGAAGCTTGTTAACTCGAATAATAGTAGAAATTTTCTGAATTAGCTTAAAACGCACATAAAAGAAATAATTGTCTGTCCCATCTATCTGCATGGGCCAAGTGCAAATCAGAGTGGCCACCCTTTCCTTAAGCCCTCACGCCCCCTTGTTTTCTATCATTTCACAAAGGCAGGACATGTCGCACTCTGCAGATTTAGCCAAATCTGTGTTTTAATCACTGACTGGAAATTTCCCAGACTTCATACTGGCCATCCACTTCATTAGGCCAGTCGGATAACCAGCGTGGAGGTGCAGGGAGTTGATGGCATTAGAATTCACATGCCCACGAAAGCGGTGACCTCGGTGGGAGGAAGCTGGCCGCTTACCTTAAAAGGCAGATACGTCCAACCCAGCTTCATGGCCATTAGCCAAACTGAAATTTCCGGAATTGCCCTGACCTCTGACTTTATTTTTTCAGCTGCATGGTTTTATTATTTTCCTTTGCACATCCATATTGACTTTAACCAAAGGCCCCCTGGGAGGTTTTTACGTTAAAAAAAAAAAAAAGTCTTGGGCACCTGGGTGGCTCAGTTGGTTGAGCCTCCGACTTCAGCTCAGGTCACGGTCTCGCTGTCCGTGGGTTCAAGCCCCGCATCGGGTTCTGTGCTGACAGCTCAGAGCCTGGGGCCTGGTTCGGATGCTGTGTCTCCCTCTCTCTGGGCCCCTCCCCCACGTTGTCTGTCTCTCTCTCCCTCTCAAATAAATAGTAACATTTGTTTAAAGTCTTAAATATCCTCAAAATAAATGTGTCAAAGAAATGTCTAACGTACATACAACCTAGGGTCGCTTTTTCATCCTCACCTCAGATTTCATCCGTTAAGGCCTTTTTAAGAAATGTGTTGCCTTTTCAAACTTCTGCCACAGTGCAGTGGACAACATTTCACAGCCACAAAACTACAGAGAGAGACCCGAGGCCTTCTGGCCATCCTGCAAATGTAGCGCTCTTTTCCAGATCATAATAGTAATGGTCTTTGATTTCGTTGGGAAGCCCCACTCCCCTTTCCTTTACGATTCTATTTTCTTTTCCTTCCATGCGGAGGAGACTAAAATGCCCGGCATTTTTGCTAACTCTTTTATAATCTCTCTGTGAAACTTGATGAAAAAGAGCCACTGCCAGCTTTACTGTAATCAAATCAAGAGCTCAGACAAAACACACACATTTCTGTATTGACAAAGGTTTTCTGCCTTTTGAGTCGTTATCTGAAGTGTGACCAATCGTGGCCGTAGCATTGGCGCTCTGGGCGGGTTGCAAATACTTGTGCAGCTTCCAAGGATCCCTCCGCCCGGGGCGCTTTCGCCGCGGGCCTCTGCTGTTAGCTTTGACTTCTTTAGAAGTCACGGCAGCAGCAAGAAGCAGCTGATCTGTTTGGAGGCAAGTAAATAAATGGAAGAGCTTCAGCTGAACTGCTTTTATCTACTTTGTTGGTTCATTGCACTCTGAGCCTGGGAGTTTAGAACGCTGTTGTTCCTCTCTGCCCACCCTCTTGCGGGCGGCTGTCTGTCCAGGCAAAGAAAGGGGCGTATTTGATCTAGCACTGACTCCCGACTGATTGACTGGGAGAATTCTCAAGCCGGTCAGGCCTTTCTTGTTTATTGTCCCTTCCCGTCTCCGTCCCCCCCCCCCCCCCCCTTCGCTTGAAAGAACTAGCAAAGCCATCGAAACTCTCGGAATAAATATGACTCAGACATGTGACTCAGGTGGAGTGCCACGTGGGCACACCTTTTCTGGAGGCCAGTCTGTCAGAAGTTTCGAATGCATTCCCAGCCTTTGATTTACTAATTCCACGTGTAGGTATCTATCTCAGGGACAGAAAGGTCTGCGTGCAGATTGATGTACAAGGGCGTTCATCACAGCATTACCTATAATAATGAAAAACAGGAAATCGGTCTAAGGGTCCCATAACGATTGTGACCTGTCCGTACGGTGTCATGTATACGCAGTTGTTACAAAGCGATGTTTCTTTTTAAAAAAAATTTTTTTTAATATTTATTTTTGAGAGAAAGCACGTGCCAGCGTGAGTGGGGGAGGGGCAGAGAGAGACAGTGACAACCAAATGCAAAGCAGGCTCCAGGCTCTGAGCCGTGAGCACAGAGCCGGATGTGGGGCTTGAACTCATGAACTGCACGATCATTACCGGAGCCAAAGGTGGACGCTTAACCGACTGAGCCACCCAGGTGCCCCACAGGTGATGTTTCTGAAGAATCTTTAATCACATAGGAAACGTTAACCATACGGTGTTACCTGAGAACAGGGTACAAATACGGTATGATCTCAAGCAGGTGATGCATATCTTCATGGGGAAAAAGAGGTAATTTGATAAACCATTGTTGCTCTCTTTTAGTGGTGGGATTGTGGGCAATTTATTTATATTTTTTTCATACCTCTCCGTACCTTTCAAATTGCAATAATTTGAAAGGGATACTTGATAGGAAAAAAAAATCATTTTTATGAAAAATACAAGAAGTGCTTTGGTGGTGTTTGAAGAAAATGTTTTTTTTTTTTTCTCCTGAAGTATCAGTGCTCACTGTAGGCCATTTGTAGACCGCAGAAAAATGCATGGAAACTTCCAGCAATTAAGTTAAATGAATAGAATAAAGGGAAATAAAGTAATGTTTGGATACATGAAGGTATAGTATTTTTCTGGCTATAAAATATCACTGAATGATTTGGGTGCTCAAAATTGAGCAGTGTCTATTGAAAAAAATTACCCCAGGTCCCTTTGTGTCTGTGTCAACGTTGGCCCTACCTCATCGTGTTTTGTGCAGGTAGATGCAAATTAGCATCATAACTGATTATGCTGCGTTTTGTCCTGACTTTTCTCTTGATATTAGGTCATGAGCACCTAGACTGTATGATGAGGTTTGTATATGAGGCCATACAGTAGATCCACATAGAGGTTAGTATATGGAAGTTACCCTCCTGGGGTAGCTTCAGCATCCCCTCTGCCTTCTGTGGGCACTTGAATGAGCAGAAACATGGGTGTTAAAGGAAACTGGCTGGTGTTGGGTAGACCCTTAGTATGGATGGGACGAGGTCCAGTACAAGGGGCCTTACAGTATTTGTCCCATGTCTCTGGCTACAGTAGCATGAGACAGGGGCCATGAGAGATCAACATAAGGAGCTGTAGCCTTCAAAATGCATTAATTAAGAAGATCAACCTACTTTGGCAGGATCCCTAGCACCTTTTCATATGTTCGCAGCCCCTAGTAAGGCCTGCACTTGGCAATTGTCTTGTCATCAACCTAGGAGAGGTCTATCGAGATGCCACCGGTTGATGAGTGTTAGTCAAATACATGTCCTTTTATTTAAAAAAGCTTTGGTTAAAGTTTATTTATTTTGAGATAGGACATGCAAGGGAGGAGCAGAGACAGAGGGGGGGGAGAGAGAGAGAGAGGGAGGGAGGGAGGGAGGGAGGGAGAATCCCAAGCAGGCCCTTGCACTGTCAGTGCAGAGCCTGATGCAGGGCTTGAACTCACAAACCATGAGATCATGACCTGAGCCCAAATCAAGAGTTGGATGTGAGCCACCCAGGTGCCCCATGTGTATGTCCTTTTCGTACACCATGCCCTCCCAGGCACTTTTGGAGTGCAAGATTATGCCAGGATAGAGGAAAGTCCCGGCCGAAAACTTAAAATACAGAGACTACTGAAAAAGCAAGACAGGAGGAGATGGTCAAAGACCAGAGTTTCAGTTTGGTTTCAGTCCGTAAGATGCTTTTTTAATTTCCGTTGGCTCTGACGTTTATAGATGCTTATGTCAACCATTCTTTATTAACGCGTGATCTTGGGTGAGGGGGTGAATAGAACTCTCGGAGTTTTCTTAACAGTGCGAGAGGTATGATTTGTAGCACTCACAGGCTTCTTTTCTCAGGAACTTCGTCGAGGTGGTAACTTACTGTTTGCACACCATACCAGGGCTGTGAAATACAGTCTTTACAGTAAAGAGGAAATTAATCCATCTGTGTAAAAAGCAGCTTCATAATAATATAAATACAAGGTGGTAATTTATAGCACCACGCCAAACGGATTGAATAGAAAGGGCTTCCAGCCTCTGTAGGTCATGGGTTAGTTCTAGAATGTTTTCTAGCTCATTAATCAATGGCCAGTCGATTGTTTATAATGGGGTAACTAATGGCATTTAACAGCAGAACCGGGGGCCTTTTGACCTGTTTCGAGAATTTTGAATGTTTATTTGATGCAAGACGAGTGGCTGTACATGATGTTCTTTTTCGTTCTTTTAAAAGACAGGATATTTATGGAGGAAACTCGTGTATGGAAAAGCTGCCTTCTCATTCTAGTTTTTCCCGTGTTAAAGTGATACTCCTGACATGAGGATAATCGCATTTTAGAGCTGGAAAATACTTAGAGTCCCCCAGCTCAATGTACCGAGCAGACTCCAGGAAAAGAAGGCGGTGTGCAAATGACATATGTGGGGAGGCTTGGGGACCGACCTGCCGCTTATTTCTTAATTTTCCTTTCCCCAGTTCTTGGCTTACTCTAATGCCCTGATCTGTGTTTATCTACGTGCGGTGTGTGTGATACTCCCTCCTAATATAATACAAAACCTGTTCGATGGGTTGAGGTTTCTCTCTTTGCTGTGTTTCAGTGGCAGCTGCCACCGTCGTAGATGTCTGAGATGTTTCACAGCATTGGAAGCCAGAGCCGTTAAGCATTTCCCTTGACTAAATTGCTCCCAGTTGTGTAAGGCCTTGGGTCTTCCTAATCCATCTCCAGCCGCTTTGGCTTCATTTACGTACCCGGAGCTGGATACTATTTGACTCTGCCAGGAAAGATGAAAACCAGCTTCAAAAGAAAGATTTAAGTGATCGTAGACAGGAAGACACTCTAAAGGTGACGAAATAGCCCTGCACAGTTGACAGAAAGTGTCCATTTCTTGAGCATCTCCTACGTGCTGGCCATCATCCATGTGAGATGAGTAGTGACCGCCTCATGTTATGGACGAGGCAACAGAAGATCAGAGAGGTTAGCTCCTCTGTCCATTCCAGGTCACACAGCTCATCAATGAGAGGTCCCATGCTTTCCCCCCTGTGTCACGCCGGGTTGGATATGTATAGCACGTTGCAGTGTTTATTTCCACCCCCATGTCAGGTGCACCTTCATGAGACCTGGGAGTAGCTTGGTCCTTAGAACGTAAACACTTAAGCCTCCAAACTGGAAGCTGAAGGAGAAATAAACCCTGGTCACAGATACCATATTTTCAACGCTTGTACACAGTCTTCTTCTCTCTGACTGTCTCTCAGCCACTGGTAGCATCAGTTGAAACACACTCCCTGCCCGGCATTTTTCATGAATACAAGCAGTTGCCACAGGGGAGACCTAATGCCAGTTAACTAAGCTTCTGGTCGTTGTGGAATTCTGGTTTACGCTGCTCTAGCTGGTTCTCTCTGAGCCACGAAGTGTCTTACACTTGGCTTCAGACACAATGATTAAGAAGGAATGACTGCGAGGTGTCTTCACGCCTACGCGGTTCTTCGTTAGCAGTTAAGCTCTGACCCTGATCCCGATTTCTGAATAATGGGGGAAAAGTGGAGATGAACGTTACAACCATTTATGAGGTTGCCGTTGATGGCTAATGGACCGGGACCTGAATGTCTAATCCACGTTCTAGTCCTCATTGTAGAAGGAAGTGTCCTGGGAAGGAAAGGGGGAGAGGGGATGTGAAAGAAGTCTGTAACAATCTACGAAAGCTGCTAGTTTGATAGGAGTAGCAGATGTAAAAGCTTTTTCTCCCGTTTTCTCTTTTTTTCTCCTTAGAGCAAATTATTATGCTTTGATATTGTACCTGATTGGTATGGATTTTAATGCTTATTTATTTGAGGGGGGGAGGGGCAGAAAGGGGGAGAGAGGGAGGGAGAGAGAAAATCCCAATCAGGCTCCACACTGTCAGTACAGAGCCCAACCTGGGGCTCAAATTCACGAACGGTGAGATCGTGACCTGACCTGAAATCAAGAGTCAGATGCTAACCGACTGACCCACCCAGGTGCCTAGTAATTGGTATGGATCTTATTTTATTTATTTTTTAATGTTTTTTTTTGTTTGTTTGTTTTTGGGGGGAGGGGCAGAGAGAGCGAGCAGAGGATCTGAAGCAGGCTCTGAGAGCAGAGAGCCTGATGTGGGGCTTGAACTCATGAACCGTGAGATCGTGACCTGAGCCAAAGTTGGGTACTTAACTGCCTGAGCCACCCAGGTGCCCCTTAGTATGGATTTTAGAATTAAAACTATGCCTGCCATCCTTGCAAGGTGTCCGAGGCAAATGGCATAGGCCACATAGTCCAACCGAACAGGACCATAAGAAGTCCAAAGAGAAATTAGTTTGGGTTCTTGGGATCCCTTCACTTTCGTTCTGTTAACTTCCATAGGTGAAAGAGACGAATATTTTAAAACTTGCTATATGAAACGAAGGATTAAGGATTTTATAGATGCTTTAAAAATCTCTGGGGCACGTAAAACCACGTGTGGAGGGTTGGCGGTATAGTGAAGGTGAATTGGATGAAGGAAATTTGTCTTTCTGGAAATGCTGATCGGAGTCTGATTCGGCAAGAAGGTTAAAATGCATGGTAAAACAGTGTGCTTTGATTTGAGCCCCTAATAGCCACTCAGTAAATACTTGTCAAATTGCATAGCCATTAGGAGGGATTAAATTATCAGATTTTAACTTGTTATATCAGTTTTATAGAATTTCTATATATAGCCCACTCCAACGATCTTTATATTTGCAACTTATATAGCCACACTAAAGAGTCTTTAAAGTGTGAAGGAAAGGAAATGAATTTTCTGAACAATCAAAGGAATTAGAATTTAATATGTATGTAGCGCCAAACTAATCTCTTAAAGTTTAAATTAACATAACACACAGCGCATGTACTTCTCACACACACACACACACACACACACACACACACACACCCTTTCTAGACCGGATTTGAGTCATGAGAAACAAAGTAAGGTCCATGATGGTGTTAGACAGAGGGCATGCCGGTTTGAAATCGGTTCTCCTCTTAATTAGATCATTTCTCTTATAGTCCAAAGCTATGTTATACAGAGCTACACCAACCCATAGATTTTAAAAAAAAAATTTTTTTTTCAACGTTTATTTATTTTTGGGACAGAGAGAGACAGAGCATGAACAGGGGAGGGGCAGAGAGAGAGGGAGACACAGAATTGGAAACAGGCTCCAGGCTCTGAGCCGTCAGCCCAGAGCCTGACGCGGGGCTCGAACTCACGGACCGCGAGATCGTGACCTGGCTGAAGTCGGACGCTTAACCGACTGCGCCACCCAGGCGCCCCACCAACCCATAGATTTTTGATCTGAATGACGAACTCTAAGACTTTTATTTTTGTCCATAAAATGTTTAGTGTCTGAGCATTTCATTGACCTGGAGCACTTTGAAGCCTGAACAACGAACTCTGACATTTTATAGATGTTTTAAATTAAAATACCTTTGAAATGCCACTCTGCCCCTACCCTTAAAACCTGTGGATGCCATTCACTAGAAATGCGAGTATTCAGAGTTACTTATTAAGTGAGTCATCAAAGCACAAGTCAAATAATTTTCAACATCCTACTTCTACGCTAAATGACGTGTGCCAATTTTATGAGCACTATAATAAAAATCCAATATTAAGGAAGGGCCTGTGGTTACCTTTGGAATCTTCTCTTTTGGATCGTGAAATATTAATAGCACTGGATTGACAGAAGGCTTGCATTTTGATCTCAATGACCAGGCTTTGTTTTTCCAGTATGTGGGAGCTATGTGTGCAACTCATTGGACATGTACTAAGGTCTCTTCTTACCGCAAGACTCCCCAGCTTTGAATTCTAGAAAAGTGCTACCTGCATCTGCACACTTAGTAGAGACTTCCACACAGGAACATTTGTCCCCCCAAAAACATCATAAATCATACCCAAGATGCAAGAAAAGAAATTTTAAAAACCCGATTCATTGGGAAGACATTTTCCTCTAATTAAAACGCTTAACCCACATGCTTCATATTAGCACAGCCCTGAGCTGGTGTTGATCCCTATTGAGAGGTGAGTGGTTCTCACATGTTAGGGGAAGCAGGGTTGTAGATGGTTGGGCTCCATCCCCAGGGCCTCGGATCCAGTGGGTTTAGGGTGGGGCCCAAGAACTTGGCATTTCCAACAAGTATCCTGGTGATGTGGTGATGCTTGCCTGTCTTGGGGCCACACTTGAGAATCACTTAGGATTTTGGAGAGAATCAGAGGCCTCTCAGGTACCTGATTTGAATAATGCTTTTCATATAGTTCCCCTATCTCCTTGTGTTCTTTCTGGTCTAATTCCAGGGAGAGAACGTTGGTAAAAATGCCAGACTGTGCAGTTGTAATGGAGGTGAGGAGTTGACCTGGCCCCCCAACCTTTTTTTTTTTTTTAACCTCTTCGGAGAGAATCCATTTTCCTTTCTCTCCTTGAAGAAAGCCCAGGAAATGCAAGATACATGGTAGTAGAAAGAAAAGCTCAACCAAAGGAAAAGGAAAGAGCCGTTCTCTGTGCAAAACTACCCCCACAAACAAAACACACATAGTTTGTAAAGCTGGAATGCAGAAGACTGTGGACTTCAGCCTCAAGCATCAAACAGCTATGCGTGGTGACGAGTTAGGGACATAGGTATGGAATCTCTTGGAAGTAAGCAAAGGCACACATCCCCTCCAAAAGGCTTCTGTGTTTCCAGTGCAGGTTTTGAGAAACTATTTGAAAGCAGCTTTCAGCCTCTGATTTGCCTGCCATTATGCTTTCCCATTATGAGAAGATAATGGCTTTGTCACCCTATTGCATTTTGATAAGATTGTTAATGTTCTTCTGGCTTTGAAAGAGGCACCATATTTTCTTTGCTGCTCCATGTTTGGTCGGAGGCACTTTTTTTGGTTAAGTTTATTTATTTATTTTTGACAGAGAGAGAGAGAGAGAGAGAGAGAGAGAGAGAGAGAGAGAGAGAAGGAAGGAAGGAGGGAGGCGGGGAGGAGCACGGGGCGGGGGTGGAGAGAGAGAGAGAGAGAGACAGACAGACAGACAGACAGACAGACAGAATATGAATGAATGAATCAATATCCCAAGCAAGCAGAGCCCAATGTGGGGCCTGAACTCACAAACGGCGAGAGCATGACCGGAACCAAAACCAAGAGTCAGATGCTTAACCAACTGAGCCACCCAGGCACCCCTGGAGGCACTTTCTTAATTGATGTCCTTATATTTTGCTTCGGTATTTATTACATTTCCTGCTTATAAACTTGATGTCATGAAGTGTTTATTTTTATACCAACCATAGATTCTTGAAGAATTATTGATACAGATGCACCATTAGCTCTTCTCTGACCTGCCTAAGAAAAGCTTCAGGAGAAACTAATTTGCCATGTGTACTTAAGAGATTACTATCTTTAACACTCAGGCCAAAAAAGTAAATCCAAAATAACCAGGAATTCTTATTTATTTTAGTTTTTCCCTGTTGTCCTATAAATATACCAGATCTGTGGTTGAGTCTGTTAGACATTTCCCTCTCTCTCCTCCCCACTTCCCGCCAAGAATCTCATGATGTTACCATATGAATCCTTTAAGAACCCAAGGTCAGCTTGGATACCCCAATTTGTACTAATGTCCCAGGGAATACCTGTGACCTTAGTTGCGGAAAATCTCAGTGCTAGCTTTTAGGGTGTTTCATATGTTTCTTGTCCGCTAGCATTTCCTGGGTAGCGTTCTTACATGTCATGTAGATGTAAGGAGAAAAAGAAAAAAAAAATGTGTCCAAGTAAAACAACATGTTTTGAAAATACCTGTCCACTGGTGTTAGGTTTCAACTCGGAGGCATCATTGGCTTTGGTTTAGAGTCTTATGGTAAGAAAGTTCTGGCAGATCTCATGTTTTAGACTTCACGTACCCATTTTTATCTGGTTCTTTCTTCACCTTGTGACTGAATGAGAGAAATGTCTGGCTGTGTGTGTGTTTTATATTGACTTCCGAGAAGTTCTTGGTCTAAAAATTCTTTTTTTCCCCCTGAGACTTTGTGACTTGTGACCTAGGTTTCCTTTCGTTGACAAACGACCAGCAATGCCACATCCCCCTGAAAGAAATCCACCTATGTGAGCATGTTTTCCAGTTTAATTCTCTGATTTTTTTTTCAGTCTTCAAATGGACCCGAAGAGCCCTCCGTTATTCAGTTACTGAAAACCCTTTCTTTTTCTTCTTCTTCTTTTTTTTTTTTGTTTGGTTTTTAGAATTCTTCAAAGAACTGCTGGAAAATGCAGAGAAATCCCTCAATGACATGTTCGTGAAGACATATGGCCGCTTATACATGCAGAATTCCGAGCTATTTAAAGATCTCTTCGGAGAGCTGAAGCGCTACTATGTGGCGGGAAGCGTCAACCTGGAAGAGATGCTAAGTGACTTCTGGGCTCGCCTTCTGGAGCGGATGTTCCGCCTGGTGAACTCCCAGTACCACTTTACGGACGAGTACCTGGAATGTGTGAGCAAGTACACCGAGCAGCTGAAGCCCTTTGGAGATGTCCCTCGGAAGCTGAAGCTGCAGGTCACCCGTGCGTTTGTAGCAGCCCGTACTTTTGCTCAGGGCTTGGCAGTTGCGAGGGATGTAGTGAGCAAAGTGTCCGTGGTAAGCACTGGCTGCATCCTGTGTTTTTTTGTGTGTGTTGTTTCATTCTTTCTTTCTATCTATCTATCTATCTATCTATCTATCTATCTATCTATCTAATGTTTATTTGTTTTGAGAGAGCGTGGGCAGAGGAGGGGCACAGATATATATATATCTATATATATCTATATATATATATATAGAGAGAGAGAGAATATCCCAAGTAGGCTGCACGCGGTCAGCTCAGCGCCCCGTGTGGGGCTCGATCTCACGAACTTGAGATCGTGACCTAAGCCGAAATCGAGAGTCTGATGCTTAACCGGCTGAGCCACCTGGGCACCCCTGTGTTGTTGCATTTTAAGAGGAAGTTTGGGAGGTAGACAAATACGTGGGCTCGAGAACGGTTTTCTTCTGTTCTGCTCTCTACTCTCTCTTGCCTTTTTCCCTCGCACACATTGGCCCGATACACGTACGCCGTATAGTTAGAAACCAATGCTGTGAGGAACATCGTCATTCTTTTCAGTGGTTTCCTTGGTAGCTATTCTTAGAAGCAGATTGTATGTTCACTTTGGAACCTTCATTTTCAAACTGAGTTTAATATCGCCATACTCTTTTTGCCTCCTATTCTACTTCCCCTCCAGAGGAAGAAGCAGACAGGTTCCATATTTAGTTGCTTTGAGTGACTGGGTTTGGGCCTGCCGGTTGCAGTCTGGAACAGTATTTAGCATCCATTACTGCGTGTTTCCTTGTTCTATGTTTTAAGGTGTACTCCATGCTCTTGAGAAGGCAGAGCTTTTTATGACAATCAGTGTGGGCCACCTGCTCTTGACTTATGGCTTTGTTTATAGGCGTACCAATAGACAGAATGAATATATTACAGTTTCCTCATTTGTAAATTGAAGGAATTGGACTGAGTTCTTTGAAGCCCCTTAAGAAGGTGTCTCAGGGGCCTCCTTGAGGAGAGGAAGAGAGACACGGGGACTTCACCTCCTGGCTGCACCGGAGAAGCTTTGCTTTCCCCTTTGCCAAGTCGAGTATTGAGTCGGATTCTGAGGGGGAAATGGTTCTATGGCTCCTTTACTCCCCCTTCCCCAGAAAAAAAGACGAAATTTGAAGGCCTCTCCACCTCTACCCTTCCATGACTTAATACCAGTGAAGGAACAGAATAACCTGGGGCACATTACCTTCTGGAGGACTGATCTTGGTGCCATTACATTCCGGCCTCCAAAGGAAAAAACTAAATTGTAGTCCATTTGCTAAAAAAAATTGCAGTCATAAGGTCAGCAGCTTTTACTTAGGCCATTTGGCTGTTTGGGGGACTGAAGGAGAGGTCAGAATAAAAACTGAACAGCAACACGACTGGAATATCAATCTGATTGTCTACCAGTTCATCTAGAGTTCAAGTGACCATTCAATTTATCGTCCAAACCAGGATGCTTATCGTCGAAACCGAGAGGTGCTTATTCACAGCCCTACCCAGACAACATGTGCCACTAATTTGAAATAAGCAATAGGATTGTCCCTAGCGGACCGGGATTCATGGTTACCCTAGTTAGAGACGAAACTTGCGTTAACCCAGCAAAGAGCAGATTCTGATGAATTGTGTGCCGTAAAAGATTAGATGCTTATGGGATATTTGGTACTAGGATTGGGTGATACGAGGATTCGTTGATTGGTTGCATTCATTATTTCAGTTTTGTTTGTTCTCTCTCATCTCCAGGCCATACATTTGCAGGAAACAATTATTTCCAGCATGTTTCTGTTCACTCCTTTTTCTCCTGATATTTTCCTTACAAATTGCAACAATTTGTTGAGGCATAGGAGGGTGGATGTGTGCACGTGGGGGGATGGTGGTTATAATTAAAGGAATAATCTGATTGCTGAACTTCTGCCAACCCCAGCATCCATTATGAATCCTGTAGGTGCTCGTGTCAGAGTCCCGAAACAAGGCACAGTGACTCCAGATCAAAGTCATTTACATTGTAGCTCACCTCACACATCTGCCTTTCTTCAGCAAGTCCTTGGCTTCATCCTGATCTGGATAGGCAGACAGGCGCTGCTATGTGACTTGAATGAGTGTGTGTGCCTGCTTGTGTACGTGTGTGCACGTGTGCAGACTCGCGCTGAAGAGAAAGACAAGGAGGAGAAAGCCCTTTTTGTAAGCGTCTGAAAAGTGGTTGCTTTTAAATTAACCATCCCCCTTTCGATTCTTGGGTAAAGGGACAGGCCAGCACAAGTCTGGTTAGCCTAACTTTGCTAAGTTGGAGACCCCCTAGAGAACTGAGATTCCAGAACCTCCCACTTGGGGTAGAAGGCTGTAGATAAAACAAGAAGTGATTTCGAGACCCTTCGTCACCGATGAGAAGGTTGAGGGCCAGAAGCCTTGCCATTGTCCACACCAGCCCACTTCCCAGGGTAGGGACAAGGAAGCAGTTGTGGTTTCCCGGTGTCACATTCTTCTTGACCTGCTTCTCAGAATTCATGGTGGGAAATCAGCAAGATCAGTTTTTGTATGTAAGATCCAAACGCCCTTAGCCTATGCCGTAAGGAGCATGTGACTCAAAGTAAGAGTCACGATCCATTTCTGATATGTTTCTTTTGGTACGAATTTTTTTTTAAGCAAGAGATTTCCTGTGTACCTTAGTACTGTTAAGTTGTTGGAGAACGTTCCTTTCTAAATATAACCCTAAATTTGTTTCAGAGTTAATGTGTATTCTACGGTCACTGTATTCTCGTATCTGCCTAAGAGATATTTGCGTAGTTTTGTGAGAATACAGTGAACACAAGCTGTAGGGCTTGATTTACTTTGAGTAAACATCACTTGCCACTTGTTTGGTTGAAAATACTCTTTCATGTCTGCTTTAAAGTTTGTATTTGCAATTGGAAACTTTTTTTTAAGATCTTTTTTTTTAATGTTTGTTTATTTTTGAGAGAGAGAGGGAGAGAGAGCGACAGAGCACAAGTGGGGGAGGGGCAGAGAAGGAGGGAGACACAGAACCCGAAGCAGGCTCCAGCCTCCGAGCTGTCAGCACAGAGCCCGATGCGGGGCTCGAACCCACGAACCACGACATCGTGACCTGAGCCGAAGTCGGATGGTTAACCGACTAAGCCACCCGGAAGCCCCGTAAACTTTTTAGATAATGTTGTGCTTCCCTGCTGAGCTTCTTGTAGACTAAGGACTAACTTAAAAGCAAACCCTTCAGCTACGTTGGGTTATGTTATTTAAATTACACAATAATAAGACACTCGGGCATCAAATCAGTTTCTAAAGGAGTTAAAACACAATATATGTAAAAAAAAATCTCTCATCTCTGTAATGTTGTTGCTTAGAAGCCTGCAAGGAATACTTAGGTATTTGAGAAAATATTTATTACACTAATTTCTAGAGTATGACTATGAAATAGAAAATTGTAATATACAGTGGTATAGGGAAGACAGTAAATGATCTATCAAAACCTTATTCCAAATTGAACATGCTGGGAAAAGACCCCTATATTTGGTTAATAAGATAAGCTTCTTGACCAGTTTGGGGACCCAAGCACTGGTTTTTCATATGGGCTCCCACCACTGCCGGTTGCTGTCAAAGGGTAGTCTGCAGGTGTAACTAGAGCAACCCAAGAAATAGACATTCCTTCTTTTGGTGTCCGATAGAATTAATTATTCTTGGGCGTGGAAAAGAAAGGCCTCTCAGAGTGGAGGATAGATTTCCTAATTCCGGCCTGCCACCTTACCCACCCGCTCTACAAAGGTGTCTTTCAAAGTCAAATATGGAAAAGCACTGTGGTCCTGGGGACTAGTTACTGTATACCTAACTCAAACATGTTCCCACTTTTTCTGTGTGTGAGCGGATGCCCTGTTTTTCCAGCTAACTTTTGCAACACGAGCGTTGTAGGTACACGTGTAGCAATGATTTGATGATCACTGAAACCTTTTTAAAGGCCATTAGCACCAGCAGGCTTAACTGACTCCAAGAGAAAGTCACTTCTTAGTTGAAGGACACTTGCCTTGCAGCTCACTCCGCTGAGATTTACAGTCCCAGCTTCAGAAGAGTCCCCTTAATTAGGAACAAATGGTTCCCGAGTACTCTGGCGTTACACAGCTCCGTATTCCTTACTCCGTCGTACTTGTCATGGTTCGTGATGCATTTCGTACTTACCTGCCATAACAGCAGTTTTGCCTGGAAGGGGGAAGTCTGTTGTGGTCTTTCCAGAACGCACAAGTGGTTGCATGCACCATGCAAATTAATAGCTCCTATGCCAAAGACAGTTGCGTTCTCATGGTTTCAATTAACACTGACATAATGGGACTGTGTCTACACCCCCACCCCAACTACAGGGGCTATAATTAGGAATCAGTGCTTTACATTGTGATGTCTAAATGATTGTCCTGCCTTGAAAACAAATTTCCGTTGCTCCCCCTTCAGTTTTGTGTGTCCACAGTGCCCCAGCACATACAGGAGTGCTGCCCAAATTATTCTGCCGTTTCCCGAATCACGATAAATGTAAATTTTATAAATCTATACAAAAAGCTTTTTTAAAAAAAAGTTTATCTATTTTGAAAGCGCACATGCATACACACGAGAGAGAGAGAGCGCGCGAGGGGGTGAGCACGAGGGGGGGGGGTCGGGGCAGAGACGGAGGCAGAGAATCCCAAGCAGGCTCTGTGCTATCCGCGCAGAGCCCGACGGAGGGCTCCATTCCACAAACCGTGAGATCATGACCTGAGTTGAAATCAAGAGTCGAACGCTTAACCACATAAGCCACCCTGGTGCCCCTATACAAAAAGCTTTTAAGAAGCAGGGTGTAGACATTTTTTCAACACTTAATATTTGTTTTCACTCACAATCTTTATAAACAGTAGGATTGCAAAGAGGAAGGTAGGACTTTAGCTAATAGGGAAGGGAGTGGGATGGGAGGAGTGTGAAGGACTGAGGAAACTGAGCGGCATACTCTCAGGACAAAAATAGAGCCCTCTGTAAGGAGGTCAATACAACTGATGCTTCAGTCTTACCTACAGTGTGTCTATAAATATTCCCGAGTGGGTCCTGGTTAATTCCATGTATTTTGTTACGTCTTTAAAATCCTGTTCTCGGGGCGCCTGGGTGGCTCAGTCGGTTAAGCGTCCAACTTCAGCTCAGGTCACGATCTCACGGTCTGCGAGTTCGAGCCCCGCATCGGGCTCTGGGCTGCTGGCTCAGAGCCTGGAGCCTGCTTCCGATTCTGTGTCTCCCTCTCTCTCTGCCCCTCCCCCGTTCATGCTCTGTCTCTCTCTGTCTCAAAAATAAATAAACGTTAAAAAAAAATTAAAATCCTGTTCTCAAGGAAGTTGTTGAATAAACTCGTCACGTCTCACAGCATGTTTGGGTTCCCTGTCTTTTTTTTTTAACCATAATTTTGGGAAAGATTTTCCCCTTATTTTTATTGGGTGCTTATGTTACCAAGCAACAGATAAAATCTAGATCTTTTTTTGTTTGTTCAGTACTATTGGCTTTGCAGACCCAAAAAAACGTTGCAGCAAATGTATGTCAGGGACTGGAATAAACTAAAAGGAAATGTGTTTTTAACTTCAGTGCAGCTTGTTGACTGCCATCACTGTGTAATGTGGCTTAAGGCTCGCTCTGAATTACTGAAACGAAATCCAGGCTGCGTGAAGAGTTCCTCCCCAGCATTTTTCTTTTCTTCAGGCTGCTTGCAGTAGTTTTTAATGTGGTGCTTGGAAAATGGAGGTTATTTAGTAGAAAGTCGCAATCTATATTAGAAAAGTCTTTGCAGAGAAGGGGACTTTTCTGCAAAGCCTTTTTATAGCAGAAATGGTGTGCAGATATCAGTGTCAAGTGTATATCCTGAGGATGGCAGGAATGAGTATCTTATGAAAGGGAAGTGAGGGTTCTTCCTCCCTCCCATTGACTTTTACCATGAAACACAGACTGCCTCCTAAAATCCTAAGACACTTTAGCCTTTAGAAAGACCTTGGTCAGTCTTGAAGGATTTTCTAAGACTTGGAAATTGGCTATTAATATATTGTCATTATGGGTCACTAACTCAGATTTTGATTTGAGTTCATATAGAAGTGTTGAGTCCAGCTGATGTCCCCTTTCTACCATGCTGCCCCCTCCCCCCGCAAAGTAAACAAGTCAAAGCACCTCATTCTTTTTTTTCAAGTTTATTTATTTTTGAGAGAGTGAGAAGGAGCAGGGGTGGGGCAGAGACAGAGGGGCACAGAGGATCCAAAGCGGGCTCTGTGCTGACAGCAGAGAGCCCGACACGGGGCTCGAACTCAAAAACTGTGAGATCATGACCCGAGCTGAAGTCAGACTCTTAACCGACTGAGCCACCCAGGCACCCACACCACCTCATTCTTACATAAATAATGTCAAACCTTTTTCGTATGTAATGCCCCACTTCCTACTAGAAATTGATCATCTCTGCCACATAGCTACAGTTCTTTCAAAATGTTGGAACTTTGGTAAAATATGTGTATTGTTTTCTGGAGTTGTTGTTGTTGAAGTAGCTCTTTTTTTCTCCATGTGCAGCAGTGTTTGCTTGAGCTGTTGAACTCTTGGTGAGCAGGGGCCGGTGAGTGGCATATATATTTTTTTCTTCGCCCCTGTGGCATCTTAAACCATTGTGACGTTATAGCATTGGCTGAATAAGTCCTTGTTGTTTATTAAGTAGTATGTCCTCTCATCCAAGGATCTAGTCAAGTACTGATCCATGTGGATAAACATCCCTCCCCCTCCCTGTGTGTGGATACCCTGTGCTGGGTCTGGGGAGCTGTGGAGAAGGCCCAGCCCCACGTGCTGCCCTCACGTTTCCTTCACTGTTCTCTGTTACTCAAAAGAAGCCATTCCGATACTCAAGGAAGTCGAGAGTACCTATTCTAGAACCAAAATGCCTCCATGCAAATCTTGGCCGTTTACTGGACGATCATGTGTGAATCCCTTAAACTCTTTGGACCTCGGCTTTCTCATCTGTGAAATGAAATGATAATACTCCTCTCATACGATTATTTTGAGGCATAAGTGAGTTAATAGACACGTAAACTACTCGGAACAGAGCCTGGCACCTAGTAAGTACTCTATAACTGTATCTTACGTACTAATAAAATCCAATAAAAGCTATCAGTAGACAGGTAATTCTGACATAGAGCAGAATATTTTACTCTTCAGCCTTGACATCAGGACCTTCATGATCATGAAACCATAAATGCTAAATAAGCTTTTTTCTCCTGAGCCCATTGATCCATTCTCTTAGTGGTTCAAAGGGGAAGGGGAAGAATGTATAATTTTCCCTTCTCTGTTTCTAAATACCATTTTGAGAAGAAACTCCTCTAAGAGAGGTCTGAGAAAACGTGCCTTTTATCAAAGTAATCATAACCCCTACTCCCACTCCTACCCCAGCCCCTAGGATTCTGAAATTACTGGCATCAGAGTTCAACAGACCCTTCTAAACCAAAGGAAAACCTCAAATGTTGGTCAAGAGTTGTAACCCAAAGGAACCATGGTGTTGAACATTTTTTTTTAATTTTTAAACATTTATTCATTTTTGAGAGACAGGGACAGCAGAAGCAGGGGAGGGGCAGAGAGAGAGGGAGACTCAAAATCCAAAGCAGGCTCTAGGCTCCTTGCTGTCAGCACAGAGCCCGACGTGGGGCTCAAGCCCACAAACGTGAGATCATGACCTGAGCTGAAGTCGGACACTTAACCGACTGAGCTCCCCAGACCCTTGGTGCTGAACACAAGGATCAAAGGAAGCCCTTGGAGTATAGTTTACCCCTTTTATCACTCTGCATGTGGCCCAATCTACCACTTGGACTTGGGTCTCAATGTAAATGTACTTTACTAAGTACTTACTTTAGTAAGTTATTTGGGGACTCAAGAAGTCATTGATTTTGAGGGTTACAAGGGAGTAGAATGTGAATGAACTTGAATTTCCGTTGAAAATAAATAAAGTCCCAGAATGAAGCTCTTGAGGATTCTAAAAGATAGGTATCCATTTTGTTTCTTTTTTAAAAAAAAATTACATCCAAGGTAGTTAGCATATAGCGCAACAATGATGGAGTATTACTCGGCAATCAAAAAGAATGAAATCTTGCCATTTGCAACTATATGGATGGAACTAGAGGGTATTATGCTAAGCGAAATTAGAGAAAGACAAATATCATATGGCTTCACTCATATGAGGACTTTAAGACACAGAACAGATGAACACAAGGGAAGGGAGGCAAAAATAATATAAAATCGGGGGGGGGGGGGACAAAACATAAGAGACTCTTAAATATGGAGAGCAAACAGAGGGTTACTGGAGGGGTTATGGAGGGGGGGGATGAGCTAAATGGGTGAGGGGCGTTAAGGAATCTACTCCATTTTGTTTCTCCCCTGGGTACTCCAGAGTCCAAAGGGAGAGCTGCTCCTTGGCACTCTGGGTTCACCATCCTGAGCTTGGCTGGGTCGGTGAGAGGGGGACCCAAGGCCTGGGGAGTGGTCACATTATTGCTATTACCTCTGGGGGTGGGGATGAGCATTACAGGGGACCCCTATTTCTTTCCGTTTCCTGACTGTGTTACAACCCTCCTCTATACCGGGGCCTCATTCTCACACAAGGGTTTTGTTTTCCCAGGGTCTGAATTCCCTTCATGTGAAGTTCCTCACAGTGGTCTGGCTAATGGCTGTGAGACAAAAGATTCCATTCGATTTGCCCCAACATGGCTGTTGTGCGTGTGCTTCCCCATCGCAGTTTTCTTAGAACTTTGCCACCTCTCCTCAGTCCTGGTATTTAGCATTTCCAGAGCATGTTATAGCTCAGTTCCTTGTGATCGTTTTTAGTGGTTAGACCGCCAGTCCTGTGTAGAGCATGAGCCAGTGCTTAGCCAGAGAATGAAATGGAAAAAGTCGGCCAAACCCAGCTTCATAATCTTCCTTTAATAAAACTCTACTGTGTCATTTCCTTCAGTTTCTGTTTTTCAAACTCGAGCCAACATGTCCCTGTGTTAGGGAACTGTACTACAAGATCTGCTACATCCCAGATTTGACTTACAGTGGAAGTAAGACTACAGCGGACCACGTCCTAGAGTTTAAAAAAAAAAGAAGGAGAAAAAGGTCTCTCTGGAAAAAACTGTGTCTCGAGTATAACTCTTGGGCTTTTCAATTTTGCTTATTTCCTAAAGGCCCATACCATTTTGGAATGTCTGTGTGCCTTCTAGAACAAGTTCCATATTCCAACACAGATTCCTACCTGCCTCGCTACCCTTATCACAAATACATTCCAGAGTAATCCCCCCACCGCTGAGATAAGTGCTCAGTAACAATTTGTTGGCACTTTAGCTTTCTACATGTTTTTGTACTGAGGCATTGTTTCTTCTTTTTTTTTTTTTTTTTTTTTTTTTTTTTTTTTTTTTTTTTGGAGAGCGCTGGCACCAGCAGGGGAGGGGCAGAGAGAGAGAATCTTAAGCAGGCTCGAGGCTCAGTGCGCAGCCCAACTCAGGGCTCGATGCCACGAACTGTGAGGTCACGATGATGGAGCCACCCAGGCGCCCCAACGTTGTTAACCCTTAAGCATAATATCCAACAAACGCCATAGGCTATTCTGTGATTTCTCGTAGAGATTTACATTCTGACTCTTTACGTCTCTCAAATACAGGCGTTTAGCAGTATCGTTAAAGAGGAAAGCAACTGATGCCCCAGCTGAGAGTTTCGTGTCTGGTGTGTAGTAAGAAGAACAGGGAAGCATGAGCCGTCTGGGAAATGTTTGGTCAGGTGCAGTTCTAGAATCAGACGTACAGGGTGACTATCAGCAAGTCAGTTAATCTGCTTGGCTTTGGTTTTCTTATCTCTTAAATGTGAGAGCCTGACTATGTGATCTCTAAGGCCCCTTCCAGCTCTGACTTCTGTGACGCCAGGCTTGTCCAGCCACCTCCTGTCTCCAGGCCTGTTTGCCCATCCACAAAATGAGGGGGTGGGGAGGGCAGGCGTTTAAGTCTTAACCGCCTGTGACTTTCAAAGGAATGAACTTTTAGTTATCCGGACTGGTTGGGGAGCCAAGATTACGCTGGACGTTAAAACATAATTAAAAGGACTAACATGGGCCTGGTTAAGACTTCGGAAAAGTCCTAATTCTTTATCGGGAATGTTGACTTTAAGGTAAACGGGTACCACCTTGTTTTTGGATGTTCCCGCCCTGCCCCTTTTAGGCTAGAGGTCTGGTGAAGATAAGAGGGTGTGTGTGTGTGTGTATACATCAGGTAGGAGCCCAAAGGTGTTAAGGTTTTCTCCTGCTAGTTCCAGCCCCCCGGCCCCCTGCTCCTCGACCTCTGCCCCGGTTCCTGTTCCTAAGGGTACTGTTGATAAGCGGCATCCGAAGTCACGCTGCGGAGGAGGTGAAGTGCACGGCCAGACTGCCCTGGGTCCCAGCATGTGCTCCCTGCGCTGGTGTAAAGTTCACGTGTGCAGATCGAGAAGGATGCGCTAATCCTCTCCTAGTGACCCCGAAAAGCCAAGGCTGGGGCAGAGAGAATGGAAGACGGGAACCTTTGGGCAGCTGCCAGGGAGTGATGCCTAGCCACGCTTTCTAAGCATCGATGAAAACGTATGGCCCGTGGAACCAACTCTTGCGGGCCTCAGACAGCATCACCGTATAGAAGTACAAAGAGGAGGGGCTCCCGGGTGGCTCGGTCAGTTGAGCGTCTGACTTCGGCTCACGTCATGATCTCACAGTTTGTGGGTTCGAACCCCACATCCGGTTCTCTGCTGTCAGCACAAAGCCCACTTCAGATCCTCTGTCTCCCTCTCTCTGCCCCTCCCCCCCCCCTCTCTCTCTCTCTGTCTCTCTGTCTCTGTCTCTCTCAGAAATGAATAAACATTAAAAAAAAAAGAAGTTGGGGCGCCTGGGTGGTTGTCGGTTAAGCGTCCGACTTTAGTGGCTCAGGTCATGATCTCACAGTCGGTGAGTTCGAGTTCTGTGTCTCCCTCTCTCTCTGCCTCTGCCCCGCGCCCCACCCCCACACACTCTCAAAAATAAATAAACATTAAAAATTTTTTAAAGAAAATAAATCAAAAAAATAAGTATAAAGCAGACACTAAGTGGACGGCCAGTCCAGTCTGACTTGGGTACCGTTTTCATCCTTGCTATTCCCCTTCGTCATGAACTTTAGTCACCTCCTGTGTCGTGCCACATGGAATCTCCGTGTCTGCCTGGTCTTCATGTGCCTTCGAGCCCTGGCCACACGCACCCTCCTTCCTTGGCATTCAGTCTTAGTGCCCGCACCTCCTCAGCCCCACACGCTCGGTACGCCCTCTTACAGCCCGTGTTCATTTCCCCCTCCCCGGCTTGGATGGTGTCCCTTCATTTGGCCAGTTAAATCCAACCCTTTCTTCAAAATGTAACTGAAGCCTCCTCTCTTCCATCAGGTTTTCCCTGAACACTGTGTTGTACTGCTCCTGGGCCTCGGGAGGCCTCCGCCTCACCCCACGTTTACATTTACTCAGATTCACGTCTGTAGAGTATTTGTTGTTTTTCCCCTTCTGCATCGCTACTGGCACAGAATGGAGTACAGACTGGGTACCCTTCTAAACCTTGATTGGGGGATTAAGGTTCAAAGGACAGTCTTGTGGTCTGTGTGTTTGAGAAGAAGATACGCTTGGGTCCCAGTCTGGCAAGGCAGAGGCCACCCCAGGCCAGGCATGGCGGGCAGGAGGAGGTCACCTCTGCTGTGTCTCGTGGCCGATCCCGGAGATTTACTTGTAAGAGGACTTTGAAACAGTCGAGCCATGGAAAATGAGAGCGAGTGAGTGTGTTTAAGAGAGAGAAGGACTGGGAGGGAGGAAGAATGGGAGTCTACAGGGTGGGAAATCCATGCACCTTGATGACTTAAGGTTAAGCCCTGTTCCTCCCTCCCTCCACCCTTGTTCCCAGCCTCCCTCCTTCCTTTTAGCTAATCTTCCTCTAGAAGAAGCAGGCCAGGCCGGCTCAGCATGGTCTGTCACAACTCATTCTCAAGTTGAATTTGTGGCCCAACCTTCAGGGTCAGCTTGATGGACTTGGAATTTCTGTGCTATCTTGGCCCCACCATTGTCTTTCTCTTCTCCCAAACCAGGTGAACCCCACTGCCCAGTGTACCCACGCCTTGTTGAGGATGGTCTACTGCTCCCACTGCCAGGGGCTCGTGACCGTGAAGCCATGTTACAACTACTGCTCAAACATTATGAGAGGCTGTTTGGCCCACCAAGGGGATCTTGATTTTGAGTGGAACAATTTCATAGGTGAGTAAGCGAGGGAAGTATTTGTGTCAACGCCAGCCATACGGAATGTTGTAATTGTCATCTGTGAAAGTTCTGTTCAGTATTTATTGTCTGCCAGGGTTCTGACTGTGCTCAGAGTTCATACCGTTCTACAAGTTCGTTTACTTGTAGAAGACATTAGACACGATGAGTAGCAAGTTTTAATAATGAGAATGGGATTTTTTGACATTTTCCTCCTAAAGGTCAGTTTTCGTTAAACACGATAGGTTTGTGTCCATGTAGATGCTGGAGTACAGCCATCACTGAGTGAGCTTTTTGTTTTTTCTTTTATGCTTATTTATTTATTTTGAGAGACAGAGAGAGACAGAGAATTGAGTGGGAAAGGGGGAGAAAGAGAATCCCAAGCAGGCTCGGTGCCGTCAGCATAGAGCCCAACTCGAGGCTTGATCTCACGACCCATGAGCTCATGTCCTGAGCCGAAATCCACCCCTGAGCCACCCAGGCACCCCACTGGCTGAGCTTTTGAATCATTACACCTGTCACACTGTGACCAAATCTTCTGCATACTGGACGGATACTCCTTGGGTATTTGAAGTGCAATCCAGTTGTAAGAATTTAGGAGTTCTGTTTCTGTAGAGGATTTGATAGAAGCAGACCGCTCTGGTGGGGACGGAGGGGCTCTTGGTCTAGTCATTTTAGAGGTAAACAGTCTCAACGTGCACCTGAAGCCCGGCATCCAGACCGCCGTGTAAGCGAAGGACCCAATTTCTGAGAGGGTTAATCGACATCTGTGGGAAAGGACAAGTGAAGGCTAATTTCAATGTCCAGTCATCGACTCCCTTGATGTGCTTTTCATGCATAGCTTAGTTCTAAAACATCAGTATGGACGTTCCTGTGATAGTGGCACCGAATACACATACTAACAGCTCACAAAAGCAAACTTCGTTTCTTCCCCCAACCCCCAGTCACATTTGTGTAATTGCAGAACTTAAGTGCATACAATTTGCTGGCACTTTTGGGGGGGGGGGATTGGAGTGGGAGAGAATGCTTTCTAGTCTGCATGAGAGCTAATTACCATATTAAGTCTGTTTGAAAATGCATCAATAAATTGGCCCCAGCAGATTCTTGAGCACACTGACACAGGGGGAAAAAAAAGACGTGAATATTAAGCACTTCGGCACAATTGTAGCCTAAATAGCTCAAAGCTAGAAGACCTGAGGAAAAAAAAATCTACGTGCAGAAAAGCCGAATCCCATGAAAGGGAAGGCCTAAGACCAGCGAAGGCAACACGCGGACAAATGGCGCATCATGCCCCGAATGAAGCCAGGGGGGAGACGGTTGTTTTCGACTGTTTCCCATGGCAAGGAAAGCTCGTGGCATTTCCAGATCTAAAGTTGATGCTTTTGCTCCCTCTCAATTTTTTTAATCCCACCCCCACCCCCACACCCGAATGCCACATTTGCAGTTCAGTTTTGCTGACTTCATTTTTGTAATGTTGGTTAGCCTTTTTATAACACCTCACGTACTAGTTCTCGGGGCAAAGGAGTAGAATTCGCCATACGGTACCAACGACGTACAGTGAC
This sequence comes from Felis catus, assembly GCF_018350175.1. NCBI lineage: Eukaryota > Metazoa > Chordata > Mammalia > Carnivora > Felidae > Felis > Felis catus. The sequence goes on along the minus strand of NC_058386.1, from coordinate 109,535,421 downwards.
GGTCACCTAGTTTTGCCAACTTGTGTCCGGATCCGTTAGGAGTAAGGTGCAGAGGGGGGCGTGTCCCTTGCACTATTCCTTTGTTCGAACACGTCTGGCAGAAACTGTAACTCGTGGCATTAAAACACAAATTCCCCCGTTTTTAACAAAATATTTTTCCAAGGGCCCACATCAAATCAAAACCGTCCTCTGGCTTGGCTTAATTAATGTTTTCAGCCAGGTACCGTGAGGCTGAGGTGCCGCTGTTATTCTTGTTGAGAGTCTTAAAAATTACATCTGTTCCCTTTCAAGAAACCAAATTAAACCCAAGTGGAAATCGATAGGATTTCTGAATCAATTTTCCTCAGTTATTTGGAATGATCCTTTTTTGGAGGGATGAGGTGTATAATGGTATCTAAACTTAATTTTTAATGGGTATTTTATTCTTTCTGTCTAAAAGGCCGGGAATAATAGACCTTGTTCATCCCCTGTGCTTTTTGTATGAATTTTCACCAGGGTTTAATTTGCTCTGTGGTTGTGGAATTCACTCCCAATTTACATGCCTCAGCTATAAGTTCTTTTTTTTTCCTTTCTTTGCAAAGAATTTTGCTTTCCCCTTTAAACGGCTGCAGTTAATGAATGGTCAAGGGCTTCCCCCCACCCCCACTTCTTTAAATCAGATCTTGGGGTTAAGTCGGGGAAACTGCCTTTTGTTCTCCCAGTCAGTCATGAGGCCGAAGGTGTGGGTTTCTGATCATTGGCGGCACAGCGTGAAAGGAATCGCTTTGCCTAGCACGAAGGGGACACTTTGTTGATGGGGCGGGGCCGACCCAGTGCCAAATAACCTGAGCACTGAAATCCCGCAGTTGGTCTAGACCCTTGGAGACACTAAGCATAGGTTTTCCACATCTGCTTTCTGGCCGCCACGTCCTCCTTTTCCTTCTCCTGAGTTGCATCTACAGTGTTGTCAGCCTTTATCCAGATGGATCCAAGCAGCTTGAAGTGCCCTGGACTTGGTTTTGGAAGAGGTTGGTTCAAGAGGTCAGCCAAATACTACCCCCCACCGCCGCCCCCCCCCCCCCCCCCCGCAAAACAAAGTCAGTTTCTGGAAAAGCGTAAGTGATGCTTGGTTGCGCCTCGTTTTCCATCACCTACTGTAGCTGCGTTAACAGTCATCTGACTCCTAGCCAGCCTTATTCATGTCACACGTTGCTGCCAGCATGAATTTTGTATTGGGGTCTTAGGGTGGCTGGCAGGAGGCAGGAACCAGTCAGATACCCCGCAAATCAGAGGCCCGGCAGCCTAGACCAGCCGGAAGAAAAAACACCAAACCAACTATCTTTGGATCTCTCTTGGGGCTTCTACATCAGGGCTCCTACGGAAGAGCCTCATTGACGGCCGACCGTGACTCCCCCGGGGGTGGGAGGCAGCTCGCGCATTCTTCAGCCGCGCAGCGCCCAGCGCCATGGCACCGGCCCCAACAAAGGCCCGGCTTCCCTCCATTCCCAGAGTTTACAAAGACGCCAAACAGCCAGAAGAATCGGGTTTATGTTTCCTTTCAGTCTTTCACAAACACATTAGTGATCTGGCCTTTCCTCGCCACTAGGGGAATAAGTAGTTTCAAAACGCGCTGGTTTTTTTTCTTGTTTAAAGCTCTGCATTTTGGATGTTTATTATCTGTCTATTCATAATATTTTTATTTGGAGCAAGCGACTTCTTCGGCGAAGAATGTGCTTTCTGTACGTGCCAGCCCTGATGCTTTGACAATGATGAACACATTTAAGTTGTGCTCCACTTGTTTACAAAAGTCTCCTTTTGCTAGCACATCAAAAGCATTTTTCCTCCTCTAGGACAATGGTATATTCATGCCGGCAGCCTTTGCTTAGAGGTTGGAAGCGTCACTTTATTGGCGCTTACCACAATGCAACCTGAAACTTCATTTGTTATTACTTAAAAAAAAAAAAAGTGCATTTCACGGAAATCTGTTTGTGGTTTGTGACATCGCCATTGCAGTTGAGAGCAATGATCCCCGTGCCTTAAAACGGTGTGTTGTATTTGTCCTAGGTTCAAGGTGAAAGGTTGATGACCAAATTTGGTCTCATTGATATGCTGATGCTAAAACTCCTTTGCACTGGAAAGTTTAGGTAGGAGATCCACGCGGTGGCCTGCGGCCTTCTTTGAAAAGGGCACATAATAATCTTCTGGAAACTAGCCCTCCTTTCTAGGAGCTGTCCTTGGCCTACCTGAGGACTGTGGGTAGCGTGGGCCTACCTACCCTTCTGCCGTGCTTTCGGCACTAGAGTGGAAAGGGGAGAGAACAAGTTGAAAAGTTCAGTGCTTGTCAGGAGTGTCCTTTTCCCATTCGGACATCCAGTTTGCCTGACATTTCTTGGTGAAAATTAGAGGACACTGAAAACACCAAGCCTCATAATCCCAACGAACGCGTACGGCAGACAAACAAGTACAGCGTATTTTAAGAGAGTGTGTGCTGACGCCTTCTAGACTCCTCCAGAATGTGAAAGTAACTCGCAGACTGATCCGTGAAGACTCACGCTGTGAGCACGTGGCTTTCTGTGTACTGTGGCCTTGTGTTGTCTTTTCACCAGAACAAAAAGGAGGTACATCTTTTTGCTTTAACTCGAGGCCCTTGTGTTTGAAATGGGAAGTTTATCTTCGCACAAAATTGCATTTTTCAAAATGTCATTATTTGAAAAGTCATTAGAATTCCTAGGAACACTGTCATTTGTACTTTGCAGGTGTGTACTCAGGGATCTGAAAGGGTTTCATTTCAAAAAGGAAAGCAAGAAAGTGATACGCCGGGATTTTAACAGATTTGCGTTTTTGAGTCGGACAGCCTTACAGTGACAGCCACTGACACACGAAGGAACGAGTAATCAGTATAATAGAACATTCCTGATTGGGTTTCCTTGCTGTGGAATAGAGCATTCACCTGGCCACTTCACACTTTAGAGAGCTAGCAATGCATAGTGACTAAAAGCAGTTCGGTGTAATAGAAAAAGCTGTAAAGGGCGCCTGGGCGGCTCAGTCTGTTGAGCGACTGACTTCGGCTCGGGTCATGATCTTGCAGTTTGTGAATTCCGGCCCCACGTCGGGCTCACTGGCGTCAGCCTGTCAGCACAGAGCCCGCTTCAGATCCTCTGTCCCCCTCTCTGCCCCTCCCCTGCTCATGCTGCCTCTCAAAAAATAAATAAAACATTTTTTAAAAAGAAACAAAAACATGAATTATGATGCATGCCTCCTCCCACCCCCACCCCCCGAAACGAGAGACAATAAAATAACCACACTGATGACCCAAGGCCAGACTGACGATTTACTGTTTATGCTGTATTGTTCTTCCCCAACGTCACGTTAGACGCGATGCTGATGGTGGCGGAGAGGCTCGAGGGCCCTTTCAACATCGAATCGGTCATGGACCCCATCGATGTGAAGATTTCCGATGCTATTATGAATATGCAAGAGAACAGTGTGCAAGTGTCCCAGAAGGTAATGAAGGCAGGACACTGGAGAGGACGGGCAGAGCCCCTCCCCTGCTCCAGCTTGGGACACGACTCCCCTAATGTGACTCGTGCTTGCCTCAATGCAGGTTTTCCAGGGGTGTGGACCTCCCAAGCCCCTCCCGGCCGGCCGGATTTCCCGTTCCATCTCTGAAGGTGCCTTCAGCGCTCGCTTCAGACCATATCACCCTGAGGAACGCCCAACCACAGCAGCCGGCACTAGTTTGGACCGACTGGTGAGCAGTTTGGCAGGAACGGCCGCGTTTAATGGCAAAGAACTGAAAACATTTGCTCCGAATGCATTTTTAGTTGGAAGGCTTTCAAGTGCGGGTCTTTCAGGTGCAACTTCTCAAGCAACTTGCATGTGGATGTCAATAAATCTGCCTCTGATTTCTAGCTCATAAAGTCGGTACGTAGTTAGGAAACGTGATGCGTGTACCGTGCGCCCATCGCTGTGCGTGTTATAGGGACGCGGTAAGACTCATCCTCGTTCTCAGCCCCAGCAAAGAGGGAGAAGCCGACATCCCAGGCTTAAGTGACAAAGAGGGTGTATAGTAAGCGCTGGGACGGTCGGGAAGTAGGAGCACATGGCAGCAGGCTGTGCATACAGTAGGAGGAGGGGGCGTGATGACAGGCACTCGCTTTCACAGAGGGGTTGCTCTAGATGCTTGAGCCAGAGTGTAAAAGCCTGGTGGGAAGAGAGGGTGTCTTCTCCTTGTATCTACAGGGCACGGAGGCTGGCAGGCGGCAGTTGGTAGTTGTAATAAAGAGGTCGAGTGGGCAGCGGATCCGGGCAACTCGTTCAGAGCTTGCATTTCGACTCTTAGTTCATGGGCGTGATCTTGTTCTTTTCTGTGTACATTTGATCAGCATTTCTCTCTTGTGACTCAAGTTGAAAATGAATTACATAGCACTCTGGAGCTACTTTAGAAATGATCAGAAGACACACGTTTAGGTGGCCGTGAGTTTTTTACAGAGCGCTTGCTTCTCCCCTCCCCCCCCCCCCCCACCTCATTAGGTTACCGATGTCAAGGAGAAGCTGAAAGAGGCCAAAAAGTTCTGGTCCTCTCTGCCCAGCACCGTTTGCAACGACGAGAGGATGGCCGCTGGGAATGGCAACGAGGATGGCTGCTGGAACGGGAGAGGCAAGAGCAGGTCAGCCCCGGGAGCGCTCCAGAGGGGGTCTGTCTGTTGTCAGTTGAGGGAGGCATCCTGGAGCATCTCACAGTAGGTAGCAGTGACGTGGAAGGCTTCTGGACGTTCTGAGGAATGGGCTTTACCCCGTAGGCATCGGGAAGGCACCCGGCTACTTACAAAGAGTACTGGGCCCAAAGTTTGTGACGGCGGTTCCAACCCCGCGTGCGGGCTGCAGCCAGGGCTCAGGCCGTTCCAGTAGTTTCGTCTTTATGGTACTCGGTCCCTGTGGGTCTTTGCCCACCAGCTTCGCCTCCTAAAGCACCAGTTCTCCAAAGGTCTCGTGCTCTTCTCGGGTGACGTCTTGCGTCCCTCCCCCTAGACACTTAGTAACCTTGCTCCGTAGCCTCCGTATCGGCACTTGACTCTGAGCCACCAACCTCCATTGCTTCCCAAAAGGTTCCCATCAAATTGGAGAAACAAGATGCCTGCCTGGGAAAAGGAGAAATCCAAGCTCTTTAGAAGCAGAAGAACTTCCGGGGCATCGCCCTCCGCGGAAATAACTAGACTCCAAGCAGGATTCTCTGGTGATCTTTGGCGACCTTCTGTTTTACCGATCATCTTCACAGGGTCGTTTCTCATTTCAGATACCTGTTCGCAGTGACGGGGAACGGGTTAGCCAACCAGGGCAATAACCCAGAGGTCCAGGTCGACACCAGCAAAACGGACATGTTGATCCTTCGTCAGATCATGGCCCTTCGGGTCATGACCAGCAAAATGAAGAACGCGTACAACGGGAATGACGTGGACTTCTTTGATATCAGTAAGCGTTTGTCGCGGTTTGAGATTCACACCTCGTCCTTGGGCGCCTTGTGACGAGAACAAACAGAATGAAACCTCTGTTCCGTTTTTTTAACCACTAGGCGATGAGAGCAGCGGAGAGGGAAGCGGCAGTGGTTGTGAGTATCAGCAGTGCCCTTCGGAGTTGGAGTACAACGCGACTGACCACTCGGGGAAGAGCGCCAGTGATAAAACCGGCGGCACCGGTGCCCGCGTTGGGGCGCAGCCCTACCTCCTCGCTGTCTCCTGCATCTTGTTCCTGGTTATGCAGAGAGAGTGGAGATAATTCTTAATTGTCGAGAAAAGGTTTCCGTCAAAAAGTTAAGGAGGCACCGGTTATCACTTTTATACCATCCTAGTGACTTTGCTTTTTAAATGAATGGACAACGATGTACAGTTTTTACTATGTGGCCACTGGTTTCAAAAAGGCTGACTTTGTGTTTTCATTCAGTTTTGCGGGGAAAAGGGACTTGGATGTCAAGTCAGTTCCTGCTCCCCTGGAATCATGTTAAACGTGGCTAACAGTGTAGGTACAGAACTGTAGTTAGTTGTGCATTTGTGATTTTATCACTCTTGTTTGTTTGTTGTTTTTTTTTTTTTCTTTTTGTTTGTGGGTTTTTTTTTTTTTCCTTCAATTATGATCTCACCTTGTTTCTTACAAGAAAACCAGGGTCCTTTCTTGGCATGTAACATGTACGTATTTCTGAAATATTAAATAGCTGTACATGTTATCTTATTAAAAGGAAAAGCCCAACAAGCAGTGAAATTTCCATTTATCCCTGTTGTTTTAGTTGCCTTATCTGGAGACGAGTGGATGTGATTTTGTTTTTTACTAAGTTAGGGCAGATCGCGAAGGCCGTACAGGGGGCTTCTGAAACACTCGTTCGGTGTGTTCGAGTATCAGTACAAGAAGAAGGCTGTGCTTCGTTTATGGCCAGGGACCGGAAGAGACTGCAGACTATACCCATCTTGGCTGAACTGAGTTACACAAACTAAGATCACAGATCGGTCCTTTCCTTAAACCCGTTTACACTTAAAGTGTGGCCCATTTAGAAGAAGGTTTCTTTTGAATACACTCTCCCTGGAAATATAGAAGGCATTCAGGGTGTCCCAGTTACCACATGTTCACACTTAGTTCGGGGGTGGGTTTTTGTCTTTTTGTGTTTTATCCGGGCGAGTTTAGCAAGCCGCTGTATGCTGGTCTTCACGTCCACGCTGACCTGCTTTGAATTGGTACCCCGATGGCCGAAATAAGTGACCGATAAGCTCATTTGGTCCCCCCCGTTATGGTGTGCCGGATCTCAAACCCAGCCATATAGTGGAGGGAGCTGTCTGGGGGCTAGTCAGAACCAGGGTACAGCCTGGGCTCACGGGATAGCTGTCAACATTCAAAAAGTCTGTGTCTGTGCATTTGCATTTGGTTTTGGATTCCAGTTTGTGTAAAAAAGATTTCTAAGGTGTCCTGCTTGAGTCTTCTTGCCCAGGCCTCTCTGATGAAAAAGACAGAGGACTGGCAGTGGTTCACCGCGCTGTGCCACCCTAACAGCCAAGACGTCCACCGGGGGCGGGAGTGGGGGGGGATCTGAGTGTCGGGAATCTTTTCATGTGATGTTGTTTTTGGAGGAGGATGGGAGAGAGGAGATAGATCTGAGAAGACGGTGGTATCTTAGCGGTGACCCTTAGGAACCCGTTGCTTGTATCCTCACAAATGACGGCTCATAAAACTATGAGAATGTAACAAATCACTTTAAGAAGGAGTTCCCGAAAGTCTTCAGAAAGAAAATTCTGCAAGTCTCTTCCTGCTCTAGACAGCCATTAAGATCCCAACCGATTCCACAGAAGCTAAAACCCACAGAGAGGTGGTTTGTGTTCTTGTTCAATCTTCAGTTGTAAGAGTAATTCTCTATTTTTATATTGAAACATAATTACTTGATAGCTCAGGGTCTACATTTCATTCAACTTTTTACACCAAATTCTGCAGAATGGTCAAATGGAATATTGGGGGCTGTTGTAAACAGAGGCTTAATTTTATTAGAAGTAGCCAGTTATTTATTAAAGCATGATGTTAATAAAATAGGCATATTCTGGCTGGTGTGTATAAGTGTTGTTTTTTTTTTAAAACAAATCACAGAAGACAAAATTGAAAAGGTGCTCCATTTATGTATGAGGAAAATGGATTGTAAATAGCTCAGCCGCCTTGTGAGAACTTGGAAAGTGTGCTGATACTTAGTAACTACCTCAGTTGTGAGGAATTTCCTTTTTAGCTTAGACTGCTATTACTTTTACTTGGTTAGAAATGAATCTGGTCTCCAAACTGTGGCTCAAAGAGTTATCCCCGTAGACCTTGTTAGATTGTTTTTAATTTAAAACCTTGAACTCTGCCCAGCTGTTTTCTTTCAGTCAAGTTCTCTACACCAATAACATTTTCCGAATTAAATATTCTTGAAGGTTCTTCTGGACTCTTACGGATTTGTTTTCTTTCTTTGCATTTTTCCCTGTTACCCTTTTATTATTTAAATTGTCTCTTGCTTTTGAACTTGAACTATGGAATAAACAAATCATAGATTTTTCCATTCAGATCTGACTGGATAACGCTTGGCTTCTAACCAGCTGGCAGGCTCACCCTTGCACCCCACTCTTCCTCCCCCCCCCCACCAAAAAAGAATAAAGGCAAGTCGAATATTTTAAAATCTTAAGAGTTCAGAGTATGAGGTAGAATAAAAGCTTTGTTAGTAGACCTGACTTTTCCAGAGTCTCCGTTAATAGCATGTGACTTTGTGTTTTACAAAGTCATTTGGAAGTTCTTTTTCTTTCCCAGTACTTCACCACTCTTGTACCTTAAGAAAAAAACATTTTAACGACTCTTAGATGTACATTTCATTTCAGAAAAGAGTCTGTAATCAGCACCTATTATTTGATAAAAGGCAAAGGACAGAGAACTGATGTGCACGTTAAAACTTTCCTCCCTCAGTGTTAGAAACCTAACAGTTCACATGAAGTAGAATTTGCCACCTGTGATTCTAGAACCAGCATAAAAATAGATGTAGGTGATGCCACACAAAATCCGGCTTGGCCTTCTGCGTCTGCAGAATGTGTCCACTTGCAGAGCTGAAGGGTGCAGTACGTTCAGAACCGGATCTGCTACAGGAGGCCTGCGTGTGCTTTCTCACCCTCGAGCAAATGCCAAACTACCAAGTACAACTTTCCTGCCTTTTTCGAAACCAGGAAAAAAAAGCACTGGGAACATTTTTTCCAACTCAGCACTTCGTGGGGGGGTGGGGTGGGCGGGAAACGTAGCTCTGCATTCTGGGATACACTTTATTGTACAAGCTCAGTTTCCACATTTAACCTCCTCCGGTTACTTTCTTCTGGAAGTCCTTACAGATGTGAAAACTCCCTGGGAGATAACCTACAGTAATCTAGGAATTCCAGGCCATCCGTCAGGCAAATCCCTGTAATACTTAAGTTATCTAGTTTAGCTTTTCATTAGGTAATTAATACCTTGACAGGGTTTAAAAACCAAAACCTACATAAAGGTATACAGGGGAAGTTTCCCTTCCGTTCCTGCATCCGATCTGTCCAGTTACCCCCACACTCTAAACTTATTAGTTGGCTTATAAATATATCTCCCAAAGTTTCGTGATGTGCAAGCAAGTATGAATAGAGGTTTTTCCCTCCTTGTTGTTTTTTCTTTTTTACATGGAAGGTAGCATATAGTGTCCTAATTTTTTTTTAATTAATTACCTTTGAGAGGAGGGATCCCTAAAGATACAGATTCCTATTCTAAAGGCATGGCTTCTCAGTGGTACCCCATTTGGGATTTTGACTATTTTGGCCCAGATGGATCTACGTGATTTTTTTTTTTTTTTCAAGAAACAAGTGTCGAATTGAACGAGGAACAGTCATGATAGTGCTACAATCCTGGAGTGCATCATTAGGATGCTGTCTGTTCACGTTAAGTTCGTTCCTGGTAGTTTGTTAACATATCGTCACCAGTGAAGAAGGTACTGACTGGCCAAAGCAATTGGGAAGATCCTCTTAGAACACCGCACATGAACACCACTGTTAATGTGTGAGAATGGTTCAAAGGAAATGTACCCTGGGAATGATTCCTACTCTATTAGAATACGTTTTAAAATTCTTTTTATTTAGTTTTTAAGTTTATTTTTGAGAGAGCAGGCGTAGGGCAGAGGGAGAGACAGAATCTCAGGCAGGCTCCCGCACTGCCAGCACAGAGCCCGATGTGGGGCTCGAACCCACGAACCGTGAGATCGTGACCTGAGCTGAAACCAAGAGTCCCGACACTTCACCAGCTGAGCCACCCAGGGGCCCCTAGCATTTCGTGCTCTTAAAAGTTTCCTCAAGCCCAGAGGCCTCGAAGCAGCGGCCGCCGTCATGCAAAGATGGAGAGGAGAGCGTTCTGGAAACGCGTACCTGGGTTTTCCCAGTCAGCCTTAAGTTGTCTGTCCGATTGCCAAGGAGTCATTCGAATACGCAAAACGAGGGTCAGGGTTCAGTCTTCGTGTAAAGTTGCACTTTTATCCATCAGCGTTTGGAGAGACTCGAGCATTGGTCCGTAGACTCTACAGGACTCGGTTTCGCAGCAGGAGTGTCCACACGTGGCAGTAAGTGCACATCTCACTCTCCTTGGGACGCTTCTTAAACATCGGCGCGGCATCCCGAAAAAATAAGCACCGGATTGTTGGAAAGAACAGGCCGCCGCGCCTCAGGCATACCCGGCGAGCGCTGATGAAAGGCGACCGGTAGGCCCAAGGCCAAGATGCTTTTCTGAAGGGTTTTACGCTTTTGTTCTCCGGTGGCTGGGGAAGTTTCGCAGCACCTTCCTTGCCACTCCGTGGACCGTGTTTTTCCCGCGGCACAGCTGGAAATCCTGTGCGCGCGCACAGACACGTACGTACTGCCGCGCACGTTTGTGTGTTTTCGAACCCTTCGTCCCAGGCCGACCTTACCCGCCGTCGCTTACGGGGCTGCCTTCCCCCTGCTGTCGGCGGTGTGTGCTTGGGGAGCGCGGGCTAACTTTAATGATAGCCTAAGGGGAACATCATTAGGAAGGTAAGTCTCCGGCCAAGAAAAAAATACACGCGTGCACATATAAAATGCATTCCAGATAGAATTGCTTAGGTTTACCACAGCCCGGGACTTGCTTTTCTGCGCCGACATTGATAACCTAGAACTGACTGCAGCCCACTGTTCTCGGTGACTCACCACGCTGGGCACTTGGTGCCGGGTTAGCCACAAAGAAGGAACTCCGGTCGGTGAGTCATTTTCTGAAGCCTGGCATCAGGATCTGAACCCGTTCACTGTACGTGCCTTTATAGGTCTTGAGTGCCCCCGCCCTCACCTCGCTTGTAAAATGCAATGAAAAGCTCGTTTCGGTGCGGAATAATTTGCAACCAGCTCCGGCCGCAGCAGCCGAAAGTTATTTGAACGTATTTACTGTGAAAAGAAAGTTCCTGGCTGGTTGGGCCCCCGTAAACATCCCGACTGAGCAGGGAGCCAGGACAAACCTGTGCGCGGGGCACGAAGGCCAAGGCGCAGCCAAGGTCCCACAAGCAGAAGTCGCTCCGTTTTGCACCTGCGTGTAAGGACTCGGGTTACTTTTCCAAGGGTGACGTACAGTAAGAGATGCAAGAACCAGGTTTGGAACAGAGGTTGGTTGGCCACCAGAGCCTGGTGTTTTGTTTCTGTTTTTGTTTCTGTTTTTTCCCCAAATGCTAGTTTTCCCTCCGTGACTCCTTTCTCCTTACTTTGTCGTGTCAGTCATCAGGAAGGGACACATTTGTCACGCTTGCCGCTATTAGAACCGCACTGGCCATGACCTTTAACCTGGCCTTCCGCAGGGCCAGTATGGTATTTTTCTTTTCTTTTCTTTTTTCTTTTCTTTTCTTTTCTTTTCTTTTCTTTTCTTTTCTTTTCTTTTCTTTTCTTTTCTTTTCTTTTCTCTTCTCTTCTCTTCTCTTCTCCTCTCTTCTCTTCTCTTCTCTTCTTTTCCCTTCTTTTCGGAAACACACGTTGATAAAAAGGTTTTGTAACCTCACGTGGTGGCTCCTTGCTCAGTGAACTTCGAAGCAGGAAGAGCTCAGTTGATAGTGCATAGGGACCCTGTGGCCTTTGTGCTGGTCTTGGAAGAACAGGCATTAAGTGATTCTGTCCGCCCTCTCCAGGACAGCCTCCTGTGACCCTGTGTGGAAGGGCTTTGGGGTGGCCCTGGCAGCGGCATCGTTGGAAAGGGTAAACTTGCTGAACATTTACACGAACACAGTCTGTTAAGAAAAACACCATGGTTTACATACGGAAAATTCATAACCTGCCTAGTCATCTAGACTTTGCAAGGAGGTAAATACATCTTGGGATAAATAGAACCCTGTGACTATAATCCGGGCATCTTCAAGAACCCTCAACAGGATTTCACCTTAAACATTAGACATGGGTCAGATGTTGGACACAAAGAACCAAGTTCATAGGCACTGCCGTGGAAGAGGAGTGTAGTACCAGGTTTTTTCTCTTGGACTGGTCTTCGTGCACATCAGAAAAGACCACATCCTAAGACAAAACGTGTGCTTGAGGGACAGGAGAGTTTGACTTGCCATTTCCTACCCAGAGAGGGAACCTGGGAGCTTTTGTTGACTGTTCCTCTGAACACATGCCCATCAGGTGGTATATACTGAAAACAATTGGGAAGGTCCTGCTCTACCGGTACTCAGACTCGTGTTTGACCCCAACCTTGATCCAAGGTCCAGAGAGACACCTGTGAGACCAGCAGGGGCTGTGGACTCTACCTCCAAATGAAAGAAAGGCAAGGGATGCCTCACTGGTCTGACCATGTAACACACACCTGGGGAATCGAGTAGTGACTTATGAAATTGGTTAAACCATGGATGCTGTAGGCTGATGGTGACCAGCTGATATGAACAAAATCCCTGGACTCCAGGGGCGGGTGAGGGCGGTGTGGTAAGGGAGGCATCCTCTGAGGTAGCCATCAGACATTGGTATTACTCTTCAACCTGCCCCTTGGGCCATTGGCCCACACACAATCAGGGCTGGATGGACCCTTGTGTGCCCCGCGTTGCGTAATTTTTCTACTCAGCTCCCTTTTGGAGAAGTAGTTTACATCTGAAAAATTTGCAGGTCCCTGTCATATTGAAACACACTCCAAAGAAGTACCTGAAGAGGCCAGCCCTTGGTTAGCAGAGATTGCTAATGACAGTCACTTTGGCTCTGGGTGTGTGGGTTTCCAGAACCACATGGGATTTGAGGAAGTCATATGATTTATTTATTTATTTCGAAATTTATAATTATTAAAAAAATATTAATGTTTATTTTTGAGAGAGAGAGAGGGAAAGAGAGAGAGAGAGAGAGAGAGAGAGAGAGAGTGAGAGGAAGACACACAATCTGAAACAGGCTCCAGGCTCTGAGCTGTCATCAGCACAGAGCCCGATGCAGGGCTTGAACTCACAAACTGCGAGATCATGACCTGAGCCGAAGTCGGCCGCTTAACCGACTGAGCCACCCAGGCGCCCCTAAAAAAATTTTTTTAGTTTGAATTCCAGTATGGGTAACATACAGTGTTATGTTAGTTTCAGGTGTACAAATAGTAATTCAACAATTCTATTCATTACTCACTGCTCGTCATGATAAGTGTTCTCTTGGCAGTATTATGATTTATGACATGGCTGGCCTTGGTCTCTGCATGGGAAGATGAAGGAGGGTATAAAGGGGAGACCCATTCTCAGCCCATAGTTCCACTGGGGAGACAGAGGTCACTCGGGAAACATGCCAGTGAATTACAGAAGTTCTTAGCTGCCCTGCTGATCGAGCGGGAGCAGCACACCACAGTGGCAGGGGTGGCTTCCTGGGAGGGGCAGGGTTCTAGCTGGACTTCAAAAGGAGGACAGGGAATTCTGTGAACTACTTGTGGGCAGGACCGATCCTCCGTTCTTAGTACTCTTCGGGTGCCACGGGTTGCCTCCCAGTAAGATGCTGGCAGCTGTGAAATTGAAGGAGTAAGGGCTGACAGGTGGCACTAACTGGCCCAAGGACAGGTGCGGGACAGATGTGGGTCATCGAGGGGTGGAAAAGCAATGTGTCTAAAGAATGGAGGTGAAGGGGCACCTGGTTGGCTCAGTCGGTAGAGTATAAGATTCTTGATCTCAGGGTCATGGGTTCAAGCCCCACATCGGGTGTAGAGATTACTTCAATAAATAAAATTTTAAAAACATAATAATGAATGGAGGTGAATATTTGTTAGTACAGGACTAGAGAAGAATGGGATCAGAGTATGAAACCCTCAAAAGCTAGGCAAGGTAATTTAAAATTCAAATGGGCATGATCTGATGGAAATTCTTGCACAGGCCTTGACATGCTGACCCGGGTGTATACATATGAACTAAGAAGCATGTGGCACGGATCCTACAGGGTTATCCTTGGGCTTGGCCGTGCCGAGCACTCTACTGTGCATCCGGAAGGGGCTCAGCGCCTCTCACACCTCCTATGCCCTAACATCCCCCAGACCATCTTGATTGGGAGCTTTCTGGTAAAGGCACTCCAGTTCCACACGAGGGGCACTTTTTGGATGTCCAGGCTAACAGTGTACTCAGATACGTTAGAAGCGGTCCTCGAAGCCTCCCACACTGTCACATCCTTGGGTTGTGGCCAGCCACGTGGGTGTGTCTTCTCCGTTTCTTCAAGCGTTGCTTCCAGCCCATCCGCACAGCCCTACCCCTGCAGACATCCCAGTGTTGCCAGGCATCTTAGGCCACTCTGTTCTGCTCTGGCCTCTTGGTTCTGGAGAGGAACGTGGGGAAGGATCCCCGGAGTCTGGTTCCCCAGACGCCATCCTGCAGGGACTTGGGATTTTAGGGGAGATGGGAAACTTCAAGCATTAGGCAGCCAGCCTGCAGGATGAATGGGCCAAATATATATCAGGTTAAGGAGGGAGTCCTCTGAAGAGGGGGTGAAAGGGGCAGAACCATCCTAGGCAGCTTATGTGACCTTACCCCTTGGGTGACCTAGATCACAGTCTGAAAACTACAACACAGCTGCTTCACTTCTTTCTGGGCTTTCCTCTTAAATGAGGTGTCTCTGTGCCCTGTGGGTGGCACAGGGTGGTTATGAGGAAATGCTGGAAAGACGCACACACCGGGACTTTGGGAGCCGGAAAACACGATGGAGTTCCAAGGTAAGAAGTGGCCTTCTAGGGGACCAGGGCCCCAGGAGCTGCCCCATCACGAGGCCTTGCCCAGGGCAGGGGCAGTCTGACAAGGCCTTGCACGCCGGGCTCCGTGACCACTTGGATGACCGCATTCCTGAGGCCTGGCCGCTGAGCTCACCTCCGGCAGCGGGCACAGGTTGCAGCCTGGGCAGGAAGGAGCCCCAGCTGCGGAACTCTGAGATGGACCCCGGCCCCTTCCGCGCTCTCGGCGCCCACTCTGTAGGCCACACACTGCACACATGTAGAATGGAGTGGGCCTGTACACCCGCCGTGCCGTTGCCAAGTGGTAGCAGGAAGGCCGCATTTGGATCAAAGTATGGCTGGGGTTTTATAGAAGATGAGCAGATGGGAGTGCGAAGCCTGCTTCTTCCCGACAAGAGAAGATTCTAAGTGTCTAATAATGACAGATTCTGATTTAAAGGTTGAAAACAAGAGAAACGCCCAGTGGTCCCTTTACCTTACCCATCCGCCGTCCTCCACACCCTGAAAACACACCTCTTTTCTCCTCTCCACCGGTGAAGCCAGGGGGGAGAAACTCCACGCACTGAGCCTCCTTCCTAGGAGGCAGGCAGGAGGACGCTCAGGTGAGCGCCCCTCGATCCCCCTGATTATGCCTCCCCCTTCCTGGTCACATAGCAAAGCTCCAGAGCGGACAGGGAGAAGGGAGAAAGCCATGCAGAAGTGGCTCCCGGTAGCCAAGTCCCATCTGTCCTCTCCCGAAGGATCCGATGTGGTCTTGGAAGGGCGGGGAGTGAGTGGCGTTGGGCTGGCACCAACAAAACGCCCTGCCGGGCCTCTTAGGCCTTTTTCGTGTTTCCTTTTATCCTGGCCCTGGGGTCCTCAGTGTTCTGCAGCGTCAAGGCTGCAGGGAAAAGTGAACAAAGGAATGAGCAATAGCCGATATCCGCGGCTCTCCAGCACGACAGCTTGCTGAGTAGAAGTCACGTTCTGGAGTCATTTGAAGGCGTCCTCGTTGCTTCAAGGTGGGCAGACCTGAAAGTCAATTTACCCAGTTCAGAGAGAGAACGTTGCACAACTGGAACGTCTTCGCTAGATATGACCTTTGCTGAATTTAGTATGGAGCAATATATGTCATCCGATCATTTATGTGGCCCGCAGGGGTCCTTCTTCCTATTCCAGAAACGTCGACAGAGTACGTACTATATGCCGGGCACCGTTCCAGGCACCGGGGATACCATAGCGAAGCAAAATAGACGTGGTGACCATTCTGGCAGAGCTCGCCACTAGAGAGGGAGACAGACGATCAAATAGTCACGGCAAAGGAAGTATAACTGCAGAGTGAAATGGGACCCTTGCAGTGTGATATAATCACATCAGAGCCCTAGGAAATGCCTCCACCCCCGTGAGCAGTCTTGGCAGTGGCCGAGGTCGAGGGTGGTGGTTCTCCAACGCGTGCGTCAGTATCTCCCGGAGCAATCGATCCGCTACAAATAGCCAGGCCCCATCCCCAGAACTTCTAATTCAGCAGATCTGGGATGGGGCCCAACAGCTTGCATTTCTGCAACTTTTCCAGGTGACGCTGCTGGTCCGGAGACTACGCCTCGAGAATTATTGACCCAGGCAAAGCAGTTTTAAGCCTGGCCTTTGATACGGGCACACAGCCCTGTGGGGCAGTCAGTCAGAGGCAACTCCAAAGCAATAGAAGACAAGCATCAGGTCAACTGTCTGAGACTGCAGTCGTCTTGCCACAGTGACAGGTTAGGCTTTAATATTCCCAAACGGAGCCCAGCCACCACACCTCAGACCCCAGAAAAGGCCAGGCAAGTGTGGAAAGAGTGAGGCGGACCCACAAGAGGTCTAATTTCATAAGGGATTAAGGAGTTAGCTGAGCATAACACCACAAGGGAAGCCTGAGTAAGGAGTGGGGATCACTCTAGAGAACTAGTAGGGGGAGAGGATGATTCTGAGTACTTCCCTTGTCCGTCTTTCATGCAGCCTTCTGGCCCAGAGCACACGGATTAAAAGAGTGGTTTCGCCACATCCCTGCAACATGCTGAGAAGCCAAGATCCCATCAAAGACAGTGGTATTAGTTAAGACGGTCTGGGTTACAAGGAAGGATAAATCTAACTCAAAAGGATTTAAACAATAAGGGGTTCATCATCTCCTCTGACGAGAATCTACCACATAAGGAAAGCTGCAGGGATGGTTATTTCTCAATGTTGTTATCAAGGATCCGGGTTCTTTCCATCTTTCAATTTGCCAACCGTGGCATGTTGGATACCTTCTCTCATGATTGAGAGATGGCTGGAAAACCTCAATAGAGCTGAAACAATGGCTGTAGCAGTTATGGTACTAATACATCCTCATACACCACTTTCTGTTGGTAGCAATGAGACACTGTTTCCCTCAAGTCTCTCGAGGAGCCAAGAACCTTTCCTCGAAGGTACCCTGTTCCGGCAAACCTTCCCTCCCCCCTTGTTGTCCAGATTGGCTCACGTGTCCGAAGCTGTTGAGTATAAAGTCTAACCAAGATTCATGCCCTGGGCTGAGGCTAGTCCTGTTTGAAAGACCTGGCTTCAGGGAGGAGGATAGGCACTGAGCAAATTAGGGGCTGATTCACAAGCAAGAAGGGAGGAATGGTTATTGGGTAGGCAGATAACTGGGTTGGCTACACCTGCGTACTACTAGAGGGAAACACGAGTAGGAGTATAGGGCACCCTCGCTGCAGCCGGGATGGAGAAGTGGAGCATTACATCATCAGTGCCTTAGCCATCAGCAGCTCTGGCGGGGATAGGAAACTTCATTGAGATTCAGGGATTCCGGAATGTACGCAGAGCTACGTAGAGATCAATTTATCACCTTCTAGACATACACCAGCTCAACCCAATTCCCACAGTCCCTTAAAGGTCAGCCAGGTCAATCTTGAATCCTTGATGATTGATTGCCCTCTACAATAGTCCTGCCATGTGGTTGCCCGAGCACTGCTTGGACACGTCCAGTGACAGGGATCTCACTACCTCCGGTAGTGTTCTATCTCCGGGCATCTCTAAATGTTAGGACAGGTTTTCTGCCAACTCCAAAGTGTACGCACGTGGACTGTTTGCTCAGTGATTAGGTGGCAGAGCCTTTGAAGTTGCTGTCAGTGTTTCCACTGGAAATGGAAGTTTTCAGACGTTTCTAACTAAAATTTCCTTGCAGTTTCATACATGTTGCCAAGAGATACTTTAGAAAATAAACAACCAAATAACTCCGGGAAAATTTTGGCTTGTCTGCGTTCAGATTTTTAGATATTTTTCATAATTCAAACCCATTTTTGGTTTGAATGGTTTAAATTTTAACAAGAGATTAGACCATGGCATAACCTAATAACTAACATTTTGGGGGGAAATGTTTTTAAGGAAATGCCTTGCAGTACTAGCCTTAAACGCAGTTGTTGTATGTAGGACCCACGTGGGTCCTTCCCCATTTCGACTGGAGAACCCTAGCTGAGCTCCTGGTTGTCCTCACGGGAGGAGGGGATGATTTCCCTTGGTGTCACCTCGCGACGAGAGTTAGGATGGTGTATTTGGTGTGATCACACGAATCCAGATGAATGCGGAATAACAACAGCTTCCACCTTGGCCAAGACAGAGGAGGGGCTTGGTAGCATTCACTGCAGAGTTTCAGCAGGTGGGGATTAGAGGCAGTGTCCAAGGGAGCGCCAAGGGACCATCTGTGCCCCAGTGACTCTATTCTTCTCTGACTATATGGATCACCCCTGCCTGACCAGACCAGAGGGAGTTGCCTGGGTTCACCAGCGTCCTGCATTCTCGTTGGTCGTCTTCAAATGTCAGTATGATGCTATGGAAATATTTTTTTTTCCATTTCCAGCAGGGAAGAGTCCCCTTCAGTATGCCTGCATGGTCAGAAGTGCAGAAAGTTTTTATTTCAAGGATGATTCCATCTATACTGCTACCCCCACTTTTCCCCACCCTCCTGATTCATGTTCCCTTTTCCCACCACCAACTCTGAAGCCACTATCCTCAAAGCAGCCTCTCCCCTCCTCCTCCTCCTCCCTTCTTTGGGCCCACCCGCCCCCCTCCCAGTCCAGACATGGCTTTGGATTTGGTTTTGGTTTTGTTAAAATACAGTTAATGCAGATTCATACTTCTTTAGCAGTGGCCGAGAGCTTGACATAGCCTGTGGAATCAACCTTGAGAAAACTGCTCCCACTCCCCAATAGTTACCCTTGACCTTTCTTCTTTAACAAGTGTGCCCTCATTTCTCCAACGGTGCCTGTGTAGGCTGATTCCTCAAAAGGTTAGCTGGTGCTCCTACAACCCACTAGAGAACATTGCTACACTACAGGAAAATCGGTGCTGCCAATAAACATTATCGTTCAATATCAACCAAAGTCTTTGGGGCATATCCCCTGCCACTGACGATGGATATAAGTTTTTTTTAATAGCCGGAAGTTAGTAAAGGCCACATCCGGAGCATTGGCCAGAGGGTTCCGTCACCAACCAGATCCGTTTGCATGTAAGACAAGTGCCAAGAAAGCCAAGTTCTCATGAGCTTCGCTCAGCCTCAAGGTCAATAATTTCGCTCAGAAACGAGATGTGGTTATGAAAGAAGGAGAGGGATTTTCTACATGGCTCAGAAACAGCGCGGAAGTCAGGTCCCGTGAACGGTGCTTCAAGTCACGTGAGTGTGACAATATGGCTGGAGCTAGTGGACAGCCTTCCAAGGAACCTCCGCACTTGGAAGGAGCCAGCACTCCTTGGAAGGGCAAGTTCTGCTCTTTTGTTAAAAGTCACGGACACACAGTGACTGATTCGAGGATGCATCAGGAAGTCCTAACAGCATGGTGGTAAGCCTCATCATGAGCTCTTATCCAGCTTCCTTAAACCCTGGGCTCTGTCCGCTTGTCCTCCATGATGCACTTCTGTGGCAGTCACTGCTGGCTTGGTCAGACCAATCAGAGATGGCATCTGTGAGATCTCTCACCGACAGATTCTGAAACGCTAGGAAAAAATGTGAGGGAAGCAAGCTTTGTCCCGGGTGCCCTCAGCCTCTCAGATATCAGCCTTTTCCTACCACCCACTCCCCAAACCCCAGAGGCTCTGATGGCCTGCTTTCCCTCCCGGAGCCTCTGCATTTTGACTGGGAGCAAAGTGTTCAGCTGAAGCAATGACATCGTCATTTAGGGATTTGAGGCAAGGGCGGACAGGAAGGTCAGGGCTCGGGAGGTTCCTTCCAAGTTTCCCAAATCACTCAGCTCTGAAGAACCCCAGCCGCTGGACTGTTTCACATCCTCAAGAGATCGTACCGCCAAGAAGGTCTCCAGAATCTTGTCACGACTGGCCAAAAGGAAGATGGTTTCCATTTAGTCTATACTTTCAGCTGTTTCCCGGTGGGAAGGCGCGGCTCGTCCCGTTCACTGCTTTAATAACCGGCCGGACCCCGTCTGGTGACGTGGCCAGACTTGTCGGGTGGCTATGTGCAGGGAGCACTCAGGGTTGAGGGCACCATGAGTGGATGCCGGCCAGACCACCATGGCCTAGGCAAGCTGATTATACAGGCGGATCCCTGCTCTGGGGACGGCTGGGCTGGTGGGGAATTGGAGGCTGGTGTCGCATTCGACCTAATTTGAGGCCTAAGTTAAAATGTGTGTTTGGTAATGGAGACACTCATATTGAAAACAGGTGGTGTTTGGGCTTTTGCCTACGCTCTAAAACGGTTTGTCTGAGGTCCATATGCTTTTCTGGTTCCAAAGTCTCAGGCTCCTCTGGGTTTGGATTTCCACTAAGGACAAGGCCTACTTGAGCCTCTGTTCTGAAGGGGGCTCCTTGAAAGTCGCCAAGGATGTGGAACTGTGGTTGAGCGGCGGCACTTGCCTAATGGTGAAGAGCAGGAAGAGAAATGAGGGGAAAGAAAGGAGGGCTGCCTGTATGGGCAGCAAAAAGCTGAAGTTCTGTCCTCTTGGTCGATACATGTGCCCTGAGATTGCTGGGGGCAAATTGGTAAAGCACCTGCGAGAGTTGAGCCCCAACCCTATGCCAGGTGCCATGTGGGCATATGAGATAAGGCCGGGCTTACCTGCTAATGGGAGACATCAGACGTCCAAAATACGATACCAGTAGAAGGTAACGCAACCACCAGCCAAGTAGTACTGAGTAGGGCTTTTTAGACTATTCTCCAGAAGGTTGCTCCAGTGCAATGAGATGTTTTGTAAGCAGAACCGATTCATTTGTGCATTCCTTGATACATTGATTCATTCATTCCATCAACTCTTCTTCCGTGGAGAAAGATGTCAGTCAGATAAAACAGTATTGTTGTTTTTTTAACTGAGGGCTGGTTATGATTTATTTTAACATGTTTATTTATTTTGAGAGAGAGTGAGAAGGGGAGGGGCAGAGAGACAGGGAGAGAGAGAGTCCCAAGCAGGCTCCACACTGTCAGCATGAGGGCTGGCTATTATTTAAATAACGCATTCCTTTCTTTGCAAACCATAGTCTCATCTTTACCCAGTAGTGTGTTCACTTTCAAGTGCAGTCAAGAATAAGAAAGTGATCTGTCCAAGTGCTACTACCCATAACGTTTATTTCATTTGTATGCCCAATAAGCCACAATACCCTTTGCTAGCCAAGGTGACCTAATAATTTTTTAATATTTGATCATTTCTTAAAAAGAGAAAAAACCACTCATCATTGTGTATGGGTTACAACTGGCCAATGGAGGGTAGGTAAGTCTTGGGTGTTTGGAACACGATATCTAAAGTTTCTACCTACTGTAAATTTCGGTGATTTAAAGACAACTCAATGGGGGCGCCTGGGTGGCGCAGTCGGTTAAGCGTCCGACTTCAGCCAGGTCACGATCTCGCGGTCCGTGAGTTCGAGCCCCGCGTCGGGCTCTGGGCTGATGGCTCAGAGCCTGGAGCCTGTTTCCGATTCTGTGTCTCCCTCTCTCTCTGCCCCTCCCCCGTTCATGCTCTGTCTCTCTCTGTCCCCAAAATAAATAAACGTTGAAAAAAAAAATTTAAAGACAACTCAATGGATTACACTGAGTTCTACATAGTTGGGAGAGAGAAGCCAGGGGCTCAAGAGTAGCCCTTAAGTGTTGACATAACTTTTGATCGTGGCTTATTTCAAACGGCTTTGAATACGATGAAGAAAATGAATTTACCATGAGACTTTCCAGTGTGTCGGGCCACAAATAGCTATCTGTTGGGAGGAATGGGATTACTGGGAAAATTACTTGCGAGATTTTACATTGTTCTGGCGTCAGATGCTTCCTGTAAAAATCGGGACCCACGTGGTGTGGCTTTCTGGTTCCCATCAACATGCCCTGCAGCCTTTCTGCCTCTCCGCAGTCTGCGGCTCTGAGCCTGAAGCTGGGTAGCTGTGTAGCCTGAGGGGAGCTGAGATTGGAGGCCGGTTAGTTGATGACCATTTGGGGGTCTTAAACACTCCTGTAACTGAATGGGTCTGGTTAACTTTGTTGCTGAGCTCGTTGGGTAATTGCCTCAAATTCCGTTTTGTTCTGGAGGACTGTACTCGATTTTCTCACTTGAATCCGATAAAGGTGCGCGCCGCAGTGTCTCCCCGGGGGACCATTCTTCGGCCATGTTCTCTGACACCTGGTAAACAACTGAAGAGTCCTGTTCCTGATCAGGGACTGAGGAGGAGGGGATTTTGATCACTGTCGTGAAGTTTTCGAGACTCTCCTGGGAAGCCTGCCCAAACTGGTTTCTGGAGGACACCTCCTTGTTAAGGGGGGACCGAAGCTCTGAAGGTAGCCATGCTGTATGTGAGCAGAGGGAGGAAAAATGGGTGAGAGGTGCTTCGTATCACTTTTGGGAAGATTTCTCTCTGCCCGTATGTGTGTGTAAAACTACACATTGCGGGGGCGCCTGGGTGGCTCAGTCGGTTAAGCGTCCGACTTCAGCTCAGGCACGATCTCACAGTCTGTGGGTTCGAGCCCCGTGTCAGGCTCTGTGCTGACAGCTCAGAGGCTGGAGCCTGCTTCGGCTTCTGTGTCTCCTTCTATCTCTGCCCCTCCCCAGCTCACATTCTGTCTCTCTCTCTCAAGAATAAAAAAGCATTAAAAAATTAAAAAAAAAATACACATTGTGGGGGCATCTGGGTGGCTCAGTTGGTTGAGTGTCTGGTTTTCTATTTCGGCTCAGGTCAGGATCTCATGGTTTGTGAGTTCGAGCTCTGCTGACAGCAGGGAGCCTGCTTGGGATTTTCTCCCACCCTCTCTCTCTCTCTGCCCCTCCCCTGCTCTCACTCTCTCAAAACCTAAAAAAAAAAAAAAAAAAAAAAAAATACACATTGTGGATCAGCCTTCTCTAGCATGAATTCACCAAAGTCACCTAAGAAATGAACTAAATAGAGACCATTTGAGACCTTTTCTGGTTTCTTTATGCTTTGTTGAAATCCCCATGTCATTCGCCACTCATTTCTGGACCCAGGAGAAATTCGTCATATGTGTAAAAACAAAGAGTAAAGAGAAAAGGTAGACTAAAATCAGGTACAGGCACAGTACATGGATTTCCATTTCGTTTTCCTGAGACTCTGAAAAGGGAAATAGTTTTGCATCTACCAAGTTTATTAGGTTTTCTGATTTCGGAACAAGATAAACTGGGTTTTTCCTTCCCAACTGTAAGCTAGAATTTAACTTGAGGCCAACCTCATCTTCCTGGACTTAGAAAGTATTTTCTGGGCAGAGTATTTTAAAGCACAACTTTCCTTGTAACTGATCAGTATCTACAAAAATGTTGGAACAAACGCCTTCTTCATTCCGTGGCAAATAAGGTGCTGATAAGATACAGGAATAAAAATATAACCACCTGCTCAATAAGGAGTTCCAGAGGGAAGATACAGAGGAGGAGACTATGTGTGTTTCTGCATCCTCAACCCAAGGGCTTTCCCACTCCAAATGACCTAAGTTACAAAAGGAAAGTTGGCGAGTCCCATCCAGTATATTCGTAAACTTTCTTGCTTTCCTCGCAAGAGGTTGCAAGCAAACAGTGGGCAATTCTCCTTGGCCTGGGTGGGCATTGTTCATGTATTCGTAAAGTAAAGTGAAGGAAGTAAAGTGAAGGCGCTGCTTGAATGTTCTTTGAAGAGGGCTGAGTCAGCCAAAGCTTCGAGGAGATTTATCAAAGTCATCAAAGTCGCTTCTAAAACAAAGGAGGGGGGATGTAATTTCTAAATTGTATAAACCTCAGGCACTTGGGCTGGAATTGAGGCCGCTCCAGAGAAGCCAGCATTTTGCATTCAGGTGCCCTTTGTCCTCCTTCTCCTACCTTCTCGGTAATAGATTTGGCAATGACAGGACTGACCTAAAGAATCTCCTGAGAGCAGTGCCTTGTGATTGGACAAATAATTATAGTTAAGAATGTTAAGATTTGTGCCCACATTGTATTTGGTTACACCGACTTCCTTCAGACCGAAAGGCACAACGGTGCGTACAGCTTTAACATGAAATGATCCCTACGCAGAATTTCATTTTCCCAGGCTCTTTGAATGAAACGGATACCTGTCCGCTTTTGTTTTCTCCCAGGGCTTACCTGGAGGGAGAACAGAGGCTCTATAGAAGTGTGTGCTCTTTCTTTGGAGGAGAGATCGAGCAGATAAGAGCGAGGGATCTGCAACCAGCAGGGACTGCACCTCAGAGCAGGAATGTGAGTAGGGTCAATTAATTCTTCCAGCTCTTGATATCCCAATGTCTCAGGTTAAGGGTTTGGGGTAGGAGTTTGCGCGTATGCACGCGTAGAGAATTGGGCAAGTCTCAGCTTGGAGTCACGAACAAATTTGATCAAGAGACTCTTTTTGTTTGCATCTTTCCTTGACAAAGTATGTTCACCAACACAGGGCTGGGATTCTGGAGTATCCACTCTTCCCTCCAGCCTGACACGGCCATCAATCAACTCCCAGGTCGATAAACGTTATCAGCCAGCCCACACTTCACCATTTTACCGATGAGACTATCGTGGAAGACAACACACAGTAGATCCACAGAACTTAGAATATACAAGTTAGAGGCACCTGGCTGGCTCAGTCTGTGGAACGTGTGACTCTTGATCTCAGGGTCAAGAGTTCAAGCCCCATGTTGGGCATACAGCTTACTTTAAAAATGTATGCAAGTTAAAAAGGGGTACCTATTGGACCAGAAAATCTGGAGAGGGGACTTCACTGTTTTGTAAGGGAGGAAGGAGTTATAGTCAGTTTCAGAAACCCGCTATCTGTTTATACTATATACTATGGTTTATACCGTAAACTATTCTAGGTTGTTGTTTGTATTTTTTACATATATTTGTTGCAAAACATAATCCATGCCATAGGTTCAGTCATGCTCCATCCTCCCCATTTTCTTCGTGACGTCCTGTATTTAAAACCTCCTCCAGGTCAACGTTGTCACAGAAACAGCCCCGCTGGCCTGGCGTGGCCCTTTCTGCTCCTTCCCATCATCAAACATCGCTCCTTTGCCTGGAGCTGCTCCGAGGTTTCCTCTTTAACCTTTTCAAGCCCGATCGTGTGTGGGCTCCACATTCTTTTCTAAATATGCAAAAGCCACCTGTTTGATAATGTGGTTCAGAATCTTGCTGGGGCTCAGTGTCAGGTTCACCGCCTTGCAGTTTCTGGAATCCACCCATATGTGCGTCTATATTTAGTTGCCACCATCAACATTTTCCATCTCTTACATGTTTAGCCAACTTTTGTGTGGGCTGTTGCTTTGACCTTGCAGTGAGGCTCTAAGCATGCATGGGGCCCAAAATAAATAATTAAAAGATCACCTGTTCACGGCAGTCAGCAACCTCTCCAACCTATTTCATGTCAGCTATGGTGTTGGGACCCAAGCAGGGCATACTAGAGAGAGAAACAGCTCCTCCCCCAAATGTCCAATGGGCAGCCGGTAAGCCAGTGGCTTTTGGGTGGCTGAGGGTCCTATACCTGCACTTTAGGTCCTTGGCCCCCAGCAGAACTGCTCCCCTACAGATGCACAGAAGCACCCTATTCTCAATAGGTGGGGTACAGGCTGCGGGGATGGGGACTGTCACAGACGCCAGGGCCGGAGCATTCTAGAAAAGCCCGACACTTTAGCTGCTTGAGTGGGACAGATCGGTGACAGGGGTTATTCCTGGGAGATCCAGAAGGGGAAGGAAATGACACTGTATAGATTCCTCTTGTTTAATAATTTCTTCCATAGCATCTGCTTAAAATGAATATCAAGGGCACATTAGCAGGGAGAGAGGATGTTCCAAAAGGTGAGGCGTTAGGGGCAGGGGAGCATAGTGAGAAGGACCTGAGGATAACCCCATGGCCATGGAATTCCTGGATTATTTAGTGAGCTCTGTGTATGGACGGCCCTAGACTGTGAACTGCACCAGGGCAGAGCCCACGTCTCTCGCGATTGTAGTCCCAGGGTCTAGAACAACGCCTGACACACAGGAGGAGACCAAAAGGGAGACCATGCCGAGAAATAGGATGTTGCTTAAAGAACAAAACAAGAACAAGACAATAAACTCATTGATCCCTTGTGAAGATGGCAGGCAACTAACTCATTTCAAAAGTGGTAAGTGAAGAGAAAGAATCAAGCCTTTATCTTCCCTCCCGGCATAAACCCTACCCCAGAGGGGAACCAAATTTTCATGAGGGGAAGATTCATTTTATAGAAAGCATTGCAGCTAATAAAGGCAGAGAGAGTGACAGGGTTGGGATGTCAACAGTTTGCATCCACTAATCCATCAGCGGGTCTTAGGCATTGATTGCCAATTGCATGATAGCCTCATAGGAAGAGTGACAAGCAGACAATGTGTGCTTCCTGGTGACCCGCACAACACTGTCTATGAAGTAGCTCGGCTCAAATAATCACACCTGAACCTGATCAAGCTTCTAATTCCAACTTGCTATTGACAGGAAATCTAGGAGCAAAGGAGTATCTGGCAGTTGGTAAAATCCAACCTGGGAAAGCAGACCAGACACACACAAGAGGGAAGAGGGGAGAGAGAGGAAACGGGGACCTTACGGATTTTCAGTCTTAAGAAACGTGCTGACTAATTACAATTAATGAATTTGAGTTTGATCCCGATTGGAACAGGTACATTCTTTTAATATATATCTTTTAAGATTTTTTGAGAGGCAGAGAGACAGAGTGTGAGCAGGGGAAGGGCACAGAGCGAGGGAGACACAGAATCCAAAGCAGGCTCCAGGCTCTGAACTGTCAGCACAGAGCCCAAAGTGGGGCTCGAACTCACAAACCACCGGATCAGAACCTGAGCTGAAATCGGCGCCCCTACATTATTTTAAAATGTAAAAAAAAAAAAAAAAAGATAAATATTTGTTGACAAATGAATGGTGGAAAGGTGAAGGGGGAGACCCGTAGCTTGACAAGTGAGCCTGTGCTCAGGGACTGGCCCGAGCCACAGGGAAGCTGCCCTAATTTTAGTTTCCACCTGCTGGTGGAACCAGGGCTCCAAATACTCTGCCAGGCTTGATTGGAATTAGTATCTGCTCCATTTCAATGCTGCAAAAAAACAAACAAACAAACAAAAAAAAAAACCAATAGATGGGAAGCTTCGAGTGAGAGCAGAGACCACATCTACCTTATTTGCTGCTGTCTTCCAGTGCCTAGAAAAAACACGAGGCGCATAGTAAGTGACCTAAAAGGTTTGCTGAGCCAGGAGAACTGGATTCCCGCCCCACCCATGCCACTAATTTGCTGTGAGATAGGCAAATTATTGCTCTTTCTGTGAGCTTCATTTCTTCACAGAAGCCATGAAGGGGCCGGTCCTGTAGCTGGCAGAAACTCTTTCCAGTTGACCTAGGCTTGTGATTAGAGAGGAGGCACTCCATTTTCAAGAAATCTGACCAAGCTTACGCACAGATCGATCCACGGGAATTATTCAAGTGACAGCGAACACTGTGATGCTTCCTGTCTTACACCATTAAACGTCCTGCTTGACTGCAGAAGAAAGACAACTGCCTTTGTCCAATTATTGTGCACTGATGGGACTTGGGTCTTCTTGTCAATTTCAAGTTTGCTTTCTGTTAACGGGAAAGGGACCACACTGACCCAGAGGCATTTCAGTTTGTTTCCCCCCAGGGAGCCAGCTGAGCGAATGTGGAACTCCTACCTGCTGGGGCACCGTAAGCTGGCAGGAGCTCATTAAACCACGGGGCGAACCTTTAGAGTTTCCAGAACTGCTCAACAGCTGAGTGAGTTTGTTCTGACTCATGGAGCATGCTTACAGGGGTTTCCTTATCGGAGCTTCAAGGTAGGTCCGACTCTGTACCCAGAAGCAGCTCTCTGGGTCTCAGATCAGAGGCATTCCCAAGGAAGAGGGAGGATCACAAAGCCCTGTGACGTAGACAGGGCAAGCAGTCCCGGTTTTCCCCTTTCTGGAAACAACGGCAAGCCTCCCACCCTGCTCCCCAGCCAGGCACCGGCTCCCAGCTCCTGTTTGTTCGTGGGCTGGGAATGGGATGAGGCACAGGGATTTCTCAGTAGACCCCCTGAGGGAACAAGGACCTGTTGGTGATGGTGGTTTAGCTGCGCCCCACCTAGAGGCTTATTTCAAGGCCAGTCATCAGGTCACCCAGAAAAAATATATATTTATAACTTCCAAGGGTTCTGTTCGAGAATGCGTTGTGGGATGGATCCCTCTACACCAAATGTTACAGAGGCTGCAGCATGACGAGTGGCCCAGAACCGGGCACCGTTGGCATCTTTGAGAGTCAAGGGCAGTCAGAATTGATAGTCTAAAAGGGAAGGTTAAAATGGAAAAAAGGCGTCAACACGAAGCGTCCAGGGTCACTGGAAAGCTCATACAGGGTTAGGAGAGAGAAAATGAGGAATTTGCCCAGCAAGTGATCACTCCTGACTCACCCCACCCATTGGGGTGCACCTTTCGGAAGGGTTACCTTCCAGTTTGGTGAGGGAACGTCACATGATGGTCTGAATCGCGCTGGTTCCTAACTGATTTCTCACTTCGTCTGCTGATTTGTCATTTGGTTTCGACCCCATCCGCGTCCCCCAGAGGATTGGAGGCGGCTTTCTTCCCTAGTTAATTTTCAAAGCAGAACCAGTTTGAAAGACCTTTTCACACTGCTGGCAGCAGCAGGAGCCGGGCCCCCTTTCTGGTTACTGAACTATTCAACATGACGAGTATTTGTGGGGCACCTGTGTGCATAGCTCTGGGGGGCTACAAAAGATAGAGAAAGGCCGCCTCTGTCCTTTCTACTTGGCCCAATCTACGCCCGGGGGCCTCGGGAACTTTAAGGGGTGGGGAGCAAAGGTGAGAACCTGAGAACAAAAGGGGACATGTGGCAATTAGGAACTCAGGAGTTTCCTATAGAAACTGAAAGACGGAGGGGCCCTTTTAGAGCTCACCACCTGTGTTTCCCAAACTGAGGTCGGTGGACCCCCAGGACTCGAACACAGTGTGCCGGGGTGCGGTGGGGCTTGAAAGACAGGCGAAACTTTATGTCTTCTTACTGAAAGATATTGATTGGTGAGTGGAGGCAGGGAGAGAACTCTTTTTCTTTCTTTTAGACCTGTCGTTTTTATATTAAAACACGCACATATCCATCTTAAAACAGAAAAGAGGAGATTTCAAAGACACCCCCTGCTTTTAGCAGACTGCTTCGTATTATGCTCAGAGCCTGCCTCCCCCACCCGCATTCAGCGGTACTTGTATGAGCTTTTGGTGATATTTCAATGGGAAAATTTAAGAAGCTCCAAGACGATTGTGCAACCCAGCGCCGTCCAGTAGAAATACAATGCGTGCCAGATGCACAATTTAAATTTTCTAGTAGCCACGGTAAAAAGAAAAAAAACAACAACAGGGGAACTTGGTTTCAGTGGTATATGTGCTTTAACCTGCTATAACCAACATATTATCATTTCAACACGTAATCAGTATTTTTGGACTTATTAATGAGATAGCTCCCGCTCTTTTTTTTTTTTTTTTTTCATACTAAGTGTCTGAAAGCCAGTGGGTATGTTACACTTACCGTACAGCTCACTCCAGACCAGCCACATTTCCGGTGCTCCACGACCCGACTGGACAGTGCTGGCCTCACCTGTTCATTTTCCAAAGGAGGAAATAAGGCCAGGCCCTGAGGTTACAGTATCCGGGCTGCCTTCCTGAACTTTCCCTACAAAACTTGGAATTCTTCTCCCAGCCCTTCTCTCTTCCTTGACGGTGTGACGGGTCCCAGGCTCTGAAATCAATGGGTTCGCGCATGAAACCCACTCCCCTACCCCAACTCACTCCACACACGCTCATGCATTTTAAAAGGGGCCTTCCGGAAGTCAGACCCTTATCCCAACCCTCGGCCGTGGGAACTCTTCCGCACGAGGACTGCAGTGTGGCTTTTAAGGGTGGAGTTGTTAAGCGCTCTTACGCTAGCAGGCACGTCATTGTTAAATGAGAAAGTAGAGTGAATATAAGGAAGAAAAGGAAACTCACCCACAATCCCTCTCCCCAAACATAATCACAGCTCATAGCATTTCCTTCCTGCAGGAGGCCTTTTGATGGACCTCATCCACTTACACGGAGGCCCGGTGGTGACCGGTGACCGGGACCGTGGTGGCAGTCACGCGCCCTCGTGCATTTCCCACAGCACGGGCTGCTGGCAAGGGCTTCTTAAGGAAGTGTAACCCTCCCGGCCCCTTCCCACAGGGCTCCCCTCCTTCAAATCATGAACTAAGATTGAGACTCTCCCCCTCGGCTTCCTCGCTGGCTCCAGGGCTGGCTGAGGCCGCCCGGTCCTCGGCAGGCCGGGAGCCCCTCTCGCGGGGGCAGCTGTGCACATTCGAGCCCGAGCTGCTGAAGCAGGAAGCGCTGTGGCGGGGGCTTGCATTGTCAGCCTCCTCCAGGCAGGGGCGGCCTGTGG
Organism: Felis catus; assembly: GCF_018350175.1. NCBI lineage: Eukaryota > Metazoa > Chordata > Mammalia > Carnivora > Felidae > Felis > Felis catus. Next base: position 109,504,872 of record NC_058386.1, on the reverse strand, counting down.
AGGTTCCTTGACCTCAGTGGCCCCGGGCTGACCCCCTGCCAGAGGAGAGGAGCCCGACTGCCAAGAATGCAGTGGAATCCCGCTGAGGCTGGAGCCGTGGCCGAGAAAATGTGCGGAATGCCATTTGTTAAGACACACTGGCCTTTGCACAGAAAAGCTCTTTGGGCTCCAACAAAGGTGGGATGCATTGTTCCAGGACTAAGGGTCTGATCCAAGTTCACTTCGGCCTGTCTCAAAAGGAGGACGCCTGCTCATTAAACACAGAGCAAAGTAGCTGCAGCGATGAGTTGAACTTGACAAAGTTCCCACCCGGTCTCAACGTTGAGCCTGATGTCACATCTCATGTTAAAAAATAACAGCGAAAACCCTCGGGCTGTTCACAAAAGGGGTATTCTTCCACGAATCAGTCCCCTGTAATATACAGTGTCAGGAAAAGATTCAGAAATTACTATAATGTATAGAAGTTTTATTTCTGCTGAGATATTATTAATTTTCATCACCTTGAGGCATTCCCGTTTTGGTGGCGGGGGAGGGTGGGTGCCGGGGAGAGGCACCTGGTGGAATCAAATCATAGCTAGGACTGAAAATGCGTGACATTTGCTTAACGCTTTCCAGCGTTTCTGAACATTTTTCAATAAAATGGCTTTTCCGTACATTTAAAAAATTTTTTTTTCAACGTTTATTTATTTTTGGGACAGAGAGAGACAGAGCATGAACGGGGAGGGGCAGAGAGAGAGGGAGACACAGAATCGGAAACAGGCTCCAGGCTCTGAGCCATCAGCCCAGAGCCTGACGCGGGGCTCGAACTCCCGGACCGCGAGATCGTGACCTGGCTGAAGTCGGACGCTTAACCGACTGCGCCACCCAGGCGCCCCACATTTAAATAAGGTGTAACCCTGGAAATTTTGGTGACATGGGAAACTGAGGCCACTAGGAGGTGAAGGGGACAGGCCCGTGCTGACAAGGCTTAGGGAGGAAAGATACTGTTAATGGCACACTCATCACCATCACATGCCTCCTTCCTGCCAGAGAGCGTTCTAAGGGCTTTGAACGACTTTTCTCATCGGACTAACCACAGTCCTACCAGGGAAGGTGTCAATACCCTTCCCATTTTATAAATGAGGAAGAGGCAGCACAGGGATGTTGGGTACCTTGCCTGAAGTCACATAGTGAATATGTGTCAGGACGTGGATTGGAACCCCCGGCCCTCTGCAACTCCTAATTTTGGTTCCTATCACCTTTTCTCCTCAGCAGAATGGAAAGAGCGTCTGAGAGCTATGCAGACTGTTCCCCTGCAGTGCTCTCACTGTGCTGTTTGACCCCAATACGTATTCCTTCTTGCAGCATTTATTGAGTGACTACTATATGTATGGCTGTGTGTGTGTGTGTGTGTGTGTGTGTGTAGGGGAGGTGGTGGTGGTGGTGAGAAGTGAAAGAGAAGAGATCTTCAAGAAATGTACTTATTTTCTGGGGCACCTGGGCGGCTCAGTCGGTTGAGCCTCTGATTTTGACTCAAGCCATGAGCTCATGGTGCATGAATTCGAGCTCACTGCTGTCAGCGCGGAGCGCGCTTCAGATCCTCTGTCCTCCTCTCTCTCTGCCCCTCCCCAGCTCCTGCTCTCTCTCTCTCTCTCTCTCTCTCAATCCAAAGTAAGTAAAACAAACCCCCCACTGCATCCTGAAAAAAAAAATGTACTTATTTCCTTATTATAAGTGTATTTATTTTTTGCTCCCGTCCTCACTGTGTTGATGCGTTAGGGTGATAGACAAAATGCGTGAACACCTAGTGAGGTGGAATGAGGAAGGGCTCCAGGGAGTTACTGGTAACCTACTGGGGGAGCCAGTGCCTCAGCTAGATGCGAGAAGGGAAGGAGGGAAGAAGCCCTCCCCTCCCCGGAATCAGCCTCAGCGACAAGGTGGTGGGCGCAGGACCACACAGAACAAGACAAGGGCACAGGAGGAAGCTCCATGTGTGGAAGCTCGAAACAGTGAAAGGCGAGTCCAGAAAGGCAAGTTAGGGCCAGAGGTTTGAGGGCAATGCTGAGTAATTGAACTTTTATCCTGTAGGTGATAAGGAACCATTGAATGAGTTTGTGGAAGAGGATCGGAGACACAGGGCTGCATTCTTTCCGGAAGCTTCACCAGAGAATCTGTTTCCTTCCCTTTTCCAGCTTCTAGAAGATGCCCGCAGGTCTTCTTAGTAAACGGTCCTTCCCTCCACCTTCAAAGCCGCAAGCATAGCACTTTCAAATCTCTCTCTGACCTCTGCTTCCAAGGCCATATCTGCTTCTCTGACTCTGACCCTCCTGCCTCCCTCTTTTTTTTCAGAATTTTCCTTTCTTCCCCCCAAGGTTTATCCACTTATTTTGAGAGAGATTGAGAGAGACAGAGAGGGAGAGAAAGAATCCCAAGCAGGCTCTGTGCAGCCAGATGTGGGACTCACAAACCGGGAGATCATGACCTGAGCTGAAATCAAGAGTCAGATGCTTAACCAACTGAGCCATCAGCCGCCACCCTCCCCCGCCTACCACTTATTGGGACCTGGTGATGACATCAGATCCACCACAATAATCTGGGATAATCCCCCAACTCCAGAACCTTAATTTAATCACTTCTGAAGAGGCCCTTTTGCCATAGAAGGTAAGAGATTCTGGGGACTAGGATGTGGGCATCTTTGGGGGGCATTGCTTACCCGCCATGCCTAGGCTCCCTGAAAACACATATTTCTCAAGTAACCGACAGAAGAATGGGTGCCCATTGGCTGTAATTATTTAGGTTTTCTCTCTGGCACTTGGTGAAACTCTGCTGGAGACATCATATGGGACAATAGTGGTACTCTCCATGACTGTCCCCTGCCACTTATGGAAGTTTCTGACAGTGAGACATGTTGTCACTGACCTCAGAAATAAGCCACATGGGGCACCTGACTGGGGTACTGCTGAGATCTGAATTAGGAATTTGAGAATTAAGGGAACCTCAAAAGAGCTTAATTCAAAGACATTAACTGAGGTACTATTGTTTTTCTCTTCTTTCTTTCTTTCTTTCTTTCTTTCTTCTTTTTGGCCAAGGACTTTGCCAACTGCTAGAGATATAACCATGAATAAGACCTGACCCCGTTCTCAAGATGCTCCCAATCCAACGCGGAAGGCCGATAAACAACACAACACCATGTGACAAGTGTGCCCATGGCTGCAAAGCCTCCAGAAACTTGAAGCCTCCACGAAGCCCTTGGGGAGGCCTGGATGGGCTAAGCTGACCGGATGGAAGGAGGAACTAATAAAGAACTAACGTACATTGAGAGCTTTAAGATTAACCTAAGCGCTTTGTATATGTGAGCTCACTTACTCCTCACAACGATCATTATGCCCATTTTACAGATGTGGCACAGAGAACTTAAGTGACTTGTCCAAGGCCACAAGGTCGCAGAGCTGCGACCCAGGCCGACTGGCTTCAAGGACCGTGTTTTTAACAACAATGTTGTATGCTTCCTGAATGAAGATGTTCTGCTTGGGTTGGCTCCCGGGGGTCTGGAACGACTGGGGTAGATCTCCAAAGTAGAGCTACCGTGACTTCAGAGTCTCTGACAACTTTGTTCTTGGAAACAACCTTGCGCTGTTGTTCCTTTGCCAGCCCCAGAGACGTGGGAGACAGCCAGGAGCGCACGGGGTGCCTGTGAGCAATCGTCGTTATGACCGGCCCCCCGGCGATGCTGGCCTTGGACCCCAGCTATTCTCATCTGTGACACTAGCCCCTGAGGGGCTCTGGGAGTGCAATATGGTTTTCTTGTTCCACCTACAGAAAACAGAACAAGAAAGGCAAATGTAATGCCGAAAAGAAAAATTCCTTGGCCATACCCCCGAAAGCACTTTCAGTATTCCGTGTGAATGCTTCTCCTGTCCTTAGCGAGGGTAACAAAGAGTTGACTAGATAAATATCTTGACGGGACGCTGGACTCTTGAATTTAAACCCCGTCCGTTTGGCTTTGAGACAGGGGTTCATTCTAGCTATGAATGAATGGTTGGTGGAGCACATTAATGGTGTATACCCAAACGCCTGGGCGAATTAAAGAGAACAAAAGTCTCAACACCACCCCCTCCCCGGCACGGCTGATGTATACTTGACATAAAAAAATAACATGCTGGTTAAAAATCATTCTTCATCATTCAGCGGCCCCTCCAAGGACTTATATGTAATCGTTTTGTTAGGCTGAACCTGATGACTGTATGAAAATAACCTTGGAACAAGCTCTTGGGGTCTGGCCCGGCCCACCTCTGCTTTAGATCACTTTGTGTACGTATAATAAGCCTTAAGGCTTTAGCATTCCTTGATATTTAGTTCAGTTATCTCATCAACTATCTTCAGAGGGGTCTTTCAAAGACTTCTTCCCGCCTCCTGTTTCGTGGCTTTATTTGAGCTCAGTGCGTTTGAATATATTGTTTCGAATATATTGCAGCTGAGCCTGTAGAAAGGCAGCAGAAGGTTTTGAACGTGAGCCAAAGTTGGATGACTGAACCACCCAGGTGCCCCAAAGCCTTGGCTTCTATTGACATACCATATCTTATGAGTTTCCAGGGTACATCATAGTGATTTGATATTTTTATACATTACAAAATGATCCCCACGATAAGTCTAGTTACCACCCGTCACCATACAAAGTAGTGACAATATTTCTGACTCTATTGTCTATGCTGTACTTTTCATCCCTGTGCCTCATTCATTTTATAACTGGAAATCTGGTCCTCTTAATTCCCTTCATCTATGTTACCCTCCCTACCCCCAGTAACCACCAGTTTGTTCTCTGTATCTATGAGTCTGTTTCTGTTTCCTTTTCCTTTTAAAATTTTTTAATGATTTTATTTTTGAGAGAAAGACAGGGCGTGAGTGGGGGAGGGGCAGAGAGAGAGAGGGAGACACAGAATCCGAAACAGGCTCCAGGCTCCGAGCTGTCAGCACGGAGCCTGACGTGGGGCTCGAACTCACAGACCGCGAGATCATGACCTGAGCCAAAGTCGGACGTTTGACCAACTGAGCCACCCAGGTGCCCCTGATTCGTTTTGTTTTTAAGATTCCACATATAAGTGAAACCACATTTTGTCTTTGTCTGACATATTTCACTTAGCATAATACCTTCCAAGTCCATCCATGTTGCTGCAAATGGCAAGACTTCATTATTTTTATGGCGAGTAATATTTCATTGTGCATATATATACCACATCTTCTTTATCCATTCATCTGTCGATGGGCACTTAGCTTTTAACAAATATTTTAATTATATAATACCTGAAAACAGTTTCATTATAACAAAAATAGAGATAAAACGGTATTTCTTCTTCATTCCCATATTCCTTTTTCCCTCCATATCCATCCAAATCCTTCTGTTTTGTTTTAAATTTAAATTTTATTTTTAATTGTGGTTATAAGGACATGACATAAAATTTACCATCTCAATCACTTTAAGTACAATTGATTTGAACAATACAGGGGCTAGGAGCACTGACCTTCCGTGCAGTCAAAAATCTGCATATAATTTTTGAATCTCCCAAGACTTTACTAATAGCCTACTGTTCACTGGAAGCCTTACAGATAGCATAAGCAGTCGATTAACACATATTTCGTATGCTGTGTATATTATATACTGTATGACAATAAAGTAAGCTAGAGAAAAGAAAATGTTAAGAAAATCACAAGGAAGAGAAAACTACATTTACAGTACTGTACCATATTTATGGGAAAATATTCGCATATAAGCAGACCTTTAGAGTTCAAACTTGTGTTTATCGTTTACAGTTCAAACCTGTGATGTTCAAGGGTCAACTGCATATAGTTCAGTAAGTATATTTACATTGTTGCACAGCGGATCCCTAGAACATGTTGTTCTTGCAAAACTGAAACTCTATGCCCATCAAGCACTATCTCCCACCTCTCCCACCCTTGGCAACCACCTTTCTACTTTCTGTCTCTGACTTTCACTACTCTATGTATCTCATAAATCTGGTCATACAATATTTACCCTTTTGTGATTGGCTTAGTTCATTTAGCATAATGACTTCAAGGTAATCCATGTTGTAGCACAAGTGAAAATTTCATTCCTTTTTAAAATTGAATAATATTCCATTATATGGATATACCACATTGGCTTATCCGTTCATCCATCAGTGGACTTTTGAGCTGTTTCCATTTCTTGGCTATTGTGAATAATGCAGCAATGAACACGGGTGTACAAATATCTCTTTGAAATCCTGCATATAAATTCTTTTGTGTATCTACCCAGAAGTGGGGTTATTGGATCCTATGATAATTCTATTTTTAATTTTTTGAGGAACTGTGTACTGTTTTCCATAGCAGCTGCACCATTTTGCATTCCCACCGACAATGCACGACGGTTCTGATTTCTCTGCATCCTTGCCAACACTTGTTTCCTGTTTTTTTTTGATAGTGCCCATCCTAATGAGTGCGAGGTGATGTCTCATTGCAGTTTTGATTTGTGTTTCTTAATGATTACTGATGTTGAGCATCTTTTCATATGCTTGTTGGCTATTTCCGTATCTTCTTTAGAGAATTGTGTGTTGAAGTCCTTTGCTTATTTTTAATTTGCTTATTTTGTTGTTGAGTTGTATCAGAAATATGATTTGCAAATATTTTCTCCCACGGCATAGGCTGTTTTTCATTCTGTTGATTATTTCCTTGGATGCACAAAAGTTTTTAAATTTGGTGTCCCATTTATCTATTTTTGCTTTTGTTGCCTGTGCTTTTGGCATCATATCCAAACAATCATTACCCAATCCAATGTGCTGAACCATTTCCTCTATGCTTTCTTCTGGGCTTTTAGAGTTTTCGTTCTTTAAAATTTTTTTTAACGTTTATTCATTTTTGAGAGACAGAGACAGAGACAGATCACAAGCGGGAGGGGGCAGAGAGAGAGGGAGACACAGAATCCAAAGTAGCTCCAAGCTCCGAGCCATCAGCACAGAGCCCGACGCGGGGCTCGAACTCACGAACCACGAGATCATGACCTGAGCTGAAGCTGGAAGCTCAACCGACTGAGCCACCCAGGCACCCCCGTTCTTTATTTTTTCAAGACTATTTTGGTTGAGGTCCCTTGAGATTCCATATGAATTTTACCTTTTTTTTTTTTTTTCTATTTCTATAAAAAATGCCATTGGCATTTTGGTAAGGATTGTACTGGATCTGTAGATCCCTTTGGGTAGTGTGGACATTTTAACATTGTGTCTTCCAATCCATATACATAGGATGTCATCCATTTATTTGTAATAAATAAATCCATTTTCTTTGATTTCTTCTAGAATTCTTTTTTTTTTTTTTTTTAGTTTTTACTGTACAAGTCTCTTGCCTCTTTGATTAAGTTTATTCCTAAGCATTTTATTCTTTTTGATGCAAATGAGATTGTCTTCTTAATTTCATTTTCAGATTGGTCATGTTTAGTTTATCGAAATTCAATTGACTTTTATGTGTTAAGTTTGTTTCTTGCGACTTTGCAGAAATTGCTTATTAGTTTTAACAATTATTTAATGTGGAATCTTTAGGACTTTTTTTAACATATAAGATCATGTGATTTGTGAACAGAAGATTTTACCTCTTTCTAATTTGGAGGCCTTTTATTTCTTTTTCTTGCCTAATTGCTCTAGCTAAGACTTCCAGTACTATGTTGAACAGAAGTGGAAAGAGTAGGCATCTTTACCTTTAACCATATCTTAGAGGAAAAGTGTTCAGTCTTTCACTGCTGAATATGATGTTAGCTATAGCCTTTATTATACTGAGGTCATTTCCTTCTGTTCCTAGATTATTGATTGTTTTTATCATGAAAGGGTGTTGAATTTTGTCAAATGCTTTTTCTGCTTCAACTCAGATGATCTTGCAGATTTTTGGTCCTTCATTCTGTGAATGTGGTGTATTATGTCGATTGTTTTTCATATGCTGAACTATTCTTGCATTCTAAGTATCAACCCGGTCTGGCCATAGTGTATAATCTTTTTCACGTGCTGTTGAATTCAGTTTGCTAGTATTTTGTCGAGGAATTTTGCATCAAAATTCATCAGGGATATTGGTTTGCAGGGTTTTTGTAGCATCTTTGTCTGACTTTAGTATCAGGGTAATGCTGACCTCATAGAATGAGTTTACAAGTGTTCCCTCCTCTGTACCCAGATCTTCTTCATGCACTTACAGAGGTGTATACATGTACAGAAATCTATAGTTTTGTTTAGAATTTTTTCTTTTTAAAAAATATTTACTTATTTATTTTGAGAGGAAAAGAGTGTGGGAGGGGCAGAGAGAGAGAGAAAGAGAATCCCAAGCAGGCTCTGCACTGTCAGCACAGAGCCTGATGCGGGGCTGGACCCCATGAACTGCAAGACCATGACCTGAGCTGAGACCAAGAGCCAGACACCGAACTGACTGAGCCACAGAGGCACCCTTAGAATGTTGTCTTAAGAATGAGAGTCAACATGACAGAGAAGTAGGGGGACCTGAAGTTCTCTCATCCCTCAAACACAGCAGTATGGAGGCCAGAAGTCTTGGAATTCCAGGAATCTGGGCTACAGAGTAACAGAAACATCTTCAGGGGCCTACGGGGACAACGTGGTGGGCCATGGGGATACTTCAATGAACAAATCAAAGCATACTTGGTGGAAGGTCCAAACCACCACTATGAGTAGGGAGATAAAGCAACCAGAGTCACAACAGAGAGCATGAAACACACTCTGAAAACATCCCCTGAAGGGCCAGGCCCTGGACAGTGTATGACCCCTTTTTAATATAGTAGTGCTCAGGGGCACCTGGGTGGCGCAGTCGGTTAAGCGTCCGACTTCAGCCAGGTCATGATCTCGCGGTCTGTGAGTTCGAGCCCCGCGTCGGGCTCTGGGCTGATGGCTCAGAGCCTGGAGCCTGTTTCCGATTCTGTGTCTCCCTCTCTCTCTGCCCCTCCCCCGTTCATGCTCTGTCTCTCTCTGTCCCAAAAATAAATAAACGTTGAAAAAAAAATTAATATAGTAGTGCTCAGAGGTGCAGGACTCATAACAAGCCGTTAAAACACATAAGGGTCAGCAAACTAGCCAATATGATAAAATGGAAGCATTCTCCTCAAAAGAAATTCCAGGAAGAAATGACAGTGAGAATTGCTCAAAACAGATATAAACAATATAACTGAGAATAATAGTCATAAGATTAATTGCTGGGCTTGAAAAAAGCATAGAAGACAGGAGAGAATCTATTGTTGCAGAGATCAAGGGACTAAGAAATAGTCACGATGAATTCAGAAATGTTGTAAAGAGGTGAAAAATAAACTAGATGCAGTGACAGCAAGGATGGAGGAGACAGAGGGGAGAATAAGTGAAATAGGATAAAGCCAAGAAAAAGAGAGGTAAGAAAATACTAGACCATGAGGGGAGAATTAGAGAACTAAGTGCTTCAATGAAACGGAATAATATCCATATCATAGGAATTCCAGAAGAAGAAGAGAGAAAGGAAGGTTTACTTGAACAAATTATAGCTGAGAACTTCCCTAATCTGGGGAAGGAAACGGACATCCAAATCCAGGAGGCACAGAGAACTCCCTTAAGATTTAATAAGAATATATCTTCTCCATGGTATATCACAGTGAAACCGGCAAAATACAAAGGTAAAGAGAGAATTCTGAAAGCAGCTAGGGACCCATGGGCCTTAACCTACAAGGGTAGACACACAAGGGTAGTGGCAGACTTATCCACTGAAACTTGGCAGGCCAGAAGGGAGTGGCAGGAAATATTCAATGTGCTGAATAGGAAAAATATGCAGCCAAGAATCTTTTATCCAGCAAGGCTGTCATTTAGGATGGAAGGAGACATAAAGGCTTTCCCAGACAAACAAAAGCTGAAGCAGTACATGGCCACTAAACCCACCCTGCAAGAGATCCTAAGGGGGACTCTGTGAATGGAATGCTGCAAAGACTACAAAGGACCAGAGACCTCACCACAAACATGAAACTCACAGATAACACAATGACACTAAATCCATATCTTTCAATAATCACTCTGAATGTAAATGGACTAAAATGCACCAATCAAAAGACATAGGGTATCAAAATGGATAAAATAAAAAAAAAACAAGATCCATCTATATGCTATCTACTAGAGACTCATTTTAGACCTGAGGACACCTTCAGATTGAAAGTGAGGGGATGGAGAACCATCTATCATGGTACTGGAAGTCAAAAGAAAGCTGGAGTAGCCATACTTATATCAAACAAACTAGACTTTAAATTAAAGGCTGTGACAAGAGATGAAGAAGGGCATTATACAATAATCACAGGGTCTATCCATCAGGAAGAGCTAACAATTATAGATACTTATGCTCCCAACTTGCAAGCACACAAATACAAAGATCAATTAATTTCAAACATAAGCAATCTTATTGATAAGAATACTGTAATTGCAGGGGACTTTAATACTCCACTTACAACAATGGACAGATAAATCATCTAGGCAGAAAATCAGTAAAGAAACAATGACCTTGAATGATACACTGGCCCAGATGGACTTGACAGACATATTCAGAACTTCTTATCCAAAAGCAGCAGAATACACGTTCTTTTCAAGTTCACGTGGAACATTCTCCAAGATAGATCACATACTGGGTCACAAAACAGCCCTCAATAAATATAAATGAATTGGGATCATTCCATGCATATTTTCTGATCACAACGTTATGAAACTTGAAATCAACCACAAGAAAAAGTTTGGAAAGCCTCCAAATACATTGATGCTAAAGAACATCATACTGAAGAATGACTGGGTGAACCAGGCAGCTAAAGAAGAAATTAAAAAATATATGGAATCAAATGAAAATGAAAACATGACAGTCCAAACCCTTTGGGATACAGCAAAGGCAGTCATAAGAGGAAAATACATTGCAATCCAGGCCTATCATCTCAAGAAACAAGAAAAATCCCAAATACAAAATCTAACAGCACACCTAAAGGAACTAGAAGCAGAACAGCAAAAAAAAAAAAAAAATAAAATAAAATAAAATAAAAAAAACACAACAAAACACACAAAAAACCCAAAAAACAAAACAAAACAAAAACAAAGCCAGCAGAATAAGAGAAATAATAAAGATAAGAGGAGAAATAAACAATACAGAATCCAAAAAAACAGTACAACAGATCAATGCATCTAAAAGCTGGTTTTTTTGAAAGAAAAAACAAAATTGATAACTCCCCTAGCTAGACTTCTCAAAAAGAGAGAGAGGACCCAAACAGATAAAATCACAAGTGAAAGAGGACAGATCACAGCCAACACCACAGATATACAAAGAATTAGCAGAGAATATTATGAAAAATTGTATGCCAACAAATTGGACAATCTGGAGGAAATGGACAAATTCCTAGACACTCACACACTATCAAAACTCAAACGGGAAGAAATAGAAAATTTGAACAGACCTATAACCAGTGAAGAAATTGCATCAGTTATCAGAAACCTCCCAACAATAAAGAGTCCTGGGCCAGATGGCTTCCCTAGGGAATTCTACCAGACATTTAAAGCAGAGTTAATACTTGGGGCGCCTGGGTGGCTCAGTCGGTGAAGCATCCGACTTCGGCTCAGGTCATGATCTCACGGTCTGTGATTTCGAGCCCCGCGTCAGGCTCTGTGCTGACAGCTCAGAGCCTGGAGCCTGCTTCAGATTCTGTGTCTCCCTCTCTCTCTGACCCTCCCCCATTCATGCTCTGTCTCTGTCTCAAAAATAAATAAAACATTAAAAAAAAATTTTTTTTAAAAAGCAGAGTTAATACCTATCCCTCTCAACCTGTTCCAAAAAATACAAATGAAAGGAAAGCTTCTGGATTCATTTTATGAAGCCAGCATTACCTTAATTCCCAAACCAGACAGAGACCCCACTAAATAGGAGAATTACAGGCCAATATCCTTGATGAACATGGATGCAAAAATTCTCAACAAGATACTAGCAAATCAAATTCAACAGTATATGAAAAGAATTATTCACAATCAAGTGGGTGCCTTTCCTGGGCTGCAGGGCTGGTTCAATGCTTGCAAATCAATCACATTAATAGAAGAAAGGCTAAGAACAATATGATCCTGTCAATAGATGCAGAAAAAACATTTGACAAAATATAGCATCCTTTCTGAATAAAAACCCTCAAGAAAGTCAGGATAGAAGGAACATACCTCAGCATCATAAAAGCCATATATGAAAAGCCCACAGCTAATATCATCTTCAATGGGGGAAAGCTGAGAGCTTTCCCCCTGAGATCAGAAACATGGCGAAGATGCCCACTCTCACTACTGTTGTTTACCATGGTGTTGGAAGTCATAGCCTCAGCAGTCAGACAACAAAATGAAATAAAAGGCATCCAAATTGCTAAGGAAGAAGTCAAACTTTCACTTTTCGCAGATGACATGATTCTCTACATGGAAAACCTGAAGACTCCACCAAAAAGCTGTTAGAAGTGATACATGAATTCAGCAACTCACAGGATACAAAATCAATGTACACAAATCAGTTGCATTTCTATACATCAATAATGAAGCAACAGAAAGAGAAATCAAGATCTTGATCCCATTTACAATTGCACCAAGTACCATAAAATACTTAGCAATAAACCTAACCAAAGATGTAAAAGATCTGTATGCTGAAAACTATAGAAAACTTATGAAGGAAATCGCAGAAGACACAAATAAATGGAAAAACATTCCATGCTCATTGATTGGAAAAACAAATATTGTTAAAATCTCATTATTACCCAAAGCAATCTACACATTCAATGCAATCCCAATCAAAATTGCGCTGACATTCTTCTGAAAGCTAGAACATACAATCCTAAAATTTGTATGGAACCACAAAAGACCCTGAATAGCCAAAGTTATGTTAAAAAAAAAAAAGCGGGAGGCATCACAATCCTGGACTTTAGCCTCTACTACAAAGCTGTAATCATCAAGACAGTATGGTATTGGCACAAGAACAGACACATAGACCAATGGAATAGAATAGAGAACCCAGAATTGGACCTACAAATGTATGGCCAACTAATCTTTGACAAAGCAGGAAAGAGTATCCAATGGAATAAAGACAGTCTCTTTAGCAAATGGCGCTGGGAGAACTGGACAGCAACATGCAGAAGAATGAAAGTGGATCACTTTCTTACACCATACACAAAAATAAACTCAAAATGGATGAAAGACCTAAACGTGACACAGGAAACCATCAAAACTCCAGAGGAGAACACAGGCAACAACCTCTTTGAGCTCAGCCACAGCAATTTCATGCTCAACATGTTTCTGAAGCAAGGGAAATAAAAGCAAAAATGAACTATTGGGACCTCATCAAGTTAAAAAGCTTCTGCACTGCAAAGGAAATAATCAACAAAACTAAAAGGTAACTGACAGAATGGAAAAAGATACTTGCAAATGACCTATCAGATAAAGGGTTAGTATCCAAAATCTATAAAGAACTTACCAAACTGAACACCCAAAAAACAAATAATCCAGCGAAGAAATGGGCAGAAGACATGAATAGGCACTTTTCCAAAGAAGACATCCAGATGGCCAACAGACACATGAAAAGATGCTCAACGTCACTCATCATCAGGGAAATACAAATCAAAACCACATTGAGATACCATCTCACACGGGTCAGAGCGGCTAAAATTAACAACTCAGGAAACAACAGATGTTGGTAAGGATATGGAGAAATGGGAACCGTCTTGCACTGTTGGGGGGAATGCAAACTGGTGCAGCCACTCTGGAAAACAGTGTGGAGGGTCCTCAAAAAGTTAAAAATAGAACTACCCTATGACCCAGCAATAGCGCTACTAGGAATTTATCCAAAGGATAGAGGAGTGCTGATTCATAGGGGCACATGTACCCCAATGTTTATAGCACCACTTTCAACAATAGCCAAATTACAGAAAGAGCCCAAATGTCCATCAACTGATGAATGGATAAAGAAGATGTGGCTTATATATACAATGGAATACTACTTGGCAATGAGAAAGAATGAAATCCTGGCATTTGAAACAACGTGGATGGAACTGGAGGGTATTATGCTAAGTGAAATAAGTCTGTCAGAGAAAGACAGATATCATATGTTTTCACTCATATGTGGAACTTGAGCAACTTAACAGAAGACCATGGGGGAAGGGAAGGGGAAAAAATAGTTTCAAGTGGAGAGGGAGACAAACCATAAGAGACTCTTAAATACAGAGAACAAACTTAGAGTTGATGGGGGCATGGGGGAGGGAGAGGAAATGGACGATGGGCATTGAGGAGGGCACTTGTGGGGATGAGCACTGGGTGTTGTATGGAAGGGATGAATCACGGGAATCTACCCCCAAAACTAAGAGCACACTGTACACACTGTATATTAGCTAACTTGACAATAAATTATATATTAGAAAAAGAATGTTTTCTTAAAATTTAAATGATATCAGACCAGGCAGATTTGTTTTGTTTTGTTTTATTTTGTTTTGTTTTGTTTTGTTTTTCATGTGACGGTCTGGCTCGGAGAGCTTTTCATGGTGGTGCATATTGAGTCCTCCCCATTCTTTCAAGTGGCTACATGGCCTTCAATTGGTATTTAATTGTCTCCTACATCTCAGGCACTGTGCCAACCACTAGGTATCAGTGGGGGAAACATAGGTGCTCGGATACACCTGTGAACAAGACGAGCAATACCTCTGCTCTCAAAGAGCCTACAGTGTAGTTGCAAGAGAAAGACAGCAACCCACTTTGTAAGTTAATTTCTTATTATGGTAAATGCTATGATTGAAAAGAAAAGGGTCATGTGATGACAGGCCTGGATGTTGAAGGGTTCTTGAGTTGGTCAGGGAAGGCTTCAAGGAGCCATCCCTGTGACATGTAAATGTTTGCTGAATGAATGAATGAATGAATACATAAAACAAATACTGACAGAATGAATAAATAGCAGTGAGTTGGTTTGTATTGTAGGAACATATGTTTATCATTCCATAATGTATATAGCCCTGTGTAGCTTATAGCTCTCTATAGAGAGTTAACAGTCTGCCAAGATAGGTCATGGGATGGGTAAGACCAGATCTCCCAAGGTTAGATGCTGTTCTAACTCAAGAAGGAACTATATGAGTCAATTTTGGAGACCAAGATTTTTGCTACCGGGTAATTTTCAGCTTTGAAGTTCACAAGCAGATGGCCTTCTCCTAAGGGGAAGGTTTAAGAGATTTGGTTCCACCAGCTTAGTGTAGATAAAGTCACCTGCACCCCACCACCTGCCAGAGACAATTATAGGATGTGTACCTGCAGGGAAGGTTAAACTTGAGAAAAAGGGATGAGTTGAAGAGTACAGGAAAAAATAGCTGGGTGGCATCAGACCTTCCCAGAACAGGGCCACCACTGGAGATCATGGTGTCAGCTCCCTCTTTTTATCCAAGGCTGACAAAGAGTGAGAAAGCCCCTATTAAGCCTCCATTTCCTTCCTCACTAAGAGGGACACAGATAGGAACAGCTCTGGCAGGAAGCAGGAAAGCTACGGGAGCCATGGAGACAGCTGATGGCAGAGCCAGAGACACCATTCTTAGCGACATTGTCGCCATTTTGGCTCTGTGTAGACAGAAGTGGCTGTGGACTGAGTGGCCAGCCCGGAGAATATCCTGGGGTTTTACCCCTAGGAGTGTGCCACTAGCAACTTTTGGCCAGAGATGAAACCTCTCACTTGCTGAGGTCTTGTGGAACAGGGCCCGTGGGGATTTGGCTGGGTTTTCACGAATCACTAACATGATGGGGAGTTCTGATGTTTCTCTTTGGATCCCAAATGGAAGATATATATTTTCTCTGAAAGCTCATTGCATGACTGTGGCCTGTTAAACATATTCCCCCATAATCAGGCATGGATTCAAACCATACTTGAAGTATGGTGTCACTCAAAAGCCTGGAATAGGGGCGCCTGGCTGGCTGAGTCAGTGGAGCACCTGACTCTTGATCTCAGAGTCATGAGTTTGAGCCTCACGTTGGGGTAAGGCTTACTTAAAAACAAACCAAAACAAAACCATGATATGGGAGCTGGGAGTCCTGGCTCTCAGCCTGTGACGTTTCATATGCCTCCCAACCTCTCTGGACGGCAGCTTCCTCACCGATAACATGATGACGCTGGGCTAGCTGATTTGAACTGCTCTTTTCAGCTTGAGATTCCATGATCAGATGACTTTTGAAAACATAGATAGTCCCCCGGGGCCCGTGGTAATTTCATGAAAACCAGAGGTCGAATAGGTCCAAGCCTCTTGGGTTTGGAGGAGGAAATGTAGTACATTATTTACAACATTTGCTAGATCCTGGAGTAGTTGGCTTGGTCAAATATACGGCGAAAAAGGAAATTAGAAACCCAAGATTAAACACGAAGGGACAAGAAGAAAAGATCAAAGACTTGGTGCTTTATTCCCCAGTTGCAAAGTGCAGCTGTTGGGGACTTGCCCCCAACGCTCTGCCCCGCCCTACCCCCACTCCCCTCCAGCGGGAGACAGTACTTGGGCGCCATTGTTAATACAGGCCGTAGAGCCGGGGCCCTATTCAATGGCATTTCTCTACCCTTTAGGGACTGTGCTAGCGGTCAGTTGGACGCGGGGGCCAAGAGAGCCTCTCATCTTATTGCCCCCTTTCCTTTGTTTCTGGCTCTGGAGAACCAGGCGTCGTTCCAGGCAGAACCCCACAGGATAGGTCAGTGACGCTGGTGGCAAACGTTTGGGACAGCTCACGTTTTTCCAGTTCGGGACTAGGTTGCTCCCAATGGTGTGAAAATCTACTTTCAAGGAAGTTTTCCCCAATGTTTGGTAGTCATAAGTGATGGCTGTGGAGTTGGATCTCGTTCTCTGCACTCCAGATGAGTCTCTGGTAACATTAAATTAAACTGTGTGTTAACGCAACGGAGGAGAGAAATTAAAGGGGCCTACGTCTCTCACCCCGGCCAAAGAAGTTAAGTGCAGGGAGGGGAAGTTTGGGAAGCTGGTTTTTAATCTTTGCAGCAATTACTGTTTTTTTTTTAATGTTTACTTTTTATTTTTAATTTTGTTTACATTTATTTATTTTTGAGAGACAGAGTGCAAATAGGGGAGGGGCAGAGAGAGAGGGAGACACAGAATCCGAAGCAGGCTCCGGGCTCCGAGCTGTCGGCACAGAGCCCGACGCCGGGCTCCAACTCATAAACTGTGACATCATGACCTGAGCCAGAGTTGGAGGCTTAACTGACTGAGACTCCTAGGCATCCTTTAATGTTTAGTTTTGAGAGAGAGAGAGACAGAGTGTAAGTGGGGGAGAGACCGAGAGACAGAGACACAGAATCCAAAGCAGGCTCCAGGGTCCGAGCTGTCTGCACAGAGTCCTATAGGGGGCTCGAACTCACGAACTGTGAGATCATGACCTGAGTGGAAGTCAGACGCTTAACCAACTGAGCCACCCTGGTGCCCCTCTTTGCAGTAATTATTTATTTCTTTATTTATTGTGGTAATTAAAAACTTTTTCTGTTGGAGAGAGAGAGAGAGAGAGAGAGAGCAAGCTAGGAGAGGGGCAGAGGGAAAGACAGAATCTTAAGCAGGCTCTATGCTTGGCATGGACCCCGATGTGGGGCTCAATTCCAGGACCCTGGGATCATGACCTGAACTGAAATCAAGAGTCAGATGCTGAACTGACTGAGCCACCCAGGCACTCCACAGTATTTTTTTTTTAAAGAATAACAGTTTGGAATATTCTGCTTTTTATTTTGATGTCACTTAGTCTAGAGTAGGCAGCCAATGGTGGGGGCCCTCAGGGGGACCTGCATTCCAAACAGGCCACGGAGTCTCCACTGTGAAATGGAGGAGGGGGTGCCAAAAACCCTGGGGTGTGGAGCTGCAAACCTTGTGCCTGCCGAAGTGGGAGGCCCGGACCCCAAGCCCCCCACCGACAACACTGTGGCTGAAAAGACTGGGTCCTGCCACAGCCACCTGCACTCACCAGAGTAAGCTTTCTTTAGGGGAGGGCTTGCAGTCTGAGGCACGGTGGCCACAGGAAAGGTGAGGCCAAGGGGAAGGATGTGGGTCCAGGCATACCTTGGATATAACGCGAGTTCAGTTCCAGACCATCACAATAAAGTGAGTCGAATGAATTTTTCAGTTTCCCAAGTGCATAGAAAAATTATGCTTACACCATTCTGTAGTCTATTAAGTATGCGAAGAGCATTATGTCTAAAATAACAATGTACACACCTTGATTTAAAAATAATCTGTTGCTAAGCAATGCTAACCGTCATCTGAGCTTCTGGCGGGTCGTGATCTTTTTGCTGGTGGAGGGTCTTGCCTCAAGGTGGAGGGCTGCTGACTGATCGGGGTGGTGGTTGCTGAAGGTTGGGGTATCTGGCAGTTTCTCAGAATAAGACAGCAATGAAGTTTGCTGCATCAGTGACTCCCTCCTTTCACAAATGATTTCTCTGGAGCTTGCAGTGCTGGCTGGTAGCATTTTACCCGCAGTAGAACTTTCAAAATTGGAGTCCACTCTCTCAAACCCTGCTGCTGTCTTATCAACTAAGTTTATATAATATTTTAAATCCTTTGTTGTCATTTCAACAATCATCACAGCATCGCCACCGGTAGTTTCCAGCTCAAGAAACCACTTTCTTTGTTCATCCATCAGAAGCAACTTCTCATCTGTTCAAGTTTTATCTGGAATCGGTGCAATTCAGTCCCATCTTCCGGTTCCATTTCTAACTCTGGTTCCCTTGCCGTTTCGACCACATCTGTAGTGACTTCCTCCACTGAAGTTTTGAACCCCTCAAAGTGATCCATGAGGGTTGGAATCTGTTTCTTCCAAACTTTTAATGTTGATATTTTGACCTCTTCCCATGAATCACGAATGTTCTTAATGGCATCTAGAATGGTGAATCCTTTCCAGAAGGTTTTCCATTTACTTTGCCCACATCCATCAGAGGAATCACTATCTATGGCAACTGTAGCTTTACAAAGTGTTTTTTTTTTTTAAGAGAGAGAGAGAGTGCACACACACACAAGCAGGGGAGAGGGGCAGAGAGAGAGGGAGAGAGAATCTCAAGCAAGCTCCACACTCAGCGCAGAGCCTAATGTGGGGCTTGATCCCATAACCCTGGGATCATGATCTGAGCCAAAATCAACAGTTGGACGCTCAACCGATTGAGCTACACAGGTGTCCCCAAAATGTATTTCTTAAATAAGACTTAAGAGTTGAAATTACTCCTTGATCCATGGGCTGCAGAGTGGATACTGTGTTAGCAAGCAGGAAAACAATATGAATCTCACTGTCTATCTCCATCAGAGCTCTTGGGTGACCAGGTACATTGTCAGTGAGCAGTAACATTTTGAAAGAAATTGAGTAGTAATAGTTCTCAACAGTGGGCTTAAAATGTTCGGTAAACCATGCTGCTTGTAAACAGATGTGATGTTATCCAGGCTTTGTTGTTCCGTTTATAGACCACAGAGTAGATTTAGCATAACTCTTAAGGGCCCTAGGATGTTTGAAATGGTAAATGAGCATTGGCTTCAACTGAAAGTCATCCGCTGTATGAGCCCCTAACAAGAGAGCCAGCCCGTCCTTGGAAGCTTTGAAGCCAAGCATTGACTTCTCCCGTGTAGCTATAAAAGTCCTAGATGGCATCTTCTCCCCAAATAAGGCTACTTTGTCTACATAGAAAATCTGTTGGCCAGCGTAGCCTCCTTCATTCATGACTGTAGCTAGATCTTTTGGATAACTTGCTGCTTTACCTTACACGTCTATGTTAGGGAAATGGCTACTTTCCTTAAATGTCATGAACCAACCCCTGCCAGCTTCCAACTTTTCTTCTACAGCTTCCTCACCTCTCTCAGCTCTCAAGGAGTTGAAGGCAGTTTGGACTTTGTCCTGGATTAGGCTGTGGCTTAAGGGAATGTGGTGGCTGGTGTGCTCTTCAACCCAGACCACTAAAACCTTCTCCATATCACCAATCAGGCTGTTTGGCTTTCTTATCATTCGTGGGTTTACTGAAGCAACACTTTAAATTTCCTTCGAGAACTTTTCCTTTGCATTCACTCCCTGGCTGTCTGGTACAAGAGGTCTATCTTTAGGCCTGTCGCAGCCTTGGCCTTCTCTTCCTCACTGAGTTTAATCATTTCCAGCTTTTGATTTAAAGTGTGAGACACGTGACTCTCCCTTTCACTTGAACACTTAGAGGCCATTGTAGGGTTATTAATTGGCTTACCATCAATATCCTCGTGTCAGGGAACAGGGAGGCCCGAGGAGAGGGAGAGAGACCGGAGAGAGACCGGTGAATGGCTGCTCATTGGAGCAGTGAGAACACATACAACATTTGTCAATAAAGGTTGCCATCTTATATGGGCATGGTTCATGGCACCCCCAAATAATCACCATAGTAACATCAAAGGTCACCGATTACCGATGGCCGTTACAAATATAACAACAATAATGAAAACGTTTGAAATACTGCAAGAATTACCGAAATGTGACACAGAAACACGAAGTGAGCGGATGCTGTTGGAAAAATGGCATCTATAGACTTGCTCGATGCTGGGGCACCACCAACCTTCAGTGTGTAAAAAACACAGTTCTGTGAAGGCCAATGAAGTGAAGTGCAATAGAACGAGGTATGCCTGTGGTCTCAAGAAGCAGCTGAGGGGGTCAAGGGCCCGGGCCCACCCCACCCCAGGGTAATAAAAGAGTGGCGACTGGAACCCGCATGGATCAGAAGGTGTGTGGGGAGGTACGCGAATGATACGACAGCCGGGGAGAAAGGGCAAGAAAAGGATTCACAAGGAGAGAAAGAGAGACACAGGTGGTGGGGATGTGGCTCCAAGAAATGGAAATATTTAAAGCCTCAGATTGGGCTGGGGAGATTTGATGGGGGTGTGGCTTGAAGGCCTGGCTGCACTGGCCTCCTTCCCCATCTTGCCTGGGCCCATCCTGCTCCTGAGGCTTTAGTCGGAGAGTGTCTCTCATTTCTGACCTGTTGCTCTGGTGGCCTGTGTGTCCTTCCTCTGCCCCCCGCCCCTCCACTTCTGGTGCCTCCTGCCATTCATCCTTTTCTCCTCTCTCTCTCTTTGGCTTTCCCCAAAACTTTGCGAGCACCTCTTCCCCCTGAGCTGGCCTAAAACCTCCCATTTTTAGCACCTCCAGCAAAACTGAAGATTAGGCGGCGACGAAGGGCTCCAAGTTACGGTGACAAACTTCCAATTAAGGACACTGAATATGCTGTGTGGTCAACAGGAATGTTGGTTTTTCTCTGCAGAACCGACAAGCAATCCAGAGCCTGTGGAGTTCACCAAACGTAGCTCTCACTTCCTGGTGATATCCTCCGGGGACTTGCATGGAGACACTTCTGACCATTGGCTCCCTGTCTCACTGGATTTTAAGAAGGATGGATGCTTCTTAATGCTTCTTAAGAAGGATGGATTTTAAGAAGGTCGTGCTAATGGTATTTTGTGTGCTGCGGTAAGATTTGTAGACTGCCCAAGTCGGCCAACCCAGGGGGAAAAACCCCCAAACCAAATTAAGATCCACCTCATGTTTACTAGCCCAGAGTGAATGTGCTTTACAGACTCCAAACGTGTAAATCAAAGTCGCCAAGTCTTTATGCCTCCAGCCGACTTCCCAAGCCCTGACCCCATCAGCAACCCGTGGCCCGTCGGGCCCCTGCGGGAAGTGACAATTATGAGTAAGTTTGCCAAAGGATGGTAGGAACGGTACGGTACCTTATGAGACTTCAGCCCTAAAGAGATGGTGAGCGTATTTCCGAGCAAACCCGTCCAAGAAAAAATCAGGACCCGCAACGTGACCAGGCTGAGTGTGCTTACGTGAACGGCAAGGGGAAATATTTTAAATCGGGGCTGTTGTATAAAATACAGGACATGTGTTTGCCAGAATTATGACAACCACTACTTTGTGTAAACCCAGAGAAGGGCCTCTGCAGAATCGCCAGGGCCCCTTCGGAAACCTGGTCTTATTCCTATAGTTCTGCGTCCCGCCCCCACACCCCTCCAGTCGTCACTCAGCTTTTGGTAGCATTTAGAAGGCCTTGGTAATCATCGAAGGCAAATGATAGAACACAGATTTTGAAAAGGACGGCTTTGCTGTTGCCAACATCATGGCCATTGTTTGTTAGCGTTTATTGGTTTTGGACGGGGATAGGAAGAAGGAGGAGGAATTTGATCAAGCCCTTCCAGCTAGAACTCTGTGAGCCGCAAGACCTGGATTCCGCTGGGCCAGCATCTGCCAGATCTAAAGCAGGCCCTTTGTTTCTTGGCCTTTCTCTGCCCACTGTTTCCTGGTGTTCGTTTTCTCTGCCCATACAGAGGCAAACAGAGAGATTCTGAATGGTTCTGGGGCCCCTCCTGGGTTTCTTGCCATGCAGCTTAGATACTTCAAAAGAAAAAAAAATCAAGAGCAAAGCTGAAGTTCCAGAGAAGTTATTGTTCGACACGGTATTGTGGACAAGGGTTTTCTGGTACAACAGTGGGTTGGGCATAGACTAAAGGTCTAGAAAGTCTCTTCCACTGTGACCATCCTAGGATTCTTTGATGCCAGTGTCTCCTACAGAAGAAAAAACAAACAAACCAATGTTTTCTTTAGGGAGAAGAAAGCCGTCATTTTATTAACGTTGAATTGTGAAGTTATGAAGATTAGTGGAAACTCTTCATCCAGTTGGGATGTCACACATAGCACGTCTATGGACGTATGTGTAACTGAGCTGCAACGTGCATGTGAAATCTTGCACAGGACTGGGGGTACTTCCTAAGAATCTGGTATTTCTTCAGATAAACACTAGGTGGCATGGAGAACTTGATAAATAGAAAACACTAATATCACAAATGGGAAAACAGAGGCTGAGCCTCTCCTTCAGTCTGCAGCAATCGTAAAAATCTCCCTGTCGAAGTTCAACAGAAAAAAAAAAAAAACCCATCAGCAAGAGGGTGGCTGCTGCTTATTGACACATTCCCAAGGAGAACTGGGCTGAAGGAATTTGTTCACAAAATCTCCTCGTATAATCTTTTCTTGAGTATCGTTTTATAAACATGATGATAAATTCAAAAATATAATTGTTACCATGACCAGATTCCTTAATAGAAAACAGTCTATTTCTGTCAATGTGGACGTGTTTTTCATTTGAGCAATCCGGACAGACTTTTCTCCTCCCTCTTTTCCTTTATGAAATCAGCCAAGGGAGCAGGGGGGTGGGGGTGGGGTGGGGGTGGGGGGACAAAGCAGACTCTGATCACTCTCCTCCACACATCCCTGCCATGTTCATTTCCTTGTGCTCAGGGCTGAAAGGGGCGTCTCTTCCCCACAATGCCGAGTGCGAACACATGGGGCAGGTGTCCTAACTGTATAGTTCACTTGAAAGTCCTAAAACACACACTGTTCACAGCCGTGTAGCCACGCCACGGGCTCGCCCTTGCCAGCCAGACGGCAGGCTAGAGTCAGAGGACCTGGGGTGGACAACCAAGACTGTCAGGTCTGGTCTTCATAGAGACAGCAGTCAGGTGCCCGCCAGTGGGAGTCTGTGGCTCAGCTCCACCCTCGACCAGCTCTGTGACCTCTCACATGCTCACTGAACCTCTGAGTCCCCATCTGTGCAACGGGAATTATAAAAGGGTCGTATGGAGAAGATCAGATGTGAAGGCACTTTGTAGGCCGGGCCATACCACAGTATCATTTTTCCAAGCAGCAGAGGGGGAATCCAGATGGCACGTCTCATGTCTTCTGAGTCTGAGCAGAAGCAGCAAAGCCTGATGGTCCAATGATGCGGCCTGATTCCAGTAGCGTGAACCAAAACGACCGTCCTACGTTTAGAAGGTGTCTCCCTAAATTTCTGCATTTTGGAAGTCTCTCCCTCTCGTTCTCTCATAAAGGAAATTCTGCACGCAAAATCTCTTTCCAACCCGCTAATTTTTTTTCATTTTATTTATTTTAAAGAGAGAGAATGTGAATGGGGGGAGATAGGCAGAGGGAGAGAGAGAATGCTAAGCAGGCTTCACGCTCAGTGCAGGAGCCCGACACCGGGCTTGATCCCACGACTCCGGGATCATGACCTGAGCTGAAATCAAGAATTAGGTGCTCCACCGACTGAGCTACCCAGGCGCCCCCCCAGCCCACTTTAAAGTGCAGATTTGTATCTGTCCACTTTTTGTTAAATACATCTTGTTAATTTCTACATAAGTGAACTAAACATACACACACACACACACACACACACGCAGAATTTAACAGGCATTTCAAACTGAAGGAATATTTTCCTTCTTGAGGGTTTTTGGGACATTGTATTAAAAAGCATTATAATCTGGGCATCTGTGGGTGGCTCAGTCGATTAAGCGTCCTCCTTCAGCTCAGGTCATGATCTTGCGGTTCGTGAGTTCGAGTCCCACGTCACGCTCTGCGCTCAGAGCCTGGAGCCTGCTTCGGATTCTGTGTCTCCCTCTCTCTGCCCCTCCCCCGTTCACCCTCTGTCTGTCTCTCTCAAAAATAAATAAGCATTAAAAAATTTTTTTACAAAAGCATTATAATCTGGTTGTATTTTGTATGCAACTTTGGACATGTCTGTTTTTCATGTTTCCTCTCTCCCTGGGAATGAAGAGTCGGCTAACACTTTCAGCAAGGATTATACCCACTTCATTAGTGTACTGCCTTCCTCAGAAGGAATGGCCTTGTTTAAAAAAATTTTTTAATGTTTATTTATTTCTGAGACAGAGAGAGACAGAGCATGAGTAGGGGAGGGGCAGAGAGAGAGGGAGACCCAGAATCGGAAGCAGGCTCCAGGCTCCGAGCCATCAGCCCAGAGCCCGGGCTCGAACTCAGGGACCGCGAGATCGCGACCTGAGCCGCAGTCGGACGCTCAACCGACTGAGCCACCCAGGCGCCCCAAGGGATGGCCTTGTTTAAGAAATTAAACAGGTAAATCTTTTTCTATAAAAACTACCGCCTCCTAAAGGATCAGGTTTGCAAACGCAAGAGTACGTTTTTGTCACCTATCGATGGATCCAACCACCCCTCTGCCATCCACTAATTCATCTGATTTTCTTGCACAAATGTGGACTAGGACCAGTTGAATTTGCTCAAAATGGTAGCCATCCGTGGGGACTCTTGCTTAGCGTTCACTCTTTTCCTACTTACTTAAAAAGAAACATCGACGTTCACACGAAGACTTCATTTCCCGCGATGACCTGGCTCTGCATACGGACAAATCCAGGGCCCTCGTGCCGGCCCGGTCACAGGATGAAGCGAGCCTGTGCGGATGGACGGTCAGCCATGGCCCCGTGAGCGCGAGGTATGACTGTCCCAACTCTGTGCTGTGTCTGTGGCTCAGACTAAATGAAGAGCCTTCCAGGGCTCTAGTGGCTGAGATCACCACCTAGGTAACCCCGTGAGTGACCGGGTGCCAGCGTGTGCGGAATGTTCCCGGCTCCCCCGCCACTCCATTCTCCTTGAAGCCAGACTCATCCTCAGTTTCAACATCATTTCTCCGGGGTTGCCATGGCCACCTACAGCTTGCACGCCCCAAACGTCAGGCTTGTGGTATTTCCACTGGCCTACAAGGACAGTTGGCATCCTACCTATCCTGGGTTTTTGCCTTTCATTCTCTACGTTTATACTGTGATCTGGGTTTTTAGTGTCCCTTCTTTATCTTACCCACAGAAAAGGTATTATGCCCCCTCTATCTGTTCAGAGCTACCCTTCCCCACAGCACTCTAAAAGGATTCTCAAAAGCTCTAAAGGTACTTCTCATCTTCATAAAAATTTTCATTGTCACATTGTAATAGATCTCAGGAGAGCAGGAGTGAGGATTAACTAAAGACATTTATACTACGATGTGAGTGGCCGATAGACTCTTACCTTCCCAGAGATGAATTGCATCTTAAAGGAGAGGTACTTATCCAGCTCAAAGGGATCTTGAAGTGGTCGTGTATGTGGGATGTCGGGATGCGGCTCCTTCCAGTGACCCTTGCCTACCTGCAGACCTGTGCTCCCTCAGTTCCTCTCACCCCTGTGTGCACAGAACAAGAATGTGTTATGTCTGACTCTCTTCAGAGGATTTGCCAATCCTTGCTCCAGAGCGTCAGCACAAAAGGCATACTTCTCCCTTTGATTTGGGTTTGCTTCCTGGGCCACTGCCTTCAGTAAATAACATCTTAAAGTGTCTTAGGTGGTTTCTGGAAAGTTTAGGAGTTTTCTAAACATGGAACAGATGCACAGAACATCTGGATGATAGGCTCTTGGCAATGCTTCAAGGGTCCCACTGTCACTGACAGATGGGGCCCATCTGCCAGGATGGGCATTTGGAAGCTCCTAAAGTTAAAACGTCTCTCTGTTAATGGCTTATCTCAAATCAAATTTGGGGGGTATAGATCCCAATGTAGTGCTCAAACTTCCTGTGCAAATTTCCCAATCTTCACAGTACACCAAATGCTTGCTTTTCTTTTAAAAAATGTTATTTCTGTATTAGAACGTTTTATTCAGGTTTCATCACCAACAGAACCACAACATACCCTACAAAACCAAAATAATTACAATAATCTCTTGCACTTGTTATAATATATGATTTTCAAAGTACTTCTATGTATATTATTTGATACTCAGAGCAGTGGATGAGAAAATGGAGGCCCCTAGAATTGAAATGACTTGCTCAGGGTAGGGGCACTTGGGTGGCTCAGTCGGTTGAGCGTCCGACTTCAGCTCAGGTCACGATCTCGCAGTTCATGGGTTCCGGCCCCGCATAAGGGCTCACCGCTGTCAGTGGGGAGCCCGCTTTGGATCCTCTGTCTCCCCCTCTCTCTACTCCCCCACTCACGCTGTCTCTCAAAAATAAACATTGAAAAAAGAGAGAAATGACTTGCTCAGGGTCACATAGCTACTGAGTATCAGAATTCAATTTCAGATCTTCTAACTCCTGTGTTATAGGACCACACTAATTCATTTGATAAGGAAAGCCAAGTCTGAGAGTATTGCTCATATAAAACAAAGATTTCAGTCAGAGACAGTTGGTATATGGTCTCTAAGATTGAGGTTGGAAGGTGGCCTGTCCAGTCTTCTTCAAGAACTGGGCTTAATAATTATTTGAACTCGGTAGAATACTTTAGCTAAGAATTACTACAGAAAGAGTATGTTGAGCTGCAGGGCCAGCGTGTTATATGAGGCCTGGGTGGAATCTTTGTGCTGTCCACTCCTACAAAACAGGATTAATCACATTCCAGCAGATGACTCATTACCACACATCTTAAGACAGCGTGGATTAACAGCGATCCAAGCCACTTGGCCAGAGTAATCCTCAACTTGGGACACCTTGCGAACCTCTCAGACCGATCACTCTACCCTCCTTAGCAGGCCTGAGTGCTCCCAGGTCCACATTCTTTCTATCTTCTCTACAAATACGTGCCAACTCTGATCAGCGGCAGAAGTCGGATGCTGAGAAGAAACTGGGGAAGTGCCAATTTCCAGAGTCTTCTCTGAAGACCCTATTGCATCTTGTTTTCCCAAGAGCTTCTCACTGATGTTCAAGCCAAACATTATAGATTGGGGGCCTATTGCAACACTGTGTTTGCTGTGATTTCAAAGAGAACTTTAAAACCAAACCCAATCTCTTGTTGATGACCTTTGAACCATTCTCTACTGTTGGGTAATGGAAGTGGAACAAATACAAGTATTATTGTTTATCTGTAGGCTGGATCTACTTGTCATCAAAATAATTGGTTGAAAAGTAAAAAGCGTAACTAAAGCAGTTTTGTGTGTGGTGTGTGTGTGTGTGTGTGTGTGTGTGTGTGAACTAGCCAAAAATGCACTGAAGCAGTCTGTACTTACACACAGAATTGGGAAACTGGTTTGTATCCAAAGATGCAGCCCAGTTTTACATGCCTCGTCCATCAAATAGGATAGTTAAAAGGAAGTCACTTTTCAGGGGTGGGTCGGACACAAATGATAGATGAAACTGGAGGAAGACTTCCTTTTAAAGAAATGGAATTATCAGAGATAATCAAAGGAAGAGATTTAGGTATCATGCTCAACCCTGAAACCCAACTCCGGCCACTCTGCATCAGGATCTGTCTTTGATGCTGAAAGTCTTACATGATCAGAGCCGATCTGTGTCTCAGCATTTAGTGGTGGCCACCAAGTCAACCTGTGATCCAAATCATTCAGATACCGTGCAAGAAACCAGTCATGGAAAGCTTAATTCTTTTTTCATCCAAAAATTTCTCAACCTCATTTGGACAGAAATGGAAAATGACATTTCAAACTTTAATCCCTTAATATGTAGTCTGGTTCTTTCCAAAGGTTGCAAGGTTTCCAAGTTCTGGAATTCATAACTAACTAACCATATGGAAACAGAATGTTCTACATATCTTGGCTTCCCGAATATTGTCAGAGAATGAGTGACGCTCGTTGACACGGTGCAGGATCGTGCACGCAGGCAGTCATACGGGCAGCCTCACTCCTTGCCGGAGCTAACTCTTTCCTCCCTTAAGACTGGTGTCCTTACTAGGCCAAGTCCATTGAATGTTAAATTTCTATCACCAAACCTTTGCCCTTGTTGCTCCCCACCTCCCCACCTGATGATGCCTTCCTTGCTTGTCTTTCAAGATCCAACTCAGATTCCAGCTTCCTATGAAACTTTCCTTGTCTACTCCAGACAATAGGGATCTCTCCAATGCCCTTTAGCTCATGGGATTCATTACATCACACAAGTTGAGACTCTTTCTTGGTCTCGCCGTCCCCACCCACCCTGCTCCAGCCCATTTCTAATTACATCACAACTGCCACAGCTCAATTCCCAAACTAGTCTGTCAGAGAACAAGAGTGGGCTGGAAAGCCAGATGGTCGTATCTTCCATTTGGGGCCGTCTGCTTTCTAGAATAGTTTAAAGGCCTCTGAGAGCTTCCCTCAGTTTCTTCACCTCACAGGAACAATGGTGTCTCTTTCAAAGGGTAGTGAGAGAACATTTGCAATGTGCCAACAGTGCAAAGCCTGGCATATAATAAGCAGGTAATCGATGGTAGATATGTATGTACTTCTCCCCAGTATCTACTCCATGTGGGTCACTCACTTGACTAATGGATCGTGCCTTGATTATTGGACACATTTTTAATGCAGTGTTCCTGAGAAAGGGACAATAAAATAATAATTCTAGGGTTATACGACTGGGTAAGGTCATAAGAAGTCATCTTACTATGATGTATTTATTGATATGGAAATATGTTCACTATCTATTGTAAGTCAAAAAGGCAGTTTCTTAAATAGGATGTTTAGGGTCTGTATGGATGTGTGTGTGTGTGTGTGTGTGTGTGTGTCTGTAGTTGTTTTAATTAAGAAGTATGCACCAAAATGTTAAGAGTGGTTATGTCTGACTGGTAGGATTATAAACAATTTAAATTTTCATTTTGCTTATCTACAGTAATGTTGCTATTATGAATATATACTAAAAAGGCATAATTATTTTAAAACATCATACATGGATGTCTTTACAGTATGAATGTAGATCAGGGTGGTTGGTGGGAAAAACGCAAAAATGAAAAAAATTTGGGATCAGGGGACACGAAATTTGTTCTGTTATTGCTTCACTACCTTTACCATAGAGTTTTTAGTTTCTAGAACTCATGTTCTAAACGATTCCCAGGTTTTTGTGCTGGTCATTCATTTCTGGTCAATTAATGATTAGGTTGTTCTTGCCAGGCAGTGTTCTGAGAAGGGAATCTTTTTCAGCTTCTAGAATTACTTAAATATACAGAAGGTTGCCCTTCTGTAAGGCTAGATGCACAGTACCCTCCAAGGCTGCAAGTGCCCTTAGGATACAGACCGTCCTTTTTCTCCATCATCTGCTCTCCCGGCAAATTTCCTGTACTAGACAGTGCCTCATCGTGTGGGTCAGCTCAGGACAGGCATGTGGGGACTTTAACTAAAATCCCCTGTGGTCATACAACCTGGATTTGTAGCAGAGGTAGAGAAGTAAGTGAGGCCAAGACCGGGAAACACAGGGTAGGGTTGGAGGAGTCTTATTTCTTTCTCCACTGGCTTTAGGAAGAGCTGAGCATATGCTTACAGCCATCACCTGGATTTGACATTCATAATTGCTTTCCAACTGATAACAAGGAAGAGGCCATTTAAGAGGGCTGCAGAGAATTGAGGCTCCCCTCTCCAAGAGCTTGCGCACAGACTCACTTGCCCTGGGACCCAGCACAGAAGCTGCGGTTTGAAAGCACCTAGACCACAAGTGGAGGCAATTCATTTGTTATTTGTCCTTTTTTAAAAAATGTTTATTTATTTTTGAGAGAGAGACAGAGTGTGAGTAGGGGAGGAGCAGAGAGAGAGGGAGACACGGAATCTGAAGCAGGCTCCAGGCTCTGAGCTGTCAGCACAGACCCCGATGCGGGGCTCGAACCCAGGAACCGCGAGATCATGACCCGAGCTGAAGTCCGATGCCCACTGACTGAGCCACCCAG
The DNA here is from genome assembly GCF_018350175.1 of Felis catus. Taxonomy (NCBI): domain Eukaryota; kingdom Metazoa; phylum Chordata; class Mammalia; order Carnivora; family Felidae; genus Felis; species Felis catus. Next base: position 109,474,421 of record NC_058386.1, on the reverse strand, counting down.
GTGCCTCTGTTTTTCCTTTTTTATGTTTATGGATTTATTGAGAGAGAGAGAGAGAGAGTGAGAGCTCATATGTGCATGCATGAGGGAGCAGGGAGGGGCAGAGAGAGGGAGAGAAAGAGAATCCAAAAACAGGCTCTGCGCTGTCAGCGCAGAGCCCAATGCAGGGCTTGATCTCATGAAATGTGAGATCATGACCTGAACCGAAATCAAGAGTTGGACATTTAACCGACCGAGTCACCCAGGCGCCCGCATTTGTTATTCTTAAGCATCTGCAGGAAGGGGAAGAGCCTGTTGGGACTCTTTCCAAGAAGGAGACACTAGCAGGTGCAATTTTTTGCATTCTCTCTCTACCCTGCTAGTGCCAGTGGGTGTGTTATCCGCCCCCCCCCCGTGTAAATCATATATCCAACAAGGGGTTGCTATGCGAAATATCTAAAGAATTCATACAACTCAACACCAATTTAATTAAAAAATGGGCAGAGGATCGAAATAGACATTTTCCCGAAGAAGACATCTAGAAGGCCAACAGACACATGAAAAGATGCTCAACATCACTCATCATCAGGGAAAGGCAAATCGAAACAACAGTGAGATATCACCTCAAACCTGTCGGATGGCTAGTATCAAAAAGAGAAGAAAGAAGTGTGAGGATGTAGAGAAAAGGGAATCCTCATATACTCATACACTTTTTGTGCGAATGTAAATTGCCACAGCTACTGTGGAAAACAGAATGGAGGTTCCTTAAACAATTTAAAATTAATCTAGCAATTCCGCTTCTGGGTATTGATCCAAAGAAAACAAAATCACTAACTCAAAAAGATATCTGCACCCCTATGTTCATTGCAGTCATATTTGTAATAGTCAAGATATGGAAACAACCTAAATGTCCATAGATGGATGAGTGGATAAAGAAGATGTCACACACACACACACACACACACACACACACACACTCAGTGGAATACTACTCAGCTATAAAAAATGAAATATTGCCATTTGTAACAGCATGGATGGTCCTGGAAAGTATTATGCTAAGTGAAGTAAGTCAGACAGAGAAAGACAAATACCATATGATTTTACTTATATCCGGAATCTAAACAATAAAGCAAGTGAACCGACAAAACAAAACTCACAGATACAGGGAACAGATTGGTGGTTGCCAGATGGGAGGTGGGTTAGGGGGTGGGTAATATAGGTGAGGGGGATCAAGAGGTATGAACTTCCAGTTATAAAATAAGAAGTCATGGGGATGCGATGTACAACATGAGAAATTTAGTCAATAATATTGTATTGGAAATTCAGAAGTTGCCAACAAAGTAAATCTTAGAAGTTCTCATTGTAAGAAAAAATAATGTTGTAAACGTGCATGGTGACAGATGGTGAAATCATTGCACTGTATACCTTAAAGTGACAGAATGTTGTGTTGCAATTCTATTTTAGTAAAAAAGGAAAACAAAAATAACATGAAGTATTTATTGAGTGCTTACTATGTGTAAGACACTTATCAATATAATGGAGCTAACGAGTGAACAAACTTGCTTCCCTCATGGACTTTACATACTCAAACCCGATGATGTTTTTCCAATTCCGATCAAAGAAGAAAATTAGGGGCACCTGGGTGGCTCAGTCGGTTAAATGACTGACTCTTGATTTTGGCTTAAGTCATGATCTCATGGTCGTGAGATCAAGCCCTGCAGTAGGGCTCTGTGCTGACAGTGGGGAGCCTGCTTGGGATTCTCTCTCTCTCTCTTTCTCTCTCTCTCTCACCCATGCTCTTTCTCTCTCTCAAAATAATTTTTTTAAAAAGAAGATAAGGCAGATGAACTCTGGATCAAGAACCAACTGACTACGCTCCACGTTCCTTAGCGGAGTGGCAGATCTCTGTGGCCTTATCTTCTTGTTTCATTCAGGTTGTGTTCCTGCCAGGAAATCAACATTTTCATTATGAACACTTGCTTTCATCTACTGTGCATAATCACTTCAGAAAATAGCTCCAGAGGCCAAGATTTCAGCTTTTGGAATAAGGGTGAGCACTGGAGGTAGAGAAGACAAACTTTCTGACTTCCCTGCCAGGTAGATGAACCTGTAAGCCATCTTGTTTACAGGTATACTGCAGGAGTACAATTTTTCTAATAACAGTAAAGACGGGTGCCACAGAAGAAGATATATTGCCTACTAAGGAAGAAATATCTGATAGAAAATGTAAGTGACTATGTTACAACATGATTCTTACACAACGTTCTGATTATATTTATACATTAGTTTTTAAAGACCACTAAAGAGTGTGGTAGTTTTGGTGGTGATTCAACTAAGATGCCCATATTTAACCAAGGTCATTCACAGTCTGGCTTGGAAAATGACGTATCAAAAGGTACAGGTTCATGTATTGGTCGGTTTTCTTCGGTGAGGGTGTGTGTGTGTGCGTGTGTGCACGCACGTGTGCGTGTCCGTGTATGGGTGGGGGAAAGAGAGAGATCAGAGGATATGGAGAGTCATCTTGTTCAGAGAACTTGGCCTGAAGCTTATAACAATGTCTTAACGAATCTCTTGGCATTGGAATCCAAGCATCGATTTTTATTAAACTTTGGAGGTTTTACAATTCTCACTGAGCTGAGGTCAGAGCTGGCGGACTGCGGCCCAGCTTCATGCCCTAATAACCACAGCCTCTTAGTATATGGTCTTAATAGCTAGTGGAACCTCCTCCTCTTCTTCCCCACCGTGACTGTCATTGCTTCAGAAATGCCCCAAAATGGCACTAAATCATGTGCAAACACACCAGATGGATTGCTAATCTCTTTTCAAGGCTTCCTTAATGGTGCATTCATAGCCCCTTGGAGCAAACTCAATTTCTCTCTGTGCACTCTATTTCCACTTTTACAATTCTGGAAGAAATCATTTTGGCAAACGCATTTGGTGACTTGGATGAAAGGTAATTTATACAATTGCTTACCTACTATGACAACAAGCAGCAACTCGAGTCACAGGAGGATGGATGGCTATTCATCAGTCACAGCTAAGACACATAAATGGGCCTGGAGCCTTTTGTGAAGCTTGAAGCCGTGAACTTGAGCTACTTCAGGCAAATCTTCTTTCTTTGGAGGGGGGCAGGGAATAGGAAAAAAAGTCAGCTCTTTGGATCTTCACCCTTACAAGGATCCCCAGATCTTAAGGGAGGCTGAAATGAGCCCAGCAGAGGGGACGGAGCTTGGATGGTACCAACGACAAATGCCACGGCGCTAAGGGGGGGCACTGCCATGCTCCAGAGGGAGCCTGTGCCACGCCCAACAGAATTCCGGCTCTACTCAGAGATGTTGCTCTGCACGTCAGGCCCAGTAGGGAGCTGGACATTTACGAAACATATTTATATTTGCAATTAATCATATTTAACGTATTTTAAAGTAGTTAATTATATATGTTAAGTGTCGTTAATGTTATATATTAAATATGATTTCTATAATGTGTATATATAAATAATACGTGCACATAAATATTTCAATACACACATACAACCTTGAGTAGAGTAGCTGTTTTCTAGGGGGACGGCGTGGGTTTGTTCTAAGCCGATGGTTCACAACTATGGCTGTACAGCCGGGAAGCTTTTGAAACTCCTGAATGTCCAGGCCTACCCCAGACCAACTGAATTACAGTTGCTGGGTGAGACCCAGGAGCTAGTATTTTTCTGAGCTCCCTAGGCGATTCTGATACGTATCTCGGGCTGAGAACCACTGCTTTAACCAGTTAAGGCTGACAAAGGCACTGGGTCGCTAACTTTGATGCATACTGCAATCACCTGGGAAATTGTTCAGATGCAGATTCAGTAGGTTTGGCTTTGGGGCCTGAGATTCTGCATCCTTAAAAAGTTCCCAGGGACACCTGGGTGACTGAGTCGGTTGTGCAACAGACTTTGCCTCAGGCCATGACTTCATGGTTGGTGAGTTCGAGCCCCACATCAGGCTCCCGGATCTCAGTGCAGAGCCTGCTTTGGATCCTCTCTCCCCCTCTTTCTTTTCTCATCCCCCAGTCGCGCGGGTGTTCGCTCTCTCTCAAAAATAAATAAACATAAAAAAAAAAAGATTCCCTAGGTGATTCACACGCTGGTGATCCATGGACCACATGTTGGGAACCCTGGCTAAAGAATTCCACCCTGGGGGCTCCTGGCTGGCTTACTCAGAAGAGTATGCAACTCTTGATCTCAGGGCCCTGAGTTCGAGCCCCACGTTGTGTGTAGAGTTTACTTAGGACACACACACACACACACACACACACACACACACACACACAAGAATTCCATCCTGGAGTTTGCATGTTTCCCATGCTCTTTTAATTGTTTAATTTCATAATGGTCCTCTCCTCTCATACATCTCCCTCTTCTACCAGTGCCTATGTGGGAGATTATTGTATATGGGGATAATCAGGCTGGTAAATTCAGACACTTCACCTTGTCATCTCCAGAAGAACTGAGACAATAGATCGAAGGGGGGCTGAGTGACAGAGTGGCGGGTGGAGGTGGATAGAACACAAACTGGGGAAGAGGGTTGGCTTTAGTCTAGTAGGTGCTGGAAAGGGAACCCAGATTTGGAGTTAAGAAGTCAGTCTCTTAGAAAGCCAGAGTAAGAAATGTGAAAGTTAATAAAGGGAAACCTTATTTAGAATAGATTTGGGAAGCCCTGAAGGGAAGCTCTCCTATAGGAACTTTCCGTCACAGCTTACTTCACATTCCTGGACAGGAAGAAGTTCCCTTTACTTCCCTGGCAGGAGAAAGGAAGATTTTTCTCCTAGCTCAGCAAGAGCCGAACCAATGAGAAGCAACTCACTCAGCCAATGAGAAACCATCATCATCCAGAACTCTTGCTTTTCTCCCATAGACTTTCACTCAAAGCAGCCCCTCCCAACTTTCTTTCTTCTCTATGAAGCAACGTTCCTCTCCTTTGTTCTCTGGACTTGCCTATGGTTGCCATAGCTTGCACGTCCCAAATTGCAACCCCTCTCTTCACCCAATAAACTCCTTTTGCTGGTAAAATAACTGGCTCTTTTATTTCGAAGGTTAACAGAGGATCCGCCTACAGCACACCCCTTAAATGGTAGGATAGACCGAGGATTCCTAAATAAGCCTCCTGAGCTGTATCCAGGTCTGTCCCAAGCACCTCTCTCCCGTACAGCCCCTACAGCATTGTTTTCTTGCCCAACCTTACGTTTTGCTGGCCTCCAGGAGAAAAATCTGAGTGTTGCTGCCACTGAGTTACTATAAGGTAAGGGCAAAGGGATGGAGTGGAGAGGAGTGTAGCCACGAGAAAGATCCCAAGGGGATCTCCTAGTTGCCTGTGCTCAGTTAGATAGGTGTTAGGATTTAGAGGATTAGTGCCGGTGGTCGGTCAGCAACCACCTAGTTCAGGTGTTGGGGCTCGACATGAACAGTAGCCCAGAAAAAGCTGGTACAAATGAAGATTTCTGAAATGATAAAGAGGGTTTTTCCATATCAGAGCCCCTTTTGGACAACACGCAACAATATGATGGACTTGGGATGTACTTTCTCATATCATGTCCCATCATCACTGATATGTAGTTAAAACATTAGTTGTTACCCCTGAGGATAGAAGACGCGTTGAATTAAAGGGGAATCATATTACTACACAGGATATTATAAGGAGGGCTGAGAGGGCACACGTGAGTGGCGGGAGCAAGAGGTTAGTATGTGCTGTGTGTGGGTTTGGTGGGCCATTAGGTGTTATCACGTAGATAAAAGGCTCACTCACTAGTCAGGTGAACACAGAGGCTTGAATTAAGGCTACAGCAAATTCGAGGATAGTCAGTAGGATGACAGTAATGAAGGTAATCAGGGCTATGGTGGGGCTGATGTTTATCAAGGCCGAGGATGCTCCTCTGATTAAGTGAATGAGTAGGTGGCCGTTCCGCGTACTTTACTGCTCCTTCCACACACTCGGCTCATTTGGAATTGGAGTGTATAGGCTCTCATGTCAGGTTAATAAGCAAATTGTTACATGGGAAAGAGCATGGATTCTGCCATTAAACTAGGGTTCTCAATCCCACCTCTGCCACTTAAGGACAGTGTGCCCTCCCCTCATCCCCCATTCTATAGTTATGCTTCTACTGGTCACCCTGCTGGGGGTGGGGGTGCATGAAATTAGGGAAGGCTTCAGAGAGCATATGTCTGGGCCTTGATGGATGGGACAGGATTTCCACAGGCAGAGATGGAAGGAAAGAATTTTCTAGAAGGAGGCAATGATATGCAAAAAACTGGCAAGGGTAGTCCTGTATTGTTTGAAGCTGCTGCTGGGATCCAACCTGTTGGCTACTGTGTTACTTTGCTTATCAAGTTTGTTCTCCACTTGTAGTTTGCATTTGGTTTCCTCCGACCAATCAAGAGACAGGAATGGGTTACTTTACTGTTTACCTTGAACTTTCCAGAATTTCTGCAACCTCAACACAAGTGCAGACTTCCAAGTACAAGCCTTGTGGTCTTCCCACCAGGTCCAGCCCAGTGCTCCCTGATGCCCGAGCCCCCAACACTCTCCTGCACCCCGGCTCTGCTGTTTTCCCATATTCCCTACCAGAGCAACGAGAGAGAACCTATTGCCTGTGGGAGTAGGAAGGGGAGGCTTCATGCAGGAGGCTGCATTTGAGCTGGGCCCTGAGGGGTGGGCATTGGACGGAAAGGACATTCCAGGAAGAGGCAACCACACAAAAGGTGTGATTAGTCTCCTACAAATAGTCTCCTAAACTGTGGACATTGGCGCTAGAGGGCTAAGAATTCAAAGTCCAGTCAGGCCGTTTCCTAGTTATTCTTGGGTTTTTTGTTTGTTTGTTTTTTGGGGTTTTGCTTTGTTTTGGTTTGGATTTTTGAGATAGAGACAGAGAAAGCGCAGGTGCATGAGCAGGGGAGGGGCACAGGTTAAGGGGGAGATAGAATGCTAAGCTGAGCGCGGAGCCTGACACAGGTTTTGATCCCATGACTGTGAGGTCATGACCTGAGCCGAAATCAAGAGTCAAATGCTTATCTAACTGAGCCACCCAAGTGCTCCCTCCTGGTTCTTTTTATGATCCCATCCTTCAGGCCTCTCTCCCCCTACACCCAAATGCTCTCCTAATGGGCGATGCACAGTTACGTAGTTGCCCATTCTGTGTATCTGGTCTTCAGTGGCTGCACAACCTCCTTCCCCCATTCTGCTTAGAGTGCATGGATATGAAAAGTACTCCCTTATAGGGTTGTTGTAGGGATTCAATAAAATGCCATGTCTAAAATTCTTTGCATCAGGCTTAGGACAAAGTCTTAACATATTAACTCACTGTATTATAGCTTCTGCTATTGAATTTTTACAATAGAAGATGAATAAAAGTTGGCATTACTCTGTGAATAAGAATTACAAAAAGAATTTTGAATCCTTTAAATGCACTTAGAGAGCAGTTTTGAGGACTCCAAGGGTCCACACTTCTTATAACTAAGTTCTCACTCCATTCATCCATTCTACAAATATTTACTGAGCACCTATAGCATGCCAGGGATCGTGCTAATTGCTGGAAGCATGGCAAACAAGACAAAGTGCCACCCTCTGCCCACATGGAGCTTACCTTCTAAGAGAGAGAGAGAAAGTCCATAAACAAATGGATACATGTACAATTAAGTCAAGTGGCAGCAAGGGCTAAGGCAAAACTCAAGCAGAGTGGGTGACTTTTCGGTGAAGGGCGGTGAGTGGTCAGGGAAGGACTGTCACCAAGAAGTCCATCTGAGCAGAGACCTGAAAGCACGAGAGGATGAGTCACGGGGATATTAAATGAAAGGGCTTTCTGGAAAGAGGGAAGAACAAGTTCAAAGCCCCTGAGGTTTCATGTGTCTGAGGAACAGCAAGGAGGCCTATTAGTTGGATAAACGCAGTGTTTGCTTAAAGGGACACACAACTGTCAATATCTTTATGTTTATTTCAAAGTCCTGAATACTAGAAGTCCTAGAGAGAGCCAATTGTGAAGCCTGATGATTCTTGTGGATTCTCTAGTCCCTGGTACGCCGCTCCTTTCCTGTGCCATGGACCTTTGGGTGACACCTGCCTTTGCGTGTATGCAGTTGGCCTAGAGTACCCAGGGAAGTGAGGGAAGACTTACTTTGGTTCTCACTAGAAGGCTAAGGACCCAAATTAATGTATTGGGTTTTTATGGGTCAATGCCTCATCCTTTTATTCATTCCTCCACTCAACAAGCATTTACGACTTACTTTCTTTAGGTATAACTATGCTAATTTCTGTGAAAGACACAAATAATTCTAAGACAATAAGTCCATCGATCTTGAGGCCTTTTTGGAAACATTTGCAATAAATTATAATATTTTAGAACTATGAAATCCGAGTCTTTAAGGGCTAAATGGGGTGAGAAGACATACATACGTGAACAGCTAATGAAATAGTGATTAGCGATAATATCAGCCCTAGACAATTGTAGCAGAAACAGCACAATGCAGCAAATGATGATAAATCTTAGATACGTTGTTCAGATAATGAAGACTATAACAGTTCGTCCAGAGAGGCTTCCTGGAAGTAGAAGTTCGGGCCTTGAAGTACATGTAAAGGTAGAGAGGGAGGGAGAAGGAACAAGGGTACAAAATGGCAACCCTTTGAGATGATCACTCCTGAGAAAAATGGATGCTAAATCAGTCATGCTAGCCAGCCCCGCCCTCTCTGCCATTATGACCCATGGTCTCGAGCTGTCATAACCTTTCTAACACTTCCATCCTTTAAAATCTTAAGGGTTTATGCACCCCATGTAATATGTGAACTCTAACCTGCAAGATAATAGTATCCCCAGTTTCGCAAGAACCCGGGCCTAAGGGAACAATTGACCTCAATCCTAATTTGCTTCCAGTTTCTATAAATGACTCCCAATTGCCATAAGAAGATGGATGGCCTTTTCCAGCTTGAATAGGCTTTGAATGCAGAGGTGACTAAGGCATCTTTTTCACGTTTGAGCAGAAAAATATCTAGAAAGACCCAGAAATACCTAGGCCAAATGGTTTTGGGTGGCTTGATGAAGTTGTTTCTCTTGCAGGCCTCCAAGCTGAGTGGGTACAGTGGCTGTGTCTGGTTAGCTCAGCTTTGGCCACTTTTCCGCAAAGAACACTGCATTCCAGTCTGTTGGACTAGGCTGGATCTTTGCTTTTAATTACAACAGCATACTGAGAATGGACAGGAGTCTTACTTTTGTTCTTATGTTAACTCATACCATTCCTTTCGTTTCCATCCTAGTTCTTTTCCCTAGAAGATACTTTTGGAAATCCAAGTTCTCAAGATGGCACCCAGGATAATGAAGTCCAAAGAGTGGCGGGTGTGTGTGTGTGTGTGTGTGTACCTCATCCGTATTAGTACTGTTAGTATTTGTGCGCATTGGATTTTAGCTACTCAAGCTGGACAAGGAAGCCAGAATCTATCAATGACTACTGAAGATAGAAGTCATAAAGCCTGGTGGTGGAGAGTTTGGTCATATTAATAACATATTAATATAATAGATGCCATTTATTGAATTCCTTACATGGCACCAGGCTATCTGCTAATCTAATCTTTCCAGAAACTCTGGAAAGCAGGTACCCTTTGTATCCCCTTTTTGTAGATGGGAAAACTGAAGGTCAGGGAGGCTACGTGACTTCCCAAGTCTTTTTTTTTTTTTTTAAACCAAGATGTCTCTTTTTTTAGTGTTTATTTTTGAGAGAGACAGCGCGAGTGGGGGAAGGGCAGAGAATGAGGCGGAAAGAGGATCTCAAGCAGGCTCCTCGGTGACAGCACAGAGCCTGATGAGGAACTTGTGAACCAGGAGATCATGACCTGAGCCAAAGTTGGATGCTCAACTGACTGAGCCACCCGGACACCCCTAAGTTGTTTTTTAAAACTTTATTTATTTATTTATTTATTTATTTATGTATTTATTTACTACTTACTTACTTCTTTACTTATTTTAGTAATCTCTACACCCAACGTGGAGCTCGAACTCACGACCCCAAGATCAAGAGTTGCATCCTCTTCCAAGTGAGCCAGCCAGGGGCCCCATTGCCCAAGTTTTTATAGCTGACTTCTAGCTAAAGTTCTAATAAGCAGCAGTCCTTCTGGTGGCTGGTCAGACTGGGGGGGTCTGAGTCTTAGCTTGATCTTTCTAATTTATGTAACAGCTTTTCCCCTTTTTCTGTAACATTGTGTGCTGCAGCCCCTGCCTCATAAAGTGTCTACGAAGATGGAATTAGAGGTTTGAAGGTTTGACAAACCTCCTGGGGCCTGGCATATACAATAAGTGCATTAGTAAAAGGTAGCTGCTCTTAGTAACAACCTGATCCCCAGGTCTGGGAACCATCGTGCTGTGACTGTGTTCGTGCTAGACCGCATGCAGGTTTCACCGAGCGGCCAGAGTGCACATCTGTATCTCCTTCATCTGATCGAGCAGTGCGCATGCTCCAGTGCAAACACTGGCGTGTGTGCCAATTCTATTAGCTTGGGTAAATTGGGCAGGGAGCTCTTGGCAATCGAAGGCATTCATGTAATATTCCTATTGGAATTTGTTGTGCGTTTGCGAATTGGTCCTATGGGAACGTGGTTTCTTCAGAAATCCAGCGGTTGATACAAAAGACACTGGGCTCTTCAGTGCATTGGGTGAGTCAGATCGCAGGGGAGACTGTGTCCCTTGCAATGAGACATAACTGTCTTTCTGCGTAACAAGTTTGGTTACTTTGATGGGCCGCTCCTGGCTGCCCGTAGCATTAAGGCTTATGTCTCACTCCGTCAGGAAAAACCTGTTATGTGGCATATGGCACGTGGCTCCAGATCCACACGCATCAATGGGGAGCTAATGCAAAATCGAGTACGTGGAAAGCTGAACAAAGACTCACAGTCACACGTTTTCCTCCGGCATGGAGATTGCACGTGATGAAAATCACGGGAGTGACGCGTCACGCTGCGCAAAGCGAGCGAACCCTTAAAACCCGCCACGCTGGCCTCCTCCTCCTCCTCCTCCTCACTTTCTCCTCTTCACCAGTCTTTCCTTTATGTTAGGTACATCTTTCTGAGACACTTTATGTACCAAGTCACTCTTCTCTTCAAGAGCTTTCAGTGGCTCCCTATTGCCTCCGGCACCAAGTGCAAACACCTCAGCCTGTCTCTTTTCCACAACTGCACTCCCCGCTTTACCAACTCATTCAGTGTCTTTTTTTTTCATCCTGTACATATTTATCGTGCACCTCCTGTGTCCCCGGCACTCGGCTAGGTACTGGGGACATGTCTGTGAACCAGTCAGATGCCCTCACAGACCTGCTGCTGCTTTAATCAAACTCTTCTGGGTCTCACCCTTCACCCCGTACCTGCGCCTTCTGCTGGTGCGTCTGCACACACTGTTGGTCTTCTATGGAAATGGCTTCCCTTCTCTCTTCTGCGGGTGTATGCTTTTCACCATGTCTAAAACCTCTATTAAAATGTAAGCCTCCCCCACAGGCCCCACACCTAGAAGTAGCAAGCAGGAGCCCAGGAGGGCCTGCCTTGCGCAGAAGGCTGGAAGATCTGTAGTCAGAAACCATCTGCCTAAAGCCTTTGTATGCAAGTAAAGGGAAAAAAAACAACTCCCAAAGACTTTACATGTGCTAATTCATTTCATTAAGGCTCATTAAGTAGGGACGGGAAATGCAGTTCCAGGCTAGAACAATCCCTGAAGGTGACAGACAGAGAATACAGTAGAGCTTTTGTTATCATGGATTTTGTACGCGTCTTGGGGTGGCGATGAGACTATGCAGGTCGCATTGATTAACCCAAACTTTAGCCATCCTTGGTATGCCATATTAGTGACACGGATTGCTCTGGAGCAAGCGGCTAGGACTTACTAATGCAATCACAGCTAGAGTCAGTGATAGAAATGTAAATCTGAAATGAAAATAGCACAGCCCCGTGATAGTCATTCAGCTAATTATGTACTGAGTCGCTACTAGAAGTTGGCCAAGCCTGCCCCTGACATATGTGGGGCCCAGGACAAATGTACAAAGGGAGTCCCGCCTACCATATGTCTAAAGACTTACAACTTACAGATTAAGCTAACACTGTTTAATGGAAAGTGTTCGGTCTTCCTACCTCCAGCAAATAAATATAGCGTAACTTCATAGCGATCTGGAAGCTCAGGTTCAAGTTTAACATCCTCGGATTCAGTAGCATTCCATGCTGAACATGACAGCGCACATGGGTCAGTGGTCGGCCCCCAGTCCCCAGCCTGACCTGCTGACCTCCTTCTCTTCCTTCTCATCTCTGGCCCTCCCCGTGCAAGGTTTTGGCACATTGGTGTTGTGTTCCACCCTTACAAGGATGGGCCGGGGAAAGAGGCCTGCACAGGCCCTAAAAGCAGGCGCAAGGCCATCTAGGCAGGAAATTCCTGGGCCCTGGGTATCTATGGTATGGACTAGAAGGAAGGGCATGAACTCTCATTGGGCATGTTCCTTTGGTCCAGAGGATTCCTGCTTCTGCGAGGAGCGCAGCCAAAGGAGGGCCGTGTACCGGGGATAAGATGATTCAAATGTGCTCCCTCTCCTCCAGAAACTTACAACTCGATGAAACAGACGTACAGGTAGGTAACCCGCTCTAATGTCGTGGGATTATAAATGCTCTCCTGGCTGAAGCCCAGAACACAGACAAGGATACAGTGAGAGATGATGGATCTGAGGAATGGCAGGTAGAGGAAGAGCCAGAGAGTGAGATTTCAAATGCCACGCCTTTCATTCCTTTTCTTGTTTTAATGTTTAACTTTGTGTTCATCGAGGTACAATTAACATGCAGTCAAGTGCTCAAATTTCACTTTACAGCTCCGTGAATTGTTACAATTCCGGCGAATCACAGGCCCTCACCAGTCTACATCCCCTGCCCAAAGGTAACCACCCTTCTGACCTCTGTGGCAGTAAATTAGTTCTGCCTCTTTTTGAAGCTCATATAAATGCAATCATACAATATGTATCTTTGTCTGGTTTCTTCCAATCCACACGATGTCTATGAAATCCATTCATGCTGTTGTGTAGCATTTTATGTTCTTAAAATATGACATTTTATTTATCCGTTTTGCCTTTGGTAGACATTTGGGTTGTTTTCAATTTGGGACTGTTATGAATAGTGCTGCTATGAGCTTTTCTTATTCATGTATTTTGGTGAACATTTATATCATCCTTTAAATTTCTTTTATTTTGAAATAATTTTAGACTTAAAAGACAGACTGTAATTTCCTCCAAGCACTTAAGGCTCTTTAATTTCTTTTTTGTTTTCTCTTATAGAGATGTAAGCAAAATATATACTCAGCCAGTGATCTGTATTTATTCTTTGAATCACAAGATACGGACATGCCTTAGATTTGCATTTATATCTAGTGCCTTTTAAAATCTGGGGTTCTTAATTTCCAACTGCTTTTCTGTTTTTCAGAAAAAACTGTAGCTCCTTACATTTCTAATCAAATTTTCTTATTGAAATTCCTTTCATTCCTCCTGGGTTCTCAAAGCCAGTCTGCTTTCTGCCCCTTTGAAATGTAGGAGAAAGTACCTGATTTTTCCCAAGCCTGCTTCTGCTCAGCCAGGGCCATCAGAGGCATTCTGGATTCGGGTCTTCACGAGTCTCTTTCCAAGTGAGCGAATGGTAAGTCTGACAGTGTGGCTACAAAACCCACAACTCGTGGTTGGTAAAGGGCTGTGTTTATAAACATTCATTGCCAGCTGATCAAAGAACACACACATGCACTCAGACACACAGACACACACCCGTACATGGATGGGTAGATACTAAGACTGAACCTGAACTTTTGAGGCCTCCAATGCAGGCACGTGATCGCTTCAGGTAACTCTAATGCAAAAATGGACAATTCACAGAATTCGACTAATATCAAGCCAATTAATGGCAAGTTCCTCCTGTCCATATGTTTTATGTATTTCCCACACTCGCCCTTCCCACCCCAACCCTATGGTGTAATACTCAGTGTGCACAATGGAAGTTTCCTCCATTTCGCAGAAGACGGTGGAATTCACAGGGAATGCTTTGGCCCAGTGATGCTCCTCATAGTTGCATGTCCCCAGAACACAGGATATTTTCTTCTTCTTCGGAATCATAGGACTATCTCACTGAAAACCTACTCATTTCTGGCCTGGTTTTGAACTGCCACCCAACGCAACAGGTGCTGGGAAATCTGTAGACCCCTACTATAGACTTCTTGCTTGATGGCAGCAAAATATCTAGGCAAAGGAGAAGACAGAACAGACTATCCATCCCCTGGAAATCCTTGCTGCCCCATTATTCTAAGATTCTGTCATTGCTTGCCAATCCAACAGCATCACCAGCTTTTTGTACATTTTATCCGTATGTTTCTGAGGCATGTATGTTCAAATTACTAAAAGGCAGATTTAGAAAAGCAACTCATTGTCAAAGATCCCTTAGGATCCATCTTATTTAACTACGAACCAGATGTCTCATTTTCCCAGTAGGAAATAGACTTTGAACTTGGAAAGTTCACATTCTGTTTTCTACTCATCTCAACGCAGTGAGAGGATTTGCAAATTGGTCAAGCGAGCCTCTTCTATCCCAAAGCAGTGGAGCGTGTTTGCATTGTGTGGGCTATCACCGGAGTCGGGCTCTGAGTCAGGAAACCTACGTTCTGCTTCAAATTCCCCTACACGTTCAGGATGACCTCTGGGAAGTCACAACTTTTGCGGGCCTTTGTTCCACCGTCAGGTAGAGAATCACGCCTTGACTACAATGTTGGATGATAGAAAAGAGACGTGCAAGATGTTTTCGGGCTGCTGAGGGAAAGATAACCACGTAACCCCAAAAAGGCATGCTATCACAGTAAACAGATTTTTAAAAAATATTTATTTACTTACTTAAGTAATCTCTACATACAAAGTGGGGCTCAAACTCACCACCCCAGGATCAAGAGTTGCAGCTTTACCAACTGAGCCAGCCAGGTACCCCTAGATTTTTTTTTTATTTTTTCTAAAGTGAGCCTACTCAAATCTGATTGTGTCACATGCATTCATAGAGATTCCTATGGTATTAGAAGGAAACCATAGGAGAGACCTTTAGAGAAACCATCTATCCCAATCGTCCATCTGGCCAATAAACTTTTCAGTAGCATTGTAACAGACTCTGCTTGAATGCTACCTGCCCAGAGAGTTGACTACGGCCTGAGCAGCCCTTTTCTTTGTTGAACCACTTTTGCCATTAGCATGGTCTTTTTATTTTATTTTTTTTTAGTTTTTATTTATTTATTTTTGAGAGAAATAGAGAAAAAGCGTGTGTGCATGTGCAGGAGGGGTGGAGAGAGAGAGAAAGAGAGAGGAAGAGAGGGAGAGAGGGAGAGAGAGAGAGAGAGAGAGAGAGAGAGAATTCCATGTAGGCTCCATGCTGTCAGTGCAGAGCCCAATGCAGGGCTTGATCTCATGAACTGTGAGATCAAGACCTGAGCCCAAATCAAGAGTTGAACACAAAACCGACTAAGCCACCCAGGTGCCCCTAGCACTTTCTTCTTTTTAATGTTTATTTATTTATTTTGAGAGACAGAGAGAGAGAGAGAAAGAGAGAGCAAGCAGGGAAAGGGCAGAGAGGGAGAGGGAGAGAGAGAATCCCAAGCAGGCTCTACACCGTGAGTACAGAGCCCAATGTGGGGCTCAAACTCACGGACCATGAGATGATGACCTGAGCTGTAATTAAGAGCCAGATGCTTACCAACTGAGCCACCCAGGCGCCCCTAGCGCTATCTTTCTTAAATTAATCTGGAAGCCATGTCTGTGAGACTTCTGTCTGCTGATTCTTTCCTCTGGACCCACTAAGCTCAGGTTTGTGCTTCCTTCCACAGGATGGCTCTTCAGATATTGGATATCATCCTGTCTCTCCTTCTGCAGAAAAAAGTTATTTTCCTTAGCATCAAATTCACCCCATCCCAGAAACTTGCTGAGACGATAATGATGATAAGGCTCGGGGACCCTGGGCATACTGCTGGATATTCCCCAAGGAGAGCTCGGAAATCTCATTCAGACAATGCCGCATATACAGTCCTGAGCCAAGGGGACCAGAGAGTAAGACTCCCAGCAGACCCTGCTTCAGCTATTTCTCCTGCACCCTGAAGGGCCAAGAGGGTTTTATTTTGACAATCCTCTTTGAATCCGGTGGATTCCTGGGAGGTCTTGAAGTTCTTCTGAGGAGAAATTGTTAATAGAATAGGAGGCATTAAACAAAAGAGATGTGAAAGTGATAAGCAAGTGATGGCCAATCTCTTTCATACAAATGAAGGGGTGGATATTTGTGGAGCACCTGCAAGGCTCAACATTTTGTCAATGAAGACACCAAGGCATGGGGAGATTCAGTGACTTTTCTCAAGTCACAGAGCAAGAACTTGGCATCCGTCTGCTTGTAAGACCCCCATCTGTTCCACTAGGCCAAGCTGCCTCCCCTTTTATGGGGGAGGTCAGGAAATATCTTTTCTTAATGCGGTCCTTCTTCCTGTAGGTGATCTGAGGTGGCTTTGTTCTGTGGAAGGACTGGATGCACTTGCATTTTCCTGAGCCCTGAGACAGACTCCTGGATCTTTCCAGTCACCTGCACCTGTATCACCCACCTCAATAATGGCTCCGCTGAGATAGGAGGTGTGAGCAAGGGCTGGAAAGCTTTATTTATATCCTAATCAAAACAAACTCGTAGGGACCAGAATCTCTTGGGACAGTGTGAGTATCGACCAAAACTTTAAAAACCATTCACGAGGTCCAGGGCTCCTATAGGTCCTTGCACTCAGAAAGGCCCAGCACTAGTTTTGATGCTCTGCTTATCACCACTTTACAATTCTTGAAAATTTTTTGAGTAAGGGACTCCACATTTTTATTTTGCATAAACCCCACAAATTATGTGACCGGTCCTGATAAGGCCTCTCCTCCACTGATACCTGGGCAAGAAGGGCCTCTGTCCTCTGCCTTAGACTTTAAAAGCCGCCATCTATCCAGTGGTGCGCAGATAAATGTTTAATAAATGTCTGTGCTGGGGGGTGGGGGGGGGCAGTGGGCAAGAGAAAGGCTTGGTTTGCAGTGTTTGGTGAGGTGTAACTAGTTCCACCACAGCTGATGTCACCAAACCCACATTTGGGAAGAGATGTCCCCAACGGGTTTCCCCAAGCGGGTACAAGCCAGTTCCGGGATGCTGCCGTGACATATCTCAAATGCCAAACGAATGAGTGAGTGAATGAATGAGTGAATGAATATAAGAACACATGGATGTTTCTGTAACCTCAGTATCCATGATTCTAAACAACTATTCTTATGAATTACTCTATTCATATTCCAGGGAAACTCTTCTTCATTTCTTGCTCTATTTCCTGATCCAACAACAATAGCAACAACAAAACATGTCTGCATATCATGAAGACTTCTGGGTTGTATAGCTGTCCAGAGATGGCTACTACTTCGGAGTCCAGAAGGGATTTGAGTGCTAAGGTTAAAGAAAAAGACGAATTGGGGCACCTGGGTGGCTCAGTCAGTTAAGCATCTGACCCTTGATTTTGACTCGGTCATGATCTCACCATTCATGAGTCTGAGCCCCACATCAGGCTCTGTGCTGACAGTGTGGAGCTTGCTTGGGATTCTCTCTCTCTTCACCCCCCCCCCCGCCCCTCTTTTGCTCACACCATCTCTCTCAAAAGAAATAAACTTAAAAAATACAAATAAATTTCTAAAATCCTCATTATCTGATAGCATAAACACAATGGATTCTTGCCTAAAAAATTGCTTCCTTGGGTTCACCTTGTGGTTCTGAAGGGATTCACACATTAGCATTGAATTCACAACACTTGCACTTGGTGGCTGAGAGGCATTTTGCAATATTAAATAATTCACATCACTCTTAAATTTGTGAACATGTAG
The DNA here is from genome assembly GCF_018350175.1 of Felis catus. Taxonomy (NCBI): domain Eukaryota; kingdom Metazoa; phylum Chordata; class Mammalia; order Carnivora; family Felidae; genus Felis; species Felis catus. The sequence goes on along the minus strand of NC_058386.1, from coordinate 109,456,528 downwards.
GTCTAGGTGCAACGTGTATAGGATGATTCCAATGGACATTATTAGACTTTTTAAAATTTTTTTAATGTTCATTTATTTTTGAGAGAGAAAGAGAGAGAGTGCAAGCAGGGGAGGGACAGAGAGAGGGGGAGACATGGAATCCGAAGCAGGCTCTAGGCTCCAGGCTGTCAACACAGAGCCTGACGTGAGGCTTGAACCCACGAACTGTGGGATCATGACCTGAGCTGAAGCTGGACGCCCAACTGACTGAGCCGCCCAGGCACTCTGATTCCAATGGACATTAAATACTAGAGTTGCAGATACTTTTATTTTTATAAACATACGTAGTAAGATTGAATCAAATGACAGCTCTAGTAAGATAATTTAATTATGATTTAACTATTATTAATTATTATTTAATTTAATTAAAAAATTCAATATTATTTACCATTTATACTTTGCCTTTTTAAAAAGTTTGAATACTTGAGAAAAATGCCTATTTTGAAAACATGAAAATATTTTAAAGAATTTTTACCTGCATTTTACCTTTTGATTAAAATGTGTTTAAATTTTAAATAAACATTTGAAAAGGTGGGGGGGGGGTTGCACCTGGATGGCTCAGTCAGTTAAGTGTCCGACTTCAACTCAGGTCATGATCTCGCGGTTATTAGCGCGCTTGGTGGGTGGGGGCAGCCGCGTGTAGAGGTGGGAGGTAGGCTGGTACCGAGCCTCCGCGACTACTAGGCTTTGTCTCCTGTCTCTAGTTTTCTCTCTCACTGGCAATGTGCGCAGCCTCCGGAGTGAGATGTAGATCGTGGCCTTAGTCTATTGATTGTCCGACAGCCATCTCTCCGGGAAGTCTTAGGACAGGTATTTGGACAGAGAGAGGAAAACTGGATTCCTCCGTGGCAAGTTTGACCAGAAGATGAAGAGAAAATCCTTGCAGGAGCCCTGATCCGGCTTTTCCTTGTGGAACAACGGTTGGGAAGAAATGATAGGTGGGCCAACGGGAGCAAACATATCTGCTTCTCGTCAGTCCCTGTTGGGTGGCTGGAGGCTCCTGGCTCACAATCAGGGCGTATCTACCCAGCAACCATCTGCTGCCTAGAAGCAAGCTGAGTGTGTCTGATTATTTTCAAAGTAGTAGGAGAGAACAGTGATGGAGCCTACGTGGATTCATGGTGAGGTGGGAAGAAACTGGGTCAGAGCCTAGGCGGGGAGACCTTGGCTCATTGACAGGAGAAGTATGGCGGTGGGGGGCAGCACCAGGAGCTGTGGGCACAGTCTCTCCAAGAAACATCTTCCCAACCATAGGTTGGCCCGTCTGCAGTTAAAACCTCGAGAGGACACTAGAGGAACCCATGTGAGAGGGAGGTGCGTTTTTCACATGCCATGACAGCCCTCGGCTGGTTTCTCTCGATGTTAGAACCTGCCCAAACCTCTGAGTTGGACCCGGAGTGCAGTCACCTGTGGAGCGTTTTTAAAGGCTTTGTTATTTTTAAAGGCATTGTCATTTTTAAATAACAATGATTATGAAATCAGAATCTCTGGAGTTGGGTCCCTGGGCACGGATCTTTTGAAAGGCTGTGTAGGCGATTCTCATGTGCAGCCAGGGTGGGGAACCTCTGCTTTAGATTGTGTCTGCAGACCCCTGTGACTCAAATTTCTACTTTTTTTTTTTTTTGGTGGTAAAATACATTTGACATAAAAGTCACTGTTTAAACCATTTTATTTTTTAAGTTTTTTAAAAAGAGTTCTCTTAATTCTTTTTTTTTTTAGGTCTACTCATTTATTTTGAGACAGAGACAGAGAGCGTGTGCACGCAAGCGAGGAGAGGGACAGGAGAGAGTAGAGAGAGAATCCCAAGCTGGCTCCACACTGTCAGCATGAGCCCTGATGCAGGGCTCAAACCCACTAACCACGAGATCGTGACCCGAGCCGAAATCAAGAGTTGGATGCTTAACCGACCGAGCCACCCAGGCACCTCTAAACCATTAATTTTTTTAACGTTTATTTATTTTGAGAGAGAGAGAGAGAGAGAGGAGAAAGCTCAAGCAGGGAAGGGGCAGAGAGAGAGAGGGAGAGAGAATACCAAGCAGGCCTGTGCACTGTCAGCACAGAGCCCCATGTGGGGATCGAACTTACAGACTGTGAGGTCATGACCTGAGCCAAAGTCAAGAATCAGATACTTAAACAACTGAGCCACCCAGGCACCCCTAAACCATTTTAAAATACGATTCAGTGACACAGAGTACATTTATGATGTTTGAAGCCATCACCTCTTTCTAGTTCTAGAACTTTTCCATTACCTCAGAAGGGGACTGGACACCCATTAGAAGTTACTCCCCATTCACCCCTCCCCACCCCCAGTCTTTGGCAACCACCATTCTACTTTCTGTCTTTATCAAATTTGCCTGTGCTAGATATTTCATATACGTGGAATGATATCGTGTCTATCCTTTTGTATCTGGCTGATTTCACTCAGCATAATGTTTTCAGGGTTCATCCGCACTGTAGCACATATCAGTGCTGTATGGATGGATATTCCACTGCATGGATAGACCACATTTTGTGAATCCATTCATCTATTGATGGACACGTGGGTTGCTTCTGCCTATTGGCTATTGGGAATAATTGCTGTGAACACGGGTGTACAAGTATCTGTTCAGGTCTCTGCTTTCAATTCTCTTGAATTGAAATTCAAATTGCCGGCTCACATAGCAACTCTATGTTAAACCTTTTGAAGAACCACCATTTTACATTCTCACCAGTAACGTAGGAGGGGTCTAAGAGATGGCTTCTGTTAGTCCTAGGAGGAGGGAAGACACTACCAAGGTCACCTGTGCATAGGGAAGCCGCTGGATGGTACTCATTTTTGAGCCGGTTCCCTTCGTGTCCTGTCTTTATCCTTTTTTAAAATCATGCTGAAAAATAAATCCTATCCTCTTTTTAAACTAAGTTAAAAAAAAATTTTTTTTAAAGAAAAAAGAGGCACCTGGGTGGCTCAGTCGGTTAAGCGTCATACTTCGGCTCAGGTCATGATCTCACGGCTTGTGAGTTCAAGTCCTGCTTCGGGCTCTGTGCTGACAGCTCAGAGCCTGGAGCCTATTCAGATTCTGTGTCTCCCTCTCACTCTACCCCTCCTCCCCCCCCCCCCCCCTCAAAAATAAATACACATTAAAAGAAAATGCTAAACCAGGTCTTACCATGGCAGTCCCACTTTGGAAGTCTTTCAATCCCTAAAAGAACTTTGAGGAAACTCATGGCACTGAGAAGGCTGCCTGGCACCTCCTGGGATCATGTCACACAACTCCACTTGCCCTGCTTGCTAGGCTTGGACTCAAGGAAAGGGCGGGCGCTGCCCTAGTGTTCAGCCTTCTTGCCCAGCTTCCCTTTGGCACTGGCACCTTGAGCGTCTGCATGAGCCGTCTCCTAAGGCCTGGAGCAAAGCCTTCGCAGCCAAGAGCAGCCAGGCAGCACAGACACCTCCTCCTGCCTTCTGGCCTCCCAATATGCTTTGCATTAAAATACCCATTTTGGCTTTGCCTTTGAGTCAGTTCTCAGGGGAGCAATAAAAGATGAGCCATTAACATATGGCCCACGGAAATGTGGAGGATGGAGAAATGACTACAATTCATTCAATATAGGCCTCTTCGGCCCTTTTCCCACATGCCAGCATTGCCTGCAGTGATATGCGTCTTAATCCCTTCCCTCGCTTGGGCTCAGTTTCCCTATCTGCTAAATAACCAAGGAATCTCCAAGGAGCACTTCCAACTCAACGTATTCCATTATTAACATTCAGACAGGGCCTGGCTCTAACAAACACTGAGTATCCGCCCTGTGCGGTACAATGGTAGGCAATACGTTGGAAGATATTTTCTTTCCCGGGTGGAATGGTATGAAATCAAAGTCTTTTATAATGATACCAGTCTCAACCCCTCCAAAATAGAGCTCCACTCTTGGATATGTTGCAGGATAAGATTTTGTTTGCAGAATTTTAGTGTGACCTTTTCGGAAGCAGAACTTTGTGTTGGGGGGTGGGGTGGGGGAGTGGTAAATGGGGGTGGGAAATGCTGGATGGTGATTAACCAGATAATGAACCCGGTCTGCTTTTAATCAGCCCCTTCCTGTTCTCCCAGACCTCTAAACTTTTAATATTAATGGAAACAGATTTGAATTCTGGAAAGAGCTATTCTGGAAAATAATTGGATATTTACTAGGTGAAAAGTGAAATTGTGCAGGCATTTCATAGGGTTTGGTATTTGACAGGTGCCATTTTTCTTTCCAATGTCTTGCATACCTCTGTTTTATAAACCAATATGGATAGTGGCATAAAAAGATTACAGGTTTACATGGTGGTGAGGCCTGCGAATATGTTCAAGGGGTTGGGAGTTGGTGGGCAGGGAGAGAGAACTTCAACTGGGGACAAAGCTGAAAGGCTTGAATTAGTAGAGAAGAATTATTTGTAGGCAAATAGTGATGGGTTTTTAAAAGAAATAGAGCTGTGTTCATAGGTGGGGATTGCACCCAGAAAGAGAGAGAGAGAGAGAGATGTTACTTATGGAACTTACCTGTGGAAGTCTGACTCCATCTAGGAAAGTCAGGACTCCCTTGGTTTCAAAAAGGACTTTGTAGTTAGATGAGGAAAGAAGGCACTGGAAGAGAGGGGGGGAGCTTTTACTGAAGCCAAGCACAGACCTCTCTAGGGCTTGAGGCAAACAGAACAAACCATAGGCAGATCTGCTAGGAAGAAGAAAAGGTGGGCTGCCCCAGTGGGTTGATTCACCCCCCTTGGGTTTTTTGCCTTGAGGGCTTCTCACTTCAGTTGTTACTGCTGTGAGCATCTCAACCCCCACGAGGTCCTCCTTGAAAGGTCTGGCCCTAGTGTGGACAGAACACTTTTTAAAAGAATTCCTCTGGATGTAGTTGAAACAGGCAGATATGTTCACAAATTGTTTTTCTCTACATGAAGGAGATAACCCAAAGGGATACTTTACAAAGAGTACAAGCAGGTTTCTTGCATAGATATTTTCCTGACACTGCCATAATTTACTTGTAGTGCCAGACAGCTGGGACTTTACCAGAATCGTAGCTGCTTTTTGGCCCTTCCAGCTCCCTGTTAGTCTCCACAGGGTGGTCGCCATCTTGTTTCCCACAGGGAGAAGATGAGCATCTGGTATTCTTTTCCTTTCTGGTCCAAAAGTTAGAGGAACTCGTTTTCACAGCACTATTTTTTCTCTCTCAAATTAGTGGTTCTGGTTTTCAAGCTGAACGATGCTCCTCATTTTCTATCAATTGGCAGGATGAGATGTGTCTTTCATCTGTGAGTACAATGTTGATCACAGGTGAGGCTGGGCAGCAGGAGAGTCTGGGGGGCTCAGCATACATTGAGCCGCTGCTTGGAGAACAACGGAGACTCACGCCCACTGAAGAAGTAATGTATTTAGGTTTTAAGGGAGGTAGAATTATTTTGCAGGACTTTATTCATGTCCTTTAGGGAGGACACCCTAGGAGCTTTAGGGGAGTATCCCAATCATATAAAAGGTTTTCTTCTGTGAAGGAGTCTGGGATGACCATATGTGCCATTCGGTCCTTTCAAATGTTTGTAGGTGGTTACTTGGAGCAAAAGATGAAATGTTTTAGCTTCTGCAAATTCATGGAAAATATGGTGCACTTTCAGCTTGTCCTAGAAACTAGGTCATTTAAACCATGTTCTTACGGGTGTGGAAACTGAGGCCGATAGAAGGGAAAGAATTTGTCAAAGTCACTCAGTAAATCACCAACAGAGCCAGGAGTAGCCTCCCGGCTGCTTGAGCACCAGGGCAGTGCACCGTCAACTAATGAACTTTGGGGAACCAAATTAAGCTACCCAGCTCGCACAGAGATCAAACCCAGGACCCAGGACACCCAAATATTGCTTTCTACGCTCTGCTTCTAAAGGACCCCTATTGGTACAGGAATCCTGAGCGGGAAAAGATGTCTTCATCCCCACTTATTTCAGCCTCATCACCTACTCTACCCCTGCTTAGAGCCCAAAGCCAGTCCCTGGTGTAAAATTTCTGTTCTTTTCTCCTCCAGTTATTGCTTCCACTCCTCTAAACTTATACCAGACACTGTGTTCATTCTGTAAAATTCACAGAAGGTATGCCTGGAGTGAATTGGGTTGGGAAAGAAAAGGACAGGAGAGAGAGGGAGAGGATGGGTTTCTTTGAATCCATGGGCCAAGTTCAACCTAACCAAATGCAACACCTCGGGCTATATTTTCTGGGGAGTGCTCATCTTCAGTACACCATCCAGAGAGACCCGATGTCGACCAGATACCCTCCAAGGACCACCTCCCATAGCCTGCAACTATCTCGCTCTGCAAAAACACAGCTGACGAGGGGCACCCGGTGGCTCAGTCAGTTGAGCGTCTGACTTCGGCTCAGGTCATGAACTCACCGATCGTGAGTTTGAGCCCTGCGTCGGGCTCCGTGCGTACAGCTCGGAGCCTGGAGCCTGCTTTGGTCTCCTTCTCTCTCTGTTGCTCCCTTGCTTTCTCTCTCTCAAAAACAAATAAAGATTAAAAAAATAAAAAAAAAAACACAGCTAAAGAAACCACCGCCTATTTTGTAGTTGGAATAATAACACAGTTTATCTGTGTGCCAATGATTCACTTTGTGGAACATCTATCGCAATTTTTATTTTTATTGAGGTGAAATTCACATAGCATAAAATTAGCCGTTTTAAGGGAACAATTCAGTGGCATTTGGTGCATTTGTGATGTTGCATAGCCACCACCTTTATCCAGTTACAAAACATTTTCATCACCCCAAAAGGAAATCCTATACCCATTAAGCAGTAACTACTCCTTCCCCTCTTTCCCAGTTACTGGAAACCACCAATATTCCTTCTTTCTCTATTGATTTACCCATCCTGGATATTTCATATAAATTGAATCATACAATATGCAATCTTCGGTGTCTGGCTTCTTTCACTCAGCATAATGTCTCCAAAGTGCATCCAAGTGGTCGCATGAATCAATACTCTCATTCCTTTTCGTGGCCAAATAATATTTCATCATCTGGGTATTCCACAATGTGTTTATTCAGTCACTCATTGCTGGGCCTTTGGGCTATTTCCACCTTTTCGCTATGGTAAGTAGTGCTGCTTTTGCATATGTGTGCACTTGTATTTGTTTGAGCAGCAGTTTTCAATTCTTTGGGGTATATATCTAGGAGTGGAATTGCTAGATCGTGTAGTAATTCTAGATTTAACTTTTTGAGGCACTGTATGGCAAAATTTTTTTCTCTCCAAGATTTTATTTATTTATTTATTTATTTATTTATTTATTTATAAAGTTTATTTATTTATTTTGAGAGCGAGCAAGAGAGAGAGACAACATGCAAGTGAGGGTGAGCAAGGCGCAGAGAGAGAGAGGAAGAGAGAGAGAGAGAGAGAATCCTAGACAGGCTCCACACCATCAGTGCGGAGCCCGACGTGGGGCTCGAACTCAAGAGCCATGAGATCACGACCTGAGCTGAAATCAAGAGTTGGACACTTAAACAACTGAGCCACCCAGGCACCCTCCCAAGATTTTAAATTCACGTTAGTTAACGCGTAGTGTAGTATTGGTTTCCGGAGTGTAATTCAGTGATTCATTACTTACGTGTAATACGCAGTGCTCATCCCAACAAGTGCCCTCCTTCATGCCCGTCACCCATTTAGCCCATCCCCCCACCCACCTCCCTTCCAGCAACCCTCACTTTGTTCTCTATACTTAAGAGTCTCTTACGGTTTGCCTCCCTCTCTGTTTTTATCTTATTTTATTTTCCTACCCTTCCTCTGTGTTCATCTGTTTTGTTTCTTAAATTCCACATATGAGTGAAATCATATGGTATTTGTCTTTCTCTGCCTGACTTATTTTGCTCAGCATAATACGCTCTAGTTCCAGCCACATCGTTGCAATTGGCAAGATTTCATCCTTTTTGATGGCTGAGTAATATTCCATTGTGTCTGTAAATATATGTATATAGATATATATATATATATCTATATACATATATATAACTCACATATTCTTTATCCATTCATCAGTCAATGGACATTTGGGCTCTTTTTAATATCATTCTGACTTCTCCTGACCTCTTCTCAAGCTCCTCGTCCATATTTTCTCACTGCATGGTTGGTAAATGCTCAGGGGATATTAGTTGACTTTTACAATTAGTCTGTTTAGTCCAAAATTAGTCAAATATAACTTTTCAAATAAGTTTTACTGAAAATTCATCATTAAGTGCTTTCAAAACTAGACAGGAAATTCTTTTTGGATTATATACCAGCATTACTTACTAGAACTTTTTGCACTGTCCAGTATGGTAGCCATTAGGCACATGTAACTATTGAGCATTTGAAATATAGCTAGTGAGGCTGAAGAAATTAATTTTAAATTTCATTTTATTCTTGTTATCTTTTTATTAAAAATAAAATTTAAATAGCCACACGTGGCTAGCGGTTACTGTAATTCTAAACAGCATCCCCAATCGTTTTCAGCAGAATAAAAGCTGAAAACTATTATTCCCAAATAGCGTATATTTTTCACATCAGTGAAACATAATGGATGTGTTTGGACGTGATGAAAAATAAATTTACTTTTCTTTGTAAATATCAAGCATAGATACTCGAAGCTGGTAAAGGTAGTGCAAAAAATAGTATTTTTAAACAGTGCTGGCGGTGGTATATTTTTTAATGAGCATTCATTTGTGCCTGCGTTCATGTATTCATATTGTTCAATGAAGGTTTTAGTTGAATGCTTGTTATATGCCAGGCACTGTGCTATGTGCTGAGGACACAGAGAGGACCAAGACATGACCCTGCCCCTCAAAAGTGCACAGTCAAGTAGTCAGGTGACTACAAAATAGCAGTAAGATGTGATGATAATGGTTTTCATTTTGTAAGCACTATGTCAGTGCTAAGGGCTTTATATACATTATTTCATTTCACCCTTGCAATAGCCCTGTCAGTTAGGTGCAATTATCCCTACTTTACAGACTAGGAGGCTGTAGCTTAAGGAAATTAAATAAGTTGACTAACGTTGCACGGTGAATGCTGTGACTGAGGTCTAGAAAAGGTACACTTCTTGCACAAATGAGGGAGTAATTCACTAAGTGTAGACTACAGGTAGGAGTTGAGGGAGGGAAACTGAGCTGGATTTTGAAGGAGGAGCAAGAGATATGCCCAACAACGATCCACTTGTTTCTATAGCTTTGACGTTTTTTCACATACTTGACCCAGCAACTCCACTTCAGGGAATTTATCTCAAGGCAAGATCCAAAAGTGAGGAGAAAAATCCCTACATGCACGAGGGTGTTCATTTGTCTATTATTTAGAATACTGGACAATTGGAAACAACCTGCAGGTTTAACAACAGGGGAATGGTTAAAGCAATTATGGTCCCACTACTCTATAGAATATTAATGCAACCAATGGAAAAACTTTAAATGATGATTAAAAAGAAAAAAGACTAAGCAGCAATACCCAAAACACGTATTGTATGATGTCAAGTGATAAAAGCAAAATACCACATTGTATGTTCGCTGCAAATGCAATTATGGAGAACATGATTACATACAGACGGGGTTACAAGGGACCCATGCACACACACAAAGAGGGGCATCCAGGCTGTGGCATCGGGGGAAAGAGTTTATTTCTTGTTTCTGATTTTTGTTTAGTATTATTTTATCTCTTACTAGAAAATAAGTGGAAATTGTAAAAGAGACATCTAGCCTTTTTCCCCTGGCTTTAATATGACTTTTACTTGTTCCAAATAGCCATTTTCACTGGAAAATGTGAGATTCCTTTTAAAATGGAGCGAATATGGAAAATATTGTGTGGTCCGTTTTGTCTTAGCCAACTCAGAATTGGCCTCTGGGTAACGAAAGTAAGTTGAGAACTGTTTTCTTTGCACATGTTTCAGTGGTCTCGATTTCATTGTGATGTGCCACAGAAATCACATTGCTGTCAAATATTGGCTGGTGTTTATGAGGCTGTGGATTTGGAACAAGAGAACTCAGGAGTGACAGTCATTCCATTTTCAAAGTGTCTTTCTCCTGGGGCCAAAGTCAGATTCTGAGTGTATTTCTTTTTAATTTATGTGATGACATTACTATAAATCCAAGTCTTAATGTTGATGATGGGCTGCTGTTGACAGGCAAACGTGGAAGACAGAAGGAGGTGTTTATTTTTCTGAGGTTGTTGGGATGATGTAACTACAAATACAGCCTCAATAATGCTGTCTCCTTGGTGTAATATGGGGTAAGGCTTTGGTGGCACGATCCCGTTTACTGTGGGACTCTCTCAAGCCTGAGATAAGCAACACAGGGTTTATTTCTCACCAACAAAAAAGGTCAGCTATTAGACTCGGCATGACCAGCAGGCAAGGGTCACACAGACCAAGCCTCAAATCCTGGCACCTTGGGCAAGTTACTTTACCTTTCTATGCCTCGGTCTTCTCATCTGTAAAATGGGAACAATAATAGATCTCACCTAATAGGTTTGTTTTCAGTATTAACTGACGCAATACATAGTGCTTAGTCTAGTATCTGACAGTAATAGCTTAACAAATGGTAAGTGCTGGGGTGCCTGGCTGGCTCAGTCAGTGGAGCATGTGACTTTTGGTCCCAGGGTTGTGAGCTTGAACGCCACATTGGGCGTAGAGATTACTTAAAAATAAAATCTGTAAGGGGCACCTGGGTGGCTCAGTCAGTTGGGCATCTGACTTCGGCTCAGGTCATGATCTCACAGTTTGTGGGTTTGAGCCCCATGCTGACGGCTCAGAGCCTGGAGCCTGCTTAGGATTCTGCGTCTCCCCCTCTCTCTGCCCCTCCCCTGCTCGCGCTCTGTCTCTCAGAAATCAATAAACATCAATCAATCGATCAATAAAATCTTTTTAAAAAATGGTAATTGCTATTATTAGCATGTATAAGATACCGTGCTAAGTAATAGGTTTTTTGCTTGCCTTTTTCTCTATTACGTTATACATTACTTGAGTACAGGAGCTATATGTGACTTGTTCACCATTGTAGCCCCAGTCCCTAGCACATGGTTTGGGACACAGCAGTTGCTTAAGAAATATTTGTGGGTATTCTGTGTTCTTTTATGAGATGGGTAGTTGGCTGTAGCCACAAGAGGAGGCAGGAGAGAGGCTCAGGAAAACAAAATTTACTATACTTACAGGTGCTAGAGATAACAGACATATTCCTCCCAAAGGGCCACAAGGGAGACACCAGGTGGTCAGGAGGCAGAAGACAGGAGCAGGGGGAAGGTGTAGGCCATGGCCTTTATTGGGGGTTCTGCAGGAAAGACAAGGTGGGGCAGGGTGAAAAGTTACAGGTCATTTGAATGATGTCTGTGGGCTTTGGGCTATAGGGGTGGGGTCATAGTTGTCTGGCACCTGGCCCTGGGATGAGCAAGACAGAAAAATATTGTCTCCTGGGGTGTAGGGGCCTGACAGAGGAGACGTGGCTTTGGATTGGTCAGTTTGCATACAGAAGGCATGCTCCTGGCTAGGTCCTTTGCTATTTCTAAGAACTGGCTACTCTAGGAGGGGGCAGTCTCTCTCCAGCCAGAAACGTTTTCTAAAATGTCAAAACATGGTAATATACAGAAAATTAAAAATATTTTAATTAATTTGTATTAAAAAATTTTTTTCTCATGTTCATTCACTTTTGAGAGACAGAGAGAGACAGAGCACGAGCAGGGGAGGGGCAGTGAGAGGGAGACACCGAATCGGAAGCAGGCTCCAGGCTCTGAGCCATCACCACAGAGCCTGACGTGGGACTCGAACCCACAAACTGTGAGATCATGACCAGAGCTGAAGTCGGACGCCCAACTGACTGAGCCACACAGGCACCCCCAAAATATTTTTATTTTTAACAGTGGAATGACTTTGATGACTGTGCAGTGCTTTCTGCAAATACCAGGAAGCATGAGATGCCCCTCAGGGGATTACAGGCATTGTGGTTGGGGGCCGGAATGGGGCAGGCAGATGTTCCTAGGCATCTGGGGCTTTGAGGGAATAGGCACTCAGTTTCGAACCAGAAAAACAGACCTTTTTTTTTTTTTTTTTTTTTAAGTAAGCTCTAGGCCCAGCGTGGGTCTCGAACTCAGGACCCTAAAATCAAGAGTCCCATCCATGCTCTACCAACTGAGCCAGCCGGGTGCCCCTGGAAAACTGTGCCTTGAGTACCAGTTCTGCTTACTAGCTATGTGATCTTTGGTATGTCAGTTAATCTTTCTTAGCCTCTCCTTCCTCAACCCTAAAATGGGAAGAAGAAGAATTTAAAACCTCACAAAGTGTTAGGAATTTATGTGCTTTGCGAACTGAGAAACAGTAAATATAACTAAAGGGGTGTTATTATTATTATTCTAGGCATATATATTTTTATTTTAGAGAGAGATGGGGGGAGGGGCAGAGGGAGAAAGTGAGAGAATCTTAAGCAGGCTCCATGCTCAGCAGGCTCGGGGCTTGATCCCATGACGCTGGGATCATAACCTGAACGAAAATCAAGAGTCAGATACTGAACCGACTGAGCCGCCCAGGAGCCCCAAGAGGTGTTACCATTTTAAATAATAGCAATGCTATGCTGGAAATGGTAAGTTTCAGATAGGTGGACCTGATTCTCTATAAGGGCTATAGCAGCTCTGAAAAGAAAAAGACCGCAGACTGTTACTTAGATTACCATTATTATATTGGTTTGTCATTTAAAACATTATGTTCATTATTTAGGGATAGAGGATAAGGCCTAGGAAAGACTTGCACTTCATCACATCTAATCTTTGCTTAAATTGTTTCTAAGATTGAGACAACTGATTGGGAACTCTCACGACTGACACATTTTCCTTCTGCTGCAGTAATGAAGGATATCAAAGCCAATTTGGAAGTGTGGTAGTGAAATGAAAGTTTCGAGTGTTCTTTATTATTTGCACTTTCAAGTCTCTCCCCCTGTCCTCATCCTCCCAAAAGACTCTTCAGATTATTTTAGCCCATGAGCTGTGGTAGAAATACCAAACTGATTTATCTGGAGAATGGGAAGGAAAAGTTGGATGCATAGATAGGCACAGAGGGGTTCTAATGTTGATTTGATTACTGGGCAAAGGAAAAGTATATAAACACACACACACACACACACACACACACACACACACATACACACACACACACAGAGAGAGAGAGAGAGAGAGAGAGAGAGAGAAGAAACTATATATTGTCACGGAGCAAGAATTCCTGTCCCCTCAAAGGTCCTTCTAGCTGGACTAAGAAACAAATTGACATGAGACAGATTAACAACAAAATCAAATTTAAGAGGCAGACGTATGGGGAATCCACACAGTCATGGAAATTCCAAAGACAGTCAGGCAAAATGAGGTATACGTGTGATCCTGAACTAACGAGAAGGGGCAGGGGTCTGGGACTTCAGAGGGAAGCAATGCACTTCACAGGCCCATAAGAAGAGCAGATGTTGGTAATTAGATGGTTGCCTGCCATACAGATGGGTCACTCAGATAAAATGTATCTCTGTTAAGAACACTTATTCTGGCAAAGATCCTCAATTTAGATCCTTCTGTGTGGTTAAGGGAGGGCAAAAGTTTCTCTGGGCCAGCAGGCTCTCGATTTGCCTTTAGCTCAAAATAATCTGTAGAGGCCTCTTTTAGGCAACAGGCTTGAGCAATGGAAACCTAAGGTAGAATGGCCCACAGTGGCCAAGGGGCTGAGTACAGACAGGCTCCTTAGCCGAGCAACCTCAAAACATCCATTGGCTCTAGCTGACCAATGGGCTACCCACAACCAGGCATAGGTACCAAAAAAGGAAATTCCGTATGTTCTCACACCCAGTCACTCCCCCCACTTAACAATACCCCCACCCCCCACCCCTGCCTCCTGGCAGACAGATTCTCCTCTGCTGTCCCGCCTGCTGCTCCCTTGCAGTGTATTCAATAAGCTTCTATCTCCTTCGTTCTGCCTTAGGTGAATTCTTTTGCTGTTGGCCTCCACCTGATCGATCTGGTCGCCCCACATAATCCACAAGGCACAGTGGTGCGTTCAGGGGAGGGGTCTGCCCCGAACCCCTACAATATCTGTGTATCTATCTGGTATATTCTTCCTTAACTAAATGCTTCACATCTTGAAACCCACTTGGTGATCTCCATTGCTGTTGGAATCACTCACGAGGTTGGTGCTTTGTGTTTGGTCCAAGAGGAGTGGATCTAATGATTCCACAGTACCTGGCACCATGGGATTTTAAGCTGTTGCAGAAACCATTTTTCTGCTATGTTCAGAGAAGAAAAAAAATACAATGGCGACATGCAGATCAATTTCTGCTTTGAGCATAACAACATAAACTGCTTCATCCTATGGGGCAGGAAAAATCATTTTCCCTCTACTTTTCTAGGTTGTTGGCTGAGACCCCCCTGTAATAAAAGACAGATTGACAGGAGAAAAAAGTTTTAATGACATATATATGTCCTGTACACGTGGGAGAGACCCAGGAAATTGGAGTAATTCTCTGAAATGGCTGAAGCCATCCCCTTAAAGTATATCTCCAGCTAAAGACAAAAGAAGATGCTGGGGTGGGAAGTCAGCTATGGGAGGTGACGGCGAAAAGTACAGAAAACAAGGGTAAGGTTGTTACACAGATTGAAGTTCATGACTTCTCCATCGACGACAGTTTCTAGAGATTTAGGGTCACCTTCCTCTTCCTGGTACAGCCAGAAGGACACCCTTACAAATGGAGATTTCCGTTATAAATGTAAATGTATCTTACAGAAGGGTAACTTCTATTTGGTTTTCAGAGCCTGTTGTTCCTTAAAAATAATCAGCTCAAAATAATGCTTACACTAAAGGGACATAAATTGGGGTGGCAAATTCTGTCCCCTTCAACTTGATTACTTTTAATTTTCCTCCCTCCTTTGATTAATTGGGCTGGGTGGCTGTGGTGCTGTAGTAAGACAAACACAGACGTTGGGGTGAGATAGTTTGGGGATTGAATCCCAGCTCTGCTCCTTATTAGCTGCGGGATGTTGAGGAAGGACCTGAGTGTCCTCTGAGCCCTAGTTTTCATCTGGAAAATAAGAGAAGACTTTGTGAGGATTTAATGTGACACTGTACGTAAAGCAACCAGCACATGTTCCAGAACCGGTAGATGTTCCAGAAATAATGGGTGAGGAAAGTAAAATTATTTTGGTTGTCTCTTCAAAAGAAAAAAATCACTGGAAAGACAGGTAGTCTCTCGGACTCATTTATGTTAATCAACAAACACATCTATACTACAGGAAGGACAAGTAACTTCCTTGGTCTGACTCGGGTCTGTATGGCAGTCACTTTTCCTCCACGTTCAAAGCTAACTTAGATTTTTTGGTGGAAATACATTAAGTTCTTAAATAATTTAAGAAAACATTTTGGTCTCCCCGTCTTCTGCCCAGGTTGCCGCTTTGAACCATTGTAAACAACATCAGCAGATTAATTGTCCTGAAACACCAAGCTGAGAGTAGCGTTTCTCTACTCACTGGAGTCCAGTGGCTCCCCACTGCCTACCAAGTTCACAACTTCCCAGCCCGTCAGTCAAGGCTACGTCTGGGACCTTTAGAGTTGTATCCCACACTGCTCTTTCCTAAAGGATTGCTAGATGGCTAACAGCCAAGGTGAACCTTGTGTTATTTCCTAGAAGCACTCTCCTGGAAAAAACAGAGAGGGAAAAAACTGAGAGGGAAAAAATAGAAGCAGATAGAGTTCGATACGTGCTGCCCCAGAATTTGCCACTTTGGCATGTGGATTAAGGTCCAGCAGACTCAAGAAGAGCTTTTACACTCCCCCCTTATAGGTAGGAAGCCTGTACCAAGAAGAGAGCTACTATCAAAGATAACTTTTCTTTTTTTTTACATTAAGGAAGAGTTCTCTGCTTCGCATGGCAAACATTTGTTTACGAGACATTTGCTGTTCCATCTTCCTGTGAATTATCTTCCTTCCCTTTGAAATCCCAGGTCCCTGCTCCCTTCTCCTTAGCTCAAGGTGGTGCATAAACCATTGCATAACTGCTGGGGAGACTCTCGCGTCTTTGTGGGGTTCCTGTGTGTACATAATTAAATTGTTTTCCTTTCATCTGTTTTACGGCAATTTAATTATTGAGCCAGCCAAAGAACCTAGAAAGAAAAAAGAGGAATGTTTCCTCCCCTACAAAGAAGAAAATGGAGAATTACTACGGGGATTTCAGTACGTGTGCATGTAGGTATGTGTGTGTTTGTGTGTCTGTGCATAGGGATCATCCAGCCAACTGTTCTCATGCTTTAAGAAGAGTTTGAAGGGGAGCAAAATATACCACTCCAAAATATGCCTCTTGGTATATTGACTGTTTTCAGCTGGTTGTTTTTAAGAAACAGACACAGTTGAAGTTCAGAAAACACAGCCGAAGTTAACCCTTTTGTATGGGACATTTACATTTATAAGGGAAATCTCTATTTGTACGAGTGTCTCCCTGGCTGTACCAGGAAGAGGGGGATGGCTCTAAATCTCTAGAAACTCTTATCCTCGGAGGAAAGTGACTTAATTCTGCATAACAGCCTTTGTCTACTGTACCTTTCCCAGTTGCCTCCCAAAGCTGACTCCCAACCCCGACACCTTCTTTTGGCTTTAGCTGAAGGTGTTAGTTCAGGTAATGGCTTCAGCCATTTTGGAGACTTACTCAGATCTCCTGGGTCTCTGCCTTGGACACAGGCGACATACACGTGATTAAGCTTTTGTTTTTCTCCTGTCAACCTGTCTCGTACCAATTTAATTCTTACACCAGCCAAAGATTCTGGAAGGGCAGAAGGGAAAACTTTTCTGCCCCTACGACTTCTGCTTTGAAGAGCAGCTGGAAAGAGCCACTTCTGTAGTCTATGCTGCTGCCAGAGGAACTACCCTTATCCCTTCAAACTGCTTCAGTTTCGCTTGCCTCCACCCTTTGGCTCTCATTCCCTCTTCCACCTAGGGTGTTCCAATTACTCCCGCGCACCCATCCCCATCTCCACCTGTGAAAAATCCCACCCAGCTGGCAGAGCCAGGTTCAAGTTCACCTCCACTTCCGGTTCCTTCCCTCTCTTCGGAGCTCCTTCTGTGCTGTGCGTGCGGTGTCAGTCTCCGGTCGTGAACTCCAGTGGTTCGTGCGCTTCCCCGATACCAGGGCTACTAGGCAGTTGTTCGGGTTGTGCCCCGAATAAAGGTGCCTGGCTGGGAGCACAAATGGGGGCTGAAGCCAGGCACCTTTTCTAATTTACACAAAGACACCTTATAGAGCAGTTCTGCCTGATATATAGACGACTTGGCCCGCACAAGCCGGGGAGGGGCAGGCAGAGGGGGGAGGGGCAGACGGAAGGAGAGAGTGAGAATCCCAAGCAGGCTCTGTGATGTCAGCGCAGAGCCGGCCCGGGGCTTGGATGTCAGGAACCGTGAGATCATCATGACCTAAATCAAAAGTCAGATGCTTAACTGACTGAGCCACCTAAGCGCTCTGATAGACAGCTTTTTGAGGACAGGGACAAGGTCATAAGAATCTTTGTGCTGCCCCCAGCACTTTGACCAGTGTTCCCTGGAGGCCTCCTTGTGGGCATTGAACTAGACTCCCCACTCCTCAACCCCCACCCACCTCCGAACCCCCAGCCCTAAGTGGTTAATTATTTTTTTTAATTAAAAATATTTTTTTAACGTTTATTTATTTTTGAGACAGAGAGAGACAGAGCATGAACGGGGGAGGGTCACAGAGAGAGGGAGACACAGAATCGGAAACAGGCTCCAGGCTCTGAGCTGTCAGCACAGAGCCCGACGCGGGGCTCGAACTCACGGACCGCGAGATCATGACCGGAGCCGAAGTTGGCCACTTAACCGACTGAGCCACCCAGGCGCCCCCCTAAGTGGTTAATTTTATGTGTCAGCTTGACTGGGCTAAGGGATGCCCCCAGAGAGCTACAAGATCTGCCCTGAACAATGTGGCCAGTTGCTACCTACTCCACTGAGGGCCCCAGTGGAACAAAAACGCAGATGAAGAGCAAAGTCTCTCTCTCTCACTTCTTGAGCTGGGACATCTATCTTCTCCTGCCCTCGTGCGTTGGAGCTCCTGGTAGGGACTCGGGCTGAATTACACCACCAGATTTCCTGCTTCGAGAGCTTCCACGTGGCCCCTCCAGAATCACAGCAGCTAATCTCTATCTCGAATCTCCTCTTAAATGTCTGTATGTGTACTCTTGGTTCTGTTTCTCTGGAGAAGTCTAGTATACTTTCTCACCCACCATATCCAATTAATCACCCTGCCCTGTTGATTCCACGTCATAAATAACCTCTCAAAGCTACCCATCTCTGTATTTCCTTCGCTGCCCTCTCTAAGGTACTGTTATCTTGGGACACCTGGCTGGCTCAGTCAGTACAGCATGCAATTCTTGATCTTGAGGTCTTGAGTTGGAACCCTGCATGGGGCATGAAGCTTACCTAAAAAACAAAAGGTATTGTCATCTTGCTTCGAATTCCATAGAAATTCAATTTCAAAAGGTTTCGCAGCCTCCTGTCTTGCTCCCTTCTTGTGCATGCTCCTCACAGCTGCCATGGAATCTAAAATAGAAGATTAGTCATGTTACACACCCCATTGCCAGGCCTTCGTGATCTGTTTCTATTCCAGCTTTGTCTCGCTCCCCAACCACACCTTCCCTACCCCAGGTTGCCTAATCTTTCCATTCCTCAAAGACTTTATAGTCTCTCTTTTATCCATCCTTTTCTTTCTGCCTAAAGTTCTTCCTGCCAGCTCCTGTCCTTAACCGAATAACTCCTATTCATTTTTCGGGTCCCAGCTTGGACATCCCATTCTCCAGTGTCCTAAACCAACCCCAAGTCCAGGCTAAATGCTTCTTCTAGACGCTCACACAGTCACACACCCCGCATTTCCCTTATTATACTTTATGACAATTGTGCATTTATGTCTCTGTCTCCTCCACTAGACTGGGAGCTCTCGGGGGGCAGAAAGCCTGCCAGCCTCATTTACGGTTATTTCCCTGCCCTATCTCTTCCCCCAGTGCTTGATATAGTAAGAGCCCAGTAGTTGTTTGTTGAGTGAATACTCGAGCTGCAGAGATTCATTAGTTCTCGTCTGAGGAGAGCTTTTATACACACGAATTCAGATGGTACCAGTGGTAAATTTAACTATATAATGAAAAAACATTTCAAAAACTTGGCTGCCTTTCATCAGCAGTGAGTGTAATGGTATATACTTAGCGGCACAAATTCAGATGTACAGATCAGAATGAAGACTGTTGCAGGTGGGGAAAACCAAAACCAAAACAAAACACCCTACATTGTTTGAACTTAGAGCATCTAGGAAACCCACCCCCCAGCCCCGAATTTAAGCCTTCCTTTAACTGTTATTTGCTCAGTGGCTATGGTTTCCTTGATTTAGTGGTGGTTGTTTTTCCCCCGTGGTTTAAAATACCTGCAGCCCAAGTAACATTTATGAAAACTCCCAACCACGTGTGATCTCTCCATAATCTGAACTCTTCCATAAACTCCTTACATGGTTCTCATCATGATACCTAGTGTTGCAATTATGAAGTTACACAACTTACTGCCCTCCTACTTTGTCAGCTCCTTGAGGGCAGGGACTGTTTACTTTCATTTTTGTAGCCCAAGCTCCTAGCAAATGCTTGACTCATAGTAGTGTCTAGGGCATAGCTGTTGAATAAATGGATGCAATAGTCACAAGGATCCATCTTGACAGCAAAAAATCATTTGAAGCTCAGGCTTAGGCCAGAACTAAACAACATCTCATGCAATATGCAGGATGCAGTGTCTAGTCTGCTGTTCCCCGTTCCCACCAGTAGCCATTCCTTTCGAGATGTTTTGCAGAGCCCATATTTATTTAATTGGAACTTAACTGCATCAAAAGAAACGAACGTAGATAAATTGGACTTCATCAAAATTAAAAACTTGTGTGCTTCAGGGGCGCCTGGGTGGCTCAGTCAGTCAGTTAAGCGTCCAACTTCTGTTCAGGTCATGATCTCACGGCTAGGCTCGTGAGTTCGAGCCTGGCGTCTGTCTCTGTGCTGACAGCTCAGAGCCTGGAGCCTGCTTCAGATTCTGTCTCTGCCTCTCTCTGCCCCTCCCCCCACCCCCCTCTCTCTCAAAAATAAACATTAAAAAAAACTTGTATGCTGCAAAGGACACCATCAAGGAAGTGAGATAACAACTCACAGAATGGGAGAAAATATTGTTAAGTCCCTTTAAGGATTGAACATCGAAAGTATATAAAGAGCTCTTATAATGCAAAAATAAAAAGACAACCCACCCAATTAATACATGAGCAAAGGATCTGAATAGACATTTTTCCCAATGAAGACCCGCATATAACCAACAGGCACTTGGGAAGATGCTCAACACCATTAACCATTAAGGAAATGCAACTCAAAACCACAATGAGACACCACTTCATACCTACTAGGATGACAACAACAACAACAACAACAACAACAACAACAACAAATGTTGGCAAAAATGTGGAGAAATTGGACCCCCCTACATTGCTGGTGGGAATGTAAAATGGTTCAGCCATTTTGAAAAATAGGCTATGAGTTCCCCAAACAATTAAACAGAGATCATGTGACTCAGCAATTCTATCCCTAGGTATGTACCCAAGACAAGTGAAAACATTAACACAAAAACTCATAGGTGGATGTTCATAGAGACATTATTTAAAATAGCTATAAAGTGGAAATGATCCGCAAAATATGAGGAACTCGTGTAACTCAATAGCGAAACACCAAATAACCCAATTAAAAAATGGCCAAGGACCTGAACAGACATTTCTCAAAAGGAGATATACATATGGCTCACAGATATGTGAAAGGGTGCTCAACATCACTAATCATCGGGGAAACACAAATCAAAACCAGAATGAGGTATCACTTCATACCCATTAGAATTACTAGGATCAGAAAGACAAAAGATAACAGGTGTTGGTGATGATGTGGAGAAAAAGAGACTCTTGTGCACTGTTCTGGGAATGTAAATTCACATAGCCATTACAGAAAATATTGCGGAGTTTCCTCAAAAAATTAAAAACAGAACTACCTTATGATCCAGCAATCCCACCTCTGGGAATATTTCTAAAGGAAATGAAATCAGTATCTCAAAGAGTTATCCATACTCCCGTGTTCAGCAGCACTAGTCACAACAACCAAGATATGGAAGCAATCTAAATATCCATTAACAGATGAATGGATAAAGAAAAAAATATATATACAGTGGAATATTATTCAGTCTTATACAAGGAAAATCTTGTCATTTGTGACAATATGGATGAACCTGGAGGACATTATGCTAAGTGAAATAAGCCAGATGCAGAAAAACAAATACTGGATGATCTTACTTATATGTGAAATCTAAAAATATCAAATTCATAGAAACAAAGAGTACAAAGAGTACCAGGGTGTGGGGGGGAAAGAAATTGGAGAGGTGTTGGTTAAGGGGTGCAAAGTTTCAGTTATGCAAAATGAATGTGTTCTGGAGGTCTAATGTACAACAATGTGACTATAGATAAGAATAATGTACTGTGTATTTGCAAATTGCTAAGGGGGTACATCTTAAGTGTTCACACCACACACAAAAAAGTAATAACTATGAGATGGGATGGGTGTGTTAATTAGTTCCATTATAATGAATAGTTCACAGTGTATTTATGTGAGATACGTTGCACATCTTAAATATATACAATGTTTAATTGCCAACTATAACAATTAAATTGAGAAAAATGTAAAGATATATATACAAATTAAACGGCAAAAAAAGTGGAAACAACCAATTGTCCATCAACTGGTAAATGGATAAACAAAATGTGGTATATCCTCATAATGGAATATTATTAAACCATGAAAAGAAATGAAGTATTAATACCTGTTACAGCCTGGAAGAACCTTGCAAACATTATGGTAAGGTACAGAAGCATGTCAAAAAAGATCAATGTAGGCTGGCCCGAGTGCAGTGGTGTCTACAATTCATTGACCACAGTCAGTTACAGATTTCTTTGTTCTTTCTCCACTCTACTGCTTCACTTCACTAGACTTAAAAAAAAAAAAATCACGTGGGGCACCTGGGTGGCTCAGTAGGTTGAGTGACTGACCCTTGATTTTGGCTCAGGCTGTGATCTCACGGGTTGTGGGATCACAGTCCCGGGATCACGGTCGTGGGATCAGACCTGCCTCTGGCTCTGCACTGGCTGTGAAACCTACTTGGGATTCTGTCTCTCTCCCTCTCCCTCTACCCTCCCTTGCTCACACTCTCCCTCTTTCAAGAATGAAATAAAATCTTTTTAAATTTAATTTATTTTTTTAGTTTACATCCAAGTTAGTTAGCATCTACTGCAACAATGATTTCAGGAGTAGATTCCTTCGTGCCCCTCACCCATTTAGCCCACCCCCCCTCCCCCCACCCCTCCAGTAAGCCTCAGTTTGTTCTCCATACTTATGAGTCTCTTCTGTTTTGTCCCTCTCCTTGTTTTTATATTATTTTTGCTTCCCTTCCCTTCATCTGTTTGGTGTCTTAAAGTCCTCATATGAATGAAGTCATATGATATTTTTCTTTCTCTGACTAGTTTCGCTTAGCATAATACCCTCTAGTTCCATCCACGAAGTTGCAAATGGCAAGATTTCATTCTTTTTGATTGCCGAATAATACTCCATTGTATATATATAAACCACATCTTCTTTATCCATTCATCCATCGATGGACATTTGGGCTCTTTCCATACTTTGGCTATTGTTGATAGTATTGCTATAAACATGGGGGTGCATGTGTCCCTTCGAAATAGCACACCTGTATCCCTTGGATAAATGCCTAGTGGTGGAATGGCTGGGTCGTAGGGTAGTTCTATTTTTAATTTTTTGAGAAACCTCCATACTGTTTCCCAGAATGGCTGCACCAGCTTGCATTCCCACCAACAATGCAAAAGAGATCTTCTTTCTCCGCACCCTCACCGACATCTGTTGTTGCCTGACTTGTTAATGTTAGCCATTCTGACAGGTGTGAGGTGATACCTCATTGTGGTTTTGATTTGTATTTCCCTGATGATGAGTGATGTGGAGCATTTTTTCACGTGTCGGTTGGCCATCTGGATGTCTTCTTTGGAGAAGTGTCTATTTATGTCTTTTGCCCATTTCTTCACTGGATTATTTGTTTTTTGGGTATTGAGTTTGATAAGTTCTTTATGGATTTTGGATACTAACCCTTTATCTGATTTGTCGTTTGCAAATCTTCTCCCATTCTGTCGGTTACCTTTTAGTTTTGCCGATTGTTTCCTTCGCTGTGCAGAAGCCTTTTATTTTGATGAGGTTTCAACAGTTCATTTTTGCTTTTATTTCCCTTGCCTCTGGAGACGTGTTGAGTAAGAAGTTGCTGCGGCCAAGGTCAAAGAGGTTTTTGCCTTCTTTCTCCTTGAGGATTTTGATGGCTTCCTGTCTTACGTTTAGGTCTTTCATCCATTTTGAGTTTATTTCTGTGTATGGTGTGAGAAGGTGGTCCAGGTTCATTTTTCTGCATGCTGCTGTCCAGTTTTCCCAGCACCGCTTGCTGAAGAGACTGTCTCTATCCCATTGGATATTCTTTCCTGCTTTGTCAAAGATGAGTTGGCCATACGTTTGTGGGTCCATTTCTGGGTTCTCTATTCTGTTCCATTGATCTGAGTGTCTGTTCTTGTGCCAGTAGCACACTGTCTTGATGATTACAGCTTTGTAGTATAGCTTGAAGTCCGGGATTGTGATGTCTCCTGCTTTGGTTTTCTTTTTTCAAGATCGCTTTGGCCATTCGGGGTCTTTTGTGGTTCCATACAAATTTTAGGATTGTTTGTTCTAGCTCTGTGAAGAATGCTGGTGTTATTTTGATAGGGATTGCATTGAACATGTAGATTGCTTTGGGTAGTATTGACATTTTATCAATATTTGTTCTTCCTATCCAGGAGCATGGAATCTTTTTCCATTTTTCTGCGTCTTCTTCAATTTCTTTCATAAGCTTTCTATGGTTTTCAGCATATAGATTTTTCACCTCTTTGGTTAGATTTATTCCTAGGTGTTTTATGATTTTTGGTGCAATTGTAAATGGGATCGACTCCTTGATTTCTTTTTCTGTTGCTTCATTATTGGTGTATAAGAATGCAACTGATTTCTGTGCATTGATTTTATATCCTGCAGCTTTGCTGAATTCATGGATCAGTCCTAGCAGTTTTTGGTGGAATCTTTTGGGTTTTCCATATAGAGTATCATGTCATTTGTGAAGAGTGAAAATTTGACCTCCTCCTGGCCAATTTGGATGCCTTTTACTTCTTTGTGTTGTCTGATTGCTGAGGCTAAGACTTCCAATACTATGTTGAATAACAGTGGCGAGAGTGGACATCCCTGTCTTGTTCCTGACCTTAGGGGGAAAGCTCTCAGTTTTTCCCCATTGAGGATGAGATTAGCGTTGGATCTTTCACATATGGCTTTTATGATCTTGAGGTATGATCCTTCTATCCCTACTTTCTTGAGGCTTTTTATCAAGAAAGGATGCTGTATTTTGTCAAATGCTTTATCTGCATCTATTGAGAGGATCGTGTGGTTCTTGTCCTTTCTTTTATTGATGTGATGAATCACACTGATTGTTTTGTAGAAATTGAACCAGCCCTGCTTCCCAGGTATGAATCCCACTTGGTCGTGGTGAATAATTGTTTTAATGTATTGTTGGATCCGGTTGGCTAATATCTTGTTGAGGATTATTGTGTCCATGTTCATCAGGGAAATTGGTCTATAGTTCTCCTTTTCCGTGGGGTCTTTGTCTCATTTTGGAATCAAGGTAATGCTGGCTTCATAGAAAGACTTTGGAAGTTTTCCTTCTGTTTCTAGTTTTTGGAACAGCTTCAAGAGAATAGGTGTTAACTCTTCCTTAAATCTTTGGTAGAATTCCTGTTGAAAGCCATCTGGCCAAAAATAAAATAAAATCTTAAAAAAAGATCATATAATGTATTATTCCATTTATATGAAATATCCAGAATAGGCAAATCTACAAATGCAGAAAGTAGGTTAGAAGTTGAGGACTCACTGCCTAATGGGGATGGGTTTCTTTCTTTCTTTCTTTTGTTCTTTCTTTCTCTTTCTTTCTTTCTTTCTTTCTTTCTTTCTTTCTTTCTTTCAGAGACAGGAGAGAGAAAGCATGCATGTGAGCGAGGGAGGGGCAGAGAGAGAAGGAGAGAGAGAGAAGCCCAAGCAGGCTCTGCTCTGTTATCACAGAGCCCCGATGTGGAGCTTGAACCCGCAAACTATGAGATCACGACCTGAGCTGAAACCAAGAGTTAGACGCTTAACGACTGAGCCACCCAGGCACCCCAAGGGTTTTTTTCTAGGGGGATGAAGTTCTAAAATTAGATGGTAGTTGTGGTTTTACAACCTTGTGAGTGAACTAAAAGCCACTGAATTGTAGACTTTAAAAGGGTAAACTTTACAGTATGTGAATTATTCCTCAATAAAGCTGTTATTTTAAAAAGGAAACCAATATAAATGTCTTACCACCCCAATTCACTTCCAGTCCTTGTAAGTGTTACACATATATTTATTTGTATATTTATAATCAGTGAGTGCCCAGCAGCATGTGCCATGCTTTTTCACTTAACATCATCTCATATATATATTCCCATGTGTTGTATTAACCTAGTTTATATGTTTGTCAATTTTAAAATAAAATTTTATCAAAGTGTAGCAAATCTAATACATAGAAAAATGTACATTATATAAGTACAGCTTGGTGAATGTTTCCAGAGTCACCCATCTACTTGTCATTTTGCATAGCAAAAAATTCTGTTCATCATGGTGCTGTATTACACTTCACTTAGCTATTTCCCTATTTGGGGGGATCTTTTGAGTTGTTTTCACCTCTTCAAAATTATAAATAACAATCATCAGCTTTATACATATTACTGCCCAATATATATAGAATAACCCTAGTTATTTATTTTTAAAAAGTGTTTATTTATTTTGAGAGAGATCATGCAGGCAAATGCAAGGAGGGAAGAGGCAGAGAGAGAGTGAGAGAAAGAATCCCAAGCAGCTCTACTCTGTCAGAGCAGAGCCCAATGTGGGACTTGATCCCATAAAGAGATCATGACCTGAGCCAAAATCAAGAGTTGGATGCTTAACCGACTGAACCACCCAGGTGCCCCAAGCCAAGTTATTTTTATGAAGTATATTCTCCAGAGCAAGATTAATAGATCAAAACTATGTCAAATACTGGTAGACTGCTTTTTCTGAAAATCCAAATTAATTTCTAGTTCCGCTAGCTATGTGTAACTCTACCCAGCTCACCATAGCTTCACAAACATTAGGTTTTATCATTTTAATCTTTACTACTCTAGTTATAAGGTGCACAATAGCACTTCACATCTGTTTTTATTTCTACTCTGTCATTGCTAGGGTGACTGTTCATGTATCTATGGGGTAAAGTAGTTCTCATGTGTGAGCTACCCATCTCCTTTGGCCACTTATCTAGTAGTATCTGGGTGTCGATTTCATATTTTTTTCTTAATTCTGAATGTATTTTAATAGTATAATCTTACTGATGATGTTTTCATATTTGTGTTTCGGTCTTGGGGCTCTCAAATTTTTTATTTAAATTGAAGTATCATTGACTATGTTCTATTTTATGTCGTTGCAAAAATATCTACTAAAATGTGATGATAGCCTCTGTTTATCTGATAAGTCATTTTCCCTCTTTTGCAGCTGGGTAAAAACGCATTTGCTTCTTAATTTTATTATATTTAAGTCTTTGAATCACCCCTGATTTATTTTACTCTCTGATTCAAGCTATAGATCTAAGTTACTTTTATCGATACTGAAATCCATTAATTAAGTAGTGATTACTTTTTCTGTTATTCTTTCTGGTTTGCCATATGTTGAGTTACTAAATAATCAATTATATTCCTGAATATTGATATTTCCTTGAACATTTAAAATCCAAGTATACGTGTTGATAATTTGTTTTAAAATCGTAAAGAATGAGTGTACAATAATTACGCTCTTTCAGAAGAATTCTTCGAACAACTTGTCAAAGTCTATAAAACTTCTCTCAGTGGCTTTCATTTGGATGGCGTTAAATTTATATGCAAATACAGCTATCTTTACAATATTTGGTCCCTCAAGTATTATTTCTTCTTGGTAAATAGCATAATTTATTCATGTCTTCCTTTACTTCTCCCATTGGTATTTCACCATTTTCTTTCAATATATCTTTTTTTCCCTCTCAAATCAAGCAAACGACTAAGTATATGTTGCTGTCATTGTGAATCTCCTTTTTTCATTATATTGTCTAGCTTGGTGCCATTCTTATTAGGAATGCAGCTGACTTTTGTCATTTATCTTATATTATACTACTTTGCTGAATGTATGTATTTAATTTTTAATGAATTTTGTGTTGATGCCTGGGACTTCTTGATATAATCCTGTCATTTGAGAGGAGTGATATTTTTATTTCTTACTTCCACATACTTATGACTCATTTCATTTTCTTCTTCAATCTTATTTTATTACAAAGTTAATTAAGACTGATGAGAGAGACATCCTTGTCATATTTATGTTTTTTAATAGAGCATCTTCAGTGCCTCTGGCTCTTGGTTTTAGGTGTGTATAATGATCCTGTTAAGAAAGCTAATCTTTTGTATGTCAACTACACTTCAATAAAAAACAAAAAACATTATTTAAGGGAATCTTCAATTCTCTTTTCATACCAAGCATCATCTGTAGAATAAATAATTTACTTCAGGATAAAAAAAAGAAAAGAAAAATTTCCATTTCTTTTCATTTTGTTTAACCAAAGAAAGTTTGGAATTTTGAGAAATGTCTCCTCACCATCTTGTGAATATCAAACCTCCGCTCAAGCAGCCCCAGAGAGGCCTTCCTTCATCACCTTATCTAATGTGCCCACTCACCTCTGGCCACACTCTATCATGTCACCCTGTCTTATTTTCATCAGAGCACTTGTCACCATATGAAACTCTTCTGGTTAGTTTTTGCCTCACTGGTTTCCCTCTCCCACGAGAATAGAGGCTCCACGAGAGTTGGGCTTGTTGCCTGTCCCCTTCACTGTCATATCTCCAGAGCCTAGAAGAGACCAGGCAGTTGATACATATTTTTTAAAGGCACAAGTGGATATAATGTTATACTTTATCCATTAATGTAATATTTTATGTTAAAAGTGCTTTTTAAATTTTATGTTGAACGCTTTATTTATTTATTTTGAAAGAGACAGAGAGAGAGAGAGCAGGGGAGGGACAGAGAGAGAAGGAGAGACAGAGTCCCCAGCAGGCTCCGTGTTGTCAGCACAGAGCCCAATTTGGGGCTCAAACTCACGAACTGTGAGATCGCAACCTGAGCCAAAATCAGGAGTGGGATGTTTAACCAACTGAGCCACCCAGGCCCCCCTAAAAGTACTTCTAAGGTTATAAAATGTTTGTACCTAGCTCACAGCAGTTTTGTGTTGTTGTTGTTGTGTGTGTGTGTGTGTGTGTGTGTGTGTGTGCGTGTGTTACGGTATTGTTTAGAATTTTAGGATCCATGTTCACAAAATTCACCTGTAATTTTTCTTGATATTGTTGTTTTTGAGTATTTAAGTGAAAACCATATTTGTCTCATAAAACAAGTTTGATAGTATACCTTTTCCTGTTATTTTTGCTCTTTAATTTACTGATTGTTTAATAGAAGAATTGTTTCTTGGAAAAATTCTCCAGTGAATCAATCAATCAGATACAGGTGCCTGGTTTTACATTATTTTATTTTATTTTTATTTATTTTTAAATTTCAACTTTACTGAAGGATAATGACTATATTATTTGAATATTCCTTTTTCTGTCGTTTCCTCTATGAATATTCTATTCATGCTAACTTTCCTGTGTCATAGTTGGTATTGTATATATTGTGTAGGTCCTCATTCATAGCTGCTCAGTTATTACTTTCATTAGCATGTAGCTGAGAATGATAATAACTCACCCAATTCAATCATTAGCTCATTCAACAAATACTTTTGAATCATTGCCCTAGGTTCTGGTGGCACAAATTGAGCAAGATACAATTGGACCAGAGTTCAATTGTAGAATGTGCTAGTTACTCTCTGTGGCCCCCTTAATCCCACCCCAGTCCATTCTCTGCTCTGCTCTGTGCCCCGGGAGTCTGACCTCTACAGACTCAACCACCAAGGCTCTCCTCCCTTCTGGCTTCAGGTAGGATTCCGTCTTTGGGAGGTATGGGAATTTGACATGCTTATTCCCCTGGCTTCCTCCCTTCTAGGCTGTATTTTGGTGGCAGCTTCATTCTTCCATCTATTGCCACAGCTCTTGTCAGGCAACCCCACCGTTATAGCTCCAGTTCTTGCCATGGACCCTGTTAACCTTAAAAAAATAAAATGGCCTCTTATTTTGCCAGCAAAAGATAGGTTCATTTGGGAATAACACAGAAGTGCAACCTGGAACAAGCAAGCTATGGCAAAGGCAAGTCTAGAGAACCAAGTACAGGAAGGATCTTTTATAGAGGAAGGGGGGCAGTTGGGAGGGAGGTTGTAAACAAGAAGTCCATTGGAGTAAACTGGGAGGTCTAAGCTTCTCATTTGCTGAGCTGTGACTGTCTCTCATTGGCTAGCTGTTGCCGGGGAGGAGGAAGCCTTCCTTCTGCTGGGATAGTAAAGTAGTATCCATGTGCAAGGTCCTTCCCTTCCTGTTGGGTCTGCAATTGACTATGAGTGGTAGGGAGACAGCGCTGCCCCCGCCAAACTCTTGACACCATTTTAGTGAGGTTCCCCCTTTTTAATTTTCACATCCCCTAGCATCATTCCTGCTCCTTGCCCCTTAGGGCAAGGGTGGTATGACTTGTTGCTATTGCTAGCCCTAGAGGGCTTCAGCATCCCTTGTTAGTTCCCTTAACTTTGTGGCATTATTGCAAATAGTTCCTTTATTAATCTCCAGTAAAATCTTTTGGAGCACGCCATCTGTTTCCTGCTGGGAGCCTGGCTAATACAAGGAGACAGACAAATAACTGTATATTTAAAGTATAGTGCAATACATGTTTTGATAGAGATATACACGGGATGCTATAGAAACAGAGAAGGAGGAGCATGTAACTTCAAGTGTTTTGGATTTCTCTCCTATTTGTTGTTAAATTGCTTTTCTCATCACTGATTTATTATGTTGTGTTATTTTCTTTCTTGTAAATCATTTGGCCAAAAATTCTGCTAATTTTTCAAAGAAACTGCTATTAGCTTGTTTACCAGATATTTCTTTTTTATCTTTCCCATTTAGCTTATTTTTTATTTGGCTTTTCTAGTTTATATTTTGGGTGGTTGCTTTATTCCCTTTTAGAGGACTTCAGTCCATCATGTTTCTCTCACCCTATCTTACATATTAATACAGTCATTTATAGTGGCGAGTTCTCCTTTAAGTACTAAATTGGCAGCATTCCATATATTATGAAATTCTTTATTTATATTTTCATTTAAAAACATTCTGTCATTTTGTATTGCATTTCCTCCTTGACTTGGAAAGTAACCTAAGAGAGTCCTAAAAATTCTACATTGCTGTTTATTATTTAGTTCCACTCTTGCAGTATATTTTTAATGTTATTTCATTGTAGCCTGAGAATGTGCTAAATGTGCTATGTAGAATTTTGTTTTATATTTCCAAAAGGAACTCTTGCATTTTCTGTATATGACTGTTTTCGTGACATTTCTGTACTAACTAAAAAGAAAGTGTTTTCTATTGCTTGATCACGAAGGGATCTCCATGTGCTAGTGCTGTCCAGCCCTGTGAGGCTCCTTCAGAAAGTTATACTAGCCCCTGCTTCCTTCACCAGGTTCCACCATTTAAGGGAGATCCCTGGGACATACCTTCCTTTAAAAAAAAAAATAGAGAGAGACCGGGAAAAGAACTAATCTAACTCAAACTTGAAACCTTGTCCTGTTTTTGGTTTTGGGTTTTTTGTTTGTTTTGTTTTGTTTTTTGGTGGTGAAGCGGGTTGCGGGGGGGGGGGGGTTGCTTTTTTGTTTGTGTTTACTCTCCTAGCCACTGACTTTGTGAGTCCTCTTCTTTTGTGCCTTCATTGATTCCTAGGAATTTATGAATGAATGCTTCTTTCTTCCCTCTGACAACTTTAGCTGCTCTTACGAGTCTACTTGAACTTTAGGCCACATTAGGTAATGTGTCTCCTAGTTGCATCTGGCCTTCAGCCTTGCAATGGTCTTGTGGACAAGTGCCACCTTATTTTCTATGTTTCGCTTTGTTTGTTCTTTGCCTGTCTGTGACAGAGGTGGCCAGCTGGTCCGTCAAAAACAATCCTGTTCCCTCTTGCATAGTGTGGAATTGTTCCTGGGAGGTGGCTGTAAAACCAGGGATGAAATTTCCCAGCCACCATTGCATGTAGGCGTGGTCATATTCTTTCCAATGGAATGTGAGCTGATATGGACTGTGTCACTTCTAGGCTGGGGCCTCTGAGAGGTGGTGGGGTTTTTTCCACTCTCTCTTTCCTCTTCTGATGGCTGCGAGCAGAGGTCTCTGGGATTCTATGACAATGGTAGAAACACAGAATGGAAGCAATTTGGTTTCTGAATTATTACAGGCAAGAAAGCTGCCCACCAACCAGGAACATCCACATACTACTCTTAAGTCAGTGAGAAACTTCTAATGTGTTAGGTCACTGAAATGTTGGGGTTTATTTTTATTACGGGAACCACCATCACCTTAATATACTGTGAACCATCCTATCTCAAATATTAAGATCTCTAATTAAATTTAATTAGACTCTTCTGATACTTTTGCCAGTTTTATTTTTCAATATATGTTGTTGCTTTGTACCTTGGGACATAAAAATTTGGATATTAGGTTTTGTTAAATTTTTCAAATTTAAATTTTGTTTTCTAAAGTAATCTCTACACCTAACCGGAGGCTCAAACTCATGACCCGAGATCAAGAGTCATATGCTGTACTGACTGAGCCGGCCAGGTGCCCCAGGTTTTATTAACTTTTTATCGTGGTTTTCTTATTTAATCTCCTATTCTTTTGCTGTGATATCTATATTGTCTTAAATGATTAGAAATCACAGTTTTACTGGCATTTTTATCAACTATAAGAGATCTCAAAGCAGCTCTTAACTTTGAATCAGTTCATGTATTTTTATTTAAAATCTATTTCTTGGAACACCTGGCTTGCTCAGGCAGTAGAACACGTGACTCCATCTCAGGGTCCTGAGTTCAAGCCCCAAGTTGGGCCTGGAGCCTACTTAAAAACAAACAAACAAACACATAAATAAATAAATAAATAAATACACCTCTTGCAGGAGATAAGATGTATTTTTTACCTCATTTTGTCACTCTCCTTTTTTTTTTTTTTTAAAGTAAGCTCTGTGCCCAATGTGGAACTTGAACCCACGATCCCAAGATGAGGAGTTGCACACTCCACTGACTGAGCCAGCCAGGCACCTTTATCACTCTCCTTTTTAGAAAAGAATTCAACCCATATATATTGTTCCTATTATGAATACTCTACCAGAGGGATGCACTAAGTGCGTGACCTTGGCCACGTCCTCTATTCTCTCTCAACCTCAATTTTCTCATCTATTAAATAGGAAACATATATTACAGGATTGCTTTGAGAATTCAATGAAATCAAAATCGGAAACGACCCTGTTGGACTGTGTTGACAACTTGCTTAATTTCTTCTAGAACCTAAAAAATATTCCTTTCCAAAAGAAACATCAATTTGGTTGGATCCTTGTTGATGATAGTTCCGACTCATGTAGTTTTGTATGGATTTTTCCTTCATGATTTTTTTCTTCTCCAGAACATGCGGGGCAAGATTTTCAGGTATCCTTTAATTTTTTTTTAATTTTCTTTGGACAGCTCGATAAGGCCCTTCATCTCAAAGTGGAAATAGTTGATATTGTAGGTAGCAAGATTAGAACCAAGATCTTCTGACTCTTAAACCCAGAGCTCTTTCCTGGGCATTAGGATTGCTGGTAGAAGACGAGTCAATAACTTCTCCTCATCTCTCACTACCACCACTATTAAAACAAGGCCGCAAAATCAGTGACCCTTTACATAACTCAAAAAAAATCATGAAAGGTGTGGTAAGTGGTTTAGTGCTATTGAAGTTTGATTGAAATCCGGGATTTTTCCCCCTTCAATTAACTTGGTAATCCCTAGATGTAATAGCTTTTTGGATGATTAAGAGATTTGGAAACAATGATGCAACATAAGTTATATGAGAGACAACCTTTTAATGCTGCTGCTTCGTTATATAATTGTCCTAAGCCTGAATGCTGGTGGCAGCAAACAATGCTTTGTTGTTCTCAGAAACTTTGAGAGAGTAACTCTGGCATAACATCTTTCACTTCCCAGAGAAAATATAGCTTTCAGTGAGGAATCCAATTGTGGGTTAGGAGGAACGTTTTCTGGGGACAGAGAATGAGTATCCAGTGTTGTGGTTTTGCAGTGAGATCCATAATTGTGTGTTCCCAAAGGAAGAGGTTCAAGAAGGGCATCTCAGAGGGAAATTTCAGCCCTTTTCTGTGGCTCAGGCATGACCATGGGAGCTGAAAAGCAGATGTATGAAAGGCTAGAGCCGGGCCTGGGTGTCCCGGGAGGTAGTCACTTGCACGGTATGCTCTGAGAGGCAGCAGAAAAGTCTCCCCCTCACTACATACTGCCCCCTCTCCACTGATGCCAGAAACTTCGTCTGAGCATCCTTGGGTTAAGCATTGGCATCTTTAAGGAGGACATTTGTTACAATGAGCACCTGGTGATGTCTGGAAGTGTTGAATTACTATATTGTACACCTGAAACTAATATAAGACTGTACGTTAATTATACTGGAGTTGAAATCAGAAAATAAAGTAGGAAAAAAGAAAGACAATACAAATACAAATTGCCCTGGTACCGCTACCCATTAAGCTACTGGCTCCGCCCTACGAATGAGTTTCTCAGACCTGTTTCCTTTTCTTTCTTTTCAGAAGCAAGCTTTGGTTGCTTTGGGAGGAAGGGTGGGTTGGGAATGCAGAGAAAGAAAGCTTTTACCTGCCTGATTCACATTTTCCCCCAGCCATTTTGGACCTGGTCCCCTTGGCATTGTTAGAATGCCCTTCCACACGTCACTTGCTCCACAAAAGCTACAGTTTCTGGAGACTTGGGTCCCAGCAGGAGCCCCGGAAGCCTTTGTAAGAGTTACTCTTTGTGGTAGTGTTGGTTCAAGACCCCCAGCGGGCCTTGTGTCCAGGAATGTGCGCCATGGTGCTGGCAGAGGTCGGTGGGAAGGGGCTGTCTAGCTGGGCGCCGGGCAGTGGAGCTGCCCCTTCACAGGCCAGACCTGCCTTTCCAGCCCCTCTGCTGCTTATGCACAGAGGGAGCCCCTCGCTCTTGGGAAAAAGGGTTCCCCTTGAAGGAGCTGGCTGATGAGGAGGGGAATGTGCCAGGAAATGGAAGACAAATGTTCAAATTCCAAAGGGGAAGGGTGGAGTTCACAAGGAAACCACTGACTTATGTATATTATTTCGTGTATAGAAGAAAAAACTGTTACCTGACTCGCAGCTGGTGGAGGAAAGAAAGGAAATGGGGATACTGTTAGGGGGAGGGACGCTTTTCTGTCCTAGCTCCTGAGAAACATAGGCAGCTGGCCTGTGTGGCTTCCCTCCTGGTTTCTAAGGCTCAGACCTTCTTGGGCCATTAGGCTGCCAGGAAGGGCCTGAGGCCAAATCATGAAGAACATAGAGCTGAGCTTTGCTATTCTTTTCACCTCTGCCTTCAGTTCCCATCCAAGACCCTTTCCCTTCTTTCCTGTCCCTTCTCCTTTTAGCATTATGAGTCGAATGCTTCTGAGGTGTCTCTCGTACCTTAGGAAAGAAACCTAAGGCCTCATTCAAAATTTAGGGGTTAAAGGGCACTTGGCTGGCTCCGTCAGTAGAGCATGCGACTCTTGATCTTAGGGTCATGAGTTCAAGCCCTACATTGGGTGTGGAGCCGACTTAAAAAAAACCCAAAACCAAAATTTATGGGTGACGTTTTCAAGTGGCATCTTTTTCAGGGGAATTGGCTTTTTTTCAGAGGACAGGGGAATCAGAAGAGATTGCCTCACCACTAGGCCTGACTCTCAGGGAGGAATTTCACGGCAAGGTGGGGATGGTCTCAGCATCCCTGGAAGGGTGGGGCCTGGTCTTGAGAAGCCCAAGGAACAGTCCAAGAATGGCTATTCCGGGAAGAGGGAACTCTGAGCCCATGACTGTGTTTCCTGGGCTTTCTCCTACCCCCCAGAATGCACCTCTCTAGATTCTGGCAACAACATCCAGCCTTTCTTTCTGTCTGCTCTGCTCAGTATACACAATGATACTTTGGGCTGAGGCTGTGTTTGAATGAAATCCAAATAGTCTGCCCTGCCTTCGATCAGAATTCAGACAAGCAGGAAAACCCTCAAAGCCTCACCTGTTTGTGGTTAATCTGCACCAATCAGAGCCTGACACTCTAAATGCAGTTACAGAGAATTAAGAGCATCCAAACGGAGGGGAGAATCTCCTAATCTCCCTTTCCCAGGCCCAGAACCAGAGAGAGCTGAGTGGAGAAGCTGGCTTTTAATGGACTCCGGGAGGCTGCTAAACAAATGTCAAGTTTAACATTAATGTGTTTAGAAAAGTCACCCAAGATCATTCTTTTTAAATCTACTTTGTAAACTCCCAGCTAGCAGGCCTCCCAGGATCATTTGTCAATTTGTTGGGTCTTGGAGATGAAGACTGTCCCTCAGAGACCCCAGGCAGCTGGAAACACCCTCCTATTGATAAGAAAAGAAGAAGAAGAAGAAGAAGAAGAAGAAGAAGAAGAAGAAGAAGCATTGTGAGAAGACAATCTTCAAGCAAGAACTAAATGTATTCAAAGACAAATTAAAATTAGGACTCAGCCTGAAAAACCATATGGCTTGAAAATACCATTCCAGCTTCCATCAGGGAGTTTTCCATCCCCTCCGCCAGCCCCTTAAGTGCATCCCCGTGGAACCAAACAGGGGTTCCCAGGCCTCGTCTTCAGGCAATCGTGTGAATCAATTGCCTTCTTGTTTGGTGAAGAGAGCGAGCCATTATTTACAGCTGACTCTCAGGAGCCTCTGGGAGATGCAAAATAATTGTAGTTCCCAGCAATGTGATTAAACTGTGTGTAAGAGACGCCCTGCAGCAAGAACAGAACAGAAAAGTGAGGAAGTACTTTATTCCAAAGGGTGTTTAACTTGGAAGAGCTCACATATGACTTTCCAGCCAAACAAAGGAAGAAATTTGAAGGGCATCTTTAAAATACATTGTTAAAGCTTGTTGGGGCAATTATCTTGCTTGGATTTAGGGAATCACTTTGGATTGGTGTCCCCAGAGCTGGCCAGAGCCAGGGGAAGCCTGAGCCCTGTGAATTATTGGCCTGGCTTGCATCTGGGAGGAGCCTAGTTTTAGAGTGGGCCCTTCTAGACTTTTCCAAACACACAGCGGCTCCAGGAAGGTAGTCTCCGCCCAGGCCTTTGCAGCCAAGAGAAAACCTGGGGCCCCTCACAGTGAGAAATGGGGAGAGGGGAGAAAGGCATGAGAAAAACAAGGGGCTAAACATTCCAAAAAAGCATGAGAAGGGCCTCCAGAGAATTTCTGCTTTTCCCTAAATCTGCTACTTGAATTTTAAGTGTATGTGTATTTTTTTTTCCTTCCATAATTTCTTCATTAAAAATGCAGGGGCAAATCCCATCAGCTAGAAAGCACACCTGCATCAGGGTGGGGGAAAGCACATTTCCCTCCATGTTAACATTTGTCTTTTATTTGGGCAAATCAGGAAAAGGAATTGCTCTCAGACCAACTGACTCTGTGGAGGAAAGAAAACCACTGGGGCAGAAAAAGAAAGTGTGTTTGTCTGGCAGACAGAAAACTGAGCTTCTGGACTCAGCCTTCCTCTCTTTTGGGTGGCATCACCTTGCGCCCTCTGGGGCCTTCATTTTCTCATCTTGAAAATGGAGAGATTAACCCTCTTTAAATCTTCCTTGTAGTCTTCTTTTATTCCCAGCATGCAGTAGGTTTACCTGCCAAGTAAGCTCTTTGAGAAGACACCAAGAAGTTGAACCGATTTGCATTCTGGGCCAGCCAGTGACTTAAATTAGTCTAGCTTGATTGTCTTCTTAGGAAATCCCTTAACAAGTAGTAGTATACTTAGTCATTTTATGAACACTAATGATTTTTATTAGACTACTATTCTACGTGAATTGTAAGTGCATCTCTCGGTATGATTTGGTGCCAGCAGATTTCAAACACATAGAGCGGGTACAGATACAGGGTGTGTCTGGAGTATGTGCTTTAGAATTAGGCAGACCTGAGTCTGAATCTAGGGCTCTCTGTGCCTCTTACTGGATGAGTGGCCTTTGAACTGATCTCCTTAAGCATAACTCCTCATTTGCCCAAAGGGTTGTGGTAAAATTCTCATACAGTTAGAGCAAACGCAAATGAGGCACTAGCACAGGGCCTGAGACATGGTACTCAAGCAATATGGGCACCGTTGGTATTTTGTCTGGCTAATATTGAGCAACCACCTTTGTCTGCCATGGTGAGTGGTTAGAAGGTTCTTTCAGTATTTAGTCTGCTGCCAGGTTCTCTGCCTCACTTCTGGTCTTCCCCTGGCCCTGTCTATCCTTCTCCCCACCTTGTTTTCGTCTTTCTTCCTCTCCTCCCTGACCTTTCTGTTTCCCCCCCTGCCCTTGTTCTCTCCCCACCTCCCTTCTCCTCTGCACCCTCTCGTACAAGCAGCCTTTGTACTGCTCTTGGCTGCTTTCCTGGTTCAGTACAACTCAGGATGTGACCTTAACGTTGCTAACAATAGCAGTTCCCTCCCACAGCCCATACTGCGAGCTGTATACATAACAACTCATTTAATCCTTACAGTCCTGAGAAGTACATGAGTATCCCCATTTTGCAGATGAAGGCATAGAACACAGATTAAGTGACCTGCTCAAGGTCAGATAACCACTGAGTGATGGAAATGGGATTCAGTCCCAGAGAGTTTGGCTCCAGGACCTGGGTTCCAGATCTGTGCTTTTAGTCACGACAGGATGCTGCTTCCATGAGGCAAAGAGATGTGAGACACGTGTGTCTCCACAGATGGCCAAACAACGAACAAGGAACATACTGATAGTTGAATACAGTTTGAACGTGCATGCTTTCAGAGGCTATCACGCACTAGGAGTTGAACCTTTGCACTAGGTCTTTGTGGAAGGAAGGGAGGGGGCAAGGTAGAGCTGTAGAGTATGGTGAGGCATGGGTAATAGTCCCAATGAGAATGAAAATAACCCTGAAGTCCAAACCTTCCCCAAGCCACATCCCTGAGCAGGCCCTAAGAGCTCATTCACAGGCACCAGGAAGCTGAGGTTTCTATTTCCCAGGCCTTGTGTGTGTGTCCTTGGCTGTCACACCTTGAATGGACCTTGCCCTTCCTGTTGCTGCTGCAGTGGCAAAGGGTTCTTTCCCTACCAGCATTAACAGCTTGTACCACTCAATTTCCCCATCTGTAAAATGGGAATTTCCTTACCTACCTTGTAGGGTAGAGTAACTGTGGGAACTTCAGGCAGGGTGTACAAGACCCCCTTGATACTATTCAAGGTTCAGAGTAGGTGCTCTTAATAGGGCTTCCACAATGATAGCATGTACTTTTTGGTAGTTTTTAGTGGCCCACTTTATACTATACATGATATTGCCCTTATTCCCAATCCCTTGTGGAAATTCTGGCATCTGGGGAGAACTCCTTGTCCATCTGGAGCATACTCTTCCCCAGAGTATGGGCCTAGGAATAGTAACCTTTGACCTTTCTCTTTGGGAGCTTAGTCCAAGCGTGTGCTCCCTCCTCCCATGGCAAAGTGTGCGGCCTTATGTAAGTCATTTCTGTTTAATGGGCTTCCTATATTAGATAAGAGGGTTGGACTTAGTTCATGGCTCATAATTCAGGGTCCCTGGATGTTATGGGGGGGGACCCCTGTTCATCTGATATCTGTGCTGAAACAGCACACATGTTTTCTTGGAAAGTTACGTGCATCTTTAAACATGTTAGCTGTTACAGCTCTGGTTAGTTCTTTAAATTGGTTCAAATTTCATCAGTTCTGTTCAATGAGTTATTTCTTAGTGTAAGAGTCCCTAATTTATCTGCTGATGGAACTTACCTTATTCATTCTCCAAATTCATTAACCTCCAAAAATGGAGCTGGGAATTGGAATTAGAAGGCGAGATTGATACTTCTTTGACAGTAATGTGTTAACCCTTTGGTCATCGGACAGAGCCAGGCAATGAGGAATTCATGTTGTCTGATGAAAGATTGGGGTTCCTCTTTTTACAGTGAAATGGATCCAGAGGAAAAGTTTCCTCACATAGGAGTGGGGTCTGGGATTTCAGGAACCTCACTCTCCAATGTGCCTCAGTCCTTTCTAAGCCCAGATATTCAATCCTGTATAGACTAGAATCCTGTAGGTAGAAGAGCGACCGGCCAACTGTGGCACACAGGTCAAATCTGGCCCACTGCCCTTGTCTGTACACTGTTTTGCAAGCTAAGAATGATCTTTACCTTTCTAAACGGTTGGAAAATCAAAAGAATCCTATTTTGTGGCACGTGACAATTGTGTGCGATTACCATTTCCGTATCCACAGCTGAAGTGTTATTGGAACACAGCCTTGCTCCTTCCTTTATGTGTTGTCTCTGGCTACTCTTGCACTGAAACAGTGGAGTCAATTCGTCGTGAAAGGGTCTGCAAACCTACCAGCTGGCCCATTCCAGAAAGAGTTTATCGGCCCCTGGGCTAGATCAGCAGCTCTACTGTCACAGACTTAGGAAGAAGTTTATGAAGACCCAAAGTCCTGGTCACCTCTGTCCTACCAGAACAAGCCTAGAGGGAGACTAGCAACCCCTCCCTCCCAACCCATCCAACCTCACTCTACCCTACCCCTACTCTACCACAGATCCAAACCTCGACCAGGGACAAGGCACCAAGCACTAAGCTTCTAACTCTTCCATATCCCTGGGTGGCCAGTTGTTTTGAAATGTCCTGGTTTGGGACCCATAGGCAGATGGGAGGAACCTTTGACCTATGGAGCTCACCTCTGCCTTTGTTCCCAGAGGCAGAAGAACCAAGGGGCCACACTGCTCCAAGCATAACTTTCTGAACGCATTTGTGTCAGGCACCCTCAGAGAACATCCCTGAGTCATTCTGGAAGCTTCACAATGGCCAATGGACTTCCAGATGGAGGTGGTCAATTTGCTGACCTCTTTCCCTTCCAAAGCAGATGACTAAATCCCCAGCCATCCCTCCATCCATGGACAGGTAAAAAACCCTCATCTTCCCATAAACAAAATTAAATTTTATATTTCAGAAATAAACATTGAGGTTTGACAAAATGGCAGCAAAACTGCTTCCAAGAGTCAAAAAAGCCACGTTACTGCAAAGAGTGATGACAACTTCCTCCGAAGGCTGGAATTTGAGAGAACAGCAGGCAATGTCGGCTCAGGCCCCAGCACCTGTACATCCTTCAGCTCCCCTCCTGTCTTCTCCTTTCCCCCTGGACTGGTTTTATCCTCTCTGTCCCCACTTCTGCCTCTGTCCCTTTCTCCTCTTCTCCTTTCTCTTCCTTACCTCTCAATCTGTCCTCTCCCGTCATCCCCTGCTTCCCACCTCCCTCTTTCCTGGCCTCCTCCCCCTCATATGTCCATAACAGAAAATGGAAGAAAGTCTTTTACTCATTTGTAAATAGTATTCATGGTTTCGATTCTTCATTTTATTTTACTTTAATTTTTTATTCCCTATGCTAGACTTTTCACTTCCATGACTTATAAACTCTTAATTTTGTTTATTTATATATTTTTTAATGTTGATTTAATTTTGAGAGAGAGCTCAAGTGGAGGAGGGGCAGAGAGAGAGGGAGGCAGAGGATCTGAAGTGGGCTCCAGGCTCTGAGCTGTCAGCACAGAGCCTGACGTGGGGCTCGAAGTTATGAACTGTGAGATCATAACCTGAGCCAAAGTCGGACGCTCAACTGACTGAGTCACCCAGGCACCCCTAAACTCTTAATTCTAAAAGCAGTTGAGGGGCATCTGGGTGGCCCAGTTGGTTAAACATCTGGCTTCGGCCCAGGTCATGATCTCGTGGTTCACAAGTTCGAGCCCTGTGTCAGGCTCTGTGCTGACAGCTCAGAGCCTGGAGCCTGCTTCAGATTCTGTGTCCCCCCCTCTCTCTCTCTGCCCCTCCCCACATCATCTTCTGTCTCTTTCTGTCTCAAAAATAAATTAAAAAAAAATTAAAAAAATAAAAGTCGTTGAATGAAATGTCTTCTGTTTCTCAGACTAAACAAAAATGCTTTTGGGGCATCGGTGTGCCTTGCTAACAGTGCTAAAAAGCTACTTTTTTTTTTAAATTTTTTTTTCAACATTTATTTATTTTTGGGACAGAGAGAGACAGATCATGAACGGGGGAGGGGCAGAGAGAGAGGGAGACACAGAATCGGAAACAGGCTCCAGGCTCTGAGCCATCAGCCCAGAGCCCGACGCGGGGCTCGAACTCACGGACCGCGAGATCGTGACCTGGCTGAAGTAGGACGCTTAACCGACTGCGCCACCCAGGCGCCCCTAAAAAGCTACTTTTAACTGAGCACTTACTAAGTGCTGAGCATCATGTTAGGCACTTGAGACCTTATTAACTCATTGAATCCTCACAAGAT
This sequence comes from Felis catus, assembly GCF_018350175.1. Taxonomy (NCBI): domain Eukaryota; kingdom Metazoa; phylum Chordata; class Mammalia; order Carnivora; family Felidae; genus Felis; species Felis catus. The sequence goes on along the minus strand of NC_058386.1, from coordinate 109,414,768 downwards.
AAGTAGTTACTGTTATTATCATTCTCATTTCAAAGGCGAGGAAATGGAGACACGGATATTAAATGTCTTGCCCGAGACCCTTCAGCCTGTATCTGGCAGAGAGGTTGAAACGTAGGCAATCCGTTCCCAAGTTCACATCCTTAACCATGAAACGTAACTAATCACTTTCTGCTGTTAGATGGCCCTCACTTCAGAGAAGGCACAAAGCTCCTGGTTTATTACTCAGGCTCCCCTGCAGGATTTCATGTGTTGGGTATGCACCTCTCCTGTGGATATTATGGCCTACTTTTATTTTCCCGGAAGTATTGAGATGAAAGGGAAGGTCTGGAATCTTCCTACTGTCTCCTCTAACTAAAAGGTGCCAATTTTTTTCTTATATTCAGCCTTTCTGTGCCCCACACTAACCTCAAGTAAAAGAAGCCTCTCTTTTCTTTACATTTAACATTTTCTATTTCACAGGGAATGAAAAAGTAGGGTCATCGTTCTCCCTTGCTCCAGACTATTATTCCATGGCCATTGCTCACCAACCATGTTGGTTTTGAAGCCCGATGGTGATAATGATGATAAAGAGAATACCTGGAGAGGACAAACGTTAGCCCAAAGGAATGGATTTCTTCTCTTTTCTTTTTGTGAGAGAGAGAGTGCACAAGCAGGGGAGGGTCTGAGAGAAGGGGAGACAGAATCCCAAGCAGGCTTCAAGCACAGAGCCCAACTCAGGGCTTTAATTCACGAACTGCAGGATCACGACCTGAGCTGAGATCAAGAGTGGGATGCTTAGCCAACTGAGCCACCCAGACACCCCAGAAATGGATTTCTTATGGTGGAAACACGTTAGTTTCCACAGAATAGGTAGGAAATACTCTTCTTGGAAATAATAATACTGTTACTATTTACTGAGCACTTATGTTGTGCCAGAATCTGTTCTAAAATCTTTACATGTATTACCTTATTAAGATACTTATGACAACTTTGTGAGAGAGACACAGATGAAGATCGGCCCAGAGAAGTCAAGGGACTCGGTTAAAGTCACACAGCTGGTACGAGGTTGTACCCTGGTTGAAATCCAGACCTGACTTAAAAATATTTTAATGTTTATTTATTTTTGAGAGGTGGGGGGAGAGGCAGAGAAAGAGGGAGACACAGAGTCTGAAGCAGGCTTCGGGCTCTGAGCTGTCAGCGTGGAGCCCGATGTGGAGCCCGAAGATCATCACCTGAGCGGAAATCGGATGCTCAACCGACTGAGCCACCCAGGCATCCCTAGGTCTGACTTTAAAACTTGTTCTTAGAAAGCAAACTGCTATATTGATGACCTTCCAATGAGACCATGTAGTTGGCACTGACTCCACCCCACCCCTCCAGGCTTCAGTGACCACTGCTTACTTAAGTTTCTGCGCGCGCACAAACTCTTGGCCCCTCAGGCAGACCTCTTTTCTTCCTTCCCTGTTGTGAAGTTCTACCCAGCAATCTTTATTTTGGTTTGAATGAATAAAGTAATTTTTTTCCCCAATTACAAAAATATAAGTAGGAGGAGGAAAATCCGGAAAAGTAAAGAGACATGGGGAATCCTATCACCCGACACAATAATTGTTATCAGTGGGCAAAAGAGCACTGAGTTGAAGCCTGGGCTCTAAAGTCAGACTGAATGTGTTTGGACCCCCAGGTCTACCTTTATGAGCTCTGTTAGCCTTTCCGAACCTTCTCAGTGCGTTCTGATCCCAATTTCTGATGCGTGGAGGCAAGGGTTTTCCCCCACGCTGCTCAATTCACCGACACCGGCTGAGCGTCCTACACCTCACCTGAATTCTGACATGATTTACCCAGCAATACCGTCAGATTCCACAGGTTAAGGGCTCAGTCCTACAGGCCTGCCGTCCAGCCCCCCACTTCAGAAGGAAATCGCAAGCCCAGGTTGTCACCGGTGCTTCTGATCAATCAGTTATAAACTGGAGGTTCCAAAGGCCCCCTCCTCGGGTTCCATTAATTTGCTAGAGTGGCTCACAGAACTCAGAAAACACATTTTCTTGACTAGAGTCACAATTTATCATGAAGGGATATGACTCAGGAACAGCTAGAAGGAAGAGAGGCGTAGAGCAGGGTGTGGGGAAAGGGACCAGAGCTTCCATGCCCTCCCTGAGTGCCAATCTCCCCGAATCTCCGTGTGTTCACCAACCCAGAAGCTCTCTGAACCCCATCTTTCTGGGGTTTTATGGCAGCCTCATTACATAGGCATCACTGATTAACTCAATGGCCATTGGTGATTGATTCAGCCTCCAGTCCCTTCTCTCCTCGGAAACCAGGAAGTGAAAATGGGGTTGGTTCCGCTGGCAACCGGCCCCATACTCAGGAGTGGTCTTAGAGTCAACTCATTAACGCGAAAAAGGACACCTTTATCCCTTTCATCACCTCAGAAATTCCAGCGGTTTCAGGAGCTCTATGCTAGAAACTGGGCAGAGGACGACCAAATATCTATTTCTTCTTATAAATCACAGTATCACATCTTCGTTTTCCCCATCGGTAAAATGGGGATCACATAATGTCAGTGTGAGGATCCAATGAGAAGGTTTAAAACGCATATCTCTTCACCTGGCATACAATCGGCACTCAATAAGTGTTCGTTTGGTCAGTTTCTTTCTTTCCAGTCTGTTTTCCGAAACAAATTCTAAATAATTATAATAATAACATGTATGCAATTTCTTCTACTGTGTTTCTTCACTGAACCCAAGTGTCCATGGTGCTACTTAGTCCTCACGGTCATCATTTTTTATAATGTTTATTTATTTTGGAGAGAGAGAAAGAGCACGAGCAGGGGAAGGGCAGAGAGAGAGAGGGAGACACAGAATCCGAAGCAGGCTCCAGGCACACAGCCCGACGCGGGGCTCGAACCCACAAACCGTGAGATCATGACCTGAGCCGAAGTCGGTCACTCAACTGACTGAGCCACCCAGGTGCCCCATCATGGAATTTTATGATGAACATCTGTGTGTGTGTGTGTGTGTGTGTGTGTGTGTCTGTGATTAGCCATGTTTTCATAAGGTACTGATAGATTCTTCACACTGTGATTTCTTTTACTTCCATTTTGGTGGTGTTTTTTCAATTAGACACCTTAAGAACATTTTATTTATTAATTTTTTAAACTTTTATTTAAGTAATCTCTGCACGTGGGGCCTGAACTCACGACCCCGAGATTGAGTTCATTAGTCGCATGGCCTTCCAACTGAGCAGCCAAGCACCCCAGAAACATTTTAAAATAACCAGAATAAAAAGTGTCTCTTAAGGGGCTCCTGGGTGACTTATTCTGTTAAGCATCCGCCTGCAGCCCAGGTCATGATCTCGCAGTCCGTGGGTTCGAGTCCTGCATCGGGCTGTGTGCTGACAGCTCAGAGCCTGGAGCCTGCTTCGGATTCTGTGTCTCCCTCACTCTCTGCCCCTCCCCCACTCACGCTCTCTCAAAAATAAATAAAATCATTAAAAAATTTTTAAATAAATAAATAAAGTAACCATAATGAAAATCACTCACTTGGTACCTGTGGGGTTTTCAGGTGGGGCCGGGGGCTGAAACCTTCCTTTGTGCAATTTGTTTTGGGGCCTGCGGCCCCTGGTTTCCCAGCCATGTGCTCAGCCTAGAAGGCACCCGTTGGATAAGGAAGCAGGAAAGAGATCTTCTGTCACTGGTTCAACACTGTGTTTTAAGCTTCCCCACAGGGAAATCATTTGCCTGAAATGAAGGCAAGAGACCCTGGATGAAATTATCTTGCTCTCATCATTGGTTCCCATGTTTGGGAGAAACTTTAATTTTCCGGATCTCGTGGAACAGGCTCCTGATTGACTTAGAAGACGTCTCACTGAATGCTTCTGAAGTGAAAGAACAAGAGGCTAGAATATCACTTTTTATTTTTTTTTTAATTTTTTTTAACATTTATTTATTTTTGAGACAGAGAGAGACAGAGCATGAACAGGGGAGGGGCAGAGAGAGAGAGGGAGACACAGAATCTGAAACAGGCTCCAGGCTCTGAGCCGTCAGCACAGAGCCCGATGCGGGGCTCGAACTCACGGGCCGCGAGATCATGACCTGAGCCGAAGTCGGACGCTTAACCGATCAAGCCACCCAGGCGCCCCTAGAATATCACTTTTTAGACTCTACTCTTTCTTCGCCCTTTAGAGTTATTTCCCCTCCAGCCCCACAGCTGCTGCCTTGGCCTCAAAGCTGGGCTAGGGTGAGGCCAGTGAGGTGCTTGCATCTGCTAGAAAATTTAAGGGGATGCCAAACTCACATTTTTTTAAGATTTATTTTTTAAGTAATCTCTACACCCAACATGGCGCTCGAACCTACAACCCCAAAATGCAGAGTCGCACGTTCCATTGACTGAGCCAGCCAGGCGCCCCAAACCCTCACGTTTTAATGCAGTATTTTAAATATCCAAACTAATGCAAAACCATCTAGAATAAACAAAATATCAATAAATTTAAGGACAGATTCTGACAGTGCTGTTCCAAGCCAAGTGGGAGCCTCAGGCAAAAGAAAAAAAAATGTGTGTCCCCTATATACATGGTTTTATGTGTTTTTAAATATGTTTTTCCCCAGAAGTAGATTTTGAAAAGATCATTGATGTGTTTGTTTTAAATCCAGAAGGTTAAATTAAAGTTAATTCAGGGACGCCTGGCTGGCTTACTCAGTAGAGCATGTGACTCTTGATCTCGGCGTCGCAAGTTAGAGCCCCATGTTGGGCACAGAGATTACTTCAAAAGAATAAATAATAGATCAATAGATAAATAAAGTAAAATCCAAAAAAGTAAAACTATAATAAATCCTGTTTGGGGTACAAATAAAATATTAAAGCCTAAAATAATGTTGTGAGCTTGGATTTACCTACCTCTAAATTTTTCAGTGTTTTTTTTTTTTTTTTCCAACTACTTTAGTTTCCATTTGGTGAGATGATTTTTCTGTTTCCCTTGTCTTGACAAATTCATCCCAGCAAAGCAGCAAGCATTTATTCATTACTGTCTGTCCAGCGCTGGGCTGGATCATGGGGCTGATAGAAGTACAAATAAGGTGGATGGGCAGATCATGACCTGAGTCAAGATCAAGAGTAGGAAGCTTAACCCACTGAGCCACCCAGGCATCCCCTCACTGGGCACTTATTTTTCCTCATTTTGCTGACTCATCAGAAGGGGGTGTGCTGGATATTCTCTGCATGCCCCTTCAAATCCATTCTCCCCCCTTCTCTCTCCTGCTCTGTTACGGGGACGCAGATCTTAATGGACTGCTCGGTGGGTTCCTATGCCCCTGGCTTCCCGTTGGATTGGGCCCATTGGAGGCATTAGGAGGAGACTAGAAATCAGGACGATGGGTGGGTGTATTTTCTTACCTGGCTTCCTCCTTGTTTCATGGCTGCAGGCTGACCGCATCCCTCTCCCCACGGCCAGCCACAGCTTCCTTTGGGCACTGCTGACTTGTTCCCCCAGCCTGGGGTGACGAGGACACCCGGCTAATGCTAGCACTGGGGTGCTTCCTCGTCCTTTGTTTGTTTCCCTAGCTCTGCTCATACGTTCGTAAATAGCCCGTTCTCCGTATTTACCTGTTTTGAAGGTGCCGTCTCTTTTCTGCCGGCACTTGGCACATATTAAGTGCTCATTAAACATTCACCCGTATACTACACCGCCTAGATGAACACTTTGATGGTGTGATGTCTCCTGCTGGAAGTCTCCATCCTTTGCAAAGATTTGCCTCAGGGCCCCGCGCTAGCCTCTGTGTCAGCAAAACAGAACAAAGGATTCTCAATTTGAAGTCAGCAGCTGTGCCAGGGTAAATGTCAGGATTGGCTTCCCTGACAGCTTGGCTCTCTGATGCCAGACAGATAATTCTTCCAGGCAATTTCGCCTGCCATTGTTCCCTTGGACTTGGTCCATCACTTTGTCACCTGGTTCAGAGGCTTCAATGAGCAGTGTATCAACATTCATTACAAGTGGCCGTGTTTCCGTTTCCGTTTTTGTTTCTGTCTTTGGATTAGTGCAGGTCAACTTCTCACTGAACTCACAGTCTATAAAATAAAGACCTTGGCTGAGGCCCTCTCCCTCCCTCGCATTCACTGAACCTGTGATTGTGGCAACACTGGGATCTCAAGTGTGGCACCGTCGGGCACTTCATTGGGGACCTCCCTGGACGGACTTGTATGCTGCGTTGATCAGTCAGAGGAGAGGGGAGGAGTTTTATTTTGAAGAACAGTGTTGCATAAAGCCATAATACATAACCTTGGCAGAGACGTTACATTGGCCTCCCTTTTCCCCCGAAAGCTGCCAGAAGTCCCAATTCTGTCCCCGCCCTCATTGTGGGTGTCATCACTGACGACCGTTTGGAGACTGGTCCCTCTGATTGATCCTGTAAGTTTACGAAGCTACGAACACTGCTCCGAGATGATGCACATCAATTCCTGCGGGTGATTTTATAGTTACATATGAGGCGTTGCGCTGAACACCTGCTGCACATCGATGCTGAGCAGCCCCTTGTTTATGATTGGTGTGTCTGTTTTAGTTGCTTCTTGTTAAAGCAGAGCACGGCACCCTCGGCATATTAGGAAACGTGGGAAGAATATGATGGTACAGGTAATCCAAGCCACACATGAGGGGAAGGGTATGCAAATTTGACACGAACTAAAGTACATCTCTCTGAAATTCTCCAAAATGCTTAGAGAACCTGGCGAGTCCTGCCCCTGGAGAAACCGCACAAACTTTACTGCTACACCAACTTACACAAACAGGCTAGAGTTCCATGTGGTGCTGTCACTAATGTGGAATTAGGGGAGGCTACAGCTGCAGGCCAGGCTAGGGAACTGCGTTTCCTCTCTTTCCCCCCTTCTGACTAAGGCGCAAAGGTGGGGAGAACAGTAGCAAAAACAGTTGAGCAAGTGCTGCGTGGCTTCCACGCAAGCAAGGCCACATGACTGACCGAGGTGTCTGCAGAGAGGCCAGACGCGTGGCGGCGGTGTGAGTAGCGACCGCGCAGCCTCCTAGCCCCTGCCCCTGCCCCAGCCTGGGGAGGGAGTCTGGGTAGGCTGCCTTCCCATCGTTGCTGCTTGTGCTGCAGCATCTGGCCCTCCAGGTTGCTCCGGAGTCCTGGATCTCTGGTAGGGCCTCCGTTTCCCTCTCCAGAGAAAAAGTCAAGGCCTTGGGATTGGGCCTGATGCTTCGGTAACAATTACAATTCCTCCTTGGGTCTATTTGAAAAAATTGGTATCTGCCACACGCGATTGGAAGGACGGGCGTATGAAAAGTAAACAGTATCCCCTCATTCTAGGGGAGGGAGTCGTGTTCAAACAGAATGCACACGGCTTGAAAGCGTCCAGCTAATCTACAGGATCGTTAACATTCCGCTCGAGGCCATCGCTGTGTCAGTATCGTGTTTCTAGGCAAGTTCCTCTGTTTGCCGTGTCACTGTGTCATCCTTCTACTGTTTGCTCCCTTTCTGGAGTTGATCGACTTGGATTTCAATCTGTGGCTCACTACTGCAAAGGTTTGGAACCACGGCATTATTGGTTTTTTTTTTTTTTTTTTTTTTTTTTTTTTTTTTTTTACCCCTTTCATTATTTTTATTGTGAGCTTAAACAGCTCTACTAAAAGACAAACAAATAAAAAGACTCAGAACCTAAGGCACATTCAATTCTATTTGTGTCACTCCAGGCTCACTTATGATCGTGGCTGATGCACAGACTGGGTTCCTGCAGCGCCGTAATCAATGTGTATACACTGTTTCACTTGACGTTATTGTGCATACATATCTCCGTACATCAACAGAGTCCACAGGCTTGTCATCTTTAATGACCGTAGAGAATTCCACCACGGAACCTCAGCACTTTAGAAGGCATCGGATTTGCATCTTTTTCTATTTGTGGGTGGCACTTCAGAACGTGCTAGCTGTAAAGAGGGCTTTGCTTAACTCTGGCCACAAATCAATAACAAGACACAATATGAATTAAGTCACACTGGAAATAAAACTCAGCAAGTTGAATTTAATTAGTATATATTGTTACAGGGTAGCCCAGTCTCTCCTGGGTTAGGCACTGATGTTTCCAGGTTCCAGTTATTATTTACTCAGCCGAGTATAGAAGATGTGATTTGAAACAAATCTGAGCTCTTTTGAACTGTGGTTCTAAGTGAGCTTGACGTTCATTTATCTTTGAGACGCCCACGTTCTGCTGGGTGCCTCTGCTTCGATCCTTTTCGTTTATACCACAGGGAACTGGATCTATGTCGTATTCCTCTCCAAGCATTCATGTCATTCTAATTTCCTGGCCCTTGTGGCCTGACCAAGCTTCACTGACCTCAAGTGCCATGAGATGGACGTGTTACAAGCTGGCAAACTACCACCGCGTTTTATTTATTCATGCTGCCGCTGGTTAGTCTAAAGCTTGTCAGGCATATTCTGCTACTGGCATCACGGTACTCTTTAAGAGGGAGCGCTTTTCATTTTTGGTATCTATTTGTTTTGTGTCCCTTGCCAGTTGGAATGGGTACCGGGTTCATTTCCCTCCCAGTAAGGTGTAAGTAGATACCCTCTTGCTGAGGGTAGACTAGTCCCCTGGATATGATCACTTAAGGCTATTCAGTGCCTTTTGACTTATCCACCTGTTTCAGCCAAATTCAACCTTGGGATAGTACACTTCATATCTGTCACGGATTCCAGTGCGGCACGAACATCTCTACCATCTTGCAATAGCCAGGGGAAAGACTATCATTTGCATGGCAGGTCAAGTGAATGGGAGAAGCCACTGATGGGTTTGTTCAAAAGAAACTGCTCAGTGGCCAGGGACTATGTCCACAGCGATTGAGCATTTCACTTCGGAGCAGTGGAAGTCACTGAACCCCCTGTGCTGAGGGTGGCTCCAAAGATGCTCGGGCCCACGGTCATCCAAAGCAACTTTTTTTTTTAAAGTAAGCTCTGTGCCTAATGTGGGGCTTGAACTCATGACTCCAAGATCAAGAGTCACATTCTCCACCGACTGAGCCACCCAGGCACCCTGAAGCAACTTTTTTTTTTTTAAACACTTAGTACCTACAGGGATCCAGGAGACCTGATGAGTAGGGTCTGGTGTCCAGTTCCAGGGTGAAAGTCCCAACAGACTGTTAGCAGGACAGATAATTTTATGTACAGGCTTCACCAAGTTTTCCAGGTTTGTATGTGATGGCCTTTTTTTTTAAAAAGATTTTATTTTTAAGTAACCTCTATACTCAACATGGGGCTCAAACTCACAACCCCAAGGTCAAGAGTCCCAGGTTCTACCTACTGAGCCAGCCAGGCACCCCATGATGGCCTTTTATAACAACTGGTTCACACTTACAAGTTCCCTAGCTAAAGTTAGAAATGCATTCTATGGGCAGACTACAGAATTAAGTGAAGTAGCTTAATGTGAAAACCAAGCCATGACTTTGGCCTCCTATTAAACTATGGTCTAAGCAGCTGAACTTACCAGTTACGGCTTATAAGCCATCCCTGATACTGGAGAAACAATTCATGCACGCTTCTGACTGATAACAGGATGTAATAAACTAATACAGCGGGTGGCCCAGGAACTTGGTCTTTGCAAGTCTGAAGAGGCAGTAATATGGTATACAGTCCTTTGCATTTTTAGGAAGCTCAGTTTAGCATGCATAGGAACCTTGCACTAACAAGGTTTCACCTTTTATTTGCTTACTGATTCATGAGTTCATTTATTCAATGATTCATTCACTCATTCATTCATTTACCAAATATTTATTAAGCACCTCATGTGTGCCAAGCATTGCACTAGACCTAGAGGCTACAGAGATAAATAAGGCAGTTTCTTTGTTGTTGTTTTTTTAAGGAATTCATTGACAATTTTTTTTAAATTTAAGGTTATTTATTTATTGAGAAAGAGAGAGAGAGAGAGAGAGATTGAGAGAGGGCATGAGCAGAGTAGGGGCAGAGAGAGAGAGGGAGAGAGAGAATCCCAAGCAGGCTCCGCACTGTCAGCCCAGAGCCCAGTGCGGGGCTTGAACCCACGAACCGTGATAGCATGACCTGAGCCGAAATCAAGAGTCAAATGCTCAACTGACTGAGCCACGCAGGTGCCCCAATAAGGCAGTTTCCATTCTGGAGAGTCACACATGTAAATCACTACTACTACTACTGATTACATTAGAATTGTATTATTATTATTGTTTTTATTGGATTACAGTGTGAGGAATGCTAAACCAAGGCATATACACGTACTATAGGATCACAGATAAAATAACTGATCTTGGAACAGTAGGTGGTAAGGAAGGATGCCACAGATTCGGTGTTGAAGATTGTATAGGAGTTCACTAAACAAAGAATGGCAAGGATTCATTGGGTTACTGAGATCAGATCATTTTTCATGTCAATGCAACCAGAGAGGAAAATTGTTCTTATACAAAGAAAATAGGTTCGTATTTTTCCTAACTTCATTTGTATCCATGTTCATTTACTCCTTCATTCATTCAATATATTTAATTTTTTTCCAGTTTTATTGAGATATAATTGACTATAACATGGTATTAGTTTAAGGTGTACAACATAAGAATTTGATACATGTATACATGTATATATTTGATATATTGGATATATTGCAAAATGATTACCACAATAAGTATAGTTACCATCCATCACCTTATATAGTTACCAATTTTTCCCTTACGACAAGAACTTTTAAGATCTACTCTCTTAGCAACTTTCAAATATATAACACGGTTTTGTTAACTACAGTCATCATGTTGTATGTTACATCTCTAGAACTTATTTATTTTATAATTGGAAGTCTGTACCTATTGACCATCTACATCTAATTCTTCCACTCCCCAGCCCCGGCCTTTGGCAATCAATCTGATCTTTGTTTCCACAAGTTTTTTTTTTTTTTTTTTCAGATTTCACATTTAAGTGAAATCATACAGTATTTGTCTTTCTCTGACTTATTTTACTTAGCATAATGCCCTCAAGTCTATGTGATCACAAATGGAAGAATTCATTCATTTCCATGGCTGAATAGTATTCCATTATGTGTGTGTGTGTGTGTGTGTGTGTGTGTGTGCATACATGCATGCTACATTTTCTTTATCCATTCATCCAGTGATGCTCACTTAGGTTGTTTCCACGTCTTGGCTATTGTGAATGGTACTGCAATGAACGTGGGGCACTCGTTCAATATTTATTGAGTAGGTAGTATGTGCTATGCCCTATTCTAGGCACTGAGGATACAACTCTAACAAACCGGACAAAAATTCCTGCCCTCCTAGGTCTTACCTTTTATTAGGTAAGGAGACAGCCAAGGGAGAAATGAGCAAAAAATTATATACGAAGAAGAACATAAATAATAATACTTATTATTAAGTATTAAGTTCTCTGGAGAAAATGTAGGAAAGGGATATGGGGGTGGGGCACTCATGCCTGAATACGGTGGTAAGGGAAGGCCTTGCTGAGAAGGTAACATTTGAGGAAAGGGGCAAGTCATGAGGCTACGAGGGAAGAATGTTCCAGGTAGGCCAGTCAGTGTGACTGGAGCAGACTGGGAGGGGTGGTAGCAGGAACTGAGAGCAGAGAGGTAACAGGAGGTCAGGGCGCGTAGAACCTTGTAAAATCTGGTAACATATCATCTGGCTTTTACGCTGAGACAAGAAGCCATTGGAAGCAATAAAATTATGGATGCTGGTTGTAAATCTGGCTCTCAGATTTTTAGGAAACTCCTGCAATAAAACAAGGATTAATATTTTCCAATGTAAACAGTAAAGTGTATTGCTTTTTTTTTTTTGCAATGAGTTAAAAACTTACTTTAAAAAACTCTAGATGAAGTTAAAAAATAAAGAAGTTTTCTTTAAATTCATGATTTTAGAATATTTCAAGCTGTAATTCAGTGTTTCTGTTGATTATGTCTCCTGATTCTAATGCTCTGTCTGCCCCCTTCACCCCACATTTAGAAAATACCAAGATTCCAGATGGGCTGATAGAGTGGGAGACATGACATGGAAACATTCCTCCAAGGAAAGGGCACAGAGGACACAAGTGGAATGACTTCAGAGGGAATGGGTGCTTGGGGCCTTTGATGGAGAAAACGTTTGCAGAAGAATCCTTGAAGCCCTTTCTGAACTTCTGGAAAAATACCCATGACGAAACTTTGAAATACATAGGTCAATGAGTTGGACAGTGACAAGATCCTATCCTTGAAGACTGTTACTGTTCAACAGTGACTACCACTATCATGGATTTCCGCATTCTTTTTCTTTAAACAAACAAACAAACAAAATAAAATGCAGTTCAAACATTCACATTTGACCCTCTCTAAAGACACTAGAGAACTTCCAGAACAGGCAGCTCCCTTCTGGGTATTTCTCCAAGCGGCCACTGAGTGGCAGTCCAGGGAAAATTATTATAAAGTGCAACATATACATATTTATTAAATGGAAATGAACATGATACTGAGGGTGGAAATGTTTTCTGCCCCTGGACTTTTCAGCTCTCTGAGTCCTGCCGTGGACCCACTGGAGACAAAAGCAGGGTCATTTGTCGGTGGCCTGCCATTAGTGAAGGCCACACATCTTTCATGGCTCCTCTGGTGACGGTGTGAGGGTATTGTAAGCAGGTATGTGTTTACGTATATATGTGTAGGTCATGAACATTAATCTGCCAGTGCTGTTCAAATGGCACCTAGAGAGTTCCTCGTTTAGCTGCAGAATGTGCTCTTTCAATAGAACTAAACCCATTTGGGAATGCAGCCCTATTCAGCAATTTGCTAGGGTGGTAGTAGGGGAGAGAAGAAAGAAATAGTGCTGCCAGCATTAATAGTTAAGATGAAAATAGCAGGGGCTGGGACATGGCGGGGAAGGGGCCAAAATGGAAGTTATTGAAATGTCCTGTTGCTTACTTCTAGAAGTCAAAGCTACTTCTTGTTCCATTAGCTGGTCCCTGGTAGCCTATTAAAAGTTCTATGTCTTAGTGCTTTATCTCTGAATGTCACTTAAATGCAAGCATTACCAGAGGTTCGATCCTTGGCTCTTTGCATTTCGTCTACAATCTTTCTCTGGGAGCTCTTGCTCACTGTTATAAGGAAGACTCATTTCCAGCCCTAGTCGACCACTAGAAGATATCTCAACCAAATGCCCCACAAACACCTCAACTACTACCAGCTCTGTTACAGGTGGATTTGTGTCCTCCCCAAATTCGTATGTTGAAGTCCTAAGTCCCAGTATCCCATAATGTGACTATATTTGGAGATAGGGTCTTTACAGAGGTAATTAGGTAACTTGAGGTCATTAGGGTGGGCCCTAATCCAACATGGCTGGTGTCCTTATAGGAAAAAGAGATTAGGACATGCACAGAGGAAAAACCATGAGAAGACATAGAGAGAAGGTGGCCATTGACAGGCCAAGGAGAGAGGCCTCAGAAGAAACCAACTCTGGTGACATCTCTATCTCAGACTTCCAGTTTCCAGAACTGTGAGGAAATTAGTTTTTGTTGTTTAAACTCCCCAGTCTGTGGTACTTTATTATGTACCCCCAGCAAACAAATACAAGCCCCAAACACAACTCAATTTCCCTATTTCTTAGTTGATGACACTGCTATTTTTACTTGGCCCAGAAGAGTCATCTTAGTATCCTCCCTCTTTTTTTCCTCTCCCTCCAAATCCCTTGCTATCCCCATATAATGGAGCCCAAAGCTCTATTTATTCAGTCACTGAATTCAGTGAATATTCAGTCACTGAATATTCAGTCACTGAAATGTCTCCTGAATCCATCTTCTCTGTTCAGATCTCCCTTCTATTGTCTTAATTCAACCCACATCATCTTCTATGTGAATTGTGCAGTGGCCTCTTAAAGTATATTTTGGCTTCTCATCTCTCCCCTCCTCCATATACCCTTCACTCGATCATCATTTGGCACTTTAGATGGGAGAAACAATAGCACGATTGTCTACTGATGGCAATAATGCAGTGGAGAAGGAGAGATGATGAGTCAGGTAGTAGAATTTCTGGCGTACTGACGTGGCATAGGGGAAATGGGAAGGGATCTAGTATACCAGTATGCTGGCACACAGGAGCAGGCTTCCATAAGAACACAGACCGCTCATCTACAGTAACAGAAGAGAAAGTAGGAACCACGGTACAGGTATAGGCAATGTTGCAGATTTGGTGGTGGTAGCGTAGAAGTTCTCTTCTGACTGCTGTTATTTTCTCAGTGGAGGGGGAAGCGTGATTGTCAATCAATCACCTGGCAGTGAAAACAGTAAGGATGAGTAGTAGGTTTGAGAACAGAGAAGTTATGGAATCATCATTGAGGTATGTGGGAGAGAACTGCCCTGGGGAAAGATAGCCTGATGCTAGGCAGCACTGGGGTTTTGTGGTCTTGGAGGTAAAGTGGGAGCAGTCAGCAGAAGTTGGTGCTTTTCTCCAGCTATAAAGGGCCACACAGATGCAGGGCCAGTGCTGTTGGAAAGTTATATTGGATCAGGTTGGGGTTCTGCCGGGTGAGAATAAAAGAGGAAAACGGAGGCAAGAAAGTTGAAGATGTATAGAAGAGCATGACTATAATGATGGACTGCAGAATTGAATGCCAGGAAGGAAGTAAAGATTTGAGGGGCTGAGGATCAGTGAAAAGATGGTAAGATCATCAGACTTAAGCGCACTGTGTAGTTGATGGAGTTAGGGTTCTAAGACAAGGGAGCTGGCTGGTTAGGAGGTGGTTCCCAGAGTGGGAGGCTTGAAAGTGAGTTTGGGGTGGGGGCAGTAGTGGCAGTGAGATTATGGGGTGAGAGGCCAAGGCAGCATGGAGACGAGAGGAGTTCAAGGAGCAAGAGGCCAGAGTGTAGGATGGATCATCTCTGTGTATATTAAAACCACTAAGAACGATGGGTAGCGTAGAGTTTTAGAGAGGCTGTGATCCCAGAGCTAAAACTTCAATCAGAAATTTCTAGTTTGGGCCCTTTGGAAAAGATGAGACTCAACCAATACGAAGCAAAACCATCTATAATTTCTGACAAGGTTGCTTTCGATATCTGTTACGTCCCTCGTCTTCACATCGCCTCTTGACTAAAGCTGAGACCTATTGGCTTTATTGCTCTGATACACAAAGCCTTGGCTAACGTGTCTCTAATTCTCAAAGCAACTACCTTCACCAGAACAGGGTTTTTTTTTTTCTTCTAAAATTTCCCAAAGCATCAATCTAACTTACTAAAATCATTTAAATATTTTCAAATGTAATGTGCCTTGCGCATTCACAGACCGAACATCCAGGATCTCTATCTTAAAGGGAAATCCAAGATGTCCCCACCACATAAAATAAATGCCCTGAAAAGGAAGACAACTGCTAGCGTCGGCAATGAAAGTGAGCAGGAATGAAGGGAATCTAAGAAGGCAATGATTCTTTTGCAGAACACAGTTGGTGAGGGAAATTGCATATCACAGTGATATTTTAGAATTTCAAGGACCTCCTGTACTGTTGTACAGAAGAAAGACAAGTCTGCATCTTCTTTCTCAAATACTTCCACTTTGGAATAGACAAAACATGCCCTCATGGGTATACCACCCCACCAACACCCCTACACACTGTACATTTTGCAAATAAAGTAAAATAACAAGCATCTGCCCCGTGTGAGAAACATTAAAACCACAACCAGTTGGCTCTTTCCCTACGTGCAATAGTAGGTTTCCTTCTTATGAGATTAGGATAAAACCAGTGATCTTGGTGTCTCATCAAGCTTGTTAAAATAAGATTCTACCTGTAAAGGCAAATCTCACAAAGGCCAGAGAAAGATTTACATCAAGTGGACGAGGACTTTAATTATCAGCTGTGCACGTTTTCAGCTCCTAAAGCCTTCTATGAAACCCCAGGCTGCTTGCCCCAGGTAACTACTCTATTATTGAAGTGAGTTGGAGAGGACTCCTCTGGGAGAAATTATAATTGGAAGTGTCATTTATCCTAAACTTCTATCCTAAAAGACAAGATCCTGGGCACAAAGCCAAGAACCCCATATATTTAGAATATTTTTAAAACCCTTGAACAAGGAAGCATGCTTCAGTGCAAGTTTAATGTTCAGGGTTCTCTGGAGACAACATTTTAAAAAGGAGGGCAAATAATAGACACCTAAGTTGATTTTAATGACATCTTTGTGGAAGTCCCGAAGGTCCTTTCCAGCCCTGAGATCCTGTGATTCTAGGTCTTATGAAACAATTTTAAAGGACTCACTGAAGGGACAACTACAAATGACCCACCTTGGGGGGATTTTTAATGATCAGTTGATCTGCATTGTACAAAGTGCAAGACCACATCTTGAGCTGCGTTGGTATCCACCACAGGGTCTATGAGGAACTTAGACCAATAGAATTGTATCCATGAAATTTCCTTGTTGACAGATTAATTAAGAATAATGAAGTTGGAGAGGGTATTGCATTATTTTTTGTGAGAGGTCATAATGATGAATTATAGAGTCATAGATCTTCAGAGCTTGATGAGACCACTGAGATCATGTAATTCAGTGCTTTCAATTTTTACAGCCATGGAAACTTTTCTTGAAACAGAATGTTAGTTTGTTTGCAGTAGGGATGGGGAACCTGGAGACCTACGCCACTACAAAACACAGTTAAAAAAATACTGATCGAGTCCAACACCCTCATTCAAGAGATTAGGTCACCAAGGCTATGGAGGGAAAGATAGTGGACAAGCATAGTAAATCAGTGCTGCAGTCCTTGACTCTCCTTTGACTCGTGGTTTTTCCTGGGTTATATCATAAACACTTTCATTCTCTTTAAAAAAAACATTTATTTCCTTTTTAAAAAGTTTTTGATTTTTTGAGAGAGAGTGCATGAGCAGGGAGGGGCAGAGAGAGAGGGGGACAGAGGATGTGAAGCAGGCTCCACGCTGACAGCAGAGAGCTCCATGTGGGGCTCGAACACACGAACCACGAGATCATGACCTGAGCCGAATTTGGACACTTAATTGACTGAGTGACCCAGGTGCCCCAATACTTTGGTTCTTAATAATCAGGTCCTATACCTGTGGTTATTTGATCATCATACTCCTAACTGAACCGAAATATTTAAATTCAACTCAATTCAACTCAACTTTGTTTCATTTGGCAAAGAGAAAAAATAAATCTGAATTTCATGGAATATCTGGCCTGGGATTTAGATTTATTTTTGTAGGTTAAGTAGGCTCCATGCCCAATGTGGGACTCAGACTCACAACCCTGAGATCAAGAGTTGCATACTCTACTGACTGAGTCTGCCAGGTGCCCCTGGAATTCATAATTTTAAAAAAATGTTTATTTATTTTTGAGAGAGAGAGAGAGAGAAAGTACAAGGAGGGGAGGGGCAGAGAGAGTGGAGGGACAGAAGATCCAGAGTGGGTTCTGCACTGACAGCAGCAAGCCCAATGTGGGGCTCGAACTCACAAACAAGATCATGACCTGAACCGAAGTCAGACACTCAACTGACTGAGCCACCCAGGCACCTTTGGAATTCAGATTTTTAAGGCCCTCTCCAAACCATGTGAAATCTGAATCCAATACTGAAGGATGATGTCAGGAAGCAGTATTAATAGGTTCACCATTCCTTTTTCTGAAGTTCATAATTACTGAAATTAAAGGAAGAGAGGTTTCAATGTGTACGTAATTAAAAGCAATTAGGACAAAAAAGACTGAGGTTTGTGAGGGCAAGGATATTGCCTATTAGATCACTACCATACTCTCAGCACTTAGTATAATGCCTGACAGATAGTGTGATGGTTAATTGTATGTGTCAACTTGACTGGGCTAAGGGGTGCCCACATAACTGGTAGAATGATATTTTTGGATGTGTCTGTGAGGCTACCGCTGGAAGAGATTAGTATTTAAGTCAGTAGACTAAGTAAAGATTACCCTCACCAATGTGGGTGGGCGTCATCCAATCCACTGAGGGCCTGAATAGAATAAAAAGGCTGAGGAAGGGTGAATTCACTCTCTTTATTTGAGCAGAAACATCCATCTTCTCCTGCCCTCAAGCATCAACACTCCTGATTCTCAGGCTTTTGAACTCAGGCTGAGACTTAGACCATTGGTCCCCCAATTCTCAAGCCTTTGGACTTGGACTAAACTACACCAATGGCTTTCCTGGTTCTCCACATGCAGACACCAGATCAGGGCACTTCTCTGCCTCTATAACCACATGAGTCAATTCCTATAATAAGTATCTATCTATCTATCTATCTATCTATCATCTATCTATCTTCTATTGGTTTCTGTTTCTCTGAAGAACCCTGAATTAATACAAATAGTAAGTGGTCAATGGATATTTATCGAATGAGTGATGACAAATGGTCCTTACCTTGATGAATTCTGAAAAAGGCAGGGGACCATTTGTTCTCCAAGATTGTATAGACACTGATTGTGTGCCTGGCCCTTTGTTAAGTGCTGGCTTGATTAGAAGAGGTAGAGCTCCAGATGCAAAAAACATGATTATGATCTTCAAGGAACTTACCATAGGAATTGAAATAAATTTTACAAACCACTAGCATGCACCCAAGAAACAAGTACACACTGTGTAGTATAGAATTTGGCCTTGAGCGACTTCAGCAAAATGATGGAATGGGAAGCTCCAAGGTCTTGTTCCCTGTGGAAATCCCAAAACCAAAAAATCTGACTAGATAATCTTAAAGTAGCTGTGGGAAACAGTCAAAGGTCTACAGCAACCAAGTAAATGCCCAATCAAGAAAAATCTACATTCAAAGCAGTAGGAAAACTTCTGGCAGTCCCCTCCCTGGTGCAGCATGGTTTTGTGGGGGAGAAAATGGCATCCCCGTTCCCAATTCCTTCCCCAGAACCTGAAGGAGCAGAGCAGACTTTGTTTGCAACATTCGAACCTGTCTGGGGGATACCTGATGGACTAGTCTCTGCTTCACTCATCTCAGATCTCAGGTGAGGAGAAGCAGTGGGTGGGGCTTAGGAAAGCTGCAGGGAGACTAAGACCCTTTGACAAGATATTATGGGTGCAGACATACAATAGACCAGCTAAGGATCCAGAAGGAACCTGGGGTGAGACTATTTAAAAAATTAACACATTTAAAAAAGCAGCACTAGGGGCATCAGTTGAGTGTCTGACTTCAGCTCAGGTCATGATCTTACAGTTCATGAGTTCAAGACCCACATAAGGCTTGCTGCTGTCAGCACAGAGCGTGCTTTGGATCCTCTACCCACCCCCCACCCCTCCCCTGCTCCTTTCTCACCCCCCCCTTCTCTCAAAAAGAAATAAAACATTAAAAAAGCATCTGTATATACAGAAGAATAAAAAAAAAAAACGGACACAAGCCCACATAAGATGCATGCTTAGAAAAGATCTGAGAAGGGACGCCTGGGTAGCTCAGTCAGTTAAGTGTCTGACTTTGGCTCAGGTCATGATCTCATGGTTTGTGGGTTTGAGCCCTGCATCGGGCTCTGAGCTGACAGCTCAGAGCCTAGAGCCTGCTTTGGATTCTGTGTCCCCCACCCTGCTCCTTCCCCACATGTGCTCTGTCTCTGTCTCTCTGTTTCTCTGTCAAAAATAATAAACACAGAAAAAAAAAACTAAAAAAAAAGAAGAAAAGAAAAGACCTGAGAAGACCTTAAGCTTTCTCCTTGAGCTGATCCCAAGGCTCAGGGCACACCCAGCTAAATAGCAAAAGACTTCAGCACAGAGCCAATGTGCAAAGATTGGGAGGTGGCTGTTTCCCCAAATGCCCAATTAAAAAAAAATCATAAAGGATACAAAAAACAAACAAACAAACAAACAAACAAGAAAACGCCATCCATTCAAGGGAAGAAAATAAAGTGGCAGAAACTGGCACTGAAAAAACAGTCCTCAGACTTAATAGAAGTCAAATCAACTGACTTAAATATGGTCAAAGAGCTAGAAGAAAATATGGACAAAAAACTAAAGTAAATCAGGAAAATGATATATGAACAACAGAATAGCAACAAAGAGAAATTATTAAAAAGGGCCAAACAAATTCTGGAGCTGAAAATGAATGCATAGTTCAACATAATAAAGTCCATATATGAAAAACACACAGCTGGGGCGCCTGGGTGGCGCAGTCGGTTAAGCGTCCGACTTCAGCCAGGTCACGATCTCGCGGTCCGTGAGTTCGAGCCTCGAGTCAGGCTCTGGGCTGATGGCTCGGAGTCTGGAGCCTGTTTCCGATTCTGTGTCTCCCTCTCTCTCTGCCCCTCCCCCGTTCATGTTCTGTCTCTCTCTGTCCCAAAAATAAATAAAACGTTGAAAAAAAATAAAAAAAAAAACACACAGCTAACATCATAGTCGATGGTCAAAGACTGAAAGCTTTTCCTCAAAGATCGGGAACAAGACAAGAATATTCCCTTTTGCCACTTCTTTCGATGTAGTATCAGAAGTTCTAACTGGTAGAATTAGACAAGAAAAATAAATAAAAGGCATCTAAATTGTAAAGAAAGTGGAACCATCTCTGGTTACAGATGACATGATCTTATATGTAGACCTTAAAGATACCACAAAATCTCTTAGAACCAATAAATGAATTCAGCAAAGCTGCAGGATACAAAAAAACAGTTGCATTTATATACAATGAACAATCTGAAAAGGAAATTAAGAAAACAATTCCATTTACAATAGCATTGAAAAGAATAAAATAGGAATAAACGTAACCAAAGAGGAAAAACACTTCTACACTGAAAACTAAAAAATATTACTGAAAAAATTATAGAAGACACAAGTAAATGGGAAGACATCCTATTCACGGATTGGAAGGCTTAATGTTTTTAAAAGGTCCATACAACCTAAAATAATGTACAGATTCAATACGGTCTCTATCAAAATCCCAACAACATATTTTGCAGGAACAGAAAAAAAATCCATCCTAAAATTCATATGGAATCTCAAAGAACCCTGAGTAGCCAAAAAAAAAAAAAAAAAAAATCTTGAAAAAAAAAAAAAGAATGAATTTGGAGGACTCACTTTCTAAATTTTTTTTTTCAACGTTTATTTATTTTTGGGACAGAGAGAGACAGAGCATGAACGGGGGAGGGGCAGAGAGAGAGGGAGACACAGAATCGGAAACAGGCTCCAGGCTCTGAGCCATCAGCCCAGAGCCTGACGCGGGGCTCGAACTCCCGGACCGCGAGATCGTGACCTGGCTGAAGCCGGACGCTTAACCGACTGTGCCACCCAGGCGCCCCAGGACTCACTTTCTAAATTGAAAACTTACTATACAGCTATGGTAATGAAAATGGTGTGGTGCTGGCATAACGACAGGCATATAGATCAATGGAATTGAATAGACAGCCCGGGGCAGTTGGCTGGCTCAGTTGGTAGACCATGCGACTATTGATCTTGAGTCATGAGTTTGAGCCCCACATCGGTGGTGTAGAGATTACTAAAACAAACAACACCCAGGAATAAGCCCTTTGGATAAGCCATTGGATATATGATCAAATTTTGTTTGACAACAATGCCAAGGCCTTTCAATGGGTAAGATTGTGTTTTCAACAAATAGTGCTAAAAAACCCTGAACACTGACACACAAATGAATGAAGTTGGACCCCTACCTTACACCATACACAAAAATTAACTCAAAATGGAGCACAGACCTATACTTAAGAGCTATTAGTTCTTGTCTGCAAATGCGTTCAGGCCTCTCCAGAGTATTGCCCCTTCCCCTAGAATGGCTTAAGCAGAGTCTGCAAGACCATGTGACATGGTGGGCATATAATATAGGCCAGCAACTCACAAATGCCAAATCAAAGAGTTAAATATCTGGCTGTACCAGCATCACCTGAAGAACTTTCAAAACCTCTAGACATATAAGCTTCAGTACAAGAGAATCTGATTCAGGTTTGGGGTAGAAATTAGCAGCCTGGGCTTGAAAGTTCTTCAGGTGATTCTGAGGCAAAGCCACAGTTGGGAATTACTGGGTGGGGGCTTTGAGCATCATATAGGGGTTGGACTATAGTCTAACAACCCAAAGTGTGTTCTATACAGCAACAGCATTGGTGTCACCTGGAAGCTTTTAAGGAACCCAGAATCTCAGGCCTTATTCTTATCTGCTGAAACAGAATCTGAATTTTAAAAAGATTACCAGATGATTCGATGCACGCTAAAGTTCAAGAAACAGTGCATGACATGATCTTTGAGATCTCTTCTGACGCTGAGAAACTAAGATCCCATGATCTCTTGTTGATGCATCTGGTAACTGTGTTACTCAGAGATAATTAACTAGAAACTGTCGATGTTGCTGGAAAAAGGTTTCCTAAGGCTATGGTTCAACTTTCAGACATAGGTACCAAATGAAGACTTTTCAGGGAAATGAGGAGAACCCTCCTCCCTCTAAGGAATCCTAGGCTTGCTCTAACTGACCATTTAAGACTTAGAGCTCTACTCCAGGGATGGGGACAATCGCAACCACCTACAACAGAGGTTCTCAAACTTGACCCTGCATCAAAATCACCTGGAGGGCCTCTTAGACTACAGATGGCTGGGCCCCACTTGCAGTTTCCAATTTAGTATATCTTGGAAAGGGTCCCCAAATTTGCATTTCTAACACTTTTTCCAGCTAATGCTGGTACTGCTGGTCTGGGGACCACACTTCCAGAACCACCTGCCTGGGTAAAAATCTTCTAGAGAACTTTGGTTGGGTTACCTCCTGAGGGTTGAGAAAGGTCTGGCTGCAATTGAACTCTCTTGCCAGGAAATTTGCTGATGTTTCAGCCATAGTATTTAGCCTGGCCTTGCTTTACTATGATGGGCTAGGCAGGCCGGCTTGTTAGTGGCTGTGTTCCAGGGATGTGAAAGGCTTGATGCGTTGGCCTGGGATTTGCTGAGGTCTGTTCAACAAATGGGACCTGCTCTGGCTTTCTGTTGTGGTTTTTAAGTATACAGTGTTCTCAAAGGGAGTTATTAAATTGAATCTACTGATGATCACAGGTGAACGTGCCCTCTATTACATATTACCTTGCTGAAAGCCACATGATCAAATGCCCCTCTTTTTTTAAGTCTGTAGTTTTGGATTTCCCTGGTTTTCTCTTACTATAGTTGTCTGAATTCTGAGAAATAAACTTATCTTTGGGAGGAAAAGATAACTCTTTTTGCAGAAACAAGCCCATCTCTGGGAGCATCTCTCTATAGTGAGATTTTAAAGTTTTGAATTGTCTTGAGCACGTCCCCTTTCCAACATGTTACTGAAGTGAGCCTTTTATCTGAGTTCTTTTCTGCCTTACTGTACTAGAAGCTTATGGTGATGCCACTCTGTTCCAGTTCATTCTAACCAAGCCCTTCAGTGTGAAACTGGACGAATAACTTTGCCCGGTGGTCTTTGAAAGGGCCAGGTTTATAAATGATTGGTGTGTGTTCTTACAGACAAACTTGATCATCCGGTGAGTCTAAAAGCACAGAGTGTTTTGAGGTTTGGAGAAGGGTAAGTGAAGGTTTACTCTAGGAAGGATTCTGTTTTCATTAAAGGGTTTAGTGATTATCTTTTGCTGCGTAACTAAGTGACAAAACATTTTAGCTCAAAATTCCCTGGATTGGCCATTTGGGCAGAACTCAGTGCTTCACCTGGTCTTGGCTGGATTTTGTCTTTAGAACTGTGCTCACCTGTTGGGTCAGCTGCAGGCTGCTTGCTTTAAGATGGCTTACCTCTGTTGGAATGTCATTTCTGTTCTATGGTCTCTCGTCCTCCAGCAATTTCATCTGGAATGGTCACATGGCAACTGGGTAGGTTCCAAGAGAAAGAGAAGGTGTGCAGTATCCCTTGAGGCCTGGGCTCTGAACTGACACACTCTCATTTCTGCCGTATTCTATTGGCCAAAGCAAGGCACAAGTGCAGCCTGGATTCAAGGGGTAGAAAAACAGATTCTACCTCTTGGTGGGATGAGCTAAAGTCATATCGCAAAGGGTCTTGGCAGAGGGAGAAAAGAAAGATTGTGGCCATCTTTGCAACCAACTGCAAAGAGTCACCCCCAGGCCCGAGAGCATGCCAGTCTCTTTTTCTGGAACTCTCCTTTCTTCACCCTTCCCATGTTTGGGCCTTCTCATCTTTCAGTTATCAGCTTAATTATCATCTTTTCTGAGAGGTTTTCCTACCAGCCTGTCCTGTTATTCTCTATTTAAAATTCCTGCTTTGGGGCGCCTGGGTGGCTCAGTCGGTTGAGCGTCCGACTTCAGCTCAGGTCACGATCTCGCAGTTCATGAGTTCGAGCCCCGCGTCAGGCTCTGGGCTGATGGCTCAGAGCCTGGAGCCTGCTTCCGATTCTGTGTCTCCCTCTCTCCCTGCCCCTCCCCCATTCATGCTCTGTCTCTCTCTGTCTCAAAAATAAATAAACATTAAAAAAATAAATAAATAAATAAATAAAAAATAAAATTCCTGCTTTTCTTCTTTCAAGTACTTATCTCACTTTGTAATTGTATTATTGGGGTTTATCAATTTCTCTCAATTGCATCAATAGAACAACAATTTCATAAGGTCAGGGAATAAGTTTGTCTTTTTTACCATTGTATGAATAGTATTTAGCCTAGTGCCTGACACACAGTAGGCCCTCCGTGACTATATGTCTAATGAATGAATTGAATGAAAGAAGGAAGTGATATAATCTATCTAATTGAGGAAGAGAATTGAGCATTTCAGAAGAGGGTAGAAGGACTGGTTGGGCATCATGACAAACTGAGCATAGAAAGGAATCAAAGAAGATCAATAAAAAGGTCCCAGTGGGCACTCACCACCTGGATGATGTCCCTAAAGGGGTCCTGATAAGGTGCTGTCTCCCCAAGATGGTCTGTCATACCTGAGGTTAAAGCACCTTGGGGCTTAGAAAAGATATTGAAACCTAAGATGACTTATTTCCAAACAAGAATCAGGGCCTGTGGTCTGCCAAGGGATCATTTTTCTTTTTTAAATTTTTTAAATTTTTTAAATTTAAAACCAAGTTAGTTAGCATATAGTGTAATAATGATTTCAGGAATAAAATTTAGTGATTCATCATTTACATATAACACCCAGTGCTCATCCCAACAAGTGCCCTCCTTAATGCCTATCGGCAATTTTCCCCGCTCCCTCACCCCCCCACTCCCTTCAACCCTCAGTTTGTTCTTTGTATTTAAGAGTCTTATGGTTTATCTCCCTCTCTGTTTTATCCTATTTTTGCTTCCCTTCCCTATGTTCATCTGTTTTGTATCTTAGATTCCATATATGAGTGAAGTCACATGATATTTGTCTTTCTCTGACTGACTTATTTTGCTTAGCATAATACACTCTAGTTCCATCCATGTTGTTGCAAATGGCCAGATTTCATTGTTTTTGATCTCCAAGTAATATTCCATTTTATATGTGTGTGTGTATATATATATATGTATATATATATATATATATATATATATATATTCTTTATTCATTCATCAGTAGATGGACATTTGGGCTCTTTCCATACTTTGGCTATCGTTGATAGTGCTGCTATAAACATTGGGGTGCATGTGCCCCTTCGAATCAGCACTCCAGTATTAAGGGATCATTTTTCTAACTCATGATTGTGTTAAAATAAGAGAACTAGACATACAATAGAAATAGAAATTTTTTATATGTTTAACACATCATTATCACCAGAGGAATAAAAATGATGAGAAATGAGAACTTTGAGGGGAAAGGGAGCATATATAGTTGCTATGCTTCAAGGCCACCTGGAATCTGGAATTTCAGCTCAGAGTATCAGTCCTTTAAGTCTTGAGGCTTTTGGCATTCAAGCCACTGCAAATTACAATTTTCTTGAGGACCAGTCCTGTTTTCAGTCCTACTTTGCTAGACTCTCGGGGAATGGTTGTTACCTAAGCTGAGTTTCCATTTCAGGGATTTTGACAATATTTTCACTGATGTTTGGTTATCACAGTTGGGTCAATGCTACTAGCATATATCAGGGTATAGGCCAGAGGTACTGCCAGACATCCTACAATGCATAGGACAGCACCCACAACAAGAATTAGCCAGCCTCTTCACTGCAGCATTATTTACAATAGCCAAGACATGGAAATAACCTAAATGACCACTGACATATAGACAAAGAAGACATGGTATATATATATATATATATATATATATGCAATGGAATATTACTCAGCCATAAGAAAGAAGGAAATCTTGCCATTTGTAGAAACATGGATCAACCTTGAGGGCATTATGCTAAGTGAAATAAGTCAAACAGAGAAAGACAAATGCTATGTGATCTTATTTATATGTGGAATCTAAAAAAAAAAAAATAATAATCATAGACCCAGAGATCAGATTTGCGATTGCCAGAGGTGGGTATGGGGAGTCATAAGAGGGTGGGGGAACTTGAGTGAAAGTGGTCAAAAGGTACAGACTTTGAGGTATAAGATTAATAAATTAGGGGTGGTTGGCTGGCTCGGTTGGTGGATTGTGTGACTCTTGATCTCAGGTTTGTGGGTTTGGGTCTCATGTTGGGTGTAGAGATTACTTAAAAATAAAATCTTTACATAATAAGATTAATAAGTTCTTGGGGATGCAATGTATGGCATGTTGGTTAATACCATATTGTATTAATAATACTATATTGTATGTTTAAAAGCTGCTAAGAGAGTAGATCATAAAAGTTCTCATCACAAGGAAAAAATTGCAACTGTGTGAAACAATGGATTTTTTTTAAGTTTATTTTGAGAGAGAGAAAGACAGCATGAGAGCAAGCAGGGGAGGGGCAGAGAAAGAGGGAGAGAGAATCCCAAGCAGGCTCCAGTGTAGGGCTTGGCACAGGCCTCAATGCAAGGCTTGATCCCACAACCGGAGATGGCAACCTGAGCCAATATCAAGAGTTGGACGCCTAATTGACTGAGCCACCCAAGTGCCCCAAGATGATGGATATTAACCAAACTTACTGTGGTGATTATTTCATAATATGTATTAGATCAAGTCATTGTGTTGCCCACCTTAAACTTATACAATATTGTATGTTAATAAAACTGGAAAAACCTTCTGCACAGCAAAGGAAACAATCAACAAAACTAAAAGGCAACCTACTGAATTGGAGAAGATATTTGCAGATGATATTTGCAGATGACATATCTGATAAAAGGTTAGTATCAAAAAGATATAAAGAAGTGATACAACTCAATACCAAAAAAATAACCCAAATAAAAAATGGGCAGAAGACATGAACAGACATTTTTCCAAAGAAGACATTCAGATGGCCAACAGGCACAAGAAAAGATGCTCAATATCACTCATCAGGGAAATGCAAATCAAAACTACAAAATAGTATGGAATTTCTCAAAAAATTAAAAGTATATGATCTAGCAATCACACTATTGGGTGTTGACTCCCAAAATACAAAAACACTAATTCAAAGGGTGACATGCACCCCTATTTTATTGGAACATTATTTACAATAGCCAAATTGTGGAAGCAGCCCAAGTGTCCATCGATCAATAAACGGATAAAGAAGGTGTGGGGGGGCGCCTGGGTGACGCAGTCGGTTAATTAAGCGTCCGACTTCAGCCAGGTCACGATCTCGCGGTCCGTGAGTTCGAGCCCCGCGTCAGGCTCTGGGCTGATGGCTCAGAGCCTGGAGCCTGTTTCCGATTCTGTGTCTCCCTCTCTCTCTGCCCCTCCCCCGTTCATGCTCTGTCTCTCTCTGTCCCAAAAATAAATAAACGTTGAAAAAAAAAAAAAAAGAAGGTGTGGTATAGGGTCGCCTGGCTGGCTCAGTCAGTAGAGCATGCAACTCTTAATCACGGGGTCATGAGTTCAAGTCCCATTTGGGTATAGAGCTTACTTAAAATTTTTTTTAATTTAAAGAGAAGAAGTAAGATATATATAATGGCATACTATTCAGCCATAAAAAATAATGAAATCTTAACATTTGCAATGACATGGATGGAGCTAGAAAGTATTATGCTAAGCAAATTAAGTCAGAGAAAGACAAATACCAATATGGTTTCACTCATACGTGGAATTTAAGAAACAAAGCAAATGAGCATGGGGAAAAAACAGAGAGAGGCAAACCAAGAAACAGACTTTTAACTCTAGGGAAAACACTGATGGTTACCAGAGGGGAGGTGAGTCGGGAGATGGATGAAATAGCTGATGAGGATTAAGGAGTGCACTTGTTGTGGTGAGCACTGGGTGAAGTATGGAGGGGTTGAATGACTATATTGTACACCTGAAACTAACACTGTATGTTAACTATATACTGTAATTAAAATTAAAAACTTAATAAAATATTATAAAATAAATAAAAATATACATATAACAAAAAAAAAACCTAGAAAACAAAACAACAACAAAATAATCAGCCAGCCCCAGATGTCAATGGCGCCAACGTTGAGAAACCCCTGCTGTCAAGGAAAAGGCCTGGAGTGAGGTGCATTAGTGGGTGTGAAGAAGGGTATCTGATACTTGTTGCCACATGGATGAACCTTGAAGACATCCTGCTAAATGAAATAAACCAGTCTCAAAAGGTCAAAAACTGTAAGACTCCACTTATATGAGATACCTAGAGTAGTCAAATCCATAGAGACAGAAATTATATGGAATTATAGTTGCCAAAAGTTGGGGGCATGGGAAATGAGTTATTGTTTGTTGAACACAGAGTTCCAGTTTGGAAGGATAAAAAAAAATGTTCTTGAGAAGGAAGGTGGTGATAGTTGCAATGTGAATATGCTCAACGCCACTGAATTGTATATTTAAAAGTGTTTTTAAAAACTGTATCTGAATAGACATTTCTCCAAGGAAGATATACAAGTGACAAACATGGGGCACCTGGGTGGCTCAGTTGGTTAAGCGTCCGACTTTGGCTCAGGTCATGACCTCAAGGTTCGTGGGTTCGAGCCCCACGCCGGGCTCTGTGCTGACAGCTTAGAACCTGGAAGCTGCTTCAGATTCTGCGTCTCCCTCTCTCTCTGCCCCTCCCCTGTCTGTCTCTTAAAAATAAATAACAAACACAAAAAAACCGACTATACAAATGACCAACAAATCACATGAAAAGACACTCAACATGATTAATCATTATGGAAATGCAAATCCAAGCCACAAGGAGATACCACTTCACACCCAGCAGGATGGTTAACATCAGAAACGGACAAAAACAAATGCCTCACGGATGTGGAGAAAGCAGAACCCTTCTACTTTGCTCCTGGGATTGTGTAATTCTGCAGCCCCTTTAGAAAGTAGTCTGGCAGCTCCTCAAAAATGAAACATGTAGCTACCATATGACCTAGCAGCCCCTGCCCTCAGTATATGCACAAGAGAACTGCAAACATAAACACACAGCTTGTACACAAAGGTTTTACAGCAGCATTACACCTAATAGCCAAAAGGAAAAAAAAAAAATAGAAGCTATCTAAATGCCCATCAGCTGATAAATGGATCATCAAAATGTGGTACATGTACACTGTGGATTATTATTTGGCCATAAAAAGGAAGAGTACTGATCCATCTACAATATGGATGAACCTTGAAAACATTATGTTAAGTAAAAGAAGCTAGTCAGAAAAGACTGCATATTATATGATTCCATTTATATGTAATTTCCAGCGCAGGCAAATATTAGAGTTACAAAGTAACCTAGTGCTTGCCAGTTCCTGGGTGGAAAGGGAGATGGGGAATGACTGCTTATAGGTAAAAGGCTTGTTTTGAGGGTGATGGAAATGTCTTAAAATTAAATAGTGATGATTGTTTCACAATTTGGTAATGTGCTAAAAAACACAGTAGACTTTAAATGGGTGAATTCTATGGCATGTCCACTAGGTTGCAATAAAGCTGTTATAAATCAGTGACAGGCAATATTATTAAAAAAAAAAACTAGAAAAAAAGTACAATTCAGTATCCAGAGTTAATAACGTTACATTCCCACTTTCTGTGGGAAGCAATTTCACATAGACTGCAGCACTGTTACAGAAAGTTCACCGCTGAGAGTTTGGGTCCAAACTCTAGCATAGATTATGCAATGGGGAAAACAAAAATGGACAGATTTACCTCGAAATTTTTTTAAAAGTTCAGGTAACAGTGACAAAAAGTTCAATGTCAGGAGTGCAAGTGAACAGCTGATTTGCACAATCTTATTTCAAAGAGCCAATGATTGTGCGTGTGTACATGTAATAGATATGTGTAAAGGATATGTATACACTTTGCATCTAGTTGCAGTAAGCATAGTAAAACAAAATCTAATTGCCAGCACAGATGAAAGGAAATCATCTTTTGTCCAAATACCCATAGAAAGCACGTCTTCCAAATACAAAATCACGTGTGTGTCAGCTTATCCCAGTGTGGGCTGGACCAGGTTTCAAGATGGCCAGAACAAGATGTAAACGAAGGTCAGCCTTGCAAGGTCGGATCCTATATTCACTTAGCATTTTGATATTTTGTTCACGATGTTCTTTCATCGTGAAATATTGTTATTTCAGCAATATTGCATCCAAAGAGCACTTATCTTGACTCCTGGGGTTTTGTCGTCCCCTCGAATTCTGTGCCCGAGGGGCATGCCTCACTCACTCCAGTCTCATCTCCACTCTGTTTCAATCTTTTGTGTTATCAAGCTTTGGCCTCCTCTGGCTCGATGCCAGCATATCTTTAGCTTTGGTTCTGCTCCTTTTATCTTCCAGAGAAGTTACCCAACAGGGGAAAGTGGTGACAGGAGCTCTGTTGTTCTGCTGCCCTGGGCCACATGAGGAGGACGGGGGCCAGTGGTTAGATGGTGTCTGTGTCCAGAGCTCATGGATGCGGCAGGTTGTGCCATAATCGTGAATCGTGGAGATGGGTCTAAGACCAGTTGAGTCGTTTCTGTTTTCCCACCATTCAAGTAACCATGAATTGTCTGCCTCAGAGAGCCAGAGGTCTTCCTAGAGATCGTCTCCAGCCCCTCATTTGACAGTCAAGGAAACCAAAGTCCAGAACGGAGTGGGCACTTAGTTTATAACACCGAGTGGGAACAACCACCCAGGTCTCATCTATACTGCGCTGCCTCTGCTCTGTTGAACAGCTTTCTAAAACCTTTCAGGCACTTTCTAATAAAAACGAGAAAGGGGGAGAAACAATCGCTGAAGTTACATTTGAGTGTTTGAGCAGCAGTAGCTCAAGTTGGCTGAAGTTGGATGAAGTAGCCAACATCCGCTAGTCTCAGAATGAACCAGGCCAGGGCCTTCTCCTGACTCCGGCTGGTATCAGCTGTGCATCCTCGGAAGACTTTATTTGACCTCTGAGCTTCTGTTTGTGCATTAAAAATTCTGGTTTAAGGTTTATTCATTTTTGAGAGACACAGACAGAGCGCCAGCAGGGGAGGGGCAGAGGGAGAGAGGGAGACACAGAATCCGAAGCGGCCTCCAGGCTCTGAGCCGTCAGCACAGGGCCCGACGCGGGGCTCGAACTCACGAACCGCGAGATCATGACCTGAACCGAAGTTGGACGCTCAACCGACTGAGCCACTCAGGCGCCCCTCTGCATTTTTTAATGAGGTAATAACAGGACTTACCTCATGGAGTAGTTGCGAGGATGGAATACCTTAGCACACACATTGTGCCACATGTGAGACAAAGCCATGATGATGTAGCTACAGCCCTCTGCCGGCCAGGGGGGCTATTTGGAGGACCTGGGTGGTGGCAGGGCTCCCAGTAGTCTACGAAGGCAACTTGTCGATCCCCCTCAAAGCTCCCTGGCACGTCGAAACTGCCGACCCCAGGCTCTTCCTTCTCGAAGATGCCCACCTTGTTCATGGCCGGCACCACCACTGTAATTACAGCCCTTCACGGCCTGTTTTTGTAGAAAGAATCAAAACGTTTCTCTGTCAGATTTCTCTCTCACTGTCCCTTTCCTCGTGTCCTTACCCAAACGCCCCCCATATCCCACTGCCACCCCACCCCCACCAATATATACTTCTCTGTGTCCTAGACACTCTCAGTGCCAGGCTTCTCCCTGTGGAAAGAATTAGGGAAGTGATTTTCACTCTTGAACCTTACATTTCACCCTTCTCCCTTTACCTCCAATAGTAAGGCTTCAGACATTGACAATCAGTTTCCCTCTCTGTCTCTTTCTCTCTCTCTCTCTTTTCTCTTTCTATGTGTGTCTTATTCTTTCATGAAAGAAGCAGGAGTAGCAGAAGCCAACTATTTGAAATGCCCAAACCTGCCCTTCCTTCCTTCCCTTTTTTTTTTTTTTACGTTTATTTATTTTGAGGGGGTGACCGGCAGAGAGAGAGAGAGACAGAGAATCCCAGGCAGGGTCCACACTGTCAGCACAGAGCCCGATGCGGGGCTCAAACCCATGAACCGTGAGATCCTGACCTGAGCCGAAATCAAGAGGCAGACGCTTGACTGACCGAGCCACCCGGGTGCCACGTAAACCTGCCCTTTGTAAGTATCCTCACATAAAGGAAAAACCAAAACACTATATGGAGAAACACCCTTTTAAAGAACTTTTAAGATTCCCTGGGTGGGAATTCTCAAAGCAAGATTTCTAGATAGGAAAATCCCACAGCCATAGTAGAGAATTACCAGGTGGAAAAGGAGAGAAAACCAGAGTGGCCTTTGTCACCGCTGTCTGGGGTTACTGGAAACAAACAGCAAAGCTGCTGGAAACAATTAGTGACATCTATACTCATGAAACAAATAACTTGATAATATGGAGCACGCTTGCCCTTCAAATTTTTCATAGCACTCATTATTTCAATTTAGCGGGGGATAATGTCACTTGGTTCCCAGGAGGCCTTAATGAGATTCATTGTACCTAAGCAATACCTGTGCTGGGGAAGGAATAGAAACAGAATAGAAGCAAAATGCTAATTTTCCTGCTATCATTTATTCATAGAAACCAGGTAAGGGTCACGACTGTGACAGATGTCAAAGAAAAGAGGGACAATGGGGCATTGCACATCTGTCCCCAGACAGGACCAGCATCCCTTTCCCTGGCTTCCAAGGGTCTTTGGAGAATTGGATGGTTTTCTTCTCAAAAACTCTCCAAATTGGAGGCTGTTTCTCTCCTCTCCTGTCTGTCTGTCTGTCTTCCCCTGCCACTGTCCCCTCCTTCCTTTTCTCCCTCCTTCTCTTCCCCTCCGGCCGACATTGTTGCCTGGGCCTGGATTTCCAGTGTGTATTTACCTTGCAGGCAGCCAGGCGATACTATCCACACCTACTTACTCTCCTTACCTTTGGGAGAGGGGAGTGAGTTGTGGCGGGAGAAGTGTTCAGACAAGTTTTCTTTGCGGTTTATCGCTACTGCCCATGTGGCTCCAGTAGCCTGCTGGAAGCAATGAGTCCTCAGGCTGTGACACCCTGCAAAACAGCAGAGGGCTGGCTTCAGAGAGCCATTCGTCGTTCTCTGTGGGCTTTGGAAGCGTGCAGAGAAAATACCAACACGCAAGGCCAAATCCATGCCTGGGAATATTAAAGGGTCTGAAGTAGCAGCAGCTGCAGCAGAAGCAGCAGCAACATAGCTAGGGTACAAATTCTGTCTGGAATTTGTCTCTGCCATCAACAGGACAGAAATACTGTAAACTACTTTTCTGGCTGGCAAGGAGTTTAGAAATGTATATTAGAATATACCAGGGGCGCCTGGGTGGCTCAGTCAGTTGGCCGTCCGACTTTGGCTCAGGTCATGATCTCGTGGTTCGTGAGGACGAGCCCCGCATCGGGCTCTGTGCTGACAGCTCAGAGCCTGGAGTCTGCTTCGGATTCTGTGTCTCCCTCTCTCTCTCTCTGCACCTCCCCCCCCCCCCCCCCGCACTCTCTCTGCCTCTCATAAACATTAAAAGAATATGCCAGTGGTTTTAAAAGCAGATTTGGATTTCTTCTTGTTCTCCGTAGCATACGGAACAATGCCAAAATGAGAACTTTTGTCCCCAGAAGCCCCCTTTAATGGGCTTTTATTAAAACGTCTTGTTTTATGTGGTTTCTTTAATTCCCAGGGTCTGTGCTTACGGAAAACGGATCAAAAGCACTAACGGTTGTGTAAATACCAGGTGACCTCCTCCTTGGGATTTTGTGTGTCCTTGGTTTGCTGACTGAGTGCTCCCCTGCTAGCAATTGTTAACAAAGAAACTTTTTGGAGAACCCCGGCAAGCTCACTGTGACTACATTTATCCTTGACCACCTGCGCGCTTAATTCCAGTGCTTGTTTTCATCTCATAGAGCTACACGGTGACTGTCATGGGCACATCAAATGGTATAGCCACCATTAAAAACAACGTCAAGATTCCTTAAAAACATTAAAAATAAAATTTCCGTATGATCCAGCAATCCCATTTCTGAGTATATATCGAATAGAATTGAAAGCAGGGTCTCAGAGACATTTGCACACCCATGTTCATTGTAGCACTATTCACAAGAGCCAAGAGGTGAAGCAACAGCCCAAGTATATTATTCAGCTTTAAAAAAAGGGAAATCCAGGGTGCCTGGGTGGCTCAGTCGGTTGAGCGTCCGACTTTGGCTCAGGTCATGATCTCACAGCGCACGGGTTCGAGACCCGCCTCAGGGTCTGGTGCTGACAGCTCAGAGCCTGCAGCCTGCTTTGGATTCCGTGTCTCCCTGTCTCGCTCTCTGCCCCTCCTTATTTGTGCTCTCTGTTTCTCTCAAAGATAAATAAAGAAACGTTAAAAAAAGAGAGAAATCCTATCATGTGGGATAATGCTGCATGATTCCTTTTACAGGAGGTATCTAAAGTAGTCAAACTCATAGAGAATGGTGGTTTCCAGAGACCGAGGGGAAGGGGAAACAGGGAGATGTTAACGGGTATTGAGTTTCAGTTGGAAGATGAAAAATTCCGGAGATCTGTTGCACAACAGTGTGAATATACTTAACATTACTCAGCTGAATACTTGAAATGGTTAAGATGGTAAATTCTATGCCATATGGTTTTTACTACAATTAAATTTTACAAAGTGCTAAAAATAAATAAAAACAAAGCTGTACTCTAAAGCTTATGTTTTTGTATGAGCCTTAGGGTTAGTTTTGTTTTAAAGACTCCTGGGGCGCCTGGGTGGCGCAGTCGGTTAAGCGTCCGACTTCAGCCAGGTCACGATCTCGCAGTCCGGGAGTTCGAGCCCCGCGTCAGGCTCTGGGCTGATGGCTCGGAGCCTGGAGCCTGTTTCCGATTCTGTGTCTCCCTCTCTCTCTGCCCCTCCCCCGTTCATGCTTTGTCTCTCTCTGTCCCAAAAATAAATAAACGTTGAAAAAAAAATTTAAAAAAATAAAATAAAATAAAGACTCCTCCAGTGTGCTCTCATTGTGTTAGTAAGAACGTCAGGAGATGGGCTTCTTCCAATGTGCTAATTGTGTTGATGGGGGTAGCTCCTTAAAGTATATGCACTCTGTCCAGCTCTGTGTCTGGGTCAGGAGTGGCCTGGCAGACAGCTCCCCCGCCTGCCTTCTGAAGACCTGGCTTTCAGAAAATTCAGGAAAGTGGGGCGCCTGGGTGGCTCAGTCGGTTAAGCGTCCGACTTCGGCTCAGGTCACGATCTCGCGGTCTGTGAGTTGGAGCCCCGCGTCGGGCTCTGTGCTGACAGCTCAGAGCCCGAGGCCTGTTTCAGATTCTGTCTCCCTCTCTCTCTGCCCCTCCCCCATTCATGCTCTGTCTCTCTCTGTCTCTCTCTGTCTCAAAAATAAATAAACGTTAAAAACAATTAAAAAAAAAAAAGAAAATTCAGGAAAAAGGCGTGCATGGAAATTCCCCCAAATCTGGCCAAAGTGTTCTGATTTCCAACAGTGGCATATGACACCACGAATAGCCTTTCCCCCTTCTCTCCTCGTGTGCACTTAAAGCGTCTCTCCACACTGCTCTCTTCTCCTTAATGTGTTTTGCTCTGGAGGAGGGAATGGAGGTTTCTTCTATTTCTGCTTTTCAATTATTTGCCTGAAAGAGGCGTAGGTCCACATCTAGGGGAAAATGTGGTAAATAATGTTGAATACGAGTCGAGTCTTTGTGTTTTTTCTCATCATGATATTGGTTCTTTTAAGTTTATTTATTTTTGAGAGAGACAGGGAGTGTGAGCAAGGGAGGGGCAGAGAGAGAGGGAGAATCTCAAACAGGCTCCACGCTGTCATGGGGTTTCGAGTCACGAAACTGTGAGATCATGACCTGAGCCAAAATCAAGAGTCTGAAGCTCAACTGACTGAGCCACCCAGGCTTTAAAATGATTTGAAATACTACTCCTTTCCTCCAGTGGATCTTGAACCCCAACCTGGGAATCCAGCAATCACTTCTGTCTCTCCTTTTCTTCAATTTACCCCCTTTTGCCTTTAATTTTTTTCCCCATGTTTACTTATTTACTTTTGAGAGAGACAGAGCACGAGCAGGCAAGGGGCAGACAGAGAGGAAGAGAGAGAGAATCCCAAGCAAGCTCCGCACTGGCAGCACAGAGCCCGACACAGGGCTTGAACCCACGAACCGTGAGATCATGGCGTGAGCCGAAACCAAGAGTCAGACGCTTAACCGACTGAGCCCCCAGGTGCCCCTGATGCCTTTTTTAAAATTTGTTTTTCCCTTTCCTTTTTTGCTCCCCATATGATTGTTTCCTCCATTTTTGTGGTGTCGTTTTTGTTGTCGTTTGGTTTGTCTCATTTCATTCTCTTTCCTTTTTATCTTGATTCTCTCTCCTTTTCCCTCCTTTCTCTCTCCTTCTGTCGTTTCCACGGCCCTCTTGTTGCCCTGTCCAGTTCTCTTCTCTCCTTCCCCTTTTCCCCTCTGTTCCTGCCTTCTCCCACTGTACCCGCTGGAGGGAGATAGGTTGCCCAGGTGTTGTGCTTCCTTCTTAGGGGCAGCAGGTACCCCCCCCAAAACTGTCCTTTACTTTGGAGGGGATACTCCGGCATGCCACAAACCACTGGGCATATAAAAAATTAATTGAAGTGGCATGTTCTCTGAATCTTCCTTGTGTTTTTCTCTTGCCCTCTGGATTCCCCTGTGTTTTACCAGGGCCTCTAATGTGCTTGCTACTTCTTGCTTATCTGGTCCAATTAACATGATGTCATCACTAGAGCAGACTGGTGTGATGTTCTGAGGGATGTTCAGATCTCTTTGGACTATAATGAGACTGAGGGCTGGAAAGTTAATAGAGCCTGGGGGCAAGATCATAAACACATTTTATTGTCTTGTTAGTTCCATGTGAAAGGGAACTGTCTCTGGTAATCTTTCCTGATAGGATGGAAAAGAGCTCCCTTTCCAGATCTCAGAGCCCACATATCATGAACCTGAGGCTGTGTTAACTTACTCTACAAAAGATACCATATCTGGCACAGCGGCTACAATTAAGACTACTACTTGGTTGAGTTTGCAGCCTACTGGCACTCTTTAGGGTCTGCCTGGGTTTTGTAGTGTCGAGTCTGGTGAATTACATGGGGACATGATGGCAACAACTACCCCTACATCATTTGGGTGTCTAAGGGTGGCAGTGATCTCTGCCATTCACCCAGAGAATTGTCATTTACCATGCTTCTGGCGGGGAGGGGGCACTTCAGTAATGCATGTTGTCTTACAAGACAGAGCCCTTATTATTGTCTGTAAGCCAGGGTTGGGGGGCATGAGCTTTTCACAGGGAGAAGTGGGGGTACTTCTGCAGGCCTAGAAGGGTCAGAGGACTCTGGAGAGTCAAGATGTTTTGAGTGCATCAACTCACATTCACTAGCCCAAGTCTTAGGGTCCCTTCCTAATCAGGATCCCAACATCTCCATACCAGACCTCCTGGGGATGAAGATTCAACCTTCCCTGGAGATCTGCTAGTCTTATCATTTAAGTCTTGGAACACTTAGCTGCTTTTTGCACTGGAAGGAGCAAAACACAAAGTCTTCGGCCCCTTAATGTGAGTTAATTTAGTTACAGCATTCCTCTCCCTAGTAGCGTGATTCTGAAGAACGTGGAAACGCTGAATTTAAGATCGATGGAAGCGGATACTCAAAGTAGAGGTGAGGATAAAGAAAGAGGAGGCAATAGAGAAGATGGTGGACAGAAAGTACACGAGAAAAGCTTGGCAAACTTGGCAACTTTTTGTTCTGTTGCGGTGTTAGACTCTATCAGCGCTGTGTGCTAATGAGCTGGGCTGTCACAAAGCTCTAGCCTTGATGGGTGAAGAAACACCAATCTGCAGCCCTGTCAGGGGCCCTGTGGGAGATGAGGTTTTGTTTACTGAGCCATCTGGTGGCAAGGAGATTCATACCCTCTGTACTAGGATTCTTGGCCTGAAGACCTGAGTGAGTTGTAAGTACAGCACGTTGTCCCTGACTCGAATGCCATCATAATGAGTCATTTACCTTGGGTTGCGTTTGTTTGTATTTTCGTAAATGAATAATCACCCTACAACTCTGAAGAGAGCAATGTGAGTACTCTTGTGGACAAATGAGTGTCTTCATATGCTTTCTTGAAATTGCACATCAGAAGGAAAATAGCCAAGATGATAAGGTTCTCACTGGATTACAGAGAGGGCTGGGAGACCACCATGTGTTTTAATACTAAATGATCGAGTGGCCCTACTGCCTGTCCCCTGATGGGGGGGTATGTACAGGTAGCAGAAAGGATATGTCTGTGCCTTGGTTAGTTGTCACCATTCCTATCAAGAACATAACATACCTACTTAGCCATTTATGATGCCCATCCTGCCAGCTCAACGGTTTCTCAGCCTTCCCCTGGACCACTATAACAGTCTCCGAATTGCTTTTCCTGTCATTGCTCTCATACCCTTTGAATCTTTTCTCACAGTAGCCCCAGATAAATGTTGCTATAGCACAAACTTGCTGACATCACTCCCATCCCTAAATCCCGATTGTCTACAGGATAAAGTTCCTTGATCTGTCTTACCAGGATGTCCATGTTTTGACCTCTGCCTACAGCTCACATTTGTATTGAGCACGTACTATGTGCTAGTAGCATACTAACTGCTTTATGAGCAGCATTTTGTTTTAACTTCATAACAAGCCTAAGAAGTGAATATGAGTATCACTGCTGTTTTGCAGATGGGGAAACTAAGCCATAGAATCCTTAATCTCCTTGCCCGATGTCACAACACTAGGAAGTAACAGAGTTGAAATTTGAACCCAGATCTCCCCAATCCCAAAGCCTATTGTCATGACCCCCCCATATCTATCCTTCTTGTCTCCAGCTTCATTTCAGGCTGTGTCCACCCTCATTTCACCAACTGCATTGTTCTTGCCCATACCCTATGCTTCATTTCTTTATTCACACTGTCATATGAGATTTTTGTCTTCCCACTTGACTGTGACATTTTTGCAATCAGAAACCATTGTTTTATTCATCTTTAAATCTATACTGGTTATCTATTGCCACATAACAGCATTAGCACAAACACAGCAGCTTAAAGGAACACACACACGTTACCTCACACTTTCTGTGAGCCAGGAGTCTGGCCACAGCTTAGCTTGGTCCTCTGCTTAACGTCTCACAAGACTGTAATCATGTTGTTAGCTGGGACTTCTGTTTTACCTGAGGTTTTACTGAGAAAAGATTTACCTCTAAGCTCATGTGGTTGTTGACAGGATTCAGTTCCTTGTAGGCTGCCAGACTGAGGGCCTCAGTTTGTTGTTGGTTGTCAGCCAGAGGTGACCCTCGGCTCCTTCTCCATAGGGCAGCTAACAACATCACAGCTTTCTTCTTCAAAGCCAGCAAGGGAGAGCACCTCTTTTAAAAACGTGGGCATTATGGGGCGCCTGGGTGGCTTGGTCGGTTAAACGTCCGACTTCGGCTCAGGTCATGATCTCGCGGTCCGTGAGTTCGAGCCCCGCGTCGGGCTGTGTGCTGACAGCTCAGAGCCTGGAGCCTGTTTCCGATTCTGTGTCTCCCTCTCTCTCTGCCCCTCCCCCGTTCATGCTCTGTCGCTCTCTGTCTCAAAAATAAATAAACGTTAAAAAAAATAATAAAAAAAATAAAAAACAAAAACATGGGCATTAATAGCTTATATAATGTAATCCTGGGTACATAATCACACACATTGTGTCACCTTTGCTGTATTCTATTGGTTAGAAGTAGTCACAGGGTCCTGGCAACACTTGAGAGGAGGAGATCACACAATGGTGTGAACACCAGGAAGGGGGGTAATAGGGAGCACAATATCTCACCATCTAGATTTCGGGCTACCCTATTGCACAACTTCCCCGAGTTGTACACTAGGAAAACACTTTGCTAATTGCTCGGTTTATTATTTGCTGGCTGAAGGGACAAATAAATGAGAGCTAGACCAGTTTAGTAACAACATCAATTGAGGTAGAGCATTATAGAAAGAGTTTTAACCTGGGAATCCAGAGTTTCATTTGCCTGGGTCTCAGGTTCTGTATCTGTAAAATGAGGGCATGAGCCAGCTGATCTCTAAGGTCCTTTTCATCTTTACCAGTCTGAAATTCTAGATCATCCTATTTTTTCCACCTTTATCATCCCAAATTTCTTCATGACATAGTAATAGCGAATGCCTGCGTAGTATTTACTTGTGCCAGATACGGTTCTAAATGATTTGTACGTTTTAGATTCTCACAACAACATTATGGGGTGGGGCCTGTTATTTTCTCCATTATATGGATGAGGCAGCCGTTAACCTTAGAAATAAAATGTACAGTTATTTCACCAGCAAAAATGGGTGTGTTTGGGAAGAGCAGAGAATTGCAATTTGGGACAAGCAGGTTATTGCAAAAGCACAGGTAAGACTGGAGAACAAAGTACAGAGGAAGGCTTCTTTATAGAGGAAAGGTGGGAGGTGGGAGGGCTCTTGGAAGCAAGAAGTCCATTCGCGTAAACTGGAAGCTGGAAGTATAAACAGGCTTTTCATCAGCTGAGTTGTGATTGTCTCTCATTGGCTGGACTGTTGCCAGGGAAGGAGGAAAATCTTTCTTCTTCTAGCTGTGGTAGCAAAGCAGTAGCTAAGTGGTAAGACTTGCGGGGTACCTCTCTTCCTGTTGGGTCTGCAATTGATGACAAGTGGTAGGGTGTGAGAGTACCCCCTTCTGGTCTCCAGACTTTATTTTAATGTTTATTTTTGAGAGAGAGAGAGAGACAGAGACAGAGACAGAGACAGAAAGAGAGAGAGAGAGAGAGCACGCGAGTGAGTGAGCAGGGGAGGGACAGAGAGAGAGGGAGACACAGAATCCGAAGCAGGCTCCAGGCTCTGAGCTGTCAGCACTGAGCCCGTTGCGGGGCTTGAACTCACAAACCATGAGATCATGACCTGAGCCGAGGTCAGACGCTTAACTGACTGCGCCGCCCAGGCGCCCCTCCAGACTCCATTTTTAAATGGGGTTTCCTTCTGTCAATTTTCACACAGTACTGTGTTTCTAAAAGACACAGGCAGATGAGGGAGTGAAGGAGAGGAAGCATTTTCAAGGCATGGCAGGTCGTATTTAGAATTTCCTTTTCTCTCAAGGTTCCCATTTGAGGTTTAAGCAATAAAGGAGGGAAAGGGAGAGACCAGACAATAATTGCAGCTCTTTCTCAAACCCGCCATCTCCCCAGAGCAAGAAAGGCACATTGGCAGAACCAAAGCTCCGCATAGCCAGCAAGGAGCATTGGGAGAGAGAATACTGAAAAGTTGTAACAGGGAATTGGAAGACTCAACGTGGAATCCCTCCTCCCTCCCTGCCCCAGGCAGTGACAGGCAGGCACCCGTCTCCCTTAGGTCCTTTCTTTATCCGCCTTGGCTGAACAATGCCCCTTCCATGTTTGGAATTCCCAAGTAGAAAGACAAGTAGGTAGGGGTCATGCTGGTGTGGATGGTGGGAGGGAGTTGGGTGAAAAAGGCAGTGGAGCTGAACATACCCAAGAGTGACAGTTTCTTATTCATTAAATTATCAACTCCCTGACAGAACAGACCGAGTCAAAGTAAATCCTTATTAGGCCTGAGCTGGACTGGCTTAGTCCTGCCACTTTGCTCCATAAGTCATTCCTTTATTTCTCTACCAGGTATAATCCTATATCAAAGAGCAAGGTATATTCTGATTTTTTGTTGCTTTCCTGTGAAGTGGTGGTTTCTGGTGCAGGGAAAGATACAGGGCTAAATCATGCATTGTGATCTCTCAACCCCTTTCCATCTAAATTAAATGGAAAGTCAGAATCATGGCAAGCTGCCTACTTTGTTCCACACTCGGAGACTACATTTTAGCTTTTATGGAACAGAGTCAACAATTTAATGGGGAGAAATAAAAATTTATGTCCTTAATGATCACCTTGGAGAGAATGAAAACTCTGTCAACCTCCTTGATCCAGCCTGCAGACACAAAAAGGGATGTGTAGGCTGACGGTGCTTTCAGACCACACTCTGGGGTGTGGTGTGGGGGAGCAGAAAGTGGGCTCTGGGGCCCCGTTTCCACTGAATTAGCGATGGCGCCTGGGCAAATTTTTCCTGGGAGTCCATGTAACTTGGTGCAGTGTCTACAAGCATGCCGTCTGCATTTTCTTTGCGCATCAAAATAACTTGCAAAGGTTTAAAATAAAGTGCAATGGAAAGGCCTTCTTTTCAGATGAATCAGAAGATTTTAATGATAGACAATTCAGAAATTCCAACCTAGCAGGGTGGTTAAGTAACATAACGTTTAGGAATGTGGACTGCCAAGCTAGACTATCTGGGTTCAAGTCTGGATGCTCACATTCACTGGCTGTGTGACCATGGGCAAGTTACGCAACCTCTCTGTGCCTCAGTTTTCTCATCTGTACTGCAAAGGCAATTATAATGTCTATACCCATGGGATTGTTATGAGGATTGAGTGAGTTAATATTTGTAAAGTGTTTAGAATAGTACCTGCATAGTAAGCATTATGTAAGTATAAAATGAATAAACTAATAATTATCTATTCACTGCCTGCTAGGTCTTATGACGTAGATTTTTCTCTTTTGTTTTACTTGACTACACTGAAACATAAGCATCGTTATTCTTCATTTATTGATATGGAAATTGAGCCTCAGACAGGTTACGGGACTTCACACAGGTCGTATGTTTCAGACCAAGGTTCAAAATCAAATGTGCCTCCTTGAAAAGTGAAGGCTCCTATCACACACGGATAACTTTCACTTTGTACCTCCATGAGGTTTTGCTGCCCACCTTCTTGAAAGATGTGGACCTTGAACGAACTTCTGATACCAGCTTTTCTAGCTCTTCTGGCTGCCACATAGCTAAGTATGGGTTTTCTCTGGTTTTGTTACTTCTCATTTTAGGAGCACGCTTCTGGAAAGCCCTGAGTTCTCAGAGTAGGCACACATGAATGAACTGACTGTATCTTCTTTCATTCCCTAAAAGAATTTGGATAGTTGTGTCTGGCCTGACTTCTCAGAGAAACCACGCTGTCCTCCTCAATCAGGTTACATTTCATTACCAGCTCATTATAGCTTTTCCGAATTTTGCCCGTCGGCTTTGCGTTCCGCAACCTATATAATCCCAGCTGCTATTCCTCCCTTTCCTTGTAGACCTCTGAATCCATACTTCCCTTCCATATCTTAGCAACTAAGACCCCTACTCTAGGCCTCGCACTTCAGGGAACCCCCTCCCTGACCACCCTCAGGTGCCATCTCTCCTAATGGGATAAGGGTTCTGCGGGGCCACTCTTTGCATAGCAAGAGTATAGTGGACATAGGGATTTTGGAGTTGGACATACCTGAACTTTAAGCCCCTGTCCACTGACTGAATAGCTGTGATCACTGGGCACGTTCACCTAATCTTTCTGGACCTATATTTCTCCAACTGAGGAATGAAGACAATAAGACAGACCTCAGAGTGTTGTGAAAATTAAAGAAGCTAATGAATGGAAAATATTCAGAATGGTACCTGGTACTGAGACACTTCAGAAAACTTGAACTCCTTTTTGCATAATAACCTTCCAGAATCACAGACTATGCATTGTGACAAACATCACTCCAATTTCTCTCTTGATTTCCTTAAAATCCTCAGATGGCTATTGCCTGGTCCCGTTCCCCTTGATTGAACTACACTGGCATAGTTCATAAATTAAGATCAGAACATCCTGTGTATTTAGCACAGTCTAGTCTGGTACATCTATGTGATCTGATTCAAAATCCAATATGTGAGGAAAACGAGAAAGAAAGCAGCAAAGGGGGGAAAATGATACATTTCTTGACTGTGATAGAATATTTTCCAAAGCT
Source organism: Felis catus (assembly GCF_018350175.1). Taxonomy (NCBI): domain Eukaryota; kingdom Metazoa; phylum Chordata; class Mammalia; order Carnivora; family Felidae; genus Felis; species Felis catus. Next base: position 109,370,710 of record NC_058386.1, on the reverse strand, counting down.
GGCTGTAACATCATTTCCCATCCCACGTGCCCATTTGCACTGTGGTCTTACCATTCCTCCTTTTTCTTTTTTTTTTAAAGTTTATTTATTTTTGAGAGAGAGACACACACACACAGACAGACAGGGGGAGAGGGAGAGAGAGAGAGAGAGAGAGAGACAGAATGTGAGCAGGGGAGGGGCAGAGAGAGAGAGAGGGAGACACAGAATCCAAAGCAGTCTCCAGGCTTCGAAGTGTCAGCAAGCAGCCCAAGGCAGGACTTGAACCCATGAACTGTGAGATCATGACCTGAGCTGAAGTTGGACGCTTAAGTGACTGAGCCACCCAGGTGCCCCACCGTTCCTCCTCTTAACAGACAAATCTGGACAAGCCCCGTGACCTGTTTTGACCAACAGAATGTGGCAAGAGTAACAACTGAAACTTAAGAGATCTTTAGCTTCTGCCTTCTTTTAGCTTCTGGATTCTTCTTGTTGGAACCCAGCCATCATATTGTGAGATAGCCCAAGAAGGCTCACAGGGAGGCTCGCACAGAGGAACATCAAGGTCCCCAACCGATAGCTTCAGCTGAGCTCTTAGCTGGGATCCAGCACCGATTGTCAGCTTTGTGAATAAGGCCATTTTGGACCTTCCAGCCATCCCAGAGACCCAGCAAACACCCCCCCAGGAAGTAGCAGAACCATCCAAACCATCCACATAAGAAATAATAAATTGATGTTGTTTTAAGCCATGAAATTTGTTGTTTGTTATACAGCAATAAGTAACTGAGGCTAGAACATTTTGTAATGATGGTGTATACTATTTACCTGAAAGCATCTTTCAGTGATTAAAAACACAGGGAGAAGGAAACATATCATATTACCTTGTAACAGATTTGAGAAGAGAGCCTCCTAGAAAAATTAATGGCACTTCTGTATTAGGAGTGCATAGACCTGTTCTTCACATCTATAGAAATGATTTTTTTTTTACTATTTTACTGTAATGTTTTAAACAGATATGCATAGTGGTCAGTGTGAAGGACATATATCTGGTTCCTAATTGTGTTTCAAATTGTCAACCATCAAGAAAAAAGCCTGTTGCTGATATGAAGTGGCAATGATTGAGTTCCCATGTGACATTCATCTAGAGGCACAGAGACCTGCTGGGGGACAAGGTATGTTTTTTGCAATGACTTTGGATGCCATGATTTATTTTCTTTATTTTTGCATCACAATGTTATTTCCTGTTTATGTATCGCCTTCAACTGGTGCCAGGCATTGCCTGCTAATGCCAGACAGGTTCTTCTTCTCTCAGGGCTCAACTAGTTTTTTAGTGCAAAAACCCTGAAACTTTAATATACTGCAGTAAGACCAAATATTTCTTGCTTCCACCATTATGGAGCCATTAATGGCTCCACCATTATGGGAGTCCTCAGTCCAAGGTCTTATTGTCTTGAATCTACAATTGTGCAAATGCAAGCCAGTATCTTGAACAATTAAGGTAAAGATGTTCCACAGTATGTTGAAGCTGAGATCATCATTTGGCACTGAACTCTGTGATGACCTAGGTAAGGGGGCTTCTCCTTAGCTATAGCATCTAGCCACCTAAACCTCTAATTCTGCATCCAGCAACTGAGATGCACAAAAGGAAATGGAAATAGTATGTTGTAGATCTACCCTAAATAAGAACCTTCTCTTGGAAAACACAATCCGAATCATGCCTTATTGTTCAGTTCATTATATTTGTATTGGGAAGGTACCTGATCAGAGGTAGCCAGAGTTTTCGATTGCTGTTAACAAATTCTGAATAAGAGTAAATTTGTTTTCAAGGCAAAGGAGCAAATGCTCACTTGATTCAATGTTGCAAATAAATAGAGTATTATACTGGAAAGTAAAGGATTCACAGTGAAAAGGCATTTAAATACTGACCGTGCTTGGTACAAGCCCTAGGCTGGACTGTTTCTTCACTTTGGCTTGTCTCTCTGGGCTACTTCTTTCTCTCTAAAGGACATTTTCCCCAAATGACAGTTCTCAAAGCGTAGATAAAGCAGGTCTGTGATGCAGGCCGTTGCATCCCAATTTCATTTAAACTACGATCCATTATTTTCTTCCTACACTTATTCAAGAACTCATTGTTCATTATTTTTCCACCACTGTGTGATTAGAACAATTTGTATGTGTCTCTTGTACATTGGCCAGATAATGAAATAATCATTTGTGCATCTACGCGGTATTTTATACTTATTGTTCAGTCTAATTCACTCTATAAAGCCATTTTATCATTCTCTAACAAGGATGGGAATCTCTGAGGCATCTGGTCAATGGGGACAGTTCATTTATTCATTCAACAAATACTTATTGGGTAGCTATTATGTGCTAGGCACCCTCTTCTTAGCACTGGAAAAACAGACCAGAATCCTTGTCTTCATGGAACTCACATGCTAAAGAGGAGAGGCAGGCAATAAACAAATAAAGAAGTAAAGTACATGGTGTGTAGGAGGGTAAAATGTGCTATATAAAGATAAATGAAAAAGGAGGAAAGGCGTATGGCCACAAATGTGTGTAAGTTTCAACAGGGTTGTTGAGGAATGCCTAATAATAAGATGGCATTTGAGCAAAGACCTGAAGGATGTGAGGGAGCCAGTAAGCTTTGTGGCTACCCGGAAAGGAGCTCTCCTGGGAGGGAGAATAACAAGTGTAAAGGCCCTCAGGCAGGAATATGCTTGGGTGTGTTTGAGGACGTCCTCTGTCTGTAATGGAGTGAGAGAGGGGAAGAATAGGAGGCAAATTACAAAGATAATGGGCAAGGGTGCAGGCCTTTGTTTTTTAGATGAGTGAGGGAAAACCTTTAGATGATGAAAGCCTAGGGGTGATAGAATCTGACAATTTAGCTGTTTGCCTGTTGAGAATTGACTACAAGGTGGTAAAATCAGTAGCAGGGAGACTAATAAAGAAGTGACTGCAATAATCTAGGGACCAGTTGATGGTGTTTTGGACCAAGGTGGTGGCAGTGGGTGAGGTGAGAAGGGATGGCATTCTGCATGTATTTTGTACATAGGAACCACACGGTTTGCCAACAAATTGGGTGGAGGGCGTGAGAGAAAGAGCATTCGGGGATGACTCCAAAGTTTTGGTCTGAGCAACTGTAAGTATTGGGTGTACTAAGATGGGCAGACTGGTGAAGGAGTCAGTTTTGGTAAAAAGAGGAGGAGGTTCTTTTGGGACATATCAAGGATGAGGCACCTATCAGACTTTCAAGAAGAGATGTCTAGTAGGCGGTTGGGTATCTCTGACGCAGAGAGATCTGGCCTGGGGAGATCTATTATGGAGTCGTCATTGCACAGATGGCTTTTAAACTATGAAAACAGAGGAGATCACTACAGGGGTAAAAGGTGGATGGAAAGACACAAGGTCTGAGCCCTGTGCCCTCCAAGCAAGAGAATCGGGAACCAGCAAGGAGTCCTAAAAAGTATAGCTAGTTGCAGCTGTTTGGATGTTAACACTTATGAATGGACAAAACTATTTATGACTAGAATCTCTTGGTACATCTAACTGATGCTCTAGCAAAGACCCTCTAACATAAGGGAAATGAAAGAAAGGAAGCGACTGATTCTTTGTATTGAATGCCTCAACTCAAAGGAAGCTTAGAAATGATCTAGTTCAACTCTTTAAATGTGTACATGGGGAAACTGAGGTCAAAGTCATAGGGCTGACAGGTGCACAGCTGGAACGCAAACCAAAGGCTCATGGCATCCTTGCACACACTCTTCAGTACATAGCTAGTCCTCTCCCCCCGCCCCCCAGAGCGAATGGGTGGGAATGTTCAAATAGATGCAAACTTGGGGGAAGCAACATATAAAAATTTCCTCTCAGTGTCAAGAGCTGAGGTAAATAAAAGAATGGTGACATCAGAGAGGAAGATTACCTGTTGGTGCTTCCGTTTCCTCTTTATAACAGAGGATTATAAAAGAGATTTCTAGTCAATTAATTAAAAAGACAAAAGTTTTGCTTTCCAGATACCACATATCAGTATGTAAAGGCCGGCTTAGTTCTTACTTAAAAAAAGGTCAGAGTCTGAATCTCAATGCTCTAGTCAGCTATGATTTCCCTCAGAAGCTTTGTAATCACTAATTCATTGAGATCTTATGATGTTAAGACGTTTCAAGGTCACAAGATGAGATGTCAGTGTCTGCTGAGAAATTGCCCACGAATGACAATCTCAATTTATACTTGTTCTTTTTTGAATTTAATTTTTGTTTTCTTTTTTCCTTCCTTCTTTCTTTTTGTTTGGTGTGAAAAATAAGATATGGATTTCATCCCTTTATTCAGCCAAATGGCTAGCCTGTCGTCCCAGGAAATCTGTTTAATCAACCAGCTTCCTTCCTCACATTTCAAACTATCTAACAGTACATTTTGTTCAATGTACATTTGGGCCTACTTGGAGAATTTTTATCATGTTCCATTAATTTGTTAGTATATTCTTGGTAAGTAACACATAGTTTTTATTGCTATATTCTTTTTTTCCCAGAACTAATCACATTTAATACGATGAATGTAAGATAAACATAGCTGTTGAGAATGCTCAAGTATTTCAGCATGCAAAACCTAAGATAATTTCTTCCGTACCTCATCTTTTAACGTTTATTTATTTTTGGGACAGAGAGAGACAGAGCATGAACGGGGGAGGGGCAGAGAGAGAGGGAGACACAGAATCGGAAACAGGCTCCAGGCTCCGAGCCATCAGCCCAGAGCCCGACGCGGGGCTCGAACTCACGGACCGCGAGATCGTGACCTGGCTGAAGTCGGACGCTTAACCGACTGCGCCCCCCAGGCGCCCCCCAGGCGCCCCCCGTACCTCATCTTTTAGAAAATGGGTACTAGGGGTGCCTGGGTGGCTCAGCCGTTTAAGTGTCTGACTTCAGCTCAGGTCATGATCTCACGGTCCGTGGGTTCGAGCCCCGTGTCGGGCTCTGTGCTGACAGCTCGGAACCTGGAGCCTGCTTCAGATTCTGTGTCTCCCTCTCTCTCTGCTCCTCCCCCTTTCATGCTCTGTCTCTCTCTGTCTCAAAAATAAATAAACGTTAAAAAAAATTTAAAAAAAAAATGGGTACTAAACACAGTAGTTCTCATTATATGTGGTAGTTACATTCTCCAAGGTCACCATAAACACTGAATTGGTGAATACTGGAATCCTTGCTTTTTTTTTTTTTCTGCCCTCTTGAATTTCGCACTTTGCTTATTTGCACAGCTATTTGTAATGTCTTTTTTAAAATTTAGGGGCCCCTGGGTGGTTCAGTCGGTTGGGCGTCTGACTTTGGCTCAGGTCATGATCTCACAGTTCGTGAGTTCGAGCCCCACATCGGGTTCTGTGCTGACAGCTCAGAGCCTGGAGCCTGCTTCAGATTCTGTGTCTCCCTCTCTCTCTGCTCCTCTTCTGCACTCTCTCTCTCTCTCTCAAAAGTAAATAAACATTAAAAATATTTAAAAAATAATAAATCAAATTTCAAGTTAGCATACAGTGTAGTATTGCTATATTCTTCTGATGCCTTTTAGTATCCAAAGGTGCTAGGACACTCTCATTTTTTTTTTTTCAAAATTGTTCTGGCAGTTTCCTCATGCTTATTTTCCAGGTAAATTTTGGAATAATATATTCAGGTTCCAAAGTGAAATATTATGTTAATATTTGTTGAGATTACATTGAATATTCTGATTAATATAATTGATTTTGTTAAACCATTTATATCTTCTCATAAAGAATAAAGTATGCCTTTTCACTTATTAGAATCCTCTTTTATGAATATCGGTAGAGTTTTACAATTTTGTTTCATTCATAAGGTCTTGTCCATATCTTGTTATTTCTAGGAAATTAATTTTTATTATTACTTTTACAAATGAGATATGTTTTTCCATTTAACTTATATTAATCACTACGTGGCAATAAGAAAGAATGAAATATGGCCTTTTGTAGCAACGTGGATGGAACTGGAGAGTGTGATGCTAAGTGAAATAAGCCATACAGAGAAAGACAGATAGCATATGTTTTCACTCTTATGTGGATCCTGAGAAACTTAACAGAAGACCATGGGGGATGCGAAGAAAAAAAGAGAGAGGTTAGAGAGGGAGAGAGCCAAAGCATAAGAGACTTAAAAACTGAGAACAAAACTGAGGGTTGATGGGGGGTGGGAGGGAGGGGAGGGTGGGTGATGGGTATTGAGGAGGGCACCTTTTGGGATGAGCACTGGGTGTTGTATGGAAACCAATTTGACAATAAATTTCATATTAAAGATAAATAAATAAAATAAATAAATAAACATATTAATGTAGTATGAGTGTTATTGAATTTTTATTAACAATTCTAACCAATTACTTTATAAATTATCTTCTAACTTAAGTCACTTCTCTGAGATTTAATGGTATATAGCTATTTTCTGTGTTGATAATAAGTTTTCTTCTTTTCTCTTTTATATATCTTATTTTCTTCTCTCCTCTAAATGCTCATACTTCCAGAACAACATGAAATAATAGTCACCACACTGTTTGCCTTGTTCTTGATTTCAGTGGAAATCTATTGTTTCAAAATTAGAAATGTTCTGTTTGACAGGGGGTTAAGAAAGTATCCACCTCTTGGGGCACCTGGGTGGCTCAGTCGGTTAAGCTTCTGTCTTCGGCTCAGGTCATGATCTCGCGGTTCGTGGGAGCCCTGCATGGGGCTCTGTGCTGACAGCTCAGAGCCTGGAGCCTGCTTTGGATTCTGTGTCTCCCTCTCTCTCTGCCTCTCCCCCACTTTCTCTGTCTCTCTCTCACTCTCTGTCTCTCTTAAAAAATAAACATTAAAAAAGAAAGTATTAATCTCTTTCATATTTTAAATATTCATGTTTTATTTTCAAAGAAATCAGTATAGATAAACTTATTCATTCACCTGTTTATTGAAATAACCACATGCTGAGTCTTTATTCTTTTGATTTATTAAGATATCAAACATTAATATAATATAAATAACATAATATAATACAAACTAGCCAATACAATACAAATATTAATATAATATAAATATTAATTTAATATTGAATATTGAATAGTGTTTTACTTCCTAGGGAAAATTCCACTTGGTTACATTATGTCAATGTATTAATTCATGTGAAGACAGATTCTATTTGCTAAAGATTTAGGGTTTTTAAATCAATATTCAGAGATCGGCTCTATCTTCAGTTTTCTATTTTGTCCTTATTATTTGGTTTGGGGAACAATATTGTCTTTTTCCAGTCACCTCCCCCACCTTCACTCAACACACACAAACACACATACACTTTTTTTTGAGTAGCAACTTAGTGGATAGTCTAACTACCCCCCCCCCCCGCCAAACAACTACCTTTCCCTTTTTATCACTATAAAAATATTTGCTTCATCAACAAACAAATAGGAAAATTTATTTTTGCCCACTTGAGAAGCTCTGCGATGGATTGCTGGGGATCTTCACGTATGAGAAATTGGTGTTCTTTTTTTTCCTCTTTACTTGTTGACCCCCTTCGCCCACTTCTCCCATGCCCCACCCAATGTACACTTGTTGTTTTGACAGTTGTTGAGGGAGATGGTTCAGGCCTTCTGCCTCCCAAGAAAAATGGAACTTCTCTTGACAAGTCCAAGCTGGCGTCTTCTGGAACACACAGTGAAGTAAGTGGGGTGGAGCTCCCCCTGCCCACCTCCTCCTCCAGAGTAGCACGTGGTTTTAAATTGGGAAGAGAGCTTCGATGTTCAGAAATAGAGACAGCATAGATGGGTCCCAGTGTTCAGGTCTAGAAATGAACTGAGCTAAGAAAGGCAAACATATGTGGCCTGGGGGTTCCATATGATTTTTGCTTTCTTTCCACATAGTGCTGACCTAGCCATGAGTAGTCCTGAACAATTCTGAAACAGAAGTTTTGAAGTCACCGAATTTTCTCTTTTGGAGATATCAGATGGAGCTGGCCATGGCCTCTTCAGCCCTATCTCCCAGAGAAAGGGATGAGTTAGCCCGAATTCCCTGGGGAGTTATTGCTGTGAACTCCTTGTCAGAACTAGGTCAGAGCTGAGTCTCTGCTGACCAGTGGTCATCTGTCAACTGTAACAGACACTGGAATAGGCCAGGTGAGGGCAGCAAAGGGCTGATCACGGACCATGATTTGTGCCCAGTGTCAAATAATTAACCCAGAAGGCTGATGCAGAGAAGCGCATGCTTGATCAAGTGTATTTATTAGGAAGGCCAAGGTTGCAAGGATTAGATGAGAGTGAGAGGGAACAGAGGGTGTTCCAGAGAAAAAGAAATTCGGGGGTACACGCTGGTAGAAGGAAACTATAAGTGCATGGGAACCAAATTAAGACCAGGAAAGGAGGGAAGGAACTTTCTGGCACCTGTTTTGAGCCAGATGCTTTATCTGTAATTATAACTATCATTTAGTTAAGAATGGATACAGGGGCACCTGGGTGGCTCAGTCAGTTAAGCTTCGGACTTCGGCTCAGGTCATGATCTCACGGTTTGTGAATTCGAGCCCTGTGTTGGGCTCTGTGCTGACAGCTCAGAGCCTGGAGCCTGCTTCAGATTCTGTGTCTCCCTCTCTTTGTTCCTTTCCCACTCGTGCTCTGTCTCTGTCTCTCAAAAATAAATAAACATTAAAAAATTTTTTAAGGGGAGCCTGGGTGGCGCAGTCGGTTGAGCGTCCGACTTCAGCCAGGTCACGATCTCGCGGTCAGTGAGTTCGAGCCCCGCGTCGGGCTCTGGGCTGATGGCTCGGAGCCTGGAGCCTGTTTCCGATTCTGTGTCTCCCTCTCTCTCTGCCCCTCCCCAGTTCATGCTCTGTCTCTCTCTGTCCCAAAAATAAATAAAAAACGTTGAAAAAAAAATTAAAAAAAAATTTTTTTTAAAGAATGGATACAATTTTCAACTAGTCACTATGTGTTAGGTACTATGTTAGGTTGTTAAGTGTTTATATGCATGTATATGAATATATGTACACATATACATACGCACATGTTATATATGTAAATATATTTTTATATATAGTATTGAAGTCGTGATATCAATACCTGGATAAGAGTAGATAGAGAAGAGTCGCAAGGCTTGAGCCCTGGACAATACATTGTTTAGAAGTGAGAGAGAGAATGAGCAAGAAGCCCAAAAAAGCAATAACCACTTGCTGAAGTGTAAAAAAAAAAAAAAATATATATATATATATATAAAATGATATAATCTATATTATATTACATATAATATATAATGCTTCATTATATGTAATGTAATTTATAATTTAGCATTATACATAACATGTAATTTAACAGCTGAGGAAACTGAAATTCAGAGGCCATTTGCCCATGTTCACGGTATATAGTTCAGCTGACCCACCAACTCATAACTTACTGATACAAAACCAACGCTCTTTCTCCAATATTATACTGTCTCTTATGATGGATATAATGAACAGACGCAACAAAATGCAGTGAGGTGAGTATTAATAAATTTGCATTTACCAATGAAGAAACCAGAAGACCTCATCGGTAATATAGAAGTAATGATATCCAAATCATTGGGCTTTTGTGTATATTAAGTTATTTTATTTGATAGACACTTATTGTGTTCTTTTTGTGTGTGTGTGTCCCAGGGACGTACAGATCAGAGGTATAGACACAGTTAAAAAGGACACTTATATTCTTTTTAAAATCACTGAAGACACAGACTGCTCTGAATGTGTCTCTTCCCTTCTGCCTTCAAAGAGTTAATCAACCCAAAGACACTAAGCTGGTTAGCAATAGGCTATGGCTCGAAACCCTGTCGAGATAGTACAAGAGGACATAGGTCAAGGCCACTAGGTTGACAGCAAAAATTAATGAATGTTCAGAAAGCACAGAATTGGTGAAGCATGGCCACTGAGATATCTGCTTCTGGGTTGAGCCAGAACTTGCAGATCAACTCTTACCTGCCTTCTGTTAAAAGACAAGAACAAATAAGGGATCTCTCATCTTGAGATCACTAAGCTTATTCTCAGGAAAATAATGGAAAGTGTGTGTGTGTGTGTGTGTGTGTGTGTGTGTGTGTGTGTGTATTATATTTATTCACTTATTAGGGCAAACTTCACAAAACATAAAATTTACCAATTCAGCTCTGCCATTTTACATTCCCACCAGCAATGTATGAGGTTTCTAATTTCTCCACAACCTCACTGAACACTAGTTTCCATGTCTTTTTAAATTTTTTTAATATTTTTATTTAAATCCAAGTTACTTAACATAAAGTATAATGATGGTTTCAGGAGTAGAATTTAGTGACTCATCACTTACATACAATACCCAGTGCTCATCGCAACAAGTGCCCTCCTCAGTGCCCATCACCCATTTAGCCCATCCCCCTCACCCATCTCCCCTCCAGCAATCCTCAGTTTGTTCTCTGTTATTTAAGAGTCTCTTTTGGTTTGCCTCCCTCTCTGTTTTTATCTTAGTTTTGTTTTCCTTCCCCTATGTTCATCTGTTTTGTTTCTTAAATTCCATATATGAGTGAAATCATATGATACTTATCTTTCTCTGACTGAATTATTTCACTTAGCATAATAGACTCTAGTTCCATCCACATTGTTGCAAATGGCAAGATTTCATTCTTTTTGATTACCAAGTAATATTCCATTATATATTATATAATATATATAATATATCATAATATAATATATGTTATGTTATGTATATTAATATGTTATATATAATATATACACCTTTTTGATTCTAGGCATCCTAGTGAGTACGAAATGGTACCTCATTGTGGTTTTGATTTACATCCTCCTAATGACTAATGGTGTTGAGCATCTGTTTATGTGCTTTTTGGCCATTTGTATATATCCTTTGAGGAAATGTCTCCCTTGCCCATTTTTATTTGGTTATTTCTCTTTTTATCATTGAGTTGCAAGAGTTGTTCATATATTCTGGATCAATTTGTTTATCAAAAATATGATATGCAATGTCATGTTATATGATTTGCAAATGCTTTCTCCCACTCTCTGGGATATCTTTCCATTTTCTTGATAGTGTCTTTTGAAACAGAAAAGTTTTTAATTTTGATAAAGTCCAGTTTATCTGGTTCATAGGCTTGTGCTTCAGGTTTCGTAACTCAGAAACCATTGTTAATCCAAGGTCATAAAGATTTACACCTATGTTTTCTTCTAAGAATTTTATCATTTTAGCTCTTACTTTCAGGTCATTGATCTATATTGATTTAATTTTTGTATATGATGTGAAATAAGAGTACAAATTTATTACTTTGAATGTGGGTATGCAGTTATTCCAGTATCATTTGTTGAAGAGACTACTCTTTCATCCTTGAATGGTCTTGGCTCTTTTACCAAAAATCAATTGACCATGGTTATACGGATTTATTTATGTACTCTCCATTCCATTCCATTACTCTATATGTCTATATTTATGTCAGTACCACATAGTCTAGGTTACTGTAGATTTTCATTAAGTTTTGAAATCAGGAAGTGTCAGTCCTCTAACTTTGCTGTTCTTTTTGAAGAATATATTGACTGTTTTGGGTACCTTGCATTTGCATAGATATTTTGGAATCAGCTTGTCAATTTGTGAGGGAAAAAATAGCTTGGGAATTTGATAATAACTGGGAATTTGATAGTGATTGCATTGAATCTGTAGATCAATTTGGGGATTAAAAATATTAAGTTTTCCAATCCATGAACATGGAATGTGTTTCCATTTATTTAGACCATCTTTAATTTCCTTCAAAAATATATTACAGGGGCACCTGGCTGGCTCAGTCAGTAGAGCATATGACTTTTGACCTTAAGGTCATGAGTTTGAGCCCCATTTTGGGTATAGAGATTACTTCAAAAATGTACTACAGTTTTCACTATACAAGTATCTCACTTTTTGTTAAATTTGTTCCTAGGTATTTTATTCTTTTTTTAAATTTCTTAATGTTTATTTTTGAGAGAGAGAGAGACAGACAGACAGAGTGAGGATGGGGCAGAGAGAGAGAGAGAGAGGGAGGGAGACACAGAATCCGAAGCAGGTTCCAGGCTCTGAGCTGTCAGCGCAGAGCCCAATGCGGGGCTTGAACTCATGAACCAAAAGATCATGACCCGAGCTGAAGTCAGACACTTAACTGACTGAGCCACCCAGGCGCCCCAGTATTTTATTCTTTTTAAATGCTACTTTCAATGGAATTTTCGTCTTTCATTTTTAGATTATTTTTTGCTAGCTTATAGAAATGCAGTTGATTTTTGTATCCTACAGACTTTTAAATTCATTTCTTGTAATAATTTTTTTCTTTTTCCTTTTTATTTTTAGAAGAACTCCTTATATTTTTTCTTTTTAAACATGCTTATTTATGAGAGACAAAGAGAGAGCGAGGGAGGGGCGGGGGAGGGGGGCAGAAGCTCTGAAGCGGGCTCAGTGCTGACAGTAGAAAGCCTATTGCAGGGCTTGAACTCACACACCGTGAGATCATGACCTAAGCCGAAGCTGGACGCTTAAGCAACTGAGCCACCCAGGCGCCCCTAGTCAGGTCATTTTAAAATCTGTTTTGCCCATATTTGCCTTTTTATTGCAATGTTTAATCTACTTACAAATAACTTAATTATTTGTGAGTTAGGATATATATTTTTCATTTTGTATTTACTTTCTATATGCCTTTCTGCCTTTTTGTTCTTCTATTCCTCCATTGTGTTTTCTTTTGTATGAAATAGACATCTTCTAGTATACATCATTTAAATCTTTTTCACTTCTTTTACCACATATTTTTTTAGTTACTTTCTTAGTGGTTGCCCTGGAGATTACAATTAACCTCTTAGCTTATAACAATATAGTTCTGATTAATACCAACTAAATTTCAGTAACATACAATGGGGAGTGATTGCTTAATAGGTACCGAGTTTTTGTATGTGATGATAAAAAAAAAAGTTTGGAACTCAATAGTGGTGATGGTTGCACAACATTATGAATGTACTTAATGCCACTGAATTGTATGCTTTTAAATGGCTAAAGTGTTAAATTTAAGTTATGCTTCCTCCACTACAACAAAGAAGAACAAAAAACGGAGGAGAAATTAAGACATTCCCAGATAAACAAAAACAAAGAATTTGTTGCTAGCAAACCTGCTCTACAAGAAATACAAAGGCAGTTCTTTGTGCTAAAATTAAAAGATATCAGGCAATAACTTGAATTCACATGAGAAATAAAAGCATCAGTAAAGAGATCAAAGAAAGTATACATGTACTCTTTTTGTTGGTAGCTTTATTTTTTTTCCTATCTGATTTAGAAGCATAAACCAATAATTAAGAGTATGTGCTAATGACTACAATGTAGATGAACTTCAAAAACAGTAAGCTAAGTCAAAGGAGCCAGACATAAAAGGTCACATGTTGTGTGATCTCATTTATACAAAATGTCTAGAACAGGCAAATCCATGCACACAGAAAGCAGATTGGTGGTTGCCAGGGGCTGGGGGGAGGGGAAATGGGGAGCCACTGCTTAACAGGTACTGGCTTTCCTTGGGGCTGATGAAGATGTTTTGGAACTACACAGAAATGGGGGTTGCGCAACATTGTGAGCATACTAAATGCCACTGAACTGTTCACTTTAAAATGTCAATTTTATGTTACGTGAATCCCACTTCAATAACAACAAAAAAGCAGCTCCCCTACTGATACGGATTCTGGCAATTTAGGAACCACACTTTGGCCAACCACTTTTCATCACGTAATTTGGGCCTCCAAGGGATGAGGATTTCACTTTTTCTAGGTTTTCTTCACTTGGAGGCCTCTGAAGACTCAGGTAGAAAGAACCAAAATTGCAAAGCATACCATCCCCTTCATACCCCCTAACCACAGGCGTGCACTTGCCTGGTTTCCTTGTCTCACTCGCTCCACCTTGCCAGTGTCCTGTCTTGGTAGTATTTTCCTGTTCAGCCTGAAATATGGTTACCATGTAGGTTGATTTCCTAGTTTTGACTAATCCCAGTAGCTGTTGCCTATTACTTTCTTCATCAAGTTTCCTTTCAACTTGTAGTTTTCATTTAAACTGCTCTGTCCAATCAGGAGACAGCTATGGGTTGTTTTATTGTTTACCTTGAACTCTCCAGAATTTCTACAACCACAACACAAGTGCAGACTTCCAAGTACAAGCCTTGGGGCCGGCCCAGTGCTGACTGATTCCAGAGCCCCCAAAATTCCCCTGGACCCTGGCTCTGCAGTTTTCCCATATTCCCCACCCCACAAGAGCAGAAGAGAGCCTATTGCCTGTGGGAGTAGGATCAGGAAGGCTTCATGCAGGAGGCTGCATCTAGGCTGGCCCTGAGGGGTGGGCATTGCAGGGAAAGGGCATTCCAGGAAGAGGCAACCGCACAAAAGGTGTGATTAGTCTCGTACAAGAGGCCTAAACTATGGACATCGGCGCTAGAGAGCTAGGAATTCAAAGTCTAGTCTGGCTATTTCCTAGTTCTTTTCACGATCCCATTCCTCAGGCCTCTCTCGCTCCTACACGCATCCTCCCTGTTCTGTGAATGCTCTCCTAACTGCCCGTGCACAGTTACGGAGTTGCCTATTCTGTGTATCCGCTATTCAATGACTCGACAACTCCCCACTTAATACCCCTGATGCGTATGTGCATTTGTGAGCTGGGCAGCTGTTTGGGCTCACTTTTTTTTTTTTTTAATTTTTTTTTCAACGTTTATTTTATTTTTGGGACAGAGAGAGACAGAGCATGAACGGGGGAGGGGCAGAGAGAGAGGGAGACACAGAATCGGAAACAGGCTTCAGGCTCCGAGCCATCAGCCCAGAGCCTGACGCGGGGCTCGAACTCACGGACCGCGAGATCGTGACCTGGCTGAAGTCGGACGCTTAACCGACTGCGCCACCCAGGCGCCCCTGGGCTCACTTTTTACTCCACATAGATCCCTGGCAGGCTCCAGGCTCTGAGCCATCAGCCCAGAGCCTGACACGGGGCTCGAACTCACGGACCGCGAGATCGTGACCTGGCTGAAGTCGGACGCTTAACCGACTGCGCCACCCAGGCGCCCCGGGCTCACTTTTTACTCCACATAGATCCCTGGCAGGCTCCAGGCTCTGAGCCATCAGCCCAGAGCCTGACGCGGGGCTCGAACTCACGGACCGCGAGATCGTGACCTGGCTGAAGTCGGACGCTTAACCGACTGCGCCACCCAGGCGCCCCTGGGCTCACTTTTTACTCCACATAGATCCCTGGCAGGCTCCAGGCTCTGAGCCATCAGCCCAGGGCCTGACGCGGGGCTCGAACTCACGGACCGCGAGATCGTGACCTGGCTGAAGTCGGACGCTTAACCGACTGCGCCACCCAGGTGCCCCTGGGCTCACTTTTTACTCCACATAGATCCCTGGCAGGCTCCAGGCTCTGAGCCATCAGCCCAGAGCCTGACGCGGGGCTCGAACTCACGGACCGCGAGATCGTGACCTGGCTGAAGTCGGACGCTTAACCGACTGCGCCACCCAGGCGCCCCTGGGCTCACTTTTTACTCCACATAGATCCCTGGTATCACCCCTATGTCTCTTTCCCAATTTTAGTAAACGTGATATCCAAGTGAGCACTCCCAAATATACTTGCTGTAGGGGTTGAATTCCCTGCCACGGCCAATCAAGTATCTGGTTCGAGTTCGATCCCAAGACCAAAGATGGTGGAGAGAACTTTCCAGAAGGAAGCAGTGACATGAAAATCTGAAAATAAAATGGTTGAGGCATTGTTTGAATTCACACTGGGACCAATCAGGGAGTCTGGTTTGAATTTGAAGTGGCTACTTCATTCCGTACTTGGAATTCTCGCAACCCCGACTCAAACACACACAATGCCAAGCGAGAACCCTTCCCACCAATAAGGAGCTGACATCTGGAACATAGAGGTTTTTCCACAGAATGAGAAGAGTGAGTGGATAGCATCCCCGTCAATCATTCCCACACTAACCAATCAGGACCTTTGGGGGCGGAGCCATAGGCTGGCTATAAAAAGGGCCCAAGGGGTTGCTACAGTCCCCATTTTGCCTCGGGTCGTGTGGTGCGGCTGGCGTTGGTCCTTCTCCTCAGGGGCGAGGGAACGTGGCGGCTGGTCCCACACAGAATCGGAAGAACGTAAGATTGATTTAATTCTGAATTGTCACGCTAGTGGCCTATTTGTAGTACACCTTTTATAGGTGGGGGTATGAAATGTGGTACTATGTTTTGCTAATTAAGAATTTATTTTAATAGTCTAGCGGGCTTTATGCCTGTGACAGGGTGGGTCCCGTAGGTGAATTTGGGCACAGTATTGTGCCCTGTGATGTTTTTACCCGTTTAAATACTGGTCTTGGTCCCCTCTTCTATGTGGCGTCAAGGTTCTCTATGGTGTTTGAAACTTAAAAATGAGGAGATGGCGCTGCCGCCTGAGCGGTCGCGGGACAGCTTCGTCCGTCGCTGCCTGGGAGCTGGTTTAGCCTCCTGTTTTGCATTTTGGGGTGCTTATTGCCTGTGTGAATTTGTTTGATTCGTGGCCCTAGTCCCTTTGTCTCGGTTATTTTCCGCCTGACGAGAAATTTCACACGCTGAGGGATCGTGCGTGGGATTAGGGCAGTTGGGGGGGGGGGCGGCGGCTTCCTTCCAGGGTCATTTGGCGGGGGGGGGTTTCCCCCCTTAAATATCGTTCGTGTGGTGAAATTTCGGAATCGCTCGTGTCGTACGCTAACTTAATTTAAAAAGAAACAGAAAGTCCCGCGGTGTCGTCGACTTGAACGTGAGCAAATTGACGACCCGATTCACCTCAGGACTTGTGCTTTGACGGCCTTAATGGCCTTAAACGCCAAGAGCCTTCAGGAACCTTAACGCCGGTTTGCATTTTGCTATCGTGATACTGAACCGAGAGCGGGCCTGGCCCTTCTCCCGTACCTCGCTTTCCAAGTTTGGTCTTGTTTGCGCCGGCTGTTTTCCAAACGCTGTGGGTGCTCGTGAGCCTCCGGTCAGCCCATACTGGGTGTCCTTCCACGTTTAATTTTGGAGAACAGTTGCTCGTTCAGCCTCGTTGCGTTCTGTTAAATTTCGGTATCGGGGGCTCCGCGGGTCTCTTATGGGAAGTGGGGGAATTAAGGGTCAGATCGAGTGCCTTTTAGTTGGTAATATACTTGCAGATTTGGTATAGATTTATTTGGTTTGGATCCTGGTTTTGTTCTCACTTCATGAATTCTTAAAAAATATATATATATAAATATATGTATGAATATATATAAAAATATATAAAATATATATAAAATAAAAATATATATAAAATATATACATTAAATATATAATAAAAATATATATAAATATATATATATATTTATATATATATATATATTTTTTTGAGGTGCTCCGAATTTACAAGTGCAGAATTTAACCCTCTGGCTCAGTCCTGTAAGTTTCACGACAGTGAATGCAGTGGAGGGTCTTGTCCGGGCGGTCATTTAACACAGTTTGGCACTTGGTTTTACAGAGAAATTGTAGGTCTAGTATCATTTTATTACATTAAAAGCAGCTCTTGGTCTTTTTCGTAAGCTTTGTGTAAAAGAGTTGGGTGTTATCTTTGATTCGCAAATAGGGTAAAGAGTTTTCTAAGGGAAGGAAGGTATTGTGGTATTTTCGGTGTGAAAATGCACACCACTTTCACAATCTGCATGGCCGAGAGTGTATTTTAGGACAACGGATGCCCCAGAGTGCCGGTCACTGGCCACCACGAAATGCTGTTTGCGATTTTGTTTTCACGTTATTGAATTCATTTCTGCTAGTCTTTTGCATGCATTTCCCTTGACAAATGTGAGATATTTCAGTGTATAAATTTGGAAAGGAACGTCGAGACTGCTGTGTTTCTGGAAGTGAACAGCCATTGGAAATCATGTTGCGTAGTTCTGAATCTTACTTTACAGTAGAATTGTGTATTTAACATAATGGGAATGTACAATTTTACCCCTAGCTCCTCTTTCCCGAGTGTTTTTCCACAGAAAAGCCAGATTTCTATGGTCTCCAGTTACGAACAAACAACATTGTTTAGTAGCAAGTTAGCACCGAAACTGGCGGGAATACAAGGCTCCGCCTCCTGCTGGCGCGTGCTGGCCCCGCCTCTAGCCCACGCGTGCCTAACTCTGCAGTAAGCTGGGTTAAACCTTTAAATGGCAAGTGCAGGCTTTTGAAATGGATAGAGATGGCTTATTTATATCCATGCTTCTATTTTGTGAAATGTAATGTGTATTAACTAAATGAAAGGAAAACTCTGGTCTCTCTCAAAGATCTGAGAACCCTAACCGCCAAGAGGAACCTGATTCTTGCCTGAGGTAAAGTGGTGCTGGTTGAATTTGTCTGGTTCATCCTTAATTTTGACTTGAATTGTGCATATTGTTTACTATGTAAATGACTTATTGATACCTTTATTGGTGGAACGTTGTTATTCTCCAAATATTATCTTCCTGGACTATATTGAGAAACCAGAAAGATCGATTGTTGGTAGGATTGAAGGCTGCCTCTGCTTTTGTTGCCATGAGGAACCAAGGTTTGGGGAATGGGGACATTAACTAGCTTCACAAATACTACTGTTTGAAGCAGAGCCCTAACCCTTGAACAATTTCCAACTGTGGGATTTAGGTCCAGGTGTGGAGTTTGAAGGCATTTTATTGTATCCACCTTTCTCAAGAGAATCCCAGAGGGAGAGGGGACATTTTCTAAAGACCACATCCACAAAAGCCAATATTAGTAACTGTCAGATTTCTTCCATTGTTACTTGCTGTGCTCAGTGTCAGATGGTAACACTGCTGCTTAATGGTTGAAATTATTCATGAAATTACTCTAAATGATACTAGCTTAATTCTGATGTCCATGATTTTGTAAGTTACTGCATTACCAACTACTGACACTAATACACCATGAAGTGCTGTTGTGTAACCTGGTGAACAGCCCTGCCAAGGGTTTTATTACCCAAGGTATTGAATAGAATAAACGGATTCATTTGAGACCCACCCCTAAAGGAATTAAGAGATGCTGTGTATCAGTCTAACATTTCATAATGCCCCCGTGATGTTTGATTAAAGCAGAGTAACTGGATCATTTTGAAGGGTCAATAGAAAATCTGAAGCAGTAGTCTTATCTTGTAACCACAGGATGAGTGTAGGTGCTGTTTTACATTGTCTTTCATTCTTTATGATTGGGTATCCTAACCTCACCAACCGTTTTCAGAAGTTCCTCTGGATAAGTGAAAGAGTATAGGTGTCCCATCCACCCACCCGAGTTTCCAAGTTAAGTAACTCTCTGCCCACAGGCAGATCTCCTTGCAGATTCATCACCTCCTTCAGGACCTGTGATAGAAAAGTCCAGTATTGATCAGTCTGTGGGCCTGTAATGTGAAGAAAGTGGAAATAGAACCCATAGTCAGAACCAGCCAGATGAATAAGTGCATCTCTGTGTAGCATGAGCTGAGGGGTATTGGGCAGAGAGTGGCCCCCCTCTGCTGTCCTCGTGTCATCATTAAAGATGGTGTTGAAATGTTATCCCCAGGTCTTTAAAAGGTAGGCATGGTGGCAGGGTCACTCCTGGGCACTGCCGCCTAACTCCACGGTAGAGACCACGACCCTTTATTAGGCAGGACCATCTTTTCTCCCACACATATTTGTGTTCTTCTCTACACTGTGGTTGCTACTGTTAGAGTTTGGCATAATTAGACTGCGCCACCCAGGCGCCCCTAGACTGTTGTGATTTTAAAGAAACTTCACTTTGACTTTTTAACACCAGAGTTTTAATCTTTCTTTTTATTCTTTTTTCAGATCCAATAACACACCGGAACGAAGGAACGAACTAGATTGTAGAAAACAAACTTCGGAAGTCAAAGCCAAGTGGGGTGCTTAGCTTTGTTTCAACAGGTATGAGAACATGGATCTGAATATAATTTTAAAGCCAACCTCTGTCTATGAGAAAGAGGGAAAGATGAGACCTATGGACCAAGTCAGGGGCAGGGAATGGTAGTCGGCCAGCCAACCCTCCCTGTGAGGTTTATTTGGTATGGATCCTGAAGGCATAGGCCAGCAATTAAAGTAATAGAGGTCAATTCTCGTCTAAATCTTTACTCTTCGATACACTGTTGGCCATTTTATTGGTTTGCAGATGTTGATGGAACCACATGCCCCACATGGTGTGTTTCATACTCAGTAAGCCTGTTGTCTCTGAGTCTGAGAGACACTCTGCTCATTGTCACTCTGAGGCAATAGTCTGTCAGCTCAGCTGACTTCTAACATATTATTTCAACACGTTGTGTCACTGTTAAAAATTTTTCAGTGAATTCAGGTACTGGAAGCTGCGGACGGATGAGGTTTGAGATTTGCATGCTAAGGCTCCCTGACCCCTGTCTTTCCTGTCACATTGCACAAAGATGTGCAGTGGGATGAATGGACTTGGGTGAACTGATCATGACAAAAAGTGCTAATGTTGATTGGGTTACATTTAATGCTCCTGTATAATCCTCTGTTTTGTTCCTGTCCAGGTCACAGTTTCTATCAATATAGTGGCCAAACCACAAGGCTTGATTGGTAAGTGTTCCCCTTATTTGGTGCTGTTTCCCCAAGATTGTTACCCACTGTGCTTCTTCAAAACACGTAGAGGTTCTGTGTCTGAACTTGATTTCACTTTTGCTAACTGTCAATTTTCTGGCAAGGTATATGCAGTAAGTGGGTCAGGATTTTTTTCTGGTGAGTGATGAGATTTCATATTCATTTGGGGTTGAAACTTCCAGAACGCGGGAACACCAAACCTCAGAGTGGGGACATCTTCTGACCACAGTTTACACTTTAAGAGGTGTTGCTCACTTTGGCATATGTTTTGGAATGTGACCTTCCCCTGCAGTCCTGGAACAGTAAATCTTAGGAATGGTACTTATTCCTACCATCTGTAGAGTAAATGCCTGCATTATGCAGCTCTGAGGCTTGGTGCTTTCTAGCTTGCCTATTGGGGTCAGTCAGACCTCAGTTCAAACCTGCCTCCATCAATAACTATTCTTAGTCCTAGCTAACTCTTTGAGCCTCAGTTTCCTTATCTGCAAAACAGCAGTCATACTTTGCCATCAGCGATGTTGTGAGAATTAAGTGTGACACTTTTTGTAACGCACCAACCACACAGGAGGTACTCAATGCATTAGTCCCCCATTTTCTAAATGTATATATCTGAACAGGACATTGTACTGCTTGGGGTAGCCCCCTTTCTGCCCCCTTCCTTTAATTATCTTCTTTGCTTTCTCAGCCACAGCGCATTCTTCATAGGTTACACTGGCTTGTCTCTGGAAATTATACCTCTGTGATCTTGCTTTGAAGCAAGAGGTGGCCCAGGGACCTGAGATTTTCCTTGTGCTGAGCCGGGTTCTTTTCTGGCCAATTTGAACACCTTACACCGAGGCTGACCTGGCTCAGCACCCGGAATGACATCCTAGAATTTGTCAAGCTGTGCAGGCTGGAGGGTACCTGTTAACTGAAAGTCCTAGAAAGTTCTCCTCTCATTCCTCCCCCATAACAAGTGTCTCCTGGGCTGCGATTAGTTCATTTAAGATTAGGTGAAAATCTTGACAGTGTGAAGGATGGGACAAAATGCTCAATATAAATATGCACTATCCTAAGATGATCTCAAAGAGACTGTTAACTTTTAGTCTCAAAAGATATCTCTGGTTCCGCTACTTTTATATTAGCACAAGTTATATTTTGGTAAGATTATGGAACCTAGAGTTCACCCATTCAAGATAAAAATCCACATTTCTGGGGCACCTGGGTGGCTCAGTCAGTTAAGCATCCAAATTTGGCTCAGATCACAATCTTATGGCCCGTGAGTTCGAGCCCCACTTTGGGCTCGCTGCTATCAGCTCAGAGCACACTTTGGATCCTCTGTCCCTATCACCCCTCTCCCACTCATGCTCTCTTTCTCAAATATGAATAAACATTTTTTTAATCCACACTTCTTTTTGATTGGAAACTAAAGTGTCTAGCTGTTGCATAGCTCGTTGACATTCCAAAGCCTTTTGATTTATCCCTGTAATTGATGAAATATCTTTAAAGCCCTGGACCCTGGGGTCATTATTATTTCCCATTAAGTGAAAAACTAAGGCCTGAAGTATTTAGAAAAAGCTTTACCCAAAACCACTTAGTGGTGCAGCACCAACCAAGTTCCCTCACTAAGCAACATGATGGTGACCTTAGCTTAAGCATGGTTGTCCAAAAAAGGTATGAAACTTTATTATAACTCTGCCACCTCATCCCCATTCCATACACATTTGTACCCACTGCAGATTTCAGTCATCTTGAATCTTTTCATTGGGGGCGGGGAGGTGTGGAGAAGGCCTAAATGAATGGTTTAGTGGGTAATTTCACTAAGCTTTGGCATTTAAAAAGTGGTTACAAGGCAGAGAAATCCAAAAAGGTTAATGTCCATTTGGATGGATTATCCCCAGAATTCAGGAACCTAGGAGAAGTGAAAGGGACTCTATTCAAAACTTAAGGTGGAGCCTGGCTTCTTGAATCCTAACAAGTTCAGTCTTTTGCCCTTCTACTCATCTGGGGCCTACGTGTGAATGGTTGCTAATTATTTTGAATTTTAATGGGCTATAAATTCTTGGTTTGATTTTTCTGCCTCAAACTCATGCTTAGGTTAAACGTGTTTTCATACTTATATGTATATTGGAGACAGATTGGAAATTTAATGGCAAGTCTATGTGGATTATGGGTCTTTTATGTAGGAAAAAATCAATTTTCTTAGCACTTGATGAAAAAGCACCATGTACACAAAGGTTAATATACTCACATTTTATTTCCTTTAAAAATAACTTCAAATTGTAATTATAATGCAGAGAAGGTCTAAAGACTACAAAAAGTGGTATGCTAGTAAATGTTTAACAACTGGCTCTCTAAAAGAAGAGAAAACACTCTGATATATAGCACTTTCCAATTTCGGAGGTGAAAAATATCCCATCATGGCCAATTTTAAGCTACAAATATGACATCACAGAATGCAGATTTAGGAAGAACTGTACACTCTCCACTCCTATGAGGCAGATCTTACACAGAACTGAAAGAATTTAAAAATCACTGATGATCCAATTACGTAGAGTTACAAGCACTGCCAACATTTTGGTGTTTGTGCCAACCAGTCTTTCTGTGAAAATACCCATACTGGTGATGATGGAGAGTCTTGTCATTGGATTTTGGTAAGAAATCTGTGTTTTCTCATTCAGATATTTGACTCCCATTTTGTTTCCAAATATTATGTACACACTTAGGAAGCGTGTGTACATGATTCAGTGAATTTTTTTATTCTAGTTTTTGTTAAGCCTAATGTTCCACAAAGCATTGTACAGTGTGACATTTAAAAAGTTGTATGATTGCTGCAGGTGTATTGCTCCTCTACTTCAATAACAGCATATGTAGGGATGGTGAGAAGACCATGATCTTCATAGGGAGAGTTGTAGTTCATTTGCATGGCTTGATGCGGACTGATTATAGGTCCGGCCCATGGGACTATAAACACAAGTGAGCAAGAAGCTTTCTCTGTGTTGTTGATATTTACATTCTCAGTGGCTAGAATTGGTTCTAGGAACAAACTGCCTCCTAGTTAAGGACCTTAGGTCTTAGGGAAAGTGTCAAGAGGGACAGGAGGCATTGCTACATGTCTATGTGTAGGTACACAATTTAAGCAATCCTGTCCAAGGTCCAGAAGGAGCTGATGAGGTTACCACACTGTAGCTGGACCAAGCAGAATCTCCAGGTCAGTCTGGTAGAATACAGTAAAAGGACTCTGGATAATCATGGGTGCCTCGGGAGAGCCTCGTGACTGCTAGATCCCCAAAGAGCAGACCTGTGAGCTTCTGCCAGAGTTCAGAGTAGAGGTTCTGCCCTTCTTGCTCGCATCTTTGTTTAGCTGATGATGCAGTGATTAATGTCTGGGGAAGGACGTCACTAGAGGCAAGAGAGGCCAGCTGGAAGTGTGGTGGGAAGAGAACGAAGAAAAAAAAAGGATTGTCCATGGTGTACAAAGAGGCATGTGCAGCCTGCTGCTCGGAGAGTAATTTCTCTAAATTTGATCTCAACAGATCTAGTTTCACGGTTTCCACCTGGGCTGATAAGTGCTTATATCTCTGTCCGGATCCTTGTGGAAGTGAGAATGTATAGGAGTCACAGAAGAGGAGCATTTTTAATAATATATTGTTTTGATTCACAAAACAAACAAAATGGCTGCAGGCGAAGATTTTCACAGCTGGCATAAGTGTTAATTAGAACCAGTTAGAAGCCTTGGCTGTGAGAGGGCTTGTTTAATTTAAATATCTATGCAGAGAACTGGTTATCAGTAAAAGGCATGGCTGGCACCCAGCCATCAGGAAACCCCCAAACCTATCTGTTTCCTTGGACTTTTGACCAAAACAAAGTCACCCTCCCCCCTCCCCCCCCCCACACTGAGTACTTCAACCAGTGAAAATTTTCATTCTTTTATTAAGCAAAAACACTCTCCAGTTGCCTATTGTCAGCCTTTCTAATTTTTGGCTATTCTATAAATATGCCCTCCACTTGCACATGTAGTTAGGTTGAAATGTCAAGGGACCACAGGGGGATGTTTATGAAATTCCATAAAAAAAAAAATGTTTTCACAAAACTGAGGTTTATTGGTATTCCAGAGGAGCTAGTAATGACTTCTTTTCCATTTGAGTCTGCTCCTTGCCTTCTCCCCTTCACCTTGAACTTTTGCTTGAATCTAGGAATCAATTTTGCCTAATTTCCAAATGCTGCTTGTCAGTGTTTTGCCTGGATTCATTATATATATACCCAGAGTGGAAGGTAACTTGGTGCATCTTAATAACATAAAGACTACCCTTCTCCTGAAAAGCATCTCTTCTCTTCCTGCTATTTTGTTCTGTCATTTCTTGGCAGAATTGAGAGATATAATGTTTCATTAAAATGAGGGGTTCTCTTAACAGTACATTGACTCTTCTATCTCATTTCATGATAAACTCTACTCCTCACATGCAGGAATTTGCAGGAATTCATATTTTTCATGGTGTTCTCATGAATCAGAAAGGACTGTTCCTTGGTCACTGTCCAACTGTGGAGCCGACATGCATTCCTTACAGTGTCTCTGTGCAGGGCTCCTCCAAGTAGAGTTTAGCTAGCTACTCACTAAGTGCACAGACCAGTCAGGAAATAGAAGTTTGTGTTTTGTTTTTATTTCTATCAAACTTATACAAGTATGACATCTTGTAGGATAAAATAACTCCATGAGGTTTACTCACAAAATCAGTAGTCCCCCCAACCTACCACCATTCCATTTCCTGTTCACCGTGTTTATCCCGAAGCAGCACCATGTGATCGTGCGATGGTAGAAATAACTGGTGCTAACAACTGCTCAGAAAAACATAAGAGCTCTAAAAAAAAATTGAAGATGGGGTGCAGTGGCCACTTTGTGGATGTCTTTGTGCTTGTCTATCTAAAGGGAGGAGAATTACAGAGGATAAATCCTCAGAAGGGGGACCAGGAGAGGGGATTAACAAATAGGAAATGGTCTCTCACCTTCCAGGAGCCTACAGCATGGGCATCTGGGAGGGCTAGGAACAACAGCACCCGATAGAGCTGCTCCCGAGGATGAGGACAAAGCAGCAAGTTAGAAGGACAAGGGCTTTTGGTGTGAAAGGTATCACGGGAATTGTGTGTTCAGGGGAGTGTCTGCTGCTCCCTTCCCACCCCCCCCCCCATGCTTTAATATCTCCTCACTGGACAAGCAGCCAAAGGGATATCACAGAACTGGGAGTTACATTACCATGGCCCAAGATGTAGCCAGCAAGTATGGAAGGAGATAGACACGTACCCTGAGGGAAAACCACCACGGTCTGCAAACACCACTTATCCCTATAGGTTTCCATTTCAGAATATGGACATTCAAAAGAAATGCATAGCACTGTTGTCATCTGATGTTTTAAAAAACTTCCATGTGTCTTCCCACCTTTTGCCTTGTGGCTTGCTTCAATTGATAATGAGTAATACCCGAAGATGATTTTTATTGGGCAAAGATATTTGTAAGAGACACTTTAAATTTTAGTATCCTTGAAGGTGCTGAGTTTGAGAGGCATCAGTTGCTTTACGTGCTTCATTTAAATACATAGTGCATCTATGGTCCCTTTTTAAAATATGTGGGCAATTAGCTGGTGGCTCCATGCTTTTAATATTATCCCCTTTCTTGGTCTGTTATTAAAGTGACAGAAAGACTGATTGCCCTTGATACATGAGGTAAGGATGGTAAGTAGTGTTCATCATCTCTTTATCATCTAGAGTCTGAGACTGATTCCTTTTAGTCCTGAAAATCTATTGTATTCACCAAAATGCTGACTGATATTTGGGCTCCGCTGTAGGTATTCTAAATACTAATTTCTTGGTGGTAGTTTCTCAACCTGGAAAAATGATAGCTGAAAGTCTTAGGTATATAAATATACTTCAGGAGTGCACTGAAGGCTGGAAGAAAACTGGCCACACGAGGCAGTGTGGAAAGGAGTGAGGGGAAAGTGTGTGAGCTGGGAAGTACTCAACAATTCACAATCAGCCCATTTGTCAGGAGACCATTATCTAAGAACCTTTCAATTTTCAGAATTAGTTTATATATTTGATTCATTTCTTTCCAAGCACCTTAAGCTCATTGGAAAATGAGTAGTTTGGAATTGGATTGTCTACTCAAATCTGCAGTAATGTGGGAAGAGTATCTAAGAATTATAGAGATTTAAGGGTCCTCAAGACAGTGCTCCAAATATGTGTAAAGAAGAAGCAGATACCAACGTACATTTTGAGTACAGGAGAGAGTACTGCCCTTTGGCAAAGCTGAGAAATTGGTGAAATTTATTTACCATTTTCCCTGTGAATTCTGTACTAAGTTGCTGTAGGCTTCGTGGTCTCTGCCTCTTGTGGATTTTTCTTGGGCCTGTGAAAAATGGCTCTGGGATGAAAAATGGCTCTGGGGATAGGTGGCCTCTCAACTTCTCATTCGTTTAGAGAGTTGGGTTATCTGGGACAGGCTTTTGCACATGAGCCACTTTTTGAGGGTGAGGTTGCTCCAATGTGTTTTCCTTCAGCTTTTCTATATTGCACATCTTTCCTGCTGTACTTTAAAGTGCAGTTGTGGTTGCTGCCTGCAGCAGTTCATTCCTCGCTTGGGGTCCCGCGTTGTGATTTTCAGGAGGGTTCAGCTAAATTTCTAAGTTTTAACTCCTTACATTGGTCCATTTCTTTTTCTTTCTTATTTTGGGCAATTCTGTGTGCTGGGTTTCAGTGCCTCTTTTTTTTTCCCTCCGACTCTCCTTGTTTTTTGGCTCAGACCTTTGTTTTCTTAACACATTCTCACTGTAATGACACTTCTGAAACTGATGTGTTTTGTGTCTGTCAAAAAGCATCCATTCTTCAACTAAATCCTGTCTCTTTTCCATGAACGCCATCAGGCTATCTGAAATCCACTCCAAGGTTTGGTTTTCTCAGTCCTTGTCTTGCTTGGCTATACTCTATCATGTTTCATCTTTGGTGTGCCTTTCCTAATTCCATAAATTTCTCTGCCATGTGCCTTTAGGGAAACTTGCAGTTCCTATATGCCAACTCACTTACAGTAACTGTCACTGGAAAATCATGCAGTAAGTCTGTTAGTATTTTATATTGATATTGCTGGATTTTTCTTCTAATCCATCCAGATTTTTTTTGTCTTGATCTTTAAGAGATAGTTTCCTAATTGCTATTATTACACACTTTGTGCTGCTTAATCATTTTCTGTCTCTTGGGTCCACTCTGACTACTGAGTTCTTGTCTTTCATCAGTTCTCAGGTTCTTGGATCCTGGTCACTCATGTGATCTTTTACAACTTAAACATCTTTCCTAATATAGAATACACTCTTGAAGAGAATGTAGACCTGGATGTATGTCCTTTTCTCATTTTGTTTGTCCTTCCTGGTCTTCAAGATCTAATATTCCCCTGTCTGCACAAGCTGACTTCTAAGATCTCGTACTTAATACTAAGATCTCTTACATTGAACTTACTCTGGTGTTTTAATTCTACTGCTCATGTTCTTTGATTTGGCAGATTAGTTAACTTCTCTGAACTTAAATTTCCCTAAGTAAGTATAAGATGCAGATGATAAGATTTGCCCCAGCTTCTTAAAGGGGTTGTTAATGAGGGCAGAAGTTAAAAGCATTCTTGAAAGTTGGGTCCCCAGAAATACCACCAAGATAACTTGTTGCTAAGGCAAAGCTGAGTCTGTCCTTACTCTGGTAAGGAAGAGCGCTACCTTGGTAGAGCCTTAGTAGCATGTCAAGGGGGAAAGGCAAAATGGGGATAATTGTGAAGTTTGGGAATCTGAATGAAGGTGGCTGTTTGAGTATGAAAGCTTGGTTAGGATTGGTTAAGTATCATGATATAATAGTGTAGGATTGGTGGGCCCAACAAGGGGAAGCTTTTGAGACAAGGGCTTTGGTTTTAATCCTATCTGCTTGAAAACCTGTTTGCTGTTCATCTGAATTTTTTTCTGGGAGCTTCTGGAATAAGCAACAGAGTTATTTGCTATGTTTTTCTTCATGAGCGAGAGTTACCTGGAATAGTAAAGTCATGTTGATGAATACAGAATAGTGAAACGATGTTTGATAAGACAGAGTGAAAAAAATCATGTTAATGTAGGCAGTTCAATGTGAGGGGGTAGATGCTTTTAGTTCTCAGTATACAAAAGCACTTTTTAAATGATAAGTACTACATAAATGATGGTGGTGGTATTGATAAAGTGAGTTTAACTTGCTTTTGATTCTTATACTTTTTAACCTAAATGCAGTATTTTTTCTTTTTAAACTTGGTAGGAAAGGGAATCTTTATTCAAAATACTAAGCTTCTGAAATGCCATTTAGTTCTACTTCCATGCCTGTCCCCAGCCTCACTTGAAAAAGTCAAGTGTGTAACCACTATACGATTTTCATCTATTCTTCTAGAAAACAACCAATTATGAATGATAATGAAGGGCAAATTTAGGAGGTTTTAATTCAGGTTAATCCTTCAAAACTAGATAAAATTATTGAAGGCAGATATACGCCAGCATGCTGGGTGAAACAAAAACTCTCCTGGCAAACTCAAGGCAGCCTTCTGCCTTCTCTATCTGAAAGCGAAATCTATCGTGGTAGGTCTTTTCTTTCTAGCTTCCATTATGGCCTTAACACTGGCTCACGAGTTAACTCCAGTTACATGGTATACATAAAC
The DNA here is from genome assembly GCF_018350175.1 of Felis catus. Lineage (NCBI taxonomy): Eukaryota > Metazoa > Chordata > Mammalia > Carnivora > Felidae > Felis > Felis catus. The sequence continues at coordinate 109,341,470 of NC_058386.1, read as the reverse complement.
TGTTTTTTAAAAACTCATTGGCCATAAACGGGAGAATAGGTTGCTTTACACATATACTGATATAGGTACAATATCATAAAAAGATTATGTTAACATTGGACCAAAAGGTAAAATTTGGAGGGCGCCTGGGTGGCTCAGTTGGTTAAGTGTTTGACTTTGGCTCAGGTCATGATCTTATGGTTCGTGAGTTTGAGCCCCTCATCTGCCTCTCTGCACAGAGCCTGCTTCAGATCCTCTGTCTCCCTCTCTCTCTGCCCCTCCCCTGTTCGCACACATGCTCCCCCGCCCTCTCTCTCAAAAATAGATAAACATTAAAAAAAGGTTAAAATTTGGTTCTCCCAAGATAGTTACTACAGAGTTTATTATCTTTAGGCTACATAAACATCAAATCAGTATTATTGGATTAATCTTTTAATTGTGTGATTTCTTACTAATAGTTCTGACAGGGACAGGTCTGACATTGTAGAAAATAAATGGACATAGAGGAAAGAGCTTTGTCCTTTGGCATATATTATAGCTTCTTAGTAACCTAGAGCTTGTATATTAGTTTATTAACTTTGACAAGTTCTTGAGTGTTTGGAGTGGAGGGGGAAATGGCTACAGGAAGCTGTTCCCAGTGTTTAGTATTGATTATTGTTCCAAATGGATGCCTGTCTATAGTAAATCTCTGTCTCTATCAATCTATCTATCTGGAGAGAGATGGATAAGAAATCATTTAAAACTCTAGTGGCTTAAAACAAAATGTTATTTAAAGTTTCTGTGGGTGAGCAGTATAGGTAAGGTTTATCTGGATGGATCTGGGTCAGGGTCTTTCACAAAGCTGTTATCAAGTTGTTGGCTAGAACTGTTTTGTCTCCAAGGCTCAACTGGAGGAAGATCCGTTTTCAGGATTACTCATGTTGTTGTTGGCTGGCTTCAGATCCTCAAAAACTGCTGGCTGGAGATGTCAATTTCTTGCCACTTGGGTCTATCCATAGGGCAGCTCACAAAATGGCAGCTGGTTTTCCTCAGAGTGAGTGACAGCCAAACAACATGCCAAAGATGGAAGCCACGGTCTTTTGGTAACCCAGTGTCAGAAGTGGCATCCCATTACTTCTGCTGTGTCCTCCTTGCTAAAAGCTAGTCACTAAGTGACCACTCTCAAGCGGAGGGGATTACACAAGGTTGTGAATACCAGGCAGTGAGGATCCTTGAGGGCCATCTTTGAAACTGCTTACTACGAAGCCTGACTTAGTCCTGCAGTTACTTCAAAAACCCAGCAGTCATGAATACTGTCTTCATTATGAAACCTTGTGAACTTGAGGAGGTAGCCTTTGTATGAGACTGTCACCATTGTGTAAGAAGGAAATGAGTAGAATTATAAATTCACCCTATTTTCCTGCTAGAAGGACTACAAGTATCATCTTGTTTAATGCTCTCTTATATATAGAGCACCAAAACACTGATTTTTGGAGGTTGTATGAACCAAATAAATTGCATTTAATAATATAGTAACACAAATAGTGTTAATTTGGTTCCTCAATGCATGGAAATTTTTGGCATTGGAAAAATTTTAAGCTAGTTTACTACTTTATTGTATATAAAAGGATAGAACTCAGGAACAGCCAGGTGGAAGCAATGCATAGGCCAAGGGTATACGGAAGGGTTAAAGAGTTTCCATGTTCTCTGAGTGCCCCACTCTCCTTGAATCTCCACCTAGAAGTTACTAATTAGGGCTTCTGATAGCCTATGTTAATCCACTGAGTTGATAAATTCCTGCCTTTCTGCCTTTCTGCCTTTCTGTGTGGCTATATTTATGTTCTTGCACATGTTTATCTGAAACTCTCAGACCTGGGCAATGTAAATAGTCCTTGACTTAGTCTACCTTGGTTCTGATTTCACAGATAATTCAATAGATTAACACAACTCAAAAGAAAGGAATAATGTAAGTAAAGGTACTCAAATAGTCTTGATTGCCTATTATGATTTTTAAAAAAATTCCCTTCCACTATGGGATTTTCTCATTTCTCTCTCTCCTGTAGGTGTGAGGTGGTGGATAGAACAACTGTGCTTGAAAGGTAGCAACTGTTCATTGCAGGGCTGTTTTGTGCTGGTGAACTGTGACAACCTTTTGATATAATTTCTTTTCTGATTCCTACCCTTTCCCATGACTCTGGGCCTCTTTTTTTTGGTTTCATACACAAGACAAATGCTTTATTGTCTCATGGTTTTTGCTCTTGCTATCTCGTCTGAGTGGAATGCTGGTCTTAGCCATCCTGGTCTGCTGATCTCTGAGTCTCTCTAGTATCACTGCAGTGTGTAATTTGACCATTGGACTACCAGTGTGGACCATTATGAAATAGGAGAACTGGAAGGGTCCTCAGAGGCTTCATAGTAATTTTCCGATTTCATTTGGGAGATAAAAACAGTGAAGAAAATAGATTTGCTGAAGATTCAAAGAATACATCACATACTTGAAATAAACTCAGGACCAAGCTAGACATTGAAGGGGGTATAAAAACTCATGGCAATAAAAATGATCCTTTGCCTAGTTAGAGAGGCAAAACTAAATTAAATTCACTTAATCCATGTCATAATTGAGGGGAAAGAAACATTGCACTTTAGATAGAGAAGTGTTAGAAAATATTTTTTTAGAACTTTTTTTGTTTATTTGTTTTATTTTGAGAGAGAGAGGAGAGAGAGAATCCCAAGCAGGTTCCACACCATCAGCATGGAGCCTGACATGGAGCTTGAACCCATGAACCATGAGATCATGACCTGAGCTGAAGTCAAGAGTCAGACACTCAACCAACTGAGCCACCCAGGCACCCCGAGAAGTCTTAGAAAATCTTAATGGTGGGATGCAACTTGTTTTAGCTTTTCAATGATAGAACAAAAGTAAGAATCCACAGAGGAGAGGGAAAGAGTACTCAAAACAAGAGAAGAAATGTGTGAAGTAAGGGGATAAAAGTAGGAGGGCACAGGTAGACCTTTGATCTTTAAAGCTGAATTGCTAATTGAAATCTGCTTCTGCCACCAGACTTACCTTTTCCCAGCGTTGGTGTTACTTGGCCCTGAGTACACAGGCTTTATTGGATTATTACATCTGTGACACTACAGCTGTTAGTCACACTCAGCTATAGGACCTGACAATATAATGATCTGTTTTTATTTCTGTTCTGATAGTGCCCCAGAAGTACTGAAATTATGACCAGAAAATTAATTTCTTTGCATTTGGACAAGTAAAAGAAGAGGGAATAGTTCTGTATTCAGCCTATAAATCTCCAGAGTTGTTTAGAAACAACTCTTTGTGTTAAGAGTTAGGGCTGAATTTTGCATTAAACTTTGCACTCTTCCCCGGAGGAATTGGTCAGAAAGATGCCTGATCAGAGCATTTTAATATTGCTCAAGTCTATCAAACAGATGCTTGTGCATATATGCACACATAGTTGTAACATTGATTATTTTGCAAGGTCAGAAATGGAAAGGCTGTGGAGCCCCTGGCCATCTCGGTCAGTGGAGCATGCAATCTTGATCTCAGGGTTGTGAGTTTGAGCCCTGCATTGGGTGTAGAGATTACTTTAAAAAATCTTCAAGAAAAAAGAAATGGAAAGGGTGTTCTATGCCACATATTAGTTACTTTCTTGAGTACGAAATCAGCTATTTTAAACAAGCTTCTTTCTCACAGGAGATTTTCTCAGAGGTGTGTGTGTGTGTGTGTGTGTGTGTGTGTGTGTGCGTGCGCGCGCGCGCGCGCATGCATGATCAATCCCTCAACAGAGTGTTCAATCAACTTTTCCAGTGCACTCTAGAAATGAAAAAGGTACAGGGTGCCTAAAAGTTAAGGAGGTGTATTCATGTAAAGAAGAGGCATTGCATCCAATACTGGAAAGTAAGCACACAGGACCATTTATGTTCTTATTCATATTGAACTCCTCCTAAGATCAGTTAGGGATCTTAGGGTCTACTCAATACTCTTCCCTAATGTTTAGTCCTTACTCTCACACTGTCAGAGACAGGTGGGCCCGTGGAGCTTACTCTCTACCGTATAAGTGAAGAAATGGCAACTTAGCCAGACAGTGACAACACAGATTGTAACTGAACTGACACTGCAGTCCTATCCCATGTTTTGTGTTATTTCCTTTTTCCGGTGTGCCTTATCTCTCTGAAGACCTCAAAACTCATGTTTCCAAGGAGTTTATAGTTAAAGGCAGTAGATTATCCTCTTTTCTACATGGAGGGATGGAATCGTAGTGAACTTAAATGATTTATCTGCAGTCACAAGAACAGAGAGAGGACAAGAATCTGTGTCACTATGCTGTGGCCACACCCTTGTTTGATAACTGCATCCGTATTTAGGAAGAAATGTCATGTAATTAGGTGGTTAGTTTTTTATTGTTTAGACCAACTGGTATGTAGTGCATGTGACATTCAGCCAGTAGGAAGGCTTTGCCATCCTTCCAGAATCCAAAGTTTTATAGCGATTCCTTATATGCCTGTGTCTATAGTTAGATTAGGCATAGGTTTGAGGTATTAAGGATGGAAAGGGCATAGTGATGTAGTGTATATAGTTGAATCCCATAGGAATTTAGCCTTCCAGGAGTTCCTTAGCATGTAATAAGCATCCTTTATAATTTACATGCTTCTGATTCCTTCATAAGCATGTAATTAGAAGGTAGAAAGTAGTAAATGCTATGATTGAGGTCTGGATCTGGATCTAATGCTTTAAATCAGCACTCAAAATTGTTACTAGAAGGCATAGACACAAGGGAGTATCTTTCTTAGGCACATGTATTCTGTGAAGTTGGGGAAATCACTGGGCAAGATAGGAAATAAATAAATAGAACCATTAGATGCCCTGGGAGAAAAGTGTATTATTTATTTTTTTTAGATCCCACAAAACAAGATGGGACGGCCATCTTTCCTTCCTTCATTAGCTTGCAAACAAGTATTGAATTCTATTATATTAATAAACTGGGGACATTTAATAATTCACTAGAGTATGTATTCAAATGAGCAATGATAGTGAAGTACAACGCCAGTGTTAACTCTGTGGCTGGACTACCAGTTTGCTATTTAGAAACCGTTTCCCATCTCAGCTTTCCCACTAAAACCTACAATTAGTTTGAATGTTGTTGTACACTGATTACCATACTGCTTACAGTAAAATACCACCCTTCCTTAACTGCACTTTCTTTGACAGTCTTTGCATTTGAATTACTCAGCCTGGTTTCAAAAGAATCCTATGCAAATCAACAATATAAGTGCTCGTAGTACATTTTTCAGAAAACTATATTCTGAATCATTTCATAAGATGGTGTGAAAACAGTCGCAACCAAGTTCACTGTTTGTCATTCGGACTGATTTTCTAGTTCAAGCCAATCTGTGTTCACAGGCTGTCAAGAATGGTGTGAAACGGTCTTCTGAAGAGGGTGGGAGGTTAGCCCAGATGACCTATGAGGTCGCTCCCAGCTTATGAGTATATTATTCGGTGAAAGGCTAAATTGGTGGTAGATTGGATAGAAGCCGTCTGCAAATGACACTTAAAGGGTTTTGGATTTTTCTTAGAGCCAGTAAGGACCAAAATTCTTCTTGCCAAAAAGGAAAGCTTACATTCCTGTTTATGGTAGTCATTATTCATTTGTCACGCGATTTGAAATAATAGAGTATTATGTTCAACTTCATGATGCTATTGCTTTAAATTGTAATAAGTTTTTCTTCATGTGCCATTTACACAATGCACTGTCATACCTAACCCTTGTGATATGGAAGGACAGAAGTAGACAAGGACTTCACAGAGGTTCTATATATGTGAAAGTATGTGTTTGTAATGGCTGTGTATGGGGGTACAATTTGCCACCCCAAAATGTGTCTCTTTGGCATGTGGATTATTTTAAGCTGATTATTTTTAAGAAACAGAAGGCTCAAGAAGAACCTTTGCCTTTCCCCTTAACTGCATAAAAGAATTTAGTTAAAGGACCTGCTCCAGGAAGAGAGCTATCACCCTAGATAACTACAGTATAATATGAACTAGCCGTGTAGACAGAGGAGAACTTAGCAAAGTCTGTTTGTTAACATTCCTCTCTGAGTCCCATGGTTTTGGGATGGCCCAGAAAACATTTGTTTACCATTTACTCTTTTTCATCTTCTTGTGAATTATCCTTCCCTTCAAGACCCCTGTGCTCTTTTTTTTAATCTTTTTAAATGTTTATTTATTCTTGAGAGAGACAGAGACAGAGTGTGAGCAGGGGAGGGGCAGAGAGAGAGGGAGACACAGAATCCAAAGCAGGATCCAGGCTCTGAGCTGTCAGCACAGAGCCAGATGTGAGGCTCTAACCCACAAACTGTGAGATCATGACCTGAGATGAAGTCAGATGCCCAGCCGACTGAGCCACCCAGGCACCCCTCCTGTGCTCTTTTTCTTAGCTCTGGATGGCATATAAGCCTCAGTTTCCTGACTGCCTACCTATGGGCTTCATATTCTTATGGAGACCTGTAGGTGTGTAATTAAATATGATTTTTTCCTCTTAATCTGTTTCATGTCAATTAATTCTTAGATTAGCCAAAAGAATCTTAAAAGGTACCGAGAAATGTTTCCTCCTCTTTAGCTGCATGGCAAGTTAAAGGAGCTGTGATAGTGTGCTTGTTTGTGGAGAATGCTAATCCCCATCCAGTGTCTGAGAACCTGTGTGCATGCACATAGACAGCAGGGTGACCACGTGGTAGCCCATACCATCTGTAAGGCCAAGAATTCTATTTGTAGGAATGCCTTTTATTTCTTCAAAATAGTGGTTCTTAATTTTTTTGGTCACTGATCAGTTTGATAACCTGTTGATATCTTATATCATCTCTTCAAAGAAATAGGCTTTTGCACGTGTCCACAGACTTTTATAATTTTTTTAGGGGTTCAAGGACTACCTCAGGAGTCCAACATATTACCCAGACTAAGAATTTCTGTTATTTTTATCTAAGCAATTATTTCCTTATTTGATTATAAGATATCCGGTTGCCTACCATGTACTCTGGGCCTTGTTGGATGCAAGAACGTATCTGGTATCAATTCCCTCCTGACCAGCCACGTGACCTTTGGACCATCCCTTTATCTCCCCAAGTCCAAGTTTTTTATTAAATAAAACTAGAACGTCCTGAGGGATGATTCCTGAAGCCCCTTGTAGTGCCTTATTTACTCAGCCTTGCTCTACGCACATAAGGCAATGTGCAGTCCAGGCATCCAACAAAGTAAGCCAGTGACCAGAACCAGGCAAAAGCAAAAAACAAAGGTAACAAAGGCTCCTGTTAGGCCGTTTGAAGTCCAGACAGTTAGGTAAGGAAATTGTCTCACTTATATGAGGGACAACAGCACCATCTGTGTCTGCATATGTGGCATTTGATATTCGAATAAATAATTCTCATGTCATTAATCTTTTTCGGCAACTGCATGGTTGTTTTATTGTTGGGTTGCTTTTAAACTTTTTTTTAAATTGAATCCTTTTCAGCTAAGTATTTAATGGGCAAGGTTACTGCTTTGGACTTGGAGGAGGTTGGGGAGATGATACCTCATGTGAGGAAGCAATGAGTGGTTTCACACAAACCTTTTCAAGTAAATTATACTTAAAATGTTTATGTTATTACAGACCGTACTGAAAAACCTTTCAAAAGCTCTTAGTAAACTTGTCTCTAGGCTGCTTGTGTCTGTATTTATTCAGCCTTCAAATATTCATTTGAAGCCTTCAAATATTCATGTTGAGATGGGTGTTTGTTTTAGTTTTTATCCAATATGATTTAATTTTACATTCAAGGTTTGTATAACTGAGGCTTCAAGCATGTATCAGGATGTCCAAATAGGTTCATTAATTCTGGGAGATTTTTTCCAAACAAGTCGAAATTCATCAACATGGAAAAATGACATAGTCGACTTATTAAATTGAAAATATCTTTATACTCACCCTGGAGCTTCAGTTTGTCAGCCAATAATCATCAAATGACACCCAAACACTCATAATTTTCTGAGAAGAGAAAATTAGCTGGTTTTAATATGTCTGGAAGATAAATCAGACTATCCACATTGTACCATTCATAAGAGAAATTTATATAACTCACATTAAACACATAAAATCAAGTGGAAAATTAGAGTAATTAAATGTTATAAGGGGAAGAATTTTATTAGAAGAGCAACAGACACTCTTGACACACTGAGTGCTGCCAACCCCATGTCCTAAAGACCTTTGAGAAAGGCCAGCAGGTGTGATGAGTAAGATTCCTGGAGTCCTTAGGCATAAAGAGGGACAGCCCACGGTGTCCAGATTCATAACAAGTAGGTGGCTAGGCATAGCACACTGGAGAAGAGGACAGCTACCAGAAAAGTTGACCTTACTCCTTTTTATTTGAATTAAAAACAGTTTGGGGAGTAAAATATAGAAATGCTTTCAGACATAGGGATGGGTTTGTGATGTAGATCTAGAGCCTTCAGTCCCATGTTTCTCTACCTGCCCTCCCTGTTTTTAGTTGTTTTTAGTCTGTTTTTAGTTGTTCTATTTCCCTATCTACATACACTATACTTAATAGCCATTATTTAGAATTCAATCTTAGGAAATTGTCTACTGTCTTCTGTTCTAATAGCTCAGTTGTCCTACCCTCATCTTCTTTCTTGTCTTGTTCCCTGGAATTTACAAGACTATTCATTTCTCTACTAGTTACCTCTGCAACTTTGGCCACTGTACTTCAGTGTCCATCTTTTGTTGCTTCAGGACTCCATAGTTGACTGGGACATTTATTTTGCACTTCTGTCCCTCCTTTCATTCCCCTCCCTTTTACATTCTGCATTTTGTCAGACACACTTTTGTTTTCCATTGTCAAGGTTGTTGAAAGCACTCTTTTGTATTATAACTTTATTTTGTTGGAGTAAATTATTAAGTAAGCTCCCAAGAAAGGTATGCATAAGGCAGAGTTTCTGAACTGTTAATTACTTGAAAATCTTTTGATTGATACTTGGTATACAATTCTAGGCTCAAAAGCATGGGCCCAGAATTGGTTATTTTCCATTTCTTCCACCTGTTTGGATCTTCCATTAGGTTGATATTGGGTCTTCTGGACCAATCTTCTGTGGCATTTATATTTCTTTTTATATCTGTCTCTTTGACTTTTTGCTGTATGTTCTGGGAATGCATTCTCAATATTGTGAAAATCATGATTCATTGGACACCCTTTGTGAGGCCACAGTAGACCTTGTACTGCTCATTCCCTTGGTCTTTCCTGGGTCCTGTTCTTACTTATGTACGTATGTATATATGTACGTATGTACGTATGTATGTATTTTTAGTTAAGTAGGCTCCACACCCAATGTGGGGCTTGAACTCATGACCTTGACATCAAGAACCGCATACTCTACTGACTGAGCCAGCCAGGTACCCCTTGATGGACCCTGTTAACCTTCTTACTTATAATGGTGACTGCAACTCTGGTGATAGTAGACATAGATGTCATTATTTTTAATCTTCAGAAGTGTTCTCTAATAAGTAAAAAAACCAATCTTCCTTTCCTTCCTGTCATCCCCCTTAATTTCTCATGGAAATTTACACTCTCCTTCCTTTGGAATGTCATTATGCAACATAAGTCATCAATTAAAAACTTCCCTATTTAACAAAACATCAAGAAGGTTGCCTTTCACAATGCCATACCTTTTACTTTTGAATCTGGGTAAACAAAAATAGTATAAGGTCATGCATTAAATGAGCCATTTAAAAACTTCTCAAGTAACAAGTGAAGGAAGGAGGGAGGTTACTTGTGTAGGAGTCTCCATATCCAGAAAAATGTAAATTTAAAAATCTATAGTAAGTACTACATTCACATGAGTTGCTAATTAGTTCATTCTTAATTGTCAGAATACCCTCAAAATACCGCCTTGATATTCCAAATAGTTTTGCTTTAATATATATGTCAACAAGTCACTTAATTTAAGCTCTGAACTTAACTTTACTCCTTGAAATATATAGCATTACTTATGTCACAGAAATTCTTGATGATAATTTTCCTACAATAATATGTTTTGTGCTAAGTGGAAACTTTCCAGATGATGGGCTCATCCAGCCTCCCACTTGCTGCAAGATTGTTGGCCCACTTAGCCCTACCAGTTCCTACTGCCTGGTAATTAACCAAATTTTTCTGCTTTCAAGCAGAGGGTCCATATTGTCAGTGGGTACAGGCAGTTCGTAAATGAAGAAAGGTTTATCTTTTTTCTTTTTTTAACCCTTAAAGTATCTTGAGATGCCAAAGCAAGACTGTAAGATTAAAGGTGAGGCTTTTGATCTTAGAATTTGGAGCTAGAGGGCACTGTTTCTTTGAAGAAGTGTTTCCGTTATCTTCTTTTCCATTCATTGTTCATTTAAACTGCTTTTATTAGGGCAAAAGTTTCACATGCCATTCCTCACTTCACAACCTGTGAAAGCATACACAGATTGTAATTTTGGAAGTGACGAATGGGGTTGTGTCTTTCATACTTACAAGTGACTGAAGGAAATAAGACCCTCAACACACATTACTTGTTCATTCTGTCTCATTGGAGCATTCATGAAAGACTCTCAAAGAATGTGCCTCTGTATATCTGGATTTAAGAAGCAGAGAAGGCATTCCAGAACAATATCTTAAGAACTGAACAACCGTCAACTCCAATTAGTTCACAGATTCATTCTATAGTTTCCTTTTAACACATGTCAAAGTTAATAAGAGAGCAAACTTTTTGTTGTACTTCATATTTAGAAAACCTCCATAATTGTGCATTTTTACTGTTTTGAAGCTGGATGTTAAACCATCCTAGCAATGGTAAGATAAACTTTCTTGTATACGGTTGGACATGGTTTGTCTTTAAGATTACCCCAGTAAATTTATTAGTGTGTTTTCCATGAATTGATGCAACTTTACAAAAAAATCACTAATTTTTACTCTAACCACAAGGGCAGTGTGATAAGCACTCAAAGCAACTATAAGAAGATTCTTATAATCCATGAAGAAAAAAGTAAATTATTAGATCGTTAACATTAGGAAAACAACATTTAAGTACAATCTTCATGTTATAGTGAATAATTTTTTTTTTTAATTTTTGACTGATTTTAAGGCAAGACCAATATCTGGACTCCTGTCATATTTTTGTGCTTTTATGATAATCTGCTGAACAGACTGCATTTCAACACAGAGCAGAACAATAGAATGTTAGGCATTATTAGGGCTTCTGTGGGTCATACTGTCTCTTGCCACAGCAGCAGAGTGATTCAAGCTCTTAGAGAAATGCTTGCATAAAACCTCAAACCTCTCATGCACTAAATCTCCATTTCACTGCAAGATTGAATTCCATTTTGATTGATACCCCTTTCTGTCATTACGACAGTCAACATCTCGGAACTGGGAAATGCTGGGTCACAAGGAAGGAATTGGCCATGGCCTGTTGTCATTCTTGTGTGTTCTTACACTAATCAGCTCAACAGGATGCATTTTCACAGAGCAGAATGGTGGAGTTTTACGAATTATTAGGACTTGTGTACTTCTAAAGGCCTCTTTCTTGTATCTCCTGTCTTGTATCATCATTCTTTGCTTTTTCACGATCTCTTGGAGATTGTCATCAGTGCTTATAAGGAAGAGGAGGCGTGGGGGTCAAGCAAGCAAATGTGCCATGTGCTTCTGTTGAGAGAAGTCCTTAGCTAGGTCCTGGACTCTTTTGTGGAGCAATCTTGGCTCTTGCGGCTTGATGGCACTCAAACAAGTGGCAGTTCCAGGTCCTTGCTTTAATGGGAGAGAAGTTACAGGAACTAACTTAGTGGACTGTTTCTGTACTGCAACCTTCCTGGTTGCAGAACGTCCAAATCTGTTTGGATGCTTGGAATGTAATTTTTTTTCATTGTCACCTTTGTCCCCAGATCTTGGTTCTGTGAATAGTGGCACCCAAAACATTAACAATTGGTATTTGTTGAGTACTTACTATGGTCCAGCCAAAGTGTACATAGCATTAAATTCAGACAGCTCTCTGGGAGAAGAGCAGTGATTCTCACTGCATAAATGTGAGATAAAGATAGTGAGTCTTAAAGCAGTTCAGTTCTTGATTACCAGTGGAGCTTGGATTAAAGCCAGAGCACTTTGGATTCTGGAGCAGATGCTCTTTTTTAATTTTTTTAATTTTTTCTTTGAATTCTAGTTAGTTAACATACAGTGTCATATTAATTTCAGGTATACAATTTAGTGATTCAACACTTACATACTAGAGCAGATGCCCTTAACTCCTAGATGTGTTATGGTATCTCCTGCCACAGTGCAATGCTTGAGAGAGACTCAACTTGTAGAAGTCTGAGGAGTTTCTGAAGTTTTTAGTCTCATATTGCTAGTTGGCCTACCCCACAAGGAATATTAAAAGAAAGTCTTCAGGGAGAATGAAAATGATTTAAGTAGAAAATCAGATCTACGTTAAAAGGGAAGAGTATTGGAGCAGGAATAAATGAAGATAAAATCTTTTAACAAATATTATTAATTAATAAGTAACTGTTCTGATAATAGTAATGGAATAATGGGTGATTACAGAATTTGGATAAATGAGCTATTGACAGCAATACTGTAAAGGATGAGAGTTTGGAATTAGGAATATCTGTTATAAAGTGTCAGCACTACCCGTGAAGAAGTATGGTGTCATTAGAAGATGAAATTAGATTTTTTAAATGTTTATTTTATTTTTGAGAAAGAGAAACAAAGCGCGAACAGGGGAGAAACAGGAGGAAGACACAGAATCCAAAGCAGGATCCAGGCTCTGAACTGACAGCTCAGAGCCTGACACAAGGCTCGAACTCACAAAGCACGAGATCGTGACCTGAGCCGAAGTCAGACGCTTAACCAACTGAGCCATCTGGGTGCCCTGAAGATGAAATTAGATTGTGAATATATATTGTAAACTCTGGGGGAATCAGTAAATTTGCTTTTAAATTATTGTTGATATGCTAAAAGAAGAGATTAAATGGAATTGTATAAAATGCTCAGTTAAAATCAGAGAAGGCACAAAGAGAGGGGAAGGAAAAAATAAGAGCAGGGGATAAAAATCATTACTAACATAGTAGATTTTAATCCACTTATATCAGTAACTGCTTTAAGTGTAAATGGTGTAAACACATCAATTAAAAAGCAGATCTTTGGAATGGATGGAAAAGTAAGACCCAACTATATGTTGTCTATGAAAAACTCACTTTAAATATAAATATTCAGGTAGTTCCTAAGTAAAGGGATGGAGAAAGATGCTATTACTAAATAAAAACAAGCTGGAGTAGCTGTGTTATTTTCAGACAAAGTAGACTTAAGAACAAGGAAAATTACCAGGGATAAAAGGGAATCTTATATAATGATAAAAAGGAGTCAATTCTCCAAGAAGACATAACAATCCTTAACGTGCTTGCACCTAACAACAGTTTGTCAAAATATGTAAGGCAAAGCTGATAGAACTTCAGGGAGAAATAGACAAATCCACTATTAGAGTTGGCGGCTTCAATGCCCGTCTTCCATTAATTGATAGATCAAGCAGGCAGAAAATCAGTAAAGGTATAGTTGACCTGAAAAATACCATCAGTCAATTTGATCTAATTGACATTTATAGATTAAACAACAGCAGAGTACATATTCTTAAACTCACATAGAACATTCACCAACATAGTTCATGTTCTGGACCATGAAAAACACCACCTAAACAAATTTAAAAGAATAGAAATCATAAAGTATGTGCTTGGACCACAGTAAGATTAAACTAAAAATCAGTAACAGAAAAATAGCTAGAAAAGCCCCAGATATTTCAAAATGAATCAACATGTTTCTAAATAACACATAGATCAAAGAAGTCTCAGAAGAAATTTAAAAAAATATCTGGAGCTAAACAAAAAAGGAAATACAGTTTATCAAAATTTGTGGGGATGCAGCAAAAGCGGTGCTTGAAGGAAAATTTAGAGCATTCGATGCATATATTAGAAAGATTTAAAGGCAATTAATTCAAGCTTAACCTTAGGAAACTAGAAAAAGAACAATTTGAGCCTCAAGCAAACATAAGAAAAGAAATAAACAGTAAAAATTAGAGGAGAAATAAGCGAAATTAAAAACAGGAAAATAATAGAAAAGATCAAGGAAACTCTTTGAAAAGAACAATAAAATTGATAAATCTCTAGCCAGGGTAATGAAAGTAAAAAAAGAGAAGACACAGGGGCGTCTGGCTGGCTCAGTCAGTGGAACAGGCGACTCTTGATCTTGGGCTTATGAGTTCAAGTCCCACGTTGGGCTTAGAGCTTACTTTTATAAAAGAGAGAGAAAACACAAATCACTGATTTCTGAAATGAAAGAAGAGTATCACTACTGATCCAATGACATGAAATCCAAAACTTTCTAAAATAAAGTCTATTCAAAATACAATTTAAAAATGAATAATGATTGGGAGTTTGCTGAAGGCTGTGGGTTTCTGTGCAGTTGATCAACTTACAAAAGTCCTGGGAGTTTAGGAGTCAGTTTCCAGTCGGCTGTGGCTGCAGTGGATAGTAGGACAAAGATGCCAGAGTGTGGCTTAGCCAAGCTTGTGGCTGCATTTGGGGGCCACATTTAATTGTCACTTACTCATCTCAGGAACACTGTTGATTTAATATGGGTGTTCACCTCAATTGAGGCAAAATTTTTCAAGGTTGAGACTGAATTGCTTTTTATTTTCTCTTAAGGCAATATAATAATGATTATTTATTATTAATAATAATAAATATTATTTATTAGTATTATTATTAGTGGTCAGTAAAAGGCAACAAGATTGAATATAACGATGACAGTCATATTAGCAGCTAATAATAACAGTGCATATCTACTGTTTTTAAGCTGCCTAAGCCAGGGTCCTGTCAGCACATCCCAAGTGCAAAAAAGAAAATCACTTATGAATGGCTTTTTACATTTACCTTACGAATGGTTCACCTGAGGCAAACCTTATGATTATATGCAATTTCAAATGCTGCCGTTCCTGTCCCAAATCTCTGCCTCTGAGTCACTGTGTTGCTAGTCTAGCTCCTAACAAAGAGAAATTCCTTAATTGGCTCTTCTAGGAACCTCTAACTCTTGTTTTCAGAAAATAAATTCATAGGGGTCAGAAAGTAGTAAAGGGGAAGGATGTGAAGAGGTTCAGGCAGGAGGGGGGGAAAGGCCCAAGTCAACTGTCACCACACCTTCCCTATTGGCAGCAAGGGATTGTGACAGAGAAGAGGTAGAAAATAGGAGTGCTCAGATATTTGGGAAGGAGAGCTCATGTGTCCACATTTTGATGGCCCCTTAATGCTATTGCCAAGATTCATTCTAGGTACAATGTTTTCAAAGATTGCTACCAAATGCTGCTAGTACTTACTCATTACTGTTGTGAATGGACAATGTCTTTGATAGATATCTGCAGGATGCTGATTATACCTCCCTTTTGCTTAATTAGATGCTGTAGATTATTCCCATGTGGAGAGAACAGGTCTCCTTGGAAAAAAAACAATCATACTTACAGACCCAAAGAGCGTTATCTCTGGTGTGGACTGAATTGTGTCTCCCCTAAATCCATGTTGAAACCCTAACCCCCAATATGACCATTTGGAGATAGAGCTTTTTAGGAGGTAACTAAGTTTAAATGAAGTCATAAGGGTAATAATCAGATAGAATTGATGGCCTTTTAAGAAGAGGGAGGCAGAGAGAGAGCTTTTTCCATGTGCATATACCAAGGAAAGGCCATGTGAGAACATGGCGGGAAGGCAGCCATCTGCAAGCCAGGAAGATTGCTCTCTCTAGAAGCCAAGCTCTGCTTCTAAAACTGTGAGGAAAGAAATTTTGGCTTTTTAATGTATCCAGTTGATGGTATTTGTTATGGCAGCTCTGGCTGACTAAGACATCCTCTATCCTTCTCCTGATGGAGGATCAGTGGGGCAATAGCCAGAGTATTGCCTACATGTAAAGCACGGATAAAGAAATCTCTGTGTGGAAGTTTGCTGTTTACAGTTGTTTAAAAGGCAATTCGGCTTGTGTCTTTGTGTTTTAATAGCAGAAAGTCATTTCATGTAATAGTTCAGTTCCTTGGCCGACTCTCATCTAGGTTTGTTGGGGGGGTTGTGTTCTTTGCCTGTGATTTACATTGCCTGACACCTGATGTAATGACTTCCACTACAAGGGCCATTGCTGTGTCTGCGGAGCTCCAATCTGTCACTGGCAATGTTCTGAGATCTGGGGTACCCCCATTCAATCAAGAAACTAGCTGTGTGTAATTAATTACATCCTTTTACCCCAACCTCGCCAACTGCTACACATCACTTCTCTTAAAAACTCAGTGAAAGCAATATTTTTCCTATACCACATGCAAACTTGGCTGTGCAATCAGTCATTGAAACTTTTGGCTTTTTTTTTTTGTTTTCATTTCAAGTATTCATGAGCATGTCTCTGTCATTCTTTTAAGGAGCTCCCTAACTAGCTACTGTACTTCGGGCCGATCTTTGAAACTGGAGTCTCAGCCATCTGTGTATAAGCAGCAGCCATCCTTGTGATTGTCTGCTAGGACTATAACAGATGATTTAGCTGATAAATAACACCTGTAATTTTATTGTCAACATTGCAGTTCAATGACAGTACCTAAGAACCAGTTATTCTGTGGGTTAGATTGGATGGGAGAGTGGTGGACTAGGATTTCAAGGGTAAGGCTATTTAGGTTGTGTCATTAAGCATTATTACACCAAATAATTTATCTAAGTGGATGGTCTTCAATTTTCAAGTCACTCAGATTTTGAATGACTGATAAATTAAGAGAATGAGGTTCATTATGGGCAGTGAGAAGAAAAAAGTGCATCAGAAGCTTGGGAAGGAACAGAATCTGAAAACCAGCTAAGCCCATAATGCATTCCAGTGAATTGTTAAGATGCTATTATTATGTTAAGAAGTTCTCTGCTTTTCTATAAAGGTCTCTGAGAGAATTTTCTGTTGGCCATTAAGACAGAGCTAGGCAAACCAGACAGCAATTGTGACTTGAATGCCTAGTGCTGTAAAACTATTATGTGAATCCATTTCAGTTTAGGTATGGAAGATGATGGTGCCTTGGTGCTGTTTGCATCATTAAAACTCAGGAGGGAAAATGTAAAGTGAGTGGAAAGAGGGAGGTGGGAAAAAAATTAATTGGAGCTGTGTGACCAATGACACTCCCACCCGGTCGCCTCCATCCATAGCTTAAGAATTAAATGCTGTCTAGAGTACTCTGAATGAGTCACTTCTTTTGAATCTCTAGAAGGCTGTTAACCTCTTGCCTGCATGTAGGAAGTGTAACCCCTGGAACAGACTCTAACTCTGTGCACTAGAAAATAGAAATCAAGATAAGGCAGAAGTTCTTGGAGTGTATCTGGGAGAGTTTAGTTACCAAAATAATGAATATCCTTATTACCCCAACTCTCTCCTCCAACCTAACATGACTTGTGCTTTGACCCTTTGTGCTACTTCTCATCCCCAGAGTGCGTCCCCTCATTTCATTTAATGAAAAGACTGGAAAGGAAGACACTGTACTTAGGTAGGTACTTAGGTAGGATCTTTGGACTCTAGACTGGACTCAGACACTTAAAATCTCTACGACCTGAATGTCCTTCTCTGATCTTGGCTGTGAGGCTGAGGATCTTTTATGTCTCACAGCACCAAAAGTCCTTAAGTCTGTGTACTTACCAACCTCAGAGAGGTTCCTGCTGTGTGACCCATTGGCATGAGGAGTTGGGATTTACTTAAATCTAGGAAATAGCATTGACCGGCTTTTGAATTTGCACATTAAAAGATTAATCCTTGCTTACTTTTAGCTTGTCTCAAATATGAATCTGTTTTATATCAGCAGTAGAAAATACTAGCTTTCTACATTTTTTCTATGCATATTTTAAAGAAGACATGAGCTCAGATTATATTCGTGGTTAAATATCCTGTTTTAACATACCCCTGTCCTAGGCTTCGTATAATGACTATACATTCTGAACCAAATACTTTCTGAACGTGTCAGAAAGAAAAGCAATTCAAAGTAGCTTTTAAGCAAGAAAGGAAACTTATGGCATGTTCCCAAGAAATCCTGTGGTAGTCCTTAGTTTCACATCTAGTATTCTTTTTCATTCTACCTCTCAGCGTTGCCTTCTCTTGTTCACTGAGTCTTGGCTGTTTCCAGACACAGAAGGGCCTTCTCCATGTGGCAAGAGGAGACAGTTACCAGTGCTTCCCCCTTGTCTACAGTGCAACAACAAAAGCTTAGACTCAGGGGATCCAATTGTCCCCACATGGCTTATGCACATCACCTTCACGGACCTTGGTGGAGAGAGGCAATGGGTTACCATGAATGACAGAGTCAGCAGTGGTCCATGGCACTCTCTTCCTAGTCTGCTCAGCACTCACACCATCACTGAAATGTGCACACCAGTCTCCCTCCTTTTCCTGGGAATCTTTGTGGAAACAAACCCCTGGCTGGAATCACAAACACACTGTCTTTCCAGCTGAAAATAACCAAAAGAAAATCAAGTTGATGTTTCCAGTGACATCTGTGGAGGGACTTCTTTCCCCAATTGTGAAATTCATTTTGTGAAGTCTTTAGCAAGAATAAAAATCAAATTTTATATTTTTTCACCTTTTGTTAGTCACAGACACATTCACTCCCTTTTCTGCATTTTTAAGTCAGCTCTTCGAGTGGTTCTGAAACGCTGTAAAAATTTGAACCTCTACGTTCAGTTGGTCATACATATGGCATCAGATGCCACTTGCGATCTGAATGTCATCTGCATTCCCAGCTAGGTGTGCTTCTTGAGCTGCCTAAATGTATAACCAATTATCTACTTCAGTCTCGCTTGAACTCACTCTCTACCATCATAAAACACTTTTTCACCTTCCGTCTCTGGGACCATAATTTGGACTCACTCAGTTACACATCCTAATGACTTGTAGCACCAAGCTATCCATCCAAAGGGGATATTAACTGCTCTTGCAACATGCTTTATGCTTCGCCACTGCCTTACCCTGGTTGATGCCGATCATTTGTTTCTACGATTTCATCTCTATATTTTTTATCACCCCACCACTGGTCAGAATCCCATGTATTTCATACTAAAAGCAGACACGAATGTGAAATGCTTAAACAGATTATTAGGAAACCATTCACTGGAAGTGACTTTAGTGGCTTAAATAAGTAGGAATTTAATTATTTTAATTATTTTTTATGTAACAAGTATATCTTGAGCTGTCAAAATTTCTACTTAAGGCTTCTTTGAAACTTGAGTATGGAATTAATGATTGAAACTAAATATTAGCACCTGGGTGGCTCAGTTGGTTGAGTGTCCAGCTCTTGATTTTGGCTTAAGTCATGATCTCTCAGTTGGTGGGATCAAACCCCATATAGGACTCTGCACTGACAGCACGGAGCCGGTTTGGGATTCTCTCCCTCTCTATCTGCCCCTTCCCTGTGTGCGCACATGCTCTCTCTCTCTGAAAATAAATAAAAAAGCCAAAACCCAAAAAACTATCAGTCATGTTTTCATGTAACAAAAAGTTTTATTGCATGCAACCACAACTACAGAGTCCCATCACAGCAAGCGTGTTGGTGGTAAATTCACTCCTTGTGTAGCAGCTCCAGATCATTAAGAATCGATGCTTTTAGGGTATTCCATTTTATTCTGCCATCCTGAACAGGTTAGCTTTCCAATTCCTAAAATTACTTTTCTTGGGGGCACCTGGTTGGCTCACTCAGGGTATGTGACTCTTGATCTCAGCGTTGTGAGTTCGAGCCCCACATAGGGCATAGAGCTTACTTAAAAAACTAAATACAAATAAAAATTAAAAAAATAAAATTACTTTTCTTTTCCCAGCCTTTGGACTTAAACCTCATGGTATTCCATAACCAGTAGTCATGGGCTTTCAACTGCAAGTAACAAAACAACTACAGTTACTTAAAATAAATATGATAGTTATTGCAGTGGCTCAATGACATCTTCAAGGAACCATGTTTTTAAGAGATCTTTTCACTATTCAATTCTGGTTATATTTCATCTTCATACTTGTTGTTTACTGGAACCAGTAAGGCTTCTTTATTGCAGTGTTTATCTTCATACTGGTGTCCTATGAGATAGGAAGTCTTCCTTATTCTACCTGTCATATTTGTATTCAGTTTGTGAAAAGGGAAGGAGTGAATGTTGAGTGGCAAAACTGGTCTTTCCAGCCATTCTCTTTTTTTATCAGGTACACAAACTCAGTAGACTCTTGCTGCTATCTGTTGACAGCTATGTAAAATGTCCTCGACACTCCGGGAGAGGGATTGGAAAGGGAAATGTTGTGGATGAGGGTTGGGTCAGCCCACTTAGCAACATTTGCCATGTGGAAGTAATATATCACAGAATTCCCATAACTGGCAAGGTATTAAGCTATGTTTACAATGACCTGATTTTATAGATCTGTGTCCAGTATGGTAGCTAATTATAGCTATAGCCACTTTAGCTATTAAAATTAAATACAGTGAAAAATCCAAGACCTCAGTTTCATTAGCCACATTCAGGTATTTGATAGCTACATGTGGCTGGTGGCTACCATAGTAGACAGCACAGATACAGTACATTTCCATCTCCGCAGAAAGCTCTATTTGCACAGTGCTGTGCTAGGTGAAATAGAGTCAGTGAAGGAACAGGGTTAGTTCCTGGTTTTCAGAGTTGGTCAGAGGTGAAGTAGGGACCAGGTACTTGGGTTTCTAATGTTCAGATTATTATTCTTTTAAGTAGAGAGCCTGGCTTTGTATACATTTGTATTTTTTCTTAATATTGCTTCTTGTTTTCAAACAATTATATCTACATTTTGTCATTCTTTTATGCTATAGTGTAAGTGAGACGCTGAAAATGCCAACATGGATATCCTGTGGTGTTTCCCTTTGTAATGCATTTAGCCACTTAACATTACAATATAGCAAGGGCCTAAATGACCTTAAAGAAGTCAGTTGAGAGTAGGTAAGAATTGTAAAAGATTTCATTCTGTTTTACTTTCTGTGGTAGCTACAAGGCATTGCCCCTTTAAGAAACCATATGGTAAAATCGGGAGCTTCTGAGGCTTAAATGAGTGAATGAAGAATAACTAGAGGCGCAAAATGTTGCATATCCTTTACAAAGCTTTTTAGATCCTCAGCCTGGATATGGGCTGGAGGAGAAAAGTCCAGAAGCCAAGATGCTGTAAGAGTAACAAAGAGGAGACAGGTTGGTATCACCTAGATTCTGTGTAATAGCTACAAAGAGAAGGAAACACCTGGTTTCAAGCATGTGTAAATAGTCTTGGGTGATAGAGGGGGACAAAAGAAAAGCCATTAGCTAGAAAAATAGGGAATATTAGAAGTAATTAAGAGTAGCCATACATTTGATTTTTTTTTTTTTGGTGGGGGGAAGTCATCATTTATTTGGCTATTCCAGAAATAGTACATGGAAACTATGCAACTGATAATAAGTATATAAGAGCACATTATCTGCTTTATTGCTTTCTTGATTTCTTAATGTAAATTAAGTTGGTTTGCCTGTACTGCCTCAATAAGCCATCATTAATCGCCTTGTGGCTGTAGCCAGAGTTGAAAGTTGGCATCTGAGAAAAGTACACATCTCTCTCTGGTAACAGACCTTCGTTTCGAACTCCCTTTTTGTAATCAGAAAACCACACGCTGAAAATCAGATACTTGGCAGCAGCCCACTCTGGTGCGTTAGCAAGGAAATACCTGGTGTTCTTGTGTGTTAGCCTCATTTTTTTTTTTTTCATACCGGAGAAATGCAGCTTTTCCCATAACTCATTTCCCTGGTCCCTTCAGTCTCTGTGCATGTTTTTCACACCTTCAGCCAGGAAGTAAGTAACCATCATAAGCATCTCTAGGTTGAGAAGATAGTGGTTCTCCTTCTAGATACGTGCTTTGTTTTTACATACCCAGAAGACATAAGTGGAAATCTCTTGTGTCTTGGAAAAATACCACACAGGTGATCAGTGGTGAATCTGGGTTTAGGTCTTAGTAAGGAGGATGTGTGTTTCAACAGCATATATTACTGATATTTTAAGAACATTAGGGAATTTGTGTTCTTCAGCAAGTTATTTATCTATATAGGTTTATTTTCCTCATTTGGAAATGAGCTTGGACACATTTTTTTGTGGGACAAATTTTCTGATTCTGTGTGGGAAATATCCCTTCCCCTCAGTGTTTGGAAATTGTTAAAGATGCTACCTCTCAGCACAGATTGAAAAAATACACTGGAAATTGCTGAAAAAACTGTAGTAGAAAACGCCCCATGCAACTCATGGTTTCTTTCAATGAGAAAATTTCAAGTTCTAGAGGAAAGTCTCATGAATGCTGACCTTCGTAAGGAAGCACTGAGCAAATCAATGTATTATTGATTGGTCTGCTGTCACAAATTTTTCTTTCCTTCGTTCGGTCTCGGTACCTTGTGTGGTGAATGACACGTCTAGCAAACACCTGCACAGTTATGCAGCATCTCCTCAGAGAAATAAGCCTAGGTGGTTCCCCAAATTCCAGAGGTGTTTTCCTCATTGAGCTGAAGTAAGTATACTCTAAAGAAAAGAAAGCAACTGCTCTACTGAGGTATTAGCCACTGCACTAGGGTAGGTAGACTCTGTCACGTGTGCTCTCATGTATCTAGTCAAATGCATGGAAAAGTAAAACTCTATAAAAGTACAATTATTAAAATAGGGACATAAACACCAATCAGATTCAGACCCCTTTCAGTGACTTCTAAGTCAGCCCCAAAATAAGAGCTCTTTTAACAATTGCCCTATGCCTGCCAAATCCAACCCATTGTTTCACCCCGTGAATTAATTGCTTGATTTAACATTTGTCAAATGGGCATGTTGAATACCTGCCCCCAGATATCACCAGAACAACTTGTCAAGAAAAAACCAGCTGAGTTTATTGCTCACCACTATAATGGAGAATTTCATGTTCACAGAGTTTAATTATGTTTTAGAAGAAGGGAAAGGCTGGGATATTGAGACTTTGAAGTCTGTCCTGATGGGAGTGGGGGACTTGAGGAGAGTTGGGTATAGGTGGGCATGGCAAAACGGATTTGGATGCAAGAGGTTCAGAAAGTCTTAGGGCATAAACTGTCAGTTGATGTTTTCTATTGAAGAGTTGCTGGAATGAACAGTGAAGCTATTTGCAACTTATATCTTCCTGCACAAGATTCTTTTAAAATAGTACAGTCTTATTGATGAAAATAGTGGAATAGTAGACCCTTGTTAATGTAGACAGTAATCTGTGTGGGGTACGTGATTTTGGTTCTCAATGCCTACATACTGGGGGAATACACGTCTCCTGCGACACTCCAGGTGCTTATATATTTTAAAGTTCACAGAGATAAGAAGCAAGAATTGAGGGAAGAAGGATACTATTAGGTTGAGAGAATGTTGGACAAATTCATGGAGGGCGGTAACATTTGAGCTAAACACTGATCCTCGGTTATAAGTTCAGAGAGGTCTTTCACGCTAAAGGCTACTGCTGCTTGGCTACTCATGGCTTCTTTTCTTCTGTAAGAGTTCATTCAGAGCATGTATAGGTGTTGGCGAGGATGAGGAGAAAAAGGGACACTCATGCATTATTGGTGGGAATGCAAACTGGTGCAGCCACTGGAATACAGTATGGAGGTTCCTCAAAAAGTTAAAAACAGAACTCCCCTATGATTCAGCAATTGCACTATTGGGTACTTACCTAAAGAATACAAGAACACTAATTCAAAGGGATACACGCATCCCTAAGTTTATAGCAGAATTATTTACATTATTTACAATAGCCAAATTATGGAAATAACCCAAGTGTCTATCAGTAATCAATAGATGAATGGATAAAGAAGAGGTGATACATGTATATATAACGGAATACTATTCAGCCATAAAAAAGAATGAAATCTTGTCCTTTGCAGTGATGTGGATAGAGCTACAGAGTCTAATGCTAAGCAAAATAAGTCAGCCAGAGAACGACAAATACCCTATGATTTCACTCATATGTGGAATTTAAGAGACAAAACAAATGAGCAAAGAGAAAAAGAGAGACAAACCAAGAAACAGACTCTTAACTGTAGAGAACAAACTGATGGTTACCAAAGGGGAAGGGGTCAGGGGGATGGGTTCAATAGGTGATGGGGAAGCAGGGAGTGCACTTGATGAGCACCAGCTGATGTACGGAAGTGTTAAATCACTATATCACACACCCGAAACTAATAAAACACTGTATGTTAAACTGGAATTAAAATAAAAACTGAAAAAAAAAACAGTTCATCCATTGGAAGTAAAGACTTTCCCATTTTGCCATAGTTCTGTTGGGGAGAAAATGGAAGCATAGTCATTGGATGAGGTTCGGCACCCTATTTTTGAAGGTCCTGGGCTCTCTGAAGCTAGGTGGCGTGATTCCTTGTCTATGCTTTTTTTATAAATATAGCTCAGAACATGGAGCAAAGCTTCTTAGCTCTCTGCTTTCTTTACTTTGAGGATGGTCTCCATTAGCACCACATATACCTGACTCAAGTATCAGTAGGGAAATGAGGGAAGGGTGATGTGGTTTGTTGAATTCTTAGAGACTGTTCGAGGGTACAAGTCCAGAGCAGCTGCTCATTTTCTTATTTGTGCACTGTGAGCTCCTTTTCTTTCCAAGATGACCAAGCTGATTGCAGAGTCTGTTTTTGTCAGACAGTGGGGTAGGGGCCCCAGAAGCTGGAGCTGTGTGGCTCCAGATGACTGGAAGCACTACTTTTTTTTTTATTTTGGACAGCTCTCTCTTTATCAGTTTCTCTCTTTCTTTCCCTCTCTTCTCTCTCTCTCTCTCTCTCTCTCTCTCTCTCTCTCACACACACACACACACACACACACACACACACTTTTTTTTTAAGGCAACAAGGAGGAAACAATTCTGGTATACAGAATGAGGAAGAACTTAAGTAGGGGGATGAAGGAGAATCACTTTTTTAGGGGTTAGAGGTATGACTTGGGTTTTGGGAATCCACTCTTAAGGATATATCAGAATAAGTTAAAAAAAAATAAGGAATGAATTCAGTCCACTTTGTATTTCTCCTGTTGAGGGAACTAATCTTTCAGGTAAGACAGATTGTGTTTTGAAGGCATTGTGAGGGATTTTCATTCCAGCACTTATGGCATTTAATGCATTTTCAAGTTCATTTTTCCTGCAGAAGTGGCTGTGTCAAATTCCCTCACAGCTCTTTCTAGGCTTTATTGTGTCACATGTATCCTTAAGTGAGCTGAAGATGCTTAGAATCACTGTCCTCCTTACCTTGGAATGGAAAATGCTGTAGCTCCCCCTTGTGTCGTGTGAGGCCAGAAACATCTCTGATGAAGCCACAGCAGCAGAAACCTCTTCATTAGTTTTAAAAGTATCTCCTCAAAGCTTTTGGGGGGATGGTAACATTGCTATACAGGAAAGTACCAGGGGATAGAGCTAATCTTTTTGTGATTCTCCCTTATTTCCTACCCTCCTACAGTGTATCCAGGAGCCTCTTTCTTGCAGGGTCACATTTTTCTGACAAACACTTCCTTTGGGATAATTTTCCTCATGAGGTTGTAGTGTTGTTGTATTCCACTTAGTACATCAAAACTTGTACCATTTCCTCTCCAAATAGAGGGAGTGGAACTTGATTCCACTGTTGCCTCCTCTTGCCCTGTCATGGGGGCCACTTCATCCTGTGTCATGTGATTTCAGTTTGAGTCAGGCACCAGTTTCTTTGGCCCCCACCACCTCCAGGGGAAACATGCCAAGTTTTCCCAGGTGTCTCACACCCTCATATGTGAGCCTGGACTTTAACATTTTGGTTTCTCAGTAAGAATGCAGCCAAGGGTGTGAGATGCAATCACATGTCTCTGTTGGAAACAACTCCCCAATCTTAGGTCCCACCACAAACTTGATTCGGATGCAAGGATAGGGGGAAATGCCACAGTGCTCCCTATTAATGCATTTCCTTAGTTCAAATCAGCTTTGATGATTATTGAAATTCTTCACATGCATAGCAATTCTTGTATAATGTGGTTCTTGATACCGATTTTGCACCTTTGCCAATATAGCAAGACAAGAAGAAAAGGTTTCATTTTATAGATTGTTTTTAAACCTTTTTTTAATGTTTATTTTTGAGAGACAGAGAGAGCGAGCGAGTGGGGTAGGGGCAGAGAGCGAGGGAGACCCAGAATCCGAAGCAGGCTCCAGGCTCTGAGCTGTCAGCACAGAGCCCTATGTGGGGCTTGAACCTGTGAAATGCGAGATCATGACCTGAGCCCAAGTTGGATGCTTACCGACTGAGTCACCCAGGTGCCCCTTATAGATTTTTTTTTTAAATTATATAAGTAAAAGGTCCTGATTGTTAAAAAGATTTCCACAGTTTTGCAGTTATATCTATAGGACAAAACTTTAATAGAATTGCTTCATTAAAGTGTGTGTGCATTTTATTTTTATCTTAAATTTTTATTTAAATTCCAGTTAGTTAACATACAGTGTAATATGAGTTTCAGCTGTACGATATAGTGATTCACCACTTCCATACATCACCTGGTGCTCATCACAACAAGTGCACTCCTTAGTGTGTGTATGCATTTTATTTTTTTATTCTTTTTTTCCCCTTTTTTAAAAAGTAATCTCTGTGTCCAATGTGGGGCTCAGATTCATGACCCTGAGATCAAGAGCCACATACTCCACCAACTGAGCCGACAGGTGCCCCTGTGTGTATGTATTTTAAACGTGATAGATAGATAGATAGATAGATAGTAGTCTTTACCTGTGCAGTATCCTGTCTGCCTTAACCTACTCTTCATGTCCAGGTTAACTTGCTGTTCAGGTAACAGTTCCATCTAATTTCATTTCACCCCTTCTTGCACAGTCAGTCCTTAGTTTAAAACTTTGGACACTGTTGTCTTGAGGAAAGTTAGAATTTTGGGGGCCCAATCCTTAAAGGACTCCTACTTGTCCAACTTTATGAGTCCCCTTGGCAAAGGAAAGTTTCACTCCACACAGATTGAGAACAAACTCACTGTTCCCTGCTGCCTGTTAACTTTGTGATCAGGTCACAGAAGCAGCAGCACAAGGTAGCACAGGCTAAGTGATGAGTCTTACAAAGAGTGAATGCTTTGTGAATTCTGAGGTAGGAAAAAGTCAGGCCTGGAAATCTTCTGAACGAAGTGAGACTCAGACAGGTCTTAAAAGGAAGGGTAGAACTGAGACAAAAAGGCAAGACAATTATGAGGGAATTCCAGGCAGAGAGAAAATGCTACAAGCCTCTGAGGTGGCAGAAAACACAAGGACCCTTCGGTAACACTGACTCTTCTTATCTTAATACGTTTCCCCTTGTGCTGCCATTTTTTATATATTTGTCTTCCAATGGATCTGAAGTCAAGGATATTTTATTGCTTCATCTTTGGATCTTGGCCATAGTTGACTAGGTATCAACAAATATTTTGGCTAATAAGTGAATAATCAAGTGAATGCAGTACTTCGCAGAAAGGATACAAAATACTAGGAGGGTTGCAGTAGGAGAAAAGGAATTAATTTCCAGAAAGCCTCATTTATCATAATTTCAATGTAGCAAGCATGCACTTTCTCATGAGAGACCACACTTTCTTAATGAAATCATATTTAACTTATGGAAAATAATCTGCATTCTGTTTTCCTAATCAACTATGTCTTATTAATAGCACTGACATAATCATTCTAAAAGAATGGAAAACAAACAAACAAAATATGCTCTGCCAGAGCTGTCTCTCAGAAAAGGTTCAAAGCCTAAATAGTTCATGGAAACAATTTGCTAGTCTGGAGAATTCTTCCCATTTTGGTCAGGGCCTCCTATAGAGAGATTTATGTGCAGTATATGTCAAGAGGCAAAATAATGGCATTTCTCTGCTTTACAATGACTCGGACATTTGCTGAGTGCAGAAATGCACCTTTAAACGAGAGAAAGAAGCAGAGTCTGCCCTGATCCAATCATTTTGAAAAGCCATGCGCACTGAAGCTGGGACCAAACATAACGACAGGATTTAATTGCTAATTCTCTAGAGGCAACACGCCTCTTGATGTGTTGACCTTTAACCCAGACTTGGGAGGGTGAAAAAGAGAGGGGATGGGTGCCCTTCTCCCTACCCCCTCCCCAGTCTGATTGTGCATGCCTCTAACCCTGTCCACATACCCCTAACACGCAGCTCCCCCCACTTACCCATCAGTTACTTCCCACTTTGGGGCCAGGTTAGGAATAAACAGAACAGAAAGGAAGGCAGGAGCAGAATAGAAGAAGGAAGTCTACAAGCAGTTGACAGCTGCTTAGAAGCAGGGGGCAGGATTACAGCTACTGAAATGAGAGCTGAACTCCTGGCCCCCTAATGCTTTTGCCCCACCCTGCAATATTTCATGATATTAGTCCTTTCTATTTTTCTGTTTTCTGTCTCTATTTACGCTTTCTGGGCCATATTTGTAATTACTCCCTTCTCTACACCTTTGGCTCCCTTACTTCTTTTACGTGGTTATTTATGAATGGCAGAATCGCAAGGAAAGTTAAATATAAGGTTCTGCCTATTACACATCTGCACCATGGCAGCTGGGCTGCTAAATATAGCTGGAGAAAACCACAAATCTGCTGATCGGTCTCAGTGTAAATTTGTGACCACTAGCCATAAGTTGGCCCTTTGTGCTGCTTTTGCAAGGGTTCTGGTCCATTCACTCTCCTGCTCTTTTACAAAACTTGCACACCTTCTTTCTCTTCAAATCTCTTAACTGTTCTCCAACCACACTGGTCTGCTCTCTGTTTCTAACATGCCAAGGACACTCCCATGTGAGGGCCTTTTAACTTACTCTTCCTCCTGCCTGGAGCATCCTGCATCTATCTGTCTGCTCGCTCAATTCCTTCAAGACCCTGCTACATAATGTCATCGTCTTTAGTCAGGCCTTCCCAGGCCACTCTATAGAAGGCAGTAAGCACATCCCTATCACCACTGGCACACCCTGGTCCCCCTAACTTTATGTTTTCTTTACCAGTTACAACCATCTGCTAGAGTATGTATTTCTGGTGTGCACATTTTCTGTCTTCCTGCTAGAGGAAGTCTTTTATGAGACCATGGGTATTTTCCTCCTTTTCATTCTTCCATACCTAGAGCTTAACATAGTGCTTGCTAGTATGCCATACATATTTAAGGATTGAATGGATGGATGAATGCCAGTTGGGTTTTGAGAATCCCCTCTTCCCATTTGCCAAAACCAACATATTCACCTACTCCCCATACAGTATTTTTTGTATGGTGACCGTAGTTTCCAAGCCCAGATTTGATGCACATCATTCTTGGGAAATCCAATGTGATGATTAAGTATATCCTACTTAGAATCATAGTCTCATAGAATGGAGTCCTCAAAGGAATCTTAGATGATCACTTTCCAGTTAGTTGAATGGGCTCTGATAGTGGAATTGGCTTATCCAAGGTCACTAAGCTATGTTGAGTTTAAAATAAATGTGAGTTGAAGTTGTTTGGCTTTTTAGAGCTCTTGCTTGGGATTATCAGAGATACCCAGAAATTATTGGAAACCTCCATGGTAATTATCTGGCCCTGTCTTTTCTGTTTACTGCATACAGAGACTAGCACACTACCTCATGGGTCCTTCATTTCTTTCCAGTGAGGCTTGCTAGGGTAACTGAGCAGGATTTCTCACCATGTGCTAGGTATGTCTTTGTTCTTTCACTCCACATGTTTTCAGATGTAAGAAGTTGTGAAATGCAGTGCTATTTAAAACTTACCACCTGTGCCAAACCACCATCTGCACCTTGACCTCCACCTATTCAGTGAAATAAACACATACTTGAGTTTACATAGATGATCACAAGTATAATAAGATATCAGTGGAAAAGATCTGACAATAGAGATGTAACTTTCTTGCAGTCATGAGCCCAAAGGGCCTTCTAGGGTTTATTCTTCTGCCTCCAGGTTGTAATACCTCCAAATTTTCTCCGTTTGTAATGAATGCCTTGGGAATGAGAAATGCGTATTCATATTTGAAGGGTGCGTTCTCATTGGCTTTCAAGTTTTTCTTGCTCTTGAAATAATGAAAGTATGAATGGTAGGAAATACAAATACATGATATAGAGAATAAATACTCCAAAAGCCTCACAAGTCCTCATAAAGTTATCTTAATACAAAATTATTAACTGGGCTTCTGGGTTCCTTGGACTTGCAGGCATTTTTCCCAAGGGCCAATTTCTTTGAGGCGGGGCTTGGGAAATCTCACTCCAGAAGATCCTCTCTTACAAAACAATGCTCCCACCCTGACTTTGTGTCAAGCTCTAGAAAATGGCAGTGGAAGGATATTTTCCCAGATCCTTTTCCCCATTGGAAGCAAGGCCCTTTTCAACTGTGATGTTTACACAATGATGACATTTACAGTCCATATTGCTTAGGTACAGTGAATACTCACATCCTTTGTGTCCCTGAGAGCACTGGCCACAATACACAGCACTGGGAGCACACTCAGTAAATCACAATCTGCAGTGTAGAGCAGATGCTCAGCAAATACTCAGTGACCAAGAAGATCAATGTAAAGTGAATGTGAATTAACAAGGAAGCACACGTTTGTACCAGGAGTTTTTTAACCTTATGGTCAACTTCTTGACACCATAGGTCATGCCTCCAAATCTGACCAGAACAGTGCAGCTTTATGAGTTTTCTATCTGTGCTTTGAGATCAGCTAGTCTGGTGTGTTGTGCTAGTAGGTGACCAAACAAGTTGAATGGACTGAGTTTGTGGATAAAACAAGAGAATAACACTTCGGCTTCATAACTTTTGAATGCTGTTGGAGTATCAATACTGCTGAAGCCTAGTTTAGTCCACATGGAATAGTCACATAGTGCTCTTCAGTAGAGTCTTAGAAAATGGATACATTTTAGTGAAAATCTTCTAAAAATAAGCAATCAAAGAAGCCCTAAAAGCCTTTGACTGACAAGGCAGAATCAAGAAAAGGATTGAAACTTAAGATGCACTAGCCAGGAAAATGAATGGTGGTTAGACTCTTTAGCTGCATGTCAGCAAGATGGCTCCTAATCTTTACTTTCCATGCTCAGGGGGCTCAACGAAGTCTCCTTTAGTCTCCTGGAATGAAACATAAGCACGTTGAACTAGGAAGAAGGAATGATGCAGGGACACATCAGTTTGGAAATACATGTCTCTTAACTGTGCTCTTGAGTTAGAAGGTTGAAATGCCATCAGGGTTTTATATTATTTCAGCTACCCTTAGAACAGACAACAGTTTTTGATAAATACAGATCAGCTGGGATTGCAGAACTTTTGAATGCAGCCTGGAAGTCGTTCTGGGATTGTAGGTTCTCTCAAGTGGTTGAACTAGGAACAATGAAAACTTTGTCTTTCTTTTTCTTTTTCTTTCTTTCTTTCTTTCTTTCTTTCTTTCTTTCTTTCTTTCTTTGGAGAGGAGATAGTTTAAACTCTTACTTAGCATCTACACTAGGATAGTGAACTATAAATAATCCAGACAACTTGAGTCTGCTGCTGTGCTTGAATGTTTTTATGGTCCCATTTCCACTGTGATAAATACGATCATTCTCTCACTTGGATGCGTATGCACTTTTGTGTATGGATAGGTGCAATCTCCACTGAACAGAGGTTGATAGATAAAGAATTGATAAAACAAGAATCTCACTAACTTATGCTCCACCAATTTTGAGTTTTTGATAATTTGGATAGGGACCAAGCAAAAGTTTCCTTTAGTATTACCATAACGACAGTGTTTACTGAGCAAGTAAATAACATCGATAAGATTCAGGAAGAGTATTTAACTATGTAGGAGAAAACATAGCTTCCCATTAATTTTGGACACATGCTTTCTGATGCAAATATCTGTAGTGCTAAGTGCTAACCTAACCTATTCATTAATTTGGATTGGTCTCTTATAGAGTTATTCAGAAATTTTTAATTTTGAGTGGTTAAGTACATCTGATCCTTCCTCACTGGTTTCGAGTTACAGGGACCTAGCTCAAATTATGTGGACCCCGTGGTCAAAGCTAGCTATAGGAACCTCTCTAGCCTACATACAATGGGCAGGAAATTTTTAGACTTAACTTTTGCCAGTGAGCCCAATACTGTAGAGTGTTGATTGTGGTGTTAGTCGAATGCTAGTTACTAATAGAACTTCTTTGGAGTCACTAGTGTGTATTGTGGAGGGCTAAGCGTGGAAAAAGCAGGTGGGGGTGGGAGGAAAAGCACACTGATCTTTGATACCTCATAACCTAAGGTCTCGACTTGGCCTAAAGGAAAATATTTGTCAGGAGAATCACTAAACCTTGTATTTTTTTTTTAGCATATTTTATGCTGTGGTCAATACCAGTGGGCATATACTGATTAGGAGGATCCATTCAGTTTTAGAGAGCAGTGTTCATTACCAACAGATGATGTCTTGGTTGTTAGCAGGCACTATATCTGAAGTCCATTTTAATGCCATCTTAGAACATTTAGGGTTTGGGGGAATGGTTTCTTCACTTAGTACTCAAGAATTTGTCCTTGCCTTGAACACAAGCTCATAAGCTTAGTGAATGTTTACATAGGATGTTCGAGACATTTTTGGAAAGCTGGGACATTTGGCTGTATTTTTTGACTGTTTGTAGTTGATACAGGATGACCAGCAGAATTATCCATAGTGGGGCTTTTTTAATTGACATTTTCCTGTCTTATTTTAGAGCACTTGGTGATAGGTTTTCAGTTCTACTGTAACTTCTTCCATGGAGGTTGTGGAGATCTTTGTGCACCGTCCTGGTGTTGTTCCTCACAACCCAATGGGAATGTCTCTTTCCTTACATCAGTGATTTGCTGTCCGACTGTCGCCTTTTACTTACCTTCTGCTAGGGTGATGTTAGGGACCCTACAGAGTACTGAGCAGAATCTCCAGGGATATTTGGCTTGTTGCAAAGCAGACAGTATGTGCTTAGAAGTGTTAATATGTAAAGAATTGGGGTTATAGATTTATAACTTTGTGAAACTAATTAAAAGGAGCTAAGATGCTTTCATTAGTGATGTGTTTGCAAAACCTCAGAATTTGTTTGGGGAGTTCTTGGACTGAAGTTCAAAATGGATGGCTGTGAAGTTCTCAAGCCAAAAATGACCTGAGTCAGGTAAACTTGGTACACCTAATTTGTTGAAATACCTATCTCATTTGTGGTTTAGTAGGCAAGGCACCTGGGGAGTAGAGAAATGGGATTATTTCAAAAATTAAACCTATTTAGCTTGTGTGAAATGCATGGCAGGCATTTCATGTCAGTTGCAAGAGGTGATTAATTGGAGGAGAGTGTGGAAGCAATTCTAGCCAATCAGAAGGACAGTGTTAGACTGTGATTATAAAAATGGTTACTTTACAGTCTTAATTTCCATGTAGTCTGGAACACAAACAGATCTCACAATCACTTGTCCAGGTCCTATATTTAACCCTGGATGAAAATGCCTTGTATCTGTCCATGGATGGCTAGATAAGTCCTAAAGGTGTCCAGATAGTATTTTGTGGAAAAGAGCATATAAGACCGAAAGCCTACTAGAAGTTGTTGCATGTGATTTTTCCATTGCCTGTATTGGCGACCCAGTTATACTGCAAGGTCTCATGACAGTTCTCCTCAGCGCAGCTGACCTAGAGAATCTACTCGTGATTCCACTTTAGACAGGGAATATGAACATAATTGCAGGTATGAGGAAAACAGGACTAATGACCCAGAAGATGGTGTTGTTTAGTGCATAATTCACCCATGTTGAGCATTACCACTTTTTCTCTAGGCCGTATGATGACGCATTAAGAAATAGAAGTAAAAAATGTTAATTGGGACTTAGTAAGAAATTTATGTGTGTTAATAACAGACCCTTAATGCTGACTTGGTTTTACCCTTGGTATAATGGCCAAAAGGGCACCAGACTATTGGTTTCTTAACTTTTTTAGCCTGGGGCATTCTTCACTCTGTATGGATTATACCAACCTTGAAACTTTAGGCATACCTCCAAAATAACAGTGAAACCAACACTGGAGCCAATGGGAAACTTTCCAGTCATCATATCCTGTTTCTTGTAAATTGTTTATACTACCTGCATTTGTTTGTTCAATAGTAAAGCATAGTAAACACAGTCTTGAACTTGGTCTCAGTCCTTGTTTTAACCACCTTTCAAAATTGTAATGAGTTTTTTATGTTCTTGTTCAGCATGGCTTTGAATTTTCAATTACCCCACACTTACCAGAAGAATCAGGATTGCTTAGAGTATACCAGGTCATCTTGGCTTGTTGGGGCTGGAGATATTTGCTTTAAGCAGTGATAGGTTAGACCCTCCCACATGGGATATAATGTGTGGACTTCACATTATGCCATGTGAAAGAAAGGAGCATAACTGGATTTGGAAAGAGGTAGATTGACTTACATTTAGTGGCCTGTGTATGAAGTCCTCTAGATTTCTGGACATTAAGAGCTATTCATCTATTATTGGTTTGAGGGCCGCCTAGTGCCTCCACTCTCTTATTCACTTATTATAGTTGCCCTGTGGGGTCATTCTATGACAGGAGGATTAGCACATTATATGCATACACTTGAGACACTGTTCATTATGCTCTTCAGCTATTTACTGAAAGTCTTCCAAGTGTTTAATGATTTCAGTTTAAGTGGGGAAATTAATCAGAATGGAATCTAGTATTGTAGTGTAAAGATTTAGTGTATGGGAGTAGAATTTGAGTTCTATCCAAGCATTTTCTCGGATAGCTTAAATGATTTTTCTTGATTTTTTTTTTCCAGTAACTGCCTTGCCGTGGAAATCAAGATTCTTCCCTCATGGTAACCATGGACAGCTCTTAAAGGGTATTGGTTTTATTACTAAATAGCTGGACATCCAGAACCTGAAGAGGCTCTAGTATAAAACCAACACTAGAAATAAGGCCATCCTTACAGAGAACTAAAGAATCATTGCTTTGGTGTTGTCTTCAGAAGTGAGCTTGCAAAACAAATTGGAACTTCAAGATTGTCAATAATTAAAGATACCTGTATTTTATCTGTAAAGTATGGCTACTCTAATGGCACACGGTTTTGTCCATATATGGAGCAAGAATGTGGGGATGTCTAAGCCCAAAGAAGCATACATTGGAAAAGTGGAAAGAAAGAAGAATATTAGACTGCTGGTCTATTTCAGCACTGGAGAATCAACAACTTTTCAACTAACTAATAATATTAAAAATGTGGTGCTTAGATCCTATGGAGGAAAACAAAATCACCTGCATTTAACTTTCCAAAATAATAGCTTCTTGTTTATTGAAGGATTATCTTCTGCAGATGCTGAAGAGTTGAAGATGTTCTTGGATGGATTCCCTCAAAATAATCAACCATCCATGAAGCCTGTTAAGGATGGAGGGATCTTTGCCTGCACAACAACACAGAAGGAAATCAACAAAAGTTCATCTCACGAAATATGTAGTAAGTCAAGTAGTGGATCTTTAGAGACAGGAGAAGGACATGGAACAGCCGACCTTCAGCAGAAGCCTTTGTGTGCATCAAAGTCATCAACACTTACTTGCAATGATTTACCAGAAAATGGACAGGAGAAGAGAAAAAGAATGTTATCATCTGGTTCAGGGATGGGTGGGAAATTCCTGCAAAAGAATAGCTCTGTAAGAGATCAGAAATTCGAGACAAATCTCTTGAGGTATGTAAGCCACAATAGGAAGAAAAAGTTGAGGTTAAAAAATAAGAAGAAATTAGCATTTGAACACTTATTCGAGACCAATTCTACTGGAAACCCTTACCTTGAGGGTGTTAGTGTTCTTCAGGTGCTTTGTGAGAAAATATATTTGGCATTTCTGTTGGAAGCAAAGTATAGTGCAGATAAGCCAGAGTGGGACAGACTCAAGATGACCCTTGACTTGTACCCAGATAAACTATTGCAAGGCCTCCCCAATTTGGGAAACACCTGTTACATGAACGCAGTTTTACAGTCCTTATTTTCGATTCCGTCTTTTGCTGATGATTTATTCAGTAAGGATTCCCCATGGGGTAAAGTTTCCCTTGATGCTCTTAGCATATGTTTAGCACAGCTGTTTGTTTTGAAAGATATTTATAACATAAAAATCAAGGAGAGGTTACTTGCGAGCCTTAAAAAAACCATATCATCAGTTGCAGAGATTTTCTCTGACAACGTACAAAACGATGCTCATGAGTTTTTAGGTCACTGTTTAGATCAGATGAAAGAGAACATGGGGAAATTAAACACCATATGGAAGGCTAAAATTGAATCTGAAGAGGAGAATCCAGCTCAACAGATCTTTCCTGGAAGTGCTGCCACTGAAGTGCTCGTTTGTCCCATCATCAATAATTTTGAGTTTGAGTTGCTGCGCTCTATTACTTGTCAAACCTGTGGTCATGTTGTTCTCAAGACCGAAGTGAATAATTATCTCTCCATCAACCTTCCACAAGGAACGAAATCACTTCCTTTGTCTATTCAGTCTGCTTTTGATCTCTTCTTTGGAGCGGAAGAGCTTGAATATAAATGTGGGAAATGTAAGCATAAGAGTTCTGTTGCAGTGCACAAATTTAGTAGGCTACCCAGGGTTCTTATTGTTCACCTGAAACGTTATACCTTTGACGAGTTTTGGTCGCTAAGGAAGGATGACCAGGAAGTCGTTATTTCCACACATTTAGATATATCATCTCATCGCAATGAAACTACCAAGCCACCTCCTCCTGTGAGCAAGAATGTGCTTACTAGGGATTTCCAAATCCTAAAAGTCTTTCACAGCATGAAATTTGGAAACTTCTTTCTATCAACACCTTCAACAAAGCCAACCTTGGCATCCAATGATTCTCTGATTCCACACATTGGACCAGACAAAGAGTCTGAACCACAAAAATGCCAGATTCCTTGTGAAGGATCATCAAATGGAGAACAGAAAGAAGACCTGGGAAAATGTCCTAAACTGAATATAACTGAGTCTGAATTAGTAAACTTAGGAAATGGAGCAGTCATTGAAAAAGAGCTATTAGCTGCTGGATTAATGATGGATCTTGAAGCAACGTCCCTTTCTCAGATCCAGAAAGATGAAGGTAAACCCACCAGTGGTCTAGACAGGTGTCTTGCCGAAGTTTATCTTCAAGAAATGTTTGAAAATCTAAAACAAAAGAAATATGAGACAACTAATACGCGTGTAGATTTCAAGAGTGGCACTGAGACTACTGAAGATACTTATAAACATGAAAAAAACAGAATTCCAAAAGAATTCCAAAAACCGACTAAACAGACCCAGCAGGATGAATGGATGAAAATCTATGAACAAGCCCTGCGGCAGGCACTGCTTGGAGCCCTCTTGAAGACACGTACCCGCTGGTATGCAAAGAACCTCAGAAAACCTGCAAAATTACGTCTCCAGGAGACCAAAGCAAATTCCCTAGGGGCACCGGGTTCCAATAAAAACCCTGGAAACAAAGAATGTTTAAAGAAGGAGAAGTCAGAAACTGAAGCCACAAAACCAAAAAGAAGTGGTAAGATGAGTGATCTCGATTCCTATCGGCTCATTGCTGTTGTCAGCCATCTTGGGAAGACCCCAAATTCAGGCCATTATATCAGCGATGCCTATGACTTTGAGAGGCAAGCGTGGTTCACTTACAATGATCTACAGGTATTGAGTATCGAAGAAGATCTCATGCAGGAGGCTAGGCTTTGCACCGGGTACATCTTCTTTTACATGCACAATGATGTTTTTGAAGAGCTGTTGAAAAGGGAAGAGAACTTCCAGTCTCGTAACACAAAGGCAAGGAAGACCGCTCAGGAGAAGTAAGCGGAACAGGCTCCTGGTTGCACACATCTGCTTGACTACCTCATTGGTTACCACTTCCTCTATGAAAGGAAAACTCTACTCTAGCCAAAGATGAAGAGGCAGATGGCATCCAGGGTCAGAATTTAAGCAGAAACACTTGGGGAAAATCTCTATTCTAACCCTAATACAGATAGGTCAATCCCACAGTTCAGCTGATAAGTATTCCTTTCTATTAGACTAGAATTGTGTTCTCCATATTCTGGTGCAGTGGATTTTAAGTGCAGTCTTTAAATCAGCAGCATCAGGATCGTGGAGAAACTTCTGAGAAATGCAAATTCTTGGGTCCCACCACATAAATGCTAATTCAGCAACTCTGATGGGGGGGGGGTGTCAGGGTTGTTGGGTGTAAGTAACAGCAATTTGATGGAGATTCCATCAGATGCTTGAGAACTTTAGAGAACTATTGTTCTCTACCACCACATAACTGCTAGTTCAGCAACTCTTTTGGGGGGTGTCAGGGTTGCTTGGGGTAGGGAGCAGCAATTTGATGGAGATTCCATCAGATGCTTGAGAAATTTAGAGAACTACAGTAGTGTGTTAGATATCTTGGTGGATTTTGCTGTTGTATATTTAGTTACATTTCTAAAGGAGTTTGATTATAGTTTTTGTTTCTTATATTCACATATGCCTTTCCTTCAGAAACTTATTAAAAACAAAAAACACACAGAGAAATCACTCTTCTGCCGATCATACTTAGTGATTTGACTTAAAAAAAAAAGTTTCTGGAGTCCTGACCAAAAACAAAACAAAACAAACACACACACACACACAAAAAAAAACACAAAACAAAACAAAACAAAACAATTGCTGAGGTTTTGGCAATAAAAAAAAATAGTTGCTATGGTCCTGTCAATAAATAGTAAATGAATCTGGTAATTTATGAATCATCTTGGGCATATGCAAATGAGACTATAACACCAGGTCAAGTCTCCAAATTGTTTGCTAGACTCCTTTTGCTCAGTATCAAAAGGGTTATATACTCTCAAGCTTAAGGATGGAGAATTTATTTGCCCTCAAGAAATTGACCCACTTTTCCTATTTGCTAGCCAGCTGTTCTTGGTGTCATTTTAGTCTTCTCCAAGAGGCACTTGATTTGCCTCAAAGGAACATTGATTTGCCAGAACTTTATCTGAAGCCTTGAACAGTCCTCTGCATTCAATATTATAAGACTAATTCCAGATTTCTTTTATTCCTCCATATCTTATAGCAGTGGTGACCTTATTCCTTCAAGGAATAAACACACAATGCACACTTTAGAGTGGACCTATAGGATTTGAAAGTGTTACTTGTCACCGATTTTGTATAATGTTATAAAAGACCTATTTGAGGTGCCTTTGAGGCAGGTACAGTAACACCTTGTACCTTTGTTAGGAACAAATTACTTACACTAAAAGGCTTTCTCACATCACATGAAGGGACTGAATTTTTGGTTCCACCTTTACCAACATGGGTGTCCCTCCTTGTTTCTAGGGGGTGGGCTCGGTATGGCTATATTAATCCAACAGCTTGTTGGTACTTTAAATCCCAGAGGCCTTTAAAGAGGTGAGTTGGAGTGTTGTGGTGTGGGGAAGTTAGAAAATGCCCTTTAAGGGGAAAACAGATTCGAAAGTTAGGGAATTCTCTTGCTCGCAGCACAGTGCATCTAGGAGGAGGTCTGAATGAGACTTGGAGATTGCAAGGTAGATGGAGGCAGTTTGTTTATTCAAGTTGTGTAGTACTTCAGCAGCTGTGGTGGTTGAAGGATGAGGCTGGAGTTACCTTTAGAGGAGGGGAGGGACAGTTCGGTCTCACAATTCCAGGCTTTTGACCTCTCTAGAATAGTTAAGTGTGAGCTCAGTTACATAGGCATCAAAGCAAGAGTTTTGGTAGGAGTGAGAGAAAAGTTATTTTGTTTTGAAAGGAGAATGAAGATGCCAGTAGCTTTGAGATTTAGAAATGTCTGGTGTGGAGTATAGAATATTATAATCCTGAATATGCTGCTCTTCAGCATGGAGCACTTCCAAAATGCAGGCTAAACTAAAAGGTGAAGAAGATGGTTGGGATCTCCAGGATGGGGAGGGTCTATCCTCCTAGACAGATGGCTTGGGTGGAACCCTTCATTGCCCTGTGAGTAAAAATTTGAGGTGCAAGTGAGCAGCTGCATACCATCTGTGTGTTACACTGTTATTTAAATAAAAGATTAAAATAATTCTTAGGTGACTCAGTGGCTGTTGTTTATTAATGGATTTTAATTAATTCTCTAATTTACACATCAGATTTCTCAGTAATCAATGGATATAAAAACTTTCTTTGACAGTGTATTAGTTTTCTATTGCTCCTGAAACAAATTACCACAAACCTAATGGCGTACAACAACACGACCTTATTATCTTACGGTTCTGGAGGTCAGGAGCCCAAGATGGGTATCACTGGGCTCAAATCAAGATGCTGACAGGGCTACAGTCCTTCTGGATGCTCTGAAGGGACAGTCTGTTTCCTCGTCTTTCCTAGCTGCTGGGGCTTCCCCACATTCTTTGACTCATGGCTTCAGCCAGTGATGTGCCAGCGATGTGAGGCTGAATCCCCATACTGCCATCTCTGACTCTTCCCTCCACTGCCTTTCTCTTCCACTTTTAAGAGTTATGGTGAGACTAGGCACGACCAGATAATCGAGGACAATCCCCTACCTTAAGGTCAGCTGATTAGCAACCTTAATTTCCACTTGTTTTGTAATAATAGATTGACCGGTTCCAGGAGTTAGGATATGAACATCTTTGTGGGACCTTTACTCTTCCTACTAATAGTAAAGTTAGCGGAAAACTATTTTGTCACAGCAACAAAAGAAGCAGACTGATTTAGGACTCAAACACTTGGGAAATGGTTTTGGTCACTCCACCAGGTAAAGAACCCAAAGCACCTAAGGTTTTGGCTGAGGCCGAGGGAAACTTGGTAACTGAGGAACTAACACCTTGAGACCAATTACATAAACAAGGGCTACAGTGGCTTTGCACATTTTCTTTATTATATGTATGTGTCTATTTGTCTATACTCACCATTCCCTTTTTCTTTATCCTGCTTCATCTATTTTATGCCCAAGTTACTGGAGATAAACTTTACAGTTTAGTTTTTAGGTAATAGAATATTTGATGGGTGCCTGGCTTTGAGGAATAATTAATGAAGCCCATGATGGGTACCAATGACTTTGGGGCTCTGAGTCGTCTAATTTGGGAGAACAGTGAAAACATATAGGAGGACTGGTATCTCTGGAAGGTGGAAATACCAGTGTTTTGCTGCTATAAGAGGTCAAACGTATGTAAAGGAGTGCATATGGAAGCTGGGTAACCCAAAGGGATGGGCTGTGCCACTTATCAACATCCTGCCTCTTAGCCCCAAATTTATCCTTCAGCACATGCTCTGCAGTAATGGACAGAATGCCTTTAAGGCATCTTACACTGAAAAAATGTTGAGCTTTTTAGTAGAGGGTGTGAGAGGTACATTGCAAGGGGAAGGGGCTCCCTTACTGTTGCCAGTTGTTGAGGTGGGTTAGCAATGTGAGCTGTGATTTGGGGTATATCTGATGGTGCGCTAAACCAGCCCCAGAACCAGAATGTGTGGTCCCCTCATGACCTCAAAGCTCCAAACTGATCTGGTGATGACTTTGCCGATGCCATCTCAACCTGGACACCATGAATTCTAGTGCTCTGGCCTGCACCCATGCCCTGATTCCCTTTGATCTTATGCCCTTCCCAGGTTTGTCCTCCATGGCCCTTCTAACTTCCAGCCCTCTTGACAGGAATCCACAGACCCCAGGTGTCCTGCCACACCAGCACCCTTAGTCCTTCTGCATGACTGCACACCTGGCTGTTGGCTGTAGCCCTACTGGTGCCGGAAGGGTTACCACTGGGGACCCCACTCACTCCGCGTGCTCTTGCGTCCAGGAAGTGCCTGAGGCTTGTCTGTGTCCTGACTATTCCACTGTACTCCGGATGATTGCTTTCTGCTTGCCCAGTGACTGTGGACCATGTCTGGCTCAGGCTAACCAGCAAACTTACCTGCCATGCAGTGGGCCGCAATTGCATCAACGAGATCTGAACCCTAGCCCTGGAGATCAGGTCCCTTTCCAAAATCTGCCCTTTCCTGGATACTGTCCCTCAGCCCTAGGATACAATAGCGGTTTTTCTTATATCCTACAGTTAACTCTTATCATAGGTTAATAATTATTTATATTAAACTCTTTAAATAACTAGTTCCTATATTTTGATTAGATGCAGACTCATACAGAGGCTGAGTGGTCAGATACTCTAGCTCTACCATTTCAATAAAATCCAAAGACCTTAATGTGAGATTCTCTGTTTTGATTTTATTTAGTGTTGCTTTTTGGTGCAAAGAAGGCTGAATAGAGAACCATAATACTCTGGTTGCTGGTGCAACTTCTGGGAAGAGGAGGCTAATATATCAAGAAAGCACCTCTTCTTTTAATGCTCCATCCGCTGTGTGCATAACAACAACTGATAGATGGTTTTATGGGGGGATTTCAATTCAGACAGATTCACGTGTGTCAATGACAAGGGACCTTGGGCGAGAAGAGCACTCTCTAGTGTCTACATTCACCCTT
Source organism: Felis catus (assembly GCF_018350175.1). Lineage (NCBI taxonomy): Eukaryota > Metazoa > Chordata > Mammalia > Carnivora > Felidae > Felis > Felis catus. Next base: position 109,299,018 of record NC_058386.1, on the reverse strand, counting down.
TATCAACCTGGTTATATTTCTGCCCTCTACATTGACCCCACTTAGTAAAAATATTTCACAAGAGAATTCTTAGCAAAGTAGGTTTCTGTAGCCTAGCAGAGTGGATTATTTCCCCCACTGAAAGTTTCTGTGTCTGGCAAGCAACAGTGAGACAGTGACCTCCAGGCAACCCTGGTCACCACTTTGATTCAGTGGCAATGCAAAAGTGGTACAAGGAGACTCACATCTGGCGCCAGATTGTGCTGGGTGTCACAATGCTGGGCTGCAACAGCACCAGGTCCGTGCAGGACAAGGCCTTCCCTGTCTGCAAGGTGGAGTTCTAGCCCCAGCCCTGACCTGATGCTGACCCCCTCATCCCAGAATCTGCCACTGTCCTGAGATTCACCTGCATCAAGAGTTAACCAGGTACTCTGCTCAAAACAAAAAATCTGGGGGCACCTGGGTAGTTCAGTCAGTTGAGCATCTGACTTTGGCTCAGGTCATGATCTCACGTTTTGTGGGTTTGAGCCTCGCATCAGGCTCGCTGCTGTCAGTGCAGAACCTGCTTCGGATCCTCTGTCTCCCTCTCTCCCTGCTCCTCTCCTGCTCACACTCTCTCAAAAAATAAATACAATTTTTAAAAAATCTGAAAGTTTCATACTTCTGTTTTAAACTTAATGTATTACTAATTCTGAATCTGTATGGAAGGCTGGCCACTTGGAAGCTCAGGCAGGCGTCAGTGTTGCAGTCTGGAGTCTGAAATCCATAGGGCATGCTGGCAGACTGGAAACTGCTGTAATCTTGAGGCACAATTTCTTCTTTGGCAAACAGATTTGCTCTTAAAGCCTTCAACTGATTGGATGGGGTCCACCTGCATTATCAAGGGTAAGTTCCTTTACTTAAATTGATCATAAATGCTAGCCATGTCTCCAAAATACCTTCACAGCACCACCTAGTTTGCTGTTTGATTAAATAACGGGACTACGGCCCACAACTCACACAAGTTGATACATAAAACCAAAAGTTACACGTGTTATGTGAGTCCACAGACTTGGTGTACCTGAGGAAAAGCATGAACAAAAAAGTCAGTTTTGTTAAAGTATACTATATTTTGTGTTCTAATCCTAAATCATTATAAGATAAAAGATCATTAGAAATAAAAATTCAATTGGACAGGCTTAAGAACAAAAAACCACAATTAGATATAAAAATTCAATTGGACAGGCTTAAGAACAAAAAACCACAAGGGGCGCCTGGCTGGCTCAGTCAGTGGAGCCTGTGATTCTTGATCTCGGTGGTTGTAAGTTCTGGCCTCAAGTTGAGCATAGAGTTTACTTAAAATAAAAAACCAAAAACCCACTGCCTAAGGAAATTGTTCCTTAAGCCACTTAATAAAACTCTAACACAGCTGTCTCTTCAGTTTCATCATTGCAAAAAGTATCATTGTTTTAACTGCTTTTGCAGCATAAAACTTGCTGCATAAAATTAAGCAAATTTCCAAGAATAGAGTATTTGCATCTGACAGACACTCCTAATTTCCCCATCTCTAATTCTGCTTCTGTGAGTCACCAACCCCTGGGGTCTCTGGAAGGTGCCTCTGCAGTTCTGTCTGCAATGTTAGCACCTGTAACATTCACAACCAGGGTTCTCAATGGAAATGCATACAGCTTTGCCTTTCCCACACATCACAAAGTTTCCTACCCCAGAAATGCAAAGTAGGTAGGTAGGTAGGTAGGTAGATGGATAGATAAAGGCAAGTGGCCACTGCTTTTGTGCTATGACTTAAGAAACATAAGGAATGCCAAAAATAAGCCTGTAAGCCAGAATTCAGCAAACTATGGTTTATGGGCTATGGCTTGTGATCTTTTTTTTTTTTTTTTTTTTTGTAAATATTATTGGAATACTAACCTATACATTTACATATGAAAGATTCATTTACATATCCTATAACTATAGTAGCCTGGTCTAGTAGCTGTGAAAAGTCCTGGAAAGCCTAAAATATTTACTGTCTTACCTTTTAACGAGAAAGCTTACTCTTCTGTAGGTTATCGTTCTGCTAGTGCTTGAAATTCCCCATTAGGAAGACCTCATTCGGGGACATTCTTAGGGGTAAAGGAAAAAAGCCCTGCATAGAGAAAATACTCCAAGGTTCATAGGGTCAGATGCTTTTCTCTACCAATTTTTAGCCAAGGGCAGAAATGAACACAGTGACAGGAGGAGGGAGAGAGGAAGTCGGGGCATTGAGAGGTGTTGTAGGGCAGGAGATATGAGTAAAGGAGGGTGTGGTTATGAACACAATTTACCCACAGAGGCTATACCTGTGGAGAATAGGGAGCATGTTGGTGGCAGACGTGTATAGATACCATGCCCTGTGATACCTGAGAAAGCCACGCCCAAACATGGAAGAATGGCATGAAGAACACTTTACTGAGACTTTGGATAAATACCAAAAGATAGAGAAAATGTTCCGGCTGAAGTGAATTCAACTAACTTCAGCAAGCATTAATCAAGTGCATCTATAGTAGAAGACAAAAGGTGGATGGGGGCTTCCAACCTTGAAATAATAGCATCAACTCTAGCTCCACCCTCTTCCTCAACCACTATATATCCAATCAATCATCTGTCTCTTCATTCATTCCCAGTGGTACCAGCCTAGACTAGACTGTAATCAATCAACTCAGTCAACTAAGAATCCTTTGAGTCTATGATGTATATAAGGAAATATAACTGATGAAACCATACAGTGCCAAAGGGAGCAACTAGACATGGAAAGGGATAAAATTTCAGAGAAGAGGAATTGCTGTGGTCTGGGTTGATTAGAGAAAGTGTAAAGAACAGACATGGCAACAGAGGTGAGCCTGGAAAGTTGCAAAGAATTCAGAGGTGTGGAAAAGGGGACATTTCAAGTGAGGGGATGGGTCTAGCGATGGCATAACATTTGGAATGCTTTATTCTTCTATTACAACACACAGTGGCACTAAAGCAGAATCTAAAACTCCATCCCCTAAAGATGAAGTAGGCCATCAAGAGCAATGACCAAACCCTTACCCAAGCTATGTGATCACTAATGAGCTGGCTGAGCATCGTAGATTTCTCACTTGCATTTAATTAATGTGAAAGGATATACTGATTACTGGTCTCTTGTATCCAGGGAGACTGTTACTTATGCTAAAGAGAACTTAATCATGAATGTCTGGAAGGGGAGCAAGTGACAGCCCACACACACACCTTGCAAAATGGCATCCTAGTGAAACAAATCCAACATGAAGACATAAAGGTGGCATCCAGGTCCATGTTGAGAACACGGTAAGAGATTTTATAGTTCACTCATACCTTTGCGAAATTCTTCAAAAATTAATATAATGTTTTTCATCTCTGGTTTGTTTGTGAATCTGTACCAACTTATCCTCAAACCACAAAATATTCTGCAGGATAAATATGTAAGCTAAGTCTTGGGAAATCTTTCCTTTGCTATATATCTTTTAGAAACTAATTCAAACTAAAAAGCCATTGTTGAATATACATGTAACTCTGTACTTTCCTACCCAGCTAGGACATACTTCCTTCCCTGCCCTGGCATCATCATCTTTATGGCAGGTAACTGATGTGAAGGAAATGAGCACAGATCCACTCTTTCCCCACTGGGAATTCTCTCTTTGTATTACCACATTCCTTACCACATGTCCAATGACCTCTACAGATTGTATCATGGTCTCATTATGTATGTCAACAGGTTCTCGGATGAGGACATGTGCATCGAGGTCATGTGAAATTTTGAAACAACACATTGTGCTCATCTACACTGATTACTCTTTCACAGCAATGCTGAATTCCGCTCACGGTCTATCCCCACAAGAGCCAACACCATGGACCCGAGAAGCTGGTCATTGAATAAATGATACCGTTCCAGCTGAACAACATTTAGCAGGAGAATGATTAGCAATTGGGCAGTATTGTCCAGGATAGAGGTGACTACAGACATAACAAAACATGCAGAAACAACCCCCTACTGTCACATATGCACCCATCATCCAACCGTCAAGATAAACACCTTCTCGCATTCCAAAAATGACAATATTGTGTCCCCACCAAAAGACTTATCTTTTTTTTGAATGAGTGAAACTCATCCCAATTCCCAACGGTCATGATACCCTGAGTGTAGCCAGTGGAATAAATGCCCCCCTCAAAGATGTCACATGCTAATTCCCAGAACCCGTGAGCATGTTATAGTACATGGCAAGGTTGCTAAATCATCTGACCTTAAAATGGGAGATTATCCCGGATTATCTGAATAGGCCCAATATAATCACAATGATCCTTGAAAGTAGAAAAGGGAGAAAAACTTGGAGAGGTGGTGGGTACCAAGGGCTGGTGGTGGGTGGGGGAAACATTGGTCAAAGTGTGTAAGCTTCCAATTATAAGATGAACAAATTCTGGGGACCTAACATACAGCATGGTGATTACAGCTAATAACGCTGTATTATGTACTGGAAAGTTGCTAAGAGAGGAGATTTAAACTGTTCTCACCACAGAAATGAAATGATAATTATGTGACAGTAGAGGTTAACTAATGCTCCTGTAGTAATCATTTTGTAATATGTACCTGTATCAAATCAACACGTTGCACACCTTAAACTTACACAATGTTATTATGTCAATTATATCTCAGTAAAGCTGGGAGGAAAAGAAAAGAAAGAAATCCCTCCACTCTTCTTTGTTTCAGGAAATGGCTTATCATGAAGAATCTCTCCTCCTGGCACTACCTAGGTAAGACTTGTGCATGACCCCCTTGTTTACCTATGACAAGACCAGACACAGTCCTTCCAAGTTCCCATTCATGGTCTCATCGGTTGAACTGAACTGTTTGCTCCCTTTGATCAGTCTGAACATCACAGCACCAGCTAACTTTAGACGTGACCAAATTTTAATCCAGCTTCTCCCTATCCCCACAGGTCCCTGAACATTGACTCATTCTCAGCCTGAGCAAGCACCAGAATGCAGAGCAGGCCTTCCTTAACAACCCCTCCCGAAAATCACCTGACCACAGAGAAAGGCATTCGATGATTGTTCATACAATTATATGCCACATGCACATCCCATTCTCCCACATCCAGTTCTTTCTAGCCTTATTCATTCTTTCCTGTAGAAGAAAACCCCTTTCCACCCGACCTTTGAGACACTTGCAGATCCTATGGTTGGAAGATTCTCTCTATGGCAACAGTCCCTTCCTCCTATTGCAATAATCCCCTCGAATAAAATATCTCCTTACCTAGGTCCAGAATTTTTTTTTTCTGACACAAAGTCTTCTTTGCCTCCAGTGTGTAGCAGTAAACTGATTTCTCCTTGGTAATGGGGATAAATCACCCCAGTTAGTAGACTAACCCTTCTTGTGTTCAGTGGCACCAGAAGACCAAAATGTCCAGGTGGCACTCTCAACCTCCAGTTCAATGGAGACATGTGTGTGGCCTCAGGTGAAAGCATTCCTCCCTTGGGAACTAGTATCTCCAAATCAGTGGAGCTCAAAATTCCTGGAATGGAAAGCAAGAGTTCAGGAAGTATGTTATTACATGTAATAGTGAAAGAAGCCCCTCCCACTCTTGCCCACTCTCTGGATTCCTGGACCCATGTATTGTGGGCACGGTGGACATGGCACCACACTGTGGTCTGTGATTTAAAGCATAACTGCATTTTGTGAGATTGAATTCCATCCTAGCAAGGGATTTTTTTCTCTCAATTGGCACTGCGATGAAGTCTTCAGTCAGCCCTTCCATTAGGCCAGCTGCTGGTGGGTAATGGAAGATGTTATAAACCCAGTTATTCTCAGGGATATGAGGCCACTGGTGCAATTCTTTTCTATGAGATGAGTTCCCTGATCAGACGCAAGGCTGTGTGGATTGCCATGATGCTCTAGATAAGACATTCTGTGGGTCCATGGATGGTGGTGCCGGCAGAAGCATTATCAGCAGGAAAGACAAACACAGACCCAGAATATATACCTATTTCAGTGGGGACACATATTTGCTCCCTCTGTGGTGGAAGAGGTCCAATGTAATCAATCCACCAACAGGTGGCTGGCTGGCCATATATCCGGGGCTCAGAGTTGATCTCCATCGTCAGCAGGTTACACACTCAGCAGTGGCTGTGGCCAGGTCAGCCTTCAGGAGGGGAAGACGATGTTTTGCCCATGCCCAGCCTCCATGCCTGCCACCACGGCAACTTGGTTCATAAGCTCGGTGAGCAAGCCATCAGGTGGCCGGGGAAAGAAGCTGATTGACATCCACAGACTGCATCATTTTGTCCAGCTGACATCTTCACTTTGGGCACTTATTCAGAGTTGGTTATTCACCTCTTCCCCAAACTTCCTCACAACCACACCGCCCACCCACGGTGCAACTACCAGAAACAGCCAAGAGCCCCTTTTCTCCTGTAATGTCTCTCCAGCGCCCTCTACTGGCGAAGCCCAACATTGTGCTCACTGTAAAGGACAAATGTTTAAATGAATTCTGCATTGACAGATGAATTGCATTGACAGATGAATTTGCAGCTATGAGACAATACATTGATAACTGGCATGGATTCCTCACTTCAGTATCATCAGGCCTCTGCTTCTTTGGATTACAATCCTGTGTGACCATTGAGCTATAGTAAATTTTTGAGCTTCAGTTTTGTGACCATGGGAACACAGCTCAAGGGAAATACTCTCCACCCCTGCCTGTATCCACCTGGAACATTAAGAGCTTAATAATTGTATGTTTTGAGCAACATATTTTCCAAATACTTGAAAGTAAATAGGTCTCTTCAGATTCCTGCCTGCAATTCTCAATCTCTCCTTTTTCTACCCACAGAATACTTGCTCCACTTAAAAATTTAAAAAATTTTAATGTTTATTTATTTTTTTAAAGAGACAGAGTGTGAGTGGGGGAGGGGCAGAGAGAACGAGAGACACAGAATCTGAAGCAGGCTCCAGGCTCCGAGCTGTCAGCACAGAGCCTGACGCAGGGCTCAAACTCATGAACTTAGACATCATGACCTGAGCTAAAGTCAGATGCTTAACCGACTGAGCCACCCAGGTGCCCCTCCACTTAAACATTTTTAAACAACTTATACATTCATTCTACAGTCATGGATGATCCAGAAAGGCAATTTGGATAACTCATCTGCAAACCTAAGGCTTTAAGTTTCTATGGAAGAAAGAAAAACTTCGGGAATTTTTACACTAACCTGCCACTCACATTTTCTTCCAGTCTTTTTGGTGACGAGAAGGTTGACTGATTTGCATTAGGAAAGAATAGCTGGAGGTAATGAAAGTACCTGATATAACAAATACTTTCTATACCTTAGTTTTTATTGCCGCTACCGGGCCACAGGCATGGTGGGAACAAGCAGCTTCCGAGATGTCTCTGGCCATCAGTAGGTCCTCTAGGACGCCATGAATATTCTTGTGCATGACTGGTATCCTTTTATCAGGGTCTACACAGAGGGCCTAAGGCCCTAGAATTGTTCTCAATTCCCATAAGCCTCTGTATGGTTTTGAGGCAGACCAGTTTCCACTTTGCTTAAACGTGCAAGCCCATTGTTCCACAGCCCCTCTGTATGGAACAGCCTGTTGCATGGGCACCATTACATAACAGGCCATTTTTGATTTGGATAATCCCTCCCATCTTTCACAGCTCACCTTTATGTCTACCTTCACCTTGTGCATTTATTTGCACCCTTCATTTGGAATTATCCCCAAAACTGCCTTTCCTGGTACTGCCTTGTTCTAATTGCCTTTTCCTCTCTTACCTCTCTCTCTCCCTCCTCTTAACCTTCCCTTATAGGATATGGAAACTTTCCTTTTTCTCAGTAGGCTGGTTACCCCTCAAGTGTTGAGATAATAGCCATTGCACAGTGGAGGCGAATTCTTACCTACGAAAGCTCCTGTCCCCTCTCACTGGTGGCATTTGGGGTCTTGTGGTGAAGAGATGGGGTTGGATTCTGAAACCATTCTGGAGTCTGGTAAGTATAAGGCATTTTTCACTTCGTCATACTGGCCACTTAGATATACTCTGAGGGCCATAATTATTTTTCCCCATTTGGGATTACATGAATAATTCTCAAGGAGAGCCTGGAGTTTAGCAGAGAGAAATACAAGTAGGAAATGAAAAGTTTGCTAAACAGAGACGCTCCTTTAGCAATAATTATGACCATTTTGAAAATGATTATCTTTTCTACAAGATGTTCATTTTCCTCTTTCAGAAGCTTCTAATTTTCTTTCCCCTGCTGAAGTGCGGGGGATCTGAGCTGTTATTCAGAAACCTGAAAATGACAAAGTCTGAGGAATATGTATAAGAACCTATAATGTTTTTCATATGCCATCCCTGTGGGTTTTGTTCTTCTCTGTGTTAGGGACATGATTTCCATACCAACACACACACACACACACACACACACACACACACACACACACAAGCTACTGTGTTTGTATTAATTACAAACCACCACACTGACCATTCCATTCAGAAGTCGGGGTCCAACCGCCACTAAGAGAAATCTTTTCTGTGTCTGTGACTCTGCCCCCCATTGGTTGGGGATTGTCATGAGGAAAGTTATTACAGATTTTTATTGCCATAAGGGGTAAATTCTGAAGCTGCCTTACCTTGAACAGGCTATTTAATGTCTGTGCCTCAGTTTCCTAATCTGTAAAATACACATAAAAATAATTTCTTTATCCCTAGATGATTGTGGAGATTAAACGAGATAACCTATGTGAAAATACCATGTAGACTCTTGTTAAACCAGTGTTTAACACGGACGTGCCTGCATTTTGTTTAGGGTTCTCATAATGTTTACACATGTAAGGGTCAAGTACAATAACCAAATAGCACAAAACATTTCCTTCCCAAGTTGTTGACTTCCAAAGCTCTTATTCCCTGAAGAAAGCTAGTAGTCAAAATTAATGTTTTCCACTTGGCTTTTCCCATTTCCCTCCTCCTCATCCCCTTTCCCTGAGCCACTCAGCCCCTTTCAATACCATTTCTCTGTGGGCTTATAGACAGTTTCTAAGCAATCTCATTGAGCCTGGCTTCCTGGGAGGTCTAGAAAGGACATATTCGTTGGTGGGCTGGAGCAGGTTTGTACTGGTAGGAGGTGTTTATGTGCATCTTCCCAACTCCACAGTTAATGACATCCATTGGTAGCTTCATCTTGGCCATGGTGGGTGTGTGTACTCCACAGAAATTGGCAAATACTACAAATCAGGTCTTTTCTCTTTGCCTTTGAGAGCACCGGTTGTTAAACATTTCCAGGCACGCATGTCCCTTTTGGGTTCTCCTCTGCTTGGAGAGACACTGATTCTCTTCCTGAACAAGATAAGAGTATATTTGGCTGCATGTAACGAAAAACCCAACTAAACAATAATGTAAACATATCTGTCTCATGCAGATACTGTTGAGGATTTTTCAGTTTGTCTTCCTTAGCATATTGGTCTGATGGGTTTCTCCTTTCAACCCAGGTGCTGCACATTCAGACAATACATTTTTCACATGGCCACCAATAGCTGCAAGATGTCCTGACAAAGGTGTGTTTAGATTTTCAACATCTGTAGTAGAAAAAAGCAAGAGAAGAGTTGGATGGGTTTGGATTTAGGGGGAGAAATCAGCCCCAGATCTGTTCGTGGTTATCTGATTGCTGATATTAGCAAGATTCAGAGTCAGTACAAATAATGAGTTAAAGCATGAAATGGGCAGTGCTTGCTTTTACTTTGTTTCTTCTTGACACAGTGGTGGTCTCCAATTGGTTCCATGGAACATGTGTATCTTTATTTCGTCTAATGCCAGCTTCCATTTGATGGTGTTAGTTGCAAAGGATGATTTTGTTTTACGTTTGTGACTGGGGATGGAAGTCTCTGTAGACATCATCACAGAGCGGCTAGAGGCGCCTGCATTACTCACGTCCAGATGCTTTCATAACACTTTATGGGATCTGTGGCCTATGGTCTCCTGTCAGGAATCAAATGTGTTTAGATCCTGACATCTGCAGTCCCTGCCAGGTGGTGATGAGTCTGATGAGCCATGCCTCCAGAGAAAAGCAAGTGTGAGAAAGCGCTTATTGTTCATGATGGTCAGCATTTAATGTAGCTCTGCAAGGCAGATTGCAGTTCATAAACTTATCATGGAAATTTCAAACACTCAGAAGTTGACAAGTAGTACAAAGAAACTTCATGTTCCCATAATCTATATACAATAAATCTCAACCCATGGTCAATCAGGTTTGATTTCTGTCTCCTCCCTCTTCCTAGCACCATGAAATTATTTTAGAGCAAATTCCAGACATTGTAACGTTTCATTTGAGCGTATGTGAATGTGTAGGGGAGCTTGCTTTTTGAAAAGAAGAAATAGGAACCTTGGTGAATGACTTTCATTGAATATGCAATTTACGGGGAGTAGCTACTTAAGGCAGAGATGCTTTCCTTCTTTGTGGGGGTAGGGTGAGGAGAGGGGCAGGGAGAAGAATGGTGACAGGTTCTTCCTTTAAGATTTTACAGAAGGCTTTGTCCTGCATATCATAGTTATTTGTCATCTCGTCTTGATTATAAATTCCCTAAGGACAAAGAATGCTTATCTTATTCACATTGTACCTTTAGATTTTCAAGAAGGTTTGGTTGTTTTTCAGAAACTCCAGGCTTGTGTCATTTCCTGTTTATTTGGTTTTTCTATCCTGTCAGCCTCATATGCATAGTTTAGTCTCTGTTATCTGTTGTATACCAGTGTTTCAAAATCGTGTTAGTTTCTGGGCTTCAGGATTGCAAAATGAATTGCAAGTATGAGGCCCTTATTTGTAATTCCAACTCTGTTCTGCCTCTTTATTAGACTATCCTAGGCTCGAGTATCTGGTAATGTTGCCTTCTTTATGAAGAAAAAAGAAATCAATACATTGTTAGTGGTGTTTTTCCAGAAGAAATGAATGGATTAAATCAGCTTTTACCTTATTACAAAGTTTAGTTTTGAACAGTAAATGGGGGTCATGAGACCTCAAGAACTGGTGTCTTCTGGAAAAATCTAATGACCTGGTTTCACATGCAATGAGACAGTTCTGACCAAAGTGACTTTGTTCTCTATGACCTAATCCATAACTGGAGGCTCTGCTGATGACGTCTAGCATTTGCCTTCCTTCCAGGCAGCTTGTGATAAAGTAGGCTAATGGTCAAGTAAAATATCTTATTCTATTGAGCGTTAGGATCATACTTCATATTTTACAAAGTGCTTTTTCATTAGTTATTCCTCACAACCTACCTATAAGATCTCCTGGCTGTCTTATCTCCCATATTGTGGCTGAAATATGACTAACGGATGTTCATAAAGGCTTCACAAAGCTGAAATGAATATAGGTACCTGCTGACATACAAACACTGAGCTTTCAAAATGGTCAGCCTAGCTGGCCCTCGGGGATGGGAGACACAGCACCCCCCTCCCACCCTCCGCCAGGGACTGGGAAATAATTCCATTTCCCTGTGTGTACAGTGCTCTTTGGGACTGCGGCTGTGGGAATTAAGAATGAGGGCAGTGAGGGCAGGAGATTACACTCTAATTGCCACTCAACAGAGGATTCTTATTTCTGCAAACACGTCGTTTACCGGGGGCTTCCGCGCTCAGGCCAGTTCACAGATGCCCATGTACCCTTGATGCTGTTTTGCTTGTACTGCAGTTAGAGTCTATCACGGCTTTTGTGGTTTGGAGTACACCACCCTATTTACAAACCTGGAACCGCGAGCTCACTTTTGCAGCATGCATGCTTGGGAGGGTCACTTGCTGTGGTGCAGCATCCTTTCTCTTTGTCTTAAGCTACTTATGCGGATACTTGATCCCATTCTCCTCCAGAAGAATTTCTAGAATAAAAGTCTTTAGATAAGGTTTGCTTTGGTAACACAGTACGAGAGGAGGGGCCTTTGTCTGCCATGGCTGCTAAGGTGATCATGAAAAGGAAATATAATTTTATTTAGAGCCTCTTTGTGCTTGGTATGGAGTGAGGTGCCTTCTCAACAGACCTAGGTTGCCATGGCTCCAGACTGCTGTAGTACATGGTGTATTCCTTCCATCAGCCCAGCCTTTCCTGCTAATTGGTGCTTACAGAGAAGTACAGCCAAAACCAAACATCGAGTTAAGACAAAGACAGGAAGATAGAAATGTATTGACATCGTATATACATTATGCATATGCAAATATGAATTCTCTGGTGATTCAGTCTGAGTTAAATGTAAGTTAGTGCTATTTAGTTTCAGAAAATAAAAGATTTGCTTCCAGAAGAGGTCATATCTAAAAAGAAAAGCTTTTGAATTGATATTGCTTTCTTTTAAAAATTTTTTAAATGTTTATTATTTATTTTTGTGACACAGAGACAGAGCATGAGTGGGGGAGGAGCAGAGAGAGAGGGATACACAGAATCCGAAGCAGGCTCTGAGCTGTCACCACAGAGCCCATCACAGGGCGCAAACTCATGGACCACAAGATCATGACTTGGGCCGAAGTCGGATGCTTAAACCGACTGAGCCACCCAGGCACCCCAAACTGATATTGCTTTCTAATGACACCATATGATTTTTTTTGAGAGGCAGAGTTTTACTGAGAAAGAGCACTAGCTTAGACAGGTTTGTTTTGTTATGTGTCAAATAAGGGTGTTGATCTAGACTGACTCTAGTGTGGGGCACCTGGCTGGCTCAAGTCAGCAGAGCATGTGACTCTTGATCTCAGGGTCATGGGTTCAAGCTTCACATTGGGCATGGAGCCTACTTAAAAGGCAATAGACTGATTCTAGTGTTTCTTCAAAGCATTGAGACTTTTTCTCTATTCCAAAAGGCAATAGGTATTATTAACAGGCCAGCTAGTGATATATATGGTTTATTTCCAGAAAGCAGGCAGAGGATCTTATCTCCGAAGATGGCACTGGAGCCTGTTTTCCCAGTAGCTCATTCCCATTTGTGGACCTATTTTCTGCCCCAGACATTTATATGCCGATCTTAGACCAAGTGTCCTAACAACAGTTGTATTCCAGGCTTTTTCGTGTTTTGCAGTGATTCCCTATTTCCCATCTAGCAACCCAACTCTTGTCCAGGTACAAGCTGGGTTCCATGGAATGCTAATTAGCTGCCTGGGTTCAAGAGCCGGCTGTCTGTGGCTTTGCAACCAGTTCATGAACGTAGTGGTTTTATTGCCAGCACAGCTTCATTGAAGCAAGTAAAGAAAAGGATGTATATTCACTGAAAATGAAATCACCTGCAGGTGTTTCCTAGTGAGAACTTTTCTAGAAGTATGAAGCATAGTAACTACCTTTCTCAAAGATAATTGATAAAACTAGAAAATCCCAGTGCAGGGAGGGACTTCACAGTGTCTTTTGACCATTAGTAATCGTTGAGGTGAGGATTAGGCAGACATATCTAAAAGAATAGAGAAAATACTAAATAGATACATTTTTATCTGTATTATAACTACAGCTGTACTTACACTTTATAGTTTGATTTCACTCACCTGCGAACTCTTCAAAGTAGAGACAGGTGGGTTATCAGATGGCACTAAAACAGTATTTTGTACACAATCAATGGCTTCCTAGTTATCCTTCAAAGAAAGCATCTCTCCAGGGCAAGCTGTTCCAGGGTGGGGCATGGGGACTTGGTGTTGTTACCTGCACCGTGGCCTATCTGCTCTGTGTGTGGAGATGACAATAAGCCCATTTACACTGACTAGGCCAGAAATTCACATCGGAAGTCAGGCAGATAGCACATCCATGATAAAAATATGAAGGGACATGTTCAAGATATAGAACTCAGATCATTAAACTCTGGGATTGATAGATAGCCAAGTCAGAACAACAGGAATCTGTGTGAGTTGTGGGTAGGGCAGCGAGTTTTAGAGGCACCCGGCTGGCTCAGGTATGTACAGTAAAATATTTATCGGATTGCTTTGAATAAATAAGGTGAATGGAGTATTGTCTAGGTGTGTTAAAATCGTGCAGTTGGTGGCATTTTTTTTTCCAGTCTTAAGTACATTTGTTAAGTGCTTACCAGCCTCCTCTCTTCATAGAGAGATGGAAGGCACTGGGGTTGGGAAGAAGCATCCTCCCTCCTAACTGTGGAGGAGAGGAAAAAATTCTGATGCTTTTTCTAAAAAATAAATTGGCCATGTCTCTTTCAATTCAGGGTATTTGGTGTGTACAGTAAAGCACTTAAGGGTAAGAGAATAATTGAGATTTATGGGAAAAGGAGAATGGAGGAGTGGATGATAGGAACATAATAATTCAGGTTTCAACAGTATCTGAAGGGTCAGAAAGAGAAGGTGACAACCAGGGACTGGGGTGAGGTTGAAAGATGTTTCCAAAGACTGTTAGAGCACTTTGATTGCCTTCAACATTAGAAATTGCTTAGCTTCTAAAATGCCAAACTTGCTGGGTTGTGTGGAGAGCAGAGATTGACACTTCCTGGGCCCTAGCTTCTGGCAGCCGTGCTTTGACAGGTACAGTGCAATACATTTCAGGACAGCTGGGAAATGGAAAACCACACTGCAGCTAAGATTCAGGCAAATCTGTATCTCAAGTTACACAAAAATGTTTAAGGAATGTCAAATGAAAACAGGAAGTTGTAGAACAGCTAGCATACTATGATCCCATTTTAATACAAAGCTAGTATTGTAGAAAACAGTCTGGAAAAGAATATAGCAATATAATAGTACAAGTCATTTTTAGGACACTTTCCACTTTCTTTGGTTTGAGATAATGTGACTTTGTATAAGCATCGGGAATCATACTAGCACTCCTTGGAAATCAACTTGGCTATATTGAAGATCTTTAATATTTAAAACTATTGAAAAATTCTAAACTTTGGGGGTGCCTGGGTGGCTCAGTCGGTTAGGTGTCCAACTCTTGGTTTCAGCTCAGGTCATGATCTCACAGGTTCATAGGTTTGAGTCCTGCATTGGGCTCCACACTGACAGTGTGGGGCCTGCTTAGGATTCTCTCTCTCTCTCTCTCTCTCTCTCTCTCTCTCTCTCTCTCTGCTCCTTCTCTGCTCTCTCAAAATAAAAACAACTTTAAAAAGAAGAAGAAAAAAGGAAAAATTCTAAACTTTGACAACATTTAAAATATTGAAAATGAGTTACAAAACAGTTCATGTTCTTGTTTTCTTTCTTTTGAACTCAACTGAAGTTTTTGCCATCTAGTCTAATTAAAGAATCATTTTTGGATGTCTGGCTGGCTCAGTCGCTGGAGCATGTGATTCTTGATCTCAGGATTGTAAGTTTGAGCCCCACATTGAGTGTAGAGATTACTTAAAAACAAAATCTTTAAGATAAAGAATCATTTTGCTGGAGAGAACATGAAATTCAAAATATAAATTGTTCAAATTTGATACATTTTTTAACTTGTATGTTTTTGATAGTCTCACTTTATATGTAGAGAAATCTATACTGGTAATTTTGCTTTAAATTGACGGCTTTAATTTTTTAAGTTTTTTATATTCTCTGTACTGAGAGTTTGCAGAGCATGAGGTGTAAAATTCTTGAAATTGGCATACTGTATTTAATCCATGCACAGAATGTAGACACATGCACACAACTTAAAATGAGTTTATTGAAGGAGGATACAAAATTGTCACTTCAATTTTTTGTGGGGTTTTATTTTTTTATTAAAAATTTTTAAATATAATTTATTGCCAAGATAGCTAATATACAGACTATACAGTATGATCTTGGCTTTGGGGTAGACTCCCGTGATTCATCGCTTACATACAACACCAGTGCTCATCCCAACAAGTGCCCTCCTCAATGCCCATCGCTCATTTTCCCCTCCCCTCTCCCCCTCCCCCCATCAACCCTCAATTTGTTCTCTGTATTTAAGAGTCTCTTTTGGTTTGCCTTCCTCCCTCTCTGAAACTGTTTTTTTCTCCTTCCCTTCCCCCATGGTCTTCTGTTAAGTTTCTCAAGCTCCACATATGAGTGAAGACATATGATATCTGTCTTTCTCTGACTGACTTATTTCACTTAGCATAACACCCTCCAGTTTCATCCACGTTGTTGCAAATGGCAGGGTTTCATTCTTTCTCATTGCCAAGTAGTATTCCATTGTATACATAAACCACATCTTTATCCATTCATCAGTAGATGGACATTTGGGCTCTTTCCATAATTTGGCTATTGTTGAAAGTGCTGCTATAAACATTGGGGTACATGTGCCCCTATGCATCAGCACTTTTTGTGGGTTTTAAAAAATTCCTTCCTTCTCCTCTCTTCTCCTCTCCTCTCCTCTCCTCTCCTTTCTTTCTTGTGAAAAGAAGAGGATATTACACACAGTTCCTAGAATTGATGGTATTGAGGGATATAGAAATTGAATAAACAGTTTCTGGATCTTGGGCTCTTATTCTGGAATTCTATACAATAGGTGCAATTGTTGGTACTTGCAGATATTTCTGGATTGAAGATCTTTTCACATATATCAAGCTGTAAAAAAAAAATATAAGACCTAAAGCACATTTAGAATCACTTACCTGGAAGAAGTTTGCAGTTCCTCCAAATATTTTTCATATTTATTATAATTTATAGTTCACTAATATAGTTCACTAAGGCATAATAGAAACAAACAAATGAGTGCATATTAAGCATTTGTCAAAATTCACCCTGGCTTCGGGACCCATGCAACAAAGGCCACCATGACAGGGAGGTCCAGTAGAAGCCATGGGAGCTCTTTTTGCCTCTTAAATGCAAGCACAGGTCTTGCATCTAAAGTGTGTAGTGTGAGGCACCTGGGTGGCACAGTCGGTTAAGCGTCCGACTCTTGATTTCAGCTCAGGTCATGAGCTCAGCTTGTGAGCTTGAGCCCCACATTGGGAGTATGCTTGGGATTCTCTGTGTCCCTCTCTCTCTGCCCCTCCCTCTGCTCTCACATGCATGTGCTGGCTCTCTCTCTCAGAATAAATAAACAAAAACTTAAAAACAATTAAGTGTTCAGTGTAACTGTTATGGTGTTGGGTGTTGGTCCACTCTTTACTGTGTTGTTCTGTCTTGGAGGAGGCCAGTTCTCTTGTTTGTCAGGCTGCCCATGCTGGAGGGCTATCAGTGGGGGGTGCCTGGATATCTCTACATTCCCAAGCCCGTTTCAGGGTGCTTGTGTCAATTGTTAAAAGGAAAAGATTTCAAGCAGGATCCCCTATGATTCTGATGTGCAATTTTTTTTTCTATGCACTCTTATCTACTCATGAATTGCTTCAAATTTACCTCAAGCCTTGACTCGGCTGATGGGATAATTTAGGGGTAATTTTATGGGTTACTACTGGTCAGGATGCATTGTACTTGTGTGTTTATTGGTTTATAACTCATTCAAACATCACTGAAGCCTTTAATAGGTTGTAGGATGACTGATGTGGGGGTCATTTAGTGACTTTTCCTGAATGTGACATATACACATGTATGCGACATATAATGGCAATTGAAATGATCTTCTCTAGATGCGTCTGGTTTGGGGTTTGCCCCCTGAGTTCATTGTGCTTACTCCAATATCACAGTAGAAGAATTAGTGACTGCTACTAGGCAAGTCATCTAATACTGTGGATTTGGGTTGGATTTCTGAACTTCTCTTGCCTCTTCCTTCACATTCATATTCACTTCTTATCAACTTGAAATGTTGGGAAGACCTCAACTGCTTCTCACCAACTTGACCAAAGAACTGCTGTGACCTAACATCCATGAGATTCACCAATTTTCTCAATCCACATCATCAGTCAGATACAACTGGCTTTACAGAATGCTGAAAGGCCTGTTGTAGACGCGACTCTAGTATCAGCTTGGAGACTGCAGGGTGTACAGTCAGGGTGCTGAGCTACAGAATGTAGAATATGGTTTTATTTTTATTTATTTATTTATTTATTTATTTATTTATTTATTTATTTATATTTCAGAGAGAGAGAGAAAAAGAGAGCATGTGAGTGGGGGAGAGGTGCATAAGGAGAGAGAGAGAGAGAGAGAGAGAGAGAGAGAATCTTAAGCAGGCTCCATGCTCAGTGCAGAGCCAGATGCAGGGCTCGATCCCATGACTCTGGTATAATGACCTGAACTGAAATCAAGAGGGGATGCCCAACCGACTGAGCCACTGAGGCACCCCTAGAGTATGGTTTTAGCCAGGAACCAGACACCTGTGCTTCTCCTCTAGGGCCCAGAATAGATTGATTTTGGAACCTGGGATTGAAGGTGTAAATTGAACCTCTGGTGATTTCAGATGAGTGCTCCCCTCAAATATTTTTGGATTGTAGAACTCAAGGGGAAGAAAGTTTCTACTAGAGGAAATGGGAAATGCTACTTATAGCTTCTACATAATTGTTTTCCCTTGACCCTCCAGTTGGTATGTAATATTTTGCATTGGTGGTATTTAAGGTTAACCTTTACCCCATAGGGTTTTTTTTTAAATAATCTGTACACCCAGTGTGGGGCTTGAACTCATGACTCCAAGATCAAGAGTCACATGTTATACTGACTGAGCCAGCCAGGCACCTCTAGTCCATAGGTTTTTGAATCTCGAAGAATCACAGAAGTTCTATAGAAGGCATAAATTTCACCTAGAAGATGTCAACTCAAGGAAGCCTCATAACATCAGTCCTTTGTGTGCGGTGCCATTGGATTTGGCCTTGGCTTGGACACTGGGTTGTTTTCATTGCTTATAATATGTGCACTTGTGCTTACACAAAGCATGTTACATATAGGGAGATGTCAAAATATGTACATACTGTATTTGGATCCTACAGGGTGGAAGACAGTCATCTCAGGCTGACTGGTCTCTCCAGAAGACATCTTTCTCTGAACCCTTCCTTGCCTTCAGTTTTCTGTATCACTGAGTCCCTGGCCACAGCTATTTGGTTTCATATTTGTCACTTACCCACCTTGGTTGGACCAATCCTAGCATTTGTTATTTTAATTTTGGAATTTGGAACTAGATCACAAGCCTGAGTGATAGCCTTCTAAGTCTCATTAGTGATCTTTTATTACAGAGAATACTGTTAGAAGGCCTCCTACTGCATTTTCCTGAGCTACCCTTGTTTCTGTGCTTGTGACACGTGTTTGTTGTTTTTTTTATATTTTATAAAATGTTTATGTTTTTCCAATGATTTTTGTTGTTGTTATAAAGGTCCTGCTTGTAGATTTTTATTATTCACAACGAATACAAGCATGATCAAGGAAACCTGTGTTTCTGCCAAGTACATCGCCTGATGTTCCAGGGCAGAGCTCTGAGTTATATGGATGGGGGCATTGAGGACAGAGATTTTGTGGCAAGGTGTGGGGTCTCCATGCCAGGAATGAAGTTATCTTTTCTGTTAAGGTAAAAAAGTTAGTAGGTAATCTAATACCTCCCTATGAGAAGTGGTCACTTCATGAAGGCCACAAATACGTATTTGGAGATTGTGGCGGTGGGAGGGGCATCTTCTACCCCTGCTAGAGGAATGGCGGAGCCACGTGGCACTGCAGATCAGCTCAGAAGTTGTGGGAAGGTGGACTGGAAGCAACCACTGGCACATGGTGAACACCTGGTCAAGCGTGTAGTGAAATGCTGGTCCCTTGAGGCAGAAGTGTTTCTTGTTATACCACACCACCTGGTCTTATAGAGTCTTAGCAAGGGCAGAGTCCAGAGAAACATGCCAGTGAAGACTATTTGTGTGCTGTCTCTTGAAAATATCAATACGTTTCCCACCACTTGTATAAAAGTTCCAATGAACTAAAAGCGCAGGTCCTCTGCAGAGCTTGCCGTGATTTAAACATTCGTCAAATAGCCTTATCATTGTCGTCATTAAAATCTCCACTGACGGGAAGGCAGAGCAAGATTGTGGCAGTCTGTTCTGATGGAAGATGTGTCCCGCTGGGCAGGGGGGCACAGGTCTCTCCCTTGGATCTCATAAGGATCTTGGGCTGCAGGTGTCAGCTCTGTTCTTGCCGTTCAGTTGAGAGGGGCCCAAGCTGTAATGTCTCCTGTCCTGCCCGCAGAGCTCCTTAGCATGCAGCGTGCTCCGGGTCTCCCATGGCAGCTGGAACTATATTTATAAACAATCCCCATCATTACCCTCTCTGTCTTAAGGAATGGGTTGTCCACTGGGCTGCGAGCCACCCTTACCCACCTACGCTCACTCTCACCTCAAACAGTACATTGTCCCCATAGTGTGTGTCCCTCTCCCCAGAGAGTCTCAGAAATGACGTTCTGGGTGGCAAGCAGTTTCCAAGGGACTGAGGGGTTGGGTGAGCAGATGCCCAGTGACATTTAGGGGACTGCTTATGAACACCTTCTGAACCAGCTTATAACAAGAGTCTGGCAATGAATCTTTGTCACAGTTCAGATGAAGCTTGCAATGTCCTACTCCACCTACCCCCAGCAGATGGGGGAAGGTGGCCAAGTGTATGGTGTCTTCCTTTGGCCTGACTTGGAATGAGAGAGCTATGTGAATTAAGGTAACTATGGTTTGGAAAGCCTGGAGCACACTGAGAAAGGAATTGCTGCTGCTAGTATTTCTATGCACTGTCAACTTCCACAGATCAGGGAGAGGTTTGTGTCTTCGTTTTCTAGTTGGAACTAGAGAAATCTTTAGGATCAAGAATGACCTCAAGGGGTAGAGAAATAATTGTTCCCATTTATTGAGGACATTTTTTTGGTGCCCACCACTATGCTCTTCAATACTGGTAGTATTTTACTTAACCACTATACCACCTGTTGGTAGAAGATATCATCTTAAGTAATATTCTTTGAGGTTTCGCAGCGACCGTGTGGATTCTGAATTGGGGTTCATGTGTGACTGACCCAGTCCTTGAACGACTAGTTTCTAGTGATTCTAAAAATAAGGTGATGGTTTCAGCAAGTAATGAAGGCCTGAACCTTTGGGCCACTTTAGAACTGAAGACAATGAATGCCAGGGTAGCTGCTCTTTTTTACCACGGAGCTGGGGAACCCCCTTGAGTTCCTCACCTCCCTGCCTTTGACTCTACACTTAGGCCACACTGAGTCAAATGTCCTCCATTTTGAAATTATCTTTTAGTTTCAAAATTCACTTTACCCTAGACCTTGTTCCCAGGTATCTGATTAGAGGAAGTCCCTAACAAAGTAATGGCCTTTGTGTGATTGAGTAGGAGTAAATACTCCATTTTGGGAGAGGGTGAAGTTGACCCAAAGGACTGAATTTAATTATGGATCATCAGATAGTGGGGAAGGCCGGCAGGAAGATACTGTAGTGCATCCCTGTGTGTGTCTGTGTGTGTCTTTCTCCATGGACTGTTTGAGCACCCATCCTTATTCCTTAAAAGTGCACTTATACAAAAGAGGAACAGACATTGATAAAACAAAGAAAGAATCAAACAAACACATCTTTGAGTTGAAGTTTAATAGAGGTTGAGCATGCTGACCAAAGTGGAAATTCCCTGGCAGGAGATCTACCAACTACAGAGACACCCAGTGTGAGTTAGATTATTAGCAGGACTGGAAGAACACATTTTCCTCCAGGTCCTCCTGTCCACTGTTGGGGATTTTCCTCATGCTACACATAGGGTCCAGAAGGCCTGCTGACTTTACCCTCACCTTCCTGAGGCCTGGGGAAGTGAGCGAGCCCGAGAGTGAAGCTGAAGATACTGTAAAAACTCCAAACACATCATGTTCCCTACCCTAATGGCCAGAAAGCCCTTGTAGTGACTCCAACAGGTCATATGACGAGCAATTAGCATCTGTCATCTCCTTTCCTGTTCTCAAGAATCTGAGGAGCTAGATGTTATACTATTTCTCAGAGACGTTAAGCTGATTGCCTAAGGACACAGAGCTAGTAAATTTCAGGGCCAAGATTGGAGTGTATGTAATTATAGAGCTTGTGTGCTCTTAACCCACATAGCACCCTAGGTTGTCATGGGATTTATTGGGGTGGGGGAAAGATGGAGGAATTTTTGAACATAATTTTTAAAATCTTGTTAATTAATGGGATTTTTGAAAATAAAAAGGGGTAGAAAAAATCCACTTTATTTTTGCCATCCAACCCAAATACTTCAAATATTTTGCTATGTTTTCTTGTCCTTCCTTTGCAGAATTACAATTATTTATGTATTTTCATAAACTCTGCTGTGTATGCAATTATTCTGTGTTTTCACTCAATATATCATAGCATTCTGTATGTTATGTATTTATTTTTGTAATCTGACTTTTTCATTTCTTTTAAAAATAGCATTGTATTCTTTCTGATTATAAAAGTTGTTCATTTCTAACTAAAGTGAATTCGAAATTCAGAAAGGCACAAAGAAGATAATAAAGAATGGACTCTAATTTCACCATGCAGAGAGAATGATTTGAATGCTTTTTAAAAATTTTAAAGATATTTTAAAATATTTTGATATATTTCCTTTCAGTCTTACATTTCTTTACATAGGCAAATATTTTTCTTTCAACAAAATTGAGATCATAATATATACACAATATTTTATTCAGGCTTTTTTCACCTACAATATTATAAATAGCTTTGTATATCTTTAAAACACCATTTTTAATGCTCATGTGACACGATGGTATATAAAGAAACGTCACTTATTTAACTCATCTAATTTTGAATGTTTAGTTTCCTTCTAGTTTTTTTTAAATGTTAAAGTGCTATTTCAACAAGTACTTTTTCAAATAAACCTTTTTCCAAGTTTCTGATTATTACCTTAGAATAAGATCCAAGACTGTGGATTACTGGGCCAAAGAGTATGAACTTTGAAAAGACACTTTATGCATATTGCTAAGATGCTTTCAGGATTGGTTGTATCAATTTATTCTCCTATCTGCAGGATATAAAGGTGTTTGTCCATGTTAATGACCACATACACTGAGTAGATATACAATAAATCATGTAAGTATTTCTCTGCTATTTCCAATCCATTCTTGTTAGAAATAAGGCTACCGTGAGCATCTCCAGAACATGGCAGGGGAGGTCCTAGCCCTGGGTTGAATTCTTGTCTCACCTACTAGCTGTGTGTGCACTTCGGCCTAAACTTCTTCATCAGTAAAATGTAGAAATAATGGGTGTCTCAAAACATTGTGACACGAATTGACTAGTTATCAATTTACTCACAATGTCACGTGCCATTACCCTTTGTCTGCATTTTGACTTTTTCCAGTTTCCCCAATTTAACAGAATTATTTGATGCATAATCCATTTTTATTGCATGACCTCTAGGCTTATTTCAGTTCTGAGGTCCTATGAACTAAATGGAGAAAGTTGTAGCCATCACAGACAAAATCAACTTACTAATATTTTCGTATTCTATTTTGGCTGTTAGGGTATGTTTAAGAGGATTTCTTAAAAGACACAAGGCACGTATAGCAAGTGCACTAATTTGCTGTATCATGTGAGCTAATTTCATTCCCATGTTTCTGGACTTCCAAGTGAGAGGGATGAAAAGTAATCAGTGCAGAAATTTCAACAATAACAAAGATAAGTCATCATTTACTAAAATTGCAATGTCTTTGTCAAACGTTCATCTATATTACTTATTTTCTTTAGCTACTTTCCCCAAGATTGCTTTAAATAGAATGAATAGAATGCACAGAAAGCATTCTGGACTATGTATGTGCATTTCCCCACTGCACGCCCAGGTAGAACTCAACAGAAGCCCAGGAAGTAGGGAATTGTCTCTTAATAAGATGGTCTTGGGGGGCCCAGGAAGAACCCGGCCTGCTTCCACAACTAGGCTAATCCCTTTTTTTTTAAATGCTTATGTTGAGAGGGAGAGAGAGAGAGAGAGAGAGCACTTGTGCATGAGTGAGGGAGTGGCAGAGAAAGAGGGAGAGAGAGAGAATCCCAAGCAGTTTCTGTGCTGTCAGCATGAATCACGACATAGGCCTGGATCTCACAAATTTTGAGAAATCAAGAGTCTGATGGTTAGCCAACTAAGCCACCCAGGTGCCCCTAGATTAATCTCTTTTCTTGGCCTCCGGTGACAGGGCACTTCCTAGTGCACTTTTGCCTCTGAACCCAAGAAAGTATGTGGCTAGTTTAACCCAGTGTGTCCCAGACCCTGCTGTGCATCCACATCACCAAGGGTGTGTGTGTGTGTGTGTGTGTGTGTGCAAAAATACAGATCCCCAGACCCAACCGCCCAGATATTCACAAATGGAGTAGGATCTGCAAATCAGCATAACACCAAGCTTTCTAGGTGATTCTGATACAACAGATCCACTGGCCAGCGCTTGGCAGCCATTGACAAATCATAAATTGTGTAGACGGGGAAAGTGAGGCCAAGAAAGGTTAAACGGACTCACTCAAGGTCGCACAGTTCTGTTTCCAGTGAAGATGAACACAACTTGTTCTTGCTTTGTTTGTTTCTTCCAATTTGATGATAAATGAGGTCACTGCAAAATTCAACCCATGAATGTAAAGGTGCAATCAGGAGGACAGCCTCACGGGAGAGACAAAACTAGAGAAAGTTCTCGGGGAGGAGGAAGAAACAAAGTATTTTCACATTTCACTTTGACACTATCTGGAACAAATTTTCCTAACTAATTTGTTGTATTTGGTTGACTGGCCTCAAGTCCATTTTGGCCAGCTTTCCCTACCCCACTTTGCACTTCATAGGTTTTATATACTGCTATGGGGCAGACAACTTTTTGACCATAATTATATGGCATTACTCAATATCAATTGAGTATTTATTAAAATGACACGATGACTAAATGCAATATAGTATCCTGAATTGGATCCTGGAGTAGAACAAAAGACATCCGTGGAAAAACCACGGAAATCTGAACAAAGTCTGTAGTTTAATTCATAACAATTTGCCAATGTTAATTTCTTAGTTTTGACAAACATACCATCGTTATGTAAGACTTTAACATCAGGGGAAACTGGACGACAGCTATATGGGGACTCTCTAACTTCTCTGTAAATGCACAACCATTGCAAAATAAAAAGGTTGTTTAAGAACTAAGCTCAGGTAAGAACAAACCAGAGAGGTCAATGAAGCAAAGAGAAATCGCTAATCAAAGTACTGATTCCTCCCACACTGGGGGGAAAATACTTTAGGGAGATGACTGCTTGATTTGGTGAGAAAGTTACCTCACAGAAAAAGCCTGTTACATCTTGGAAGATAACCTGGCTAGGTTGGGGAGGAGAGGATGCTTTGATTTCAGGAAAATCAAATGGTGGTTTTCTTCTCTGATAGCACATTCCATTTGTGCGATTTTCACCAAGGATAATTGTATTCCATTTAAGTAATCAGCAAAAACTGGAATAACCTCACAATGGGGTCTGTATACACAAGGCTAACGTGGATAAACGACTTGAGCTGAAAGACAACTGTTACTTACATGTTTTCTGTAGCAGCAAATATTTTTTAAAAAGCAATATTTTGCAAAATGTAGTCACCTTCACCGTGTTGCATTGGCTTACCTGGAAGAGGCGCCTGCATTCCATGGTGCAGGAGGTGATGGGGCTCGAAGGTCTGCAAACCTCACGGCCCCTTCCCACCTTCCTGCTATGCTGCCTGAAGCATCCCCACAGTTTATTCCTTCATTCAATCAACATTTACTGAATATGTTAATAATAACAACTAAAATTTGAGGAGTAAAGATTAGGGGCCAGGCGATTTACACAAATTCTTCTAATTCTCACAATGACCTCATGAGGCAAGGATGAGTTAATATCTTTGATTCTACAGATGGGGAGAGTAAGGCTCAAATGGCTTCAGAAACTTGTCAGAGGTGAGACAGAAAGTTTGTGGCAGAGCTGAAGGTTGAGCCTGGTTCGGTCTGATATTCTAATTTTGGACTGTCGTGGTGAAATGCCTCATGTTACATGAGCCATGCCACCAGGGCAGAGGCCAGATGGTGAAGGGGAATTTTGTCTGTGTGCCAGTGGGAGCGGGGTGGGGGTGGGTAAGAAGGAGCAGCATGGAGGGCTGGAGTCATCGATGGGAGAGTCAGCCCCAGAGAGGCGGTCATCTGCGTCACGGGAAAAGTAGACATCTGGATGGGGAGGATGGGAGAAGTGAGGACAGTCTTGAAGATGCCCACACGTAGGCAGCAAGATATGGAGGAGGGATTGGTTAGAGAGTCAGCAGAGGCCAGCAGAGGTCAATATCAAGGATCCTAAGTGGGGAGAGAATTTCATGAAGTCTTCAGATGCTTCTCCAGATGTACTGGAGAAGGGAGAAGAGGCAGTGGCATTTACTACTGACATGGCCGCTTATGTCATTTGAGCGCAGGCCAGTAGCAGGGCTGTGATGGGTGGGATCGGATGCAGACTCAGGAGTAAGGGGTCAGGGTACGGTGAGGAAGGAGTGGGAGCCAGGACAGGGTGCATCTCCCATCGGTTTGGTGGGGAATGTAAGGACTGCGGCAGTTAGAGGATTTTTCTTTTTGAGACATAGAGCGAGAGTGAGCGAGTGAGCGAGTGAGAGAGAGAGAGAGAGAGAGAGAGAGAGAACATTGCAGAGCCCGATGTGGGGCTCGATCTGATGAACCAAAATCCAGAGTCAGATGCTCAACTGTCTGAGCCACCCAGGCGCCCTGGTTAGAGGATTTTTTGAGGTGGAGAAGCTTTGAGAATTGGGGCATCCACTGGTGAGTGAGAGAGCAGTGCTGTGCAAGAAGGAGGAGGATCACTGAGGCGGCCAGCCCCAGAGCAAGCAGGGCACACGGAGCACAGGAAGCAGCAAGTGGTTACTCCAGTGGGGGCTAAGAGCATTGGGGGAAACGTG
This sequence comes from Felis catus, assembly GCF_018350175.1. Taxonomy (NCBI): domain Eukaryota; kingdom Metazoa; phylum Chordata; class Mammalia; order Carnivora; family Felidae; genus Felis; species Felis catus. Next base: position 109,272,340 of record NC_058386.1, on the reverse strand, counting down.
TGCCAAAAGGAGCTGTTCCTCCCTGAGAGAATGTTCCTTTCCCTTCCTGTTGAGTGCTCCCTTCTTTCTCCCAGCTTCTGAATAATGCAGGTGGGCTCAGTGGTCACCAAGGTCTTGGCAACGTGGCCGCTTAGTGGCTGGGGCGGCCCTGAGGACCCTGTCCACCTGGGGGCCTGTGTCACTGGGTGAAGTCAAAGACAAACGTCCTCTTGGTCATGATTCGGGGTCCACTTCGGATCCCCAGGTGCGATTTCACCAAAGGCTTCTGCTCTTAGTCTTTTACCAACACCATGCAAAATTACATTATTCCACTGATCATTAGATTACTTTTCCTAACATCATAATCACGATTGCATCCCACGTGTATGTCACTCTTCACTACGGTAATCAGTTTTAATGACACTCGCTTCAGTTTCTTTCATAAATCTTCTTTCATAAATCTTTTCATAAATGTTTATGAGATAACGGAGGAGAAACATCTAATTTTGATCCAAGGCAAATGAAAATTGAATACACATGTCTTTCAATGTATTTTTGTTGGCTTGCCATGTCCATTACTTAAAGAGGAAAAAAATATCTCCTTACTTCTCTTTTAGAACTAAATAAGTCACAAGTACAGTGGATTCTGAATACCAAAGCACTATCTGTAATGTACTGTAAACAAATAATAAATGTAACTACCCCTTAGTAGGTGTTACACAAACCTCAGTTGAATAGAAATCACTGGTTGTGAGCAACGTGTGTGATACCCTCCCAATGTGTTAAAGAGGAAAATCTTAACACTACACCCTCTTCACAGAAGCAGGATAAAACTCTGAGCTTGAAGAGAAGAGGATAGCAAATTTCTTTCATCCAAAATCATATATCGAATTCCTACTATGTGCCAGGTGTTGTACAGAGATGAACAAAACACATTGACCCGATGGCATGTTTTAGTTGAGGAAACAGACACGTACATGAGTTTGTTCAGTGGATTGTGCTAAGTGTCAGGATAATGGCAATTACAGGGTGAAATGAAGTATTAGGTGGTGTGTGGTGTGTGTGTGTGTGTGTGTGTGTGTGTGTACGTGCATGCACACAGACACACAAGTGCATGTGTGTGTACAACAGTGGGATTGGACAGAAGGTCTCACAGAGATTATACGGTGGTGGTGCTTGAGCTAAGTCTGTACTGATAAATTGCAATCTCCAGGGAAAGAAGAGGAAGAAGGAAGTCTTGCCAATCTTTCCCCATTTATAGACTGTTCTCACTGCTCTGGCGTTTATCTTTCTCCAAAATCATATCCAAACTCAATGTGGCATGGGAAGCTCTTTAAAATATGGTCCCAGACCACCTAGAGGATCCTTTGGCTCACATACTTTGCCTCACTGAACATCTCTTAGTATTGCCAGAGCACACTCTTTCATAGTCCCTTTCCTTTGTTCGGATGATTCCCATCACCTGCAATGCTCAGCATCTCCTTTTCTTTTCTTTTTTTAAGTTTATTTTTATTTATTTTGAGAGAGATAGAGAGGGCAAGTGGGGGAGGGGCAGAGAGAGAGAGAGAGAGAGAGAGAGAGAGAGAGAGAATACCATGCAGGCTCCATGCTATCAGCACAGAGCCTGATGTGGGGCACGAACTCACAAACTGTGAGATCATGACCTGAGCTGAAATCAGGAGCTGAATGCTTAACCAACTGAGCCATCCAGGCGCCCCCTCAGCACCCCGTTTTGAGCTTGGCAAGGTGACCCAGAGCAAGAGAACATCTTAGCAACCCACAGAGCTGTCCAGAGCTGGCACACACACACACTGGTGAGCTCAGTGAGCATGGACCACTCTGTCTTCTGACTGACCTAATGGGATATGGTTCTGCTACCCAGGTCTATTCTTTTTTTTTTTTTTTAAATATTTTAATGTTAATTTATTTTTGAGAGAGAGAGAGAGAGTACACGAGCAGGGGAGGGACAGAGAGAGAGAGGGAGTCAAAGAATCCAAGGCAGGCTCCAGGCTCTGACCTGTCAGCACAGAGCCTGACACGGGGCTCAAATTCATGAACGGCGAGATCATGACCTGAGCCGAAGTCGGACGCTTAACCTCATGATCTGAGCTGAAGTCGGACGCTTAACCGACCGAGCCACCCAGGCGCCCCTACCCAGGTCTTTTCCACAGAGAGGTGGCTTCTACACATGCACTCACTTCCATCCATAGACATTTTGAAGCCCTTTGTCTCCAGCCTTCCAAATCCAACCACTGTGGGGAAACCAAGGTAGAATAACCTTTTCCTCTGTTCTCATCACAGCCAGGCAGATTATAATTTTGTTAAGGTTGCCCCAAACTTAAGCCTGACATTTTGTTTCTCTCTTTTTTGAAATTGCCTTTGGATCTCATTACAAAACAAAAACAAAAATAAAAAACAAACGAACCACAACAACAACAAAAAACAACCCTGCTACTTTTCAACCTTTAACCTCTCCCTTTAAGCCTTTGCTGAATGAATGTGAACCTTTGGACTGAAGCCTCATGCCCTGTCCATTTCTGCTTTAGTTCTAGGCGCCCCAGTACTTCTTCCTCAAGGTTCTTACAGCAGGCCTTCGGCAAGATAAGTTAATTATTATAGAGTTGATATGATAGGCCTAGAGCTAGGAAGCTGGAATAAAACCTTTTGAAGGCATATTATTCTCCTTTGTAATAGGTTTTACTGCTATTAAGAATTAGTACACAATGGCTTCTACAATGGAATGAAATACATAAATGCTAATGTCAACATCAGACATCATTTAGGAGAGATGTAGAGAAGCATTTTCTGTTTTTAAATGTCAAAATAATTTCTCATCCACCAGGTAATAATTTTTCAATTTTTCTCATCCATCAGGTAATAATTTTTCAATTTTCTTCTCACAAATACAGTACATTGTCATTGCCACTGAAGTCATAATTGATTTCACAGCTATGAAACCATGAGAAGCCAAAGAACCTTCATTATAACGTAGGACTTGAAAATGTGAATAAGATACCACTTCTCCAAGAACCACAAGATCAATGGGTGACTGCAGTAGGCAGAACTGAACCGTGCATTTACTATAGTAGACAGAACTGAACCATGTATTTACTACATAATCTTGGCTTCAGATGAGCACCAGATGGCAATGAAGTGGGTCTTAAGTGACCACCAAGGGCTCAAATGAGTTGCTTAGGAAAAAACATGGTGCTTTCAATTAAACGTCAAAGACAATTACATGGGAAAACAGCAGAGAGCTTCAGAAGTAGGGCAGGAAGATTACATTTCACTAAGCTAACGCTCCATTACCAAACTTCCTGTTTTTTGGAATTTTGACAGAAACGTAGCTGTTCCAGGAAAGCATGACATTCCATATTCATGAAAAGGCACAATAAAATGGCTTTGGAGTAAATGTCACTTTCCAGATAATCTGTGGGTAAGTTAAGGTCATAGACATGTGAAGTAGTAGGATTCTTCTGTTTGTGATGTCTCAGCCAACATCTAGAACCCCGTTGGAATTCTTGAACCTTGGCATCATTCTTTCGGTAAAAATAAAATGAAAATGCCAACAACCAAGTCTTTTAACTGCAGACCTGACAAATCCATTCTTTGCCATTTTCATTGGCTCTGCGTCTCCCCCTCCCCTTGTGTTTTTGGTCACCGATTCTTGGTGAAATGCCTAGCAGCTATGACAAATTCAGGCTACAGTCTTTGGACATCATGTACATAACTGGGGTCCCTTGGTGGTTTGGAAGACCCCAGCTGTTCGCTGTCTGAATTTGGTCCAGAAGTTGGGTCGACCAGAATAATCCCTGTTAATAGCTAGACCTGCAGAAGAAGCTTGGAAAGAAGCTGTACTTATGTGGGGCCCAGAGGTTTGTCCACTACGCTCAGGGAAACCAAGAAGTAGTTCTGACCATGACCAGCCCAGGGCTAGTCAAGGTAAACTTAAGAAGGAGGGCATAAGTTTGTCTTTGTGGTTCATCTGCCCATCCTTTAGGGACCCCCATCTTTTCTTTTCTGTGTCCTCGGCCCAGATACCATGGAAAGCACCTGAAATTATTGAACCATATTTCCCAAACTCTTTCAGGGAACACTAGATCAATGAGATATTAACAGGTGTTGAGGCACCTGGCTGGCTCAGTCGGAAGAGTATGCAACTCTTGACCTTGGGGTTGTGAGTTTGAGTCCCACGTTGGGTGTAGAGATGGCTTAAAAAGTAAATAAATTCCTTAATAAGCATTTTGTGAACCACACACTCCCTGTCATGTATGTTGGGGAACACTTCATAATGGGCTGTATCTTCCTATGAGATTTGTGTGGTGCCAATCAACACTAAAGATTTTAAGAAGTCTTGCAATTGCAAGTACTTATTTGTATTATTTAATTCGCTTTTAGTACATTTATCTCACCATGGCACACTTCCTTCTATGTTATAGCTCATAACTTATTGTGAAATTACTGTTCTGTGGAGTCAGCTATAGATTAGGAGAAACTCCCCAAAGGACACGCAAGCATTTTGATGCCACTTGGAAATTTTGTGGGGATTGGCACCTTCTAGCAGAATTATGATTTCATTTAATTCATATGTACAGACATGTAACCTTCTTTCTTCCTCTATGACCGATCTCAACCTGCTTGTGAGCCATCAATTTCCGTGGACGGAGGAAGGGAATCGCCCCTTTAAGGTGATTCACTGTCTTCTGGTTGAAAATGAAACCACTTTGGGGTAATTAATTACTCATTTGCTTCTGCATTTCAACTCAGTTCATTCAAAGTTCAGTATCAGGGCTGCTCTCAAGAATTTTCTCCTATACCCCTCCTCTCCCTCCTCCTTCTTTTCTCCCTTCTATCTTCTTCCTCTACTTCTTCCTTCTCTCCTCTTCCCCCTCTTCTTTCCCCTTCCTACTTCACTTCCTCTTCCTCTCCCTCTTATTCAGGACTGTGCTGTTTTGCAGGAAGCAACTGCCCTGGACAGGTAGTGCTGCCCATACCGCATGGCAGATCAGAGTGTGTCGTTGGAAACCCGCCATATTCTTTGGAAGCATATGGGAGAATCATGTCAATTAAAAACTTCCTTTTTTTCTGGGGAAAGTATATGTTAGAGCTAAAGTATCAGAGTGGGTGACTGGGCACTCTTTTATTCTAGGTAGCTGTAAGAAGTAAATAAAAGTCTTTTACAAATGTGGGAAGTAGAGCAAACCCCAGCACATTGAATATTTCATGGATATCACCCATAATGCCATGACATTGTAGGGAAGTTGAGAAACACATCATTTTTAATTATTTTTCATTTTATTGTAGGATGCTTTGATCCAACTTATTTATAAAGCTGGCGAAAAGCCCGTATATCTAAGATGACAGCAGTTTGAACAATAGGGAAGCTAGGTGATTTTTTTGTATGAATACAAGTTAAATTAACCCACAGGAATCTGTGATTTATATGATGCAGTGTCTGACTTCCTTATTCTGTAAAATGCCTGCTATTTGTGATCATATCTGTTTATGTTCTGTGGGGTTGTTCAAAAAAGTAAGGTAACAGGGGTGCCTGGGTGACTCAGTCAGTTAAATGTCCAACTCTTGATTTTGCCTCAGGCCATGATCCCAGGGTCCACGGGACTGAGCCCCATGTCAGTCTCCACGATGAGTGTGGAGCCTGCTTAAGATTCTCTCTGTCTCGGGGCGCCTGGGTGGCTCAGTCGGTTGCTTGGGTGTCCAGCTTCGGTTCGGGTCATGATCTCGCGGTTTGCGGGTTCAAGCCCTGTGCCGGGCTCTAAGCTGATGGCGCGGAGCCTGGAGCCTGCTTCGGATTCTGTGTCTCCGTCTCTCTCTGCCCTTCCACCGCTTGCACTCTGTCTCTCTCTCCCTCAAAATAATCATTAAAAAAAAATTTAAAAAAAAGATTCTCTCTCTCTCCCTCTTCCCCTCCTTCCGTTTGCACACACTCTCTCTCTAAAATAAAAAAAGAGCAGAGCCTGGGTGGTTCAGTTGGTTAAGTGTCCGACTCTTGATATCAGCTCAGACTCTTGATATCATCTCATGGTCTTGGGATCGAGCCCCGTGTTGGGCTCTGTGCTGAGTATGGAGCCTGCTTGGGATTTCTCTCTCTCTCTCTCTGTCCCTTCCCTGCTTGTGCTCTCTCTATCCCTCTCTCTTTCTCAAAAATAAATAAACTTTAACAAATAAAATAAAATAAAATGTTAACAAACATGTTTTAAGTAATTATTAATTAAAAATTTTTAATGTTTAATTATTTTTGAGAAAGACAGAGAGAGAGAGAGAGAGAGAGAGAGAGAGAGAGAGAAAGAGAGGAAAGGGGCAGAGAGAGGGAGACACAGAATCCCAAGCAGGATCCAGCCTCTGAGCTGTCAGCACAGAGACCAACACGGGGCTTGAACTCACAAACCTCAAGATCATGACCTGAGCCAAAGTCAGACACTTAACCAACTGAGCCACCCAGGCTCCCCTTTTAAATAATTATTTAAGGAAATTAATTTATTTTTAACAGGCCAACTACTACAGAAGGTTTTCAACCCATGTTTTGTTGCTACCTTTTCACATAATCTAATAGATCCAAATCTCTGTCATTAAGTGGAGAGGAAGTTGCCCACACTACTAGGGGCTCTGCTTTTTTTTTCCCCTCTTAATCATATTCCTTCTTTTAACAAATCCACTTTATCAACTAAAAATCTAAGAGAATATAACAATAAAAAAGAAGAGAGCAACCTACCTGTACAAAATTCAACAAGTTCTACAGATTTCTGGAGCATCAATGTTTTCGCATTCACAAACCCGTGTGGTTATCTGGGGATTGTGTGTTTAAAGGACCAGCATGTGAACTAAGGGTACAGAGAAAGTAGGCCTCACAGGTCCCACTCATCTCCAAGCGAGTGTGTTACCTGCCTAACCAAACATTGGACAAGGATCCCAGTGACTGGGATCTTCACTACCCATTAGAAAAGCAAAGACTTGAAACTGACTTTCTGAACAGTGTTCCTACATAGAAGAACATTTAAATGTTGTTCTGAAAGCTCTGAAGCCTGAGCCGGATCTGATAATCAGCATAGACGGTGTTGACTACCCAGACTTCAGGCTCAGAGTATGCTGGATGCCCATCCCAGCTCTGTAACTGACTGGCTCTGGGAAACTGGCAAGTGGTTTAACCCCAGTTTTGTTGTTTATAAAATGGGGATAAGAAGGGGGAACTGTTTATTGTTTTGAGAACATATTTAGGTAAGGGATGCAAAGCCTTTAGCCCTTATGAATATCTCAATATGTTAGCCAGTGGATGGAGGTAGAGTAGCAAGGGAACCTCCAAATCTTATTCGTGAATCCTTCATAAACTCCAGAGCCCACCGCTACTTTGGAATGGTCTAGAACCAATACAAACACAAATCATTCTGAAGACAGGCCCAGGCCCCTTCTTGAGTGAGAAGGCAGTCCCAGGTCTACACATCCAAGAGGACAAGAAACCTGAATGACCAAATGGCCCCATTTTTACTATCTCTGAGAACCTAGATTAATTTGGGACCAGGAGCCCATGAATGGGTTTGGGGTGAGAGCCGAAAACCCCTTGGGTTTGACCGCAAAATTTGTGTTTCTGTTGACTTTTCTCCAGAGAAATCCATTGGGTTTCATCGGATTTTGAAACATGGGCACTTTCCTAACCCACAAAAGGTTGGGGAGGGCTGCTCCGGTCTCTTGAAGAATCATTTGCTTCCTACCTAGAGACTTTATTTGGAGCTCCAGACCTCCTCATGGTTCTTTGCCCCCAGCACCAAAGCTGTCTGTTCAAGGCTAGACCTATCCCCCCGGTTCTGTTCGCTCCCTTGTGACCAACCTTGCTCCCATTTCCAACCTGCCTTTTCACAAACCTCTCTTCAAACTGCAGCATTTTATCCGAACACGCTGCTGATTGTGATCCTGCGGCTTTGGCAAAATGCTCTCTGCTGCCCCCACTTGTTCAAACTGACAGGGACTTAGGAGGATTTCTTTCTTGTGGGTAATTACTTGGGCAATCTCCGTTGGGAAAATAGTTGGCTGCGCTGTGGTTCAAGAACGCACTGTGGTGTTGGCTCACCCCCGTGGGCATGTAATTACACGCTTTATTTCCAGGACTCCAGAAAAGAGTTCCTTTGAACATTCCTTTGAAATGGAGGATATTCTCCCACTGCTCAATGCCTAAGATTTTAGACTCAGAGAACAATCTGTTTTAACGGAAGATTCTGATCTGCGTGCAAATGGACGTGTAGCGAGGAGGATTACCACTCACCCACACTGTAGTGTGAATGAAGGATCTGAGGGTGGGTGTTTGGAGGGTGAATGGGAAGCAATGGGAAAAGGAAGGCACTGAGCCCATGAGTAGGGGCAGTAGGGAAGTATAGATCCACAGGGGTGTGGGGGTGGCAGGTGGGGTGAGGCAACTGAACATAAACTTCTGACTTTCCACTTTTCATGGGATCCATCTGAACCTGGGTTATCACTCATGTTGGAATCATGAGTACTTCTGGCTGTCCCTTCACTTTATGCCTGGAAACCAAGGGTGGGGGAGGCACAAGGGGCTGCTGTTTAACATCCAGCATTAGCTGCTTTGCTGAGAATAGAGGGGAGGGAGGGATGAACTCATGTTCATTGAGCACCTGCTATCTGCCAGTTATGAGGAATGGCCATGTCATCTCAGCATTAGTCCTTGGAGAGGGCTGAAATAACTTACTGAGCAGAGCCAGGGCATGCTGGGAGAGAAGGGAAACTAAGTCAGAAGATAGTGAGAACCAGCCAAAAGATATAAAGCCAAGCTCACTCGGCCCTCCTGTCCTCCTCATTAGTATCTCCCTTCCGACAGACATGGAAGCTGAGAATCAGGGTCAATAACTTCCCCAAGAACCCATAGCCAGTTTGTGGTAGAACTGAGTTTGGGTTCTCTTCTGTTCAAGAGAAGGCACACACCTTTTTTTTATGGCACAATTTATGGTTTTGTTTTGTTTTTTTTTTTAGTTTATTTTTTTAGTGCTCTCTACACCCAGCATGGGGCTTGAACTCATGACCCTCAGATCGAGAGTTGCATGCTCTTCTGACTAAGCCAGCCAGGTGCCCCACACACCCTTCTTATACCAACATGACAAGCAAAAGGTAGACAGGGGGGATGCCTGACTCTGCTTGGGTACATCTGCAGGTGGACGTCAGGTGTTGAGCTACAGGTACATATAGTTCCAGATGAACTCAAATAGGAAGGGAAACCCATGGGATAGAGTGTCCCATTCCTCCTTGACAGCTGCCAACATGGAAAAGAAAAAAAAGTGAAAGGAAAAATGAAGGAAAGGAAGAAATCAAGGCAGCTGGGGGGCATATGTACTGGAGAGATCAAAAGATAAAAACGATAGTCTGGCTTGGAATTTATCTTAATGAGCAAGACTCAATCAATGGAAAGTGACAAATGGGATAATTTAAAGTTCAAGTTATCTTCTTCTGTTTCTTTGTATAAAAGAGAACGAACTTTTTGATCATTTTTTGCTCAGCTGTAATATTCTGCTGCATAAAGAAGATTGAACACCGAATATCACATTAATATGTTATTGGCATCTTTCTTTTTTCATATCCTACATGTTGATTGTAAAACCGTCCAGAGAGACTGATAGCTGTAATATATTATAGTTCCTCAACTTCAAATTAATTTCATAACAGCACAGTAGAGCCAGATATTCTCTGCTCCAAGAAGTAACCCGAAGTAGGTAATATTCTTTTTCTTTGCTCTTTTGAAACCCCGGGTCTGGTTATTTTCTTTATTGGATAACCTATCTAGACTTTACTTCCTTATGATCCATTACCTGCTTCAGTAATTACCACCTCCTCTGAAATGTCCAATCCTCCAGCAGGTAGATTGAATGCCTCTCTGCACATGCCCCCAGGGTGAGCTGCACAAGGCACAGTAGAAGCAGGGAAACTGTGTAGCTGTGAAATCCATGACTCCACAATTCCCACTTCACATTCAGAGTTCCAGCTTCAGTGAGTGGGCCCATGTAGACTCAGCCTAAGCCAGTGACCCAGAACAAGTCAGGGTTATAATCCAATGACCCAAAGAGCATGAGTCCTTCTGTCCCCCACCTCAAGCTTCCCTACCTGAAGAGACAGGGTAAGATCACTCTGTTCCTTCTTCATCACTTGGGGGAAGGGAAGAAATGGACCAAACCTGGCACCTTCTTCTCCCACCTATGAGTCTCAGGATGCCTTTAGCTGTCACAACTGAAGGACCAAAAATGGATTCCACTCTTCCTTCTCTTTCCTCTAGAGCTTTCCTGTCCAGTATGGCAGCCATCAGCCACGCGTGGGCATTTAAATTTAATTTAAAAATAGGGGCGCTTGGTTGGCGCAGTCGGTTGAGCGTCCGACTTCAGCCAGGTCACGATCTCGCGGTCCGGGAGTTCGAGCCCCGCGTCAGGCTCTGGGCTGATGGCTCGGAGCCTGGAGCCTGTTTCTGATTCTGTGTCTCCCTCTCTCTCTGCCCCTCCCCCGTTCATGCTCTGTCTCTCTCTGTCCCAAAAATAAATAAAAAACGTTGAAAAAAAATTAAATTTAATTTAAAAATAAATTGAATTAAAATGACTTGCAATTAAGTCGGATTAAAAATTAATTCCTCATTCATACTGGCCACATTTCAAGTGCTCAGTAGCCACAGGTAGCTAGTGGCCATGGTATCAGAGAACACAGATAAAGAATACTTCCACTGTTGTGGAAAGTTCCCTTTGACAGCTCTGCTAGAGACCCGAACTGACTACAGTCTTTTTTTTTTTTTATAAGTTTATTTATTTATTTTGAGAGAGAGAGAGAACAAGGGCACAAGCCGGGGAGGGACAGAGAGAAAGGAGAGACAAAATCCCAAGCAGGCTCCACACTCAGCACAGAGCCCCACATGGGGCTCAAACCCACAAACCATGAGCTCATGACCTGAGCCCAGACCAAGAGTCCAATGTTTAGCCAACTGAGACACCCAGGCGCCTCCTGACTCCAGTCTTGAAGGAGGAGCAGCACATTCATTAGTTGTGGTGAGAAAGAAAGATATTTCAGAACAGAATTTGCTGTTTTGGTATGGTACAATGCTCGACGAAGAGAGCCTTTTTCTCATTTTTCTCAACTTTTGGAGAATTTTTTCAGTCGTCAATTTTATAAGCATATCCAGAAAAAATTTAGGGTATTCTTAAAAAAGTCTAATACAACCATGTAAAGTAAAATAAAAAGTGAGGTATGGGAGTTTCAATGGATATAAATGCATAATTAAATCTTTTCTCACATTTAACTTCAGAAAACACTTTTTTTGAAGTGTTCCAATTGTTTGATTTAGAAAATATGATCACTATAACTGTAAAGATAATTTATTATAACTAATAATAATATTTAAAGTTTATATCTTGGGTTAACATTTATTTGTTCGCTTGGCAAATATTTTTAAAAATTTTTATTTATTTATTTTTTTAGAGAAAGAGAGCACGTGCTAGTAGGGGAGGGGGCAGAGAGAGAGGGAGACAGAATCTTAGGCACGCTCTGCGGGGCCTGACATGAGGCTCGATCTAATGACCATGAGATCATGATCTGAGTCAAAATCAAGAGTCAGACGTTCAACCGACTGAGTCACCCAGTCGTTCCTCACATGGCCAATATTTTTTAGCACCTGCTATGTGACAGGCACTCTTCTAGGCCTTTGGGATACATCAATACACTACCAATGACCCCTGCCATGTAGAAGTTTATATCCTAGTGGGTGCAGATAGAAAGCAAACAATAACCATCATAAATTCATCATCAATTCATACATGGAATATTTGGAAGTGATAAGAGCCACGAAAAAATAGAGCACAGTAAGGGACATCCCCAGTGCTTGGTGGTAATGTTAGCAGTTCAAGCGGACAGTGGGGTTAGGCATGTTATCTTAGATCCTTAGGCAGGGTAAAATCCTTATCTTATATGTGTCCATAATAAAGCCCAGGTTGGCCAAAATTCATATATGCACACAAACTTATATCACAATATGTGTTGGTAATGATGTGGCCAGCAAGGTACTCTCCTGTGATATTCATGGGATTGCCTCAGTGGAGGACAATATGGCAGTATTTGTTGCCCTTGGTCTGAGCAATTGCACTTTCAGATTTCTGTGTCAGGATAGGCTGGGTTATTTTGTGGCAACAAAGAACTCCAAAATCTTAGCTCCTCATAACAAAACGATGTTTATTTCCTATATGTACATATGTTCCCCAAAAGACCTGTTCCTCAATATGGACGAATCTCACAAACATAATGTTGAGTGAAAGAAGCTAGACATGAAGGAGTAAACACTGCATGTGGTAGGCAGAATTCTAAAATAGCCCTCCGCGATTCCTGGAGCCTGGTACACATACCTTTCCTGGTTATTCAGTCAAACACAAATCTAGGTAATATTGCAAAGAAATTTTGCATATTTAATTAAACTCCCAAATCAGCAAGCCTTAAGATAGGTTATGTGGGTAGGCCTGACCTAATCCAACGAGTTCCTTAAAAGCAGAGCATTTTCTTTGGCCTGCTTGCAGAACAGGAAGTCACAGCAGAGAAGCACGAGGGAGCCTGACCTGAGAGAAGTTCTCTGTTGCTTTAAGTTCTCTGGCTTTAAGGTGAAGAAGCCCTCATGGCAAGGAGTGTGAGTGGCCTCTAGTCACGGAGAAAGACTCCTGGTCAACCAGTGAGTAAGAAAACAGGGGCCTCAGTCCCACAGCTACAGGGTAATGAATTCTGTCAACAATCAGCGAGTTCAGAAGAGGAGCCTGAGCCCCCCATGAGACCCCAAGCCTAGCTGACACCTCAATTTGAGGCCTTTAAGGCTCTGAGAACAAAGTCCAGCAGCACGCATTGTGCCTGGACTTTTGATCTACGGAAACTGTGAGATGATAAATCTGTGTTGCTTCAAGCCACAGAGAGTGTGGTAATTTGTTACACAGCAATATAAAGCAAATACACTGGGTGATTCGATTTACATCAAGTACAAAAGCAGGCACAAGTAATCTATGTCGATAAGTCAAAATTACGGCCACTGTTGGGAGCTTCTTGACTGGAAAGGGGTACAAGAGAGGCACATTTGGGGTAATGTTAATGTTTTGTGATACAAGTGCTGCTTGCGTGTATGTTCAGTTTGTGAACATTCATCCAGCTGTACACTTAGCTTGTGTTCACTTTTCATTTTGCGTATTTCCGTATGCACGCCAATAAAATATTAAAGCGTACAAAACAAATATTTCGTTTTTTCAACCCCACACAAAATAACACTATGTATTTTTATATGCATATTCATATGTGAACTTGCTTACCAAAAAGCCCCCCAAGCTACAAAACAAGCTGAAAACAGTAATCACCCCAGGGGAAGGGAATGGGATTGTGTGGGGGTCAAGAGAATTTTGGGGTCTTTTATGATAGTTGAACAATTTTGTTTTTATTTTGTTTTTATTTTTTTTTCAACGTTTTTTATTTATTTTTGGGACAGAGAGAGACAGAGCATGAACGGGGGAGGGGCAGAGAGAGAGGGAGATACAGAATCAGAAACAGGCTCCAGGCTCCGAGCCATCAGCCCAGAGCCTGACGCGGGGCTCGAACTCACGGACCGCGAGATCGTGACCTGGCTGATGTCGGACGCTTAACCGACTGCGCCACCCAGGCGCCCCTAAGTTTATTTATTTTTGAAAGAGAGTGTGTGCATGCGCTAGTGGGGTAGGGGCAGAGAGCGAGGGAGACAGAGGATCCCAAAGAAGTGGGCTCTGTGCTGACAGCAGAGAGCCCAGTGTGGGGTTTGAACTGTGAGACTGTGACCTGAACCGAGGTCAGATGCTTAACCAGCTGAGCCACCTAGGCACCCCTTTGAACAACTTAAAAAAATTGCTTTTAATGTTTATTTATTTTTGAGAGAGAGAGAGAGAGAAAGAGAGAGAGAGCAAGTGGAGGAGGGGAGAGAGAGAAGGAGACACAGAATCTGAAGCAGTCTCCAGGTTCTGAGCTGTCAGCACAGACCCTGATGTGGGGGTCGAACTCATGAACCATGAGATCATGGCCTGAGTCAAAGTTGGACGCTGAACTGACTGAGCCACCTAGGCGCCCCTGAACAACTTTTATAAAGAGTTTCCCGTCATGAATTATTTGGGTAATTAAAAACATGAAGGTGGAAGAAATAGTAGCTCCAATGACTTATTTGAGCAGAGTAATTCTTGTCTGGGGTGCATGTAGACAGTCGCTCAGGGTTTGAAGGACCCTAAGAAGAACCCAACCATCTGTCTTGCCTTGTTCAATGACAATGACTGCCATCTCTTGGATACATCTTCTCTGCCAGGTCCTGGAAAATGTGCTTTACATACATTCTCTCTCTCCTTTCTCATGCATGTTTTACAAGATAGTTCATTAGTATCATTCCCATCATACAGAGGGAAAAACTGATGCTCTGGAAGGCTAAGTACTTGCCTCAGTCCACACAGCTAGGAAGGAGCAGATCTCAGTCTGACTGCAGGGAGCACGCTCTTTCCAAGACAGTGCCTGCTTCTCCAATGGTCTTATTGATTGTCAGGCTGATAGAAGTCAATGTATTGTGATTCATTCATTCATTTTAAACTGAGCTTTGGGGAGGGGAATCCTCTGAGTTCCTCACACCTTGGTGAACACGAGTGTTCCTTGGGTTACCTTCCTCTCCCAGAGATGGTGCAGGGCACTTTCAGGCATGGGTGGGCAGTCTAGGAGACAGGAGTTGACAGAGAAAGGAAGATGCTGTGTCCCAGAGTTGGCTTGGACACTTCTCAAAGTTCCCCAAGGGTGGGGGCCTGCTTAGGGTGATTCAGTGTCTTCCCGGGGGCTTGGCTCAGCCTCGCTCCAAGCCACAGACTTTATTATGTGGATTCCAGCTTGCTGTCAATATGATCCCCATGTATAGACTATACTAATAACCTTGATGCAAGCACTGTGTACATAGAAAGTGAAATCCAATTCCTGCACAGAAGATTCCAATCCTCAAGACATAAGGGCCAAGCCATCCATCAAATTGCAAAAGACTTAAAATGGAGGCAGCTGATTCCGAGCCTGGACTCGACTGGGAACTCACTGAATACAGGAGAGAGGGAGCCCGACACCTGACCGGGAGTCTTCGAAGCTGACTTCCGGGGAAGGGGATGGAAGGAAAAAGACCTGCTCGGAGCACTCTGGTGCTTTGGCCTTTGGGGAGTTCTTATAGTATTTTACATGAAGAAGAGTCCGTAAACATTCCTAAGAGGGACCTGCGCCTTCTCATCTTAGATCTGGTTTGGAGGTACGAAGGGGGTTGGTGTGTGCACAATTCAGCCTGAATCTTCTACCTTCAGTTCTTCCATGAGGATTAGACTGCAAACTCTAGTGTATGATAGAGCACAAAAGAGGTTGGGAGAATATGGAGAGTAAAATAACGTCTTTATGGTGAATTTTTTTATATCTTAGTAATTCTCCCTCATCGGTTGATGAAATTTGGCTGTATCAGCTTAACGAGTTTTTGACAAATTTACTGTAGAAGAAAGAATTTTTCAGGGGCGCCTGGGTGGCTCAGTCAGTTAAGCATCCGACTTCTGCTCAGGTCATGATCTCACAGTTCATGGGTTCTCGCCCCACGTTGGGCTGTGTGCTGACAGCTCAGAAACTGGAACCTGCTTTGGATTCTGTGTCTTTTTCTCTATCTGCCCCTCCCCCATTCTCTCTCTCTCTCTCTCTCTTTCTCTCTCTCTCAAAATAAATAAACATTAAAAAATTAAAAAAAGACTTTCAGTTGAGATGCAACATAAAATGTCTCCGTTTAGGATTTCATGGTGTGAGCATATGAGTAGATGATAAATCACATCTAGCCGTATTTCCAGATTGCAAACAACAACAAAAAAACGGTCTTGTCCTGCATTCTGTACTTGCACCGTCCTGGCAAATAATTGCTCTTGCTGTCCTCGTTCTTAGTTTGCCACAGCATCCTGGCATCTCAGCTGGCCGAAGATTTGTCCTCCACCAGAGGACCAGAAACTGTTCATTTGGTAATTCATTGTCTGGTTCTCTTCCAGAAGACTCTGGATCGCCAAATGTCAGTTTCTGCCTCGACTTGCCACCACACCGTTGGCAGGATCGTGGAACTACAGAAACGTTTAGGCTGAAATGCCGTGTCTTTTATTTTACTTGAGCTGTGTCTATCCTGCTCTCTCTTCTCCCTGCAAAAAGCAGCTTACCGACTTGGACTAAAAAATCACCTGTTTGTTCTCCAACAGGGTTGTGGATGTTGACACAGACTGTACCGTGCTCTGATGGCCCGTTCTCTGAGAACGTGGACGATATGTCTGTCGGAGACACTGGGGTACCTGGTGGGATATAATCGGTGGGTAGACAGCACCATTTTGGGTCATAAATTGTCCGGTAAGGGGAAAGCTCGTATCTCTTGAGCACCTATCCTGGGCCAGATCCTTTGTGAGGTGTTGCCATCGCCCCATGTTGGCATGGGTTCTGGCGGGGGGAGGGGGGGGTTAAGGGAGTCGTCGGCAGAGGCAACTCCACGCAAGCTGTGTGCCCTTGGCCGAGTCCCTTCAGCTCTGAGAGACTCCATTTCGTCATATATAAAGTGACAGCAATGACAGCTGCCTCGCCGAGTTGTTGGGAAGGTCCAGGCAGGGTCTGTGAAAGTTATTTGGTAAACTGAGAAGCCTTAGACCAAATACGATTGTTATTGAACACTATGGGAATTAAAAACAAAAAGAAGAAGAAGAAGAAGAAGAAGAAGAAGAAGAAGAAGAAGCAGCAGCCGAGGTTCCAGCCTTCCAGAAAGTTATTCCTTAGTAGAGTAAACAAAGTTGCTTATGACATTTCCAAAAAATAACAACATCAGATGATGTGGGTGAAATCCCAAGGTCGTGGATGTATTGAGTTGCCCAGTCAGCAGCATCTCCACCTCTGTTTCCCCTTTTACTGAAAACGTTCAGGTTCTGGGCGCTCGCCCTCAGTCTCCCTCAGTGCCCTCAGAGGATGTGCAGGTGCACACACGCATGTGCAGACAGGCATACGTGCCACAACGTTTCTCTGCCCAGCTCTCCTGCCTAGGATGAGGATCCTCTGAGTCTCTTGAAATTCATTTTGGGACAGGATGTCTCCTACTCTCTTGCTCATGCCCGGATCTCCCGGAGCTGGCTGAGGATCATCATTGCATGGCACTATCACAGGCTGTGAGGTTAGACAGATTTGGGTTCGAGTCCCAGCTCTATGACTTCCTAGCTGTGTGGCTGTAACTCCGAACCCCGGTTTGCCTACCGGTAAAATACATACTGCAGAAGGGGCACCTGGGCGGCTCAGTCGGTTAAGTGACCGACTTCGGCTCAGGTCATGATCTCGTGGTCTGTGAGTTCGAGCCCCATGTCGGGCTCTGTGTTGACAGCTCGGAGCCTGGAACCTGTTTCAGATTCTGTGTCTCCCCCTCTCTCTATCCCTCCCCTGCTCATGCTCCGTGTCTCTCTCTCAATAATAAATAAATGTTAAAGGAAAAAAAAACCATACTGCAGAAGTAACTACCTCGCTGGGTTGCTGGGAGTGTTACTTGAGGGAGGGTCTGCAAAGTGTTTGGTCAAGTGCCTGACACATACTAGGTGTTCAGTATGGGAGCCGTTCTTTGCACTGGTTGCTAGGCATTCGGGGGTCAACCTCCAGGAGACGTTGCCATGGCCATCCCTGATCACTGTGCACAGCGCCAGAGCTAGCATCCTTGACAACGTGTTGCCCTCCTCTCAACCACCCCGTTCTGTTTCTAACTCTTCATTCGGCCATACCGACCACACTTTGTCTCTTTTCATTGGGGATTTGCACGTTGCCCTTCTGCCTCAGCTAAAGTTTCTATGACAGCCATAAAGGCGGCTTCCTTCAGTGGAGATGAATGTGCAAAGTGTGTTTTACCGAGGTCCTCCCTCCTTCCCATGCTGCTCTAATGTAGCTTTCTGCATTTTGACGCTATTTGGTGAAACGTAGATTTTGAAAATATGTGTGTACAAAGTAAGGCCTTTTCCAGATTTCGTTATCAAGCCCAGTCTCAGGGCTTCTGTAGCCTCTAGTCTGGCTCTCTCTTATTAAAAATTAATTTTCATTTAGTCTGTGACATGTATGATTTCTCTAAACTAATTTTCTTTTTTCCTGGGTTATTCCCTGTCAAAGCTGTTTGAATGACAAAGAAATGCCCTTCCTGGGAGCAACATTGGCCTCGAGGCTAGCTTCCTCCAAATCCTTCATGTCGGTCTGAGATATAATTTTTAGTTCTTTGTTTTATTCTTCAAAACTCCCACGGGGATCAGCCAGGAGCTCAGCAATGGGCCTGTGCTTCTCTTACCAAGACCCCAGAGTACAAAAACAAGTGGGAGACTGAGGGTCAGACAATGCTATTCTTGCTTTTTAAATGATCATTATTAAAACCTACCTAGGGCTTTTGTGTCACCTGAAGTCAGTTTTGACACTGTCCCCCGATCTTTCGGTTTTGACTTTATCTTCCTAGTCAGTAGAAGCCCAGAAGGCTTACTTGCACGTTTCTGCCTCACCCTTTCCATCTAAAGAAGTTTGCCTCCCATTTAAGTCCTGCTTTTTTTTTTTTAAAGTTTATTTATTTTTGAGAGAGACAGAGACAGTGTGAGTGGGGGAGGGGCAGAGAAAGAGGGAGAGAGAGAGAATCCCAAGCAGGCTCCATACCACCAGCACAGAGCCCGACGTGGGACTCGAACTCACAAAACCATGAGATCATGACCTGAGCTGAAACCAAGAGTCGGACGTCTACCCGACTGAGCCATCTAGGCGCCCCTACGTCTGCTTTTTTCGACTCAGCTACTAGCTGCGGGATCATCTCTGGTAGTGCATTTGTGCCAACACGAAGGCTAGAGGGCGGGGTCCCTCCCCAGCACTTCTCAGGAGCTAGCACAGCTTGGATCACAGAAAGCTCCGGCTGGATGGGCCTCCCGGGTCATTGAGTGCGGCCTCTCATCTTACCAAGGTCAGCAACTAAAATCCCAGAGACATCAAGCAAGTAGCGCCAGATCACACAGCGAGCTAGCGGCAGAACTGGGACTCAGACAGACATTGTTCTCTTTGTACCCAGCTTGGCATCCTTCCTACTCTGCCACCGTTACCTGGTGCTGACAGCCCAGGGTTCTGGGGGTGGATGCTCTTGCCCCCCTCTGTCACCTGCAGGGTGAACCCAAAACTGACTTGGTTTTCAAGCTGACTGCTGTGGTTTGACCAGCTGATCACATCCAAACTGCTCTGGCCAGATCCACCGTTAAGTTTTGAAGGGCAGGGAGCTAAAAATTGGTGTCAGTAGTGTAGAGTGGAACAAAGCGAGTACAACCTGCTTCTCCTCTCCACCTCAGCATCCCAAGCATCCCTCCCCGCCCTGTTAGACAGCTGGCCCTAGAGCAACATGGGTTTGAACTGTGCGAGTCCACTTACATGCACATTGGAAAAAAGTTTTTATTTGTTTATTTACTTATTTATTTATTTACTTACTTATTTTGAGAGAGAAAGAGAGAAAGGCAGAGAGAGGGTGGGGGGAGAGAAAGAGAATCCCAAGAAGGCTCCACGCTATTAGCACGGAGCCTGATGTGGGGGCTCGAACTCATGAAGCCATGAGATCGTGACCTGAGCCAAAATCAAGAGTTGGTCACTCAACCGACTGAGCCACCCAGGTGCCCCGGCAAATTTTTTACAGTACAGTACTCTAAATATATTTTCTCTGCCGTATGATTTTCTGAATGACATTTTCTTTTGTCTTGCTTAATTTGTTGTACGAATACAGTGTAACGCATATGACGGGTGCCTGGCTAGCTCAGCCGGAGGAGCATGTGACTCTGTCTTGGGGTTGTGAATTGAAGCCACGAGTTGGGTGTAGAGATTACTTAAAAAAATAAAAATCTTTTTAAAAAAATACATATAACGTACAACATATGTGTTAATCAAGTGTTTATGTTATTGGTGAGGCTTCTGGTCGACAGTAGGCTTTTAGTAGTCAAGTCTGGGGCAAGTTAAATGTTATTTGTGGATTTTTGACTCTACATGAGGTCAGCGCCTCTAACCCTCATGGCGTTCGAGGGTGGACTGTACATAGTATCCCTTACTATGTAGTTCATGGCATCTCACTGGAGGGATCATTCATTAGGGCTGTCTTCCTCTTCCTTGTGAGTGTCTCCTGTTAGGGGTCTTGAGTCCATGTTTTTTTGTTTTTTAGTTTTTTTTTTAACATTTATTTATTTTTGAGACAGAGAGAGACAGAGCATGAACGGGGGGAGGGCCAGAGAGAGAGGGAGACACAGAATCTGAGGCAGGCTCCAGGCTCTGAGCGGTCAGCACAGAGCCTGATGCGGGGCTCGAACTCACGGACCGTGAGATCGTGACCTGAGCGAAGTCGGACGCTCAACCGACTGAGCCACCCAGGCGCCCCTTGAGTCCATGTTTTAATCTTCAGTATGATTACATGGATCAGAGGTTTTCTTCCTCCATGGGATACAGGCCAGGAGAGCACTGAAGACGTACAGAGAGGTAGGGTAAGAAAAAAGGAGCATATAAATAAATGGGACGGGGTAGCAAAACCAGCCTGGGTCACAATTAGGCCTATCACCTGCCACCCATGGCCAGTCATTAAATATATGTATGTTTCTATTGTGGAAAACATAAGAGCTCAGACCACAGATACTCAGAATTAAAAAGGAAAGGGAAAGGAACATTTCCTGAAGATCTACTTTTCCTAAAACTAGACCCCGTGCTCTCAGTCGATGACAATCCAGTGAGGTGGCTGTCATTGGTCCCATTTTCCTGGATGAGAAAACTGAGGGCCTGATTAAATCCCAGGGTGACGTCCTCTCCAAACCTCTGTTCTTTCCTGTTGTTGTTAAACAACAACAACAACAACAACAACAACAACAACAACAACAACAGTCTTTTGAGATTGCATTCCTCTTAAGCAGCATTCTGAAGGTACCCGGTCAGGCTATTTTATGAGTGCAAACTGAGGCGCAAAGAAGGTGAGTGACTGAGGAGGTGAGTTGAGCCTGTCGCCTGTGGCTGCCAAGCCCTGGATTCCATAGCTGTAAAGGCCCTGCCTGTACGACCGACTGTCCCAGCAGCGAGAAGGGGGAATCTACCAGTTAGTGAAATAGTGGAGATCCCTCCTCAGGACATGGGCAGTTGTTGGTCTGCACGTTCCGCGTCCACTATGACCCCCGGCCAGGGCTCATCTCGCCTCTGCGGCATGCATTCACGTCGCACCCCGAACGCGTACATGGCACATTCTCCTCTTCTTTCATTCCTCGAGCTCCGTGGTCTGTAAGGCTAATAAACAAAACGCAGTGTTTTGTGGGGGGACATTGGCTGGATGTTGACAGTGATGTATCCAACACACCCAACCTGTTTATAATATTAGAGCTAAATTTCAGAACAGCACTTTCTTTTTTTTTTTTTAACGTTTATTTATTTTTGAGAGAGAGACCGAGCACAAGCAGAGGAGGGGCAGAGAGAGAGGGAGACACAGAATCCGAAGCAGGCTCCAGGCTCCGAGCCGTCAGCACAGAACCCGACGCCAGGCTCGAAGTCACAAACCTTCAGATCCTGACCTGAGCCGCAGTCGGACGCTCAACCCACTGAGCCACCCAGGTGCCCTCCAGAACGGCGCTTTCATTAAGTACTACTGTTCACTCAAGTTTTGCAGAGGCTTATAAAAACTGAAACGAACTGACTTGATAGTTTGCATGCCTTCAATCTTTGTGACAAAAATCGCCTATTATTGAGGGTATGAACGTTTTTTAAAAAACGAGAGACATGGGGCGCCTGGGTGGCGCAGTCGGTTCAGCATCCGACTTCAGCCAGGTCACGATCTCGCGGTCTGTGAGTTCGAGCCCCGCGTCGGGCTCGGGGCTGACGGCTCAGAGCCTGGAGCCTGTTTCCGATTCTGTGTCTCCCTCTCTCTCTGACCCTCCCCCGTTCATGCTCTGTCTCTCTCTGTCCCAAAAATAAATAAACGTTGAAAAAAAAAAAAAAACGAGAGACAGCTGGAAAGACAGGGCAGAAGAGAACGCTCAGGATAAGGGGAAGTACATTTCCTTAGATTTCCTTAGTGTTTTATGCTTTCTATCAAGAGTGCCAGCACTTTCTTTGACATTACATTTTCACTATTTCTGTTCTAATTTGAACAGGGGACCCTGCTGTCACCCTTATAACAGAGGCCCGGAATAAGTCCAGCTGCTGATTGCCTGGTGGGACCTAACAATGTGAGCGTCACAGACTCACATCATCAAGGACCAGACCTATGGCTTTCCCTTGAGATGAGGCGCTGCTGAGGGTTTGGAAGCACTTTGGCCCTTGAGGAAGACAAGAAATCACGTGCCTTAGAATTCAGAATCAGAAAAGTGCCTTTGAATCACCACATCAACTTTGCCTTGTTACAACCAGGGAGCTGAGTCTGAGAGACAACAAGTGGCTTCCTCACTCGTTAGTGGCCGAGTTGTGACAAGAACCCAGACCTCTGGACTCCCGGGGCCGATGTTCTTCTAACTATCCCCGCTGCCCTCACCAACTCCAGCCACCAAACGCATGTCTGGAAGTGTCCTGCTTAGTATGCAAGCCGGGCTGACCTTTATGCTCTCAGAATCATCAGAGTTTTGTGGAAACCGTGGAAGGATGGTTCTGGAAAAATAATGAAAAGCCAAGCACGCTGTGGAGACAAACAGAAGCCCTGCTCAGACTGCAGAGTCCTCCACACCTTCCAAGTATTGAATCCCAAATATATGCACACACGTAGAAACTCAGGCTGGTCTAAGAAATAAGGAGATGCAAAACCAAAGACCTATAAGGCAGCCAGGTCTTTCCCCCTTCCCCCTCCCCAGCTCCAAAATAGGGCTGATTCCAGCGGAGCAATATAAGGATCTTTGTTATTCAGTTCCTGAGAGGAACCGGCTCCTGGGAGGTGGGTCCAGCCCTGGACTGCGAGAGGTCTTGGAACTTCCTGCCGAGGCCAGGCCTGGCCTCAGCAGAACACGGCTCAGACACCGCCTCTTCACCCCAGGAAGGGCCCTCTGAGATTTGTGGGGCCCCCTGCTCCCCTCAAAGACACTTCCTTCCACTTCTAGGAGCCCTGATGTGTGAAATCCACCAGAGAGACTGATTTCTTTTTCTTACAGCATGAGGTGGGTGGAGGAAAGGCTTGTAAATGCAAATATCCTCCAGGAAGCTGTTGTATGCATTCATACTGGATCTCAGAAACTGGGCTTTATAGCCCCAAACTGGCCCTTCTTTTGTTCTGCGACTACCCATCTGCCTGCCTCTTTCTCTGAGAGTCAGACTGTAAGTGTGTGCGTGTATGTGTGCACACGCATGTGTGTGTGTGTTCCTTTGCATGATCTGAAAGAGTAAATCCTGATTCCACTCCCCCCTCCCTGTTACTGGTTACCTGCCCTCCCCGCATCTCTACCCAAGGCACTTTACCCTGTTCCAATCCCAGAAACTCCAATTAGTTGCTGGAGGCATGAATGTGTGACCCATCCATTTCAGAATTGTTTTCCTGGGGATCCAAAGAATGCCATTATAATAGTGCGATGGCAGAGGGTTCATCAAATGGCATCACGAGGAGAGCCACCTGCTGGACTAAAGAGGCTGACTGTTGTAGGTGGCCAAGGAGAAGGAAGGGACAGCCAGCAAGCCAAGCTCCTGGGCCACTCCCAGGGTTTCGCACTCCTCCGGGGCTCAAGTCTGCACCCATCCTCAGGGGGAGCAGGCATGTCCCACAAGCCTGAGCGGGGGCAGCAGGGGAGCTCTTGGGAAGCCAAGATGTCTACCTTGTAAGCTGCTGCATCTGGCTCCGTATACAAGTCAGCGTGTCCCCCTGGAGCCCTGGGACAGGTAGGATGCCTGAAATGCAAGATTCCCCCCAAATCCCTCATGCCTGGAGCCGGCCAAGGGTCCCTCACCGTCCCCAGTAGGTTTGGGGGCACATGGAAGTCCAGCCAGGACTGGGGAAGTACGGGGGTGGGCATGGGTAGGGGGCACAGCTCTGAGATAGTCTGAGAAGGACCCTTTCCTTAATTGGCCTGTGATTCAGTGGGCACATCGGAGCTTAGAGCAGCAGGTAAACACAGCAGGTAAAATTGCCCCAAAGGTCATCCTCACAGTTACCCAGATGGTTAAAAAGGAGGAATTAGTCTGATTTTACAGAAGCAGAAACTGAGGCTTAGGAGGGGCAAGTGATTATCTCAGGGCTGCCCAGCAAGGAAGTGATAATTCTCAGACCAGTGCTTGCTGTTTCGCTGCACAGAGGGATCAGATATTCTGACAGAGATACTGGGAGAGCCTGTCCCTGGTGGGACTTGACCCTATTCCCATACTCACCTCACTATCCTCCCTACCTCAGCCCCGACAGCGACGCTCCGAAACACTGCTGCCTCCCAGGTCCCTTCTGCAGCAGTGGGACTAGACAGAGTGGGCATTTGATCACAGAAACATCAGTTCCTGATGTACCTGATCAATCAGATAGGAACAGTCTGAGTCCTGAGTTCCTGGGGACTTTGTCCTGAAAGGACATCTCCTCTTTCCTTGCGAATCCTTACATTTGCGGTCCTTGCAGCCAAAAAGAGCCTTTTAACACCAGGGTTTGGGGAATGGTCTGCACTTATTTATTAGAGGAGGTGGTGTCAGTGTCAGGAAATGGGCTGGATAGTGCCTGGTTTTTTGGCTCCAAACCCTGAGGCTCTGCTGTGTGACCTTGGGCAAGTGTCTTTCCCTCTCTGGGCCTCAGTTTCCTCATTTATCACATCGCCTTGGATTAGACGGCCCCACTCTGATGTAGGATTGAGCCATGTACCTTTCCTTCAATAAACCTCATAGGAATGAAGCCTTCCTGTAGGCACGGGGTTGGATGCCGGGGATTCGGCAAGAAAAGAGGAGTAAGGGTGAGTCTCTGCTCTGCAAAAGCTCAGATTCCCATCCTGTAACGGTTTTTTTTTTTTTTTTTTTTTTTTTTTTTTTTTTTTTTTTGGTCATGCTTTTCCTTCATGCTGACTTACCTTTTCAGAAAATGCCCCCGCTTCCGCTGGAGAATGGAAATTGGCAAAGAGAGAGGGAAAAGGTCCAATTTGCGCCTTTGCTATTTTAGGGGCGGTTGAAATTACCAGCCAAAGTGGAGTGATGCGCTCACTGGAGTGACCTCCGTTCCCCAAGACAGGAGAAAACCCAGGTCCTCTGCTCGTGAAGTGGCTTGAGCTCTTAGGCGTGAGGCATTATTACATAAATTCAAGCTCGCTGCTGATCCTTAGTACCCTGAGTTGCCTGAAGGGGGGAATGGCACTGCCTGCGTGTGCAGCCCGGGCGCTCGGGCCGCCGCTGCAACCGGAGCGAAGAGCGCCCGCCCGCACCACCTGTCCCCGCCGGCATTCCAGAGTAGAGGCCGAATTGGCAGCGAGCCGGCCCGGATCAGTCGCCGCCTCAGTCCTCGCGGGCCCTCCTAGGGGTGTGTCTCGCGGCTTCAACTCCCAGCCGCTCCTGGACGAGCCCCCAAAGGCGTCTTCCTCCCTGGCGGGAGCCGCGCGCACCTCTCTCTTCGCGCTGCTGCCCCGAAGCCGCCGCAGGCGGATGCACGACCTCAGGAGACGCTGGGACCTGGGCTCCCTCTGCCGGGCCCTGCTCACTCGGGGCCTGGCCGCCCTGGGCCACTCGCTGAAGCACGTGCTCGGCGCGATCTTCTCCAAGATTTTCGGCCCCCTAGCCAGGTACGTTTTAGGCGAAAGCGGGACTCGCGCGCCCGGCTCGGGGCGCGCGGGAGCCGCGCGGGGAGGGAAGGCAGCCGCGAGGGGAGGGCAGGGAGCAAAGTTCCAGCCGGCCGGCGGCGGCCGGGCTGGGGGGCTCCGGAGGGGCGCGGCGCGCGTTCGGCCACGCTGCGGCTCCTTCCCCGCCTTTCCGCGGGCACCGGCTGCGCAGCGTCTCCGCTCGCGAGTCGGGCCGCCGGAGGACTCGTCCCCCCGGGGGAACCCCGAACGCCCGGCGCGGGGCTCACTCGAGGCGGCCGCCAAGGTGGGCGAGCGGGCGCGGGCCAGTGCGGAGCTTCGGGGCGCGCGGCGAGGGAGCCCCGCGAGTCGGGCGGGCGGGGAGGCGGCGGCGTGCGCGCCCAGGGGACTGGGGGCACAGGCACCGGGGAGAGTCCTGTGGGCGAAGCGGGATGGGGATGGGAGCCACCGTGAGCGGAGCGAGACGTGCGGGGGCTCGGCCCGGGGGTGTGAGTTGGGGAGTGGGGCGACCGAGGCGAGCGGCGTCCCGCGGGTACGAGACCCCGCGACACGGCTCCGGAGAGCTCCGGCGGGGGGAGAGGGCAGGCGGCCAGCGGGAAGGAGTCGGGGGGAGGGGGGTGTGCGGCAGGAGCCACAGCGCTGAGCCTGCCGGGAAGGAAGGAAGCGGGGAAGGGCGCCGCCGCCGCCGCCGCCACCGCCGCCGCCGTGGAGTACTCGGTGTGGAGGGGAGGGGGAAAGGGGCGCAACGGCGGCGCCGGGGGGAGGAGGCGGTGCGGGCGCACGGCGAGCGCGGGCTGAGCTGCGGGACTGACGTAACGAGCTTGGGTTTCCCCCAGCGTCGGGAACATGGATGAGAAATCCAACAAGCTGCTGCTGGCTTTGGTGATGCTCTTCCTATTTGCCGTGATCGTCCTCCAGTACGTGTGCCCCGGCACAGAATGCCAGCTCCTCCGCCTGCAGGCATTCAGCTCCCCGATGCCGGACCCGTACCGCTCGGAGGATGAGAGCTCCGCCAGGTTCGTGCCCCGTTACAATTTCAGCCGCGGCGACCTCCTGCGCAAGGTAGACTTCGACATCAAGGGCGATGACCTGATCGTGTTCCTGCACATTCAGAAGACCGGGGGCACCACTTTCGGCCGCCACCTGGTGCGCAACATCCAGCTGGAACAGCCTTGCGAGTGCCGCGTGGGGCAGAAGAAATGCACTTGCCACCGGCCGGGTAAGCGGGAGACCTGGCTCTTCTCCAGGTTCTCCACGGGCTGGAGCTGCGGGCTGCACGCCGACTGGACCGAGCTCACCAGCTGCGTGCCCGCCGTGGTGGACGGCAAGCGCGACGCCAGACTGCGACCGTCCAGGTGAGTGCGCGCCCGCGGCCGAGCAGGCCACTGAAGCGCGGGAGCGGACGTGGGCCCCGGCGGGCGGAGGGCGGGGACGCGCTGCTGACCGCTGCCGGCGCCCCTGTGCGCACCTCGGGGGCCGGGCGGGTGCGCCGGGCTGGGCGGGCGCCAGACTCCTTGGCGCGCACGCTCGCGGCGCCGTGGCGGCCGCAGAAAGCCTGCCCGCTGCGGCTCGGGACGGCTAGTCGGTCTGTGGGCGGGTTGGCCTGCTCCGTGGCCCGGAGGGCGTGCGGGGTAAGCGGCCGGGAGGCCCCTAACGAGCGCCCCTCGGCCGCCGCCGGGACAGGGTACCGCACGCGGACTCCGCACCGGAGCGCCGGGAAGAACCGGTCTCTGTGTGTGGCGTCCCTGAGTCCCTCCTCTTCTTTCTCTTCTTTTCTCTGCGCCCCGGCGGTCCCAAAGCCTCCTTTCTGCCCTCTCGTCCTTTTCCCGCTCCGCATTCTCCCCCACTGCTTCTCTCACTTCCTCTATTTGCCCTTCTTTCTCTTGCTCCTGATCTCGTCGGCTCCTGGCCCTGGCTCTTGCACTTTCCTTCGTCCTCACTTTGCTGCTCGTTCTTTCTCTTTTTGCTTGACTTCGGCCACTCTCCTCCTTTGTCTCCTCTGGCTCTGCTCTTCCTGGGCGATTGGGTGACCCTCTGCCTCTGTCCGGGGACACCGGGGAGGGCTGGTGGTACCCAGGTTGCGCCCCTCGCTACTGGCTGCACTGGAGGCACCCGCAGCGCTTTGAGAGTGAGGGGGCACCGTGCGTGCCAAAGGGCGAGCTGGGACTCTTCCCTGACCCCATGTGGGGTTCAGTCTTGAGAAACCCCTCCAGATGTACAGATCCCGAGCCCCAGCGTGGGGGGCCGGCAGCCCACGTGCTGGGAACCCGGGGCTGATGCGGAAAAGGGTGATTTATGAAGTCTGTAGCCAGTTGCTTTTGAAGCTAGGACATTTTCCTCCATCCAGCCTCAATGCCCAGTTGCTGGAGGTCATGGAGTGCCATAAAAGCAGGAGAGGAAGAAGGGCAGGTTGGGCTGGAGTTGCTCTGGCCAGGGGTCCCATTCTGCCACTGTCCCCAAAACAGATCTGGGCTGGGGCAGGGAGCCCAGGGACTGGAGTGGGTGAGTCTAGTTGCCAGGGGGGCCCTGGACGGGGTCTTTGGGCAGGCGGGGACAAGGCTGTGCTCTCTGCCTCCCCATCAGTCTTCACGGGTGGGGGGGGGCACTCCAGGCTGCTGTTTACATTAGCTGTGTACCTGGGAGGCTCCCAGCTCCCACTCCTGCCTCCCCAACCCCCCAGGCAGGGTACTCCAAGTAGGTGCTTTGCAGACGGCTCTTGCAGTGCAACAGCCAGTGCAGTTTCTTTTTTCTAGATGCAGGCAAATGGAGCCCTCTGACTTTCTGGTCACCATTGAATTTTGAAGAGACCTCACCCCGGTTCATTCTCCCTTCCCTCAGGCTACAGTGTCTTTTCTTGAATGCTGGGATTCTGGCAGAATCCGTTGAACTTTCACTGCCTTAACAGGCCTAACAGATGTTTTTTTGTTTTGTTTTGTTTTGTTTTGTTTTGTTTTGTTTTTCAATCCTAAGCAAACCTTGGTTCCAGGAAGGTTGTCACCTCAGTCCATTGTGGGAGTTGCGTAAGTCATTGCCACCATAGGATTCTGGTGTTCAAGAAGATCCCAAACAATTTGGCAATATCGAAAATAATCTCACTTGCTGGTGGAGCTTGTAGGTGTAGTGAGGGGTGGTGATATTTAAAAAAAAAAAAAAAAAAAAAAGCTCTTTAGAGCAAAAATAGAATCCCACAGCCATGACTATATCCTAAGAAGTAGAAATGAGGTCTTGGCCACTATGGAACTCATGGTTCTGTCTAGAGCTCCACGGGGCACATGTGCCTTTTGAAATCCTTTTGGACATGTAGGTCAGGGTGTGACATGATCTCTAAGCGCACCTTTCAGATGTGGTCCGGATTATATCTTTTTTTTTGGTAGCCACTGTCCTCTGGCAGATCCCTTCAGAAATTTTCCTTCAGAAGTTTTCCGTAAGATAACTAGACCCCTCAAGGGGAGGGTTCACCCTCTGGGATTGTCCCAAATTGAAGCAAAATTATCTGAATGAAATGAGATTTTCTTGGTCGTAGAAAGGGTGATACCACAGTGCCATCTAGTCTAATTAAAGAGGAACCACTTTTTAAAGAGAGTTATTGGCTCTCACAATATTTGCACAAATTAAATAAAATTTGTTAGAGAAACACACTGCTACCCCAAGGGCACCTTTCTACTTCACTGATTCCTACCCACCTCCAGAAATCTTCATCTTAAAGAATAGGGATAGCTCGAGGGTTCCAGCATTTCCCAAGGTGTTGATACATCCCTGCCTTCAGGACCAGTTCAGTGAGTTCTGATAATCTCCAAGAGGGAAGGTATGCGTAAGTGTGTGAGTGAGAGAGTGTGTGTGTGTGTGTGTGTGATGAAAATTTAGACAGGGGCAGCAGTGATGCGTGGGGGTGAAGAGCTGGTCTCAGGAGACGAGAGTCAGCCATGAGGACTTCCTGTGTGGAGTGCTCTTCTGTGCCAGCTGCTGGTCTCTGTGCTCCCCTGAACTGAGGAGAACAGCAGCTCTGTCTGTTTGGCCTGGGAGTCCCGACACCTGGGCTTCAGCTTCAGGCCCACCACGGACCAGCTGTGTGACCTTGGACCGGGGCCTGTCCCAGCCTCACGTATGGAGAGTGCGTTCCACTCTGATGGACCTTTCACATCCCTTAATCTCTGGCATGTCACTGTAAACTTGCAGTGTCTTTGGGAAGGGGGCAGAGTGGGCAAAAGTATCCCCGTTTGTCAGATGAGCGTGAAGCCAAAGCGGGTGAAGGACTTTCCCAAGGTCATCGAGCTCTTTAGTGGCACAGTGGGAATCTTCTTCCAATTCTGCCTGCTCTGTTGGCCGTGTCTTGATGAGCAGGGGATTGGCGCAAACACGGTGAGGGACTTCATGTTAGTTATGCCCACGGAGTGAACGCTGGATAGATGGTAACCGATACCGTTATCACCGACATCATCGCCGTTTTCAGTATGTTACATGTGTGAGTTTGGACGAGTGATTGGAGCAGGGTCGCCCCACCCATTGGGAGAACAGATTTGCCGCTCCCTGAGGCTTTTAGCTCAGCAGCAACGAGGGCCACTTTCTGACTCGCAACCATCTATCCACAATAAGGGGGTGGGGAGGGGGGAGGGGCCATCGTGCCTGCCGGCCAAGACCCTGAATCCGGCTCCCACTGCCACTTGTGCTGTACTTCCCTGCCTCGGCGGATGGCAGGGTGCTTGCGTGATATGGGAACGGCTGCGAGCACGTTGCCTGGCGAGGACAAAGAGAATGCGTGGCTGGCAAAAGGCTCAAGTTGTTTATTGAGAATAATAGTTCTCAAAAAGAAAAAAAGAAACAAAAAGAAACGACTAGAAATTGCATTTCATGCATCTGTCTGCCAATATGTTGTTTGGGGTCAGAGAAGGGTCCCGCTCATTGTAGAATTTCTAAGACCTTTTTTTTTTTTTTTTTTTGAAAATGTATCAGAGCATTCTTGCTTCCCAGCTGTTAAGACTCCCGAATTCTGCAGGCCTTCTCAGGCCAAATCCCCTCTGTCTGTAGCCAACTCCAGTGCACCACTTAGTCTGTGGGAGGAATTCAGAACTGGGCACAGGGAACGTGCACTGGCCTCATTTTTCTCTGCCAGGTGCCGTGCCGGCTGGCACACACGGGGCGGCGGGAGGGTGCAGGGGCAGAGATCAGATGCTGTGGCTGGTGCAAGTCAAAGAATCCGATCGCGATTTTCCTCTTGCATCCTCGACTTCTAGTGTCTCTGAATCTTGCAGGGGCCGTATGGAAGAGTAATGAACTGTCATCTAAAATCCAGTAGGGCATCACTGACAGGAGAAGACTGAGAGGCACTTACAGGGAGAAAAGCTTTCTTTCGCTTTCCGTTTCCTTCAAAAAGGTGGCTCTGTTTGGAAAGAGCCGCGTCTTAGCAAGAACTCCGTGGTGCCTGTGCCTACTCATGCCTCACGTGCCCAGGCTCCCACTCCTTCCCGTTCTGGATCCTGCGGTGAGGCGGGATGACACGCGGGGCCTTCGGGTGCCAGGTATGGGGCGAGGGGGCGAGCATGCATTTCTTCAGCTGCCTTTGAAAAGACCTGTCAGAGCCTCCCACCTCCTTCGCAGGAGAAGGGGAGAAGCTCGGTATCACACGTGTCGTGGCGTGGACGGCAGTCATGTTGTCGGAGTCCCGACAAAACTCTTCCCTCCTCAGGGTAAAAAAAGGGCTCTTCGGGGTGAGCATTTCTTAACCGTAATTTTCGATCAGTGGTGCCGTGTGGCAAGAAGAATGTTAGCGCTTTGCCTTTTACAGATACCTGTCGTCAACTTCGGTAGTGGGAGGTGACACGAACGATTAGTCATCTTTTCCATCGTTATTCATTACGCAAAATTTTGTGAAACTGCCTATTATCTTCCAGGGAAGGCACGTCATTCTTACTGTCGCAGAGCTTACAATAGAACGAAATAATTTGGGAGTTTAGACATTTAATAAAGGAGGGGGATTTTGTTTGGAAACGATTTGAGTATCTGGAATGTCTTTAAAATGGCACACCTTCGCAGGAATATAGCAAAACGTGGAGAAAAGTCCATCTGTTTATGTGAAAGTTTATGTCTAATCAGCAAACTGTGAAGTATCATGACCTCTGCACAGTGCTAGCAGTTGGGGGAAATTAGAGCCAATACAAAGGCTGAAAAGCCAAGGTCACCATCTTTAGCCACAAGTCCGTAAAGATTAGAGGGTAAAGTGCAGAACTGTGTAGTACAGACAGGTCAAAGTTGGGGGTGAGGTGGGGGAGGGCTTGTCATTTGGAGCAGGTCCACCCCCCCCCCACCCCCGTAGAATGGGAGGTTTAACCAAGACGCTTTCTCAGGCCCATTCCTTCCTGAGTAATGAGGAACAGGCCCGAAACAGGAGAGATGTATTCAGGAAGGCGTCTGGGAATGAGTGGGTTGTATTTAGAAGAAAAGAGGCACTGTGGGTGGGCATGGCATCCTTCTGGCATCACGAGGTTCAGCAGCCTCACCTAGCCAGGGCTGGCCAGAACCGAGAAGGTCACGGTCGGGGAAGGGTGAAGGAGGTGGGTGGGGGAGGCCTCATTGTTGACGTCCTGGAATGGTGGTGAGGAAGCTGAACCCCAGTGACGAGGAGAAGCACTTGGGTGGAAGGAATGTAAAAAACACAAAAGGACGTGAAGGGTGGAGCCCAGCTGGATGCATCTTCTCGATGTCTGGAGTGGAGGTAGCACCAGGGGTCAAATCGCAGAGCTTGAGGAGGGCATCTAGTTTGGGTTGGAGGGCGCTATACCGAAGAGCTGTGACTGGTCTATGTGGCCTAGATGTCTAGTGGCCAGGGCTTATAGGGAAGGGCAAACCACTATGGGGCAGATTAGGGCTTAGTTGTGTATGTGGGAGTCTGTGAACCCAGTTAATCTGATTTCACAATTGGCATTATTATTTAAATGATAGTTGCAATTCACATGTGGGGCTCTCAGCCAAGGAGAAGGATGTTTGAATAGAGGAAAAGATAGACAGTTATGATTACATAAAAACGAGAACTGTTCATCTGTCAAAAAGTATCCAAAATGGAAAGGCATATGTCAGACTGATGAAAATATGCACAACAAATAAAACTGACAAAAAGATGACATCTTTTCTGTATAAAGGACTCCTACGAATTGATTAGAAAAACAAAGAATATGACCCGACAATTTACAGCACGGGAACCACAACTAGTTTACAGACATGGAAACACTGTTTAGTCCCACAAGGGTGTGGTAAATATCCTAATTCTCACACGTTGTAAGTGGGCGTGTAAATTCGAATGATTCTATTGGAAATAAATTAGATAATATAAACAGAACATTAAAAATATTTATTTGTTTGACCTATAATTTCTTTTCTGGGATTTTACTGAGAGCCGTAGTCCTGCACACATTTTTCATTCATTCACTCACTTATTTACTTATTCACTTTTTAATTCAATAAATATTTATTGAGAGTCCCCCTATCACTGTGCTATGTGTGGGGGGCACTGTCAGGAACCGGGCAGATGTGCGTGGAGTGGGAAAGACAGATATGAAACCAACACTTAATGGCTTAAAATTGTTGAGAAATACCGCGGGCGGGGGAAGTATAATGTGATATAATGGTACACTGGAGTTCTTTATAAGTGCAACAAATTGGAAAAATCTGGACATCCACATAGAGGAGAATGGCTCAAGGAATCTCAGTGCATCCACTTGGAGGATTATTACAAAATCATTTAAATGTCCTTTCATAGAGTATGGAAAATTGCTAGTGATTTAAAGCTAAGGGAACAAGAGATAGACAATTATGGACCCATTTAACTACAGCTATGTTAGAGAGAGGGGGTGGAGAGCGGGAGAGGGAGGGAGAGAGAGTGGGAGAGAGAGAGAGAGAGAGAGAGAGAGAGAGAGAGAGAGAGAGAGACAAAACATCTTCCCATCCCTCTGAATCTAAGCGTAAAAGACAAGATTGAAAGAAAAATACCAGGATATTAGTAGATCCATTAGTGACTTATTCTTACTCTGCTTCTCTGAAGGTTTTGCACTTCCTTTATGAGTATGCATTACTTTTATAATAAAAGTAAACATTAACAATTTTAAAAATGATGTTTTATTTTGGCTGTGGTAAATTATACTCATGTCAACCTTTTGGCTCCTGAAGATCGTGGCTGGCTATTTCATTAGCCTCTTGATATCTGGGGAGTTCTTAATGAGGAAAGCAGTTTCAGCTAAATAAACTCTCAGACTGGAAGGCAGAGGTGAGGAATCCGCTCAGTTGATTTTTTTTGATGAGTGGCTGTTATCATATGCTAAAGACACCATGGAACTCTTACACTCAGTACAGTATGGAGATATTTGAATGGATTGCTCTTGTTGTTTCTCTGTTTAAAAGTTAAATGGAAGGGCGCCTGGGTGGCTCAGTCGGTTAAGTGTCTGACTCTTGATTTCGTCTCAGGTCATGATCCCAGGGTTGGGGATCGAGCCTTGCGTAAGGCTCCATGTTGAGCATGGGGCTTGCTTGGGATTCTCTTTCTCTCTCCTTCCCCATCTTTCTTCCCCTTCCCTGTTTGGTCTCTTTCTCCCTCTCTCAAAATAAGTAAATAAACGTTAAAAAAATAAAAGTTAAATGGAACAGGAAATTAATAGTGGTACACAACTGGAAATAATAAGACTTGTTCGGCTCAGCCAGAGCCACCCAAGATAACCTAGACTCTGAATCTTCATGAGCCTCTTTCCAGGTCAGCTGATGCCAGAGCTAATGGTCTGGCTCAAAGAGTCCAGTCCTGGGGCTGTGAAGGGCTATCGTTCCAAACATCCACAACTGAGAGCTTCGGTCAGTTAGTGCTCATGTTGTCCTCATCCAAGAAAGGAAGGGAGTCCTCTTTGCTGGGACAGCCTGCTCGCAGAGCAGTTTTCCTTCATAAGAGCATTGCCCCCAGTTAAATAGAAATTAAATTACTTACAAATTAACTAATATACTTAGAAGTGAAATTTAGGAATTCTGAATTAAGTTGATTAGACCACTTCATTCCTCAGCTGCTCCGGGTATCTGAGGGGCTACTATATACAGTGAGGTGCATAATCTTAAACTGTTGAAACTCCACCGAAACTCCATTCTAGGTACCAGTTATTTTGACAGTGTAAAGAATGTGCTTCACAGCTGAAAAGCCAATATCGACATTTGAAGACAAATAAAAGAAGATATTTAGTCACTGAGTTTAGAAAAAAAAAAGGTACGGGTGGGAATGTTCTCTTTTCCATTAAAGCATAATGAAGAATCCAATTAATGGTATACGTCTTCTCATACAATGCCTTTGTAAGCTTGCAGAAATATTTGTCTAACTTGAGTAAAATATTTATTGGCAAAAGAGCATTTCTAGTTTCACTGGGTATTGGACTTCACAGATTATTCCGTTGGTCTTATTGCATCCCATTTGTTATTTCTGCCATTTTGCCTCTGAGAACAGTGTTGAAGACTTTGACACATTTCAGAGCATTACACTAAATAAATCTGTCTTGCACATTCTACTGTGCTTTTTCTGGAATATTATAAATATTCAAATGTAGGCACACTTGCAAATTCAAAATAAAATTCAATACATGCAAATTCTGCATAAATTCCATATTTATAACTTAGCAATAGTTATGAACTTGTTATCCTATGATATAAATATATCAAAAAGGAGCTCATGGGAATTACCAATAAATATATTTTTCTGATTAAACTGTGGATTCTTTTTTAGTCACCATTTAAGCTTCAATTCTGGGATATATTATAAGAGAATAATTTGCACTTCATTTACTGTGAATTGTCAAGAATCATGTTCTTCCCCGATGTAAATGTCTGCAAAAAGGACTTCTTATTCAGTTTGATTGCTTTTTAAATTTTACCAGCAGAGATGCCCTAGTGAGCCTAAGAGAATTGGTCTGTTTCTTGTGAAGAGTTTAGTTCTAATGAATCACTTCCATGCACTTTTCTGAAGGAATATAGGGCAATTGAAATGTGTAATGCATTGATTTACATTCCTTGCATTAATTGACTTTCTCCCATAACTATACTAATAGCGACAAGTCTTCAGTATAGTATCAGCTCCGATTCACTAATGGATATCATTGGACTTTTGCTAGCTTCCTACAGGAGAGTGAATGCCCGCAAAGAGGGTTTAGAAATTCACTAGGGTGACCAGGTTATAGACAGGAAACTAACTCAGAGATACTGCAAAAAAGTCCTTTGATCTTGGCAGCCAGCTTCTTAGTTAATGTAATAAATAGAAGTTGACTAAACTCACCAGTTGAAAGACCTAGATTATCACATTGGATGAGAATATGAACTCCAGCCACGTGCTGTGCATAAAAGACAAAGCTAAAACATAAGGATACAGGTGGGATTGGAATAGATGCACTCTGCCAATACCAACCAGAAGAAAGCTGAAGTAGTTCAGTTGATATCAGATGAATACCCTAAATGAAAACCTTTATTGCGGATATACGGGATCACTGAATAACGGCAAAAAGTTCCATTTTCCGGATAGCAATTCTAAACTTGTATGCACTTGATACCTTGTTTTAAAATATATAAAGCACAAACTGACAGGGCACTCGGGAGATGTTGTAAAGTCTGCTGATCTCTTTCAGAAATCGACAGATGAAACGAACAAAAAAAAATGGGTAAAGATACAGAGATTTGGTTAACAAGCTCAGTGTAATGGACCTGCACCCAATTAAAAAAATGCACATTCTTCTCAAGCACATATGGAACAGTTGTAAAAATAGACCATATACTAAGCTGTAAAGTTAGTCTGGAAAAACTTCAGTGAGTAAATATCTTACAGACCATACTATCTGACCAGGTAGTGCTTAGTCATTGGATGTTGTAATCAGTTAGGCAGGAACAAGGGATGAGACTCTGAGTGCATGAGAAGGAACTAGTAGCTTGATATATTTGGAAGGATTGCCAGTTCTTCACTGACCACATCAGGTTTCTTAATTCACATGCAAGAGTGTAGAACTCCAAGACTGGCAAAGAGAAGTGCTGGAAAGTGATGGTTTGACCCAGGTAGGTTGGCCTGATTTTCCCTGGAGCCCTATTGATGTTTTTGGGTACCTATTAAGACAGGCCCTATGCCAGGGGCATAACGTGTATTTCTCTCATTTAATCCTAAAACAACCCTCTAAGGTAGATGTTTTAAAAATCCATTTAAAGATGAAAAAACAGAAAATTGGGCCCAAATCTACCCAGCCAGTCAATATAGGAGCTGACAGTTTAAAAAGAATTAGGCCACTTGGCTTGTCTCATATGTTTTAATGGCCACAAAACTTTGAGACAAATCTCCAGAAGCCTCTACCCACTTTTTGGCCATGTCTATTGTACAAGCTAAGTAAAATCGAGACTTGTTATCTGATATCTTTTCAAAACATCTTCTAGAAAGTTTAATCAGAATTACTCTTTAAAGGTGAATTCTGCAGCTCTTTATGCCCCTTCTTAAATGAAGACTTAGATCTCCAACAATAAAGAAAGTATAAGTAGATATCCAAGATATTGCAAGTGCGTTTGACACTGATTTACAGAGAAGAATGCAGTTTTAGGGGAAATAAACAAAGAAAGGAGTTATGCTAGAGGAAAGATTATTTTCAGGTAAGGAAAATGAGGACCTTAACTGTATTTTAATTTATGCCCCATGCGGACTTAAAATATGGTGCACACACTTGATAAGATTTGTAAGAGGCCAAAGCATCTTAGTCCTTCGGGAATGTTGGCAGTTGCCTCATTAGCAATGTCAGTTGCACCGCTCTGACTGTGGCCTGTTTCTATAAATGACCATCAGTTTTTGCCCTGTGTCTGGCCTGTGTAGACACAGCCTTTGGAGGGTAGTGTGAATGAGTTCTGCCAGATCAATTCACATGGTCTTGAAACATGAAAGCCAGTGAAATGAAGATACTTTCTCTCAAAACCAAGTGAGGAATCCTTAAGCCTGCTCTTATCCCGGGGGCTCATCACGAAGATAGGAGTGACCATTCTCTCTCTTTCGGAAGAGGTTGCTTTGGAAAAGAGAACATGTGAATTAGCCTGGGCCTACCAGCCTGGCAGACGTGAATGCGGGCGGCCAAGAAATTAGGTTGACGGCATTGAAGGATGGTAAAAAGATGCCCAGTGTAACCAGAGGCCAGGGTGACCTTGGAGTGATGGCCACCTCAGCAGATAACTTACAGCCGAGACTTTCCTAAGTGGAACATTAACTGGCACGGCATCCTGAAGGTCGAAAAAGAGAGCCTATTAGCCAGATACACTAGATGCAAAAATACTTAGTGTTTTTGTGATTGGTTTTGCTGAGGGTCGTGCAGTGTGTTCTAGGAGTGAAATAGGCCAACTCCAACTCATGAAAGCAACGTTGGAATGAAGCATTTTGGGGTGAATGATGCGTAGTAGGCTTTTATGAAAACTCACTTCAGTACCAATTTTAATGGACATGTAGAAGTGATTTTATGCATAAACACACCATAAGATTACTGAAAGACAATTACTCTAATATGTGACTGTGGACCTGAAGCAAGGTATTTTTAAAAATAGTTTTGCGTTATTGAACAAAATGGCCTGTGCGTTATTTCTCCTTGAAGGTAAGGATCCATGCTTAGCATCCACCACTCTCACTTTGTTCTTTGTGACTTGGAAGCAAATCAAAAGATAAAAAAGATATCATTTCAGCATTAGTATAGCATTTTACAATCTTTGGCAGCATTTGTATTTATCACCATATGGGTGTACGTTAAATCTGCATATCTCCCTCTCATTTATATGTTTATGAAGTTATAAAGATATACACATGTGCACACAAAGTAATTAAGCAAGTGATATGTGTTTGACAATGTTTGGTGACTTAATGCCAATTAGAGGGGGGTTAAAAAAAAAAACCTTGCTTTTCTAATCCAATTGCTTCCATGCTTTTTTGTGTATGCACTTAAGGACAGAATCCATTTAAAGTGAGGAGATTTGCATACGTGCAGCTTTGAGCGAGACTTCTATTTATTCCAGATGGCCTTGAAAAATTATACCAAGGGCCTCAGAGACCTGGATGTCACGAGACCCATTAGGATGAGACTGAAATCACACTTGGGTTTCCAGCACTTTCTCCTGTATGAGAAGGGGGTGTGCTTTTGATACGGTGGAGGCTGAAGGTACATCTATGGCGTAGCTAGACTGTTCAGTGAAGCCCAGTGAGCTCAGCTCAGCTCAAGGAGGGAGTCCTGTGTTGCAGGCACCTCATCTACCCCGCTTCTAAGAAAATGGCTCATGATTTTCCAGAGTTAAGCAGAATGCCAAGTTAAAGGCTGCAAGCACGGAAGTGAGCAGTTACATGGACAGTCTCGCCTTTTAAAAAATACGGTTGCATTGGAATGGGCAAGTTTGCGATGCCCCCCATTGAATGTCCTTTTTTGTTTTCCTTTTCAAGCATGGTGATTATTCCTTGTGGGAAGTCTGTGGTTCTAGTATCTAGGGAGGGTGTGGGGTCTCAGGCTGTGACCTTTGGCTGGGAATATCTTCTCTAGAGAATGTCATAGAGGTCTTGCTTCCGTGATGACAGCAGACAGACCAGGGACCATGAAAATCCAGCTCTTCTGGTTTGCTGGGGTCTGACCCCGGGATGTGGCTCTTTCTGGTTATTGTAGGGGAGCTCTTGTATGTATCGAGCCTGCTAAGATGGAGAGATCTGAGTGCCACAAAGCCCGAGGGATGCA
This sequence comes from Felis catus, assembly GCF_018350175.1. NCBI lineage: Eukaryota > Metazoa > Chordata > Mammalia > Carnivora > Felidae > Felis > Felis catus. Next base: position 109,232,853 of record NC_058386.1, on the reverse strand, counting down.
CAGCTATATCATTTGGCTCTTGGGCTCGGAGTTTGGCTTTGCACAGGAAACCTAGAAGGAAGAAAAGAAATGTTCTCCCCTAACTTCAAGCCAGTTGAAATATTCAAGAAATGGTAGGAGTTCCAACTGAAATGTCAGAAGCTAAAACTGGGTGTGAGAAAGAGAAACGCTCTTGGGGGCGAAAGATAAATTATTGCCATAATTATTTTTTAATTTTTTTTTTTTATTTACCTACCCCGAGAGACAGAGGGAGCGGAGAGAGAGGGACAGAGAATCCCAAGCAGGCCCCGCACTGCCATCACACACACAGCCTGACACGGGGCCTGAAACCACAAACCACGAGATCACTACCCGAGCCAAAATCAAGAGTTGGACGCGTGACCGACTGAGCCACCCAGGCGCCCCAATTATTGCCATAAGTAAATGACAGATTGCCCCTGAATGACTTAGCCCCACCCCCCAGGTTTAGCTCTGGGAATAATCAGCTGTACCCACATCTTCTTTAGGGCCCTAGAGACAGGCAATAGCACCACTTAGGTCTTGGGGCCACTGGTGGCTGTCAATGTGGAATTCTGGGACACCATGGTCCAGCTGGATTGGGGTGAGAGCTAGTTTGGGGTGGCTCTGATGATTCAGCCTAATTCACTCGAGATTCATCCAATCTTGCTTGTACCAATAGTTTGTACTTTTTTATTGCTGAAGATTCTTCCTTGGTTAGTATGAACCATACTTTGTTTAACCACTGATCTGTTGAAGGACACCTGGACTGATTCTAGTTTTTGGCTATTATGAATAAAGCTGCTCTGAACATTAGTGTATAGACTTCTGTGGGATGATCAGTGTTCATTTCTCTAGGATAAATGCTCAAGAATGCAATTGCTGGGTCATTTTGTAATTACGTGTTTAGTTTTATGAGAAACCACCAAACTGTTTTTCTGAAACGGCCATATATCATTTCACATTCCCAGCAGCAACGCGTGGCTGCATCCCAATTTCTCCCTATCCTTTACAGCATTGGGTGTTTTCACTGTTTTTTTATTTTAGCCATTCTGATAGGTGTGCAGTAACATCTCATTGTGGTTTTAATTTACCTTTCCCTGATGGCTGATGATGTTCAGCATTCTTTCGCATTCTGACTTGCCATCTGGGCGTTGGTGCAATGTCTGTTCATGCCATTTGCCCATTTTCTGATAGGATTGTTTCGTCTTTAACTGTTGAGTTTTTAGTGTCACTTTTATATTCTGTATATTAGTATTTTGTCAGATCCATTGTTTGCACATATTTTCTCTAGGTCCATTGCCTGCCTTTCATCTTCTTCACGTGGTATTTGGCAGAGCAAAATTTCTGATTTTGATGAGGTTCAGTCTATCAGTTTTCCCCTTTATGGATCATGATTTGGTGTCAGGTTTGAGGATTCTTTGCCTAGCCCTAGATCTTAAAGACTTTCTCTTGAGTTTTTTTCTAAAGGTTTTATAATTTTAACTTCTACTTTTAAATCTGATACATTTTAAAATTATTTTCTTATTTTGATACAGTTCATAGTTCATGCATCATCATATTCACCCTTTTAAAGCATGCAGTTCAGTGGCTTTTAATATATTCATAAAGTTGTGCTATGACTGCCACTAGCAAATTTCATCCATTATCAGTCGCTGTCCATTCTTCCCTCACCCCAGCTATTTCATGGGTGTGAAAGGGCACCTTATTGTGGTTTTGATTTGCATTTTCCTGACAGGTTATGATGTTGAGCATCTTTTTGTGTGCGTATTGCCCATTCGGATGTATTCTTTGGGGAAATGTCTATTCAGATCCGTTGCCATTTAAAATTTTTTTTTTTTCTCCTTGGTATCCAGCTAGGTATCCTTTAAAAAAAAAAGTTTTATGTAAGTAATCTCTTTACCTCAAATGGGACTTGAAATCAAGACCCCGATCAAGAGTTACACACTCCTCTGACTGAGCCCGGCAGGTGCCACTGAGTTAGGTGCTCTTTATAGAGTCTAGATTCAAGTCTCCCATCAGATATATGCATTGCAGGTATTTTCCTCTTTCATAGAGTCATCGCCTTAGCCTCGTCATGATGTTCATTGAAGCACAAAAGTTTTAAATTTTCATGAAGTCCAATTTAACTGTTCTTTGTTTTGTCCCTTATGAAGGCTATGCCTCACCTAAGACCACAGAGATTTACCCTTATATTTTCTTCTAAGAGTTTTATAGTTTTATCTCTTCAGATAAGCTCCATGAGCTATTTTGAGTTATTTTTTTGTGCATGTTGTAAGGGGGTCTGACTTTATTCTTCTCTATGAGATTATCAATTTTCCCACCATTGTTTGTTGAAAAGACTTTTTTCTTTATTGAATTGCCTTGGTACCTTTGTTGAAAATCACTTGACCATAAGTGTATGGGTTTATTTATGGATTCTATTTTGTTCATATATACAGCCATTTAAAAATTTATTTATTTATTTATTTATTTATTTATTTATTTATTTATTTATATAATTTGTTGTCAAATTGGCTAACATATAGTGTGTAAAGTGTGCTCTTGGTTTTTGGGGTAGATTCCTGTGGTTCATCGCTTACATATAACACCCAGTGCTCATCACAACAAGTGCCCTCCTCAATGCTCATCACCCATTTTTCCCTCCCCCTCACCCCCCATCAGGAAACTACAGATGCTGCGGAGGATGTGGAGAAACCGGAACCCTCTTGCACTGTTGGCGGGAATGCAAACTGGTGCAGCTGCCCTGGAAAACAGTGTAGAGGTTCCTCAAAAATTAAGAATAGAACTACCCTACGACCCAGCAATAACACTACTAGGAATTTATCCAAGGGATACAGGAGTGCTGATTCATAGGGGCGCATGTACCACGATGTTTATAGTAGTGCTTTCAACAATAGCTAAATTATGGAAAGAGCCCAAATGTCCATCAAAAAAGATATTTTATTTTTAAGTAATCTCTACACCCAATGTGGGGCTTGAACTCACAACCCTGAGATCAAGAGTTGCGTGCTCTACCAACTGATCCAGTCAGGCACCCCTCATTATGGTTTTAAAGGATGATTTTAATGCCCCCTCTTTCGTTCTTGATTTTAGCAATTGAGTCTTTTATTTTCTTGGTCAGTCTAGGTTAAGATTTGTCAGTTTTGTTGATCTTTTCAAAGAACCAACTTCTGGCTTCATTTTCTCTGTTCCTTCCAACTCTCAATTCCCACTGCAATCTATAATATTTCTTTTCTTCTGCTTGCTTTGGGTTTAGCGTGCTTTTTCTTTTCCAGTGTCTTCTGGTGGAAAATTAAATTATTGATTGAGATCTCTCTCTCTCTCTTTCTCTCTCTTTTTTTACATTTGCAGCTATAAAATATTCTCTAAAAACTGCTTTGGTTGCATCCTGTAAGTTTTGGTATGTTTTGTTTTATTTTAATTTATCTCTAAGATTTTCTAATTTCCCTTGTGCTTTCTTCTTTGGACCATTGTTTATTTAGGAGTGCATTGTTTGATTCCCACATTATTTATGAATTTCCCAGAAATCCTGTTTAAATGATTTATAATTTTATTCCGCTGTGGTCAGAGAACACACACTGTGTGACTGAGTCTTTTAAAATATATTGACAAGTGTTGTATGGCCTGACATATGGTCTGTACTAGAGATTGGTCTATGTGCATTTCAGAAGACTGTATTGGCTTGGTGGAATGTTCTAGAGACGTCAGCTAAGACTTGGTTTATTATATTGCTCAAGACTTCTGTTTCCTTGTTGATGTTTTTCTAGTTGTTGTAGCCATTACTGAAATTGAGGCATTGAAGTCTCCAACTATTATTACTGAATTTTCTATTTCTCTTTTAATTCTTTCAGCTTTTGCTTCATGTGTTTTTAGGCTCTGTTGTTAACTGCATGTATATTTATGAATGTTGTGTTTTCCTGATGCATTTTTCCTTTAATCATTATAAAAATTCCTTCTTTATGTCTAGTAACATTTATTAAAGTCAGTTTTCTGTGATATGAATGTGGTCATTCCGTATTTCTTATGGTTCCTATTTTCATGATATATGTCTTTTTCTCCTTTTTTGTTCAGATTGTTTCTACCTTTGAATGTAATGCGTGTTTCTTGTGAACAGCATATAGTTGGACCTTGTTTTTTAAAAAAAATTTTAATGTTTCTATGTATTTATTTTTGAGGCAGAGAGAGAGCATGAGCAGGGGCGGGGCGGAGAGACAGGGAGACACAGAATCCAAAGCAGGCTCCAGTCTCCGAGCTGTCAGCACAGAGCCCAACGCGAGCCTGAACTCATGAACCTCGAGATCATAACCTGAGCGGAAGTCAGAGGCTTTAACCTACTGAGCCACTCAGGCGGCACCCCCACCCCCCCGCCAGTATAACATTTTAATGGCTTTAATGATTTTTCACTGTGACTTGTTACTTTTTTTAGTGTATGCTCCAGGGCTTAATCTACACATTGGAACTTTTCAGAATTGACTTCATATTTATAATACATTATAGTTAGATCTAGAAATGTTTCTCTTAATCTATTCCTTCTTTCCTTTTTTGTGCTGTTACCATTATAAAATTTACATCTATAGAAGTTAGAAACCCAGCAGTACATTATTGTCTTTAAGCATGAATAATTTAGAAGTGCACTTGAGAGGAATTCTACTGTTGTTGGGTGGAGGTCATTAGATCCTGCTGTTGGGTCAGTGTTGATTAGGTCCTGTTGGTTGAAGGTATTGTGGAGATATTGTATATCCTTGTTGATTTTTTGTCTAGTTTTTCTCTCAGTTGTTGAGAGAGAGGTGTTAGAGTCCCCAACCATAATTCTAGACTTGTCTGTTTCTCTGTTCAGTTCCATCAGTTTTGGCTTTATATATGTTGTAGCTCTGTTATTTGGTAAAGACAGATTTGGACTTGCTATGTATTCTCGGTCAACTGACCCTTTTTTCATTATGTAAGTTCTGCCCTTTGGTTTTGGTTATTTTCTTTCTTCCAAAGTCTATTTTATCGAACGTTAATATAGCCACTTATGCTGTCTTCCCATTGATGGGCACGTAACATATCTTTCTCTCTACCTTTCAGTGCCTTCTAATGCTTATTTTAGTGCATCTATGCATATTTACAATTATTTGGAGGAATAGAGAGAAATGTGTATACTCCATCCTGTCCAGAACTGGAAGTAAATATAGTTCACCTACTTCTGTTTGTGTGAATGATCTGAGTTCGCCGTTGAAGCCACTGAGGCTGTGTGCTGCCCACACCTGACTTAAGTGCAGTGATCCCCCTTTACTAAGTCAACTTCTCTGTACATCAAGACTTGTAGTGGCCCTATTTTCTTCATTTCCAGGGATCACCTTCTTGAAGTGCAAATATTTTTTTGTTAAATATGCCCCCCGCCTTTTCTTATTTTGGTTGCATCCATCTCTCCTTTTCCTATGTAGGCATTTGGTTTTGGAGAGTTGGGGATGATGCGTGATCTGGAAATTTCTGTCTGCTGCCACAAGCTTAGTATGAACAGAAACAAAAAACTGCCCGTCAATGAGCTTGACACTAAGATGTAGAACCGGTAACGTGGCCTATTTTGATTAGATGGAATCTTTCTCCATTAACTGAGTAACTGGGAAAACTGAGCACAGGTTGTTGTGAGGATGGAGAGAAGGGCCTGTTAAGGGCTCTGCTGATGGAGGGGACACCTGAGCTGAGTCCCCAGGGATTCACAGCGAGGCAAGGAACAGGGGAAGGCCTGAGGAAGCAGCACAAGTAAAGGCATAGCCGCAAGAGCCTGTAGGGCTTGTACTTAGGGGCTGGGGTGAGATCTGTGACCTCAGAATTAGCTAGAAGCCAGCACACGTGGAGCCTTGTAGGGTGTAGATCATATTTGGAACTTTATCCTGAGAGCAGTCAGAGGGCATTGGGAGGAGGCAGGTGACCTGATTTGTGGTTTCTTTATTTTTCATTTCTTTTAATTTTAGAAAAAAGATCTTTTTTTTTGTATGAAATTTATTGTCAAAGTGGTTTCCATACAACACCCAGTGCTCCTCCCAACAGGTGCCCTCCTCGATGCCCATCACCCCCCCCTCCCACCCTCCCCATCAACCCTCAGTTTGTTCTCACTATTTAAGAGTCTCTTATGGTTTGCCTCCTTGACTTGTGGTTTAAACAGTCGCCTTGGCTGCTGTGTGTGGAAGGGGCAGGAGAGGGGCTGAGAGCATAGCAGGGAACTCAGAAGGCTGTGGAAGTCTAGGGCAGAGGGGGTGGTGACCCAGCTTGGGGGGGGGGCTCTGGAAAGGTGAATGGTTTCAAGAGGTATTTGGGAGGAAGGATGGAAAGAATGTGGGACTGAAAGGTGTGAATGGTGGGGAATGAGAGTGAGAGAGTGATGCTTTTCCCCCAAGATGTCCTGCTGGGGCAGACTGGAGGCCACACCGTCGTGGGCAGAGCCACGGGGGCGGGGGGGTGGGGGTGGTGAGGCAAGCTTCACGTACACGGAGTACGAGGAGATGGTGGGTGGCACCACCATGTCCAGATGCCCACAGGTGGGTGGTGGATCTGTGGGTCGGGAGCTCAGGACTGCAGACACAGACTGGCAGTCATGAGACGCTTATCTCATTATCTCATTTAGAACAATCCCGAATTATGTAAAAGGTACATTTATTTGCAGTGCAAGTCGTCCTCAGTAGCTGCTGAGGCTAAAATCAGAAACTCGTCCTAAATAGGGGCGCCTGGGTGGCTCAGTTGGTTGAGCGTCCGACTTCGGCTCAGGTCATGATCTCAAGGTTCCTGAGTTCAAGCCCTGCGTTGGGCTCTGTGCCGACAGCTCAGAGCCTGGAGCCTGCTTCGGATTCTGTGTCTCCCTGTCTCTCTGCCTCTTTCCCACTCATGCTCTGTCTCTCTCTCTCTCTCTCTCTCTCAAAAATGAATAAACATTAAAAAAAAGAAACTGGACCTAAATAATAATAGGAAGTATGGGAAGAGGTTTCTCGTGACTGAATGGGATGCTACACGTCCGAATGGGCCGATAAGGGGAAACCATGAAGAATGGTGTGGAGGCCTTACTTGTCTCAGCCCAGCAGCAGGGCCCCAAGTGAGGGATTCTGAAGCGCCTGTCGGGCATGGCCTTTGGATGCCACTCTTCCCCATCGCGTGTGCCAAGCCCAAGAGCACCAGGGAGCAAACATGTGCTCTTGCCATGAAGTGTGTACCCTGAAAAGTAAATACTTTTTTATTTATTATTTATTCGTTCTCTCTTTCCTCTATACTGCTTTTTAAAAGTTGCTATTTCCCTAGGTCACAATTGTTCATGGAGAAAGGAGAATAACAGTTCTAGGGCAAAAAAAAGTTACCATTGTGAGCATTGTCTATAACTGGCCAAATTACTAATAGAGGTGTTCTCGGGAATTTAGAATTGGCTGTTTCACTTAAAAAAAACACACACACAAATAGTTTTACTGAAGTGTAGTTGATATACAAGAAACTGCACATATTTAATGTATACAATTTGATGAGTTTGGACAAGGCATACACCTATGTAATCGTCACCACAATAAGGTAATAGATGTGTCCATCAGCTTCGAAAGTTTCCGTGTATATGTGTGTGATAAGAACACTTAACATGAGATCAGCGATTTCATCTTTACTTTAGGATTTGGAGTCACACAGACCTGACGGCTCTTTCGCATACTACCGGTCAGATTTTGGGTAAATCACTTCGCGTAGGTCTGATCTCCATTTCCTGATTTGTAAAATGGGGATGCTACCTCACGGAATTATCCTGAGGCACAAATGTTGTAAGGTAAGTGAAAGGGCTGTATAAAGAATACATTGCTGCTCAAGTATTAACCATCTGTAAAACCTAAAATGTAGCAACTCCTATGATTTCGAGGCTATTGTTGCTCTTTGCTTTAGCTTTAAATTTTTTTAAATTATTATTTTGAGAGTGAACGAGAGAGAACATCCTGCAGGCAGTGCAGAGCCCCATGCGGGGCTCGAACCCACAAGCCGTGAGATCATGACTTAAGTCAAAATCAAGAGTGGGATGCTTAACCAACTGAGCCACTCAGGCGCCCCTTGAAATGTTTTAATGGTCCCCAAACATTGATATTATCTGAATTTTGTATATATTTGTCAAAGCTTGCGATTATTAGTGCTTTCATTATGTCCCATAAATATTCTTGGTTTCCAACTTGAGCTAGATATGTTGGGAAAAGACGAAGTTCAGCTAATGTGCCATATCTGAGGGATTTTGGGTATTTTAGCTTGCCTCTGATGATGTGGGACAGCTCAAGAACAATGCTTTACCCAGTGCCGAATTTTAACTGGGGAGTAGTTATCGTAAGAAGTCTTGTCATCTTTGCAAGATATTCAAAGCACTGTTGGATGCTGGAGGGGGAAATTACATTTGTTTTTGCAGAAATCCAGGCACTGCAAAAGTTTGATGGAGCTCTGTGGACATTTCCTGGTGCCTAGAGATTTCTTTTCTTATTGCACATCTGAGTCCTTTATTTACCAGTGCTGTTACATAGGGGGAGGGTCGGTGGTAGGTGGCACTACCCCTGGGAGTAAGAGTTCCCAGGTTCATTTCCCAGCTCAGCACATTGACTCTGGACAAAGCCCCCAAAGTGTTCTCTGCTTCAGTCTCCGTAATGCCCAAGTGAAAATGAATACTTACTATCACTGAACTTGTGAAAATGCAGACCGATAATTAGATCATGCCTTAAAACCCCTTTGAGTTCTACTGAGAAATTCCTTGTTCTCAAATAAAGTAGTCTGTGGTTTTGTAGGCATCAATATATTGCCAAGAAATGAATCACTAGGGGAGCAAAATATGTAGACCAAATAACGGGCGTCATTGACCTCAGTAAACAGATGTAAAAAATGGTGTTAAAGCAAAAAGGGAAGTATTACTCTGCCCTGAGCAGGGAGCCATTGAAATGCTGGTCTGATTTAGATAAGGTCCATGGCCGAGTGGCTTGGATGGCCTTTTCTCACTTGTTGGTAATGAATTGAATTTGGAGGCATGTGATAAACGGAGGCACCCAGCATTAGTGAGTACCCGTGGTTGGAGAAACGCCTTTTTAGCCGAGCCAAGGTGGTACTCTCCAAATCTGCCTACTAACTTTTTGAAAGAGTATTTAATTGTTAAAATTGCTGCTGCGTGATGTCTACAGCTGTCTGACTTTACTCCTTTCAAACCTTTGACCTGTAAGGCAGTCACTAGAAATGATTGCTCATCAGCATCTGAACCGAATTATTTATTCCATAAAATACTCAACCATACAAGTTGAGGCCGTGAAGGGTGTGGCAGCGGTGGGATTTCAGCTCACGCCAGAGAAATGACTGGAGCCTAAACCCAGCGTCTTATACCACTCGGCTACGCTACCACCCCAACTACACGATTTGAAGGAAAGAAGCCCTAAGGTCCTAAGTGATTGACACGTCTGGCTGAAGGATGATGTGGGCTGCTCATTGGCTGAGTAACTTGAAGGGAGGGCTTCCCCGTTCAACCTGAGCTTCCCCAGGTGGGGTCCTGGCTAGCTCTTGACCCCAGGATGAATGTAGGGTGAACCGTTTTTTGAATAATGTACCAAACTTGTAGTCTGTGAATACCCCAGACCCGGTACTCATCGTGCTATAATGTATTTGCCTTTAAAAAATTTTTGTTTTTACCACATGTGAGTTTTCTAAGGCCAGGAATTGTCTTTCATGTCTGTCTTCCCAGAGCCATTGTCCATAGTAGTCAGTCAATGTTTGTTGAAAAAGCAAAATAGCTTTCAAGCATCATGAATGCAACATGCAAAAGCTAAACCCAGTTTTGTCTTTCTCTGGGTGGCACCATAGCCAGCTTTGCAAGGAACCTGAACATTCTCTAAAATGACATTCTCAAACTTTACTGTGCATGAATCACCTGGGGATCTTGCTAAAATGTATATTCTGATTCAGTAGGTTTAGGGTAGGCCTAAGATTCTGCATTTTTAACAAGCTCCCAAGTGATGCTGATGTGATTGGTCTGTATACCACACCTCAGGTAGTAAGGATTTAGACCCTGATCTCTGCCTCACCTCCAAAATTTAGTCCATCATCGAGTCTTCTTGACCCTATCTCTTCTGTCCCAACTCTGACCACTCATTTTTTTTCCTGTTGCCAACACTTTAGCTGAAGCCTTCATCTTTTTTTGGGGGGGGCTGTGGCAATAGCTTTCGTTTAATCTCCCTGGCTGCATCCCCTCCATGCCATTCTCTATACACATCATAACCAGTATGATATTTCTCAAATACATTTCTGATCATGTTCATTCTTGTAGCCTTCTATATAGGATAAAGCAACAACCCCAACTGTTGCTATATTTGTCTTTATATTAGGGGGGAGCAGAGGCAGGGCAAGAAAAAATGTATGGCTTGAGATGCCAAGGGCTTAGAGTGGTGGTGGACTGGTCCTAGGGGCCAACTCATCCCGGCATGGCTGCCTATAGATGCTCTTCCTTCCTCCCTCCTTTCCTTCCTTCCTTCCTTCCTTCCTTCCTTCCTTCCTTCCTTCCTTCCATCCTTCCTTCCTTCCTTTCTTCATTCCTCCCTCTCATCCATCCACCTGTCCGTCCATCCATCCATCATCCACCCATCCATCCATCCATCCATTCATCCATTTAGCCAATCAGTCAGTTATCCAGCCCTCCAGTTGATCATCCAACTATCAGTTCATCCATCCAGCCTGTCAGGCATCCGTCCATCCATCCATCCATCCATCCATCCATCCATCCATCCATCCTTTTGGTCATCCAGTCAGTTAGTTACCTGCTCAGGCACCAGACATGCTAAAACTGTTGGCTCTTGGACCAGACACTCAAATAGTTTTTCATATCATTTATGGTAAAACCCCAATAACTTGATAGCCATTGTTTCAGATTCTCTAGCAGTGACACACCTCAGTGTTTTCTAGTCAGAGTATTTGCTCTTCTGGTCCCAGGCAATCCAAGATACCCTGCTCACATTCTTTTTTTTCTTTTTCTTCATTTGAATTACTGAGGATTTTATCGTACACTGAATAGCAATTTGTTACAGATCGTATATCTGAAAGATTATCTGCCATTTTCCTTTTCTCTCAGATTTCTATTACCTTGCTTTCTGCCAGGGTTTGGTAGATGTTTAGTGTGTGCAGGACCAGCTACAACCTGTGTCTGGGAAAGCTTCAGCACAGTGTTCTTGGTGGATGGATCAGGGGAGGGGAGGAATGTGTCTCAGGAATTCTTAGCTCCGTGCCACTTTCCAGTCTTCAGACAGAGCCACCCCTCTGCCCCCCCTCCCTGCCCCCTACTGCTGCCACCTCTGGAGTGTGGCCGCATTTAGGGGAGAATGCTGAGCTCTGTTGACATTTGGTAGGGCTTGTTTTCTTCCTCGTTTAATTTAGCAACTCAGCGCAGGGGTTGTTCTTTGTTCATCTTTCCAGGGTTTTCTGTACGCTGACTAATGCTTACAGCTGGCTTTCTCTAGGGAGAAGTGCTGGGAAGATCAATCCAAGGAGATCTGAAAGGGTCAATCAGGTTTGCAAATGCGTTCAGGCAGCTTCTAGTCTGTTCAATGAGAAGAAGTGCTTCTGAGGACAGAAATTTGCCCACGAAGTGCCTCCCAGACACTGTGCAATCATGCCCGTGATGGCTGCTTTGTAGCCTGGGCGTCCGGTTCTGCTTAGAAAAACTCGAGAGTGAGGAGGGAGTGAAGTGCATTTGACTTGAAGGAATTTGCTAATGGAAGATCAAAGTTGTAAAAACTGTACCTTCTTGTGCATTACTGGAGGGTTGGGGACAAGAGGGTGGGAGGGGGAAGCCTCACAAAATCCCCCTTTTCAGCCGTTTCACATTTTCTTTCATTTCTCAGCTCCTGTAAGGCTTAAGAAATAACTAACCTGAAACCTGTATTGTATTTCAGGAAAAAACTTCAGAGGGTGCTGCTTAGGCTTTTAGAACTCAGCGCTGCTGATCTCTGTGTTCTTAGAAGTCCTGCTATGAAAAGTTTTATCATGGAAATGGACTCATTTAGTGTAGAGTTTATATGACTGTGGCGTAACAAATTGGAAAAACACATCTCATCTTGTCTTCTCTATTATGACGCTAACTATGGTTGTACCTGGAGGGTGAAATGAATATTCTAGCCACTTGCCTTAAGAGATTGGCCTGCCTTTACATGGTGACCTTTGGTCATACATATGTCCTGCAGGGGTCTAGTCTGCTAGCTGTGAACTCTGGGGGGGTTGGCCAGAGGCGTCCCTTCCCTGTTATACACATCGGGAAGGACTCCCTGCCACTGCGAAACCAGGAAAAGCAAGTTATTTCCATGACCCCGTAAAGAAGACATAATTAGGAAGATGATTTTGTAAAGCAACACCCAACATGGTCCACCACCCAGTATGAATTATCCCTCATTACATCCTTTTCTGGACAGTGCTTGACGTTGTTCCTCTCTGTTAGCATAAATGTTAAGGACTGACTGCATTAAGGAGCATCACGGGCTCAGGGTCAATCTAAAAGTGTGATCGGACTAGGTAGCAACACTTTTTTGCCTTCAGCGGGTCGTTTGTTCTGAGGTCCCTTGTCATTTGCATCCAGAAGAGGGACCGTTGAACAGAGGGTGGCTGTCAGCAAGAGGTGGGCAGCCAGCGGGGCCTCCCTGAAGACCACCCAGGAGACACCATGTCTTACCTGACCAGATTCCCAGGAGGTAGCAGATGGGCTTTAATTGAATTGCACTTCTGAAGGCTTTCTTCAGAGAGTCGGGGGGAAATGCTTCCGACCTTGAAAATTATGGCTGTTTGTGGCCTGTTTAAAAAGCTCACCGGCTCTCAGCACCAAGTGTTCTAACCTTTCATCCACCTCTGGTAAGTCTGCCTCTCAGAGTGCATGCCACCATTGTGCCTCCACTGAATCGAGCTGCCAGGGCTGTCTATGTGTCTGTCATCTGGCCCTTCCAGAATAGACAGTCTGGACAATCTTCAGAGCTCCTGACGATTTCAAAGGGGAGATACAGACCTAAGAAATTAAGCCTTCCACTCCTGGCAGAGAGAGTGGCATGTAAATTACTACCACATGGCGCCCCTCAGCTAAAATGAACCTGATCCCAGGCAGAGCTGGGATTGCTTTGGGATTTCACGTTGTAAGGTCTGTGAGCAGACAGGTACAATAGCAAATGATGTGGACTTGGAGTCCCGATGAAGCAGTTCAAATCCTGACTGCCATTTGCTAGCTAGGCAGCTTTGGGCAGTTTGGTTCACCTGTTTGATCTTTGGTTTTCTTCTAAAATGAGGACAGGACAGTGCCTGCCCTCCCTACCTCTTGGGCTTGTGGTGAGGCATCAGAAGAGGTCATGGACGTAAAAGTACTTTGCACACAGTGAAGGGCTCCCCCATTTGCCCAGGGCCAGCCAGGCCCAGGACTCTGTTAAAACTTTTCTTACCTTAACGCTGAAATAAATATTCTCTCCTACAGGGACAGGTGGCTCCACGTAATCAGTGAGGGCTCAAAATAAGAGGTGTGCATGCCTTTGGAGAAGTCACCTTGGGAGGACACGGCATGAGGACACCCCTCAACTATGTAGAGGTGGCTTTAACCTTTTGAGAACCCCCTCCTTGAGAATTGCCTTTAGAACTGGTGTTCTTAGGCACAAAGGAAACATCTTCCAAAATGGCCACTCACTGGATATGCTTGGACCTTGCCACCATTTCTGATAGTTACACATGGTATTCAAACCACAGAATGTCAGATTTCCGATGTCCCTTAGAAACATTCTGGTCTAGTAGTTTTCCACACTATGTTCCCCAGATTCCAGCTGTTTGGAGAAGGGACATGAAGGCTGGGGGATCTCCAAAGCATCATCTGTCTTTGATGCCGAGATGCCATTAGTTGTATTTTGTGTCAATTTAGTATTGGGAATTTGGGAATATGAAAAGAATGTACACCATCATTCTAAGACCCACCCACCCATTTATTTATTTATTTATTTGTTTATTTATTTATTTATAGAGTGCACAAGAGCATGGGGGGTGGGGGGAGGCACAGAGGGAGAAGGAGAGAGAGAATCTTAAGCAGACTCCATACTCCGCGCAGAACCTGATGCAGGGCTCTATTCCATGACCCTGGGATCATGACCTGAGCAGAAATCAACAGTGGGATGCTTAACCAACTGAGCCACGCAGACACCCCAGACCCATCCTAGTTTAAATGTGAACTATGACTAAATACAGTCCATCTTAAGATGAAGAAGATGTAGGGGCGCCTGGGTGGCTCAGTCGGTTAAGCGGCCGACTTCAGCTCAGGTCATGATCTCGCGGTCCGTGAGTTCGAGCCCCGCGTCGGGCTCTGTGCTGACAGCTCGGAGCCTGGAGCCTGTTTCGGATTCTGTGTCTCCCTCTCTCTGCCCCTCCCCCGTTCATGCTCTGTCTCTCTCTGTCTCAAAAATAAATAAATGTTAAAAAAAATTAAAAAAAAATAAAAAAAAGATGAAGAAGATATAATTTTTTCTGCTGAACAGTGGAAGTTTACACGATTGGAAAAGCGTTGTTTCTTTGCTCTGCTTCCTATGTTGGGCTCCCAGATATGGTTTCATGTGACAGATTTCTGCTCTTACAAAGTTTGAAAATTGGCCTAATTCAGCCTGCTGCTCCTGCAGAGGTTCAGAGAAGAGAAGGACATATAGTTAGTTACCGGCAGGGCTGGGACTGGAACTCTGGCCTGTTGAGTGCTGATCAAGTTCTCTTCGCCTTGTCATAATGCTTCTTGTCCACAGCCATATTTCATCTTGCAGGGACATCATTTCACTGCTGAATGCAGCTCATCTACATAGGGAAAATGAATCACTGGTGTCCCAGAAACATCAAGTCACTAGGTGATTTCACCTGTAAGCTGTTGCCATAGGCTGAGCCCTGAGGACTACCTTATACTGAGCCTCGGTGTTTATAGTAACAGAGATAGCTGAGGTTCACCAGTGGGCTGATGGCCAATGACAGTGCTTTCTGCATTAGCAGTGGGAGCATCAAGCCAGGGAGGAGCTGAGGCTGGCCCCAAAGGCCAAGTCTGACAACGGTCCAATGGCTAATGTGAGGATTAGCTGTTGCTTTGGGTAATCTGTCTCCAGCTCAGACTGGATACAGGAGAGCCTCAAGGACTCATTTCACTTGGCCGCTTCTTGGTCTGCTGTAGTTTTCTCTTTTCAAGTACATCTTTCTTTGTAAAAATTGGATGAGACGTTGTTATTTTTCGTTAAGTTGATCATTTTTGAAGCTGGCATAGAAATGTTTATGTGTTAACGCTGAAAAAAAATGTAACGGGAAAGAAGAAAAACCCCACCCACTTGTTTGGTCTCTTTTGGGAGCGGAGGAAGTGCCAGCACTGTGTTTGGGGGTGCAGGCCCAACTCTGCAGGCCCCTTGGATGTCCATTGAAGTTCAGAAGACAAAGATTTGGTCACACCGCGAAGTTGAACCTTCTCAGTGCTGGCCTTGGGCCAAGGCCAATGTTGGTGAGTTGGCTGTCCGGAAAACGCCACTCCTGTGAGTTTCTCTGCTGTGGATGAGTAGAAAGCTGCCATCGACAAAACTCTATGTTGTTGATTTCACTTAGTTTAAGGGGGGGAAAAGCCAAACACACAATCGTAAGTAAACCACCCTGCAAACATTTACCACCCTAGATAACATTTGGTGGTCAGTTTGAAATCTTACAGACTGTGGTTTCCCTCGGTTCTGAACATAGACTGGCTTCAGAACCAGAAGTGCATTACATGATTTGATGCTTGTCAGATGAAGGCCCAGCTTCGCCTGGTAGTAATTGTCAGTGGTAGTAGTAATTGTCAGTGGATTCCTCCATAACTGTCTGGTCAATTTAAGCATTTGCATGTGGGTTGTTAAAGTGATGATATCATACAGAAGGCACACTCTCCCATGGAAGTAAACGTTAGCAATGTGATGGCACCTTAATCATCTTTCTCCCCCTTTGGGAGAGCAGAGTGGGGGTCGACTTAAAGGTCTGTTTTTGTTATTGAAGCAAAAAATTCGCACTTGGTATAAGATAAGATGTTTAGTTAATGCGTTTTCTTGAATTCAACTGAAACAATTCCATGGTGACTTAAGCCAAGGTTTAAAAGAATGGGTAAAAGGACAGCGCTTCAGAGGAGCCAATGTGAAGTGCCTGAAGGAAGGATAGAGGCAGAGAGAGAGAGGAGATGGTTAATCAGCCACCATTTGCCAGGATGGTGTGTAATCATGTTTGATTTGGTGGAACAGGCTTTTTATGTATTACCTGTCTCTCGGTCCCGAATCAGGGACCAGTAGGTTGTTTGAACTGTTGTATCTGCAGATTTTCATGCAGGGCCTGGCATAGGGTTGGGACTCATAAGTTGACTGTATATGGAGGACTGAATTTTGGAGGATGCTCCCTAAGGGTAGCGGGGACTAGCAGTTCACCAGGAAAGGCGGGACACAGAGGCAGGAGGAAAAGCCACGGACTGGGAGTTTCCATAATGGGTCAATGGAAGGAACAGTGTTCATCAAATGGAAGAGCACAGAGGGGAACATTTGGATTTGGCAAGAAGGTTCCAAGAGAAATGTTAGTGCAATTTTAGAGAGTTGAATTCCGAGCCACAAACCACAGATGACCCTGACCCCTTTGTTGGTTGTAAAATAGACACCTTTCCAGCATCGTGCCCGGTGGGGGTGCCACGGCCTGCGTTTATTAAACAATGCATTTTATTGAGTTGAATGGAGTGGTGTGGGAGAGGGAGGGGATAGTTCATGTACCACCAGAAATCCTAACCTGGGCCTAGCATCAGGGCAGCTGTGAATTGGGGATAGAGGGATGAAAATGCAGCTGTATAGATGTAGAATAAGCCACTCTCAGAGCAGGGAGGGCCCATAGACTTCATTGAGTCCAATCCCTTCAGTGAACGGGTGATGAAACGGAGGCTCCATGAGGGGAAGTGACTTGTCCCATGTCACCCACCAGATTAGTTACAGCCAGGAGACAGAATTAAGTGACTTGGCCATGGTCACACCAGTGAGTGGCAGAAGCTAGGGTCTGTCTCATTTATTGCCTATGGGCATGACCACAAGACTATGTGAAAGAGGGTTTTGTTGTGGGAGGGGGAAGGCCTGCTCGGGAAAGGCTACTCTACAGAGATTACATTTGAGCTGAAATCCCAGAGAATATGGGAAGGAACTAGTCATGGACAAGCCAGAAGTAGCTCAGGCTGAGGGAATCGCAGTTGCAAAGACGGCTGAGGTTGTTAATTCACCTCAAGGAATGTTGACAAGGTCTTTGCTTAAGCCCTTTTTTGGAGGTAATGCTTTGGCAGACCCAATGGGCAGGTGTTACTTTGCTGGTATATCTAATACAAGAGTTTGCACTAGAAGCTCACGAAATGCAATCCCCTTAAAACTTGTCTGTTTAGCTGTTGAACTTTTGGTAAGAGCAATATGAATCGTTAGAGTATAACAAGGGGCCAGGAACAGTGGGAAGGAAATTACTTAAGAATGGCCCTTTAAGAGCCTGTAGGACCAGGTTACTGGGAAAATACTGGCAAATATTTCCCCTCTAAGACTTTTAATACACGTCATGCTATAGGATTCCTAGAAGTATTTTTTTCCTGCGTCCATCAGAGGCTTGTATTTACAGAGGCACATGGATCAAAGGCAAGGAACCACTGCTGCTGGAAACCTAAAACCATCCTTGTGTGGGCTCGGCCCCGGAACAAAGCGACACAAGGCCAGGATTTTACTTCCTGCCCTGGAACTGACTGGCCTTTGACACTGCAAGTTGTACTTCTCCACTTTCTGTGTGATATGCATAAAATGTCCATCCTTCTCCTTTCTAACACAATTGTACTTTCATCGACAGGATTTATGAAGGCATTCACCAAATCCAAATTCTTCATAGTATGGATGACCAGGATGTTCCTTGACAGTGATTCAAACTAAAGTGTGCCCTTGAAAGAGTGCAGTAAGTTGCCTTGCGCATTGCCTACTGAGAAAAGATATAATGGAGCCCAAATCTAGGTTTCTTATTTCCGCCTCCTTTTCTTTTGCCATGGTGATGCTTTTCAAGGTTGCATTCTTTGCTATTCAATGTTGGCCACGCAAAACTGTTGAACAAGAATTGGTTCGGAGATTACTTGCCCCAGCAACAAAGCAGAAAGTGTTTTACTAAAATAGGATCCTCAGATTTGTTTGGATCTGTAGTTTATTCCTAACTGAAATTCCAAGAAGTGCTGGTGACAGTCAAGATTCATAGCAACCAGTTTTTGCAAGAGTTAGAAAAGAATAACATTCTCCTTTTATAAGGCGTTGGTCCAAATTGGAAGGCTTTTGGGATCCCAGGATGGTGAATGGTGCAGTGCGTGTGAACATACAGGGAAGTCTCGTTCACGTCGTGGTCTTCTCTCCGCGTAAGAATGGTGTTTGGGTGGGATGGGTGGGGGGCTTCTGATGTCCTCATTTACTACCACCTCAGTAGCTATTTAAGTGATGACCCTTCTTGGTGGTAGGAAAATTATGCTGCATGAAATACGACCTCCCTAAGGATCTTACTACATGCCAGAGGTGGTTACCAGAAATCGTTGCTGCTGCTGCAATGCTCCATGTACCAGGACTAAACCACAAGATGAAGTAATCTGCATTTTTGCCTTTAAAAAGTGCCTGGTGGGAAACCAGGATGTGAACTATTGCCCAGTGAAATATAATGCCCGAGACAAAAAAGGGAAGATACTGCAAACTTAAAATCCTCACAAAACTGACCATCTGGGTTATATATTAAACCACAGCTCTCGATTTGTTATGGTTTGTGGAATGACTTCACAACGAGTGCTCCTTCCCCCTACTCAGCCTAAGGAAAGCATTCTCTTGTCATCAGTGTAGTTAGCAAAAAATTTACCTGAGCTTCAGTTCTGTTTAAAAAAAGGAGGTTTAAATCAATGATTCCCAGTAGAGGCACTGTGTTGGCTGACCCCTTTGCATTTAGCTTTACTATATGGTCTTGCATTGCTAATTCCACTCTAGCTGTGAGAGATACACCAGTGTGTAGCCACTGGGCCATGAGATAAGTCAAATCAATGAAGAGTTGACAGTTGAAAGACCTCTCAGCCTGGATTCAGGAAACAAGAGCCTGTACGGCTCACTTTGGGCATCAAAACCCTGACATTTTCATGTTTTCAGACCACTCAGTCGTAGCCCTATTTTGATAATCATTTAAAAGTATTTCACTTAATTAGAGCAGGATTTGCTAAGGCAGAAAATCACATTTATACGTTAACCTGGCTTTAAAACCTCAGGTTTTCAGGAGACTTGTTGTCTCTAATCAGAAACGACAGCCTGGGGACTGGCTCCATGCTGCTTGGGGTCCAGCCCAGTGCAGGCTTTGCAAGTGCCTAATCCCAAACCTGGGATTCCAGTGGGTTTCTTCCATGGGCCTGGCTTAGAAACATCTCTCTGGTTTCTAATTTTAAGAAGCAGGAGCACAGACAACTCACGTACAACTCAGCTACTTTGATAGGACTCTCAACACCTCTCCTAATTCTCCTTTTAAAAAAACCCATGTTTTGATACATAATTAACATACCATAAGATTGATCCACTTAAAGGGCACAGTTCGATAATTTTTAGTGTATTTGCAAAGTTGTGCATCCAAAACCACAGTCCATTTTAGAAGTTTTAGAAATTGAAGTATAGTCAGTACATGATGTTTCATTAGTTTCAGGTGTACAATACAGTGATCTGACAAGTCTATAATTTCAGAATATTTTTATTATGCTCCAAAGAAAGCCCACAAACTTTACCCTTCACCTGCAGTCTTCCCTACTTCACAGCCTTGTCAGCCACTAATCAATCTACTTTCTGTCTCTAAAGATTTGCACATTATGGCCATTTAATGTAGAGGGGACAATACAATATGTGGTCCTTTGTGACTAATTGCTTCGTTCATTTTTGCTGAATAATACTCTGTTGTATGGATGTACCACATATTATTTATCTCTCCCTTAGTTGATGGACATTTGGGTTGTTGCTGCTTTTCGACTGTTGTGAATAACGTTGCTATGAACGTTTGTGTACAACTTTATGCCTCCAATTCTCTCGGGTATACACCTTGAAGTGGAATCGCTGGGTCATATGTGTAACCTTATGTGTAATCCTTTGCAGAATTGCCAAGCTTTTCTGCAACGTGGCTGCACTATTTTATATTTCCACCAGCAACGGGTGAGGGTTCCAGTTTCTCAACAGCCTTGCCAACACTTGTTATTTTCGGTCTTTTTCATCATAGCCCTTCTAGTGGGTGTGAAGTGGTATGTCATACTAATTCCGACGTGTGTTTCCTAATGGCTAATTGTATGGATCATCTTTTCATCTGCTTTTTGGCCATTTTATATTTTCTTTGGAGAAATGTCGTTCAGAATCTTTGTTTGTTTTTAATTGGATTGTTTGACTCTTTAGTAGCAAGTTGTAATAGTTCTTTATATATTCTAGATACAAGTCTCTTCTCAGTCGTAGAATTTGCAAAACTTTTTTCCCATTCTGTGAGTTGTCTTTTAACTTCCTTAATGGTGTCCTTTGAAGCACAACAATTTTAATTTTGATGATGTCTGGTGTGTATCTGTTTTTTCTTGTGTTGCTTGTGGTTTTGGTGTCATATCCAAGAAGCCGTTGCCTATCCAAGGCCACAAAGATTTATACCTATGTTTTCTTCTAAGAGTTTTGTAGTTTTAGCTTTTCCGCTTAGGTCTTTGATTCATTTTGAGTTCATTTTTGTATATGGTGTGAGGTAGGAGTCCAAGCTCATTCTTCTGTATGTGGATATTGACTTGACCCAGCACCATATCCTGAAAAGGCTCTTACTGTTGGCAGTTCCTTACACCACCCTGCAACAGCCTCACTCTAGAGACTTCCACCAGAGGAGATGTGGAGTCCAGGTGAGCTGGCTTGGTGATGGAAGCATAATAACTCCTCTCCAGGTCTTGACCTGTGATGACCTGTTCTGCTTCAAAAACTTTAGCTTGAATCCAGTTATAGAAACTTAGGGAATTCCTTAGCAGAGTATTTCACTGT
Organism: Felis catus; assembly: GCF_018350175.1. Lineage (NCBI taxonomy): Eukaryota > Metazoa > Chordata > Mammalia > Carnivora > Felidae > Felis > Felis catus. The sequence continues at coordinate 109,211,803 of NC_058386.1, read as the reverse complement.
TGCAGTTAGGTGGTGGAGAGTTAACAGATCACATCATGGATAAAGTGGAAGACTCAGTATCTAGTGAAGAATGGCATGGGTATGTCACAGCTCTGCCTGTTGCCCCAGAATTTGGATGCCTTGATTTAGCTGCTAAACTTACAGAATTATTACAGGAGATTTCAGAAAGTGACAAAACAAGGCTATCTACATTCAACTCTTATTTAGTAACTTTTTGGAAATCCTAGGCAGCACCTTAAAGCAAAAAAAATAAAAAGATACAAGAATCAAAAAGAAACAAAACAAAGATGACTGTACAAATAGAAAATCCGTAAGAATTTTCAAATAAATGTTTAGAATTCATAAATGTTAAGCAAAAGTTGTTGGATATAAAGTTAGTATAAAATCATTTCCATTTATACATATAAACAATAAAATTTGGAAAAGATGCTATTTGGCATGGCATCAAAAACATTAAATGCTTAAGAAAAATAACAAAAACTGTGCAAGACCTCGCTGAAGTTTGTAAAATTCTATCGAGAAACATTAAGATGACCTACCTAAAGGGAGAGAGACATTCATATGTGGATTAGATGAGTTGGTATTATAAAACTGGTACTTTTCTCCAAATTGATCCACAGATCCAATGTAATTGCAATCAAAATCCCATTTATTTTTGTGGGACTCGTTAAGGTGATTTTTAAACTTGCAAAGGAATGGAAAGAGTCAAAATGAGACAAGATATTTTTGAATAATAATAAAATGCATGAACTTGCTCCTTCAGATGTCAAGCAGTAATAAATAAGGCTGTGTCTTAATGCTGGGGTAGTTAAGAGTAGTGGAACAGAATCTGAGAAATAGATACAGAAATACATGCATTCTGACATTCCCTAGAGGAGGCATTGCACACCAGTGGTGAATGGATAGACTTTTCAGTAAAGGTAGTAGGACCATTGGATATCCATATGGGAAAAAACGTTTCTCAGATTACTACCTTAACGTACAAACAAGAAAATTACTTCTGGATTTATTAAAAACCTATATATGAAAAGCAAATCTAAAATACCCTTCGAAGATAATACGGGAGAGTGTCTCTGTGACCTTAAGGTAGAAAAACCCTTGTTAAGCCATTTAAAAAGTGCTGGCTGTAAAGGAGATTTTTTTTTTAATGAAATTTATTGTCAAATTGGTTTCCATACAACACCCAGTGCTCATCCCAACAGGTACCCTCAATACCCATCACCCACCCACCCTTCCCTCCCACCCCCCATAAACCCTCAGTTTGTTCTCAGTTTTTAGGAGTCTCTTATGTTTTGGCTCCCTCCCTCTCTAACCATTTTTTTTCTTCCCCTCCCCCGTGGTCTTCTGTTAAGTTTATCAGGATCCACATAGGAGTGAAAACATATGGAATCTGTCCTTCTCTGTATGACTTATTTCACTTAGCATAACACTCTCCAGTTCCATCCATGTTGCTACAAAAGGCCATATTTCATTTTTTCTCATTGGCACGTAGTATTCCATTGTGTGTTTTATATTCAACTTCACTGAAGTAACTTTGTTCATCAGAAGATACCACGAGAGTAATAACAAGATTAGTCATGAATTGGAAGACAATATTTGCAAAACCATGATATAGTGATGAATATCCAGAATACATAGAGAACAACATCTGGGAAAAAAAGAAAATGAAAGAATATGTGAAAGACCACTAAGTACTGTACAAAAAGAGAAAATGAAATGACCAATAAACAAAATTATTCAGACTCATTAGTGATTGGAAATGCCAATTAAAACCACACTGAGATACCGTTATACGATAAAATTAGCAAAAATAAAAATGTCTGATACACCCAGACTCAGTACTGTGGGAATGGTCTTACCCGGTTCTGTATAAGGCGGTAGAAGTAGTTTGGAAAATGGTTTGACATTGTCTAATAAAATTCAAAATATGCACACCCTATGACCCAGCAATGACACTGTTAACTACAGATCTTAGATATTGCCCCGTGAGATGTACAACAAAGCAATTCATAGCAGCATGGTTTGTAATAGTAAAAACTGGAAATGTTTATCAATAGGACCATGGAAAACTTGTGGTATAGTCATACAATGGAATGCTAAACAACAGTGAAATGAGAAGCTTCAGCTACACACGAGGCTGACGTGCACAATATTGACTGAGGGAGGAAAATCACAAAAGAGTATAGAAAGTATGATTCCATTTCCATATACAGTTCATAAACAGGGAAAACTAGACTATGGTAGATGGTAAATCTATAGCAAGAGTCAAGGAGGTAATGATCACAAGAGTTAAGACGTGGCCACCTCTGAGTGTGCAACGGACATTACTTACTGGAGGCACCTGAAGGCTTCAGGGCTATGACCAGTGTCCTGTAGCTACATCTGGATCGCAGTCACATGAGGTGCTTGTTTTATAATCTTTAGTTTGTACATGTGGGTAAAATGAACATATCAATTACTATGACATAAAATACGCGGTAATGTTTTTAAGCCAAGAAGCAGAATCGTGGTTAAAAAATACTTTGAGTTTATCTTCTAAGAAAGTATGTATTGTAGGTTTTGAAATATTAGTATGCAAACAAAAAGTCATCTTTTTGTACTGTAAAATACTTGTCATAAATTCTATGTAATAGAAATTGCAATGGTGTAAAAAAAAACAAGGCTGTTATTTTCCCGCTGAATTGTTTCTCCCGTGGCTTAGCACCCTTGTTAAAAATCAATTGATCATAAATGTGAGGGCTTATTTCTGGACTTTCAGTTTTGTTCCACTGATCTCTATGTTTATTCTTATGCCACTATCACACTGTATTGATTAATGTTTTGAAATAGGGAAATGTGAGTCCTCCAATTTTGTTCTTTTTCATGATTGTATCAGAAATTCTGGGTCTCTTCTATTTCTATGTGAATTTCAGGATCAGCTTGTCTATTTATGCAAAGAAATCTGGTATTTTAATAGATATTCCATTGAATCTGTAGATCAATTTGGAGAGTGTTGTCATTCTAACTGTATCAAGTCTTCTGATTCATGAACATGGGATGCCTTCTCATTTATTTTGGTCCTCATAATTTCTTTCTACAATTTACTTTAATTTTCAGAGTGTATACGTTGTACTGCTTTTATTAAATTTATTCTTATGTACTTTATTTTTAGTTATGCTATTATAGATGGAATGGCTTTCTTAATTTCATTTTCAGTGTGTTCATTGCTACTGTATAGAAATATGATTTATTTTTGTATATTGATCTTGTATCTTGCAACATTCCCTAACTTGTTAGTTTATTCTAATAGATTTTTAGTGTATTCCATAGGATTTTCTATATGCAAGATTGTGTTACTTGCAAATAGAGATAGTTTTACTTCTCCCTTTCCAAGGAAGATGTCTTTTATTTCACTGTCTTGCCTAATTGCCCTGCCTAAAACTTCTAGTACAATGTTGAATAAAAGTGGCTAGCACAGACATCCTTGTCTTGTTTCTGATCTTATGGAGAAAGCATTCAGTCTTCCACCATTAAGTATAATATTAGATGAAGATTTTTCCTAGGTGCTATTTATTAGGTAGAGGAGGTTAGTTTCTTTCTTTCTTTCTTTCTTTCTTTCTTTCTTTCTTTCTTTCTTTCTTTCTTTCTTCTTCCTTTCTTCCTTTCTTCCTTTATTTCTTTCACCGTTTGATTACCAGGGTGGATTTAGGTAGTCCTGCTACTACGGAAGTTGCAGCCTTCTTTCTTAAAGCCTCCATTTTATCCCTCTAGAGGATTCATGATTTTGGAAAGACTGTAGGCTTTCCAGTTAGAGGTGGACTGTCCTTGTGCTTCGGTCTACATAATAAGCCTCCATGTTGGAAGACAAAATTAGCACTTTACATCCTTCATTCCCTACAGACCAGACTTCTTAAATTATTAGGCCACAGGTGACAACTGCATTTCATCTCCTGTGCCAATTTTTGTACTAGCTTCCTGAAGCACTGTGTTGAGAAGGAATCTAAGGCTATGTACAGTTTCAGTGCTTCTGTCCATTAGTGATGTCTGCCACTGGTCTCATCGTAGGGAAGTGTGCAAATAGATACTATCCCTGGAGTAAGCTCTGCCTGTGCCTCAGTAAATTCCAGTGTGTCTTTTTCAGTCTTTGCTCTCCTTGCTCCTTCTGCAGAATTTGGTCTTGTAGCCCCGTACTCCTTTATACAACTGTCTCTTTCCTCGATCTGTTAAAAGCAGTATTCCAGGTCTTTTGTAAAATTTTTGGCTTTCCCTCCCCCGACTCTTTCCCTTAACATGTTCCTCCAGGTTCCTAAACTGTATCTGTGATTCTGTGTACTCTTTGCTTGGAATATTTTGTCTCTCTTCCACATTTCTGCTTGCTGAAAATTTAGCCATCTTCTAGGCACTTCTCACATCTCTTCCATTGGTTTCCCCCATACCTGAGAGATTGTTTTGCCCTTAAACCATCAAAGCATAGGGTATCTGGGTACCATACCTAGGATTGTTTTTGTCTGTGGACTTTCCTGAGTTCCTGTCCTTAACTGAGAATATAAAATTTCTTAAGGTCAGGCAGGGACTCCATATGCTTTTTAGCACTTGACCCCATTTCTTTTTTTTTTTTAACTTTTTTTTAACGTTTATTCATTTTTGAGACAGAGAGAGACAGAGCATGAATGGGGGAAGGTCAGAGAGAGAGGGAGACACAGAATCTGAAACAGGCTCCAGGCTCTGAGCTGTCAGCACAGAGCCCGACACGGGGCTCGAACTCACGGACCGCGAGATCGTGACCTGAGCCGAAGTCGGACGCCCAACTGACCGAGCCACCCAAGTGCCCCTTGACCTCATTTCTTTAATATGGGTGATACTCAATACATGTTTGGTTCTTGTCAACTCTGTTCTTGCCATCCTTTGGAATAATTGATTATTTCTAAGACTCCATTTTATTTTGGAATAATTGATTATTTTTAAGATTCCATTTTATTTCTTATGGGCTCATTAGTTATACTCTTTATTTTGTGGTTTTCCTTAGGGTTATTCTTGAGTGTATACTTTATAACAATACTAGTTATGTGTTGCTGCATAACAAAATTAACCACAAATGTGGTAACTAAAACAACAAATACTTACTTCACAGTTTATGTGAGTTACACATTTAGGCCTGACTTGAGTCGTCTGGCTCAAAGTCTCTCACAAGATCACAAACCAGCTGAGGCTGTAGTCACCTCATCTGAAGGCTCAACTGAGGGAGGATACGCTTCCAAGCTCACACATGTGGTTGTTATCAAGACTCATCTCCTTGTAGTCTGTTGGACTGGGGGCCGCAGATCCTTGCTGACTGTTGGTCAGAAGTCACTCTCAGTTCCTTGCCCAGTGGACCTTTATATATGGCATTTTGCCGCTTGGCAGCTGCTTTGATCAGAATAAGTGAGAGATAACGAGAGAGGGTGAACAAGAGAGAAGCCAGAACCATATTTGCACCATAATGTTGGAAGTGACATCCCAGCATTTTTACTCTGTTCTTTTTGTTGGGAGTGAGTCACTAGATCCATCCCACGCTTAGAAGGAGGGGATTACACAAAGACAGATAACAGAAGGCATCTTAGAGGCAGTCTATCACAATACCTCTGTAGCTTTTAACATTCTACCTTGAAATAATATTGTACCATTTCACATGTACTATGACACATTACGAAAGTGTGTATTAATTTCCCCCTTCTCAGCCTCTGTGCTTTTTTTCATGATTTTTTTGTACATGAATTATACAGCATTCAATATGATGTTATTATTTTTGCTCTCAACAGTTATTTTTGAAAGAGATTTTTTAAAATTATAAACAAATATTTGATGTTTACATACATATTTATCAATTCCAGTGCTCTTTATTCCTTTTCATATCTCCAGTATTCCATCTGGTATCATTTCCTTTCTGTTGAAAGAATTTTATTATTTCTTACAGTGATGGAATTCTGACAGTGAATTATCCCTTAAGGAAACAACAAGAAGTAAGAAGTTTAAGGATTTAAAGAAATAAAGCTATCATTATTTGCAGTTAATATGATCTTCAACAGAAAAAAAAAGTAATATGCAGAAAAACAACAAAAGCTATAGTAAAACCTTGGATGCTAGTGACTTGTTCTGCGAGTGTTCTGCAAGATGAGAAAGCATTTCTAATAAGTTTTAACTTGATAAATGAGCGATGTCTTACAATATGAGTAGTATGTGATACTGAACATCACATGATCACAACTGAGTCAATAGTTCTCTCTCTCTCACTGCAGGATTGTGGGTGATCGTCTCCCATGCTCAGATACTAGGTCTCAGGCTGTGGTGTTTGGGAGAAGTCAGTGATTTTTCAGAATGTTCGGAGGTGCCCACAGCTGGCATTAGTGTATTTTTTGTCACTTCAAAGCACTTACGGACAGTCCTTTGCGTTTCCATACAAGAGTAAGCTTAGGAATGCTCTGCTTCGTTCTAGGTCAGGCTGCCTGTAGATGTAGACACTTTCCTCTGCTGCCTTATTGCCAGTTACATTAAATACAGTGCATGACAAAAGTCTATTAATACTGTACTGTAGTCAACATTCATTAGTGATAATGAAAGTTGTCCTACACAGTAACCCTCCTCTCTCTTTTCTCCTTCACACCAGCTACAAAGGTTTTCAAGGGTAAGTGTAGGTTATTTTTCTTTATATTTTGTATTTTCTTTATTATTTTGTATTATATTACAGTATTGTAATCATTTTTATATGAATATTTTTGGGTTGTGGAATGAATCATCTAAGTTTCCATTATTTCTTATGGGGACATTCGCTTTGATATACAAGCGCCTTGGATTACAAGCATGTTTCTGGCACAAATTATATTTCTAACCCAATATTTTTACTGTAATTAGAAAATACAGCAATGTTACCTGATTAAATATCAACTTATAAAAATCAATAGTATTTCTCTGCAGCAGTAACTGATCTGAAAACAGCTTGACTTATGACAATGAATTTTCTAAGGTTACTCCTTGGTTTCACCTCATTTAAAAATGTTGAGCTTATTTTTGAAAGACTTTTTTTTCTGGGAATAGAATTAGAAGATTTTAGCTTTTTCTTTCACTACTTTAAAGATGTCACTTTGTTGTTGTATGTTTGCATAGCTCTTAATAAGGAGTCTGCTGCCATTCTTATCTTTGTTCCTTTGAAAAAACTTTTTCTAACTTTTTTATGATTTAAACTTACGCATTTATTGTTTTCATAAAAATTTCAAAACTTTTGGCCCTTATTTCTTCAAACCTTCTGGTACGTCATTAGACCCCCTCGTATTTTCCCACAAATAACTGATGCTTTGGTTTCTTCACACTTTTTTCTGTGTTAGTTTCATTTTGGATAGTTTATATTGCTCTGTCTTCAAGTTCACTCATCTTTTCTTGTGCAATGTCTAGTGCATGAGTAATCCAACCCGTGTATTTTTGATTTCAGATATTATAGTTTTCAACTCTAGATGTTTAATTTTGGCCTCTTCTGTATCTTTCATGTTTATACTTAACATGCTCAATCTTTTCTCTAGTATTCTTATCAAATAAAATATATTTATAATGGCTCTTCAAATGTCTTTATATGCTAATTATATGACTAGTGTAATCTCTGAATCTGTTTCTGTTGTTATTTTCTCCTTGTTTAAAAGTAGTATCTTACCGATTCTTTTTTTTATAAGTTTATTTATTTATTTTGAGAGAGAGAGAGAGAAGGGCAGAGAGAATGGGAAAGAGAGAATCTCAAGCAGGCTCTGTGCTGTTGGCGCAGAGCCCAATGCTGGGCTTGAACTCACTAACTGTGAGATCATGACCAAAGCCGAAACCAAGAGTTGGATGCTTAACTGACTGTGCAAGGTGCCCTATCTTACTGATTCTTTACATGTCTGATAATTTTTCATTGGATGTTTGATATTGTGAATTTTATATTGTTGGGTGCTAGATTTTATTGTATCCTTTTGAGTATTGTTGAACTTTGAAATGGGATGCAGCTAAGTGGAATCAGTTGGATCCTTTTGAAGCTTGTTTTATGCTTTGTTAGGGTAGTATCACTACAGCTTTTAGCCTAGGGCTAATTTTATCCCATTACTGAGTCAGTATACTTATGAGGGTGCTGATTAATTCCCCATGTATTACAAGGTCTTTCCACTCTGCTTCTGTCCCTTTGTGAGCTTCTGGGGATTATTCTTACTTTATTTTTTAGTAATTCTTTTCCTTGGTCTTGGGTAATTTCCTCCCGATACATGAGATCAATACTCAGCTAAAGACACACAGGGATCCTTCTAAAGACCTCTAGAGCTTTCTCCTGTGTAGCTCTCTCCTCTTTGGTACTTTCCTCCCCACAAGTTTTAACTGCGTTGGCCTCTGTGTTTGGCCTTCTAATACTCTGATCTCTGTGTCCTCAACACACAGAAACCACTGGGCTCTGTTTGTATTCCCCCTCCTTGCACTGCTGTGTAGGAACCCTCTCTGGGCAGTCAGCTAGGGCAGTTGTAGAGTTTGCCTTATTTGTCCTCCTTCTGTCATGGATCAGAGTCCTGCATTGCCTGTTGTTTACTGTCTATAAACCATCTTCTTTCATATATTTTGTCTAGTTTTTTAGGTGTTAAATTTGATTCTTTTACACCATCATGGTTGGAAGCAGAACTTGTTAATACATATTAGAGATGTCAGATTGGATTTACATTGTTTAGTCCTTCAAGCAGCTTATTAAAATATAGAGCAGTTTATATATATTTTCCCTAAGTCAATAAAGAGAATATGTATAAAAGGGTATCTTTTGGGGGCCTAATAGTAGATAGAACATTTTGTTTTCTAAACTGTTGGGAAGATGTAAATCCATTTAGAGCACTGGGTCACTCAAACTAACATCATGGTTAACATGATGTTAGCAGCAGAAGTGACTCATATGAGACTATACAATGAATCCTATGACTCCAGGTCCAAAATGGTAAGAGTTGACATTCATCTGTCACCAAGGTTGCAAATGACAGAGGGTACAGGGAGGTGGTGAACATCCACATGGATTGAGAGCCCTCTCATCCTCATTTTCTTCTATGTTCCCTACTCCTGGAGCTGCCATCCCTTATTCTTTCTGCATGTTTAGAGACCCAGGTCATATCAATGATCTTTGTAAATAAGAGCTACCATTCATGTAGTGTTTATTATGTGCCTTGCACTGTGCTAAGTACTTTATATATTCTTCTCCACCAAATCCTTGCATTGTATTATCACTATTACCATTTTATAGATGAGGAAACTCAGATCCAGAAAGGTTTAATCAATGTACTTAAAGGCTATGCAGTTAGTAATTGACTGAGCTAGGACCCGGGCTTTTTGGATTCTATACCCTATGCTTTTGCCTTCATAATCTGCATCTGAGCTGTTAAAAAGCTAGGGATTTCCTGTTCTTCTACAATAATTTCTGCATCATCCGGCACTCTCTGTACCTTTCCCCACAATACCTATTTTAGGCTACCCTTGGTACAGGAAAAGCCTGTGTGTTACTAAACAACAGATACCTCTCAATCTCTAAAATGTTCCGTGTTCTGATTGAGTTTCATTTTCTAGTTTTATCATGTTGTTTCCTTCTGCATTAAGTGGTAGAATTCCTTATTGTCTCCGGCTTAGACATTGCTTATTTCTGTGTTTAAATCTTATACACCTTCAAAGCTCACGACTTAGTTCTTTGATGTTACCTTTTCTGATGGACCATATCCTGCAGAAATCCTTCTAATGCTTGCATTATCAGCACTTGCTTCGGATTTGGTTAAATGTCCATCTGACTTTCCCATGTGGTACATTGACTCTCTAGTTTATGATGTAGCACCCCTATATTTATATTATAACTTGCTCCAAATTCCTAACATAAAATATTCATTGAGTTCCTAATATGAGCAAACATTGAATTTAACATTATCCTTTTCCTTCAAGGCAATCAATCGTTCCATTCTTATTTTATTATATTCTTTTTTTGAGAGAGAGAGAGAGAGTGCATGTGAATGAGTGAGAGAGGGGCAGAGGAGAGAAACAATCTTAAGCAGACTCTATGCTCAGCATGGAACCTGATGCAGGGCTCAATCTCACAACCCTGGGATCATGACTTGAACCGAAATCAAGGGGCAGACGCTCAACTGGCTGAGCCACACAGGCGCTCCAATCTTCCCATTCTTAATGTTTGTCATTCTTCACTTTATTTACTCTTGGCATCTTCCAGATGACAACATTAGAATGATGCTCCTATAGAAGTAAAAGAGACATCTGAGTTGTGTAAATAGTTTCCATCAAGCTTATGCACTGTAGGCATGCAGATTCACTCTCGGTTCATTGGTAAGACCTAGAGCAACAGATTGGGAACCACAGTCCAATGTCAATAAGCAGAAGGGACAGTTGATAGCAGAAAGAGGAAGCAGGTGAATCTAACAAGCATAGCCAGCTTCCAGAGGGTTGTTTCCATGTTGATATCATTGAGCATCACATTATCCTAAGCTAAAGCAGTAACAGATATTCCTAAAAAACCCTGAGATGAAATGTATATAAAGTTTTCATCAAATGCCTGTCACATATAAAGCACTGAATAAACTGTGTGTGCGTACACATATATAATGTGTGTGTATACACACACACACACACACACACACACACACACACCTGAATGAACAATCAAAATTGTGATTATTATACTATATATATATATATATATATATATATATATATATATCATTATATACATTATAAATTAAAGAAGTGAGAGGAGCCTCTGACATTTTGGAATGATTTCCATGGAAGTACTTATAATTTAAAAAATCATTTTAGGGGTGCCTGGGTGGCTCAGTCGGTTAAGCATCTGACTTCGGCTCAGGTCATGATCTCGCAGTCTGTGAGTTCGAGCCCTGCGTCGGGCTCTGTGCTGACAGCTCAGAGCCTGGAGCCTGCTTCGGATTCTGTGTCTCCCTCTCTCTCTGCCCCTCCCCTGCTCATGCTCTGTCTCTCTCTGTCACAAATAAATAAACATTAAAAAAATCATTTTAGTTCATTGAGAAATACCTTTAGTTAATCACAATGGAGTGCTGTTTTCTCCAATGAGGCTAGAAAAACGAGGAGCCATCGTGTTTAATAACATAAGAATTTCTTCTCTCTACCTGGTCAGATTAACGAAGACACCTTAAAATAAAATAATGCAATTGCTACGTTCTTGGTGGCATGCTTTCTGTGCTAAATTTGAATGACAGTAAAAGGTAATGGGTTGAAGGAGGAAAATTGTAATTTCCTAGTTTATCAGAGTAGTGAAACTCAAGGGATCAGTGATGGAATTTGAACTGAGCGACAAGAAGAAGGAAGAGGTGTTTTGATCTAACCCTTGAAGTGAAATTTCAAAAATATACATTCACTTAGTGTTTGTGGCAGTAATCTGCTTCTCACATTAAACTGGATTTCCTCCCCTTCAGCCTCTTCTATTATCCCTTTGGAAACTGTATCATCTTTGAAGATGAAGTACGTGGCTTTCCTAGTAATCTTTTCTATTACAAAAATAGCTCTATTTTTTCTTGTGATTTGAAAGCTCTTGTGACTGTGTTGTGTCGCCATAGTCTCAGAATGGACTGTACAAGTGTTACCTGTGGTTCCCTCAGAAACACCCTAGTGTTGACCTGCTGGGGGAACCGAGGTGAATTTGAACAGCCCTGTGCTATGGGAAGCCCCAGCACATTACATAAGGGGCCTTGGTCGTTGGTGAGCTCTGAATGCAACTCCTGCAATGAAGTGGAAAGAGCATTGGATCGGGAGACTATGGGCTTGGATTCTGGACCTGGCCCTGTCTTTTGCCATTTGGAAATTAGTTTCAGGGCTGTGTAGTGGGGAAACACAGAAACCTGTATGTCTATAGTCGGTGGATACCCTTTTTCCTGGCATTCGATAGGCCTCAACACCATCTTCCTTCTTGTCTTCCTTGGCTTCAGTCAGACCATCTTGGTGCGATGCCCCCTCCTCCTTACCTACTGCCACACAGTCCCTGGGTGTCTCCCAGCCTAGGAAGAACTCTACTGGGCTTCATGGACAATGCTAACCATCTGGCATTTGAGCGTATAGCCTGACCTTCGCTTCAGTCCTCCCTGGATTCCCGGAGGCACACATCTGAGTGATGGTCAGTAGAGCCACAAGACCCCTAATTTTGCATGCATAAGCCCTTTGAGCCATCTAGTCCACTCATCCCACTGAGATCAGTTGCACACAGCTCCCTCTCATTTCCTCCTGTTTACCTCCACAGGGCTGTTTAGTTTCGTAAACACTGATATAGGACATTTGTTAAGATGTAATAAAAATCTTAACTGTGAGAACATTAGGTGCTATCTGTCAGGTGATTAAGCCAGGCACGAAAGCCCTTTGACATATGGGCACAGTTGAGGAAGAATCCTCAGAGTGGTAGAAGGATTTGACCAAGGTCATGTGCTAGCCAGTAGTAGAGCTTGGTCTCAGAGCCTAGGTCTTCATTGCACTACATCTCACTGCCTCTTTCTGCCCTGATGCTTCTACTGTGTACATCAATGCTTCTCAAATGTGATGTGTATATACATCGCCTGGGAATCTTGTAAAATGCAGACCTGGAGCCATTACTTCTGCGATGAGACCTGGAGTTCTGTGTGTCTACCAAGTTTTCAGGTGATGCCAGTGCTGGTGATCCATGGACCACATTTTAATTAGCCAGTGTATCCACTATCAGAAATACAAGGGAGATCAAGAATATTATAACCTGATGGGGGCATTTTAAACAAAAATATCGTTGAAGTGATTTTACAAGATAAAATGTTGTTTTGCTTTTAAAGACCATATTGAATGTGATGCTAAGTTGTATTGACACAACATTTCGTTCTTTCAGTTAACAAAATTTTTGTAAAAAATTAAGTGAGGGAATGCATCAGGTTATTAACATTCCTGCCCTCCTCACTGACTTCAGCCTGACATTGGTAACATTCTAAGCAGGGGCCTTTGAATGCGCTTCAGGAAGTTTTTACACTCCCCTTGTCCAAGGTTATATATAAAATCATTCATGTACGTATACAGGTGCCTTTTCTGAGCAAAGAATCTGGAACTATTCACCACATTCTTCTCAGATGTGTGACCTCAAGTAGGTTAAGAACGACTGCTCCAACAGGAATGGTACACCTGCAAATAGTCCTGGAATTTCCCTATTACCGAAGCCTTGACCAAGAAGGGTACATAGTAATGTATGCAATTTATTTGTATCAGATGCTATGAGTTCCCAGGCTGCTGCCTACATAATTGAAGCCCTTTGAAAACGCCAGTTGATAGCTATAATTAGGTAAAAATAAATGCACTAGACCCTTTAGATAACTTTCCTGATGACTGCCGGCCAGAGCCCAGGCAGAAGTACTCCCCGATTTCCCTGGCTTTCAAAGCCAGTGACCTTCAACTTCCCTCCCTCGCTCTTGTGATTGTCATTAGAGCTGTATGTGTAACAGCCTCACCCAGCAGCATGGTGGAGGTGGCGCTCATCAGTACTTACCCAGGGTCGCTGCACTTTCAACACCGGTAACCACAAAATGAGCTTGATCAATATTTGATCATTACTGATGAGGAGGTAATTACAGAATTAAAAAATCAAAAGTCATAAATACATTACATACCTATGGGCTCGGGGTACTTTAAGCGCACTAAGCCGTTCTCATGGTTCAACCTGGAAACGACTCTGGTCCTGATAATGGATGTGGAAGCCTACATTTAAATCAACGTCCCTCCGTTTTTATATTTCTGTATTTTTTCATGAAGCTGAAAGTTGGGCGGTATGGCCCTAGAGTCAGACTGCATGCATTCAAATGTAATTCTTCCATTTAATAGCTGTGTGACTTTGGACGCGGTACTGTCCTTCCAAGTCTCAGTTTCTTCTTCCTGCGACACGAGAAAAATAATAGTAATATTGATAGTACTGACCATAAGGTTGTTGGAAGGATTAAATGAAATAATCACTATAAAGCACACAACCCGATGCCTGGCACATAGTAAGTGCTCACTAGGCACTAGCTGTTATTCTCTAGGCCAAAGGTAACGTCCTCTTTAACAGGTGCGTGTGGTATGAGGAGTTATTGTTGCTTATGAACCTGAACTCTGTTAGTGGGGGAGAAATGAAAAACCTTTATGTTTCTGATCAGTTTTTCTTTCCACCCATCGCCTACTTCCTTCCACACTGATGACTGTTCTCATGCCTCACTGTCTCTACACTCGCTTTGATGATATGCATTTCTGCCCCACACTCCTCCACTCACATATGCATTACTAGCACGGTCATACATTTGAGCTTTCCTATTGTTTATTTTTATTTTTACCAGATTTATTGAGATATAATAATTGACATATAGCATTGCGTAAGCTGAAAGCATACACAATGCGGTGATCTGATACACGTATATATCATGAAATGATGACCACAGTAAGGTAAGGTAAGTTAACACATCCGTCACCTCTCATAGTTACTTTTTTTTTTTTTTTTTTTTTCGTGTTGAGGATGTTTAAGAGCTACTCTCAGGGTGCCTGGGCGTCTCGGTCAGTTAAGCGTCCGACTCTTGATTTCAGCTCAGGTCATGATCTTGCAGTTCATGGGTTCAAGCCCCGCATCAGGCTCTGCACTGACAGCACAGAGCCTGTTTGGGATTTTTTCTTTCTCCCTCTCTCTCTGCGCCTACCCCGTGCTCTCTGTCTCTGTCTCTCTCTCAAAATAAATAAATAAACTTAAAAAAGAAGAGCTACTCTCTAAGGAGCTTTCAAGTATACAGTCCAGTACTGGTAACTGTTAGTTACCGTGCTGTAGAAACATTTGATTGTATACTTTGTGTAAGTGGCTCCACTCTGAAGATGTCAGCCTCTGACCACGTTCATCACTGACTACACCCATCTCTTTCTTCCTCTGGCCCCACTGAATCTGCTCTTGGTACCCTCAGGACTTGGTGGTCGTCATGCCCTTTCCTTTGACTCAGTACAGAAGCCCCTCCCCACTGTAAACTGCTTCCCACTCCCGCCTCGGATTCGAGCATTCAAAAAGTTGGTGAAATTGACTCCCTACTAAATTTACAGCATGTCTTCTCAGATGAGACTCTTCTCTCTAAACTTCTTTGCCACATTTGTTTTGATTTTGGGGGTCGAGGGAGGCGAAGGATGGGGAAGGGAAAAGGAAGGCATGAAAGTGTGCTTGAGAGAAAGACATATACCAGTGAATACACATTTTGTTAACATCCGTGATGTAGCGGCAAATCCTGGAGAAGTTTTGGCTCGCACCTGGAGTGTTCCAGCAGAAGCTGGCCACCAACCACTTGGCACTCTTTCTGAAGAGGGGCTCATGTATTTAGGTCCAGGGTTGGATTAAAGTGGCCCCTGAAGCCTAGCTCGTGTACCGCGTGGAGTGTTGTGTTCTAATATGCAAGAACAGGAACTGGGGAAGTGCCAAGGGGGCAGCAGTGAGCATTGTAGTTGCTCACCTTCCAAATGATGGAAAAAGTTTCATGGCCCTGTAGGTCCTTTTGCTGCTTCGCGGACCGTTTCCCCGTGAGTGTGAGCCTGCCACAGCACAGAGTCTTTTTTATCTTTTTGTTTGGCTTTTTCTAAGTTCATGTATGTATTTTACGAGAGAGAGTGAGAAAGAATGCGTGCTTGCAAGCGGGGGAGGGGCAGAGAGAGGGAGAGAGAGAGGGAGAGAGCGGGCTGGGGAGAATCCCAAGCAGGCTCCATGCTGTCAGCCCAGAGCCGGATGCAGGGCTCGAACTCACCAAGTGTGGGATCATGACCTGAGCTGAGATCAAGAGTCAGACGCTTAACTGACGGGGCCACCCAGGCGTCCCTATCGAGAAATGATCACCGCAATAAGTCTGAGTCTTCAATTTGTATTTCCAATGCCCAGAGGAGAGGTTTGCTCCAGGGTGTTCAGTTGATGTGTAATGCATAAGAAAAAACTGAAGGTTGAACTAACTCCAAAGCTGATCTTTCATGTTCCTGCTAGCCCCCCAAAATTCAAATTCCTCTGATTTCAACCATGACAGCTCTGGTTAAGCCTCCTGGAGGGAAATCCTGTGCTCCCTTTGTTTTAACCACCTCTTTGTGGTTGAATGGTATAGGTTTTCAATCAAGTCCTGGGAGGGTGTCAGTTTCCTGTTGCACTTACCAGAATGTGATAGAATTTCAAATAGGACCCAAACAATATGTTTCCAGGAGTTGAGAGACGGCCACACTTGCTATACATACCGTGGTCTGAAAATGTGTTGCTCTTTAGAACGAACAGGCATTCTTCTTTATGGTGCACAGGATTTCTTCATGGGGTGGCCATTATGCAGCGGGAAGGGGGCATTGCAAACCTCAGCTTGCCTTACTTAGCAGGACTCTAGTTACTAGGAGGCATTCCTCAAGAGGTGAGCCCTTGCACCATTGGCCACTTTACATGTGGTTTAAGCTGGGACCAAAGAACTCACTGTTCTGCTTAGGGAGAAGAGGCTGACGGCCCTTGAAACTGGGTTTTACATTCCAATTTGCTAATTAAATATAGAAGTTAATTTTCCTTAAATGCTTATAATTAGTAATTCCCCTGATTTGTATTGTGTTTTGTCAAGCAGTCTGTTTGGGGAGCTTGAAGCATCTGGGGCATTGCTGGCTTTGGTGAAGTTTATTTAATTTCTTTTTATGACATTCTTCATCTTGGAAATGGGGTTTTCAAATATTGCTTTCCCAGGCATCATTACTGATTTTCTGGTTTTTATTTCAGGATTGGGACTGGCTCAGGGTGCCAGGGAAGCATTTTGTGGTGCTCTGTAGTGAAGTTGTAATAGCCAAGAAAATTGTCTGATTGTATGTGGCGTCTAGGATGTGGTACCTTATTGAAAATGTTTCAGATTTTGACAATGCAATGGGTTTATTATCCTTGATTTATATTCCAAATGATCTTATTTTCTTTAAATTAATATTTTGTGCAATCTTTGAGGTTCTATTTTGCTTTCTAGGACCATTTAAGAGCATTTCATTGGCATTTGCTATTATTCACCATCTTCGAGTATTCAAAAAAAGCAAATACATTCTTTGTGCAGCAGAGAATGTCTCTTCATTTTAAAGTTCACATTGAATATGAGCCGAACCAATTGCTACAGCCTTGGTAGCAGCAGTAATTTTACAACTGCTTATTACTTAGAGGAATGTATCTTGCTAGAAAGGGTTTTATACCCTACTCCCAAGTGACTGTTCCCTCCCCCATCTTCTTTTAAATATTCTTACTTCTATGATTCTCTTGTCTTGGATTGTCATTCAATTCCATCTCCTACTCGATTTCAAGGCCACCTCCTCCAAGAAGCCTCTCCAGCCTTCCCTCCTTCCACACCTGGAATTGATGGCTTTGTCACTATTGGTACCACGAGGCTTTGTCAACGCCTCTCTTACCCTCTTGTCAAGGTGTTGCTTGCAGAGTTCAGGGTGCTTCTAGAACAGTGTTGCCATTACAGTGGCAGATACTTGAGACAAGCCAGTATGCAGTTTGGACCTAATCCTCCATTGTGTCTTGCGCGGGGCCTGTTGAGTGCGTTTGTTGCATGAACAACCTTCTTTGTTATATTGAGTTGAACCTTTTAGGGAGCACTCGTTGACTCAAGTGGCCTGGGTGAAATAGGTTCTGATCAAAAGCCAGAACTGAAGGGTTAGAGTCGGAGGACCTAATCGAAGCCCCCGACCTGCTACCAATTGGCAGTGAGACCTTCATTTACTTCATGTTTCGGAGCTTAGTCTCCTTATTTTACACATTACAAATATTAACAATACCTGAGGCACATAATTTGAAAAGGCACTCTGAGGATTAAAAAAGCGAATGTCTGGGTAGACATTTTAGAAACGGTGAGTGCAAACACATGTAGTGAATTGCCATGTTTAGAGCCTCATTTTTCTCCATCTGTAAAATGGAGATATTACTACCCACTTTCCTCATTGGTTATTGTGAGGCTTAAGTAAGATAACGTACGTGGAAGTGCTTAGCAAACAGGACGTTTAACATTTAACAAATGTTGCCTGGGTATGAATTGTCCTCTGTTGACTGTCCCCACGTGGGGCTTTCCTAGACCTTGGCGAATGTATACGGAAGACAGACTGCTTGTATCTTGGATTAGACAACTTAAAAAATTAAAAAAAAAATTTTTTTTTAGCCTTGCTCGCTCCCAGCTCCTCAGCTGTAAAATGCAAAGTAATTACATTTGCTAGTAAATGTTTCCAGGTCTTTGAATGGCAGCCAGTAAAACAGGCAGAATATTATTCTCTTAGAATTCATGTCCTTGATGTGGAGGAAATATCATATTTACTGGCACGTAATTCCACCTTGGATTTTGAGAAGAAAACTAAGAAAAGGGTTTTCCCCTTTGAATTTCCCACTGGAAGGTGTTATCGGTATGGAAACAGCAATGCCGGCAAAGGAGTGCGATTTTCCTTTGCCAGGGTAAACCAAGGGTTAAAATCAAGGCGCTCTCAGGCCCCTTCTGTGGGCTGGAACTGAGCTGATTTCCTTAGCAGCCACTCACTCCTCTGCCCCCTCAAGCTGTCTGTCACCTCCCTCCTACCTTAAAGGAGTAGGTGTTCCTTCAGGACTACGCACCCCACCCGCACCCGCACCTGACATCCTCCTTCTCTCTATCCGTCTTTTCCCCACCCACACATTCTTCCCAGAACCTCTCTACCCCATGGCTGATTCTTCTTTCCTGGGACCAAACGCAATCTAAGCCTCCCAACGAAAACTCACCAGGAAAGGCCATCCTAAGTGTAAACACCCGTCCCCACCATCGTGCGGATTACTTGAAAATAAGCTGTTATTCTGTCTCCAGATCACAAATAGCCTCATTGCAAGCTCGGCCCCTCAAAGAACTATTGAAGGGAGAAAGGAAAGTCAGGAGATCCAGATTCCACCAGATTCCAATTAATTTAGCACCTGATGCTTGCGGAACTCTGGATGGGTCTCAGTTGTTCAGTAAATGGGGACCGCATCCCAGAGGTTAATGAAGTTTGCCTAGGGCGGCAAGGGATTAGGCCCTGCATTCTCACATAAATAACCCATCCGCCAGTCCCCTTTGTCCCTTGATATTTTCACCACAAAGGGGCTGGGGGTGCTCAGAGGATTACCTAAGCAAGCCCATATTTGTCTCAGGACGTGATTATAGACCTGCATTTTGGAAAGGAGGTATTTCAGGATTTTCTCATTACTGGGGCCCCTCCTTGTAGGACTGTGGTTGTTTTTAAATCCTCTGCATTGAAATGACCAACTGGCAAAACTTTCAGTTATAGCATCTTTTCCAAAGAAGTTGCGTTTTTTCTTTTAATGACTCTATCTTTGGATTTTCACTTCACATCCTTTTGGATACCCCAAGGCAGTATTTTTGTGGGCTAACAGAGAACAGAATGTTGGTGTAAAACCAAATATCTCCTCGCTCCCGCCGCCACACCCCCCCGAAAAAGTTTTGTGATCTTAAAAGTGTGCTGGATTTTAAAATAAAACATCCACTTCTCATCCAAGCCTTGGACTGTAGACTTTGGCCTTAAGCGTGTCATTCTACAGATGTGTTAACCACCCCCTCCCCGCCTCCCATTTCTATCAGCTAAATGAAATGAATTCATGCGAGGTCTCCTCTGCCATTCATCAAGGGCCCCCCCAGGAGGAGCTTTCCAGAAAGGTCTGTTGCTAATTGCAAGCTAACCAGTTCCCTAGCCCATAACAAAATGCTCAGACATCTTGGGTGCTGCTGACACAGATGGAGGGAGAGAAAGGAAACAGCTGGCTGGTTCCTGACTTTTTTCTCACGCCAGCCTGCTAGCCTTTGCAGATGGGGGACTTTGGGACTGCTTAATGCCTCTCCAGCAGGGCTGGGCACGGAGATACCAGGGCTCCAACTCCAGAGTGTTGAGCTGGAACTCAGGGTCCTCAAACCCTTTAAATGCTGAACTTGAGGGGCGCCTGGGTGGCTCAGTCGGTTAAGCAGCCGACTTCGGCCCAGGTCATGATCTCGCGGTCTGTGAGTTCGAGCCCCGTGTCGGGCTCTGTGCTGACAGCTCAGAGCCTGGAACCTGTTTCAGATTCTGTGTCTCCCTCTTTCTCTGACCCTCCCCCATTCATGCTCTGTCTCTGTCTCAAAAATAAATAAACGTTAAAAAAAAAA
Organism: Felis catus; assembly: GCF_018350175.1. Lineage (NCBI taxonomy): Eukaryota > Metazoa > Chordata > Mammalia > Carnivora > Felidae > Felis > Felis catus. Next base: position 109,191,638 of record NC_058386.1, on the reverse strand, counting down.
TTAAAAAAAAATAAATGCTGAACTTGAACCTTGAACCGAAGGGAGCATTACAGTGAACTCCATGTTTAAAGTCCATTTAGCTTCTCCCCCAGTGTCTACTCTTCCCAGGGACGCGTTAACACTTTATATTTTTTTCTTACTTGAAGATTTATTTTAAAGTAATTTCTACTCCCAATGCGTGTAGATCAAGAGTCACGTGCTCTAAGGACTGAACCAGCCAGGTGCCCCCAGCACCTTGTAGTTGCGCTATTACTGACAAGTTGGCAATACGTGCCACCGGCGGGGACCATATTCTCCAGCCCAAGCTCCTACCCCAACTACCTGCCTCCTGCCCCAGGCTGTGGCAGTTTCATTGCTTCGCTAGTGAGTCGGCCTTCTTGGTAGAGAGTAGCCGACAGCTTTCTCGTCTCTAGGAAGTGGATCTCATTTCCTTGGACCCTTGGACTTCTGCTCTGTGATCCGTGGCCCTGTCTGAGGCAGCAGAGGCACAGAGAAAGAACATTCCCGACTCTCTGCTGTCCATATTCTGCCATGGGTTTCCCTTCTGGAAAGAGGGGGTGTGGGAGAGCCTCTCCCACGTAGTGGAACAGCCAGCCAAGTCCAGGGAGGCCTTTGGCAGTCGCCTTGGCCCGGATATTGTGCTGGCCCAAGACTGCTCTGGGATTTGGGTTTTCCATGCTCACATAGCCGGTTTGAGGGGGTAGAAGCACAGGTGGGGCTCCTAGGACTCTTGAAGGGAGCGTTGTCCTCTCTTTGGTAGCCCTGGGGAGAAGTGTTTGGTCTGAGCCTTCTTTCCCGCCAGTGCCTCCAAGTTTTGCTGTGATCTGGCAAAACTGGGCTGTTTGTATGGAGGTTTTTTTACCATGACCGCTTGCTTTAGCTTCTCTTCTGCCCTAAAGAGGGTGTTTCAAAATGGAAATAAAGTTGCATTGATGGTGCTGCTTATCGATTCAAATTCTTCCTTTTTGCAGGGGCAGCTCTAGGATAAATTCCTCTTGCCAGTTTTTATGGATTACTTGTTTGTCTCAAAGTACACAGAGAGAATTCCCAAGGCCAGAGCAGGAATGCCGGGGAAGTGCCCTCTCGGATCTAGGGCAATTCTGCAGCTTCAAGGTTATTGATAAACCTGGCAGAGAGCAGTGCACAAAGCCTCTGGCTGCTTTGAAATTTGGTGTGTAGGGCTATTCTCAGGAAGTAGGAGGGAGCTGTAGAAAGCTGTCAGATGCATAAAGATGATGTCTCATCACTTGGGGGAACAATTTGTCTGCTGTTAGGACACTGAAGCTTTGGATTCATCTTGCAGGAGCCTGAACTGGGGGTCGCTCACAATTTCACCCTGGATCCATATCTGTTCTTTCTCCAAGTCCTGAACCAAATTCTTGTTCTTGGTTATTAAGTAGATTGACACTTCTGTTCTCAGCCAGTTCATATGTTTGTTTAACTGATGTCTGCCCATGTCATTAGAGCCATTCATTCATTCTCTCACTTTCTTCTTCATTCAACAAATGCGTCTTGAAATCAAGTGTATGCTGGGCATATAGTGTCCATAAGTATGGATGGACGCTTCAGGCAAATGCAGTTTAATGAAGTTTGCCACTGAGGCTCCTATTTCTAATTTAATATCTTTTCATAACCAGAGGTCTGATGGCAAGGGGAAATTGTTGGGAATGAGAAGTCTGGAATAACAGAATATTTAGATGCACGAATGAGGACCCAGAAGCTGTCATTGTCACTCACAGAATAACTGCCTCCTGTCCTCCCTGGGAGAAATTTAAGAGGATGAGTGGGGATAGAAAGAGTGGCAAGCTTATATCAGAAGTGCAGCAGAAAGAGTGATCTCTGGAGCAGCCCGCTCAGATCCTGTGGTTTTGCAATAGCAGCAAGACTAGCAGAAGAGAGGAATTGGGATCTTACATAGACTCGTCACTGAGGACCAGTCACAGAATTTCCATGTTACGTCTGTCTCGGCGCTCGCTGATGCCAAAGCTTCCCCTTTCTTTCTAACTTTGTTTTTTTTTTTTAATCCCTGAAAAGTCTAATTGGCCTTAATGCAATTTGGGAGATTGCAGGAGTTGATGAGCTGAGTCGGAGGATGGCTTGATGTTCACATGGCTCAGCCTTGGGACTCCGCGGTGCATCACCTTTACTCCTGAGGACTCTAGGAAGGAAGTTGTGCACTTCTGCAGAGCTTTGATTAGCCCATCCAGAAAGAGGGCGTTTTATTGATTGTTTCATGGCTATCTTTCCTTTTATTGTTTAAAGTATCCTGGTATAAAGCCTCTTTGTGTAATATAATTCTGGACCGGTCTCACATTGATTTATTTTTTCCCCTACCTTCAAAAGCACAACAATCTTGGTAGTTTCTTAGTATCCCAAAAGGACAGGGAGTCAGCTTCTGTCAGTCTTTTCAGACTGCTATAACAGAATACTATAGATTGGGTAGCTTATAAACAACAGATATTCATTTTTTACAGTTCTGGAAACTGGAAAGTGTGAAATCAAAGTACCAGCCATTAGGTGTCTGGTGAGAACCCACTTCCTGGTTCCTAGCCAGCTGTCTTCTTCCTGAGACCCCACAGGGCAGAAGGGATGGCCAAGCTCTCTGGGGTCCCTCTTATAAGGATGCTAATCTCTTTCATAACCAAATCACCTATCAAAAACCCCCGCTGCTAAATACCCTCACATTGGGGATTATGATATCAACATACGAATTTGGTGGGGGAGGACACAAACATTCAGTCTATGGCAGCTGAGTTCTCAGTGAACATGTTGGGTTGTGAACATTAAATTCATTAAATAATAGGCTAACCTACAGAGTTTATATGAACATATTGAGGGATTCTGTTAAATTACAAGACATATTAGTATGTGTGTAAAATACTACTGAGGCACTTGATTTGTTTCAGGAGCACTCCACTGAGAATGAGTGCACCTGGGTTCTAGTGACTCTGCCACTAAGCTGTGACCTTGGGTAAGTCACTTCCCCTCTCTTCCTACTCCTTGTCCTGATCTGTAAGAGGAGGGGTCTCAGTCCCCACTAGGTCTCTCACCGGCTTTATCATCCTAAAGTTTTTAAAAGCTCATAGAAGACAGCTTATTCTTTGGAATGTTTTCCACATAAAGTGGTTTAAGCAAATGGAAGTTTATTGAAAGTTGACTTCCAAAATCGAATACGAAAAAGTAAGTAGGTCTTGGAGATAAACCAAGGGCTACAACCAGCTCTTGGTTGTCTGCACCAATAAAGGAATACTGATGTAGGTCGTTTGACAGTCTCTCCCACCTCCACTCAGGAGTTGCAGGGTTTGTGCCCAGGGCGATATTGGAATGTGGTCATGTCTTTAGCATATACCAGCCAATTGTGGTGAGCGGTGCCCCCTAGACAGGTGTTGGGAGGCGAGCGAAGACAATAGCCAGAGATTAAACACATCGGTTGGCAAGGTAGGCATCTTCACGCTACCGATCACTTCAGGAATGTTAGGTTCACCGAGAGCTTATCAAACTTTGGGTGAATGATTCTAAGCAAATGTATAAGACACGGGTATAGAAGTAGGAAGTGCCGTTTCGTTCATTTACTAATTACGCTGACAGTTGGCACTGATTGCTCAGACCCTAAGATGTATCCTTTAGTGGGGATGCCCCTCAGGACACCAAGTTCTAGACTAGTGAGTGCTCCAAGGAGAACAGAGTTGAAATATTTCTTCTGTGGTAGAGATTATTTTTGCTGAGGTGCCAAATCTCAGCTCTGAAGAATCAGAGCACCTTTGGGGTTGTAATACAGGGCTGAGACCATGTTTGTCCACCTTGATGAGACGGATCTATTTCTTCTGCTTCCTCAGCCACTGATTTATAAATGGTCTCTTACTACGAGGTGAGAATATAACTTCTTGATGAAGACCCTTCCCGCTTTACCAGTCGTAGATACTTTAACATTTATTTGAAAGCATTTGTGTTTCACACCTTTACTACTATGACTGTAGTTGCCATAGAGTGTTGACTGTGTACCTGGTTGTGTGGTAAGTGCTTTCCACGAGGTGTGTTATTTAGTCATTATGCAGATCTGTCCCATAGAAATTTCTAAGATGATGGAAATGTTCTACAACGCCAGCACTATTTAACTCCAACAGCCACTAGCACGTGTGAATAGTGAGCGCTTGAAATGTTTCTAGTGTAACTGAGGAGCTGATGGCTTAATTCTGTTTGATTGCGATTAATTAAGATGTAAACAGCCAATATGGCCAGTAGGTATAGTATTGGATGATGTGGATATGAGGTACAAGTACTTTTGTTATTCTCATTTTACATATAAAGAAGCTATGGATCAAAGAGGCTAAATAATTTTCTCAAGGTCACAGAGCTAGCAAATGGCAGAGCAGGGATTTGATTCTGAAGCCAATGTCCTTATCTTACCATTCTGTGGCCATTTCTTAGACTGTGCCTGCTCTTGTTGTAGTGAAATTTGTGAAGAAACTCCTCCAGTACACGTGCAATTAACCACGCAAAGAAAGCAAGCTGATAAATACACAATAAAGGACAACAGTCATTAAAGCAGTGTGACCCTGGTCCCAAAATAGTATGGCTAATGAAACAGAAAAAAATGGTATATAGATATAAAAGAAGATAACACTGCATTGTAAAATTGAAATTTGCCAAGTGAATAGAATTTAAATGTTCTCACCCCCCCAAAAAGAGAGATAAATCTGTGAGATGATGGATGCATTAATTAACTAGATGGGAGGAATATTTTCATGATGCATATGTATATCAGATCATGGCGTGCAGTTTAAATATCTTACAATTTTATTTGTCAATTATACCTCAATAAAACTGAAAAAAATATAGAAAAAAGAAAAAATGAAAACAGATGATTGTGTGTTCTATTTATATTCATATATATGAATTGAATATGTGATGAACTGGACATCACAAAAAAATGAGGGAAGGAAGCGCTATTTAACTTATGGCTTGGGGAAAACTGGTTACCAAATAAAAATACATAAGCCCCTAATCTGATATATTATATGAAAATCGATTTCAAATGGCATATGATTCAATTATTAAAGCATAAACTTATTTTAAAAATCAAATCACAGAAAAAAAACTAGCGGAAGAAAATTCATTTGAGAAACCATCTGTTATGTGGTAAGTTCTGAACTGAAGAAATCATAAAGGAAAAAATATATGGATTTTGATTACTTAAGAAATAAAGACTTATGGGGGTGCCTGGCTGGCTCAGCGAAAAGAGCATGTGACTCTTGATCTTGGTCGTGAGCTTGAGCCCCATGTTGGGTGTAGAGACTACTAAAATAAATGAGTAAGCGTAAAAAAGGAAATAAAAACTTATGAACAACAAAAAAATACTTAGAATGAAAAGGAAAACAGATTGGAGGATATTTGTATTAAGACACCCGGGGAAGTTAATGGAAAACTTGAACAGCCAATTCACATATGAGGGGATACAACTAGTGAATAAACTATGGGGCGTGGTTGAAATGGAGCTTTTCAAAGGCGTACAACATAGAGGATGACAAGACAGCATCTCATACCTTTTGAATTACCAAAATTTAAGAAAATAGTATTTCTTTGTGTTGGAGACAAGTAGTGAAGCTGGTGTATTCATATGTTGCTTATGGCAGCTAAAATTACTCTGATTTAGAAGGCAAGTTTGATGAAATTTGCCTCCTTCTACCTCCGTATCTTTAAAGTGGAAAAAAAAGGCTACATATTGAATATGCGGATATTTAAATTTATAGCGTTAGCCCTAATAAGGAAAGAAAGGGAAGCAACAGAAAATATCCAGTCATTTGTGGGGATACACATACTCCTTGGAATATTATACATCCTGTTAAAGTAATCATTGTGACTACTGTGTAGCAACATGGAAAATGTTCATAATGGCAAATGGAAAACAGTAGGTTGCAGATTTGTATCTGGGCTCATCTTTCAACCGTGTTCAAAGATACGCATGTGGGCCTGTAGCAAGGGAGCTCAGGTTGGTATATTAGGATCATAGGATTGTGAAGGATTCATTTGTTAAACTTGATGTATTTATTTTGAGAGAGAGCATGAGCGAGGGAGGCGCAGAGAGAGGTAGGGCTCAGTCTCACCACTGTGAGATCCTGACCTGAGTCGAAATCAAGAGTCAGACGCTTACCCAGCCGAGCCACCCAGGAGCCCCAAGGGGTGATTTATTTTTCTTTTTCTTTACCTATATGCCAGTTTGCCATAAATAAAGAAATAGAAATGAAAACACAAGCAAGCCGTCACAGAAACAAATTCTGTTCATGGAGCATTGTTGCTTGTTGGAAGCCGTGCCCTTTTCCCCCTTTGCCTTCAGACACCTGCTCCTCATTTAGATGAGCAGCAAGCGATCAGAAGAAAGTACTGGTTTATTCGAAGAGATTTATTCTGTGATGGTTGGCAGGAGAAAGGATGTACAAAGACCGGGCAGATTCGGTGGAGGTAGTGGGAATGAGAGAGGAGGCCATCTGGTCAAATGTGCTGTGGCAAATGAAACTGCATATTATGAACATGAAATACCAGAAGAAAAGCCAAATGCAGTAGACTTGGGAAAAGCCCAGCCGAAGCACTCTAAAACAGATAACTACTGACTGACAATATGCCCCTCATACGCTCAGACATGCCCATTCCCAAGAACATCATTCAAGCCAGATTTTGCAGATTACGTTCTATGTGGATTTCCCTTCGGGGAAAAATCAACAAGTTACCTGCCCCCACCCCCCAACACACACACACACACACACACACACACACACACACACACACACACAGATGCTTCAGACAGAGCTACTGTTTTTTGAATGTGATAAATGCAGAATTAATAAGAAGGCATTGAGTTTGATTTCTCTAGAGTCACATTCACTGGTGAATTCTAACACCCAAATCAGACAACTAGACCTGCATATGGATGTAAACTATGTTTCTCTCCCCCACCTCCCTTCTTTCTCTCTTTACCTCCTTCCTCCTTCTCTCCACCTGCCTTTTTAAAAATGTTTATTTATTTATTTTGAGACAGAGAAAGGGAGAGACAGAGAGGGAGAGAGAGAAAGAATCCCCAGCAGGCTCCGCCCTGTCAGTGCAGAGCCTGACAAGGGGCTCAAACTCAGAAACCCTGATATCCTGACCTGAGCCAAAATCAAGAGTCAGAAGCTTAACTGACTGAGCCACCCAGGCACCGCCCCCCACCCCCACCCCCAACCCCGCCTTTTCTTTTCTTCTTTTCCTAAGCAGTTCTGGTCCCCATCCTGTAGCCCACATCTCTGGAATTCTTTATAATTTCACTACACTTTCCTCTTCTTTCCTCTCAGCATTCCTTCGGTTCTTCTCCATTTCCTTTTAGTTCATACAATGGGGCTCTTTCGAGTGCATTTATCTTGCATATTTGGCGACCTCTCCTTTTTGCCACGTTTCATGTTTTGACTGCTTCCTTTAGAGTGTTGATAAATTTGTCCTGATCCTTGTCTGCATAGAATTCTTCCTGGTATTTCCAGTCCCTTTATGACCGCTCTGTTATAACCGTGCTTTCAGTGGCACTGTGGTTTTGCTGTGCCTTTGGGACTGGCTTGATTTTCTTTCCAAGGAGATAGCTACATGCCATTGAGGAGGGGCACAAAAGCAGTATGTGTTTGAAGGGCCGTCACTGGGCAGAGGACTTAGATATTTCCCACCTGGCCGGAAAGAACACTACACATCCCAGTGGGAGATGGGTTTAGACTCTGTTAAGGGAAATACCCTCTGATACAGCAGGTCACAGACAGAATGGGTTTTTCCAAGGTTGGCATATTTGGGTGCACAGTTTGGGCATTGCGCAAAAGCACCTGGCAGAGGAAACGAGCGGGAGCTAAAACGCAGCCCGTGCTTCGCTCACCAAGCCCTGTGCCCGGAATGGGGCCATGTCATCCTGGAGAAAGGAGTGCTTGGAGAAGGCATCTTTCAGTCTTGTACATAAAGGCACCATATGCACTAGGGGCAGCCTTCGCCATCCCCAGGGAGCGTGTTGTGGCTTCTCTCCAAGTCGTTGTTACAGAGCAAGGGAGAGGATGGCTCGGCCTGTGCACTAGAGGAAGGGCTTGCCCTTTCTCCATCATCTCCACATTTCTCGCTTGTGCTTTGATTCTGCTGCACCACCCCACAATTTGTTTCACTTGTCTGTGGCCATCTTGCATCTTCTCATCACAAAGGCAACAAACATCTGCACTGAGACTCCCAACTTCTGGAGATGGATAGGTGCCGTCACGTACAGCCCTGGGTTGAATGAATTCTCGTTTCCGAGAATGTGTCTTCTCTCTTCTTTTCAGAGATCGTGCAAACCGAATGCACCTTGGAAACTCTGAAGAGACTCCGTTGTGCTAGGTAGTCAGCGGGCTTGGAAGGCCGGTCATATAAGTGCCCTGCCTTTAGTGGCGCCTAGTGCTTCTTGTTCTGTGATCAAGGGTTCCCTGAGCACAGCAGCTCATGGCTGAGTCTCTCTTCATCAGCCTCCCTGCAGGGCTGACATCCACACCACTCGTTTGGCTCTCAGCGTATGACATTTGTAGTTTAGTCACCCCTTTCACGTGTACATCGTATTTACCCCAGACTGACTGGAAGCTTCTGGCGCCAGGTGCCGCACCGTGTCCTCTCCTGTAATTCTGAGCAGGATATCGTACATCATACTTTTTGAATTGAAGTGAATTGATTCTTCCTTCTTTTCTTCCCACCCACCACCCTCCCCCGCCCCCAATGGTCCTTCAGCAAATAGTTTTTGAGCATGTACTATCTTTCGATCTTCTTTCTAATGAACAAAACAGTACAAAGTCCCTGCCTTCATGCAGCTTGCTATTCTTGTCCAGATCCGCCTTTTACCAGCTGTGTATGGCTTCAGCCAAATCACTTCTCCGTCTGGGAGTTGAGGGTGTCCGCCTGCGAAATTTTCACAAATATTGCCAGCTTTCTTTCCTCTTGTTTTTTTCAACTATCGTCTCCACCTGCAAGTGCTTTCTTGATCATGTCTCTTTCCCTACATTCAAAATATTGAGTAGTGTAAGGAGAATAACAAAGATGCCTTTTAACAACAACAACAAAACCATGTTTATTTATTTATTTGGGGAGGGAGAAGTGGGGGGACAGAGAGACAGGTGGAGAGAGAATCCCAAGCCGGCTCCACACTGTCAGTGCAGAGCCCGACGTGGGGCTCGAACTCATTAACTGTGAGATCAAACCTGAGCCCAAACCAAGAGTCGGATGCTTAACCGACTGGGCCACCCAGGTGCCCCGAAGATGGATTTTTTTTTTAATGGCTCATCTTTGGGTGTTTCTGCCGCATTTGCCTGATCATTCTCTCTCTTTTTTTTTTTCTGTTATGGATTTGTTTTCGCTCAAAGACAGTGGCTGTTTTATTTCCGCCTTGAGTACCCAGATCACAACCAGCTTTTATTCAGTTTTTTAAGTAGTGCTTTAGATTTTCTCTCATTACAGCGTCCACCTTCTTGTATTCATATCCTTCAGTCCTCTGTCCTGAGAGCAGCTCCCCGAGTTACAGCCTCGGATCCTCCAGCTGGAGGAGATTGCCTATTTAACCATGATAAATCCTCAGGAGAAAATTGGGTCTTTTTTCTCCTATAATTTTATTTGTTTAAATCTTGACTGCTTATAGTAAATATCCTCTCAAAGATAATTTCATTTCCAAATAATTTGGTATCTGATTTGACGCAGCTTGAGTGTTTATTTTGGGGATATCGTTTTTCTTTTATAATGAGTTTCCCACAATAGCTTTGTTTAATGTTGTTATATCTTTTTGCCTGGCTACCAGCAGGATTGTGGTTACTTTCCTGGAGTAATATTCGCTTACTAATAGTAATTACCTCTCAGG